>NC_091481.1:8069251-11045501 GCF_036971445.1 Narcine bancroftii
CAATCCAGCACTGTCTGTAAGGAGTTTGATCTTTCTCTGTGTCTAGGTTTCCTCCCACCCGCAAAAGAACATACAGGGTTTGTAGGTTAAGTTGTTTACCATGCTATATCTCTAAAAGTATAATTTAAATACATATCACATTTTCACAAACTCGTGACTTCTGGAAACATTTTGGAAATTCAAACTTCCACCTCGAATTCCTGAGTTCCTGCTGCATCCCCTGGGTCCCAAGCAGCCAAATGCCAAAACCAAGTGCAGGAAAAGGCACGAGCGCGAAACTGCACTTGCACCCTTTGTGTCATAAAGGCAGAATCACAGTGCAGCCCAATCCCTTGCCCTGCACTCCAATCATGACTCGCTTTCCACAATACATACAATTCTCACATCAACTGCAAAAGCTGGTCGTTTCAATTTTTATTAAAGAGTTTAAAAATACATATTCAGTCATACAGCACAGTAAAAGGCCCTTTCGACCCACAAGCTCGTGCTGCTTAAATATCCCAATGAACCTACAACCCCCCACCTGTTTTGAACAGTGGGACAAAACCGAAGCACCTGGAGAAAACCCATGCAGACAAGGGGAGAAAGTACAAATTCTTTACAGACAGCGCCAGTTTCGAAGTCGGGTCACTGGTGCTGCAAGAGCGTTGCGCTAACTGCTACGCTAACCTTGCTGCCAAGTTTAATTCAATACATTCTCCTTACCCACCAGATGTCCCATCTTCTCTCGGACCAGACTATTCCTTCTTATGCAAGTCCTCCTATTCTTTGCGCAACCTCAAACCCAATTGCAGTGGTAAACAAAATGTCCCCATCCACAAGGCCACACTGAGCATCCGCAGATCTGAAATATTCTCTCTTCATGGACTGCACACAGATTTCATCTTCATTTCAGACTGCCAGTAGCCATACTGCTTTATTTTCAATTACTCCTGAATACAATGCCCCTTCTCCAAGAATGTGACCTTGAAGCACTGCTCCTGTCCTCAAAGGAGTGGCTGTTCATCTTTTATCTCGTTCACTTCTTTAAGATTGGATTTCCTTTGTGCCCTTGGCTTCCACTGCTATGTCATACCCTCAGCTTGTTCACCGAATTGGAACAAAGTAATCCCCGACCCTAAATCTAAACTGCCCCCTCTTCATAAGTGCTGCCTGACTGTTGAGAATTTCCAAGATTTGAGATACAATTTTGTTTTATGTTAGGGAAATATCTTAAAACTGTTCTGGCACAATTTCAAGCAAAATCAATTGTTAATAGATTTTTTTTTAAAAGGGAAAATTTTGACATTACCCTCGTATATTGTGTTCCAGTTAGCCGAGGAAAATTTCCATCCACTTGGATAACGACTATAAAATGATGTTGGCTCAATCCTTTCATGGCGACGTTATAATTATCCTCAAACAACACTGTGAACAGCAGAAATTTGTTGTGGAAGCACGATTATGACTTACTCAGAAAACCTAAATTTCTGATTACAATGTAAACAGATTAAGCTTAATTAAACAAAATGAGGCAAAGAGCCAGTTTAATCCAATCACTGGCTTTGGGGAAGGAGCATGCCCCTCGCACAGCAGAGAATTCACACCAGTTTGATGCTATTCAAATCTTAATACAATTGGTGCCTTTTTATGTTTATACCTTGTGAACTCATCAGATCAGATGAATATGAGATCGTGTACAGTGACAACATTAAAGAGTTAAAACTACCAAAGCTCAAATGCCAATTCAATGGAAAAGAAAGCTTCTCCCCGACTTATGACCTATGCGTACATATGACCAGAAAAAAAAATGGCTGCGTGCGTCCAATAGTGATCGTTTCTCAGTTGCCATTCAGTAAGCTCGCCAAAGAAGATGGTGAGCAAGAGGAAAAACCCATCCCCTCCTGATAGACCTGGCAAGAAGTTGAGGAAGGCACTCGATTTGGAATTGAAAATGACTTGATTTACACCTTCTACCTGCCATGCTAATGTAGCTCTGACTTGCGTCCATTTTGAGATACAACCCATCGGTCAGAACAGAACTCGGTCGTATGTCAGGGAACAGCTGTATTCAAAGCAATACGTCTGTCCACCAGCTTGTTAACAGATGAGGGAAAGGCAAGGACCACTTTGATTCTCAATTTCTAATTTCAACAGATATTAGAGTATAACTGCCTCTCGCAGACCTCTTCAACACGTGGGCCTGCAGAAAAACTATTTTATTTAGATAGTAACTTCATCACATCCTAAAATGGTATTCTGTCTTTGCAGTAATAACCTCCAGGGATGCATTTGAATTTGCCTGCGTCATATAGCTTTTAAGACATCAGAGAAAAGACCATGTTAAGGAAAGGAGTGGAACTGAACAAGTTCTGCTTATTTTCCTAAATGCAAATAGTGGGGAGATGAAAACCAACATTTAACATTGTAGGTTAGGGTGGTGTTGTTGACAAAAGTCACATTCCATTCAGTGACTAAAGAGAAGCTGAAAGGACTCAGCAAGACAGGTGGCATCCGTAGACAGAAATAGTCAATGTTTCGGGACAGTACCCATTAGAGACTATGTGCCAAGATCGAAGCAACTCACCATTTCCCTTCATGGATACTGCCCGGCCTACCAAGGCCCTCCGGCTGCTCTTTGTTCACTCAGCATCTTCAAGTTTCCTTCACATTTCATTCATTGTATTTGCTCACACTATAGAAGGCCATATAGCCCATCAAACCTCTGCCACTTTCCAAAGGAATTCCGTTCCCCATTCATCCACACATAACCCATACTCATACCACTTACCTGTACAGCGGTCAGGTATATCAGCAACTGACAAGCCTTTTACATGTGAAAGAGGAATACCTCAGAGACCAGAGGTCAAGTTTGAACTCAGGTGGAGTTTAGCAATCTTACCTAAAACACATAAAGTTCATGTTCAATCCTTTTCCATCAATGCCCCCAGATTTCTTAAACTGGCATCATGCCTGCCATTCGCTGCAAGAGCAAGCCTTCTTTATGACAAATCCCTAATGGATCTTTTCTGTTTCAGTAGAACTTTGAGGGACACTTTTCTTGCAAAAGCATAGGCACCGAGCTCTTGGCAACTCAAGGCGAGGAACAAGTGTAGGCGACTTACTATCAAAGGACTCCCACCAAGCTGTGGGAGAACGGCTGAAGGGGGTGCCAGGCATCAGAATCAGTTGAAAGAGGGTGCCAGGGGCAGGAGGAGCTTTTGCGGGGCCTCGGTTCCTGAAGGGTTCCTGATCGTGTCAGAGGTTTGGACCTGGAGCTCGGGCAGCTGACGGTTTGGACTGAAGGCTGGAACCGAATCCACGGACACTCAGCGTCTCTGAAGGAACTCTCTTTCTCTGACTGTAAGGGACAGCAAAGCTTTGCCCACTAAAGGAAATTTGTGTAATATTGCATCTTTTTCATTACATTTCAATTAAAAAATCTTGAATTGTAGAGAAAAAAAATCTTAAACAAGTGACAAAAATTGAACTGGGAGATCGAATGAACGAAGTTGCGCCCACATACCAACACTTTGCTGCCGTGGATGGATCAAAGTTCAAAATATAGCAAGGATATTGTTTCTCTCATTTCTCCATCACTGCTTTCATGTTCACCTAAAAAGTTAAAACCATGGCCCCTTGCATTAACCACTTTGCACAAGTGAGCTGCCCTGAGACACCTGAAAAGACAAAGGTTTCCTGTGGAAATATAATTAGGCTGAAGGAGGAACAGAACACGTATAAATCAAGGATGAGTCAATGCACACGTTCACAAAGATCCACTGTTCAAAAGAATGCAGGCTCCACTTTCGTTTAGAGATAGCACAAAGAACTGCTTGGTCAAGATTGATGAGCTAATGTGGGGGGGAGCAGTTAAAAGAGAATAGGAGGGAAAATGTAGGGTTTCCGAAGCTATTTAACAGCAGCACCCTGTGACATGAACCTCGGCGTAGATCAACTCATGATGTTGGGCTGGGAATGAGAACAGGTGGTTTACCCACGAGGAAGAATAAGACAAAAGTGAAAAGATTTTTGACAACGTTACATTCACGGCACATTCAAGATTAGCACAGCACTGTTGCAGCGCCAGCAGTCTGGACCGGGATTTCAATCCCGCGCTGTTAGTGAGTTTGTATATTCTCCTCGTGTCTGCGTGGGTTTTCTCCGGGGGCGGGGGGTCTTTGGTTTGCTCCAACCCTTCAAAACATACCAAGGCTGTAGCTTAATTGGGTGTAATTAGGCAGCTGAAAGGGCCTGTGACCGTGCTGTAGGTCTAAAATTTAAAACATCAGTTCTGTTTGGTCATCCAGCTGCAGGAGAAACATTATTAAACTGGAATGGGGGCAGAAAAGATTCTTGGAATTATTGGAAGCTGAAGAGGTTGGGATTCCCCTCTCTGAAGTACGAGAGGCTGAGAGGGGAATTCACAGGATTACAAAACCGTGAGCGGCATGGAGAATGTAATGAGCCATCGCCTTCCATCCCCACCAATGTAGAAGAAAGATTTGGAAAGGGACTCGAGGAGCTTCGTCAGCCAGAGGACGATGGATACACCCAAGGATCTCCCATGGGAAGTGGAAACAATTCAAAAGATATTTAGTACAATTTCGTGAATAGGCACAACTTGGACAGATGTGGATGAAATGCTGACTTGGGATAAGCTATAGATCTCTAACTTCACTTTGCTTGGACCAATCCATTGTCAGAACACACACAATGATAGAGCTGTTTACGGACCTCAATTTATCCCTTGCATTGCAATTGGAACCGGGCCAATTCTTTACTGTGGGGTGGGGGGAGAGAAGAATAACTCATGAAATGCAAGACGGAGAAGGAGACAAATTCAGATGTTCAAGCAATTCCAGTCAAAATGTAGTACTTCCTACTCATACCAAGATGGTTATTTTGCAATTTCCTCTACTTTCCACCCCACCCCCCCCCCTCCCACCACAAGTGATGGTCAACAATGAGCAAAGAATGAACAGGTTGGGTCTTTCTCATGTAGAGATGATGAATCAGATTGAAATAACAGGTCTTCAAAATGTTGAAGGCAGTTGATACTGCAGAATGTTTCTATGTGGAGAAGACCCAACATCAATTCATCAACTAGATCGTTAATGGTAGAAAAAAATTAAGTACAACTTCTGAGCACTTGGAATAATGAAGATGTGCTACATAGATTGCTTCAAGGGCTTAATTAAATTATGGAGGAAGAAATTGATAATTTTATCGCATTATTTTCACATTTGAGGTGGGGAAACAGAAGTCTATTGCAAAATAAAATTAAAAGACATAATCAAAATTATGTCTGCCAGAAATTTTATCTCATGGAATTAAAAACTTTAGCAGCAAACCCTTTTTTACAAAAAAAAAACTCATGCCAGAGCCTGTAACCAGTTTTCAGATCTGGCTCAAACTCTCAAGGGGGATGCAGCAGAGGCGATGTGGAAAGGATGCGCTTTTATTTTGTGGAAGAGTCTAGAACCTGGAGTTACTGTATAGAAAAAAAATTTTTTGCCCATTTATGAAACGGAGGTGGCAAGATTGATCCTTTCTGAGGGTCCCAAGCCATTGGAACACTCTTCTGGAAAGAGTGGTGGAAGCAGCATCTTTAAACAAGTTAGAGACAAATAAATTTTATATAAATGATCAAAGGTATCAAGGAGTTAATGTCACAGTTCAATTGAACAGTGGAGCAGGTAGCCCATTCTTCCTCCCAACTGTTTCAATCGTACAGGACAAAAAGTCAAGGGTAAAATTTTCTTTTATTGCCAGAAGCAAAAGTTATGGAAGCCACAAAGCAATGGGATTAGAGACAACAGGAGAGAGAGCAGAGCAAAGAGTCGAATTTGAGCCGAGTTTTCCCATTGAAGGAAGTAGTAGAAAAGTTGCAATTCCGCACAGTGGGACAGTGTTTCGAGCCACTACCTCACCGCACCAGCAACCAGTGTTCAATCCCAGTACTGCTACTATTTGCCCTGTGGCTGCGTGAACTTCTCCCACTTCCCAAAAGATCTGGGCCGAATGATATGCAAAGTGCCCCGAGTATCGGTGAAATGGGAATGTGGGCAGAAAAGACGGCCCAAAAAGTTTTAGGGATCTGTACATTCCAGGTAATTTTGCTTCATTTGAACAACTAACAGTTAAATTCAAACTTCCGAACAGGCATTTTCTTTTAAAAGGTATCTACAAATTAGGCACTTTGCTCAGTCTATACGTTCTAATTTTCCTCGAATTCCCGAAGCCAATATCCTCGATTTATTTTTTGATACCGATTATTTATGATAACGATGGATCTAAGAATACGTTCAGGGAGGAGAATCAAGAATGAATGGGAATGAGATTTGAATATATCAAGACTAGATGAAGACCGGGATACCACACTCGATCTAATTAATAATAGTTCTTTCTGAACACAACATTGTTTAATACAATTTAAAGTGGTACATAGAATACATATGTCTAAAGTTAAACTATTTCGTTTTCATCCACTATGTGATACATGTAAAATCTTTGAGGCCTCTCGATTCATACGTTTTAGGGAATGTCCAAATCGAAAAGAATTTTCGGAACAATTCTTCCAAATGTTATCAAAGAGTCTCAGGATTAAATTGAAACCATGCCCTTTTAATGCTTTGTTTGGTTATTCTCTAGAGGAAAATATTTCCTTGTACCTGATTCAAAAAAAAGAATAACAGCTTTCACTTCATTGATGGCCAGACGAGCCATTTTGATGAAATGGAAAGACAGAAGAAACACAGACTCTGCGTTGGGCCCAGGACATTATGTCTTGCTTGAGTTTGGAGAAAAATAGACACAACATTAAAGAGATTGAATTTGACAAGATATGGGGCCTGTTCATGGACTATTATCATAATTTGAATACATTGGGGGGTTCTAGGGGTATCTGGTCTGATGTCCGGGAGCCGAGACTCAATTCTTTAATATTGTTCGCTGGTGACTGTCTTTGGTGGGAGGGGTAGGATTAGAATGGGGGGGGGGGGTGTCCTTTTTCTTTATTTCCCATTATAAGAGAATAGTTCAATTAGATAACCAACAATGAATATGCCATAATATTAGAATACGAGGTGACGCTTTCATAAGGGAACTTCTACTTTATTCGAGCATTGTATACAAATGTATAAATCACTTCTGATTCATATTCTGCATGGCATTATATAAAAGTTGTGCAACTCATATGTAGAGAATAGTTTTATCTACCAATCAATAAAAATAGTTTAAAAAGGCGACAGGGAAATTACTGGGAGAATGGGACAGATCAGTCAACTAACATGGACTCAGTGGGTCAAAACGGCATTCCGCCATTGGAAAATATAGCCAGCCTGCAGACCACTTATGAGGCACACTAGGGTTCGGATCCATCCATCCCTGGTCAACTCTGAAGAGAGCTGTTAAAATTTTCCCAAGTGATCAAGTTAAGGGAAGAGTGTGGTATTCTTCAGCCTTCAGGAGAGAAAGTACAAAAAAGCATTTGCCTTTTAATCAGTGGCTCAAGCAGCAAGAACATATTGCTGCCATGGCCAATTAACACCTTTGTTGGCCATCCTGGTGAGACAGTCACAAACAATTCCATGCAACTGCACAATCCAGAGAGCTCAGAAAGCAGAGGGGAACAGAGCAAACATTTGCAGCCACAAGAAAGCTCTTAACACCTTTGCATTCCAGCTGCAACAATTTGCACAACTTTCATCAGGCACTTGTTTAAAAAAAATTTGTTGAGCTTGTTTGATCTGCACTTTCAAGAGGACAAAGCGAACATTACCCACTGCACTGGGGATGGTGGGGTGGGGGGGGGGGAAGAGAGAGAGAGAGAGAGAGAGAGAGAGAGAGAGAGAGGAGTGTCAAGATTCTACAATCGACAGCAGTCGCCATCACTGCCAGCCCCTTACAGGTCTACCGCTGTGGCAACGCGGAGAGCAGATGGCGAGGCAGACACAGCTCTGAGCTGCCCTGACACCAAAGCGGGAGGGGGAAAAGATCAAGCTGCTTAACAGTGGCAGGATCACGAGGCAAATTGCTGCCATTAGGAGACTGCCATCTGGCTGCCTTCAGTGAGCAGTGTTGGCCATGTGTTAAAGAACAAGGAGGCAAACTCCCCCAAATTAATTTCATCGTCAACGTACAAGAGAGGCGGTTTGAAGCTTCTGGATACACCAAGTCTATCATATTCAAATAACTTCCCTCAGCACTTCAAATATTGTTTTGTTCACTGGGAAGCAACGAGCCTCTTCAAACTGCGACCAATATTCCTCAAATCTGCTTCCCCCCTTACTGTTCTGCACTCCTGGTGAAATGCAAGTACATGCGAGCAATGCCACAGGACATTCACCATATCCTCCTTGTACTCCCCGAGGGGGGAGGCTCAACATTAGACAGGACTTCACGAGTGAAGCCCTGCAGCACTTGCAATGCACCTCGTGCTATAATTAGTCATTCAACAGAGATTGGCCTTGAGGTAGAGATATTAGTGGATCGTGGAAAGAGAACAGCGGACATTGGGCCAAGAGCTCAGCCCCCAGGAAGCGGTTTTAGAGGATTGGGTGCGTGCTCTTGAATTCTGGGTTTGGACATTTTAATAACAAGGTTCAAGGTTCCAGAGAAGGGAGGTGTGTTGTTTGGAGCCCTCTGGTGGTGAGTGAAGGGACAGGCCCGCGGTCACAGGAAGAGATTCCACCTGAGGAGAGCTCACCTTGCAGAGTATCTGCTAAATAAAATCGCAGCGTACGAATGGGCACCATGACCACCGCAAAAACAAGGCTTCCTTTTGAAGGGTCCGCACTTCCAATTTTTTTTATATATAAAAGGTTTTGCATAATGATTGGTTTCATTAAATACTTTGATAAGAAAATGAGTAAATGCAAAACAAGCACCATTTGAAGAGCTCTTCCCAGTGGATGGATCCTTGGAGTTTTGGTGGGGCCAGTCGATGCATGGGTCCAAACATCAGTGGCATCCCGAGGTGGGGGGGTGACACCAAAATGGCTGTCTGTAAAACTTCTGTGCAATGTTTCAGCAGAAATTTATTATTTTGATAATATGCCTGCAGTTATTTATACCAACAAAAACATTTTTGCAAGCCCAGCTTAAATTTATCAATAGATAAAAATCTGCTCATTTACTTTTTGAAACTTCTAATGCGCTGCAGTCAGAGCTGTCATTATTACCCAATGACAATAATGCTTTGAATCACATGGTTCCATCTGTATGTGGTATCAGCACCCACTGTTGTTTTTGTTGCTGCTGACATTTTTATAGTCACTGTTTTTGTAAATTTTTCTGGAGGTTTAGCTATATTGTGGTAAGTAGTATTTGTAAATACGTTCAGGCTGTGCATATGATACGGCAATTAAAGGTGTAATTTTAATTTTGCTGGTTGTTAATCTCCCTACTATGGCCATTACATTCAGTGATAAACGGGAATTACGATTCATGAGTAACATTGGTACAAAAAACATGAAGGATTCTCTATGGTTTGGTCCAGGAGGAGATCTATTGGTGGGGGTGGGGGAGTGGTGACACTGTGAGTTACTGCAAGGGTGGCACAAACCCTGGTGACACCACTGGCAAACACAATTTTAAAACTGAGCCAGAGATCGCAGAGAGCACAGCGTGATTGCGGACTCGTTTCAAATCTCTTCCACTTTTGTTTGAGCAATCAAGCTGAAAATGGGAGTGGAAAGCAAGCATTTGGACCTACTTCGAAGTAATGAGCTGGGGCTGCAGCCTTGGACTATCCCCAGAACATGCAAATGCCTACAGGAAGCAGAAAAGCATCATATCCAAGAATAATCCAAACTTCCTGTGGCAAAATGTTGCTTCTCTTCCAAGCAGATGGATTGAAGGTTCAAACTATGGAGATTTATATGCCAATGTTTTCGGCCATATGACAGGACACGGAACTGCTGTGAGCACTAATACGAGACAAAATTCAATGCAAAGATGGCCATCCACAAATTGACTGCATTCTATGCCAGTTACCGATTGTGCTTAGATCACCAATCCGAGTCACATTAAATGCATCACCACCTCATCTGGAAACTCAGGCGCCCAAGATCAAGGAGGCTTCACAAAGTGGCAAATTTGTCCATCACAGGCACGAACTTCCTGTCCACTGAAGACATCAACGTGAGGCACTGCCTCAAGGAGGCTGTCAACATCATGATCATCTCCATCACCCTGGCCACAATCTCTTCTTGCTGCCGCCTTCAGGCAGTAGGTAGAGAAGCCTAAAGTTAAGCACCTCCAGGTTCAAGAACTGTTTCTTCCCCCAACAGTCATCAGGCTCTTTAACCTCTCCTAATTCCCCAACCACCCCAGAACCATCAAATTCTCTGTCTACACATTGAAAACACCACTTGCTTGCACCAACTACAACCGAGTGTCTTATTTTTCTCTGTCTGGTCATTTTTTCGGGCACTGAAGGACGACACAGACCAATTGACGGAGGTCTTCACGGGCATATTCAACACCTCATTGCAGCAGTCCACTGTTCCCACGGGGTTCAAGACAGCCACCATCATCCCTGTACCCAAGAGGGTGACAAGTAACAGGCCTCAATAGCTATTGCACTGTGGCATTATCCTCCACCATTATGAAATGCTTCGAGCGACTGGTGGCAGAATGCAGCAAAGCACACCTCCCAGAGATGCTGGATCCATTTTGATTTTGAAGAAACCATTCCGCAGACGAAGCTGTAGCCTTGTCCCTTCACTTCGTCCTGACCCACCTGGAGAACGACGCCCCAAATGCCAGGCTGTTGTTCATCGACTTTTAATGCTCGTCATTTATTATGATCATTCCCCAGAGGCTGGCGGAGAAGCTGACCTCACTGGGAGTCAACAGCCCTCTCTGTATCTGAATCCTGGACTTCCTAATGGAAAGACCACAGTGCGTCCTGGTCAGTAGCAGAACGTCAAGCACCACCACTCTGCACACTGGCGCATCTCAGGGCGATGTGCTCAGCCCACTCTTGTTCACACTGTACTGACCCACAACTGCATCTCCAACTGTATCATCAATTTCACAGATGACACAACAGTAGTTGGCCTCATAAGCAATGATGAATTGCACTACTAAGAGGTGGAAACCCTCGTGAAATGGTGAGAGTGTAACAACCCGAGTTTCAAAGTGGACAGGATGAAGGAGATGGTTGTGGATTTCAGGAGGACCTGGAGTGACCACCCTCCACTGCACATCAACAACGGTGTAGTAGAGTGAGTGGGGAGCACCAAGTTCCTTCACTTAACTAGTGACCTATAGTGGACATTCAACATCTCTTCACTTGTCTGCAAGGCGCAACAGCGATCGCACTTCCTGAGAATGAAGCAGGCAAGACTACTAGCTACCATTACGTCAACCTTCCACAGAGCTCCATTGAGCCAGCTGCCTCACAGAGTGGAGAGAAATGCATCAGAGGTCAATCCACAGGACCATAAGAATGGCAGAGATCATCACTGGAGTCTCTCCATCCACCCCAATTGACAGGATCTACCGGAATCATTGTCTGAAGAGGGTGCACAAAATCCCTTCCATCCTGCATACAGTATCTATCAACTGTTCCCATGGGGAAAGAGATATAAGAATATCAGTGCCAGCCCAGCACTTCCCATGGGCAGCGAGAATGCTGAACAACCGAAGTTACTCACACTAACCATCTGACACTCTCACATGGTCAAAACAATATTTATTTATTTGTATAGATGAAATACTTGTCCTGAATTTGCATTCTTTGTCTGTATGTGTGTGATGTCTGGTTGTGTGTCTGCGTGTTTTTCACCGAGGACCGGAGAACACTGTTACACCTGTGCAATCAGATGATGAAAAACTAAACTTGACTCTACTAATTTGTTGGTATTTTACTGGTTTACTAATATATCCATGTGGCTTCAGTAAGAACTTCAGAGTTTCTCACCAATGTACAGTAAAGCCCCTGGTATCCAGCCCCCATTAGGATTGGTGGATGCTGAGTAAGCGCATTTTCCGATTACTCAAGACTTACACTTACAATGCCTAACTAATACATCTGCATTAATAAGTTTTAAAAATAATAGTATACTGTACATAAACTTTATTCAGTCCACTTGTATGCATATATAACCATTAAAGCATTATTTACACTCACATTCTTTGAAAACATTTAACCGTCGCTGCATCTGCAGGTTCCTCCCCCTCCACAGTGCTGCCAGAAAGATGCATAATAGAGATAATTAACCCCACCCTCCAAAGTTTACAGATGAAGACTCTGACCGGGGCAACTCTTACTAAGCGGGGATAAGGAGACACTTTAAGAGAGTCACTTCAACAGCGAGTGGCATCAACCAGCTCTTCATCCTGGGCAGCACCATTGCTGTTTCACACAACTTTATTCAAACAGCTGTCAGTGACCTCACCTCACTGACAAAAGGCAAAGGAGGAAAAACCCAACACCCAACCCCAACCAACCAATTTTCCCCTGCAGCCGCTGCAACCGTGTCTGCCTGTCCCGCATCGGACTTGTCAGCCACAAACGAGCCTGCAGCTGACGTGGACTTTTACCCCCTCCATAAATCTTCGTCCGCGAAGCCAAGCCAAAGATTCAAACAGCTGCTACGAGCAAAGCACTGGATGAATATTTGGTCCCATCTTCAAAGGTTTGTGTTACTTCAGAGAATATTTACTCTTACATTTTTAAACGCATATTTTTTACCTATTATTTTATTGTGATTTATTTTAATTTTGTTTTAATTTTCCAGGATTTATCTTGTTGGTCGCTCAAGGCTGCTGGTTGGTTGAATTCCAAAGGTTTTTACTGTATTTGTATATACAATAATACTCTCAACGTATTGAACTAATGTCTTTTTCTCAATTCATTACAAGAGAGAGATTCACTGTGGGTCATTAGATTGCTCCCAATTACTGCATGACCAAGACATAGAATCTAATGCTCTAGCAGACGCTATATTGCTGGATCCCAACAATGCTCAGATCGTTAGCCGAGGCCCCAGCAATTTTCCAAATGAACTGCACTGCTTTCAACCCGCTTGAGACTGTTCCAAATGAAAACAACCCGATTCTGGGTGGGCCACCGGAATCACACTAAGCTGCCAGTGCTTGAGCACGACTCACTTTGAATACTTCCCCGAATAACATCCAACACCCGCTCCTCTGGTTACCAAGTTCCTGCTTCTTGGCTGCCTCACAGGATACAATTACACAAGGGCCCAGGCATGATGGACAGCCAACAAAATTTGCCACCGGTTCCCTCACAACCACCATGAAAGCATTCCTGCAGTTCAGGACAGATCACCCTGCACCTTGGCTACCATGCACAAGCCAGCCGTGACTTACCCAACTTCATTCCACCCTGAGCATCTTCGAAATTAGTTTGGCGGCTGCAACTTGGGTTCACGGCTGACCAGCATGCATTTTCTGGCATAGCGAAACCAGCAGCCTGTCGCGGGGCAGCAACCTGCCATGTCTCACACAGACTGAACAGGACGCATTAAGTGATAGAGAGCAAGGACGCGAACCAGGATTCGACCTGCAATCAGGATATAAACTAACGGTGAAAAGTTTTTAAAGTGGGGAAAATAAAACCGGGGCATCAGGGCTAGTGACCCAGGATCAAATCCGGCGCTGTCTGAGAGGAGTTTCCTCTGGGCACTCCGGTTTCCTCCCACCCTTCAAAATATACGGGCAGCACGGGATCAAGAGCCTGTTACTGGGCTGTATGTCTAAATTTAAATTTAAAATTTAGAAACTGTTCTGACAGTCACTTCGGTTCCCAAAATCAAAACACCACGGAGGAACAAATAAAATCCACTTTTCTCAAATTTCCACTCATCAATTGGAAAGTTTAAAGCATAAAATGGAAGTAAATCCCAAGGGATCAGGCAGAATTACTATTCACAGGTGGAATGAAATGCTTAATTGAAGCAGCATTGATCTCATCAACGGTGACCCAAACTCTTCCTTGCCTAGATTGAACAGGACACATTAAGTGACACTCGATGAACAGTGCTGAAATTAGAGAGGAGACTCAGGCCTGAACTTGCTGCTTTGCAAGCGGAGATGACCAGTTCCAATCCAGCAACGGGACGGAGGAAGGCAACTCATCCTCACAGGCTGAGCGCTTCTTGGGATTTGAGTAATTGCAACCCATGAGGAAAGGGAGCTGAAATGTCGGTGTCCTCTCGATATCCATCCAATGCAGGAATAAGCTGGGCACGTCATAACCCAAATGGAATGTAACTATGCCATCTGCTGGTAATGAACAAAGGCTGAATGTTGAATCCATACTGAATTCACCTCAGAAATTAGCTTTCGCTCCTGGATTCCAACAACAACAATGCATAAAATAGTCTGACGATCCAATCTTACCCTTGGTAGAAGGGCTTCTAATAAATCAAAGTTTCTTCCTTCAAGTATTTTAATTCCCACTCCCAATATCACTCAAGATCTTCATCGGCAAACTCTTCCCTCACCTCCCATCCAACCTCCAGCACCTCGCAGCTGCAGGCAGGCGCCTTCCCACTCTACCTTTCCAAGCTGCACAGGAGGTGGTTGCCCAACCTAAACCACTTGGGAACTTGGCAGCAAACAAGTCATAGGCAGGTCCCTGGTGATTCTGGCTGTTAGTGAAGGCCAATTATGTGCAGACATTCAGCCACCCCAGTCAAAACTAGGAAAGGGTCGAAACACTGTCAATGAGCTTCTGTCTGTGCATCTGCCACATGATCTGAGATCTAGCCCAAACTTTAAAACCCCACTACAGAAACAATAGTGACAAGGTGCTGACTACATGGTGAGTCCTACTTTGGCTCAGTGTTTTCACTACAAACTCAAAAATTACAATCATATCTCTCCCTTCCCACTGAGCAAGCATTTAAGGATGTGATTGCTATATGGTTTAAAAAAAAACCCAGTATCCAACACCTAAGGGGATTAGTGCATGCCGGATAGATTTTTCATTTGCTTAAGATTGCATGGATTGGTGAACTAACAGTGAGGGCCTCAATTTTAAACCTGCATTTTTTACCCATTTACTTTCCGTGATTTTTTTTAACCATTTGCTCCAATTTCAGATAGCAGGAGTTTTACTGTACAAGGCAAGTGTGAGAAAGACGAGGTCCACGTTCTCCAGAGAAAGGAGTTTTGTGGCTGATCCTTCGAAAACTCTTTCAGGAGACACTGCAAGCTCGACGTGGAGATCTCTCCCTGGCTGAGGTCGAAACCAGTGATAACGGACTGAATGGGCCATTTAAGACTGGGTATAAGATGCCATAGTTCCCACGCTTTAACTGTACTCTTCTCTGCACTTTCTCTCCGCAACACTACACTCTGACTTGCCGCAACATTACAATTTGTGCTTTATTCATCCACTACCTGCTGGGTGTAAGTATGGGTTGGCTTGTGTCCTGTCCATCTCCTCCCCTTCCTTTCAATGCAAGGCTTATTCCACTGCGGATGAAAGAACGTCAACCTTCAATGTTCCATTTCCCCCCCTCCACCTCTGTTGTTTCCAGTCCTTGTTGTAACGAGCCATCTACCACATGATCTGAGATCTAGCCCATTGCTACCAAAAGCCACTGATGTCTGTTAGAAGTTCAGTTGTCTTGAGGTATTTCAAGCCAATAATTTTTTTCCCCCTTTGATCCTTCTGGGATTTGCATGATTTGTCGACGCAAATGGCACAATTAATGAGGCCTTAATAATGGCAGGCTCTTCCCCCTTCTTGGGGAAATTTCAGTGCCCTTAACTTTAGCAGAAACAGTTGTTCCTTCACTTTCCAATGATTGTGAAGATCATGGCTAGCCAAGGCTATTGGAGCATCATCAACCTGGGTTTGAACTCACCACGCTCCGTAAGGAGTTTGTACGTTTTTCTTGTGACTGCGTGGGTTTACTCCCAGATTCCAAAGATGCATGGGGTTAGTAAGTTAATTGGTCACATGGGCACAATGGGGCAGCACAGGTTTGTTGGCTGAAAGGGTCTGTTATTTTGCTGCATCTCCAAATCCTTTGAAATTTATAAAGTTCTCAGACCCTCCTGAGTGGCCTTCCCAGTGACGCAGATCTGAAAGGCAGATCGCTAATGTTGCCGCAACTGTTCACCAACCAAACCCACTGCGCTGTTCTGTCGGACAGAGGGTCACATGATCCTTCTAGCAGGAACCCAGCCAGAGGTCACCACACCTGCCAATCAATGTCAAACCCACCCACAGGTGAAAACACAGCTTACAATTAGCTCCTTTGAATCCCTTGCCTCATTTGGGCATACCCAAGGTGCCCCCCCCCACCCGACCCCGACCCCACTGCAGTAGAAAGCCCACCATATCTTTGCCCCTGGATTGAACTCAAGCTCCAGTCCAGGTTGTAAGTAGAGGGCGATGCTGGAGTGTCATTTGCAAGGTGTGTGCTGGTAAAGGGTTGGGGGCTTAATGGAGGTACATACCTGTTTTGTGATGATCACCATCAGTACATCTCCTAACAAATCAGAGGTGACTATTTGTTTGTTGCGTCTTTTCACTGTCCTCCATTGTTAGCTGTGCCTGATGCTAAGATACTGAGAGCATCTTGCCTGACTGTGCGCATGATCCCTGAGGCAACTTCTCCCCATAGGTAAATAAAGATCTTTGCTATGACAGAATAGCGTTCAGACTTGTTGCTTCTTGGACCCTTCGAACTGGAATCCCTCATCACACTGCCAATAAAAAGATCCATTACGAGGTAGAGGTGCACGAGACCCTCACTCAGATGAAGGGGAGTGGAGAGCCAAATCAAACCAAAGACAAACTGAAACAGCAGCAGCAAGGGTTTCCTTAACAGGAGCAAAGTATTACTTGTAGGTGGAGATTAAAAGAAAGGGGACTTCCAGAAGGTGATTCATGCTCAGGACATGCAACAGGTCATTCAACACTAAGGCCGGAAGAAACCAGATCACAGCTTTCTGATACTCCTGTGGTGTGGATTGAGTAGGCTCACTGGATTTATTTTCTTGTCCATCTCAAAACACTAGAAAAACAGATCATTTATCTGATGCTCAAGTTACAGATTTTAAAAACAGCAAGTTATTCTTGGCCTTGAGCCAACTCATTCAGTGCAAAGACAAAAAACAAACCATTTCCATCTCGCTCATTTCTGTCAAAGAAATCACTAATTGTAATCTGGCTCATTCTCATGAAACAAAAAAAGATACAAGACAACTTCTCAATGGCTCTCTCCAATTTTAGATTTTATTATTGGGCTATTAATATCCAATATATTACCTTTGGGAATTATTCAGATGTACATGAATGTCCTTTATGGGTAATTTGGAGAGGAATACAGTTTTTTTTTGGGGGGGGGGGTACTTGTCGGCCTCATTGCTGGGAGCTCCTCTACCCTTTGTGCCATCAAAAATTAAAGATCTTAACCCAGTTCTTAAGCAGACGACAAGGATTTGGTTCCATTTTTACAAAACAAAATTATTAAGCTTAAAAAATTATCTAGTAAAATACATCTTAATTTCTTTTTTTAAAGCATAATTGATTGATCAGGCTTTTTCAATGTGGAAAAACTAAAGGAGTAATAACCTTTTCAGACCTATCTGCATGAGACTGATTAATGTCCTTCAATCAGTCAGCAGACAAATCTGACTTAAGCAAAGAACATTTTTTTTTGGTATTTGCAAATTAGGTTCTTTCTGCATATTTTACTTTCAAACTATCCTTCTGCTTACCCATCTAATATGAAAGACTCCCTTTCTCAGGCATATCCTCTTCAAAAAGAGGAAATAGCTACAATATATAATCAGTTATCTTAACTTGTGACTGATTTCCAAGAATAAAATTAAAGGCATTTGGGAATTGGGATTCCAAAAATTGCTTCAGGATCGTATTTTTCAACTAGTAAATACTTCATCAATTTGCATCTGTTGTTCCTTGATTCAGTTGAAGGTGATACCTCAGGCTCATGTATAAAGTTGGCCTGTATTTTTTCCCCCAATGCAAACCCTACTTGTGATAGGTACAAATTTGAGGTAGCCACTTTAATTCATATGTTCTGGCCATGTTCAAAGCTAGATAATTTCTGAAACCCTAACAAAAGTTCTCGGATTAGAATTACAACCAATATTAACAGCAATTTTTGGAATCATACCAGTGGAGACTGGGCGTAGGCCGGTTACCACACAGCAAATAATACCTTTTCAACATTACTGGCTAGAAAAGCCACATTATAGGAATGGAAGGATCTGAACCCACTGACTTTACTTCAATGTCTCTCTGCTGTCGTGTCATGTTTAAGTTTGGAGAAAATTAGGAATCAGAGATTTGATGCATCTTTAAAATTTGAATAAGTTTAGTGACCATTTATTTAATATTTCAATATAGTTTTAAGAATTATAATTTTATTCTGGATTCTCTCCTTGTTCCTTATGGTAAATTTTTGATTTTAACCAGGAAGCCCTACTTTAGTCTCAGAATGGACAGCCCACTCCTTCTTTCTTTTAAAAAGAGGATTTTGCAATAAAAATTAATTTTTTTTCCTGTGGTTTTACAAATATGTATGTAATGTAATTCTCCTCTTGTAGATGTTTGATACAACTCAATAAAGATTGAAAAACTTTTCTCACAAAACCAGCATTTTCTTGGAAAAATTTTCCCCCTCCCTCCACCCCCCTGCTCATTAGTACACAATTTCCACAATGTAAATAAAGATTATGAAAATTTGGACATTTTTCCTAACCTTGTGATCGAGTTCAGGATGGAGCAAAGTGAAGATGGAAAAATCCATACATGTCGTGCCCACAATTCTGTCTCTTCCTCAGGAAATGGCAAACATTTCCACTGGAAAATTTGCTAGGCTGAAATATCAGATTTATATTATTCCTTGTCTGATCCACCTCCCAAGCAGGGCAGCCTCCGTGAACAAAAACTTGAACTGTGAATACTCAGCAGGTCAAGCAGTGTCCGCAAAAACAGCAGAGTTCATCTCCAGACGTCAGCTGTTCCTCTTTGCACAGCTCGAGCTGGGTTCAACACGCCAAGAAATCTGGGAGACAAGGATGCAGAGCCAGAAGTTATGGTCCATCTCCGTGCCTCTGACATGGGCAAGACTACAGAGGAAAATTATTAAATCGCAGGACTTTAAATTTAAACAGTAACAGGCTTTTCTGGCAATTGAAACCCATGCCGTCCCAATACACCAACTAACCTGCAATCCCCATAGGCTTTCCTCCCCAGAGCACGGAGGAAATTCTGTAGACCCGGAGAGAATGTAGAAACTCCTCACAAACAGCACCGGATTCAAATCCGGGTCTCTGGCGCTGGAATTGTGTTGCCCTAACCGTGCTGCCAAAAATTACTCAGAAGGTCACTGCTTCTCTTTCTCCAAGAATTGACTGAACTTGAACACACATTACAACCTTACAGCTGACCACAAGGAGAGAGATGGATTCAACGCACTGATGGCAGATTTAAGCCGATAAATGCAGGAGATAGAGCAGAAAAAGGAGGGGGGGGCAGGGGAAAACAAACTTCACATGCACATATTTGCTGAAAATGGCAAGGTGGACAAGGTGAGCATGAAAGAGTCGTGAGAAACTTGGATGCAAAAGTATCTGGTCCAATGCAAATGTGTACAAGGGTAAAGAAAGGTTGGCCTAGATAGGCGAGGTGGGATGGGTCCATGAACAGTGGACTGGCCAAAAATTGAATGTCTCATGAACAGCTCTGGACACTACACATTAGAGGTTGTTTAAAACCATTAAACAAAAACAAAAATCGATGATGGAAAATAGTGTCCACAGAGACAAAAACTAGGCAACAGATCAAAGGCAATGGGTTAGAGAAAACAAACAACAAGGGCAGAAAACCATCTTATTTCAAGTTACATGCCTGGAGTACACCATCTGGGGCAGTGGCAGAGAAGAATTCCAATGTCCGTTCACCACCCCCCCCCCCACCCCCCCACACAGAGTTGAATAGTACCCAGAAGGAAAAAACTTGATAGAATATGGGGTGAGTGCAGAAGGGTGAGACAAAGAATTGCACTTACAGGGGCCTCCCTGAACACAATAACCACCACGTAATTCAGAAAAATCATCCCAAGGATAATTAAAAACAGGAGCAAGAGTCGAGATAGCTTTGGAAATCCGTGCGGAGTTTGGCAGAGGGATAAACAGTCATGAAGGAAGGTGCATCAGAGGAGAATGTTAAGGGGGGGTGTTGGGGGGTCTTTCCACCCCCACCCAAATGTAAAATTAAACTATAGAAAGATATGGTCTTCAAGTTACTCTTTACACTCAATATGCCCATCTGGGATCCAATGAAATGCTAAATGTATTCAAGATCTTGAAGTCTCTGGCTTCAATTAGAACTCCCCAAGCAATTCAGCTTCAGTATACACAAACCATCACTAATTAAGTGTGCCCGTAGCAACACACAGAAACAAACATGGAAACCCTAACATAAAATGATCATTAAAATGTTGGCTCTGCACACTATACATGGTGTGCTAAAGGTGGCAGGACATTTTTTTTTTATGAGGAAGAAATCCATCTGATGGGCAGAGTTGGCAGGTGCCATCCTCGCACCAAATTTAGGCGGCTTTGCATTGATTTCTGTAAACCTTGGTTGAAGGGGCGGTGCTGGAAAGTGGGGAGGGTGGGGGGAAGGAGAGAGAAGAGAAAGAGTGTGTTCTTGACATTGGGGTAGGGGAGAGAAAGCATCTTCCCTGAGTAGCAGCAGTTATGTAGAGATGGGAAACTACTCATGAAGGATATAGGCAGAGTAGACAATACTCTGCAGATTTGGCAAAGTTGTTTTTATTCTGCCCTCTATCCCTTTTGAAATTCAAGTCTAACATCCACTTGCCTTTTTAATTACCTACGACCCTGCTGTGATATTGCAGTGTCAACACCGGCAAACAGACCTCCACCGACCGCACAAACCTTTCAGAAGGCTGGGGGGGAAAGAGACAGAAAAATCCCCTCTTTCTCCAAAAATACATTTCATAGCCCAAAAGAGGCAATAGTGTTTCACTAAACAAGACAGAAATTCCTCCTACTGTTGCAAGCCTCCCCGATTTAACCCCAGTTCAAAAACCACTGGCATGATGACACAACTTAGATTTGGATTAACTATCACTGAAAGACCACCAACTTTAAATGGTGACTTTTCCGATCACCTTTTCATTGAAGCCAATTAGCCTCAAACATGAACTTGGTTGCTATCTCCACTGGTGCTGTTTGATCTGATCATTTCCAGTCCAGCTTTAGTGTTTTACAAGCACATCATTGCACAGGATAGAAAACACGAACGTCTGTAGATACCATGGTGAAGTACAAACACACACAAAGCTGGAGAAACTCAGCAGGTCAAACAGTGTCCTTTATTTAGCAACGGTTAAAATACATAACCAACGTTTCATCATGGAAAAATGTTGGCAGGTGATCGAATAAAATAAGGGGTGCAAGTGCGGTCGCAAAGGCAGGAGGTGATAGGTGGAGAAGGGGAAGGAAGCAGCGATCAAGGGGAGGAGGGATGGCTGGGTTAAGGCAGGGGGAATGAAGGGAGGAAGGAGAACTAGAAAGGGGAAGGAGGGAGGGGGAAGAGGAGAGCAGGTTAGCAGAAGTCGAAGTTAATGCCATCTGGCTGGAGTGCCCAGATGGAAGATCAGGCACTGCTCCTCCAATTGGTGGATGGTCTTGGTGGGATAGTACCCGAGGCCATGGACAGTCATGCGAGTACAGGAGTGAGATACGGAGCGGAAATGGTTGGCTACTGGGAGATCGCTGCGCAGGGCTGCTCAACTGCAGTCAATGCACCAGAGCACTCAGTGTAGAGCAGCAAATGAGAACAGCAAGTATTAATATTTACAACACAGTGGAAGCAGATTCCAGCCACTGAGGCCTGTGCCACCCAATTAACATACAACTCCATATATTTTGGAGAGTGGGAAGAAACCCGAGAAAACCCACACAGGTCACAGGGAGAATGCATAAACTCCTCACAGCCAGAACCAGATTTCAACCTGGGTCACTGGCGCTGTAATCACGTTGCGCTGAACACCGCGCCAAGCCTACACAATCCAAGGGAAGCCAGAGACCGCAGATGCCGGAAAACTGGAGGAACAAAATACAGGAGGATCTCAGCGGATTGGGAAGCATTCACAAGGAGCAACAGGGATCACAGAAGGGGGTGGGGGTGGGGGAAGAGAACTGTGAGAAGCTCCCGCAGAACTCCTGAAGAGAGGAGGAGAACTTCTTTGGAGTATGCATCATACCACAAATCTTCACAAAAGAGCAGGAAAACAGGTAAACGAGAGAGATTACAGATGGTTTTAACAAAAATCAGAGGAACTCTCAAAATGCTGTGCAATCCTTCTTGGCTGAAGTGTCCAGGGAATTTTAAAACTTTGAAACAGGCATAAGGGTTAAAAGGAGAATCAAGGAAAATATCCTTTTAATCTCAGGAAGAGAGAAATCCCCCAATTAAAACCGTGGACCTGAATGAACAACTAAAAAGCTCCCAACCCAACAAGCTGAGATGAGAGCAACCAAAATAAACACCCAATCAAATGGCAGCCTTCTGTCCAATAACTGGCCTCCATTCTATAATGACCCAGCGAGGATTATTGGGCTAGAATTAAAGGACAATTTCTTCCCCATTATTAAGACTAAGGAATGAATCTCTCATTCATAAAATGTTGCCCCTAAATTTTTTTTAATATAAATTGAATTTTTTCCCCTGGGACATGCTCACTGAAATTTTATTCTGCCCTATCTATGTAACACACAGAAGGGTTGGCTTGACTGAAAAAGCAAGCAAATAGGTGGCACATTTAGGGGAATGCACAGAAGCAAAAGATTACACGAGACATTGAAATGATTAGGAACAGTTTGTGGAAAGATTGCAGATCCATAACTGAGTAAATCCATTCTGCCATTTCGGAAGTCAAAATGGTCCATAGGGTATACAAAATAAACAGTTTCTGCAATTATTCACTGGAACTGATGTCAATTTTACCAAATTACTGGAAATGCACAAGTCAGGAAACAGTTGAAAGGCAGAGGAAACATTAATGCTTCACACAAGGAGTTTCCCCCAGACGGTGAGGCAAAGGTCAGGCGTGTATTTTTAGGTTCCAGCGTTCCCTGGGGCCCCATCGCCATCTTGGATGCCAATTTTTAAAAAAGCTGGTGTAAACAACATTATCCTGTTTAAAAAAATCTACAGCCAAATTTTATCCCTCAAAAACTGAGCCAGTTTAGTTGAGCACCAGCCCACCCACTCACAATGAAATTATCTGCTCCACATTTCCAACTAATTAGTGTAAATGGATTTCTAAAAGTGCCCACTTCCTTTCACAAAGTGTTGACAATTAACTCCACAGTGACAATTTCGATTTTATGGGATATCGGTGAAATGCATTTCAACAAGAAAATTTTAAGTCAATTGACTAGTGAAAGATGTACGACATCTGATATATTTATTAATAGCTTCGGGGGGGATATTCCAAGAAATGCAGTGTCCAGTTTACAAAGTGTTCCGGGGGGAGGTTTACTAAGAAGTGTTGCACAGAACATTTTGTGGAGTTAACTATTGAGGGTATGAAGTAACAGGAGTTGGAAGGGAAAGGCACCAAGTAAATCTTCTGACGATTAGCTTTTAGACAAATAAATGGGTTCCCCACCAGGGGGAAAAAAAACAAGGCAAATTTGGGGAAACGTTTTATTTTGATTAACTGCACACACTTTTAAAACATCGGGAGGCACAGACTCGTGGCTGAAATGGCCTGTTACCTTGCTGTCTAAATTTTAAATTTAAAATACTAGATGCAAATACACTAAAATTCAAAAACACATAGAAAATGGGGGGAAAGTACACAGCACTCTACGTTTTAAATGAACACAAGGCCACACTACAAAAGCAAATTCAAAAACTGATTTTTCTCATCGGTGGATAAACTGACCAAAATTGCAACCACCCCCTTCACCCAAAAAAAATAGCAAATCCTTGGTCAAGCAGCACCTGGAGAGAGGAAAACAGTTATCATACAAGGATCAGAAGGCATCACGCTGAACACAAGCTTACCCACTCAAAAAAATCATCTGCTTCACTAGTGTTGAGCCTCAGGGTTCAGAATTGGGTCCATTACTATTTGTCATATTCATTAATGATCTGGATGATGGGGTGGTAAATTGGATTAGTAAGTATGTGGATGATACTAAGATAGGCAGAGATGTGGACAGTGAAGAAGGGTTTCATAGCTTGCTGAAGTATTTAGGCTAGTTAGAAGAGTGGGCTGAAAGATGGCAGATGGAGTTTAATGCAGATAAGTGTGAGGTATTACATTTTGGTATGGCTAATTAAAATAGGACATATATGGTGAATGGTAGGGAAATGAAGAGTGCAGTAGAACAGAGGAATCTAGGAATAATGGTATATAGCTCCCTGAAGGTGAAATCACATGTGGATAGCATGGTGAAGAAAGCTCATGGTACATTGGGTTTATAAATCAGAGCATAGAATATAGGAGCAGGGATGTTATGTTAAAATTGTACAAGGCATTTGTGAGCCCAAACTTTTGTGTACAGTTTTGGTCACCAAAGTATCAGAAAGATCAACAAATTGGAGAGAGTGCAAAGATTTACTTGAATGTTGCCAAGGTTACAGGGTCCAAGTTGTACGGAAAGGTTAAATATGTTGTCTTTATTCTTTGGAGCGTAGTTGAGAGGGGATTTGATTGAGGTATTTAAAACTAGTGATTGAGGTATTTAAAACTAGTAGGGGTATAGATAGAGTGATTGTGGAGAGGCTTTTTCCTTTAAAGGGGGTGATACAAACGAGAGGACACCAGTTGAGAGTTGGGGGCAAAGGTTTAGAGGAAACACAAGGGGAGGGGAAACTTTACTCAGGGTGTGGGTGTGTGGAACAAGCCTTCAGGCAAAATGGCAGAGTCAGGCTTGATATTAGCATTTAAGGAGAAAGTTGGATATTTACATGGATGGAAAAGGAATGGAGGGTTACGGGTTGAGTGTAGGCCAGTGGGGTTAGGTGGGAGAAAGTGTTCGGCATGGACTAGACGGGCCTGGTTCTATGCTGTAATTGTTAGATGGTTATATATGAAACTATTCCTCTCCCCACAGATTCTGTTGGGCCTGCTAACTAACCCCCCCCATTTATGAAAGGGTACAGGTGCCTGGATCTACTGGGGAATGTCAGGAGCTGATCAAATAGTGGCTTGCAAAATGTAGATTTAATTTAATAATCAAAACATTTTAAAAATTCTAAAGACTTAAGGAACCAGGATTATTAAGACGTAGAATTTCATTACAACAGACGGATATAATATTTGCAATAGCCTTTCAAAGGGGATAACGCATCAAGATAAAATGTCGCCACTAAAATTCCTTCCCACCAATTCATTTGTGAAATGTGGGTGGGGCCCAGATGGATCAGTTGCAGGGAAGGTGACTATTTCTGAAAGCTGCTGCAGATCAGATCTTTGGATTGGAAGTACCCGACTTCCTCCAAGTCAATAACCAAATCATGCAAAGTTAAACCGCCTTCACAAAGTTCTTTCCACACTAGTTTGCTGTGAAGATCAACAGCAAATTTTTCCAAAGTGAATCACGCCCAGGAGGTAAATGACAGAGTATGGAACTAAATGGTAACATAAATAAACCAGCCAGATCAGCCTTCAAACAATGCAAACACAAGACGGCCTGAAACAGAATTAGTAGCAAGTGTTCATGTCCTCACCACTCTGGAGGGAAATTGAAAACTGAGTGTCCTCCCCTCCCGCACCTTTTTCTCCAAATCCCATCTCCTGCCCACTCTCTCCTGTACCCTACACCCGCTCTCCCCAAATCTAACAACAATGACATTGCCCAAAGCATTAGAAAACAACATTCACCATTTCCCAACAGTTAAGCCACAGCTGTCAACCTCTTAGAAAGAAATCACACCATTTCCATTTTCTCATTTCTTAAAATCTGGTCTTGGTGAGTTAACCACAACACTTCGAGAACCAGAATATTGTCCACTTTGATTTTAAGTTACAAAAATCACTTTCAACTCTGGTGAAAATGAATGGACCCTTCTTCATACTCCTGCATACAAAAACAATTACAAAAAATTGAAATACAAACTTCAAAGCAAGAAAATTTCTCAGTTTGCATGATGAAATTTGTGGTTACAGTATCGGGATTGGTCGATACCAGATAAGTGAATTTTCTGTTTGCTTGAGATGTTGTATTGTGTGGATTAGTGAACTAACAAGGTGTGCCCATTTAAAATTTCCATATTTTTTAACCATTTATTTTCCTCTAATTTTTTTTGCCGGTGGAGTGAATTCCAGATAGCAGGGTTTTCACTGTATTTCATTCAGTATATCTTTGTTTTAAATTTTCCTTTTGAATATCACAATTTCAGTAAAGTCTGCCTCAACTTGAAGATTTAACTCCTCTTTTTCAATAAAAAGCTATCAAAGTGATCAACTCCCATGTGTGGTTCACTGATCAACATTTCTAACCCTTTCTAAAACAATCTGTTAAGGCATAACTTATTTTCATGCCAATTTTACACACATTTGGGACACAGAAGTGCATACAATCACAAAGTAGAATTTACTAACCCAAAACTATTTTCCTTCTTTTGAATTATTGGTACTCACCACAGCAATGTTCCAAACTATTCCTTCCTCCACTTCTGCCAAGGACACACAAGAGCTAAAAGAAAACAAATATATTTTACTGAAAGGAAAACTAGTTTCGGTTCTATGAGTTCCCTCTGATGGAAGAGGGCCATGTCCTGGAACAAGAAAATTTGGTTTAAAACCCCAATGTTCAACATTTCTCTTCAAATGGAAGAAACAGTGGTACTAACGTTTTTCTAACTGAGACACGGAGCCATCTGCAACTTTATGGACCTGGGATTACTGAAATTTGATCATTTCATACAACAGCCCTTCAACTTCCCTCAAAGTTGTTCTGCAATGAAGCATGCTACATTCCTTCAGATCAATGAAACATCCTTCATGAGTTAACACAAGCAGAGCTTTTAAAATGCCCATCCCAAGTATCTACCATTGGCAAACTCTTCTCACTTCTGAATCAGGAGAATTCAAGGATACGCCGTCATCTTTGAAGAAGCAGAGACTGAACACGTTCAGAAAGTGTCCAGGATCATTTGCACATTTTTCACTGTTCACATACAAAACTCTAAATGAAAAGAAAAGAACGCAGCGGTGGGAGAGAAAGAATTTGCATTTCTGGTCAGAGCCATTCACAATAAAGGACTCAAAGCATCAACCTCCCCCCCCCCCTCCCCCCGCTCAACCTGTGAGTTCCTCGAGCAGAACAATTTTGGGTCCAGATTTCAGCATCCAGAGTGAGTCTTGAAATTTCAATTTTGAAACATAGATTTCTAAGAAATTATCATTCATGAAGCAGTAAGCATTTTTAAAAAATATATAGCTATATTAAAACAAAGGCCAGTAAAGCTCTCACTTTGATTTAATCTCAGATTTATCATATGCAATTATTTTTGATGCAAACATTTGAAACAATTCTAGCAGAAAAGCCAAAGTCTCCCATTATAATGCAGCCCATTTTCCACTGGCACCCTGTCCCAGGAATTAACTGGGAATGTACTGGGACAGGGTCCAGTGGAAAAGGAACATTGTCCTAACGTCGGCATCAAATGACATCATTTCACGCTGGAGATTAACCACCTCTACCCCTACCACTATCCCCAGCGTTTGCTCACACTGGCGGGCTGATAAAACCAGTGGAAAAAGGGCAGCAGAAAGTCACTCATTTCTGGTTGAAGGTAGAGCAATCCAATCCCTGGGGATGAGTGGTGTTCGGTGGAAAAGCAATGAGTGTCCCAGTTAAGGGTGGCCCAGTGAAAACAGCACAAAGGGCTTCCTATCCTGGAGCACTGCACAGCCAATTAACTGGGATGCCAATGGAAAAGGGGCATGCATAAACTAGCAGGAGTGGGTCATCTTGCCTGTCAAGCCTGTTCTGCCATTCAAGTTTATTCTCATGTGACTGGACATACAACCTGGTGAAAAGGCATTTCTCAAGACCATGGTGTGCACATATAACAACAGATACACAAAGATACAAATTACTTTGGAATTATTTACTTAATTACAAGACTGTTGAATCTCAGCCTGTAGGAACAAATTAATTCCCGGCATGGCAAGCCTGACTTTGATGCTCCTGTACCTCTTTCCTGATGGTAATGGGTCAACAAGATCATGGCTGATCTGACTCCGCTCCATTGACTTGCTTTTCACCCCACCTATTCCCCATGACCCTCAATGCCCCAATGTGTCAAACTTGGTCTTAAATGTGATTTGAGAGGTAGCGTCTACTGCAACAAATCCACAGATTTACTACTCTCAGGAAATAGACCCTATGCATCTTAAAAACTCCCCCAAACTGGGGCCACATCCTTCAACTAAAGTCTCATCTTCCAATGGAAACAACTTTCCAGCCTGTCTTATCCTTATCATAAATTTCATTCATTCTATCTATCTATTTACTTACTTATTTAATGTCCCTCGTTTTTCTGAATTCTAATGAAGAGACATAAGCGACTCACTTCATAGGCGAACCCACTCGTCTCAACAAACAACTTCCAAGGTCAGTCCATTTTTTCCTCTAACAAGGAGACCAGAACAACACAATGCTTCAGGTCCTGCTCCAATTGTTCTGTACAGTTGGAACAGACCCTCTCTGGTCTTTTTGGTCCAGTACCACAACTTCTTTCAGATACACTCAATCAGGAACAGGGGACTTGGCCACCTTGAGACCTACTAGTTTGCCCAATCGTCACTCCCACTGCATTCTTAACATTACTGTCATGCTAGACACGCCTTCCATCATGAAGACCGATGCAAGAAAGCTGTTCGAGGCCCCAACCAATTCCCACATGATTATTAATTTCCCTCTTCCCATCCTCCAAGGGATCGTTCCAAACCACTCATCCATGCACTGTGACATCTTGAAACTGTGCAGGACCCTTCAATCCCGCAGCAGAAGATACAATCTGAAGGTCACGTTTTCCGACTGCACTGAATTCAGTTCTAAGATCTTGAACTAAATGACTCGAAATGGTTGGGTCCGGGGCACTGCCCAAGGGAATTTGGGTCATAGGAAACAGAAAAGGAGGAAATAATTATGCAAATCTCGCACCTTTCAGCATGCTTATTTTTAAGCTGCAAATCAGTAAGAAAGTTGAATTTTTTTCTGCAGGAATTTTTGCCACTTCAAAAAAAAATACAAATGTCTTCTTCCAGCACACTGAGTCCCAGAGCAATGTGATGCAAATAGTTTCTCCTCTTCAGGGGTATTTTATCAACTGATATTCCTATCTTTTGCCAAGCTCCTGTGCACCTTGAGCAAGGCTTCACACAAACTTCTGCGAGATGGCAATGCCAAAACTAAGTTGAAATATTGGAGTGGCTGCATTAACTCACAGACAGCGAGTTAACGCGATATTTGACATTGGTCAATTGACTGCATCTCAAGCTAAAATATAGGTGGATCCCCCAAAAAGATCAATCTTTTGAAAGTCAGTTGCAGTTCACAGTGTCCTTACCATTTCGTCTGAAATGGCAGCAATACCATTGAAGAAAAACCCCTATAATAATTGCTGAATATTGTAAGAATGGTCAAGTTCAGAAGGTTCAGGTTGAAAATCCAATTTAAATGCTTCTGCACATAAGCCTGGGGTTGTGCGAAGGGAGTGTGACCCTGTTCTTCACATGGAAAATTGAGTTCTTGCCTCTCATCTCATCGAGATCTTTGTCCTGCAGGGTGAATGATCCTTCGCCCTGCAGCACTGAAAAAGGTCATCAGCTGATCAAACAGGCATCTGACATCCCCACCAAGCTCTGGGCACAATTCCATGGAAAAAATCAATCTTTACAACTGAACCCAAAGCAATGAAAGACCTCATAACTGGAGAAACAGTCCTGCCTTCAACTAATTCTCAGGATCAAATGGGAGGCAGCAGCGAGCAGAACTGCTGCTTTACCATCCAAGCGACGTGGGTTTAACCCTGTCCTCCAGACCTGTGTGGAGTTTGCTTGCTCTCCTTGCTGCTCTGACGATATCCTGTCAGAGATGAGCAGCTTGTAAGGTTAACTGGCCACTGTAGATTGCGCCTCAAGTATGAAAATGTGTGGGAGGAGTTGGAGATTGTTGGGTAAACAAAATGGGTCAAGTTGTGCAAGACATTGAGGCCAAATTTGGAGCACTGTGTGCAGTTTTGGTCACCTAACTACAGGAAAGATATCAATCAGATAGAATGCAGAGAGGATTTACTAGGATGTTGCCTGGATTTCAGGAACTGAGTTACAGGGAAAAGTTAAACATGCTAGGACTTTTATTCCCTGGAGCGCAAAAGAATGAGGGGAGATTTAATTGGGGTATTTAAAATCATGAGGGGACACAGTAAATATAGCAAGGCTTTTTCCACTGAGGGTAAGTAAGATACAAACCAGAGGACGTGGGTTAAGGGTGAAAGGGAATAACTTGAGATTTAAATTTACACATACATCACCGTAACAGGCCATTTCATCTCATGTCCGTGCCACCCAATTTACATCCATACGTGGAACACAAGGTGGGGGTGTGGAATGGGCTACCAGCTGAGGTGGTGAATGAGGGCTCAATTTTAACATTCAAGAATAATTTGGACAGGTACATGGATGGGAGAGGTGCAGAGGGCTACGAACAGGGTGCAGGTCAGTGGGACGAGACAAAAAATGGTTCAGCACAGACGAGCAGAGCGAAAGGGGACCATTTTTATGCTGTAATGTGCTATGGTTCTATGGATCAGAAGAGATTTATGATGAGAGTTGACTGTTGGGATCGTTTCTATGCTGCGAGACTCCACACAAAATTCCTGTTCAAAGACAACACAGAGAATATTGTTCATAAACAACCTGTGGCCGTCATACATGCACATCAGCTGAGGGCTTCCTCGTAACACGTTTCACTCCTGCCAAGACATTTGCAGCCTTCTGGCTTTCTATTTAGATTTGCACTGACATAAAAGTAGTTAAATGGTGAAGAAGCCACTTGAGCAAAAATGCCTGTACAAGAAATTCTCCAGCTGAAAGAGGTGAAGGAAAAAAAGTGACAAATGTGCCAAAGTCTCAGTGGATCAATTAGTTTTCACACCAGTTGACGAGTGTTTTAAAATACTGGGCTCACAAGCCGTCATTGAGTCCGTAACTCACAAGCTAGAGTTCCAGGATTCCAATATACGGTGCAGCATGATTGACATTGAAGAGTCAAGTCCTCTAGACTTCAGGAGGACACAAACGGTTAGGTTAATTGGACACAAGTGGAATTTAGTCCAGAAGTGTAAGCTAATGATGTTATGCACCACCCCAACTGCAAGGAAAGATAAAGGGCATTGGGTTATTAGAATAGTAGGTCAAAGAGCACCTGGGATGCTTTCTCCCTTTAGCTACAAGGATACTGAAGGAAGGAGGTGGTTACAACTGGGCCCAATACTCATCTTATTGCAGGTCAAGCACTGCAGATTCGGAAGGAGACCATTGCACCAGAGAGATTAGAACTGGGAAATCTGTAGGAACAAGGAAAATGAACACGTAGGGTTAGCTCCCCTTGAAACACAAGCCATCGAGGGGACCTTGATTGTGTTCTCTGGAATGAAGGGACCCAGATAAACAAAAGGCCATTTTTCCCTTCAAGGGTTTAAAGAGGGCAAAGACTAATACTACAGGGGAGACCAGGAATGCTTACTTCACATGGAAGGTGATGAGGATCTCGAACTCACTGCCCAAAACAACTGGTAGAGGCAGGATCCTTCACCTTTCAAACAGTCTTGGGAGGTCTACAGTGAACTGCAGGCTTACTGACAGTGCCACAAGTGAAGGCCATCAGAGGCATGACAGGCCGAACATCCTCCTCCATAACTGCAGAGCTGGATGTTCTCCCCAAAGGGGGGGGGGGGGGGGGTGGAAATCAGTGACACTCCAAGTCACCTAGGAGCTGTGTCAAGGTTCTGCTGCCCATTGCAAGCTCCCTTTGCCCTGTTAGTATCTCCTTAGGATCAAAAATGGAAGAATGCAGGCAGAAAGCATTCAGCGTTAAGAAGTTTTGAGTCACTCTCCACATACAATGAGAAAAATGGTGTAGGAGACTAGTAAATGACTCCACTCCTTCCAGCAGAAGGCCAGCCACCTCAATCCTCGATTAATTCTGCACAAGGGTTTTACTGCGGGCTGATAGAGAGCAACCTCTGGAAACTGTATCAAGTTGCTGACCTCTTCATCCAAGGAAGCAATTTTTAAAATCGGAAACCTGGAATCACTGATCAATTTCTAAAAATGCTGAGATTATACAAAATGGAACATTAAAAGATTGTCTCAAGTACACTCCTCACTGATAAAGTTCCTGTCCCTTCCATTCACCCTCTGCACAATTTTTACAGCTTCACGCATCAGTCATCTCCAGCTGATGCAGGTGGAGAATTTTTTTAAAAACCTGATTTGAAGCGAGCTTTTTGCACAGCTGTTATTTTGCATCAGGATTATTTTCTTTTGCTTTGGAATTGGCGAAATCAAGCTCCGTCTTCCTTCAACACTCCCACACTTGTCCTTCAGATAACAAACGAAAGCCCGCTAACAGCTGCTGTTCAAATTCTCTCAGCCACAGTCCAACTGCAAGATGAAGCAACAGTTCTGGATCTTTCAGCTTGCTGGTGAATGTAGCTGGCGGCATCTTCCCAGCAGATTGCCCAGCATCCAGCGTGCAAAGATGAGGAAATTTTGGCATCCAGGTCATAAAAGCACCTTCTGGCCAAGGGTGCCAAATGCTTGGAGCAGAGTCCAACTCCCCCCACCACGTCAGATAATTTCTGGAATCCTTAGAAAATTTAAAGCAATACCAAAATAGTTATGAAATACATAAACATTTTGAACAATGAACAAGAAATAAACTTGTTCATGGTCAAACCAAACGAAGGTCACAGCTTACTGAAGCTTTCAAATATCAATACATTCCCACACACCCCAAACCCACAGAAACCAATCTGTGAAGATACTGAGGATGGAGTGACTGCCCACGTTTTGCTCGTACCTTGACAAAGGGATCAAGCTTGAAACATTGGTCATCTTGATCTTTGCTATACAAAGTGCACTGCCAAGTTTCTTCAACATTGTATTTTTACTTCAATCATGGTGTCTGCAGACTTCTGTGTTTTAATTCAGAACCTGCTGAAATTGGTTCAAAATACTGTCCTGCCCCTTCTGACATCCTGAACACATTTTCAGTCTTTTCCCATGATTTGGCATCACCACAAAACATTGATCAACAGTTCAATTCCCCCAACGCGCAGTTAATGTTTAAATTGAGAAATGCAGGCCTCTTCTGTCCATGAACCTGCAGTCACCCAAATGCTCCCATGCTTTGAATTACCCCATCCCCTCACAGCTTTAAAATGCGAGGAAGCTGGAGCAGCCGGAAGAAACCTGCGTGGTTGTAGGGCACTACCAGTAATCAGAGACAAGCTGAGGAAAAGAGAGGCTTTCATACACAGAAGAACCTTGTTGGCCTGAATCCCAGGTTAGGAATGGTGGCAAGGGAAAGGTGGTTCGACCTTGATCACAGGGGAGGAGTCATAGGGTATGAGTCATCCGTGGGCAGGCCAGCTCCACATATACAACCGACAATTATAAGTATATACAATGGAGGAGACATACCACCACAGTGGTCACAGGGAGAATGTACAAACTCATGACAGACAGCTGGATTTGAACTCAGGCTGTGGCGCTGAAGTTGTGGCATGAACCATGAAAAGGAAATACTTTCACCCAACTAGGATGCAAACACCAAAATGGAAACCTTGAACTTGAGAGCAGATCAATTCCCAAGAAGACTCCAGGATTACAGTGGTCATTTGGACAACAGGTGCCTTGCCAATGTGGATGCTGGCATTCAGCATTGTTCTATGCAACCATCTTAAACATTATGCATTTTATTCAGTGAAACCAGAAAGTCTGCAGACACTACGGTTGTAGTTAATGCTGGAGCAACTTGGCAGGATAATGTTAAACTCAAAAAAAAAGAGAATCTCGCTTTAAAAACTGCAGATAACTCCAAACATCTTATCTGGTTGCATCTTTTCCACCGTTGATACTGAAATATCAGCTGTTTAAATAGCAGGCCTCTTCCTCAACAGCAGAAATAGATTGATACATTTCTGAAAAAGATGTCCCAAATCCTCATTCTGCTAAATGTGACCAATAGATCCTATACATCAAGAGCTTCAGAATTGAACAAGATTTTAGAGTGCGTGAATACCTTTCGGTCAAACACACAAATGCTGGGGGAACTCAACCAGTCTCTCGGTGTCCCTGGGAGGTAAAGATATATTACCGACGTTTCAGGCCTGAGTTCTTCAAGGAATAAGCAAAGAGCAGGAAGGAGTCACAATAAAGACTGAAGACTGGAAGATGGGAGTCCAGAACAACACAAGGAGAACTGGATATGATAAAGGTGAGAATGGATTTTGGCTTTGTGAAAGGGGAGAGGGGGGACACAGCCAGACAGGGGAAAGAGGGGGGTAGGATTTAATGGAAACCAGAGAAGTCAATGTTAATGCCATACGGTTGGAGGTCCCCTCTCTTAACCGTCAACTTGATGCAACAATTGACTACCTCAGTTTCCACTGCTCTATTCCACTTTGACTGAGGTTAAAATGGTGGCCAAGCAGAGGCTCATTTGACCCTTGACCCAAGGGATCAATGTCCGTGACCTCTTTCCAGTGGTTATTGGTCATGCCACACCTTCACCAGCTGTAAGTCATTCTTGCCCTCCACATCCACACTACGGACATGGAGTGTAGGGAGCCTTGTGGCTCTATCAGACAACCTTGTCTTCTTTGTGAGAAGACAAGACGTGCTAGAGCAACTTGGCGGGTCTTGCGGTGTCCATAAGAAGCAAAGCTATTTAACCAATGTTTCAGGCCTGAGCCCTTTGTCAAGGGGCAAGTAAAAAGCAAACAGGTGCCCAAAAAGGGCAAGGGGAGTAGCACAGAATGGACACAAGGTGATAATTGGATATGGAGGGGAGGACGGGCAAGAATTAACCAGGGGAGGTGGTGGCTGTGAACACAGAGCTGGAAGAAAGGAGAGAGGGAAAAGGAGAGACAGTGATCGAGGAAATGAAACAGGAATGGGGTGTGAAACCAGAGAAGCCTATGCTAATTTGATCCAGTTGGAGGATGCCTTGATGGAATGAGGTGTTGCTCCTCCACTTTGTGGGTGGTCTCAGTCTGCCAGTGCTCAAGACTGTGGACAGACATCTTGGCAAGGGAATGGGACAGGGAATTGAAAAGGATGACAACGGGGATATCCCCACCATTGCGCCAGATAGAGCAGAGGGGCTCAACGAAGCGATCTCCCAGCTCGTACCCAGTCTATCTGATGCAGAGGAGACATAACCAGCACCACTGGATGAAGTAGATGACCACACTTGAAAGGGCAGTTTGGTGCCTCAGATGGCAGAGAGGGAGGAGATGATCACTGACGTTGGGAGCAATCTGTGAGGAGGGACAAGTGGATGAGGGAAGAGTCCCTGCCGAAGGGAGAGCGCAAAAGATGCATCTGGTGGTGGGACCTTTGTACACAGGCCCTCCCAACATCTCACCTTGCCTCTACTCTCTGAGCTCCCTCTGCTCATCCACTGCCATCCTTCATCTCCTGTCTGTGTGACAACCACAACAGCTCCCAATCCCCGGAATCACCCAGCAACACTTGGCAGCAGAGTCCATCACACTGACCTCAATATGATCATGACCACACGCTCCCATCATTCATCACAACACAGCAATCACACACAACTCTCAAAACATACAGGCTGAACCAGAACATTTCTGAAGCCTTTCAACACTCTTTGCCCTGTATATAAACATCCCCAACTGTTAATGCTGGGTGCCTCAAGTCATCAAATCCATGTTATTTTTCAAGTAAATGCTCCACACCTACTCACACATTGAATTGTTTTGTCAGGGCTTGTACATTTTAAACACAAAGAACAATGCAGCAGGATTTTGGCAAAAGAAGCTCCTCTTTATTGTTGACTGCAAGAACCAAAGCTAATTGTGTTTATGGATTAAATTCATGTTCCTCGATTTCCAACCCCTTCATTTGGCTTCACTTCGACTCCTTCTCGATTAAAATTGAACTTTCATTCTTGTAAAAAGAAAGAAAAATCCAGTCAACACCATCCTGTTTCACCATACAAATGCAAATGCAGCACATGTCTTTCGGATTTTATTCCAAGGCCACACCCTGAGGTGTAGCAGTCAGAAACAAAGTCTAGACCGCATGGTGGTCTGGTCAGGGAAAGATTTAAGATGGTTACCCATTAGGGTTAGACACAGGAGTGGATTAGACAAGGTGGATGTAAAAAAACATAGAACAATGAGAAAACAAGTAAAAACACAAAGCTGGGGAACTCAGCAGGTCAGACAACCTGCATTATGCAAAGATAAAGACACACAACCAATGTTTCAAGCTCAAGTCCTTTGCCAAGGTATAATGAAGGGCTCAAGCTTGAAACATTGGTTGTGTGTCTTTATCTTTGCATAATGCAGGTTGTCTGACCTGCTGAGTTCCCCAGCATTGTGTGTTTTTTTAAAAAAAACAACAGGATAGGTCACAAACCAAGCCAGGAAATGACACAGTAAGAATTGTACCGAAGTTTGAAAGAAAATGTCGACTGACATTGCAGATCAAGAGGCAAAGAGATTAAATGCATTTTATCAAGAAATCACATGGTCAGGAATCGGAAGTGTTCGTTCTTTTGCTCTCCACAGAAACACCCCCCATCGGCTGAGTACTTTCAGCTTCTTTCCAAACCCTGCCCTCTATCTCGCCCCAAATTATTGCAACTCAAGTTGATTCAGTTATGTTTCATGGAGGGTCCCAGGCAACAAATGATTTTGAAGCAGTTGTCGGCCAGTTCTCCATCCAGGCCCTCAGGAGATGCACATCTGAGACTAGGCATGTGCTTCTGCATCAGTGACTTGGTTTGCCTTCCTCTGTTGCTCAGATTAATAAATAGCACTACGATCAGAGACCAATCTCCTGGGAAGACTGTCAATTAAAAGGATAACCCATAGCTACTCCCCTTCTTCCCTCCCACCACACCCTTCATGTAATTAGCAAGAACTAGCACCTGGCCAAAACGATATAATTTTCCTGCAAGTGAGGCAAGTGAGGTAGCTGTGCAGAGAGCCCAGTCTTCCAGGGAGCGAATTCAATAAGAAGGGAGGACCGCACCATCAAGATGTTTAGGAGAGATTCACATTTTGGACAGCAGACGAGGGGCCAAAAACATGGGGATAATGCCTCGAGATACAAAGGTCAGATACTTAGGACCAAGATCAAGGCAAAAGTCTCAAATCCAAATGCTGAACGTCTCAAATGGTCTACCCCAGCAAGCTGCCTTCAGTCCTATTCATGGGTCAGATTACAATTTATTTTCCCCCGTCCCTGAAGAATCCAGTGGGGTGAGACCAAAAAAGGAGCAGGTAGAGAATGGCTTCCCTTCCACAAAAGCTAAGCCTCTGTCTGGAGCACTTTAGTATTGTCCCTCAAATATAATGGAATCACATTTATTGAAATTACTAGACAGCAGTTTTTCCTGCATTAAACACTGTTTAGCCCCAAGTGGAGATTATAATCAGCGCCTCAGTAGAATTAACGATTGTGCGCAGGAACAGGCTATTTCAGTCCTTGGTACATTAATTTCCTGCACAAACCTTACATCCATCAATATCCAAAAATACTCCGACATGCCTTGAACGTGCTCACTTGAGCCTCAACTGTTCTTAGCTAGATAAAAAGATCCACCACCTACTTGAAGAAACCATTTGTCATGTCGAGTCTTGAATGGTCAACTGCTTATTGACAATAAATCTGAAATCTCAGAGTACATGCATGACATCACATACAACCCTGAGACTCTTTCCACGCTGGCGAGGCAGAATTACCACTTACCAGTGGTGCAAAAAAAGTGAACTCAACATCCAAGTGTACACAAGGCAAAGAAACTGGCTGTACTCTACAGTGAGAAAAAAAACTGAAAATGCACAAGTGTCCTTAAATGAGTGCCTGAGTGGGTTTGATGTTGAGGAGTCTGATGGTGGAGGGAGAGCAGCTGTTCCTAAACCTGGTGGGTGCGAGTCTTGTGGCACCGATACCTCTTTCTTGATGGCAGCAGCGAGAACAGAGCGTGTGCTGGGTACAAGATGAGGTCAAAAAACAGACAAGGGTTTTTTTTAAATATAAATGAAAGTATCAGTTGTCCAAGATTAAGTTCAATTTTAATTGAGGAAGGATTGGATTGATAGTCCCATCAATTGGAAACCAATTAGAACAGAACAATTATGATAAAGATTGTGAAACATGATGGTTGAAAGGTGCAGTGGATAAACAAAAGTTTGCAAATTAAACTCAAATCAGGCACCATCTATTCCGAGAGATTTATACGATTCCCCTGATGCCTGCTCATCAGAACAAAAGAAATAACTCAATAGATGCTGCCTGATCTAATGAACACCCAATCTTTTCTGGTTTTACTTCAGATTTTCAGCATCTGCATGTTTTGCTTTGCCTCTCTCCCACAATCAGCAAGGTTTCAATGTTGCAGGCAGCACAAGGAATGGAAAGTGGAGAGAGAAACACCAAAGTCAGAGTCGAGACACAGAAGTGCCAGCGGATCTCGCAGCATCTATAGGAGGTCGCGATGCATTACCAACAGTTCAGTCCCGAGTCAAAACATCGGTAATGTATCGTGACCTCCTACGTTCGCCGCGAGACGGAATTCCTCCAGCATTTCAGCTTTGAAGTGGAAATAACCAAGTCTCACTGGGTGCAAAGACACCGAACCCAAAAGCCACAATTTAAATATCAATCTTAGTTTTATGCGCAGGGCCATTTAAAAATTTGTTGGAAAGCTTCCTCGAAGTGCTAAATTCCAAAAAAGAAACTCGTATTACATATTAATTGTTTTGAGCAGGTGTTACATGACTGCCAATGGCAAACATTGGGTACAAACTAGTTTAAGAGGATTATCAAAAATAACCTTACAAAACAAAGTGGCCGACCCATTTCCTACAATTGAAGAAAGGGAAAGGAGGTTATTTTTAAGCTTTTGAACTTGTAATATTATGGCAGTTTCCCAGAAAGACAGGATAACCATGCTTATCTCCTTTGGTACAGCTGCTAAAAATACAGGATGGAAATGTGAGCACAATAGCCAAGTAATTGACAGGCTCTGAATCATTGATCCAAACAGAAAAACAAAAAAATACAAGAACAGGAGTTGGCCATCCAGCCTGATGATCGGCTCATCTCCACCTACCTGCCTTACACCACCACCCCACAAATATCCCTCAATTCCCTTACCATGTACAAAAAACAATCCAACCTGCTCTTAAATAAATTTACTAAGATCATCTCCACTGCTTCAAAAAGCAACAAATTCTATAGATTCCCAACCCCCTGGGAAATGCAGTTCCTCCTCATCTCCATCCTAATGTTGATTGACCAAAAGGAACTGCTCACACTAACCATCCGAAACACTATTGTTCATGGAAAAATATTTATTTGTATAGATGAATACTTGTCCCGCATACAAATTATTCGTTTGTATGTGTTATGTCTGGTTGTGAGTCTGCGTGGTTTGCACCGAGGACCAGAGGACACTTTCGTTGGGTTGTACTTCTACAATCAGATGATAAACTGGACTGGACTCTGGACTTCAACATGGTCACGGTGAATAAACCTATTTGAAGGAGGCAGCCATTAAACAGTAACTCTCCATTCCAACTTTTTTTTTTTACATGGTAAGAGTTCTCCCTCCCTTGGCTCGGCACCAAATGTTTGGCCCAAGACTTTCATGAGCTATTAAAAAAAAAATCAATAAGGCTCAAGCTAGAGATCCTATTAACAAATTCCAAGGAGCGAGAAGCCCGTCTCACTGACCTACAGCACCACCCATCCATCAGAACGTGAACGGAAGACAAATGTTAGCAAAACCACAATAAAAGCACCCTGCAGCAATGGTCCACAGAAACCATTCATCATAGCTGGAATTACTGTTCAATTTTTATAGTTTTTCAGGTTGGCTTTGGTTTTCAAAGGGCAAAGACAATAAAACAATCTCGCTGCCTTGCTACACACCCAGTGAGATTCTTTGCCTCTTCCAGTCACTCAAGGAGAGCTGAAGAGGTTGGACAATCAAACTTGGCACATAGGAAACTAGAATTTTTGACCAGGTAGATCTGGCCACACAGTTGTAAATGTAGATTGTGCGATGATATGGACAAGGTTGGCAAGGCCTTTATGTACAGTCTCTCTTCTGAAAGAAGCACCTAAGTCCTGCAAACACTGATTGTTGTAAAAACACACAAATGTTGGAGCAGCGTCCAAAAGAAGTAAAAATATAATACCGATGTTTTGGACACAGCCCTTCTTCAAGGAAGAAGCAAAAACAGGAGACCCAGAGAATAACAAGACTGGCAGGGAGAGAAGTCCAGTCCAACAAAAGGTGCCGATAGGAGACGAGAATGGATTTTGCTCCTGAGGAAGGAGATAGATAAGAGACAGACAGCTGGGCGGAAGGAGAAATAGAAGGAAACTGGAGAGGTCTATGCCATCCGGTTGGAGGGTGCCCAAACAGAAGTTGGAAGTTTTGTTCTTCCAATTTGTGGGTGGTCTCAGATTGGTAGTGCTCGAGACCATGGACAGCTGTCAGAGGGAATGGGTCAGGGAATTGAAATGGGTGGCAAGTGGAGGAACCACTCTATTGCAGCGGACAGAGCTGAGGTGCTCAACGAAGCGATCGCCCAGTCTCTCCGATATAGAGATGACAATGGGAGCACCGGGTGCAGTTAATCCCCCCCCTGCAGCTGCACAAGTGGGTTCATTTGGTAGGACTCTTTGGGGCCCCAAATGATAGTGAGAGAGGAGGTAGAGGGGATACTTTCTTTCCTGCACTGTGTCATAACTAAGTGGCTTGCTGATAGGTTGACTAAATGACAGCCACACGTGAGAATTTATATAGGGAGGCAATGGATAGATTCTTACACCAATATAAGCCTGTCAACCCATGCTGTGCTAGATAGGTAAACCAACTCCACAACAATCCACTTTTTCCATACATCATAACCCTTACATCCCTGTGCCCATCGGGAGACTTCTGAATCTCCCTATTGTACCAGCCTCCACCATCACCCTGGCAATGCAGTCCACGCCCCCATCACTGTGCAAAATCTTACCTACGACATCTCCTCTCCACTCATCTTTTCCCCTCGCCTCGTAAACGCGACCATCCTGGACTTTATTTGAAGGTTGGTCAGTCGCTGTGCGACAATTTGAACTGCCAGCTCCAAATAACTCAAAATTCTCATCAGAGTTTCCAGCGAACAGCCAAGAAACTCATGTGACTGCATACTCCTGGACACCCAACAAAAACTCGACACAAGATTTAATAATCAGATAGAAGGAAGGGAACTGCACCCCAGAGCTGTTCGACTTGAAGCTCAACTCTGCAGCAGCTCAAAAGGATTGCACACAAAGGCGTTGAAATAAAAAGTGTGATATTTAATTTAATTATTCTGAGCAAGGATGACATGTGCTCAAACAGCAAGCGTTCTTGCGGATTTCTCTTGGAAATATTTTGCACAGGTAACAATCCATCTAATTATAATTTAGTACTCAAACACGGGAGCAACAATGCAGTACCAGCATTAATGCATTAGATTTGTAGTACGTCGAATACTACAGCACAGGCCAGGCCCTTCAGCCCATAATGTTGTGCTGGCCTATACATACTTACCCAAAAACTACCCCACATCTCATAACCCTCTATTTTTATTTCATTCATTTGGCCATCTAAAAGTATCTTAAATGGCCCTATTGTCCCAGTCGACACCACCCCAGGGAGCCACAACTCTGGGGGAGAAAAAAAAATTGTGTCTGACACCCCCCCCCCCAAACATTCCTCCCTTCACTTCAAACAGGAGCAAACATTTTCCAGTTTTTTTTTAAGCCTCCCCTCAATAAAAAGCAGTTAAGACAACGTGGAATTTGTAACAAATTCAACACATTTGCAAATTGAGAACTTTTAAACGTCACTGCCTCCGAGAGGCACAGGATTCTATAACTGACCTTGCCTAGCACTGGGAGTGCCTGGTTTATGCCTGCAGGAATGACCTTGATTTTCTTTGGCCCAGTGCTGAAGACTTCTTCCATTGTATCATACAGCGGCGGGCAATTTGCGAGACGATCCAACATCAAGTTTGGAGAAAGCAGAGGTTTTAACTCGGTGGTTTTCAAACGTTTTATTTCCACTCACATAACACCTTAGGCAATCCCAATTCATCAGGGCTCTGTGATCAATAAGGGATTTCTTAAGAGATATGCGAGTGGGGAAAATGATTGAGAACCACTGCTCTAGACCCAATTGTTACAGAAATATTTTGCTTGAGAAAAATGGTCACTGGCCCATTTCCTTTGGAGTTATGAAACAGAGCACATAACGTGTCAATTAGGTACGATTAAAACAGTGGTTTTCTTCCCACTCACATGCCATCTTAATTAATCCTTTACAATCACAGAGCACCTATGGCATTGGGATTAGTTAAGGTGGAATGCAAGTGGAAAGAAAGTTGGACTACCGCAGTGGGGCGCGGGATGCAGTGCTGGGAAATGCTGTTACCTTTGCGTGCTCCCGATTGCTGGCCACATGATCAGCACCACCACTGGAGATGTCAGAAAGCACAACCTTGCTTTCAGATCCACATTTGAATTCCTGTTGGAGAGCTGATCGCATTGCCACCGCCACAGAATCGTGGCACTCCGCTCAGGTCCCCTCTCAAAAATACACAGTACACTTCAGCTGAACAAGGTCAGCAGCCACACCGTTAGTAAGCGAGCGGCAAGGTCCGACAAACATGTACACTAGTGGGGTCAGTCTCACAGCAAAGAAACAGACCATTTGGCCAGCACATTTCTGCTGACCCCACCCACATGCACCAATCCCAGAGACCATCTGGTCCACGATCAAAGCCTTAGCAAGGATCTTCAATTTTATTCATTTCACAGATCTTCCTGGCAAGGTAGGAAAATTTCCAATGTGCCTGCTCCATCAAGAGCTCAGCGCAACCAATAGAAAAGCTTCCAGAAGGCGCTGAATGCTGCAAATCCAAGCTCATTCACACTAGCCACCTGGATTGCTCGGCCCACTGTTCGGAGATTCCTAACCTTGTGGGAGGAACATGTACCCTGAAGGAAGCACACACCCGCCACAAATGAAAATAAACTGTTCTCGCTGCTGCCATGAGGAAAGAGGTGTCGGTGCCAAAGGACTCACATCGACCATGTTCAGGAACAGACCCTCCCCCATCAGCAACAAACTCCTTCAAAGGTGTATTTAAGGCCTCTTATTTTTCCACATTGTTTTGACCAGCTCTGTATTGCTCAGTTTGTTAACACTTCTTTATTTGTTTACATGTGGACATTGAGTCAGTTTTATTTTACACTGCCAATGGGTGATAATTCCCAGGGTTGCATGTGGTGTCACTATATAACTGACAATAAATCTGAGCTCTGAGTGTCTCAAAGTAAATAATCCATCCATTTTGGATTCTGTGGGGTGAAGATTCAATGCACTCTACAACCACAAATCCAGCTGGAAAAGGAGCCCAAGCCTCCACTCCTCTGGACAGATACAAGTGGAGGCAAAGTCTGATCTCCCCTTTTCACTGTGCACTCAAGGGAAAACCACCACCTCACTCAAACCAGCCGCAAGCTCAACGAGTAATCGCCTGTGTCAATGTCTTCAGGTAGAACCAAAACACTGGAGAAGTTCAGCAGGTTAAACAGTGTAGCAAAGATTAAAATACACAACACCCAGTCGCGATCAGGAGGATTGGTATAGAGGAGGGAGGGGAGAGCTGGAAAGGGAAAGACGAGCAAGTTTAGCAGTAAGCAGAGGTTGATCTTCATGCCATCTGGCTGGAGAGTGCCCAGATGGAAAATTAGGGGCTGTTCCTCCAATATGCAGGTGGTCTGGGTGAGATTATTCACGAGGCCATGGACAGACACAAGTGTGGAATGTGACTCAGAACTGAAATCGTTAGCTACGGGGAGGTCTCTGGTGTGGTGGATGGAATAGAGGTGCTGAGCAAAGCGATCTCTCAATCTGTGACCGGTCTTGCCAATGTCGAGAAGCCACAAAAGGTGCACCGGATGCAGTAAATCAGTCCTGTGGATACTCAAATGTTGCTTCACTTTAAAGACCTGTTTGAGGCCCTGGACCAGTGAGGGAGGAGGTTTGGAAATGTTGCACCTCCTGTGAGCATAGAGGAAGTTGCTGGGAGGAGGTATGAGTGCACAAGAATGAAAAGAGGGTGCGGTCCCGTAGGGACCGAGAGGGGAGGAGATGGAAAAATGTGTCTGATGGTGGGATCCTGTAGTAAGTGCCAGATAATGCTTTGGATGCAGAGGCTGGTAGACAAAGATGAGGGGGATTCTATGTTTGTTGTGTTTGGGGACAAAGGGGGTCATGGCAGAGGAGCAGGAAATGGTGTCGATGCAGGTGAGGGCTGGGTTGATGGTGGTGGAGGAGAAGCCACATTTGTGGAAGGCGGCAGACATTTCAGAAGCTCTGGACTGGAAGACCTCATCTTGGGAACAGATGTGGCAGAGACAGATAATTTGAGAGAAGAGGATGGAGTCCTTGCAGGGGACAGGGTGCGAGCAAGTGTTGTCCAGGTAACTGTGGGAGTTAGAGGGTTTGTAGTATATAATGTGTTCAGTCAACAAGCTACCGACAAGAGTAACTGGTGACCTAGATCTCGTGGAGAATTTGCAACTTAAAGTTCCGCTTATTAACAGCATTTCCATAAACCTAAAAGGAGCTTCCAAGAGTGCATCCAGCAAAGAGGAGACGATTATAAATTGGGTGGCAGTTAGTGCAACACTGTTACAGCCGGAGTTAGAATTCGGTGCCATAAGGAGTTTGTACATTCTCCCCATGTCTCCGTGGGTTTCATTTGGGTGCTCCAGTTTCCACCCACCGTTCAAAATGTATGGGAGTTGCAAGTTCCTTAGGTGGCATGGGCTCATGAGCTGACAGGGCCTCTTACCGCGCTGTTTGTGTGAAATTTTTTTTTTTAAAAAAGAAACATGACATGGATCATGTTCTTTTTGTTCAAGACTGTTTTATTCTCAAGAGGAAGCTTGAGATACGTCTTCCTGTTGCCATTACAGAAGCCAATTCTCCTTCATTTAGCCACTGAATAATTTCATTCCAAAACTTAGGATTTATTTCTTCCAGGAAATGGTCCTTTAAGTCAACTCACCAAGATCCTGTGCTCACGAGAGTTGCCAATTATATCACAAGGCCAGGCAAGCTTTCACTTCCTCCCACTGCTCCCAGCTGAGAGAGAGAGAGAGATTGGTCACAACACAGCCCACTGGCCCCGTGGCTGCCAGCACATGGTCTCATGGAGTGTTTCACAAAAACCTCCATCAGAAAAAAAATCTTATGCAGAAGACAAATAGATCTTGAAGTATGTTAAAGGTTTGACAATAATGTTAGTGTCAATGTCATTAACCCATACAAATGAAGTTATTGATGATTGAAGGTTCCAGCTCATTGTGGAAACAAATGAGGGCAAATCCCAGTGGTTTTCATGGTACAACTTCGATTTTTTTTATTGCTTACAAAAATACAAACTGAAGCTCCAAATACAGTCTGTCTGGATCTGATTTACAAGGCAAGAAACTTCAGGAAACATCACCCCACTCCTCCCCTCCGCCTCCATTCTCCCTCAAACCCCCAATTACGTTGGGACTTTTTCCCAACCCAAACAGAAAGAGATTCAACCCAACAGTCCCATACTAACCCTTGAACAGCAGTTCAAACCGTGGGCTGTATGGACAGAGACTGACACAACAACCCAAGAAATAAAAAACAACCAAACATACAACTTTACATCAACTCCTTTGACATGTGCAGGAGCTTAATGGCTGAGGGACCCACAGGGGCTGCGAGAGAATGGTTCAAGGGAGTCAGATATCAGATCCGGATTCAAGAGGCTGCTGAGGGCATGAAGGGCTCACAGAGCCATCCTGATGACAGGTTTAGATCTGGAGCACGGATTGCCAGTGAATTGAACAGAATCTGTTTGAGAGGCTGCGGGAGCGCAGGAGGCAAATCCAGACACTCCGTGTCTCTGAAGGGTCTTTTTTTTTGCTTCTTTCTCTCACTGTAAAGGGCAGCTGGTGATAATTTGCCTCAAGGCAGGCAGAAGTTGGAAGGTCATCATATCAGCCCTCCTGGCTACCAGGTGCACCACCTCTTCGATAGCTTCCACCAGCTGGTGGCACCCAGGGATCTCGTCATTTCTTGCCCTGATCTCAACATCCCCGCAAGATCTGGACTTGTGAAGCCACAGTGTAGAATAATAAACTTGCATCCAATATGGAATCGAAAAAATTTTGTTCTAACCAATAATGTAAATGTCTTCCTGGATCACATTTATTTGAAATTAGGAAAGCACTTAAAATAAAACTGAAAAGGTAAACAAAGCTCACTTCTGACTCATTGTGGATACAACATATTTTAGTGACCACCAGGAGCGGACAGATTGTTGAGACATTGCCCATCCAGCCTGCAGCAGCAGTAGTTTACCACTGGAGGTCAGCAGCAAGCCAGACAACAGACATCCTCTTGCGACAATGAACAGATATTGCAGCATCTCCTCCCTCACTAACCCCACCCCAGAGTTCAACCCTTTCACCCAGTGACTCCTGTCCTCTTCACCCACAAACCACAATAAGTATTCCTTTACTTACCAAGGACCACCTACAACAATCAAGGAATACTGCTTTTTGGAGATTCTCTCCCCACCCCCCCCCCCCCACCACCCACCCCACACACACTTCTGCAGTCACTATCTGAAGACTTCCCCACTTGCAAATCCAAAAGTAAAGGACGGCAAGCACTGACAAGCTCACCGATTTCCCTCAAAACAAAATGCAGCTCAACTGCAAGCTAACTCCACAAAGTGCTCAGCCCACGAAGGCAAACACTATGCAGCCAATTCAAAATATTTTTTACTCATATAAATCAACACTATCGCGGAACAGCAACCAGCTAAGCAATGCTTCGTCATGGCTTCTTGACCTGAAAAATTCCCATTCACAGCTCTCTATCCCCATCAACCAGACAAATTCTCAGCTTTTCCCTCCAGTCACCCTGTGGCCTCATGGCCTGTGCTACTTCTGCTGCCCTTTCTTCCCTCCTCTTCTACCCCCCCTTTTTAATTCATATGCCTGCCTGCTTTTTCGCTCATACCTTGACAAAGGGCTCAGGCCCAAAACTTTGGTTGCATGTCCCTGCCCCCTGGATAGGCTGCAGGACCTGCCGAGTTCCTCAAGCACTCTTGCATATTAAATACGCATTCAACCTCAGCAGATTCGGGGGCATTTAAGCTCCTGAAGAGTCCACAGGCCCTGAGCTGTGCTTTAAAAACTAATTAGTCTCAGGAGCAGATTTTTTTTTGAGTGGTCATACAGTCTCCTATATCAGATTTTTCCCCCCCCTCTGATTACCAAGCTGAGGCAAACAGCCCAATTCAAGAGAATACAAGGAAGTGACTGCCCTGGTCATTTTGACAAGGTGGGGGGGGGGGGGGAAGCTGATCAGGAGGACACACAAAGGCAGCTGAGCATCAGAGATCAACCATTCCAGTCCCATGACAAGGTTTCATTTGCAATTTATTGATGCCAGAGGTTCATGTTGTTTACTCCACATTTTAACATCTGATTGTTGGCTCTCCAAAGGGTGTTGTCAGGTCCAGAGGACTCGAATCTGCTTAAGCAGGGACAGCTTTCTATGGCACAGAGAAGCGATGTTAAATAAAATCCCGAGGCTTGGAGACAAGGTGGATGGCCAGGCTCTTTGCACCCTCAGAATCAGGGCGTCCAGAAGTGGAGGGTGTAAAGTTTTAGTTGAGCAGGGAGAGATTTGAAGGAACCCTGAGAGGCAGGTTTTAGAACATGGAGTTGGACTGTTCCCCTGCTCTAATAACTCGCCAATCCTCTCTCAACATGCTGAATGAAGCCTTTACTCATTAGCCCACTCACCGTTGCCCAATTTGTACTCAAAACTAGTTCATGCTCTGCCTCTAATCCCCCCCCCCCCCCCATGTATTCTTCCATGTCATTTCCAACAACTGGGTGGACTTTGGGAAGGCCACTTGGGGCAACGTGGACGAGTTGGGCCAATGGCCCGATTCAACGCTGTCAAACTGAGCAGCTTTAACTCCTTCCTGGCACCGACTTCAGTAGCAATCCGAACAGGTTTAAGATTCCGCAGTTAGACTAATGAATTTAAGACTCAGCAGCTCAGGCAGTGTCTGTGGAGACAGAAACAGAATTAATGTTTCATCACAAGCATTGACTTGGCCTCTTCTTCCAGAATCTACAGAATTCCATGCCACCAATTTAAGATCAACCCATGATTTTCACCCAGGGCAAGTTTCCCAGCACCAATATCTGCCGCTACACTCCTTGTCCTTGAAAAGAGCCAGAAGCAAAAGTATAACCCCCCCCCCCCCCGAAAAAAGTGATTGCTTTTCCATTTAACCCACAAGCAAACATTTCTACCAAGATGGTCATCTCTGGGTCATCTTCATATTTGGCGTGATGTTGCATACAACCCAATTGTTATGCCTCAAAACCATTAGAGATGGTGCTGGGTATTCTTGGTATATGCTAGCCTCAAACTGCAGCCCCTGGGCAGCCCTCCTGGAACCTGGGTCCAATGACTGGGGCAAAGGTGTTGGAAGCACCTTTTAAAATGAGGGGATAAACCCAATAAATCACTAACCTGGCAATTTAAGGGGGAATCCCCGCCCCCACAATGACATCACGTACTCACTGGAAGTACTGCCCGATGTTCAGGTGCTGGCTGCCCAGTGACACACGCAAGCTCGGACGTCACTGGAATGAGCGGGTCGGCCATTTTAGTTTTCAAATCGCCTGTGGACTTTACCTAGTTAAGTTTAACAGTGTTCCCAGACTACCTCAGGGACCCGGTTGAATTCCAACAGGGTTGACCAGATCAGACCCTTTCTAGCTGCCATGCAACTGGGGCACTAACCAGGCAAATTTCCCCATTAACAGCAGTTTTGAAGGGCCTAGTGAATGAACAGAATCCTCCAGGCACACAGCCACCCCATATTTACTCTGATAATGTTAGAGCCAGGAACATTATGCATTCAGAGCATGACCTCAAAACCAACTGCTTTCCCTCCACACCTCCTGGCTCAAATATTTGTTAAATATTTTGGACATTTGCACACATTCTAATTAACTTTCTGCCGTGAGCACTGCCATCTTTCTCTTCCCCACCCAAGATTACTAGTTGATCATTAAATTCATCCAATTTTCTAATGTTGTAATGGAATTGCATTAATAGAAACACGAGCAGCTGAACAGAGAGATACGTGGTCGAGAATTTTATTACAAGCTGCAGGGAGGGGTAGGATCCATCGGGCATGGACGATGCGACTGTGGGGACAAATTTCCAGCAGTCAAGACAATGAGCAAGATGGATGTGAGAACACATTGCACAATTACTGTCACAGTATCGCTCTCCTTTCTGAACCAGCTCGGCATCCTGTGGATGGCAGACCTCTGACTGCATCTCATTGGTCCACACTCCTTCACTCTCATCCCCTATTCCTTCTGCAGTAAGGAAGGACAGAGCTCTGGAAATGAGCATGCACTGAGAGGTGAAATTCTCAACTTTCTCCCCCCCCGCCCCTACCCCCAAGATCCAAGGATCCCAACAGCCTTTCGAAGAGGACCAGTGATTGAATTTTACTTCCAATTAACGTGCTGATTTCATTTCTCTTACCCCCCCCCCCCCCACTAAACATTGAGGAGCTCAGGTCCCCATTGCAAGGACCACTTGGAGCTCCCCAATGCTCACCACCTGCCATACCTTGGAGGGCCCATCACAAGCTTCTAGCTGGGTACATTGCAGCCTTCCAACTTCCTTTCAAATCCCACCATTTGTGGAAACAACGCTGCGTCACCCCTGGATTTAGTAGATTTCCCTCTCAACTCACACACCTTAACCCATGATATACAGTCCTACTCCTGATTAATTTTCCACTCCAAACACTCACTTGATAGAGAGGAAATGAACAAAAGCGACCCACCCTATCAGCCACATGACCTCAAACTCATCTTCGTGATAACTTTAGCCTCACGATGAGACAAATCATGTTCCATCCATCCTGTCTTCAAAGACTTTCGAAGTTCCGATGACCAGTTGTTGAAATGTTAACCGCTGCACTCCTCAAATGGTGCCCGACTTGGAGGACTCCAGTGCTTTCTTTTCAGACTTCCAGCTCCTGAATTTACTGGACTTCTCCCCAACCCCATCAGCTAAATTCCTTCTTTTCCCACTTAATTTCCTCTCTCCAAACTTTACTTGATCCTCTCAGTAAATCTTCCTCTAGCCTCTCGCATCTCTCCGCATGATTGGTCCTTCAAACCCTCCCAATCCTCATCTGCTCAAATCTTCCCGTCCCAAGGAATTAGTCACCCCTTCAGATTTTGCGTTCCCAAATGCTCTGCTTCACCAAATTCCAAGGAACCCCTTTCCCCCAAACTCCCTCCCAAGAGGTGTGTGTGGTCCCAGTTGCTGGACAGCTCCTCTTACAGCACTTTCTCTCCCCTTCCAAACATTCAGGAGGTAAAGTGGATCACCACAGCCCAATTGACAGAGCACTTCCATGACTGGATCCTGACGGGGTGGGAAATGGGTGGATGAGACTGAACAACGTGGAATGCAAAAGCCTCAATCGAACACTAGATATGAAACTCTAGCAATAGATGGGCAACTCTTGCTGACAACCCACACGATGATATTCTCACCCATTTGCTCAGGGATTCACTTCTCCAAGAGAACGCCCATATTTAAAATGTATGCATCTTGATCAATGTGGTTTATGGTGTAAAAAAAAACAAAAAAAAGAACGCCCATATTTATCTAGGCCTTCCTTGCTGTCCGAATGCACAAATTCCCTCCAGTCCCTTTGAAAGGAAGATGCTCCCTTTCCACAGGGCAATATCCTACAGTGTTGATCACTGGTTGTAGCGCACAAGACGGGAGAGATGCAGCCAGCTCCTGGGAGATCCACTGGCCGACTCCAATTATTTTCTGGAACCATTGGGGATCACCAAGGCCTAGCATCCTCACTGCTTTGAGAGTGGCCCAAATCTCCTTGCTATATGCAACATCGACACTTCGTAAATTTATAAAATGCATCCACTTTTTTAAAAAAAATTAAAGACATACGGCACGGTAACAGGGCCTTTCTGCCCACGCCACCCAATTACACCCAAATAACTTGCAACCCTGTACGTTCTGAGCAGTGGGAGGAAACAGGAGCACCCGGAGAAAACCCATGCAGATATCAGGAGAACATAAACTCCATAACCGCGCTGCACCTTGAAAGTAAAATGTCCTCTTCCACGTGTGCCTGAAGGAAAAAGTCCTAGAGCTCTTGGGGGGGAGGGGGGGTAGAAAGGTGTTGGGTGACTGAAACCCCTTTGCTTCTCGCCTCTCCAAGCCATCCTCAATTGCCTCCATTCCAGACTTCCTTAATGACATCAGATGTCACTCATCATTCAGTTATTATTGGGTTATTACAGTGGGTACAGCATCAAACTCCAAATAGCTTTTAAGTACAGTGCAAACAAAAAAAAATCATCCAGCTGGTTACTTGGGACAAAGCAGCAAAGACCAGGGAGATTTGGGGAAATATCAGACCCAGCAGCTCCCCCTAGTGTTTCCTACATAACTGTTTCCATAAATGCTCCAATCCATAAAGCAAAGGGCAATCACAAGAAAACTTTCCCAACATCTGCAGATTTTGACTAGGCAACATTACACCAAAGTATAAGCATTATCAAGTGTTACAATCTCATTTTTCAGAAGATTAAGGGCCTGCTTTCAGTCAAAATAAAAGGAAATGGATACACTGGGCTTGAGGGTTTTCTGAGTAGAACTGGCAGACACAGTGTTTCAGTCCTCATCTCAGCAGCTCAATCTGACTTCCACGCAAATAAAATTTATAGAGGCACTGCGGATATTGGATGCAAACCCAAGGAAGCTTTCACCTGCATCTATCAATGACTTCGCACACAACACTTTCATTCCACCCACTTGATACCCTGGGTAAAGCAGCGACCCTCACTTAAAGGATCAACAATGACCACAACTTGCATGCATATCAATAGATTTCATGCCCCAAGGCACCGTCGATACATTTTAAACATTTAGGATCCAGTGTCAGAGACCATAACTTCATGCAGGAAAAAATGACCAAAATGTTAATGTTTCCCATCCTGCCTGGTCCAAACTCCCAAATACAGACTGTACATTTAGGTGGAAACACAAAACTGAAAACTCTGCAGGCTAGGCAGCATCTGTGGAGAGATGAGGAAGAACTGATAGTTTCAAATCAAAGCCACATCCGTCACAGGCAAAGTTCAAAATTAAACAGCTTTTAAATTTTGAGAGGGGTGGAGAGACGGGGAATATCTGCAATAGGACGCAGAATAGAGGAACCAAATGGTGCAAGGTCGATAATTACAGCTGATCTTACTGGAAGAAATGCAAATGGAAAAGGAGAACAAACTGTTGGATACAGCACATCAATGGTACAAATAATGAGAGAAGGAGTGATGACAGGAACAACATCTGTGCCACCACTGCAATGGCCCATCAGAACGGTGCAATTATTTCTCAAACACATGCTGATGCTCAAGTGCACAGTGGAGCCCAATAGTCCTCTGTGCAGCAAGAGGATGGAGGGACAGTGACAAGGCAGGAAGACTCTAGGCACAAGGCTAGCTCCTACCTTCTTTCATGGGAAAGCAGTTACAAAGAAGCGATGTACTAACCCATTCCCCCTTTTCACTCCTCAAGTCTGAATAGAGCAAACCTGGACTTTTTATTTATATATTAAAAAGTGCCACTTTTAATATTTCCTATGTTAAAAAACAATTTCTGATACAACACCTGTTATACTTGTCAAAATATGCAGAGCACACATTTGACAGGTCTTCTTCCGCAAATAAAGGTCAACTGCCGAACAATTATAAATACATCAGTGCATGACAAGAGGAAATACTTTCATTTTGCATTGAAAAATGCAAATAGCAGAACCATCACGTGCTCCACACTGTACACGACTATGTGGAGGAAGTAGATAGAACGAGTTCATGAGAATAGATATACCTCCGAGAAGGTGTCCAACCAAAGCAAGCAGAAGCAGGGGCTGTGATGTGCAAGTAATCAACTGCGTCAGCCTCATCTCTCACTCACCTACACACCTCTGGTAATACCAGGATGTTGGAACACTGAAAAACAAAGCTTTAATACCTGCCTTTAAAAATCAACTCCCCCCAACAGCTCAGTACAAGCCTCAATGATGGATAAGACCAGGGAGATAGGTCCTGTTCCACATGGGCCAAATGACGACAACTTCAACTCCATCCTGCCAGGACCTGCAAAGCACAATGAGTTGGAGTTAAATTGCACTGGACATTCAAGTCAAATCAAGTTCATTGCCACCTGATTGCACAATTCCAACCCAAAAAACCGTGTTCTCCAGTCCTCGGTGCAAAACATGCAGACATACAACCAGACATAACACATACAAACATTGCACATGCAGGACAAGTATTTCATCTATACAATATTGTTTCATGAATTTGAGATTCTCGGGTGGTTAGCGTGAGCTGTTCAGCATTCCCTCTGCCCGTGGGAAGAAGTCGTTTCTCAGCCTGGTGGTGTTGGCTCTGAGGCTCCTGATACAGAGGCATTATTGTGGGCGAGCTTCTGGAAAGGAGGTAGAGATGACCACTTTGGGTCAAACCCAAAGCAAAAAGGTCATGACCGTCACTGGCCCAACAGTAATGCATTTCATTTAAAAAAAAAACATGGAATATAGGAAGCTGCTGCCCATTGGACAAATAGAATGAACCAGAATGGGGTGAAAGGTTATTAAACTAAGAGTCACTGTGGCTCTCCAATGAAAACCTCAACAAGTTCAACCCAAGCTTTGCCTGCCACCTCCATCCCCAAGCATGTGCCTTGATCAGCAAGGGTTAACTACATTTCAGAAGCTAAAGTGGAAACAGGAATCAGAAACATTCAGTTCCAGAGAACTGATTTATGTGCAAAATGCCAGAGGTTTGCCATGCACTTCAAAATAAACAACCAGCTGCCACAGATGTAGTTCCTTGCATTTTGGTTATGAAAAAAAGCAAATTAATTGCTGCAGTTCCCTAAGGTTCTATTTGATCAACCCAAAGAGATTGTGTCGCATGAACAGCACTGTGCCACAGCTGGCAATCCAGTGAACCTGCTTCAATTCCAGCCTCTGGTGCTGCCTGTGTACATTTCCCCTCAGTGCCCTGGTAGCCTCCCACATCCCAACACTGTGTGCTATTGGGTTACTTTGGGTCTGTTAATGTCTACAACTGCAGGGAAGTATTTAGACACGAGTGCCAGGAGTGAGAATAAACTGGGAAACTGGATTCCTCTGAGAGACAGGATAGAATGCATGGGTTGATTGGCCTCCTTCAACATCAAGGAGGATAAAACCATTGCATATGCTGCCAGGTTATTGCCAAGTCATTTGAATCCAAATCTCTTCATGGATTTCCTCCCCACCCCAAGGATGAAAATTCTGAACAGTTGCCATTTTTGCTTCCTGCCAGCCCATTAGCCCTTTGCACGTGGGATTGACGCCTGATGGGTAGGGTACCCCAAGGACAGAGCAAAACTAACAGAACTGGTTTCCCTGCCAAACTCACCAATCAGCACACAGAGGTCAGCAGGTTCAGACGTGGAGCAAGAAATGAGGGTAATTTAAACTGTTCCCTTCGTTGAGAGCCAGCTCCTCTCCCAAAGTCAATTCATTTAACAACTCCAAATTTAGTCTTCATCTCATTACACATTTCTCTGTTCTCAGCCTCAAAAGATCCTCCATTGCTCACTTTTCCAGTCCTGGTGGAAGGGCATCTACCCTAACCTACCCAAAGTGGGAACTGCTTTTCTCTCCAGTGACGCTGCCCAACCTGCTGAGCATTTTCTGCATGTGGTTTTTAACCTTGATTTAATGTGAAGCAGGAAACTAAACTCGTACATACTTGGTTAAAATCTGTTTGTGGAGCAAAACATTTACCAGCTAAGTCACCGAGCAGGGCACGCTGCCAACATTAGAAATGATTAAGCAATTCAGGAACAGTCCGTACAATAATCTTCTTCCAATTTCTTTGGAATTATCCGCTCCAAGTGAAGCAGGAAGTTAATTTTAATCAGGGCCATGAATAGGGATATTCCAGGAAGAGATATCCATGGAAAACGTGTCACATTTCCTGGGAAACGCAATGCATGGATTCAAAAAGATCAGTTGGGTCACTGACTGGCCAGGTGACGATACCTGCTGACTTCATTTACCGTTTTATAAAGAAAATATTACTCATTGTTGCACACAGATCAACTCCTCCCCTTCCTCCCCCCCCATATTAAAAAACAGGATGTTCATTTGTTGGCTCCTTTCTCCCTTCAAATAAACAAAGCTCTAAAGAAGATCCAACCAATGTGTTATTAACACGTTTGCGCAATGCTATTGAGCCAGTGACCCAGGTTCGAATCCGACGCTATCCCCAAATTTGCACATTCTCCCTCTCTGCGTGGGTTTCCTCCAGGTGCTCCGGTTTCCTCCCACCCTTCAAAACAGGGGTTGTAGGTGAATTGGGCAGCACTGCTTTGTGGGCCATGTTACTGTGCTGTATGAAGAAATTCAAATTAAAAAATGAACAGTGATATATCACAGAAAAGGAACGTCAGAGACCACAGTGACCCAGTATTTAATTGCACTAATTCCATTTTATCCACCTTGCATCCTATCAACTCCACCCAGATTCCAACGCTCGCCAACACACCAGGGGTATTTTGCAGCTGCCATTTTTTTTTTTTTACATCACAGAGGACAGTGGACACCTGGAGGAAACCTGCAGTCACAGGGTAAACATGCAAACTCCACACATTCAGCACCAAAGATCAGGACTGATCCTGGGTCGGTCGAGCTCTTGAAGCTGCACGGTCTGCCAAATGCGTCAGGGCTGAGTTCAGTACAGGGCTTGCAGTGCAGGAAGAGAAGAAACTTGATGCTAAAAGGAAGGAAACATTCAAGAACTGAGAAAACAACTATGTTAACTAACCTCAGTTGATTGGTTGAGGCAGGGTCAAGGAATTAACACCAAACAGACAGAGCACGCAGCTTTGCAGAAGCAAACCTTAGTTTCTCATTAGGAAATAGCCAATGCTCCAAGGGTGAGCAGGTTAAGTTTTCCCACTGATGGGGCCCAATCACAAGGTTAGCAAGTTGCTCATTTTTGGCCCCTGCCAACACTATGAAGAAACAGTGTGGAAAATAAGCCTCCCCAAATCAAGCAAATAAATTCCTGGACAAAGCACTTCTGCAATGCAATATCTTTTTCGCTCTCTTGGCAGAGCATAGCATTTCTCTAACGTGAGCACACAAACCTCATGAAAACAGGTCCACTTATGTCAAGGATGGACCTCCGAGCTCATGCACACCACAAAGCAAAATATTCTGTTCCCAGACTGATCTGCAATCAAGTTCAATTCCTAATACAGGAGAGCCTTCTTACGAGGTTTAGCCGCTATCAGCTGACAGGAGGCGACATGGTGTGACATCATCCTAGAAGCTTGGTTTATGTGGATATGGTTCAGATTATGATGGACAACCCAAAATCTTAAGGGTTTCAACACAAAATGTCAATAATTCCTCCTTCCCTGTGCTGATGCTGCTTGATCCACGAGTGCCCACAGCTAATGGTTTTTAATGCCCTAGATTTCTAGTAAACTGAAGCATATTTAACGCAGGGCCCTCAACAATAACCAAGGTGACACGATATACATTTGATTGGTGCTTCATGGTGGCCCCCAACCTTTGGCTCGTTTCCCTCCCCGCTGAAACCACTCGTGGTTGGCTGTCCCTTGAAGAGGAAACATTTCTTCATTGCAAACCAGCCAAATGCCACAATGTTCAAAGCCTCCTTCCTTCCTCACCACATCGTCGCCACCCATTCCTTCTCACTTTATATACCATTTGCATCAAGCTTAAGATCACCCACGTCAACACCAGCTCCAATTCCCTCACTGGGACCACAGCGCATTTTCCTCCCACCCACCATTCAGCCACTCCCTCGCACACCCCGCTGTCCTCCAACATCAGGGTCTTGAACCCGGTTGATCCCCTCATCTACATTTCCGTGACTTGCCTCCCCTTCAGATCCACAGTCGCTGCTCCCAAACGCAACCAGATGTCACTGCACCAGTTTACTCCAATCCCACTCCCCATTCAAATGCACATCGTGCAACTCATACGACCATCAACCTTCCCCCATTCAACAGTAATCCTCGGGAAGGCAAGACATCGATTCGGTCTCAGCCTCCCTCTGCCACTGTCTTCTGTGCTAGCCAGCAGAACTTTACCTTGCAACCCACTCCAGCTTTATGGTCGCCAGCATCCGCACCATCTGCCCACCCTTTTGCTTCTGGCACGCCCCAGCTCTACATTTCGCAATCGCCCCCACCCACTCAAGCCACAAAACAGGTTCGCAGCACAACCGACAGTCAACAGGGCCTTCAGCTTTTGACCAAAAACCCCACAGAGCAACGAAAGCCAGAGTCAAAAATATTCTGGGACTTCAAACCCTCAACAGGGCACCCTCTGGGCCACGTCCTTCTGGGACCGTGAAGTTCTGGTGCAGGCGGCCAGCTTGTCTCTGCCCACCCCTCCAAGCTTGGCAGATTTACGCCCGTGATTTCCTGTCTCGCTGCAGTCTCCGAGGCAAAATGATTAGCCCCCTTTCTGCATGGAACTCCAGAAAATGGTTGTTCGGTGATGTGACGCAGCATCAATTCAAACAGGAGAGGGGCATTGGCCAAAAGGATGACCAGCATTCTCTCCCAGTTTGCAGACACGTCACTAAATAAGATTAATCTGCTTCTGAGACACACAAGGAAAAAGATGCATCTTTACGCAGCAACAAAAATAGACCACGGTCTGACAAAAGTGTTCAGGGGCATTTTATCCACTGGGGGGTGGGGGGGGGGGGTTATGTTGCTGGTAAGAAGTCAAACAACCTCGGCCAGTTAAAGAAGCCATGAGCAGTGTTGAAAAAGATTTTTTTTGCTGTCGTGTCAGATGCACACGCACTTGCTACCAAATCCTGCTGTCGTCACTCCCAGTCTCCAAACACCTAGCTACGCAGTTGAGAATTGGGATGTTATCTGCATAACACGCAGATCCTGGCGTTACGCAGCTAAATGCCTGAAGCTTCGCAGTCTGCCCACCCGGGAACCGAAATCCGATCCCACGACGCGGAATAAACACGCGCGCCCAGTTATAAAGCTACACAAGTGGATACATTCAGCCGGGGGGGGGGGGGGGGAACGGTTTCAAAGACAAATGGATACATTCAGCCGGTGGGGGGGGGGGGGAACGGCTTCAAACACAGCCCACTGGCACGAATGAAAGCAGCGCAGCTACGCTGGGTGAACTTTGAAACGTACCCCCCAAAAGAAAAAGGTAGCACGAATTGCCGATCCAGTTTCACCGGCGGCCGCTGCCGACATCGGCGTCAACAGGACGGAGCAGCGACACCAGATTCAAGGTCCAGTCCCGCGCCACTTCCCCCATCCCCGAGCCGGAACGCCGCTTCTTCGCCTGGAATTTCGTTTCCCTGCAAGAGCGTCTGCATTGGCGGGGACCGCAAAGCGGGAAGAAAAGTTGGTGACTTCACTGGAAATTCCCGTCCGCCGTGTCATTTCCCCGGCTCCTGCAGCGCCCGGTCATTGACGCCCAGTGTGTGTCACGATAATGACGGGAAGGAGCGAGGATGAGTCAATTTTATCTCCCCCCCTCTCTCTCTCTCCCTCCCCCCCTCTCTCTCTCTCTCCCTCCCCCCCTCTCTCTCTCTCTCCCTCCCCCCCTCTCTCTCTCTCTCCCTCCCCCCCTCTCTCTCTCTCCCTCCCCCCCTCTCTCTCTCTCTCCCTCCCCCCCTCTCTCTCTCTCCCTCCCCCCCTCTCTCTCTCTCCCTCCCCCCCTCTCTCTCTCTCTCCCTCCCCCCCTCTCTCTCTCGCTCCCTCCCCCCCTCTCTCTCTCTCTCCCTCCCCCCCTCTCTCTCTCTCTCCCTCCCCCCCTCTCTCTCTCTCTCCCTCCCCCCCTCTCTCTCTCTCTCCCTCCCCCCCTCTCTCTCTCTCTCCCTCCCCCCCTCTCTCTCTCTCTCTCCCTCCCCCCCTCTCTCTCTCTCTCCCTCCCCCCCTCTCTCTCTCTCCCTCCCCCCCTCTCTCTCTCTCTCCCTCCCCCCCTCTCTCTCTCTCTCCCTCCCCCCCTCTCTCTCTCTCTCCCTCCCCCCCTCTCTCTCTCTCTCCCTCCCCCCCTCTCTCTCTCTCCCTCCCCCCCTCTCTCTCTCTCCCTCCCCCCCTCTCTCTCTCTCTCCCTCCCCCCCTCTCTCTCTCTCTCCCTCCCCCCCCTCTCTCTCTCCCTCCCTCCCCCCCCTCTCTCTCTCCCTCCCTCCCCCTCTCTCTCTCCCTCCCCCCCTCTCTCTCTCCCTCCCCCCCTCTCTCCCTCCCCCCCTCTCTCCCTCCCCCCCTCTCTCTCTCCCTCCCCCCCCTCTCTCTCTCCCTCCCCCCCCTCTCTCTCTCCCTCCCCCCCCTCTCTCTCTCCCTCCCCCCCTCTCTCTCTCCCTCCCCCCCTCTCTCTCTCTCTCCCTCCCCCCCTCTCTCTCTCTCTCCCTCCCCCCCTCTCTCTCTCTCTCCCTCCCCCCCTCTCTCTCTCTCTCCCTCCCCCCCTCTCTCTCTCTCTCCCTCCCCCCCTCTCTCTCTCTCTCCCTCCCCCCCTCTCTCTCTCTCTCCCTCCCCCCCTCTCTCTCTCTCTCCCTCCCCCCTCTCTCTCTCTCTCCCTCCCCCCCCTCTCTCTCTCCCTCCCCCCCCTCTCTCTCTCCCTCCCTCCCCCCCCTCTCTCTCTCCCTCCCCCCCCTCTCTCTCTCCCTCCCTCCCCTCTCTCTCTCCCTCCCTCCCCCTCTCTCTCTCCCTCCCCCCCTCTCTCTCTCCCTCCCCCCCTCTCTCTCTCCCTCCCCCCCTCTCTCTCTCCCTCCCCCCCTCTCTCTCTCCCTCCCCCCCTCTCTCTCTCCCTCCCCCCCCTCTCTCTCTCCCTCCCCCCCCTCTCTCTCTCCCTCCCCCCCCTCTCTCTCTCCCTCCCCCCCCTCTCTCTCTCCCTCCCCCCCCTCTCTCTCTCCCTCCCCCCCTCTCTCTCTCCCTCCCCCCCCTCTCTCTCTCCCTCCCCCCCCTCTCTCTCTCCCTCTCTCTCCTCCTCCCTCCCCCCCCCCCAACAGATCCACACAGAGGAGGTGGAGGGGGCTTCCCAAAGATGAGGGGCTTTGCAGACATGAACTTGCCGGGCACGCTGTCTCCCACCCAAACGCACTCAGCTCTTTGGAAGTCCCTGTTTCCAATGTAAATAGAGGCGTGCACGCGCCCGGCCACGCGCGCAGCTTTTCCTCGGGAACGGGTCTAGATGTAAACAAATCCCAATACACCATCAGCCAAAAAATATCGTTCCACCCCCCACCCCCCGCAAAAGACGGTTCACCCTCCCCTTAAAGAGGCCCCCGCCTGCGATGAAGCGACCTGGTCGCTCGACCTTGCCCGCACCAGTTCGACCCCCAACACGGCGAATGACTGAGCCACAGATCCAATGTCAACACTGCACACGCTTCCAGGCGCCTCCACTGCCCAGAGAGGGGCTCGAAGCCGCTGCAACTTTCCAAAGTGTCCACCACGTCCCCCTCTTTACCTGCCTGTGTTCCGGGTGGCCTTTCAAGTGCGGGGTTTCCAAGAGGGAAAGGCGGCGAGAAGTTAGTTGAAAGGTTGCTGCGTCACACCGAGATGGAAACAAGTCACATCCGTCCGGGCGCTTGAAGGGTTCGGCTACTTTGCAGAGGACTTGGCCGCCCAGAAGGTGACAGGCACCGGTGGGGAGCATTTTGCAAGGATGCCGTCTTTCTGCCGCAGTTCCCAGGCAGAGACCCCCTCCCCTCCCCTGCAGACCCGAGGCGAACGCAGCATCTTCCTCCTTTCCCTCTGCGCTGGCACGGGGCGCGCCGCTGCAGTTGCGCATCATCCGCAAGCGCGCTCCCGCGGACTGTTTATCCCCCCCCTCATGGTTTCAAACATTGGAAACACGTCGCATTTTTTTTTTAAGGACACCCCCCACCCCCCCACCCACGAGAGGTAGCAATACTGCCTTCGGAGGTCGCGCCCCACAATAAAAGGGAACTTGCCAAAAGGGGGCTTGGGTGACAACATTTCAACATCGTCACCGGCGCGCTCCCCGCCCCTTGCGCGCTCACGTGGCCCACCATCAGGTGCCGACCGGTACCTAGCCGGACCCTCTTATTCCTTCTGTTCTTTCTCTCTTCCCCCCCCCCCCCGGAAGGAAGGAGGGGGCAGGAGTACCTTGAATGCAGGGTGCGCAGAGCGGCCAGGTTACAGGGCGCAGCCGCTGGTGGGGAGGGGGGGTTGGAACTGGACCATGTCAACACAGCGTCAGCACCCATGTTTACCTCCAGCCTGAATTTTATCTGCGCAACACGAGTTGGAATGCGGACATGAAGTTAAAGACACCAGGCCATGTGGCAGGCGACCAGGGTGGGTAACTGAACCCCCCCCCCCCACACAACAGGGAGTGTGGGAACCGAACCAAACTCCCCCCCCCCCACAAGGAGGGTGGGAACCAACCCCCCCACAAGGAGAGTGGGAACCAACCCCCCCCCTCAAGGAGAGTGGGAACCAACCCCCCCCCTCAAGGAGAGTGGGAACCAACCCCCCCCCCTCAAGGAGAGTGGGAACCAACCCCCCCCCCCAAGGAGAGTGGGAACCAACCCCCCCCTCAAGGAGAGTGGGAACCAACCCCCCCTCAAGGAGAGTGGGAACCAACCCCCCCCTCAAGGAGAGTGGGAACCAACCCCCCCCCTCAAGGAGAGTGGGAACCAACCCCCCCCCTCAAGGAGAGTGGGAACCAACCCCCCCCTCAAGGAGAGTGGGAACCAACCCCCCCTCAAGGAGAGTGGGAACCAACCCCCCCCAAGGAGAGTGGGAACCAACCCCCCCCTCAAGGAGAGTGGGAACCAACCCCCCCCTCAAGGAGAGTGGGAACCAACCCCCCCCTCAAGGAGAGTGGGAACCAACCCCCCCCTCAAGGAGAGTGGGAACCAACCCCCCCTCAAGGAGAGTGGGAACCAACCCCCCCCCTCAAGGAGAGTGGGAACCAACCCCCCCCCTCAAGGAGAGTGGGAACCAACCCCCCCCTCAAGGAGAGTGGGAACCAACCCCCCCCCTCAAGGAGAGTGGGAACCAACCCCCCCCATAACAAGGAGAGTGGGAACCAACCCCCCCCATAACAAGGAGAGTGGGAACCCAACCCCCCCATAACAAGGAGAGTGGGAACCCAACCCCCCCCTCAAGGAGAGTGGGAACCCAACCCCCCCCCCCTCAAGGAGAGTGGGAACCCAACCCCCCCCCCTCAAGGAGAGTGGGAACCCAACCCCCCCCTCAAGGAGAGTGGGAACCCAACCCCCCCCTCAAGGAGAGTGGGAACCCAACCCCCCCCTCAAGGAGAGTGGGAACCCAACCCCCCCCTCAAGGAGAGTGGGAACCCAACCTCCCCCCATAACAAGGAGAGTGGGAACCAACCCCCCCCCCCATAACAAGGAGAGTGGGAGCCAACCCCCCCATAACAAGGAGAGTGGGAACCAACCCCCACCATAACAAGGAGAGTGGGAACCAACCCCCCCCCATAACAAGGAGAGTGGGAACCAACCCTCCCCCATAACAAGGAGAGTGGGAACCAACCCGCCCCCCGCAGGGAGGGAGGGTCGGTGAGAAAGTTGCCGCTAATTTAAACACTTGCTTGAAATATCTGCGTCAGACCAGACACGACCCGGCGTGGGTTTTTTTTAATGGAACAGAATAATGAGACGCTCTTATTTATTTCTGCTGGGTTCAGAAGGGGAGGGTTTTGAATAAGTTGTTGCTTTTTTAAAAAGAACAAAAGCTCACTTACGTTCCGGTTCCCCCGCAGATGCGGATTTCAGGGCACTTTTCGGCGGGACACATGATGTGGTCGCATTTTGGAAAATGACACAAGGTAAAGACCATCCCAACACGGGCGCCACGAGGGAGGGGACCGGGACTGAGGGCACCTCCCACCCGAAGCGTGTCCCAAGTCCCCTCCCCACGAGTTGTTTCGTAACTTGATTATATCATGTCCATTATCATGTGACATTCCGAAGCCGCGATGGAAACTTGGAAGGACGGGTGATTGGCGGAGAGGGGAGGAGCACGTGACCGCGCTCGCATTCTCTTACAAGAACACGGGCAGGTTGCAACAGTGAAATGTAGCCACTGCCTGTCAATAAATGTGTTATTCCCCCCCCCCCATTATTTCCGACCAGCGCCAGGATCTGCACCTAACCTGGAGGAAGGGGGTGCATATGGGGGGGTGGGGGGGGTCAAATAAAGGTCGCTGCACCGCTTGAAGAGGGGGATGAGTTGTTTGCAGGGCTGGGGTTTGCATCGGGACTTGGCTGCTCTTGGGCTGCAAACTTGCTCCTTTGCCGAGTCATGCTCGGACCTCGCTGCCCTGCGAGCCCCACCGTTCGCCCAGCGTGGACGAGAAGTGGCCAGTGGGACAATAATGTGATAAACTCCCCGGCGGGGGGGGGGAATAAAAAGAACCGGATGTTATTTAAAAGCCACATGGTATCAGATGCAACAATAATAAACAACGGGGATTCAATACCAGTGAGTCATCAAAAGGGAAGAAAACACGTCGACTGCCTTTGCTGTCCAGGGGAGACGTGCACATGTGATACAATGTGCCTGACCGCTGAACAACAACATGCATCATCGCCTTCCAGTCATTTCCTCGAAGTGAGAGAGAAATCCTTACACGGGACAGTTCTGGATCCTGGGTTGAAGTTGAGCGAGCAGGGGCTGGGTGAGGTTGGGCTGCTGGAGGGTGGAATTTGGAGGGGTACAGGTCTGCCCACTGGAAGTCAGGAGTGGAACAATGAGTTCTGTCAATGTCACCGGAAAGCATGGTTTTGTGGCAGGAAAGAGTTTTCTTTTTTAAAAAAAAGTGTTTTATTTCAATAACTGCTTTGGGATCGCATTGAGTGCAGCAGAGAGAGAGTTGTCGCCTGGCTTCTGCCACATCGAGGTCAGCAAGCCCGATCTTGTCTGATGAAGAGATGCAGGGCTCACGTTGACCCACTCCGGCTCACGTGCCATCTCCCTGGCCCTGCGCTGTTCCCTGAAACACCCGCCTGGACGACAAGGAAAGCAAGGGGCAATGGACATCTCGAGCCTGAGGCATGCCGAAAACCAGGCAAACTCCCAAATAGGAAGGTGGGGAGGGGAGGAGCATGGTCTCAGAGGGGGGAAGGAGAGAAAGAAGCGACGGGAAGAGGACAAAGCACATGGTCACAGACCTTAAGAGCTTGGGTTGAACATGACTGCCTGATTTTCACCATAGCTGAAGGAGGTCTCATGCCCGAAACATCGACTTCCTATTGCTTTCCACAGATATTGGGTGATTTGCTGAGGTTCTCCAGAACTTTGTTCACTACACTAGAGCCCCAGCACCTGCAGACTCCTTGTTTACCTCCTCCTCATCTGTCTTCTAAAAGAATGTCCTTTTATCTTGAGTCTGTGCCCTCTGGACCAAGACTCACACACTATTGAAAACATCTCATCCACTCAATCAGACCTTTCAAGTTACCATATTGCAAAATAAATTACAATAATGCAGACAATCCTTGTTGTGGCGCTGGCCTGATGGCCATCAGAAGGAAACTCTTCCTGCAGCAGGGAGAGGAGGTTGTGGTCATGGTGACGTTGGCTGCCTTCTTCAGGAAGCGCCGCACATAGAGTTAATCAAGAAAATCTGCTGATACTGGGGAACGGTTCATTACAAAAAAGTACGGGAGAAGCTCACGCAGCATCTTTAAGATCAAACATGCTGGGAGGGGTAATCACCGCTGTCTTTGTGACATCAGAAGGCTCAACTAGAATCTGATAGTAAGCACGTACTAGATCTCTTTTCACAAATACATGTTTGCCATGGAGGTTTGCTGAAATGTCTTGTAAATTGGGGATGTTGTGTTGGGCAGGCACGGTAGAATTGCTCAGGGTGCGATAATCACCTCCAGGTCACCAATTCCCAGTAGATTATTTTGGAACCATGTACAACAGTAAAGCCCAGAAGCTGTCAGATCTGCCAACTGTGCCCAACTCTTGCATGTGGTCGAATTCCAATTTCGTAATCTTAAGACAGTCCAGAAGTAATCCAGGACTCTGCTCTACCAGCAGAGGACCCCGAGTCTATATATGGTGGGTTACTGTTTGTTTAATGTTTGAATGACTATACAATGGGGTCACTAGGTGAGGGAAACACTTAAGCAAGACTCAGAAAGGGCAGGGCAGAAAGGCTCGTCGGGTAGCTGACGACATTGGAGGGACGACAGAAGCAGCTCCATACAAGAGCTGTGGTCCATGACACAGTGATTTTTCAAATCCACCGACAATGAAAGATGTGACAAGAAATCCGCTCCTAAAATGGGATTTGCCTCATTTGCAACTGTGAAAACCCACAAAAAAGGTTTCTTGAGACTGAAATCCAACATGAGTGACCTCTGCCCGTATGTTTGAATATGAGAATAATTTGCGGCTGAAAAAACACATAACGTGTTGGGGTGTCTGCGTTCCTCCGTAGTTGGAGGGGCCACTGAAATCTCTGTACTGGCATTGACAAGGAATTGAACACCCAGGAGATGGTCTTTGAGGAAAAGATGGTGACTGACTTGCCCATGGGTAGCAGTTGCCTCTTCTGCTGGACCTGGTCATTTCCCTGCTGTCATCTGTAGAAGTCGCAAGGTGGCTGTTAGGACCAGGCAGCAGCACCAAATCTCCGATGCTTCCAACAAATACACTGTCCGTCACCTCTACCGCATCCTCGACCACCATGATTCCAACCAGGTCGATGGAAGGAATTCTGTGACGTGGCCAAAGCCTCGACCTGTGTAGTCAGTGCTGCCATTTGCTGCTCCAACACAGTTATCTTCGCAAGGCCCAGTAAACAGTTGTTCCAGTTCCATTTGCTCCCATTGACTAGGGGAAGAAGCCAATCCTTCTATCTTCAATGCAGAGGTCGTTGACATAACAAGGGCAGCGTGATCCTCCAACTGATCGAAGGCGGACATTTGAAAGACACTCAAATGTCTTGAACATGACAAGGTAAACATCGAAGGAACCTCTTTTCCAAAAATAGCCTTCAATGGGGTCTGTCCCTGCTAACCTGTGCCACCTCCTCAACATCTATGACGGCTGCCTATCGCCTAGGTTGTCATCAGCTAGTAGTTGGGCAATACGAGTCTCCCTCGATGGCTGGGTACACCGCAGAATAGCTGCCTTAGTATGTTGTAGGGAGATTACCATCTGGATCCACCAAGACATCCTTCACTTCACAGTCAATCTACTCTGGAAGACACTCCACAAGTCAACCGTACTTCATCTTCTGGCTCATCACAAAAACGCGCTTTGAGGATCATAAACCATGCTGGTGCATTATTAATAAAAATTGGTGAAATCTTTTGTTTGACCTCCCCAACTGTTCCTTTAAAGGGTTTATGCTCATCACTATCCATTTTAAATTAGACGGTAGTGTGAAGTCATGTCAGGCGTCACCACTTGTAACGGCACTGATTTGCCACAGAGTACAAACAAATAAAGAATACACTCACTCGTTTCTTTCAGCACCCCGTGGTTGACTTTCTTCTTTGTATTCACTATTGAATTCTTCAACTCCCCAAACACCACCCAGTTAAACGCTTTGGACTTTCTCATTGGCTCACTGCCACATGGGTGACCCAGACACTCTCACTCCCCTCCTGACAAAGATAAATTCGTGATCGCGACAGCACAAACTCCTTACAGGCAGTGCTGGATTTGAACCTGGGTCACTGGTGCTGTAACAGCGTTACACTAACCTCCACATTAATGTGCGGGATTTACAGACAAATGTAAGCATTTTTAGGATTTGAAACTTAATTGAACCAGGACATTTTTTATGCGACTAATATATGAAAAGTACAACATTTAATTTCCTAAATTAACTAATGGATTCATGGACAAATTGTCAGAAGGAAACGTCTAATGAAAGAGGGACACAAATTCTTTTACACGAACAGTGATAATTACTTAGGTTTAACAATTCAGATCAACAAGAAGACCAATGTAGACAAACAAATATGTACCAATGGGAATATGATCCTGTTGAATATGGACCACAATACAAGCATAGAAGAATGCCTTTGTGAGTTTACATTTACCGATAATTTGAAATTCTGCCTGGCCCGCAAGTAAAAGAATCTCAGGGTAAAATGTGATGTCATACATGTACTCTGACAATAACATTGATTTCTTCCATCACCTGCACAAGGTATTCCATGTCCAATTGAATGAAATCAAGATTTGGTGCTTTGGTCAATAGGAATTGGGGTAAGACTGCTCAAGTCCATTCAATATAACAGAGGATTTTTATTATATTGGAATGGATAAAAACTGCTCTAAATCTAATGTAAAAGAGTTAATACTGAAAATACGTAGCATGCCTGCAGTACCTAAAAAAGAATATTCACCCCTTTCTGAAACAGTACATTTCTTCTTCTTCTTTCTTCTTTGGCTTGGCTTCGCGGACGAAGATTTATGGAGGGGGTAAAAAGTCCACGTCAGCTGCAGGCTCGTTTGTGGCTGACCAGTCCGATGCGGGACAGGCAGACACGATTGCAGCGGTTGCAAGGGAAAATTGGTTGGTTGGGGTTGGGTGTTGGGTTTTTCCTCCTTTGCCTTTTGTCAGTGAGGTGGGCTCTGCGGTCTTCTTCAAAGGAGGCTGCTGCCCGCCAAACTGTGAGGCGCCAAGATGCACGGTTTGAGGCGTTATCAGCCCACTGGCGGTGGTCAATGTGGCAGGCACCAAGAGATTTCTTTAGGCAGTCCTTGTACCTTTTCTTTGGTGCACCTCTGTCACGGTGGCCAGTGGAGAGCTCGCCATATAATACGATCTTGAGAAGGCGATGGTCCTCCATTCTGGAGACGTGACCCATCCAGCGCAGCTGGATCTTCAGCAGCGTGGACTCGATGCTGTCGACCTCTGCTATCTCGAGTACCTCGACGTTAGGGGTGTGAGCGCTCCAATGGATGTTGAGGATGGAGCGGAGACAACGCTGGTGGAAGCGTTCTAGGAGCCGTAGGTGGTGCCGGTAGAGGACCCATGATTCGGAGCCGAACAGGAGTGTGGGTATGACAACGGCTCTGTATACGCTTATCTTTGTGAGGTTTTTCAGTTGGTTGTTTTTCCAGACTCTTTTGTGTAGTCTTCCAAAGGCGCTATTTGCCTTGGCGAGTCTGTTGTCTATCTCATTGTCGATCCTTGCATCTGATGAAATGGTGCAGCCGAGATAGGTAAACTGGTTGACCGTTTTGAGTTTTGTGTGCCCGATGGAGATTTACCCCCTCCATAAATCTACATCCGCGAAGCCAAGCCAAAGAAAGAAAGAAAAGAAAGAAAGTCTTGTGTTGGTGGATCTGTTGAAATAAAGCTGCAATTCTGATCCTAATCCAAAGAATAACCTGAAATACTCAGGGTGTGTCCTGTCATCCATGTTGGTTCCCTCAGTGTGAACCTTTTTCCGTTGATTACAAGAGTCATGAATGTAACTCTTTATTACAATTCCAAAACGCAGCTCTTTACCAATTATCCCCATCTACCGTCAACATTTTTTTCATGCATGTACCTCCTCTTCCACCTATAGCATCCCCTTCCTAAAATTCCTGACCTGAACTTCAAATTTGCTGTATCATCCACGTTTTGTCAGTTCAAAAATAGTCCATAGTATTTCCAGCTGTAATAAATTCCCTGGTGTCCCATTGATCAAAGCAGCCAAAGGTGCGACTATTAATGTCAAGTCATAACGTTTTATTCTGCAGGAACAGGCCCCTCGTTCAACTTGTCCATGTCTACAAACTTATCTACCCAAACTCATCCCATTTGCCTGCATTCAGCTCATATCCCTTTCAACTTCTCCCTATCCATAAATCTTATACAACTTTCACAGAATCCCACCCAATCAACGAGATATCTGTAAAGCGTATGCATCAGTCCTTACCCAAGGGAGCAGTACAGTTCTCATCTTTTATAAACACACCCCACATTCACTGTCTGGTGCAGCCAACACAAGAGTTGTTGGTTGGGGATTATTTTGGGCTGTTGGTTTTGCCACTAGCAACCCATTTCAGATTTATCATAAACTGACACAATAACACCTCTCTCTGTTGGATTCACAGGACAGGGTGTGTAAATTTTGAAACTGAATCAATTGAAAGTCAAAGTCATAGAGACTTTCTATTTGACCATGGAAAACACATCTTGTGATAAATGCTAAAAGACAAGAGATTTGTTCCCTTGTTTTATGAACCACTGATTGTAATAACCTAATTATAACTAGTAACTATTTTTTTAAATCTTGTATTTAGTGTTAATATTTAGGTTAATATTAAGCTATATTTCATGTAAAAATGTCTTAGTAAAGTAAGTTATAGGGTTAAAATATTGTACATGTGCTCTTATTAGGTTAGTTGTGGGATGATACAGGGTCACACAAAAAGGTCACAGCACATTTACAGACAACCATTGAGAGGGAGTTCATTCTCGGAGTCGATGCGTCTGGGAGGCAGAGCCATAATGGATTTAAAGTATCCTTAATAGAAACTCTAGGACTATGTGCGGTTTCTTAAAAGCATTTTTTTTGTGTATTGGTATATGCAATATTTTGATGACCTATGCCAGACTTTGTGGAATCATAACCACTTAAACAGAGATGAGGTCAGAAGTTTGTGGAAGTGCAAGTTGTATTTTGGACAGAAATGAAACCAAAATTGTGGTGATGTCCTGTCACATGATGCCAGAGAGCGACACACTAAAGGCAGAGGGCATTTTGAATCAGTTCAGTGACGTGCACTGGAGTTGGACCCTTGTGAACGACAGGGTTGAATCACAGTAAGCAGAAAAGGTGCTGTTGTGCGTTTCTCCTAATAAATGAGGGATACGGAAAATAAGTGGATTTCAAAGGAGATACCACTTTCTGACTGCTCTTTTGAAGATAAAGAGAGCAGCCGCATCATGGAAGGAAACTCTCTGACTCTTAAGAACTGAAGAAGAAGAAAACTTGACCTCCAGGAAAGACATTGTCCTAGTCACAGGAGATAAAACATAAGCGGCTTTTAAATAAGTCAGTCCACTTCTCATTTGTGCCCAGAAGATGATCACTCCTGATTGAACAATATCTCTTTGAAAAACAACTCATCAAAAGATTTGTGAGTTGAAAGAAATCGGAAAATATAATGTTTAAAAAGTGCTTCATAATTATTTCTGAACTGTGTTTTAAAATGATCCTGAAGTCAACAAGATATTTGAAACCAGACATTTAAGAAGTAACTTTTTCAGAATCAAGTTTAAACTGTGATGGTTTTTGACTTTAATACACACACTTATATTTGCGCATAGTGGGGTTAAATTTAGAGTTCAGTTTGGAGAAAAGTAAGAAATGTGATGTTGTTAATGGTTTAATAAAAACTATTATTTTGAATTTACTATTGTCTGATAAATTTTCCACTGCTGATCCTTTGTTAGTACTAATAAGGGTTCATGAGTTTGTAACATCAGGAATTGTAATTTATGACGATTTTGCACCTGTAACGCTGCATTTTCATTTTGTGACATATATTCATGACAACAAACCCGATTCTAATTCTGATTATGTCCTGGAGTTCAGGGTTGGCAAACAAGATTTTTCAATACCAGGTGGCCAGATTTGTGTGTGTGGATCAAAAGTCTGTGAATAAAAGTTGATTCGGATCAAACTAGGATAGTAGCAGGTATTTTAGAAATATCTGTCCATGGTCTCGTGCACAACCAGACTGAGACCACCCGAAAATTGGAGGAACAACATTCAAGCTGGGCACCCTTCAAATGGATGGCATTAAAATCAATTTCTCTGGTTTCTGTTAAACTCCCCCCCCCCCCCCCACCACCACCTCCCCACATCTTCTTCCCCTGTCTCCTTTCCTGTCTTTCAATTTCTCTCTTCCCTTTTTACTCTGCCTCCTTTCCCAGAGCCAAAACCTTTCCTCTTATCATATCAAATGAACACCTTTTGTCTGTTGGTCTGGATTCCTCTCCCTCCCATTCCTTCCCCTTTCTTTCCTCAGTACTTAATTCAGATGCCTGTCTCCTTTTAGATAAACCTTGAAAAAGGACTCGGGCCTGAAATATCAGTAATATATCTTTACCGCCTATGCGAGACCGGCTGAGTTCCTCCAGCATTTCTGTGTGTTTTTACGATAATCACAGCATGTAGAGACTTTAGCGTTTCACCCCAGTACTTCAGAATATCCTGATTACCCACAATTGAAAGGCTCAAGACAGTTGGTGCAACTTGAATGAAATTGAGTTACGTGTATCATACACAGAACTCTTGAAGCTAACTTTGTCACATGCATTTACATTAATTACAACTGAAAAGCAAGAATAATTATTGGGAGGAGGGGAGGAAGTTGACTAAATCCCTGGTAGAATATTTTCTGCCAGTTTACTCACCTGTCCATCTTGGCTTTTGTGGACTTCACTGGAACTGTACACTTGGGAGCTGGGAACAATTGGTGCCTTATATTCGTGCCTGCTTTTGATGCCAATGAGAAGGGGCTGTCCCAGGAAGTGAAGGAATAATCGAGTGGATTAACCAGAGAGCAAATCATTCAGAGTGGTGAATGACTCACAGCACAGAGAATGGTTACTGAATGTGAAGCTCAAATAGAGACAACTTGTGCCAGTGGGGGAGACAAGAGACATGGATAGGTCGCATTAATGTGTAATTAGCCAGTGTTGGTTCATCTTCAGTGGTTCTGTCTCCAAAATGCTAGATGTTACACTGCAAGCGACCTGGAACTGGAAAGAGTAGATCGGAGATGCTGCTTGTTTTCATGCTGAGATAAATAAAGAAGAACCTTTAGCATTTAAGATGACACCAAATTCAGCTTTGAAATTAATAAAGTACATCAAGCCATGTGCTGGCATCATCAAGATCCCAACATCCACAATTTTAATCTGCTTTCCTTATTAAGATGCAAAAGTCCAGAATCCTTCTTCATAAATGCTCATCAGATCCTGATCATGTCCACTGCAATTTTAAGTGGTGTTGTCTTTGCCGAACCAGGGGCGTGCTCTGAAAATGTTATTTCAATACCACTTGGTTTCACTCCTGGGATTCACTACTCAACAATACTTGTCTTGGCTATTTGCATAAAAAAAAAACCAAATGTGCATTTTACACCTGACAGAACAATTGCAATAAATAAAACACTGGGGTTGAAGTAAAAACACAACGCTGGAGAAACTCAACAGTGTAGCAAAGATAAAGATATATTGCTGACGTTTCGGGCTTGAGCCCTTCATCAAGGTATGGAAAATTGTCGGCAGGTGCCCGAATAAAAAAGGATGGGGGGGAGGAGCACGGTCACAAAGGCAGGAGGTAATAGGTGGAGAAGGGAGGGAAGGCACAGCAACAAGCAGGGGGCGGAGGGATGGCTGGGTGAATAGAGAGAGAAGGGTTAGGGTTAGGGTTAGGGTTAGGGAAAGAAGACAGAGTGAAGGGAGGAGGGGGAGAGCAGGTTAGCAGAAACCAGAAAAGTCGATGAAGAATTGCAATACCTTTTTCAATTGAACACACTTTGCATTTGCTTAATTTGCATCACTGCCTTTATGAGATTGTTCATTATGTTCTGTTCCGAGGATGACATCGACTGTAGTGAGAGGAACATTTTTCTTGTGGACGTGAAGTGTAGCAGGAGGAAGCTGTTAATTCTCAACATGCATCAAATCCAATAAGAATAATGGGAAAAAAATGCTGTAAATTTAAAACACTAAAAGATAATCTTGGAAATCATCAACTGGTCGGGCAGCATCCATGAAGAGAGAAAGTGTATTAAAAATTTCTGGACAAGAACTCTTCATCAAAAGTGTTCTTCATCTGAAGAGAGGGGGAGTGAATGTTTGCTGAACTTAGCTAAGTCGTCTGGAGGGGGTTTAAAATAGAAAGAGATAAATGAGTGCAGTAGAGAGAGAAAGAAGCAGGAATTAACCCAACATTAAAGAGAGCACTGGGAATGTTCAGCAGGTCAGGCAGTGTCTGTGGTCGATGAGATTTTATTGGAGATTTTTAAATGAAGGCTGTTTGTTGAATTCAATATTTGGGAAAATAATAAATCAGGTATAGAGAAGGAATCAATCATACACACGCCTTTCAGAGTGATTCACATTTAATTCCGTTGGTCGGAGAAAAACTGACTGTTCGTTAATGAGCAGCTGCTTCAATCTTGTAGATTGGCTCCACACTCATAAATTCCACACATCAAACTAGCTAGAACATCATTTTGAACAAACCATTATACTACAAGATATGTGGAGGAAAATCATTTGGCTTACTCCTGTGTGTGAACAGAGGCCAGTCATCTTACAGCAGCTCTTGTAAGAGTTAGAGCCAATTCATCCCACCCTCCCTGAGCCTTCACGGTGTGTTCAAAATATTGTAAGAGTAGGGATTATCTGCTGCAAATATCTGGAAAACACTATCAATAAAATTCAATCGCTGGCTTGCCTGAATAGCATATTCACCAAATGATTTAAATGTACTCAGTTAATCAACCTTAATTTGACAACTGACTCTGTCTTCCTCAAATAAAGGAATATGGAATTGACTCTGGTACAATGGATGTTTGATCTAATTGATACGAATGGTTCTTTGAAATGGCATGATGGTGGGAATCTACTTTTAAATCATTGTTCACCCAAGACATGGTGGCTAGTTTGCAGGTCTAAATCTACGTTCCAGACTAATGGCTTTTCAGCTCAAAAATCATTTCTTTTAAATGAAACACCATTGATGCAGTTTAATAACAATTCAATTCCGACAGAAAATCCTTCCCCACGGCTTTTGACTGAGAAGGGACAGACTGCTCTTGACTGAAGTATAGATCTACAGGAAGGATTTCTGGAAACGTAGGGACACAAGAAAGGTTATACAAACTGCAATTATATTTCTGAAATTTAGAAAAGTTATGAGCAGGGTTAGGATTGAAACGGGAAGGAAAAAATAAGTAAGTAGTAAATATTCACAGCGACTCTTTCTCTCACTGCAACTGTACATGGGATATAGTGACTAACACAGGAAAATGAAATTTCAATAAACATGGGTTTTCCATTGGCTGTGTTTCAAATGCATGCATCTGATCTGTGCATTGATATTAAAAAAGTTGATATTAAACAAATTGTTAAGGGGAGAAAAATATATATCATCCAAGTTCAGGCACTTGCAACAAGCTTTGAAGTAATGCAAAATCTTGAAGGAAGGATTTAACAAACTCCTTAAATGGCCAGGGCCAAAAATCAGGGTGGTGGGTGGAGGGGGTGGGGTGGGGGGGGGGGGTCGACCTTTACACGAGTATATGCGGTGCCCAAAATAATTATGACCACAAAATATTCTGAAATTTAAAAGCACTGGTCAACTCGTGCACAGCACTAACATGGTAAGTAAGGATCAGGTCAGGCTTGATAGAGCAAAAGATAGACATTAGCCATAGCTTCAGAAATAACTCACCTGGTCTTCCTCAATATGATCCAACTGAATCTTTTATCAGATAACAGTTTATTATCATGTGCTTAAGTACAAATGCACTGAAATTCTTATTGTTTGCTGCATCAGGATCGTAAAATTCACTAATAAGCAGTAAGTTTACATTTAAATGACTACACAAGATGAAAGTGTAAACATGAAAGAATGGATAAACCCCCATTCGCACACTGGAGAAACACCACCTCATGCCATCTGGGCTCCCTCCAACTGGATATCATTAACATCAACCTCCAGTTTCCATTAGCCTGCACCTCCCATCTTTCCCTATGTCTTCTTTCCTCTACCTCTGTCTGTCAGTTTCTCTTTCTCTCTCCCCCCCTTTTCCCTTTTGTCTCCTTTCACAGAGCCTAACGCTCCCCCACTCCCCAATCCATTCACCCTTCCCTCTCCCCTGCCCTCTTACCACATCCAATTATCATCATTTGTTTTTGGGTCTGTGCTCCTCCCTCTCCCATTCTGCCCTTTCCACCAGCCTATTAATGAAAGCCTTGCCTACTTTTCACTCACACCTTGAGAAAGGGATGCAGCCTGAACTGTCAGTAATATATTTTTCCCTCTTATGGACACTACGAGACCTGCTGAGTTCCTCCTGCATTTCTGTGTTTTTACTGTAATCAAGGTGCCTGCAGGCTTTTGTGTTTTACTCAAATGGATAAATATTTACAGTACCAGTGAATGCAAAAAATGTGATGTTTCAATAGTGCAGACAAATCTTTGATCCTGATGCATCCTCCCATTATTAACCTCATCCAAAATACAGTTAACCCAGACAGTAAAGTTTTCTCTCAGTCTTGTACAAGGTGCAACTTGAACCCCCAGCTTCTGATTCTGAAACAAAGTTCCTGCCAAATGTGCCACACTTGGCACACTCATTATGAGTGTGACAATGTATCATTGTTCAACAATGTTATTACAAAATTGTACTTGTTTATTAAGTGGCGAAACAAGCTTCAGCTGATATAATGAATGAGCCCTAAAGTGGTGTCGTAAGCATTGTGTTACTTCTCTGGTGTCGCTCTAAAGATAGTCTGACCCCACCACATTACTGCAGTGAAACTCGCAACTTTCAGTAGTTACCGAGAATGGAATGAATTCTTTTATCCGTAAGCAGAGACAGTTCAGTGAACATCTATCACCTAGTATATTCATTGCAAGTTAGTTTCGCTGCTCTGACAACGTTCAAAGCAGAATGCAAAGAGTTTGAGTTTTGGTTCTTGCTTGTACACATTTCATCGTCTGTAGCTCTTACTGTTGCAAAAGCTGACTGATGGTGTAGCTGGTAGAGCGGATGGCCTCCAGTGGTAGAGACCCAGCTTTCGGGTACCGTATTTAATTCAGAGATACAGTGGCGTAACGGGCCCCTCCAGCCCACAAGCCCATGCTGGTTAAATACTCCCACATGACCAATTAACCTCCCAACCCAAAATGTGGGAGGAATGTGGCCTGTTACCATGCTATATGTCTAAAAGTAAAAAAATATAATTAAAAAATAAATGCAAACAAACTGTGCAATACAGAGGGAGAAAAAAATCAATAAAGTGCAAAAGTGAGAGTCCTTAAATGGATCCCTGATTGAGTTTGTTGTAGAGGAGTCTGATGGTGGAGGGGTAGCAGCTGTTCCTGAACCTGGTGGTGCAAGTCTTGTGGCTCCTATACCTCTTTCCTGGTGGCAACAGAGAGAACAGAGTGTGTGCTGGGTGATGTGGATCCTTGATGATTACTGCTGCTCTCTGACAGCAGCGTTCCCTGTAGATATTCTCGAAGGTGTGGAAGGTCTTACCTGTAATGTCCTGGGCTGTGTCCACTTGCCCGACAGTTATTTGGTGGGATGTGCTGTTGTAGGAGTTGAAAGAAGTGGAGGTGAAAAGTTTGATTGGCAAAAAAAATTGGAGTGAGCCGTGAAAGTCTACAGATGCTGTGTTTCACTCCAACACTGTTCAGTTGCTCCTCTGAAAAATCTCTTCCAGGGATGCCTACCCTGAAGAAGTTGTCTTCCTTTCCTTCTTTGGATGCTGCAAGACCTGCTGAGTTCCTCCAGCATTTCTGTGTTTTCACGGCAGTATATTGGAGTCAAGTTTCCAACTTATTATGTGTTGCCACACTGGGTTTCTTTGAACTGATTATTTCAATGATCCACTCCTTCCGGCTACTGCCTCAATGTTTCCAACTGATTGCGGGACTCAATATTCCCCTGCAACCATTGTCATCTTTCTCTCCATTCTCTGGGATCTGCCGTAGAAGGCCCAGTGGCAGATTAACTACCACCTGGGCCCTAGGCTGAGCTTTAGTAAGGACCCCCCTGACCTTGCCTCCCTACCCCACAGCCCCCATCCTTTGTTGAATAGAATAAAGTGAAATTATTCCATTTATGAGCCTTTGGGCGTGATACCCTCACATATTCTAAATTTATCTGCTGGAGGTTTGCTGGGAATATTACCAGTTGGTGTTTGGTTGGAGAAGAGGAGGAAAATTCCATTAAAATCAAACAAAACTTTTCCTTACAGAAGGCATCAGCTCGCCCCAAATAATTTGAAAAGTTTGTTAGTTACAAAGGGATAAATAAAATTAGTTCTAAAATAAAAAGTCTTTATACAAAATAACACAGAAAAAGAGAGTCTTTTTTTAAAAAGTAAACCTCCCGTGAACGACGCAGTTTGAGCCGAGCTCTGGTGCAGGAGGCAGACCTTAGACTCGTGCATGTGTACAAGCGGAAGCTTTGATTGACAAGTAGCATTGGGACCGGCCAAGGCCAAATTGATAGATGGGACTGAGGCCCCGCTGCTGATTGACAGGTGAACCCGGTACTTCCGTGAGCCTTGATTGACAGGTGGACCCACGACTAATGCGAGCCCTTAGTGAGAAGTGGTTACATTGGTGTACCAGTGGTTGTGACGGGCCCCCTCACCTCTGGGCCCCTAGGCTTCAGCCTACTCAGCCGAATGGTTAATCCACCACTGGAAAGGCCCACTCTCTGTGTTCACCCTTCTCCCCCCACCCCGCCACCCCCAACCCTAGATTCCCATGGGTATCACAGAGAGGTTGCTTTAAAAAAGATGAATCACTTCCCATCAGTCTGTATGAGGATGCAGATGGTTCTACCTGCCTTGCGAATGGCCATAAAACCATCGGACCATAAGACATAAAAGCAGAAATATGTTATTCAGCCCATCGAGTCTTCCCCGCCATTGAATCGTCAGCTGATCCATTTTCTCACTCGCCCCTGCTGCCCGGCCTTCTCCCCACCATAGCCTTTCATGCCCTGGCTAATCAAGAACCTATCAATCTCTGTCTTAAATACACGTAATACAAGCTTTCAGCATCAACTCTGTCCCTGCCTTTCAACATTTAAAATGTTTCAATGAGATCTCCCTTCATTCTCTGAAATTCCAACAAACACAGACCGAGCTGTCAAACGCTCTTCATATGATTTAATTCCCGGAATCATCCCAGTGAACCTCCTTTGAACCCTCTCTAATTTCAGCAAATCCTTTCTTAAACGAGGAGCCCAAAACTGCTCACAGTGCCCAAGCGAGTTCTCACCAGTGCTTTATAAAGCCTCAACACTGCATCCCTGCTCTTGTTATTCTATTCCTATTGAAACTACTCTTTTCAGATGATGCCGCTTTAGTTGCCCATTCAGAGCCAGCTCTTCAGCGCTTGACGTCCTGTTTTGCGGAAACTGCCAAAATGTTTGGCCTGGAAGTCAGCCTGAAGAAAACTGAGGTCCTCCATCAGCCAGCTCCCCACCATGACTACCAGCCCCCCCCCACATCTCCATCGGGCACACAAAACTCAAAACGGTCAACCAGTTTACCTATCTCGGCTGCACCATTTCATCAGATGCAAGGATCGACAATGAGATAGACAACAGACTCGCCAAGGCAAATAGCGCCTTTGGAAGACTACACAAAAGAGTCTGGAAAAACAACCAACTGAAAAACCTCACAAAGATAAGCGTATACAGAGCCGTTGTCATACCCACACTCCTGTTCGGCTCCGAATCATGGGTCCTCTACCGGCATCACCTACGGCTCCTAGAACGCTTCCACCAGCGTTGTCTCTGCTCCATCCTCAACATTCATTGGAGCGCTTTCATCCCTAACGTCGAAGTACTCGAGATGGCAGAGGTCGACAGCATCGAGTCCACGCTGCTGAAGATCCAGCTGCGCTGGGTGGGTCACGTCTCCAGAATGGAGGACCATCGCCTTCCCAAGATCGTTTTATATGGCGAGCTCTCCACTGGCCACCGTGACAGAGGTGCACCAAAGAAAAGGTACAAGGACTGCCTAAAGAAATCTCTTGGTGCCTGCCACATTGACCACCGCCAGTGGGCTGATAACGCCTCAAACCGTGCATCTTGGCGCCTCACAGTTTGGCGGGCAGCAACCTCCTTTGAAGAAGACCGCAGAGCCCACCTCACTGACAAAAGGCAAAGGAGGAAAAACCCAACACCCAACCCCAACCAACCAATTTTCCCTTGCAACCGCTGCAATCGTGTCTGCCTGTCCCGCATCGGACTTGTCAGCCACAAACGAGCCTGCAGCTGACGTGGACATTTACCCCCTCCATAAATCTTCGTCCACGAAGCCAAGCCAAAGAATTGAAATGAATGCCTGCATGCATCTTCACCAATGACTCAACATGCAAGTTTACCTTCAGGCTATCCTGCAGGAGGACTCCTAGGCAGGGCCAGATTAATGTAGTAGAGAAAGTAGCATATGCTATGGGCCCTGCTTCTTAAGGGGCCCCCACTGTTTATGACGGGACTATGAATTATGAGCTTAAACAATTTCATTTTCACCTTCTTGTAGCTGGCAATGAGATACCACGCTGATAGTCTGTGTTAGCAATTTTAGCCAATTATCACCTTTAATCAGGGTTATTAACGCAGACTATGTGTGTGGTATCTCATAGCCATTGGTCTCTCCCCCCCATCTAACTCCTCACGCGTCAGCAGGGGTGCAGTGCTGCCGGACTTCACTTGAGCGCTGCTCTGGAATCTGATTAGGCTGCGTCAAGGCTCCCCCCAGCAGCTTGCGGAGACAGCTCAATGAGGGAGCAATGGCCACCTTCATTACCCATAATCCCCCCCGCAGCTGAAAGCGCTCTGCCAGCGTCAGCACCAGGGAAATGCAGAGCGGTTCCAACTGCATGGGGGATTATGGGTAAGGAAGGCGGCCATTGATCTTGCATTGAGCCAGCCGCCAGCCACCGTAAGTAAATTTTGTTTTAATGTGGGAGATTCTTTACGGTGACAAATGTTCAAGTTTTGTCTCATTGCCGTACTATCTCGTCAGTTTCTGGTTACCTGGAAGACTCAGTGGTGAAAAGTTGTTTGCACTGAACAGGATAACATGGAGTATAACAAGACAGAAAACCAATAACATGACACCTCCCAATACTTAGCAAAAAGAGACACAGGCTCATTGCAGTCGGAGGGAAGTCTGTGGACTGGTTATTCCAGGAGGTGCGTTAGGTTTACTTAATTATTAGCCACAATAACCTGCTTGGAAATGTGAACAGCCTTTATTTTTTTCCTACTGGAGTCAATAAGGTCAGATCGGTCTGATGAGAAGTCTATTGCGACTGTGACCAGGGAACTAATCTGGAATCCAAATCGCTCAATTGATGTGGTGCCACAAAAATGCCAAGAGAATCAGTAGCAATGAAATAGAGCCACTCCATAAAGGTGCAGCAAGGCAGGCAGCAAGTGAGCCAGTTTGAAAATGCGATGCAGCTCTTAGTTCATCTTAAGGAATCTTTCCATCTATTCCTGACTGTTCGTAACGCGTCCACAGAAGCGCATAGATGGCTAATTATTTAAACTCTTGCATTTGGTGTTTATTTACACAGTTGAAGCATAACATCGAGAGGGAGAGAGTTGCCACCAGTAATGAAAATATCCATTTTGAAATAAAAATATTCCATGTAAGGATAATTGGCCCACCGGTGTCAATAAATGAATATCTAAGCATGTTGCATTCCAGAAATGACGTGGCTTTTAAGGATCCTAATCTCCAGCTTCGTTCTATAGTACAAAATAGAGGTAATGGCCCAAAATCGGTTCCTCCGAACTTGTCTTTGTGCTGCCGTCACACTTCCCCCTCACCACGCTTGTGCCAGTTGGCCCTTCATGCGCTGCCGTCACACTTCCCCATCACCACACATGCACCAGCTGGCACTATTTAGGGCCCCTTTAAAATATATGCTACAGGCCCCGCATTACCTTAATCCAAACTTGCTCTTAGGTCCCTTTGCATCTGGGTATTTAAAAATTAGTCGAGCTGTTTATATTTTCTGCCACAGCGCAGGACCGTACACTTTCAGTCATTATATTTCAATTGCCCATTCTACTTCCAACGTTATACGTGTTTCATTTGCCCGTTCTCATAATGTGTCTAAGTCCATCTGCAGCCTCTGTCTTTGGCAGGTGTGTATGAAATGTATTGGCTGGGATTTAATGCTTATTCAAATAAACCATAATAATTATTTCTAAAATTAATTTTAATATTTTTTATTTTTTATTTCTAATTTAATTTTTTTTATATTTAGAGGTACAGGGCCTTCTGGCTCACACCCCCATGCTGCCCAAATACACCCATGTGACCAATTAACCGGAACACCCATAGGAAATCAATACGAACACGGGGAGAACGTACAAACTCCTTACAGACAGTGGTAGATTTGAACCCAGGTCGCTGGCGCTGTAATAGTATTGTGGTAACCACTGACCACTGATGTTGTACGTGTGGAGTTTGCAGATCCACTCTGTGGCTGCATGGGTTTCCTCGCAATCCAACCCCCCCCCCCACCCCCCTGCCACAACCCTTCCTCGAGCTCCTGCTTCTTTCCCCATCCCAAAAACATGATGATCACCATAAATGGCTGGAAATTGTCCATCGTGCAGGTGGGCGACAGGAGAGTTGGGGGGAGTTGATGGGCATTATGAGTGAGAATACATTGTAAGATCTAATGGGAAAAAAATGCCAGTGGATCAGAAGATGGTCACTCAACCTACCAAACTTACCTTGCCATTTCATCTATCCCAGATCTCCCCCTCTCTATATGCAACTTTCCCAGAGCCCTTAATTCCCTGATTTTCTTTAAAAACTCCAATCACCTCGTCTCCAGAGAATTCCAGAGATCTCCACTCTCTGCAAGCAGAAGTTCTTAAGCACCTCAGGGATTAATGAGCTGGAAGGTTGTTGCCACTGGTGGAAGAGACCAGAATTAGGGGACATGACCCCAAAGTCTGAGGAAATAGGGATAGGATGGAGATGAGGAGGAACCACTTTCCCCGGAGACTGGTGAATCTGTGCAATGTTCTGCCTCGGGAAGGAGTGGAGGTTACTTCACTGAGTACAATAAAACCCCTGGCCTCCAGCAGCTATGGGGATTGATAGATGCCAGATAAGTGTATTTTCTGTTTGCTTGAGACTTACACTGACAATGCTTACCTAAAACCTATTTGCTACCTCATGATCTGCCGATTTCTGCTCACCAGACAATTTTAATATACAGATTTCTTTTGCACGTTGCTTGAATTCCAGATACCAGGAGCTTGACTATATATTTAAAATGGTAGATATTTGAGAGGAATGAGTGGCTCAGGGGAAAAGGCAGGCTGATGGATAGATCTGCCATGACCTTATCACAGGCTCGATGGGTCAAATGGCTTCCTGCTTCTATTTGTTCTGTTTCATATGTTCTTATGACCACCCCCTTAATCTTGTCGTGGTGTGTCCTTGCTCAGGATTCTCCCACCAGTGAAAACATTTTTATATCTACCCTGTTGTACCCCCTCCTTATCTTACATGTTTCAAAAATTCTTCCCATTCTTCTAAGCTTCAAAGAATATAGATCACATTTCTTTAGTGACTTGTAATAGGACAAGCTTCTATTCCCAGTGAAACTGTTTTGGAATGCCTCCAATGTTATTTTATCCTTTCTTAAATAAGGGATCCAAGAACTTACAAATACTGAGAAATTAAAGAGGGAAAGGATCATGTGAATTCTCCAAGAGTCAGAAGAGACGATGAACTGAACTACTAGAGGGTGATGGGGTATGAGGAAGGGGCTATTCAGCGGAGTAGATTTAGGATGAAGATGAGGAGGAACTGCTTTCCCCAGACGATGGTGAATCTGTGGAATTCGTGGCCTATTGGAGGAGACCTCAGTATATTTAAAACAAGTTTGGATAGATTTTTACATATTAGGGGAATTAAGGGAGGGAGGTGGCAATGAGCCCATCATCAGATCAGCCATGATCTCACTGAATGGCGGAGCAGGCTCGATGGGCTGGTTGGCCGACTCCTGCTCCTATTTCTTATGTTCTTATCTTCTATTTAGCCCATTGAGTCTTCCTCGCCATTCAATCATGAGCTGATCCATTTCCCCACTCAGCCCCACTGCCCTGCCATCTCCCCATAACTTTTGATGCCCTGACTAATCAAGAACCTATCATTCTCTGCCTTAAATACACCCAATGACCTGGCCTCCACAACTGCCTGTGGCAACAAATTCCACAGATTTACCACCCTCTGGCTGAAGAAACTCCTAAGCAATCGCCCTTTAATCCTGAAGTTGTGCAATTTTCAACATCTACTCTGGCCACACCTTTCAACATTCAAAATGTTTCAATGTGAATCCCCCCTCATTCTTCTCCTAAATTCCAATGAGTCCAGGCCAAGAGCTGTCAAACGTTCCTCATATGATAACCCTTTCATTCCTGGAATCATCCTTGCAAACTTCCTTTGAACCCTCTCCAACATCAGCGCATCACCAATGCCTTTTGGAGTCTCAACATCACATCCTTGCTCTTGTACTCTATTCCTCTTGAAATGAACGCCAGCATTGCATTTGCCTTCTTCACCACTGTCTCAATCTGGAAGTTTACCTTCAGGGAAAAAATAAGATTGTTGTGGAGAAGGTTTAGTTGGGTCAACACATCATCATGGGCTGAAGGGCTGGAATGTTCAATGTTCTGTGAATGGCCTCTTTTAATGTCTTGAAAAAAATGGAGGCATCCAGCATTCAATGCATCATCCCAATTTTGGAAAAAAAAATCCCACTTCTAGCCACTGTGAGAGATTCTCTCTGTAAAATGCATACATTCCACTTGAGAAAATGGGAAGGAACTCAGTTCATCTTACAAAGCAGCTGAAGCTTGATCATCAAAAGGCAGCCAGGAAGATGTGTGCGGGAAGCATTGACGTAATCTTGATATGAACATGGTTCTTCAGCTGTAGTGAACACATCAGAGAAAACCATTTACAAAACCCCAGAAGATCACCATGCCAATCAATCACAACATCTGCATCAACCACAAAACCACATTGCAGATGTTCCTTGTCCACACATATGCCGATCAGCAGAGAATGCCTGCTATTATTAACTGATTACATCTTGCCATCAAATGGCCTGTTGTAAATAGCTTATTGTGCAGACAGCCATTTTCAGTTTCAAAAGTACATCTTTGGTGCTGATAACATCTCGTTCATTATTGTTGCTGTGGTTATAAAGTAGCAAGCAGGAATACAGTGAAATAATTACTTGGCGTTTATTCTATGAGATTAAGCAATGCAAATCCAGCAACCATGGTGGTTTAACAGATAGTTGCAGCCATTGTTGTGACCCTTCTCCACAGGAAAGATTCTGGTCACTTGTTCATCTTGGCCAACTTGAACAAACTCTTTGTGGAAATCAGTCCCTATGTTAAGACTAGGCACTGGAGAAGACAATATGACCCACTCCTTCATCCACACGCCCCTCCCCACCATCAAGCTTGTCTGCTTTTTATGGTAAGAAGGCAGGAGAAAAAGTTTGAGGGGAAATATCTATCAGCCATGATTTGATTGGTGGAACAGATTCGAAGGGTTGAATGGCCTAATTTTAATCTTGGCGCAAAACATGCAGGCACACAACCAGATATGATACGCATACAGACAAACAATACACAGACAGGACAAATACACATATGTAATAAATAAATAAATAGGCGCCCCCCCCCCCCCCCCCAATGAATATGAGAGTCTTGAATGGTGAGTGTGAACAGTGATCATTCAGGATTCTCACTGCCCGTGGGAAGAAGCTGTTCCTCAGCCTGGTTGTGCTGGCTCTGATCCTCCTGCATCTTTTTCCGAATGGGAGCAGCTGAAAGATACTGCGTTCTGGGTGGAAGGGGGTCCTCAATGATTTTGCCACCCTCTTCAGACAACGATCCTGGTAGATCACGTCGATAGGGAGGGGGCAGAGATCCTCCTTGCCGCTCTTATGGCCCTGTGGATTTCCATTAAGAATAAGTCTCATCGCATAGCTTCGACGTTGTCTCCTGGATCCACCTTCAACATCCTGGGAGTTGGTATTGTTCAGGAATTCAACTAATTAACTAATTACCTTGGCTCTAATATCAGGTCAGATGCTGGGTGTTCAGTGGTGAGTTCTAACAAAAGCAATATAGTTTGGGTCTGTATTCTTTGGAGTTTAGAGCAATGAGGATAAGCATTGCAATGTACAAAATCCTGAGGGGGACAGCAGGAAGGGTCTTGGGATGTCTTCACTGGTGAGACCATCTCAGGCAAGGGGCCATCACTACAAGATAAGGGACTGCATGGCAGGGCAGGCTTGAGGGGATGCACTTATAGTCTTGTGTTCAATTCATTCATGTGGGGCTAATGGTGTTTCAAGTGAAAGTCACTTGTCTGTGTTGCTTTCCCAGCTGGGATTTGCTGTTATTACAGCAGGCAGACCTCACTGGTTTCCCAATATCTGATGAGAACATTTAACCCTGGTCCCAAATGAGTAGGATCAGCCCAATGCACAGAGAGAGGCCAATGACTGAATAAGATGCAGGGGCTGTGAATCAGGTGAACGTAAATGCAATTGGTGACAGAACTGTCGAAGTGGAATGCTGTTGGGGTTGGAAATCAGAAATGATGTCAGAAAATTCTGGGAAGTGCTCAGCAGGTTGGCGATTTGTGCAGAGTCCACTTCTGCCTCATCTCAGCAACGTCATCAATTTCCACCTGCACTTCACTGAATTCTTGGTAGAGTTTATTGTCACATCCATTGTACTTCAACACTCCTGCAGAAGGGCTCAGGCCCGAAATGTCAACTGCCTTTTACGTCCTCTGGATGCCGTGTCACCTGCTGAGTTTCTCCAGTACTTGTGAACTCTGCACTAGACCATAGCATCTGCAGATTTTCTTGTTTAACACCAAAACTATTACGTACTGCAGCCAAAAAGTTTTAAAATTATCAAAAACAACTAAAGAACAGCTACAATACCACATTTAATTAAAAAGAGCCAATAAATATTAGAGATTTCCCAGTGCAGAAGAAGACTTAGCAATGATGCAGACCGCCAATTTGTGGTGTTGGAAGATAAACTTCATCCTCATGGCCTTTCTTGAGATAGAAGCTGTTTTAAAAAAAATTCCTATTGGTGGTCAGTGCAAAGTGACGGATTTTCCACAGTTCTCGCTGCTGCCATCAGTAAAGAGGTATAGGGGTCACAAGACTCGCACCACCAGGTTCAGGAACAGTTGCTACCCTTCCACCATCAGACTCCTCAATGACAAACTCAATCAGGGACTAGTTTAAGGACTCTTACTTTGCACGTTATTTAAATTATTAAATTTTAAATTTAGACATTCAGAACAGTAACAGGCCATTTCGGCCCACAAACCCGCGCTGCCTAATTGACCTTCAACCCCCAGTATGTTTTTTGAAGAATGGGAGGAAACCCACGCAGACACAGGGAGAACATACAAGCTCCTTACAGACAGCACGGGATTCCAACCCAAGTCTCGATCGCTGGCATGGTAACAGCGTTGTGCTAACCGCTAGGGAAAAGAATCTCAGGGATATATGTGGTGTCAGGTATGTACTCTGAAAATAAATCTGAAAGGATGAAGTTGGTCGTCCTGCACAAAGCTAATCCAATTGACACCAATATGGTGTGATTAATATCACACTGCTTTTCGGAGTTACTGATACCTCAAATGAGGCAATTCACTGGAGGTAATGTTGAATGCACCTTGGGAAGTTATGCAGACTCTTGACAACCATACAAGCACAAAAAAAAGTGTTGTGTTGAGAGAATATGGTCACTGGAGATTGAACCTGCCACATCAAGCTTCTGCATTTTAAACATCTTGAAGAAAGAGTTTTGATTGTTGCTGTTGAATCTATCTGTCGAGGATGTGGTTGTATGCATGTTTTGGGTGTTCTCCTGTTGGGGAAGGATTGTTTGATGCTTTGTGATTCAATAGCCAAGAGTGATGCATTTCCTGAACAGAAAACAGAAAGCTGAGGCAAAAATTGGGTTTCTTAAGGTTGCGGATAAAATGCTGCAACAAGAGCGAGACCTTCTGGTTCGACAAATGAACATTAAAATGATATTGTGTTGGCAGCATCTTCAACATTTACCTGCAAACTTATCTCCCACATCTCCACAAGTCACCAAGGGTACCTTTAGAGTAGGATGGCAGAACTATGCAGCGAGACTTAATCTTAGGAAAATGCCACTGAACATGCAAAAGGTTATGCGTGAGTAGCAAACTGAGTCTCTTTGTGGACAAGACAAAGGAGATGATCGGGGACTTCAGGAGGATCAGGAAGAACCACCCTCCACAGCACATCAACAACTCTGCAGTGGAGAGAGTGGAAAGCACCAAGAACCTTGGAGTTCACTTAACTAGTGGCCTATTGTGGACACACAACTTCTCCTCGCTTGTCAGGAAAGTGCCACAGTGACTGAATTTCCTGAGAAGACTGAAGCAGGCAAGGCTACCAGCCACTATCATGTCAACCTACTTATCAAGAGCATCCTGGCTGGCCACATCACAGTGTGGACTGTTGCTGCAGAGAAATAGGTTGGAGGTCAACCCACAGGACGATAAGATCATAAGAGTGGCAGAGAGAATCACTGGAGTCTTCATTCCCCACCCCCACTGACATGACCTACCAGGATCGTTGTCTGAAGAGGGTGGAAAATCAATGAAGACCCCTTCCACCCTACACACAGCATCTTTCATCTACTCCCATTGGGAAAGGGATACAGGAGGATCAGAGCCAGCACCACCAGGCTGAGGAGCAGCTTCTTCCCACGGGCAGTGAGAACGCTGAACGACCAAAGGAACAGCTCACACTGACCCTCCGAGATTCTCACATTTATGACACAATATTGATCTACTTATATATATGAACACTAGTCCTGCATATGTATTACCTGTCTGTATGTGTGTTATGTCTGGTTGCGTGTCTGCGTGTTTTTCACTGAGGGCCGGAGAACCCTGTTTCATCGTAATCGGATGACAATAAACGTGAGTTGAGTTGACTTGATTATATTTGTCAACCCTCCTGTGAAATGTGCTGAGATATTTCATATTGACAATTACATTGATCAATAAACAGATGAAAGGACCAGATGGCAGATGAGCAGTGGTAAATCTTTGTGCAGATATTTTTTTTTAACTTTATTTAAGATTTTATAACATGAATAACATATAGGATTACATTAAAAAAAATTAAGAATAAAATAATAAAATTACAATACAGTATCAGTAATCTAAATAAACTATACCCTCCCCAATAATTATTACACATTAATAACCCAACTCAAATTAGTCCAAACCCCCTTTCCCCCCAAAATAAAGAGTGAAGAATTAATAAAGTTAATAATATATGTGAGAAAAAAAACCCACTTACAAAAGAAAACAAAAACATAACCAATTAAAATACTATCAAAAAGAAAAGTAATTAATACTAAAATATCACACTTAAAAAACATATTTAAATCAAACTTAAATGCATATATTTAACAAACGGAGTTAAGATGAAACATATATTTAACTCAAACTTAATATAAAAAATTAGTAAAGTTAGTAACATTATCTATCAAAAATTCTTAAACAATAATCAATTCTTAAAAAAAATTGTAGCATGAAAAAAAATGAAAAAAAAAACTTTCTCTATAGAGATAAACCTTCACCAAATATCAACTAACTTCACATCTATCATCATATTAGTCACATAAACCAACATCTTAAAACAAAATTCAAACCTCATTAAGCATTGTACAATTCAATTTTAGTACTCTTCCACCATTTTTCCCTTTTACTCTTAAATAATTATCCAATAAAAGCTCCAATACCACATTTAAATATCCCCAATCATTACGTTAAAATTCAGATATCCGAATAATAAAAACACATCTACAACGAAATCTATATCTTCAACAAATGGAGCATAAACCACAAACAAAATTCAAGCCTCATTAAGAATTGTACAATTCAATTTATAACTTTCACCATTATTCCCTTCGTTCTATAACTAAAATAGCAAAATAATATACACCAGAATTACCACTCCTTTCACCTTAAAATTAAAGAAAAAATATATAAAAAGAAACATCCATCCCGTTCACATTTAAATTTCAGATATTCCTTATCTACTGAATAAACTTTAAAAAAAACCACATCAATTTTTAGTTTTTTAAACAAGCAAATACTTTCTTATGCTTTTTTATTATATTTAAACAAAAAAAACCCTTCACTCTTTAATCTAATAATACAAAAAAAAGGAAAAAAAAATGGGTAGGAGGTTAAAAACACCCCCTCCCATCTAAACCGCGCAATGCGGTAACTCCCAAAAAAAAAATGGGTGTGAGATAACTCACACATAGCAGATGACTGTCAGGAAATAGTGCCTATCCAGTTCTCTCCCCCAACTCTCACTTCATCTTAAACTAACATCATCATTATTTAATATCCCTTTTTTTTAAAAAAAACATTAGAAAAAAAAAGGACAACTCTTCTTTTAATCAGCTCCAACTGCCGAGTCACCATTACAACCATTCCTTCTTGGAGCACGGCTCTTTTCTTCCATCTCTTGTCTCCTTAGAGATCGCGGCGGACTATGTCTCTGTTGAAACTGAGTAATTGGCAGCTCTTGAGCAAATGCTATAGCTTCCTTTGGAGAATCAAAGAACTTTGGTTGGCAACCATCTTGGAAAACCTTCAAAACAGCTGGATATCTAAAGGTTGCCTTGTAACCTTTCTTCCACAACAACTCTTTAGCAGGATTGAATTCCCGTCGTTGGAACATAACTTCTTGACTCAAATCCGCATAGAAGAAAACTCGATTATTTTGAATCATCAAGGGTGATTTTCTCTGTTGTGCATTTCTAATAGCCACTCGTAAAATTATTTCTCTGTCGTAATAATTCAAGCAACGAACCAAAACAGGTCTTGGACTTTGACCTGAAATAGGTCTTCTACGCAAGGCTCTGTGAGCACGTTCCAGTATTATTACCTTCCGGGAAATGTTCTTGACCCAGCACCTGCGGAATCCATTCAGTAAAAAATTTTCTTGGGTCTGGTCCCTCCATACCTCCGGCAAACCAATAATCTTTATATTGGATTAGTTTTCCAAATAGTCAATCTTTTTCACCAAATTTTTATTTTGAATTTGTAAGTCTTCGACTATTTTGGTCACATCAAAAACTTGATCCCGTATTTCGTCTATATTTTCTTTACACGAATTAAATTTATCTCTCACTTCAAGCTTAAAAGCTCCAAACTCAGCCATCTGTTGAGAATGTATTTTCATCAAAGTATTAAACCTAGTACCAAGTTCAGTCATAATCTTGAATAATACCTGCATTGTATAAGATAATTTAGATTCAAGATTCACAAAAATCTTTTCAATTGGAAGAGATTTTGGCTCAACAGATTCCTGCTTCTTCTCGAAAGGATCTTCTATTCCTTCCTTCATTCTGGTTGCCTTCCTTGTAGTATGACTGCGTGTGGAAACCCCAGCCACAGCCTCTCCAGCAATGACTGGAGGACGCTGGCCGGGGTTTTCCCCAGTCCATAATGTATTAAATTCTCCCAGTACATCAAGTTGTATAGGTTCTTGTATCTCAAGAGATGCAGTTTGCAGCGCCACCTCTACAGCTGACAAATGCCTTTGAGTAACTCTTTGTGTGCAGATATTTAATATACCTCAACAAAGATATATTCTGGTGGATAAGAAAGCCCTTTTGGACAGGGGTAGAACATCCATGGTTCATAAAGGAAGTTAAAGACGGTGTCAAGTCATAAGATTGCATGGATTGGGAAATTACTAACCAACAGGAACAGAGTTGGGAATAAATGTGTCATATTTGGGTTGGCAACTGTTGCAGTGATCAGAGCAGGCTCTCGATAATTTATAATCCATACTGATGCTTTTCCTTCATTTGTAACTTGATTTCCAAAGTTGGCAACAAACTGATGGGACCCAATTATTTCTAATCCTGAATCTCACGGAAATGCTCCTCGTGGATATTGACATCCAATTATGTGCACTATTAACCCTTTGGACTCCAGCCATTTTTAACCTTTCATAATATATACTGGGTCCAGTACAAACCATCTGGTGGTTGGGTATGAAATCGGTCTGGAAAATGAGGTCTTGGAGAATATACGGTTGCTTGTTGGTCGTCCCTGAAAACAGGCACATGGAGTCCAAAGAGTTAAATAAATTGAAATATTTAGAGATCCTGTTCCTCCATCGAAATGAATGGTGCATGTTCATTGGGTAGATTTCACTTCTGGGATCAACAGGAAGTTGGCACAATACTGCCAAAATCAGGGCACAATGGGAATGACATGGTGTAGTGGAGGATGAAATAAAGCTGCTGCTTCTCAGTGCCTGTGTCTCTGTATTCAACCCCAACCCGTGGTGCCTGCCTCTATGGGGTTTGCCACAGAGCTGGATGGTTCGCTTCTGCTTTCCTCCTACATCCAAAGGACTTGTTGGATCCATTGGCCCCTGGTGTGAAGGTGGATGGCAGAACCTTGGGGAAAGGATGAGAGTGTGCACAGTGGATGAGTGCAAGATCAATGTTGACATTGTGAAGCACAAAACTCTGCAGACCCTGTGATTGTAGTAAAAGCACAGAAATGCTGGAGGAACTCAGCAGATCTCACAGTGTCCATAGGAGGTAAAGATATATTACTGATATTTCGGGCCTGAGCCCTTCTACAAGGTTTAAGCAAAAAGCATTTTGTGTATTTTACTAATGCCAGATGTTTGGTCTGAGCTCAGAGGGTTGATGGGTCTGATTGTGTGCTGCTTGACCAAGATCTCTGAGGAAATATGGAAATTATATGTTCCTGTTGAAGTCCCAAACTTCATGATAGTTACATAAGGATTTCTTGCAATTCCTCTGGAAAATCTGGCTCATTGAATGAAAAAGGGTCTCATGGGTACATCCCAGCGAGCATATAGAATACAAATTTCAGGTCTCATTAATAATTGGCAGTCAAAGATCTAAACAAGATTTGGAGCATATCAAAGTATTCGTTCAAAGTATTGGCTCCATTTTCGGGTTGTCCGGGCCTCCCAGCAGCAACCCAAAATTTGTTACAGCACCCCAATCGCCAAGTAACAAATCTGTAAATTAAACAAGCAAAAAAGTTTTTAAAAAATCCTCGGCCTACTGGGCAGGAGTGGGCACCTTGGCCTACCAGGCAGGAGTGGGCACCTTGGCCTACCAGGCAGGAGCAAGCACCTCAGCCAAATGGGCAGGAGTGGGAACCTTGGCCCACTGGGCAGGAGCAGCCGCCTTGGCCTACTGGGCAGGAATGGGCATCTCAGCCAACTGGGCAAGAGCTGGCACCTCAGCATACCGGGCAGGAGTGGTGACTTCATTCTCCTGAGTAGGAGCGGTGACATAGTTTTCCCGGCGGGAATGGGAACCTTGGACCTACGAGGCAGAAGTGGCGAACTCGTTCTCCCAGCAGGTGAGGGAACCACTGTCTATGTGGCAGAAGTGGCCACCTTGTTTCCCCCGAGCAGGAACGGTGACCTTGGCTTATCCGGCAGGAGTGGCGACCTCAGGTTCCTGGGTAGGAGCAGAGACCTCAGGTTCTACAATTGTAGAATATCTGGGTGGGTTATGGCGGCGCCTGGTGGTAGGGAGTTGAGGACCAGCGGGGCCAGCAGTGGGGAGGTGTTTCCATGGACAACTAATATGCCAAATAGGTGTCAAATGGTTTTTGACCTGAATTTAAGGTCTCAAAAATTTAACTGACGTATGTCGACCCTCATTTTTTGAATGATTTTTGAGGGTTTCATGGCTCGACGTATGCTGTATTTAATCCATAATGAAAAACAATTGCGAAAAATAGAGGGTTAAAATAATAATTCATTTATATGATATAAAATGGGCAAGGATTTCTGATTCTAATTAACATTAATCTTTCATACATACCCATCCAGTTTTGCCATCACTCCATTGAATAACGTCGACATAAACATAGAACACTACAGCACAGTACAGGCCCTTCGGCCCACGATGTTGTGTCGATTGAGATATACCTATTCAACAGTCGAAACTAGCCATTCTCAATGGGAATCCTATGCCACAACCCGCCCCCACGCCCCCCGGGGGCCACAACAAATTTAAGTAAAAGCCTTGTTTTCTGTTCACATCACTTAAAATTTTTTAAATGTAGTCAGTAGGAGAGAAGCACAGAAGAAACCAAAACTTGACATCTTCACAGGGGAGAGGGCCCACAAATATTGAACAGAGCTCTGAGGGGGCTACAGCCAAACAAAATGATTGAGAATGGTTAATCTAAACCTTCCCTACCTCACACCCATAACTAATGTTCCCTCTAATTTTTAGTAGTCAGTGCACGCAAAGATCTTGTGTAATTTGTTTTTCCCCGTGACAAACGTCTGTGCGCACTGAATGCTTGCAAACATGAAATTGTCTCAAGATAGTTTTGGCACAGCCTTTCTCTCATGGCTCATCAAACTGTATTGTTATGTTTTAATATCATACATGTATGATTGCATACTACGAAGTAACATATTGAGTTAAGATTTTATTCTATACTTTGAACTACTTTGTTCAGTTTGTTGTTTTAGGGAACGGACCTTATGTGTGCACATTAATTCCTTTTGTGCTCTGTTTGCAAAACAGGTGCGCACGCGCACAGCTTCATAGGAACAAGGCCCATAACCTTCTATTTTTCTTGGATCCATGTGTCTCATGGTCTTTTAAATGCTTCTATTGTACCAGCTTCAGCATCACCCCAGCCGATGCATTCCACTACTCTGTGTGGATAAAGAAACATACCCCTGACCTCTCCCCTAAACATTCCTCCCCGCACCTTAAAAAGAGTATTTGCTCCTGTCACCCCTCAGGAAAAAGGCACTGGCTGTCCACCCCACCTATGTCTCTCATAATCTTGTAGAATTTTATTAAGGCGTCTAAGATCAATTCAGAATACATTGAAAGTTACAAGATTGCTGCCTCAATTCACATTTGATTTATTTTGTTCTTCATCTATTTGGTTTGAGGAAATCAGTTTAAAAAAAATCTTAAGCCAAGTTTAAATGGAAAAGAAATATTTGGATTTGCACAGTATTTTAATATTTTCAGTTGACATGAAGTCAAGTAATTTAACTGGCCACAGCTGTGATATGGAGAAATATAAAGACATAAAATGAAAGATCACCCAGGAATAAAAAGCACAATGGACAATTGAATGGAAAGTAACATATCCAAGAAGTGAAGATTGGTAGGAAATGTAAACATTTGTTATCCAAGGCACTAAATTTGGCTGCTTAAATCTAGCTTCTATGTCAAGGACGTCTGTAAGGGGAGGCAAAAACAAAGTCTTCGTTGTTACTTCACTTGCAATAAATCCAATGAGATAAGGTCTCAACTCCCTTTCTGGAAAGGTTTGTTCAATGTCCAAGATACAGACAACAGAAAACAGGAAGAGTTTGATGTCTGTTTGGGAGCAGTGTTCACTGTGCTTGCTTGTAACATTCTGTTGCACGATGTAAATTGGATCTAAATTAAACTTGTTCATTGCGACCTCATTGGGTTCATTATTTGGCTCAAGTTAATCTCTTATGGACGGCAAGGTCGTCACATAAAAGCACTACACCTTTACTGCGCCAGCGATCGGGACGGGAGTTTGAATCCCACGCTGTCTGTAAGGAGTTTGTACGTTCTCCCCAAGTCTGCATGGGTTGTCCCCGGGGGCTCCGGTTTCCTCATACTGTTTGAAATGTACTGGGACTGTAGGTTAATTGAGTGTAAATTAGGTGGCATGGACTCGTGGGCCAAAATGGCCTAATACTGTGCTGTATATCAATATTTTTTTAAAAATTAAGTGTTGAAGTATGAATATTGGAGTATTAGGGCATACATATCCAGAAGACGCCACAGCATTACATTAGTCCATCCACCTGGCCGAGTGGGGGTCCGGGAGGTGATGGCACTGCATAATCTTGCTGTTCTTGCTCGCGGTTGAAAGGGGGAATATTGCTCCAAAAGGTCTATATTGTTGATTCTTCATCTCATATTCATCCTGTATCTCCCAACTGACCATCCAAGTTCAAGGTTATCACCACATGCACTGAGGTACAGTAAAGTTTTTTTTGCGAGTAGTCCAACAAGTCACCCCATACATAGTACGGCAGTAAAAGCACATGACGGAATACAGGTACAGAGAGAGGTCTCTTGAAACAGGGCACAGGCAGCATTATTTTACTAGTGCGCAGCTTGTTCAGGAGTCTGATAATGGCGGGAAAGAAAATTTGCTGGTGGGTGATTTCACACTCGTTAATCTTCTTCCTTATGGGAGGAGGGAGAAGAGAGTGCTACTCGGTGGGCTGAGTCTTTCCATATGTTAGATACTTTTTTTGAAGAAGAGGGAAGTGTAGATGGAGTGGATGGAGGGGAGGTGGTAAATTTTGTGATGGTCTGTTAATGCAAAGTTCATGAGTTAGCCTTGACAAGATCCTGAATTTAACACTTTCCACCCATAAGCAGACTACAACCAGTTGTCGTCTTCCTCTTTCTTCAGTCTAGTGCATTGTAGCACAGACTCACTGCGCACCATTTGCTCTTGTATGGCTGACTTGGGTGCGGATTTAACTTGGGGTCTTTCCAGTATCCATTCTTCCTGTACCCTTCGGAAAACTTGCCCACATGCCCATACAAACCTCTAGGCTACAGGGAAACAACAAATTTCTTGACACGTTAATGACAATAAATTCTGATCCTGATAAAAACAAACAATAAAGTTCCAGGTTAGAGTCCTTGAATCTCTGATGGAGTTTGTCGTTGAGCAGTCTGATGGTGGAGGGGTAGCAGTTGTTCCTGAACCTGGTTGTGTGAGTCTTCTGGTACCTAGACCTCTTCCCTGATGTCAGCAGAGTGAAGTGGGCATGGCATGGGTGTTGGGGGTTCTTGAGGATAGAAGCTGCTTTCTTAAGTCACCACCTCTTGTAGATGTCCTCGATGGAGTGAAGTCCGGTGCCCGTGATGTTGCAGACCATGTTAACATCTCTGGAATTTTTTTTTCTGTCCTGAGTGTTGGCAGCTCTGTACCAGACAGTGATGCCACCAGCCAGAATGCTCTCCATGGTACATCTGTAGGTTTTTGAGAGACTTCAGTGACATACTGACTCTCCTCAAAGACCTCAAAAAGTATAACCGCTGGCAAGCCTACTTCATGATTACCTTGACATGGAGCTCCAGGCCATGTCCATGGAGATGTTGACACCCAGGAATTCAAAGTTCTTGACCCTCTCCACTGCTGAGCCCTTGATGAAGATGGGTTCATGTTCTCCTGACTTCCTCCTGAAATTCACTATCTTCTCCTTGGTTTTGTTAACATTGAATGCAAGGTGTCAGTGTGACACCACTCAATGAGCTGATCTAGCTCCCTCCTGCGCATTTCCTCATTGTCATTTCTGATTCTGCCAATACAGTGGTGTCAGCGGCAAATATATAGATAGCATTGGAATTGTGCCTGGCCACACACTCATGGGTGTATAGCAAGTAAAGCAGTGGGATAAACACGCAGGTGTACCTGTGTTGATTGTCAATGAGGAGGAGGCATTGTTTCCAATTCATGCTGACTGTGGTCTTCCAATGAGCAAGTCAAGGATCTAGTGGCAGAGGGGGGGGGGGTGGAGAGGCCCAGGGTTTAGAGCTTGTTGACCAGCACTGAAAGTATAATGGTGTTGAAGGCTAAGCTGTTGTCGATCAAGAGCAACCATATTGCACAGTCAGTTTGTTTACATTTCTTTATTTGTTTACCTGTGTGTGTATCTTCTTGAGTACAGTTTTTTTTTGCACCAAAAAGTGGTAATTCTATCTGTCCTCCAGAATAAAGAAACTGAGGGTTGTAATATGATGTCATGCATGTACTCCGACATGAAATAAATTTTAAATTTAAATTTAGACAAAGAGCACAGTAACAGGTCATTTTGGCCCATGTGTCCATGCCGCTCAATTTGCAGCCCAATAACCTACACCCCGGGACGTTTTTGAATGGTGGGAGGAAACTAGAGCCCCTGGAGAAAACCCACACAGACACGGGAGAACGTACAAACTCCTTAGAGGCAGCTCGGGACTCGAGCCCAGGTCCTGATCTGATTACTGCCGCTGTGAAGGTGTTGTGTTAACTACTACACCAACCATGCTGCCCTAAATCTGAATTTTGAACTTTGCTGCAGTGGCCCTCACCCATGTAAACGTGGGATTTCCATGTACCCTGAGGTTTGACCACTGTGAGCGAGTTTGGAGTCAGATGGCGCAGCTCATGCCAAGCACCTGCAAACCCCCCCGGTGGGATGCGCAGGTGAATGATGCTTGGATTCAAATGCAACTGTTCTCATTATTTCCACTACTTTCCTTGGCTGAACCATTTATCCCTCCACTGATGGATTTTTGGGGCTTGCCAGTTCAACGTTGCCTTGGATGAAGTCTTGCAGCATTGCCTAATCTTGCAAGAATGCTCCAATGTTCTGGGGTGTTTGCCAAACCACGTCAATCCATTCCTCCATCTATGTCATGCTTAACTCATTACCTTCCTCAGGCAATCCATGAGTTTCCATTCCATTCCCTCCCCCCTTTTATCTCTATTCTTCTTGCACCAACCTTGTTAAACCCCCTCAGAAGCATTAATGTTTCATCAAGATTAGTTTTCGTTATTCTAAATTCGAATGAGTACAGGCTTGTGAGGACATACAAAATAAGACCAGGAGTAGGCCATCTGGTGAAGGTACTCCTACAGTTCTTCTGGATGAAGAGATCCAGGATTTTTGAATAATAAAGTCGCAGCAGAACATTTCCAAAGCAGGATAGTATCCTCTTGCACTGTCCACCCTTATCCTTCTTGGTGGCAGAAACATCGGGTTGAGGATATAACTGCCAAGGGATATTTAGACAGGTACATGGATAGGAAGAGGCTAGAGGGAGATTGGCCAAGTGAAGACCAATAAGACTAGCTGAGATAGGCCCCTTGGTCAGCATAGATAAGTTGGGTGGAAGGGTCTGCTCGATGATTCGGTGACTGTTCTGTGTATCAGTGGTGGGGCTGTTTAGGCTTTTTTCAAGAGTAACAGGCCCAAATACACCAATTAGCCCAAGGGAAAGCAGGACTAGCGTGGTGGTTAGCACAACGCTGTTACAGCGCCAGCGACCGGGGTTTGAATCCAGTGCTGTCTGTAAGGAGTTTGTACATTCTTCCCATGTCTGCGTGGCTTCCCTCCGGGTGCTCCGGTGTCCTCCCACCCTTCAAATCATACAGGGGGTTGGAGGTTAGAAGTAAATCACAAAATTCTATAGCCACCGTGGTTGAACGCTGGAGAAACTCAGCAGGCCAAACAGTGCCCTTTATTTAACAAAGGCAAAGATACAGAACTGACATTTCAGGCTTGAGCTCTTCATCACAGTGAGGGGGTTGTAGTTTAATTGGATGTAGTTGGGTGGCATGGGCTGATGGGCCAAAACTGCCTGTTACCATACTGTATGACTAAAATTAATTTAAAAAAATTAATTTAACTTATAAACCCTGTATATTTTGGAGTTCTGAAGTTTTTTGTTTGTGTGATAAATGCTCATGTGGTACCTGGTTGAAGATCTTTAGGAAATCCAAATGTACTAAGTCTATAATTCCCTTTCATCTACTTCAAAGAATTCTAAATATTATTTTTCCAAACACAGTTGACCGTGCATGAAACCATGTCCTCTTTGCTTGATTACATTATAATGTTCTGTCTATTTTGTTACTGGTTGCTTAATTATGAATTCCAGCATTTCTCCAATGACATTAATTAAGTTCAAGTTTATTATCATCGGACTGTACATAAACAACCCGATGAAACAATGTTCTCCAGACCACAGTGCACGCACAAACACAATACACAGTACATAATAATCGCATATATACAGTAAATCCCCTAGTATCTTGTACCTATGGATATTGGTGGATGCCGGATAAGTGAATTTTCCGGTTGCTTTAGTTGGTGTGTTGCATGATTGGCGCGCCAATTTTAAACTTTCGTATTTTTTTTGGTGGTTGTTTGAGACTGCCGGTTGCTTGAAGTCTGGATAATGGGGATTTTACTGTGCATAAATTAACCTAGATTCTCATTGTTCCGAGGTCCTCTTATTGCTGAAGGTGTGGGGACAACTTGGTAGAGAATCCTGCGGCTTGCAGCTGTTGAGTGTTCGATCCATCCAGTGATTAAGTAATTGACATCGTGGGCCTCAGCCTCCAAGCAGCAGAAGAGAGCAAGTGTCATCTTTATTGTAGCTGTAAGACTTAGCCCGTGACAGATCAAGTTAAGTCAAATTTATTGTCAATTGATTGCACAAGGATAATGAAACAGCGTTCTCCATTCCTCGGTGTAAAACATGTTGGCACACAACCAAACGTAGCACATATTCAGACAAATTATACATATGAGGACAAGAATTCATCAATACAAATAAATATTGTTTCATGAATATGAGAGTCTCGGAGGGTCAGTGTGAGCTGTTCCTTTGGTCGTCACCATTCTCACTGTCCATGGGAAGAAGCTGTTCCTCAGCCTGGTGGTGCTGGCTCTGATCCTCCTGTATCTCTTTCCCGTCGGGAGCAGCTGAAAGTTGCTGTATTCTGGATGGAAGGGGTCCTCAATGATTTTGCACATCCTCCTCAAAGAAGAATCCCGGTCAATCACATCGAGGGAGAATCCACTGATCCTCTCTGCCATTCTTATGGTCCTGTGGATTGACCTCCGATATAGCATACCACGCTGACATGCAGCTGGCCAGGACACTCTTGTAATGGCGGCCGGCAGCCTTGCCTGCCATTCAGTCTTCTCAGGAAGTGCAGCTGCTGTTAAACCTTCCTGACGAGTGAGGAGATGTGCATCCACAATAGGCCAATAGTTTAGTGAACTATTTGGTGCTCTCCACTACGGCGTTGTTGATGTGCAGCGGAGGGTGGTCGACCTGGAACTCCTTGGCAGAGCAAGCTGAGGAGTTCCATCAGCCAGTTGGTCCCTTTATAGTAATTCAAAAACAGGTTCTCGTTACAACTTACTTGCTTCAGTGTGAATGATCATTTGCAGGCATTAAACGCACAGAAGGATTAGGTGCCGGTGACTTCAAAACGTTGCTTATCACTTTGTTGCCTGCTCGGCTCTGTTCATGTGCGTGTCATGCACTCACGGAACCTGAAAATTTTTGGATGCTGAAGCATCCAAACACAAAGGGCCTATTAACATTTAATAATCGGATTTTAATTTAAACTCACTTGCATAAATGCACAAAAGCATTGTCACATGGAAAAGTATTTCAACCTCGACAGAAAAGTCTGTCTCAAGTGTTTCCCTTTTTACAAGAATCCAATAGCTGGAAAGAACCTGTATCTCAGGAGTGAATAGTTCCTGTGATCTTCCTGGCCACTAGCAACACTAATTACAAACCATATTGAAAGTCATTGTGAAATTCCCTCGAGGGCCTCATCAGAAATCTTTGCTGAAGTGCATCTCCTCAGGTTTTAAATTTCATAACAACTCAGTCACCTGTAAACTCCTTTGTGTGAACAATGTCTTCTTGTTCTTCTGTGTTCTGGTTCACAGACATTTCCAGAAGCCTTTTTGGCAGATAAATTTAAGTTGTTCCTTGTGGGAAAGTAAATTCATAGCCTTTTGCCACTACTGATACTAATTTCAAATTTGTTGCTCTGTGCTGAATAAATACACATTAGTACTTTGCCAGTTGTCTGTGAGACTGACCTCTTGAATGATTTATCCAGGAAACTGAGGATGGTTTCAGAGCTATTGCTTTGCATGAATTAGTACCACAAGAAGTTTGACTTTGACTTGTGTGAATGTTGGCTGCGTTTTGAACACCAATCAAGGGGTGGCACAGTTAGTGTAGCGGTTCGCGTTACGCTGTAACAGCGCCAACAATCGAGACTGGGCTTCAAATCCTGCACTCTCTATCAGGAGTTTGCATGTTCTCCCCATGTCTGCATGGGTATTCCCCAGGGGCTCCGGTTTCCTCCCACCGGGCGAATTGGGTGCAATTGGGCAGGACTGGCTTGTGGGCCGAAAGGACCTGTTACTGTGCAGTATGTACAAAATAAATTGTCTGTGAGAATTATAACTGCATTTTTTCCCACTCCTTTACATATTAATGATCTTACTCATTAGTTCTTGGTGCTATTATGGTGTCAACAAATTTTAATGACACTGAATATATTGGAAATCTAGATCAATGAAATCAACAAAATAAGGATCATTTAGGGTAGAACTGCAAATGCTGCCTCTTGTTAGTCATGCCGAGATCTGGAAAAATGAATATGTTTCAGTTTATTGGTCTCATTCTACCCAGTAAAGTGAGAACATGCATGTTGAGATGGTGAAGAAGGCAAATGCCCTGTTGGCATTCATTTCAAGAGGAATAGAAAACAAGAGCAGAGATTTGATGTTGAGGCTTTATAATAGTGACACGTCACCTGAAGAACTGTGGGCTGCTCATTTAAGAAAAGATGTGCTGACATTAGAGAGGGTTCAGAGGAGGTTCACTGGGATGAATCCAGGAATTAAAGAGTTATCGTATGAGGAATGTTTGACAGCTCTTGGCCTGTATTCATTGGAATTTAGGAGAATGAGGGGGGAATCTCATTGAAACATTTTGAAAGCTGAAATACGTGGACAAAGTAGATGTGGAAAGGTTAATTCCAACAATGGGAGAGACGAGGACAAGAGGGCACAACTTCAGGATTGAAGGGCGTCCACTTAGAACAGAGATGCATAGGAATTTCTTCAGCCAGAGGGTGGCAGATCTGTAGAATATGTACCGGGGTTGGTTGTAGAGGTCAAGTCATTGGGTGTATTTAAGACAGATTAGCCAGGGCATCAAAGGTTATGGGGAGAAGGCTGGGTAGTGGGGGTGAGTGGGGAAATGGATCAGCTCATGATTAAATGGTGAGGCTGAATAGCCGATTTGTATTCTGGTCTAAGTGTTCTTCTACGAGCAGTCTAATGAGTTATCTCGAACATTCATGAGAGGAGTACAACTTATATGATGAAAAAGGTCACTTTACCATGAAAGGAATGATCAATTAGCATCAAGCATGATCGGGTAATATAGGATGTGTTTGAGTAGAGGGAGAGCAGAATGCTGCTGAGAAGAGAGAATCTGCCAGGAGCCTGCAAAACGAAACCACCAGAGCTACCCATGTGGAAAAGATTTTTATTGTTGCGTTGTTGCTTGAAATATGAAAGTGCCTTGATCATTTTCCCCAGATAATGATCGGTCCTGAGAGCGAGATGAACTGTTCCCACAGACAGCTCTATCTGATCAATGCTGATCGAGGTGATTATACCTTCTGAATCATGCATTACTGAATTTGTGACATCTGTTTACTCTATTTCTGAATACTTTTGCACATGCCTCAAATCTTCTACACCAACATAAGTGTTGCTTTTGACACCTGCACACTAAAAGCAAGAATTGAAACGGAGTACCAATTCTTCTGAAATTAATTGATCAAATTAAAAGTCCCAGTGTCACTGAACAGTCCTCTGGGAAAAATCCTTCTTAAGCTGGCAAGAAAGTGAAGCTGCTCCATCCTGCAACACATTCCTCATATGGAGCTACAGTGCATGGTTCAGAAGAGGGCACATTGAGCTCATTGCATCTGCAATTGGTTTTCCAGACCAGACCAGACAGATTATGTATGCCTCCTTGTGGCTCTATTTTCCATTGCTTTGAATATGTATAATGTTTATCCCTTTGAACAATGCAGTGGCGTCTAATTTAGCTATTCCTGGTGACAAAACATTCCAGCTCCTTCTGAGAAGAAATTGCATAGCAGCAAGATCCAGGTGATCCCTTGCTGTGATTGAACTTCCATCCGTACGTAAGCAATGGGACACAGACGTCATGCAAGTAATTATTAAGATCTGAGGCGAGTTGCAAAAATAAATTTCTCAATACAAGGGTTTACCAACGGGGACATCTAATTTAGAAGTTTCCATGCAGTGTCTGTAGTCGGTCTGAGTGGCAGTACAGCAAACTCTTGTCACGGCCATCAGGAATTTGTTGAAGTTGAAATACATAATAGACTGGCTCTGCAATATAATTATATATCACCCTTTGGATGGAGCCTGAAGCCACTAGTAACCTTTGCGACACGTTCAGATGTGCTCCTCGGGCTGTTGACATTTTACTTTGCTGGTTGGATCACAGATGGTGATCAAAGGCGGATGCAACATGGAAACCAGCTCTTTGGCCCATTGAGTCTGTGCTGATCCTATAGTACTTCATTGTTTTTACTTCCCTGCCTCTTTCTCAGCCGCAGGGTGGCCATTCCAAAGGATATGGTCATAGGTTACTATATTACACATACACAGTATGTTTGCAATACCGTTCCAAAAAATACATTTATTTATTTATTTGTGTATATTAAATATTTGTCCTGCATATGTATTGTTTGTTTGAGAAATTAATATTGTTGAAGAAACCAGAAATAAACCCCCTGTTGATAAGTATAGAGTCACTGGGCTCTTTGTATTCATCTGAAAGAGCAGAAGAGGCTTTTGTTAACGTCTTATTAGATGAGTTATCTTTGGGTTGAAGCAGTTCATTCTGAATGCCCAAACTTGTCTGGTCAAGGTATCTGACTGGGTCAAAGCATTGGACAGTGTGGCCTGACCAGCAACTATCCTCCAATGTCACAGTCACAACACCGTGTACCCTAAACTTCCTGAAAGCTTTCATAGAAACTGAAAATGGTTAAAATATTTGGTATCTGTCCAAGGAGAAAAGCTGTTAACATTCCAGATCGATCACCTCTCTGCAGAACTGGAGTGTATCTTAAGTTGTGGGAGTGACAGGGAAGAGAAGGGTCATCCAGCACAGGAGAGGCCCTTCAGCCCAAATTGTCTTTGCTACCCAGGTTTCCATGGCTAGTCCCATTTTCATGCATTTGATCCATATCTTTCAAAGTCCTTCTTGTGGGAGGAAACCGGAGCGCCTGGAGGAAATCCACGCAGACATGGGGAGAATGGACAAACTCCTTCCAGACAGCACCAGATCCAAACCTGGGTCGCTGGTGCCATGGCCAGTGCCAAGGAGGGGCATTCACAGGCCATCCCCCCCAAATGATTTATTGTGCCCCCCCCACCCACAGTGCTAGTGTCACTAGCTCCATGCGATATAAGCACGTGCATTTGTCTGTTACTTTAGAGGGAGGGGGAAGGAGGAGGTATGGCAGCTGCTTCCCCCCCACCCCCTGAGCGAGTGTTTGAACATCAATTTGTGCCTCCTCCCCCTCTGCAGTTTCCCTAATGCCCCTGATTAGTGTTGTTCCGACGCTGACCCTGGCTGGCGCTGTAATGGTGTTGTTCTGACCACTGCACTAACTGCTACACTAATCATGTTGCTCTGAGTACGGAGGACACCGACTCCTCCCTTCCCCAGCGTTACTCTTACTGTACTCTTTCACTCTAACCACTCGATACCTTTCAAAACGAATTCTTCAACAACCTATTCACTTGCCTTCGGAAAGTTTCAAACATTCTATCCAACTTGACAATACCCAGGCTGGAATAAGAACCGGAATCTATTTTCCTTCCAGCACATTAAGCTGGGGAATTCCCAATTTGTTGCACTTTGAGGAAGTTGTTGCTGCAATGCTTGACCCCAAAGGCTGAAGGGGCCTTTCTCTATTTAAAGCTATTTCATGATATGCTGTATCCATTTGTGTGTTGGCTCCTCAGTGCAAATGCACCCCATGGCCACTCCAGGTTGGACTTAAACTTAAATTTAGACATACAGCATGGTAACAGGCCCTACCTGCCCATAAGTCCGTGCCGCCCAATTACACAGAATTGTCCTCTAACACCCCCCCCCCCCCCCCCAACGTATGGAAAGCAGAGGTCCTGGTAGACATGTGGAGAACGTACTAACTCCGTACAGATACAAACCCCAACCCCTGTTGCTGTAACAGTGATGTATTTCGCTAACTGTGCTGCTCTGCTCTCCGCCTCGCTAGCCACGTCTTCATGTGGTGAGGACGGTCTACACCTTCTGCACTGGTGGCTGATGTGTAAGTTTCAACATCTCCAGAACTGAGTAACTCCAGGCTGCCCAGTTACAAGTCAAAACAGTAGGACTCTTGTGCATTCCAGGGCTTGGACCACCACACTTGACCATCTCTTTAACTATGAAACATGAGCATGCATAACTAAATGAACACAATAGTATTTTAATATGAGGCTCACATTTATAATTGATATTATATTTCATGTTTGATTTCCTTTTCAAATGTCCATTAATTTGCATCCACCATCTCTTCCTGTCAGTTTATTTTCATCCCTTCTCAGAGCTTGGTCGCTGCCGGCATTGCATATACGTCCCTTGTTATTCTCGAGAAAGGGGTTTGTACAAGTATATTAAGAGTAAAAGGATAGTAAGATCCAAAATTGGTCCCCTAAAAGATCAGAGTCAATTATGTGTGGAGCCTCATGTAGTGGGGGAGGTCTTAAACAGTTTTTTTCCATCAGTATTTACTCAGGAAACTGACATAGTGTATAAGGAAGGAAGAGAAACCAACAGAAGTGTCATGGAACATGGAGATTAAGGAGGAGGTGGTTCTTGCTGCCTTACAGTGAATAAAGGCCGTTAAATCCTTTGGGCTGGACATGATATTCCCTCAGACCTTGAGGGAGACTAGTGTAAAAATTTCAGGGACCCTGGCAGATATATTCAAAATGTCCTTAGCCACGGATGTGATGCCAGAGGATCGGAGGGGAGCTCGTGTTGTCCCATTGTTTAAATAAGTCTCCAAAAATAAACTAGGTAATTACAGGCTGGTGAGCCTGTCATCAGTAGTAGGTGAATTATTGGAAGGAGTTCTGAGAGATAGGATATATAGGTATTTGGACAGCCATGGGCTGACTATGCTTTGTGCATAGTAGGTTGTGTTTAATGAATCTTGTATACTATTCAACTTTGTATATGCTACCAAGAACAGATGAAGGAAAGGCTGTGGATGTTGTCTACATGGACTTTAGTAAAGCTTTTGACAAGGTCCCCCATGGGAGGTTAATTCAGAAGGTTAAGTCACTAGGTATCTATGGAGAGGTTGTAAACCGGATTTGAAATTTGCTGCGTTAGAGAAGACAGAGAGTGGATGGTTGCTTCTCAGACTGGAGGCCTGTAACAAGTGGTGTGCCTCAGGGATCTATGTTGGGACCATTGTTGTTTGTTGTCTATATCAATGATCTGGATGATAATGTGGTCAATATGATCAACAAGTTTCCTGATGACACAAAGATAGAAAAACATTGTGGACAGCAAAGGATCTGGACCAACCAGGAGAATGGGCCATGAGTTTAATGCAGACATGTGTGAGGTGATGCATTTTGAAAGGGCAAACCAAGGTAGGATATACACAATAAATGGCAGGGGACTGAGGTGTGCAGAGGAGCGAAGAGATCTGGGAATACATATACATTGTTCCTTGAAGGTGGTGTCGCAGGTGGACAGAGTTGTAAAGAAAGCTTTTGGCATCTTAGCCTTTATAAATCAAAGTATTAAGAATAGGATTTGGGATGTAATGTTGAACTTGTTTAAGAAATTAATGATGCCAAATTTTGAACATTGTGTGCAGTTCTGGTTGCCTAACTACAGGAAAGATATCAATAAGATAGAAAGAGTGCAGAGAAGATTTACTAGGATGTTGCTGGGTCTTCAGGAGTTGAGTTACAGTGAAAGATTTAACAGGTTAGGACTTTATTCCTTGAAGCGAAGAAGAATGAGGGGAGTTTTGACTGAATCTTACAAGATTATGAGAGGTATAGACAAGAGTGGATGTGAGTAGGCCCTTTCCACTTAGATTGGGGGATGTAAATATTAGAGGTCATAGTTTTGAGGTGAAAAGGGGGAACATTAGGGGAAAGTTCTTCACTCAGAGAGTGGGGAGTGTAGAATGAGCTGCCATCTGATGTGGTGAATGCGGGCTCGATCTTGTGTTTTAAAAATAAATTGGATAGATACACGGATGGGAGAGGTCTGGAGGATAATGGAATGGGAGCAGGTCAATGGGACTAGCGGAATAATGGTCGGCACAGGCTAGAAGGGACAAATGACCTGTTTCTCTGTGTTGTAGCGTTCTATCAACAACCCAGAATCCACGGAATACAACTAAATGTGTTCAGGAAGTAAAATCTTCATTGTCCAGTGTAATTACATGAAATTAAGTGACAGGAGTTCCTCACAGCTGGACACCAGAGCCCAGCTGAAGAGCGGAGAAAATAGGAAGAGAGAAATTGGGCTTGTGGTGAAGGTTTAACTGTAATGGCTTTCATAGGAAATGGGAGGTGGTTATGGTCTGTCACATTAGACTCGATTCCTATTGCTGGGTTTGTGTCTCATGAAATAATTAAAGAATTAGCAGTATTTTCTACGTTATTGGTTGCCACTGGAATAATTACAAATTAAACCACATGATCCTTGCACGGTTAGCATGCTGTAAAAACATGGCAAAGTCTTTTGCTCCCCTCTCAAAAGAAAGTTCAAGCACATTGCAAATTTCAGTCACATCACTATTAGGGTTTGTTATTGTTAACGCTGGAGAGATAAAAGGGGAAAAAAGCAGACGTTAATCAATGTTCCCTCTTATATGAATGGAAAAGGCTCTGTGTAAAACCCATGACAAAAAGTGAAAGGGAGTCTGCAGCAAAATGCAATGAAATATTATCATTGAATTGTGATGAGCCAGTTTTCTTGTAAACAGTAAAATCCCAGTTATTTGGAATTCAAGCAACTGGCAGCCTCAAGCAAGTGGGAAAAAAATTTGGAAAAGAAATAGCTAAAAAGCACAAAAGTTTAAGATAGATGCTCTGAGTGGCCAGTTTGCCAATCCATGCAAATCTCAAGCAACTGCCAAATTCACTTAACCGGGATCTACCAGATACCGGGGGATTGATTATTTCACAATCCCTTTAAATAGTTCCTATCTGGCGAGAGTCGTCTGACCAGTGTGAGCATAATGTCTCTCCGCAATCTCGCCCCCCCCCCCCCCCACTCCCAGGCTGGTCCCTACCATGGGATCTTCATCCCACACTCTGTGGTCCGCACGATACCAACTCTTCAGGGCTGTCAAGTTCTGTGATCAACCTCCCGAGCACAGCAACAAACAGACGAAGAAAAACTGTAAAAAGTCCCTTTGAGTCACAGAGTCCTACAGTTTGGAACAGGTTATTCATCCCACCTCATTCATGCTGACTAAGTTAGCATTCTGAGCTCGTCCTACATTGGTCCATTCTTCTACTGGGCGGCATGATTAGCATAGCGGATAACGCAACACTGTTACAGTGCCAGTGACTGGGGTTTGAATCTGGCACTGGCTGTAAGGAGTTTGTTTGTTCTCCACTATGTCTACACTTCCACCTTCTGAACTTGAAGACTGTTGCAACGCTAGCCTACAGATAAACAGGTAGTCTAAGAGAGAAATTTAGTGTTGGAGTATTCGTGGATGGGGAAGCTGTGTGGGTCACCAATGACTCGTACATCCAACTTGGGATTCACAAGGACATGAGTATCAGTGATTTCGCTGAGCTAGGTTTATTTAGTCAGCCAAAGGAAAGAAATTATGAGAGCTTTGGAACAATCAAGCATGATCTCAAATTAAAGGGCACAATATGGGCTTCTACATACCCATGCAAGTTCTGTACTACTGGAAACACTCAGTAGGTCAGGCAGCATATGCGGAAAGACAGATTTGATTAGGGTTATAACAGGTGAATGACAGAAAGTACGTTGAGGACAAAGCGCCTCATGCAAATTGGGAAAAGGTACATAATTCTATTCAAATTTAATGTGTCATCTAAAACCAATCACTTTTTAAAATGTCTGCACTTGCCTCCCCACACCAAAGGCCTAGATGGGGTTTCAACAGCAATGGAACTGAGAATCTCGGTATAGTTTGTTTTCATTGAGTAAAGAGGAACTTCATTTGTTTATTTCCAAATGCTGATGGATCCTCAAACAAAAACCAGGAAACGTCATTGCAACCTGAAGACGATAAAGTTTTGTCCAACAGTCGTACACGCCCACTTTGGTAGCGAGACAGAAAATGTTGATCGCACTCAGTAGACAAGGCCGCACGCACAGAGGATAAACTGAAGTAAATGCGGCTGAAATATCTGTGTAAGAAAATAGGAGGCATTGGAAAGCCACCTACTGTCCGTGTTGTATGTAAAGAAGACAAAAACAAACATTTCTGCATGTACTCTACTGATCAATCAGCATCTATGGGGGGAAGTACTGACTTAATGTGACACGACATTCATCTGATCGTCTTTGGGAAAATTGCTGGATCATGTCCAATCGATATCGTCAGATTGTCTTAGAGTGTCCCCTGCCTTCTCCAGCATTGAGTTTTCAGTTGAACTACCGTGTCTGGAGGCTTTTGTGTTTTAATTCCCTGACTTATGTTTGGTTGCAAACTAAATATGATGGAACGTATCATCTGATGAATGGAATCAGACAGGCTCTAACCCATCAGATGGATTCTAACAGCCTGAGGCACCAATTTTTAACTGTTTTTCCAGCTTGAGGACCTTACTCAACTAGTTAATGGGGGTTGGATAACCTGAAGTCTCAAGGGGAGGTATGGATAGTTTTGTGGGTAATGAGCAAGCTGGCACATGCTTGAAATGCTAGCTGTTGGTGGGAGGAAGTACTCTCAATGCATAAGAAGCACGATGACTGTGTCAGTTAGCGCAACGCTGTTACAGCACCAATGACCCTGGTTCTAAACCGACGCTCTCTGTAAGGAGTGTACGTTCTCCCCTGTCTGCGTGGGTTTCCTCCAGGTATTCTGGTTTCTTCCCACCCTTCAAAGGATACATAGGTTAATTGGGTGTATCTGGGTGGCATGAGCTCGTGGGCCAGAAGAGCCTGTTACCGTGCTGTTCGTCAAAAACAAAAAAAATTTAAAAAGGATTTTGATGAATCCTGAAACATCAAGTAATGGAAGGTTATGGGTCAACTACTGGAAAATGGGATAGGTGTGGAAAGGTAGCCAGAATGGACACAGTGAGGTAAAAGAGGCTGCTTCCATACTGTACGACGCCATGACACTCTGACTGCCATCCTAACTCACATGAGTTACATGCAAGGGTTCAACACCTCTTGTGAATATCACAACTCTGCCTCAGGCCTACAATTCAGAGTTGTGTTCAGCATCTTCTAAACGTAGCACAGCATTGCAAGGAGGTTTCTACCTGCATCTTCTCCTTGTAGCAGAAACACTTCCAAACAACAGGTCCTCAGTTCAGCAAGTCTGCCACATCCCATTCATATTTCAACAATATTTTGAACCTGGCACAGAAAATTCAGTGAATGCAAATCTATTCCCTCGTTTCAGGGTTAGTGCCGAATGTTAATGTGCAAGTGTGCTGATCGGCTGCATCACAGTCTGGTTTGGGGACATAATACCACTGAGCGTAAAGCCCTCCAAAAGGTAGTGGACACAGCCCAAGACATCACAGGCAAAACCCTCCCCATTATCGAGAACATCTCTAGGGAATGCTGCCGTTGGAGAGCCGCAGGAATCATCTTGGATTCACACCACCCAGCACATGCTCTGTTCTCGCTGATGCCATCAGGGAAGAGGTCTAGGTACCACAAAACTTGCACCATCCAGTTTGGGAACAGCTGCTCCCCCTCCACCATCAGACACCTCAATGACAAACTCAATCAGGGACTTATTTAAGGAGTCTTACTTGTGCACTTTATTAATTTTTTAAAAATTCTCTTTGCATTGCACAGTTTGTTTAGATTTGTTATCTATTTACAGTTCTTTATATGTTTAAATGTATATACTGTGTACATTTTTTTTGCACAACCACAGAATAAAAAATCCCAGGGTTGTATGTGATGTCATGTATGTACTCTGACAATAAATCTGTAATCTGGAATGTCAAATCTGAAAATAAACACATCACAGAGGTATCTGTGATAAATACAATATGAAATCACCACCAGACACATATTCCCTTCTCTGCCTTCCTCAGGGACCACTCCCTCCATATTTTCTTTGTCCAATCCTCCCTTCCCACCAATTGTCCCCTTGGCACATACCCCTTGGACCTCAGTAGATGCTCCTCTTGGGCCCACACCTCCTCTCTGACCATAATTTGGGGCCCCAAAAAGTCCTTAGAAATTAAACAATATTTCATGTGTGTATCTACAGGATCATCTACTGGATCCAGCCCTCTCATTGTGGTCTCCTCTACATCTGAGAGACTGGACACAGACCAGGAGATCACTTTGTTAAGGACCTTGACTCTGTCCACCACCACCTTTTTCAATTCCCTGTCCTATTCTCTTGCTGACATGTCTGCCCATGGTCTCATCATGCACTGCCAGACTGAGACCACCTGCAAATTGGAGGAACAGCACCTCATCTTCCATCTGAGCATATCCAACTGGATGGCATTAACATCGACTTCTCGAGTTTCTTTTAAACACCCACCCCTTCTTTTTCCCCATGTTGCTTTCATGCCTAGCTTTCTCTCTCTTTCTCTCTCTTCCCTCTGTAGCCTTTCCCAGAGTCAATTCTCTCCTTTCCTCATCATATCCAATTAACACCTTTTGACTGTTGGTTTGGACTCTTCCCCCTCTCATTTCTCCCCCTTTTTCTTTCCAGCCTTTATTCAGATGCCTTTCTGTTTTTTACTTATACCTTGAGGAAGGGCTCAGGCCCGAAACATCAATGATACAGTTATATCTTTGCCTCCTAGGCATCCTGCAAGACCTGTTAAGTTCACAGTAACCAGGAAATGGAAATTCAAGAAGTTGTGGTTTTATCTGTCAGCAGGAAAATAAAGAATAATTCTTGCCAAAATGTAAGAACACTAAATGAAAGAGGAGATAAGAGAGAATTATTTTTATTACAACAATAAAATACAAAACAGGAAATCATATATTAATTAAAATCAATCTTTCCAGAGCATGAATTGTATTGGATTGTTTTCTATGAGTCCAATAATGATAATAAACTGCTTCATTTCAGCTGTTACAATAAGCTTTCTTTCATTCATTTGAATATTGCATGAAGCTTGCACACTTAAATCGGAGGTGAAGCCTATGTTACAGCTGGGAGAGTGTTCGCATGGATTGAAACTGTCACTTTTTTTTAGGAAAGAATATATGGGTCGGCACAACATAGACATATAAACATAGAAAATAGATGCAGGAGGAAGTGATTTGGCCCTTCCAGCCTACACCGCCATTCATTTTGATCACGGGTGATCATCTACTCAGTACCTAGTACCTGCCTTCTCTCCATACTCCCTGATCCTCAGCCACAAGGGCCAAGTCTAACTCCCTCTTAAATATAGATAAGGAGCCGGCTTCAACTATTTCCTGTGGCAAAGAATTCCACAGATTCACCATTCTCTGAGAGAATTTTTTTCTCATCTCAGTCCTAAAAGACTTCCCCCTTATCCTTAAACTGTGACCCCTGGTTCTGGTCTTCCCCAAAATCGGGAACAACCTTCCAGCAGCTAGCCTGTCCAATCCCTTAAGAATGTTGTATGTTTCTACTACATGCATTCATCTCTCCGGAGTAAGGTTCGGATAATATTCAATCAGTCAATGTTCCTCCTTGATCTCCTCCCTTTTCAATCTTTTACAATGAATAAATATTCCAGGAGTGCTCTGGTCCTCATATGCTTCATAAACATGACCATGCTGGAGATTGAAAGCCTGGGGATTGTTGGTTATCAATATCTAGGTATCTAAGGAGTGATTGTAATTCTAATATTTCTTGTCATATACATTGTACATACGCACTGATACTCTTACTTCAGGTCCTCATTAAAGATAAACAGTGCACATTAAATTAAATTTTAAAAATAATGATAAATATAAAAGATAGATCATAATCTTCACAGTTACTATAGGGCATGACAAAAAAAGTGGCATTACAATCATGTAGACAGTCCTTTTGGTGGTGTCAGAGCAGGCTATGATTAGTGTAAAAAGGGGACGCTCGAGAGCCTGATAGCCATTGGAAAGAATCTGTTCTTCAACATAGAAGTACTGGTCTTTATAATTCTGTATCATCTGCCTGAAGGCAGCAGTGAGAAGAGGTTGGAACCAGTGTGATGGGGGTCCTTTGTGATGCTGGCTGCCTTCCTGAGGCAGGGCTTTGCATAGATATCTTCGGTGGATGGGAGGTTGGAGCCTGTGATGGACCTGGCTATCTTTGCTCTCTTCTGCAGCCTTCTGCACTCTAGGGGTACCTGAATTTCCAAACTAATCTGTGTTACAACCAGTCAGTACATTTTGCACAGTGCCCCTGTAGTTTGATCATGTTTAATGATGCACCAAACTTCCTCATGGTCCTTAGAGAGTAGAGTTATTTTGAGCCTTCTGCATGGTTGCCTCAATGTGCTGGCTCCGGAGAGGTCTTCAGAAATATGGACACCTATTAACTCTCTCTACTCCCATCCCAATAATGTGGACAATGTGTGGTCTCTCAGCATCCCCTTCCTAAAATCAACAACAAACTCCTTGGTCTTGGTGACATTAAGAGCAAAGTTGTTGTACTGGGACCACCCTACCATGTTCTCAGTCTCCATCCTGTAATCTAACATCATTTCAGGCTAATTCTGACAGCAATGGCGATGTTATCAGTGAATTTATAGTTTGCTGGAGGTTTTGAGGGAATCTGAGGGAGATTCTTAACACTCAGAGAAACTCTGCTGTCTGGAATACTCTGCCTGATTTAGTGGAAGCAGGAGCTGTGACAAAATCTAAGAAGGAACTGGACAAACATTTGAATCACAGTAGGAGGAGTAGATAAGTATTCGATAGTCGACATGGGGAGGGTGGGCCATAGGGACCATTTTTGCACTGTACGATCCAATGACTCTTTTGGAGATGCCCGCTCCTGATCTCTTGTGATGCCCGAAAAGGTGGGCTTTCACCTGTAGCTTTCCCATGGCTATCTTCATTATACAGTAAATCCCTGGTATCCGGAATTCAAGCAACCGGCAAAAACAATCGAGGAAAGTAAATATTAAAAAATTAAAATAAATAAGAATAAACTAATAGGTGAAAATGTGCAAATTTAAAATGGTAAAAGTAAATGTTCTCTAAAGGAACAAACCTTTGGTGAAGATGGGAGCAAATATTCAGGCATGGAGGCCTTGGCCGTGCTTTGCTCGCAGCAGCTGTTTGAATAAAGTTGTGTGAAACAGCTGGTTGATGCCGCTTGCCGCTGGGGTGACTCTCTTAAAGTATTTCCTTATCCCTGCTTAGTAAGAGTGACCCGGGTCAGAGACTTTATCTGTAAACCTGGGGGAGTGGGGGTAAATTATCTATAATGTTATTATTCATCTTTCAGGCGGCTCTGTAGAGGGGGAGGAACCTGCAGATGCAGCGACTGTTAAATGTTTTCAAAGAATGTGACTGAAAATAAAGTAAAATGCTTTAAGGTTTTTCATTCATGCAACTGAAGTTTATTTAGTGTAAGTATAGATTAATATTTTTTGTCTTTTGTCATTTAAACTGATTATTCTTAATATAAGAGTATTAGTTAGGCATTGTAAATGTAAGTCTCAAGCAACTGGAAAATATACTTATCTGGGATATACCAATCCCCATAGGTGCTGGATACCAGGGGTTTTACTGTACACTAAATCTTTAATGCATCAAAGACATTTCAATCAGATAATTAGCACCCAGCTGCATGAGATACTCAGACAGATGACAAAATATTTGATCAAAGAACTAGTTTTTAAGGCAAGCTTTAAAAGAGCAAAGAGAGATCAAAACAGTTATAAAAAGAATCCAAGAATATGGGACTTCAGCAGCTGAAGGCACTGCCACTGATGTTGGAGGGGGAAAAAAATCAATAAATGGTTTGGAAGTCATATCTTGAAGGAGTGGAGATATATTTGGGGAGCTCACAACTTGGAAAATATTCCAGAGAAGTGAGGAATTTAAAACAAGTATGGGAATGTTAAAACTCACACTGCTTTATAGAAGGTGAACGTCAGTCAACAAGGAAATTAGGAGATGAATGGGACAGATATTAGGAAAGGGAGCCCTGGTTGACATTTTGTGTCTGAGAGACTGTGGAATTAGGAAAGAACAGTTGGCTCATCACAGAGGTCTTGCTGTTCTCTATCATTCACATGCACATTAAGCTTTTGTTAAAGCTTGTTTTGACATATCAAGGATTATTCTGTTTGAAGTGCAGAGAAAATAAAAATTGAGCATTTTATGTCCAGAAAACCCCCCCAGTATATTTGAAAGTTCAGCACAATTCTATTCATTTAAATAGATCAAAACTAATCAAGGACTGGTTATACTTGACTGAAATTATAGATTAAGCTGGCAGGGATATTATGTCTTCAATCTTCTGGTGTGAATATTCCATCAGTAAATTTCTCTTTATTGGTTTCCTTTTTGGTTCTGATTGTTTTTCTTATCTGAGGATTGTCTTCAAACTTGATTTGGAGAGATAAAGGAATTGGATTGATGAAACACGTCCACTGATTCTTTTACTGACACCCCAGAATCCTTAATAACCAACAACTATTAAAGAATAAGTACAGAGCACTCTCCCAGAAAATCAATCTAATATTGAGCAAATAATTGCATTAATGATGTTGCTTGAGGTTTAAACGATGATCCCAGACTCTTCTTCAAATGGTGGTTAAGAGATGGTGGTTAAATGGTGGTTAAAATGGTGGTTAAGAGATCCTTCATGCCCAGGCCGGGATGAGGCAAGAATTAACATTTCTTTCCCTTGGCGGGTGCTATCAAACACAGAAAAAGATAAGATGCAGAAAGACATGCATCCTGAATGCACTCAATGGTCATTAGAGGTGGGGCAAGAGGAAGAGGACCAGCTGGTGCTCCACCATCCCCATTATCAACACTCCTGTGGAAAGAGATGGGACTTTGCTTTAATATTTTATTTTTAAAAAATCAACTACCTTTGGTTCTGTGGTGATACGGCCACTGGACTGTCTGTGACTGCCTGCGCCTGTCCGCACTCCTGCACTGCCCATTAAATTGTGGTGCACAGCAGTGTGAACAAAACAAGCGCAAACAACAAAAGGCTGTACTACAGGCTTTAATGAGCTTAAAACATACACATGGTCTGTATCCTTTCTGGCTCCATGTGCTCTGCTCCTGCCCAAGGGCCAGCGTGAGCCTCTACATGGAGCCTGTGGTTGGCAGGGAGTAGGTGGAGCCAGTCTCCCAGGTTACCTCCCTGCAGGTACAATGGGTTGCCTCCTGCAGTAGGTAGTACAGGAGGGCAGACAGGCGCAGGTAGACACCGACAGTCCAGTGGTTGTATCTTTATTTGGTGTATGGAGTGTGACTGAGATTCTCACCTGAGAGCTGGATCACTCTTTTTCACAGGCAGTGAACCCTCTCCACCTGCTCTCACCAGAGATTCTTCGAACTGGTATCAATTGAGAGGAATGGGCTGTGTGCACACTTCATTCCAACACTGCATGTCACACATGGAGTCTGTGATTCTTAAATAAATACTTTTTCATTTGTCAAGGTAGGGAAGTCCCCAAGATCGAAACTGATGTATCCCAAGCTAGAAAGAAGTTTGATGGGCTTCTGATAGAAATTTTCCGACCATCTCTGGCTGGATGATTAAGGGATAACAAACATGGAAACGTGTTGAAGAAAAGTGGCAGGGAAAAGCCAGGCAATTTCACTGAGTCCGACATCACTGGTCTGGGAATTAACGAAAATGTTTCTGAGAGGCAGGATTACTTTATACTTGGGGGTGAAGGGTACGATTGGTGACGGAGTGTCAGTGTGGATTTATTAAAAGGAGGTCCTGTCTGACTAGCTTTACTGGGCTTGATAAGGAGTCAACTTGAGTACATCAATGGGATCCGTGCAGTAGATTTGTTTCCATGGCTTCAATAAAGACTTTGACAAGCTCCCAATTGGAAGACTCACCCAAAGTCAAGAACCAAGGGAATCCATAGAGTTGTACAGCATGGAAAGAGACCATTCGGCCCAACTCACCTATGCCTGAGCTAGTCCTGTTCTCCCGCATTTTGCATGTTTTCCAATCGACGCACCCAAGTGTATTTGAAACATTGCAGTTGTACCCGCTCAACCACCTCTTCCAGAAAGCCATAACCCTCTGTGTAAAAATAATGCCCCTCGGAGGCAATCTTTCCCCTCTCACCTTGCATCTATGCCCTCCAGTTTTAGACTTCATTACCCTGGGAAAAAGCCTGTCATCATTTACCTGATCATAATTTCTCAAATCTGTCTGAAGGCCTCCAACAATCCGAGGGAAAAGAAACCTATCCAGTTTCTCCTGAAAATCCCTAGCCCTCTAGTCCCCGTAACGTTCTTGCCAATCTTCCTGCACCATTTCCAGACGAATGATAATAATAATGATAAGGAAATGATTACCCTATACATTGTACAATGTACATGTGCACTGACATTTCTTACTTGCTGCAGCCAAACAGGTGGAGTAAAACCCCCCTATAATTCAAAATTCAAGCAACTGGCAGCGTCAAACATCAGGCAAAAAAAATATGGAAGTTTAAGATTGGCACACCTCGTGTTCGTTTGCCATCGCCCCATATGCAATCTCAAGCAACCAGAAATTTCACAATACCCATAGGTGTCACTACCAGAGGTTTTTAACTGTACTTTCTATAATAAAAGAATGACAGTAACAATGTGCATAACTGAAATAAAAAGAAAATACTACTGACATCCTCCTCACAGTTAGGGTGACCAAAACTACCCACAGTGCTTCAGATGTGGTCTCACGAAGGTTTGTACATGGGTAACATGAAATCTTCACTCCTGGACTCAGTGCCCTGACAAATGAAGGCAAGTGTTCCAAATGCCTTCTTCACAACCCTTGCTGCCTGTGTCACCATTTTCAGGGGACAACTGTAGCTGTACTCCTTCATTTACTATCCAAGTTTAACTTCCCAAAATACAGCAGTTTTCACTTGACAAAGTTAAATCCCACCTGCCACTCCCTGGATCACTTTGCCAGTCGATCGATGTCCTGTTGGAATCTTAGATAATGTCTGCTATGCCACCAAGTTTGGTACCATCCACATTAATGAGACTCCTCAACACAGCAAGTATTAATTGTTTAATTTAGTTAATTGCTTAATTTTAGATAAGATGGCTAGTTTTTCTGCTTCTTTTTTTATAATCATTATCTACAGATATAATTCTGTTATCTCTTTGATTCTGTTCTGAAATTGTGCTGAGTGGTGCTTTTGTTGTAGTCCTGAGGTATCCACTCAGCAGACCCTTGTTAAATGGTGTTTAAGGCACGGGCCGGCAGTAGATAAAACTGGCAATTATTTTTTCTCATTGTCATTAAAAGCCAACCTAAGTGCAAAGCTTTCCTCTTCACTTCGGATTGTCAGGGGCGCTGCCATTACTTTCTCTGTCAATAGACAAATGAAATCAGACTGCTTCCAAAGCTGAACCCCAGGTTATATTTCTGAGCCTTATCCTCATCTCTTGTGCAGAGAAATGCCCCGAGCTGACCAGTGGTAAATGTATTTTTCTCTTTCCAGTCACCGCCACTCTCCTTGTCAAAAAAATATTGTAGAGATACAGGGTTGAACACTCGCAAAAAAAAAATTCCAATGAAAGGTTGACCAATCATCAGAAACAATCTATTTCACCCTTTCTCCAGCAGATTGTTTATGCTCTAGATTCTAGCATCTGTAGTCTCTCCTGTGTCTCCAGGGCTGAACATATGCCTGACTGGTGTAGATTCCTGGAGCATTCATAGGAGGGAGCGATGGAGCAGAGCACAAATGTGATTTACACGGATTTCAGCAAGATCTTCGACAATGTGAAATATGGGCCAAAATGGACGGTTTCTGCGCTGCATAATTTGAGGGCAACTTGCCTTGCACATGAAAACGCTGACCGTGCCTCCGTTTGCGATGAGAGAACTTGCTCCGGTTTTCCGAGTATGCTTGCTCAGAGGCGTGTGAGGATAACTAAAACCAAAAATGGAACCAAAAACTAAGACTTAACTGGAAGTTCTACTGATAGAACAGTTAGGACAGTGGTTACAGGGCCAACGACAGGGGATCGAATCTGATGCTGTCTGTAAGCAGTTTGTACATTCTCCCCTTGTCTGCTGGGTTTCCTCTGGGTGTTGCGGTTTTCTCCCACCATTCAAAATGTACCATAGTTGTAGTTCAATTGTTTGTAATTGGGCGATACAGGCTCATGGACCGAAAGGGCTGGTTACCATGCTATCTAAATTTAAATTAAAAAAAAAATTAAACAACTAAAGAGGGAAGTAGGAAGAGAAGTTTACACTTAACAATAAGGAGTGCTCTCCAAAAACAAAGCATTTGTGATGGAATACTGACTTGGAGTCATAAAAATAGATGGTGTTTTAGTCCAACATTCCTAGCATCACTTGGTTTTCAAAGAAATTGTAATGCAGCTCAGCGGGATCAACTTAAAAGAATGTGTTATTTTGGAAAATTGAGTGTTTGACTAATAATTGGTGTGGCACAGTTAGTGGAGCGATTAAGATAGCGCTCAGGGTTGAATCTAGTGCTGTCTGTAAGGAATTTGTACGTTCTCCCTGTGAACATGTGGGTTTCCTCTGGGTGCTCTGGTTTATCCCAAGTTCTAAAGACATTTGGAGGCAGCAGGTTAATTGGCCACACAGGTGCAATTGGGAGGCACAGGGTCACAGGCTGGAAAGGCCTGCTGGCACCTTCTCAGTGCAGTGATGTGACATGCAATGCAATTACAGTATGTATCTTTATCTTTGCTATACTGTGTGACCTGCTGAGTTCTGCGGCATCAAGAGACATGTACAATGAGGATTTCCTCCCTGAAACACATTGGAGAACAGATGGGTAACAACAAAAAAATCCAGTTGTTTCTGGGCCGTAATTACAGATAATACGTTTTGTGGCCTCAATCAATTTGATTACATGAATTTGAATTCTCCAACTACCCGTTGTTAGATTCAAACTTATTTCTAAGGATCAGCGAGCATATGTACGTGCCTGCATGTGTGTGTTGGGAAAGGATCACTCTGTCTTGCCATTCCTGCCTATCTGCCTACTTTCTCAATAAGTATCATAGTGAACTGGTGAAAAAAGTTAAAAAGAACCTTCTCTAATTTTGAGGGGGAGTTAATTTAATGTGTCTTCAGCTTTTCCCTTTCATGAGTTGCTTGTGAGATCAGTGATTCAAGATCCATCAGTCTCACACATTACTCCGAACAACAATTTTTTTTTCAGATTTGCTTCCCAAAAAAACATTGGGGATGATGATAGACAACTTCAAGGAAAATGCAAAGATAATTTCAGATTTGCTGTATCACGTAGGAAGTTGGAGAAACCTTAAATTAACTTTTATTGAATTTAGCACGTTTAATCGCATAATGATACTGACACATTGCGTTAGTTTAACTGACCTAAACATATTTTGCTGCTTAGTTTCATTTGTACTCAGCATCTGATGCTTCTGGAGTCAGTGTCCAACAACAGTCGGCCAGCATCGATGGATTCCAGTTGCCCTGATACCACTTCTCCGTGGTTGCAATGTCCTGGCGAAACCTTTCACCGTGTTTGTCTCTAACTACACCAAGATCAGCTGGGAAGACGTCCAAGTGCGAATGCTGAACATGAATTTTCAATGATATATTGGACTTCATAGTTTTGAATGCTTGAAGTAGACTTAACTGAAAAACCTCACAAAGATAAGCGTATACAGAGCCGTTGTCATACCCACACTCCTGTTCGGCTCCGAATCATGGGTCCTCTACCGGCACCACCTACGGCTCCTAGAACGCTTCCACCAGCGTTGTCTCCGCTCCATCCTCAACATCCATTGGAGCGCTCACACCCCTAACGTCGAGGTACTCGAGATGGCAGAGGTCGACAGCATCGAGTCCACGCTGCTGAAGATCCAGCTGCGCTGGATGGGTCACGTCTCCAGAATGGAGGACCATCGCCTTCCCAAGATCGTGTTATATGGCGAGCTCTCCACTGGCCACCGTGACAGAGGTGCACCAAAGAAAAGGTACAAGGACTGCCTAAAGAAATCTCTTGGTGCCTGCCACATTGACCACCGCCAGTGGGCTGATAACGCCTCAAACCGTGCATCTTGGCGCCTCACAGTTTGGCGGGCAGCAACCTCCTTTGAAGAAGACCGCAGAGCCCACCTCACTGACAAAAGGCAAAGGAGGAAAAACCCAACACCCAACCCCAACCAACCAATTTTCCCCTGCAACCGCTGCAATCGTGTCTGCCTGTCCCGCATCGGACTGGTCAGCCACAAACGAGCCTGCAGCTGACGTGGACTTTTTACCCCCTCCATAAATCTTCGTCTGCGAAGCCAAGCCAAAGAAAAAAGACTTAAAATATGACAGGAAATCACAAACATAGGTTATATCTACAAAACGGTACATGAAAAGAAAATTCTGAGGAAAAATTCATTTTCAGCAGTCCAAAACTCATAAAATATACCCAAAGGTGTCCAGGAAGCAAAATCTTTGTTGTCAGTATCTTCCTTATCCTCTCATATCAGATAGTAAAAACTTATTTGAGGCAACCTGATACATCCAGGTATAACCCAGCCCGAACAGCCCAGGAAGGATAAAGAGATCCTTCAGTCTCTCGATAATGTTCTCATGATAATTAAACAAGCACACAGAACTTTTGTTGGGTTTTGTCTTGGCTGAGGGTCAAGGACAATAAACAAAACAACATTTAACAAGCCATGTCATTCAGAGAGCTGCTTATGGGCTGCCTTGCAGGAATTCCATTTATGAATTGATTTACACCTGTGGAGGCCAAGAATGTTTCATAAATGCTTATAAATATAATGAGTGAATCTCAAGGTTATAGACGAGGGGCAATTTTGACTCTTGTCCTTCCCTTGTCCTGTTGAGCATAATATTAGTTTTGGAATGCTAAAACTATTGTATGTGTACAGTGTGTGCTCATGTGTACAGGCTTTTCTTGCCTACATAATTCTTTCAGCACACCCACTGTGCAGAAAGACTCAATTGTGTTCTCGTTCCCTGTGGATTCAGGGGAAAAGGCCAATCTTTTGTAGTGACCAAAATATCACAATCCCCTCCTCATTTCCCAACCCTCCCGCACCCTCCCCAATGCTAGGGAGCTAGTGCCAACATTGAAGGCATCTTAGGAAAACTTGAGTTTGATCAGATTATGACTTAAGCCTCCTGCCAATATAATTCCCATAACCAACCTGAAAAAATCTCAGATAATCATGGCTAGATTTTGCCTTTACTGAGCAGTTGTCAACATGTCCAGGTAGTAATAAATACAATTATAACATTTAAAAGACATTTGGATTGGAGTTTAAACAAGAAAGGGGTTGAAGGATAGAACAAGTAAACATTTTGCACAGTTTTGCCACATGACTTTCATAAAGATGAATAACAAAGCATTTATCATATAATGATACAAAGACATATAGAGAAATAAAAAGTATATTAAGATACAAAATCTTAAGGAGACACAAATCTTAAAGAGAAATTTCTCGTGCTCACATTTCCTTCACATCTTGTTGAATAATGAGCAAGCCGTTCACCTGGGCGGATATTACGACATATTACATCATAGTAATTTATGGTAACACGACAAACAATAGTTCTTTTAAAGAGACAGCACAAAATTAACAATCAAAAACACAGTGTAAAGGGGATATATTGACTAGAAAGGCTGGACATATTTTGTATGTGGCTTCCTGGCTTTGTACTACCCATTGCTTTGGTCACCATGGTTAGTGTAGCAGTTAGCACAACACCATTGCAGTGTCGGCGACCTGGGTTCGAATCTGGCACTGTTAGTAAGGAGTTTGTACATTCTCCCTTATGTTTCTGCATGTATTTCCTTTGGGTGCTTCAGTTTCTTCTCATATTCCAGAGATATATGGGGTTAGTCAGTTAATTGAACACATGGTTGTGTGGAGGAGCATGGACTGGAAGAGCCTGGGACCATGCTGCATCTCTAAAATAAAATGAACAGTTAACACAAGCCGTGCAGCCCGTTGACTGCCTTTTGCTTCCTAAGGATGCTGCATGACCTCCAGCACTTATGTGCACCCATACTAGTCCCCAGCATCCGCAGACTTTCTTACCTACCTACCTTCAGCGTAGCCCCATTTGGTTTACTTTAGTTTGATGATTACAAATAATTGAAGTGAATTAACATGTTCAGTACCTTTTTTAAAATGGATTTCTCAGATTTTACATTTTGAAAGTAAATTTTAGTTTTAAAAATTATTTAATTGGATTCCAACTAGTTCTTCATGTCACTGATCATATGGACACAAGGAATAAAAGCAAGAAAAAACTATTCAGCCTTTCCAGTCTTCTTTCCCATTCAATTCGATCAGTGGTTCTCAACCTTTTTCTTTCCCCTTACACACCACTTCAAGTAATCCCCATGCCATAGGTGCTTTGTGATTAGTAAGGAATTTCTGAAGGTGGGATGTGAGTGGAAAGAAAATGTCTGAAAACCACTGAATTAGATCATAGTTGATCTTCTACCTGGAACATTTGTCTACTTGACTCATAACAGCAGATTTCTTAATTTCTGCATAATACACAGATTGACAGGAAATTCAGTTGTGAAATGAACATAATGAGACAACAAAGAAATAATATATGTTTGCATGATTCATTTAATAATCACAAATCTATTTATCTCTATATTGAATGCAATCAAATGACTGAACCTCCAATGCCCTCTTGGGAAGAGACTGCCAAAGATTAATCCTCTGAGTGAGAAAGGTTCTCCACATTTCAGTCCTAAATGGTCTGCTGTTTATTTTAAGACCGTGGCTCCTGGTTTTAGTTTTCTTTGCCAAGGAAAGCAGACTTACTGCGCACAATTAAACAGAAAAGTCTGTTATTACAGTGCAATATACAAAAGAGCTGGAGAAACTCAACAGTGTCTACAGGAATATAACCAATGTTTTAGACATGAAATGTTGGTGAAGTACCTTTGTTTCTATGTATGCTGCATGACTTGCTGAGTTTCTCCAACACGTTTGTGTATTGCACTCACTCTGTCCGACTGTGGAATCCTGTAAGAATTTTGTTTATTTCAATGCAATTATCTCTCATTCTTCCAATTTCTCCTTCTATAAAAGCCCTATCATCCCATTATCTGGTGAATCTTTTCTGCACTCCATCTCCAAAGAGCATCCAGTTTTTATTTGTGTAAAGAAGTCAAAATTGCTTGTAACACTTGGTGATTTAACTAGTATTAAATCAAGTATTGAGTGCATTTTTGGTTGTCACACTTTAGGTAGAATGAGGTTGTGTGGATTCACTCCAGTACTGCTTAGGTTGGAGGACCTTAGATATAGAGAGAGATTGTGCATGGGCATTTTCAAAGTAGCTCCTCATGTAGATGTGTTCAGTGTTTGGAAGTCCACAGGCATGATGGACTTGGCCATGTCTGGATCGAACTAATTCATTTTACACAAAGTATTTTAGAGTGATGTTTCTGGGCTGTATTTTGATCTTGCGACCCTACATTTCATCAAAAACATTCTGTGATGACAACAGCATCAGAAAATGTGATAGGAATGGCTTCAGCATGTTACAGAGGCAAAACCTCTTCGATTAAACTCTGAGATTTCTTCTGTAAACAACTTCCATTCCCTTCTTTATTTCATTTGAAAGGCTCCTTGAAACCTATGAATCTCACCTTAGTATAATGTCATTACGTTGAAGTTACCTCATAAAATCAAGTCATTGTTTGAATGAATGGCTGTACATAAGCAGCTTGTAAAACATTTCCAATGGTTTTGTCATTAATGGAATGAAAACCTTTGCTCTGAGTTTCTGCCAATAGTCAATAACTGCCAGATCCAGATATGATCTTCTTTTGAAAGGCCCAAACTTATTTTTTTTACTGAAGGCTATGGGTTTTCATTTGATTTTGTATGCTCTTTAAATTGCATTCTTGCATCCAGCATTCCACTACGGGGTTTAACTGTCGAGAAATGGTGCTTTTAAACATCTTATATTTCAGTGCTTTTGTCCCTTTCTTTTCATTCATGTGCATAGTTTTCTTGGTGTTGCAGAGAAAAGTCCAGTTAGAAAACAGTGCAAGGTTTGCAATGAGGTAGGGCTTGTGAAATTTAAGTGGGTCGGGAGTAGAGCCGATCGTCGCTGTTGACATATCTGGGGTGACATACAAGAGAAGTTACGCACATGCGCGGGTCAGAATGGGGGAGTACAAACAGCGTGATGGAGAATGCGCAGGTTCAGGGTCACAGGAGGAGGAGATTAGGAGTGTCACAGTCACCTGTGTGCCAGAGAGCTAATGAAAAGGGTAGGGGGGCTTTTATGGAAAAAAGGTGTTTTGGACAACTATAAAGGAGGTTGACGACATTTTTGTGTGTATATTATATAACTTACAGTCCCTACAAGATGCACTAAGATCCCTGGTATCCAGCACCTATGGGGATTAGTATATGCTGGAAAAGTGAATTTTCCAGTTGTGTGAGATTGCCATTGTGTGATTGGCGAACTAACTGCTAGGTGGGGAGGGAGGAACTAATATTAAACTTCCGTCTTTTACCTATTTATTTTCCTCAATTTTTTTCACCGGTTGCTTGCGGCTGCTGGTTGCTTGAATTTTGAATTACGGGAATTTTGCTGTATTTACTTATAAGTTCATTCCTTCTGATCTATCTTTGATTTGAGCCAAATTGAGCACCCAATCATCGAACACTTTTTACTCTAACCCCATTTGCTTAGTCACACAGCCAGCAATGCCTCCCAGATTTTTTCCACTCGTCTACAAACTAGTAAGAATATAAAGTATCCAATTAACTCAGCAAAGTGAACAATTTTTAGGAGGTGTGAAGAAATCGGAGCCACCAGAGGAAATACACAGAGGCACTGGGAGAACTCCACATAGACAGGACTGGAAGTGAAGATCAAATGCAGGTTGTGGGAATTGAGAGTCAGCCACACTGATGGAGATACCACCTGCTTTCCTGCTTAAATGAGATCCTGCTTGTACTTGCAGCCTTGACATTTTGACCAGCAGGCTTTCTCACAACCCCTTGGGTGGGCTCAGCATCCACTTGAGATGTGGAGTGGAAAGGCATTCAAAAATCTTAACTATGTCTGCTGTCTCATGTTGCATGTTCTCCCAGTCACCTTGTTGGTTTACCCCAAGTGCTCCAGTTTCGATCCATGTCCCAAAGCTGTGTAGATTGCTTGGTTAATTGGCTGCTATAAATTTCCCCTCGTGAGACATCGAAGGGTAGAATCTGGGAAGAGGGGGAAAAAAAACTCCTCAGAGTTCTTAACTCAGCCAGCAACATCACGGGAGCCAGTCTTCACTCCATCGAGGACATCTACAAGAAGCAGTGTCTTAAGAACGCAGCCTTTATCCTCAAGGACCCCCACCACCCAGGCCATGACATCGTCTCACTGCTCCCATCCGGATAAAGGTGCAGGAGCCTGAAGACGAACAGCCTGGGGAACAAGGATGGATTCTTCCCCTCTGAGTGGACAATGAACCACAGACACTACCCCACTTTCTCCTTTTATCTTCCACCATTTATTATTTCTGAAATGTAATTTATAGCAATATTTCCACTGTGATCCTGCCACAAAACAATGAATTCAGAGTCTGATGAGAATGTAGGGGGCATTTTTTTAGACCTACAGCACAGTAACAGGCCCTTTTGGCCCACAAACCCACGCTGCCTAATTATACCTAATTCACCTATAACCCCTGGTAGGTTTTTGAACAGTGGGAGGAAACCAGAGTGCCCGAAGGAAACCCATGCAGACATGGGGAGAAATTACAAAATCTTTACGGGCAGTGCTGGATTTAAATCCTGGCGCTGTAACAGCTTTGTGCTACCTGCCATGCTAACCGTGAAACAAAGCTAGGGAGTAAATATGGGATGAATTGTGAATAACTGTTCAACACCCTATGAGCTGAAAAGCCTGTTTCTGTGCTGCATCCCTCTACCACTGCAACACTTTTACTCGCTTCTAATCAAGTCTCCAAATTTTGGCCAACAATTTATCGTCAGTTGGAGCAGAACCACATTGAGGAAGAAATCACACTGAAGTCATTATGATAAGTCACAATCCCTCTGTTAATTTCCTGGCATCACATTTATACAATTTGCGCCACCTGGCTTTAGTCAAAACATTTCAGAATTTGTTTCATTTAAGGAAATAAATGTTTTTTTTTCCAATTTGAAGTCTTGGTATTTTTTAAAAATTGACTTTAATTGGCTGCTCAGAATTTCAAGTAAATATCATTCTTGCATCAACATTAAGTCCCCTTACAAAATTTTAAATAGCAGAGCATTGCTTCCTCCAAATGTTATTTTCTCTTGCAAGTTTTCTTGTTGTTAATCATCTTTGCCATTGTTCACAGATCATTTAGTTTCTTTCTGTAGATTTAATGGTTTCATCGCAGCCTCACAAGTGGTCCACAGGAAGTGAAATTGAGCAAGAGGAGAGAAGAAAGAGATTAGTGGCAGATTGGGTTCATCGTCATTGGTTGATAATTTTATAAATGATATGACAACATGTGGCTTGAACAAGAACACTTATTCGACATTTGTCCAACTTCAGTATCAACACACCTCCGGTAAGAGTAATATGGTGGCTGTTGCCCTGTCCCGGACCTCCATTCAAGTAGTACGTGCCCTCTCTCTGGGAGGAGATGCAAATGAAAACACAATGTTGGAGAAACTCAGCAGGTTAAACTGTGTATCTGGTAAGGATAAAGATACATAACCAACGGTTTGGACTTGAGCTTCATCAAGGTATGAGCAAAATGCCGGCAGATGCCCGAACAAAATGATTGGGGGGAAGGGCCACAGGCCCACAGGCAGGAGGTAATAGGTGGATAAGGGAGGGGAGAGCACAACAGTGAACAGGAGGAGGGGGTTGGCTCTGTGAATAGGTGGGGGGGGGTGGTGGTGGTGTGGAGAGCTAGAGGACAGGAGACAGAGGGATAGGGAAGAGAGGGAGAATGGAGAGTGGTTTAGTGGAAACTGGAGAATGCCATCAGGTTGGAGAGCACCTGAATGGAATATTAGGTGTTGCTCCTCCAATTTACGGGCGGCCTTGGTTTGTCAGTGCATGAGGCCATGGAGATTCATGTCGGCACGAGAGTGGGATATGGAATTGAAGTGGCTGGCCATTGGGAGTTCCCTATCATGTTGTGGACAGAGCAAAGGTGCTCAGTGAAGCAATCTCCTGGTCTGCATCTGGTCTCTCCGATGTAGAGAAGGCCACAACGGGAGCACTGGATAGAGGGTAGACGCAAAGCTCCTTCCCACCACTAACTACAATAAAAACAGTGTCCATTAAAATGGCAAAATCCGTCAGAGATTAGGATTTGAGGAGCATAGATCTCTCAGAAGGCCATAAATCTGTGGGAGATTTGTGAAGTTTGGGTGGTGTGGTGAGATCAGAATGGTGTGAGTTAACAGTTTTGTAGGAGGCTGTCCTTATAGTCATTCTGTGAGATCGGTCTGAATGTATTTGGTGGGGTAAAAGTAATCAAAGTTATTGAGCAACATAACACAGAACTCAAGTAAATATTTATCAAGACTGAGAAAATGCCTCAAACAAAAGAACAGGAATGCAAGATAACAAATACAGCAGGAATGGACAAGAAACAACTGGAGATTTTTATCTTTAGGAGATACAAATCAAGACAGATATATCATGAGGGGCATGGGTAGGTGAATGGTCACAGTTTATTTTCTGCAGGGTTGAGGAGTATGAAGCTGAAGGGCATAAATTTGAGGCAAAAAGGGAAAGATTTAAGAGGGACTTGAGGGAGACCTTTTCCCCACGGAATAGGAATGTGGAATGAGCTGCCAGAGGAAATGGTAGAGGTAGGTACAATTGCAAACTTGAAGACCAGTGGTTTTCAAACTTTATCTTTCCATTCACATGCCACCTTAAGTAATCCCTATACTATAGGGGGCTCTGTGATTAGTAAGGGATTACTTAAGGTGGGGGAAAAATGGATGAGAATCACTGCTCTAGATTCAATGTTACTGAAATAATTTGCTTGAGAAAAATTATCATTGACCCATTTCCTTTGGAGTTATAAACCGCATCGGACTTGTCAGCCACAAACGAGCCTGTAGCTGACGTGGACATTTACCCCTCCATAAATCTTCGTCCGCGAAGCCAAGCCAAAGAAAGAATAAACCGTGCACATAACAAGTCCATTAGGGATGATTAAAACAATGGCTTTCAATTTTTTTCTTTCCACTCACATACCACTTTAAGCCATCCCTCACTAATCACTGAGTTCCTATGGCATAGGGTTTACTTAAGGTGGTATGTGAGTGGAAAGATAAGGTTTGAAAACTACTGGTTTAGAGGGATATGGGTCAAACACAGGCAAATGGGACTAGCTTAGGTAGACAACTTGATCAGCAGGGATAGGTTGGGCTGAAGGGGCTGTTTCCATTCTGTGACTATGTCTCTCTGACATTAACTCTGTAAAAATAGAATAAAATACTGTACACTATTCAGAATTTTTAGGGTTAGAGTTAAGAAGAGTTATATGAGTTGAAGAAGAGAGTTAAAGCTGTGTGATGGTTTGGAGCCACAGATCCCTCCCCATGTCAATGCTTTTTAGAGTCTGCCCATTAACTGTATGCATGTCCCTTACATTTGACTTCCCAAAATGAAGCAACTCACACTTGTCCATCTTAAACTCTGTCTGCCATCTCTCTGCCCATATGCCCTGCTTGAGCTTTTTGGAAGATAAAAGAAAGATAAAATTTGATACAATGAAATGTGAGATGATACATTTTGAAAAGATACTTGAGAGGAAATAAACTAATACAGTTTTAAAGAAGGTGGAATTGTTTGAAAAGATGGCTTTGAAGTGCAGAAACTGGTGAACAAAGCAATTAATAAAATGATATTCTCCTGAGCTGAATTTTGTTTCCACTTTCAGAAGAGTGTGAAGGTTTTGGAGGGTTTGCAGAAGACATTTACTGGAGAAATTAGGCTTTTCCTCTTTGGAAAAGATTTAGTTGAGGCCTTGAAAATCATGAAGCATTTAAAAAGAGTATATGACGAGAAAATGCTTTCAGTGGCTGAAAGGAGAACAGTGAAAGGTCACAGATTTATGGTGATTGACAAAGAACCATAGCATCGGGGGTGGGGGTGGGATTTTTTAAATCCTTTCTCTCGGAGGTTGCTGTGATCTGAAATGGATTTGGTGATAAGCTGGTGGACATAGAACCAGCAAAGGAAATTTGAATAAAAATGTTTTGCAAAGGACCTGTTTGGCTGTAGCAAGTAAGTACATTGTAGATGACAATAAACTTATGAAGATGATGGATATACACATAAAAATTTGCTGAATAGGGAGGGAACTAACTGTATCAGACCTTGGCATATTTGATTCAGATCCAATGGGCTGAATGGCCTCCTTTTGTTTCAGAATCAGAATCAGAAATTATTGTCATGAACAAGTCTCAAAATTTGTTGTTTCGCGGCAGCGTCACCGCGCAAACATTTCTATAAACCACCTTACAAAATGAACAAGAAAAAATCAAAGTGAGGCCATGTCTGTGGTTCATTCAGGAATCTGATGGCAGAGGGGAAGGAGCTGTCTTCGTGCCATTGGGCGCTCGTCTTCAGGCTCCTGTACCTCCTTCCTGATGGTAGTAGTGAGAAGAAGACATGGCCTGGGTGGGGAAGGACCTTGATGGTAGAGGCTGCTTTCTTGAGACACCGCCACTTGTAGATGTCCTTAATGGAGTGAAGACTAATGCCCATAATGGCGCTGGCCGAGCTTACAATGGTCTGTAGCCTGTTCCTGTTATATGCATTGGGACCTTCATACCATAGAGTGATGCAACCAGTCTGAATACTCTCCACTGTACACCTGTAGAAATTTGCAAGTGTCTTCGGTGACATACCAAATCTCCTCAAACTCCTCCTGTCGTATAGCTGCTGGCGACCCTTCTTTGTGATTGCATCTACAGGCACAGGACTGGTCAGTTCTTGGAGGGGAGACCACCTTGAAACACCAGATGCTGTAGGTTTCTGTGAGGGGCTCTGGACGAAGCGGAAACTCTCTGTCTGCAAAAAGTTAAAGAATTTCATCCATGTTACATTCTAAATGTAGTATTACATGACAATAATGGAACCTTTACCTTTTACCTTTCTCATGAAGGCCGCAGGTTAGATCTTCAGAGATATTGACGCCCAGGAATTTGATTAAGGAGTCTACCACTTAGATTTGAGATGTTACTTCATTCAAAATTGGAATCATTGGAATTCTTCACATCAACAGAAACAGTTTAATGACAAAAATTAATACCTTTTTGGATGCCAAGTGGTATAGGGAGAATGCAGGAAGAAGTTGAGTGAACAATGCTCCACATCTAACTAAATTGTGAGGAGATTTGCAAGGATTTTTACTGCTTTTTTTCATGGTCAAAAGATAATGACCTGAAGGGTTTTTTTTAAAGTTTCACTTGGACTTTACAGCTATTGCATTTAATCTTCATTTTATCTCCAGTAAATACATCCAAATTAATCATCATCTTCCACAAACAGTGACACTGTACACTTTTCCTTTTATTCTTTTGCAAAACTAGTAGATGAACAATGAGCTGCTTGTATTAAAATATATTTCTTGTTTGTTCAATGCAACCATCTGTACTCCATGGAAATTAATTGTTTCAACTCAAGCTGGTTCCCTCTGAAGTATAATCCTAATGCATGACTTTTGGGTTACCGATGAGGTTGTGTTTTGTGAATATAATTCGGGGTCTGTTTTCTCAAAACAATCTTTCTTGCTCTCAAATTAGAAAACTGAACTCATGATAGTGAAGAAATAGAAATGCTGTTGATACATTGTACATGTTTTGTATCTGGAAAAAAAATCCTGGTCAACTTCTTCAGACACGATATTATTCTGAAGCTATGTATAGCTCCTTTCACACTTGCAAGTGATCTCAGAAATTAATGGCCAATCGGCATTTAAAGGGTCTAGTGTGTTTGATAGTACAGATTATATCACCAATGTGTAAATGTACAAATGGTAGTGTAGGATGACTGTGATTGGCTGAGAGTGTAGCCACACCTACTGGTAGGTCTTAAAGGATTGCTCCTAGCCAGACCAGGTCATTCTGGACTGGTTGACCTACATGTGATATGCTGCAGTTAATAAAAGCCTTGGTTTGGATCAACAAGTCTTTGGTTCTATCGATGTGCTCTACAGTGTGAAAGTAAAATCAGCTCAACATCGGCGTCAGGTGACGTCATCTCACACCAGGGATTGACGGCCTCGACCCATACTACAATCCCAGTGTCTGCAAATCCCATATTGCAATCATTCAAGTGGGAAACAGGCAATTGCATTGTGGGATTGAAATGATCCAAGTTTTTGCATGAGTGCAGGAACGTGAAGGAAGAAAAGATTAAAATGAAGGTATATATTTTGCCATGGGGAATTCACAGCAAGGGAGAGAGAGAGAGAGAGAGAGAGAGAGAGAGAGAGGTGGGGGGGGGGAGAGAGAGGAAATAAATAACAATAAATACCAATTACAGACAATTTTTAATTAGCATGGGAAAGTTGGTAGTGCTGTAGTGCACAATTTATAAAGACCATGGGAACAATCTACTGACTTTCCCACTCTGTATAAATTGTATGTGTTGGCATTACCAACTTTCCCACGCTGTTTAAAAATTGCTATTTATTGCTAGCATTTTCCCACGGTCCCTTATAAAGTTTTATAAAGGTTAGCACAACAACAACAGGGGCTGAAGGGCTCATATTCTGCTGAACATAAAACTTAAGTATGTTATAATTAGGCATGATTAATTATGTTCAAATATAAGATCATAATATATTGATCACGATTTAGGGCAGGTCCACCATATTTCAATGCATTATGACATCACTGGTAGAAGGTAGAACAGCCCTAACCTCGGAGATGGATCTTTGCAAGTGTGAATGTGTGCAGTGTCTCAGTTAGAAGTGGTCAAGTGTGAAAAGCCAAACACCCATTCCCATCCTGGGACATTGAGCAGCCAATTTAGTGGAGTGCAAGTGTAAAAGGGGCTTATGTAACCTGCTGTTACATATACCAGTCATTTACTGTTGGCAGAAGACAATCTTCCGGGGAAAATAGAATTTGAATTCCAATGATCCTCTCATTTTTCATGATTTATTTTCATGTGATTTTAAAAAAAATCAGAGCTAAAGAATATGCCAAAGCCATGTTCTAAGAATTTTTTAACAGGAATTTTTTCAATCAGCCAAAATGCAGTAGATGATGTTAAGACTTAATTATTGTTCTGTTACTATTTTGTCTGTCTCATTATGTAAGCTAGTTTTCATCTGTAAAAGCTTGTAACGTAATTCATCTGGTCAAAAGTTGCCCAATAGTTTTTGGGATGGCAAATATGTGGTTGTGTCACAATTCTGAATTAAACAATCATGTTAATTATTGGATCTCAACCACCCATTCTCAACATTTTTTCGGCTATGGTTCCTCCCCCCCCACCCCCACCCCCACCCCCGAGAACTCTGCTCAACCTTCCCCATGAAACAGTCATGTTTTGCTTTCTTCCGTACTTCTCTCCTTCTGACTCCATTAAAAAAAAATCGAAGTATTTATGTTACGTGCAATGAAAAGAAAACAAGGCTTTTACTTAAAGGTGCTGTGGCCTCCCACTGAGAATAGCTGATCTAGACTATGTCTTCTCATACTTGAGAAGATCCAGGTCTTGGACCACCTGAAATCTTTCCAATGGAGGAAACTGCGTCCTTACCCCAACCAGGAGAAGCCAAAATCAAAATAATTCAGGTGCTGGGAATCTAATATAAAAAACAGCAGATGCCTGAAATTGTTTGTGAATTCAGCAGAATTTATGCAGGGAACAAAGATTCTGGAACACAAATATGTATAGCACACTGTTTCTCTTTTCATAGATACTGCCTGACCTGCAGGGTATTTCTTATTTTGTACTGTGATATTAGCCTGTTTTAGCCTGTATCTGCTACGATTCTTTATATTCAATGATCTAGAGCGTTTACCTCAATAATTTCCTCCTCCTCAAAACCAAATAAACAAATTCAGAGCAGAATAAGTAACAGGAATGTTGGTTCTATCGACGTGCGTCCTTACCCTACTACAATCCCAGTGTCTGCAGATCCCACATTGCAATCATTCAAGTGGGAAACAGGCAATTGCATTGTGGGATTGAAATGATCCAAGTTTTTGCATGAGTGCAGGAACGTGAAGGAAGAAAAGATTAAAATGAAGGTATATATTTTGCCATGGGGAATTCACAGCAAGGGAGAGAGAGAGAGAGAGGTGCTTTCTCTGAGAAAAGAAACAAATATCCTTCAAAAGAAACACCATGACATTAGAACTTATCAAGCTTTTTAACAGGCTCTGACAATGTGCAGTTACCATGGCTTAAGTCTATAAACCCTCTACTTGGAGCTCTTCTAATGCTGGTTGAATCTGCACAACAATCTACTGGGATCGTTATCTGAAGAGGACGTGCAAAATCGTTGAGGACCCCTTCCACCCCGCACGCAGCATCTTCCAGCTGCTCCCGTCGGGGAAGAGGTACAAGAGGATCAGAGCCAGCGCCACCAGGCTGAGGAACAGCTTCTTCCCACGGGCAGTGAGAATGTTGAATGACCCAAGGAACTGCTCACACTGACCCTCCGAGACTCACCTATGTATGCAATAACATTTATTTATTTATGTATTTGCATATATGAATGCTTGTCCTGCATATATATTGTTTGTCTGTATGGGTGATGTCTGGTTGTGCATCTGCATGTTTTGCATCGAGGGCTAGAGAGTGAGATTGTACTTGTGCAACCAGATGATAATAAACTTGACTTGGTTTGACTTGAAGATGAGAGATGGAAGGCCTATACTTCTCTCTGGGACTCAAGAGACCATGAGAGGGCCAGGTGTTTCCTCCATCTCTGGCTATACTTGCTAGAACTTCACTGGTAACTTGTCATCTCTGTGTCACTCAGAGGAAGAGTTATCGCAATGTTGGAAGCAACTGCTATTTCGTTTGTGTCTGAAGAGGAAAACTGCACTGTGAAGAAAGCAGTGCTATTATCTTGGTAACAATTTCTCTAAATACAGGAGGGTGGATTGTATCTGTCCATCAGAATTTGCTCTGCCTGTACAAAATACAAAGTTTCTCTTTTGCATTTGTGCTTGAGATGACCAAACAGTTTGTGATAGTACGGATTCTATCACCAATGTGTCTATGTATATATTGTAGTATAAGATGGTTGTGATTGGCTGAGAGCATAGCCACGTCTACTGGCAGCTCTTAAAGGGTTGCTCCTAGCCAGACCCAGATCATTCTGGACTGGTCAACCTACATGTGATATGCTCCGGTCTTTTAGTTAATAAAAGCCTTGGTTTGGATCAACAAGCTTTTGATTGTTTCGACGTGCACTACACAGTTGAAAATAAGTTCTGAGTATTCTGACTATAAATGACTGTTAAGTGATTAAACCAAGTCTGTAAATTTGAAAGAAAAGTGGAAGATAATATAAATATACAGCAGACATGACTCCATTTGATGGAGAAGGTCAATTTAGATTTTTGGTTGCTACTTCAATGAATATTCTTGTTTAGACTTGAAATGTTAACCAACATATCTCTGTGGAATTGCATATGGTGTGCAATAGAAACATCACTGTGCAGTTTGCATTAGAGAACATGTATATTGATCTTTGTCATAGGAATAGATTACCAAACAGATAGAGGAAAAGATTTAGGATGTGCTCAAAACCTGCTTGATGCAATGCAACATTCCCTGACTCCTGGGAATCAAATTATAAAACTCTAATATTCGGTTACGCTTCAGACTTTGGTGTTGACAGACAGTTGGATTTTTTTTTGTCTATTGGAGGTTACTCCAGATAAGAAACTAACACACTTTTCGTTCATCTTGTTTTAGTTGTTATGCAGTAAATATATATTTAGGTGAAACAGAGGAGCTGAAATAGAGTGCGGTAAGAAGCCCTTGCGCGTTTAAATGTTGCATTGGTACACAGCTCCTGAAGTGTTTAAGGCAAGTGTGAGAAGAGGACTGGCGAATATTGATGAAGTGCGTGGGAATAGTGCACTGGTGTGTATATGCAAGGTCAGTGGGGGCTGGGGGGTAAAACACGTACAATACTGGAGACACTCAGCAGGTCAAACAGTGTAATGCTCTTTATTTAGCAAAGATAAAGGTGCATCACCAACATTTTGGGCTTGAACCCTTCATCAGAATCAGAATTTATTGTCATGATCAAGTCACGAAATTTGTTGTTTTACGGCGGCGTCACAGAGGAAACATTCATATTATAACCATCGTGTAACATCAAATATAAATAGTTCACAAAGAGTCAAAGTAAGGCTGTGTCTTTGGTTCATTGATCCGTCTGTGCTACAGGTCAGTGCTGCATGTCTCTGTCAGTGGGGATGGGAAGTATCTCTCTATACAGTGGGTTAGACGTCCGTGATACATGTCTCTGTCGGTGGGCTGGATGTCAGTGTTACATGTCAGTGCTGCATGTCTCTGTCAGTGGGGATGGGAAGTATCTCTCTATACAGTGGGTTAGACATCTGTGATACATGTCTCTGTCGATGGGCTGGATGTCAGTGTTACATGTCAGTGCTGCATGTCTGTCAGTGGGGATAAGAAGTATCTCTCTATACAGTGGGTTAGACGTCTGTGTTACATGTCTCTGTCAGTGGGGATGGGAAGTATCTCTCTATACAGTGGGTTAGACGTCTGTGATACATGTCTCTGTCGGTGGGGATGGGAAGTATCTCTCTATACAGTGGGTTAGACGTCTGTGATACATGTCTCTGTCGGTGGGCTGGATGTCAGTGTTACATGTCAGTGCTGCATGTCTCTGTCAGTGGGGATGGGAAGTATCTCTCTATACAGTGGGTTAGACGTCTGTGTTACATGTCTCTGTCGGTGGGCTGGATATCAGTGTTACATGTCAGTGCAGCATGTCTCTGTCAGTGGGGATGGGAAGTATCTCTCTATACAGTGGGTTAGACGTCTGTGATACATGTCTCTGTCGGTGGGCTGGATGTCAGTGTTACATGTCAGTGCTGCATGTCTCTGTCAGTGGGGATGGGAAGTATCTCTCTATACAGTGAGTTAGACGTCTGTGTTACATGTCTCTGTCGGTGGGCTGGATGTCAGTGTTACATGTCAGTGCTGCATGTCTCTGTCAGTGGGGATGGGAAGTATCTCTCTATACAGTGAGTTAGACGTCTGTGTTACATGTCTCTGTCGGTGGGCTGGATGTCAGTGTTACATGTCAGTGCTGCATGTCTCTGTCAGTGGGGATGGGAAGTATCTCTCTATACAGTGGGTTAGACGTCTGTGTTACATGTCTCTGTCAGTGGGGATAGGAAGTATCTCTCTATACAGTGGGTTAGACGTCTGTGTTACATGTCTCTGTCGGTGGGCTGGATGTCAGTGTTACATGTCAGTGCTGCATGTCTCTGTCAGTGGGGATGGGAAGTATCTCTCTATACAGTGAGTTAGACGTCTGTGTTACATGTCTCTGTCGGTGGGCTGGATGTCAGTGTTACATGTCAGTGCTGCATGTCTCTGTCAGTGGGGATGGGAAGTATCTCTCTATACAGTGGGTTAGACGTCTGTGTTACATGTCTCTGTCGGTGGGCTGGATGTCAGTGTTACATGTCAGTGCTGCATGTCTCTGTCAGTGGGGATGGGAAACCTGCCTCTGTGCAATGGGTTAGACGTCCCAATGTGTCTCAGCAGCGGGGTTGAGGTGCCGGATCCTCGGTCCTGGGCACAGAGAGGACATGGCTGTGAAACGGAAACGAGTGGCCTGCGCGTTGAACGCGGCGGACGCTTCCGCCCACCCACTCAGCTGATCGCGCTCCGCGCTTGCGCCGCGTGGACGCGGCGGACGAGGTGCGCCTGCGCGGCCGCAGCGGACGAGGTGCGCCTGCGCGGCGCCGATGACAGCACGAGCCCCGCCCCCCCTCCGCCCAGGTCACGTGGAGCGAGTGTCGCTGCTGCTGGAAGATGGCAGCCGCGTTGCCCGAGAGGAGGTCGCTGAACTACTGCGTGCACAAGTGGTCGAGCTATTCGTCGACTTACGTCCCGGAGTAAGTATCGGCCGTGGCGGGGACTTCACCCCGCAGATGAAATCTGCGCCATCTTCCTCCCTCCGCACGGGCTCCGATCACCATCTCCGCTCGGCCGAGCAGCCGGGAAAGCCTCGGCCTTGCTCACTGTTGGAGGTCGCTGGAGGCTTCACCAAGAGCAGGCTGCAGTCAGTGGGTGAGCGGTGGGAGCGACGTTGACTCCCCCGATGCTTTAGAAAGGTGTCTTCAAAAAAAAGGTGCAGACCCCCACTCCTGCATTCCCTTCTCCCGCACCCCCACTCCTGCATTCCCTTCTCCCGCACCCCCACTCCTGCATTCCCTTCTCCAGCACCCCCACTCCTGCATTCCCTTCTCCCGCACCCCCACTCCTGCATTCCCTTCTTCCGCACTCCCACTCCTGCATTCCCTTCTTCCGCACTCCCACTCCTGCATTCCCTTCTCCAGCACCCCCACTCCTGCATTCCCTTCTCCCGCACCCCCACTCCTGCATTCCCTTCCCCAGCACCCCCACTCCTGCATTCCCTTCTCCCGCACTCCCACTCCTGCATTCCCTTCTCCCGCACTCCCACTCCTGCATTCCCTTCTTCCGCACTCCCACTCCTGCATTCCCTTCTCCCGCACCCCCACTCCTGCATTCCCTTCTCCCGCACCCCCACTCCTGCATTCCCTTCTCCCGCGCTCCCACTCCTGCATCCCCTTCTTCCGCGCTCCCACTCCTGCATTCCCTTCTCCCGCACTCCCACTCCTGTATTCCCTTCTCCCGCACCCCCACTCCTGCATTCCCTTCTCCCGCACCCCCACTCCTGCATTCCCTTCTCCCACACTCCCACTCCTGCATTCCCTTCTCCCGCACTCCCACTCCTGCATTCCCTTCTCCCGCACCCCCACTCCTGCATTCCCTTCTCCCGCACCCCCACTCCTGCATTCCCTTCTCCCGCACCCCCACTCCTGCATTCCCTTCTCCCGCACCCCCACTCCTGCATTCCCTTCTCCCGCACCCCCACTCCTGCATTCCCTTCTTCCGCATTCCCACTCCTGCATTCCCTTCTTCCGCACTCCCACTCCTGCATTCCCTTCTCCCGCACCCCCACTCCTGCATTCGCTTCTCCAGCACCCCCACTCCTGCATTCAATTCTCCCGCACCCCCACTCCTGCATTCAATTCTCCCGCACCCCCACTCCTGCATTCCCTTCTCCAGCACCCCCACTCCTGCATTCAATTCTCCCGCACCCCCACTCCTGCATTCCCTTCTCCCGCACTCCCACTCCTGCATTCCCTTCTCCCGCACTCCCACACCTGCATTCCCTTCTTCCGCACTCCCACTCCTGCATCCCCTTCTTCTGCGCTCCCACTCCTGCATCCCCTTCTTCCGCGCTCCCACTCCTGCATTCCCTTCTCCCGCGCTCCCACTCCTGCATTCCCTTCTCCCGCGCTCCCACTCCTGCATTCCCTTCTCCCGCGCTCCCACTCCTGCATTCCCTTCTCCCGCACCCCCACTCCTGCATTCCCTTCTCCCGCGCTCCCACTCCTGCATCCCCTTCTTCCGCGCTCCCACTCCTGCATCCCCTTCTTCCGCGCTCCCACTCCTGCATCCCCTTCTTCCGCGCTCCCACTCCTGCATCCCCTTCTCCCGCGCCCCCACTCCTGCGCCCCCACTCCTGCATTCCCTTCTCCCGCGCCCCCACTCCCGCGCCCCCACTCCCGCGCCCCCACTCCCGCGCCCCCACTCCCGCGCCCCCACTCCCGCGCCCCCACTCCCGCGCCCCCACTCCCGCGCCCCCACTCCCGCGCCCCCACTCCCGCGCCCCCACTCCCGCGCCCCCACTCCCGCGCCCCCACTCCCGCGCCCCCACTCCCGCGCCCCCACTCCCGCGCCCCCACTCCCGCGCCCCCACTCCCGCGCCCCCACTCCCGCGCCCCCACTCCCGCGCCCCCACTCCCGCGCCCCCACTCCCGCGCCCCCACTCCCGCGCCCCCACTCCCGCGCCCCCACTCCCGCGCCCCCACTCCCGCGCCCCCACTCCCGCGCCCCCTCTCCCGCGCCCCCACTCCCGCGCCCCCTCTCCCGCGCCCCCTCTCCCGCGCCCCCTCTCCCGCGCCCCCACTCCCGCGCCCCCTCTCCCGCGCCCCCTCTCCCGCGCCCCCTCTCCCGCATTCCCTCTCCCGCATTCCCTCTCCCGCATTCCCTTCTCCCGCGCCCCCACTCCCGCATTCCCTTCTCCCGCGCCCCCACTCCCGCATTCCCTTCTCCCGCGCCCCCACTCCCGCATTCCCTTCTCCCGCGCCCCCACTCCCGCATTCCCTTCTCCCGCGCCCCCACTCCCGCATTCCCTTCTCCTGCACCACCAGTTATGCGATAGAGAGAGAGCAACAGACAGCTTCATTGCAATGACATGGCTACAACACCCATTTGTCCTCCAGCATATTTATCTGCTGACCAATAACGAGCTGTAATTCAGCAATCAAGTGAAATAGAAAGTGCTTTTCGGTACTTGTGTGATTCATTTTCCCCTTGGAACCACAAGGAAATTCGGAATTGGCTATTATTTATTGTATTAGTCCATTGTGGGACTGTTTGAATTTAAGATTTATTTTTAATTGGTCAGTCGAAAGCCTTTTATTTCAATGACTCGCCATGCTCCAAAGGGCAATGTCCTGATTGTCGCGCCACGCACAAAACTGCTGGAGAAACTCAGCAGCAGGTCTAGGAAGTAAAGGGTTAACCAGTATAATGCAACGTGGTTATATTTTTAAGAAAGTTAGCTGATATGGTTCTTTAGTTGTGCAAGTGTTACATCCATTGAAAGGAGTACAAAGCTCTCCTTCAGAAAGGTTTCAGTCGATGCATTTGCTTGCACATGATCTTTGTAACATGTCCAGCATCTGCAAATACTGTAAGCCATTTCAAATATTTGGGAATGTTCGATAGGTGGTGTCTTGAGGCCAATAAAAACCAGGGCACTATAGTCCATTGCAAGGAGTGAAATATGTATTGGTTGAATCCTCTGACAGAACTGAACTGAGTTCATGTTGCAACTGCACATTTGGTGTGATTACTCAAATCTTCAATGTGGTAGATAGTTAAAAATGAACGGAAAACAAAACTTAGTTGAAATATTCTAATAATTAAAGCAGTGTGAAAAGCAAATGAACTATTTATCTTTAACAAAACTCCAATTGCTGACTGTTAATGTAGTTGTCACACTTTTCCCATATTAATGAACTTCTAAAAATGCAGTTTGAAGCATTTATCCAATTGTTTTTAGATTGCTTCAACTCCAGGTCATAATTGAAATATTGATCTGAAATTTTGACTTGGTTTTTGTCATAGACACTGCTTAACTTGAGTACTATATTGTCAATTATCCCTTGATTTCTCCCTGCCTCCCCCCCCCCCCCCAACAAATAATCCAATTGTTTTTGGTGTGGAGAGCAATTAGTAACACAGTAAATTCCTTGAACAGTTGAAAATAATTGCTTATCCGTATTGCTGGAACTGATTATTTTGCTTTCTTTTCCAGTTCAATCTAGTGTATTGGCAATCATGTCATAATTTATGTGGGAGGTGATTGCTTACTCATTGATTTAAACTAAACTAAGTTTTGATTTTCATGGTCGCTGAAAATATTAGTGTGGAGGAATGTTGAGGTATATGATTTGGTGCAATGGACAAGATACAAGGGTTGAAATTAGCTGCTGCTTCAACTATTTGTGAATTGCATAATAGCACCAGTTGATTTATTGAAATAATTTTGTACACGAGTATGTATTTTTGGTATGGCAAACATGGAGCTTAGGAAGAGGAGTGTGGCACTCAGCACCTGGAACTTGCTCTGTAATTTGATGATTGTTGCTTTTGAGCAATGCCTGAAGTGGGGGGCACCTTGCTTGCTACAACTTCCAATGGAAGAACAGATTTAACATTTTTGAAGAGGCTTTGGAGGTGTGATTTGTCATGAGAATTTACAACATTTTAGATTTTTATATTATCCAGCACTTGCAGTTTTTCATTTAGATTGAGAGAAGTTTTGTCACTGAGCTAATGGCCACTTTGTTTTGTACTGTCTTTGGAAAGGTGGATTTCTGGTTAACTTTTCTTTTGTTTGGACTGCCTCAGGGTTGTGCATATGCTTTGAGGTGAGGTTTGCTCTCAAACTTCTAATTCAGCTGGTATTTTTTCCCTTTAATATGCAAATTGGATAACATGCTGGGAAGTAGGGATGCAAGGGGAAATGTTCAGAGGTGACAAGTGATCAAGGGTAGTGTTGATATGAAGAGGGGATAGTGAGAGTTTGTGAAGGAGTGATTGACTACTGACAAGGCAACTTATTCCTGTATCCTTTAACAGTCAGACATGATGAGTGTAGTAGATCTATAAAAATTCATTCATGTGTTAGCCCTGAGCTGGTGCCTACTCATGAATGAATAATCAAAACCTAATCCTGTCAAATTGAGAATGAGAGTTTGTCATGTATGGATGCATTGAAATTCTTGCTTGCATGCAGGTGCATAGCGTGCACAAGTAAAGGTTATTTTTTTATCAAAGGTTCATTGTATTGTCATTAATAAAAAAAATAGAATATACATGTCTGCTGTAAAGCAAATAGTCACCATGAGCATTGCACAGTTCCCCAACAAATAGAAAAAAAGAGAAGCAAAATAAAATTCCTTCAGATTTGCTTCCAGCACTCCAACAGCTGCACAGACTCCTGTTCAAACCATGGCAACCTGAGCTCCAAATCCAACCTCTGTAGGGTCTTCAGTGCCCAAGGCCCTTCTTGTCCTCTGTACCCTCTTGGATCCCAGTTCATATTCCTGGTTCCCATGATCCAGTCTTCAGAAGCTTGCAGCCTACATGGATCCTTTGGCCTCAAGTCGCTAACAGTCCAAAGCCTTTATGAGTTCTTCAGCTGCTGATCCACTCACTGGTCTGCTGCCATAGTCACCTTCCTCTGGAGTCATCTCCCATGGTTCTTCTTTTTTACTTGGGGGAGGGGGTGGAAGGGAGGAGTGGGGGTGGTGCAGTGTTCACGCAGTTTGAGCAACTGTTGACACTCCTGTGGTGAATGTCTGCCAAGCTGCCTGTCTCCCCTCTGGCGAGCCTTGCTGTACTAACATTGTCTGTGCATTATCTCTACTGTTAAGGACACTCCCCTTGGGTATAACTGTGTATGCACCTATTGTCTTTCATTAGTGTACCATGAGTTTCTGCTAATAAAGGCCATAATTATTGTTTGACCACATTGTCTTTGTCTACTTCATCAACTGGCACTTCAACTCCTCTGGAGTTTGCAACTCCTTGTGTTACACTGCTCAGCACAGGTGCTGCCATCTTGGTCACAGGCCCTGAGGTTGCAGGTTTTAAGAAAAAAACATCCGTCAGTTCCTTTAACAGGCTATTTAAAGCCTGTAAGGAGGCGTTGGCATCATGACCAGGTGGTAGGACCCTGTGGAGCAGCACTGTGTCTCCACTGCCTATTCTCCTTCGTCCACACTAGTGGCAGTGCTGTTATTTTTTTAATAAGCAATGAGTATCATACATTTTTTTCTCATTGTATTTTAAAGATAGATTAATATTAACTGTGGCAGTTGATGTGGAAACTATTTTGTTCCACTGGTGCAGACAGATCTTTGGTCCTGTGTTATGCTTCAGGTAGTGCAGGGAGATTCAGGATCATGAAAGCTGTTGGGGAGGGAAAAAAAACGGTTTTTGAACTTTAGTGCAGTACCTTCTGCCTGAAAGAAGCAGCAAGATCAGAATCTCACATACGAATATTAAATAGACTGGAATGAACTCGACTCAGTTTTACACTTTCTGAAGGCTTGTGCATTTCTGGGCATGCAAGTTTCCAAACTCAGCTGCCACAGTACATCTGTAGAAGTTTGACAGAATATTGGATGATGTGCCAAATCTTTGATTGTCCAAAATGTGTGGAAACCTCAAAAAAAAATCAAATGATCACTGGTGCAACTTAAACTGTTGGTAGAATTTTAAGCATTTTATCAAAATAAGTTTCTTTTCGTGGAGCAGTTCTGAATGCATTTTGAGAATTAAAAGAAGTATTTAGAAATGGCTTATTTCTAATGGCTGGACTGCAAGAAAAAGTTAACATTTTTATGGATAGAGGTGAATACGTGAAGTAGCTGCCTTTTGAAGTGAGCACTTTCAATGTGATTTGTGGAATAACCCAAGTCTCAACATGGACAAGATGAAAGAGCTGATCATGAACTTCGAAGACCAGGAATGACCACCCTCCCCTACAACTCCAGTGGAGATTTCCAAGTTTCTTGGAGTTCGCTTAACCTATTGTGGACACACAACATTTCCTGAGAAGACTAAGTGGTCAAGGTTACCAGCCACCATTCTGTCAACCTTCTGTAGGAGCTCTATTGAAAGTATCCTGGCCAGCTGAATCACTGCCTGCTGCAGAGAAATAGATTGTAGGTCAATCCACAGGACCATAAGAATGGCAGAGAGGATCACTGGAGTTTATCTCCCCCCCAAAATTGACGTGATCTTCTGGGATCGTTGGAAGCGAGCATGCAAAATTGGTGATGACCTCTTCCACCTTGCACACAGCATCTTCCAGCTGCTCCAGTTGAGGAAACAGAGTATCAGAGCTAGCACCGCAAGGCTGAGAAATCTGAACAAACAAAGGCACTGCTCACGCGAGCCATCTGATCTCATGTTCATGAAGCAACATTTATTTATTTATTTGACTATATGAATACTTGTCCTATATATATGTATTGCTTGTTTGTATGCGTTTTATCTGGTTGTGTGTCTGCATATTTTACCCTGAGGACCAGAGAACACTGTTTCGTCGGATTGTACTTGTGCAATCAGAGGACAATAAACAGTTGATGCACATTGAGAGACATTCTTGCATGACAATGTATTGCTGAGTCTTTCAGGGCAGCAGACCCTATGATATGGAAAGGTTGCGTTTTAGAAATTGCCCTTTTCTCTCAGACAAAATCTTGTTTCCCAATGAATCCCATATCCTAAGGGGAGTTGTGTTCTAAACAGATGTTTTCCTCCTAAACAGTAATAATGAGCAAGCTGTTGGTTCAAGATGGGAGGCCACTTGGAGAGATTTGCTTGAAAACTGATCACTGCTGACCACTTGTATTTGGAAACACAAGTGACTAGATGTTTATCACCTTGCAGCCTTATGTTTGAATGGAAACTTAAATGCCTATCAAATACAAGAAAGGGTTTAGCAATATAACTGGCAAAAAAGTCATTTAGTATTACAATTTTCACTTAAACTTGGCTGTTTCTGTCCTTTTGCGAAGAAATAATATGGAAATCTGTTATGAAATAAAACAAAATTATAGGCAGCAAAATGAAATGCTGTACTTCAGGGAAAAAGCCATCTTTTCAGCAGGTACAAATGCTTAAGTTCTGTTGTGGTGAATTTTATTCAATATCTGATTTTTGAATTCCAGGCCAATACCCAGAATGCTGGGCTTGACATTAGTGGTTTATGGGCACTAAGAAAATATCTTGGGATTTGATTCAGAATAACTTTATGGAGCTTCAGTTACTGGGACTAAAACAGTACAAATTTAAGCTCGTTGAATTATGTCAGAAGGTAGCTTGGAGAAAGACTCCAGTTTCTTCATTTAAAAAAAATGTCTTAGAAGAGTGGTTTTCAAATCGCCTTCCTAACTTGCATACCACCTAAAACAATCCCTATGCAATAAGTGCTGTGTGATTAGTAAGAGATTGCTTAATTTGGGATGTGGTGGGGGAAGGTTGCAAATCATTGTTCTCGACCTAAGGCTCAATTGTTACTGAAATATTTTGCTTGAGGAAAATTTGTCATTGTCCCCCATTTCCTTTGGAGTTAGGAAACCGTGCACATAACGAGCCAGTTAAAACAGTGGTTTTCAAACCTTTTTCTTTCCACGCACATCCACCTTAAGTAATCCCTTACTAATCACAGAACACTTAAGACATAGAGATTACTTGAGGTGGAATGTGAAGTTAGGGGGGTAGTTTGTAAACCACTGCCTTAGAACAAGCAATTTATTTGCACTTAGAATTTATAATGCTCCCAATGTGGTCCTTTGATATTGGAGAAACCAAGTGAAAATTGGGTGATCACTTAACAGAATGTACCTGTTCAATATGCTTGAGTGACCCTGAGATTTCTCCATTCCATTTTCAGTGTCCTCTACTGTCTTTGACCTCTTGTTTGGCTGAATAACAGGGTATTGTCACCTTCTGGATTTGATATTGAATGTAACTATTTTTGTGCAACCCCCTTGTGTACTTTTCCCTCTTCATTCCAGTTATACTTTTGTCTGCTTCCTTTATTTGATCTCTAAGCTTCAGGTTTTTAAACATTAGAAACATGAGAAAGACCAGTGCTAGAGTTGGCTTTTTGCCAATTCAAGACTGCTCTGCCATGGCTGATACTTTCTGAATTATAGTCTTACCCTCTTTCCATAGCCCTTAATATCTATTGTGTATAAATCTCTCTGCGCTTTAACATATTGAGGAACTTGACCCCATGGTAAAGAAATCCATGTTCCCGACTCTCTGTGAGTAAAGAGATTTCTGGACCTCTATCCTGACTGACTCACTCCATTTCCTGAGACTGAACCCTTGTTATACTCGGCCCATTCAGAATTTTAATCCCCTATCATTTCTCTGAAAGCCAAGTGACTACAACCATAGCTTACTGAATTTCTCCATGTGAGGTCATTTGGCTGTCCCAGGAATTAGTCTGGTATACCCTTGATGTGGAAAGTGTATCCTTTCTTAAGTTAGAAGACATAAATTGTAGGCAAAACTCCAGATCAGATCTCACAAGGCCTTGAATCTCCAGAATATGATGCTTGCTGCTATTACTCTTGCAGTGAAGGCCAACATGCCACTTACCCATAGCAAACTTTCCTGTTTTTTCCAGGCTTACTCTTCATTTTTCCTTTTTGCTTCAGAAAGGAGCACGCTCATCTGTTGCTTTTCCCTCGTTACGGAAAGAAGACGTCTTTTTGTATTTTGATCATTGCACAACAAGATTATTAACCATCTCTAATTGCTCACCCAATCTAGGATGGCCTGTTCCCAGTTGGCACCACAACAAATGGATCAAGGTCCATGCCATACAAAGTCTGGGAATTCATCCTGCATAGTATTACTTCACATTTAGTTTGAACAGTCTATGTTCTCGCTGCTGCCATCAGGGAAGAGGTTTAGATGCCATAAGACTCACACCACCAGGTTCAGTAACAGCTGCTACCCCTCCATCATTAGACTCCTCAATAACAAAACTCAATCGTAGTCTGCTTTACACAGAGATTCCGCAATACTGCCGTGAAGAAAACCCATTACTAAGCTGGCTTTCCTCTCTTTTTTTTTAAACTTTGAACCAAATAATGTTGGCATATTGCATTTCAGTGTTGTGGCTCCCTCTGCTGCTAGCTTAAAGGTGGGACTACATTGACCTACCCCCCCCCCCCCCCCCCCCGCCAATTCCATGTTCATATCTTTTACATAGAATGGTGTGGTGCAATCTTCTTGCCTTTGCATAGTCAGCTTATTTACATTTGTTATCTGTTTACAGTTCTTTATTTGTTTGCATGTATACACTGCGTATAGTTTTTTTTCCAATACCACAGAAAAAGGAATCTCAAGGTTGTATGTGATGTCTGAAATCTGTGGATGAAACTTGTGCATTATTACATTGAATTCCCTTTTTTAGGTCCTATCTACATTACCAGTCTTTGAATCAACTCCCACCCCAATATATTTCTTTCTGTCCATCAGTATTCTTAGCTCCATTGAGACTGAATTTCTTAATCTTTGCTCATGACTAACAATGTCTCCCCTTCTTGCTTATTTTTCTGAAATAATAGGACCATATTTCTGTACTGGCAATTATATTTTATCCATCTGCATCTATTTGTGCAATTAATTTGTCTTCCTGGTAGTGCTCATTACATTGAGATACAGGTCCTTTAGATTCATATTTAACAGCTTTATAGTTTTTTTGCAGACAGGATAGTGATGTTTAAGAGGTATTTGGGCAGGCATGTGAACAGGCAGGGAATAGAGGGATGTATGCCATAGGCAGATGAATGAAATTAGTTTTGATTGGCATTGTAGTCGGTGGGCTGAAGGACCTGTTCTGGCGCTGTGCTGTTTTTTGTTAATTTTTGTACTGTAACTAGTGTATGAGTGACCCTATTTGCAAATTTGTATTTTAGCTTTTATCTTAATACCGCAGAATAGTGATGAGAGTGTATGGTTACAGAGTCAAGAATTTAATGAGAAATGTTCCTGCTGGTCACTTTGACATTTTTAACACCTTTCAATAATGAAAATGATAGGAAAGGTAGCATTTGAGGTTAATTGGTTGTCGTTCGAAGATTTCAGTATCTCATGCTTCCCTTGGTATTGGCGGAGTACTGGTGGTTTTTAAATAGGATTAACTGGAAGCTTGATTGAAAATTGAGTACATGTGTATTATGCTCTAAGGGGCACTTAAGCTGTAGCTCTCTGTAGTCAGTGAAATCAATTTAAATGAAAGCTGTAATATGTTCATCTCGTGTTTTAAATCAGATGGAGAGTCTTAAATTTAAACTTTATTTAGCCGTACAACACGGTAACGGGGCCTTTTGGCCCACAAGCCCGTGCTGCCCTATTTACCCCCAATTGACCTACACCCCAGGTATGCTTTGAACGGTGGTAGGAAACCCACGCAGACGTGGGGAAAGCGTATGTTGAGCGTCCAATCCAGGTGGCTGATGCAGTAACAGCGTTCCACTAACTGCTACACAAACTGTCCCATTTAGATTTTTACAAATAAATTCTGTTCATGTATTGCAAGAACTCTAGGGCATGTTGAAGTATTTATGCCATGATGTTATTATCTTGTATTTTAAAATGTGCACTGTTTTATCAGTACACATTGAGTGGCGAAATGAAGCACAGGTAACATGCTAGAAACTGGAGCAACAAACCAGCTGCTGGATGGGCAGCATCCATAGCTGAGGAGGAGTTGGTGGAAAATGGAGCCAGATTGGGGAGAGAAGAGTGGAGACAACAAGGAGCTCCCAGGACGAGGTCTTCCTTGCCAGATCATCAGATATCCTCCTTTTTCAAAAAAATGTGGCTTTTCCTCCACCACCATCAACTTAGCCCTCACCTGCATATCTTCCATTACCTGCACTTCTGCCCTGGCCCACTCCTCCCCCATATGCAACAAGGTCAGGATTCCTCCATGTCCTTACCTACCACCTCATCAATCGCCACATCCAAAATAGCATCCTCTGCCATTTCTGCCACCTACTACGTGATCCCACCACCAGACATATCCCCCTTCTCCTCCTCTCTTCACCTTCTGCAGGGACCACTCCCTCTGTGCTTCCTTTGTTCTCTAATCCTTTTCAATAATTGCTTCTTTGGTCTCTACCCATCTAATTGCGGGAGATGATCCACTTGTGCCACACCTCCCTCACCACCATTAGGGCCTCAAACAGTCCTTCCGAGTGAAGGTTATGAATCTGCTGCATCTGTAACAACCATTGTGGTTCACACTTGGTTGGAGAGACTGGATGCAGATCGCTTCAGTGGGCACCTCAGCTGTCCACTGCAATAGCATGGATCATCCAATGGCAACTCATTTCAATTACCTTCCCCATTCCCTTGCCCACTGTGAGAATTTGTCAATCATCTCATGGACTGCCGTACTGAGACCACTCGCAAATTTGGAGGAACAGCTCCTCATTCCATCTTTGCACCCTCCGATTTTCAATAGTATCCCTCACCCCCAATCTTTTCCTTGTCTTCCCTCTGTCTATGTGTGTGTGTCTGTGCGCACACATCGCTCTGTGTGTGTGTGTGTGTTCCTAACCCCAATCAATTTTCACCTCTCCTGTCCTCTTGTATCCAATTAATATCTTTTGTCCGTTGATCTATACACCTCCTCCTCCCATTCTTCCCTTTTCATCAGCTTTTTAAATTTCAGCCCCTTCTCCACTTTTTACTTACACTTTCAGGAAAGGCTCAAGCCTGAAACATCCTTACCTCCTATGGACACTGAGAATTTGTGTTTTTTACTATATTCAGTGTCTATAGTGTTTTACAACAAAGAACAGATGATAGAGTATGATTAGAAAGGAAGGTGGTGATTGGAACCAGGGCCAGGTGAGGGAGCAATGTTAAGCAGATTTCAGAATTATTGTCAGAGCATATACATGACATCACATACAACCCTGAGATTCCTTTTTTCTGCAGGCAATTACCAATAATTGGTAGTGCAAAAAAAATAAACTTCACAGTGTGAAAATGTAAACAATCAAAATAACTCTAAACAAGTAACAAATGTAAACTGACTGTGCAATACAGGGAGAGGAAAGAAAATTAATAAAGTACACAAGTAAGAGTCCTTAAATTAGTCCCTGATTGAGTTTGTTGTTGAGGAGTCTGATGGTAGTGGGGTAGCAGTTGTCCTGAACCTGATGGTGGGAGTCTTGTGGAACCTATACTATCCTGATGGCAACAGTGAGAACAGAGCATGTGTTGGGTGGTGTGGGTCTTTGATGATTGCTGCTGCCCTCAATAGTGGAGCCCTCAATAGCCTGTGATGTCCTGGGCTGTCTCCATTACTTTTTGGAGGGCTTTACGCTCACGAGTGTTGGTGTCCCCATACCAGACCGTGATTCAGCCGATCAGCACAGTTTCCACCACACGTCTGTCGAAATTTGCCTGGTTTCTGATGTCACACCAAATCTCCGCAAACTCCTGAAGAAGTAGAGGTACTTGTGTTCTTTTTTTCATCATGCAATTTGTACAGCAGATGGAACCAATTGGGAGTGGAGAATAAGGGACTTAGCTGGTTCAGTATGTGGGTGTTAGACAGAACCAGATTGGGGAGGGGAAAGTTACTGTGTAATGGGGCCCAGATAGGTTTTTTGAAAGAATTGTGCATGTTGAGAGGACCTTGATGAACTGGAAGGGGAGAAAAAGGAAGAGAGGAGGATGTGGCTTGCTTGAAATTGGATAATTCAATTTCCAAATAGTTGGGTTGAATTCTTCACTTGTGAAATAAGAGTTATGTTCCTCTAGTTTGTGTTTGGCCTTATTAAGACAGTGGAGGAAACTGAGGATGGATGGTTCTATGTGGGAATGGGGAGGGAAGTTGAAATGGCTTGCAACTGAGGAGCTGAAGTTTTAATGTCTAAATGACACTAAATGTTGATGGCTTAATGCCTGCACCAGCAGCCTGCACATTATTCCCCACATAACCTGATCTGAACCTACCAACTGCCAGAAATATAGATGGATTAAATGCACGATTAGCTACTGTACTCTGACGTTGACAGGATTCTGACTACTGGAGCTTAAAGAGATGACAACATGCAATAATACAGGAGCAGGCTCTTAGCCCAAGTGTCGGAGCTGAGCAAAGCTCTGCTGTTTGCACTTGACAGATCTCTTTCCATCCCTATCATGTTCAGTGAAAGGAACTGGTGATATGAGCTAGAATGAGCAGCTAAATGTAATAAATTTTTCCAGAATTTTTGTTTGCCACAATAGTTTATAATTGAACTTGTACATCTACTGAAATGATTCTGTCAAACTTGAGTGATAATGTCTTAAATATTGTCTGAGAGGAACACATTCTTTGGCATTTTATTTATTGCCTGTATAAGAGGATCTTATCTGAATTTAAACTGGGAAAATTCATTTTTCAAATTGATTTTTAAATTTTACCTGTAATCTTAAAATGATTTTGTTGCTTTACAATGTGCAATGAAAGCCATGTGTATTTAGCTCTTAGCAAAAAATCTGCAATGGTCAAAGATTTTTAAATTCTCTGGATTGAAAAATTAAATTACAAAATTGAATCAAAGATCCAATAGCCACTAGTAAAAAAAAATTGATTATCATTTCAATTAAGCGTGTTCAGACTAATTTTTAAACATATTTGTACACTTCACTGTGTGAATGTTAAATGGCAATCTGGATAGTTAATTTTTGGCTTTCACATCTTTGTTCCTCTGTTATGGCATCTTTAGAGTTTTCGGTGCTCTGAAATTTTATATTTTCTTTCTCCCACCACCCCTCCAAAAATGTTCTGCTTACATGGTTTTTGGATATTGTTGACGAGAATTCCATCACAGTTCATTACCAATGAAAAGTTGAGATGCCCTTTAATGTTAGAGAATATACCCCATTGATCTGAAGTCATACAAGCTAGACTCTGAATGTCAAGTGCATTAGTGGAGAGAATATTTTTTAAGATGACTCAGTGAACTTCAAGTCAGCATTGCATTATAAATACTTAAATTCCCCTACCCACCATAGTTAGATTTAAATTTGCCTCATGGCAAATTGTTTGGCCCCTGGCTAGACGAGAAACCAAACCACTAAGTGCCTTTTAATTTTCTGTTGTTGGTGGCTGTGCTGTCAGTTAACTGAGCTGAAGATTCTGCAATTCCCTCCAAATCCTTTTTGTTTTCTTTTTGGGATACTTTTTAAAACCATAACATTCATTACATCTTCTTAATTGGCTGAGTGTTGCATTTAGTTATATTCCTCTTTGAATATAAATACTTTAAAAAAAATCACAAGACTGGCAAGCAAAGTGTGGTCCAAATTTTTTACATTTGTAATTTTAATTTTTAAAGTTGGGTAGAAAGCTCTGCTGACCATTGAATCTATGCTGCCCAATGACACCAAATGAACGTTACAAACCTGTATGTTTTGGAGGATGGGAAGAAACCAGAATGATATAATTTTTAAATTTGACCAAAGCAAAACAGCATTCATGGAGCAAAATAACAAGAGAGATTTTTCCTCTGCACAAATCACAGTATGATTTTGATCTCTGCCTTGAATATAGTTGGTCCTTCAATTTTGCTGTGGACATTATAGTTTATTGCTGTGACAGAAGTGGTGCCTCTTGTATGCAACGGATGCAAGAGCAAGTAGATTGGTTGATGCAGCATTAAACAAGTTTTCGGAAGTTAACACCAATTGAAGCTGTAATGTTAATTTGATCTTTTTGTCTCAAAATTTGTTGCTGAGATCAAGAGTAACTTAAACCCTCGGCACAAATGTATGAAGAAGTATTACTTGGTATTAATATTATTTGGATTTGACATGAAACAGACTATTTCAATAAAACTGAACATGCATATATCTTCATTGTGTTACAATACTGCCATTGCATTTCATATTGTCAATTTTTAAACTTGGCCCTTCTGGTTCAAAAGTAATATTTCTGAAGGAGGTGAGCTAACTCTGAGAGTCAGCTGCAATCAGTTGGTAGCGAAATAAACTTGTTATAACTGACTGAAAATTGACATAAAAGTGAATTTCTTCGTCTTTAAATGCAAACATAATGGCAATATACAATTTTATTTGACTGCCAAGATTTCTCTTTCTTCGTCTTTAAATGCAAACAAAATGGCAATAAACAATTTTATTTGACTGCCAAGATTTCTCTTTCACTTTTTCATTTTGTTGAGCAGTATCCATCTTGACACTTTTGCAAATTGTCGGCATTTTGCATTTACTCCTGGATGGGAATGCCCAGTGTCATTTTGAGTTAATAGTCTGCCCTTGTGTGAAGATTCTTCTGCTTCAGTTAGGAACTGAAATAGGGCATTGATCTGCTATGATATTTCTCAAGAAAAGTTTGTAATTTGCATTGTGTAAATTACTACATATTGGTCTTGTAAAACATTTCTTAAATTCTGGGTCACAAAGAATTTAAATTCAACTTTGCAGTCAGATAATTTGGGGTTGATATGGATTTTTTTGCACCGATGTCAGCCTTTTGAGTTATGGCTTGGTGGGAATTTTTATGAAATTGGCAGTATTAGACCTCCATTTGTGAAGGGACATGGGAGGCTAATGGGAGGTTAATATCTGAGACCACTACCTGTGCATAGCATTGTTGAAAAAAAAAGTGGACAATTTCCCTCTGCTTTTTTGTTTGCGAGACCAGGATGGAGGTCCTGCATTTTGTCTAATTTGTAGCTATCTGTAAACTTGTGTATACATCTGTAACTTAATTCAGGAACATTAGTAATGGTCTTTGAGCTATCTGCCAAGATTGATCGACACACCTTTTGATTACTGATTTATGAGTTCTGTTTGCATCATTTGTTTCTTATCCAGTTAATGAGAAGTATGATGTTCAGGCTTTGGGGAGGGGGGAATGTTTCAAGATTCCTTCCTATACAGGTCTCTTAAGAGTCCAGTTCCGATTAACACAGCATACACCTTGATCTTGGTGATTATTCTTGAAATATTTGAGGAAGAATTGGAGGAGAATCCTATTTGTGCTCGAAGCCAAGATTGCTTGGAACTGCACCCAATGCTGCTTGTTGAAAAGGTGGTGTTTTAATATGAGAAACTAATACTGGCATTTATTTTCTTCTAGGAATATCTTGGTGGATAAACCTAATGACCAGTCTTCAAGATGGTCCTCTGAGAGCAACTATCCACCTCAGGTGAAAAAATTCACAACTGTTCTCTTTGGAGACTTCATTATTATTATTGGGACAAAGTTTTTAAAAAAAAAATTCTGCGCTCATTGAAGTTATTGCATCCAAACTTCAGCATTTTCCTGAAGTTCTCTTGTCTTTATTCCTGTGGTTGAGTCTGACTAAATCCTGACACTGTTACTTTTTTACCCTTTAAATTTAAATGCAGTAAAATTCCTGGTATCTGGAATTAAAGCAACTGGCAAAAAAATTGAGGAAATTAATAAAAAATATAAGAATAAAATAAAAGGTAAAAAATGCACAAGTTTAAAATTGTAAAAGTACGTGTTCTCTGAAGTAACAAAAAACCTTGGGTGAAGATGGGAGCAAATATTCAGCCAGCAGAGGGTCTTGGTCGTGCTTTGTTCAAAGCAGCTGTTTGAATAAAGTTGTGTGAAACAGCGATGGCGTCGCCCAGGACGAAGAGCTGGTCGATGCCGCTCACCATTGGAGTGACTCTTAAAGTGTCTCATTATCCCTGCTTGGTAAGAATTGTTTAGTAGAGGCTTTATCTATAAACTTGGGGGAGTGGGGGTAAATTATCTATAATGTAGTTCTTCTTTCAGGCAGCTCTGTGGAGGGGGAGGAACCTGCAGATGCAGTGATGGTTAACTGTTTTTAAAGAATGTGACTGAAAATAAAGTAAAATGCTTTAAGGTTTATATGTTCATGCAAGTGAAGTTTGTTGAGTGTAAGTACAATATAGTATTTTAGTCTTTTGTATTTTAAACAGTTTATTCTTAATGCAAGAGTATTAGTTAGGCATTGTAAGAGTTAGTTTCAAAGCAAGTGTAAAATACACTTATCCAGCATCTAACAATCCCAATAGGTGCTGATTCCAGGGGCTTTTACTGTATTTCTAAACCTCAGCCATGTGGGCCAATTTGTATAAAATTTCTAGAACTTAATCTTGATTAAAATCACCTTTTCATGAGAATTCTTGGGCGTTATAAATTTACGAAGAATGTGCCTTGACTCGTGGGTTTGATCTTTTTTAAAAATACTTGAGTAATTCCAATTTGGGCATTTTTTCATGGCACAGCTGCTGATGTCAAATGTAAATTTTCTGCTTGTAGATGTGTTTAACACTTTCAAATAAATGTTTAACTCGCAGCTTTTTGCAGGCAGTACCTTTGAAATGAATAAATATCTTCTGTGCTGTTCTAGAAAAAAATAGTAGAGCTGTTGTAATGGCAGCATTGCCGCTCGTGCGAGCCTTTGAAGACCTAGTGCTGTTCCACAGGGTCCTACTGCTTGGTCCTGATGCTGATGGCTTTGTAAAGGCTTTAAATGGCCTATGAAAAGAGCCATTGGTGTTTTTAACTCCTGCAGCCACAGAGATCTGCGCCCAAGGGTTGGCAGACTCCAGGGACCAGAGGGCATTAGAACACTCCCTTGTGGAGAAGCATTGGTGACAACCCTACAGGATTGTGACCACAGCAGCAGACCAGCGAGGGGCTCACACGGTCTGCAGGCTGGAGTGACTGGAGGTTGAAGGACACTTGCACAGGCTGCTGGCGACATGCAGTTGAAAGACTCTCACCAGTCTGTGGTTGCTGGGGACTAGTTCATGGGAACCATGTATTGGAGTGCACTGAAGGCAAGAAGGGCTCCCGAAGGTCCTCGGGTGCTGGACATTTTCAGATCACCTCAGAGGTATGGATTTGGAAGATGGGTCACCAATGATTTTAACTGGTGTCTGTGTGGCTGAACAGGTTATGGGAGGTTGGAGGAAAATCCATGGCCATTCAGCATCTGGAAGAACTCTCTTTGCTTCTTTTCAACTGTTGTTAGGGGCTCGTGGAGACTCTTAGCTTGCCTTATGGCAGACTAAGGTTGAAGTATATCGCGTATATTAAATTTTTAATGTTTTATGTGACAGTAAAATGGACCTTTAAACCTTTTATTTGTTCGTGTATAACCTTATTTTAATTTGTTTGACAATTTAATACTATAATTATGAATTCACTCTTCCAAAAGATGAGAAGGTCCTGAGAGCAATTCAACACAGAACATTAAAGTATCTTCTGAGCCCTAACACTTTTTCTTTAGGCTGCTGGAATGGAATTAAATGCCACGTTTCAGATTTTAACTTGGTTATGAGTTGCCACACTTATCCCCTTTATTTTCATTACACCTTTATTTTCATTATCCCCATCTCTGTTTTACCAAGACTGGATTATTCAAAAACGTTGATTTTTTGTTTTCCCCTGCAGAAACTTAAATCCAATGATCATAATTTGTATTGAGTGCCATTTTCATAACATGCAATCAAATATATATTTTGGGGCTGGGAAGTGCATTGCAGGTACAAATTGGAAAATGTGCAAGAAATCCATTAGCTGCTATCAAAATAAAAGGGCAGAAAATACTGCGAACTTTTCCAGAGCAACTGATATTTTCCAAAAGTACCTGTTGTAATCTTGTTACCGACTTGCCATTTATTTGGCTGAAAATGTATGAAAAATGATTTTATCTTTTCACTTTGTATTTTGTTCATAGTGATTTATGACCACATGGCCTCTGTTTCACTTTAGGTTGAGAAATTTGATTTGCAGTCAAGAAACTGTATTGGCCTGCGAAAAATGTTTATGGATGTTATCATTTATAAGCATAATTAAGATTTAATTTGTCTTGTGTTTTGTCTTTGTGGATATATGAAAGGTCAGCTTTTACTTTCAGGCATTAGTTTTATACATTTCTTGACCAAAGGACAGAGGTGAGATGAGTTCTGTGCAGTTTATTTTATGCTTGCTATACAGTGGAAATTACCTTCAACCAGTACTCTTTTATTCACTTAAAGTCCTATTTTCTTGGTGACAATTTTGGCATGGATTGTTTCCATTTCATCATTTGAGCTGCTTTACTCCCACTGCATGCTGTGGCAAAGCCGGAACAATCTTGTAAACTTAACAGTGAAAAATGGTCCTTAAAACATGCAACATTGTACATTGAACAATAACATTATATCCGCTGCCGGATCCACGCATCCATCCTCTGGCTCTATCAAGGATCGAAAGCTCGTCTCCCTGGACACTGCCCCTCCCCTTCCTCCACCATTTTATTTGGGTGCCTGCCTGCATTTTGATGATGGGTTCAAGCCCGAAACATTGGATAAGTATCTTTATCTTTGCACTGTAGAGTGTACACTATTTGACTTGTTGAGTTTCTCCAGCATTGCTTTTACCACATTGTACTTGTCTATTTAAGAGCTATTTCTTAAAAGGAGAATGGGCATATACTTTCTGTCCTTCCTGAAACTTGATTTGTACGACTCTTGGGTAAGTCAGTACAAGACCTTTTGCAATGGTCGTTAAAGTTGTTTTATTCTGGTGTACACTATGGCCCAAGTAAATTGTCTGAGACTTGCTGTGAAATGGTAGAGATTTGTAAACGGCTACAGCCATCACGCAAACCAACCTTCCTTCTATTAACACCATCTGCTGTCTCATCAAATGTGCTAATGTATTGAAGGCTTAATTTTGCCCTGGTCATTCTCTGATCCCCTTTCATCAGGTAGAAGATGAGCTTGAAACCAGGAGCCTTCAAATTCAAGGGCAACTTTGTTCCTGCTGTTACCAGATTCTTCTTACTGGCATAAGATGGTGCCTTTGCACTGTTTCTCTATACCTTGCAATTTGTTTGTTAATTTTGTGCTACCTGCTGTCTGAGTTGACTTATCTAAGCAGCATGAAACTTCTACTGTACATGTGACTATAATTTGGTTCATAACTTGGGTCTTTTCATTTGTTCCATGAGAATATGTGAACCTTTAAAAAAACATGTAGTTTGAATGCAACAGTGTATGGCAATATGTATCTGGTGTATAAGGCAGTGTATGCCCAGTTATCATTCATTGAGTCTTGTCTGCTGCTTGTTGCTGTTTGACATCTCACTGATTGCACTGACTTAAATGAGTTCAGCAGCTTATTCTTTTAATTTGACTCTTTTTGAGACACTTGGGGTATAACGGCAGCCTGGCCTGCTGATATCTGTCCAGCTTTGTTCTTTGAAGCTTAATTCCTAAACTTTGAAAGTGTGATCCTTTAATAACCTGACTTCAGTCAACATCCACTGGATACTGAAACTCTCTACTTTCCGTGAAGAAATCTGTTGTGTTGAATACTAGAAAGCTTGTATTGCCACTTTTCTTTATGAATTCTGTTGGGAGAAGTGCCGCCTTGAATCTTAAGATGACACTGAATATCCTGTCTGAATGTATCATCGTTTCTTGAACCAATGAGATTTTCTCTGCATCGCTGGTAATAGAATAGTTTTCTTTTCAATAATCTGCATTGGTGCTCGCAAAGAATTTTGTTGCACTCTGTTAATTGCCTTTGTTTCTTTCCCTTCAGTACTTGATGCTGAAACTCGAGAGGCCAGCAATAGTCCAGAGCATCACCTTTGGAAAATATGAGAAGACTCATGTTTGCAACCTGAAGAAGTTCAAAGTTTATGGTGGAATGAGTGAAGAAAACATGACTGAACTGTTGTCAAGGCAAGAAATGAACAATAAATGATCAACATTGTTTCTGAGTTTTTACCTTCCATCTTGAGTGTCAGTAAATTTGCTCTTGAGTTTTTGCATTCCACAAATTGGTTCCGTTGATGATCGACTGAGCTGAAGACCCAATTAAAGATTTTGCATATTAGTTCTAGAATGACAAATCGCTCGAGTTCCATTACTTCATCGTGTAAGGTGGAGTTTTGAAACCTATTTGTCTGGCTTCTGATGTTGTCCTGCTTGCCATCCATATTCTATATTTGTGTCAATTTTTTGGTCAATGGTGGTGTAGAGTAATGACCCCAATGAGTTGAAGAAATGTTTTTTTAAGTCTGTCAGATTCTCAATGATCTTGCATCAAATTTTATTATTCCACATTATTCTTTAATGGATATATAGGTAAAACACCATGGTGGTTAGTGTTTAGCATGGTGTTTTGAAATTTTGGCAGCATCTTGCTATTTGAAATCTGATTGATTAAGGCTGTGAGTTGCACAGAACTAATTGTCCATGGAATTTTTAGTTTTGAATCTGCATTCAGAATAGCAGGCATCTTGTCTTTGGAAGCACAATTTTATCTGTGGAAATCAAAGCTATTTGCTTTTGTAATTTTATTTTTTCAAGAATACATTGGTTTCATTTTCCTAAATTTTATGCTGTTTTGTATTGGCCAAACTTTTTTGTATTTTCCAATAACTTGGTTGAAAGAAAAGGAAGTTGATCAATAGTGTACACAAGGCAGCAGTGATTCAACGGTTCTCTTGCTGTTCTTATTTTTTTTCTTAGCTTGTAGCATCTATAAGTCCATAAGACATAGCAGCAGAAATAAGCAATTCAGCCCATTTAGACTACCTACTTAATCATGAGCTGATCCATTTTCCCACTCTGCTCCATGACCTTTGTTGCCCTGGCTAATCAAGAACCTTTCAATCTCTGCCTTAAATACACCCAGCCTCCACAACTGCTTGTGGCAACAAATTCCACAGATTTGGCACCCTCTGGCTGAAGAAATTTCTACACATCTCCAGGTTTTGAAGTTGAACTTTGTCTTGGTAAATATTAAGTTTAAAAAAAAAACAGTGGTGAGGTGATTGAACCTTCTAATACAAGGTTGCTGAAGAGGGTGAAATAAATATTTAACCTTTTGAAATGTTCAGATAGTTTTGGGAAAGTTAGGAAAGGCATTCATAATTAAGTGTATTCTAAATGCAGATGAATAGACCATTTGGAAGAGTGGGCTTAATTGGAAAGAAAGCTTAATTAAAATACACAGAAAAGTAACCCAAATAGTCCTTGCCCACAATGCTCACTATTCTTTGAAAATTCTTTAGTCTTCAACTGATACTACTCAGCCCACTGAGTTATTTCAGCAGATTGTATTTTGCTCTAGATTCCAGCATTTGCAATATCTGGTAGGTCTCCAGTACATTTCAGGCCAGCCAACAATTCACAATGAGAAACATGGAAGTAACAAATAATTCAGTTGTAAATGTGATATGCCACAGTAGACAATATCACAAAAGCTTCCAATTGCAATTGAGTAAGGAAAATAATCTTGATGCTGAGGGCGAAAAGAAGAGGGTTGGCAAGAAAACATAAAGATAAAAGATGAATCAAAAAATTGGCATCTATTAACAGTGTTTGGAGGACATAAGAATGAATGTTACCTGGCTTGTGAAAGACTTAACATCGACATTTCTAACAAGGACAAATTAGTAATTTAAACTCTGTGTTTGGAGACAGGAGAGTTCAATTGATGGAATCTAAAATGGTGGGTTTTTGTATAGAAACGTGTTGAGATGTGATGTTATTTTTATAGGTAGTACGTGGATCTTTTGTATGTATTGGGAAAAAATTATCTGAACAACTCATCTTATGGATGTTAAGTTGCATTGTAAGAACTGTTGGATATATTGCCTCTGTTTCAATGCCCAATTAAGATTCCGTCCATTTTTTTGAAAGTTACTGCTATTAGAAGCATTCTGATTTTTTATTTTAAAACCACTTTTTAGTCTGTTGATGAGTCATGAAAGCACAAGTGGCGTAGCAGATAGAATACGTCAAAGCAGTGGCAGAATTTTGGAATTTCCGTAATTGATACTGATTGTTATCTCGGTCTGCAACATCCTGGGGACCACTCTTCACTCCATCCAGGATATCTACAAGAGGCGGGCTCTTAAGAAAGCAGCCTCTATCCTCAAGGACCTCACCACCAGGTCTTGCCCTCTTCACTCTGCTACCATTGGAGCCTGAAGACAAGCACTCAGTGGCACAAGGATAGCGACTTCCCCTCGGCCATCAAGATTCCAGAAAGAACCATGAACAAAAGAAACTTCCTTATTTTGACTTGCACTATTTGTATTGATTCTGTAAGGTGGTTTATAGCAATGTTTGCCCTGTGATATTGCTGCAAAACATATTGTGGCATGTTTATGACAATAAGTTCTGACGCATAATGGTGGTGTTGTAATATCTCATCGAAAAAGCTGATCTGCTTGTGGCAGATTTGGGTGGGTATTAGAAATTCAAACATTCCATTGTGCTATTTGAGGAAATCGATCTCATGTTGATCTTTTTCAAATGTGTTGTTTTACTCCTGTTTGGATGACTTTTGTGCATGTAAATAAATAACTTTTTCAAGGAACTTGAATTGGTTTTGGATGTAATAAAATGGTGATGTGGTGGTTGTGTAAATAGTTATTTCTGTTTAATGAACTTTATCAGTATTTTTCTTCCACAGTTTGAAGAATAATGTGAAATAATAAATTTATTAACAAACTATTAAGAATTTGACAGACTGCAACAAAAATAATCCTTCAGTAATTAGGTTGTGTTCGCTCATTAGGGCAAATAGCTGTAATGGACATCCCATGCTAACGGAAAGGATGCCTAAATGGATATTGGAGTGAGAGTTCTAGTTAACACTAGTTGGAATGATCTGGTGGGATGTTTGAATGTTGACCAGTACCCATTTGGTTTTGTGCATGCAAATTGGGTTACATTGTGCACGTGGGCAAGATGATCAATCATGTGTGGAGTGAAGTGGAAGCATTCAATGAGCTAATGTTTCATCATGAGGACAGAAAGAAACTGCAAATACAACAAAATCAAACCAGATTATGCTGGACTATATGTGGAAGAACTACAAATGCTGGAGATATGAGAAAATAATTTGTAGATACCTTGGTAGGCTTGTGTTGCAATGTTGGATGGCCACTCTGTGATAATTAGAGGATTATGAAACAATTTTTTTCCCACCTTTAATAGCTTTCTGCTGTCAGAAGAGTTGAAACATTAGGCCACAGATTTGAGATTAGCAAGAATCTCAGAGGGAAAATCAATCCCCCCCCCCCCCCCACAGAACAAGATGTGTCACGGTGTTCTGCCTAAAAGGATGGTTGGTGGAAGCCAACCTTTTAGAAGAAAAAATTGTATGCATACTTGCTAACAGTCTATTTGCAGGCAACAGGTTAAGGAAGGTATAAATGACATTTGTTGGCTATTTTCAAAGAGCCACAATTAGACCAAATAGTCTCTCCTTGATATGTGATTGTGTGCTTTAATGGCAACAATATTTGAGCAAAATGAAGCAAGTTGTAATTTAAGGAATTAACATTTTAAAATGTGTGGAAGAGTCGGTGTGTAATGACCACTCAATGTTAGGATTGTAGAAGGAGCAAAGCATTGAGATTGAATCTAGAAATTGGTCATGTTTCATGTATAGCTGGGTTGGGGGTCAGACAGAATCCACGAGTTGCCTTCTTGTGTTAGTGTAAGCCTAAAATAAAGTGCTGAAGATCCTCCTTATTCATATCCTTGCCACCCTGACAGACGTTGGAAAAAAATCTGAAGTGTTATTTTGATGATATAGCATGTATGCTTTTTCCATTTGCACTGTCAGTATTTTCAAAATGAGGAGGTCAATCCCCTGACATTTAAACCAGTTTCTAATTCACAGCGGTTTAAAGAATGATTACAACAAGGAGACTTTCACCTTGAAGCACAAAATTGACGATCAGATGTTTCCCTGTCGTTTCATTAAAATGGGTAAGATCTCTTAATGCTTTATTTTAATGAGGTATTCAGTGGAGCTAGAACACAAGTGTGTTTGGCCGGTGACTCATCAAACAAATGTTTCAAGATGCCATTTAAATGGAAGAGAGAATTTCAGGACCTTTCCATTGAAGGTGATCATTTTCTTAATTTGATACTGAGCTGTATTTGGTATGGAAGGTTTATAATTCAACGCTATCTTGAGTGTTTAATGTTTTTAATCTCAAATTCTGACATTTTTCATGGTGTATTGAATTCTCGGCTTATGATTTGAGAATTTGGTTTTGCGCTTTTTTCAATTTGGATTATTCCATTCTCTTCCAGGCAGCCTAGTAAATTCAAGACCATTTAATGTACTTTATGTTTAAACAGAAGATAAAACTTGTTGAAAGAGTGGTAATCGTGAACTAAAAGTGACTGGCTTGAGCAAGCAGTTATCTATGTGGGTGCAGTGAATTAATAATCAAATCCTTTGCTAATTATTTCACAAAAAAAAGCATCTAAAACTGAAATGATATAGTTGGCATAGGTTCCAAAAAGGAAGTTCATTCTCGACTTGTTCTTTGTTAGCTAATTGGGGTATTTGGGTGGCATGGGCTGGAAGGGCCTTTTACCAAGCTCTGTGTAAATTATTATTATTTTAGTTACTTCTATATTGCATTTTCTAAAAGACTTTTGATCCATCTTAACGACAAATTTTGAATCCAATATATTAGGGGAGGTAGGTGTAAATGCAGAGAAAGTGCTAGAAAATGTCCGAAAAATGTCAAATTGGGTGAGCTATGGATATAACCAGATTTGAGATGACAGCTTTTTTTGCTGGGAAGAGGAGACTTCCATTTCTGAGTGCTCCTCAGAAATGAATGGATGGAGTCCAGCAACAGGAGTAGATTGATGATTGAAATCAACTCTGGTTACCAAGTCTGTTTTTAACATAGAAGCAAGTGAAGATTTGGGATTGATTTGAAGCTGAACAATGAGTTTAAACTGAGGCAGAATCTTGATGTAAGCTTTGAACATTATTTAGTTCTTATAAGGAGAACATAGAAGCATTGAGAAGGCTGGCAGAGGAAAACGATGAGAATGATACATGATCTGAGTATTTAGCAAGTATGAAAGAACATTTAACAGATGCATTTTCCAAATGATTTTCATGCTGAAGGTTGTGAAGCTGAATCGATCCATTTAAGAAATTGGCTGAAAAACAACATGGAGAGGAGGGCAGTGGTGCAATCCATGGGCCACAGTCTGTTAGATAGTTAACTTCCATTGGATTTGCTGATATTTTCAGAAAAAAGTGTTATGGATATTTATGGTAATCTAAGTTAATTAAACTTTCAGTATTCATTTGTAAATTAATGAACTCTTTCAGCATGAATAAGAGTAGCAATTGGTTGTCAAAATTCAGAACTTGATGACTTAACTTGATGCTCTCTGATGGACCTGGCCTTGTGTCATGTTGATGAGTGAACCAAAACTATAGTGTGATTTCCCTTCACCTTTTTATTTTCAGCTCCTTATTGGCTGATGAATCACAGTATTAGACTGTTTCCTGTCATTCATTAGTCACAATGAACTGTTTTCATTAAAGCAGATTACAAATTATAATTGACCTGAAGGACATTCTAAAGTTGATTTTTGCAAGATACTTGTGCAAATAAAAAGTTGATGTCCACAAAAGATTGGCATGTAATCTTGTTTTAAAGAAGAAATTAGATAGAGTTCTTCAGTCTGGAAATTGTCCAATTTGATCTTGCCCATATCCCTCTATCCTTTTCTATCGAAGTAACTCTTACAATATCTCCATTTTGATTGTCATACTGTAAGCAAGTTCCACAATGAAATTTTGTTTTGTTTTTTCGCTACTTAAATCAAATTGATGCCTTTTTGAATCCTGTCTTTTGAAAATAAGTTTATTGTTGAGAATGAGATACAGATATCCCTGCTTTATGAAAGTAGAGCGTTCCTATGAAACCTTTTGTAAGCCAAAATGGCATAAAGCGAAAACCCATTCACTATTATTAAGGGCTATTTTCGTTAAAGCGAAAACCCATTCACTATTATTAAGGGCTATTTTCGTTAAAGCGAAAACCCATTCAAATTTCTTTCTGATTGCGAACCTAGGTTTCTTTGTAAAAGCAAATTTGTGTAAAGCGAGTATTCGTAAAGCAGTCTCTACCTGTATTTTAATTTTGGTTTTGCATCATCTTTTGTGTTATTCTTCCTTTTGTTCACCTTTCCCAGTTTTTGTTTAGTTTTAAAACAGAGATTCATTGCTTTTATCACCTCACTGTGGCACAGCATAACCTTAGTTAAATTTCTTGCTTTGGGAAGCATGGCCCTGTGTATCTTTATAAACACAGTCCAACTTGCAACATTGAAGTGTTAGTGGTAATAACATTGAGTAATTTGAAATGGATTAATGCAGAAAGATTGCACTAAGTATTGGAGGAATAAAAATCTTCAGTGAGATTTTGGTTGGTGAAGAAACATAATGTAGACTCAGAATCAAAAGGCAGTGGATTTATTTTCTCATTCAGAAATACTTATTTTAACAACCTTGAAGCTTGCATTGTTACTGGCAGATTCAATTGATAGTTTTACAATCTGTACTCTTCATTCTTATGCTATGCTAACTGGCCAAGTCTTAAATTGATATGGCTAATTCGCCATTGAGTATTTTGTATGGCACCAAAAATTCATATTTAGATATAAATTTAATGTCTCAATTGATAAATAGGCTGAGAAGTTGTGTTGCAGGTATATAAAACTGTGGTAGGTTATGCTTGGAAAATTGTATGTCGTTAGATTACAGGAAAGATGTGGAGGATTTGGAGAGGGTGCAAAAGAGGTTCACTGGGATGTTGATTTGATTGGAGAATAGGCAAAGAAAAAAAATGGACAAATTTGGATCATTTTCTGTGTCAGAAGCTGAAGGAGAAGATGCAGATATGCAAAATTATCATAGATCGGACTTTTTTTTCCGTGTGGAAATATCAAATATTATAGGCCCTCGTTTAAGGTGAGAGAGGGAGATGTTTACATGCAATTTGTGGGTTAAATTTATTTTACACAGAGAATGGTAAGTGGCTGGTGCCTGGAGTGTATGGAAGCAGATCCAATCACAACATTTAAGAGGGATTTAGACAGGTGCCTGAACAGGGATGGAAATATATTGAATATGTGCCAGCAGATGGGATTTGTTTAGATTGGTGTCATGGTCAGCAAAGATATTGTGTCAGAAGGGTCTGTTCCTGTGCTTTCTATACTTGTGTTCTGGAATTGCTGTTCATTTCTAATTCCAAGTTAAAACTTGCTCTCTGGCTTTTATTAACCCTCAATTAGTAAATAAGCCCATTTCCTTATGTACTCTTGGTCAGATCTCTAAGAACACCGCCTCATCTGCCTGAGAAATGATTTTAATTATGTTTTTCTGAGTCAGGAAGTAATTGTGTAATGTTAGCTCAATTAAAGCATTAAATGAATGCAGTGCCATCGTTGGCCATGTGCTCTTCAAACAAAATCGGAACCACCTCCAAACTTGTATATCTTTAACGTTCAGAAGACTTCATATTTGATTAGTAGTAAATGTCTCGTTAATGCTCCCGCTCTTCAGCACCAAACATTTAGTCTGTCTGAGGAAATTTGTTGTCCGCAAGAAGGCTCCTATTTAGAAATGGTATTGCTTATCTTCAATCTAATAAAAGTGACTTGGCAATTAATTTGCAGCATTAGGTTTTGACAAATGATAATGGGGTGGATACTCATTATTGTATGAGCTGTTGGCAAAAAAAAAATGCCTACACACTATTTGCTTCGTAGTAATGTAATAACGACATTTAATATTCCTTCCTAAACCTTTCCTTCTGGAAACTCTGCTAAATCTAATTAAATATAATGCATTAGTAATTGATCAATATTCAAAAAATAACTTTTAGGATGTATAAAATGTTTTTTTTTAACCCTTTTCTTCATAGTTCCATTAATGTCCTGGGGTCCTAGCTTTAACTTCAGCATCTGGTATGTAGAAGTACATGGAATAGATGAACCAGATATTGTACAGCCCTGCCTTAACTGGTACAGCAAGGTAGGAATAATGTATCATGTAATATTCAAGACTTTCCCTCAAATTTATACGGAAATAGTGAACTTTGGATGTGTTTTAATAATTAGCGTTATATTTTTGATGATTATTGAAAGTAAATGTTGGCTCCTGATGAATGGTGTGTTGACAGTGAGAGGAATTGGTTCAGAAGCTCCAAAGCTTGTAAGGATGTGGATATTTTAATAATATGCTTGGAGGGCAGTTTGATAAGCTATTCTGTAACTTGAGCAATACTGAATTCCATTCCATCTGTATCTGAAATTGGATAGAAGCAGAAAACAAGTGTTTCTGAATTTTAACTTGTTGGTTTGTATAACAAGTTCTTTATTAAAGTCAATAAAATATTTTAAAAAAAGAACATTCTTTCAAAATGTCCATGTTCTGTGCTGCTGACCCAAAACCTTGACAAAATATGCACTTATTTACCCATCTGATTAAATTTGTCCCCCAGAAAACCACTGAATTCATGAAATTGGCCATATTTTATAAATTTAGTTCAATTCAGGAAATTGTGTTTTCAGTAACTATTTTCTAATTTGAGAACTAACATTGCTGTAAAAGTTAATCAGTTGAAACTGAAATGATGCTGTGCAGCTACTTTGAAAACTTGCTTTTATTTATTGTTGCATTTCATACATTAAACTGAGTAGAAAGATGTTATAACTCATTTGTCATTAACTGGTCAACTAAAAACACCACCGTTTTCTCTCTTCTGCTGAGTGCTGAAGAATTGAAACCAGAAAGTGAGTGAGGTAGAGCATCAGACAATGTCTTTTTCTGAATTAGGATTTCCTTTGGTTTTAAGTGGACTTTTCATTTCATGTACATTCATTTTCTTGTCTTTGTAGTGTCTTTCTGTTACTTAGCAGCAATTGCAATTTTTGAGTAAGTAACGTGACAGGTTCAAAATTGGTAAAACGTTTCAAAAAGAATACTCTTTCTAAACAAAAAGTTACAAATGCAGCTTTTGAAACGCTGAAGCAGGCATTGAAAATGCTGTAATTGATGAGTCCATAAGCATCCATAAGGAAAACTATATTTAACATTGTAGGTCTAACCTTTGTTTAGAACTCTGTAACAAGAGTCCCATGCTATCAAGCTGCACAAAGCAAGCCAAGTTTGACTTAATTTGTTCTTGAGCCAAGAGTATTCACCAGGCTGAGTACGTGGGAACAAGTTGGATTGTTTTCCTGACAGTACCTTCCAGGTTTGCAATCTCTACCACCTAGGCAAGCAAAGATAACTGAAGCAATAGAGTACCACAACCTGAAAATTCATCTCCAAATTGAAAATTCTAACTTGAGTTTGCATCCTTCGCTATCTGCCAGCAATGCTGTAAATATCTTTCTCCTTTACACTTGCAACAGAGCAAGGCTTTTAGGCCCATGTTGAGTCCCATTTGGTCTTTACATCACTGTAGCCCACCAACCTTTTGCTATTATGCTGCCCTGCTATTATGAACCTTTCGGAACAATTTTTCAAAATATGTGAGGAAATCTGAGCACCTGGATGAAAACTGAACAACCATGTATACAAAATTCACACAGCACCTGAGGTCAGGGTTGAATCTGGGTCCCTGGGTTTGTGAAGTAGTAGGCAGTAATGAAACACCTGCTGCCCTTAAGTTAGAGGAGACCGTAACTACAAGTGTCTCAATACAGTCCCATCTTTGAACCTTCATCAAATCCATTCAATAGAATTGACAGAACTTTCTCTTTCTTGTTGTCTTACCACTGATAAAATTGTTGACAGAAAAATCCTGAATCCATTCTTCATATCCATCTATCAAAGGCTCCGAGTATTTCAACAGTAAAAATCATTTCAAAGCTGCGAAGAATGAACTAAAAATAATTAAAATTTATTTAAGAAGAACTCCTGCACAAGAAGAACAACCACCATTCAGGAAGGATGCAAACTGCCACCTTCTCAAGTTTCAATTTGCAATGAATGCTGGCCTTGCTGTTGCCAATCAAATCTCAAAATCAATGTTTAAAAAGTGTCTGGAAGAATTTGTAGTTTAATTCCAAAACAAAAATTATCATTATTCAATCCCCAGACTTGATTTCAGTTAAAATTTTAACTTGTACATTTCTGTTTAATTTCTGTGCTTGCTAATAAGCTTTTGTGGACTGATTTTATTATTTGAAGTGTCCAAAGTTTCTTGAAATGACTTACTGTTAAAATTATTAATTGTGACTATTGCCAGGTCCTTGGTTCAGCTAGCCACTTTGTCCATTTTTCCACTCTTTCTCCAAGTTATTCCTCTCCAAATATTGATCTTGTTCTCTTTGGAGTGTCATTAGTGAACCTGTTTCGATGACTTTCTCTTGCATTAGATATCTTTCGTTCACTACTGTGTATGTTTAACAGAATCTATTGTTTCATGCCCTCTCTGATTCCTTTAATCACCATAAATCATTTTCATTTTAGAATTGGCAAAGCCAGTGTTGATTGCAATAATTGAGGACTTGATGTTTAGTTAATTTTCTCCAATTCTCATATTAAAATTTTAATGATCTCAAATTCTGCCATTGCTCCTTTTTTCCACTGGACAAATAAAAAAAAAAATCGGTCAGTTGTTCAGACAACCTCTTTGGAAAATCAATATTTGTTTCCAAAATGGAATTTTCTCATTTTTTTCATTCTAGATCATTTTCCACTCATTTAACCCATCATTATTCACAATGATGGCATCTCATTTGCCATCAGGGCACCGGGAGTGCAAGAGTTATTACTTTCCGAGGATATTGCTTTAAGATTTCCCACACCTGTGACCTAAGGAGAAATGCAGTAGATGAATAGTGTCTTGATAGTCTATAGATTTCCCGCTGCGGTACTCCTTCCTAATGTGGGGGTGTTTTATACCATTCTTTCATAACTGGCTTCTAATTCTTATGGGTCTTATGATGATGTCATTGAGTGGCTCAAGAAAATGGCTCACTGCTACCACCTGGACCACATTGGGGATGGGTAGTTAATGTTGGCCTTGCCACTGATGCAGCATCCCATAAGTGAATCAGTCTAAAAGCTAATATTAATATCAAATAAAGACAAATATTCACATATTTCGTGTTGGCCTGATCAATCTTTCAAGTATTTCTGCTTCTGGCACCAACCAGGCCGTAAGATTGGTGTTGCGCAACATGCCCACATAAAGTTTCTGATGGTTGGTGACTTTGGGTTGAAAAAGAATGAATCTGACAGACCTTGAGAACTGACAGTTCCAAATCTAGGAAGATGGTTTTAAGAACCTTAGGTTTATAATTTAGTTTCAAATGTCTGAACTGAGCCATATTTTCTGACATTGATGAGGGTTGAGAAGCTCTATTTGTGAAAAATGTCGATAACATTTTTGAGAAATAGTATTTGCTTTTTCTTATTTTCAAAGTTGTTGATGCCAAACATAATTCATTCACTTTTGTTTCTCAGGCTATGGCATGATGTTAAATGAGTTCCAAGGTCGCAGGAGGTCGTTCTTTAGTGAAACAAATTAGTATTCCTATTTCATAATTTGACTTATTAACACGACTGGGCATCAAGTATATCATAGCATAAAAATGTTCTTCACTTTTTCCTTATGTTCCAGTAGTACCGTGAACAAGAAGCCATTAGGCTATGCTTGAAACATTTCCGCCAGCACAACTACACAGAGGCCTTTGAGTCATTGCAGAAGAAGACTAAGATTGCACTGGAGCATCCAATGATAACTGAACTGCATGACAAGATGGTTCTGAAAGGCGACTTTGATGCCTGTGAAGGACTGATTGAGAAAGCTGTCAGTGGTGAGTGTATTGTGTTAATACTTTCCTGTGTAAACAAAGAAAGTTTATTCATAAATGACTGGCACCTTTCATGACATTGAGTTTGAAGTTCATGGCATGTGGCCATGAATGCCAATGCATTAGGAAGTATTCTTAAGGGTCAAAAGGCAAAATACCTGATTGTTTAAAAAAATTGACTTTTTCCATTTTTGCTCTGGGAAGGAAATAAATAGACATGTGAATGTGTTGAATCATGGGATTGGACAGGAGAACTTTGTCATTCCTCTGAACAGAAGTAGAATAAAAGCAGTCAAAGACTCTGCTAATCATGGTCATGGGTACTCTGCAGCTTAAAGTAATGTTTTCCCTGAATTACTGATTTAGCGCAATGCTATTACAGTGCCAGTAACCAGGGTTTGGATCCAGTGCTGTCTGTAAGGATTTTGTATGTTCATCTGGGTGCTCTCGTTTGCCTCCAAAGTGCACCAGCCTTGTAGGTTAATTCGGGTACTTGGGTGGCTCAGGTTCATGGGCCGAAATGGGTTGTTACCCTGCTGTATATCTAAATTAAATTGTTAAGCTTCTATTTCTGGGAGCAAAGGAGAATAGGTCTGTCCTTCAGATCATTCATAGTATGACTGTTAGTTGTTGATTGAACCCCTTTTGCATCTTTACTCCCTTTCACATGTGCTTTGATAGTCTTTCGCGCTTTTTTTCGTTCTTGTGTTAAGCTTGTTAAAATCTGGAAGCTTGCATTCTTAGCCACCCTTAAAAAGTGTTAACATTGCATATAAGTGACAGGTGAAAAGAGTTAATGGCAGCCAAGTGCACTTGACAGAAATGATCATTACTTTGACCAGATGATTGTAGCTGAAGGGCAAAATAGGAGAGATGAGTGGGCAAATGCTACGTAAAAAATTGGCCGAGCAAAATTAGTTTGCTGCTGCAATGTCCAAAAACACATTTTGTTTTAATTGCAGATGGTTTGTTTAATCAATACATTAGTCAACAAGAATACAAGCCCAGGTGGACACAGATTATCCCTCAAAGCCACAAAGGTAGGAAATGTGTGGAATGTGCTCATGTAGATTTTATAGTTTTGATTTGAAAGGTAATTGGGTTGGCTTGAAGGGTGATTTTCCCCTCCCCCACACCCCCACCAACCCTACAGTTGTATTTAATCAAGTGTGAAATTGTTCAGGGAGATGTATTGCATTGACTGTTTCAAGTGAACCAGGCTAGAGGTAGATGTGAAGATCATTTGTGTCATGGAACATCATTTGCCTTGCTTCAGATTGGGGATAGTGAATCTTGTCTATGACCAAGAATCCCAATTTAATGGTATGGTTAATTTACTATGAATGTAACTGTCCAACATGAAGCCGAGGGTAAAAAAAAAATATTATCCCACACAACTGTTTGATGAAGCAGCTTCTATGGTTAATAGAATGACTCTCGAGGCGAGGATCAAGTGCTGTTACGCACGCAATCAGAGAGAACCATGAAGCATTGGGCACCTCGTTCCATTCCTGAGAAGACCACGTTTTTATAAATGCAGTCACTTTGTGTGGCAAAATGCAACGGGTATTTTTTGGAGGTGGAATTCCTATTGGGCAGGAATGTAACACAGGGATAGTGGCTGGATTTGGAAACTAGGGCCCACTCCATGTTTGGTTATATTGTCCTAGGTATCTGAGCTGCCGAGGACCATCAACAAGGAGACCACACGAACTGAGACATTCAGTGGCCCAAACCCAAACCCCTGACTAACCCTAACCTCAACCCCGTAACTAACCTTAATCTGACCTCTAACCCCCAACTAACCCAAACCCTAATGTTGGTAGCCCAAACCGAACCCTAACCTGAACTCCCCCGACTAACCCGAACTCCCTAACCCAACCTCAGTGATTAGAGCAATGGTTTTGTAAACCAGGGGTCACAAGTTTGTTCCTCGCTGGGGCCTCATTTCTGTGAGGGGTGCTGGACAAAGTGGTGACTCTGTCTTCCTTACAGTAGCAAAAGTTAAAGAATTTCACACATGTTACATTTTAAATGTAGTGTTACCTGACATTAATGGAACCTTTACCTGTCTTCAACAATTGGTGGAAAGGGCAGGTGGTTTGTTTTGTATTGTGTGGAAATGTATTCTGAAAAACAGCAGGATGAACTTTCCTTTTTATTTCTGTACTTCATTTTTGTTTTAACAAATTACTGACATGTTTCAGGTGATGACCAACGTCGGCTACCAAAACATTTGGGCATGTGCCTGGTGTCTTGGAAAACAGTTTCACATTTTGATAATTGCAGCTTTCAATATATTCTGTTTCTCCTTGATTGCAGGCCCCTCCCCTTTGTTTTTGAATGCAATCACACTTTGGATAAATTTTTGTAACATAGCGATCCCACTTTTTCTTGCTTCCTGAAAACTCGGAACAAATGTATAATCATTTTGAGGACTGGCAAAAAAAAAGTTCTCTGGACTGGGTTTTGATGATTCACTCATATGGAAGAACTTATCTTCGTGGAGAAAGTTGTCTCGGGGATTTGCAACCTGGGTATAGAACCAATGCAAGGCTGAAATGATTGGTCTTGCTGTCACCCTGGTGAATGGCTTATGTTTGATAATACTGCTTTGAATTTGGCAGGGTTAAATTGTAATCTGGTCTATAATATCAAGAGCTCTTATGCTCCGATAACAGCAGGGAAATAATTTCTGGAAATCTCCACATTTGTTGTTTGAAATAAATTTATGCTCATCTTGCACAACAAGGAAGAAATGGTAAACTTAAAAGATCAATTGTGAGAAATTCAGATCATTTTGGGTATCATGCACCATGCATTAAAGAATTTTAAACACAGCTAAAACTGGACAATGTTAACTTGTAACTATTAAATTAGTTTATTTAAACATTATAGCTTGTGATGTGATCGAACCTAGATTTTCAACCTGGAGTAAAAGGAATCGTTCTAACTCAAGTCAATTTGTCATTTTTTAAAAAATTACAAGAATTATGTTGCTTGTTTTTTTTTTGTCTTGAAAATGTCCTCCTTGCATATGCAATCATGTTGTTTATATTGCCTATATCTTCCAAAGGTGACACTGCAAATCCAGTGCCTGGAAGTAAAGTTTAAAAAATTATTTCTTTTGGCTAAGGTGATGGTGAAGATAACAGACCCGGAATGCGGGGAGGCCATCAGATGGTCATCGATGTCCAAACAGGTAAGATAACAGTCATCATGGCTGCAGGAGTTAACGAGAGGGGTTCCTTGAGTGAGGCAGCCAGTGTTAAATTGTCTTCGAATTCCACAAAGTTGAACTTTCCTCTTTCAGAAGAGAGGATGTTCAATAATTCTGTTGCCATTCGTTAGTCAGTGAAGCATTCTAAGCCTGTTTGCATTAACATGTGATGAGTACTGATTGTGTCATGTGGTGACCATCTCTAAGAAGAGAGAATCTAGCCATGTTGCCTTGTCAAACTTTGTTATCACGATTGTAGTTTTCATCATCAATGTCCTTGGGTTCATCATTGTTGCGGAACTTAATGAGCCATACTAACGTTATGACTGTATGTAGGAGGAAGGCTGGAGATCTTCGGCGAAGTCCTTACCTTCTGACTCCTCACAGCGTTGACTGAATTGATGCAGGTCGAATAACTGTCAAGAAGCCTTTGAAAAAGCAGCTTCTTGACCTCGTCTTCCATCCTTATTATTCACTCTGAGCACTGGTGTGATTTGGAGCTACCGAGAAGGATGGGGGAGATCATTCCCTGTACCAGGTTCACGTTTTGTTACTGGGTGTGGAGTTGGGCGAGGGAGCAAGGAGGATGTGGAAGATTGAAGAGAGAATTAATACCAAGTCTGATTTATTTGCCAGGGATACCCTGGCATCTTCATTGCATGAAGACTGGAAAGTGAGATGCTGGAAAAAGGGTGTGGAACAGTATTGGTTAAATTAGAATTTGGAGGAAGTGGTGAGAATACTGCATTTCCAAAAACAGTTGCAGTTGATTTCAACTTGAAAAGACATCCAGCCTGGGCTGAGGTGGAGGGAGCAATGTATTGTCTACTGACTTTCAAAACTTGGCTCTGGCCTGCAGAAGGAAGTGAGATTTGTGCCAGATTTGTGTTCAATAAGGCTGTTGTGATGTTATGGTTTCTGTAAACTGCAAATTTATGAACATTGAAGGCCTTTTCTCAATTGAAACACTGGGAGTACTGTTGAACAGTAGCTAGAGTTAATGAACTTGTGTAACCATCTTAGAAAAAACAATGATAGCCAATTGTTTCTCTTTCTCTCCCCTTCTGCCTGCCTCCTTCCCCGATCATGCAACGAGGAACTCAAATTGTCAACTGCCTTTGGTGGCCAATCTTGTTAGCGCATTTCATGTTAATCTCTCTCACTTCTGAAATAACCTGCAGCGACGTTGCTCTGAAGTTGAGAACAACCTTTATAGTGGTCTGAAAAATGTTTTGCTTTACGTGCTGCAAGCACTGTTAAATCGAACAGTGAACGTGCTTGTCTCCCGTTAGCTTCTCTTAATTTGAATGATCTTGTGTGAATATTCAGAAGGGTTTGATTAGGTCTTCAATTTGTAGAAATCCGCATTTTTCTCACATTGAAGTGTTAAATTAATTTGATTGATATTAACTTTTAAATGAGTTGCCATTTTATTTTCACGGTCTTGGCCAGTTATGTTTGCTCTCTTTCCTATACAGAGATAAAATGAAGTTTAGTGTATTTCAACTTGACCATGACCAATTCTATTCCTAAAAATAAAGCAAGTTTGGGAATTTAGGAAATTTTACCATGCTAACTACATCAAAGTGTGTTCAGCCATTCCACCTTACTGTTGCAGTCTCTGAATGGGTCACTTTGTGTAACTTTGTTTTTAATTACCTCTTTCTTTGCAGAAACAGTGTATTTATTTGGTGGTTGGGATGGAACACAGGATTTGGCAGATTTCTGGGCATACAGTGTTAAAGAAAACCAGTGGACTTTTATATCTAGAGATACTGAGAAAGAGGTAAGTGTTTTGTAATTAAAATAATACCAGATAGGAAACGAGTCAAATTCATTTTCAGCTCTCAATAAGGCTCTCTTCTTGGTGGAGCCACCTTGAGCTTGGAATGTTAATTAATGCAGGCTCCCTTATTTTCGATGGTCTCACTTTTTCAAAGTCAAGATGGTTTGAACTGTACTTTCAATTTCAAATTCTGATCTGTTCAGTGCTTGCAGTAGGCAGCATGCTACACTCTCGCGATGCTAGGTGACGGCAGCATTGCGCAAGAGTATCCTATAGTATGCTCTCTCATGATGCTGACTCAACCATGCTCGCAATAAAAAATTGGTATGTTCCTGAAGAAGACTATGCCTGTTAAACCTTCGACAAGTGTCAATGCCCCGGTACGTTCTACGAGCTGCTCTTGGGCATCATCAGAAGAGAGTGAAATTGATGACCCTGTCGCTTTAGCATCCCCACCATCTAGCAATTAATCTTAGTTCGATGCTTCACACATTCTTCATGCCCAGTATGCTTTCAGCTGACTACATTGTTTTTCCCCCAGTGTGGAATAAAGGTATTCAAATTTAATCATAAAAATGTTAAGTGCAGTCTTTTTTTTTAAAATTGCAGTGGGTTTGCTGGAACGTAACCCCATCTTAAGTTGAGCAGTGCTGTAGAGTGTCACTACGAGGGCAGTCATTGTCATTCCGATCATATTTGCAGGGCTACTTTTATTCACTGATGAGATAATGCAGTTGTCCCATCACATGGACTAATTTGGACATTCGTTGCAAACAAGGCGGATGTATTCTTCGGTTTTCAATGCCCTTTATTTCGGTGTCTTGTATTCAATTTTGTTTCTTTTTCTTAGTCTTATCAGATTTACCTTTTGGATTGAACCCCTATAAAGGAAAATTTCCAGTTACAATATTAAGCCCGTGCATTGGAGAATTAGATCACTCATCCTTTGTTTTTGAGATTCATAGTCCACACAAACCTTCTTGAAAGAGCTCGAGCCCTCTGTTTCTAGTGCCATGAGAGAATAAAATGATTGCTGTAAGTTAGTTCTTCTGCTACAAAAAAAATTAAGACTCTTGCCATGAGTTCAGCACCATTTTAATTTTATTACTGCATCTAATTCTTTAGTCAGTCATGTTTCGAGACTTGGACCTTAACATTGAATTTTGTGCATGCTTCAAAAATTAATTTCTTGCCAAGAAAACTTTGTGGAGAAGGAATTTAATCTGGCTTGCATTTGTGTTGTTGCATGCTTGATGTCATCTTACAGGAAACAAGATGAATAATTAATGGATCAGTTCTTGCACAGAAAATTGTATTTTACAGCCTCCAGTCCATCCTAATAGCATGCAATTCCTGTTGCCCAATCTGCTCTGATTCCACAGAATTATTCTAGTTCAATCTGCAAGCAGCTCTCAACCCACCCCACTGTTAAGAGTGGCCTGGTGTTTTTACTTTCAGTGGAGTTGCTTATTTTGTCAAATGTGCTGGGGAAGTTTCTACATTTGTGCCTGTTTCAGACATTACTTGGGGGCAAACATAGTGCAAACTTGTTGGGTGAAATCACGACCGCTCGTTAATCAAAGTAAGAAAGTCGAGAATTTTCTGCTCAGTGAAGTTTAATAACTGGCATTCAAATTTAAACACAAAATTTAATGACCCAGATATAATGAGCTGTAGTGTCAAACTAGCGAAGTATTTCAGGTTAATGTTCAGGATTAATTATGGAAGTATTTTTTATGAAAAATAAGTGGTTTGCTTGGGGCAAGAACCTCTGAAAAGATCAACAAATGAAGTCTTAATCACTGGTGTAATCTAATCAAGGGTTCAGCTATCATTAACAAACCTGGAAAGCAAAATTCATAATCAGAATTCATTGTCATGAACTTCATTGTTTTGTGGCAGGTGTCACAGTGCAAACATTGTTATAAATTACATTTAAAAATGAATCCATTTAGGCAAAATAAGAGAAAATGAGGTAGTATCTGCAGTTCATTGTCCATTCAGAAATCTGTTGGCAGAGGGAAAGAGGCTGTCCTTGTGCTGCTGTGAGATCATCTTCAGGCTTCTGTACCTCCTTCCTTATGGTAGCAGTGTGGAGAGAGTGTGGCCTGAGGGGTGAGGGTCAGAGAGGTTAGAGGCTGCTTTCTTAAGATACTGCCTCTTGTTGATGTCCTTGATGGAATGAAGACTGATGCCCATGTTGGCTGAGTTCACAACTCCATAGATTGTTTTCCTGTCCTGTGCGTTGGCACTTTCATACCAAGCAGTGATACCACAAGTCAGAATGCTCTCCACAGTACACCTGTAGAAATTTGAAAGCCTTTAGTGACATACCAAATCTCCTCAAACTGGTCGTGAAGTGTAGCCCCTGGCAAACATTCTTTGTGATTGCATTGGCATGGAGGCTCCAGGACAGATCTTCAGAAATATTGACTCCTTGGAATTTAAAGTTCTTAACCCTTTCCATTGCTGACCCCTCAATGAGGACTGGTTCAAGTTCTCATGCATTATCCCCTCCTGAAGTCCACAATCAGCTCCTTAGTTTTGGTAATATTCAGTGCAAGGTTGTTGTTATGTCACCACTCAACTAGTTGATCTAACTCCCTCCTGTACACTTCCTCATTATTGTCTGAGATTCTGCTGATGACGTGTTTTCATCGGCAAATTTGTAGATGGGATTTGAATTGTGCCTAGCCACGCAATCGTGGGTGTGGACCGAGTAGAGCGGTGGGCTATTAAAGCAATGCCTGAAAAATCACTAAACTGAGCGATTTGATTCTACACTAGTCCAATCACATATTTAAATGTTTTTGATTATACATTTGTAGTAATACTTGTTATGAAACTCCACATAACACAAGGCTACTAAAGCAAGGTAATTCCCTTGTTTTCTACAATTCATTCCCCTGTGATGACCCACTGTATGCGGTTGAACTGGCGAAAATGGTGGCCGCATGCCGCTAAGGAGATCCGCACTCAACATGGTGCCGGTTCCCCCCCCCCCCCCCCCCCCTTGCGAAGCAAAATCTGCGCGAGCGAAGAATCTTTTGTATTAGTGGGCGATGTCATTTTCGGCGAGAGCACCGGGAACCAAAGTGTGTAAAAGCTGGTTGAGCGAACCTTGATGTAAACCAGTTTGAATCACAGCTCCGACTGAGTGCGTCTGTTTGTTCTAGCTCTGTGTGTAGTACATCGCTGTACTACCATGTTAATAGATTTTTATGCCTTCATATATGATTACTTCATTCTCCAAAATTTTGTACAAATTGTTTATCAGAAATTTATCCCCTTGTGTAACTTTAATACTACACTTTTTTTCAGCCTGTAAATAAGTGGAGCTAATTGTGACCATGTTTTTTCATAATGGAAATGTATGAAAGGGTTGAGAAAAAATGTGGACTGAGGTAAAAATCTTGATGTGTTGTTAGAGTGCAACAACTGAGGGTTCTTCACTGTTAAACTTGCATTTAATAAATTTATGTTTTGAGGAAAATCAGAGGGCTCAGTGTTCACGTTACCCAACTTGTATGCATCTGGCACTGAACCGTGACCGCATTACATTTATTTTACTCCAGTTAATGCATACTGTCCATTTGAATAATGAACCTTGACCATGAATAATTAGAAAACAACTAAAATTAAATGATGCATGTCTGTCCTCCTTTTAGTTTCTGTCTTGCAGTTAAACACTTGATGTGAAAAGTAAACCTGTCTCATTTATTGTACAAGCAATGGGCTTGTCAGTGATTTAATTTGCGCCTGCCCCAAAATATAATCAGAAAATTTCCTCTACGTCGATACCGGAATATGTGTGTGTACGTGCATACATAAACAAGTATGTCTTGCTGCAAATTTTATGAAAAAGTTTAATACAGTTGCATCAGGAGAGGCATTATTGTAAGAAAAATTAACTTTGTATTGAGCTTTCTACTTGGGTTGTTTTTTTTTTTAGGGAGTACGTGCTTCAGTTTTGCCTGGTTTTGAAAAGAATTTTGCTGAAAGCTATAGAAAAGCAGCATTTACACAACAAACAATCCACCAAAGCCTAATGTTTTCAAAAGTAGCCTTTGAAAGATTATTAAGTTATTCTTTATCTTTCTTCTTTCTTTCTTTGGCTTGGCTTCGCGGACGAAGATTTATGGAGGGGTATATCCACGTCTGCTGCAGGCTCATTGGTGACTGACAAGTCCGATGCGGGACAGGCAGGCACGGTTGCAGCGGTTGCAAGGGAAAATTTGTCACCTTATTGAAATGGCACTTTTTTTTTGGCCGCCTATTGAAATGTTACCATATTAGGTTCAGGTTGTGCAGAATCTCTTTACTAATTTGTTAATTTGAAATTAGCTGAATTTTTCCTTTGTAGTTCTAGAAATGTGTTTTGGAAAAAGAAAATAATTTTAACTTCTGGTTGTTGTCTCATTCAGCTAAAAAGATGCCTTTGGCACTGGATTGCTTGTCTATATGAAATTTCTACGCATGTCCTGATGAGCAGACATGCAAATTATCATAGGTATTTTTATTACTCTTTTAAAGTAAGGGAGTTGATTGCTGCTTCAAAGAAAAACAAGCATTCTGCATGTCCAAAAGCTGAAGAGCTATGGCACAAAATATTAGCTGTTTGTCTCTGGATTCTGTCTGATCTAAAAATTTCCCTTTTTTTCTCTTTGGTACTGCTCAATGCTTGGAGATATTGTTCAGAGCAATGGATGACATATTTTCAGAAGCCAATCAGCTTTTAATTTTGTGCATTATTTGATATTTCTTCATGGAAAATGAAGTGGATCTCTGGGAATGGCATTTAACAAGCGTCCTGAAAAATTACATTGATCTTGGTTTCATCATGACTGTAGAGGTTAAAGTTTATTTCATGCTTGCAAGCAGTCTGTGGCTTTTTGTTTAACATATTTCTATGCTATCTCTTAGCAACACTTTTGAGCCAGGGTCATAGCTCGTTTCTCAGCTTGTTGGAGAGATAAAGTTTAGTTTCTTTTATTCTGCAAAATGGAGAATCCAGAGAATGATCTGACATTTCCTAATGACCATCTCACAATGTTTTAATGGCTTGTAACAAAGTTTAGCAACTTAGAATAATGTTAGCAATGTGTAATATTACTTAATAAACTTTGAAAAACTCAACTTTAGTCTGCATTTGTTTGAACGAGTCATAGACAATAAGAACACAACTTGTTGGCTTCTGGGTTGATTTAGTTATTGCCCCAGTCTGAACTGGGTAGCTGTTAGACTGAACTTTCACTTTAGTTATGACGAGAAATGTGGTTCTGTCTTTTGATGTAGTACTGAAATCATAATTTTCTTTTCAGAATTATGAAAGATCCTCCAGGCTGATTTAATATGGAATTAAGCTCTTGCGTCCAGGCCAATACTTGTCCTATTTTAACCCATCTGCTTCTAAAACCTCTGAGTTCTTTGTTATTTTCAGCGATTTATAATTTTGTGCAAGCCAAACAATTACGTTATGGTGACATGTGAGCCCTTTTGGGTTCCATGTTGGCTCTTAGCAAAGCAGCCCCATCAATTCCATCTCCCTCACTACAGTTCTCTGTAACCATGCACTTGTCTTTTTTAAATATTGCATCCATTAACTTCTTTGATCCTGTTGCCACCCACCTAAGTTAAAGGCTAATTTAAAGCAGCCATTTAATCAAAGCACATCTTTGAATATGTGAATAAATGTAAGTATCAGTGGAAGCGAGCGTAGTCACAGGGAGAGCATGCAGATTCCAGTCAGGCAGCAGTCAAGATCAGTATTGTTCCTGGAGCTGTTCAGCACAATGCTAATTGTGATGTTCTCTGCGATGCCTTTCATAATAACCTTTGTCACATTTCACACACAAACAATATAGTTGTTGAGTACACTAGTTCAAAGGTCAGTTGAAATTCATAACTTGCACTGATTTTTGACTTGGATTGAGGTGAATTTGGACTTTAGAGTTTTCATAGAATATTACAGCACAGAAAAGGGCCCTTTGGCCCCTCTTGTCTGTTCTGAGCTATTCTGCCTCGTCCCACTGACCTGCACCCAATCCATATTGCTTCATTCCCCTCCCATCCATTTACCTGTCCCAAATAGACATGCTGAGTTGGGGGGGGGGGGGGGGGGGCTTTGTGGGTGAATGATGTTTGCACTGCCTTTTCACCCTGTTTGGATTGCAGAGATGATGTATGAAATTTTTCAAGATTCCTTGATCATCGTGTAATGTACACAATTTGTCAACTTATTGCTTGTTGTTAAGGCTCAGAAGTCGACAAATTTGTGTCATCTTCAAGATTGTCACATCTCTCCTCAAGAGTGGCACAGTAGTCTCGTTGTGGCCAAGTGAGTGTTTTGTCAAGGCTTATTCTGACTTTAATTTTTTTAAAAACATGTTTAGACATAGACCACAGTAACTGGCCATTTCAGCCCACGAGTCCATGCTGCCCAATTTGCACCCAATTATCTTACACCCCCTAAATTGCACTTGGACTTGATGCTAATTATGAAGTCCCAAGTCATGTTCTTTTATAAGTACTTTGTCACTCTGTCCCACCACCTGATATTTGTGGGCTTGTTTCTCCAGACCTTCCCTATACTTTTTTTTTTGCCTTCTGGTATGCTTCTGATTCTTCTAGAAATACAACCCTTGCAAATTTGCTTTGTTTCATGGCTATATCACACCGCATGTCTATTTGGGACAGGTAAATGGACGGGAGGGGTATAGGAGCTGCTCTGCTCAAGATTGAAAGCAGCTACAAAAGATAGTGAATGCAACTCCGAACACTAGGCAAACTTCCTTCCCCTCCATATACTTCTGCCTAGGAAAGGTAGCCAACATTACTGTCCCATCACAGACTGGACACACTTGCTCCTCACTCCTCCCATCAGCTTAAGAGAGTGAAAGAATGTACCAACAGGTTTTGTTATCCCTGCAGACACAAAGTTCCTGAATAAACCCCATAGCAGTGCTATGTGATGCTGCCCCATTGCTACTAATTGATCTTTTTTGTTGCAATCCTTTGCTTTATTATTATGCTCTTTACACAACTGTATGAATGTTGGGGATAACCTGATAGTCGGATCATAGAAGGACCTTTCTCGTAGCCAGCTCCAGAAGGTAGCAAACATCACCTAGTGCATCACAGGCGCTGACCTCCCATCCATTGAAGGCATCTATGTGAGGCGCTGCCTCATACAGGACCCCCATAACCCTGGTGGTAATTTCTTCTCTCTGCCACTTTCAGGCAGAAAATCAGTGCCTCTGGGCTCAAGAGCAGCTTCTTTCCAAAGCTTATCAGGACCTTGAACCACCCTTGTAACATTAATCAGGGACTGCCCTGACACCACAAAAAAATGTCCTGATTGCATGATTGCAAAGTCCTTTTTTGGACTAGGATTACTGAATATTTATTAATTTTTGGTCTCTTTTTTAAAATTAAATTAACTGCTTTTTTTTGGTCTAGTTTTTTTTTGCAAAGTTCCTGGTCAGCTGCAGCAAGTTAGAGTTTCAGTGCACATGTACACTGTACAATGTATATGACAATATCTTTATAATTTTGTGACAATAATCAGACTTAAACAAAACTTAATTTGTCTTCTCTCCCAGTGTTTGTGTTCTCACCATCATGCTTGTTGATTCATTGTTTCCAAAGTTCAAAATTTGGAATTTTTTTATATCCAAGTTAATAATCCTTTGAAATTTTTTTTTAAAGTCTGTCATCATAAAATGAAGCTTGTGAGGATTAACTTGAATAATTTGGCCTATTCTTTGTCACAAGATTGATTAATGTCTCTCCCTTTTTGAAGCAATTGCTACCACTGCAACCACTTCTACATTTATGGAAGGATTGCAAATTGACAAGAGTAGTGTCACTGTTTTGCAGTGAATACATTTTTTTTCTCAATTGGTTTGTTCAGCTTGCTTGTAAAGAGAAAGCTCTGTACTGGTTTTCATATTACTGTTAGACTGGTATAGTATTAAGATAGAACTCTGCAATTCTTGTTATTGAAGTTGAAAAACTTTTTGGCTTTGAAAAACTTGACATGAATAATTTTCAGATCATCGTGAAATAAAATGTTATTAGAAATCTCAGGCTAAGTATATGAAATATCAAATATCTACATGAAGCAGTTTTTTGTGTTTTTTAGTAACCAGAAACAATAGATTTGACCATTTATTCAATTAAATCTAACTTGCTCTGAACTAATTGAACCATGGGCTCTGAACTAATTGAACCATGGGCTCTGAACTAATTGAACCATGGGCTCTGAACTAATTGAACCATGGGCTCTGAACTAATTGAACCATGGGCTCTGAACTGATTGAACTATGGGCTCTGAACTAATTGAACCATGGGCTCTGAACTAATTGAACTATGGGCTCTGAACTAATTGAACTATGGTTGACCGTTCAGTCAATGTACAAAAAAAACCTGCTTTTTTTTGAGTTTGTATCAGTGAACAGAATTTTATAGTTTTAACTTGTCATTCCCATGTTTGCAGAGTGGCCCAAGTGCTCGGTCTTGTCACAAGATGTGCATTGACACAACTCGGAGACAGATATATACACTGGGCCGTTACTTGGATTCTTCTGTGAGAAATAGCAAGTCTCTGAAGAGTGACTTCTATTGCTATGATATAGACACCAATAAATGGTCATTGCTAAGTGAAGACACAGCAATTGATGGTGGACCAAAGCTGGTGTTTGATCATCAGGTATGAAGTCCTGGTTTCTTGAAACTGGTCATGAATAACAGTTGCCGTGTCCCTATACCTGTTGAATATTTATTTAGAAACTTTTTCGATCAGTGACAGTGTGTAAAAGGTTCTCCATTCGTAAGGAAGAATTGTTTATAGGACAAAATGGCCTATTTCATTTCTTTCCTTCTTTTTAAGTCTTTAACTAACATGGCATTGCTTAGGTCGAGTAAAACCACGTAACATTACCGTTTTGCCCCAGTCGATTTAATTTTATTGCATTAAATCCAACACCAAAATTATTTTCTTCCTCTTAGATGTGTATGGATGCTGAAAAGCACATGATTTACACATTTGGTGGAAGGATATTAACTTGCAATGGAAATGTTGATGACACTCGCGCAAACGAACCACAGTTCAGTGGACTTTTTGCATATCATTGTCTGTCTAACACCTGGAAGCTACTTCGAGAAGACTCTTGCAATGCTGGACCAGAAGATGTGCAATCTCGGATTGGGCACTGCATGCTCTTCCATACTGTAAGTATTGGAATGTTCTGTTAAGTTTGTGCAGTTTTATTCTTGGACAAAGGATACTAGTTCTTTTGAGAATCTTCTGAGTATTTAAGCTGGAACATTGCTCTGAGACATTGTCTCAAATAAGTGATTCTGAACCAAAGAGAATTTAATTTTTCTAGTAGTAATTCTGCGCAGATAATTTGTAGTCCTAGTCTTCGTGGCCCCTAGCTGATGGTGAAAGATTTTTCTGGAACATCCATCTTGGAAGACAAGTCCATTTGAAATAAGGTTTGGTGGTGTTTGGGTGAGTCATGCTACCTCTGCATTCAAGGAACGAGGGTTACAGTAGGATGATGGAATGATTAGAGGCCAGCTGCTGTATAAATGTTTTCTAACAAAAGTGAGGACTTCCTGATTGTTTGAAGTAGCAGCAAAAAAAAAATACATGCTTCTGATATATCAAGGAATACAGTGAAATCTTCAAAAGGAATTGTGTCCTTAAAAAACATCTTGTTTTCAGATCACTGGAAATTATTATTTAACGCATTTCTTACAAATAATTACTAGCTTGTGTCAAAAATACATGTCGTTTGAGCAAATCTTTGTGTGAAGATGAAAAAAAATTGTCATTTTTACTTTTTCTTCCAATTATATCAATCATTCACATGTGTAACCAGAATATTGGTTGAATGGAGAAATCAGTACCAAAGAGAGTCATAAAGACTGAGTGAATATGTTCAAGGCAGAAATAAGTAGATTCTAAGGAATCCAGGAATGTGAGGTCTGTGCAGGAAAATTATGATCTCTGGAAGCTAATTTTTTTTTTTGCATTATGGCATAATGTTTTATCGTAAAGTGACATATTGATATTTAGTATTGGTGAAGGGAAGAAACCAGTTTATTTTAGTGATGTGGAATTGTAAAATGTTTGTATTTTGACCAACACCTTTCTGTGTAAGGTGATCAATGAGTATTATTTTGGTGGCTACTTATATTTGTTGGAGATTATGACTAAGCATTCTTGGCTCAGTCATCAGTGAGACAACCTCAATGGGGTGATAGTGATACTTACGTCCTTCTCCCAATGAAGTAGCATAAACAACAAGTAAGTTTGGTAACATAAATCTTGAGATATCAAACTGGATTCAGTTTGCCAAACCATAATTCAAAGTACAGATTAATTGTCAGAGAACATTCATGACATCACACACAACCCTGAGGTTCTTTTTCCTGCGGGCGAAGCGGTAGTGCAAAAAAAACTCTACTCAAGTAGATACATTTACATGTAAACAAATAAAGAAATGTTAACAAACTGAGCAATACGAAGAAAAAGATCAATAAAGTGCAAAAGTAAGAGTCCTTAAATGAGTCCCCGATTGGATTTGTTGTTGTCTGATGGTGGAAGGGTGGCAGCTGTTCCTGAACCTGGGGGTGCAAGTCCTGTGGCACCGAGACCTCTTTCCTGATGGTAGCAGTGAGAACAGAGCGTGTGGATCCCTGATGATTGCTGTTGCTCTCTGACGGCACCTGGAGATGTTCTTGATGGTGGGTTTTGCTTGTAATGTCCTGGGCTGTGTCCTCTACCTTTTTGCAGGTACATAAAGCACTATTATTAACTTGTTGGGTGATACCAGCTGTGTCTCACGTAATGAGAAAAAGAGACGTATATGCACTCGCACACGCACTCACGCAGTGATCTAGCTGGTTAAGTGGCTAACGAACATCTGCTGATGCTGGGGTCAAGTTCAAGAAACTCAGCAGGTCAAGCAGTACTCATAGGAATGATTCCTGATGAAGGGCCCAGGCCCAAAACGTTGGTTACTTTTTACTTCCTCGGGGTGGTGTGTGACTGGCTCAGTTTCCACTACTTTCAGGTTCCACTCTACTGCACTGCATCCTGATTGAGATATACTGTGCTATTCTTTACTGCTTAGCCAAAATCCTGGCATTTTGACTCATTGCCACAGAACAAAATGAGCGCAGGGATTTGATTGTTTAAGGAAAGGATCTACTGCCACCTCAAGGCAGCAAAAAGTAATTTTTAAAACCAGTATTTTTGAATGGACCATTCATTTGTGATCTTGAAGTAACAGGGAACATATGGGAAAAAAAAACAGGGATTTTGAGGTGCATATGCTGTAATAACGATGGAGGGTGGTGGCAAGATTTGAGATGCAAATGTGCTATTGTCTTTTTTTGGTAATATTTTTGGCTGTATAGATCATGTCAATCTTTTTTGATTTTTACTATTGTGGGCTTGTAAACAGCAGAGCTTGGTCTGAGAAAGCTAAATAAGTTTAAAAGGACAGATGCAACTTTGACGTACTGTGTGTTTTTTCCATTGATCTTGATGCTAAAATTCTTTTTCCTATTGCAGAAAAATCGGTGCCTTTATGTTTTTGGAGGGCAGAGGTCAAAGACATACTTGAATGATTTCTTCAGTTATGATGTGGACATTGACCATGTGGAAATAATATCAGATGGGACAAAGAAGGACTCTGGTATGGGTAAGACCTGGGTCTGCATTCTCACAACCTGTATGTTGAAACTGAATTAATGGGTAGCAATGCACAAAAGATCTTTCACAACATTCCAAACCTCTTCAGGACCAATTTTTGAAACATAATTCCTTGTCAGAAATGCAGTGGCGAATTTATTCACTGCAAGTTCCTGCAGTGATAGATCTGCTTTTTAACGTGGATTGGCCAGGATCTCCTGATGGGCGCCGTAGGGTCTTGCGCTTCAGACAGTGGCCTTGGTTTAATATCTCATCTGAAAGATTGCATCACTGACAATGCTGTTCTTTTACCTTGAAATTTTTACCACTGCAGAGTGGTCTTCAATCCTGAACTGCCTTATGATAATGAGATTTTTGAACTGAAATTTTTGCTGCAGCTGAACTAGTCTTTTGTAAAGAAAAACAGCTTGCATGAGAATAAGGTACCAAGATTTGCAGCTTGGTCTTCTGCTAGATTCTTAGCAGATCCTCGTGATTGGAATCATGTGGAACTTTGGCCTCCGTGAAAGGGAGAAAAACCCTTTTTTATTCCCCCCCCCCCCCACTAATTGTCAATGCAGTTACTCCAAACTGTGTCTTGTGTTCTGGTTGTGGTCGACTTGTGTTAAACTAAAAACATTTTTGGAGAGCAAGCAATTGTGTTCACTTCCTTTAATCTTCAGTCTCTTGGTTAAGGTGTGCTGAATCTAGCTCTTGTGAAAGAAATGTTTACTACTCGGTAATGAACTTAACTGAAGAGTGAAATATTGGCGTCCTTTAACTCAGCATACCTTAAGGCTTGAGAGCTGACCATTGAGTTAGACAATGAATCCCCAGGTCATTCAGGAGTGTCATGTGACATGACCACGCAGTTTGCTGTGAAGCCACACTGCATGTGGTGACCAGGTTTATTGGTTTGGGTTGAGGCTGCAGTTTCAAAGACGTGATGGCAAACCGATTTCAGTGTATTTGTGTGTTCTGCTTGCAGTGGTCATCCAGAGTTTCTGGTGGCACACTGCTTAAGTTCCCTTTCCCATTCCCACACTGACTTGTCTGTGCTCTGCCTTCTCCACAGCCAATATGAGGCTCATCTTAAATGCAACACCATCTTGGGTTCTGACTGGGTAATTAACAATGCAGTGGTATGAATTTCAGGTAACCCTTACCTCCTCTCTCATCTGATCCACTTTTGATCAATCCATTTTTGTCCCCTTTTCCCATCTACACCATCTTCATTCCCTTTCCCTTTGTTCCATATACCTCCCGCTCATTTAACTCATCAGCTTCCCTCTACAGTTTGGCACTATTTTCCTGTAACCTATTCCCTTGTGGTTCCCATTGTCATATTTTCTGCCCATTCCATCACTTGTCGCCTATATTTTCTCACTTCTCACCTCCAGCCTCTCTCCTTCACCACACCTCCCCCACCCTGCTTCCACACCTTGCTCAATCCGCCCCTTTGTGCTTCCATTTATTACTCACCTGTCTTTCTAACCTATTTCTCTCCTACCTGGCTCTTTCACCTACTGGCCCCTGTTGCATCCTTGCTTCTCTCTAAAAATGGGTATTATCCCTCCACTCTCCATCCTGATGCAGGGCAATGAATTGAAATGTCAACCATCGTCCATCTACCACCACCAACTCTAAATGATGCATACATAACTTGATTTGGAGCTCGAGTTTAAGTCACACTCCAGGGAAATAATGGAGAGTCCAGGAACTCTACCAGCCCACCACCCACCTCCCCCCACCAAAGTCCATAGGCACTGGACTCTAAAAGAATTGTTGTCAATCTTTTTCTTGAATGGAAACTGTGTTTTCTGATAGCATATTTTGCATTTTTTTTACTCATTAAAAAAATGCATGCTTGTCCTGCATGTGGGGAAAAATGATGACATGATGTTTGGACCTATTTCTGCCAGAGATCCTCAGGTAGAATTGGAGTCACAAATGACCAGATTAAAAGAAGTGGCAGGAATTTTAATAGGCTTTTTTACACCGCAGTATAAAATGAAGCTTTTTGGGAAATTTTCCCGGGAACCCTCCTGTGTACCTGCAGTGTGAAAAGGTTGACCTAGAAATTTTAAATGGGTCCGTGGCCCTTCCTTGTAGGTAGAACCATGGCCCGGGGAAATGTTCCCTGGCCACCCTCTCCCTGCATTTTGAAAAGGCAAATGTCTGAGCAGGGGAACACTCGTAATGTCAGCGCATGCATGCTGCGTCATGTAGGTGATTAAAATTAAAAGATACTTACCTCCTGAAACAGCAGGGCCCTTTGGCACGTTGCAACGTTGGCACGATACAGGATTAATGGCCGTCCTCGTTAACCATAATCCTTCATGCAGCTGGATTTCCCAGAGCGGTTCCAGTGCATGAAGGATTATGGTTAATGAGGACGGCCATTCACCCTTCTTTGTGTTGCCATTGTGATGTGTCGAATAGCGGGGGCCATGGGCTGGCGGCCAGTCGGGGGGTGGGGGGCTGGAGGGAGGGAACTAGCTAGCAGGTGAGCAATGGAGGGATGGGGGTGAAATTGCTCTCACTCCTGTGAGTATGTAACACGTTATCGATTGGGGGCCTGGCACCCCTAAATTCCCTAGGAGGGCAAATTTTCAGGAATTTGGCCGGCAATGTGAAAGGCCCGGGAGGTCCTGAATTCCCGAGAATTTCACCGGGATAAAATAGGGTCACCTTTCGCCTGCGGTGTGAGAATGGCTATTGTCTCTGGCAGGAAATGTTGACACGTAACAATCACTCTCAAAAATCGTACACTTACAGTAATTTGTCACGCTGTTTTGCTGAAATCAAGAATTCAGATTTTTTTTGTTATAGCAGTTTTACCTTTGCCGAGTCCCAAAGTACTTGCATGCAGCAGATTACTTGGCAGTGCTGTGCCTGTTGTGATAGACTTGAAAAATAGATGCAATGTTTTATTCAGTTCAATCATACAGGATTGTGAACAATTCAACCCTTTATTTTGGATGTACAGAGACTGCAAATGATGGAATCTGGAGGAATTCAGCTGGTCAGGCAACATCTGTGGGGGCAAAGAAATTGTTGATTTTTCTGATGGCAAGATCAAGGTCATCCTGTTATTTTTCTTCATTTTATGTTGTGAAAAGTATATAAAAAGTCATCAGATGTAATCATCATTCCATTGGATCTTTGAAATCCATTAAAGCTACCAAGTGATTCCTTGATTAAAGAGGAATCTCTGATCGTGCTATATTCTCTTGGCTTTGCACCCTAGCTGCTGGAATTGTGCTCAAGCCCATGGTGATTCCTGGGAACCTAAAACCTTCCTATTGCAGAGTGATCATATTAGCAGCTAAGTCAAGCGTGGGGAGTGTTATTACGACACTTTGAGACAAAGAAAAGGACACCAGTCTGATTCTGTTGAAATACTGCTTTATTCACATGCACATACACGCAGTCCATCAAACTTAGCTTTGGCTTTATCTATCTGTCCGAGTTTCAATCACCATACATCATGCTTGGGGCCAGTCACAGATGTCTTTACTGGGCTCCCACAGTGTGGGGTTCTATGTTCTCTACAATCAGAGCTAAGGTCTTCCATTTCAAATATAATTAGTTTTATGGGAGTTTGAGTTCAAGCCTTCAAGTGAGGAAGTGCTGCTCCATTCCATCTGGATTTCTTTTGGCAGCAACTCCATTAACCAATACAGTAAAACCCTTGGTATCTGGAATTCAAGCAACCAGCAAAAAAAAAGATTGAGGAAAATAAATGAAAATTAAACTAAGAATAATGTACAATACAACTCTTGATTATCCGAAATGGTCAGGACCGGGTGTAAAGGTTAAAGCCTTGTGTTTTTGATTCTTAATTAATTTTGTGCCTATGTCTTTAAGAAAAAGTCTTGCTTGTAGTGTTACCATAGAGACTATGACGTCATGTTGTAAGATAAGACACCGCTCTGGCTTGCAGAAACTGGCAGGCGAGCCCAGAAATGTTATTGTAAACATTTATTATAAATACCTGATAAGGAAGTTTGTGTGCACAACACAGACGATTCAGCCTCTTAAAGGGACCAAGCAAGACACAAATTTGTTTACAGTTCCCAGAAACCAGGAGAAGATAAGCTATCATGTGAAGAATCCAAGACGGGAGAAGAAGTCTCATCTGGCTAAAGATCTTGAGCAAACAGCTCCTCTCAAAGAACTGTGAGTTGAGGCAGCAAGGCGAACCCACAACGCTTTGCAGGAGATTGGAGTCAGCCACCATTGCAGAAGCGGCTTCAACTACAAAGCAATTAGAAGACACAATCAAGGCACTGCAGGCCTCATTAGCTGACTTAAAGGTTAGTGGAAATGAAACAGTTGAATGTATGTTGCAAAGCCCCACTGGTGCTGGACCAAGCGAAATGCTGAAGATAGAGACACAATCAGTGGTATCTGAAAGTTCCGATGTGAATCCTGATGATGGTATTTCCAAGGTTATGAGTGCAGGAAGATCTTCAAAGGCATCTAGAGCAAGTACAGCTTCACGTGTTTCAAGCATATCAACTACGCATGCCAAGGCGCAAACAGACTAGGATACTATCTGTGCACAATGTGAGTGGTTGGAGAAAAGACATGCTTTAGAAGATATGGAAGCTGAAATGAAGAATCAGCAACTAAGGCAAGAAGCTGAAATGGAAAAAAACAACCATTGGAGCAAGAAGAACAAAAAAATTATTGGAGAGAAAAAAGACTAGAGCTTGAGGAAAAACGTTTGGGAAAAGCATTAGCTCAGGCTTCTGCAAGATCTATGACTTAAAGTGAAATACCCAAAGGACTTGCACCTAACATTCCAGCAGATCAATGGGTCCCACAGCTACAAGAAATGAGTGTACTCGAGCAAGGAGCCAGTGGTGGCATTGCTAGCGCTCAAATGTCAGTGACCAACTCTGGAAAGAGCTAGCGACATTCATTCTCTTCAGAGTGCACAATATTTGAATCTTCCCGAAAGGAGAGTACTCAAAAAAAGTTCAACCATGCGAGTTGATCGTACTCTTCGTGTTGCTGAAGAATCAGTGACAAGATAAGGATCTCCCTCACTTACCTACCAAACATCCCCATCAATGCCATCGTTTACAATTCAAGGTCCTAAGCCTATGGCACCAGTTCAAGTTCCATATGCTCCATTCACAACAAGACAGCCAGTCACAAGCTATGGTGGACAAGACAATATATTATCACGCGTAGCAAAACAAAATGAAATTTCTGCTATGTTGTCGCAGCAACAAGATTCATATAGTTTATCTAAGAAGGAAATTCCAGTTTTAATGGAGATCCATTACAGTATCTGACGTTCATGAAATCCTTTGAACTTCACATTGAAAGTAATACTAAATAAAGACACTAAACATCGTCTATATTACCTGGAACAGTTTACTTGAGGACAGGTGAAGGAGTTAGTCAAAAGTTGCCAATATATGAATCCAGAACAAGGCTTGAAAGGGGCAGAAGAATAATTGCATCATCATTATGTCGATGAACATAAAATTGCAAGGGCTCACACAGACAAGATTCTTTCTTGGTCATCAATAAAATCAGAGGACACAAGCTGAATTTGCTTGCTAATTTGTCGATTATTGGCAATAAATTACCTTATAAGCTGAGGGACTTACGGAGAACCAAGATTGCAGAAATGAATGGAGAGGACATAAATGGGCACATTCTGAGTTGTGAAAGACGTGAACAAGATGGGTTGGTAGTCGCTTTTTCCAAGGGTGGGGTGTCTAAGAGAGCATGGGTTCAAAGAGTGGAGGATTACAGGGGATCTGAGGGATTTTTCACACAAAGGCTTGTTGATATCTGGAGAGGGGCTTTTGCAGAGGTATTTGGATGAGTAAGACATAGCGCAGTGGTTTTCAAACTTTTTATTTCTATCCACATAAAGTAATCCCTTTTCCATAGGTGCCCTGTGATTAGTAAGGGATTACTTAAAGTGGCATGTGAATGGGGGGAAAAAAAGGTTGAGAACCACTGCTATGGACCCAATTGTTACTGAAATATTTGGCATGAGAAAAATTGTTGTTGGCCTATTTCCTTTGGAGTGACGAAACCGTGCACATGAAGAATCAATCAGGTACAATTAGAAGACACAATCAAGGCACTGCAGGCCTCATTAGCTGACTTAAAGGTTAGTGGAAATGAAACAGTTGAATGTATGTTGCAAAGCCCCACTGGTGCTGGACCAAGCGAAATGCTGAAGATAGAGACACAATCAGTGGTATCTGAAAGTTCCGATGTGAATCCTGATGATGGTATTTCCAAGGTTATGAGTGCAGGAAGATCTTCAAAGGCATCTAGAGCAAGTACAGCTTCACGATTACCACCTGAAGTAATCTTTTACTATTCACGGAGCACCTATGGCTTAGGGATTACTTCAGGTGGTATGTGGGTGGAAAGAAAAAGGTCGTAAACCATTGACAGAGGGATGGAGAATTAATGTAGGCATGAGATTCATGTCGATAGACACATGGTTGAGCGTAGATCTGATGGAGTGTTGTGCCAGTTTCTGTGCTGCACCACTGACTCAAGTTATAATCTTGCCGCATCTGAAGGGGAACCTTCAGGTTTTGCAGCCCTGAACTGCTTGGCTAAACTGATGCGTCAGCCTTGCAGGGCATTGCTTGCTGCCAGGCGGAAATAGACCTCCCATCTTGGCTCTTCTCCAATAATGACAATTTGTTTTTGTAACTGCTTTCTGAAGAAGAAAATTGAAGATTTGGAGTTCCCTGCAGTTGACATACATAAATTGTTGCTTTCATTTTGTGCTGCAGCCACAGAACCGAAATCGATGATTGATTGATGAATGAGTATTCGATGATGCTGCTGCTTTCCTCCTTTATTCCTCTCTACTAATCATACTGAAATTTTTAGCAACATCCGTGAATAATCATTTGAATGCCTATCAGGAAGGCCTGCGAAACCCCACTCTGTTGTCTTCCTATTTTGAATAGCTGCTGATCTTTGCACTGTTTTCTCCTACTGAGGAATTTTGAATCCAGTCTCAAATTTGACTCCCCAAAACTATACTTGACAATTTGGCATTTCCCTCATCAGCCCTCCTTGTTATCCCTTCAAAATGTACTATCCAGAGACCCACAGATGCTGCTCGACCTGCTGAGTTCCTCCAGCTTTCCCATGACCTGGCGATTTATTCATTTCCAGAAGTTCCTAAGGCCCTTACTGTATCCTCTTTATTTATCATGACCAGCATTTGGGATTCTTCCTCATTGTAACAGAATGTGTGATTCCCTCCTTGTGTCCGGGTATACAGATCAGCCATTCGGAACTTGGGAGTCCACTGTTGCTGCCTTGTGGCAATTCACATGTTACCTTCAAATTTCTGCAAGCAGGCTTTAACAAGTGCATCAATTTTATTGCGAAGTAGATGTGTGGAAGATTATTTATTCAGAATATTTTCAAAGCATTTAATAGTCATATTTGAAGTTAGGAAAGTGGAGTTTTCTAACTCTGGCTCTGAGGGTTTATTAATTTAGACCAAGACCTTTCATTGAAGCATTTTTAAAATTTGAATTGCATCGTAATATCAATTGTGGCAGTTGTGCCAGCTAAGTTTGGTTTCAGACTCCCTGCAAAAACATGTGCATATTTTGCCATCGGTGACGTTTTGTAGCTTTTTCTCTCAATATTTGTGATTTTGTAAAGTTATTTTCTGAGTGGTTGTGGTCTTTAGTTCCAATGACAGGTTTCACTCAGAGAGCTACAATTGACCCAGAACTGAACGAGATTCACGTCCTCTCAGGCCTCAGTAAAGACAAGGATAAACGGGACGAGAATGTTCGGAATTCTTTTTGGATATATGATATTGCCCGAAACAACTGGTAAGGAAAGAATGACCTAGCCACTTGTTGGCAATACTTTTGTCATTGGTGATCCCTAATACGCACGTACTGCTTGAGGCACTTTTTCTTGTAGTTCACAATCCATGTATTCTGGAAACGTGCAGCACTTGTAATTGGAAATGGAAATGACGATGATTTGAGCCAAGCTTTTATTTTGGAGGTGGGGTGGGGAGAATGTGCTGGAACGAATTTGGATTGGGTTGGATCTGTAAACTTTGCCTTTCCTCATCCTCAATATTTTTTTAAAAAAGTGTATGAACTCTGCCCTCCACAATATCCCAAGACTGATGGTTTCTGGATTTTTGGTTAAGCAGGTGACTGCCATTTTTGGTTTCAAGGTTTGTCCCATGTATCTGGAAATATTTCATTTAAATCCTGATCAGAACTTCCATTTACTTGAGGCCATCTTCAGGTAGTGCCATTTTCTGATGTGCAAATTCAAAACATTGTAATTTTTAAAAAAAAATTGCAATTTGGAAGTGAAAACAATGCTAGAGTAAACTCAGCACATCAAACTGTCTACTTTATATAACAAATATAAATATAGGTAACCAACATTTTGGGCTTGAGCCCATCATCAAAGAATGGAAAAATGTCAGCAGGCATTAAAACAAAATGGAGGGGGTTGGTGAGGAGCACGGTCCCAAAGGCAGAAGGTAATAGGTGGATAAGGGAGGGAAGGCACAGCAGCGAGCAGGGGGAGCAGGGGGAGGAGGGCCGGCTCTGTGAATGGAGAGGGAAGGGGGAGGAGGGCTGGCGCTGTGAATGGAGAGGGAAGGGGGAGGAGGGCTGGCGCTGCGAATGGAGAGGGAAGGGGGTGGAGAGCTAAGAGAAAGAAAACAAGGGGAAAGGGAAGGGATGGTGAATGGAGAGTAGGTGAGTAGAAACCAGAGAAGATGATGATAATGCCATCTGGTCGGAGAGTGCCCAGATTGAAAATCAGGTGTGGCTCCTCCAATGTATAGGTAGTCTTGGTGGGATAGTACGAAGCCATGGACAGACATGCGAGTATGGGAGTGGGATGCAGAATTGAAATGATTGGCCATTGGGAGGTCCCTGTCACTGATGCGGACAGAATGAGGGTGCTCAGTGAAGCAGTCTGTACAAATTTTGTAATCTTGCATTACAGGATAGGCAGCGTACATTTATTATGCTTTTGTTGCAGAATTGGTGTTCTGAGATGGCTTGAGCCTATTTGGCCTACTTTTGCACCGGCAGAAGGACAAGATGAAGGGGTTGCTTTTAATGCAATTTTAGTTTGCAGACATTGTACTGGTTCATAAGGAAGTTTCACACAGCTATATTTTACATCCCACGGAGCATAGAAATAAGAATGATGGGCAGACATTTTCCATATTCTTGGCCATGTGTTGGAAGAATTAGATTTCACTTTCTGAGTTGGTGGGGATTTAAAATTCCTCACTGAATTGAAGGTTAATGAGATGAAAAGAACCGTTCAGCTTTCTTGAATCATGTTCTCATGATTACAGATAATTAACTGGCAATGCAAGCAAAAATATGTTAAGTAGCAGTCTTTACTGATTACCCTGACCTTGATGAGTGAAGGATGTGGTAAATTATACATCTGTTGAATTAATCTTCAAATGCCAGTAATCATCTCCTCTTGTAGATTGTACCAGGAAGACCTAATTACAGTGTGCATTACCTGTAGAATATTCAACTGATAAATTGGCATTGGTTTGGGTCTGTGCTACATTGTTATTTTAGGTGTGTTTATTATGTTCATTGTGAAAGCAGTGAGCTGCTTTCATTTGTTTACATGAGAACTATGATTTTTAGCTGCATTTCTTCCATTTTGCTCTGTGACATAGGTCCTGTGTTTACAAGAATGATCAGTCTTTGAAAGATAATCCTAACAAGAGCCTTCAAGAGGAGGAGCCTTGTCCTCGATTTGCCCACCAGTTGGTATATGATGATACGCACAAGGTATGATATGCATCATTTTTGCCCATTTATTTTCCTTCAACTCATTTTGCTTGAGGCCTAAAGTTTAGGAATCTCAGAGATGAGTTAAAATGATACAAAACAAAGTCTATGGATTCTGGTTCCCAATTTTGCCAAAGTCTTGATTGGAAAAGAAACCAGTCAAGCCAACATTTTTGCTTATTGTAGAAATTTTTAGTGCTTTGGGCCTGTATGTTGCATGATTCTAATGGCAGGGAGCCCAGCCTTTGACTTTTGTCTAGTGACTGAGGTTGCAGAGTGCCTTCCGGGGAGACAAAGCAAATGGTTTTGGATTGGTGCAGTAGGACGAAACTTGTTGGAGGTGAAGTATTGTAGAAGGAAAATTTAATGAATGTTATCACTCTTTCTCCAGTGGGATAGTCTCTGCACATCATTGTGAATTGGAGAGGGTGAATTTTTGAGGACATAGAAATTGGTGAAGTGTTTCCATATAACCATTTACGGAGTGGAAACAGGCCATGTTGGCCTTTTGAGTCTGCACCGGGTCACTGATTTTGTGCGCCCTCTTCAGGCAATGGTCCCAATGGGTTTGGCCCTCGAATTCCAACTTCAGTGGCTGAATTCTTCCGTTATTCCACCTTGGCAAACTCCAAGAGTCTCGTTTGCAAAACGTTTTCTGGCCCAAATGATCATGATTTTTTTTTTGCTACCACCAGTGCTATTTTGATAAATGAGATTTGATATTTGGTCCATTTGTCATTTATTTCCATTAAATTATCTAATAGATATAGCTCCATTTTCGAATCTTTCTTGGCTGATGGAGTTGGAGGCTTTTATGGAAAAGCAATGCCCCTCCATCCATTTTCCTAGATTTGCCACGGTGAATGTTATGTCCATTTTTCCTTTTGGCAAAACTGGCATTGCAACTTGGGGAGTAGCTCATCACCCACTGAGAAGAGAGTATTTTCCGTGTGGTAGCCAACATAGGTACTGCTTTGTATTAAACACGATAGGCTATCTTTCTTGAAGGTTATAACCTTCAATTTTGTACGAAGTGCTTTGGTATATCCTGAAACAAATTTGGCCTTTCAGTGCACTGGAGTGAGAGCAAATTTTCATGCCCTTTGTCATGATGGCTGAAATTGTGCTACTATATCAGAATAAAAGATAGGCCATTAGGGATGAAAAGAGAACATTTTCTTCAATCAATTTTTTTTATGGAGGACACTAATAAAATGGTGTGAGAGCAACAGCCAGAGTCTCAACATGGACAAAACAAGGGAGATGATCATGGACTTCAGGAGGACCAGAAATGACCACCCTCTATTACACATCCACAACTGGTGGGCAAATCGAGGACAAGGCTCCTCCTCTTCAAGGCTCTTGTTAGGATTATCTTTGATTGCATTCAAGACCAAAGATTTCTGGACACAATGGGGGAATTGAGGGCTTGGGCAAGAAATTGTTGAGGTGGAAGATTATTATTAGGGTTTTTTTCTCTTTTTCATTTTATTTATCTATATTTTTGATATTGTGGGTTTGATCTGAAAGGGTGCATACAATTTACGCTATGTATAATCAAGGTTTTATTTGAAAAGTTCAAATTTTGGTATTTTTCTTAGACTCTAGCAAACCTATTAAGAATAAGGGAGAAGTATTTTACGACTGAGATGAGGAAAAATTTCTTCTCTCAGAGGATGGTGGATCTGTGGAATTCTTTGCCACAGGAAGTAGTTGAGGCTGGTTTCTTGTCAAAATTTAAGAGTAGGTTAGATTTGGCCCTTGTGGCTAAGGGGATCAAGGGGTATGGGGAGAAGGTGGGAACCGGGTACTGATCACCCATGATCATATTGAATGATGGAGTAGGCTTGAAGGGCCAAATGGCCCACTCCTGCACCTATGTTTCTATTAGATCTATATGTGTGTATTTTTTTTAAAAACTCAATAAAGATATTAAAAAGAGAATAGTCTCCTGGAGGTGAGTAGCATACTTCAGGAGTACCATGCTCTAAAGCATGAGGAGGAGGAACAAATACTTGAAGAGAAGAATTGTCATTCTTTTCCCCTGCATAGAGTTATGATTAATTGCAAAGTAACATTTATCTTTTTGACATATAACATCTCCACCTTAATGCTGACACACTGCAGACTATCTGTTTACCTCTTTCTGAACTATAAGTTGCACCCTAGGTCTTGGTTAATAAGCTAAGTATTTGGGACTTCTGGCTCGGAGCCTGTGCTGTCCAAATACCCCAATTAGCCAACAATTTCCTGTTCATTTCAAAGGATGGGAGGAAACTGATGCAGCCGGAGGAAACTCACGCAGACATAGGGAGAAGGTAGAAGGTCCTTAAGGGCATCGCCGGATATACTCTCTTGGTACTTGTAGAATGTCTTGGGATTGAAGAGATTATCTGTTTGAACAGTTGATGTTGGCATTTGGAGAAAAAGAAAATGAGCAAAAATGAAAATAATTCTGAATCATAAAGGAAAGTAAAAGTTTCACAATGTCGAACTGTGGGACATACCCAACTTCTGTCCTGATGAAGTGAAGAAAAGTGAGTTTAATATCGAATGAATTGGAGCAGAAGTGACCTTTGACCTGAGGTGGAATGAAAGATGAAGCCTGGAAGGCAGTAACATGCTCTGACGAGAGATGAAATATTCCACATCAAGCTTCTGTTTCCCCTCATAATGGTGAAGGAGCCACAGACAAGTCAAAGCGGGATGGAAAATTAAAATGCCAGAGTTCTGTGGAGAATCCAGGTGCTCTGTGAAGGAATCAGCCCTTTCATTTACTTTTGTTCCTTTGTTGATGAAATTGTAAACACGATGCATTAGAATGGCTGGTGCAAGTGAATCACTGGTTGGGGCTGTCAATAATGAGAAGGAAATGGGTAAAAAATACGTCATATTAGCAAGAACTTGTAATAAGCATTGTGACTTTATTAAATCCTTTTTTATGGTGGTTGAGGGATAAATGATCATCTCTCATCTCTAGATATTCTCACAAGATTGTATCCACCTGAAACAAGACTAATTTTGCTTAATATCTCATCAGAAATTCAACATCTTTGTCAGAATTGCACCAGATTGTCTGTCCATTATTTCTGATCAAATGTCTGGAGTGGGATTTAATCTAATAAAAATGTTAACAAGTTTAGTTCAGTCTAAAATGTGGCACGGTCATTTATGGCTTTAATGTGTTTAATTACTTTCTCCACTTTGAAGTTAAACCCAACACTGAAACTTCGCAATTGATCAATTTTGATTCAGTGGTGTCAAATTTCTTGACTTGTGATTGTGCCAAGAACTTCCCAACGAAATTGGATTCTTCAGTCCTCGGTGCAAACCCACAGATGTACAACCAGACAGAATACACATACAAACAGACAATATGTATGCAGGACAAGCATTCATCTATACAAATAAATAAATATTGTTTCATGGACGAGAATTTTGGATGGTTAGTGTGAGCAGTTCCTTTGGTGGTTCAGCATTCTCACTGCCCATGGGAAGAAGCTGTTTCTCAACCTGATGGTGCTGGCTCTGATCCTCCTGTATCTCTTTCCCGATGGGAGCATCTGAAAGGGTAGAAGGGGTCATCAATGATTTTGCTAACCATCTTCAGGCAACGATCCAGGGAGATCACGTTGATTGGGGAATGGAGGGAAACTCCATTGATCCTCCCTGTCACTCTTACGGTCCTGTGGATTGACCTCCCATTCATTTCTCTGCAGCAACCGTACTATTCTCTGACCCAGCTGGCCAGGACACTCTTGATAAAGCTTCTGGAGAAAGTTGATAAAATGGTGGCCAGTAGCCTTGCCCATTTCAATCTTCACAGGAAGTTCAGTCTCTATTGCACCTTCCTGACAAGTGAGGAGATGCTGAGTGTCCACAATATGTAACAAGTTAAATGAACTTCAAGGAACTTGTTCTTTCCACTACAGTTGTGGATGTGTAATGGAGGGTGGTCATTTCTGGTCCTCTTGAAGTCCATGATCATCTCCCTTGTTTTGTTCATGTTGAGACTCTGGCTGTTGCTCTCACACCATTTCATGAGATTTTCCACCTCGAGTGGAACTCATCTTTGTTGTTGCTGAGGCCACCTACTGTGGTGCAAGGCATTTCATGATTTTAGGATGTCTCAAAAGTGCTTTGAAGTGTAGTTGTATTGAAGGAAACAGCACAAATTCTCACAAGCAGCAATGTTTGGTGTCCAGAAAATCTATCATAATTATTAGCATTTTACCTATTGAGGAGTAATTATGATGCAGATGTAACCTCGCATTCCTATGTCGCTAGTGGCTTTCCTGCACAATTGGTGGTTGGGAAAGTTTAGATAGTAAATGTATATTTCCTGAGTTTGTAAAAAATCTGGTTTAAGCGACCTGGTCCTTGACACTCCTTTCTCTTCACCTCCACAATGAGCATGACTTAGTAGTTTTGATACTAAATCCACCCTGTTTGATGCAAATGTTTAGAGCAACATGTTCAAGCTTTTTTGCCCAGTGTATAATCCACCCATGATTTATTTTTTTATTAAATGAGGCTGTTTGTGTGCAGGTTCACTACTTGTTTGGTGGCAATCCCGGGAAGTCATGTTCGCCAAAGATGAGACTGGATGACTTTTGGTCATTGAAGCTTTGCCGCCCTTCCAAGGACTACCTCCTGAGACATTGCAGATACCTCATCAGGAAGCACAGGTGTGTAAGAGCAGAGCTCCAAAATTCTTCCCAATGATGCTCCAAATTAATAAAAATGCCATACCTAATAGTTTGATGGAAGTTGTAGATACCATGTAGGTAAAAGCACAGCTCATGAGCTTGTTTTAATCCTTAGTTGTGTATAATTTCTTCATCTGAACTGATGCAATATATTGGAATTGTTTTGTTCAGATTTGTCTGAGCAGCATCTGAAATCATTTTACAGGAATCTTTAAAAAGTTGAGGAAAGTAGCCATGTTTCTTTTCTTTCTGCATTCATATCCAATTTTATATGGCCCCTTATTTACTTGCTCCTCAATTAATTTTGGCTGAAGTTTTACAGCAACAGGGCTCTAGAACCTTGACAGTGAGGTTATTTATTCTTCACAGCTGAGATTTAAAAGTGATAATTTAACTCTAATTAGAAAGACATTTTTCCAAACACAATTCTAGCCAGATGATTATGCTTGAATTTTTTCCCTCAGCTCTTCATTTTGTTATTACTTAACCAAAATAATAGAAATGAGCCTCGCTAATAATATTAACTGAGATGACATCTTTTTTATTGACAACTGAGGGAGAAAGTTGATTAAATTTAGAATATTCAGTAGGAAAGTCTTTTCTTCTGTTAAATTTTGTGAAGATTGCTTTCCAAAGCTGAGGTCTTAAAGTGGGGTTTTCTGTTTCTTTTGAGTTCTGCAATTTCAAGGTAGACTTGAAAGTGATTGATATGCACTGGATGTGTTACTTTATAGTTGGCCACAAGGAGGAGTAGTGAAACTAGTTAATAGTTCTCCACTTATCGTACTCCAAAAGGAATTACAGGCTTACCATACCTTTGTGAAGGGCTCTAGCCTGAAACATTGATTATGTATTTTTTTTTAATCTTAGCTATATAAAGTACACTGTTTGACCTGAGTTTCTCCAGCATTGTGTTTTAACTTCAACCACAGTGTCAGCAGACTTTCATGTTTTACCAGCCACAGGCTTCCAAAGTATATTTTGGCCAACAAATAAGCTTGATCCCTCTACTTTGGTGGATTGTTTCATGACTGATGTTACTTATAATAAAAACACAATGCTGGAGAAACTCAGCAGGTCAAACAGTATGTAGCAAAGATAAAGGTTCAGATACATATCATCTTGTGCTTGTCATTTGCTTCATTGCACTTCTGTATTTTGTAGATTTGAAGAGAAAGCTCGAGCAGATCCTTTAAGTGCTTTGAAATATTTACAGAATGAATTGTATGTTACTGTGGATCATTCAGATCCAGAAGAAACTAAAGAGGTAGGACTGTGCGCTTTCTGCTATCCCCTAATCATTCATCTGCTTCTGTTCATATAATTTGTCATATTAGTTAAAAGTTAACAGGAGGATTAGAAGCTGCAGTTAGTTACATATGTATTCCAGAATTATAGTAAAGATGTAGCATGTTTGGAGTAAATAAAGCTACAATTGAATTTCAAATCCATTTTGGGATATTGGCTTCAACCTGAGATAATTTGGGGTATCTGGGCCTACATTTGACCAAAGCCTCTTGACCAGTGAGGGAAGAATTCTGCTGGTTGCTCATTGATGAAAAGTATCTGCAGTTGGTAGCATTGGCTTTGAAGTCATCTGCAAACATGAATTGTCTGGGTAGTATAAAGAATGATCGAGTGGCTGATGATTTGCTTTAGCCAAAGAGTGGCGGATGTCTGGAATTTTGTACCTCGGGTGGCTGAGGAGGCCAAGTCATTAGGTGTATTTAAGGCAGAAATTGATAGGTATCTAAATACAGAGTATCAAAGGTTATGGGGAGAAGGCAGGGGAGTGTGGCTGTGTTGGATTAGCTCATAATGGAATGGTTGTGCAAACTCAATGGGCCTATTGGCTGACTTTTGCGCCTATACCTTGTGGTCTTTTGGCTTGCTGATCTGTGGTAATGGAACTAGTTTTGATCAGAATTAACAGTGACAGGCGGATTACCAAAGGCCATAGTGAGTTGTTGTGGTGCATTTGTTGACTTGTGATTTTTTTTTTAACCTGACCATGTTCTGCTAACAAAATATTTTGAAAATTACCCATTCACCTTGAGGTGCATGAAAAGATCGGGCCCCATCAGCATTGTTTCCTGAATGAAATTGCAATTTTTGGAAGAAACTCAAGTAAGATAGACAGGAGGGATGCAGTGGATGTTGTGTATTTGGACTGTCAAAAGGGCTTTGCAAGGTCCCACACATGAGGCTGATAAGCAAACATGAGAGCCCATGGAATTACAGGAAGGATACAAACATGGGTGTAGAGCATTGGCTGGTTGGCTACTGTAGGAATAAAGGGGTCTTATTCTGGTTGGCTACTGGTTACCAGTGATGTTCCGCAGGGGTCAGTGTTGGGGCTGCTCCTTTTTATGTTCTAAATAAATGATTTGTATTATGGAATAGATGGATGGCTTTGTGAGTAGTTTTGCAGATGATACCAAAATAGGTGGTAGGGCATGTGGTGCTGAGGCTGCAGAGACTTTGATAGATTTGGAAAATGGAATGTTGGCATTTATTTCTAGAGGAATAGCATATAAGAGCAGGAATGTAATGTTGAGACTATAAAGCACTGGTAGGACCTCACTTAGAGTATTGTGTACAGATTTAAATTGAATTTTAAATTTAGATATGTAATACGGTCACAGGCCATTTCAGCTCACGAGTCTGTGGTGCCCAAGTTACACCCAATTAACCTAAACACCTGGTATATTTCAAATGGTGGGAGGAAACAGGAGCCTCTGGGAAAAACCCACTCAGACATTGGGAGAATGTACAAACTCCTTACAGCGTGGGATTCAAACCCCAGTCTTGATTGCTGAAGCTGCAAAGGCATTGCACGAACCACTTCGCCAACTGTGCCATTTGGGCACCTTCTTTGAGAAAAGATGTGCTGGCTTTGGAGATGGTTCAGAGAAGATTTACGAGAACGATATCAGGAATGATTGTCAGCTCTTGGACTGTATTCTTTGGAGCGCAGAAGGATAAGGAGGGACCTGAGAGGCATTTTGAATGTTGTAAGGCCTGGACAGAGTACATATGGGAAGGATGTATCCCATGGTAAGGGATTCTAGGAGAAGAGAACAATTGCAGGATAAATGAGCATCATTTAAAACAAGGATGTGGAAAAATTTCTTTAGTCAGAGGGTCACGAGTCTGTGCAACTTGTTGCCACAGGCGCCTGTGGAAGTGAGTACTTGGGTGTATTGACAGGTATTTGATTCGTTGGGATATCAAGGGTTACAGGAGAAAGCCAGGGAGTGGGGCTAAATGGGGGGATGGATTAGAATGATGAAGCAGACTCGATGAGCCAATGGGCCTACTTCTTCTATAGTTTGTGATGAAGTCTGGTAGCAACTTGGTGTTTTAGAACACCAATGTACAGTAAAATCCCCTTTATTCGGAACTTACAGGGATCGCGGATGTTGGATGCCTGAATTAAGAATATACCATTTAAAAGACAAAGACAATGCAAAATGTAAAGTAATTTGAAGAAAAAAATCAGTGTTGTAGAGTTTAATTGTGTGACGTTCACTTTCATCAATAATTCCCTTGGCTGAAAATTTGACTAGAAAACCCAGTTGCTGGTACTGTAACAGTGTTGTACTGAGCATTACGCTAACCGTGGCGCTGTCATAATTAACCCCCTCTCCCAAGTTTGTAGATTAGTATACTCAGTACTAATGAAAATAAAGACTATTACTAGGCAGGAATAGGGAGACATTTTGGGAGTCTTCCCAGCTGCAAGCAGGATCGACTGGCTCTTCAACTTGGAGTCCTGGCCAGGCCCTTGGCATGCCTTGTCTTGCCTCCATGCCAGTGTCCCGGCCAGGCCCTCAGCGCGTCCCGGCTTGCCTCTGCGCCAGTGACCCGGCCAGGCTCCCGGCGCACCCCGTCCCCCCTCTGCACCAGCATTCCAACTTGCCTCCATGCAAGTGGCAACAGCGAAAAGAATGCACGTGTATTTAGGGGCATTACACATGTCCAATGAAGTTTCGATACTTGTCCGTTGATTTCTCCTCCCCTCCCCCCCACAATCTTATTTATTTCAAGTTTAATTAAATTTAATTTTTTTAAAAATACAGCACGGTAAAATGCCATTTAGGACCACGAGTCTACGCTGTCCAATTTACACTCCATTAACCTACACCCCCAGTACATTTTGAATGTTGGGAAGAAACCAAGACTCCCCTGAGAAAACTCTCACAGACATGAGGAGAACGTACAAACTCCTTACAGGCAGTGAGGAATTCAAACCCTGGTCCGGACCCCATCACTGGTGCTGTGCTAACCTCCACACCAACCATGGTTTTTTCCTGTGGCTTTCCAGTTGTTTGAAGTTCTTGTTAATTTAATGCCAGATAATGGGGATTTTACTGTAGTAGGTAATCACAAATGACATCGTATTTGTAAAGATAGCAAAAACAAAGCTGATATTAAAAAGTAATTTGTGTAATAATCCCTTGCATTTAGTTATATGGGAAAGAAACAACATTGAAACATTTAGAATTATTTTTAAGAATGCTGCAATTAACTAAATTGCCCCGAATATTTAAAGCAAAAAATGTTGTAACATGAGCAGATATAACTGGGCTTGTTTTGTCAAGAAAATAACACATTTAAAACAGAATTGGCTTGAGCAGAGACAAAAAAATGATTAAAGGAAAATTATTAAATCTGCTGAAATTCATTGACGACTCGTTGAAAATGCTTTTGATAAGATGCTATTAAAGTGATTGTGGAGGAGTCTGCGGAGACAGCTCAGATGAAAGTGGTTGAGCTGTTTGGCATGTCTTCTGTAGACAGTCCAGGTCTCGCTGGTGTAAAGGAGGGTGGTAAGGATCACTGCACAGTAGACCTTCAGCTTGGCAAGCCTTCAGGGCACAGATTGGCTTCACCAGTCACCTCCGGACCCACAGCCACCAATCTCCAATTTGACTTTGAAGCCATGGTCATCTTTGTCTACGGAGGACGAACAACAACAACATTAAAGTGATTGATCAACAAATTATGAACATGTGGAATTGGAAGTTAAATACATGGATTGAGAATTGGCTATGGATCAAAAAGCAAAGATTGGGATCATTTTCAGGTCGTTAGTGGCTTGCCACTGGATTTTCTTGGGTCCTAGCTCTTTATAATCTATTAATTTGAGTAAGATCACCAAACAATTTTTAAACCAAGTCAGATTGTGAATCTGGCAGAGGATGTAAAGAGGCTTCAAGGGATATGAGGGCTACCGAATAGTTTTGGAAAGGGTGATAGGACTGCGATGAGGAAAAATTTCTTCATTCGTGATTGTAAATCTTTGAAATTCTCTATGTGGGAGAGCTGTGAAAGCTTAGCATTTTGTCCAATTAAAATGAAAATGAATGGTTTTGAAGCTTGTACAAATCAAAAGACATAAGGATGGTACTGGAAGATGTCATTGAGATAGAAAATCAGCTTGAATCTTGAATCATGGAGCAGGCTTCTAGGGACATAAGACTCTCCTTCCCTATTTCTTGTAATCTTTCTTAATATTGCAGAAAAGTGTGGCATGGTTAATGTAGCAATTAGTGTAATGCTATTGCAGTGCAAACGATTCATGTTTGAATCTCAGGCGGTGTCTGTAAGGAATTTGTACATACTAGCCCTGTCTGCGTGGATTTCCCTCCGGGTGCTCCAATTCCCTCCCACCCTTCAAAATGTATGGGCAGTTGTAGGTTAATTGGGGTATTTGGGAACACAGGATCGAAGGGCCTGTAACCGTCTAAATTTAAAAAAAAAACCTAGGTTGCAGCTACTTTTTGATTTCACTTGATGTTTGGTGTTAGTATGGTAGGTGCTTTTTTTTTAAAAGCTAGCTTCCATGATTTTGTTTGGGATTCCATTGTGTTTATTGGGTATCTGTATTTGTGGATGTGCAGCCTTTATAGAGTATCAGGCTAATATGTGGGGTCTATCATGGAATTGATAGCTTATCGAGAGGTGCATTTACAGTAAGAAAATGGAATCCAGCTAAATAATGTCATTGATCCATGATTTTAAACTGGGTCTCTGTCCTCTTTGGGGATGTGGAAAGGTGGATAACCATGGGAAAAAAAAAGTTCCGTGTTTATAATTAGAGTGAAGGATATTTGCAAGTTATTTACAGATTGTCAAGAGTAATTTTGAGTGGGCTAACTGGTTTTACTTACAGTTGGATCGCTATCCTAGACCCTTTTGCTCTAAATTTTATTAGCCCGATAGAAGCCAATTCCAGTCATTTAAACCTGTGCTGGCGAATTACCTACCCTGTATGTTTATGAAAGGTGGGAGGAAACTGGTGCCCCTGGGGAAAACCCATGCAGACACGGGGAGAATGTACAATTTGATATGGAGTCATGTATAAACAACTCAGTTATAATTCTGACACTAATTGTAATAAAAATCTGGTCTGATTATTAATCTACACTTTTTGAATGATCCCACTATTGCTGGGTACCTCCACTGTTCCTCTCACTGGGAACTTGCTACTCAGGTAGCTCAGTCTTGTAAACCAGGGGTCGCGAGTTTGTTCCTTGCTGGGGCCTCCTTTCTGTGAGATGTGCTGGACAAAGTGGCGACTCTCTCTTCCTTACAGTCGACAAAGTTAAAGAATTTCATGTATGTTACATTCTAAATGTAGTGTTACACGACATTTTGCTGTTGCTAGGATTTTGTCTTGATGTAGATTTCATATTCCATCCGTTAAATGTTGTAGAGCTAAATTAGTTGTAGAGATAAATTAGTTTGCCTATAGAGTTCATTTTATTACCAACTTGTTAATCTGTATTTTAACAATTATTTCTTTTGCTTTTATATTTGTAATTGATTTGCAATTTTTATTCTCAAGTTTCAGTTATTGGCTCAGGCACTCTTCAGATCAAGTTCAGATTTTATCCCATTGGGTAAGTTTTGGAAAATATTTTTATTCAATATTGAGTGTTTGCTTTCCATGGGATGATTTTTAGAAATTAGACTTGGAGAAAATGTATAGTTTGTTGATATGTTGTACTGAAGATGCAGGTTCATAGATTATGGTGGAGATTGATTACTGGTAAGTGAAAATGAAAATTAGGAAGTGCAGACACTGGCAATCTGAAGTGAAAACCAAATGCTGGAAACACTGAGCAAGTCAGGCATCAAGTATGGAAAGAGTCAAGGGTTTAGCAAATCGAGTAGCATCTCAGGAGAGAGAAAAAAATCTAAACTATTTTTCTATTGATTTCCTTCCATTGTAATTGGCAAAAGGTTAGATCAGTCTGATTGCTCCAAGACAGTTGTCTGCAACATTAGGATTAAGCTGTAACACTAGATTTTATCCTCACACTTTGGAGCCTGAAGAAATTTAATGAAAGATGAAAAGCTTTTGAATGTAATGTGCAAAAGTGCTGGGAAAAGACCAGCAGATCAAGCAGCATGTATAGGAGATAAAAGGAGACCAGCATTTTGAGCCTGAGCCCTTCATCAAGGTGAGATGAATAAAAGGTGGATTGAGGAGGGAGGAAACTTTTGACTAGTTTTTGCTGTGCTGCTAACTTTAAATTTGACTTTAAGTTTTCATAGGAAGGGTAAAGGACGTGCATTACATTCAACTAATTGGCAAGTTCATTGAGTTCCAGCTGAAAGTGATTTACAGATTTATCCAGGCTTAGAATTAATTTCTCATTGGTTCATACTACTGTAAAGGTTAAAATGTTCTTTCGAACATGCTATTTGAAGTCAGCAAATGGGGAAGAGTGGAGTGATAATATCAGAAATCTGAAGAACATGATTGATATTTTGTCTTCATTAGTACCATTTCATTTGAACTGTGTCCAATTTATCTTTTGTATTGCTGTTTATGGATTTTGTTGATAAAATGGTAGCATTTAAAAGACTTGTCGATAAGCATATTAATAAAAAAATAAAGGGGGTTAGAGCTGTGGGGGAGGGGCAGATTAGATTGATTGTGGTGTCAGTTTATGGGCTGTTGCAACACAGTTTGCTGAAGGGAATGTGATTAGCTTTTCATCTTGAAATTTCACAAAATGAATTTATTCTGTTTGTTAATGGGCCCTTTCTTTGTACATCCTGACAGGTTTTTCAGATGTTGATCAGAATTATGCCCAGAGGACTCTGTTGTTTGATACACTGGTAAACTTCTTTCCTGACAGTATGACTCCTCCAAAAGGCAATCTGGTTGATCTCATCACACTGTAGCTGGATAACATTCGCTGGATTCTGGCTGAAGAGAAAGTCGATCGCAAATCTAATCTCCTGTTTTACCCTTGCCAGATTGGATTACGATTTTGATTGGCAAAGTTGGTTTACGTAATACACCACCTTTCTAGTTTTGTTTTGTGTCCAATTTCAGTGGCGTTGTTATGCCACCTTCTTAAAAACTGGGTTCGAACCGATGCTGGCTTTGTGAATATGGGTTTGCTTCCCATGTGTGTTGAGTCTTTTGCTGCATTGGTAAATATTTAAAACTATTTTGAGATTAAATAATAAATCCTGCCATGTGACTGTTGACACAAACACAGTTGGAATTCTTAATGAATGGGCTGCTTCCTGGAATAACGGTGATCTCAACTGGCTTTCATCTGCAATATTTTTTATAAATCCATTGATCAGTCACATTGAGGTGTTGTTTTCGTGTCTTGTTCTCATTCTCTTTCACCTTCATAGCAATATTAACTGCTTCAAAAAGTTGTCGCTGTTTTTAGTGCATCAGGCTGCGTGTGGAGCTGCAGACTGAAATTCTCAGCAAGCAAATGCCTTTTGACTGGATTAATTCCATTCAACTGGGTTTTCTTTTGTGCTTTGAAAGTTCCAGTCCCTTTTATTCACTTTATTCTCCCCATTTCCCTATTCTTGATTGTGTGGTCAAAAGAAAATAGAGCTTTGAGGATGCAAAAGATCCTGTGTAATCTTTTTCTTTTGACAAGGGATTCATGGCTGACAAAAATAGTGTTTATCAACTTTTCTTTTTTTCCTATTGCAGCTAATCGTGCACAGTGACCAGTTCTCAGAGATGGAAGGGTCGGTACATCAGTTTTGCTTTGAAAGAAGGGCTTTTATGCAATCTGATTTTTACCACTTGCGATTGGGCCACTGAAAAGAGGGTGGTAACAGTTACTTTCTGGGTTCAGCGGTACACTCACAAAAAAGTCACTACAAAATAAAACACTTTGCTGTAGAAATTCAGTGATTAAAGTGCATTTACCACTGCAGTTCAGAATCCAGGCCATCTATTTTTGTTAAATTGAAAGAGCGCTTAATGTTCCCTCCAAAGCAGTCACCAAATCTGACATGTCAAATAATAGGGATACTTGAAAAGAAACTTGCATTTTGTTGATTTATCTGGATTCTTAAAATGTTTGCCCTCACATTACAGAGGCTCTAGTTAAAGTTGACAATTATAGTTAGTACCCAGTTCTATTTGTTCAGTGATTTATTGCACCTTGTGGTCATCCTCTTTTCCCATGATGTCAGGCATATTGGATAAAGTCTAGCCATTTGTAATAACATCAGTTTAAGAAATATGTAAAACTGATGCCTTGAAGAATGTTGTTTTTTTTTAAAAATTAGCTCAGTTGCCAAAGAGTGATAGAAGTTGTGCGTGGAAATGAGGACCTTGTCACAGTATTTTAAATTTTGATAAGATTCTCAGATTGACTGTTTTAAATCTTTCACATCTTCAGGAATATGACATAATAGCTACAACAGAATTGATGAATTTCTTCTGCACTGAGGAGAGTTTCTGAAATGCATAGCTTTGTACGATACCTTTGTATTTTTTGATCATTTCACTTTCTTGTGCATTTAAATTTCTCATGAATGGTAATAAATAGCAAAAGCAATGAGGGGTCATTGCAAATTGGCGATGGCCATCTTAAAGGTTTTCATTTGTCTTACTGTAGTTGATTGCAGTTCTTCACCTCTGTGATTGGATTGTTCACATACTGGAGTGCGAGACTACTAGAGCAAAATAGTTTTCATTCTTAGGAAAGATTTTGTTCCTGATTTTCCTCACAAATGCACGAATATATCCCTACCATTATGAAATATTCAATTGAAACAATAGCCAAATGAAGATTTTGCTCACCGTTGCATTCGCTTCTGCCAAACATGTAAACATTCTGATTTTTCCGCATTGTATAATTTGTTGACATGAATGCTGACTTAGAGATGGCCCTGCGGATAATACATTTATTTCATTTTAATTTGTTAATCTCAGCTGCGTGGATATTTGGTGTAAGATTGATTTTTAGCAGTGTTGAAGGAAAAGTTGAAAGGAAAAATTCCATCACTAAAAAGGCAATACATTTATGGTGCAAGACAAAACCTGTACACAAGCTTATTGCTTAATTTTTTTCTTGTAAAATGAGGCTGTTTGATATACTTGGTTTGCTACCATATATTCAATAAATCACTTGCAATTCAGGCCTTCCCAACATTGCAATTTCTGTACTGACCCAAACCCCAGTAAGAATTCTTGCAAACTAACCAGTCATTTTAATCAAACATATTGTCTCTGGTAGTTCAGCGTTGATCTGATTAGCCTGATTTTTGATGCCCTTTGCTCCAAGCTATTAATATTTAAGACACATGATGGAAGCAATATTCATTCTCTGCAGTTGATTCTGCCCAGTCACAGCAGAATTATAAAATATTTGCTGATATTTCTGAAAACACTGCATTTTGGGGAGGAAAACTATACAAAGCTGGGGGTAGGTCAGTGGCAAGATGGGTGTGAAAGAATTTTACCCTTGCTTTAAATCTTCTGTGTACATTATTTCACCAGTAAATTGATGGAGTGTCTTGTAAATGAGTGTTTTCTCATAGTTGTTCAGAGTTTGGACAAGGTTTGCCATTTTGCATTTAGAAAATTGGCACAGAAAGCCTTAATGATCAGTATTAAAATTAAAATCACTGATGCTGACCAAAGAAACTTTCAATATCTTGTATGTAACCGATCAGAAAATATATTGGAAATTGTTCACGTCTTGAAAATTTGAGTTTGTCTCAAATTATTTCACAGTGAAATTGGAATGGCAGTGCATGCTCACAGTACCCTCCAAATCTGAGTTTTAATTAAAAACAAATACTGTGAGCATAGAGCCAGTTGGTTAACATCCGGGGAAAAAAAATGTTGACTAAAAACATCAAAACTGAAACCAAAGCATTAAACTGATCTTCTTCATAAAGGGCATACTACTATTTTGTATGAAATTTCCAACAGTGTTTTCCTTTATTTTGCCATGTTGCAATTTATTATTTTTTTTGTCAAGTCCACGACACTAATGATGATCCCAGACAAATGGCATAAAGTTTCAAGGTAATAATTTGTTTGAAAAAGCAGATTATTATTTTGGCAGACATTGCATACCAATTACTGTCTGGTTTTTTGACTGGTGGCCCAGATGATCACATGGCAATATTTACTCCTTTTGAACCAAAGCGGCTATTAGCTTGAAGCTATTTTTGTATCTCAGAATTATCACCTACCCTCTCAACCAATTTTTCACCCTGATGTTTTAATTAAGTGAAATAAAATTAGCAAAATTTGTTGACCTTTGAAAGAAACCTGGCTGATTCAGGTAGGGTTATAAATTACTTTATAACTGGAGGAAGCACACAAATGAATGGGTCACTGTTTTTGGATATGGAATTGCATGGGTTAGTTTGGCTCATAAATGATTCGGAACACTTGGCTTGATGCTTTTTTGATGGGGGGGGTGGTGTTAACATGAGATTGCATTCCATATGTGCAACTAAAGATACTGTACCTCTGAAGGTCATTGAAAGGAATGTTTTATCCACACCAAATCAGTTCAGGCTTACAGAGATGATACTTCAAGGTTTGATTATAGAAATTTATGAACTCCCTAGGGAAATATTGTGGTTCAATAAGGCATCTAATTATATTTCTCACTGGAATCTATATTAACCATAAACATTTAAATTAATGCAACTGGTGGTACAAAAACAGGCTGCTACTAAAGTGGGGGAGGGAGGAATTCTGGGTGATAAATGTGTTGCTGCTTTTCTAACTGATTACTGAACTGTTATCTGAAATTAATTCTATAGCCAGTTCTATAATTGACCAGTAGATTTATGAACTTTTTTTTTGCTCTATCTGAACCTTGGGCAGTACTCGACAATTGTTGGAGAAACTCAGCATGTAATTTTGCATTCATGGAAAGCAGAATGCAGTTGACATTTTAGGCCTAAGCTCTTCAGTATGACCTGTTTAGTTTCTCCAGCACTTATTGTGTACTGCACTAGACCCCAGCATCTGCAGATTTCTTGTTTATAACACTGGGTATTGCATACATATTTTGCTCACTCTTTTTGGATATGGCATGGTGGAATATTGCAAACAATTTGGTTAGCAACACTCACTTGGCCATTATTTTTCCCTGTGTGCCCCTCGATCATTCTCCATATCTCCTCTTCAGTAATTTTGACCATCTTTTTTGTCTGATATCAGCTTTGATCCCTCACTCCACAAAAGTTTGTATTTTGCTTGCTGCGGACCAGAGGAGGAATAATCTGGTAAAATTTTGGTTCAGGGACTTTTAAAACAATTGCTTTTGCCAAGTTTAAAATAGAAAACAATTGGAACAAATTGGACTAGTCTTTTATCTCCTGGTAATTGCAAAATGTGTAGTGTGAGCCTTTAAAATTAAAATAACCATCTGGTATGAAATGATTTACAGGCATGCTGATTTGGATGTTGCAATAATACATATCCTATCAGGTCCTGAAATGCCTTCAAAATGCTTGAGCACAAGGAAACTGTGGGCCATTTTTTTCATTGTATTATTGATGCATGCATTTTCTGGTACCATTTTTAAAAAAGCAATTCCTAATTTGTGTGAGGTGACAATATTAAAGCCCTCCCTTAGAAAAAAAAATATCAAATTAACTGAAGAACTAGAACAGAAGAAATGTGTTCAGTTTAAAAGTGGTTAGGTGTCATTAAGTATGTGTTGAAGTGGAGACTAAATAGCATCGTACGACGTGCCAGTTGTCAAAATTCTATAAAATAACACAAGCAAAATACCTGATTGCAACATTATTGGAAGCCAAAAGTCTTTGTATTTCTAAAAGTGTCTTGTGATGTTTATTGGTTGTACTGTTTCACGTAACTGTGGCATAGCACTTTTGCACGTCTTGGACTGGACATTAAAATACAGGTTGATGAAGTTGTCTCATCAATATTACTGACTATTTGATGGACAAAAATGTTTTCCCCAATTTGGCAAATTTTGTTAATAGCCACACATATGGATATGATTTCTGGAGTTAAAATAATAAACATTGGGATGGAACTTTTTCTCTGCCTTAAATTGTGTTGTACCAAAATAGGATGTATGCAAAATACCGTTAATGATCAAGCATAACTGTTTATCAAAATACTAAATGAAAAAGTTCATTTCGAGCACCCTGGTGATATTAAATCCTTCCATTGTTTAATCTCTATTTTGCCTTTCACTTTGACACAAGGATGAAATCCCAAACAGTGCTACTGACTGTTTAATTGTTCCCTGTTTCACATTACAAAGTTCAGAGGCCAGAGGTGAGCTCAGCATAAAGATGAACAAAATAAACTCTGGATGCTGGAGATTGGAAACATGAATGAAAATGCATTACCAAATTTAAAAAAAATTTAGACATGCATTCGATAACAGACCACTTTAGCCCACGAGTCCGTGCCGCCAAATTTACACCCTATTAACCTTCACTCCCAGTATGTTTTGACTGGTGGAAGGAAACCGGAGCCCCTGGAGAAAACCCACAGGGAGAATGTATAAATTCATGACAGACACCTCTTTTGATTCCTCAGTTGTTGAAAAATTTCAATGAAAGGCCTCTATCCAAAATTGACCTATTTTTCCTTTTGAAACTACGATAGACTCACCAATATTCCATTGTATATAATTAATATATATTTGGGGGGAAAAAATCAATTGAAAAAATTACAGCACTCCTGTTAAATTTATCTAGTAAATTTAACCATTTCATTTTTTTAAAAAAAGACATAGTTTAGGAATGCTCCTGGCAGTAAACACAATTCTACTAAGTCCCAAAGGCATCAAATTCCCCTCCCTATAATGAGAATAGTATAACTTTGTAACCTGCAGGGTGCATGGGCTCTTTTTAACATAAGAAAGATTTTACAGCTAAAGTTTGGTCAGTTTACCTTGTCTTACCAACCCTTCTCTTTGAGAAGGAAAATTTAATGCCTGAGGTAAATAGCTACACTTTCCAGTAGCATTGATTTGCATCTTTTTTCTATTAGGTACACTACTCGGCTTTTGTAGCAAGTCGCAAAGTAAATTTGTTGCAGATTGCGAATTCCATGTTTTGTGTTACCTTTAATACAATAGGATTGATTATCTTCAGTTTTTGTAGAGAAAGATTGAATGTTAATGATTTTAAAGTGGCATTTGTATGATCTCTTGCTGCAACCACCAGGTCTACAATGGCTGCCTTGATTTAAGAATTTTCATTCCAAAGAGTTAAAAATATATTGGGTGAGTAGCATGTGAATATTGCAGAGTGCAGTGAGATATTAGTTATTAAATGTCTGCACCTCAACTTGTTCGATGGATCCCCTTCCAACCTATTAATTGTATAACAAGAAATTTCTTACTTTCACCCCTCCTGCAACACTTTTAAGCACAAAACAATCAATAAACATCAATATATTGGAATCCCATTTATTTTGCTTGGTGATTATAGCACAGTAAAAGTTGTATTAGATAATGATACCCTTGAAACCAATGCTTGGGTGAGATTTATTTGATTGCCTCAAACTTTAAAAAAAATGAATCCAGTGATGCATTTTCTACTCTTGTCTACCCAGAGCAGGAAACATCAGTGATTTAAAAAAAAAGTACCCTAATTGCTACATGGGAAAGGGATTTTAATATTTCTCAGAATTTCAGACAAGCTTTTGATCAGCTTAAAATTGTCTTGGTGTTCCTGAGTGCAGTTGATGAAAAGTATAAATGCATGACATAGCATTTGTTATAGCCAAGTGAGACAGCAGTGCTTATCCAGGGGTTATTAGTGCAATATGAGCTTCTTCCTGGCCTATCCTAATCTCTTCACCTAAGTTGCAATCATTTTGCTGCCATGATCCAACTTAACATACAGTCAGTATAGGTTACAAAAACTTTTTTTGTTTATTTTGAAATCCCTAAGACATCTATTTAAAAAAAACTCAATAGCCCTTACCAATTTGCCTCTTGTTTCATAACTAATTGTGGTTTGGATCAAATGTGTGATGTTATCAAGTAGAAGACATGAATTGGCCAAAGGACTTCGAAGTGTACGTATTTTTGAAGAGACTTACAATTCTTCATATTAGAATTTGATTCAAGTTTTGTGCTTCATTTATTTGGGTCTCCATCTTAATTGGTGCATAGGGAGGGGCCTGTATTCATAAATATTTATGCAGTACATCATGTACAGATTCCCATTTATGCATTGGGTTAGTTTATGAATATGGGTCCAAGCACTATATGTTTCCTTCTGTCTGTTGGTGTCTCTTCAGTGTCCTTGATCAGAATGTGTTATTACAAGCCACCTGTCAGGTTCAATAGAGCAGATTTTCCTGTGGTTTGACTGAAATTGTGTTTTTTTTCCCCTCTTTCTCTTTACCAACTTTTTTTTAAGTATGTACAATTTATGCACCTACCATATTGTGAATAACTGTAGACTGGTGAACAAATACAATTGTAGAATTATGTTGTATGTACTGTACATATGGAAAAAAGACTGTATTTTGTTCAGTTTCTTAATAAAATAAAGTCCTGAAAAAAAAGCAAATTGGTGTTTTGGAGCTTGTAGATGAATTTTTAGAGAAAGCTATAAGAGAATTCAGTGACTGAGATTTTTCAGGATTTCCTGTATAGTGTTCAGGATTTCCACTGCGCCTCACTTATTGTTAGCCTCTGTTGACATGTCCTGCTGAATAAAAATTGCTCGCCCGTTGAGTGTGCATCTGTGTACGAGTTGGCATGCCTAGACCTAATCGTTAACATCTACTTACTGGAGAATGGGTGGAATTCTCCATTCTTCAAAAGCAAAGGTGATGTAAAATAGCTAAGTAACTGAGTTGCAAAGAATATACATTGAAGCAAAATATTTTGTGGTTTAAAAAAATGCTTAATATTGGGTAATATGATCAAATTATTTCAAAACTAGTCATGTAAAATTAATATTTTTCATACATTGTGAATAGCACTTTCTAAGATGTTGGGATAGAATTTAATTTGATCCTTCAGTTCCAAAGAAGTTTAAAAGATCAGATGCCAAGCATAGTAGGCTTTGTACACGAGCTTTCATCAAAAAACTCTTATTGGTTTTCAGGTGCAGTTTGGGACATCATCTTGTCGACCTGCCAGGGATGACCATTATATTTGGTTTTGATCGCCGAATACATGATGTAACTCTTTAAAAATTGCCATCAAGACAAACTTGTCAACGAGCTTTGTGAAAAAGAAACAATGTGATAATGTAAGTAGATTGCTTGGTATAATTCATCTGTCGCAAAAGACAGGTGATCTGAGTGTAGCAGTGCCCTTGAATGCAGAAAAAGGATTTGATAGACTGGAGTAGGCCTTTCTATTTAAAGTACTGGAAAGATTTGGATTAGGGAATTTTTTTATAAATTGGATTAAGGCAAAGTAGTGACAAATGGACAAGTCTCTGCATCATTCCAGTCGACAAGATTTATCTCGACTCTTCGTTCTAGCTATAGAACCGCTTGTAGAAGCAATTTGGCAAGATCTAGACATTAAGGGATTCAGGGTCAACCAGGAGGAATATAATATCAATTCATTTGCTGATAATGTATTAATATATTTGACAGAGCTTGTAACTTTGTTACATAAACTGTACTCCAATCTGGAAGATTATAGGAAAAGTATTGGGTTACAAAATAAATTGGGATAAGAGTGATATTATGCCACTTATTCAGTATGAAAGAGACACCAAATTTAAGTGGCTGTTAAATGGGATAAAATATTTAGGAATACATACAGATAGCAATTGAAAGAATTTGTATAAATTAAACTACTCACCTTTGCTTAAAAAGGTTGAAGAAGACTTGAACAGGTGGACAGCTTTACCAATAACATAAGTTGGAAGAGTTAATTATGGCAAAATGAATATATTTCTAAGAGTTCAGTAACTATTTCAAACATTGCCCATTCCATTAACTAATCATTTTTTTTAATCAGAAAGTTATTTTAGAAGGGGAAGATGTCCTTAGTCTCCTTAGAAAAATTAACATAGAAATATGTAAAATATGTAATTTTCACATGTGAAAATTATTACAGAGCATGAGATTTCTTTTTTTGATGAAGGAGTCAAACCTGCACGGTTGAAAATAGAACTAGAAAAAGTAGGAGAGAGAATAGCAGAACATTTTATATATAACTGGGAACTGAAATTAATATCTGGTGAGATGAAAGCCCCCTTGTTAAAACATAATTAATGTTTGGTATAAAGTAAGTTGTGATTGGAACAAAAAGGGGTCTCTCTCTTAAAACACCTCTTATTCAAAACAGGCTTATTATCCCTTTAAGACTTGGTCTTGTAAAGGGATCAGATATATTAAGGATTGCTATGAGGAGGGAAAATTTCATTTGAACAATTAAAAAATAAATATAAAATCCTTAACAACACCATCTTCTGGTATTTTCATTAAGAGCATACATGAGGGAAAAATTGGGGCCAACAATGTTTTCATCAAAATGTTGTGATGTGGAAACTGAATCAAAAGGGAAACGCAAAGAAATTCACTTCAGCAATGTATTTCTTACTTGAAACGGGAACCCCTAAACAGGGGCTTCATAAGTCTAGGTAGAGATGGGTATTGATGAGTAAAACTGGTCTGATTTACATAAGGATAGCATGACCAATACAATAAATGTAAGGCATAGGTTAGTACAATAGAATTTTTTGCATCAGTTATATCTCACACCACAGAAATTAAATAAGATAAATAAAGTCAGACTTCTTTCATTTGATAGGCTTAGGGAGAAGTTTGGGATCTCACAAAATACATTGTTTGCCTATTATCAAGTATGTGATTTTTTTAATGAATAGTTTCGGTCGAGAAATGATATTACCAATGCATTCGAAGTTTGAAATATTGCTTATGGATAAGGGAAAGAAAGGGTTTGTTTCTGAAATGTATTCAATGTTACGGTAAAAGATGAAGAAGGTAGGTGCATTGGGAATAAGAGATAAATGGGAACAGGAGTTAACTACTATTTCTGAGGAAGGGATGGTCTGACTTATGTTTGCATAAGTGTCACAAAATTAGTTAACGTGTTTTAGTTTAGTCAATTATAATTTTTTACATCAGTTATATTTAACTCCTGAAAAATAGGTATGGTTTTAGAGATTCTGATCTGTGTTTTTGGTGTGGAGATCAGATAGGTACTTTTGTTCATTCTATGTGGAATTGTACAAAGGTTAAACCCTTTTTGCGAGATTTATTTCAAATAGATTTGCATGAGGATCCATGGTTGTGTTTATTAGGATATATGAATCCATTAACAGCGTGTTTGGATAAATCTTGGATTGCATTTATTCGATTGAGTTTGGCAGTAGCTAGGAAGTGTATAGTGGTAATTTGGAAAAATGCAGAGTTGAGTGTACAGAGGTGGCATAATGAAATTCAATCATTTTCATGCTTAGAGAAAATTACATATAATTTGAGAAATAATTATTCATTTTTGGAAAAAATGTGGAGTCCATATTTGAAATGTATGAATTTAGACATTTTTTAACATTTTTGTTTGAATTGTTGAAATGATGTAACCTAACCCACTTTATTTGTTTGTTTTAAAACTTTTTTTTGTCTATGTTAAGCTCGGGGGGGGGGGGGGGGGAGAGATAGTAAGGGGTGGATTGGAGGGTAGGGGGTATTAGGGGGGTAATTTAGAAGGTTTTTATATTTGTGTATTATGCTTATTTTTTGTAAAATTTTTCAAAAACAAACTAAAGTCAGACTGATCAGATCAATGTTTTAGATGTGGCAAGGAGATAGAAACTTAAACTTGGTCATGTTCCAAAGTGAGACCTTTTTGGGTGGGCTTAGGAAATCTTTTAGAACAGATTATTGGAATTCCATTTCCTCAGAACTCAGAATTGTTTTTACTGGGAAATATAATGAGGATAGGACCAACATTGAAATGATCTAAATATCAAGTTGAATTTGTTAAAATTGCTTTGGCAGTTACTTGGAGGTCTGACTCCCATCTAGGTAGGGCAATGCAGAAATAATTCTGCAAATATGGAGACCCTATTTACAGATCTCAGGTGTAATTCTTTAGTTGAGTTTTCTCGAGTCCACGTTAACCCTCTCCAAAGAAGGCTAGTTAAATAATGACATCCATGGAGTGAATGGCACTTTCTAGCAACCTTTCTTAATTGTCTACTTGATCTTTCTTTCTTTCTACTTTTTCTCTTCTCACACACTTTTTTGGAGGTTAGAGGGTTTGGGTTACAACCATCATCCAGCATAAAGTTGTCTACTAATGTATTTTTTAATTTTATATTTGACTGCATGAATGGTCTAAAAAAAAATTTAATATTAAAAAAAATTGTTATGATTTGAATGGACGGATCCCAAGATGGTCATTTATGTAATCCAGTATGCATTATACAAATGATACCTATTTAAAGTTGCAGATGATTCAAGAAAGAACTTTGTTTCAAATTGACAGCATTAAAAGGAATGAAAATCAAATTGGTACCCATCACAGTATTATTACCATTTCAATTTCATGGATCCATTTCATGGATCAACACACAGAACTGTCTGTGCCCTTTCTGACATTTTCTGCCTCCTGCTTAGGGCCCCTTGCTGAACTAGTTCAGCTGCAGTGCGTTTTGTACAGCTTCCTCTTAACAAGAAGACTGCTGGATGGTGACCGATTTTTATGGTAATGCTTTTTGTCACACAAGTGCACCAAAATTCTTGTCGCTGCTGCAGCTAGAACAAAAGTATAAAAATAGAGGTAATGCACAGCAGATCAAGGTGCATTGTGGCAAGAAGAATGATGTTTTCATGAGAACTCATTGCCCTGAAATGTGTGTGTGTCTCTCTCTCCCCTCTGAAGTTAACTGCTTGGCAAGTATTTCTAGCATTTACTATTTTTCAGGTTTCACTTGTTATCTTCCCTCCAGTCTTTGGCTAGCATTTAAATGATGTTTACTAAGCATCCTGGTGCTCATCATCTTTGAATGGACCTTTAATATCCTCTCTGATTCTATGAAAATTACAAATACCAGCTAATTTCTAAATTTTTGTTTTGAATTGGTCACCTCCTGGTAAGTTGTGATGGTCAGGCTTTGCCATCACCCATTTGCTATCATTGATTCCTTGGAGGGATCTCTAATCTTTAACGATGCTTGCATCAGTTGAAGCAAATAGTTCTTGGCAAGAAATTGGGATTGCAAAGGATGGGCTGAAAGCGGATGTGGCTGTTCAATCTCTTGATATAACCACAGTAATTCACCAAGGTGACTTCAGCAGTGGAAAGACTGTCACTGAGGACAAGGACATCAATATCTGTGGCATCCAAACCGTATGTTTTTGTTGGGTGAGTGTCGTAACTCCTGAAATTCTTTGCCTAACTTTGATACTTCTCGGCCAACTGGATAAAAACAAATGAGACTTCCTCAACGTCACTTGTATCCAAAGGACAAAACTGCACTTTTTAAAAGAAAAACCAATACCATATGGTCAACTTGCAGCTTTTTTTCTCTCTCTCCCTCCTTGTGTGGTCAGAGGAGATTCCAGTTGAGAACAGTCATTTGACTCCTTGAGTTCTGCCAGATCAGCTATGAATGGCAGAGCGGGCTCAGTGGGCCAGATGGCCAACTCCTGCTCCTATTTTATATTTCCTATAAAGGCTGTAAATCTGTCGAATCAATGTGCTCCTGCTTCAAAATGCAGCATCACTGAGTGATCTCACCATCAATGGATCAAATCAAAGCTCTGCAGTCCTGTCACATCTTGTTGTGAATGGTGGATAATTGAACGTGGAGGAGGTGGCAAGCAGACGTTCAAGAATTTCCTCAGCTCATTGACAGCTGGGCCCAGTGTTTTAAAGAAAAATTGCTAAATAAAGGCTAGATAGATGATCCAGCATGGCTGTGACCTGTCTTCACTGTCTCTTGCGACTTTGATTATCGTGTTTTGCTAACTTTGGATGATATCAGGAAATGTGAAGTTTATAGGACCAGACAGCATCCTAAGCAATGCCAGACTAGTGCCTCAGACGTAGCTGTCTGACGTTCAATGCCATTACTTCCACAAATTCCCCCATCATCAATATCATGGGCCAGTGATTCTTAACCGTTTTATTTCCACTCGCATCCCACCTTGAGCAAACCACAGAGCACCCATAGCATCCTAATTCAGAGTTGAAAAGTACAATTCTCCAATATGTTAAAAAAATCCTCAAATTTCCTGCCGTGCTCTCATTTAAAATGTAAATTATTTTTAACTTCAGACATGCACTAATAGGCACTTTTGGCCTGCACCCCCTGTCTGTTTTGAAGGGTTGGGGGGGGGGAACAAATATGAGGAGAACATGCAAACCCCTCCGCATGTGATTTGAACCCCAGTTGCTGGCGTTGTAACATCGCTGGTCTAAGGGTGCTGCTCTCTTGTGGATGGTTCAAATTTATTATAGAAATATTAGAGATTAAAGTAATTTAAGATTTTTATTAGATCGTTTACTTGTTTACACAACATTTGCTAATAACGTACAGAAGATCCTTTTGAACATACTACATCTTTCCATTGAAAACAAACTTGTAATATTGTTTCAGGGTTAAAAAGTTAATTGTTTAATTTGAGTTTTTTTCCTTGTGACAGATGATGCTGCAACCAGGGTCCTGTCTTGAAGACCATGGCACATGGTGAGCTAGGGGGTTCTGTTAATATTTTCTGTCCTCTGGTGTGTACTCTCCATGTTGACTAGATGGTTAAATCTTCAGCTAACCAGCACAGTTCAGCAATTAAACTTGAAGCCCACACCACTTGTAAACCAGCCACTGAACCCACTGGATGAAAATGCTGTCACACTGGCAAATAATTCTGTATTTGTGAAGAAAATACTAATTTGTCACCTTAGCCATTCCAGTAAATTGACAAATGATTATTGCTGAAGGAGTTTTTAAATGTTAACTTCTCCAGACAATGTTTGGGCCAAGTGTTTTGTGGGCATCACTGAAATTCTTGCATTGCAGTACTTTGGAAAATGATGCGGTTTCTTTTCTATCATTGGGGTAGCCTCAATCACATAATACTAGTTCTAACCTTCCTCCATTAGGGAATTATTTTCAGCACCCAGAAAGTTCAGCATCATTAAAAGACTGACTTTCCCTTAGCAATGAATGTTGTCACGTGGGGAAATCAGTATTCTACTGAGGCAAATGTGAAGACTAGATGCCTACTTTCTCTGCATTAATTGCCTCAGGATATTTTGTGATAGGAATGGGGTTAAATCTGTTTTCTCCGTCCAACAGTGCTGGGCTCACTCAGGAAGGCCCTGAAGAGTCGAACTAAAGCATGTGCGCAGGTCTTATAGTGGGGTTTGTAGCCACAAGCTATTTTGGAGCATATAAAGTAATAATGGAGCTGAAAACTTATAAAAATCATAGGAAAACTTTCAACTCCTCTTGACCAGGCTAGATGTAAAAGCTAACCAAACTAATCCCACTTCCTCACTCTTGTTCTGCAGTCTTGTAGTTTACACCAGGTCCAATGTGTGTTTCTACCGTCACTCCCCTTCCAGAAAGAGAATTCGAGATAGAGCAGAACATTCCATTGCAGGTACTCTTCATTCACCCACTATTCCTTCTATCCATAACCTTCCTTCTTTTCCCTTAATTTTGATTTCTGCAGCCATGTCAATATAAATCCCCCCCCCCTCAGCATCCTCTAACTTGATGCTCAGAACCCTGTTTATTGCACCTTCCTGATTGCTGGTATCCTCTCGAATTGCCTGCATTGTGCTATTTTGTCTCAGCTAAAAATGTGGAGTTTTTAAAAAATGATTGGTATAAAATGAGTTCCTGTAAGTCCTGCTGGCATTTCTAGCTTATTCAGGGGGAACTGAATCTGGGTGGAGAGTTCAAGTCATCAAGGAAAAATGGCTGCTTTAGGGAAGGTGGGAGGCAGTTAAATTTGATTTGACTGGCAGAATTATTCAGCAACGAGGGAGAAGTTGGAGAGACTCTGCATCTGTGGAGGGAAATGATCAGTCAACCTTTCAGGTCAATGTGATCAGAAACATTGACCGATTGCTTCTCTCCATGGATGCCTGGCGCACTGCACTCCTTCCAACTCCTGTTTGTGCAAGGTTCTGCAGCTCTCCTGTTCTCTGCAGAATTATTCCGCACCTTTTATCAATGGTTGGCTGTCTGAACTGCTGGATGCTTTACAATGCATTTAAATGTTAATTGTCCAACATTAAATATCTTTCACATTAACGAAAAATATCCATTTGTGCCAACTTCTTTTTGCTTAGAACAATGGTGTTGGAACAAAGAAGCCAAGGTGTTGAAGGGTTGCTTTGAGAAAGTGACTGGTTTATTTGTGTTAGCTGAGAACCTTGCACTAAAATAATGTCTCTAACATCACTTACTGTGGATGGCCACAATACTGCCATGCATCTTTCCATCTCATTGATGTTCAAGTGATTTACCTGAAACAAATGATCGCTGAAAAGTATAGGAAGTTTTAAAGCCATATTCTCTCTATTAATGAAACTGACTTCCTCTTTGCCTGTACAGATAGTGTTAAATTGTTGCAAAGGGGAAGAAAACAAACCTGTGTTCTGCGAGGACTCTGTCTAAATTGTGTTTTTTTAATGCTCAGAAGTAAAATGACTGCACCATGGGCTCCAATACGTAATCTTGCCCATGACTGATCTTGATAGCTAATGACGCACGGAAATGGGATGAGAATTCTGGGTTCCTCTTTGATGTTAACCATTTGTTGGAGTAGCTCGTCTGTTTCTTTGGTTCACCACACTGGCTGTCATTAGATCAAAGCAGGTCACTGTTGATATAACCTCTCACAACTGATTGTTTTGCAAAGAATAGCCCTATGTCCTTATTATTTTACTCCAAGCCTTGCTTTTAGCCATAACTCAGGTCATTATCACAGTGTTCAGTGCAGAAATGGACCCTTCTGCCCACCTAGACTATGCCAACCTTTTTGCCCATCTAATTCAATGTGCACACACCAGGACCATTTTCTTCTATGCTGTGTCTGTTTAAATGTCTGTCAAAATGCATTCCCCATATTCTCTGGCAGAGAACCCCCTAAGGTTCCCATTAAATTTCCTGCATCTCACTTTAAAACTATCCCTTGTTTTTGATACTTGGGTTGGTGATGCTCAGTGCAGCACCTAAAGTTTGGGTGGCAGCTTAGTGATAGAAAAATCCTTGTAAAATGTTGATTATAAAATCTAATGTTGGGTCTTTTTGTTGCTTTTCCAAGTTTACAAGATACTGGAGCAGAGGTAGGTCCATTGAGTCTCCTCTGCTCAGTGATTGTCTGCAAGGTGGTTGCAGGGGTGATGCATTGCAGAACTTTGCCCTCAAGAGTAACAATTTTTCATTTTCAGAAACAAGTGTGCAGAAATGAAGTAGAGTGGGCCTTAAAAGTGCATTGACAAGTCGTTGTTTGCACAGGCTGGAGGTTCTAGAACCTTGGGCTATGGTCTCAGCACAAGGTGTCGGCCATTTAGGACTCAAAGATCTCTTCACTTGGGTTTGAGAGCCTTTGGAATTCTCAGCCACCCATCCTTTATGAATGTTGAATTGTTGAAGACATTCAAGAATGAGATGGACACTTTCTTGGAAAGCAGCATTGACCAGAACCTTAATGAATGCAGGTACAGTAGTATGAGTGGTTTTCCCTTCCTATTTCTCAGGATATCATTCAACCCTAACCTGTAATATTGTCCTACAACATGTGGAGGGAATATGGGTTTAAGGAGGTGGATTGGAAATTTTACAGTTCGCTTTCAGTCCTTGCTGGTAGAGTTATATGGATACATATTCGAAGCAAACATTAAAGGTGTGCAGTGAGCTGTAGGTAACAATGGGCTTAATTGCCACTGCTTTATAAATGGGTGTCTTCCTCCTCCAGGTCATCCTTGATGTGGGTGTCCATTGGTACTATCCAACCGTCTGTGTTTTCCAGGAAGGTTGCCTTTGAGTTGCTCTTCTCCTCCATCTCTGACTCCCTGTCGGTGATGTCCATGGCTGGGTTGTCATGGCAGCCATTGTCTACTGTTCGCAACTCTTCTGTCAGGTACTGTGGAAGGAAGAAACCACACCATAAGGAACTTAAAATTTTGCTCAGGCCGCACTTTTGAGTACTGCATGCAGATGTGGTTGGTCCCATTACAGGAACAATGAGGGGTTTTAGACAGGGTACGTAATGGATTGACCAGGACGTTTCCTGGATCAAAGCTATGAGAAGAAGTTAGACAACCTCTGGAGCATCCAAGGACAAGGAGAGAGAGACCTGATACGTATATAAAATTGAGTCATGGTGTAGACAGAATCTTTATTCCCTAGGATGTCAACTTTTTAATTTGGGGGAGGGGGGCAAAGAGAAGTATAGTGGTTGGTGCAGATATGATAGTAGCCTTCAAGAAGCTTTTGGAGAGAAAAATTTAGACAGGTATGTGGATGAGAGGGGTATGGAGGGCTCTGGACTGGTTGCAGGTTAGTGGGGCAAGGCAGAAAAATGGTTCAGCACAGATTGGAAGGGCCGAATCAGCCCCATTTCTGTCTGTAATATTCTATTAATATCCAAGAAATAGAAGGAAGTTTATTACGTGAAAACTGTAGAATTTAGTTTAATTTGGGCATCACAGTCAGGGCAAAGGGCTTCTTCCTGTGATGCACTTCTCTAGCTTTCCTCTGCCACATCTCTGCCTTTGATCCATGCTGCTGGGATGGGATTTATTGTTCCGTGTGCATCCAACCTGGTAGCAGGATGGAGTGATTATGTTCAGGCAGCCAACTCCCACTTCCTGCCAAGAAACACCCACGAGAAGACAATTTTAAGACTTTTTAGCATCTCATTGCTTCCTGTGTACAAATTAAGGCTCGTGCACTTTCTACACAATGAAGGCTATTAGACTTCAGCTGATTTTTAAAGCATCTCTGGACAACCAGAGTGTAGGCATCACATTTATTTAAGCCAGTCTGAATCCCCTTATCCACTGGCATCCCAGTTAATTGACTGTGCAGTGTCCCGGGATAGGAAGCCCTTTGTGCTGTTTCCACTGAACTCGCACATCCCCGGGGATAGGAGAGTCTACCTTCAACTGGAAATGGGTGACTTTCTACTGTCCTTTTTCCACTGGTTTAATTGGCACGCTGTGATGCTGGGGACATGAGTAGTTGTAGAGGCGATCAATCCCCGGTGTGAAATTATGTATTTGATGCTGACCATTTTCTTTTTCCACTGGACTCTATACCAGTTAATTCCTGAGAGAATGTCCCAGTGGAAAAGGAGCTTAAATCTTATTAATTTAATTGAATCTGCATTTTCTTGCAATAACAGCAAATATTTATCCTTTGATATTTATTTTCTCTTTTCCTGACTTGGCATAGTGTGGTCATTTGTTCTACTGCAGCAATAAAAATAGACCAGTGCAATGTAGCCGCACGACGCCATCAGGCTGGCGCGCCAGGCAACGAGCGCAACTACGGGCCAGCAAGCGAATCAGTGGTCGGGAGGCTAAGGCAGCATAGGGGCTAGCATCCCCAACATGCGCTGCCCCTGCTGAACAGCCAACAGAGAGGGAGAAGGGTGCAGGGAAGAAGGCATTGTCATGTAAGAATGTACCTGCACGTGGGAGACCTGCAGTTGTCATGAAAGCGGTGACATTAGCAAATGGCGGGATCACGAATAATATAGAAGTTGGGTTTACGATAAAGCAGAGCTATACCTGACGACATTCGTGTGTCTTTGAGTAGCACACAGCTACAGTATTTGCATTGTGCTTGAGTATATGATACACTTTTTTCTATTGCCCCAGATGTGCCCAGAATTCATGACATGCAGATAATACCACCTTCTGATCTTGGAGCCAGAGAACATTGCAGCAGTGAAAACGCATCCTTCTAGTCTCCCAGGTTTGTATCCCATCTAACCTCAGTGGAAAAAAGCTTACTTGCATTTCTTTGGCTTGGCTTCGTGGACGAAGATTTATGGAGGGGTAAACATCCACGTCAGCTGCAGGCTCGTTTGTGGCTGACAAGTCCGATGCGGGACAGGCAGACACGGTTGCAGGGGAAAATTTGTTGGTTGGGGTTGGGTATTGGGTTTTTCCTCCTTTGTCTTTTGTCAGTGAGGTGGGCTCTGCGGTCTTCTTCAAAGGAGGTTGCTGCCCGCCGAACTGTGAGGCGCCAAGATGCACGGTTTGAGGCGATATCACCTCACTGGCGGTGGTCAATGGGGCAGGCACCAAGAGATTTCTTTAGGCAGTCCTTGTACCTCTTCTTTGGTTCACCTGACACAATGGCCAGTGGAGAGCTTGCCATATAACACGATCTTGGGAAGGCGATGGTCCTCCATTCTGGAGATGTGACCTACCCAGCGCAGTTGGATCTTCAGCGTGGATTCGATGCTGTCGGCCTCTGCCATCTCGAGTACTTCGAAGTTAGGGATGAAGTCGCTCCAATGAATGTTGAGGATGGAGCGGAGACAACGCTGGTGGAAGTGTTCTAGGAGCTGTAGGTGATGCCGGTAGCGGACCCATGATTCGGAGCCGAACAGGAGTGTGGGTATGACAACGGCTCTGAATACGCTTATCTTTGAGGTTTTTCAGTTGGTTGTTTTTCCAGACTCTTGTGTAGTCTTCCAAAGGCGCTATTTGCCTTGGCGAATCTGTTGTCTATCTCGTTGTCGATCCTTGCATTTGATGAAATGGTGCAGCCAAGATAGGTAAACTGGTTGACCGTTTTGAGTTTTGTGTGCCCAATGGAGATGTGGGGGGGCTGGTAGTCATGGTGGGGAGCTGGCTGATGGAGGACCTCAATTTTCTTCAGGCTGACTTCCAGGCCAAAATTTTGGCAGTTTCCGCAAAACAGGACGTCAAGCGCTGAAGAGCTGGCTCTGAATGGGCAACTAAAGCGGCATCATCTGCAAAGAGTAGTTCACGGACAAGTTGCTTTTGTGTCTTGGTGTGAGCTTGCAGGCACCTCAGATTGAAGAGACTGCCATCCATGGGGTACCGGATGTAAACAGCGTCTTCATTGTTGAGGTCTTTCATGGCTTGGTTCAGTATCATGCTGAAGAAGATTGAAAAGAGGGTTGGTGCGAGAACGCAGCCTTGCTTCACACCATTGTTAATGTAGAAGGGTTCAGAGAGCTCATTGCTGTATCTGACCCGACCTTGTTGGTTTTCGTGCAGTTGGATAACCATGTTGAGGAACTTTGGTGCGCTCTAGTATTTGCCAAAGCCCTTTCCTGCTCACGGTGTCGAAGGCTTTGGTGAGGTCAACAAAGGTGATGTAGACTCCTTTGTTTTGTTCTCTGCACTTTTCTTGGAGCTGTCTGAGGGCAAAGACCATGTCAGTAGTTCCTCAGTTTGCACGAAAGCCGCACTGATTCTGGGAGAACATTCTCGGCGACACTAGGTATTATTCTATTTCGGAGAATCCTAGTGAAGATTTTGCCTGCAATGGAGAGCAGCGTGATTCCCCTGTAGTTTGAGCAATCTGATTTCTCGCCTTTGTTTTTGTACAGGGTGATGATGATGGCATCACGAAGGTCCTGAGGCAGTTTTCCTTGGTCCCAGCAAAGCTTGAAAAACTCATGCAGTTTGGCATGCAGAGCTTTGCCGCCAGCCTTCCAGACCTCTGGGGGGATTCCATCCATACCTGCTGCTTTGCCACTTTTCAGTTGTTCAATTGCCTTGTATGTCTCTTCCCGGGTGAGGACCTCATCCAGCTCTAGCCTTAGGGGCTGTTGAGGGAGCTGGAGCAGGGTGGAATCTTGGACTGAGCGGTTGGCACTGAAAAGAGATTGGAAGTGTTCTGACCATCGGTTGAGGATGGAGATCTTGTCGCTGAGGAGGACTTTGCCGTCTGAACTGCGCACCGGGCTTTGGACTTGGGGTGAGGGGCCGTACACAGCCTTTAGAGCCTCGTAAAAACCCCTGAAGTCGCCAATGTCCGCGCTGAGCTGGGTTCGTTTGGCAAGGCTAGTCCACCACTCATTTTGTATCTCCCGGAGTTTGCGCTGAAGATGGTTGCATGCGCGACGGAAGGCTCGTTTCTTCTCTGGCCAGGACGGCTTTGTAAGGTGAGCCTGGTGGGCAGCTCGCTTCTTTGCCAGCAGCTCCTGGATTTCCTGGCTGTTTTCGTCGAACCAGTCCTTGTTATTCCTGGAGGAGAAGCCCAGTACCTCTTCAGTGGATTGCAGTATGGTAGTCTTCAGCAGAGGGTTTCAGGGGACGAGTCTGTGAGGCGGATTGCATCCTCGAGCTTTGCTTTGAGGTTTGCCTGGAAGTTTTCTCTCACTTCGTTTGACTGCAGGTTTCCAACATTGAACCTCTTTCTGGGGGCTTTACTGTTCCTGGGATTTTGGCTTGAAGTGAAGGTTGAGCTTGCAGCGAACCAGCCGGTGGTCAGTGTGGCATTTCCGCGCTGGACATGACCCTGGTGTGGAGCACATCTCCTTTGTCTCGCTCCAGGATGTAGTCCAGGAGGTGCCAGTGTTTGGATCGGGGATGCATCCAGGTAGTCTTCAGGCTGTCCCTCTGCTGAAAAAGGGTGTTTGTAATGACAAGCCGCTGTTCTGCGCAGAGCTCCAACAGGAGGCGCCCATTGTCGTGCCCAGGATTCCTGGCCAGGTTTCTGAGTCTTTGCCCACGCGAGCGTTGAATGAGGTTGCGCAGGTCGGTGTAGAACTTGTCCTTTTCTGCTGGTTCCGCCTGGAGGATTGGAGCATAGACACTGATGAGAGTGATGCGACGCTTGTTTTGAAGCGGGAGTCGCATGGACATGATCCGGTCCGAGTGGCCTGTCGGGAGGTTTTTGAGTTTGGAGGCAATGGAGTTCTTGACCATGAAGCCTACACCAGATAGGCGTCGTTCATCCATAGGCTTGCCAAACCAGTAAAGTGTGTAGCCCGCGCCGCATTCTTGGAGGCTGCCTACATCTGCAAGGCGGACATCACTGAGAGCGGCTATGTCGATGTCAAGTCTGAGGAGTTCATGTGCGATGAGGGCAGACCGACGTTCAGCTCTGTCGGCCTTGTCTAGCATGGTTCTGATGTTCCAGCATGCTAGCTTGAGTTTGTGAGCATCTTTTGAGGGGGAGGACGTGGACCTGTCCTCGGGCCTGTGCAAAGGAGCTTTTAGGTGGCGTGCAGTGCGCGCAGTACTGGCCCCACCCTTTACACCACGTGGGACGTGGCCAAGCAATCTGGGACGTGGCAGCGAGGTCCTTGGGTCGTAGGTTTTATATCGGAGTGGCCTTCTCCTATGCAGATTTCTTACCTGGGCTGGAGGGGCCTGCCTCCCGTCCTAGGTCGGACCATACTGCCTGGACCGGGGCCGCCACTGCTTTCCCTGTGCTCAGGCCGGGGCCGCCCCCTCCCCTTCGCTCTTGCCCAGATCGGGGCCTCCGCCTGCCTCACTCGACCGAGGCTGGGGCCGCCGCTGCTTTCCCTGTGCCCGGACCGCGGCGGCCGCCTCCCCTTTCCTCTTGCCCGGATCGGAGCCGCCGCCTCCTACTTTCTGCCTGGACCGGGTCATCCACCTCACTCGACCGAGGCCGCCACCTCCCCTTCGCTCTTGCCCAGATCGGGGCCTCCGCTGCTTTCCCTGTGCCCGGACCGGGGCCTCCGCCTGCCTCACTCGACTGAGGCCGGGGCTGCCGCCGCTGCTTTCCCTGTGCCCGGACCGCGGCCGCCGCCTCCCCTTCCCTCTTGCCCAGATCGGGGCCGCCACCTCCTACTTTCTGCCCGGACCGGGACATCCGCCTGCCTCACTCAACTGAGGCCAGGGCCGCCGCCTCCCCTTCGCTCTTGCCCGGACCGGGGCCGAGGCCGCCGTTGCTTTCCCTGTGCCCGGACCAGGGCCGCCGCCTCCTTCTTTAGTCTATCTATATCCATCATAATTTTAAATGCCTCTATCAAATCTCCCTTCATTCTTCTATGCTCCAGGAAATAAAGTTTAGTTCCAGCAACATCCAAGCAAATCTCTACACTCTTAATGTTATCATCTTCCCTGTAGTAGGATGACCAAAACTGCACACATCCTGCAGTAGCTCAAGCCCAGAACGTTGGTTTTGCATTTTTACCTTTGCTGCGTAACTGTTGGACTTGCTGAGCTTCTCCAGCATGTTGTGCTTTTACTGGTAACTTCTCAGAGATTGACTGATAGGAAAGGTATGAACAGCAGCGAGTGTTCCACTGATAGGAAAGGTTGTCATTAGGTTCTTGTCCTGCACTTTTGTGTTCAAATATTGCATCCCAATACTTAACGTCCAGTAATTTAGTCACCATAATTACGTAGGAGAAAGGTAATTGGGGCACAGCAAGGCCATTCAGACGATGAGAAGAGAATAATTGCCCAGATGCTGTGGATAATTCTGCCTGGCTTTTGTATAAAATATTGAACAGGGATTTCTACACCCAAGTGACAGGACATTTTGGACCTGAGCTTTAGTTTGGAACCAACTGATCACACCTCTGACCCTACAGCACTCCCTCAGTATTGAACACAAGTGTCAACCTTGATTATGGGCTCAGGTCTCAGACGTGCAAGTGCTGATCACCGGTCATTGTACAGGGATTAGAATAATCCTTTAGTTCCTCATCATTGTCTGGTGTCAGGTGAGAGGAGGAGGAGCCAGGAGTTAATTGGTAAAGGCTAATAAAAAGGAGCAGAAAGGGAGGGAGCAGCCAGCAAGGAGCGGCGCAGTCAGTGAGTGGCCCAGTGAAGGAGTGGGGACTTTGGCTCGAAGGACTTCGGTGAGCAGGGGCTATGAAGGAGCTCCTTGTGTGGAAAGCTATCTTTGAAATAACATATTTATAGTAAGAAAGGAGGAAATGGAGTCAGTTGGGGTAGTTAAGTGCTCCAGTTGTGGGAAATCAGAGACAGCACAGCTGTTCCTCACGACTACACCTGCAAAAGGTGCATCCAATTGCATATAATGAGTGACCGTGTGAGGGAGCTTGAGCTGCAATTGGATGAACTGAGGATCATAAGGGAAGCAGAGGCAGTGATAGAGAGGAGTTACAGGGAGACAGTCACCCCTCGAAGTCAGGAGTCAGGGAATTGGGTGACTGTGAGGAAAGGAGGGAGAGTGCCTGTGCAGAGTACCCCTGTGGAAATGCCACTCAGCAACATGTATTCGGCATTGGATACTGCTGGGGGGCACAGTCTAACAGGGACGAGTCGTGGGGGTCAGGTCTCTGGCACAGGGGCTGCCCCTGAGGGTCAGAAGGGAAGGAGGGATAAGAACAGGATACTTGTAGTTGGGGACTCATTAGTCAGAGGGACAGATAGAAGGTTTGTGGGATGAGATCGGGGATCCAGGTTGGTCTGTTGCCTCCCTGGTGCCAGGGTCATGGATATCTCTGATCGAGTTCATAGCATTCTGCAAGGAGAAGGAGAACAGCCAGAAGTCGTGGTCCATGTGGGGACCAATGACTTAGTTAGAAGTGGGGATGAGGTCCTGAAACAGGATTATATGGAATTAGGTAGGAAATTTAAAAACAGGACCTCCAAGGTAGTAATCTCTGGATTGCTGCCGGTGCCATGCGCTAGTGAGGGTAGAAATAGGAGGATGTGGAGGATGAATGCGTGGCTAAAGAGATGGTGCAGGGGGCAAGGGATAAGATTTTTGGATCATTGGGATCGGTCAGACCTGAACAAAAGGGACAGACTCCACTTGAACTGGAGGGGGACCAATGTGCTGGCAAGCAGATTTGCTAGAGCTGTGGGGGAAGGTTTAAACTAGTTTGGCAGGGGGGTGGGGAACAGAGTGTGAGTGCAGTGTCAAGGGAGCATGGCCACCTAGACAGGAATAATAACGATAACAGAGGTAGGATGAAGATTAGGGTAAAAGGTAGAAAAGAGAATATAGGTGAGGGCCATTCTCTGAAATGCATATATTTTAATGCAAGAAGAATAGTGAACAAGGTATGATATTGTGGCAATTAGTGAAACCTGGCTACAGGAGGGGCAGGACTGGCAACTTAATATTCCAGGATACATTTGTTTTAGATGTGATAGATCAGGGGGTAAAAAAGGGGGAGGAGTTGCTCTGCTTGTTAAGGAGGACATTACTGCCGTGAAGTGGCAGGATGGTCTGGAGGGATCGTCCAGTGAGGCTGTTTGGGTGGAATTGAGGGGTGAAGGAGGCATGTATTAAAGACCACCAAATGGGTCAAGAAAATTAGAGGAACAAATTTGTAGGGAGATAACTTATATGTGTGAGAATCATAAGGTAGTGATCATGGAAGATTTTAACTTCCCTCACATTGATTGGAATACCCATACAGTTAGAGGGCTGGATGGGCTAGAGTTCATTAAATGTGTTCAAGATTGTTTTCTAAATCAATTAGTAGAAGAACTGACTCGGGACGGTGTAATACTAGATCTCCTGTTAGGGAACGAGCTAGGTCAGGTATCGGACATTATTGTTGGAGAACAAATTGGGTCTAGTGATCATAACTCTGTTAGTTTTAGGGAAGAGCAAGAAGGGGCCTAAAGTTGAGGTTCTGGATTGGAGAAGAACAAATTTCAAAGGAATAAGAAGGGATTAGGGGAGTATTGAGTGGGACAGGATATTTTCAGGTAAGGATGTAAATGAAAAATGGAGGATATTCAAAAAAGAAATTTTGAGGGTACAGAATAGATATGTCCCAGTGAGGATCAAAGGAAAGGCTGGAAGTCATAGGGAGGCTTGGTTTTCGAGGAATATTGGAAATTTGGTTAGGAGAAAAAAGGTGTACAAGAGGTATAAAGAGCAAGGAGCTGAGAATTTGAAGGAGGACTACAAGGAGTGTAGAAGGAATCTTTAGAAAGGCCAAAAAAAGGCACGAGGAGGCTTTGGCAGACAGAGTAAAAATAAATCCAAATGGTTTCTATAAGTACATTAAAGGGATAAAATTGGACCCCTTGTAGATAGCGAGGGTAGGCTGAGTGAGAAGTCAGAGGAAATGGGAGAAATTTTGAATGATTTCTTTGCCTTGGTATTCACTAGGGAAAAAATATTGAACCAGTTGAAGTAAAGAAAAATAGTAGGGAGGTCATGAAGCATATAAGGATAACTGAGGAGGTAGTGATGGCTGTGTTGAAAAAGATAAAGGTGGATAAATCTCCGGGATCGGACAAAATATTCCAAAGGGCACTCAGGGAGGCTTGTGGACTGATAGTGGGGCCATTAACAGAGATATTTAGGATGTCACTGGCCACGGAGTTAGTGCCAAAGGATTGGAGGGTTGCGCATGTGGTTCCACTGTTTAAGAAAGGGTCCAAATGTAAACCTGGGAATTATAGGCCCGTGAGTCTGACATCTGTGGTGGGAAAGTTGATGGAAAATGTTCTGAGGGATGGTATTTACAAATATTTGGAGGTACAGGGATTGATAGGAAGTAATCAGCATGGTTTTGTCAGGGGTAGATCATGCTTGACAAACCTGATTGAGTTTTTCGAGGGGATTACAAAAAAGATTGATGAAGGGAAAGCTGTGGATGTTGTCTATTTAGACTTTAGTAAAGCTTTTGACAAAGTTCCCCACAGGAGGTTAGGAAAAAAGGTGGGAGGCATTAGGTATAAATAAGGAGGTAGTGAAATGGATTCAGAATGGTTGGATGGGAGCTGTCAGAGAGTAGTGGTAGAAAATTGTTGTCTAATTGGAGGCTGGTGACTAGTGGAGTTCCTCAGGGATCGGTCCTGGGTCCACTATTGTTTGTTATATATAGTAACGATCTGGAAGTAGGGGTGGAGAATTGGATAAGCAAGTTTGCGGATGATACAAAGATTGGTGGTGTTGTGGACAGTGAGGAAGATTACCGTAGATTAAAAGGTGATTTAGGAAGGCTGGAGGTGTGGGCTGAGAAATGGCTGATGGAATTTAAATCAGATAAGTATGAGGTGTTACATTTTGGAAAGGCAAATCTAAATAGGTCATATGCATTAAATGGTAGGCTATTGAGATGTGCAGAGCAACAAAGGGATTTAGGAGTTGTGGTAAATAGTACCCTCAAGGCTGATACTAAGGTAGATGGTGCCAAAACCCACCTTCCTGCGATGTATTATATCCTCCATGCGTCTCACCTGTTCCTTCTCTTGTTTCCTTGCTTTCAATAACCAATATTTCAGGTTTTGAGCCCTTCATCAAGGTATGAGCAAAATGTAGACAGGTGCCACACACCATTTTGTTTTCACTTCAGTCACAGTGTCCGCAGACTTTCCTGGTTTACATCACCTTCCGAGACCGTAGATCTCTGAGCCCACAGTCTCTCTTGCAGATAGTCAGTTCAATACCTTGACATTTATCCCTTTCCAAATCCTACCTATTGGTTCTGGAGAACAAACCACTTGTTGCACCACAATCTAGACCGGCTGGTGTCCTTGACCCAGCATTCTTGGTGCTGTTTATTTAACTGGAATTTTTCATTGACTGGTGCCAGGCATTATCCTGCCCTGTGCCTACTCACCGGATCCTTGTGCTTGGATTTGCGTTGGGAGCACCGGTAGATGATTGCAGACATGATCACAAGCAGAAGCAATGAGCCAGTGACCACCATGGCGATGAGTTTCTTGAGCTCTGTTGCTCTCTGCTGCTCTTTTCTGTCTTCATCCCCCTGAATGCAAAGGTTAAGCAGAGGGAACAAACTGTCAATAGGGATCACAACTCAGTCCAATGCAATAGAAAAGAAACAAACCAGCACTCCAGGCTCAAACAACAATGCCCTTATCATGGAGTTTTCATTCACTGTTCGGCAGAAGCGCAATATAATTGCAGATATCCAATACTAGAAGAATTGAGCAAAGTTTTGTAGGCATTGGCAGGTAAATCCAGAAATTCAAATGAAGCCGGGCATGATCCATGGAGTGAGGAGGAATGGGTTAACAGCTGGGATGTGCTGTTGCTCACTGCTGACTATGTGCCAGTCCTGATTTCTATGCTCATGCATTGGAAATGTGGAAGTTGGAGGGGAGATGCCAGTGATGGAGCTCACACATTCTGCACTGAGAAGCCTCCAGCTTGACTGTGACCATACAGTGCAAAAGCCTCTGGCAGTGAGTGCAACGGAAGCCAGAAGGTTTCAGATCAATGACGACCCCCTCAGGACTGGAAGAGTCACGATGCGGGATCTCCACCTGAAATATCAACCATGTCCAGCAGCCTGTTTTATGTTTCAGATTTCGCCATTTACAGTCCCTGGACCTTTTTTTAGGTGTTAGTAGGGCCATGGATGGGTTGGTGTTTGGGATGGAGGGGAAGGGAGCTTTTCAACATCAGTGATCAAAGATGAAGATCAACTCCACCGGCTGTATCTGGGAAGGATTCTGAGGTGCCACAACTTCCAACTGGTACATGTTCCATCCCAGGACTGCACTTCCATGTGAGTGTTATGACTCACGCTTGGACCTTACCATTTCCATTGGGCTCCTCAGATTCCTGAGGGATCTTTCACTTTTACCGGGAACAGCACACTAAAGTTTGCTGCATTATTTGAAATACGTTACTCCTGATGATGCAGCTCTCTTAATGCTACCCTTTGACTTTTGTACTCAAGGCAGTTTACACGTTCAGTAGAGCTGCTGCCTCAGTGCCAGAGAATCAGATTAAGCCCCAACTCCTGGTGGAGTTTGCGCATTCTCCCCCTGCACTCATGGGTTTCCTCTAAGTGCTCCACTTTCATCCCACATCCTAAAGATACTTGGGTTAGTGGGTTAGTAGGCCACTGATAGTTGCTTCTAATATGCAAGTGAGTGGTAGAATCTGGGATAGTTGATGGGAATAAAAACAATGAATTGGTGTAATCAGTACAGACTTGGTGGGCTGGAGAGACTCTTCAAGTGAAACCTCTTAACTCCCTGGTGTGACACCCTTTTGCCTGATCTGCAATGAGCCAAAATATACAACTAGGGTTTGACAACACCATTGTCACGCTAGTGACCAGGTTTCGAATCCGACACTGTCTGTAAGGAGTTTGTACGTTTTTGCCGTGTCTTTGTGGGTTTCCTCTGGGTGCACCAATTTCTTCCCTCCCTCCAAGACGTAAAAGGTTGTAGGTTAATTTGGGTGTAATTTGGCAGCACGAGTTTGTACGGCTGGAATCGGCTTCTACTGTGTTGTAAATAAAATTTAAAATTTTGAAAATTACCTTTTTCAAATCTTCAGATTCTTTCTTCACCTTCTCCAGAATATTATTCATCCAAGCATCAGTAACTGTGAAAATGAAATGAAAGTTTGGGCTGATTGACATAGAGGGGTGCTCTTACAGCAGACAAAGTTAAAAAAAAATTCATATATATTATGTGACCTGTACAAGTCAGTAGGCGTATTTAAGGTAGAGATTGATGGGTATCAAGGGTTATGGGGAGTGGGAGGATGGATCAGCTCATGATGGAGCTGAATGGCCTACTTCCACTCTATACCTTGTGGTTTTAAATGGCACATTCAGAGAATCTGGCCACTATGAGCAGTTGTGTTTGTTGTAAGCCTCAGGTCTCTACTCTGGCCTCTCTACTGCCTTCCATTTGAAGCTCCCAACCTATTTATTTCCTGGTGCTGTGCGACAAGAGGCTGGGAAACTACAAAATCCCATGGTTTGCCTTCACTGAGGATCATCAGAGCTGACTCTTTTCACCAGAAACTTGACAAGCCATGTCCATGCTGTCGTCTAAAAGGATGGGGATCTTTCTGATGCTCCTTTTCATTTTTAAAATATTTTTATTGCGTTTAATCGAGAGCATATCCATAACAGGCTCCTAAAGAACCAAATACAATATATATTAATATAGTTTATCATGTTGTACATTAATGATAGAACATGAACTCACAATCAACCCGTAAGTATTTATTGCCCTGAAAAAAAACCCAAGTTGCTCGAACCCCTCCTATTAAACAAGGTTGAATTAATATTTATTAGCAGCTTTGGAATCAAACCACGACCTCCAGAGGCCCAGCAACGCATACCAATCTACCGCATCCACATACCTTAATCATTCAAATTGTGACCTTAAGTTTCCTGACATTCTGCCTAACTTTCCCTAGACTCAAAAAGGGCATGGTATTCTGTAACCATTGCAAGTGGGTTGGTGAAAAATCATTTTTCCATTTCAACAGGATTTCTTTTCTGGCCAGCAATGTAGAAAATGCTAAAATTTGTCTTTAAATTTATATTGTTATCCTTGGAGAAACTAAATATTGCTATTAACGGACAGGGTTCAAGGTTAATCCTGAAGATATCTGAAAAGGTTTTTTAAAAAAATCTGTCCAACATTTTCCTAACTTGGGACATGACCAAAACGTGTATCAAAGAGGCTTCAAAAATGTTAGTTATCACAGAATAGATTGATATCAGGATAAATTTGAGACAATTTAACTTTAGAAAAGTGTACCCTCTGTACCACTTTAAATTGAATCAAACTGAAGAATTAGTCATAAGGCCTAGGATTGCGAACCAATCTTCCTATGAGAAGGATAAATTATTATTTTCCCATTCAGATTTGATTCTAATTAAGAAAGCAGATTTAATATTCAATATTTTAAAAATTTTTTATACCTTTATGTACAAATGTAGTTCAATAAGTTCATTTATAAAATTCAGATCAGAAAGACATGGAAATTCTGCAAGTTTAGATCAGATAAAATGCCCAACTTGATAATACCAAAAGAAGTCTATTGGGCAAATTAAATTCCATCATCAATGGTTGAAAAGATGCAAAATTTTGTTGAATAAAAAGATATTTAAAGCTTTTAATCCCTGGCCGATTCCATTCTTTATAACCTATATCTAAAATGGAGGGCTGGAAAAGATGATGAGACACAATCGGACGAGTGGACAAAAATGCCAAGAATCTAAAACAATTCCTGAATTGAACCTAAATTCTTAGTCTCTGTTTCATTATTAAATCCTTCTTTAATTTTGGAATAGAAAAAGGTCAAGGATGAGCCAAAAACTGCCCACATAGAAGTGTTTTTTTTAAAGGATTTCAACTCCATTTCAACCCAGTTGGGGCTGTCATCTATTTTAATCAAATTTTAACAACAATAAAATATTTCTTATTTATTGCCCAATAATAGAATCTAAAATTGGGTAATGACAAACCTCCATCATTTCTTATATTCTGAAGATAAATTTTATTTAATCGAGCTTTCTTCCCTTGACATATATATTTGACATAACAAATGATTCCAAATGTATCATAAAAATTTTGGTAAGATATTCATTTTGACTGAATTAATAGGGACCATTCACAGTCAGAGAAAGTGATTAAATAAAGGTACAAATTTTTCTTTAGAGAGGTTTTTAATGTTCTTAGTTATCATGATACCTCGATATCTAAATTGTTCCTTCACTGTCTTTAAGGGGAAATTAGAGTATTAAGTAAGCAAGCCCTTTAATGGTAACAATTCACTCATGTAAATTAAGTTTCTAGCTGGCAAACTTACTAAAATGTGTAAGTAACAACAATGTCTTTGGAATAGAAGTCTCTGGGCTAGACACAAGAAGTAAAAGATCATCTGCATATAAAGATAATCTATATTCAATTGTCCCTCTAAATAAACCCTTAAGATCTTCATTTACACACTTAACCTACAGAGGGATTTGGGTGGGGAGTTGAATGAAGTGGGGTCCATTTTAGGAGTGAAAATTGCTGCATAGCCAGCTCTAACCTTTGAATGCGACGTCGATGGTCATCTTGTTCTGCTCGTCTTTTACCGGGCTGTACTGGACCTCACACTTATCAAACAATTGGAGGTCTGCGTTCTTGGCCAACTCTGAACACACCTTTTTGGCCAGATACTTTCCTATGCTGCTCGCAAAGGTTTCCTGGAATTATTGAACCACAGGATAGGACATTAACCATGTAACAATTACAATACGGAGACAAGCCATCTCGGCCCCTCTAGTCCCTCCTACCTACACTTTGCCCATAACCCTCCAATCCCATCCCATCCATATATCTATCCAATTTTTCCTTAAATGACAAAATTGACTTTGCAGCAACCACCTCTTCTGGAAGGTCATTCCACTCAGACACCATTCTCGAAAGCCCTTTTCAGGCGACCTAAATATCCCAGTCCAAAGCCACATATTATCTACCCCCTTGTGGCTGAAGACATACTCACCTGAATGCAGCAGAATCGCCTCGGAGACAACCAGCAGAGTGCCAGGCTCCGCTAACGCATCTAAATGTGTGGCCGCTTATAGCGGCTGCCTGGGGGTGGGATGATGACTCTATCAGCCGGCGACCCAACTCCCCACTGCCTGACAGCCCTCCGCCCTGCTACTTGACAGACACTGCCCCACTGGGGATGGGAGTTCGGCGGGGAATGGCAGGGCAGACAGTGGGGTGGGGGGAGGGAAATCGGGGGAATGTCCAGTGCAGGCTGCTCCTGCATCAAGGCTGCTCTCCGCGGCTCAAAATGTAGCATAGCAACGTGGGAAATAGCAATGTGCATAGCAATGTGGGAAATACAGAGCAGTTCTACCTGCGTGGGGGATTGTGGATAAGGAAGACGGCTATTGCGGATAAGGAAGACGGCTATTGCTATGCCTCATATTTATGATGGGTGGCGCTGTGGCATCAGTCCCCCCACCTGCATCAGATCCAGAGGTGCTACAAGGCCTCTGGACATGAATAGGCCCTTTCAGGTGGACCAGGCAATGCTGCAAAGCAGCCATTTATGGCTGCCACCTGAAAGGCGAGTCGAATGCCACTGGCCGGAAGGCGGAGGGTCCATCTGAAAGGGCCTCCTGAGTGAAGAAGTTCCCTCTCCTGTTACTTCTAAACTTTTGCCCCCTAACTCTCAACTCGTGACCTCCTGTTTGAATCTCACTTACCTTCAAGGGAAAGAGCCTATTCAAATCTACTCTATCCATCCCCCTCATAATTTTAAAGGACAGCATACCAAAAGCCTTCTTCATCACTCTATCTACATGAGACTCCACCTTCAAAGAATGATGAACCGTTATTCCTAGATCTTTGTTCTTCTGCATTCTTCAATGCCCTCCCGTTTACTGCACATTCCCTGTTTTGATTATTTCCAACATGAAGCACTTCACACTTTTCTGCATTAAACTCCATCTGCCATTTCTCAGCCCACTCTTCTAAGCAGTTCAAATCCTTTTGCAATCTCTGAAACTCTTCTTCACTATCCACAACGCCACCTATTTTTGTATCATCCACATATTTACTAATCCATTTTATCACTCCATCATCCAGATCATTAATGTAAATGACAAACAGCAAGGGACCCAATACAGACCCCTGAGGCACACCGCTTGTTACTGGCCTCCATCCTGACAGACAGTTATCCACCATGACTCTCTGGCATCTACCTCCTAGCGGGGTTGAACCCATTTGACTATCTCAAAATTAATACCTAACGCCTGAACCTTCCTTACCAATCTTCCATGTGGAACTTTTACTGAAATCCATATAGACAACATCTGCTGCTCTACTCTCATCAACATTAGGCTCACAAAGTTGACGAAGAAATAAATGGAATCATTCTTGGTGCTACATAGCCATGTTGTAAAGGTTTCCTTCTCATATTCCTCACGATCACCGGCTTCTGGCAGAACCCCTCATTTCCAGCCATTGTCAGCAAAGTTCATTCTCATTGCATGGGTGTGTGGTAAACATTGTAGAATTTTTCACGGTCAAATTACAGAAAAATGAACCATTCAGCCTCTCTGATCATTGCCAAAGATTATGCTCTGTACAAAACTTCTCATCTCACTTCTTGCAAATCTCTTTCCTGTACTTGCCTTGTCTTCTACTCAGGTTACCGTATCCAGGTTGTTCGCCTTCTGCTTGCAAGCTCCACATGCGCAACTAAATATAAACAGCACGGTAACGGGGCATTTTGGACCATGAGTACGTGCCGCCCAATTTACACCCCATTAACCTACATCCTGGTACATTTTGAATGGTGGGAGGAAACCAAAACCTTTGAGAAAACCCATGCAGACACAGGGAGAATGAACAAATTCCTTACAGTCAGCGTGGGATTTGAACCCCAGACTTGTCCCAATCACTGTCATTGCAAAGGTGTTGCGCTGACCCTGCCGCCCTCTCTAAGCAAAAGGTTCAATGTTCAGTGGCAAATCTCCCATGGCATTATGACCTGTCATGGAATATACTGATTGTCAAAAGTCTGTACTCTCTCAGGGTGAAGAATTTCAACTTTTTGGCCACACTGGATGATGGCAGTTTACTGCAAAAGTTGCTAAATCAATCTTTATGGCCCACTCTCCCCCATTAATCTCCAAATTAATCTTTACCAGAATCTCTGAAAATTATAATTGAATCTGACCCCCCCCCCCCCCCCACTTTTGGGGTTACAGCCTGCATAACAGCAATACTTGTACAGTAAAACTCCTGGTATCCACCACCTATGGAGATTATTAGATGCAAGATAAGCGTATTTGCTGGTTGCAAATGTACCCACTAGAGGGCGCCAATTTTAAACTTTTGTACATTTTTGCTGCATCTCATCCCCAGCTTTCTCCCTCGTGGACTGACCCAGCTTCTGCTTCCATGGATTATTATTCTATTTTAACAACTTCAGTGCTTATTCCCTTTGCCTGATCTTGTCAACTTGAACGTGACCCCTCCAGTAATTTGACAATTACTTCCAAAATAAGAAGAAAGCAAACTCCTGAACACTGCCATCAGGGCTGAGAGCAGCGATCAAGGATCCACACCACCCAGCACACGCTGCAATCAGGAAAGAGGTCTAGGTGTCAAGACTCTCAGCATCAGCTACAAGAACAGCTGCTCCCCCTCCACCATCAGACTTCTCAACAATAAACTCAATTAGGGACTCATTTAAGGACTTCTACTCATGCACTTTATTGATTTTTTAAAAAAATTCTCTCTATTGCAGTTTGTTTACATGCATTATGTGTTTACATTTCTTTATTTGCCTACATCTATAGCCTGTGTACAGTTTTTATTGCACTACCAATAGGTGGTAATTCTGCCTAGCCACAGGAAAAAAGAATCTCAGGGCTGTATGCGATGTCATGTATGTACTCTGACAATAAATCTAAAAAAGAATGTTGATTGAGGAATAAACATTGACCAGGGCATAACCTCCTTCAAAATGGTACTCTGGGTCGATAGGGTTTTGGATAGGCTAAGTAGATGCAGGAAGGAATCCAACACTAGGGGCTATGGCCTTAGGATAAAGGGGTAAGAATTTAAAACTAAGAAGGGGAGACTTTTCTTCCTACAGAGAATGATGATCGAATGGAATTCTTTATGTAAATATGATCTTATAGAAGGGCTTGGATATTGCTGTTTAGGCACATGGAGACAAAGTTGGAACAGGGTTCCACATTTGAAAGATAGGATAAAGGTTTAACTCCTGGTCCTATTTCTGCAGGGTCCTGTTTCTCCGCCCCCCCCCCCCCCCCCTTCTGGAAAAGAAGTGGGTGCAATTGGGCAGTGCACTAATGTTTCTCATCTTCAAGTTTCCCGAGTGGGACTTGAACCCAGAGCCTTCCATCTCGGGGGAAGAGTGCAGGTACCAAGCCACAGCTGAGCTAGACCACGAGCAGAAATAGGCCATTCAGCCCATAGAGTCTGCCCCGCCATTCAATCATGAGCTGATCCATTTTCCCACTCAGTCCCACTGCCCGGCCTTCTCCACATATTCTTTGGTGCCCTGGCTAATCAAGAACCTCTCAATCTCTGTCTTAAATACACCCAGAGACCTAGCCTCCACAGCTACCTGTGACAACAAATTCCACAGATTTACCACCCTCTACACATTTCTGTTCTAAGCGGACACCCTGAAGTTATGCCCTCTTGTCCTAGATTGTCCCACCATGGAAAACAACCTGTCTACATTTAATCTGTCTATACCTTTCAATATTTGATGTGTTTCAATGAGATTCTCCTAAAATCCAATGAATACAGAACAAGAGCTGTCGTATGATCTCTGTGGTAAGCCTTTCATTCCTGGAATCATCTTGGTGAACCCTCTCAGCTAGGAGCTGAGCAAGGCCACACCCAGCTTTTGGAAGGGTTTATTCCACTATGAACACCAGACTTGTAGAATATGGAGTCTCAACGTGAAGCTGTACTGACCTGCTGTTATTTATTTCTCTCCGATGGTGGTTCTGCTTAAAGAGAACTCCCTTTGAAAGTTCTGATGTTAAGAACATGTCTCTGAAACAAAATAGCTTTGGGATGACAGCTGTGATAATGAAAGGTGATATCCCTCATTGTACTCACTGATGCCTTGAGCAAGATCCATCCCTGTGCATCCCAATTCTTTGTCAAGAAATGACAGACGGGGGCATCTCTTTTCAAGAGGGTTATGAGCCCTCCGTTGTTACTACTTATCACCAGCAAGCTGGCTTGTGAGTGCTTCATCAGTCAACACTGACTCCTTATCTCTCTCTGGCAGCTCTCTGAGGTATTCCCGTCAAGTGATCACTGAACAGAAGAAGCTGGACTGGATTTACCACTGTTCAGTGCAAGAAGGTAATAATTGTTGGGGGTGGGGGGGTGGTGTGTGTGATGTTATATAGGACATGATTGTATTGCAGCTGGGTTGAGCTTGGAAGAGGAAGGATCATTTTCAGATGGTGTTGCACAGCAGAATCTTCACTCCTGTCTCAGGAACACTGACTCTGTTGCCAGGGAGCTGGGAGAGGGATCAGGTGAGTGTTCCATTTCCTCTGGGAGTAACCATCCTTCCCAAACACCGATCAATGAGACAAAATAAAAAAAGCCAAGGATAAATCCCGTGAACTGAAATGGGAATGAAATTGGTGTTTACAAACACTCCATTCCATCATGCGCTCTCACTGGGAAAAATTCTCTACCTCTCTCCTTAAAACCTAATTCTTTCAGCTAACGCTTTCAGTCACCATTACAAACACATGGTGTGGTATCAAACATTGTTTGACCACCCTCCTGTAAAATACCTTGGGAAAATACTAACACCGTAAAGAGTGTAAATCCAGTTTTTGTTGTGAATAAAAACAAGTTTTCCATGAGTTTAAATAATTTAAACTCAAACCAGTAGCTGACGGGATGGCGGCATCTTGCCATGTCAGTAAGTGTGAGTACTGCAGTTTGGAATGCATGCTGCAGAGAGAACCCCATACAACCCTGAGATTCTTTTTCCTGCAGGTGAGGCAGAAATGACCACTTACTGGTAATGCAAAAAAAAGTGCTGAACAAAGAAATGTAAACAAACAGTGCAATCAATAAAGTGCAAAAGAGTCCTTAAATGAGTTCCTGATTGAGTTTGTTGTTGAGGAGTCTGATGGTGGAGGGGGAGCACCTGTTCCTGAACCTGGTGGTGCAAATTTTGTGGCACCGATACCTGATAGCAGCAGCGAGGACAGAGCGTGTGCTGGGTGGTGTGGATCCTTGATGATTGCTGCTGCTCTCTGACAGCAGCGTTCCCTGTAGATGTTCTCATTGGTGGGGAGGGTTTTGTCTGTGATGACCTGGGCTGAGGCCACTACCTTTTGCAGGGGTTCCTGGGTGTAATGTTGCTGACCCCCAACTTCTATCTCCTCTTCTCTTAAAAGGAAAGGTGCATTTATATCCAAATACAATCTGCTGGTGGGTGAAGCACCAAAAGCAGGTTCACCTGAAATCTCTTGAAAACCGCAAGTGTTGGAATCTTGAGTGAACAAGGAAGGACTCATCTGGAGGAACTCAGTCAAAGCTCAAACTCCTGGTTGTTGGCCATTTTAATTCCCCTCACCATTCCCACACAAACCTGTCTGCCCTCAGCCTCGTCCTTTGCCAGGGTGAGGCTGAACAGGAACTTGAGGAGCAGCATATCATATTCCTCTTGGACAGCCTTAAACCTATCAGCACGAACACTACATTCTCCAATTTTAGGTAATCATCCTCTATCTGGTGCCACCATTTTACCGGTTTATTTTCTCACATTTCTCTCTCACCTTTCACCACCTCCACCCCAAGGGGGTTTCCTCCCATACCCGTCTCTTCCTCCCCTACCTTTCTCTGTCCTTTAAGAATGTGACTGAGCCAAAAATATTTCCACAGTTTAAAAAAAGCAAGAGAGTAGATTTACACCACACCCAGTATATTAAAAGGTGAGTTCACCTACTCTTTCTGGGTCTATCTGTTGATCATTTCAATGAAGTAACGGCCAGAGACACTTTCTCTGTTGGGGAAATTTACTCTGACACTCCACTACTGATTTCATAATTAATTTCTCCTCTGTCCACATCATTTCATGGGATGGGCAATAAATCACAGCCTGTCAGTGACCCACCCATCCTGTGACTGAGTGCAAACTGACGATTAGACGGGGAAAAGTGCAATAATAGAACAGGATATTTTAGATCTCATGAAAGTACAATCATGAAGGAGACAAGTGTCTGAGACCAGAGGACTTAAAGGTCGAAGAGGTTTACAGAAAGAATTTTGTTTCCACCCATCAGGAGTCTGGAATGCACTGATAGAACCGGGTAACGCAGGCAGGTATCCTCACAATATTTATGAAGACTCCAAATGAGCAAGGCTTCAATGTCTACAGTCCAAGGGCTTGGACATGGACAAGGATAAATGTAAAAACACCATGCTGGAGAAACTCAGCAGATCAAACTGTACTTCATATAGCAAAGATAAAGATACCTAACCAACTTTTCAGGCTTGAACGCTTCAAGGTAAGATGAAGGTACCGTTTCAAAGGGCTCAAGCCTAAAACGTTGAGCTGCTGAGTTTCTCCAGCGTTGTGTTTTTACTTCAACCACGGTGTCTGGAGACTTTTATGTTCTACTGCAAAACTGTGAATTCTCTTCCAGGTTTGCCTACCCTGAAGAAGTTCTCCTTTGCTCTCTGAAGGGAGTTATTTAGGGTTCTCTCATCTGTAATCCATGCTGCTATCAAGCTTCATGACCATGTACTCGCTACATACCTTGATGAAGGGCTCAAATCCGAAACATTTACACAATAATGTTCAACAAGTTAAATCACTGACTACATTTCAAATAACAGTAAATATTACAGGTTTTGTAAGGCTGGTAAAATTCACAAATAAATTACGAGGCTAGAATGATCATGTATGACGACTGAAGCAGAAATTTGATGCAGCCTTGTATAATCCCGGGAACGTTATCGCAGCTTTTAAAATTTCTGCATTCCTGTAAATGCTGATCAAGGAATGTTTCAGTACAACCTCCCACAAAATGTAATTAACCCCTAATCTGTCAAAAAAAACTACAAAAGCTGGAGTGATGACTTCCAACTGGTCTTGGTTCCAAACAATGACCTCAGGTTCTTGCCTGGAACTCATGAATACATGGATGTGATTAAGTGTAGCTGGTAACTTAATATGGAAAAATAAGCGTAAAAATATTTAATTTACACATTCAGAAATGGAGAGCGCTTCTTTCCCACAGTGACAAAAATCCAAGACAAACGTCCTGCAATGAACTGAGAACAGAGTAAAATCCAGCCATGCTGTAATCAGACAATGCCCTAAGAGAGTGTTAGCAAGAGACTGACACGCTATCTGGAACTTAATTAAGTCACACAGTTCTTTCACTGTACATTTTCCAAGTAAATATAGTAACCTTTTCCTTGACTGCAAACTGGGTAATCCTGAGATATTTTATACAAGGCCTAAATGGTGGATTTCAAGCCTTGGCATGAAATTTCAAGATTATTTTATCGACGTGTAATAAAACAGAAAATGTGATATTACACAAAATTTCCTTTTGTCTACTATAAGGCAGAAAGAAATTGGCTACAAGCAGAAATTGCCCGATGCTCCTTACCCCTGACAGCCTTGAAAGAGAAGCAACACAGAGTTTTGTCTCCCCACTCCCCAACTCGCACTCCCCAGAGTCACTGAATGCCAATGGATTCACCTCCAGCACTCACACAGCCTTCAGTCCAAACTATCGACAACCTGTGCTCCAGACGCATACCCTCAGCACTCTCTCGCAACTCAGTTCCGATACCTGCTTCCTCCTCGACCAGTCTCCAGCGGTCTGCAGCCTGATGTGAGTCCTTAGACCGCAAGTCGCCCACAGCCTGCATGGGTTCCTCACCTCGAGTCACCAACAGCTCACCTGTATGTTCTTCAACGTCACTGGTCTACCGACATGGTCACCATCCACGTGGTCGTCTCCTCTGCCTCTCCTTCAACAGACACCATTTCCATTTGGCCTCTCCGGATGGAGGCTGGCTTCCTTCCACTCCTGAGAGTTTGGGATCGCTGACAAGTCCAGTGCAAGTTTGGCAAGACACTGGTGGGGAAGAGGGTGCTTGGCTAGATGGGGTTTGTTGCACAGATTCTGCACTCCTGCCACCATTTTTAATTGCCTGTTCACCAAGTGCTCCCCTTTCCTTTCTCCCTTTGAGGTGTACATCTCATGGTGGTGAAGCTGGGCTAAACTGTCCAACTTTCAATTCAACTGTGACAAGAGCATTCCAATCCATCCCTCCAACCACTGGTTATAAAATTGGGTCAATGTGCCACTAGTGATGCAAGGAATTGGATAAAGCAGCCCACTATTGACTTGGCCTGTGTCTCTCCATCCTTTCTCATTGTTAAGGTTGCCTGGAAGCTCCAGATTACAAATTCACCATAGATAATCCTGACTGCATTATGCACAGCCTCTACCTTACTTTGTGATTGGGCAAGTAATGCGTGAGCTTCATTAGTTATCTGTGGCAATATTTTCCCAAGAAACTGAAAGGAAATGCTGTCAAGAGTTTGATGGCAGGAGATGCTTCTTCACACAAAATGCAGCAGAATTTTAGAAAACACCCTTCAAAACGTTATCCAGTCTGGGGGCTGTTGGTTTTTCTCCCCCCAATGGCAGAGCAGGCGGAAGAGGAGACATCTCCCAATGGCTGCAAAGGCGGATGAGGATGCCCAACAACGGGTGGGGAGGCTTGCAAGCACGACGCAAGAACTGCTGTGGACCCACAACACTTAGGGACTTCTAACTAGCGCACGAAGCCTGGATTCGGCGGACTGTGCGGAAGAAACCATCACTAGTTCAAAGGGCAGAAAGGCGATTCTCAGAAATGCGTCATGGAGCGCTAAGAGGGCACGGTGAGACACACAAAGAACACTGCTGGCCATCCAATGCATCATTACCTGTCTTGACTATGCCTCGCCACTGGGTCCAAATAGGCCGGGGCGAGAGGATAAGGCTGAAGACCTGCGCAACTCTCCCTCACTTTAATCCAAGTCAAGTGCAAGTCATGACTTCAAAGGATTGACCTCACCAGTCACCTCTGGACCCACAGCCACCAATCTTCTATTTGACTTTGAAGCCATGGTCATCTTTGACTACGAAGGACGAACAACAACAAGGTTTTTTTCCTACGCACTGAGATTATTTGGGAGGTCCAGTCAGAACCATTTACACAATAAATAATGTTTCACAGTATTCTTCTGGTGGAAGAATTCTGAGGCTGTAAACATTCACAGGAGAAATTCTCCTTTTCACACTGAGCTGAATACTATACCAGACTGGCACCTAGCATGCATTTACCTCTGGTGACTTTGACCGTACCCTCCAATTTAACAAATTGTAGAGGGTCATGTGGCCTCTTCGTCTGGAACCTGGTGGGAATGGGGTTGCAGAAGGTCACGTGAAATGAGGTGGGAAGCCATTGGCACCCTCTCGCATCTTGGTTCCAATACCTGCTACCTCTTCAGCCAGTCTATGGCAGTTTGCAGCCTGATGCGAGTCCTTTGACAGTGAGTGGACCACAGCCTGCATGGGTTCCTCACCTTGAGTCACCCATTAACATTTCCTCAACACTAGGAGATATCTCCATTCTGTAGAGCAAAATGCAACCTCTTACGCCAGGTAGTGAGTACTGGCGCATTATGGGAATATTAATGATGCATGCTAACTGAATCCAAGGTTCAGTTGTTGTTCTTCTTTTCCAAAGAGCAACCTCCCAGCTGTAATGTTAGGTGTGCATGCTCAGTTAATTTTTAATTTGGATATACAGCACGGTAACAGGCCCTTCTGGCCCACGAGCCCATGCCATCGAAATACACACATGGGACAAAGTAACCTCGTAAACCCACGTCTTTGGAATGTGGGAGGAAACCCACACAGATACAGGGCAACTCCTGGCAAACAGCAGTGGTTTTGAACCCAAGTTGCTGATGCTATAACAGGGTAGCTGTGTTCTGGGAAAGAAGGTGGAGGGAAAGGTGGGTGTGTGTGTGTGGGGTGGGGGTTCAGGATGAGAAGAACTGCTGGTAACATTACAAAAAAAACTCTCTTGCTGCTTCATGCTAAGGCATTATCTCAGAAAACAAATCAACTGTGTATGACGTAACTAATTCGACATCTGATTGATGGTCACATTTACCTCTGCCTGGAAAAAGGTTGCGGGGGAAGCTGACAAGTGCCAGTTAAAGTGCTTGGTGACAGGTTGCACAAGGCAGAAGATACAGAAGGCCTGTCAAAATGGTGAATGAAGCAAAGCCTGGACTATATACAATTATCCCGATCCAGACAAATTACCCGAAGGTATTCACATCTGGTTGATGTAAACCTCTGTAATCTAATTAATTCTGGGGGATGTGCAAGGGCTTCTGCTCTATAGAGTCAGTTGATTCTTCACAGCAATAAGGATTGGGATCTATGCAGGATAAATTTATAGTGCTGTTTGGCACAGTTGATGGTTAAAATAAGCAAGAATAGCGATTGCTTTTGATGACTTAATTGAATCAAAATTTCCAAAGACACTTCACCAAAGTGTTATCAGAAAAAACTTGAAAATTAAAAACTGATCATTTGGAGCTGGAGATGTAACCGATCCAGACACAATGGGCTTCCTCGTGTTAGAGCTGCCACATTTGGTCATGGCGTGTGAGATTCCCATTGAGAACCTTCTTGCATGTTGCCATGGCAAGGTTAGTGTCTGGCTGATGGTATGTGTGACTTTTGTGTTGCACTCAACCAGAAGCCCTGATGTAAATGTCAAGGGGAGGCGGAGAACATGCAGTTGCTACCCAACGTCTTCACCAGGACTATGCAGCCTGGGTTCTACCAACTCCTGGAAATGGTAACTGCCGAAGTAAAAAAACGTGATGGATTGGAGTTAATAGTTTTAGCAGAGCAAGGCTGATTGTGAAAAGTTGCCATTCAATTTTAAATTCTCTATCTCCTGGTGCAATCTGAACTTGCATTAGTCGTAAATAAGCAATCTCTACGAACTCCTGCAAAGGAACAGAAGCAGCAGAACACTGTAATCCACAAGAATCCTGCCTCACTGCTCCTGTGTCTTTTCCAACTGCCCGATCACCATGAACCTTGATCCCCTTACCACCCAAAAAGTGATCACTCAGTTACCACGTGAGCATGCTCAGCCCACAAGGACAGGATTACAACACTGTGATCAAGTAACTGCTCCTCAGCTCAGTCTGAAAACACTGACTCCCTTGCCCTCGCTTCTGCTTGGAATTTATCCCTTAGCGTAAAGCCCTGAAAAAGGTATGGACACAGCCCAGGACGTCACAAGCAACCATCGGGAATGTCTATGGGAGACACTGCCATCGGAGAGCAGCAGCAATCGTCAAGGATCCACACCACTCAGCATATGCTCTGTTCTTGCTGCTGCCATCAGAAAAGAGGTATCGGTGCCACAAGACTTGCATCACCAGGTTCAGGAACAGTTGCTACCCCTCCACCATCAGACTCCTCGACAACAAACTCATTCAGGGGCTTTGCACGGATTTTATTTTTCTCATCTCTGCATTAACCATATAACCATTTACAGGACAGAAATAGGCCAGTTTGGCCCTACCAGTCTGTGACAAACATCTCTCACCTAGTCCAACTGACCTGTATTGGCCCCTAACCCTCCACACCTCTCCCGTCCATATACCTATCTTGAATATTAACATCGATCTCGCTTCTATCACCACTGCTGGAAGTTCATTCCACACCCCCACAAAGTTCTGCATGAAGAAATGCCCCCTTAGGTTTCCCTTAAACTTTTTCCCCTTTTACTCCCAATCCAGGCCTCTTGTTTGAATTTCCCCTCCACTCTTAGTGGACAAAGCCTATCCACATTGACTCTATCTGTTCCCCTTATAATTTTGAATATCTCTATCTACCCCTCAACCTTCTACGCTCCAGGGAATAAACTCCCAGCCTGTTCAACCTTTCCCTGTAACTTAAACTCTAGCAACATTCTCGTAAACCTCCTCTACACTCTCTCGATACTGTTTATATCCTTCCTGTAATTCGGTGACAAAAACTACACACAATATTCCAAAGTTGGCCTCACCAATGCCTTATACAATTTTAACATAACATCCCAACTCCTGTATTCTATACTCTGATTTATGAAAGCCAACATACTAAATGCCTTCTTCACCACCCTATCCACATGTGATTTAACTTTCAGGGAATTATGTACCATGACTCCTAATTCCCTTTGTTCCAATGCCCTCCTCGATTGTCCACCATTTAACATGTATGTCATATTTTGATTAGTCCTACCAAACTCCATCTGCCATCTTTCAGCCCACTTTTCTAACTGTCCTATATCACCCTGTAAATTTTGACAATCTTCCTCAACACCACCCTTTGTATCATCTGCAAATTTACTAATCTAATTTGCTACCCTATCATCTAGATCATTAATATATATGACAAACAGCAGTGGTCTCGGTACAGATCCACTCGACACCGGCCTCCAATTCAACAAACAATTTTCCACCACTACTCTCTGGCATCTCCCATCCAACCATTGTTAAATCAATTTCACTACTACATCATTAATATATAGGAACATAGGAAGTAGGAACAGGAGTAGGCCAAAAATGGCCCATCGAGCCTGCTCCACCATTCAATACGAGCATGGCTGATCTAATTTATGACCTAACTCCACCTACCTGCTTTCTCCCCATATCCCCTAATTCCTCTATCATGTAAAAATTTATCTAACCGAATTTTAAATATGTTTAATGAGGCAGCCTCAACCACTTCCCTGGATAGAGAATTCCAAACATTCACTACTCTCTGGGAAAAACTATTTTTCCTCATCTCTGTCCTAAATCTACTCCCCCGAATCTTGAGACCGTGTCCTCTCGTTTTAGTTTCCCCGGCCAGCTCAAAACATCTTCCTACATCTATCCTATCCATACCCTATATGTTTCTATAAGATCTCCTCTCATTCTTCTGAACTCGAGCGAATACAATCCTAGACGATTTAATCTTTCATCAAAAGTCAACCCCTTCATCCCAGGGATCAACCTAGTAAACCTCCTCTGGACCGTCTCCAAAGCCAGTATATCCTTCCTCAAATATGGAGACCAGAACTGGACACAGTACTCCAGGTGCGGTCTCACCAGTACCTTATACAGTTGCAACATTACCTCCCTACTCCTGAATTCAATTCCTCTAGCGATGAAGGCCAACATTAGGGAGCATTACCTAATGCTTCCACCTTCCTTGCTAACATCTTATGGGGAACCTTATCAAAAGCCTTACTAAAGTCCAAATAGACAACATCTACTGCCTTCCCCTCATCAATCTTTTTAGTTATCTCCTCAAAAAACTCTATCTGTCAGAATCAATCCCTGTCTTTCCCATTAATTTACCCATCACTGACATCAGACGTCCAGGTCTATAATTACCAGGTTAACTTTTGGATTTTTTTTTTGAACAGTGGAACAACATGAGCCACACTCCAATCCTCTGGCACTTCTTCTGTGGCCAGTGACACTTTAAATATTTCTGTCATTGCCTCCACTATTTGTTCACTAACTTCCCACAGGGTCCTAGGGAATATTTTGTCAGGACCTGGAGATTTATCCACACTACCCCCTCATTAATTCTTATATTATCCATGAGTTCCATACCATATTTCTTCACTTCACCTGGCTCAATATTCTTTTCCTTAGTGAATACTGAAGAAAAAAAATTTTAAAATTTCACCCATCTCCTCTGCTCTCTCACAGAGCCTACCCCCCCCCCCCCCCCCCATCATATTCAAGGGGTCCAATTTTATCCCTCACTATTCTTTTACTTTTAATGTACCTATAGAAACCCTCTGGATTAATTTTTACTTTGTCTGCCAAAGCAGCTTCATATCTCCTTTTAGCCTTTCTAATTTCCTCCTTAAGATTTTGTTTTACACTCCTTATCTTTTTCAAGCAGTTCATCCCTTCCTTGCTGTTTATACTTGTTGTTCACAACCCTCTTCCTCCAAACCAAGTTCCCAATATCTTTTGAAAACCAAGGGTCCCTACAAGTTTCTAACCTTTCCTTTTATCCTCATGGAGACATACCAACTCTGCCCTCTCAGAACTTCTCCTTTGAATATCCTCCATTTATCAGCTACATTCTTCCCTGAAAATAACATCCCAATCCACACCCTCCAAATTTGCTTTCTTCCAATCAAGAATTTCAACCTTTGGCCCACCTCCATTCTTTTCCATTACTAGCCTAAAACTAATAGTATTGTGATCACTAGACCCAAACTGATCCCCAACACAAACCTCTGTCACCTAACCTATCTTGTTCCCTAATAGGAGATCCAATAGTGCCTCCTCTCGAGTCGGTTCTTCTACATATTGCACAGTTGTTTACATTTGTTTGCATGTGTATAGTTTTTTGCATTACCAATAAGTAGTAATTTTGCCATGCCCGCAGAAAGAATCTCAGGATTGTGTGTGATTTCATGTATGTATTCTGACGATATATCTGAAATCTATTGAGTGGAATGTATTCCACTAATCCTTCTGAGAATATTGAGGAAATGGTCAGTCACCTTCTCGGACAATCCACTACAATTCTCCAGGAGGTAATCTGGTGTATCTATGTTGTACCTATTCCAAGGCAAATCCATCCATCCTTGGTAGTTGTGCAATGCTTGGCTTCTGTTTTGTCTAGGGATGGTCACGTGACCTCTCCATCAGGCAAGAGATCAGAAGTGACCTTGCCTGCCAATCAGTATTAGATTTACCCACTATGAGGCTGATGTATGATTGGTCCTCCAGGTGGCAATCAATGGTTAAATGAGGTTGATACGATTGGCCCTCACAGGCCACGCGGACAGGCCCTACATTAAAAAAGACTCTCTCTCTTTCTCTTCCCCCATCACCCTCCCCTTTTGCTGCTCTCGAGACCATTGCTGAGCTCCAGGCAATGGTCCCATCCCAGATCTCGAGTCACAGGGACACCGGCAACCAGGTTCATGTGTATGTACTCATTGGATACTTGGTGGTGGGTACCGTAGTTTAACCCTCATTTAATTACTTGGTATACCATCCCTGTGGTTAGTGGGTATTGTAGGTTTAACACTCATTTAGTTACTAGGTATACGTATACAGTCCCTGTGGGTGGTGGGTACTATAGGTTTCACCATTGTTTTGTGACTCAGTCAAACCCAAGGAGACTAATCTTTTTTCAGGTTCATGATCATCTAGGGAGCAATCTGACCCTGACATCATTTTCCCCTTAAAGGGTAAGTTCAAGTACATTTTTTGGTCTAATATTTTTGCACTGTTCCAGCTAATAAGAACTCAGTTTCTATGTACCCTATTTGCATTGACTTCACCCCATTTATTTCTATCTAAACATCTGTGGGCTGCAGATGACTGGAATCTAAATTCAATCTGCAGGAGGAACTCGGGGGAGAAAAAGAATGATCAACCTTTCAAGCTGAAATCCATGAACAGCTTGACCTGCTGAGTTCCTTCAGCAGAAGGTGTTATTCTGCAGCCGAGTTTATTATCATCTGATTACACAGGTACAACCCAATGAAACAACATTCTCCGGTCCTTGGTGCAAAACATGCAGACACACAATCCGACATAACACACATACAGTCAAACAATACATATGCAGGACAAGTATTCATATATACCTAATAAATAAATAAATTTTGTTTCTTGAGGATGAGAATCTCAGAGGGTGAGTGTGAGCAGTTCCTTTGGTCATTCAGCATTCTCACTGCCTATGGGAAGAATCTGTTCCTCAGCCTGGTGGTGCTGGATCTGATCCTCCTGTATCTCTTCGCTGACGGGAGCAGCTGAAAGATGCTGCGTGTGGGGTGGAAGGGGTCCGCAGTGATTTTGTGCGTCCTCTTCAGATAATGATCCTGGTAGATCAAGAGGAAAGATTTAAAAGGGCACCTCCCCCCCCCCACTGAGGGTGGTGGGCATGTGAATCAAGCTAACATAGGCAGTGGTGATGGTGGGTACAGCGTGAAACACAAGAAACAGGAGCTGGGATAGGCCACCAAGCTTGTCCAGCTTGCTCTGCCAAGCAGTTTAAAAGGCATTTAGACAGGTATAAGGGGAGGGATGCAGGCAAATGAGACTGGCGTGGGTTGATAACTTGGTCAGCAAGGAAAAGTTGGGCTGAAGTAAAATAATTGTAGTAAAGTATTTTTCGGAGGAGGAGGAGATGTGACAATTAGAAACACAGCTGTCCAGGACAAGCCCGTGGGTTTTTGATTAAATGCAAAAACTGCAAAATTCTCTATATGGATGTAGGTAAATCATTCAATTTAGAGACTGACACTTTTCTAACTACACTATTTAAAGTTTACCTTGTTACTAGACACTATACAGAAGCACTTTAGCTGCTAATATGCAGCGTGTTAGGTTCATTTATCAGGATCATATTTGCATTGTCCCATTCACTTAATTGGCATTGGACTGACCCTACAGCTGAAAGGTCAGCTGTGGAACTTGCTGGATCTACAGCTATGACAGTGGAGCATTCTGCGACTGCTGACAGACTGCAGCTGCTCCACCAGGATCATGCACCAAGGTGGCTCAAAATTCCACTCCTGGTAATCTTTGACCCCACCCCAAAGCCACCCTCGTAGATTGGAGCTGCTTTATTGTAGTGAAACACAAATGTCTGCAGCCGGTGTGATTGTAGTAAAAAAAAAACACACACACACCAAAACGCTGGAGAAACTCAGCCAGTCCTTTCAGTGTCCGTAGAAGACAAAGGTACATGGCCACGTTTCGGGCCTGAGCCAGTGTAAGCCAGAAGCAGGAAATCTCAATGGGGGAGGAATCCAGACCAACAAAAGGTGTTAATTGGAGGAGGGAAGAATTTATCGTTTGTGCGAAAGGAGATGGAATGAAGAGATAGCGGGGGGAGGGGGGGGGGTTTTTAAACAAACACCAGAGAAGTCAATAGAATGCCATCCGGTTGGAGGGTGCCCAGTCAGAAGATGAGGGGGTGTTCCTCCAATTTATGGATGGTCTGTCTGGCCGTGCATGAGACTATTGTTTATTGTAAATTGGTCTGCTGGTGGCAGAGTATTTGCAGAACCTCAAGCACCGTACAGTAAGACTGCATTCACTCCTGCCTACCGTTCAGAATGCAAAACTGTACAGCACAGGAAAGGGCTCTTCAGCCCATGTGCCTGTCAGACATAACATCCACATCCAACTACAGCTCTGCATCTCGCATCACACATATCCGTCCATTCCCTGCAACCAGCCTCTTAAACCAGAGTGACTAATGTCAATATACATCTCTCTCTTTTGGCTGTAGCTGAAGGACCCTCCCAGGTGGTGGGCTGTTGGTGACTCAAGATGATGAACCAACAGAGGCTGTGTCTGCTGGAGACTGTCTAAAGGGGTACCGGGTATCAGAATGGAGAAGCGAGAAGGTGCCAAGGGCGCTGAAGGGTTCCTAAGCATGTTGGTGGTTCAGATCAAGAGCTTGGGTTGCCAGTGGTTTGGACTGGCCACCTGTGTGGCAAGAGGCGATTCCAGGGACACTTGGTGACTCTGGGAGATCTCTCTTTTGATTCTCTTTCTCTGACTGTAAGAGGTGCTTCAAGCAATTTCTGCAGATGGCAAATCTGTCTGCCTTAGTGCAGACAAAGGGCAATTTTGTGTAAAATGACACTTATTATATGAAAATAAATTGAATCTTAATCTTTACTGTAAGAGAAGTCTGCTCCACAAACGTACACCGATTAACATTCTCCTGAAGAAGGGCTCAGATCCAATCATTGAATGCACTTCTGTATCCTGCACAAGACCCTAGCATCTGCAGATTTTCTTGTTTATCATTATTTATCATGATTAACCATCCAGAGTCCTCTCCTCCTGCAGCTCCCCATTAACAGAGATAATAATAATAAAAAGAATATAATCAGAAACTATTACATTTTCTTCCCAATCACAGTTTTCTCTTTCCGGTCGGCCTAGACAACCATTGGTTAAAGACAGCGAGGTTCCTAGATGTTAACCTGGAATCCTCTATGTGCAATCTATATGATGTCAATGTGAACTGCACAGTGAAGATCAATAGCGAGCCATGAACATCTGCTACCGTCTGCCTCGATTTCAAGTCATTCACAGCCTGGCTGTCATCTCCACTAACCACATTTAGCAAAAGATTCCCTTTGGTTACAAAATTACAATTGGTTAAAATTCAGAACTGTTGCCAAGTACCAAGTGAAATGAGGTTTGAAAGTTCACGGGAACAAACTCATTCTGCCCATCATTCTATAAACCATTTGTTCCTTTATTTCCCCCAATAACTCTGCAAAAACTCTTTACAAATTTACGCCTGACACGGATTAGATCTTACCCTCCCCACCCCCACCTTGGTTTCGATGGTTTAACCAGAGTACATTTCTTATCTCTGATGACTTTGGCTTCTGCTACTGGGGAGTTTTTTTTTGCAATGACATCTGATTCATAGCGATCTACTCTGATAGTGAATCCATTGCATTGGTGGACTGATTGGATCTTGTTAATCCAAGGTGTTCATTGAGTTACTTACACAGTCCATGCTTTTCATTACTATCAGGGAGTAGTTTTGGTTCCTGGAATCAGCCACGCAGTATGCCTGGGTAAAGAGAGAAAGACACGACGGTCAGAGCTGGGCCCATTGAGAGGAACAGGATATGGCAGCACTTTTCATGACCACGTCTCAAAGAAACTGAGAGATGCACAAAAGCCCCATTATTGTAGGCAAGAACGTCAAAGGAAATACAAAACTCGCACCTGTAAGGTAAAACATCATGAGATGGGAATGTGTAGGGAGTTACCCTGTACAGGGCAGTAACAAGAAGGGGAGGTGTCCTTGTACTCCTGTTAGGTAAAACATCATGAGATGGGAATGTACAGGGCTGTAACAAGATGTGAATGCATCCTTGTACTTACAAGATAAGAGAGACATTGATGGATTGAGAGGCAGGAAGCTAGCAGGGAAAGGATAGCAACAGTTTTAGTCATTGGACAAGTAATGATATGATGATGTTCTAAGCACATATCCAAGGGTATAAAAAATCACCATTTTGCTGATAACGGCAGAATGCATTCTCCGACTAACATGGTTGGTCGCAAGTGTTACAATCCGGTAATAAAGAACAAAGAACCCTGATTTCGACTCAGCCTGGTGTTTGTCTCACTCATTCATGAACAAAGCAGACCTAACACACCGCAGAAAGGCAAGCAGTAACCCAGTAGATTTTTGCTGTTGATCATTTCGGTAGGAAACCTTGAACTCTGGCCTCCATGTGAACCAAGCAGGCGGCAGAGTTGATTCTGAATTGGATACAAGGCCTTGTGTTCCATGGAAATTTGGAATGGGCAATGAATACTCTCATATCTCCTGCAAGAACTTTTCAGAAATATTTCTGAGGCTTAATTTTTTTCCATTCCCAAGCATGCAGAAATATTTTGTGGCACACTTCCCAGGTTCAGAATCTGGGGAGGGGAAGGAGGCCGGTGATAAATTTCTGAGCAAATTAATAAGGAAGAAGGTGTTTAAACAAAATAGTTGGAAGGCGATGGGAATTTGAGGAAGAATAACAACAAGGTCCTGGTACTGCATTGCAAAAGGGAAAATGATAACCTGATATGTCAGGAATGAACGGAGCAGACAGACAATAAAGCTGTACCTCTTCTTAGATCAGGGAAAATGGTTAAAAAAGCTTAACTGAAGGCTTATTATGTATTCAACATTCATAACGAACAGACAAGTTGGCATCGTGGGAGAATATGAAGTTATTATGAGGTCTGATAGCAAAAGGTTGGGAATTGAAAATTGCAGAATGCGCAACTGACAGAAGAAATAGGTGAAAAGGAGAAGCAATAAAACAACAGCCGTAACATCATGGAGAACAATCGTTAACTGATTCCCAGATGCTGCCTGAGTTGCTAAATTTTTCCAGCATATTTTAAAAATTTAATTTAGACATACAGCACAGTTACAGACCTTTTTGGCCCACAAGCCCATGCCGCCCAATTACACCTAACTGGCCTACAACGGGACGTTTTGAATGGCGAAAGGAAACCAGAGCCCCCGGGGAAAACCCACGCAGACGCGGGGAGAAAGTACAAAGCTCCTTACAGACAGGGCAGAGTTTGAACCCAGATCCCGGTCGCTGGTGCAGTAGCAGCGAGACGCCAACCACTACTCTAACCATGTCACTCTACTTTCTGTGTTTGCTCAAGAGAAAATGGACTGACATCAGGACCAGGAATAATATTAGACATTATTGATAAGCGGGGGGCGTGGCAAGATGGCGTAAGGATCAGACGTGCCTTCCAGTCATCTCCTGACTCTATCTTATTGTTTTGTCTAGAAATGCCCGTTAAAATTCTTTAAAAGTTTAGATAATTTCAGTGCTGTTAATTTAACTTATGATGGTACAATTGGTGGAAAAGAGCCAAAAAAAACGACAACAGATCATCAAAAAAACTACATTTTCCAAAAGTTCAAGTTTTGGAGCCTACCTGCAGGAAAGACACCGGGACTCAGCGTGAAATGGATCCGAGGAGAGAGGTACAGTGTTCGGATGTAGAGCTCTATGTTACATCGGTAGAGCCCCCTAAAGAGGGCACCAAACAGCCTTTAGAACAAAGAGTTACTCAAAGGCATTTGTCAACTGTAGAGGTGGCGCTGCAAACTGCATCTTTCGAGATAGAAGAACCTATACAACTTGATGTACTGGGAGAACTTAATACATTATGGACTGGGGAAAACCCCGGCCAGCGTCCTCCAGTCATTGCTGGAGAGGCTGTGGCTGGGGTTTCCACACGCAGTCATATTACAAGGAAGGCAACCAGAATGAAGGAAGGAACAGAAGATCCTTTGGTTATGCAGAAGAAGCAGGAATCTGTTGAGCCAAAATCTCTTCTAATTGAAAAGATTTTTGTGAATCTTGAATCTAAATTATCTTATACAATGCAGGGATTATCCAAGATTATGACTGAACTTGGTACTAGGTTTAATACTCTGGTGAAAATACATTCTCAACAGATGGCTGAGTTTGGAGCTTTTAAGCTTGAAGTGAGAGATAAATTTAATTTGTGTAAAGAAGATATAGATGAAATACGGGATCAAGTTTTTGATGTGACCAAAATGGTCGAAGACTTACAAACTCAAAATAAAAATTTGGTGAAAAAGATTGATTATTTGGAAAACCAATCCAGACGGAACAATATAAAGATTATTGGTTTGCTGGAAGGTATGGAGGGACCAGACCCAAGAAAATTTTTTAATGAATGGATTCCGCAGGTGCTGGGTCAAGAACATTTTCCGGAAGGTATAATACTGGAACGTGCTCACAGAGCCTTGCATAGAAGACCTATTTCAGGTCAAAGTCCAAGACCTGTTTTGGTTCGTTGCTTGAATTATTATGACAGAGAAATAATTTTACAAGTGGCTATTAGAAATACACAACAGAGAAAATCACCCTTGATGATTCAAAATAATCGAGTTTTCTTCTATGCGGATTTGAGTCAAGAAGTTATGTTCCAACGACGGGAATTCAATCCTGCTAAAGAGTTGTTGTGGAAGAAAGGTTACAAGGCAACCTTTAGATATCCAGCTGTTTTGAAGGTTTTCCAAGATGGTTGCCAACCAAAGTTCTTTGATCCTCCAAAGGAAGCTATTGCATTTGCTCAAGAGCCGCCAATTACTCAGTTTCAACAGAGACATAGTCCACTGCGATCTCTAAGGAGACAAGAGATGGAAGAAAAGAGCCGTGCTCCAAGAAGGAATGGTTGTAATGGTGACTCGGCAGTTGGAGCTGATTAAAAGAAGAGTTGTCCTTTTTTTTCTAATTTTTTTTTAGAAAAAGGGATATTAAATAATGATGATGTTAGTTTAAGATGAAGTGAGAGTTGGGGGAGAGAACTGGATGGGCACTATTTCCTGAAAGTCATCTGCAACGTGTGAGTTATCTCACACCCATTTTTTTTTGGGAGTTACCACATTGTGCGGTTTAGACGGGAGGGGGTATTTTTAACCTCTTACCCGTTTTTTTTTTTCCTTTTTTTGTATTATTAGATTAAAGAGTGAAGGGGTTTTTTTTTGTTTAAATATAAAAAAAAGCATAAGAAAGTATTTGATTGTTTAAAAAACTAAAAGTTGATGTGGTTTATTTTGTAAAGTTTATTCAGTAGATAAGGAATATCTGAAATTTAAATGTGAATGGCATGGATAAGTTTTTTAAATATTTTTTCTTTAACTTTAAGGTGAAAGGAGTGGTAATTCTGGTGTATATTATTTTGCTATTTTAGTTATAGAACAAAGGGAATAATGGTGAAAGTTATAAATTGAATTGTGCAATTTTTAATGAGGCTTGAATTTTGTTTGTGGTTTATGCTCCATTTGTTGAAGATATAGATTTCGTTGTAGATGTGTTTTTATTATTTGGATATCTGAATTTTAACGTAATGATTGGGGATATTTAAATGTGGTATTGGAGCTTTTATTGGATAACTATTTAAGAGTAAAAGGGAAAAATGGTGGAAGAGTACTAAAATTGAATTGTACAATGCTTAATGAGGTTTGAATTTTGTTTTAAGATGTTGGTTTATGTGACTAATATGATGATAGATGTGAAGTTAGTTGATATTTGGTGAAGGTTTATCTCTATAGAGAAAGTTTTTTTTCATCTTTTTTTTCATGCTACAATTTTTTTAAGAATTGATTATTGTTTAAGAATTTTTGATAGATAATGTTACTAACTTTACTAATTTTTTATATTAAGTTTGAGTTAAATATATGTTTCATCTTAACTCCGTTTGTTAAATATATGCATTTAAGTTTGATTTAAATATGTTTTTTAAGTGTGATATCTTAGTATTAATTACTTTTCTTTTTGTTAGTATTTTAATCGATTATGTTTTTGTTTTTTTTTAAGTGGGTTTTTTTCTCATATATTATTAACTTTATTAATTCTTCACTCTTTATTTTGGGGGGGAAAGGGGGGGGTTTGGACTAATTTGAGTTGGGTTATTAATGTGTAATAATTATTGGGGAGGGTATAGTTTATTTAGATTACTGATACTGTATTGTAATTTTATTATTTTATTCTTAATTTTTTTTAATGTAATCCTATATGTTATTCATGTTATAAAATCTTAAATAAAGTTTAAAAAAAAAGACATTATTGATAAGCAAGTGGTAGCAGGGTGCCATGGATTTTGAAAGCTAAGTTCATACTTTTCAAATCTGCTGGAGGGTTTTTTTTTGAGTTGCAACTAAAAATAAATAAAATTACATGTGGAATACTTGCGCTTCTTTTGTTCTTTTGGGAAAGGTCAGACAAAAGTTTGTAAAATAAAGAGCACCTGGAATTAGAGATGGTATACAGACATCAAATTAGGATTGATTCACGAACTGTGAATAGAGAGTAGGAATGAATGGATCCTGATCAAAAGGGAGTGAGTGGTGAGATGCCATAAGCATTGGTGTGGGACCGCAGCTGTCCACAGCCTCTATCAATGGATGAAGGGATCAAGTGTGATCCTTAGATTTGCTGGGTGGCATTGTGAGGAGGATATAGAGAAGTTGGTAAAATTTACCACGGTTACAGGCCCTTTCAGCCCACGAGCCGGAACTGTCCAATTGCACTCAGTTGACCTACACGCCCGCTTTGAAGGGCGGGAGGAAACCGGAGCCCCCGGGGAAAACCCATGCAGATACTGGGAGAATGTATAAACACCTGACAGACGGCGTGGGATTTGAACCCAAGTCCCAAATGCTGGTGCGCCAACCACTACATTAAATGAACGATCAGGGAAGATGTTCAAAGGGACCTTGTAAGGAAATAACGTGCTGGGTACAGCAAACATTTATGAAGGCACACAAAATTTTGCATTTTTTTCCTGCAAAAGAATTTGAATGCCGACGAGCTTACTTGAAAACAAATAAAAAATCTACGGGTTTGGTCAGTGCCTAAGGAGTATACTTGTAATAGGGGAAGGTTTAGTGCACAAAAGTGCTGGAGAAATTCAGCAGGGATGGGAAACATGAAAATCTGCAGATGCTGTGATTGTATTAAAAACACAGAATGCTGGAAGAGCGCAGCCGCTCTTCTCTGTAGGAGGCAAAGAGAAATAACCAACGTTTCGGATCTGAGCCCTTCTTCAAGGTATCCACAGCTTCTTCAAGGGTGAAGAAGATTCAGCTGAATAAGGGCTCAGGCCAGAAATGTCAGCTGCCTTTTGCTTTCCAAGGATACTGCATGACCTGCTGTGCTCCTCCAGAACGTTTCTGTGCTGCATGAGAGCCCAGCATCCCCAGGCTTCTCATTGCCTTCTTAGAGAAAGGATTGGCAGCTTGAATCTTGGTAAGGGGTTTGTCCGGTGAAGAAGGATTAAGTAAGCTCCCTAAAGTTTAGTAAAATAAAAGGTCATCTCTTTGCCATGTGCACATTTTCTTACAGAGGTTGACATAGTTTTATGTCTCCTCTGCACGTGGAGCCATGATTGACAATCTCAGAAAGCAAGTCAGCCATTCAAGATTGAGAGGAGAAGAATTTTCTATCCAAGAGAGCTGTGGGGGTTCAGTTGCTAAGTAGATTGTCCAAGATAATTTCTTTTTCAACTGCTGTGAAACATGGAACTGTACAGCGGAATGGTATCTTACAGACACCACTCCAAGAACAGAGAAATGTTGAGGAGAGATGAGAACTGTACACTTAGACTGTTTTCCATTACCTCTGATAAAATGACGTCATTCCCTTCAAATTTATCCGCCTTTTTCTTCAGATCTCCTGTTGCAATATTTGACATCGTACTCATCTGGGCCACGTCAGTCGTTCCGCTCTGCAATGCACCTTCGTTCACACTTCCAGTCACATCTGATGAATTCTCCACTGTATTTTTCACGTTCATGTCACTATCTGTCGTTTTGTTAGCCAGAGGCATCTGTACTTTAAATGACATAAATGTCGATGTTTGGACATTTGCATTTTTTGTATCTCCAGTTAATGGAGTTGGGTTAGTCCTTGCAGACGAGGCATTTTGTATTTTTGCAAAGGTAACGCTTATTTGCTCAGTTGGAGTTTGACTACTGGATTCCTTCGGACCTGTTGATCCCACTGGTGCTACCTGGCTGGAACTGACTTCCATTAATTTTAAGGTGGTGGTGGTTGCTTCTCGATCAGTTGCAGCTGTGGTTCTGGTATTTTCTGCAATCCCTGCACTGGTGCTCCCTGCAAATAATAGATTTAGAATACATTAAAATAACATCCCAATTCCAATAAACATTTTGTTCTGAGCTTCTGGCTGTGGAGAAATGCTTAAATGTTAGGGGAAGATTTACAAATTATTGTTATTAAAACCTGCGTATTTTAACATTTTAATGCAGGGTAACAGGCCCTTTCAGCCTGTGCTGCTCTATAACCACCAGTACATTTTGAAGGGTGGGAATAAAATGGACCCAGCAGGAACACCCCAAACAGACACTGGGAGAATGTTCAAACTCCTTACAGATGGCATGGGAATCAAAACCTGGCCCTGATCGTTGGCGCTGTGACACCACTAAGCTAACCGTACCACCCTTGGGCTTATCTTCCAAGAAGAAGTACTGTCAAAACAGGCCATTCTGCACTGCATTGTACTTGTTCTCAAAGGATTCACTGAACCCTAATTTAATGGAATTCTTTGCCTTCAGGTGATGGGCTCAAGCCATAATTTAGAGGCCCAAACACAAAAATCAGGGTCAATGATCCAGTGCAGACAGAGGAAGGGAGGGAGAGATGGAACAGAATAATATCCTTCAATGAGAGGTTTGACCAGGTCTCCAAAAATCCCTTGGGAATTTATCGTAAGGAAGATTTCAGTGGTATGCTAGGCTACAATATCTCTGGGAGCTTGCTATTTAAAAACTATTTCCCGTCTTCCCTAGTTTAGAACAGTGACCACTCTTCGTCAGGAGGCAAGTGCTCTGAGACATCAAGGTTATGAAAGGTGTTATCAGGATATTTTCAATTAAATCTAGCAAAATGCTAATGAAGCAAAGAGGCCACACATAGATGATTAAATTTGATGTCCAAATTGTATATAGATATTACATTGGAGGTCACTCTGCTGTGGTGATAAAATCCACCAGCAAGTAAATACTCAAAATTGGTTGAGAAACTCAGTAGGTTTCCCATAGGAGGCCAGGAAACTCAGGTTTTGTGCCTGAGCCCTTCGACAAGATATATCTTGGCCTCCTATGGATGCTGTTGGGAGCTGCTGAATTTCTCCGGCAATCTTGCTTATTTGCTAGAATGACAGCATCTGCAGACTTCCTTGTTTCGCTCCACCAGCGAGTTGCCCACCAACTGGGTCAGTCTCCAAAACCACTTCCAACCTACATTTAGACCGATACCAACTCTCCACAGATCCAATAACCTGAGGGTTAATGCACTGGAGTCTGAGAACTTGTACGTGTTTGAAGATACAATGAAAAATCTTTCTTTAGTGTGTTTTCCTGGCAAGTCAAGCACAACAGGTAAATAAAAATAAAGCAAGATCGCAGAACGTCACATTCTGCAGAAAAGTTCAGTTAAAACAGTGCAAGGACATAATCATTTTATTAATGAAGGTCTGTTCAATAGACTCATAACCATTGGTGGGGGGGGATCTATCTGGTTAAACTCGTGTGATCTACTGCCTGAAAGGGGGGGGGGGGTGGGGGTGGAGTGTGTCCTTTAATCTGAAGTAAAACACAAAAGTCTGCAGATGCCGTGATTGAAGTAAAACCACAAAGCTGGAGAAACTCAGCAGGTCAAAGATATAGATACATGACCAACGTTCTGGGCTCGAGCTCATACCTTGATGAAGGGCTCAAGCCTGAAACATTGGTTATGTATCTTTATCTTTGACCTGTTGAGTTTCCCCAGCTTTGTGGTTTTACTTTGTCCTTTAATTTGCTGGCCAATGCTAAATATGCTCAGTCCCCAAAGTTGTGAGTTCTCAATGGGGGTGACACAAAGCTGCCCTCATCTGGATTTTGTTCTTCCCAGAATGTAGGAAGCACCTTCTCTCTCTGGAAAATTGACTCCAGCACACTGATCTTAAGGTCAGTTAGATATGCATTCAAACCCTGCTCAACTTGGCTTCAAGCAGGTGTCACTTCAGTAACATTAAGGAGGTCCTGACACCCAATGAATTATGCAGCATGCAAAGCTAAAATTTTCATCTGTTAATCCAAAATCGTATGGGAGTTTGTAGATTAATTGGTGAATTTGGTCAGCATGGGCTGATGAGCAGAAGGGCCTCTTATCATGCTGTATTTCTAAAATGTTTTAAGTGTGATTTTGGGACAACCTTTTACATTTAGACATACAACACACTAACAGACCCTAATGGCCCACGAGAACGTCGCCCAATAACACCCAATCAACCTACATTTTGAATGGTGGGAGGAAACCGGAGCACCCAGAGAGCACACATGCAGACATGGGGAGAACGTATAAACTATTTACAGACAGCGCAGGATTCAAACCCGCTGATGCTGTAACCACATTGCGCCAACTGTGCCACCCATTTTCTTGTTCATATTCTTGCATAAAGTACTAAATGTTTAACACAAGAGTTCAAAGGTTGTAAAAAGGTTAAGTGCAGTCCTCTCAAACAAATTTATCCTCAATAAATTTGACTTCCAAAATTCTGTCCTAATTATTTTCTAAAGTTGGGGAGAAGGGCAGTGGACATCAACAATGTGGACTTTAGCAAAGCCTTTGACAAGGTCCTGCAGAGTTGGCGAGTTTGGAAGGTCTATCACTCTTTATGCTCAGGGTCCTTATAAATCTTCCTTTCCTCAGGTTAAGTCTATGCTTTCTTGTTTTAGACTCCCTTATCCTGAAAGTACACTATTTACCTTATCTGTCAAGCCGCTTTCAGGTGGAATAGCTGGGAGAGTGCGGCTCCAGAGCCGGCTGCGGGTGTGTGCGAAGTGACATTCAGGTGACAGTGCCGAATGTGTCTCTCATGAAGTGAACGGACCAAGGTTTAGGAGAGACATCAGAGGTACTCCCTCCCCTCATCAGTTTTCTGGGATTGCATTGCCAGAGTGGTGGTGAAGGCTGGTACAATAGGGTCATTTAAAGATTCTTGGATAGTCACAAGGAAGTAGAAAAATTAAGGGTTGTGAAGGGTTAGATTAAGTTTACATAGATTAACACAACTTCATGGACTACTTTTCTATGATCTAAACCGCCATAAGGTCACCCCTTATGGTAAAACAAAAGGCAGTGGGGAGTCAAGGATTTTTTTTCCCAGGGCGACACAGTTGACGTAGTCGTTAGTGTAATATAATCGATACAGGGGTTCAAATCCCACGCCGTGTGTAAGCAGTTTTTATGTTCTCCTAATGTCTGCGTGGGTTTCCTCTGGGTGCTCCAGTTTTCTCCCGCCCTTCAAAAAGTCCCTGGGGTTGTTGGTCAATTGGATGCTCGTGGGTTGAAATGGCCTGTTACCGTGCTGCATGTCTAAATTTAAATCTAAAATTTTCTCTGTGACTTGGAATGCACTTTGAATAGACTGTCACAAAGGGTGGAGGAAGCCGATTCAATGGTGACTTTAAGAGGGCAGTGGGAAAAGTACCCAGAAAGAAGAAAAAAAACAAGTAACACCCTGAAGGGCAAATGGCAGAGGAGTTTGGGTCCTTTGTATGGCCCAGACACTTTCACAGAACATGATCAACAGTGCCCTCTGCAACATTTTATGCTTCTGCAGGAGAGGAATTTATCCCGTCTCTATCATCATTGCAAGGATCAGAAGAAGATTAGAAAAATGTACAGGGCTTGTAGGTTAATCAGTGTATTTTGGGGGAGCACTGGCTTGTGAGCCATAAGGGCCTGTTACTGTGCTATATTTCTAAATTAGTTTGCAGAGATTTGGTGTGACATCGGAAGCCCTAGAAAATTTCTACAAATGCGTGGTGAAGAGAATGCTGACCAGCCTCATCACAATACGGGGACACCAATTCCCCCGAGCGGAGAACCCTGCAGCCCAGATTATCACAGGCAAAACCCTTCCAACCACCGAGAACATCTACAGGGGACGCTGCCATCGGAGAGCAGCAGCAATCATCAAGGACCCACACCACCCAGCTCATGGTCTGTTCTCGCTGCTGCCATCAGGAAAGAGGTCCAGGTACCATAAGACTCGCACCACCAGGTTCAGGAACAGCTGCTACCCCTTCACCCTCGGACTCAACAATAAGCTCAATCAGGGACTCATTTAAGGACTCTAACTTCTGCAATTTGCTTCTTGTTTTTTTTCCCCCTCTCTATTGCACAGTTTGTTTACATGTGTACGTTATATCAGTTTTTTTTGCACTGCCATTTAAGTGGAAATTCTGTCTCACCTGCAGGAAAAAAGAATCTCAGTGTTGTATATGATGTCATGTATGTACTCTGACAATAAATATGAAATCTAAACTTTAATTAAAAATATTTAACTGGATCATCGGATTGAAAACAGGAGATGCTGGAAATTTTCTAAGGAAAGAGCAGCTGATCAAGCACTCCATGACAGGGTCTCATTTGGAACCCAGACCACCAGACTCACAACAGCAAATGTTAATATTCCCCTTTGTTTCAGCTTGGGATGGATGGACAGAGAGTCCCTGGTGTACCTGACACCTTATTCCTCTGAGGAATCAAGTCCCATGGGTAGACTCCTTGGGCTTTTTGGTGCGATTGCTGTGTGGTGAGAGATCACGGGTCCACAGGAAGCAACAAGCACTTGGGCTATTCCGGGTCTTTGAATGGTTTCGAGTGAGGAGGGAAGTGGGAGAACATAAATAAAAAGTCAGGGAAGAAAAATGGAATAAGGTGCTAAGCTTTAATCTATGGTGGGGAAAATATTATACAAAAGGAAAATGTTCTAGTTCGGTATTGTTAAATACACAGATGATTGACAGATAATTTTAGTAAGGCATTTGATAAGGTACCCCATGAGAGACTAGTTGAGAAAGTCTTGAGGCATGGGATCCATGGAACGTTGGCTGTGTGGATTAAAAATGGGCTTACATGTAGAAAGCAGAGAGTAATAGTGGACGGAAAGTATTCTGCCTGGAGATCAGGACTAGCGAGTTCCACAGGGATCTGTTCTGGGACCCCTGCTCTTTGTGGTTTTTATAAATGACCTGGATGAAGAAGCAGAAGGGTTGGGAGGCAAGTTTGTGGATGATACTGAGTTGAAGGGGTTGTGGAAAGTGAGAGTTCTCAAAGGTTGCAAAAGGATACAGACAGGATGCAGAGTTGGGCGGAAAAGTGGCAGATGGAGTTCAATCTGGATAAGTATGAGGTGATGCATTCTGGAAGGTCAAACCAGAAGGCTGAGCACAGGCTTAATGGTCAGATACTTAACAGTGTGGAGGAACTGAGAGATCTTGGGGTTCAAATTTGTACATCTCTTAAGATTGCTGTACAGGTTGATAGGATAGTTAAGAAGGCCTATGGGATGCTGGGCTTCATTAATAGAGGGATTGAGTTCAAGAGTCGAGAGGTCATGATGCCACTCTACAAATCTCTGCTGAGATTATTGTGTTCAGTTCTGGTCACCTCATTACAGGAAGGATGTGGAAGCTGTGGAGAGGGTGCAGAGAAGATTTATCAGGATATTGCTGGGATTGGAAAATGAGTCTTTTGAGGCAAGGTCAGCAGAGCTGGGGCTTTTCTCTTTGGATTGAAGAAGGATGAGAGGAAACTTAATAGAGGTCTACAAGATTCTGAGAGGCATAGATAAGGTGGACAGCCTGCACCTGTTTCCCAAGCGGGAATAGCAAACACTAGGGGACATATGTACAAAGCGAAGGGAGAAAAGTTTCAGGGTTGGGTGGCTGGAATGCCTTGCCAGGGATAGTGGTGGAGGCTGAAACATTTGGGACATTTTAGAGACTTTTAGACAGATACATGGGTGAAAGAAAAATAGAGGGTTACGGGGTAAAGAGGGTTTCGGTTTTTTTATTCATAGGAATATATAGATCGGCACAACATCGAGGGCTGAAAGGCGCTATAATGTGCTTAGAAAACCTTGTTGTTGGGGGTGGGATAAGAGGGCACTCCCCATCCCAAAAGAGAACATGGCTGGAAATGTCTCTGAGGATTTTCCCATCAAATACATGGCTGGATCCAATCAACAGCAAGCGTCTCACCCAGAGCCCAATGACAGAGGAGCAATGCAAGGTGCGCCAGTGGCTAGCCTGCGGAACTCACAGGGAGCCTGACCTTCCTGTCAGTGGGCAATGGGTGTTCATAAAGTCTTGGCGCTTTACAGGCAGATATCCGATTGCATTGCTCATTTCATGCTAGCCTCAGGGAACAGATTGCCATCATTCTCCTTACCTAATGCTGCACCATTTGCAATATCCCGTGTAATCGTAGTGGCTTGTCTATCTGATTTTGAAAGAGCAATGAAGTGTGTTGAGCTTTGATGTTGACTTGCAGTTGTCCCCACGTTCTTTGTCATTTCTGTTTGTTTCAATCTTTGAGTAGTAATCGGAAGAAGAGTTGGTGTAGAAGTTAGACCGTTTACCACACTGACTTGATTTGATGTCATATTTGAGAAGGCAGTGCTCGTTCTCAATATGTTCCCAGGACTCAGACTGGTGCTGTGAATTTGGTTAGAATCTGTCATGGGGCTCACTGCTGTATTTGTCATTATCGTAGACATTGTGTTGGTGTCAGCATTAATAAACGACCAGAAACCTGCTGAAGTAAGAAGAATACAGAATTATTTATTGGAAGAGGAGCAGGACATTCAGTCCCTCTTTCCTGTTCTGTTCATTTGAGCCATGCACAATATAACATCATCCTTCAAAGAGACAGTGGTACACTCTCTTTGATATTCTGTTCCCTGATGCCCCCTTTGGCTCTTGCCAAGAGAAATCAGCTTCACACTTCATCACTGCCTGGTCTAAAATAGACCAACATCGCTGTGTTCTGGGTGGAGGTGAAGCAGCTCTGGATATCAGTGAGGGTTTTTTCAGTTGTGGATTAAGGGAGGCCTGAAGTCAGTGGGAATTAAGTGGAAAGCTCTCCAAGAGCTGGAGTGCTACCTCTTGTAAGGAAGACGGTTAAGGACTCACCCCAGTTGCCGCACAGGTTGATAAGTTAGTCAGACTAGTTGAGAAGGCCTATTGAATGTTGGGCTTCATTAAAAGGGGGATTGAGTTCAAGAGTCGAGAGGTCATGTGGTAAGACCACACCTGGAGTAATGAGTTCAGTTCTGGTCGTCTCGCTACAGGAAGGATTTGGAGGCTATGAAGTGGGTGCAGAGGAGATTAACCAGGATGTTGCCTGGATTGGCAAATAAGTCTTATGAGGCAAGGTTTGCAGAGCTGGAACTTTTGGCATGTAGAAGGATGAGAGGAGTCTTAATAGAGGCTTTACAAAATTATGATAAGGTGGGCAACTAGCACCTGTTCCAAAGGTAGGAATAGCAAACACCAGAGGACATATGGGGTGACGAGAACTGAACAATATATTCCAAGTGTGGTCTCACCAGAGGATTAATCTCTGGTATAATCAGAGTTTTTAAAAAAAATTTCAGGTAATGAATCCCCTCTCTCTTCTTCTGTACCCCTTCTGCTTTTCCTATCCTTCCCATCCCTTCTTCTCCTTCATTCTATCCCTCTCACCCCCATCTCCCCACTGGATTATTTTGCTCTCTCCACTCCCTAAGTTCCTCCCTCAGGTTCTACCTGTTTTCTCTTTTATACAATCACTCTCAGTTGTTTGCCACGATCCAATCCAGCACTGGCGACCTTTGCCCCCCCAATTATCCACTCTACGACTTAGATCTTCTTGCCTATGCCTGTCGGTCCACTGCCTCTGTCCCTCAGCTTGTAACCCTGCTTGGTTAGCCATTTCTATGTTGGGGACCCCTTCCCCCCCATCTCCCCTGTCCTCTTTCTGCTGCTTTCCTCTGTTTTGATGATAAGTTTCAGCTTGAAACATCCCACCATTCTCCTTCTCCCACTGATGCTACTCAACCTTCTGAATTCCTCTAGCTGGCTGTGTTTGGTTTCAACATTCTGTTTGGATTAGCAAGTAGTATTCAAGCGAGAGAATCAAAGCCCTTGCTCTCATCATACCCTTAATATCTTGGGAGTAGCGTTGACCAGAAACTCAAATAGCTGACTTGGATGCAACACACTGGAGGCAAATCCACAGACACTCGGACTCTCTTTGGCTCCTTTTTTCTGTATAGGGCACTGGGCAAAACTCATGGTGGAAAGTAAAAGCACAAGGGATACTGGAGGAACTCAGCAGGTCTCACAGCATCCATAGGAAGGAAAGATATAGTACTGGCATTTTGGGGCTGAGCTCTTCCTCAAGGTATGATGGGCAACACTAATGGTGACTCTTTGCCAGCCTTACAGCAAACCAAAGGAAATTTTGTGTAATATATTTTCTGTTTATTACTTGACCATAAAAGAATCTTAAATGGAGAAGTTAAATTTAAGGGCCTATTTCTGTGCTGTTAATAGTACAAATTAACTCTTATCCAATCCTGTCCCTACCTCCACATATCAACATGACAACATGATTCATAGACTCAAGATACAGCACAGAAACCAGCCCTTCAGCCCATCAAGTATGTGCCGACCAACAACCGCCCACTTACATTAATCCCACATCAACAATATTGCAGGTTCCATCTCATCACCAACATATTGAGGCAATTTAGAGCATCCAATTTAAACTCCCAACTTGCAGAGCTTTGGGATGTGGGAGGCAACTAAAGCATCCTGGCTTAGTCACAGGGAGAAGGTGCAAACTCCACACAGACAGCTCCCAAGATCAGGACAGAACTGTGGTCTCTGACACAGGAAGGCAGTGGCTCTACTCACTGCACCACTACACGGCCAAAATTACTGGCCTTAAATCTGTTTACAGGGTATAAGACACACTAGGATTTCCAGACCATTCAAGGGAGATATGCTTTAGTGTGAGGCAAAACTGCCAACGATTCTCTATCATAGGTGGGCACTTCACAACTAGAATTAATTCAGCAGAATTAAATAAATATCAAATGAGCAGGGATGCAGCTGTAATAATAATCAAGCAGTATTTCTCAAACATCTCAAAGAGCTTTAAATATCGGAATGTCATCGGTTCAGATGTGAAGTGCACAGTGAATGTGTATAACGGGCAGGCTTAATCTAATCAGAAGTAGCTCACTGTCGTAACTCAATCAGTCTTGGAAAACTGCCACCTCCTCCCCATGCAAGACAATATTCCCACCAAATGAACTGCTCATACTAATCATGGAACATAGAACAATACAGCACAGTCCAGGCCCTTTGGCCCTCGATGTTGTGTTGACCCATATACCCTCTCTAAAAAAACAACCCCCCCCACCCCCAGCCCATAACCCTCTATTCTTTTTTATCCACATGTCTTAGAGATTCTTAAATGCCCCTAATGTTTCTGCTTCCACCACCATCCCTGGCAATGCATGCCAGGCACCCACAACTAAAAAAAAAACTTACCCTGATGTCTCCCCTAAACTTCCCTCCTGATGTCTCCTCTGGTGTTTGCTCATCCTGCCCTAGAAAACGGGCTTTGGGTGTCCACCCTATCTATGCTTCTCAATCTTGTAAACCTCTATCAAGTTTTCTCTCATCTTTCCACACTCCCACCTCTGCAAACTTGCCTCATAAGACTCGTTTCCCCATCCAAGTATCATCCTGGTAAATCTCCTCTGCACCTCTCCATAGCTTCCACATCCTTCCTATAATGAGGTGAACATAAGTGTGATCTTACCAAAGATTAGTAGAGTTGTAACATGACCTCTCTGATCCTGAATTCAATCCCCCATTAATGAATTCCATGTCCCTAGGCCTTCTTAACGATCATATCAACCTGTGTGGCGACCTTGGGGGATATATGGATTTGACCCACAAGATTCCTCTATTCATCCACACTCTTAAGTAACCCACCATTAACTCTGTACTCAGCCTTCTGCATAGTCCTTCCAAAATACATCATCTCACACTTATCCAGATTGAAATTCACCTGCCACTTTTCTTCCCAACTCTGCATCCTGTTTCTAACTTTTGACAACCTTCATCTCCAACCACAACTCCTCCAACCTTTGTGTCGTCCATATACTTACTGACCCATCCATCCACCTCTTCATCCAGGTCATTTATTAAAAATCACAAAGAGCAGGGGTCCCAGAACAGATCCATTCAGTATTCCATTGACACTTTCCTCCACTATTACTCTCTGCTTTCTTCCAACATCTAATTTTCCACAGATCCCATGATTCATGACTTTTTGAATGTCTCTCGTGGGGGACCTTGTCAAATGCCTTGCTAAAATCCACACCTACCGCCCTGCCCTCATCAATTTCTTTTGTTACCTCTTCAAAAAACTCAGTTAGATCTTCCCTTCACAAATCCACGTTATCCTTGAGTAGACTCCAATTCTCCAAATGCTCAGATCCTATCCTTAAGAATCCTCTCCATTAATTTACACACCACTAGCGTAAGACTCATCGGTCTATAATTCCCTATCATTGTTATTAAACAAGGGGACTACATTTGCCATTCTCCAATCCTTTAGCACCTCCCCTGCAGCCAAGGAAGATTCAAAGGTCATAGCTATTGCCCCAGCTATCTCTTCTCTCACTTCCCACAGCAGCCTGGGCTGTATCGCATCCGGCCCCGAGTATTTATCAATCTTGATGTTGTTAAGAAGATACAACACTTCTGCTTCCTTAATCCCTACATTGTCCAAGACACAGGACTATTCAATTTCAACCTCACTGTGATCAAGGTTCCTTTTCTCTTGTGAATACTTATGCAAAGTATTCATTTAGGGTCTCCATGCATTTCCTCCCTTATCCTTTAGCGGCCCAACCTTCATTCTCATCATCCTTCTGTTCTTCACATACAGCTAGAATACCTTGGGGGTTCTCCTCAATTCTACCTGCCAAGGCCTTTTCATGCCCCCTTCAAGCTCTCCTAAGTCTTTTCTTAAGCTCCTTCCTGGCTACCATATACTTCTCACAAGCCCTTCCTGTTTCCTGCCTCCTCGACCTTCTTCCTCTTGACTTGTTGCCTGACATGTTTTGTCAGCTACGGTTCCCTTTTTTTACCCTCGTTTCCTTGTCCCAGTGGGACAATCCATCTTGAACCCTGCACAAGTGGTCACTAAACTTTCTCCACATTACTTCTGTGCTTACACCCTTAAACTTCTGTTTCCAATTTATTCTCTCTAGTTCCTGCCTCATCCCTTCATAATTAGCTCTTTCCCAGTTAAGCACTTTCCCAGTTTGAATGTTTTTATTCTTTTCCATTGCTATGTTGAAGCTAAGGGAGTTGTGGTCGCTTTCACCAAAATGCTCCCCCACCGCGAGGTCTGCCACCTGGCCAGGTTCATTCCCCAGAACTAAATCCAATATGGCTTTTCCTCTAGTTGGCCAGTCCACATACTATGTCAGGAATCCATCTTCAGACAGGGAGGAAGCAAGCAGACTGCTCCCACCCAAACGCAATGTTAACTAGAGGATCCGGTTTGTGAGTAAACTAGAGTGAATCATACTTTAAAAGGTCTGGGGCCAATTTCTCTGTTACCTTGTAAATAATTGCTGAAGTTCACAGCATTCATCAAGGCTTAGTGTGCTTACGTTCTGTGTAAGTGGCACTCCTATAGAAAGGGAGTTCATGAATGCAGTGCAATACTGAACATTTTCCTTGAAGCTTAGGTCATTAGTTATCTACAGACTTTTTAAAAAAACATACAAAATTGTTAGTTCTTTTTCCCCAGCAGCAATTCCCATAACTTCTACTGAGATACACCACTATTGTAGTGTATCTAATTGACGTGGAGGGTTAGAATTTATTGTCAAATACACAAGTGCGGAGTGAAACACTGAAGTCTGTAGACACCGTGATTGTAGTAAAAACACACAGAAATACTGGAAGAGTTCAGAGAAGGTCAAATATATTACTGATATTCTGGGCCCAAGCCCTTACTTAAGGTATAAGTAAAATGCATCTGAATTTTTAGTGGGGTCCTGTTGGAGAGGAAAGTAAGAGGAGATGTCTGAGAGTTGTCGGGTCTGGGTGAGTACATGGTTGTAAAGCTTGAGTGCAGCAGGGGGTGCAGATGGAGAGCAGTGAGAGAGACTCTCACAGAACTCCCTTCGATGAGAGAGGAAGAACCTTTTCAAGGTAGGTCTTAACTAAAAGCAATGAAACACGAACGACTGCAGATGCTGACTGGAGTTAAACACACAGAGAAATGCTGAAGAAACTCAGTTGGTCTCGCAGTGTCCATAGGAGGTAAAGATATGTTACCGAAGATATGGGCCTGAGCCTTCTTCAAAGTATGAGTAAAAATCAGGCAGCTGCCCTTCTCTGCTTTTAAACCTTCCACCACCTCAGTCTGGCCTTCTGCCTGCTCAGAACTTTATGTTTCCAACTGCAGCCGACACAGCAACCATCTCGACTTCAAGACACCCCTCAATCATTCCAATCTCTATCTCCTTGGAACCCTTCATCTCCACTCTCATCCAACCTCACCATCAAATCTGCGTGGCGCTGTTGTGGCCTGGCACAGGGACCTCTATCTGGCTGAGTTCCTCCAGCATTCCTGTGTGTTTTTAAGTGCACTCGTTAACAAGACAAAGGCAACTTCAAATTTCCTTCCAAATCACACACTTGCAACTGTGTGATTCCTTCACTACCTGTGGCTTAAAATCAGAGGGTCTTAATTCAACCAACACAGACGGGATACGAGAAGATCATCTTCTCAAGAGCAAATAAGCAGGGGTAACAAATACCGGTCTTGCCAGTGGATGTTTAGATCTCATGAAAAGAATAAATCTATTGGAATTCTGTCTCTAAACCTCCCTGCATTCCCATCTCCTGCTTTAACACACGGTCCAAAATTTACTCCAAGCTTTTGGTCACCTGCCTTGTGGTTCCGTTAATATTCCTGCAAAGTATTACTATTTTAAAAGGCCCAATATGAATGAGAAACTGCAGGTAACTTTTCAGGAATATATTTTGAATTAGAATTCCTAAAAGGCTACCTGTAGATCTTCCAGGTTGAATATCCAAAATCTTTGATGGAATTTGTCCAAATTTATCCCTGGATCCAAGTCTTCACATTCAGGAATCTGCATACACAAGGAGCAGCTTGAACTGACTCCTGTCCACTCCTGCCTACAGAATAATTAAGCATGGACAGGATCACACCAGGTTGGCTGATGGCCCCCATCTCCAAGGGAGGCAAGATATTTCATGGTATTGAGAATGCAAGCTTTAAAGCAGTAGCCAAAATAGCATAGCAGAGAACATTCCATGACATTTTTTGATAATTCAGAAAGGTTAAAAGAGATTATGAAGGACAAACACTCCATAATTGGCAAAGACAGTAAAAAAAAAAGACCATTAACTATTAGGTAAGGGGCATGACCCTGATTAATGAATTTCCAAGAGAATTCTAAGAAATATGTACTCATATAGAAAAGTCTGTTGGAATGTTCTGGAATACTGGAAATATATCTGTATAAATGTGCAACCCGTGAGCCACGCAGCAGACTCCCTTTAGGTGAGTAGCTGCACGTGGCAGTGTCTCTTGCTGTAACAGAGTTTTCATGCTTTGCAAAGTGAATTTTAACAGTTTGCAGCTGTATTCATGCTTGTTTATTAACAAAGCTAAGGTTCACTTTAAAAATATTTCCAAAGAATGGTCTTCTAAAATCCCTTGGAATACTGCAGTTTATAGTCTACGGTTTCTGAGCAAGGACCATTGGGTTGCCGCAGTGATACATGCGTCGAGTTGCTGTCTCACAGCACCAGAGACCTGGTTCAATTCTGACCTCAGGGAGAGCATGCAAGTGAGGTTGTCAAGAATATCAAGTTCCCTGGAAAATCTCACCTTGTCCCTTAACACAAGCTCCATAGCCAAGAAAGCCCTCTGTCTGGAACCTCGTCGGAAGTTGCATCACCTGCCAATCAAAATTGGACTCTGCCTACCCATTAGTGCCCACCTGACCACTGGCCCCTTTAATCACCTAGTGATTACTTGGGCTCTTCCAATTTTGCCCTTCACTCCTGAGATGAACCCTGCTGTGAACAACGTTGGAGGAATCATTGGTAAGATCGGGGCAGTTGTATTTAGCACCTGAGCCATGCCCCCATTAGAGAAGGAATGGCAGGTAGTGTATTGTAGACCTTGGTTGTGATAAGTCTGTAGTATCAAGTCCAATGTGACTGGGTTGTACTGTGTTGTGTGATTGAAAATACTTTGTTATTGGTCATTGGCTTCTTTCCTGTTATTTTGCAGGGATCATTTTCCCCACTGATGACTCATTGCCATCAGTTCCCTTCCTTTCATCTTATTGTTGCTTTACATTTCCCTGACCACATGCTTCATAAACCTTCTTGCCGTCATTTCTTTTCCGGAACCTTCACTCACAAATTCTTAAGTAGAGATGATTGCACAACAGTCAAATTCATCTGCAAATGTGGTTGTTAACATCTGTGTACACCAGTGGTTTTCAACATTTTTCTTTCCACTCACATCCCACTTCATGTGCCTTAGGTGCTCTGTGATTAGTAAGGGATTGCTTAAGGTGGTAAGTAAGTGGAAAGAAAAAGGTTTGAAGAACCACTATTTTAATCATACCTAATTGACTCGTTATGTGCATGGTTTCATAACTCCAAAGGAAATGGGACAATTTTTCTCAAGCAAAACATTTCACTAACAACTGGGTCTAGAGCAGTGGATCTCAACCTTCCCTTCACTCACATACCACCTTAACCAATCCCTTACTATTCACAGAGCACCAGAGGCATAGGGATTATTTTAGGAGGTATGTGAGTGGAAAGAAAAAGGTTGAGAACCACTGGCTTAAACCAAGACTTGGCTAACGTTACACTGCACCCTTGGTACACTAGTATTACTGTGAATATTATCTCGTGCATTTATGGAATCTTTTAATTTCATTAATTTATTGTTGTAGTTTTTCTTTATAAGTACCTGTTACGTCCTATGTATGCTGTACAATGTGTATAACAATAAACTCATCATCTTAAGGCACTGAGGAAAAATGGATAGGCAAAATTTCTGCCACATCTCGAACAAGATTCAGATTTATTATCAGAGTACATAACATGACATCACATACAACCTGAGATTCTTTTTCCTTTTCTCTCAATGTTGGGAAGGGGTTTGTGAGATTTCAACCATTTACTGTTGATATTCAGTGCCATTATTACCATCACCAAGTTCCTCACAATCAGCATCCGGAGGAGGGTGGGGTGGAGGGGTTTGCATTGAGCAGTAACTCAACTGGACAAGCCACTGTAGCTATAAGAGCAGGTTAGAGATTGGGACTGCTGTGACGTGTGCGATTGGCATCCCAATGACCCAAAGTGCACTACCATTATCTACAAAGAATAACACACAAAAGTGCTGGTATACTCAGCAGGCCCCACAGCGTCAAAAGATGTATAGCCAACGTTTCAGGCCTGAGCCCTTCATCAAGGTATGAGCAAAAAAAGCAGGCAGGCGCCCAAATAAAAAGGTGGGGGGGGGGGGGGAGAAAGAGGGAAGAAGGAGCACAGGCCAACAGCCAAGACCAATTGATGGATACGGATGAGGGCAGGAGAGAAGAGCTGAGAATTGATCGGGACACAGTTCACTATCAACTTTGAAGACAGCCAAGAATGGGCAATAAATGTTATCCTTGCCACTGATGCTCAGAATGCAAAACAAAAACTCCTGGAACTTTGTTATTTGTAAATTGCCTCAAACAAGTTGCCATTATGCAAGATTATTTTGCTGACATGTAATAAAACCAAAAATGTGATGTTTCATGAAATTTCAGCCATGAGGCTGACTAAGATTTGCCATCAGCAGAAATTACCCAGAACCTCTGGCAGTCAGAGGCTAAAAAGAAAGTCCCTCAAAGTTGCATGGATTTGTCTCCAGCACTCCCGCAACCAAATAGCTTCAGTCCAAACCGTCAGTGACCTGAGCTCCAGATACAAACATCTGACATGGTTAGGAAGCTGCCAGCACCCTCGGCACCCTCTCGCATCTCTGTTCCAATACTTAGTACCCCTTCAGCCAGTCTTGAGCCAGTCTCCAGCTGTCTGCAACCTGGTGCGAGTCCCTTGACTGTAGTCACCAGCAGCCTGTATGGGCTCGTTGCCTTGAGTTGCCAACAGCCCATCACCTGTGTGTTCTTCCAGCCTCAGAGTCCCTTGCTGGGTCCACCAGAGTTGTCACCATCCCGTCAGTCATCTCCGATGTTTTTCCTTCTAAATGGGAACGGGGGGGTCTGGGCACCAGATTCCTGCTTCTCCAGAATCTGCAACCCCTTGTGGGTGCTGCCATCTTAGCCTCGGACCTAGGATCACAGGATTTTAAAATAAACTATGGTTGGCTCCTTTAACAGGCTGTTTAAAGCCTGTACAGAGCTGAAGGCAGTCAGACTGGGCAGCTGGACCCAACGGGGGTGCATTTTGTCGCTGCTCCTTGCCTCTGTGGGTCCACGCTGGCTCGGTCATTACAGCAGTCCCACCATTTTATCTTTCATCAGAGGTAATGGTGAAAATGGTAGTATTTCTGGGCCACAAGGGTTCTCGTCAAATGTCTGGGCCACAGTAACCATAACACATCTAAATACCAACCTGTGGACTTGGTATTAAATAGCAAGCAATGCATATTCTGATGAAGGGTTTGGCCAAATTCTTCATCTCCTACTGATGCTGCTTGAGTAGGTATCAGCTCCAGATTCCAGCATATATTCTGACATTTTCAAAATTCATTAAAAAAAATTAATGTGGAAAACATTTTATTATTTCTGTCCATCAGTAGCTCTGGAGGACAATTTTTATAGCGGTTATCGAAATATTTGTGAAATGCATCACGGCAGGAGCCTGATCCAAACAATACCAAAGTGGTGTCTCCGAGTCGGTCTCTTCTCTTAGAATGATTAATAGAACTTAGAACTTAATTCTAAATTAGAACCTTGCTCGGTTTTTCTGCCACAAATAGTTGGGATCCTTTGAAATGTAAAGCAAACTTTTTCCTAAAGTTAGAGACGGACAAAATGAAGTGTCTGGAGGTGACCTCACACAATGCTCCTGAACCACATTTGGAGGGTCTAACCCTCCAAGACACCAGCACTTCTCCAACCCTGCCCATTGTAGAATTTATTTGCTTCATGCCAACACTTTTAGTTCTGGAAGAGATCGACATTTGCAGTTCCACAGTCCCTTTCCCAACCTCAGGAGGCTTCGAACTATATTACAGTCAACTATACACACAAAGGGCAGAAATCAATGCAAGAAGCGGGAAATATGCAGGATTTCTACCACGTGCAGTTTTAATTTAACATAGGCATCATGGGCTGAAGGCCTTTTCCTGCACTGCAAGGCTACAACTCTTTGGCTAATAAGAACAAAAGGTGAATCCATGGTACCCTGCAGTGGAGCAGAAGTGACCATTCGCCATTGTCAGAATGGAACAGGAGAATGTGATACATTCAGCAAAGAAAATCCTTCACTTTCAATTAGTGAGGCACAGATTTGTGAACACAATGCTTCACTTTACTGCTGGAAGTCTGAAGCAAAAAAATGTCTCAAAACAAAACCTGTCTCTCAGTGCAATTAACTGCACAGCAGAACTGTTCCACTGAGGGATTCTTCAAGTGCCACCCTTTTATCCAAGCGTGAAAAGTCATTGTTCCCATCTATTTATCTTTCATTACTTTTCCCAGAGTTGTGTAAAAAAAACCGTCTGCCTTCAGCTCCCCTCCCCCCTCATCTCCCCAAAAATCCTATTCCATGAGGCAAGCAGCAATACTAATGACCTCAACACCACATCCCATCATCACCCCACACCAAACAGTTCTGAGGTTGGCTTTCCACGTACAATGGGCCACAAGCGAGGTTAGGAGCCAGATGGATTTGTGTGTAACCTTTCAGATGCAAATCCCCGCTTTGAAACTGCTTCTCTTATTTATCTTATTCAGCAGAACACACCCTTCATGGGAGATTAGGGTGATCTTATTGGCAGTATTTAAAATGCTCGAATATGAGAGGGCATGGATCGTAGCAGCTACTTTTTTAAAACTTTCAAAAATATTTTATTCATTCAAGACTGAAAATGTACAGAATATTCATCAATGTTTTTATGGTAAGTCATGACATTCTATTAGTTCAGATTAACACAGTCATGGTCCATTTGCCAACTCAAAGTACATTACACAAATGTGCTGGCAAAACTTAAGCAGGTCACTCAGCAGGCCCTGGAAGTAAAGGGTGGCCAACGTTTCAGGCCTGGGCCCTTTGACAGGTGAGCAAAAACAGGCAGGCGCCTGAAATAAAAAGGAGGTGGGGCGGGGGGTGGGGAGGGTAGGCTGAGCATTCTGGAGAGTTTGTTCTTTTACAAACGTTGAGTAAACAGTGAAGGGGGTTTCAACACAAATTTCAACTAATTTGTTTGCAATGACAGGAGTGCCTGAGCTTTTCCTAATTGACCCCCAATGGGTAGAGGTGCCACAAGCCTCACACCACCAGGATCAAGAACAGCTGCTCCCCCTCCACCATCAGACTCCTCAACAACAAACTCAATCAGGGACTCAGTTAAGGACTCTTACGTGCACTTTATTGATTTTTTTCTCTCTGTATTGCACAGTTTATATTTCCTTACTCCTTTACATGTGTATGAGAGTCAGTTGGTTTTTGTTGCACTACCAATAATTGGCAATTCTGCCTCCTCACAGGATAAAGAATCTCAGGGTTGTATGTGATGGTATGTATGTGCTCTGACAAGAAATCTGAAATTAAATAGAAAAAGACAAATATTCACTGTGTTTAGTGAAAATGTACACTATTTCAATAGCGCTGGGATATCTTTTATGGTCCTGGAGCAGGTTAAGGTTCCAGTAGTTCTAGAAATTACTTCCCTGTGATGCCTCGACTGTCAGAATTTACACAACTCCTTTAACAGCACCTCCCAAACCAGAATGGGGCTAACACCAATATCTCAGCTCCCCTCCACACCACCCAATCACTTTTCTGGCACTGCTGCCGAATCAACACCCTGGAATTCCCCATTCAACAGCGTTTGTGCCTTCACCCACCATGGGAAATAAATTCTGGCCTCTTTCACCTCCACAACCGCACGGGTAGCCCAGCAGTTAGCATAATGCTATCACAGTGCCAGTGACCCAGGCTCAAATCTGACGCGCCTCTATGGGATTTGTACATTCTCTCAGTGTTTGCGAGTTTGATCCGGGTATTTCGGTTTCCTCTCGTGCTTCAAAGATGCACGGGGCGAGTAGGCTATTTGGTCACATTTGAGTGGCATGGGCTCGTGGGCCAGAAGGGCCTGCTCACCATGCTGTATTGCTAAATTTAAAAACAAATACAAATGCTGCAGATGCTCCCTTGCCCAACACAATTTATAAATGGTAATAGTTGAAATTCTCCACATGAGCACTTGAGTAGATAGCTGAACCCTCAGCTCAGGGGTCAGGGTCCTGCTACATACCAGGTCCTTTCTGTAAGAGAGTAATCAAGTTCGAGACCACCGAAACTAGGAGAGATCAGTGCAAACAACGAGCAATTAGAAGGACATATTTACTTCTGAGAATTTGTGATTGTTTCATTGTGAGCTTGTTTAAACCTTAGAGGAAGAAGATATTATTCTCACACCCCGTTGGATAATTAACAATTACAGAAGAGTTACAGTTACCAGAAGTGGTTCTGGATTGTGGATTAATTCAGAAATCTTAATCAGATTTTGTCCTTTCCCTGAAAGTGCGAATGTGGGAAAATGGCAAGGACAGATCAGTAAATTTGACTGTATTACTGGAGAAACAAAAGTTGCAGATGCTGGAACCCTGAGCAAACAAGGAAATGGTGGAGGAACTTAGCAGGTCAGGCAGCATCCGTGGGTAGAAACGGTCAATGTCTCAGAGTTTATCTAGAGTAGCGCTTTTCAAACGTTTTCTTTCCACTCACATATCACCTTAAGTATTCCCTATTCCATAGGTGCTCTGTGATTATGTGTGCGGAAAGAAAAAGTTTGAATAATTGTACCTTCGTTATGCGCACAGTTTCATAACTCCAAAGAAGAAGGGCTCAGGCCCGAAACGTCAGCAATATATCTTTGTCTCCTATGGATGCTGAAAGACCGGCCGAGCTCCGCCAGCATTTTTAACAAGCTCACACAGCAATCAAAGGTGACACAGACCAACACAGTTTAATCCTTTATCTCACAAAATTAGGACTGAGACTGGGTCTCTGGCAATGGCTCTTCCACCCTCACCAATAGATTGCTACGCAAACGTGTGTTTCCCAGCTTCGATTACAGGTAGCTAATAGATTCTCTCTTCATATTACTGCCCCATTCCCCTATGAAACCATCTAAAGCACAAACCCCCAGTAAGCAGACACAAAGGGTACAAATCTTCCCTGTGTTGGTTGTCTGGTGATTATCTAACATTCAATAATAAAGGTGGGTTGAGTCCCCCATAAATAATAGTGGTCTTCAGCTCGAGACCTTTATCGGATTCTACCTGCTCCATTCACTGCTTGCGAGTGAAAGTCCAGTCCTCCTCCACTCTGGAGGGCCGTGCACAGCACCCATTCCAAACTTTCCCATTAAATATAACAAACCCACAAGATGGCACCAGAGACTCGCTTGGATTTACGATCAAAAGCAAATGCACCCTTAAGATATGGATGGCTGTGGGATCAGGACTCTAGTTTTAGTTCTCCCAGGAGAACACCATCTTTCCTTCAGTTATTCATTGTGAGGGCTTTACAATACTAAATGCTTTCAAAGAGGGGGAAAAAAAGCTGAACTCGTTTAAGTCCTGTCCCCCCCCCCCCACTCAAAGCACAAAGACCCTGGCACAGTATTTAACATAAAAACACTAGGGGAACTCTTCTCGTGTCCGGGGCAATATTTATCCCTCAGCCAGCATTGCTAATAAAACAGCTTTAAAAGTGGGATCTTGCTATGCACAAATCGACTGGTGTGTTTCGTACATTCCAGAAGTTGCACTTCAAAACAAAAACCCTTCATTTTGTGCATGGTTTGGAAAGTGCTGCCCCAAAAGGTTTTTCCTCCTTTAATTTCCTTTGACGTTGCTATGGAGAGAACCAATGGAATCAACACTAAAAAGGACCTGTGCCGTGCTAGATACAAAGACGAAGAGAAGCTGGGGTCCAGAGCAGCACATTTTGGAATAAAAATCAGCATCCTTGGAAAGTAATAAATAAATAAAGCAATGTTTAGATGAAATACTTGTCCTGCATTATGTATAGTAGGTCTGGTTGTGTGTCTGCATGTTTTGCACTGAGGGCCAGAGGAGGCCGTTTTGTCAGGTTGTACTTGTGCAATCAGAGGACAGTAAATTTGACTAATAGGAAGTCAACGTTTTGGACCGGAGGCACTCAGATATAATACAGTATCTGTAATATTCAGAGCTTGCTTTATCCATGCCATGTCTTCCAGCCCCAAGGTAAGTGAAAAGCTAGAAAGGACACTTTATCTTGGCCTCTCAGAAGAAACAAGAGGCATTTTCCTCTTAATCTTTACGCTGGTTGCAAAATGTCTTGCAGTGCTCCAAAAATCATTACACTCCTTCATTCATCATTCAACTGTCACATAACTACCATTTCCACATTTCCTAACTCTTGAGATACCGTCTGCTTTTTACATTTTTTTTGTGCAAATGGTTTGGTTAGTAATGGTTTTGATACAGGTACTACTAAATACCCCGGCAGCTTCATGTCCTGTGCATTCACTTCACCGAAAAGTAAATTCTCTGATCCTGCTTTCCTATGAGATACTCTCGGGATTTTACTCCCAACCAAGGGTCCTGAAGTTACTTCAGAGGAAGTGGTGCAGTTCATCAGTAAAAAGGTTTGAGAGTATTGCAGAGAGGAAAAGAAAATCCCCATGCACAATATTAGAGCAAATGTAAGTCTTTTAGAGGCAAGTGGTTCACTGAAGGCAACGGGGCACCTTTTTTTGATCAATTTCTTTCACATTTTGAAGGTCCTGTCAAACAGGATTTGTGCCAGCAAGTCTCTGATCTTCCTCCTTATGTTGGGAATTAACCTGTGAAGGAGGCTTGAGCGGGTTACACTGGCCCTCCCAATATCTATCCAAAATTGTCAAGATTAATTTTAATTTAGACACACAGCACGATAACAGGCTCTTTTGGCCCTTGAGCCCGTGCCACCCAATGAACTTACATGTTTTACACAGAGGACTAGAGAATGGTGTTCCATTGGGTTGTACTTGTGCAATCAGAGGACAATAAACTTGACTTAACTTGATAAGATCTAGTTTCATGGACTAGAATCCCACCAAATTCAAGTCAGAGCAGAGTCCAACAGGAACATTACAGGAAGGATGCCAATGCTGTTGACAAGGTGCAGAGGAGATTCACCAGGATGTCAAAAGCAAGGGCTTTTCTCCTTGGGAGTGACAGGAGACTTAATTGAGATACACAAGTTCTCTGTGGATTGTCACCTGGCCGTGGTGGAGAAGCTTGTGTGGTCCTGAGATCCCGAGAGCAATGCTGTCTGGAGCTACGCTTCAGTAGGGTCACCCATGGCAGTAAGGTTGAGGGTGAGGTCCCTGACAAAGAACAATCCGATCAATTGGAACAGGTGGTCGAAATTACTCTGAACTCAATGGCTGTGAAGGCAGACGAAGGCGGCAACCAATCCATCAGCTCCAATCGTCGTGGTTTCCATGCTATTGGAACTAGTTGGTTGATTTGTGAAGTGTTGGAGTGCAACATCAAGTTCACGTTAAACAAATATACACTCAGGCATCTTCACTCTGTGGGTCACTTTCCAAGAGCGTATAGGAATGAAGACCATTATCCTGGACCTTGATAGCCATGATGATGATAAGATTAGGAGGAGCTTGGATGAAATGGATGGCCAGCACCTTTTTTTTCCCCTGGGGTGACAAGAGCAAACACCAGAGGACGTCCATTTAAGGAGAATGGTGGAAAGTTAACAAGAAATCTCCGAGGTAAGTTTTTTTTTAAACAGAGAGCTAGGGGTGGAGGCTGAACAAAAGGGATATTGAAAAAAAAACTCTTAAATAATGCACATGGATGCAAGAAAAATAAGAGTTATGGATGTGAGGGAGGGAAAATTTAGATTGCTGTGGAGTAGGTTTACATTGGTTTGGGTTCAGATCAGTGGGACTAGGCACAGACTAGGAGAGCCGAAGGGTCTGTTTCTGTGATGTAGTGTTCTATGGTCGACATAACATCATGGGCTGAAGGGCCTGTACTGAGCTGCAATGTTCCGCCTTCCAACAGCAGCACCTCTAGCATCGTTGAGATGGAAATTCACAAACTAGACAGCGCTTTTGTACAAAGCTGTGCTTACTTCCAGGAGGATCCATCTCTGCCACTTGGCTGCGTCAATTAAAGCCCTCGGCACTAGTGAGCAAGTTACTTAATTTCCTGAACATGATGCAAAGGAAAACTTCTTGTCATGGGCGTCAGCAACACTTCATCCCAAATGTTCTCAAACATTCCTTTCACCAGCTACAGGAAACACTTCATTATAGACAATTTAGGAGTGACCTTTTTGAATGGCTCAATATATACATATATATTTAGCCACTGTCCTCAGATTCTTTTGATTTCAGTCACAATGACATCAACACTAAAGGGCTTTGATGCACTGTTCATTTCCACCCAATGTTATCAAGGCTTTACCTGAACTTCTATTTATTTAGCGACCTTAAACAAATTAAAGTCATCCCAAGGTATTGGTCGGAAATGTCATTGGAGTAAAGAATGGTCACTTGACAACATTTAAAGAAATCAGAACATTTCTACAGAGGTGTGGTGGAAAGTGTGCTGACCAGTAAACCCCCCCCCCCCCCCCTTGTGTAAAGCCCTGCAAAAGATAGTGGACACAGCCCAGGACATCACAGACAAAACCCTCCCAACCATTGAACGCTGCCGTTAGAGACCAGCAACAATCATTAAGGATCCTCACCACCCAGCACATGCTCTGTCCTCGCTGCTACCATCAGGAAAGAGGTACAAGGTCAAGAAGACTTTAACCACCAGGTTCAGGAACAGCTGCTACCCCTCCACCATCAAACTCCTCCATGACAAACTCAGTCAGGGACTCTTACTTTTTAATTTTATTGATTTGTTTTTCCTCTGTTTTACTTTTTTCGTTTACATGTGGACTTATCTCCAAGAGTACAGTTTTTTGTACTGCCAATAAGTTGCAATCCCCTCCGCTGGCAGGGACGGCGTGGGCGCTCCCTCCGCTGGCAGGGACGGCGTGGGCGCTCCCTCCGCTGGCAGGGACGGCGTGGGCGCTCCCTCCGCTGGCAGGGACGGCGTGGGCGCTCCCTCCGCTGGCAGGGACGGCGTGGGCGCTCCCTCCGCTGGCAGGGACGGCGTGGGCGCTCCCTCCGCTGGCAGGGACGGCGTGGGCGCTCCCTCCGCTGGCAGGGACGGCGTGGGCGCTCCCTCCGCTGGCAGGGACGGCGTGGGCGCTCCCTCCGCTGGCAGGGACGGCGTGGGCGCTCCCTCCGCTGGCAGGGACGGCGTGGGCGCTCCCTCCGCTGGCAGGGACGGCGTGGGCGCTCCCTCCGCTGGCAGGGACGGCGTGGGCGCTCCCTCCGCTGGCAGGGACGGCGTGGGCGCTCCCTCCGCTGGCAGGGACGGCGTGGGCGCTCCCTCCGCTGGCAGGGACGGCGTGGGCGCTCCCTCCGCTGGCAGGGACGGCGTGGGCGCTCCCTCCGCTGGCAGGGACGGCGTGGGCGCTCCCTCCGCTGGCAGGGACGGCGTGGGCGCTCCCTCCGCTGGCAGGGACGGCGTGGGCGCTCCCTCCGCTGGCAGGGACGGCGTGGGCGCTCCCTCCGCTGGCAGGGACGGCGTGGGCGCTCCCTCCGCTGGCAGGGACGGCGTGGGCGCTCCCTCCGCTGGCAGGGACGGCGTGGGCGCTCCCTCCGCTGGCAGGGACGGCGTGGGCGCTCCCTCCGCTGGCAGGGACGGCGTGGGCGCTCCCTCCGCTGGCAGGGACGGCGTGGGCGCTCCCTCCGCTGGCAGGGACGGCGTGGGCGCTCCCTCCGCTGGCAGGGACGGCGTGGGCGCTCCCTCCGCTGGCAGGGACGGCGTGGGCGCTCCCTCCGCTGGCAGGGACGGCGTGGGCGCTCCCTCCGCTGGCAGGGACGGCGTGGGCGCTCCCTCCGCTGGCAGGGACGGCGTGGGCGCTCCCTCCGCTGGCAGGGACGGCGTGGGCGCTCCCTCCGCTGGCAGGGACGGCGTGGGCGCTCCCTCCGCTGGCAGGGACGGCGTGGGCGCTCCCTCCGCTGGCAGGGACGGCGTGGGCGCTCCCTCCGCTGGCAGGGACGGCGTGGGCGCTCCCTCCGCTGGCAGGGACGGCGTGGGCGCTCCCTCCGCTGGCAGGGACGGCGTGGGCGCTCCCTCCGCTGGCAGGGACGGCGTGGGCGCTCCCTCCGCTGGCAGGGACGGCGTGGGCGCTCCCTCCGCTGGCAGGGACGGCGTGGGCGCTCCCTCCGCTGGCAGGGACGGCGTGGGCGCTCCCTCCGCTGGCAGGGACGGCGTGGGCGCTCCCTCCGCTGGCAGGGACGGCGTGGGCGCTCCCTCCGCTGGCAGGGACGGCGTGGGCGCTCCCTCCGCTGGCAGGGACGGCGTGGGCGCTCCCTCCGCTGGCAGGGACGGCGTGGGCGCTCCCTCCGCTGGCAGGGACGGCGTGGGCGCTCCCTCCGCTGGCAGGGACGGCGTGGGCGCTCCCTCCGCTGGCAGGGACGGCGTGGGCGCTCCCTCCGCTGGCAGGGACGGCGTGGGCGCTCCCTCCGCTGGCAGGGACGGCGTGGGCGCTCCCTCCGCTGGCAGGGACGGCGTGGGCGCTCCCTCCGCTGGCAGGGACGGCGTGGGCGCTCCCTCCGCTGGCAGGGACGGCGTGGGCGCTCCCTCCGCTGGCAGGGACGGCGTGGGCGCTCCCTCCGCTGGCAGGGACGGCGTGGGCGCTCCCTCCGCTGGCAGGGACGGCGTGGGCGCTCCCTCCGCTGGCAGGGACGGCGTGGGCTTCCCCTTCGATGGATAGAAGATGGCAACAATAGTGGAATTAAGGAAAAACCCAGTCAAACGCAGCAAGTTCTCCTCGGAGACGCACACTCTGACGTGGAAATAGAAAGTAATTTCTTACTCATTGCTTGGTGTAAATCCTGGACCACAGCAGATCAAGGTAGCTCAACTGCACCTTTCTGAGGGCAATTGGGATATAGACATCTTGCACAAGTCTTTTTAAAAAAGCCCAACTTCACTACCAGCAAAATAAAGCAATGAAACAGATGAGGCAAGACCAGTAAAGGAAGACCCCTTCCACCCCACACACAGTGTCTTTCAGCTGCTCCCGTTGGGAAAGAGATACAGATGATAAGAGCTAGGACCACCAGGCTGAGGAACAGCTTCTTCCCACAGGCTGCAAGAACGCTCAACAGCAAATAAACTGCTCACACTAACCATCTGACTCTCATATGCATGAAACTATTTATTTTTTATACAGGACATATATTTGTCCTGCGTATGTATTTCTTGTTACATGTGTGTTAAGTCTGGTCGTGTGTCTGCGAGTTTTGCACTGAGGACCAGAGAATGCTGTTTTGTTGGGTTGTACTTGTACAAATAGAAGATAATAAACTTGAACTTAAAATCACCAATGAAACTACACAACACATCTCAATTGATCAAAGGCAAGACGTTGACTGGGATATCTCATGGACAACCATTGTGACACCACCCATTTGCACCTTTCTCAGAGGCCTATTTCGCTACAAAGCAACCCCCCCCCCCCAATCTTAACGTGTCAATGGAATCATGTGACCACTTCTCCAGATTTTCTAAATTTTAAATTTGACATACAGCACAGAAACCAACCCTTTTGGCCCGTGAGCCTGTGCAGCCCAAGAACCCCCAAATTTGCCTACAACCCTGCAAGTTTTGAAAAGTAGGAGGAAACCGGAGCACCCAGAGGAAACCCCATGCAGAAATGGGAAAGAGCGGACAAACTCCTTACACACAGCGCCGGATTCGAATCCCGGTTGCGGGCACTGTAACAGCGTTGCACTAACCATTCTGCCCTATAGGTTGGAATCTTCCTATGTAGCATGAAGAAGATTTATTCCTAGATTCCTTCATCTAATTATGATTGGTTCCTTTGCAGAACATAAGAAAAAGAAATTGTTCAGATATTCCCAGAATTTAGCAAATTTAATTTTTGCTATCCCGGGCTCCCATTTAGGATTTCTGCTCTGGCCGCATGATAAATCTTCGGAATTTTCTATTCTGAAGGCAGTCATTGAGTCAATTCAAAACTGAAATCAATACATTTCTAGATATTAAAGGAGTCAAGGGATCTGGGGAGAATGCAGGAGACCAGGTAGAATATCTGCCATGGTCATGATGAACAGTGGTGAAGGTTCGAAGGGTTGGTTGTCCTACTGCTGCTCCTATTTCTTCTAGTTGACTTAAGCTGAGCAGAATAACCATCCAAACAAATTGAAACAGATGTCTTCATGACATCGGCAGTGGCATGCCTCCCCTATAGAGAACGTCCTTGACCATCACTTCAGTGATAGGCCAAGAAAGGGTAGACGACTCACCCCAACAAACTGGGGGTGGTACAAATCTACTCTGTTGCTTTATTTTAAATAAACATGTTCCTGTGAGGAAATATTTTTTGGCTCAGCCACATCCAAATCCCTGACATTCCAGAAGTTTTGTTTGATATTCCGGAGATGGAAGGAATTTTGCAGCATTTGAGGAGACCTTTTTTTTTTAAAAAAAAAATCCTCCTCCTTGAAGCAATTGAATAAACTAGAGGAAGATTTCATGTTGAGCTGTATTTGATTTGGAAACAAAGATTGTATACGTGCAAGCTCATATATGTGGTAACAAGCTCTGGAAATCCAGCAAGAGATTTTGGACGACAGACCTTTGCATATCAGGGAAACTTGTAATCAGGTTTGCGATTGGTTCAATGCATATTTAAAAAGACACAGGTCCTTCTGGGCCACAAGCCCATGCCGCCCAATTGACCTACATCTACAGGCCCTCTTCTTTTTCCTCCCCCACCGCCCCCACCCCCAGTATTTTTTAAAGGGTGGGAAGAAATCAGAATGCCCAGTGGAAATGCACGCAGACATGGGGAGAGCGTAAACGCCTTACAGACATTGGCCAGAGTCGAACTTGTGTCGCTGGCGCTCTCACGCTAACTGCTACACAAATTGTGTCGCTTTCTCTTCAGATTCCCAATTGCAAACTACCACTTCTGAATCACAACCATGGAAGGAATGCCCATTTATTTTTACTGGATTAAAGAGAAAACAAATAACAATGCAGGTTCACCTCTAGAGAAAGCAGTTCTGTGGCACATTGGAAATAGAACAGGTAATGTAGTAATGACATGTTGACACCCAAACAGTTACTTAGCTAATTAAGGAGTAGCAATTAAGCAAGTTAACCATAGAATTTACGATTTTTGAAGAACTTTAAAACAATAGGCTTTGCTCCCAAGAAAAAACTTACAATGAATTACTGGGCATCAAATTCATGAAGGCAACAACAACCAGCATTTGTTCTACCCCTTCTCTCCCACTCAATACCATCTTGCTGGAGATGGCAACAAGCTTAGGTGATGTCACTTAAAGGGGAAATGTGGTGAATTGAAGCAAAAAGATATTATTGACTACAGAGTTCCAATATACATGAATAACCTGGATGAGATCATTTAACTGAGGAACACTAATCTGCTCGGATGGATGGGAATGAACCCATGGCATTATTTAAAGAGCTGCGGAGTACTTATTGCTCAAGTGTGATGTTCCATGGGAGCCCATCTGGTCAGGAACATCATCTGTGGGAGCTCCCTTTAACCCAACCTCACTTCAATAACTATTCCCCGGCCAGGTGCCACTGTAGGGCTTCTGGAGGATGTAAAATTTGCAATAAAAAGTTAGCCTTCTCTGCTGTAGAAAGCAGCACAGGACACAACTTACAGGAAATACCATCTTGATGATGTTTCACTCTCTGGAATCTGCTAGATATTTAATGTAGTGAGATCAGGTAGCAGCCAATATACATGGCCCCAAATGAAGCTATCATACTGCTGGAAATCCATTTTCCTAACCAAATTCACAAGGATCTCTAACCAGAACATCATTATTCATGAGTATTGAAACTCTGCAGTCAATCCACCACTCGTTCCCTTCATGGATACTGCCTAACCCATTAATTTCCTCCTCCAGTTCAATCCAGCATCTAGATTCTAGATTCCAGCATCTAGCAGCCTCTTGTGTCTCCATTTGGTTTCTTTTCATTCATTCGTGGGATGCAGGCGTCACTGGCAATGCTGGGATTAGTTGTCTGTCACCATTTGTCCTCGAGGCTGGCTTTGCCAATTCCGATGTCAATTAATGGTCAACCACCGTGTTGGGGTCTGCAGTCTTCTTTTAACCAGTGGGCACCCATTTCAATTCCCCATCCCATTCCCTTGCTGGCATGTCTGTCCATGGGCTCATGCACTGCCAGACTGAGACCACCCGCAAATTGGAGGAACAACACCTCATCTTTCAACTGGGCTCCCTCCAACCAGATGGCATTAACATCAACTTCTCCACCTCACCCCTCACATCTTCCCACATTGCCTTCTCTCAGCTCTATCACTCTCCCTTTTCCCTGTCTAATTTCACACAATCATAATTCTCCCCTTCTCGTATCCAATTAACACCTTTTGTTGGTCTCCCCCAGACAGCACTTGTCTGTATTCTGAGATTTCCTGTTTTTTTTGCTTATTCCTCAAAGAAGGGCTCAGGCCTGTAATGTGGGTAATCTATCTTTGTCTCCTATGGACGCTGAAAGACTGGCTATTCCTCCAGCATTTCGGTGTGTTTTTAACTACAATCACAGCACCTGCAGACCTTGAGTTTCACTCAAGAACAGTTCTCCCCACCCCACAGTTGATAAGGATCTTGAACTTCCCCATACTACTCTAACTATAACACCATTCCTGGATCACCAAAGATCTGTCTGCATCTTAAATAATTATCTATTTTTATTCCCCTCTTGTGTTAATTAAACATTGTGTTAATTAAATTTATCTGTGTAACTGCAGCAAGCACGAATTTATTGCACTTATGCTTTGTACATGATTTTAAACTTTCTTTTTAAACTTGATTTAGGGATTAAAAACTAACCAGGACATTCATAGTCTTCGAGAGAGCAAAGGACCTCAGATTCGCATATCGTCTGACAAACAGCTAAACAAATGGTGAAGTATGAACTCGGTTCTCTTCTGCTCAGATGCTGCCTGACCAGTTGTGCATTTCAAGATCAGTTTCACAATCCCAGCATCTGCAGTATTTTGTGTTTGGAATTCTGAACACACCTTAGGCCATCATGCAAACCAACCTCCCCCATCACTAACTCTATCCTCACCTCCTGCTGCCTTGGTAATGCAACAAACATTCTCTTTTCCCCAGTCATATTAGTCTGAAGATTCACGAGTTTGAAAACAGGTACTATTATATTCAAGGGCAGTTTCTTTAATGCTATTATCAGTCTCTTGAATGAACCTCCGACAAGGTGATGCCTTCAGTTTAACATACTTTTCTCTTTAACACAACACCCCAAACTCTGCTGCATCATTTTGGTATGGGAGGGGGGACTAATTCCTTTGAGTGAGAAGCCCAATACATCACAGGCAAAACCCTCCCCACCATCTACGTGGAATGTTGCTGTCGGACAGCAGCAGCAGCGATCATCAAGGGTCCACACCACCCAGGACACGCTCTGTTCTCACCGCTGCCATGAGACAAGAGGTCTAGGTGTCATAAGACTCACACCACCAGGCTCCCCCTCCACCATCAGACTCCTCAACGACAAACTCAATCAGGGACTCATTTAAGGACTCTAACTTTACACATTATTATTGAATATTTATTTTCTGTATTGCTTAGTTTGTTTACATTTTTTGCACTACTGTTAGATAAAAATTCTGCCTGGGCCACAGGGATAAAAAAATCTCAGGGTTGTATGTGATGTCACGCATGTAATCCAACAATAAATGTGACTTTGAATTTTGAACTATAACTTCCACATTCGTTTTTATTCTTGCACTAACCCCTCTACAATGCGGAAGTTGACTTGCCTGGATAGCACACAAAACAATTTTTTTCCCCAACTATCTCGGTATATGTGCCAATAAATCAGCCATTCTCAACCCTTGTCGACTATGCCCCCCTACAACTCTGCTCAAAGTTTTTGGGCACTCTTCCCTGTCAAACAGTCAAGTTTTGGTTTCTTCCATAATTCTCTCCTTCCCGCGACATTAAAAAAAATTAAATATATGATGCTATGCGAGATGAAAAGAATACAAGGCTTTTACTTAAATATGCTGTGGCCTGCTTGGAGGGGGGGGGGGGGAGGGGGTGTAGGGCCACCATTGGGAATGGCTGGAATAAACAATTCAATTCAACATTAGCACCAAGGGTAAAATCAAGTTCAAAACCGTAATCCATGAGCTTCAAACCACCAAGCAGGAAAGTCATCACATTGTCACAAAAACCCATTGATGTGCTTTGGGGAATGGAATCACCCACCCTTCTTTATTCTAGCCTATGTGTTATCAAGCCAGTGCCACTGCAGTGGATTGTTAATGCCCTCAAGAACCAAGTGGGTTTAGACAATAAGCATGGCTGTACAGGTCTCGCCCATATCCTGCCCACAAGAAACAAAGCAGGAATTTTGTGTACATTTTTTTTTAAATATAGCAGAGCCCAGGAATTCCTGCCAATCATGAGAGAAAATAGAACAGAAACTTTGAACATGGAAGTGCATTGTTTTTCCAGAAGAAACCCCATTTCATAAATCTCAGCACAAATGTCCATTTGGAATGAACATAAAAGGTTTTCAGAAGTCATACTAAGCCTAGATTAAAATGGAAATTCTAAATAAGTGTTAAATTTGGAATCTTTTTTGAATTATTGCCCAGATAAACCAAGAAAGGAAAGCTGTTTGTTCCCCTGCAAAGGAAATCTATTGTTTCCAGAGGTTCCAGCCACCCATGACAAAAAGTTAAATATATGGAACTTTATTTTCCATATCTCCCTTTAATTAGCACGAGTGCTATCCTGTTTTATGTAAAAATGCATCAAAATACTAGAGGGACTCAGCCTCCACAAAAAAAAGCGAAGATATATTGTTGACGTTTCGGGCCTGAGCCCTTCTTCAAGGGATAAGCAGAATGGGGCAGAAGCAAGAAATCCCAGAATCCTGATCAATTCACATTTCATTTTCAGTTCAAGAGCAAAAGAAAATGCATTGGAATTATTAAAATATTAATTATTCCAACTGATAATATCAAAACTTGGGAAATTTTAATTGGATTTTTAGCAATCATTCAATGACTGTGTTAACTGCAATACACAGGCATGCTGGAGAAATTCATCAGGTCATGCAGCACCAAAGGAAGTGAAAGCAAAAAGGTAAAGGTTCCATTATTGTCGTGTAATACTACATTTAGAATGTAACATGCATGAAATTCTTTAAATTCATCTACTGTAGAGAGGACAGATCGCCACTTTGTCCAGCACCGTCACAGAAATGAGGGCCCCAGCAAGAATCGAACTTGCACCTCGCTGCTTTAGAAGACTAGTGCGCTAACAACTGAGCTACGGAGCCACTCAAAGGGTAACCAATGTTTCAGGCCTGGGCCCTTCATCAGGTACAAGCAAAACAGGCAGGCACCTGAATAATAAGGTTAGGGGGGGGTGTGTGGGGGAAGGAGGAGCTTCTAACTGTGAAGAGGTGGATACAGGTGGGGGAGATGGTAGGAGAAAAAAAGCTGAGGTATTAGGGGCATGGGGTAGCTAATAGGAGAAGGGGGGGTGGGGAACTGTAGGAAAGGAGACCGAGGTACAAGGAAAGAGAGGGGCTTGGTTAATGGCGTCTAGTCGGAGAGAGCCAGTAGGAATACAAGATGTTGTTATCGATAACTTCCCTGGGTCCTCCAACCCAGCCATTCTCAAAGTCCTTCAATCCTGAAAGGGAGATGTGATGTATCTTTATTAAGCATGGGTTCAGTGACAGATCAGTGTAAGGTTGCTTAATTCTAGATACCACAGTGACTACAGGGTATAGTTACTCCAAAGGCCATGCATTTGTAAGTTGCTAAATAAATGGATTTAAACAGGAAAATCTGCAGATGCTGGGACTGTAGTGGAATACACACACACGAGTTGGATGAAGGGCTAAGGCTGCAAATATTTGTTACTCTTTTCTTCCTCTCAATGCTGTGTGACCTGCAGAGTCTTCTCCAGCACTTTTAAATAGGTCGAAGTTCTTTTTCCCTTTCCAATCACACAATCCAAGCCCAACTAAACTCCACGGACTCTTGAGAATCAGTTCACACAGTTTGAGAAACTGTTGGCTTATTACCAAGATAAGTCGATGTTGGATGGTGATTGTAACACAAAAGAAAAACAGAAACCAAGCCTCGCCCAGCCCAAAATACTAAAATAGACACCCCCCCCCCCCCCCCAAAAATCACCACATGAAGAAATTATGCTACGTTTTTTGATATTGCGTGTCCACTATTTTCATGGATCTTAGTTACTGCTGTTCAGGTACAAACAAAACATAATTGATGTGTTAGGAAATCAGGCAAAAAGCAGCACTTTTAAACCCATTTCTTGCTCTCAACATCACAGTTAATATACCCACACTGATTACGATTCCCTTTACTATTTTCCCCTCTCAATTGCATTTGCATTTTTGGAAATTTCACAACATGACACCCCATCTCTGAACTATCTTGTTACTGGACATATCCCATTGCAACAAACAATTGGAACAATTAAATTCAGCCAGCCAATCAAAACCTTCTTTTCAGCCATGGTTTCCCCCCTACCCCTCCCACTCCACAACATTTATGGGCCTTGATTTCTTCCATACATCTCTCCTACATTAAACACTAAAATATATTTGTTACACAAATAAATATACTGTGGCCTTCAGGGACCCGAAGGCTGATCCAAGTGAAAAATTCCATGGTGTTTGTTAAACAATTTTTTGCCATCACTAATTTGTTTTCCCCTCGATGAATAAAACAGAAGGACAAAGGAAATGAAAATTGGACAAGTTTTAGTGCTCTCTGGTTCGTCTCTTCACTTTCTCTCTGGTAATTCATTTTTAATGCTGGAGACTTGAGGACATTCAATCCATGTTTGCACAGGAGTGAACCTACTTTAGATATGGCTGAATCATTGAACCCATTTCACTTAGTAACCCCAGTCATTAAATGAAATCTGCATGTGTTCACTAAAGTTGTACAATCACTAGACCCTAATATTCTCACCATTTTTTTCAAATATAAAAAGTGTTGGGTGTTAAGTCCAGTTGCGATGCAGGAAGTTGAGGGACATACAATTAAAAGCTTCATTATACATCAGCAGACAGCTTTAGCTAAAGAGGTGCTTGCCTCACGACACATTCACAACCCCACCTGCAACCCATTTAGAGACGTTCTAGCTCATGTACATGTAATTTCAAAGAGCACAATAAAATGCTAACATGCAAGATGTCACCAAGGCTACATAGATGAAATAACACAACGGAAATAAAACAAACAAGGGTTTTAAAGTACTTAAATTAGTGAGACCAATCTATCAATCAAACATGAATAATGAAAGCAGCTGGTAAAAAAATTCAGTCCTACAAAACACAAACTAAGTTAAGGATCATGAGCTCTGTCCTCGTTATTGGTCAGTGAGTGATTTTCATCATTATAGATGCCCTCAGTGTGCCCTCTATAAACTATGCAAACAACTCTTAATTAAAAAGCAGGAGTGGACAAGAGATCCAACATAAATATTTGATGAATGAATTGAAGCTTGTCAGTGTTGTGGCAGCAGGCTCACCTCAGTCAGAAGATCATGGATTGGAGCTCCTCTCTCGAGCTTCAAGCCCAAAAATCTAGGCTGACATCTCAGCGCAACCCTGAAGCAGGTTGCGAAATCTTTTGGATGCAACATTAAACTGAGAATCTTGCTGCTCTCGGAGCTAGATGTAGAGATCTTATGGTGCCATGTTGAAAAAGAATAGGAAGTGATCCCCTTGTGTACTGAGACAACCTGCAACTTTCTGGTGCAACAAAAAAAATCACACAGAATTACTGAATGCGTGGTCTTGCATCGTCCATAAGAGGAAAAGATATTTTACCGACATTTCTAACCTGAACCCTTCTTCGAGAACAGCTGAGTTCTTCCAGCATTTCTCCGTGTTTTCGCTACAATCACAGCGTCTGCAGACTTCTGTGTTTCACTCCACACTTGAGCAACTGTACTGAGAATTCAGCCTGGATTGTGTGTTTAAAGCTTTAGAATACGATTTGAATACACAAACGACTAAATCAGAGTCATGAGGTGCCATAGTATCAGGCCAAGATAGGAAAATAGTAATAATGATTCCAAACAGCACTAAAATTCTGGGGTATACATAATTGACTTGCATTGAGCACTTTATAATTGTGATTTCAGGGAAAACTATAATTTTAGTGTGACTGGGAAATCATTGATATAGAGTCATTTGGTAATGACAGTAATTTGAAGATTCTTGTAAAAATTAGCTGAAAAAGAAAAACAAATGGGACTATGAAGTAGCGCGCAGAACCAGGCACCACCACACTGATGGAGTAAACTGTTTCATTAAATAAATGTTAGCCAAATTAAACCAAACTGTGGCAGGGGATCTAATGCACATCTTTGAAGTCAGGGTGGGAGGTGGATGGGGCAAGATATTTAAAAAAAAAGGTTTTTCTTCTTGTTATTTCCTTCAATTCCCTTTCTACAAATTCAGGAGAGAGGATACCAAGGGTCAAAAGACTTCCATCATTCTGTCCTGCAATTGACCGTGCATGTCCAATGGATGTCCTGGATCAGATTTGTCGAACGTACATGTGCAAGAATTATATGCGTGTTATGGGATAGGACATGCTCAACTATCAAGATTCATGGGAAAGGTCATACCCGACGATAGAATGTCCAGGGCAGGTCTGCCTACTGAATATTCTGGGATAGAATCTCTCCATCCTCCTGGTACCCCTGGGATAGTTCAAGTTCAATAAGTTTCTGGGACAGGTCATGCCAGTTACAGGACGTCCTGCTTCACTCTTCAATCAGAGATAGGACAGATCTGACCTTTGAATAGTCTGGGATAGGAAGCGTCTGGAAACTGGATATTCTGGAGTGAGCCACATCCAATATTGGCAAGGTTGGTATGGTGTATTTGAATGGGGAGTAAACATGCACAAAACGTAAAACGTAGGCTGTAAAAGCATGCAAAGTAAAATATCCCAACAACTAAATTCCTCACAGTCAGAAAAAGGAGAATTAATAATGGAGAACTCAAACAACCAGAGGAATCAAGCAAAGAGTTTAATTCTGTCTTCTGGGAAGAGCAGACAAGTAACTTTCCAGGTATGCTAGGAAGCCAAGACTCCCTTGAAAAGAAGGAATGAACGGAAATTAATATTTGTACAACAAAGTGAAGGAGAATAAGACTGACAGGGGAAGGGCATATGAAATTTTGATCCTTGTATGTAAGGTCACGTGCTCTGGGGAAAAAGGCCATAATCTGAGGGAGCATTGGAAAAAAAAATGACCATGCTGTCCAAAGAACACCAAAGATGGCAGCACATGCCGATCAGCTGGAGAAAAAGCTGACAGGATGTTTGCCTTCATTCTTTGGAAGTGGAATCTCATGTGGATAGAGTGGTAAAGAAGGGTGGCCTTTTTGAATCAAAGCATAGAATATAGGAGTTGGGAAGTGATGTTAAGACTATTCAAGGCATGGGTAAGGCCAAATTTGGTGCATTTCTGGTCTCCAAATTATAGGAAGGGCATCAATAAGGTAGAGAGGGTGTAGAGAAGATTTACTAAAATGTTGCCTGGATTGCACTATCTGGAATACAAAGAGAGATTGATTAGACTGGGTCTTTATTCATTGGAGTGTAGAAGGTTGAGGGGGATTTGATAGAGGTGTATAAAATTATGAAGGGGATAGATAGAGTAGATGTGAATAGGCACTTCCCCTTGAGGGTAAGTGAGTTTGTAATGAGGGGTCATGAGTTAAGGGTTAGGGTCAAAAGTTTAGAAGTAACATGAGAGGAAGCTTCTTCACTCAAAGAGTGGTGGCTGAGTGGGATGACCTTCCAGAAGAGGTGGTGTTGCAGCAAGGTCAATTTAAGAAAAAGATGGGTAGGTTCATGGATGTGAGGTGGATTGGAGGGTTATGGGCAGGGTTCAGGTAAATGGGACTAGAGGAGATCACTTAAATTGGTACGGACTAGAGGGGCTGAGATGGCCTGTTTCTGTACTGTAATTGTTATATGGTTTTTATCCAGGGCAGAAGAACATGCAGCAGGTGGCGAAGTGTGTGGGGTTCTGGTAGGATGTGCCCAATTGCAATTCTCTTGACAGGTGATGAGTCAATATCATTTTTGTCCAGCCTCAGTTACATATTATATCCATGATCCCTTGCATTTTTTTGACATTATGTAGCCTCAGTTATTTTAAGACTCTCAACAAATGGAAGGCCTTTCTCATGCTCTTCTCTAATGGTTCTACTACTATTTCCCAATTTGAGGATTTGGGAAATGAAATGTTAACAATCCAACAGCACCCATTCAACTCTACATCTCAACACTATTTTTTTTAAATACTACAGTACTGCATGGAGTCAAAACTCAGAAATCTGGAGGAACTCAGCCAGTCTCACAGTGTCCATAGGATGTAAAGATATAGTACTGACATTTTAGGCCCAAGGCCTTCCTCAAAGTATAAATACGAAAGTCTGCAGACGCTGTGATTTTGTAGCATCGCTGCGAGACTGGCTGAGTTTCTCCAGTATTTCTGCGTCTGCAGATTTTCGAGTTTCACTCCATCCTGCACTGGGTGACTGACACACTGCCAGAAGTACGAGTAGCCAGTTATACATTAAATCCGGACCCCATTTACCCTTACTGCTGAATGTTAAAGTTGCCAGGACACTACTCAACAAATACGAGGGATGCCCCTGCTATATTGACCAGGATTCATCTCTCCATCTAATACAACTTGGTCTGGAAGTTGTGGAATCATGTTGAGCTTACATTGACTGCTTTATTGCAATGGTGTTCATTTAATATGACCCACCTTGGAAAGGCTCAGGTTTAGGCGAAGACTTTTCAAATGTACATATTCTTTGATTATAAGGCTCTTGGCAGATACTGGCCACCTATCTTTGCCAGGCAGCACCAGAAGTGTCCTATCTGACACATTCTGAAAAATATTCTGGTTGGAGTTGGTTCAGGTTGAGTGATGGATGGTGTCCCAATTCAGTGCTCTGACTGGACCAGTTTGGCTTGATAGCCATGTCGAGCCCATATTTCAATGCATGCCAATGAGGGGTTTAAAGAGAGTAAACGCAAGCAGGCTTTTTCCACTGAGGTCAAGTGAGACAAGAAGTAAAGGACATATAGTAAGGTGAGATGAGGGGAATATCATACAGAGTGGTGAGATTGTGGAATGAGCTGCCATCTGAGGTAGAAAGTGAGCTCGATTTTGACATTTAAGAAAAATTTGGATAGGTACATGGATGGTCCAGTAGCAGCTCAGTGGGACTTGGCAGAATGAGAGCTTGGTAAAGATTAGATGGGCTGAAGGGGCTATTTCTATGCTGCAGTTGTGATGTCCATGAGGGAGGGAATAGGTAAAGCTGCCTGGGCTTGCAGCATATTCTTGGAATTCACTTGATAATTTTGACCCATGAGAAATTTTATTTACAAACCCGATAGAAGCCAATTCCAGCCATACAACCCAAATTAACGTACAACCCTGTACATTTTGGAGGGTGGGAAGAAACCAGAGCACCTGGTGAAAATCCATGCAGACACAGGGGGAAATGTACAAACTCCTTACAGACAGTGCAGGGCTTGAACCAGGGTCACTGGCACTGTAACAGCATTGCACCAACCATGCTACCCTAAATATAGCAGGCATTTCCCTGGGACATTTCAGACAATGAGGTGAAGCTTGGTCTGCTGCAGGTGACAGAGGGTGAAACTTGGTAACTAACTACAGGAAGGGTTGAAGGCTTGGGTTGAGTTTCCCAGGGGCATGTTAAAGTCAATCTTGGTGCCGTGGTCAAGTGGGCACATCTACCCAGGGATGGGGGAGCATTTTCTGGCCTTCTTATTGGTGCATGGTCAAGTAAAGGAGATGTTTTGCCAAAGTTTGGGGTGATCTTTCTCAGATGTGGTCATCAGTTCAACTTTGTGTGCGTTTAGGTCGGGTCAGGTATGAAAAGGAATTCTAAATACTTTGTTCAAGTACACACAGTGCAATATTAATTCTATATCTCAGCAGATTTGCGCACCTCATTGGCTTGATGGACTGATTCTGAAGCACGGCTGTATTTTTTTGTAGTCCACTAAAACTCCCGATATCCAGCACCTTTGGGTAGATGCCAGATAGGTGGATTTACTGGTTGCATGGATTGGCAAACTGACTGCTAGGTGACACCAGTTTTAAACTTTTGTGTTTTAAAAAAAAACTATTTATTTTCTGTGATTTTATTGCCAGCAACTTGAGGCTGCTGGTTGCTTGAATCCAAAATACTGCAAACCAAAAGATTTACTGCTTGTCATATTGTACCAGTTAAGACACAAGCTGTGATCTTCTCACTCACAATAGGGGAGATTCAAAGGGTTTTGCCATTTACAACTTGCCATTCAAATCTTATCCTGTGGCGATCAAAGAGTTGAATGAATGTGGGCTAATTCAGATCTACAAGTAATGATCAGGCCCTTCCGATTAGTCTAGTAGTTCTCAACCTTTTTCCACCCACATACCACTTAAAGTAATCCCTGTGCCACAGGTGCTCTGTGATTAGTAAGGGACTGCTTCAGGTGGTATGTGAGAGGGAAGGAAAAAGTTTGAAAACCACTGTTTTAATCATCTCTAATTGACTCGTTATGAGTACAATTTCATAACTCCAAGGAAAATGGGCCAATGACAATTTTTCTCAAGCAAAATATTTCAGTAACAATTGGGTCTAGAGCAGTGATTCTCAACCTTCCCTTCCCACTCACATACCACCTTAAGCAATTCCTTACTAATCACAGCGCTCCGATGGCATAGGGATTCCTTAAAGTGGCATGATGTGAGTGGGAAGGGAGGGTTGAGAACCTTCAGTCATGTAGTTGGGAGACAGGATGCAGTGGTTAAACAAGCCTTTTGTCTCCCTGAGCCTCTGTCAGCCATCCCTCCCTTATCCATCGATTAGCTTCTGCCTGTGGGACTGTTCTTCACCATCCCCCCCCACCATTTTGTTCAGGTGTCCACCTACATTTTGCTCATACCTTGACAAGGCCTCAAACTCAAAATGTTGGTTCAATACCTTTATCTTTGCTATATAAAGTACGCTGTTTGACTTGTTGAATTTCTCCAGTATTATTTTTTCCATTTCACTCACATACCCCTTTTATGAGATCTCACTTAATTGGCGTATGAATAACCCTTGTTTAAAACTAGGTCAGGTCGTTCATACTGAAGCTGGGTCAATGCAACCTTTGACATAAATGACCCAGCATCCCGGAGCAAAAGGAGGCGGGACCTGCAGCATTTCAGCGTCAGTGTCCTGTGTGATGTATAACATGTGTGCCGGGCAGTGACCTCATTGCTGCCATTTTAAGTTTGAATCTCCCACTGGATCATCGCACACATTCAATGTCATCAACGCGCCACAGCCTTCAACTGTCCTGTACCTGGGAAGACGGGTTAGCCTTTTAGACAGGAGCCGATGCAAAACACATCAGCTCTGATCCTATTTTGGTGGGTAATACACGGGATGAAAATAATCCCCCCCATCCCACCTTCATTGTGTTCACACAGGTAAGTGAAATGGTTAAAAGGCAGTTAATTTCCATCTTTTAATGGCTGTGTAAAAAGGGGTAACAATGTCTGCAGACTGAGTTTTACTTCAGCTATCAGATGCCCATTTAGATGAATCTCATTTGATTCACTTTCCCACAAGCCTTCCCTCCCAGATTCTGCCATTTATCTGCACACCATGGGCAGTTTATAGTGGCATACTGACCCACACGTCTTTGGGATGCATGAGAAAACCAGAGGATCTGGGGGGGGGGGGGGGGGGGAATACCAGTGAGAATGTACACTCTACTGACAAAGCTCTGGAGGGCGAGATCAGGAGGAAGGAGACCAGTGGAATGGTGCAGAGCCGAGATAAACGGGAGCTGCTTGCTTACACATGCCATTCAGCATAATAGAATGAATTGAGTTTTGTTCGAGGGCTGGGATCGAGCGGATCAGGCAGACCAGAGTGTGGTGATCTTTTTCACATATTCCAGATGTAGTTCCTTGAAGACCATCCCCACCAGAAACAACAAATTCTCTCAAGAATTATTTGTAATCAATTAAAATCCAATGCGTCAGGCCAATTAACCTTGTCTTGATCCCGGGCTGCAGACCCCATCAGAAAAATAACCTCAGATGCAAAAGCTCATTTGAGAGGAGGCAAAATTATTTTAGATTCTCATCCACTGCAAAGACTGCTCAGTCCCATTTGTAACACACAGGTGCATAATAGTTAAGATTACTTGAACAATAAACAGAGACCTGAATCAATGAAATGGCAAAAAACATCAAAGTAAAATAGCACCACCAACATTTGTTCACAGGGTCGGACATCACCTCACAAATAAGCATTCTATAACCATCCTGAATTGCCTCCTGATTAAGGAAGTAGGTAGGAGTCAACGACATTACCAGTTAAAAATTCCACAAGAATGCCTCAGGAATTTAAATTCAAATAATTAAATGAATTTGATGTGTAATGTATCAGGAAAGGGAACCAGGTTTTAAATAATCCTCTCTGGGTAACTAATGATTTTTAAAGACAGAAACTCACCACTCTTCCTCGATCTGATTTATATGCGAATGCTATTACGGAATGGGTTAATTAAAATTATGACAAAAATACATCTTTAAAAGGTTTAGATCGTTGGGTTTTAGTTTAGATACACATCCAAAAGACATCTCATTTGAAATGCAAGAGCTCTGCCTAAGCAGAGACTCCAGTTCTACAGTGATTGTAAAGAGTGCATATGAAGACTTCACAAGCAGGTGTTAATTGGACTGATGTGGAATCGAAAAGGAACAGATACCCAGGCTCAGAAACTGATTAATCTTTTGCCAGTGATCAAAGTGTGGTTGAAGTTTGCTGTTCTAAGAGGGGTCACATAGTTTTGCAGAGAGAGAAAAAAAGACATACTATTCTCTTTGGGGAGGGGGTGGGGATGGGGAAGAGAGAATTTCAGTTTACAGTAGGAGTTGGTGTTGGAAATTGCAAGTATTGCAGACCTGCTCGAAGACCCCATTTGAAGGCAGGGTTTGAGTTCAGAGTTCAGCCTATTCTAATCCTTTGTAGTCAATTGCAAGAGGATGTAGCTGGTTAATGCATTTCTTGTGAAATAGGGGAAAAAGGAGAACTCTGTGGCAACCTGGAGGAAGAGGTTATCTTTTGGGAAAACCCATGAGGGAGCAAGTTTCTTCGGCCATTCACTGAAGCAACTGGATTGAAGGAGATCAGTTTGTGCGTGTCCAACAAACAATGAATATCTCTCTCTGACTTTCCTTTGCAGTAACAGAACCCTTGTGAAGATCATAAATGTTAAATTCTGTCCATAGTATGAAAATTGCCTGATACCAGTGAACTTGGAAGTGAAAAGTGAATGACTGGACAGTGAAACAGAGAACTTTCCTGAACACACACACATTACATAAACATGTGCTTAAAATGAGAAGGGGTTAAATTAATAGTAATAAGTTAAAGACTGATCTTATTATGTTTGAAGAGAATTAAAAACATTTTTATTCAAGTAACGATCGTCTTGGTAAAGTTATCTTGCTGCTAGATTTTGGGGTCCTCTGGGCTCGAAAGAGCGCAAACCATTTGCAATGAGTCGAAAATGACCCACATCCTTTATTGGGGAGAGTTTAGGCAAATGGATGCCTCCATTATTACCTCCCGCAAATAAATGTTGAAGCTGCTTCAATTGATTAAAGCTTTTTTTTAAATAAAACGTTGAGGGAAGTTGGTTGACTTGGGAGTGGAAACCACCCATCTTCAGTTATGGACTGAAGTGTCATTATGTTAAAGGGAAGGAATGCTCTGTGCAGATGGCATCAACCAGCCAGACATGGGTCCTGAACGCCCAGCATTCAGAGAACTCACGACATCAGAGAGACTGGGAGACCACTTCACTGAGCACCTCGGCTCTGTCCACCACAAAAGCATGGATCTCCCAGCGGCCGTCCATTTCAATTTCCTGTCCCATTCCCTTGCCATGGTCTTGTGCACCACCACAAATGGGAGGGACAACACTTCATCTTCCATCCAGGCACAAGTGGAAGGCACTAATACTGACTTGTCCAATTTCTGTTAAACCCCCCCCCCCCCCCATTACTTCTTTCCCGTCGCTTTTCCCTCAGCCCTCTCTTCCCTTGCCCCCTTTCACAGAAGAGGGGGGAAAAAAAAATCAATTCTCACCTTTCTTCTAATCATATCCAACTCACACCTTTTGTTGGCCTGGACTTCTCCTCCTCTCACTCTTCCCCCTTAAATCTCTAGCCTTTCATTTAAATGCCTGCCTGGTGGTGTTTTTTTGTTGCTAATTCCTTGCTCATATCTTTACTTCCTATGGAGGTGAGTTCCCCCAGCATTTCTGGGCGTTTTAACTACGACCTCAGCGTCTGCAGATTACACTGCAGTGAAGGGTGGTCTCGGAGATCATGTCAATGGCATTAATGGGGGGGGGCTGTTACACTGCAGTGAAGGGTGGTCTCGGAGATCATGTGAATGGCATTAATGGAGGGGGGCTGTTACACTGCAGTGAAGGGTGGTCTCGGAGATCATGTGAATGGCATTAATGGAGGGGGGGCTGTTACACTGCAGTGAAGGGTGGTCTCGGAGATCATGTGAATGGCATTAATAGAGGGGGGGCTGTTACACTGCAGTGAAGGGTGGTCTCGGAGATCATGTGAATGGCATTAATGGAGGGGGGCTGTTACACTGCAGTGAAGGGTGGTCTCGGAGATCATGTGAATGGCATTAATGGAGGGGGGCTGTTACACTGCAGTGAAGGGTGGTCTCGGAGATCATGTGAATGGCATTAATAGAGGGGGGGCTGTTACACTGCAGTGAAGGGTGGTCTCGGAGATCATGTGAATGGCATTAATGGAGGGGGGCTGTTACACTGCAGTGAAGGGTGGTCTCGGAGATCATGTGAATGGCATTAATAGAGGGGGGGCTGTTACACTGCAGTGAAGGGTGGTCTCGGAGATCATGTGAATGGCATTAATGGAGGGGGGCTGTTACACTGCAGTGAAGGGTGGTCTCGGAGATCATGTGAATGGCATTAATGGAGGGGGGCTGTTACACTGCAGTGAAGGGTGGTCTCGGAGATCATGTGAATGGCATTAATAGAGGGGGGGCTGTTACACTGCAGTGAAGGGTGGTCTCGGAGATCATGTGAATGGCATTAATGGAGGGGGGGCTGTTACACTGCAGTGAAGGGTGGTCTCGGAGATCATGTCAATGGCATTAAGGTAGGGGGGGGGAGGGGAAGGCAAACCACGTGGAAATATTCCCCGAAGCCTGTGAAGCGGCAGCAGGACAGTCCCCAGAAGCAAGTTTTCCACCTGCACCTCTCCAACCACAGCCCAACACATTCAACCCGGGACAGCACGGTGTTCAGCACCCCACCGCAGTGTCCCCCCACCCCACCCCACCCCTTCTGGGGCAAGGCTACAAGTTGCCGGCCTCCGGGACACAGTCTTTGGGATCAGGTCCCCACGATTCCCAGTGGCTGCTTGAAAAGCGGGCACTCACCCAGAACGCCGAGGCGGAGCAGGGACCTCATCTCCGCGGGGCTGGGACACGTTGCTGGGGGAGTTGGCTCAACTTTGGGGCCAAGTTGCAAATCTCTGCCACTGTCCCACTCGAACGCGAACCTTCACTTGGGAAGTGGGAGAAATGCGCTCTCTCTCCAACTCGTCCTGCTGGCTCTTGCTCCCCAATTCTCCTGCCGCCCCCCCCACCCCGGGCGAGTTGATGCTCGAAGCTCACCCGCTGAAATGACAATAGCCTCAGTCCTGGCGAAACACAAAGACATCCCCGTCGACCCTCCCTCTTAAAGGGACACGCACCGCCAGCCACTGCCCCTTCGGTTCACCTTTCGCCTGTGTGCTTCAAACAGGAATGCCGGGAGCAATTTCTTCCTTAGTAAGAAATAGGAGCAGAGCGCGGCCATTCGGCCCGTCAAGCCTGCTCGCCATTCAATGAGATCATGGCTGATCTGATGATGGGCTCAGCTCCACCCACCATAATTTCCAAAATCTCTCCAATTTAGACTTAAGTGTGTTTGCTGAGGTCGCCGCCACTGTTTCCATGAGCAAAAATTCATCGCCCTCTGGGAGAAGCAGTTCCTCTTCATCTCTGTCCTAAATCCACTACCCTGACTCCCCTAGTTCTCGCCTCAACTACCATGGAAAACAACTTGCCTCCATCTATCTTGTCCATTCCTTTCAAGATTTTATACATTTCTATAAGATCCCCTCTCATCCTTCTGAACTCTACAGTCCCAGACGATTCAATCTCTCCTGGTAGGCTAACCCCCCTCTTTTTTGGAATCAATCTAGTGAACTTTCTCTGTACCGCCTCCAAGGCCAGTACATCCTTCCTCAAGCAAGGAGACCAGAGTTGCCCACAGAACTCCATGTGCAGACGCACCACATCCTGTCGAGCTGCGGCATAACTTCCTTGCTCCAAAACTCAATCCCTCTCGCAAAAACAATTCAATTCAGTTCAACAGTGCACTGTTAGACAGAACCAGACACCCACAAGGTAAAGACTGTACAACAGGCTTTAATCCACAAAGACTTCCATCGAGCCAGGCTGGCTGTTGCTGCAGTCACTCTGAGTGAGACTTCGGAGGCCCGCGCAGGCTTATGTCCCGGAGGGTGATTGACATCCGACCGGGTGGGACTTGATCCATTCAGGTTGACTGAATGACAGCTGGCCAGGTGTGGTCCTGTCTCTCTTACACTCCTGCAGGTACAGAGGTTGCCCCCTGCAGTAGGCGGGCAGTGTACCACCATAAACACTGATACCTGAGGAGGTTCCAATAGCTCAGTGGTTCGAGCACTGGTCTGTAAACTAGGGGTTGTGAATTCATTCCTCGCTGGAGTCTCATTTCTGCAGGGGGTGCTTGACAAAGTCATGACTCACTGACTTCCTTATGGTAAACAAGTTAAAGAATTTCACGCATGTTACATTCGAAATATAAGTATTACATGACAATAATGGAACCTTGACCTCTTGCTGTCGGTGAGGGCAGGCAAGTTCCTGCCATTTCCAACAGGTTAACATCACCGAACTGCAGATTAGGAGCTGGTGTGTGAGGAAGAGATGGAGTTGATGTATGCGTGACCCGAGCACAGGTTCAGGGTGGCCACATTGGGAATGCGTTCACAAAAAGATGCTGTCTTATTAAGTGAAGCAGACCAGACCAAAAATCTTGATGAACCTCACTGATGAAATAAATACATGTCATGAGATGGACAGATGGGAACCTTCTCTCCTTTTGAGCCCCACCTTCAGTTAGAGTATTTGCCCACGGCATGGGGCGGGGAATTTCAGGGGCTCTGGTCTCTTGTGGCTGCTATCAATGAAGGAAGTTGCTTGGTATGTGAAGAACAGGGAAGGATTCTTGTCTTTTTATCCCTTCCCTCACATTCCACAGTGAGAGTGCACAGACATGATGTAAACTATTTATCTAAGGTTCTGGCGTAATCCACTGCAGACTTCATTCAACTCCCCATAGTTCCTCTCGACACTTAAGCCACTAATGTGTAAATAACTATTATATGTAAATTATAAATGATAAATATGGTTCTGTATAATTATTTTGCAGCTATCCCATTCACAGCCCTCTGTGGAAGTGGTAATAATGCTTACCTCTGATTACCTTGTAAGGAGGTGAACATTTGGTGGAACATTGTCATTTGCTTACAGCTTCATTTCAAAAGGTTTCCTTCAAAACTGCATTCAGCATTAAGAAGTATATTACAGTCTTGTACTTGTGAGGAAATTTACTCTGAGTAAGAAGGACAAGGTTGATCAGGCAGCTGCTTTACACTTTGCTTGATGATGTTTGCCTTTAAGGTAATAAGACGTGCCTTTTTGCCAGAGCATTTCCCTTGCTGTCGTGTCTGTCCATGGTCTCACGCACTGCCAGACCGAGACCACCCGCAAATTGAAGGAACAGCACCTCATCTTCCATCTGGGTACTCTCCAACTGGTTGGTATTAATGTCAACTTCTCGGGAGAAGTTTCCTTTCACAGAGCCAAAATTAATTCTTACCTTTCCTCATCTCCAATGAACACCTTTTGTTGGTCTGGACTCCTCCCCCTGCCAGTCTTCAGTCTTTATTCTGACATCTTCCTGTTCTTTGCTTATACCTTGAAGAGGGGCTCAGGCCCGAAACGTCTGTAATATAGCTTCACCTCCTGTGGACGCTGCAAGACCGGCTGAGTTCCTCCAGCAATTCTGTGTTTTTTACTACCTGTACAATCATAGCATTTGCAGACTTCCATGTGTACTCCTGCCCGGACAAAGAGCATGCGCTGGGTGGTGTGGATCCTTGACGATTGCTGCTACTCTCTGACGGCAGTGTTCCCTGTAGATATTCTCGAGGGTGGGGAGGGTTTTGCCTGTGATGTCCTGATTTTCAGACAGTGAAATAAAATTTAAAATTTTTAAATTTAGACATACAGCACGGTAACAGGTACTAGCCCATGCCACCCAATTAACCTACAACCCCCCCGTACGTTTTGAAGGGTGGGAGGAAACCTGAGCATTCAGAGGAAACCCACACAGACACGGCGAGAACGTTCAAACTCCTTATAGATAGTGCCGGATTTGAACCCGGTCACTGGAACTGAAACAGCGTGGCACTAACTGCTAAGCTAACCTTGCTATTATTATAACGCTGTACACATATGTAGTATAAATATGTGTAGCCACAGCCTTCTACAGTTCTATTGCCTAATGTTCTGTTGTCTAGCGTTCTCCTGAGCCAATGCCTAGTTTTAGTGCCAGGCAATGATCCGTAATATTGGCATTTAAGGTACACTTTTTTCATGGCCCAGCTCTAGTTAGTGACGAAGAAGACGGAAAGACAGCAACGGGCAGGTCAGGGAGCTTCTGTGAAAAGAGAAGTTGTCTTTTTGCTAGAATCAGAGATTTCGCAGGACAGTATATGAGCTGGGAGGGTAACTGGTGGAGGGAAGAAGATCTGAGGTCTGTGATGGTGCGCAAGGCAGGGGGAGGATGATGGTGGGAAGCAAAGAAACAAAAGAGGTGTTGAGAGCAATGTCTTGGCCAATGCAATCCAATCTGACTTGTATTTTGTTGGCTTATTCCTTGAAGAAGGGCTCAGGCCCAAAATGTCAATAATAGATCTCTATCTCCTATGTGCCCTGTGAGCCCAGTCGTGTACCCCCAACATTTCTGTGTTTTGACTTCAATCACAGCGTCTTCAAACTTCTGTGATTTGCTTTTTATTTTATTGCCTCAGTCTTCACCCAAGAACAACAGCTTGCATTTATAAAGCACCTTTGGTGTCAATAGTCATCCCAGGGTGGATCACAGAAACCTGAGCAAGCAGAATTTGATCTCGGAAGGAGGTCTCAGATAGCCAGAAGCTTGCTCAAGGAAGCAAGGTTACAAGAGGGCCATGACCAGCGCCTGCTCTCCGAGACCGACGGCGTCTGACCTGAGGATGTCCGCAGCCACCTTCTTCGGGGGGAATGAGCGAGGAGTTGTGAAATGCCACATTGTGCTTTGCCTTTGCATCAGCCTTCCATGCCTGTACTGGGATTAGTGAGTGTCATTTATGCTGTCTAACCTTGTCAGTTCATGGGTTGAGTTCTTGCAAACACTCAATTAAAACTGATGCACGCATTGTGACATAGCCACGCGTGAGCTACCTTCACTGGATTTGTTTGGAACTGCTGCTAAATGACAAAGTAAAGTCTGTGCAATGCTTATATTCGGGTCAGTTCTCAGCAGAAGATATAATGATTTGATCTTCATAAGATGCTTCATATCCCCTCAAAACACTACATAGATAATGAAGCACTCTTTGCTTGAATATAAGTGGCTCCACAGCCAATTTGTGTGTAATTTGATGAGTCAATAGGGCTGAGTTTTCGTGCTTATTTTTGGATTACAACAGAGGAGTATTTTGATGATATACAGTGCATTAAAAAATAAATGGCGGCACTTCCAGACCTGCTGCAGCGGCAGCATTTCCACTGGTGTGGACCTGGGGAGAGTGAAGAGCGGAGACACAGCGCTGCTCCGTGGGGTCAAGACGCCCAGTCTGACTGCCATTGGCTCTGTACAGGCTTTAAACAGTCCGTTAAAGGTTAAAATCCTGGGACTGCGGGATCTTGGCCCAAGATGGCGGCGCCTATGTTTGGCAGCGGCCATGAGGGGTTGCAGACTCGGGGGAAGTTGAGGACTGGCGCAGAGCGCCACAAAACAGGGAGACCGCCCACCTTGTGGAGAAGTCGAGGAGGAAACCTCAGGGTCGGAGACCACAGTGGCAGACCGGCGAAGGGTTCTGAGGCTGAGGAACACACAGGCGGTGGGGCCGTTGGTGGCACGAGGTGAGGAACCCATGCAGGCTGGAGGGCAGCTGGCGACTGTGGTCAAGGGACTTGCACCAGGATCTGGAGACTGGCTGAAAAGTAGCAGGCGTTGGAACTGGGATGCGAAAGGGCGCTGAAGGTTTTGGGATTGGAGGTTCAGATCTGGAGCTCAGATTACTGATGGTTTAGACTGAAGGCTGTGTGGCTGCGGGAGTGCTGGGAGCAAATCCATGGACACTCAGTGACTCTGGGAGAGACTCTCTTTTGCTTCTCTTTCTCTGACTATAAGGGGCACTGGGCAATTTCTGCTGATAGAGAATCTTGGTCTGGCCTTACAGTAGACTAAAGGAAATTTTGTGTAATATTATTTTTTCTGTTTCATTGGATGACAATTTAAAAAATCTTGAATCTTGAATTAAGTTTTAGGAAGGGCAAGAGAAGTTCCCTGACTTTCTTTGGGGGTGATGTCTCACATCCTTTCACCTGAGGGACCTCACGTGACGACACCCACAGCACTGCCACACTTGGTCGGGACTGCATTAATGTGGCCACCTGGAGTCATGAGACCAGAGGCGCAGTTGATAGGTTGATTGCTGTCAGTAATGTGAAAGGTGATAGGTAAGAGGCAGAGTTCTTCACTCTGAAATCAGGCCATTCAGCCCGACCCCCATGCTGACCCATAATCATCCATCTGTATTAATCCACCTTACAGTACTTGGCCCTGGACTTCAATGCACAGGCAATTCAAGTGCTTGTGTAGACCAGCCATTCTCAATGGGGCCCATAGCTCTGAGGCCCACGGAACATTTAAGAGGGCCATGGAACAAAATTATAATTTCTTTATTCTGTTTTTTTTTACATAGTCGGTAGGAGAGAAATGCGGAAGAATCCAAATTAAACTTGACTGCTTCACAGGGAAGGGGGCCCATAAATTTTGAGCAAGGTCCTCAGAGGGCCATAGCCAATAAAAAGGTTGAGAATGGCTGCTCCAGGTGCTTCTTAAATGTTGTCAGCCACTCTGCTTCCACCACTCTCTCTGCCAGCATGTTCCAGTACTCACCACTCACAAAGTGAAAAATCCTGGCCTGAGCTGTGGATCAGGAAGGCCTTCAGCTGCATTGCTTCTTTCCATCTGGGGAGACAGTCACTGTGTGAGGCTGGGTTTTGGTTAACCTGCTTCTACAGCCGACACTAGCCTCTTTTAAACTGCAGCACTTGGGGAGCCCTCCTGGGACCCGGGTCTGATCAGTGGGGAAAATTCGACCCATTAAATCGCCATCACAGCGATTTAAGGGGGATCCTGCCCCCGCAATGACGAGTCACGTACTCACCAGTTGTTCAGATGCTGGCCACCCGGTGATGCACACACACAAGTGCTGATGTCACCAGAATAAGCGGGCTGGCCATTTTCATTTTCAAATCCCCCGTGGATGTGACCTAGGTAAGTTCCTAGGTTCCTGGGTTCCTCCGACGAGCTCTGAGCTAGGTCAGGGACGTGGTTGGATTCTGACGGGGTTGACCGGGTCAGACCCTTTCTAACTGCTGAGTAACTGCTTCGCTAACAGGGCAAATTGTCCCGTTAACCCCATTTTACACGGCGGTTTGAAAGGGCCTAATACCTCACAGCTGGAAGACAGTCAGTATCAGGTCTTCACCGCAGCTCCCTCTAAAAACCTGTCTCGCCTGAACCCCTTCTCATTACTCCACATTTACGATTCCCTAATCATTTTTGCTGATCAATTACTTTGCACCATTCCCAGGTTTATTAATGGCTGTTGACTCAAAATGCAATTTATGGGAATCGTAATTCTGTGACATATTAATATTATATCACTTTGTTAATTTGCATAATTTAAATTTTTAATCCCAAAACTCGAGGGTGATAGATAACCTCACGTCATTTTTACTGCTGGCAACATATGTTAACACATAATCAATGCAACGGCTTGAATTAATGGAATAAGCTATCTGTCTATTTTATTTCACCATGAATCATCCAACAGATTTAAAAAAGATGAGCAGAAACTCTTCATCTTCAACCCAGGAGTAATCAGGTGTCCAAAGGTGAATTCGCTGATGACACCGCCGTTGCCGGCCGAATAACTGGAAATGATGAGTCATAAAACAAGGAGTCGTATGTTCGAATGCTGTTTATTGACTTCAATTGATACAATTCATACCCCAGTACCTGATAAGGACGTTGAACCTGCTGGGTCTAAACACCTCCCTCTGCAATTGGATTCTTGATTTCCTGTCGGGGAGACCTCAAGCAGTCCAGATCGGTAACAGCATCTCCAAGACAATCACACTGAGTGCGGGGGGTCCCGAGGTCTGCGTGCTTAGTCTACTGCTGTTCTCTCTGCTGACCCACGACTGTGCAGCCAAACACAGCTCGAACCACATTATCAAGTTTGCTGACGACCCGACTGTGGTGGGCCTAATTGATAAGAATGAGGAGTCAGCCCCTGCAGAGATGAGGTGCAGTCGCTAAGGGACTGGTGCTGAGCCAACAACCTGTATCTGAACGTTAATAAAACAAAAGAGATGGTTGTCGACTTCAGGAGGGTCCAGGGGGACCACACTCCACTGATCATTGACGACTCCAACATTGAGGTTGTCAACGGTATCAAGTTCCTTAGAGTGAACTTGACGGAGAATCCCACCTGGTCCCTTAACACCAGCTCCACAGCCAAGAAAGCCCAGCAGCGCCTCTACCTCAGCAAAGGCTGAGGAAAATTCATCTCCCACCCTCCATCCTCACTACATTCTACAGAGGATGTACCGAGAAAATCCTGTACAACTGCATCACCTTCTGGTTTGGAAACTGTACCTCCTCGGACCGCAAGACCCTGCAGAGGATAGTGAAGTCAGTGGAAAAGATCATTGGGAGCTCTCTTCCCACCACGAAGCACATTTACTACACTCGATGCAGGCGAAAGGCAATAAACTTTGTGAAGGACTCCGCACACCCCTTACGTAAACTGTTTTCCCTCTGCCATCTGGTTGGCGGTACCATAGCACTCGAGCCCTTACATTCAGATTGGGGAACAGCTTTTCCCCCCAAGCCATCAGGCTCTTGAATTCTCAGTACATTTGTGGATAATGTACCATGGTCTTTTACTGTATACGTCTTAATATTTTAACATTTCAATGTGTTTAACTTCTAACTGATATTTATGTAAGTATGCTCCATGGTCCTGGAGAAACACTACCTCGTCTTTACTGTGCAAGGATAGTAAAAACAACAAATAAAGGTAACTTGACTTGATGACAATGACTAAATGAACTCCTTCGTGAATTTTAACTTTGAGATGGATAAATAAGAGAATAAATCAAGGACATGCCATTCTTCATGAATCCCCAGCAGTGCTTACTGGGGAAACTTCTCAAGTCTTCTGCATAAATAGGATAAGAAATGGAGGAAGTATTGGCTGTCAAATTCTGAGAGGCCTCAATTGTCCTTTTGGCACTGAGTCATGGAGGATGTAGGCCCTTAATGGACTGATAAGAAGCTGTCACTTACCAATGACACACCACTCTGAAGTCTCAAGTGGGAGGTAGTTGGCAACACCATTATCTGTCATATTTCTTGATGGATTTTTAAACAGCATATAGAGTTGGCTGACAATAACACTGACACGACACAAAAGCCACTTGTAACTCATCTTAGTGCACCAACCTCCATCTGACTCCCATATCCTTGGAAGGCAGGAGGCAGCACATTAAAGCAGACTGTTCACGCTCTAGCATCTAAAACTCTTGTGAACACACCCATTTGTCTCTCAGCTCATCGGGTGCTGGTTCAAGCCCTACTCTGTACATTTGAACATACAATCTGGTCTGTGGCTGCAGTGTAATATTTGAACATCCCAGGGCAGAATGAGTTAAAATTGGCGAGTAGTTGTAAATCCCAGCACAGCAGTGGTAGAGAAGGAAGGGCTTGTTTGGGTCTTCAAATCCTTGAAAACACAGAATATGTTCTTTGAAAGGCTAATGTTCCTTCGTCTATATTGGAGGTAATCTTATCACTTTCTCTCAGTGTTAAAGTTGTGATATAATTTTTAGTTTAACGAACCTTTGTGGAGAATTTTTTTTAAAGGAATTGAATTAACTTTAATTTGAAATGTGTGATCCATTTGGAGAGATGTTCTAACCTGCACATCCCCTGCATTCTTTCATCCTTGAAACTTTGCATATTTTTACGTTTCCAAGACATTGGATCCATCTTCTGTTCATTGGTACATCCTTAAATACAGCAACGAGCAACGGAACAGCCAGAATTCCCTGTAAATTACATTCTCTCCACTGATGGAGCCAACAAAATGGCTCAGAAAATCCTGCTCCAACTTGTGTTGTCTGTTACCCTGCATGGAAAGATCTGATGTTAAGGGCCTCTTTCAGGTTCATGAGCCTGAATTGAGGCGTGTATTCCTCCACTTGGAACTGAAACTTGGCTGAGAGCTTCCAGCCAAAGACGGATAACCCACAGGCCAAAGGGGTGACGATGAAGAACTTCCTCCATCTGTCAGTGGATAGGATTTTCCATGCTTTGTAGAGTGGTTTTATTCTGTGGAAATAAATGCAGGGACACAGGTAATGTTCAAGTCAAGTTTATTGCCATCTGATTGTACAAGTACAACCCAATAAGACAGCATTCTGCGGCCCTCAGTGGAAAAAAAAAGAAGACTTACAACAAGTCATAAACCCACATACTGACAAACAATACATATGCAAGACAACTATTTCATTCACACAAACAAATAAATAAATAACTATTGTTTCATGAATATGAGAGTCTCAAATGGTTAGTGTGAGCAGTTCCTTTGGTCGTTCAGCATTCACACTGGCCATGGGAAGAAGATGTGCCTCAGCCTGGTGGTGCTAGCTCTGATCCTCCTGTATCCTTTCACCGACAGGAACAGCTGAAAATTGCAGTGTACAGGGTGGAAGGGGTCCTTGATGATTTTGCACGCCCTCTTCAGAGAATGATCTTGGTTGATCACTTCAATGGGGTGGAGGGAGACTCCATTGATCCTCTCTGCCACTCTTATGGTCCGGTGGATTAACCTCCGATCCATTTCTCTGCAGAAACTGTACCACACTGTGATGCAGCAGGCCAGGACGCTCTTGATAGAGCTCCTGTAGAAGGATAGCATAATGGTGGCCAGTAGCCTTGCCTGTTTCAGTCCGGATGGATAGACGTCAGGAGTGGAATTGAGCCTTAGGAATACATTTTTGTATTTTTTTCAATCCGTACCCATTTTTAATCCTAAATCCTTTTTTAATTCATTAGATTCTGTTATTTCTTCTTATATATGGCAGGGAAAACAACCACATATAAAAGAACCCCATCTTCAGAAAACTATTTGGAATGGGGGAATGCCACTCCAAATTTTAGATTTGGGCGATTAATATACACAGATGAATTATTATTTATTATTAAAATTTGATGAATTAGTAATTCGCCCTTCTTGGGCAGAAATGGAACTGAATGTTTCCAAGAAACCATTTATGTTGGCAACTTTAGGTTCTGCTTTACATTTTTCATTTTCTAAATTGACACCGAATCCGATAATGAGAATAGATTGAGAATATGGGCTCAATTTAAGAAATTTGTGGTTATAATAATTTTTTTCTGGCTAGTTCTATTAAAGATAACCATTTTATCCACCATTATTAGATGAAGGCTTTAAGGTATAGGTTTGGTATTAACATTTTAAAGATTTATTTATTTGAAATAACTTTGCTTCTTTTGAACAATGGTCAGTTAAATTCAAGCTCTCTAAATATCCTTAGATATTTGCAAGTTAGCCATTTGGTTCAGTCTAAATTGAACACTTTTCCTTGAATCACAGACTCATATTCTTGATTTACTTTTTGATTTACAATTTGTTCACAGTGGACTGATTTCATGCATTTTTATTGATTTATTGGATTTAAGATTAGTCTCAATGGCTAAGATTAAAAATGACTGGGAACGTGATCTTTAATGTAACTTTTTCAGATGCGGATTGGTTTTCCATTCTTAGTTTGATCAATATGTCCTCGTTTTGTGCAAGGCCCTGTTTATTACAATTTAAGGTGATATGCAGAATACACACGTCTAAACTCAAATGATCCTGTTTCTATGCGGATGTTGATCCATTTTGTAAAAAGTGTAACATTTTTGAAGCCTCACTGATTCATATGTTTTGGGACTGTACTAATTACAAAGTTATTAGCAGAATATTTTAAATTCTTTGCCAATTATTTTTAAGATTCAATTAGATTCTTTGGCTTTTCTTGTGAACCAAATAAACTTTTATCGGCTTCTCAAGACAGAGTTTTAGCTTTTAACATGTTGATAGCCGGACGAGCAGTTTTAATGAAATGGAAAGAAGAACGTTCACCAACTCCTACACAGTGGCTACAGGATGTAATGTCATATCTAATCTTAGAGAATATTAGGTATAGCATTAAAGATAAAAAGTTTCAGTTCGACAAGGTATGGGGCCCTTTTATAGAATATTATCATAATTGACAGTTTTAGATGATTTGGGAGCTCTAGTCCTGGTCCGTCCGTCTACTGGAGATCGTGACTTGATCGATCTTTGTATTTTTCTTGTAACCTTGCTTAAGAGGGAGGGGGTAGATTAGTTCTAGTTTTAGGTTTTTTTTCTTTTAGATAAATGGATTTATGGTGTTTAATTATTATCCTGTGTAATATCCTTTTCTTTTAAATCTTATTAAGATATAATGTGATTTTCTGTAATAGTATTTAAGGGATGGAATTTAAAATATGGCATTCTGTGAATCTACTTTAATTTTGTTAGGTATGCGTTATTATTTTGTCTTGCTTTTTAATATTTTGTATATGGATTGTTGTGTTAAACTCAATAAAATATTTTGTAAAGGAATGAAGTTATTCAACCCTCAAGAGAAAATTCCACCTGAGCTAGATTTATTGTTTTTATTCGTTTACAAGTCATCAAGAAAATTGCTGGTGGTCAAAATAATGCTTCTCGATTGTCAGTTAGCAGTTACTGTATATACTTGTGTAGTAGTCAAGTTTTTTGGACCAATTTTTCAGGTCAAATTTGGTGGGGTCAGTTTTTGACCACGGTAAGTACCTGTGTCGGTCAAGGCTTTGGGATTTCGAATGGGTGGGCGGCCGGGGAGAAGGTGGACAGCTGGGGCCTAGGAGAGAGTCTGTGGCTGGGGCAGCGGGAGTTCTGATGGTTGAGTGCCCGGGTTGAGGGTGGGCGGTCAGGGCTTCAGGAACTACAGTGAGTGGGTGGTAAGGGTACCAAGAGCTCGGATGGGCAGGCAGTCGGGGTCAGAAATTGGAGGGGGTTGACTTTAAACAAATGTAGACAGGTACCATATGTACTCATGTAATAGTCGATTCCGTGTAAAAGTCGACCCCCTCCAATTTTTGACCCCGACTGCCTGCCCATCCGAGCTCTTGGTACCCTTACCACCCACCCACAGCTTTCTAACTGGTGTGCTTTTTCGGAAAGGTAATACATAGTGCTGTCGAGGGCAATGCAGTTGAAGTTGTCTGCACAGAGGTCCGTAAGGCATGGACAGAGTTGCACATAGCAATGACCCGTGAGATCGACATGAGCTTTCTTGACCTCCAGCTTTGATTGATCCTGATGTGAAAGATGTTGTTAGCACTAATTAACCAAGGCAATCACTAATTAAATGGAGTGCGAATGCAAAATGTTGCTTTGCAGGGAGACCAAGGATCGCAGCAAAAAAAAATTAACAAGTGATTCAGAAAGCTGACGGAATGTTGGCCTTTAATGCAAAGAGCATGGAGTTAGAAGGAAAGGAGTTTCATAGCAACTTTGCAGGACATCGATGGTAAACCATTCCCACATTATAGGTCATCTCCCAGCTTCTCACCCACATATTTGACCTAATTACATCCCAGACACCTTTTAACAACCTGCTATCTCATCCATGTTCATATCGTCAGCAAATCTGACAACAGTACTCCCCGAACCTTCGCTCAAGTCCTTCATATTGATTACAAACTGTTAAAACCCTAGGGGTGAGTTCTGTGGCACCCAACCAGTCCTGAATTCTCTCTTGCACCACTTTTTATATCTTGCCAACCGTTTCCTGTTAGACTGCAATTCTCTGACTTAACTCCCATGAAGAAGTGTTGGACACTTTTATTAATTGAAGTTATCATTGAGTTTAGGATAACTTAAGCCAAATGTCCTAATTCTGTTCCTCTCTCTCAGAGTCTTATGGTCCAATTTTAAAGTACTTTCTAAAGTATTTTAGTGTTTCCTATTCTATTTCAGAATATTAAAAATCTTCAGCAATAATCCAGAATTTCAGCTAATTTTTGATTCCTTTCTTCTTGCCTTGTGTTTCCAGCCTTGATACAATAAGACTCAGTAATTTAAAATTCTTGATTGAGCCAGTTTCTTTACACTGTAATACCACCTCTCTGACACCAGATGGCAATGCTGCACCATAGACTGTGCCATGTGCTCAAATGGTGAACAACTTTACTATCGAAAGGCATGTGAAATCACAAAGACCACCAGTATAATAATTCTTTTCAATGTGGCTTGACTTTAACACGATGAGGAATATGATGATAAACTTTTGCATGTCATTTGGAGCATTGCATTCTGTTCTGGACGCCTCATTACTAGAAGGCTGTAGAGCAGAGGTTCTCAACCTTTTATTTTTTACTCACATACCACCTTAAGCAATCCCTTACTAATCACAAAGCACTCATGGCATAGGGAATACTTAAAGTGGTATTTGGTTTAGAGGAGATATATTTTTTTTTCGCACAGAGAATGGTGGGTGCCTGGACTGCATTGCCTGGGATGGTGGTGGGGGCTGGTACAATAAGGATTTCAAAAGACTCTGATAGGGACATGGATGTCAGAAAAATAGAAGGTTATGGGTGTGAGGCAGAGTTGGTTTACACAGGTCATCACAACATTTGTGGGTTGTCGGGCCTGGGCATTGTGCTGTGATGCTCTGTTTTAATTCACGCCCCTCTACTGTTTCAATTGGCATGAAATGCCTCGTGAAATGTTTGCATCAAATGGTGACAGATATGCCCCACTCCGTGATGCTCCTTTTAGAATATGGTAGGGTAAGTTAAACTTGGTAATGTTGGGAACAATTACCATTGGTGTGGCAACCATTTGATTGTAACACACGTGGAACTGGTAAGAGAGTCATCATTTAAGGGAAAGGGAGCAGAAAAGATTTGCAAGGATGTCACTGGAACTGAAGGGGTTGTGCTGGGAAGGCTGGGCTGTTTCCCTGGAGTTGACGGAGTGACCTCATGGACATACATCAATCACAAGGGGCACAGAGACAGGGGAGTCTAAAATGAGGGGTCCTAGATTTCAAGTGAGTGGGGTGAACCTACGGGGAAATTTCTTCTCATAGATGATGGAATGAGTTGGCAGAAAAAGCTGTAGGGCAGGTACACTTACAACATTTAAAAAAAAATTTAGACACGCTCATGGATAGAAACAGTTTCAAGAGATGTGGGAGAAGCTTAGGAAAATGGGACGAGCTCAGGGAAGAATGGGAGCGTTGGGCTGAAGGGATTTTTCCATCCTGTAAAAAGCCATAACCCTATGAACCCTGCATTACCAAACCCCGAACCACCTTTCATCCTTCTGCCCAATCCTTCCACTCAGTCATTGTTATGCCCACGAGACCCTGACCCAGCCGCAAGTCAAGTTTATTGTCATCTGATGGTCCAAATACAACTTGATGAAACAGTGTTCTCTGATCCTCGGCGCAAAACATGTAGGTGCACAACCAGACATAACCCACATATAGACAAGCATTCACATGCAGGACAAGAATTTGCATATACAAATAAATAAAAAATAAATATAGTTTAGTTAACATCAGAGTCTGGGAGGGTTAGTGTGAGCAGTTCCTTTGTTTGTTCAGCATTCTCACTGCCCATGGGAAGCCTGGTGATACTGGTTCTAATACTCCTGTATCTCTTTCCCAACAGGATCAGCTGAAAGATGTTGTGTGTGTGTTTGGGGGGGGGGGGGGCGGGGGTGAAAAGGGTCCTCGATGATTTTGGGCGCCTTCAGACAACGAACAGTGTCTGCCTTCCATTCCCTGACCGTCCAATCCTCTCAGATGGGACCCTGAGTTCCACTGCTCCAATTGCCCACACTACTCACCATCGCAGGACCAATCCTCTGCCAAGGTTCCCCGACCACCCCCTGAGAGATGCACATCTTCCTATCAAGACGAGAAAGGCCCAGGCCTGAAATGTCAACACCCTTTTGCACCCAATGAATGCTGCCCAACCCGCTGAGTTTCTCCAGTGTTTTTTTTTTGTGTCCTGCGCAGATCAATAAACTCTCTAAACACAGCACCATTCCATCTCGAGAGCAGTCTGTGAATAAACTCATGAATATTTCAAATGGGATCTGGCACAGTTCTGAAAGTAAAATCTCAAGTGATGGCAAAATGTTTATCAATCGATTCATTCCAAATTACTAGTTTGGCTGACACAGATTTTTTTCAAGAGCACTGTTAAACTTGCAAACATTATTGATCTGCACATCTTCTAGGGTGTTTGATATTTTAACATTGAACACAAGTTTCTTGCTTGATTGATGAAAAGGATTGTCAAACATGTCACAGGCAGAGCAAAGCCTTCAGAGTTGTTGTGCATCTGTCTTTTAGTTCTTTTAGTTCAGGAGACTCGAGTGCACTGTGTTAAGTCAATATAAAGCCAGTTATAATCTTAGCTTTGGAAGTAATGACCACAATGGCTCAGAAATTCAATGGAATATTTGCACAGTAGAGGGACACCAATGCCTCTGAGTGTAAAGCCCTGAAAAAGATAGTAGATACAGCCCAGGACATCACGGGTAAAACCCTCGAGAACATCTACAGGAAACGCTGCTGTCGGAGAGTGGCATTGATCATCAAGGAGCCACACAACCCAACACATGCTCTGTTCTCGCTACTGCCATCAGAAAAGAGGTATAGGTGGCACGAGGCTCACGCCACCAGATTCAGGAACAGCTCCCCCTCCGCCATCAGACTGCGAACATATATTTATATATCTCTTGATATTTATGGTCTCTTCTTCTGACTTGCATTTATTATTATTAATATTTCCAATCTTACCATGGATGGACTATATGTGACTCCAGACCCATCAATGCTATTTCATGTGGGTCTTAGTTAGGGTGGACAAACAAATCTGGTATTGCCAGTAATCTTCACACAAGTGTTAAAATGCTCATAATTTAACTCCCCCAACGTCTAAAATTACAATGAATCTGCATTGTCTGAACTCATTGTAGTTATACAGTGCCTGAACTGACGAAAATCTCAGAAGAATCCAGATTTATTGCCATCCCATTGCACCGCCACCCTTTCATGTGGCGGGCCAGGTAATGTGTGGGGAATGGGAAACAGAGCTCACCAGTATCTGATGAAACCACTTGTCGGTCTGGAATGTGGACTCCGCCTCCCTCTCTACAGATGCTGACTTACCTGCTGAGTATCTCTTAGTGTTCATTTCACGGAATGGTTTTGGCTGAAAAGCAGCTCCATGCTCTTGCCTTTGGGAGGAATATTAAAGGCAAGGACTGCTGTGGAAGTAAGGGTCTGCCTTCCATTCCCTGACCGTCCAATCCTCTCAGATGGGACCCTGAGTTCCACCGCTCCAATTGCCCACACTACTCACCATCCCAAAGATGTAAGGGTGTGCCTCACTGCTTTGCAGAAGAATGCAGAGGGCTGTAAATATTCAGAGAAGTGAGAGGAGCCATGTCGTGTGTTGCCAGTTAATCTCCATCAGATCAGGTGATGTGCCTTCCCGGGAATTTCACCCGGGTCCAAGTAGGGACACCGCTTGCCCGCACTGTGTAAAGGCCAACTGCTACCATCAGGAAGGAGGTACAGGAGCCTGAAGACACACACTCAATGCTACAAAAATAGCTCCTTCCCCCTCTGCTATCAGGTTTCTGAACAGACAATGAACAGATAGTACAGATACTACCTCACATTTCATTTTTTATTGCACAATTTATTTGTTTATTTACTTTTAAAAATCTTGCTTTAGGAATTTTAATTTATAGTTTTGTGCCTGTTATGCACCATACTACTGCCGTAAAACAACAAATTTCACGACGTTCATGATATCAAACCTTATTCTGCTTCTGATTTTGATTCCACGCGGAGACTCGGGTTGTTACCCTCGCGCCATTATCGTGAGATTCTCCACCTCTTCTCCGTAGTGTGACTCATCGTTGCCACCTGCCAACTTGGTGACACGGTTGGAGCTGGATCTGGCGGTGCAGTTGTGGATCAGCAGGGTGAACAGGAGTGGGCTGAGCACACAGCCCTGAGGTGTGGCGGTGCTCAGCGTGACGGTGCTCGATGTTCTGCTACTGACCCAGACAGACTGTGGTCTTTGTTAGGTTTCAGGACCGTAAAGATCCGAAGAGAAGAGGACATCTGCAGGATGGAGAGGTGTGTGTGACTCTGCCCCATTCAATCTCCGCTCTTATTTTAGAGACACAGCTCAGTAAAAGGCCTTTCCGGCCCATGAGCCCGCACTGCCCAATTACACCCATGTGACCAATTAGTCTCCAAACCCTGTATGTCTTTGGAAGATGGGAGGAAACTGGAGTACACAGAGGAAACCCAAGTGGTGATGGGGAGAATGTACAAACTTCTTACCGACCGCAAGTGATTCAAAGCCAAGTCACTGGCGCTGTGCTAACCGCCACACTAAATGTGTCTCTTGTGAAAATATTTACACCTGCCTGGTGTAAGGTAAAAACATCATGAGATGGGACCGGAGAAGGAGTCACCCAGTACTAAGGAGTAACAGGATGCAGGTGTGACCTTGTACGCTCAAGATAAGTGTGGCAATAACAAGAATGATGTGCAGCAGGCTAACAGAGAAGGGTAGCAACAGCTAATTCATTGGACAATGTCATGGTATGATAATTTACTAAGTGCGTGTCCTGGGGTATAAAAAAAACACCACTTGCTGATATCGGGAGAATGCGCCTTCTCCAACTAACACTGTTAGTTGTAAGTGTTACAATCTGGTAATAAAGAACCTTGATTTCGACTCAGTCTGGTGTCTGACTCACTCATTCATGAACAAAGCAGACCTAACACTGGACAAGACAGGACTAAGGTGGATCTCAGGCCCAACCCAGTGGGAGCAAGATGTGCTTGGGCACTAACAGGGAAGGGAGAGGACTATCTTTGGTCGTGTTCAACAGGGAGCTGCAGCATGTGGATATGACCAAATTCCTCTCATGCTGCTTGTAGCTGCTTGCATCAGAGGGGGTGGACAATGTACATGATGGTGGCTTCAACTCTCTCCTGTCCCCATGACCCCACAGAAAGGTGGGTGATATGCCCACAGAAAGGTGGGTGATATGCCCACACAGAAGTGGGGTAACTTTCCCCATTTGTCCTTGGGGCACTCAAACCTGCAGCCAAACTATTGCACTGGAATATTTACATACATACAACATGGTAACAGGCCCTTCTAGCCCACGAGTCTGTGCCGCTCAAATACACCCAATTAACTTCGTTTTTGGAGGAACCTGGGGCACCAGGAGGAATCCCACACAGATACAGGGAGAAAGTACAAACTACTTACAGACAGCACCGGATTCGAACCCACGTCGCTGGCACTGTAATAGCTTTGCATTAACCACCTCATTGACAAAAGGCAAAGGAGGAAAAACCCAACACCCAACCCCAACCCACCAATTTTCCCCTGCAACCGCTGCAACCTTGTCTGCCTGTCCCGCATCGGACTTGTCAGCCACAAACGAGCCTGCAGCTGACGTGGACATTTACCCCCTCCATAAATCTTCGTCCGCGAAGCCAAGCCAAAGAAGAAACCATTATAGTAACCGTGTTCCATGCTACACTAACTGTTGTATTTGTTTCTCTGTCTAGAACAATTCGAAGTTTACCTTGTTCTGACACATTTCACATCACAATACAATGTCTTGCAAAGTCAGCGTTGGTTTTTATGTGAGGTCTGATAACAATTGGCTTCCACCTTTCCTGACCCCTGGATAAAGGGATGTGGTCCCAATTGTAGGCAAATGGGATGAGCTGGGGAGACAACTGGTCAGCATGGACAAGTTCCCCTGCTGTACAACTCAATGTCAATATGACTCCAGTCTACATTGTAAGATGAACTGCCTGAATTAGAAAAGGTCACCTTCATCTAAATATTCTATTCATGACTTCAGGGCCAACTCTTATTGCCTGTAAATCATTTGAATCTGGTCTTTAAACTGTACACTTCTGAGGGGAATAAAGAGATGACCACAGTCTCACAGTCTGGGACCATTGAGGTGCCAGTACTGGTTAGGGTGACAGATTCCTGTCTAAAGGAAATCAGTGAACCAGACGGGGTTTTTATGACAATCTGGTTGTTTCATGGTTAGAATGAGAAGAAGTGGCTTTTGTTCCAGATGTGATTGATTGTCATTTAATTAACGGAATTTAACATTTACCAGTTGATGTGAGTAGATTCCGACATGCTTTTCAATCTTTGTCCTTTATTCTTGGAACTGCCAGTCAGTGGAATCCCAAAGGGATTGCCTCCATGTACCCAAGGAGTTTGCAAATTTGTGGGAGGTGTGGACAGTGGACAGAGAGTCGGTGGGGGGGGGGGGGGGGGTGCTGCTCACCACTGACATTACAGAATGAGCTGGACTGTCTCTCCGGGACATCACATGCCAACAACCAAGGAGATCTCTGTCCTACGATGAAATTAACCTGACAACAAGCTTTCCTTTTGAGTAGTGGACCAGGTTCATCGGATATCTACGCTTGCCTGTGCCCCCTCCGTGGATGCTCACATGCACATGTGATCACTCCACGGACATGTATGCTTATCCGTTATCACGCCGCAGAAGTAAACATTCCAATGCTCTCTCCATAGATGTGTACACCTACGCGAGATCACTCTACAGACACGTATAATCACTCGTGATCATTCTACAGATGTGTATAATCATCCATGATCACTTTTAAACATGTACACACATGTCTGCTCACTCCTTTGAACCTCTGAGATGCATCACCCGGGACAACAATCTCTCTCTCAATGTCAGTAAGTGAGGAGCCAGTCAGAGACATCCATTTGAGGGCTGGAGCTTACTTCCTTGACTGCATTAGGGGCAGTGAGCTGGAGAAGATAATCAACAGCTGGCAGTTTCTAGAAGTAAGCATCAAAATAATTATCATGGTGTTTTATGAACCTGGGCGCTGCAGCAAGTGAGACTTCCAATGTATCTGTACATTGTAGCATGTACGTACCAACAGACTCTTCCTACATTCATTTATAGAGTCATCCACCACAGAATCAGGTCATTCAGCCATTTACATGACTCCTACATTTATCCCATTTTATTCCCGCACATTTCCATCAAAGTCCCACCAGGATCTCACCAACACATTGGGGCAGTCAACCGACTAACCCGCGCAATGATGACATGTGGGAGCAAACAGCAGCAATCAAGGAAGCCAAGTGATCACAGAGATGGTGGGGAAAACAGACAGGACCAGAGGGTGGAATTGAACCTGGGTCTCCCAGTGTTGTGCGGGTGTGACTCTATTAGCCATGCACTCTGTCGTGCTCTAAAAAAGACACGAGGCTACGAATGTACGCATGCATATTTGTCAAATGACATTAATGATCAGCTTGCTCCCACCCTCAAAAATGACAAGTTAAAATTTCTTGGCATGTCCTCTGTTACAGAGCACAGTTCAACATCTAGTGGAAGCAGGGCATCAGAAAATCAGAAAATGGGGAGACCTCCCCCCCCCCTCCCACCATTTGAGAAGAAGTAGAGGAGACAACCCAACAGGAGGATAACCACGGCGGTGGTCCAGAGAGGAGCTAAGGCTGAAGGACACAGGCTGTTGCTGACCCTAGGCGAGGAACAACCCCACCCCAGCAGGCTGCTAGCGACTTGAGGTCAAGTGACTTGCACAGGACTGTTGGAGACTGGCCGAATGGGTACCAGGTACCGCAACCGGAAGGCAAGAGGGAGCTGGAGGCTCCCTGATCGTGTCAGAGGTTTGGATCTGGAGCTCGGGTTGTCGATGGTCTGGACTGGTGTCCATTTGGCTGCAGAGGCTGCGGGAGCGCTGGAAGGGAATCCACGGACGTTTAATGATAGGGTGTACTCTCTTTTGATTCTCTTTCTTTGGCTGTAAGGGGCGCCGTGCAATTTCTGCAGGCAGTGAATCTCTGCCTGACTTATGGAAGGCTAAAGGAAATTTCATGTAATATCACATTGTCTGCTTCATTACATGACCATCTCATCATGAGTGAAACTTACACAGCTCAGTCTCCAGTCTTCTGTATGCAGTGCCAGCCAGTGATCAACAGGGGGCAGCCAGACCCTGCTGATGACCCCACCCCCCCAACATCCCTCCACCCCCTCACCACTAACCAACTACAAGCCCACTTTCACCCCACCTCATGATAGCAGTGATGATCCACTGCAAAGCGATGGTGACCAAAAAAAATTGCCTGATACGTCAGAGCTCTCGATGGGACTTGTGCAGCCTCAGGTTCAGCTGTGAATCGAGATTCTCTCCACTTATTCCTTCTAAAGTTCCGCTCTTCAGCACTGTGCTTACAGACTATAATTTTAAATCCAAATTATACATCCAACTCTAATTACATGCAAACAGGATTTATGCAAATAATGGTGATATGTGAAAGTTTTTAACAAGTCCTGATTTTCTCCCCCTTTAATTCATTTTAATGTTGTTCTGTCTGTTTTAATGTGATCTGTATTCAAATTCAGGCAAAGACAGAGAGGGTTATGCACCAGGCACAGTCTTTTCCTGTGACCCTTTCCTGGATGCCATGTCTGAGATAATGGCACCGCAGGGTTCAATTCAGGGGGCATTTCTTCTTACTGTGGTGATCAACGATTGGGATAAAAGCTCAGAGGAAAGAAGCAAGATGTTACCAAAACAGGAGGTGTAATTAGCTCTTCACGAGGCCAGAAGATACTGCAAAGAGTTGCTGATGAGGGCAAGAGAAAAGGGACAAAAAAAATGCCATGCTGGCAAGCGTGATTCACTGCATTTTAATTAACAAGAGCAGCGCTTTCACGGAAACCAGTATGGAACCTCGGTTTGGGGAGGAGGCACAGGCTGAGACATAGACAAGGCCACATAAGTCACACAACACATACTCCCGTGACCGCGGTAGCTCTGATTTCCACTCGTGTCCCAAACTGACTGGGAGGCTAGCTTCCCCATGTAAATTGGCCTTCGAATGCAGACAGAATCTGTGGGTGGGAGGGGGGCGGGGGGGAGAGTTGGGCTCTTCTGCCGAGAAAAGCAATACCCAGACATAGGTACCTGTTCAACAGGTTATGGCCTTCTCTACATTGTTGGCTAGAAGGGTCATCTTATTCAAATAGAAAGACTCCAGACCTCCAACAGTGTTTCAATGGATCTCTCATATCACATCCTGTTTAAGTTTAGAAAAAAAATTAGGTATCATGCATTTGATTCGTCGGGGAAATTTGAAGATACATAGCAACCATTTATGTCTCATTTTTATTTGATGTAAATGTTTTTAATGTGATTAGATGTTTTCACTCTTCCAGATGAGATAGAGTCTCACCTTTGTTTTTTGATTCATGGTAGGAACCAAAAACTGCAAAATATATGCAACCCTCAGGATAAGCTGCTCAGCTGTTTATTGTTAGTTGTTTTTTTTTATTATTAGAGTCGGTTAGGTGTTTTATCTTATACAATATTTTTGATTTTTTTTCATTTTCACCCAGTGCAGTGGATGGGTGATCGAGTTTTTATATATATATATATATATATATATATAAACATGTGTGATACAGTATTTACAGTTTTATTCCCTTTTCTTCATTTCTATATTACTTATAAAAACCAATAAAAACGATTGAAAAAGAAAGCATGCTGAACATTACTCCGTTAATCCTGCACTGATCCTGTAAGCTCTCTACAGTCCTGTAACTCTCCCCAGATTCCATCACTCATCAACACACTAGGGGCAATTTACAGTGGCCAGTTAAGCTACCAATCCACACATTTTAGGGAGGTTGGGGGGGGGGGAGGGGGGGTGGTGGAAACCAGAGGTCCTGGAAGAAACTCACAGGGGAGCATGCAAATGCCACATGAACAGCACCTGATATCAGGATTGAATCTGTCACTTCCAATGTGAGATTATGTCAAGTCAGTCAGGCAAAATGGTCGTAGGTTTTTATCACAAGACTTTTGATAGAAGTTGTCTGCAGAATTGGGCTAAATGTAACAAAGACGTCATTGTTTAGGGTGAGTGGAGGAAAATTTAAGGGAGATATCAGAGGTAAGGTTTTTTTTACACAGGGAGTGGTGGGTGTCTGGAATGGTGCTGGAGGCTGCTACAATAGGGACATTTAAAAGACTCCTAGACAGGTACATGGATGTCAGAGAGCTATGGGTGTGAGGGAGGGAAGGACTAGACTGATGGTGGAATAGATTTATATAGGTCGGGACAACATCAAGGGCTTGTACTGTGCTGTTCTATGAATCAGGAGATATCTGGGGTGAGGTTAAGAATGAAGATTTATAGATATGAATTAGGATTAAAAAAAAGTCAATCTTTTTGTTTGATTGTGGGAAATGTTGGAGGAGTGTTGAAAATAATGAAGTGGGTCTGGATGAAAGGGACAGGTTTGTTGGAATTTTGTAACCAATTTCCAAGACTTTTTGCTAGCTTCCTGCACTCGGTGCAGAAACTGACCAGGGAGTGACTCTGGGAGTGAAAGAAAGGGGCAGAGTCACAGAAGAGGAACTAATCAGTTTTATGATGATGTGTAGTGTGCAACCACCAGGGTTCTACTGCATCTTGTTGGAATGACTCAACTCCTGTTTCCTTTCATGTCTGCCACTATCTCAAGGCTGGCAGAATGGATCGAGGAACACTTAGACTCCTCTTGATTGGGGTATGAAGATATTTAAATTTAGGTTTATAAAATTTAAACTTACAGCATGGTAACAGGCCCTTTCGGCCCACAAGCCCGTGCCACCCAATTGACCTACAACTCCTGGTACATTTATTTTGAATGGTGGAATTTAATGCAGACAAGTGTGTGGCATTTTGGAAGGACATACCAAGAAAGGACATACACGGTAAATGGTAGGGCACTGAGGAGGGCAGTAGAACAGAGGGATCTGGGAATATGCCTTTGGCATATTGGCCATAAATCAAAGTATTGAATAAAGAAGTTGGGATGGCAAAGTTGTATAAGACATTGGTGAAGCCAAATTTGGAGGATTGTGTGCAGTTTTGGTCACCTAACTACAGGAAAGATATCAATAAGATAGAAAGAGTGCAGAAAATATTTACTAGGATGCTGCCTGGACTTCAGGAACTGAGTTACAGAGTAAGGTTGAACAGGTTAGGACTTTATTCCCTGGAGAATAGAGAATGAGGGGAGATTTGATGGAGGTATTTAAAATTATGAGGGGGAGAGACAGAGTAAATGTAGATAGACTTTTTCCACTGAGGGTAGGCAAGAGACAAACCAGAGGCCATAGGCTGAGAGTGAATGGGGAAAAGTTTAAGGGGAACATGAGGGGGAAATTTCTTCACACAGAGAGAGGTGGGGGTGTGGAACGAGCTTCCAGCTGAAGTGGTGAATGCGAGCTCAATTTTAATATTTAAGAGGAGTTTGGATAGGTATATGAATGGGAGGTATGGAGGGCTATGCACGTCACTGGGACTAGGCAAAAAAAAAGGTTTGGCACAGACTAGAAGGGCTGAAGAGGCCTGTTTCTGTGCAGTAATGTTATATGGGTCGATGGGAGGAAACTGGAGCTCTCGGAAGAAACCCATGCAGACATGGGGAGAACATACAAACACCTTACAGACAGCACAGGATTCGAACCTGGGTCACTGGTGCTGTAACAGTGTTGTGCTGCAGGATGGATGGGATCAGGCCACACAAGAGATAGATTAGGCAGCCAAGGCTATCATTTTCAGCGTGGAAACCCAAGAAATAATTTTGCTTTGACTTGGAAAATCTCTCCAATTTTGAGTATGTTGGGGCCAGAGACAAAAAGTAGGAAAAGCTTATTTAAGAGTCCAATGAAGAATCTTCCTTCATCAGAACCACAATGCATTGTAATGAAGACTAATGATTTTGCCTTTGGCAAAACTCTGCAAAATCTCTTCGAGGGATGAAGAAGTTCTCCTTTGGAAACACAGAGACTGCAGACTTTCATCTATTTCTTATTTGGAACGAAGACTTGCAGATCAAAATATTCGAGTCAAGCTACTGGAGATAAAGAACGCTCTTCACTGCATTTGTGAAGATAACATTGACGAGATGCCATGCCAAGGGTGTACGATCCCTTCTTGTTGGTTCTGGCTTCGGGCAAAGTTGCACAGCTGAACTCGATGAACGTCTGTAACTACAAGGGCCCTTTCAGCTTGCAAATGACTGTAATTAGGTTTGCTTTCAGCTTCGAATGGAGGCAGTCTTTCAATCATCCATCCTGGACTGAATCCAAACTCTGGATAATTAATGGGCCTGATTTTCTTCCCTAGTGTCAAGGCCCCTCTGATGGATTCTCTGTCCCTTCTCTTGAATGTGAGTGACAGCATCCATGCAGTGAACTTTTAGAAAAGCAAGTTATTTACATCCAATTTTATAAGCCTTCAAACTCGTTATGTACATTGATGCCAATTGGGGTATTGGCCTTGTTTTGTCATTGTAATTTTCACCAGAATAGTGATATCTGCCACAATTAGAAAGAACTAATATTTGGCTCAATTGGATGTTAATTCAGCACTTTCACTTGCAGAACCCATCTGTAACCTCTCTGCGTCTTTTAGACCATCCAAAAACATAACAATCAAAGCAGGTGCCCACCATTTTTATAATTAGAACTTGGCTTCCATTTTTGTACAGAGATTTATCTGGAAGAGCACAATCTAAATCTGTTTTCAGTCAACCTCAGCCTTATTTTTATCCAAATTATTTGTGGGGGCATGGTAACAGGCCCTTTCGGACCACAAGCCCTGGCACCCAATTACACCCAATTGGCCTGCACTCCCAGTATATTTTGAAGGGTGGGAAGAAACCGGAGCACCTGGAGGAAACCCACACAGACACAGGGAGAACATATAATCTCCTTACAGCCGGTGCTGGATTTGAACCCTGGTCACCGGCGTTGTAACAGCTTTATACTAACTGCTACACTCATCATGCTACCCCTATGTGTCTTGAGTCAGAGATACTCGCTGCATCTTTTAGACCATCCAAGAATATAATTTTTGCAATAATCAAAGCAGGTGCCTGCCATTTTGATAATGAGAAGCTGGCTTCCTTTTGACTACAGAGATTTCTCTGTAAAAACATAATCTGAAGCCAAATCTGTTTGCAGTCAATCCCAGCCTTATTTTTATCTGAAATGTCTATGGGATGTTTATGCCTATAAAATCCATTTCCCAACCTCCCCCTCAATAATAACTTTTATTTTAATGTAATCTTATGATAATGAAGCACCTTTGCATGCTCTGAAGACTGGAAAGGGGCAATGAATGATAGATCTGGTGCTTCCTCGGTTGGTTCTTCTACCTGAGCGTTCGGAGCATCACTTCCTCTTTCAACGTGGTTTTGGGGCAGCTGGCGGTTGTAAGAGAATGGGGTGGGGTGAGGCTTTGGGAAGGCTGCAAGCCTCAAACCATCTTGATTCTGTTGACAGCGACCTAGACAGTCTTTCCAGTTCCCTGCTTCTTTCAAGGGCTTCCTCAAAGCCCACCACTGCTTGGAAACTTTCTTTATCCACTGCATTGTAGGAGCGTCACGCTTTCAGACAGACCATCTTTTAAGCAAGTAATTCTCTCTCAAGGAGGTACAGCACTATTTCAGATAAGAATCCACAGGGCAGAGAGGATCACTGGAGTCTCCCTCCCCACCATCGACACAATCTACTGGGATCGTTGTTTGAAGAGGGTTCGCAAAATAATTGAGGACTCTTTCCACCACTCACACAGCATTTTTAAGTTCCTTCTATCAGGAAAGAGATGCAGGAGGATCAGAGCCAGCACTGGGCTGAGAAACAGTTTCTTCCCACGTATACTGAGAATGCCGAGCGACAAAAGGGACAGCTCACACTAACCATCTGAGACTGTAAAATTAATTAAACAAAATTTATTTATTTATTTATTTGCATATACAGTATGTATATTTGCCCTTTGCATGTATGGTTTGTCTGCACGTGTGTTATGTCTGGTTGTGTATCTGCATGTTTTTCACCGAGGACCGGAGAACTTGGTTTTGTCAGGTTGTACTTGCATAATCGGATGATAATAAACTTGAACTTGAACTAGAACCACAAGTGCCCTGGCCAACATTTATCCCCACATCAATAACACCCAGCAACACCTGAACTAGTCATTATTACATGAGCAGCAATTTGCCAATTGGAACCTGCTTATATTTCAATCTTGATCACAGCTAAAATAAATCCTCATGTGCTGGGCGGTGCTTTGGTTCATCCTTAGATCAGGATAGGCTCTATAGAAATACTAGAACTTATTATTTCTCCATGTGATGTATCATTTTACCACATTAAAGATGGAAATTCCATCATGGGGCCAAGGAAGCAGCAGAGCCGGCCTCATTAAATATATTGATACGGTTAGAAAGACTTTTTGCATATTAGGGGAATTAGGGGTTCGAGGTGAAGCTGAGTCCATGGCCAGATCAGCCATGATCTTATTGAATGACGGAGAAGACGCCATGGGCTGGATCACCGATTCTGGCTCCTGTTTCTGATGTCTTTATGTTTTGTCCATTGAAGCATCAGATGCGGAATGACCTCAGGAAAGCAGCCCACATCAGAGCCACTGTGTCAACAATGACATGTTTAACGGAAGTTTTTACTGTCTGCCCTCGCACATCTTCCAGGTCAATATACAGAGCATATTTCCCCCAACGTGCTTCCTGCCTTATCCAATTCTACCACAACCAAGAAAGCTCTTTTTTTTTCTTTGTGCAGCTAATCAAGCCTGAACAACACCGATTCTGATGTTTCAGCACTCCCTTGGTACAGCACCCGTGCTCTGAACAACCTTGTGGTTCAGGAAACCTTGGGATTCATTGTGATGTACTGTCCACATCAGTGACAGGGATCTCCCAGAGCCAACCTCCTCAATTCCGTGCCTCACTCCCAAGCTCATATCTCTGTCCATAGCCTCATGTACCATCCTGTAAATCGGAGGAACCTCACTTGATTTTCCATCTGGTCATTCTCCAACTGAACAGCATTAAATCGAACTTCTGCGGTTTCTACTACCCGACTCTCCATTCTCCCTCCCTTCTCTGTCTCCTTTCCTCCATCTCCTTCCCTCTCCCTTCACCGATAATCCCTCCTTCCCCTACTTGCTCCTGTGCCCTCCCTCCCTTATCCACCTTCTGCCTTTGGGACAGTGCTCCTCCCCCTGCCCCCTCCCCTCCCATTTTGTTTGGGTGCCTGTCTACATTCTGCTCAAGCCTGAAACTTGAGTTTTCCCAGCATTGTCTTTTTACTTCATCCACGGTGTCTGCGGTTGATTCAGGAGCCCAGGGGACACCACAAACTCGCCCCTCGCTCTGCGTGATGGGGTTCAGTTGGATGACAAAAAATAGACTGGTTTGCATCCAGGAGTTTGGAAACAGAGAATGTTTTGCCACTCTGCATTAATATTTAGTCCAGGTTTTCTCATTGCAACAAGGGCAAAATTCAGAGCAAAATGACTGTGGGTTTTATTGTAAGTAGAATAAATTTGGTGAGGCTGTGAATGGTTGTGAGACAGCTCTCTTAGGATTGTAAAAGGTTAGAGCTCGAAATAAATGAAACAAAATAAAACCATCCTAGTAAACAAAGGCACACACTTCTTTGATATGCAATGGACGTAATGCAGGTCCATAAAGTGTGGATGAGAGGGTTAGTTGGCCAAGTGATCCATATGTTGACAGAATGACACTCACATTACCCTGGTGGTGCTTAATCCCTTACTAATCACAGAGCACCTAAGGCACAGGAAATACTTGAATGTGGGATGTGAGTGGAAAGAAAAAGGTTGAGAACCACTGGGTTAGTTGCTTCAACTTCAGGCCTACAGACAGAAGTGGAATGAAAAACTTCTTCCCTGCAGTAAAAAAAATCCTAATCAACTGGAAAACCTCAGCGGGTCGAAATCCATCAGTGGGAACAATAGAACTTCCATTATAGCCCAGTGCATCAGTGGGAGCAATAGAACATTACATTTACAGCCCAGTGCAGGCCCTAAGCCCACTTTGTTGTGTCGACCATGATATTCATACCAAAAAAAATACTAAACCCTCCCTCCCTCATAACTCTATTTTTCTTTCATCCATGAGCCAATGCTGTTGTCCAGCTGCAGTGGTCAGCACAATGCTGTTACACAGCACTAACAACTTGGACCAGTGTTTGAATCCCGCATTGCCTCTAAGGAGTTTGTACGTTCTCCCTGTGTGTCTGTGGGTTTTCCCCAGGGGCTCTGCACCCCCCCTTCAAAACATACTGGGGGGTTGTAGGTCAATTGGGTGTAATTGGGCAGCATGGGCTTGTGGGCCGAAAGGGCCTGTGACCATGCTGCATGTCTAAATGTAGACTAAGAGTCTCTTAAATGCCCCTAATTTTTCAGCCTCCACCTCCATCCCTGGCAAGGCATTCTAAGCACCTGTCTGTTTGTGTAAAAAAAAGTATCTGTTGTCTCCCCTAAACTTTTTTCCCTGAACTTTGTATAGATGCCCCCTGGTGTTTGTACCACTTTGTGGAAAAGGCACTAGCTGTCCACCTTAGCTATGCCACTCAGAATCTTGTAGACCTCTATTAAGTCCCCTTCGTTCCAAAGAGAAAATTCTAAGCTCTGTTAACCTTGCCTCATAAGAGTTATTTTCCAATTCAGGCAATATCCTGGTAAATCTCCTCTGCCCCCTCTCCATAGCTTCCATGTCCTTCCAGAACTGAACACAATACTCTTAAGTTGTAAGGGTTGGAACCCTTCATCAAGACTCTGAAGAAATGTCAGTCTTTCATATGTCATCAAATGTCTCACCAGTATGGTCATATGACAACGTTAGCCTCAGTCATTCACATACCTTGTGCTGGGCATGAGGTTGGCAATCCACCACAACCCCACATTTGTAGACAATGCCACATAGGGAGGGGTAGTTAGTACTGTGGACTTCAACAAATATCAGAGGGAATATGGGTTCTCTCCGGGGGCTCCGGTTTCCTGTCATTCTTCAATAGGTCAATTGGGTGTAGTTGGGTGGCATGGGCTCGTGGGCCACTTACCGTGCTGCATGTCTAAATTTAAATTTAATGAACACAAAATGAACTAATTCTTGACAAATGACCTTCCATGCAGATAAATGAAAGATCTGTTCATTTTGGGCAATAAAGTGGTCAAGACAAAAAAAGATGATAAGAGTTTGTTGTCACATACATGTACAATGTACCAATGTACTGAAATTTGGATTTGCTGTAGCCACACAGATATCTCAGAAACACCACCAATGTTACCATAAATGTCATTGTCACATTATTCCATGAATCAGAAAAAGAGGTCAAATAGTGATTTCAGTTAGTGCAAAGATAGATAATGTTTCAGTATTGCAGAGTTCAGTGACCTGGAGGGTAAAGTACAAAAGCATTAATCACTGAGGCGCGTGCCACACCAAAAACATGGTTACGCAAAGGCAAACTGAACAGTGGTGTCTATTCCTGGAGGGATAGAATTGAAAACAGGGAAAGTTATACTAAAGCTGCAGTGAATCTTGGCCAGACACTCCTAGGGAAGGATATTCCATGCTGATCACCAGTTATTAAAAAGCTACGGGAAACGGCTGAGGAACGGGAGAGAGGGTGGAGTCTGGACGGCTGGAGGGAGGGGTTCGATCAATGGTTTTTTTTTCACCCCTTTTTTTCTCTTTTGAAAATGGGTTTGTTTATGAAGGGTACACGCAATCTATATCATGTATGCTTCAGGTATTATTAGAAAATGACATATAATCTGTTTTTTCATATATTTCAGCCCATGATTTGGATTAATATGTGTGTATGTGGTTTTTAATTAAACTCAATAAAAATATTTAAAAAAAAAGGCTAGAACATCCACATCAGGAAGGAATGAACTTTTAAGGAAAAAAGGGACGAGATGAGATGTACAGAAATGTTTCATATTATGAAATATTTTGATAAAGTAGATAAGGAACAAACTTTTATTTCACTCAAGGGGGAGAGGATAACCAAAGATATTGGTATAAGACGTCATCAACAAATACAACAGCAAACTGAGAAGAAGTTGCATTGACCAATTCTCTTCCAATCCCTCTGTCCATGTCACTCCTCCTTTAAGATGTCCCTTAAAACAGAGTTATCCCTCCAAAGTTTTGGTCATCACCCTGATGTGGTTCAATGTCAAATATTGTTTGATAATGCTCCTGTGAAATGATTTCTGAGACTTTTTGTGTGAATGATATTGGCAAAATCATCGCTGCTGTTAACACATCAAGATTGAATTAATAAGATGCAAATCATTTTCATGCAGATGTCCAATACAAATCTCTGCTTGATAACAGTAATATTTTTAGCAAATAAATTTCACAAATCCTGAACATATAAAATCAGAGGCCGAATGTGATATTTGACTGAAAAGAGGCTGTTGACATTTCTGTCAATTCGTAAAGACTTTGTATTGGCGTCCATGTATGTTTGTATAAGTGAGCTTGCATGTTTAAGTGTATGTGAATGTATGCATTTGCATGTGTCTGTGAGTGAAAGTATGGACATGCAAGTATTTTGGGTGCATGGGTGTGGACATATATGGGCATGTGTGCATGCGTGTTTTTCTGTAAATATACTGAGAAGCAACATGAGTTCAGGATGGACAATATTCTTTCTTGTGTTCTTAAACTTGCTGCAGTGAAACCTCAGTCACAACAGCCCATTGCGAGGAACACTTCTTAAATTTGGCTGTTGACAGAAATGTCAGTATTTCCATCTTCTATTTGCTATATTTGCCAGCTAAGACCTTACCAGTAGGTTTATTACAAGCATGGGTGGCACAGTTAGTGCAGCGGTAGGCGTTCATTGTTATGGCACCAAAGACCTGGGTTCGAATTCGGTGCTGTCTATTCGGTTTCTCCCTGTGTGTTAGTGGGTTCCTCCAAGTGCTCTGGTTTCCTCCCACCCTTCAAAACGTACGAGGGTTGTAGGTCAATTGAGTGCAATTGGGCGGCACAGGTTTGTGGACCAGAAGAGCCATGCTGTATGTCTAAAAAAGAACAAGTATAAATTTTGCTTGGACTGGTGTCAAGCGGGCCAGCATTGTTGCCACTACCCTCTTTAAAGTTTTTCCTCTCTGCAATTCAGCGTCTCTCCTTCGACAGTATTCCTCTGACTTCAGTCATCACAGTTCACAGTCAGAGTCCAGGTGTCAAGCTTCGCCAACTCATTCAAGAAGTGTCTGACCGACTGGGCCTTTTATCTCAATCTACAATGGGACCCTGGAGAACAAAGACTATGTCTCGGAAACTGCCCTCAAGACAGGTATTGACAAAGAAGTTCACTTTCACTGTTAATGCACCAATACAGCCCTTGGCTGTCTGTTGAAAAGGGTGTTTGAAGAACAAGAACTCAAACCCAGCACTAAGCTTACGTCCTATCAGGCAGCAGTGTTTCCTGCATTCTGTGTGGCCCTGAGACATACTACAAACACCTCTGGACCAGGGAACACTAATGCAATCTCTGCAAAATCATCCAAATGAAAGAATAACCAACATCACGTTCATTCTCATAAAAACACAAAGCTGGAGAAACTCAGCAGGTCAAACAGTGTCCTTTATAGAACAAAGATAAAAGATACAGAACCAACTTCTCAGGCTTGAGCTTTTCATCTGCAGCTGCATAGACTTCAGTTCAAAACACTGGGAGCCTAAACTCCAGATCCCAAACCTCCAACACGATCAGGAGGCTTTCAGTGCCCGAGGCCCTTCGAGAGCCCTTCTTGCCCTCAGAACCCTCTCCATTCCCGGTTCCGATACGTGGTTCCCATGAGTCGGTCTCTGGGTGGAGTGAGTCCTATGACTGCAAGTTGGCAACAGCCAACTGAGCCCCTGACTGCTCCACCTGCCATGGTTACTATCCTGCAGGGTTGTTTTCAGAATGGAGGAGGGCCCAATGAAAGTTCAATGGGTCAGAATAGGAGATATGGAGGCTGGAGAATGTTACAGAGATAGGAAAAACGAGGCTGTGAATGTGAAAACACAATTAGGGAGAGAATACACGCACAACTACATTCATAATCGGTGATCATCTCTTGGCAAATTGGATGGCAGTTCCTGGTTCTCATGTTCAGACTCAGATTTAAATAGACATGAAATTGCAATTTCAAGTATCTTTTTACTTTTGAAGAATCCAGCATGACCAACATAGCAACTGGATTTATTCAAGATCAAATAATTTCCTCTTTTCATAACAGGGAATATTAATTCTGTGCCACCTTTTGAAATAGAATTTAATATAAATTTAATAACCATGAAGTATACATGTACTGCAAATGCTTTCATCAAGATTTCTTTTTCAAGTCGCGAATATGGGCACCGTCTCTAGAGTTTATATTCTGATATTTACAACCACACTTGCCAACCTTTACTGCCAATCGTTTCATAAATTTCCCCAAAAGAAAATGTTTTCACAACCACTGATTCTTTTTTCAGCAGTAATCCACGTTGACAAGTTTTGGGTGGGTTCTTCTCTTCTCTATTAACCAGCACTAGCTCTGTGCACATCTTGGTCTCATTCAGGATGCCTTTCCGTTGCTTGGAATTACTGACCTTAGCCACAAAACTTGCTCTGGCATAGAGAGGGTATAGAGGAGATTTACAAGGATGCTGCCTGGATTGGGGAGCATGCCTTGTGAGGATAGGTTGAGCGAGCTTGGTCTTTTCTCCTTAGAGTGACAGAGGATGATGGGTGGCCTGATAGAGGCATATAAGATGATGTGAGGCATTGATGATGTGAATGGCCAGAAGCTTTTCTCCAGGGCTGAAATGGGTAACATTAGAGGCATACTTTTAATGTGCCTGGGAGTAAGTACGGGGGGGGGTAAAAGATAAGTTTTTCACGGGTGCATGGAATGTACTGCCAGCAATGGTGGGGGAAGCAGGTACAATAGGGTCTTTCTAGAGACTATTATATATGTACATGGAATTGAGAATTAAAAAAAAATTTTGGCATACAGCGCGGTAACAGGCCATTTTGGCCCATGAGTCTGTGCTGCCCAATTGACACCCCCATTTTCTTCCAAATGGTGGGAGTAAACTGAAGCCCCTCATGCAGACATGGGGAGAATATACAAACTCCTTACAGACAGCGCGGGATTCGAACCTCCAACCCGATCGCTGGCGCTGCACTATCTGCTCTGTGCTGCCCCCCAAAAAATGGAGGGTTATGCAGCAGGGAAATTCTAGGCAGTTGTTGGCACAACACTGTGGGCCGAAGAGCTGAACTGTCCTGTAGATCTCTATATCCGAAGCCTCAGATCAAGGACCCTGGCCAAAGGTCTTCTGTGTGGTCCAACTCTGCATGACAACAGCTGGCTGCTCTGAGATAATGGTTTTGACAGCTGGTGGTGATTGCTTCTCCAGACTGATATGCAAATATATTTTGCCATGTTAGGAAAAAGAAAAGTTATAGCTAACAATGTTGGAAATTTTTTATATCTAAAATTAAAAAAAGCCACATGTATGCTAATAATAACATTTAAACCATTAAAACAAACAAACAAAAGCCAAAAGGAAACCTCTTCTATTCTTCTGGTAGCTAATTTCACTGATTTATATGATTGCTCCATAATTTTGTTTAGACATGTTTCTGTGGGTTTTCTCTTTAGAGCGACAAAGTGAGAGGTGACTTAATATATACCATTACCTCTTATATAAAGATTATGAAGGGCTTTGATAGGGGGAACAGTCAGCACCTATTTCCTGGGTCAAAATACCTGAGGACATCTGTTTGAGGTGAGCAGTGTAAAGTTCAAGGGATGTGTCAGGGGTAGGTTTTCCACTGAGAGAGTGGTGGGAGCCTGGAGTGCATTGTCAGGGATGGTAGTCGAAGCTGGTACAACAGAGAGATTTTAATGACTTTTAGATGTGCACATGGATGTGAGAAAATGAGAGGGTTATTGAGTGTATGGTAGGGAGCAGATGACATTGTTATAGAGTACGTTTACATAGGTCGGCACAACATGTGGGCTGAAGGGCCTGTAGTGTGCTGTACTGTGAGGAGAGATTGAGTCATCTGGGACTGCACTTGCTGGAATTTAGAAGATTGAGAGGGAATCTTACAGAAATGTATAAAATTATGAAAGGCATAGATAAGATAGAGGTAGGTAAGTTCTTTTATTGGTGGGGGGGGGGGGGTGACCAGATCTAGGGAACATACCCTCAAGATTCAGGTTGGTAGATTTAGGACGGAGATGAGGAGGAATTGTTTTTCCCCAGAGGGTGGTGAATCTATGGAATTCGCTGCCCATTGAAGCAGTGGAGGCAACCTCAGTAAATATATTTGAGACAAGGTTGGATAGATTTTTGCATAATTGGGGAATGAAGGCATATGGGAACGAGGCAGGGAGGTGGAGATGAGACCATCATCAGATCAGCCATGACCTCAATGAATGGCGGAGCAAGTTCGACAGGCTGGATGGCCAACTCCTATTTCTATGTTCCATGTAAATGTCCTCTTTTGTTTCCTGATTTTAATCACACCCATCTCCACCAATGGGGTGCTTCTTCCATGAATATTTAATTTTCAGTGAAATTACCTTCCAACTTAAATGGTCTATCTTTTTATGTTTGGTCTGAGGGTACAGTAGCGTGGTACTTCCTCAGCACTTGGAACAATGCCTTGAGGCCTTCATTTTCACTGACACTTATTAAATCCCAGAATTGGCAGAGGTCAGAGAGTACATTTCGATTTGAAAAGCAGGGAAATTTCAATCATTTCTTGTCCCAAATTAATTTATTCATGACAGCAAATCAAAACTCAGTACAGCAAAGAATGTCTTGATTGTCGCTGTCAGATACCATCACCCATCCTTCATACTGTGTCTGACACTTATCAGAAATAGAACTCAACAGTGCGAGAGAATCCAGTGAGGCAAAGTCTTTCTGCAGGAGGGCCCAAATGACTGACCTGTCCCTGAAAATTGAAGATAGGAAAATACTTTGAAAGGAGGGACCACGGGGTCATTTCCAACATCTGTCCTTGTTCAGTAATCCAGGCCTAGCCTGATGCAGAACTTACTCAGGTATCAATGACAATTACATCTGTTGTGTAACATGCAAACAATTTGTTCCAAAATGTTACTACTCAAGGAAGAAGCTAAAATACCTACCTACCCAATAACCCAACACCCTTTCTTCCCGATGACCCAACATTCTCTCTCTGAAAGAACCATTCACATAATTGTTCCACTTTGCTCAGGTGCCCCGCTTAGTGCAGTGGTAAGTGCCACGCTATCACAGCATCAGCCACCCACGTTCAGATCCCATGCTGTCTGTGAGGAGTTTGTATGTACTCTCCCATGTCTGTGTAGGTTTCCTCCAGGTGCTCCGGTTTCCTCCCACCTTCCAAAAAACATGGAGGTTATAGGTGAATTGGGTATAATGGTATAATGGCTGAATGTATAAATTTAAAAAATAGAGCATAGTGGCTCAGCTGCCTCACAGCACCAGGGATCTGGCTCCCAGGTCCCAGGCACATCGCACCTAGCCTCTATCAGGTTGTTTTGTACTCTTATGTCCAGAGGACCCCAAAACCCCGTAGCAATAGATATGCACCACAACAAAGGGTTACTTAAACAAAAGTTGCTTTTAATTATCTTTGAACATGAAAATAGAATCAAACTTTAACTTATCTCTATTGATTCACTTAGCCTACTTAGCCCCCTCTAATGCTCAACACACATGTGTGTAAGTTCAGCAAAGTTCTTTGGTTCGCAGTCCAAAGTTGCAGGCATTGCTTATACTGTGTACAGAAGTTAACATTAATAAAGTTCACCAGGCTTTGGTGCTTAACAGGTAAATGGTTACCACTCAGAAGGGTTCTTGTTGGTTTTTAAAGAGAGAGTTTTCTTGTTCCAGGACTGATTCCTTTTTAATCACAGATGGCTCATTGCACTCCATTAGAATTTGCATTTTGCAAGGATTCAGTTCCAATTGTTCAGTTTCGCAGTCTCTCTGTTTTGCTTATCAGTGATTCCAGTGTGTCCTTCTTTGGCCAACATTTGGGACAGTACCATCAACTGTTTCAGTTCCATTTTCTGCATTTTTGCTGTTTTCATCCCCTGCAGAACCATGGCCTACACTCATGTTTCATCTCACCAGCCTCCCCATTCAACACATTTCCAACACTTCCATGCAACACCTCGCACTTGATTCATCTTCCTTTCTTTTCCTCTTTCAGAATTTGAAGAGACCATTCCCTCTGAGAATGCTGTCAGCCCACTTGCATGAGTTCCTTCCCCTTCTCAAGGCACTTTCCCGTGCAATCACAGGAGATGGCCCACTCCATTTTATCTCCTCCCTCCCCACTGCACAAGCCTCTAAATGCCCGACCCAATTCACTTGAACTCTTTCCAATGTACCCTACTCTACTGGGGGATCTCAAGGCGACTTTGCAGATTGAGTGTCCGCTTTGCAGAACACCTACTGTCAGTCTGAAAGTTTGACCCTGAGTTTCCATTGCCTGACCATTTCACCCATCTTCTTGTGTCTCGTACCATCTTTCACCCTTTCCTTCTTGGCCTCCAACTTTGCCCTTCCTGTCTCTTCAACTTCAAATTTTTCCCAGCTGTCATGAAGGACACTCACTTGAACTTTCTCCATGATGCCTGACCTGCTGTACATTTCCAATATTTTTTCTTTTTATTTGCCGACCTGAAATCACTTATTGTATAGCATGGAACCAATGCCATTATCCGCCACACTTTTCTTGCTATGTGATGAGCCAAACACACTTGGAGTTGAGAGATTTTGTTGGAAAATTCCACTCAGTGATTTAATGATTATCTGAAATTGATTTGTCATTTAAAATTGAACCAATGCACTGGTGTGAAGCTCTTGTAAGTTGGGAAATAATTATAGGAACACTTCATGCCTTTGTATCCACATCTCTTACCTGCTGTTTTAAGGGAAAGATAAAACAATTTTATTTGTCTTTTATTAAAGTCAAAAAAGGGATTTTACACAAAGCTTTGCTCAATGTCATGGCAAGGTAAATTGAGCAAATAAGTAGAACAGCGAGGATTAAGCTGATGTCCTGTGCTCATTATTAGAAGATGAGGCCATCTTGGTTGGAGGGCAGGAAAGGACAACTCTCTGCCTGTGGCTTTCGCGGAGGTTCTGTTTTGCTGACCTCCACACCTTGATCGTCTGGGAGATAAAGTCAGTATTTTTGTAATTTGCTATTGGCAGAGAAACAGAAACAATGCTACTCCTGTCAGAACTGCCAATGCAATTAGCTAGGAGCATTCGATGCCCTTTCTATCAGAAGGCACATGAGCCACTTAAAAAGAACTCACATAAAAATTGCTTCAAACGTCAACAGTAAAATCAAGATGAAGCTAAAGCATTTTATTTTTTTTAATCTGGATTTAGTTCATGATTTTTGTTTAACTAGTTTTTAAAACATTTTCTTTCCTTTACAGTGATATTGGGGAGAAATTTTTCTTTGACATGAAGCACGAAAGTCTGCAGAGGCTGTAATTCTAATCAAAACACAAAGAGGCTGGAGGAATTCAGCCCGTCGCGCAGCATCCATAGAAGGTAATGATATATTACTGACATTTCGGGCCTGAGCCCTTCCTCAAGGTATGGTATTTCTTGAAATAAATTCTTTAATCACTGGATCTGAATTAGAGTAAGAAATATCAACTGCTGGGGAGCCTCTCCTCCGCACATTCAACCACCGTGTTATCAGTGAAATTAGGCATGCGTAGGGGAGTGTAATCAAAAGGTTCGTTGCCTTCCAAGCCACGCACTGTCCTGCCTTGAAAATTGATGGCCGTTGCTGTGAGAAGGGTTTGGGGGTAGGGAAACCTGAAAGAGTTCTCCAAGATTATAAGGGAAATTCAAGAGAGCAGGTAGCAAGATGCTTTTACCCACAGCAAAAAGTACTAAATACTACACTGATTTAGGACAAGGGATAGGAGATTAAGAGGGAATCTAATGATCATTTTCTTCACTCATATGATTAGAATCAAGGACAGATTATCCCTGCTTAGTAAGAGTCGCTCCAGTCAGAGGCTTTATCTGTAAAATTATCTATAATGTTAGTGTTTGTCTTGCGGGCGGCTCTGTGGAATCTGTAGATGAAGCAACAGTTAAATGTTTTCAAAGAAGGTGGCTGAAAATAAAGTAAAATGCTTGAAGGTTTTTATACAGAATAGTAACAGGGCATTTTTATGCCGCCCAATTACATCTAATTAACCTACACCCTTGGTATGTTTTGAAGGGCAGGACACCAGAGCCCTCAGGGAAAACCCACACAGACACAGGGAGAATATATAAACTCCTTACAGACAGAGTGGGATTCGAACCCCAGTTCCCGTCGCTGGCGCCATAAAGGCATTGTGCTAACCGCTACACCAACCTTGCCGCCTGTGCATTCAGTGTAAGTACAGTTTAGTATTTATGTCTTTTGTCTTTTAAACTGTTTATTCTTAATGCAGGTGTATTAGTTAGGCATTGTAAGAGCACATATACCTATCCGGCATCTACCAATCCCCATAGGTGCTAGATATCAGAGGTTTTACTGTATTCTGTACTTATTGGCATGGATTAAGGACATGCTTCTGTCCTGTTTATGATTCTAATTCTGGATTACACAGTTCCACTGAAGTACAATTCCAAAGTCTCAGAACCATGTCATTGTGCCTAAATACAAATATAACTCCGACCCCTTATATTTTCAGCGATCTGGCTATAATATTTTGTACCATCTCTCTGCCAAGTTTGACGATACTTATTTTTCCAGGAACAGTAGACTGCCCAAACATTAATGAGTGTTTAAGGAGAAGGTGCACAGAGGTTAGGAAGAATTATCCCCGATTGCTAATGGTGGCATAATGCAGGTGCGTCTGCGAAACGACACAGACAAGGCCGATATTAATTATAGCTTACAAGCAGGGTTACAAACCACCGAGTGGTTGTCCAGTGTGACAAACAATGGGTGCAAGGGGAATTGATTACATGAAATATCAGTTGGCAGACTAATAGTAATGAGAGTTTATGGAGAAAGCAATCAGACAAAGGGCCCGATGTTGTTAATGATGGTGTGACACAGACATACAAAGGCATGGACTGAACAATGATAATGAGAGTTTATGGGAGGTACACCACCCAAAAGAGATCACCTATGATACTAATGGTAATGAGAGTTCATAGTGGGGCACAGATTATACAAGGGTCATCCACAGTTGATAATGATGGTGTAAGGGACATTTATATATATTGAAAACAGAAATTTACTAATGAGAGTTCAACAAGGTCACAGACTCTATAAAGGTTGCCCTGTATCACTAATGAAAGGCCTTGGGGAAGGCATGCATAGATTGGGGACCCTAACCCGTTAGCTGGGTGTCTGCTAATAGTTCCGTCTGCTTGCAGGAGAAGGTAATGAAAAGAGAATCTGAGACAAGAAGTTGGAACAGACAAAGCGCCGATTACTAGCCACTGATGAGATTGGTAATTTACATGGTATTTATTTCCTTCGTTGTTATTCCATCCTTTGTGTACTGCATGAATCATACATTTGGAGACCCAGGGAGCATTTTGGTTTATGTATACCACATGAGTTCAAGGTACAAATAAAGATATTTATAAATGTCACCTTATTTAACCTCTCAGATGTTTAATTCAATTTTAAAAAATGTATTTTCAAAGATACAGCACTTCCGGCCCACAGGCCCATGCTGCCTACATACACCAAATAACCAAAAAGCTACCGTACGTGTTTGAATGGTGGGCCCGGAGGAAACCCACACAGACACAGGGAGAAGGTATAAACTCCTTAGAGACGGCGTCAGATTCAAACCCAGCTCGCTGGCGCTGTATTAGCGTGGCACTAACTGTTACGCTAACTGTGCTGCCCTACAGCTGGATTTTATAGTTAAAACATTTCTCACAAGCAATCAATCAGCACAGGCCGTAGTGCTGTTGTTCTGGAGGCGAAAGTGGCATTATATGCAAGGTCCAAAAGTCAATGTTTTTGTCAGTAATGTTTGAAGATGGTCTGTTGGTTGAGACACCAACCACCAGACACGGTACACAGACAAGTTTCGCACTTTGCACCAGTGCCCTCACTGATCAGGAACTGCAGCAATGTGACCTTGACAGTTAAATTCTGAAGTAATCTAACTTAATACTAAATGAAACTTCGGCCCTGGTTCCCTGAGAATCTCTCCATTTAGTCTCCATGCCGTTGCCAAGTTGACCCATGCCGTTGCCAAGTTGACCCATGCCATTGCCAAGTTGACTTTATACAGCTCACTGATCCAGCAGTCACCCTGACAAGGTGACTCATTTCTTCGCATTCTTCTGTTGGAGTGAGAAAGTCGCAGAGATCTGAGCAGAGTCTCAGTTACTCTGGTGCGGAATTGAGGGAGATTCACATTGCAAGACTGTCATGCTTGTAAAATCCCTGGCATTCGGCATCTAAGGGGGATTGGCAGATGCCGGATAAGTGTACTTTACAGTTGCTTGAGATTTTCTCTTACAATGCCTAACTAAAACACCTGCATTAAGAATAAACAATTTAAAAGACAAAAATACTAGACTGTACTAACACTGAACAACTTCACTTCCATGAATATATAAACCTTTCTCAGTCACATTCTTTGAAAACATTTAATTGTTGCTGCTTTTCCAGGTTCCTCCCCCTCCATGGAGCTTCCCAAAAGGCAAACAATAACATTATAGATAATTAACCCCCCCTTCTCCCAAGTTTACAGATAAAGCCTCTGCCAGGATGACACTTACTAAACAGGGATAAGGAGACACTTTAAGAGAGTGATCCCAACGGTGAGCAACATTAACCAGCTCTTCATCCTGGGCGACGCCATTGCTGTTTCACGCTTTATTCAAACAGATGCTACAAGCAAAGCCCGACCAAAGCCCTCCGCTGGCTGAATATTTCCTCCCATCTTCATCAAAGGTTTATGTGTAACTTCAGAGAAGCAAAAGCAATCACATGGAATTGAGATGGATTCAAAATTAAGTCTATTGGCCCACTCATTCCAAAAATAGCAATAAAAGGGCTTGGAGTCAGATTGATATCAAGAATTAAAATAGTGTACTAATTACAAAGAGAGGGACAGGCCCAAAACATATATTATAAAGTACCTTCCTGAGTGGTACATTTTTCACATTTAGGGCATATATTGGGGTAAAATTTGTCTCATTGAACTTTGGAGTAGTGGTACCTATGGATTACTTTAAAATAGAGAGAGGATGAATGTATATGTTTCAAAATCGACTCCTGTGTATCTTCAGCAAAGAGTTGTTGAAAGTCATGACCCAAACTTTCTTAATGCTAGGTAAAGTCTTAATAATAGTTCATAAAGGGCTGAAAGCAGTTTTTTATGATTAGGTCTAAAATGACATACTTCCCAGATAAGATTAAAATCTAAGTCTTGGGGAAGCCTCAACGTTAAGGAGTTTAAGAAATCCCTAATCTGTAAATAGAGAAGGAAATGTTGATTAGTTAATTTAAATTTGGCAGATAATTGCTCAAAGGAAGCAAGGTTTTGGTCTATATATAAGTCCAATACAGACTGAATACCCAGTCTTGACCATTGACCATTGTCTTGAACCGAGGATAAAAAAAAGGAATTACGTAAAATTCGACTAACTAATAAAATTCTATGATAGCCAAAATGCTTTCTAATTTGGAACCAAATACACAAAACGTATCTAACTACCAAATTATCAGTTAGTTTGGAGAGGGAAAAAGGCAAATGTGCTCCACGTATCCATCCTGGGGCACCTGAATATTCGTTATGATATATCCAGATGTTAATATATGTAATATTTGGTACCCAGTAACAAAGTCTCAAATTAGGTAATGCCCAAGCCCCCATTTGTTTTAGTATTTTGAAGGAATGTTTTTTTCAAACAGGGATGCTTATTTTTCTTGCAAAAGAGGAAATAAATGAGTCTTACGAATCAAAGAAAAATTAGGATCATTTCCTGGAGCAGCTTGAAAGCATGAAATAACTTAGGCAGGATATTCACCTTAATAATATTAACCCTTCCTATTAATGTCATCGAAAGAGGAGGCCATTGAGATAAGGATTTCTTAACACGATTCAATAAAGTAAGAAAATTTTCCTGAAACAAGTTAGTGATCTTTCTAGTAATAGTAATACCTCAATAATTGAATTGGTTTTTAATAGTTTTGAAAGGGATTGAAGAATCCAAAGGGTTCTTCTGCAAATTCAATATGTTACCTGATAATTGACCAAAGTGACTAAGAAATGATAAGATCCTTGGAATTGAATGGTCAGGATTCCGAAAATATTAGCTGATTGCTGAAAAGCCAACCTTAGTGGCTCCAAAGCCAAATTAAATAAGAATGGGTTTAGAGGACAACCCTGTCTGGTTTTACCCCAAATAGCTTAAGAGATTTAGATTTAATTGAATTAGAAAAAAAACTGAACCTGGAGGGGTTGAATATATCAATTTAATCCAATTAACAAATTGGGAACCAAGGCTGAATTTCTCCAAAACACACAAAAAATCTCCACTCGATCCTTTCAAATGCTTTTTCAGCATCTAGAGAAAGAATACATTCAGAAGACGAGATAGTAGGGGAATAAATCATACCTAAAATTTGACAAACGTTGAATTGTGAATCATATTCTTTGATAAGTCCAGTCTGGTCCTCAGAGATAATGAGAGGCATTATATTTTGTCATCTGGAAGCTAAGATCTTGGATAAAATCTTAGCATCAAAATTTAAGAGAGAAATTGGTCTGTAAGAGAAACAGTCTAACTGATCCTTATTCTTTTCAAGAATAAGATAAATAGTAGTTTCATAAAAGGTTTTGTGGCAATTGTCCGCGCTTTAAAGGTTTATTAAAAACAGAATCCAAATAAGGTGTCAATAAATAAGAAAAAGATTTTCTGCTGGGAAACCATCTGGATCAGGACTTTTGCCTGACTGTAAAGAGTTAATTGCCACTGCTATCTCCTGAGGCTGCAAGTTGCCTGAATTTTGGATACTAGGGGTTTTACTTTAAGAAACAGGGGCATATGAGTAGATAGAACCATCAAGACCTACAGCTTGGAAACAGGTCCTCTGACCCACCGAATCCAGGCCAACCATTAACCACCCACTTACTCTTTTTTTAAAATGGATCTTGTCTTTATTCTCCCCACATTCTCATCAACTCCCTGAGATCTTACCACACATCTGTACATAAAAGACAACTTTATGTGGTCAAAGAACTTACCAACCATCAGAACTTTGGGATGTAGAAGGAAGCCAGAGAACTCAGAGAAAATTCTCACAGTCATAGGTAGAATGTGCAACACCTCTCAGTGAAACACAGAAGTCTGCTTACGCATTGTAGTAAACACACATAGTAAATGATGGAGGAACTCGGCTGGTCTCACAGCATCGATAGCAGGTAAAGAGATAAAAGTAAACAGACATACCTTTACCTCCTAAGGATGCTGCAAGATCTGCTGAGTTTCTTCAGCATTTCTATTTTTAGACTGTGCCAGAGGTCAGGATTAAATGTTGGCATTGTGAGGCAGTGGCTTTACCTGCTGCACCCTTGTTCTTTCCTGATGGAAAACAATCACCATGGCACTATTTTGAAGGAGTTGAAGAGTTACTTAGTCTCTAAAGAGTCCACAGAGGATAATCCGTTTTGGTTGTGTGAGTGGTCTGTCCTAGGAGGGAACTGATGTTGGGGGTGGGCTTGATATCATAAATAGGGGAGTGTTCTATTCCCTGATGATCCCAGATTTTCCTTGATGAATTCATTGGGAGGATCCCTCCAAATAATTCATATGCAAGGCATTGTCAAGCTTACATCTCCCTTTCTCTCATACTCTCTCTCTCTCTTACTCTCTCTCTCTCTCCCTTCTCTCCCCCTTTTTCTCTCCACCTCCCTCTCCAAAACCTTCTTTCCATCTCCCTCTTTTGCCCCTCCTCTCCAATTCTTATTATCTTTCTTTCTCTCTGCCTCCCTCTCTCTCTTTTACTCTCTCCCCTCCCTCTCCGTCTCCCTTTAACTCTTCTTTCTCCCTCTCTCTCTCCTGCTCTTACCCTCTCCCTACCTCCCCACCTTTGCCCCTCCCTCTGCATCACTTTTTCCTCTCTCCTGACCCTTTTCTCTCTCATCTTTCTCTCATTCTCCTTTCCTTCTCCTTATCTTTGCCCTCTTCCTCCTATCCCTCTCTCCACCCATCACTCTACCCCAATATCTCCCTTTTCCTTCCTCACCTACAAATCTCGCTTCACTCGTCCTTTTCGCTTTTCTCTTGCCCCCCACCTTCACGTCTCTCTCCCACCCCCGTGATGTCCTAACCCTGCCTTCCCTCTCCCCTCCAGCTCTGATTAGGAAACTCTCGTATTCTACCAGGCAGATTGGATCAGAATGAAAATGATTCCCATTACAAAGGACTCAAGCTTTCACTGCAAACAGAATTCTTCATGGAGACACTGACAGAATCACTAAATAATACAACCAGGAGACGACTTAGTTCCAGATTAGTGAAAGAAATTCAGTGCCTTGTGGTTTAAGAGTTAATAATCCGATTACCCTTTCAAAATCTCAGACCCCTGCTTGAGTTAAGGTTGCTAAAGATAAGTGAGATCTGAGCTCTGGCAAAGAATCAAGGCAGTGGATTTTCTCACTGATACTACAATGACCTGAGTGGCCACCAAGTACCTGTACACAAAAATCAATTTGGATTTTCTCCATTCTCCGAAAAGGTTTCTCCACCTGATCATTTCTCCATTTCTTTGAAAGGAGAACTGAAAGTAATATACAGTACTTACCTGATAGAAATTTACTGGAGATGTTAGATTCCTGCCACAGGCAAATGACTCTCATCTGCTCTGCAGACATTTGAAATCTATTGAAAGGAATAAAATGAACATTTCTACAGTCATTTCAGGTTGAGTCAAAAGCACTCAGAGTTAATTAAGTACTTTGGAACTGTAGTCACTCATGGAAAATACAACACCTGCCAGCCAATTTGAACACTGTAATATCTATGAAAGAGATTTGAGATAATCTGGCTGTTGGCGATGTGACTTGAGGGATCGACGTTGCATAGGCACCGGAGGGAACTCTTCTCTTCTTCCAGTGGTACCTTGGGAACATTTATATATGTACAAGAGGACAGAGTGCTCTTCCTATTCCTTTGAATTTAGGAAGCTCAGGGATTAAGTACTGCTCTAGTACATGGATGGGAGGGGTATGGAGGGCGATGGTCTGGGACTAGACAGAAGAACAGTTCAGCATGGACCAGATGGATTGAAGGGCCTGCTTCTTCGATGTAGCATTCTATGCTCTGGAGGTTCATCCAAAATTTTATGTTAGAGCTCTTACTCAGATTTCAGATTCAGATTTATTGTCTGAGTGCATACATGACATCACATACAACCCTGAGATTCTTTTTCTACAGGCGAGGCAGAATTACCACTTATAGTCATGCAAAAAAAGCTACACATGTAAACAAATAAAGAACTGTAAACATATAATGAATGTAAACAAACTGACTGAGCAATAAAGAGAGAATTTAAAAAATCAATAAAGTGCACGTAAGAGTCCTTAAATGAATCCCTGATTGAGTTTATTGTTGAGGAGTCTGATGGTGGAGGGGGAGCAGCTGTTCCTGAACCTGGTGGTGAGGGTCTTATGGAACCTGGACCTCTTTCCTGATGGTAGCAGCGAGAACAGAGTGTGTGCTAGATGGTGTGGGTCCATGATGATTGCTGCTGCTCTCCGATGGCAGCGTTCCCTGTAGATGTACTCAACAGTGGGGAGGGTTTTGGTTGTGATGTCCTGGGCTGTGCCTTTGGAGGGCACAGTCGTATTCATGTCCCCATACCAGACCATGTCCTTGAACACCACCCAATCCGCTGACTCAATGAAGTCATGTAATCATTCTTCAGCTTCCTGTTACCACGTTCTAGCTGGCCTTATCTCCTGAAGCCTTTCATTTTAGGCTCTGCCTGTGTGAAGGCAGAAGGAGCACAGCACTCAACTTGGCCTTGGAGTTGGCAGAAGAGCCATTTGTTGGATTGATTCAATGGGAGGGTATTGGATAATGTTGGCACTTTTGTTTAGTAGAATGAAGGTTGGTGCTTCTGAGGCACTCAAAATTCTGAGAGGGAATTTGATAGACAGGAGGCTGTTCCCTCTAGCTGGATAATGAAGCATTAAAGGGAGCAGACCCTCAGGGTAGGAGGTTGATTTCTGGGAATTGGTATGAGAGACATTTCTTTATGTAGGGCACTGTAAATACTTGGTGTTCTCTATCTCCTAAATCTGTGGATGCTCAGTCCTGGAGTATATTCATTCCTGAGATAGATCAGATTACGGAGAGCTTGGGAATTAGAAAACATGGAGATTCTGATGATCTGATGATCGGCTCTTCTCCACCTCCCTGCCTTTTCCCCATATCCCTTAATTCCCCTATTGTGTAAAAATCTATCCAACCTTCTCTTAAATATACTTACTGAGGTCGCCTCCACTGTTTCAATGGGCAGTGAATTCCACAGAGTCACCACCCTCTGGGGAAAGCAGTTCCTCTTCATCTTTACTACCCTGGAACTTGTGGCTATGTCCCCTAGTTCTAGTCTCCCCCACCAATGGGAATAACGTAGCTACCTCTAGCTTATCCATGGCTTTCATAATTTTATACATTGCTATAAGATTCCCTCTCATTCTTCTAAATTTCCTCATAGGTGAAACCTCTCATCTCTGGAATCAACTACTGTAGTGACATGATTTTATCTTCTTAAATTTAATGAAATTAACTTCTGGCTCAGATCAAAGCACTGAGTCTTAGCTTAGAAACAATCCTCTTTACGGGGAGAATTCGGTAGAAATCAGAACAGGGGCAGCATGTTCTGAATGACCAATGCATGTCGACATTCACCCAGAACACGAGTTACACTCTATAATCCCATGTCGTTCACCTGCTCCCTAATGCTTTTATTCCCTTTGCTTCAACTGCCTGTCTCAGCTATTCTCAAATATTGACAAAATTTCTGCTCCAACCATGAGTTTCTGTAGTGCATTCTGGACCTTGCAACTTTCTGTGTAAAAAAAGTTGTTCTCTCTTGCTTGCCATCCTAAATCTCTTATATTTAACCTTAAATCCATATCCCCTTTTTTGTAAATCCTTCCATCAGTGGAAGAAATCTGTCCAATTCAATTAAACACCTTTTACAAATCCCCTTGTAGTCTGCTGTGCTCCACAGAAAAATGGTTCCAATTTCAGTCTTCAGCGAGAATATCTGCAGATGCTGGGGTTTCAGACTGCTGCTGTGGCTGGGGTGATGGAAAGTTGGATTTGCAATGGGATGTGTTTACTTTATACTTTGAGTTCAGGTCAGATCTAACGTCTTTGACCTGAATTGGTGATTTTGGTATCAGTAGTTAAGTCTCGCAGTCTCAGCTCCAGAGACCCAAACTTGATCCTGACTTTGAATGCTGTCAGTTTGGACGCTGTTCCGTGACTGCATATGTTTCCACTTGGTGATCTGGTTTCCTGCCACATCTCAACAATATGCTGATAGGTTAATTGCCTTAATGGCAAAAAGATTCTAAGGGGAGTTGATGGGCATATTGATTGGCAGCTCTGTATGGCCAAGCACTGATCCATCTATTGATTTGCAGATGATGTCACTATCTTAGGCAAGATCTCTAACAATGATGAAACAAAAGAAAGATTGAGAAACTTGTGGCTCAATGCCAGGACAACAACATCAATGTCGGCAGAACCAAGGAGCGGGCTGCAGACGTCTTGAAGAGGAATGGTAGTAGACACAGCCTAGGACATCATAGGCAAAACCCTCCCCACAACTGAGTACATCTACAAGGAACACTGCCATCGGAGAGTAGCAGCAATCATCAAGGATCCACACCATCCAGCTCACACTCTGTTCTTGCTACTACCATCGGGAAAGAGGAGTAGGTGCCACAAGATTCACACCATCAGGTTCAGGAACAGCTGCTACCCCTCCACCATCAGACTCCACAATGACAAACTCAATCAGAGACTCATTTAAATACTCTTATTTGTGCACTTTATTGATTTTCATTTTTATTCTCTCTTTATTGCAGTTTGTTTACATTTGTTATTTGTTTAAAGTTCTTTCTTTATTTACGTTTGCGCTGTATACAGTTTTTTTTTGCATTTCCAACTAGTTGTAATTCTTATGCGCCCGCAGGAAAAGAATCTCAGGGTTGTATGTGATGCCAAATATGTACTCTGACAATAAATCTGAAATCTGATCTGAAATCTGAGTTCATTGCCCAGACTGCATCAAACCTGCTGAGGTTGAAAAAAAAACCTGCTGAGATAGAGATGGTGGAAGGCTTTGAGTGAACATCTCAACTGGCTTGACCTGGTTCACCCATGTTGATGCAAGGGCCAAGACAGTGACCAACACCTCTACTTGGGACTAGTAGCAATAGAAGGTTGGTGGTTGGAATGGTTTCCGTGCGCTGAAGGACCTGTTTCCACACTCTACATCTGTTGTGTAAGGAACAAATGCATCAAATCTGAGAAGCCACAAGTCTGGAAACAGATTAGTCATAACAAAAGTCTTTATTTGCCCGTGAGATAAATTCGCCACAAAGAATCACACAAACTTACACATTGTGCATGAAGCGCAGCCACATTGGTGGCAATTAAACAGGTAGAGATACAGAATGGTAACAGGCCCTTTAGGCCCATGAGCCTGTGCCACCCAATTACACCCAACTGACCTACAACTCCTGGTATGTTTTGAAGGGCAGAAAGAAACTAGAGCTCCCAGGGAAAACCCATGCAGACATGGGGAAACATACAAACTCCTTAATGACCACGCAGGATTCTAATCCCAGTCCTGACCACTGTAACAGCGTTGTGCTAACCGCAATAACAACTTCACCACCTTAACTACAAACTGCGTTAAATATATATAGTTTAGAGGAAAGCTGCAACAACAGTACCCGCCACCCCTTGACCCAGTGCAGGTACAGCACTAAGATTAATTGGATTAACAATAGAACAATGGTTTGTTAGTGTGTCCCACAAAAGTCCCACACCCGTTACTGGCACACACCTTGGTATCTATTCTCCAGCGTTGGCTTTAGGCTCTGACCTGGAGTGGAGCTCACATTCGTTTCTCAGGAAAAAAAGACACCCAGCTGCTTCATGTGTTGTAAGTAAAATCACAATGCTGGAGAAACTCAGCAGGCCAAACAGTGTCCTTTATACAGCAAAGGTTTCGAGCTTCAGCCCTTCATCAAGGTGAAGCCCGAAATGGTGGTTATCTATATAAAGGACACTGTTCAGCCTGCTGTGTTTCTCCAGCATCATGTTTTTACTTCAATCTTGGAATTTGCAGACTTTCGTGTTTTACTTCGGTTTATTTATTAGATTATGTGCATTGCAGTCTGCTTGTGACATTAATTTCATTGGCTTGAAGGAAGAATTTCGGGAACAGGGTACAATGTGAATACACATACAGTACATTCAGGAGATGAACTCTGGCCCAAGAATTTTATTATTGAAAATAGATAAGACAGAGACTTTGTATTTAAACATGGAAAATAGATCAGTGCAACCTCCAGGGGAAGATGTGGGGAATAAAGTGGTCAGTGGGATATATTCTGGAATGCTCAGGCAATCGTCTTGGAACGCTGCCGACTGCCACATTCCAGGCTGCAGGAGTACATGCTAAGGGACACACTGAGGCTTGGCGCAGAGCATCGCGAGGGCACTGTGGGGAACAACCACACTCTGGAGTCCTTCCGCAACCAGGCATTGAGGGTGAGACCGAGAGGAAGCCCCTTAAACTACCAGGGTGGGGGGGAGGGGGAGGGGGAGTAACAACAAGGTGCCACAGTAATGGCAATGGTGTAAATAGAAATGAATATAAAAATGTACCGTGATGGAAAAGTATGAAAATAATGAAAAGTATGGATATGACACCAAGGGTGGGAAGAGACTTTGAATGGTTTACCTTTGTAATTAATTTATTATGAATAAAGTCTATTTTAGGTAAAAAAAAAACCCAGTTTGAATTTGATTGGATTTCTGCCCTCTGTCTGAGCAGTAATCTTCCTCGATCCATCACAGGAGTGACAGCTTGGAATCTGTTCTGATTTATGCACCAGCTGCAATGGAATTAATTGCCAGGAGTTGTGCACGATGGGGACTTACCTGGTGCCATTTACTTTAAGCTATTTCCTACCTGTGGATTGTTAGCTGAGACTCTCAACAGCTGGGCAGTAAGTGAGGAAAATGATTGCCTCAGAGCCACGAGAAAGCACTGTATACCTGTTTGGCCATTGTTCGGTAGAGCTCTATTCTGCTTCAGTACCTTCCAGATTCCACAGTGGGAACAGAATTGACACAATGGACTATTAATAAATGTTTCCTGTGACATTTTCAAGATTATTTTATTTTCATGTAATAAAATAGAAAATATGATATTATGTAAAATGTCCTTTTGTCTACAGCAAGGCAAATAAAGATTTGGTATCAGCAAAAAAAGAGGCGAAAGAAAGAAAGCCCTCCTCCCCCGACCCCCGAGTCACTGAATGTCTGTGGCTTTGCCTCCAGTGTTCCCACAGGCACACAGCCTTCAGTCCAAACCTTCAGAACTTTTATAACACTTTTGAAAGCAGCTTGTCCCTGTTAGGGTAGCTGGTGTGAAGAGACACTGAATAGCGCTTAGGGTGGTGCCTCAAATTCCAATAAATGTCACCCAGAACACCCCCCCGACCCCCTCCGAAGGGATTAATAATCCCACACTGGCCCTGGACTCCACCCCCCCCCCCCCCCCACCCAGGGATGTTATCTACCGGGATCCTTGTCTGAAGTAAAATCATTGAGGACTCCTTCCACCCCACACACTGCATCTGTCAGCTGCTCTCATTGGGGAAGAGATACAGGAGGATCAGAGCCAGCACCTCCAGGCTGAGGAACAGCTTCTTCCCATGGGCAGTGAGAATGCTGGATGCCCAAACGAATGTCCACACTAACCCTCCGAGCCTCTCATATTCACAAAGCAACATTTATTTATTTGCATTTGTGAACTACTTGTCCTGCATATGTATTGTTTTTTCATGTGCGTTATGTCTGGTTGTGTTCTGCATGTTATGTATGCTCTGAGGACGAGAGAATGCAGTTTTGCCAGGTTGTACATGTTCAATCAGATGACAATACACTTGAATTGTTTTGATAATGACGGTACTTTGTTGAAAGGTGAAGGAGCTACACAATCACTGACAAGAGACACAGAGCTCATGGAAGATGCAAGAGATTATTGTTAATTCATAGAATATCAAGAGCGGAAAAGGGCATTCAGCTCACCACATTTGTGTGGACTCTTTGTAAGGCCAATTCAACTTATCCCTTCAACTGTTTTTCTCCCATAATTATTTAAATTTAAATTTAGACATACAGCACGGTAACAGGAAATTTCGGACCATGAGTCCATTCTACCCAATTACATCCAATTAACCTACACCCCCAATACGTTTCGAACAGTGGAAGGAAACTGGAGACCGCGGGGATAACATGTGTAGACATGGGGAAAATGTACAAATTCCTTGCAGACAGCACGGGATTTGAACCCCAGTCTTCATCGCTGGTGCTGTGAAGGCGTTGTGCTAACCGTGCTGCCCACAATCTTGAACATCACCTCCCATTGCACTTACAGCAGCTTATCATATCTGACAATGCAAAAGAGGTTTTCACCCACCCCCACCCATCAAGCTGATTGCCAATGAAGTCTATCGACTGTTCTGGGATTGGTTATGCTCTCTTGCCAGATAATGATGACATATCATGAAGTGGGATCTGGAGCTGTGCCAAAGTTCTTACCTCTCCAGCTAAAGCTGATTACATCACAAATTGATATACTAAATGTGAAAAAGTGCAATCAATTCAACGACATCCTACTGCGCTAAAAGGGTCAAATATGACTGACAAATGCTGAATAACGAACACATACATCAAAATTGCTGCACAAAGGCCGTTTGAATTGACTAACTTTTTCATTAGTCACTTCTCATATAGAACTATCAGGTAGCAAGATCCTCAGAGGTATCGGTGATTATGGATTCTCCATTCCTTAATTGGCAGTGACCCACCTGAGCAATGATCTTATTTTGAAGACAGTTGTGTCATCTTTTTTCCATTGTTTAGGCAGCTTCCTGAAGTAGATGATGACTGAAGATCACATCTGAGTGTCAGCCAAATTGCTGAAGCCATTATCTTCTAAAAAGAATGATTCATTTTCCAGGCTCCTTTGTTGAAAGACCAGCATTTATTCCACATTCCCGAATGCCCTTACAAGTGTGGTGCTGAACCACCTTCTCGAACCATTGTCCTCCTTCTGGTGATTAGGCCGTCACCGTGTCGGGTAGGGACAGCAACGATGAAAGGCACATTCCCAAGTTAGGACAGGATGTGACTTGGAGTTGAACCTGGAGGTGGTGGCGCTATGATGTACCTATTGCCCTTTTCGATGCTAGAATTGAGAAAGACAATGTTGCACTTCTGGAACTCCTCCAATGGGAGCACTGGCCATGGGTGCAGACCTGCAGGGAGCAGAGAGTGAAGTCATCGTGCTCCCCCATGGGGTCCAATTGCCTAGTCTGACTGCTGTCAGCTCAGTACAGGCTTTAAAGGAGCTGATGGTGCTTTATTTTCTTTGGGATTTGGGCCCAAGATGGTGATGCCTATGACCAACAGTGGCCACGAGGGGTGGCAGACTCCGGGGGTGGAAGACTGGGCCAGGGCTCCGAAAACAGGGAGACCATCTCCCCCACTTGAGAGGGAGAAGAAGAGGAGACGACCCACAGGACGGTTACCACGACGGCGGACGAGTAAGGGGCTCTGAGGCTGAAGAACACACAGGCGGTCAGACTGTTGATGACTCGAGGCGAGACTGCAAGCTGCTGACGACTGCCATCAAAAGACTCCCACCGGGGCTGTAGACAGCTGGAGACTGCCTCGAGACTGGCTGAAGGGGTACCGGGTACAGGAACTGAGAGGCGAGAGGGTGCCGAGGGTGCTAGAGGCTTCCTGTCAGAGATGTGCACCTGGAGCTCAGGTTGCTGAAGGTTTGGATTGTGTAGCTACGGAGAATGCGGCAGTGGTGGAGGTGAAACCACGGACACTCGGTGACTCTGGGGGCACTCTCTTTCTCTGACTGAAAGGGAGCTGGGCAATATCTGCTGATAGTGGATCTTTGTTTGCATTACAGTAGACCAAAGGAAATTTCATATTATATTCTGTTTTATTACATGACAATAAATTAATGTTGCATCTTGTGCAGGTTTAGCTCAGTGAGAATTTTGTTGACGGTGTCGCTCTTGCCCCCTCGCTAAAGGTCAAGGGGCGACAAGACGGACATGTGACTTGTTGGAGTTGGGGAATTGAAATGGGTGGCCGCTGGGAGATCCATACAATTGCAGCAGGCAGAACTAAGGGGCAAAATAAAGTGATCTCCCAGTCTGCGCCCCGTCTCTCTGATGTAGAGGAGACCACACAGGAGCACCGGATGAGGGGAGAAAGTATCGCTGGAACTCAGCTTGAGAGAATAGTGGTGGTGTGATGAGGTGGTGGAAAGAAATTATGTGTGAGGTATTAATGGGGTTGGGGGAAGTGCTGGATCTGGTTTCTTCCTGCCCTCCAAACCATTCACGGTTGTGGTGCGGTGGGGGGGGGGATGCTAAATGGGCTAGAAGGGGCTTCTACCATGCTGTATAGTTAAAATATACAAAAATATAAAAAACAAGAAATAATCTGCCAAATGCTCAATCTGTTTAACTATTAGGACTCAAGAAATACTTTAATTCTCTTTATAATGATCATTATAGCCTTAAAATTTTCACCATGGGAAATATTATACCTGGTGTGTCTGTCTGAAATGCCCCTCTCCATTAACTTGGCAGAGATTCCAAGGCTTCAGACACTACAGGCATCATCTCAGCATTGTCATATCAGGCCCCACTTTAACAATGTTTGCGCATTTAGTTGAAACTAAAATAGGGTTCCTACTCCTCAAATTGAAGCTCATCACAGTGGGATTAAATGGTTAAATTCTGGCCACAGCTGGAAAAAAATGTCAGTAATTTTTGCTTTCATTTCAATCTGAGGCTTGTATAATAGCCTATCGAGCCTTAGCCTTTTGTTGACATGACCTGCCGACTGTTGAATAATGTTGTTTTGTTTCAAATTGTATCTCGCCTCAGGTCCTCCAAGCTGTATATTTTAATCCAGATTTCCGTTAATTTTGGTCACAGGATCGCAAAAACACTAAAGCAAGGGTACGGCAAATCCAACGCTCCTCAGTTGCAGTAACAAACATGGATGGGGATAAAGTGACTTAATTGAAAGAGGGAATCAGGCCACAAATTTGCCATTGACCATTTTCCATTATAGTCTGAGACTAATTTATGTCTCACAACTGATTGGGAGTTACTAAATTTCCAAGAACCTAGGGGAAATGTGCACTAAAAATGAGAAATGAGTAGCTGTGGGGTTATCATATAAATGCTTAAAACACTTGCATCTAATTTTTCTCTCACTCCTATTTAATGGAAATGTCAAATCTATCTTCATTAGAAGAGCAGCGAGAGGAGTTTAATATGAATGACTTAAGTGGGGTAAAACATCTTTTTTAAGTGTGTAGGATTCATATCTCACTCAACAAAGGGCCAACAATGGAAAAAAATTTGGCAATTCACCATTTGTGATAATCACCTGAATACGACAATATATTCTTAAGACAGAGGGTAGGCCATTCATCCCATTGAATCTATGCCAGCTCTCCAAGCATTCCCTCCATTGGTGAAATATCCCACTTGGGCTCTGTCATTGAGAGGTCCATTATCCCAATTTGGAAATTGACATGTTTCAATAAGAATCGGTCTACAATGCCAGTTTTTGAAGTGGAATGTGGCAGGTGGAAAATCTACTCATATTAAGAAAAAGGTAAGAGTTCTACCTTAAATTAATTAAAGATTAAGGCTTAGCCTTTTATTGATGTGACCTACTGACTGTTGAATAATTGTATCTCACCTCAGGTCCCTAAAGCTGTACATTTTATTCCTCATTTCCATGAATTCTGGATGCAGGATCGCAGAACACAGAATGGCAAAGCAAACACTCCTCAGTTGCAATAACAGACGTGGATGGGGATAAACAGTTGATAAGAAGAGAGAATCAACAAGTCGAGGCCAATGTAAGAAGGGTAATGCTCAAGTACTCAGAAGATGATTCAGCGTCCAACTTAATATTTTGTCTGACAACCCCATTCATCAAAATTAATTTGATCATTCATTGAAACGAAAGATCTGCTTCTCTCTCTGCCTAGCTTGCTAAGTGTTTTCAGGCCTTCAACCTGACATGTTAATGTTGACTCTCTCTCTCCACTGATGCTGCCTGGCCTGCTGTTTTTTATTTTTATTTTAAGGTTTCTAGCATATGCTGTGTTTGGAGAAAGACAGTAAAGAGTAAGATGCGATTGGGGGAGATTGTACATTTTTTAATAGAATCAAGGGGAGAAATTGGGGAAGGATTTGTCTGATGAAGATTATCTTTTGCCACGTGTGAGGTACAGAAGATTGAAGGATAGGTAATGTTCTCATATTCAAGAAGGTCAGTTAGGTAAACTTGTGAGTCTGACATCAGTAATATAGAAACCATTGGAATAAATTCTTAGCAATAGAGTTTATGGCCACTTGCAATGGCAAGGACTGATAAGGGAAGCTATCATGGTTTGTTGGATGTGAAATCCTGTCTCATAAATGATTGAGCTTTTTAAGGAGGGTACAAAGAAATTTGATGAAGCCAAGGCATGGTATACAGGGATGTTAGCAATGCTCCAGATCCCACTATGTACACTTCATGATATGTAACAAGGTCCACTATAGTAGACTGGTCCGGAAAGTTAGAGTACATGAGATCCATGGTGTTTTTGCAAACTGGATTCTAAATTGGTATGGTGATGGAGACTTTTTTGACTCACTGTACCAAAGGAATCGGTGCTGGGACCATTGTTGTTTGTCATGTATATAAATGCCTATGGCCTGATATACATTTGTTGATGACCTGAAGATGGTGAGGATGGTGTCTAAGGATGCTGAAGGGCCTAGGTCAGCTGGAAAATTGGACAGAGTGATGGCAGATGGAACTTAATCTGGACAAGTGTGAAGTAATGCATTTTGGGTTGACTAATACTGGCAGGACATGCACAGTAAATGATGGAGACCTCAGTGGCGTTGATGTCAAGAGGGATCTTTGATGTAAATTCAGAGATCCCTGAAGAAGGCGACATAGATAGAAAGAGTAGCATGGGTATTGAGTATAAGAGTCGGGTCATTATGTTGTAGCTGTACAAAATAACTTGGAATAGAGTGTACAGATCTGGTCACCGCACCACGAGCAAGAAGAGATTCACCAGGATGATGTCAGGTCTGGAGGCTTCAGTTGGAAGGAAGGATTGGATAGGCTGGAATTGTTCTCACAGGAGTGCAGAAGGCTCAGAGGTGACCCTTTTGGAAGTTTATAAAATTATCAGGCCCTTAAATATGGGAGACCGTAGATGAAGACACAAGAGTATCTTAATGATTGATCTTGAACTGAAACATCAATAATTCCTTTCCTGCCCAACCTGCTGAGTTCCACCAGCAGTTTTGTTTCTTTTGTATAGGTACGTCGATGGGAAAGGAATATCAGGATATGGGCCAAAGCGGGATTACCACTGATAGGCTTCACTGGAGGAGTCGGGCTGAAGGGCCTGTTTCCATGCTGTACAACTCTCTGACGACTTGGTGACTTATGTGAGTCAAATGGCTCCGACGACCTTCCCTGTCCACTATTTCTCATCTAAACTCTGTGAAGACAACGCATCTGGAGTTTCCTCAGTGCACTCACTTAAGATAATTACAACTGAACCGTAGTTAAGTGAAGAAAAATTAAGTGTGCATTGCATCAATAAGGTTCTCTTCTGGAGCTCTGCTTATGTGACTCACACGCCGAAAGCCAATCATAGCATTTGGTGATGATGTACAAGTGAAGCCATCGATGTGAATTAACTCAGGATATGTTGAATTGATTTGTGTTGGATCACTTCCAAATTGGACTAATCCCAAACCTAATCTAATTTTACTGACTATCAGGCTATAATGTAGGATAAGTTGATTAATATGGTTTAATTCATGAAATGTTCCGAGTTGAAAGAGTTGTGACGTTGAGCTCCACGCGTGGACATCACAGGAAGGATTTGGCCTGCAGCAACAAAGTGCAAGTGCATTTATTTTACTAAGCAATGCCACCAATGTGTTCCCGCATAGGGCAGGAGCGCCTCAAATAGTAGGGGTGACAGAGTGGCATGGCTACCACGCTCATTCCAGGTCTTCAATGCAGTCTGTGTGCACATTCTGTCCATGCATGTAAAAGTATTGTATAAGCCCATGGAAGTACTTGGGGTCTCGAGTGGAGTAATGTGCAGAGCTTGTGAAAAAGTACATGGAAACCCTCCTACCCCTGTCCGTTCAGGTGAGAAGAGGTTTTGGGTTGCAAGATCTGTAAGAGAAGCCAAATGAGCCAATGCAGTACATTTTGCAAATGGTGAACCATGCTCCCAATTAAAACCAGATCGCTATTTAACTGCCATTTGGTCTCACCCAATCGGAGATATTCCCTGTGTTCCACCTATCGCTCTCCTGACTTTGCTCTCTTGAAAATTAATTTATTTTCTCCCTTTCCCAATTTTGCTGATGAAACATTAGCTGTTTCTCATTCCACAGATGTTGTCTGACCTGCAGAAAGTTTCCAGTACTTCTGTTGTCAGCGGAGTAGATGTGTAAGCTAGCGGACAGAGTTCTGGGCCCAATGATCCAGAATCATGAGTTTGGACCAATTCTTCGTGAAATAAATGAAAAAAAATGTAGGTAAAGAAGCAGCTAATAACGGTCGTTGAACCTACTTGATGGTTGTAAAATCCCATCTTATTCGTTCATCTCCATATTTACCCAATTAGTCTCATAGGAAACTCTAGACACACCTTGTGGTTTGCGTTTGACTGCTTTCTCAGTTCAGGGGAAAGAAAGGTTGGGGAATAAATGTTGAACATGCAATCTTACAAGTTAGAAGCAGGTGTTGTCCACGAGGGAATGATCCATCCACATCTCTCCTGTGAAAATTCCTCAGAATGCTGTATATTTCAATCACCCCTTCACCCTTAAACTTCAGCAGATACAAATCTAGCTTTTCTAAACCGGTCCAATAAGCCTTTTTTTGAAATTCAATATATTTACATTCTTCTATAAATAAGGAGACTAATAAGGCATCCACCATTCCCGATCTGATGACATTAATGCTTCTCATTACCGGTGTACAGCCTCTCTATATTTGTCTTCAATTCCCCTGGTGTTTATCAGCGTCATGGTATTAGCATTCCTTTTTACCTGCCTATTATAGGGGAGGCAATGGTTAACATAGTGGTCAGCGCAACATCCTTACAGCGCCAGCGATTGGGACCAGGGTTCAAATCTCATGCTGTCTGTAAGGAGTTTGTACGTTCTCCCTGTGTCTGCATGGGTTTTCCCTGGGAACTCCAGTTACATTAAAAAGCTCTAAAGTCACTCATCATGAAGTTAATATGCTTTTTAAAACTTTTTTCTGGTAAGATATTCCCCACATTTTCCCAGATTATATTCTATTTGTCAGATCTTTGTCTATTCACTTAATCAATTTATATCTCTTAATGCAATTCACAAAGTGCTGGAGAAACTCAGCAGGTCGCGCAGCATCTATATCAAGTAAAAGGTAACCAACATTTCGGGCTTGGGTCTCTCGCCCTAAACTCAGCTTTTTCCTCTTCCTACTTATATCCACCTATGTAAGCCTGCAACTCCTGCCCCTTCTTCCCTCCTCTCCTCTCCTCCCCCCTCCCCTCACCTATTTATTCAGGTGATACCTGTTTTTTTTGATGAAGGGCTCAGGCCCGAAACGTTGGTTACTTGTTGCTTCCCGTAGATGCTGCGCGACCTGCTGTGTTTCCCAAACATTTTTGTGTATTGCCCTCGACTCCGACGTCTTTAACTACCTTCCTTCTATATCAGCTGCTCCATTTATTTTCCTCTCTTTCTTTGTTATCAGCAGGTTTCTCTCAAGTTATTTATATAAATTGTAAAGAGTGCTTCACCCCTTCCCTTTAGTTGAGATGAGGTGAGAGTTTATTTTCATCTACAAATGTGCAATGTATAGATGCACTGAAATTCTTCCTTGTTGCAGTTTCAGAGGTGTGTAAAAAATATTTTAAAAAATGTTATTCACAGGTCGGTAGAAGCCGATTCCAGCTATTTACACACGCGCCACCCAATCACATCCAAATTAGCCCATAATCCCATATGATATGGAGGTTGGAAGGAAAACAGAGCACCCAGGGAAAACCTATGCAGACACGGGGTGAAGGTATAAACCTCTTACTGACAAATCCAGATTCGAATCCAGGTCGCTGGCTATAGAATTGCGCTAACTGCTCCTCTAAGCGTGCCCCTCTATACACCAACATGCAGTATGTATAAATTAAATCATCAGGAGATAAAAAAATATATAAAGGATAGATAAATATTCATTCCTGCAGTTAATGCATTCAAATGTGGTTATAATTGTGCTGCAGACAGATCTTTGGTGGACCTGGAGTTGGGTGGCAGTTAGGGCAACAGTCACTATTTCCAGTGGAAAGCCAAACGTGGGCACCCAACCTGTACCATTTTTTAAAACTTTGCAAGTAAATCATAATAAATATGTTACGGTCACGCGCTTCTACCTGAGTCGAGTGTTTTGATGTATCAAGTGGATGTGGATAAATGGGAGGGTATAAACAAGGCTGCAGCTTGATTATCATTTTGCTGGGTTCTCCACTACGCATGACTTCAGTGGCGCTTGGGAGATAGCTTACCCATTATCTGCCTGCGCCCTTCCAATTCGCTGAGTCAAGCATTTACCATGAAGCCCAGGGCCTTGTGCTCTCTGGCAGTAATTGAAATTAATCCAGAGCCATGCCTGATGCTGAAAACAATGCACTCAAAGTTACAGCTGGATAGATGAGCCAAATATATATTTTTCCATTCTAAGCAATAAAAAATGGAATATGCATCACTCCTCCCCCAGGCCTATTTGGAAAGACCATTTTTCCTTCACCAATAAACTCACGGTGACAATAAATGTCAACCTTACAGAATTTACCTTGGCGTTTACTATGTTTTAAGGTTGCTGCGCATGGATTTCAAAATGAGGATATGGACTGCTAATCAATCCCATTTGTTTGCAGGACGTGATGGTCAGTGGTGTGATGGCGGTGATCTGGTTTTTTTTAACAAGACAATAGGACATTAAATGTGTAGGTATTATTACAGATTTCCCTAGCAGCTAGCGCAACGCTGTGACAGCGCCAGCGACCGGGATCAGGGTTTGAATCCCACGCTGTCTGTAAGGAGTTTGTACGTTCTCCCCATGATTGCGTGGGATTCCTCCCACCATTTGAAGACATACCAGGGATTATAAGCCAGTTGGGTGCATGTGGGCTCATGCGCTGGAAGGGCCTGTTACTGTACTGTGTGTCTAAATTTCTATGTCAATGGAGTGGCACTTTACAGAGACTAGAAGTTGATACATATTTTGTGAGTGAGACTATTTTGAACAATTTTGTCAAATACCAATCAAAACTGAAAAACCACCTCCAAAAGTAAAGACAAAATATTTTCCAGTCCTTTTTATCAATAATGGTATTTGTTATTGGTTGCTAAACATTTGTGCATTTGGATTCAGAGGGGATATGAGATAATGGGACTAAGTGAGTAGACAACTTGGTCTGCATGGACAGGACAAGCCAAATGGCCTGTTTCTGTGCTGTGGAGCTCTATGACTCTCATTCCAAATGTGGCTTTGGAGGTTTAAACTCTGACACTGGGCTGTGGAGTTTGGCTGATAACTGCTATTTCTGGACAAAAACATAAAAATATAAGAAACAGCAGCAGGAGTAGGCCATCTGGCCCATTGAGCCTGCTCCACCATTTTCTCACTGCCGACCCGCCAAGGAAACGAGAAAAATTGCAGGGCAGGCTGAACCCGGCAGCGTTTCACACTGCACCATTATTTGCAGGGAATTCTGCTCCTCGGGATTTTAAGGGGGGGGGGGTCCTCGTCTGTAATGGTGATGTCCCTACCTCATAACCCTCTATTTTTCTTTCATCCAACCTCCACAACCACCACCCCTGGCAATGCATTCCAGGTGCCCACAACTCTCTGTTTAAAAAACCTACTCTTGATCTCTCCCCAAAACTTCCCTCCATTCAATTTGTTTTGATGTCCTCTGGCATTGGCCACTCCTGCCTCGGGCACTGAAGGCTTCCAGATCATGTTGGAGATTTGGATCTGGAGCTCAGGTTGCCGATGGATCGAACAGGAGTCTGTGCGGCTGCAGAGGCTTTGGAAGCCTGGAGGCAAATCCATGGACACGCAATGACTCAGTAGGGAGCTCTTTTGCTTCTCTTTCTCTCATACTGTAAGGGGCGCCAGGTGACACTAATGGTGACTCTTTGTCTCCCTTGTGGCAGGCAGAAGGCAATTTTGTGTAATATTATATATCCTGTACTATTATAGGACAATAAAACAATCTTGAATTAAGTACATACATAGCAACTTTAGTGAAATGAAAAAGCACAAATATCTTCACTAACATGAGAGAGGAGAGAGAAGAGAAGAGGGATAAGGAGAAAAGGACAGAGGAGGAGAGAGAAGGAGAGGGAAGGAGAGAAAATACACACTGGATCAAAAGCTAAGCTTTAGTGTGAAACCAGGGCATTGTGGTGATTGGGAGTTGGTGATCCTCCTGATCACTAGAGGGCATCGGAGACGAATGTTCTACCTTGGGTTAGGTGCAAAATCGATCTCCCAAGAGGTTGTGAGTTTATTAATAAAATATACTTAATGCAAAAGAATCCAAGTTTCTTTAAAATATCACAGGGCATGAGTAACGGTCATTGTGGACCTTTTGTGATGTGGTGTAACACTATTGGTGGACATCAAGTGGGCCAATAGTGCCTCACGGGCTCGAGAGCAGCAGATGATGACTGCGCATTTAGCTCTTCATCAAGGGTATGTTAAAATAAAGCAAGCTATGAACGCCACTCTGGGCTCAAGGTAGTTTTTATTACAAGCATGTTTGAACCCAACATGATGTGGATAGAAGCAGAATAGGCAGAATCTGGGGGGTTTGTTAAGGATTTCAGTAGTAACTGTGGCTGAGAGAGGAAATGGGGACAGACAGGGAGGTTTCAGCTACCCTTACAAGTTCAAGTTCAATTTTACTGCCAAGTTATACTTAATACAGTGAGAAGAGTTCATTTGCAAGTTGTCTGGCAAATCCACACTAACGTGCATACAGCAGTATAAAATAGAGCGCAGGAGTACAGAACCGTGTCTAAGGTTACATTTAAAAGTAAGGGAAGACTGCAATTGCATGGTTCTTTCAGGAGCCTGGGTAGAATCAATCTTTGAACTTGTTGGTAGACAATTTCAAACTCCTGAATTTTCTCTGAAGGGAGGAGGGCAAAGAGAGTGTGGCTGGGATGGGATGGTTCTTCTGTATGCTAGCTGCCTTTCTGTAGTGCAGATGGAGTTGATGGAGAGGAGGAGGATGTGTGTTGATCTGATCTGTATTCATCACCTCTTGCAGCTTCTTCTGATCCTGAGCAAAATATTTCTGTACTGGTTGTACCACTTTAATCTGGCGATGTTGGACCACAGAAAATGCAGGAAAATAAAAATTGACCCCTTAGGGAACCCCCTATGTAAGCATATCAAAGGCGGAACAAAGCTTAAAACAGGAAATAATACTATGGGCGGCATGGTTAGCGTAACGCCTTTACAGCGTCAGCGGTCGGGGTTCGAGTTTTGCGCTACCTGTATGGAGTTTGTACACATGCACTCCTTAACTTCCATGATATGTTCTGTGAAATCGGGCATTGTTGACGTTGTGTGAACACCATATTATACACTTAGCAAAGCTGTATCGGATACTGTTGTGTACCAGTAAACATTTTAATTGTAAGTAGGGATCAGTGTGGGGACCAACACGGGGTGGTGGTGAGAGGGCTGAGGTGTGAAATCAGTGTGGGGACCGACACAGGGCTATAGGGAGAGAGCGGGGCAGTCAGTTCAGTTTGGGTATACAGTGTACAATTTCCTATTGCTCCCGATCACTTTTCCTAAATTTCTGTGGACTTGCTTATAGTAACTGATTATGGGACCACAGATGTATATACAGCCGGATGTGGCCCGAATGGACGTTAAGCGGCACATACCTAAACGTGCCAGATCTCGGAGCGCCGGATAAGAGGTACAACTAATACTACACTGTGATGCATCTAACCAGGATAGTACAAATGCAGAAATTGCTATGGGGAAAGGGGGACATGCCAAACTTCCTCAGCCTTCTAATGAAGTAGATTCATTGGTGAGTTTCTCGACTGGCATGTGGATGTGGTTGGTTAAGTGAGGTCACTGGAGCTGTTTACTGGCAACAATTTACTGATGCTTTTAGAACAAATGTATGAGATGTTAAGTTATTTCATGGCAATTTTATGCGTGTTATCCCATGCTTCAACATAAATTTTTACCTGACACTTTTTGAAGATTCAGGGCCACCTTATTCTATAAATATCATTAGATTTGGATTGCCTCCCAATTCTACTTTCAAATGCAAAGCATATTCATTTTAATTTTTGTCACTTTATTTTGTTTTTGACAGAACTACAATTTTTCATCTGTCACCAGTCACACAAAAGTTTGTAATAATTGATTTGGGAGATGGATGTTAAGCCCTAATACAGAAGGACTATTTTTAGCCTGAGTTGTATTAGACCCTGGAGTTTATCTGCAACATGTTTTAATACTAGAAGTCAGGAGATCTTTGCTGCCAGTTATGTTCTGCTAGATGTAATCTGTACCTCAGTTGTAGAAAACCTGTATCTATGTTATTTCAAATCCCATTCCTAATCTTTCAGTCACAAATTCAGGTTGATACACTCTGATTTGTACTGAACGTATATTGCACCATCAAAGTTGCCAACTTATCTATGAGGTATTGAACGGAATTCCGATCTTTTACTTGACTTGAGTAATCCTATATTTTCCACTAATAAAGAGGAATAAACCTTTGGCTCCAAGTTTGTTTGACATCAATTGATCTAAGATGGAATAAAAAATACCCCAGGTACCTCAGATGTACTTAATTCAAGATTGTTTCAGATGGCATTGGTTTGAAATAAAGACAGATAATGTTGGAGGAAAGGAGGCAGAGAGAGAGAGAGAGAGAGAGAGAGAGAGAGAGAGAGGGGGGGGGGGGGGAAGGCACTGCCAAACCAAGACCACCTACAAGTTGGAGGAACAACATCTAATATTCCACCTGGACTCTCTCCATCCAGATGGTATTAACATCAACTAAAAGCACAGATATGCTGGTGGAACTCAGCAGGTCTCGCAGCATCCACTGGAGGGGTAAAGACCTGAGCCTTTCTTCAAGATCAACTGGATGAACTGCTCCAGTTTCCATTAGACCCATCCACTTTCTCTTTCTTTCCCTATCCTGTCCCTTTTCCTTCAGCTCCTCTCACCCCCTTCCCTCTCCATTCAGAGAGCTATCCCCTCCCCCTATCACTTCCCAGCATTTTTCTCTTCTGCCCTCCCATATCCACCTACCACTTATTACCTGTGGGTCTTTGCACCTCCCCCTGCCCCTTCTTCTCCCTGCTCCTTTCTGCCCCTCCCCCCCACCTTTTTAATCAGGTGTCTGCCTGCTTTTTGCTCATACCTCGACAAAGGACTCAGGCCTGAAACGTTGCTTACCCTTTGGATCCTATAAGATGCTAGGTGATCTGCTGAGTTTCTCCACCATTTCTGTGCATTGCCCTGTGGCTTATCTGATTTCTTTGAGTTTTTTGGGCATGATCTCTCCATAAAATGAGTCACAGATGCTACATTGCAATGGTTAAATTTGGGGAAGAAACTGATAGGAAAGTCTTTCTTCTGTTTAATGCAGCCTGATTCCAATGATCTGTCGATTGGCACTCAGTGCATTTAGACTTAATTAGTTTGCTTTTTTTTTATAAGAAATGAAAGGTTTGGCCCAAAATGTTGACCATTCTTTTACTTCCCCACAGATTCTGCTTGACTTGCAGGTTGTTTTTTTGGCTCAACTTGCAACATCTGCAGACTTTTGTGTGGCTTTTTTTAATGTGTTGCGATCCCTGCACACAGATTTTGCTATGTCAGGATACAAGGCTGTGGATTGAGAGATGGGAAGCAGAGGGCATTTTCAGCTGATGTGGACATGTCTCTATTCTCTTTTGGAAATCCAAGATTCAAGCGTTGAACTCCATTAGGAACCCTGGGCTTCGGAACCCTGCTCTGCATATGGATCCTTGACTTCCACTTCGGAAGATCACTGCCAGCACCAATCGGAAACAACATCTCCTCCTCACTGGCGATCAAGATCCGAGCTAAGCCCACTGCTCTACTCACTGTACACCCATGAATGTGTGGCCAGGCGCAATTCAAATACCATCTACAAATTTACTGATGACACCACAGTCATCAGTAGAATCACAGATGGGAATGAGGATGCGTACGGGAGGGAAGGTTGATCAGCACGTTGAGTGGTGTCACAACAGCAACTTTACATTCTATGTTAGATTGTGAACTTCAGGAGGAAGTCAGGAGAACGTGAATCAGTCTTCATCAAGGGGCCAGCAGCGGAGACAGTCAAGAACGTCAAATTCTTGGGTGTCAACATCTCTGAGGACATGTCCCTGGGCCTCCATGCCTTTACTGCAAAAAGTCTCAAAAAATTATACATAGAGAGCATTCTGTCTGGTTTCGTCACTGTCTAATTTGGAGGGGCCAATGCACAGTACAGGAAAAATTTCCAGAGGGTTGTTAACTCAGCCAGTGACATCACGGGCACCAGTCTTCACTCCATGGAGGACATCTACAAGAGGCAGTGACTTGCCCCTATCCTCAAGGGCACCCCCCCACCAACCAGGCCATGCCTACTTCACTCTGCTACCATCAGGAAAAAGGTACAGAAGCCTGAAGACAAGCGCTCAGCGGCACAAGGACAGCTTCTCCTCTGCCATCAGATTTCTGAACATGAAATGTTATTTATACCAAAAATCGCACTGTGATGTTGCCACAAAACAATAAATTTCAGGACATGTTCATGACATTGGTTTAATTTGTGTGTCTACTGCAGCTCAACTTACATTCAGCTCCACTTGCTAATGCTACCTGATCTTGGTGTGGTGTTCAGGGTCTTGACACTACTGAAGCAAAATCTGCAAATGTCAATGAGTTAACTAGTCTTGGCTGGCAGATGATGGGGTTTAAAGGCCACTATAAAATCTTGGACCCTAGTTGGTTGTTATTCGAGGATTTTACTTTAGCTTCTTCAAAGTTCAATGTTTCAATTCATTGTCAGAATACATACATGACATCACATACAGCCCTGAGATCCTTTTTGCTGTGGGCGAGGCAGAATTTCTACTTATCAGTGGCTGTAAACTGTACACAAGAAGAAAACTATGTCTACAAAGGGGAGAAATGTAAACAAAGAAAGTACAAACTGACTGTGTAATACAGAAAAAAATAAATGGGCAAAGTAAGAGTCCTTCAACGAGTCCCTGATTGAGTTTGTCATTGAGGAGTCTGATGGTGGAGGGGGAGCAGCTTTTCCTGAACCTGGTGATGTGAGTCTTGTGGCACCGAGACCCCTTTCCTGATGATAGCAGTGAGAACGGAGCATGTGCTGGATAGTGTGGATCCTTGATGATTGCTGCTGCTCTCCGACACCAGCGTTCCCTGTAGATGTTCTCGATGGTGGACAGAGTTTTGCCTGTGACCTCCTGGGCTGTGTCCACTATCTTTTGTAGGGCTTTCAGGTGTCCCAAGACCAGGCCAAGATGCAGCTGATCAGTACACTTTCCACTACACATTTGTAGAAGTTGGCCAAGGTTTCTGATGTCATACCAAACCTCCTCAAACTCTTGAGAAAGGAGAGGTGCTTTCTTCACAATGCCATTAGTATATGGGGTCCAAAAACAGTCCTCCGAGATAGTGACTCCGAGGAATTTAAATTTGCTCACGCTCTCCACTTCTGATCCCCAAATTATCGAGTTTCAAGACCTAGATTCTAACATTTGGAATTTCTTCCTAACAAAGTTTTTGCTTACCTGTTCTCATATCACCTGTTAATGCTTTCACTGTAGTGGCGGCTACTGAAGGATCGCACAACCAGATGGGTTGAGTTCAGTGAGCAAAAACTGATTTATTGCAGGCTGCCTGGCAAGTCTTATACTCCCAGCCCGGACCTAGCTGAGAACCAGTCTGGGGGGACCCAGACATCACTGGGGTCTCACGTGGGTCCCTAAGTACAGGCTTCTGAGCCCGGTGCCAAGGTTGGGAGGAAACGCCCGACGGCACCATTTTGGCTGGCTGCCTCATCTCATGTGTGACAAGCAGGGCCGGTTCGCCTGCCCAATGGCGTACCGCCACACAGTCCCCCCCCTCCACAGAACCAGCACCAATGTCCTTTATTGCCAGGCGGCCTCACTTCTTGGGTTGGGCCACAACTACTGGTTCGGTGGGGTCGAGGTGGGCTGGCTTTAACCTGTCCACCGTAAACAGTTCCCTCTTACCACCGTTGTCTAGTATGAAAGTGGATTCTGAACGCTGGACAACTTTGGTTAGCTGCAAAGTAAAAGTTAATCCTAAAATGCCTCTTTTCCAACATTTCAAAACTTAGACCTTTTATCAAAAAAAAAATTCTCTGATCTAGATGGTGAGTGAGCAGGGATGGGGATGGGGAGGGGAAATGTTGAAATATGCATTCTGTAAATGATGCTGGAGAACAGGAAGGCAAGAGGCTACTCTGCCCATCATGCCTGTGGTAGCTCTTTGAAAGAGATGTTCCATTGATTCCCCCCTCTCCACTGCACTTTCCACAGAATTTTCCTATATACTATGTCCTCCATAATATTGGTGAGAAAGACATTTTTTCCCTTTATTTGCCCCAGTGCTCCATAGTTTTAAATTGTGCTGTTATTTCTACATGGTCAAACCAGAATGTAAACAAATAACCACGAATAAAATCTAGAATGTGCACTTTAATCACATGTGAATTGTTTGATTACAAATTTCAAACTGTGGAGTGCATGGGGAAATTAAGGGAAAATGTGTCTTTGTCCCAAATGTTATGGAAGGTAAATAACACTGCTCCTTTAAAGTTGCTATTGAATTTTCTTCCATCACCCTTTGAGGCAACAGATCCCGTAGCAGCTCACAATGCAAAATAAAATTCTCCTCCCCTCCCCTGCTCGTTCTCTTGTCCAATTACCTTAAATCTTAATACAAGAATAGTAATCTCCTAAACCTAATTACTCACTTAGGTTATGACCCACATTCATTCTGTTGCTTAATCTATTTGCCACACTTAATCCATTCCGCATGGCAACTGGACAGGCAAAACTGTTGTTTGTTTAATTTTGCTTTAAGTTTGCTCAGACGGTGGAACAACCCGAGAAGGAAAAATAAAGACGCAAAATCGTTAAATTCTTCCCTTAAAGATAGGTTTTCTAATTTACTTGTCATCTGGTGGGTAAAAGAATAATGATCATCCAGTGTTTTGCATTGTAAGTTTGGCCACGATGACTTGATTCTTCCCAATAACTATTCATTGCAGGCAAATTGCCTGGGGAATTTGCTCTACTTCGTTTAGCTTAATATAGAACTTCCATTTGCATCTTCCTCACGTTTCACCTGATTTATTATTTTTTTCCCCCTCTCCCAGCGTTACCATTATTTTGTCATCGCATACAATTCTGTAATAGTTTTTTTTGTTTTCTCCAGGGATGCACAGCGGGAAAATACATTTATACAGCCAGCCTTCCAGCTATTAAGGATGCTTGAGCAACCCAGCGGATACAGTCAAAGCGTGACAAATTAATCATGGCGCCAGCAAAATACAAATAATTAAGGATAGGGTCAGCTCTAATGGAAAGTGAGAGGGAACAGAATAGGCAGTGTCCGAGAGAGAGGGCTGGACAGTGAAGATTCCAGCGGAAGTGGTGTGGACGGATGGTCTTTCTGCGTATCTTACATCCCACCTTACAGTTTTGGCTTCCCCACCCCGAGCTTACACACAATCAATCTTGGATGGTGAAAAGGCTGCGGGAATGTTACAAACAGATTTTGGTCTCCTCTCCCTGAAAATAATGGTGAAGGAAAATTCTATGAGGTTCATCAGCTGCAATTGTCTGATGGGCGAGGGTGTTTACCCCATAAGGAGGGATTCAGCAGAATATAATTTATTTTCTTTTTCTTTTTGATCATACCTTGATGAAGGGCTCAAGCCCGAAACATTTGACCTGCTGAGTTTCTCCAGGGTTGTGTTTTTATTTTAATTCATCAGGCGAAGCCGGTTCTCTCCAGAATTTAGAGGATTGGGAGGTGGTTTCATTGAAAAAAGGCCATGTGCTTAAATAAATCTCAACAAGATGGACCTGTTCTCTACCAAATGCATCAAAACCAGGAGATAAAGCATCAAAATAAAGGGTTAAGATATCTGGGATTGAAATTAAGGGAAATTTCTTCAATCAGAGTGGGTATGAATCTTTGGAACTGAACAAGAAGACTGGATGTTTACAACATATTGACAGGTGTCTTGGGATTTAGAGGAAATGGGTAAAGCCCATGCAAATAGGTAAATGGCCTACTCCTGCCTTTATTTCTTATATTCTTTTCACTGATACCCTTACTTCACCATATTGTTACAGCAAACCCATGGAATCCAAAATTCAGTAACCGGCAAAAAAAATGTAAAAAATAGGAAAAAAGTACACAAGCTTAATATTGTAAATATTCTCTGAAGTAATACATAAACCTTTGGTGAAGTTGGGAGCCAATATCAGCCAGCGGAGGGCCTTGGTTGTGCTTTGCTCATAGCAGCTGTTTGAATAAAGTTGTGTTTGAATAAAATGTTGCCCAGGATGGTTGATGCTACTCACCATTGGGGTAACTCTTAACGTGTCTCTTTATTTCTGCTTAGTAAGAGTCATCTTGGTCAGAAGTTTTATCTGGAAACTTGGGGGAGGGGGAGGTTAATTATCTATAATGTTATTGTTCATCCTTTAAATGTTTTACTGTTTATATATTTGTGCAAGTGAAGTTTGTTCATTGTTAATACATATAGTAGTTTTGACTTTTAAACTGTTTATTCTTAATGCAGGTGTATTAGTTAGACATTGTAAGAGGAAGTCTCTTATGGGGAGAAGACCGGGCAGTGGGGCTAAGTGGAAAAATGGATCAGCTCAAGATTGAATGGCAGGACAGACTCAATGGGCTGAATGGTCTATTTGTCCTCCTATGTCTTATGTCGAATGGTCTTATGGTCTTCTCAACGCCTTCATGGTTTTCAGTCCCAGTATCTTCTGCTCCACGAATAAAGCCCCAGCCTGGCCAGTCTTGCCTTATAACTCAAGCACTCCACGTCTGGTAAATTCCTTGTAAAACTTCCTGCACCCACTCCAGCTTCATGAAATCCTTTTGAGAGTTCGGTGACCAGAATTGCTTACAATATTCCAAATGCGGTCTCATATAATTGTAACACGATGGCCCAACTCTTACAGTTAAATGCAAGGTCCTGTTTGTTATTATATAAAGGACAACTGGACAAAATGGTGTTTGGTCCTTGGTGCAAAAAAAAATGTGCAAACACAAATATAGACGTTGCAGACATATTTACAAGCAATTTACAGTGTATGCAGTACCTACATAAAATTAAATATTGTTAAATAATAGTAGAGTCTTGTAGGGATTCTATCAGGCAACATGCACTGTTCATCAGTCATTCAGTAGGCTCACTGTTCATGGGAAGATGATTCTTTTTTGAATATTTTATTTAAAATTTTCTCCATACATGGACTAATGAAAGATTAATATAATACTACACATTGCAAAAGAAGATAGAACTTACACACAGAACCTCCCACCCTCAAAATAATTAATACATAGAGTTATGTAAAATAAAAGAAAAAAGACTTTAGGATTGCACAGAGGGATGCCATCTAACACACAGATACAATTAAGGGAAGATTTTTGCAGATCCAGTGGCACAGGAGGCACCACACTACAAATTTAAACCTAATGTTTGAGTATACGGGTGTCACATTTGTAAAAACGTAGCATATTTATTTCTCAAATTATAAGAAGAAGCTGTTTCTCAGCCTGGTGGCGCTGGCTGATCCTCCAGTATCTCCTTCCTGACGGGGGGGGGGGGGGGAAATTGGAAGATGCTGTGGGTGGGGTGGTAGGGGTCCTTAATGATTTTGCGTGCCTTCTTCAGACAACGATCCCAGTAGATCACGTTAATGGAGGGGAGGGAGACCCTAGTGATCCTCGCTAACGCTCTTATGGTCCTGAGCATTGACCTTCAATCCAATGGTCTACAGGGACTGTACCACACTGTGATGCAACACGCTGTCTATAGAGCTCCTGTAAAAAGTGTAAGGATGGAGGCCGGTCGCCTTGCCTGCCTCAGTCTCCTCAGGAAGTGCAGTCCACTGCTGCACCTTCCTGACAAAATCAACCATCATAAACTGACTGCAGCACCTCATGCTGAATCAACCACTTCTCATCTTGTCTGCAGAAAGTTGCAGTGATGTCTTTGATTTCCTGGAGCCTGTTGCAAACGGGCTCTCTCGTATTCCTTGGAATTCTTCTCCTGAGCTGGTCACTCACCTACATGAAGAGGGGACTTGAAGAAGCTAGTACTCTTGTCCCCCTTGTCCACTACATCTCCAAACCCATACCATGGATCATAATGCTTCTACATGCTTCCCCACACACTTCTTGGATATCCTGCCAGATTTCTCTTTTTATTTTTATTTTTTAATTTAGACGTACAGCATGGTAACAGGCACTTTCGGCTCTCGAGCTCGTGCCACCCAATTACACCAATTGGTCTACAACCAGGGGCGTATCTATGCAAAATAACGCCTGCGGCAGGGGTGGCCAATGCATCAAAATAAATGGGGACAGGGAGGTCTCGCGAGAGCTGGCCTTGGTGGCTGCCATATTGTATTTGACATTGTGTAATTGAGTGTGAACGCCAGGACCAGGAATGAGGAGTGTATTGAGCGTAGATGAAACAGGTGTGTGTTCTTGTATGTCTGGGGTGGCGATGACAGCTCTGAGAGGTGAAGGGCCTCCCTTCAAGAGGTGCTTCCCCTTCAAGTGGTGCTTGGGCCTGTGCCATGTCTGCCATACCCTAGATATGGCCCTGCCTACATGTTTTGATGGGCAGGGGGTGGTGGGAACTGGAGCACACAGAGGAATTCCTCGCAGACATGGGGAGAATGTAAAAATTCCTCACAGACTGCACTGGATTTGAACACTGGTCACTGGCGCTGTAATAACGTTGCGCCAATGGCTACGCTAACTGTGCTGTCAAAAAAATCCATAAAACATCTATTTAATATCCTCCCAGGAAATTCAGAGAAACGCAGATGCTGTAAATCTGAAATAAAAAATGAAAAATTCTAGAAATACTCAGAAGACCATGCAATTTTGCAGATGGAGGGGTTTTGGCCAACATTTGCCACCACAATATAGGGTGGGGAGGGAGGTCAGCTCAAGCGGGAAAGTGTCAATTACTCCTTTATAGTCACCATGTTGCATGCTCACCGGACCAACAGGGGTTAACCAAATATCGTATCCGGACAAGGAAGCTAGTGTTTCCTGTTTGTTTCTTCTACCTTGAATTGATGTAATATCTGGAAAGACTAGACAACAAATCTTTTCAACAAGTTTGCTCTTGAAAAAAAAGTTGGGCATGATGACAGGCAACTTCAAGCTAAACACAGGTAATTTCAGATTTGCTGTATCATGTAGGAAGTTGGAAAAACATTAAATTAACTTTTATTGAATTTAGCATGTTTAATTGCATAATGATGCTGACACATTGCATTAGTTCAGCTGGCCTAAAAATATTTTACTGCAGATTCTCATTTGTACTCAGCATCTGATGCCTCTGGTGTCAGTGTCCAACAATAGTCGGCCAGCATCAATGGATTCCAGTCGCCTTGATATTGCTGTTCCATGGATGCAATGTCCTGGTGAAACCTTTCACCATGTTCGTCACTGAATGAGCAAGATCAGCAGGGAAGACGTCCACGTGCAAATGCAGAAAATGAGTTTTCAATGGCACACTGCACTTCATAGTTTTATATGCTTGAAGTAGACTTAAAATATGACAAGAATTCACAAAAATAGGTTATATATAAAAAATGGCATGTGATAGGAAAGTTTTAAGATAATTTTCGTGATCAGCAGGCCAGAATCCATAAAATACGCCCAAAAGTGTTCAGGAAGAAAAATCTTCACTGTCCAATGAATTAAGTAATTAAGTAGTCTTGACACTCACTACTATCTATGTACATCAGGGTAGCTGTACAAAACATGGCTTCAGTGAGAAGCAGAGCACAGGTCGACCTGCCATTGCTTTCCTATCAAAAAACATCGAAGAAGGCAGCTGCAGGCACTGCATCATGTGGAGCAGAACCCCTCTTATAACATGCTTGATGGACATCTTACTGTTTGCAAACAATATTGTTGAGATAGTTAAATTGGATAATTTTATAGCGGACTTGTTAATTAAATTGGAAGGCTGAGAGGTTTTGAAAGATCTAATCGCTATTACTGTAAACATCTCAGCAATGATGCCTGTACTTTTGACCACCTGAGCCCTATCTTTCATGTGGCTTTAAAACAAAGCTAAATGGCTCTATGTTGTTGTGAATGATATAATAATAATTGCATTTCCAGCGTGTCACTCATGAGGTCCTGAAACACTGTTTTTAGAAACGTGCTTAGTGTTGTAAGTGAGGAAATGTGGCAGAGAGATTCTGCGGAGCAAAGTCCATGAAATATTTTTCTTGACGTTGGCTGAATATTGGCAAAATGTAGGGAAGAACTTCTTTGCTCTTTTTCAGAAATATTTCCATGAAAATGTTTATTGACATCAAGCATTACTTCTATTTTCTTCTCTAAAAATACAGCCTGACCTACTGACTAGTTCCAGCTTTTCCAGATTCCGCTTTCAGACATTTTCAGAGTTAATACATGGCATCACATATAACCCTGAGATTCTTTTTCCTGTGGGTGAGGCAGAATTACCACTTATTGGTAGTGCAAAAAAGACTGTGCACAGCGTATACATGTGAACAAATAAAGAACTGTAAACTGATCATGAAATGTAAACAAACTGACTGTGCATTTAGAGAAAAAAAAAATCATTTAAGTTTAAAAGTGAGGGTCCTTAAATGCATCTCCGATGGAGTCTGTGGTTGAGGAGTCTGATGGCGGAGGGGTAGCAGCTTCTCCTGAACTCGGTGGTGCGAGTCTTATAGAACGTACACCTCTTTCCTGAATGTAGCTGAAAGGACAGAGGGTGTGCCGCATGGTGAGAATCCTTGATGATTGCTGCTGCTCTCTGATGGCAGCCTTCCCTTTAGATGTTCTTTAAGGTGTAAAACATGTACCCCTGATGTCTCCCCTAAACTTTTCTCCCTTGTATGTGATGTTTATATATGTACTCTTGACAATTATCCTGAAATCTGAAAATCTGATTAAAGAATACAATTCCTCTTATTCTTATAGGTTTTAAGTTTGAGAAAAAAGCACCAAAACAGCACTGCTCGCGTAGCGGTTAGCGAAATACTGTTACATTGCCAGCGATCGGGACTTGGATTCATACCTGGTGCTGTCTGTAATGTGCTTGCATGTTCTCCCCATGTTTGCGTGGGCTCCAGTTTCTTCCCACCCTTCAAGAAAACGTAATGGGGATTGCAGGTCGATTGGGCGGCACGGGCTGGTGGGCTTTTTACTGCGCTATATGTCTAAATTAAAAAAAAACATTAAAAAGCTTTGGGAAGAAATTCTAAATAATTTGTGTATGCATTGAAGCTTGGTGCAGTGACCCTCTGGGCAGTGTTGCTATGGAACAGGGCTAGATTTGATTTAGTTTAAATTGATTGATCGAGGCAGATGTGCTTGTATAAACACAGGCAGTTTCTTCATTCAAGCCCAATTGACTGCATTATAACTGAGGCTTTCTACCTGTCCTTTGAATGGTCCCAGATACACACTAACCCATATGTGCGATTAATGTTGACAAGCCATTGAATAATGGTCAAAACCTTTTACACCCTCTTGAGTCACAGCTTTGAATGAGCCAGGGAGAAATAGTTACCTGAAGGCTAACTGGCAATTGATTCATTCCCACTTACTGCTTTGTTAGTGGGCAACATTTAAACCAATAAGTTAATCGGGTGTGGGAATCCAATGTTATGGCTTCCAGAAACCCATGAAGGCTGAGAGCAATTCTCAATCCATCATTTCAATTTATTGTCATTGATTAATTTCATTGGTAGAGAAAAAAAAATTAAGGTTCCTGGATTGTGAGTTTGTCCTCCAGCAAGTCTTGATGGAGGCAGACTTCTTTTTATTTTGTGACTTGGCAGTCAAAAGTTACTAAATGACGAACAAATTCAGTTTTCCTTGTTAAAAGGTGTTAGTTATTTTTAATGCTCTGGCTTGATCATTCATTGTAATACTTTCTTAAAGAATTTTCAACATTATGGTAAAGCATGAAGGCTTTAAATTGAAAAGTGTTGAAGGGTTCGTCGTTGTCGAGCGATAGCCTGAGCTTGTTCTGCTGAGGGTTCACGTGTAGAAGGTCTCAGCTTTGCAGGTGGCTTCTTCAAGCAGAGTGTGGGCAATGTTCATGAAGAACAAGGGGAATGTCAAGTCTCTTGTCCTCAATGCAAAACACACAGACACACAACCAGATATATCACACGTACAGACAATACATAATGTGGTCTAGTATTAATATAAACAATAAAAATAAATAAATAATGCTTCATAAAGATGAGAGTCTCAAAGGGTTAGTATGAATAGTTTCTTTGCTCATTCAGCATTTTCACTGCCTGTGGGAAGAAGCTGTTCCTCAGCTTGGTGGTGCTGGCTCTGATCCTCCTGTATCTCTCCCCTGATGGGAACAGCTGAAAGATGTTGTATGCAGGGTGACAAGGATCCTCAATGGTTTTGCACAACCTCTTCAGACAACAATCCCAGTAGATCACGTCAATAGGGTGGGGGTGGGGGGGGGGGTGTGAGCTCTGGTGATCCTCTCTGTCACACACATGGTCCTATTAATTGACCTCCCATCCATTTCTCTGTTGCGACTGCACCACACTGTGATGCAGCTGGCCAGGACGCTCTCGATAGAGCTCCTGTAGAAGGTTGACATAATGGTGGCTGGTAGCCTTACCTGCTTCAGTCTTCTCAGGAAGTGCAGTCGCTGTTGTGCCTTCCTGATGTTGTGCGTCCACGATAGGTCATTAATTAAGTGAACTCCAATGAACTAGGTGCTCTCCACCACAGAGCTATTGGTATGTAGTGGAGGGCAGTCATTCCTGGGCCTTCTGAATTCCACAATCATCTCCTTCGTATTGTCCACATTAATTCTCAAGTTGTTGCTCTCTCACCATACATTTTTCCACCTCTTCTCTGTAGTGCATCTCACCATTGTTGCTATTGTATCATCTCCAAACTTGATGACCCTGTTGGAGCTGGATCTGACGACGCAGTCGTGGGTCAGTAGCGTGAACAGAAGTGGGCTGAGCACACAGCCCTGAGATGCGCTAATGCTCAGTGTGACGGTACTCAAAATTCTGCTACTGACCGGACAGATTGTGGTCTTTCCATTAGGAAGTCCAGAATTCATTTAAAGAGAGATGTGTTCAATGTCAGCAAGGACAGCTTCTCCATCAGCCTCTGGGGAATGGTCGTAGTTTGCTTCCGAGGAGCAACCTAATAGCTTATTACTTTATCATTCCTATGATACAATCCTGAAATTACCTCCAAACAACCTTGTTGGAGAGTCCTCACCACAAGATCTGCAGTGGCTTAAAAAGGCAGCTCAGCAAGACTGTGGTCCTTCCTAATGGAAAGTCCACAGACTGTCCAGGACTGAAGCAGAACATCAAGCACCATCATGGTGGCACACCTCAGGACTGTGTGTTCAAACTACAGACCCATGACTATATCGCCAGATTCAGCTCCAACGGTGTCATTAAGTTTGCAGAAGACACAACAGAAATTGTCTCATCGCCAACAATGATGAGTTGCACTACAGAGAAGAGGTGGAAAATCTCGTGATACGGTGTGAGAGGAACAACCTGCGTCTCAACATGGACAAGAGGAAGGAGATGATGTCTTCAGAAGGACCAAGAACAACCACCCTCCATTACACATCAATAACTCTATTGGGGAGAGAATGGAGAGACCAGGATCCTTGGAGTTCATTTAACTAGTGACCTATCATGAAGACACATCTCCTCACTCATTGGTAAGGCACAACAGTGACTGCACTTCCTGAGAAGACTGAAGCAGGCAAGGCAACCGGCACCATCAGGTCAACTTTCCACAGGAGCTCTCGAGAGGGTCCTGGCCGGCTGCATCACAGTCCGGTATGGTTGCTGCAGAGAATTGGATTGGAGGTCAATCCACAGGACCATAAGAGTGGCAGAGAGGATCCCTGGAGTCTCCCTCCCCACATCAACAGGATCATTATCTGAAGAGAGCACACAAAATCATTGAGAACCCCTTCCATCCAGCACACAGCAACTTTCAGCTGTTCCCGACGGGAAATACAGGAGTATCAGTGTTAAAAGATGGCTTTGCCATCTAGATCTACAATCCATGAACAAAAATAATTAGTGGTTTAAAACAATAATGTCCATTTATATATACCCACACCTTCCTTCCTTCCTCTAGCTCCTCACCCCCTTCTCTTTCTTCCACCTCTGCCTGTTCCCCCATCACCATTTAGCTCATTTCTTCCCCATCCCACCTGTATTCACCTGTTACCTGCTATCCAGTGCTCCTACCCCCTCACCCCCACCTCTCTCCAATCTCTGATTTGGGCTATTGCCCAATTCTTGCAGTTCTTGACGAAGGGCTTCGGCCTAATACGTCCACGGTTGATTTATTTCCATGGGCTCTTCCTGACCTGCTGAGCTCGTCCAACACTTTGAATGTGTCCATTCGTAAAACCTCCTTGAGATCATTGCACCCAAACATAGGTTGAGCTACTGTTCTGCTGAATACCTGTCTTTGACTGAATGATGCACCAACAACTACCTCACACTCGTCACCAAAACCAAGGAGCAAACTGTTGGCTTCAGGAAGGGAAAGCCAGAGGTGTACAATCCAGTGATCAATGGGGATTAGAGCTGGAGAGGGTGAGCAAATGTAAGTTCTTGGGAGTCACTATCTCAGAGGATCTTTCCTGGACCCCACACACTAATGGCTTCGTGAAGAAAGCAGTAGCAGCAATCTTCACGGATCCACATCACCCAGCACACGGAAAGAGGTATAGGTTTCACAGGACTTGCGCCAGCAAGATCAGGAACAGCTGCTACCCCTCCACCATCAGACTCCTCAACAATAAACGTAATCAGGGACTTATTTAAGGATTCTTAGATTTATTGATTTTTTTTCCTCTCTGTATTGCACAGCTTTTTTTATTTGTTTACGTGCACATTGTATAGTTTGTTTTGCACTACCAATAAGTGGTGATTCTGCCTGGCCTGCAGGAGAAAGAATCTCAGGGTTGTATGTGATGCCATGTATGTACTCTGACCATAAGTCTGAAACTGAAAGCTTCTTGTAGCTGACCATTCAATTCCTGCAACCTATCCTACAGATATATCTGCCCATGACCTCATCCATCATCATGGTAAGGTTAAATGCAAACAGATCATTTTAAGGCCTGGATGCCCTTAAACCAAAATTTCCCAATTTTAGCTAACTCCCACTTCAGCATGGTTCCATTGCTTCCATCTCTTCTTTAGCTAGCCCTCTTCATACATTTCTCTCTAATCTTTCCCCTTCCAATGTTCTTTCTCTCTCTCTCTCTCTTCCCTTCCCTTCACCTCTCCCACCTACTGTCCAAAGCCCTAAGATCTTTTACCTCCATCCCAGCTTCTTTCTTCCATCATATACAAAGCATCACCCTCTTTGTACTTTAGTCTCTATTAAGGTATGTGAGCCAAGACCTTGAGTGACCATTTCTACCCATGGTCGCTGACTGACTGTAGAAAAATGCGCAAACCCGATGGGAGGGACTGCAACTACCTGAGAAGCTGCTTCATCTGAACCTATCCCTTAATTTTTAAAAAATTTAGCCATATGACACGGTAATAGGCCATTTAGGCCCACAAGCTTGTGTCTCTCAATTACACCCAATTAACATCCATCCCCGGCACATTTTGAATGGTGGGAGGAAACCGGAGCACCTGGAGGAAACCCATGCAGACATGGGGAGAACGTACAAACTCCTTACAGACAGCACGGATTCCAACCCCGGTCCCAATCGCTGGTGGTGTGACAGTGTTGCACAAACTGCTACCCTATGACGTACCTGTCCAGCAGTGGCCTTTGGCTGGAGGAACGTCCTACATCTTACAATTCTGACTTTGAACGACATTCCTCCAACATCATCCATATTTATTTCACGGATTCATTAACTTCCAGTCGGTGAGTTCCACACACTTATTCAAACATGAGGGCTTCTAGTTAACATTAGAAAAGAGGAGGTTGAAACTAGCAAGATAGAAGCCTCGTCTGCACTGATAAGTATGACTGATGCCCAATCAACTGAGAACATTTCAAGAGCAGTGCATTGTCCCAATCTACTGAAGTTCTCCTTCAGAAAAACTCTGGGGAAATATTCTGCAACCGTGTATTTTAAATTTAATACTCTGCTATTTTCCTTTATTTTCTTATGTAGTCAATTTCAGGATCATAAATGGAGGAGGTTTATTAAACCTGTCGAAGACTATCATCCCCTCTGCACATTCAGTTTTGCTGTATGAATTCTACATTCGGTTTCTTCCTATTTTCGCTTATCTCAAACTGTACTTAAAAGTGATCAAATCAACCACACACAATGTTGAAATCATAGCTTCCTCCTGAGTGCCAACTAAAAAGCTCCATTTTATAATCGGGCTGATGTTAGTGGTACTGTATTACTTATCAAGAGCAAAAGAGGTCAGTCAATTCCAGATGTTGGTGATAAAAACACATATCTGTACTCAAGCCGAAAGCCACGGAGCATTTGCAGTGATGGCAGTACAAGGATATTATCACAACTGAGAGGTTTATCCCCACCATGAATGAGTGAAACGACAGGGGCTCTATTCTTCAGTTTTAAAAAAAAGGCTGAATCTGACCCAATGGAGATCATTAGGATGTTGAACGCCTTTATTACTGTAGAGGTTAAAGTGTTTTTGGTTGTAGAAAGAACGAATAAACCCAAGAAGGAATGTGGAGAAAAATATTCTTTTCTCTGAGAGTGTTGAGAGTCCGGGACTCAGGAGGACATAAAATGACTGAAACAAATATCATGTTTGAAAATCAACAAGGCTTGCAGGTGGTAGAAATCTGAAATAATGATATCGCTGGAAATACTCAGTCAGCCAGGCAGCATCCATGAAAGAAATGGAGAGTCGACATTTCGGGTGGAAACTCTGCTTCGGGACTACTGGCCATTTTACATGAACAGCAGTGCCAGAGGTAACACGATGAAAGGCTGATGCTGCAGGAACAAGATCGGGAGTGATCTATATCTTTGCTTCAACAAATGTGTCAGGCAAGAGGTTGCAAACTGGTTTCATCTCAGAAATTATTCCACTGCTAAACAATTTTCATGCATCAATTCTTTATTAGTACTTTACTTTCAGGGATATGAGTTCATGACAATTCAATATGCAGATTCATTAATGCACACATAATATTGAACTTCATTCTCCTGGTGTTGAAGAATTGATGTCATTAACATTTTATGAATTCAGCACAAACTAAGTGAAGGACTACATCAGAAATTCTTCATCTATAGTACAAAAAGATCCAGTGATTACTGGGGGATTCAGAGATGGAGACGGGGAGAAAATTTACGTTCTAGGGAGTCACTATCTCAGAGGAGCTTTCCTGGACCCAACACATTAATGACATCATGAAGAAAGCACGTCAGCATTCCTCAGATGCAGAGGGCATTCATCTCCAGCACTGAGTCATCACAAATAGAAAATACTCAACCTATACATATAAACAAATAAATAAATGTAAACAAGCTGACAGAAGGAAAACAAATCAATATAATGCAAAGGAAAGATTAGTCCCTGATTGAGTTTTGTCGAGGGGTCTGATGGTGGAGGGGTAGCCGCTGTTCCTGAACCTGGTGGTGCGACTCTTGTGACACCGATACCTCTTTCCTGATGGTAGCAGCGAGAACTGGGCAGGCGCAGGGTGATGTGGATCCTTGATGATTGCCGCTGTTCTCCGACGCCAGCGTTCCCTGTAGATGTTCTCAATGGTGAGAGGGTTTTGCCTGTGATGTCCTGGGCTGAGTCCACTATCTTTTGCAGGACTTTACAGTCAAGGGCTTGGTGTCCCCATATCAGAGTGTGAAGCAACCGGTCAGCACACTTTCCACGACACACTTGTAGAAATTTGCAGGGTTTCCAATGTCTTAACTCTTGAGGAAGTCGAGGCACTGATGTGCTTTCTTCACGATGCCATTAATGCATTGGGTCCAGGAAAGATCCTCTGAGATAGTGACTCCCAAGAACTTAAATTTGCTCCCAAGAACCCTCTCCACCTCTAATCTCCCAATGATTAATGGATCATACACCTCTGGCTTTCCCTTCCTGAAGTCAACAATTGGCTTCTTGGTGACATTGAGTGCAAGGTTGTTGTTGGTGCATCATTCGCTGGAATGCCTAAAGAAATCTCTTGGTGCCTGCCACATTGACCACCGCCAGTGGGCTGATAACGCCTCAAACCGTGCATCTTGGCGCCTCACAGTTTGGCGGGCAGCAGCCTCCTTTGAAGAAGACCGCAGAGCTTACCTCACTGACAAAAGGCAAAGGAGGAAAAACCCAACACCCAACCCCAACCAACCAATTTTCCCTTGCAACCGCTGCAATCGTGTCTGCCTGTCCCGCATCGGACTGGTCAGCCACAAACGAGCCTGCAGCTGACGTGGACTTTTTACCCCCTCCATAAATCTTCGTCCGCGAAGCCAAGCCAAAGAAGAATTCAGCCAAGTTTTCAATCTCCCTCCTGTGTGCTGACTCATCGCTGCATTTTACACAGCTCACTACTATGGTATTGGCATGGTGCTGTTTACCGAGTCACACAGTCATAGGTGTATAGTGAGGGTAGCTTGTGATAAAATGAGTGCATGCAAAGTTCACTGGACTGATTCCCAGAATGGCAGGCTTCTGAATGAAGGGATTTGAGCAGACAAATCCTCTACTATCCAGAGTTTCGATGGACACAGGCATAAGACAAGGGATGAACTCAGGTTACTACTTCACTGTATGGAACAAAGAAAAGTACAGCAAAGGTACAGATGCTTTAGTCCATAACGTCTGGGCTGAACACAATGTGATCCGTGTGTATGGATGATGTTGCTGCTTGTCCACAGATTTCTGAGCAAGCTGACGGTGGGGGTTGTGGGCAGGGGCAATCTTAGCAAAAAGCAAGCTCTTTCCTTGATAGGTATTCCAGTTACCCTTTGTCCCCTTCGCTGTGAAGGTGCCCATAACTTGAGCCATGTAACAAATACCACATTGTCATGGTAACTCAGAGATTCCCGCTTGATTGAGGGAAAGAAGCTGGTCACCAGATGCACAATGCTCTTGGGTGTGCTAGATGGTGCCAATCCTATTATTTCCTGAACTCTCTTCAATTTCATCAGGAGATCCCAAATCATTTGTTTTTGTGTGTAGCTGCATCAACCTGTGCGATGCGCCACATTATGCAAACAGAAAGCGTCACTGCTTGCGGAGGTTCAACCTGTCCCTGATCTCTTGAAAGGTGGCCACGGTGGAACATTTCATTCCATTGGGCCCCACCCTACTGGCTGTCCTTCATTGAAAACCTTTCATCATCAAAATAACTTTGAACGCAAGTCAATGAGATAGTGGACTGCACAGAATTTCCTCAAGACTCTGGTGGAAAAGGAGATAGTGGACCCTGTTGCATGTTTCCCAAGCAGACTTATCACCAGAACCGACAAACAAACATTAAGACCCTGCTTGCTGGTGTTGTGGAGGGCCCATCCTGTCAGAGTTTCGTTCCCATCTCGCACTACCCTCAAGGTGGAATGCTGGGGATTGAAAAATTGTTGCTTTCTTGACATAATATAATGAGACAACACAATATCCTGCATTGTACAGTAAAAAATCCTAAAATCTAGACTGCACAGGGATTAGGTCAGCCTAGACTTTCTGATTTTCTGGATTCTCGGGCAGTAGATTTCAGTTTTCAGATTTCAGATTTATTGTCAGAGTACATACATGACATCACAAAACCTTGAGATTCTTTTTGCTGTGGGCAAGGCAGAATTACCACTAATTGGTAGTGAAAAACAATCTGTAAACAGTGTAAACATGTGAACAGATAAATAACTGTAAACAGACAATGAATGTAAGCAAACTGACTCTGCGATACAGAGAGAATTTTAAAAAATCAATAAAATCTTCAAGTAAAAGTCTTTAAATGAGTCCCTGATTGAGTTTGTCGTTGAGGAGTCTGATGGTGGAGGGGGTAACAGCTGTTCCTGAACCTGGTGGTGTGAGTCTTGTGGCATCTATACCTCATTCCTGATGGCAGCAGCAAGAACAGAGTGTGTGCTGGGTGGTGTGGATCTTTGATAATTGCTACTACCCTATGATGGCAATGTTCCCTGTAGATGCACTCAGTGGCGGGGAGGGTTTTGCCTATGATGTGATGGGCTGTGTCCCCTACCCTTTGCAGGGTTTTACGCTCAGCTCAACATTGTACTCAGCTTTAGTGAATATTCACATAAGACTCAAGAGATTATAGTGCAAAAATGTAACTTGCCATTGAGGATGGATGGAACTGGTGGTGCATTGAAAAGAACGCTTCCCTTCCAGGTGAGTGAGAAGGATTTCTTCCTCAACCACACCTGGTCCCTTGTGGATCAGCGATCAGAAAGAGTTGTGGAGCTGCAATGTGATCACTCCTGCTCTATCTCTCTCTCCACTTGCTTTAGATTGTCTGCAAACACCTCCCAAAGCCACCACCCACAACCAAGGGCAGCTAGCAAGTGCATGAGAGCCTCATACCAGACAGGGGATCTAAGTGCCGGAATTCCCTCCTCCACAGCACTGAGGAAACCCCCTCCTCAAGCGTGAAGCTCTGCAGTTTGAGAGTCCAGTTTCTTGAGTGGTCCGGATTTCTGGCATCCAAATTTTTAGACTTTTACTGTATATTTCATGGATAAAGTTTATTTTTTGGTAAAAAGAAACAAATACAGGCTCTCCACTCTCCGAGAACCTGATGCCACATGATCTCCAACCCTCAGATTTGCCATAATTTGACTGACTGGTTCATTTCCAATCAGCCTCATTAACTCATAGGCTTCTCCCTAATTACCAGCCGCAGCACCATTTTCCTTAAGCACTGAATTTTTTAGTCAATTTTAAAAAAGCAAACATTTGTTTATTCCTGAACTGATTGCAACAATGTTTTGGGTATCAGTCTTTATTATCACAGGACAACTTTTTTCAAAAGGTTTGCTTCTTTTTTTTAATTTTTTTAATTTTTCACACTATGAACCATACTGACCAAATTACACACAAACATTTCCCTCTTGAATATACACAGTGTCATTTTCTCCCCTTTCTCCCCCCTCCCTTCCCTCCCTCCTTCCCACCTCCTCCCCACCCACTAAACATTTATCATATGCAATATATTAAACCCATTAAACAATGTCATCTGCTTCTTGAGATAAAATTGTGGATTATGATAGACAACTTCAAGCTGAACACAAAGATCATTTTGAATTTGCTGTATCTGGAGAAACATTAAATTAACTTTTATTGAATTTAGCATGGTTAATTGCATAATGGTGCTGACATATTACGTTAGTTCAACTGACCTAAAAACGTTTCATCACTAAATTTCACGTGTACTCAGCATCTGATGCCTCTCTTGTCAGTGTCCAGCATTAATGGATTCTAGTTGGCCTGATATTGCTTTTCCATGGTCACAATGTCCTGGTGAAATCTTTCAGCATGTTCGTCACTGACTGCACCAGGATAAGTAGGGAACAAGTCCAAGTGCGAATGCAGAAAATGAATTTTCAACGACATGTTGCATTTGGATGCTTAAATTAGACTTAAAATATGACATGAAATCACAAAAATAGGTTATATCTACAAAATGGTACACAATAGGAAAACTTTAAGGTGATTTTCATGCTTAGCAGCCCAGAATCCATAAAATGCACCCAAAAGTGATCAGAAAGAAAAATCTTTGTGTCCAGTATATGTAGAGACCCCAGAGCAGATCTAATTGTTGCTAACTCTAGCAACCACTAGAATTATAATTTTCTCATATAAAATATACAGAATAGTTAAACAATGTGGAAGTACGTACAGATGATTTAAAACTTGCTATAATGAAAGCATTAACAGAATGTAAATAAATGCATATCGAGATGATCAGTCATAAAGAAATCTGGTCTTCCTTTGTGTATCATTGTGTCTCAAACTAAAAGCTTTTCTTTCCATCTAAATTAGTTAGCCTCTCTTCACCACTCAGACGACAGGGAACAAATTGTGTTCTGCATGCTTTACATCACAAATGTTCAACAAACCACCTCAGCTATTATCCCAAGATGATGAAGTATTTATATTCCTCTGAGATAGCTTGGCTTGTACTGAAGTCTTATAATTGATATTTACATCTGAACACATTGCACTGGATTTGGAACTGGACTGAGAGTTACTATTTGCCTAATCTTGATATGTTTGGGGAAAGGTGAGATGCCAGGGAAATGCAGAGGTAGACATCAGTTAGCACCCTGTATTTTGTCTACCACATTGCAGTCATGGTCAAAACATGCTGGTGTCCAATAGAAAGCAGCTCAACATTGTACTCAGCTTTAGTGAATATTCACATAAGACTCAAGAGATTATAGTGCAAAAATGTAACTTGCCATTGAGGATGGATGGAACTGGTGGTGCATTGAAAAGAACGCTTCCCTTCCAGGTGAGTGAGAAGGATTTCTTCCTCAACCACACCTGGTCCCTTGTGGATCAGCGATCAGAAAGAGTTGTGGAGCTGCAATGTGATCACTCCTGCTCTATCTCTCTCTCCACTTGCTTTAGATTGTCTGCAAACACCTCCCAAAGCCACCACCCACAACCAAGGGCAGCTAGCAAGTGCATGAGAGCCTCATACCAGACAGGGGATCTAAGTGCCGGAATTCCCTCCTCCACAGCACTGAGGAAACCCCCTCCTCAAGCGTGAAGCTCTGCAGTGCGAACAAACAAGTTCAAACTTCGGAGGCTGTACGACAGGCTTTAATTAGCTTAAAACTTGCACACAAGGTTCAGAGTCCCTTCAGGCTCCCTGTGCTCTATTGCCTACACAAGGGCTGGTGTGAGCCTTCACATTGGAGCCGATGATTGGCAGGGAGCAGATGGAGCCAGTCTCCCAGGTTATCTCCTTGCAGGTACAGTGGGTTGCCCCCTGCAGTAAGCAGGAAGGAATGTAGACAGGTGAAGGCAGTCACAGACAGTCCGGTGATTGTATCCCCACACCAATCAAATTGCAGTTTTTCAAGAATGTTTGCTACCACCACCTTCCCAAGGTGGTGAATGTTAAATGCCGGTCTTGTCGATGATACGCTGATTCCAGATGCTCCTTCTTTATTGGTGCCTGCCACGAGGTTGAAGATTGACTCTGGTGCTAATGCAGCCTGGTTTTAATAGTACATAGTTTACTGTGTGTTTTTTTAAAATTGTATGTGTTTATTGTAATTCCATTTTACTTTCCGGTCGATACTGATTATGTTTCATTGGCTGGTATACTAGTATAATCACAATATAAGATCATCGGAACATCTCCTCCAGGCTTTTGCCAAGAGTGTCATTCTGCATAGATTAAAAAATGCTGGTGCTACGGGAGCTGGCATAATGGCGACTGATGCAGAGCTGGCAGAGTGTGGAGTGGAGACACCACGGTTGTCTGAAGTATTCAACCACCTGGTCCTAATGCTGGCAGCTCTGCACAGACTTTAAATGGCTGTTAAAGGAGCCGATGGTTTTTTTAAGTAAAATCCTGCAAACACGGATCTGTGTCCAAGATGAGAGCACCTGTGTTTGGCAGTGGCCACGAGGGGTTGCAGATTTTTGGGAAACAATGGACCGGCGTTTGGCACCAGAAACGGGGAGAACATCGATGTCCCTCCCACCTGTTGAGAAGGAGAAGCTGAGGAGATGAGCCTACTGGAAATGTGACCACAGCAGCAGACTGGCAAGGGGCTCATGGCTAAGGGACCCACACTGTCTGTGGGAGACTCGCACAGGCTGCAGGCTGCTGGAGATTGGCTCAAGGGGACCAGGTATTGGACCTGGGAATCAAGAGGGTCCCGAGGGCAAGAAGTGCTCCCAAAGGGCCTCGGGCTCTGAGGGCTTCTTGATTGTGTCGGAGGATTGGATTTTGTGCTCGGGTGGCCGATGGTTTGAACAGGAATCTGTGTGGCTGCAGCAGCATCGGAGGCAAATCTATGGACCACTCAGTGACTCTGAAGGGTCAGAAGCCTAATAGCCTGAATACACCTGAGATTGTCTGATCTTGAAAGCTAAGTAGGCTCAGGCTTGGAGGGGAGATCACCTAGGAACACCAGGTGCCGTAGGATTTTGTGAGGGGCGCTGCACAAAGTGGCGACTCTGTAACGAATTGCACGTATATTTCATTCTCAATGTAGTATTACATGACAATAATGGAACCTTTACCTTTTGCTTCTCTTTCACTTTTACTGGAAGGCAACAATACTGGTGATTCTTTGTCTGCCTTGCGGCAGGCAGAAGGTAATTTTGTGTAATATTACATATTCTATGTTATTACATGGCGATAAAAGAAGCTTGAAATTTTGAACAAGGCAAGCCAACACTAACACTGGACTCTGTCAAGTTCAGATTATAAAATAAACCTATCGAAAATTAATTTTGCCCACATCAGCATGAACAGCTAGCAGAGGGAGTTGGGCTGGAATGGGGGTAGGCAGAAGAAACGATTAATGAGTGGTTATATTGAATTAACTGCACTGAAGGTGCTATCATTTAAGCAGCTTTGTGTTATCTGTATTCCTTTTTTGTAATGCAAAATAACAGGAGGCTGCAGTCCGATCAACCCCTTATTTAATTTAAATTAAAACTCGACTAATCTCATTAACAAGCTAACCCAAGTGCCAGAGGGGCTTTAGACGCCTTAACATCATAATGTACTTATCTGTGAAAACAAAAGGAAAATTACTGCGTGTGGGGAATATGGGAATTAATAATCATATATCTGCATTGTAATTGTCTAAATAATTATACCGTTCCAGCAGATGACCCATTGCTGCAGAATCATTACAGGAAACCATCTGCATTTTCTTAAATTGGAATAAAGAGTTCTTTTTAATTACAAATATTGCATATTTACTGCATTACATTTAGTAATGTATTAATATAATTTGACTATTAGATTTAGGCAGCTCCTTGTCTGTTCTGATTATGTATGGGATCCGTGTTGAATCAACTTGGGAGATCTCCAGGTTGTGCAGAAGGATCATTTTTATCGCTGCATCTCTTGGCCTAGAAGCCTGTTCAGGCAAACCTCCTGAGCTTTAGATGGGGATAGCAGACCTGAGCTTCACCCCCCTCATTTGGACTCTTCTTCTCCTGAGGTTATTGGGCAGGAGATGCAGGGTGAGTATTCTCGGGGTGAAGAAAGTTTGAGTCTGGGCTACCAGCAGTCCTCAATAACCTGGGGTGGTGCGGCGCTCAAGTTAAGTCAAGTTTATTGTCATCTGATTGCACAAGTAAAACCTGACGAAACAGCGTTCTCCGGTCCTCGGTGCAAAATATGCAGATGCACAACCAGATATAGCACACAGACAGGGCAAATAATAAATAATTAGGACAAGCATTTATCAATGCAAATAAATTAATAAATGTAGTTTTGCAAATATGAGAGACTCGGAGGGTTAGTGTGAACAGTTCCTTGGGTCGTTCAGCATTCTCACTGCTTGTGGGAAGAAGCTGTTCCTCAGCCTGGTGGTGCTGGCTCTGATCCTCCTGGATCTCTTTCCTGACCGGAGCAGCTGAAAAATTGCCGTGTACAGGGTGGAAGGGGTCCTCAATGATTTCGCGCCCCTTCTTCACACAACGATCCTGGTAATCACGCCAATGAGGGGGATAGGTGGGGTGGGAGAGGCTTCAGGGATCCTCTCTGCCTCTCTTATGGTCCTGTGGATTGACCGCCAATCCATTTCTCTGCAGCAACCGTACCCACACTGCGATGCATCCGGCCATCTCGACAGAGCTCATATAGAAGGTTGACATGATGGTGACCGGCAGCCTTGCCTGCTTGAGTCTTCTCAGGAAGTTAGTCGCTGTTGTGTCTTACTGACAACTGAGTAGGTTCTGCTGGGCAGAATGGTGTAGGCAATGTGTATGGGGGGTGGGGGGGGGGGGCTCACTGGAGGATGGTGTATATTTATGACAGTAATGAAGAAGCAAGGGGATCTCCCGGTACGCAGCCCACCCAAAAATATAATTTCCAATGATTTAACTTCACGCATGTCTCTAAGGTCAGCACAGTGAAGGAAATGCCTCAGCACAAGTGAACTGGGTTCCATCTTGATCTCTGGTGTTGTCTGTGTGGAACATGGATTCATTGTGAGTTCCCTCCCACCTCCTAAAGCAGTGGTTTTCAAACTTTTCCTTTCCACTCACTTACCACCTGAAGTAACCCTATGCCATGGGTGCTCTTTGATTAGTAACAGATTACTTCAGGTGGTATGTGAGTGGAAAGGAAATGTTTGAAAACCACAGTCCGAAAGGATTGTGAGTTGGTAGGTTTTTGAATAGGAAAAACTGCAGATGCTGGGATTGTAGTGTAATACACTACTGAGCCCTCGATGAGGACTGGGTCGTGTTCCCTTGACTTCCTCTTGAAGTCCACAATCATCTCCTTGCTTTTGCTGACCTTGAGTGCAAGGTTGCACCATTCAACGAGCTGACCTATCTCCCTCTTGTACACGTCCTCATTGCCACTTGTGATTCTGTCGACAACTGTGATGTCATCAGCAAACTTGTAGATGCCATTGGAATGGTGCCCGGCCACACAGCCGTGGGGTCTAACGAGTAGAGCAGTGGGGTAAGCATGCATCCTGTGGTGGGCCTCCGTTGATAATCAGTGAGGAGACGTTATTTCCAATTTGTAGTGACTGGTTTTTCCAATGAGAAAATTAAGGATCCAGTTGCAGAGTGGCCTAGAGTTTTATAGCTTCTCAACCAGCACTGAGGGAATAATAGTATTGAAGGCCAAGTTGTAGTCGATGAAGAGCAAGCGTATATATAAATTGCTGTTTTCGAGATGATCCAGAGCTGCGTAGAGAACCAGTGATATTCCATCTGGTGTGGGATGGTTGTGAGATTGGCGAATTGTCAACATCTCTGGAAATCTATCCTTGGGCCTTCGTGTCGATGCAATCATGAAGAAGGCTCATCAGTGGATCTGGTAAATATCTACAAGTGGAGAGCATTCTGACTGGTTGCATCACTGTCTGGTATGGAAGTGCCAATGTACAGGACAGAAAGAGGCAGCAGAGAGTTGTGAGCCCAGATAGCACCATCATGCATATTAGTCTTCACTCAATTAAGGACATCTACAAGAGGTGGTGTCTCAAGAAAGGAACCTTTATCATCAAGGACCTTCACCGCCCAGGCCGTGCCCTCTTCTCACTGCTACCATCAGGAAGGAGGCACAGGAGCATTAAGGTACAAAAACGACTTCTTTCCCCTCTGTTTTCAGATTTCTGAATGGACAGTGAACCACAGATACTACCTCATTTTCTCTCTTCTTTTGCTCTAATTCATTTATTTTTAAAAATGTAATTTATAGCAATTTTTGTCAAACCTGTAATGCTGCCACAAAACAACAAATTTTGTGACGCATTAATGCAAATTCTGATTCCAAACAAAGAATGTATGAGGAACAAAAGGTAGGATGAACATAGAGTCAACGAAAATGGATAATTCATAGGTGGCAAGAACTCGATGGGCTCTTCTTTTGTGCTGTGAAAACTGATGACGTTTATTGCATTCCTGTACCTCCTGAGTTTCTCATTCCACGCTTGTGCTAAAATGTGGTGAAGTGATGAAGTCAGGCCAGGGGTCTTGGTGTGATTTTGCTTACTTGCTCACTGTTCCACCAGAGGAGAAACCCAGCCATGCCCTGATCTTAATAATAAAGTCAGTTAGTGATCCAGAATTATCACTGGAAAAAAACTTCCCCATTTGTAACAAAATCCTAAATTAATGATTGATTCAAAATGATCTAAAATGCCAAAACTTGCATTGGATATTCCAGTCAAAATTGCAATGTCTAGGATTGCCAAATTATCCCTTCCACTGCTAGGGGCAAAGATGATAGCAGTTTTCAGTGGAGAAGTAAGAGAGGAAGCTAGTGATGCAAAGCATGCCGAAAAAAATGCTGCATGTAATCTCTGTGCTTGTACCTGAAGTCATGCAAATTAACTCAACATGGCCCCAAGTGCTTCAATTGTCAGAAAAACATGGATGCATCATCAACAAGGAGGTGTGAGGAGAACATAATAAGCCAAAAGCAATTTCAGTCGCGTGAAATAAAAAATGAAAATGTTAGGAACAGTCAGAGATCGGGCAGCATTTTTTGACACCGAAAGATAATTAACATTGCACGTCGAAAACCCTTCATCAGAATTGGGAAAAGTGAAGAATAAAGAGATTTAAATGTCAAAGGCAAGGGAAAGATCAGGATGGGATAGAGGGACTATCTCATAAGGGTTGAGACCGAGGCTGGTCAATGTTTTCAGGGCCACAAAAGTAAAGCAAGTCATCTATCTCAGGCTAAAAGTCGACGAGAATGGATTAATAAACAGACCAAGATGATGTGGAAGCAATGCGTGGAGAAATTAACACTGCAAAGCTAACATCATTCCTAGACATGATGCAATATTGTGCTTGGGTTCTGCCAGATCTGACAACAACATCGATACCATTAAAATTATTGAAGAAACTTCAAATTGGAGCAAGGAAGTGTAATTATATAAGAAAAGTCTTGGAAGGGAGTCTTTGCCAAATCCACATGATGTCACATTTGCACTGAAACAGCTTTGGATTAGAGGATATGTTGTATGAGGTCATGCAATGATCAATGGGAAAAAGAAAGAAAAACAATTTGGCAGGCATCACGTCGACTGAAACAGACCTCAAAATGGTGAGAATGACAGTTCAGTCGAGCAAAATTGTGACAATGGAGAGGAGCATTTCAAACATGATCGTGTTAGCATCAGGATAATCTGACATTCAGAAATGGTATCTAGGTATACACATGCAATACAGATATATAGTGTGAGAATCAGAGATGGAATGAGTTGACCCCTCAGTTCCCTAATTTCTGCCACAGAGTAACAAGAGAAAATTACAGTTATATTATTCTTTTGGGAAAATTAAAGGGTTTCACAAAATATACAGAGAAGTTAAATTAATAATTAGTATGAAATTTTCTTTTTAAAAGAATTAAAATGTACTGTTTATTGTCAGAGACCTTAGATCCAGTGAAAAACCTTTCATGTATTCGAACCAAGTCAATACATTCTCAATACTGCAGAATAGTGCACTTCCAAAATAAATGTGTAGGGTGTAGTGTTATAGTCGGTCAAGGGCCCAGTGTATCATGGTACAAAGACAAGGTGCAGGCTAGAAATCTATAACACTACAGTTTATTCCAAAAACTTTGCTTAGTCTGGACTAGAAGTGTGGAACTTATACAAGCACTCATGTGTTAAAACATCAATGTATTCTTGAAATTGAGAAAATGCCCACCATTTTGGTACTACTGCTTTAAAAAGTAGACAGTTCCAGAAAAGTTCCTTAGCAAAAAACAAATATAATAGCAGGATATTTAAAACAGTGGTAACAGTGTGTTTGAACATGGTGAAAACGTTCGTCAGGACTAAAATCGTGAAAAGCCAATGGCAAGAGAGTGAAACACTTTTTCAAAGACTGCCAGCTTTTTGTTCATAGTTTGAAGACGGGCTCAGGCCTAAAACATTGGTTATATATCTTTAACTCCTATGGAAGCTAACAAGTTCCTCCAGCTTTTCTGTGTTTTTACAGCCAATGTCGATTTACAAATGGCATCTGATCAGATCATTCGGGAGATTGTTGACTATTGTTGAAGCTCATCGAATTGAAAATAAATTATTACCTAAGGAAATTGGTAAGTGAAATTAAACAGAAAGTAATGATTGATGCATGATCAATTAACCAAAAGACTGAAGTACTGGAACTGAAGGCTTTTATTAGCTAGAGATGAACAGCATCCCTTGAGTTGCTGGCTCACACTGACCCGGACTTGAACTGGGGGCAGGGTGATGGCATGGCAGCCTTTATGGGGAATAAAGGGGAGGAGTCACAAGTCGGCCAGTGAGAGCAGGGTCAAACATACAAGGTCAAGGTATTTATATACACAAGTGGCTTCAGCATAATGATAATGAACTGATTTTAATTGGTAGGTTCCAACTAGTGGCGTCCCAGAAATAGAGAGTAACACGAAAGTCTGCAGATGCTGTATTATCAGTAAAAACACAGAAATGTGGGAGGAACCCACAGCATCCAGAAGAGGTAAAGATGCATCACCAATGGGGATCTATAACACTACCTTGGGGAAGAGCTTAGGCCCGAAACATTGGTAGTATATTTTTACCTCCTCTGGATGCTGCGAGACTGGCTGAGTTCCTCCAGTCTTGAATTCTCAGAAATATCTGTGTCAGGTCTTCAACTATTTGGCATATTTATTAGTGTCTTTGAAATGGGATAAAATTCATACTTTGAATTGTGCAAGTGACAGAAATAAAGGCAACATTAGTCAGTTGTGTTAATGGAATCACCAGATTAAACAAGTGGACATAAATATGACAAGAGGATTTCACTTTAAGTCAATGTTTACTCATTCACCTTGGGCCTTGAGGATTTAATTAAAAAAAAATTTAGGCGTACATATAGCACGGTAACAGGGCCTTTTGGCCCATGAGCCCTTGCCACCCAATTACATCCAATTAACCTCCAACCCCCGTACATTTTGAAAGGTGAGAGGAAACCAGAAGAAACATATGCAAACACAGGGATAACGTAGAAGCTCCTGACAGGCAGCAGTGGATTCAAAACCCGGTCACTGGCACGGTAACAGCATTGTGCTAACCGCTATGCTAATTTTGCCACCCCGGATGGAAGAGAAAATGATGCAAAACTGGAGGTTTTGGAGGCTTTGGAGGTCCATGCTCGCTTCTACTAGTGCTTTTAAATCTGCAAACATGCAAACATACTATAGAAGAGCGGTGAAAGACCTGCTGCACAATCAACATTCAAGTAGGATGTTAAACTGAGGCTCTCTCGGGTCAACAAAAACAATCCCATAACGTCACATTGAAGAAAACCAGGGGCATTACAAAAACAGGACATTAGCGCATTGCTGTTTGTGGAAGATCATTGTACCTTGCGGGACCACTACACTTCCCTCCAGTCACAGTCCTTTAAAGCTATCTCATTGGCTGCTTGGTACTTTGGAGTAACCGGAGAACCTGAGGATAATGAAAAGATCTAATAACTACAGGACATGTTCAAAGTGTAATCAAAGAAACTAACAGAGTTATTTAGAGGCACAGAGCTCTACAATGTGAAACCAGGTTCTTTGGCCCAGTTTGTCCTTGGTGACCAAGCTAATCCCATTAGCCTGCTTTCAGTCCATCTCCCTCTAAAGCTCTCCCATCCATAATACTTATACCTGAAGACTGGACTACAAGGGGGTGAGGTAATGATAGAACTGCACAAAGCTCTGGTCGAACCAAACTGGATTAACTCTAAGAAAGATAAATTAGCCTTGGAATGCATTCAGTGTAATTTTACCAGGATAATACCAAGATTTCAGGGTTGAACAAGGAGCAAAAAGGCAGCTCTCTTTCCTGGAATTTAGAAGGTTTTTAATCATCGTACAAAGATATTAGGGAGAACTAATACCGTAGATCAACGGAAGCTCTTTCCATTGGAGGAGAGCCGCAGGAATGATCCAGCCACCAAGCCTAATTGAGGGGAATGAGAAAACCTCAGTCTAGATCACATTTTAGATGGCAGAAACATGGACCATTATTTGATGATAATAATTTATTCTGGCTTAATTGTTAATTTTGGGAATTAAATTGATGTATTTTCTTCATCAAAGATGCTGGGGAATGCAAAACAAAGATAGTGAAGATTAGTTAGATCGCAGATTAACTGTGGTCTCAACGAATGATGGAATGGCTCGAGGAGCTAAATTGCTAAGTTTTGTTCTCTGTTATGAAATAATATTCTGTATTAATCATTCGAATATTCACATTCGTTCAAAGACAAGTGTAAATTACAATTGATTTGGTTGTATGGTTTTGAAATATTCCCAGTCTATCTTAATTGATTTACTTACCATCATCCCGCAAGTCGTAAGTGATTGCAGTTTGAAAATGATTGTCAACACATTAGGCTTTTGTCAATGACATTTAGCCCCGTTCATAAATTCTGAATTGGAGGACTCACCCAATAAGAACAATAAAAATGAAAGATGCTGATACCCCAGCGCCATCACCAATAGAAAGATAAGTCAGTAGTGAGTGATTGTACCATCAGGGACAAATAATGCAATAACCATACAACAAATCCTAACGTCAGCGCAGAAGTGATGGAAAGCATGCAGCACATTCAACATTTAAAGTAATTGATTTCAATGTTTTCAAACCATGGAAGTTACAAGGAGAAACAGGGACAACAGCTTTTTTTTAATCCTCAGTGCAGTGAAGCTGAAAGGGATATATAATAGAGACCTTTTAGAATTAATGAATCAATTAAAAAATGGTTCAACAGGCAGAATAGTTGGTAGGCAGTCCACTCAAGTTTGAGGTAATTTATGAAGGAGACATGTGAAATTTTTAATGCCCCATTTTAGAGACTGGAATGTATTGCTTATCAGGCTAGTGGAAGCAGAAAGTTTTAGTTTTCAAAGAAAGGTTCAAAGAAAGATGATTGTTGACTTCAGGAGGACCATTATAGATCAACAACCCAGTAGCAGGGAGAGTGGAGAGCAGCATTTCACTTAACTAGAGACCTATTGTGGCCACTCAACATTTCCTCACTTGTCAGGAAGGAGCAACAGTGACTACACTTCCTGGGAAGACTGAAATGAGCAAGGCTACTAGACACATCATGTCAACCTTTGACAGGAGCTCTATCGAGAGTGTCCTGGCCAGCTGCATCACAGTGTGGTACAGATAGTGCAAAGAAATGGATCAGGGATTAATCCATAGGATCACAAGAGAGGATCAATGGAGTCTCCCTCCCCTCCATTGACGTGATCTATCAGGATCATTGTCTGAAGAGAGCATGCAAAATCATCGAGGACCTCTTCCACCCCACACACAACATCATTCAGCTGCTCCAGTCGGGAAAGAGATACAGGAGGATCAGAGCCACCACCACCAGGCTGAGGAACAGATTCTTCTCATAGGCAGTGAGAATGGTGAACGACCAAAGGGACTGCTCACACTCACCCTCCGAGACTCTCATATTCATGCAACAATATCCATTTATTTATATGGATGAAATACTTGTCCTTTGTACATATTGTTTGTCTGTATGTGTTTCATGTCTCGTTGTGAGTCAGTGTTTTATACCAAGGACCAGAAAACGCCACTTGGTTGGGTTGTACTTGTACAATCAGATGACAATAAACTTGACTTGATTTGAATCAAGTAGATACAGTTGGGGAAAAATAGGTCTTCCTTCTAAGGGTTAGCCTCGTAAGACTGAACCTAGTGGCTTTCTTTTGTACAGTAAGAATCAATGAAATGTCGCGGTCATATATTTGGACACTCTGAGAAATAGAACTATTTTAATGGTGTATGCACTCCAAGTTTTCCAATAACAGATGATACACATCATAACTGTTTTAAGTAGATTTATTTTATTATCCATGATAGATACTTTTCTCTTTCATTATATTATATTTCTGACTGAATCCTGCAGGAGGAAATGCATAATACAATATATATATAAGAGTCGAGTCTTCTCTACATCACAAGCTGCTCAATTAAAGGCATTGGAGGGATGTTGAGGAGCGAGTTGCGAGAATGTTGAGAGATCACGAGCCAATGGGTCAACTTTTGAAACAAGGACATGTCATGGATGGGACAATATGGCAATTAGTTAAGTCAAGTTTATTGGAAAAATAGCGTTCTCTGGAAAACACCCAGACACACAACAGACAAACAATGCAGTTACCATGCAGGTCAAGTATTTCATCTATACAAATAAATAAATAGATAAGAGGGTGAGTGTCAGCAGTTCCTTTGGTCGTTCACCATTCTCACTGCCCGTGGGAAGAAGCTGTTTCTCAGCCTGGTGGTGATGGCTCTGATCCTCCCATATCTCTTTCCCAACAGGAGCAGATGAAACGAAGCTGTATGCAGGGTGGAAAAGGTCCTCAATGATTTTGTGTGCTCCCAGTAGATCATGTCCATGGAATGAGATGGGGGGGGGGGGGGGGGAAGGAGGACTCCATTGATCCTTTTTGCCACTCTTATGGTCCTGTGGATTGACCTCCAATTCATTTTTCTGCAGGATCCTTACCACACTGTGATGGAGCCAGCCATGGCTCTCTCCAGAGAGCTCCTGCAGAAGGTTAACATTATGGTGGCTGGTAGCCTTGCCTGGTATTCCAGTTGCATAAAGCATAGGATCTCCCCCATTTCCCTGCTCTTACAATGCTCACCATGGGAAGAGATGCAGGCTGACGTGATGAATCTTCAGTGGAACATTACAACAGGCAGGAGACATCAAAAGGGAAAGTTTAATGTGCTCTATTGCAGTGTCTGCACCAAGCTTAATAATGATGACCGACTGACTGTTGGAAAGCTACTATTTCTAAAGTGTGAGATAAAGGAGCTGAAAGACAACGAACATAAATTACTTCCCTATCTGTGTTTCAATGACATTCAGTCCCACCAGTTCCTTGATTTACAACTCGGCATGCACAGGGAATAATTGAATGTGAAAAATTAAATGCAGCAGAAATAGAACATCTGGGTTCCAAATAATTCATCAATCTTGAAAATCCTTAATACTTTACGTATATTGAATACCAGCTTTAAGGGCTTTGCTGCATATGGAGTCAGGTTAACAGTGAAACAGAACAGAAGTCATCAAAATGGCAAAAGGCCTTTACATTGAGTCATCCAGAACAGAAGCCACTCAATTAGTTAATGAGGAACCCCGCCCCATTGACACCCCCATTTTCCAACCTCCATCAGGCAGGGCAGCAGCTCTTAATTGGGCTTGAAGGCCAGAGACTTGATCTAATAACCAGGGCCAAGAGTTCAAATCCTGACATGGCATTTGGGAAATTTAAGATGAGATCATTAATTTAACAAATTAAGAACTGTTAGACTATTACCATGTATCAAGACAATAAAGCTACTAAACTGATACACTTTAAAAAAATGTTTGGATAGATCTTATGAAATCTGACCTAAATGAGATCCAGTCAAAGTGCTTAATGTTTAACAGCTTTTGGAAAGGCACAGCAACCTACATGATTCAAAGCCAATTAGGGTACCAGGTTTGAGGTTGATATCAATTATTGCTATCGTTTACAGATGTGCGGTGGAAAGTGTGTTGACCAGCTGCTTCACGTCCTGGTATGGGGGGCACTAATACCCCTAAACAGAAAGCCTAGCAAAAGGTAGTTGACACAGCCCAGCACATCACAGACAACATTGAGAAAATCTTTGTGGTACACTTGATCCACACCACCCTGCACATGCTCTGTTCTCGCTGCTGCCATCAGGGAAGAGGCTCACACCATCAGGTCCAAGAACAGCTGCTACCCCTCCACCATCAGACTCAACAATAAACTCAGTCAGGGACTCATTTAAAGACTCTTAGTTTGCATGCACAGATCTAGGCTGTTTTAAAACATATGCAAAATTAGTAAATCTTTTGATATCACAGAAAATGAAATATGTTTCCTTCAGTGAGAGAGGTCAGATCCTGGATCATTTTAATCCAAATCCATCCAAAATGTTTAGAGAGCTACACATTTGAAACTAAGATTCAAAGGTCTGGTGATACTATCTGTGAGATTAACCTTGTTTTGATGGATTTGTCTCGATTAGGCAGTTTTGATGTTTTTCTAGTCTATGTGCAGAGTGACATTTTCATTGTGGTTTAAATGATGAGCAAATTCAAATTTTAATCCCTGTATTCTTTACAAGTCTTTGACATCTATGGAAATGGCCTTGAGAAAGGCTGAAAGAATTTTCTCCAACTTTTGTACAACTTCAATTGCAATTTACTCATTGATTAATAAAGGGTGTGCAGAGATTGTGGTTAAAGTGGACATGATTTGTTGCCACAGATGCAATGGAAGGCAAGTGATGCCTGTGTGTCATTTTACAATGGAAAAATGTTCACAAGTTTACAAGCCTTGGTTCAAAGATAGGAGACCAATTGTGCCAAATTTTAAAAATAACCTAGACATACAGCATGGTAACAGGCCCTTTTAACAGGCCCATGGTAACAGACTATGAGCCCAATTACAGCCAATTGGGTTACAACCTCCGGTACAACTTGAAGGGTAAGAAGAAACTGGAGCACCCAGAGGAAACCCACGCAGACAAGGGAAGAACATACAAACTACTTGTAGATAGCGCTGGATTTGAACCCCGCTGCTGGCACTGTAATGGCGTTGTGCCCAAAAGGGAAATTTCTGAACAAGAAACTGTAGAAAGGAAGGCTACACAATATTTGAAAGCAGTAAGGGTAGTGAGGAATGGGATTATATTACTTTCTTTTACCCACAATAGGCTTTATTCACAATAAATTATTTACAAAGGAAAAACTGTTCAAAGTCTCTTCCCACCCTTAAGTTTCGCATCCATACATTTCCATCACTGCACATTGTTACATTCATTCCTGTTTACACATTTCCACTACTGTGCACCTTGTCGTTACTCCCTTCTCTGTTGTTTGAGGGGCTTTCCCACTGCCTCAGCCCCTCAATGCTGTTAAATGAAGGACTCCAGTCTGTGGTCCTTTGCCACTGTGCCCTGGCATTGGCTGTGCCAAGCCGCATTCTCATACCCCTGCAGACTGGGCACATTGCCAGGTCTGCAGCATTCCCACACCTCTCTGATTTCATTACCTTTATCTCAAAAGTATCAATTACAGTGTGCAAACAAACTCCAACGAAGACATGGCTAAATGGTTGGTGCTTGGATACGACCACGTCTGTAGTTTGCTCAAATTTGGAGAAAGATACAGATTAAACCAATTCAAACAAGGGCTGCAGTAAATTAAAAAATGTACTGGTGCAGGATTGCAGATTTTAGGCCAAATAAGATGTTTACCAGTCGTTAGAACCAATGATATAGAGACTAACATTAGTGATCAATGATTGGCCCAATAACCTATGAAGCACGCTTATTTCACATTTTCATCCAGTATCAAACATTACAATGGGGGAAACAGTGAGAATTGTGAAATAAGTACTGCAAAAACAAGTTTTATAGGGATTTGTCAATGTGGTATTGACCAACAAGTATTTTACTTAACTACAAGATGACATAATATTTAACAAATGGTTAGGGTTATTAATGTGTAGACAGAGATAGATACTTCTCAGCTCAGCTAAATAGTGGAGATCGAGTGGAAACAAATGTAGGTGAAGCTTAAAAGAAATTGTCTTTGAAGTCAGGTAGAATGACTGATCAGACCACATGATAGAGTTTTTGCCTTAACACCAGCAAATAAATCTGACATGGGGAAATGCAATGTTGGAATAATAGCCAAAGTGAGTGGCGCCAAAAATCATCAAATACAAGACAGAATCAGAAACGTAGATGTAAATCACTTAACTGCTCCAAGTAGTACATAGGAGAATATCAATGCCGTGCTTGTCAGGAATTCATCTGGGGAAATTGTGGAAGAAGTGACATATAGTTTGACTGAAATATGGTAGGTGACAGCTTCCTCAGGTCAGGAAGTGAACACAACCACAATGGCACATTTCTTTATGAAGACTGGGGAAAGGAACTTAGGAAAAACTGATAATTGATGTGAATGCGTCAGTCAATCGAAAGAGGAAAAGTAGTGCACAGTGAGTGACCTATCTGACATAAGCCATTTTGTACTGTGATAGTTATGGAGTTTTCCTTGGTCTCAACAAAGCTTGAAAAACTCATGCAGTTTGGCATGCAGAGTTTTGCCGCCAGCCTTCCAGACCTCTGGGGGGATTCCATCCATACCTGCTGCTTTGCCACTTTTCAGTTGTTCGATTGCCTTATACGTCTCATCCTGGGTGAGGACCTCATCCAGCTCTAGCCTTAGGGGCTGTTGAGGGAGCTGGAGCAGGGCGGAATCTTGGACTGAGCGGTTGGCACTGAAAAGAGATTGGAAGTGTTCTGACCATCGGTTGAGGATGGAGATCTTGTCGCTGAGGAGGACTTTGCCGTCTGAGCTGTGCAGCGGGCTTTGGACTTGGGGTGAGGGGCCGTACACAGCCTTTAGAGCCTCGTAGAAACCCCTGAAGTCGCCAATGTCCGCGCTGAGCTGGGTTCGTTTGGCGAGGCTAGTCCACCACTCATTTTGCATCTCCCGGAGTTTGCGCTGAAGATGGCTGCATGCGCGACGGAAGGCTTGTTTCTTCTCTTTAAACATAAGAAGTAAGCTTTGTGGCTCCTCCACTTTACAATAGGATCTTATGAATCTTCACCTACTCATACACAGTGGTTACGTGATGTAACATCATATTTAAGCTCGGAGAAAATTAGATACAACATTATAGATAGAAAGTTTCAATTTGAAAAGATGTGGGGCCCTATCATGAATGGCAGATTTAAGTAATTTGATTATTCTGTGATTCTCTGTCTAGTTTCTGAAGGTTGCTATTTGATCCATATCTTTACTTTTTGTCCATAAGGTAACCTTGATTAGAGGGAGGGGCTGGATTAGATTTAATTTTAGTTTTTTTTGTTTCTTTTTTTCCATTTTATTTATTTTTTTCAGATCAGTTGACTATATAAGGGTTTAATGATGGTTGCCCTAGATCAGATCATAAAATTAGACAGATTTTATTCTGTGTTTTGACCAAGGGTTGGTATAATGTGACTTAATTGGTTTCTATCCAGAATTACTTTTAAGAAAAGTAATTGTTAAATCAACAATTATGCATGGATTTATAAAATTACATTTATATTAATTTGTGATATATGACATGCTTTTTGTCATATTAATAGAGTTTGTATGTAGGATAATTGTGTTAAACTCAATAAAAAAATTAAAAAGAAAGGATCTTTAACCTCAGCCCCACTTTCCTGCACTAATTCCCTTAATACCCAAAATTCTAATCATCTCAGATATGAATATTCTCAGCAGCTGAACCTCCAAAGTAATTATGAGTAGAGAGTTCCAAAGAAGAAATGTCTTCCCACTCAGCTCTTAATGACCAATCCCTTATTTTCTGATTATAATCTTTAGATATCCCGTCAGGAGATCAATGGTCCCAGCACTGATCCCTGAGGCACACGACTAGTCACAGGCCTCCAGTCTGAGAAGCAATCATCCACCACTACTCTCTGGCTTCTCGTGTCCAGCCATTGTCGAATCCAGACCACTACTTCACCATGAATACCTAGCGTCTGAACCTTCCTGACTAACTTCCCATATGGGACCTTGTCAAAGTCCATGCAGACAACATCCACCGCCTTTCCTCCATCAGCTTTCCTGGTAACCTCCTCGAAAAACTCTACAAGACTGGTTAAACATGACCTACCCATGCACAAAGACTATCCCTAATCAGTTTCTGGCTATCCAAATAATTGTATATCCAATCTCTTAGATCACCAATAATTTATTTAGTACTGATGACACTCACCGGCCTATAATGTGCAGGGTTAGTTTTGGAGCCTTTTTTAAACAACAGAACAATGTGAGCTACCCTCAAATCCTCTGGCACTACATCAGTGATTAAGGACATTTAAATATTTCTGTCAGGGCCCCTGAAACTTCTACACTAGCCTCCCTCAAGGTCCAAGAGACTATCTTGTCAGGCCCTTGGAATTTATCCACCCTTATTAGCTTTAAGACAGCAAGCACTTCCTCATCTTCAACTGTATAGGTTCCATGACCTCACTGCTTGTTTTTCTTTCTTCCCATGAGTCTATGCCCATTTCCTGAGTGAATACTGGTGGAAAAACAAACATTTACGATCTCCCCCTCTCTTTTGGCTCCATACAAAGCTGACCACTCTGATCTTTAAGGGGATCAATTTTGTCCCTTTTTGCTCTTAATGCACCTATATAAACCCATCGGATTTTCCTTCACGTTGTCTGCCAAAGCAACCTTGTGGTTTCTTATCCTCCCTGATTTGAGGTTTTTCTTGCAACTTTTTATGCTCCTCAAGTACCTCATTGCTTATACCTGTTATACACCTCTCTCTTCTTCCGAATCTGATCCCCAATATCCCTCGAAAACCAAAGTTTCTTATGCCTGCTAACCTTGTCTTTAATCCTGACAGGATCACACAAACTCTGTACTCTCAAAATTTCACCTATGCAGGTCCTCCACTTATCTCTCACGTCCTTGCCTGAAAGCAAGTTATCCAATCCACACATTCTGGATCCTTTCTCATTTCCTCAAAATTGGCCTTTCTCCAATCAACCCGAGGCCAAGACCTATCCTTCTCCATAATTAACTTGAAACTAAAGGCATTATGATCACAGGACACCAAATGTTCCCCTACACACACTTCTGTCATCTGTCCTGTCTCGTTCTCTAATAGGAGATCCAGTAATGCATTCTTCTATATATTGATTTAGAAAACTTTCCTGAACACACTTGAAAAACTCCAAGCCAATCCAGCCCTTTTACAGTATGGGAGTCCCAGTCACACACTCTTGATCTTAGGCAAAAAGCCGAGAAGTGATAGCCTTGGCTGCCATTCCCACTGTTTATGACTGGAAGAATAATATATATGAGATCTAAAACCTCCCCTTACCTGTGCCTACCTGCTGAATCCTTTTTGTTCCTTGAAAAGGATGGCCCTTTCTCACTTCACCTCCTACTATCCCTCTCCTCTTACCTGTTCTCATCCAACCCTGTTGAGGCAAAGCCTTACCACTGACTCAGTCCGCTCTGATGATGATCATTTCCTCAATGACCACTCCACTGCACAGACCCTCACTTTTATAGTGATACTCAGCTTCTTCCTCCAATCTAACTGGCTTGTAGATTCTCTTCATACCTTCTGCCTTCTAGTACTTGGTAATTCTTCTGGAATCTCTGGAACTTTGGAAGATATCTACCATACATATTTTCCTAAAGGGTGATTGGTACAAAATATCGTCCCAAAATTCCCACCAATGTTGTCAATATTAATATGTGGAATTATTAGCATTGATGTTGTTTGGAATTGACCTGAAATAGTTAGGTATGGAGAGTGAACTATTTATGAATAAATAATTGCACGAACAGCTTCTGGTTATTTGATCAACCATATGTAACAAACCACAATCAACGACTGCAGTTTTCTCCAGTGAATTGTGCAATGTTGACAGCGACATGAATCCAGGAGCCAGAGAAAGAGCTTTGGGCTAGGTAGTCATTTTTTAAAGCTACATTAGGTAAACATTTACAGTGAATATTCACTTGTGAAACAACCAATGCTTCATGTCTGAATCTAATGCATTTCAATTTACATACTGCAATTCTAGTAAGGATTGTTAGTTGCATGTAAAAATCTTGATGATAGACAACAAATCAAATAATCATACAGCAATGCTGATAAACATCTTCTTAATAGGTTTGCCAATAATATTGCACAAAATCCTGTATATTGTACTTGTAATATGTTGAGTTCAGAGCAAATGCATTAATCATAATGAAGTTTGAAGCTGCTTTATGGCATCTGATCAGGAACACCACAATGGAGCTCGGGGAATCTTTCTGGCAGCCTGTACCACTATCACCATTCTTCTTTTGCAATCCCTTAGGACCGACGATGATGTGAACCATTCACCAAGCAAACTACCATATATTTTGGCTTATAAGTCAACCTTCAGATAAGTCAGGACCCCCATTTTCAGCCTCATTATCATAGTTTTATCATATTACAAGCGTATGTCGACTCCCCCCCTCAACAAAAATCACATAGACTGAGCTGTTGGTCGTTGCCAGAAGGTTGTTGTTATCATGGAGCCTCCAGAAAAAAAAAAGACAAAATGTGTTCTTTTTCAATAAAAATTTGTTGTAGGTTGGGTTCTTTTCTGGTGTTTTGGGTCATCTTATATGCCGAATCTACATAGAGAGGTTTTTTGTTAGTTGAATTTAAGGTCTCATTTTTGTATCTGGCATAAAGTTGATCCCTGATTTTTGAGTGCTTTTTGATAGTTTTAAGACTAAAACGCCGAAATATATGGTAATATCATAGTTCTGCAAATAGAGAAATCTGTGACTTTAGTGGAGGAGCAGAGGAAGAAGATAAATACAGAGCTGCCACATAGTTTAATGAAATGACTCCAGAAGAACAATACTTCTGGCTTTATGCCCTTGGACTAAAAGCTTCAGCCCATAGTCTTCTCTCTGTGGTTTAAAAATCCCAAGCCTCTGAGGGCCAGCTCCTGTTTTTAGAGAATGGTTTTGATCTTGTGTTGTACAGCACAGAACCAGGACCTTTGGCCATCCTGTCAATGCTAACTGTCATGTTGATCTATATTCGTCCCACTTGACTCCATCGATTCCATACACATTTAAGTACCTGTCACGATGCCACCTGAATGTTGTTCCTGTTCCTGCCTCCATCACCTCCTCTGGCAGCTCATTCCAGATACCTCTCGGATCCCCTTTAAACCTCCATCTCTACGTCACCTTGTCTTTTTTTCTATTTAGACATATATCACAATAACAGGCCATGTTGGCACATGAGTCCATGCTGCCCAATTTACACCCAATTAGCCTACACACCCCTCACCCCCGGTACATTTGGAACGGTGGTAGGAAGCCGGAGCCCCCGGGGGAAAACCCACGCAGACATGGGGAGAATGTACAAACTCCTTACAGAGAGGGTGGAATTCGAACCTGGTCCCGATCACTGGGACTGTAAAGGTGTTGCAGTAACCACTATGCCAACTGTAATGCCCTGAAACAGCCTCTGGCTACCCAGCTGATCTCTGTCGTACAAACTCAACCAACCTGTTCGGAAAGCTATATAAGGCTAGAATTCAAATTCCCAGTTGACCATGAGTGGGTTAAAAATATTTTTCTCATATCGCTGATGAAGTATTAATGATGAAACATAGATGTCTGGAAATGACTGTCATAATACTAAGATAAATGGTTGATTTTTCAAATAACATTTCTCTGCTATGTTAATTGAGCAGCTAACCTTTAGGTTCTCATCATTGTTAATGTAAATTGTAGTAATTTTCCTGTAATGCATGAGTTGATGTTTTTTTGACTTATAACCCTTCTGAAGTATTAGATTCAGCTCAGTAGAGTTTCACTCCCATAGATACGATACTCAGTTTCAGACCAGCAGCCTGGAACTTATTGTAACCTCTGTATTTGGGAAAGTAAACCTGAATATGAATATCCATGCTGCTGAGTGGAGATAGTTCTTTGACACACCTGAGTGATAGTTTATTCCATGTGTTCAACAAGGGTCCTTGCTATGCAGGAGAAGCTGCCAGCTGCGAACTGTTTCCTAAGCCACAGGTCCACAAATGTCTTGTCTCCGAGGCTGCTGAATGGAAATTCAGTGGCAGCTGAGAGTGAAGGAAATCAGATGGTGTGGTCAGTAGATGAGACGGTAGTGTTCATTAGCTATGGATGCAATTGGGGTGGATGTTGGCTCAGGATTTCAGATGGGGCAATTGGTAGGTGATGAGAGAGATAACTGGGTGATTGGGCTGTTGTGCTGAGAAGCTGGTGGGTGGGACAGGGTCAAACGAAGGCTATGAGGGATTAGTGGGGCCTGTTCTGCTTAAGGAGGTGGTTCTCAACCTCTTTCTTTCCACTCACATACCACCTTAAGCAACCCCTGGAACTTCATCCTTAATTAGGTGTGCTAAATGTACTATGCATTCTTCATGATCTGCTTCTGTATTCAATACTACTAAAATCACTATATTGTCCATTTGGCAATTGAGAATGAAATTGTGAGCAAACATTTCAGTTCCATCAATTGACAACATTTTCAGGGATATAGAAACGATGAACAAAGTTGCTAAAACATTTACAATGATGAATCAGTAATTGGAAAACTATAACTGCCATCGAGAATTGAAAGACTGGGCCTCTTTTCCATTGGCTGAGTGACAATCTAGTAAGGTCTCTTTAAAATAAGGATGGATTTGAAAGTATAAATGTGAGGAACTTGCCCCAATATACTATAGTCCTTCAAGATAAAATAGCAACTGGTACACTACCAAGTCCCATAAAATCTACCAACTCGAGCAACATATGGTTCCTATCAACTGCATGGTCCCTCTGTTCTACAATGCCAGGCACTATCCTCAGTTGGAAATTTATCATTGTTACTTTGTCATCATTGAGTCTAAACCAGAAGTCTTCAACCTTTTTCTTTCCACTCACATACCCCCTTCAGTAATCCCTATGCCTTCGGTGCTCTGTGATTAGTAAGGGATTACTAAAGGGGGTATGTGAGTGGGGAAAAAAGGTTGAGAACCTCTGCTCTAGATCCAATGGTTACTGAAATATTTTACTTAAGAAATTTTGTCATTGGCCCATTTCCTTTGGAGTTATGAAACCTTGCACATAACGAGTCAATGAGGTACGATTAAAACAGTGGTTTTCAAACTTACTCTTTCCACTCACATCCCAACTTAAGTCCAGGTATATTTTGTTTTACAAATAATTGCTTTAAAAAAATTCAATTTTTTGAAGAAACCTGCATTTGCTTTTAAGAAAAGATTTGAATGGATTTTCACTTTTACGAAAATAGCCTTCGATTGTAGTGAATGGGTCTTCACAGGAGCACTCTAGTTTCATAAAGCAGGGTATACCCGTAATCCCTTACTATAGAGCACCTATGGCGTAGGGATTACTTAAAATGGTATGTGAGTGGAAAGAAAAAGTTTGAAAACCATAGAAATTCCCCTCCCCTCAATTTTTCAAGGAAGTTATCAAATTTCCCTTATTAAAAAAATGGGGGGAATTTACAATTCATTTCCTTCTATAATACAATTGATATTTACAATTCTCAATTAAACGAAACAATTGTCAATTATATATCAAAAAAGAAAGGACCCCCCCCACTCATAAATCGAAACCCTTATCTCTAAACAAGGTTATCAAAAAAAAGATAGATGGAAATCAAATGACATCAACCAAAGAACTAGACAGCACATTGCCGGAGCATCCAAACACCTTAATTTTACATTTTTAATTACTGTAACTCAACTTTGTAAAAGAAACAATAAAAGGAAAACAACTTCCTTTGTACTCTTAATTGGATTACCAGAGTCACTAAATGCAAAAAAAGATTAATAAATATGCACAGTTAGCTAAGTACAAACACGGTGACTTTGCAATAATTGGGCATCATGTATAGGACAGACATTTGGGCTGAAGGGCCTGTTCCTTTCTCTATAGTTGTCTGTTATAGTTGCATGCAGACAGTCATCTAGTGTTGTTGGAGCAGTCCCTGATTAGTGTAATGAAAGGACATTCAAAAGCCTGATAGCCATTGGAAAGGAACTGTGCTTGAACCTAGAGGTGATAACTGAGTCCTACAAGAAGCAGCACAAATGTGAGTTTGCTACCTTGAAAGATAGTGCGACAGACAATTTTTAGACACCACTGAGATAGGGAGAGAGAGAATGAGGTTTCGAAGGAAAAGAAAAAAAATGATTAAGAGACATTCCACGTCTTCAATGCAGTGAAAGAACAACTGCCACTGTGGGGCTATTATTAAATTCCACAACCTTTCTAACTGAAATGTCACCGTTGTCTGCCAATTGTTTTTCCCTCCTGTTCCAAACGCTGTGCAGGAGATTATACAGAAATTAAATCTCTGGGGATACTCACAACCTGATACCATCTCGAAAATCTGTCAATGGTTTTATTTTTCTCTTTTTTTCAACTCCCTGACACTCTTCGCCTCTTTGTTTTGAGCAGATTTTCAATCTGTTCTTCATAAGGCTTCATGACTTGCCTGAGCTACTGCCTCTATTTTTCTGGCTTGTCAATTTTAGTTTTATTCCAAACCCATCTGCGAATTCTTCAGATGATACAATCACAAGTCTGAATACGGTTTTGCTGATGCCAAACTCAGGTATGCATGTTGGAAGATTAAAGTCTATTAAAGAATGTTCTCAAGTGTTGTCATATAGATATGCAGGGTCTTTTTAATTCAGTTGCACAAGCAAGAAAACAGTGTACAATGGAGATTGTTAATCAGGAAATGTCAATGGAGGTATATCTGTCACATTTATCATATTGTCCGTGTGAATTAAAGCATTCTCAGAAATATTTGTTGTTTGTATTTCCTTAGAGATGTTTACTCCACCATCATGGCTTAGCCAGACGTGCAGCAGAAACCTTGATTACTTATGAGAGACTTGAAGAGACTGCTGGGAGAATGCTCTGCTTCCCTGGACCGGACGTGATGGACGTTGCACCCTTGGATTCCAGCTTTCACCCACTGACTTTGAAATTAATTGGAAGGCAAGTATGGAGCTGGAATGGGGCCCAGACCTCCAGGATCTGGTGCCTAAATGAACAGAAGGTAGAAATGGAGCTTTTCATCATCTTTCCTGGCTGATTGGAAGGCTGCTTAGCAGCACGTTTATGAAGTTCCAGGACGTAAGGCCACAGAGACAGTGGTGGTCAGGGATAGGATCAAAGAGACTTGGCAATTCACCAAGCACATTGGAAAGGTTAGTTCATATTTCTTTATTACACAGAAAGAGGCTGTTTAACCCCACAGATCCACTGCCTCACCCATTTCCCTGCAGCCTTTTCTCAGTTACTCCATGTTGATTCAACACCACCATCTACAAAATTGACTGGCCAACCCACACATCCCTTCAAAGCTCTTTGATCTAGAGCTGGGCCATCAACTGAGTTGACCTATCTCAACCTGGCCACTGCTGTGATTGTCTCAGGACTATTAGGGGTTGGGAGGGTACCTTTGGTGCAAAAATGTGAGTGGGTCTCTTCTGAATTCCTGCTGCAATGCGAGCTTTTATACCAATAAGGTGAGTGACACAATTCCACATGTACTTCCTCTCCTCCACATTCTGACTTAGAAGGGCAATACTGAAATGCCGATCAGCATAATTGTCTAGGACCATCAGTTAATTTTTTTCAACCACAAGCAACAACCACCACTGGTTTGGCTTCCTTCTGCAGAGGGGCAGTGGGTAATATTTACTGGGGGGGGAGGGGGGCAAGTTTACTGGGGCGAGTGCCATCATACTCATTTTGAAGGACCACCTAGTGACTTTGAAATTAATTGGAAGGCAGATATGGAGCTGGGGTCCAGACCTCCAGGATCCGGTGCCTAACCCTAACCCTCATGGAGACGTGTCCTGTTATTGATAGTTCTATTTCACAGCTTTATTACAATGAATGGACAGCATCAGTTACTTTAATGCAGGAAGAAACACAGCTTAAACAGAAAAAAAAACAACACAACTGAACCCATTATGTTGCTGTGATTTTGGTGTATGATTTATATTGTGTTTATGGTGAATTGAATGAACATCTCCTGGGAGATACACAAAATTTAGTAAGAATTGGCATGTTAATAAGGTTGCCCAAGAAGTACTAAAACTATCTTCATAATAATTCATTGTGTGGAAAATTTATATTTTTAAATGTGACAAATCAAGGCCTAGAAATTCTTTGATATTTGCTTTCATCCACTGAAGAGGAGCAAGGTGGGGGTGAGAGAGGGGATGGTGTGTCTGGGTTGGGGGGGAGGGGGGGGGGAGAAGATCTCAGTTGGGTGCAAGGTCAAAAAGGCTCAGAAACCACCATGCAGAGTGGGGCCAGCAGGCCGAGAGCCTTGCACGCATGTACAAGCTTGTCAGCAGGTCTTTCCTCCTCAATCTCCCAGCACGGTAGAGAGCCTGAATGGGCAGCAGATTATTGGAAGGAAATAATAAGACTTGGTAGAAATAATGAAATCGATTATGTGGGGCAATGGACAGGGATAATTGAGAGGATAGACTGCAAGGATATGGTTCGGGAATAAGAGATAGAGGTGTTTCTATAGGGCCACTGATGGAATCACTTTTGTTTTTTTGTGATATACCGAAAACCTCAAAGTGGGGGAACATGGTAAAAAATGTCTTTGGAACACTTTTTGTGATCAATGGTCCACCACAGGAATCAGTAATGTGACCTTTACTGATACATATGATAATGGTTGGATATGGATGGAAGAGATAAGATTGCAGATGATGTGAACATGAGTGATGTTTTTGATTAGTAAGGAAGATATCATGGGTTACAGGATGACATTGATCAGTTGGTGAGATGGACAGAGCAATGGAATTCATCTTGAAAACTGTGAGAAGAGGAATAATAAATGTGAGACATACACAATGAATGATAGGGCCCTCGGGTCTACTGAATTAAAGAGATATCGGTGTAAAAATCTAAGTATTTCTAAGGTGGCAGTGATGAAGAAGACCTATGGGATACTATGTATGGATAGCCAAGATAAAATTAAGAGCATGGAGATTATGGGACACTTTTATAAAAGAATGCTATTGCCACAGCTGGAATATGGTCACAGTTGTTCCCAAACTGTGAAAAAGAGGGATTGTAGGAAATTCACCAAATATCACCATGGATGAAGGTTCCCATTCTCCCTTTGTTTACCTCTGCTTGCTCTCCCTTTTCTCCCCATCTGCTTTTTTTCTCATCTTCCTTATTAAATTCCTTCTTTCCTCTGTGTGTGTGTGTGTGTGTGTCTCTCTCTCTCTCTCTCTCTCTCTAATCTATCTAACTCTCTGTCTGTCTCTGCCTCTGTCTGACTGTCTTTCTGTCTCTCTCTGCCTCTCTCTCTATTTCTCTTTCCCTCATTCTGAACAGGATATCTAATCAAAACATCTCACAGAGTACAGTAGCAATGACATAATGGACTTATTTTTATGGTGATGTTTGTTCATAATGATTTACCTCGAAGAGGAATAACTCAATTCTGAACAAATCCACTGAATTTTTTTCAAAATTTCAATGAAAATTCCACACAGAAAAGCCATTGAGAATTCATCTATTCTCAGCAGTGGGACCAAGGGAGAAAACTCCGTGACCACTTCAACGGTGGTATGTAGAATTAAAGCATTACTAAGCTCCCATCGTCACTCAATGGTGCTATGAATTGTTATATTGAATCACTGAGGACGTATTGATAGAGGGTTTTGAATTAACTCTTTGGCCAAAAGGGGAAAAAATGTATTCAGGGCTTATTTCATTCGGATGGTGTATCCTATTTTCCCAAGTAAAATCTCAAAATTCCAAAGGTGATAAATGTATTTGGGGGTAAGTATTTGAAGAGTGATGATGGGAATGCTCGCTGGCTCTGGTCCTGACATGGTGCCTAGTTGGATGGGAGAATGACTTGATATTTTTTTTCCAAAAATAAACTTTATTCACAATAAATTATTTACAAAAGAGAAAACAGTCTTTTCACACCCAGAGGGTCAATCATATCTATACATTCCCATTAATGTACATTGTTACATTTGTTCTCTAACTACACACCATCTCTGTAGCACCTTGCCACTTCTTCCCTCCCCCCGCCCCCCCCCCCCCATTGTTTCAGGGACTTCTCCTGGTTCTCAGCCACTAAATGGCCAGTAGTAGGAGGACTTTAGACTGTGGCCCTTCCCCACGGCATCCTCATGTTGGCTGCACCAAGCCTCTGTGCGTTCCTCTGCCTGGAATGTGCTAGTTGGCAACAATCCCTCACCAACATCTCCACGTGCTGATAGACCAACAGGGTCTGGCTTGCATGTCTTGTAGAACAGGCCCAGTGCTATCTCATGCTCCTATCCAAGGAGCTCTCACTTGGACAACCATTTCTTCCGAACATTCCTCTAGGAAGTTGGACAATGAGACCTAATTTATCCTTTTGTTATCCACCATCAAGATGCCACATGGGGTCAACTTTTTCTGACTACCTTAATCTGCCCTCTTTTAATTCTTTGGCATTGAGAATGGACAACAGTCAAACCTTCAATAAGTCTTCTTCAACCTTGCAGATAGTAAATCAGGACATGTCTTACATGTAAAGTGGTGAGACACTTCACAATAACTTTCGATAGTGCTTTTTAAATCTTCATCTTCAAAGAAAAATAGTCTTCGCTTATGGCGAATATTATAGGCTGCCGAACTTAAGGGCAACACAGTTAGCATAGAGGCTAACGTAATGCTGTTACAGCTCCAGCAACCAGGGTTTGAATCCGGGGATCTCTGTAAGGAGTTTGCGTGTTCTCCTTGTGGCTGTGTGGGTTTCCTCTGGGGGCTCCGGTTTTCTCCATGTAAAACATACAGGGGTTGAAGGTCAATTGGGTGGAATTGGTTGGCACGGGCTTGTGGGCTGAAAGGGTCTGTTACTGTGCTATATGTCTAAATTTTAAACAAAAATTCTCCAGTGAAATGGACTAGCAAAAGGCTTTTGATGATGAAGCTTTAAGAAGGTATGTCTTTTATGGGAATTCTTAGGCAGTTCCTTAGAAATGGCAATGTTCTACTGTAACTCGAGGCCAGGATGGAGCCACAGATTCTGCTACAAACAGGGCAGGGGATGCTTGATCAGGTAAACTGGCTGGTAGGAGACACAGAAATTGGGTATGCTAGAACCTGGAGCGATAAGCAAATTACTGGAGGAACTCCAAATGCCAAGCAGCATCTGTGGAGAGAAAGACATCATCAACATTCCGGTTTGGGACCCTGCATCAGGGTTGAGAGTGCAAGGAGGTGACAGCCTGTATAAAGTGGTGAGGGGGAGTAGGCAGGAGCCGGCAAGTAAATCCAGGTGAGCAGAGGTTGAGGGGCAGATGGAGCCAGGTAGGGAAGGAAGGATGGAGACAGAGACAGAAGCTGAGAGTTGTCAACTGCTCAGTAGTTTGGGTCTGATTGCACTGCCACCTAAGCTGGTCTCTGGGTACAAATGGACACAAAGTTGACAATGCTATCCTGATCCCTTCTTCATTCCGAATAGACATGGGCTAGAGGTTCCAAAGCATCACTGAGGATGACACACATTTTAACGGAGTTTTGTGAACATCCTGGAATGATTTCTCTGTCCTCCTGGTAGCCTCCTTCCACACAGAACTTGGAAGACAGTGTCTCCATGTGTGAAAGACATGGTCAGTATGTTAGAACTGGCAGAGGGTGAATAGAGCCTCAGTGCTTGGAAATGATAGCATGTTAAGTTCAGGTTTATTGTCACGTGTACCAAGAGGCATTGACAGAGTTTGTTTAGTAGCAGACCAGTAGTCATCTCATACTTCGTACATTAAATGAGTCACAGTCCAGAAGTGGAGAGTGACAGAGAGAGATCAGTTGGTACAGAGCAAAGACAGCATTATTTTACTCTTTTGGAGTTCAAAATAGTTTGGGATTGGAGAGCATGTCCTAAGCTTGAATGAACTTGAGCTTTTCTCCTTGGCGTGCCGGAGGAGGAGGAGGGGTGGCCTGACAGAGCCATATAAGATGATGAGAGGCAAGCTTTCAAGATCCATGAGGTAATGTTATAGCTGTATAAGACCTGAGTAAGACCGCACCCTACTTGGAATATTATGTTCATTTCTGGTCACCTCACTACAGGAAGGATGAGGATGCAATGGAGAAGGTGCAGAGGAGAATCATAAGGATATTGCCTGGATTGGAGAACATGCCACAGAAGTGAAACACGAAAGTCTGCCAATGCTGTCATTGTAGTAAAAACTAAGCCGGATTCACAGCATACATAGGAGTTGGTCTTTTCTCCTTTGGAAGATGAGGGGTGACCTGACAGAAGTGTGTAAGGTGATGAGAGGGACTGATTGTGTGGATGGCCAGAGGCTTTTTCCTAGGCCAGAAACAGCTAACACAAGGGGGCATTGTATAAAGTACTTGGAAGTAAGTACAGGGGGTAATTTTTTAACACAGACAGCAGTGGGTGCATGGAATGAGTTGCCAGCAACGATGGTGGAGCCATATATACTAGGATACTTTAAGAGACTATTAGATAGGTACATGGAATTGAAAAAAATTGGAGAGTTATGCAGTAGGGTAATTCTAGGAAGTTATTGGAGTAGGTTTTTAGGTCAGCCCAACATTTTGGGCTGAAGGGCCTGTACTGTGCTGTAGGTGTCGATGTCGTATATTCTGTGTTTGCTCAGGCATCTGAGAATTGGTAGTGTGAGATATTCCGGACTATGAGCTTTTAGGTTGTAATGATGCTGCCAATGGTTGACAGCACAGTATGGATGTTGATGTTTAAGTTGCCATCATTTCTTGTATGTCCCAAGTACAATGGTGGAGAGGGTTTTCAGAGTGAAGAACTGCCTCCTTAGTACAGAGGCAATTGCAGATAGAATATAAAAGGTAATACTGTTGGGATCCTGTCAATGAATTCAAAAGGTATAAGAGCAAGGCCTTCTACTTCAGTGAGATTTTTAGTACCTAAGAGGAAATAATGCTCTCAGCAGGTTGGCCAAACTACATTCCCCCGGACCAACTGCAGCTCACTGCCCATTTTTAAGTGGCCCAGGGAGAATCTTAATTAAAAAAAATGGAATATGGCCCATTAAAACATAATCTCTAACAATAAATTGCACATTGCACTTTTTAGTCTCAACACTAGATGCCGTTGCCATTTGAACAACTACTAGATTGACCGTTGAAATGTTACTCATTGATGAAAATGCTTACTTCAGTTTAAAAAAAACATTGAACTCGATTGATTAAACATGGTAGAACTTAAAAGATAGAAATAGCAAGGGAGTGCCGCAAATTTCAGATACAGTGAGAAAATGAATACTTTTTCACAGAAGACGAGTGTTTGATATGCAAGGTATCTGCTAACTTTAATAACCTAACTTTAATAGTCTATTTACAGATTTACACATTGCTTCATCATTAAGGTGGATACTTGGGCCATGAACTGTATTCACTGAGAGTTGTGGAGGAATGTTGGAGACGGTCTTGTTCCTTTCTTGGTCTTTTTTTGCACCCAGCTTTATATTTAGCACTGCTTTTTCAAGAGAGTTTTAAAGAGTTTTAATGTATTCATTTAAATTAAAGAGCAGGAAGTACAGAAATACATACTGTAATTTCTGAATACATCAATAAACTACTGTAAGGTCATCAGTTAAACAGTTTAGTAGTGCTTAGTTATTTTGATAGAAAACGAATTTTCGACGGCACAGGGATTTTCTGGTCTAAAAACATAACTTTTCTTGCAGTGTAACTGGTTGAAAACTGCCGGGCTTAATATTGTTTGGCCCGTGACTCCTTATATTTTTCTGTATGTAGCCCACAACCAGAAAAGTTTGGCCGTCCCTGCTCGAGGGTGTTTGCATGTTGAAGATGCATCACAGCGAGCTGAGCAGAAACAATCTTCAGAAACCTGTTGATACTGTTGTCAGGTGCAGTAGCCTCAACAATTTTAATCACGATTCCCTAACATATATTTTAGTGCAAGTGTTCATTCAAATGTAGATGATATCATGCTTCTAAACACCTGCTTAATTCAGTGGCATAACACAATTTAGCACCTCTTACTGCATATTCATGATCTGCTTTACATGCATTCCAGACTATATCTGCTTTTCCTTCCCTTTTTCTAAATATGATGAATTGGCAAAAAGGAACATTTATGCACCCCACGTATAATGTGGCGAGAACATCCCAAAGTACTCCTTGCAAGGGCACCAGGCCAAGAGACAGCAACCTTCAACAGTCACCTCTCCTCAAAGGGAGGTTTAAAAGAGAGGGATGAGAGAGCAATGTAAAGGAAACTTCCAGAGTGTAGAAAGAGTGTAATCTTTGCCCCAGTCTGGGTTGAAGATGATGGGATGGAAGAGAACTTGCATAGATTATTACTATAAGACACGGGAGCAGAAATAGGTTATTCTGCCCATCGAGTTTTCCCCACCATTTAAGTATGAGCTGATTCATTTCCCCACCCAGCTCCACTGCCTGGCCTTCTCCCCATTGTTAAGGTTGTTCTTTCAAGAAGAACAACTTTACACGGTTTATCAGTTAACTAACTTTATTTTCCTCGTGCTGCTTCAACCGACTTCCCTTCATATATCACTTCCTGTTTCTGTCCAACCCCATACGCACACACACATATTGCATGCTGGGGAATATAGTTCTTAAGAACATAAGAAATAGGAACAGGAGTGCCATTTGGTCCATTGAGCCTGCTTCGACATTCAATAAGATCATGGCTGATCTGATCACTGACTCAACTCAATCTACCTTATTTATATACATAATAACACATCGTTTCCCCCCCCCGTCTTTTTTAAAAAAAACCAACATAATACTATGTCTACATAACAAAAGTATCTACATTCAAACAAATGTCTATCATTAATGTGCTGCTCCATTATCACACACAATTCCAATAGTGCTCCAGTGCTAAGGAACCTGGATTGGGACATGGCAGGCCTGCCAACCTTCACAGTGCAGCAGTGACATTTCACGGCCAGTCTCTTTCCACCAGTTACATCTGATGACTTCTGGTTTCACCAAGTCATTCAAGTTCATACAGGCCATCCACAAGATTCATCTGAAGTTCAGAATCCGTGAAGAGGTTTTTTCTTGCTCTTCCTTTTCTTGTTATCAGCAAGTTCTCAAATAGTCACTAGTAGCTGTTGATTTTGCTGTTGCAGTTCCCCAACATTACGATAGGTCACCAGATGCTGAGAATTCACTTTAGAGGAACTACTTATGTCAGCAGAACTAACTTCATCTTCACTTAAAATCTGATTTCCTCGCACATCTTCGAGTTCCATCACAAGTACCCTATTCTGCTGTGAAAGATCTGACACTTGCATTTTGTATCTCTGATTCTCCCTATTGAGTAACGAAGCATACTTATTCACCTCATCATTACATTTTTGTAAATGGTGAATTTCCTTCATGGCAGCTTCCAATTTAGCCGAGGGATTTGCCACAGATTTTTGCACACTTTCATATTCTTCATGTTAGCGCTTCAGAAGCAGAGCTTTCATCTCCACTTCTTTCACAATTTCATCCAAATATTTATTCACTCTCTATTTTCCTGTTTTGCCAATAGCAATTGATCTTGGGCTTCAACATATTCATTGTACAAATCTGTGAGATACATTCCAAGCTTCACAATCTTGGCCACAGCTCCAGCAGTGGGCAACATAGCTGCCAGTTCCCCTTCTGAGAGTGTGGTGGCTCCTTCAACTTTGTAGTTGAAAGAAAATGGTTTACAGTTTCCAATTCCTTATCATGAAGAGACTCATCAAGTTGTTTTCTCGTATTGATATAATCTGATCCTCTAATGCAGCTATTCTTTCTTTTAGATGCAGCTGAAGACATTCCTTAGAGCCAAGCTGAGACTCTAAACATCTCAAACGTTCTTCTCTGCTGCCAGGCCGTTCTTCAGCCTTTGTCAGAGCTGCAATTGACGGGGCAAGTTCAGCTTCTACTTCTGGTAACCTTTCTGCTCGCTTCATTGTTTGCTGCAGTTTCTGTTCAGCCAGTTCCAGACATTCCTGTAACTGTCTATTTTTGTATTCTATCTGGCATTAGAAGGTACCCTTATTTGCCAACTCATTTTCCAGTTTGCCATTCACGCCATTCATAATGAGGTTGATTCTCTCTGTACATTAAGGTATCGCTTCTCCAGTGCAGTTATCCTTTCTTCCATGAGTGTTGTATGTTTATCTTCAGTCCGTGAAGACATTATGAAAATTCTTTTCACCAGATCGAGCTCTTCACATGTACTTAGACCTAATATTGGCTGTACTCTCCTTTCGACAATCATTAGCTGTGACTTTAGATGCTGCTCTTTGTGTTTGAAGGTCACCATGCAGCCCACTTTCACTGGAATGTTCTCTCCAGTGTAGTCTATCACTTTTAATTTCACAGGATAAATCTTGCTCTTTACAGTAAGGGTCTTGTAATTGTCCATAGATAACGGATTCACCTGGGTTCTGGTGTTGAGCTTAAATGGAATTACTGTCTTATTCACAGTCACTGGAACGATCCATTTTGTTTTGCTAGCACCAGTTTAAATTTAAATTAAACTTTTAAAAATTTATATTTAGAGATACAGCATGGTTACAGGCCATTTCAGCCAACAAGTCCATGCCACCCAATTTATACCCAATTAATCTACACCCCCAGTATGTTTCAAATAGTGGGAGGCAGCTGGAGTGCCAGGGGAAAACCCAAGAAGACACGGAGAGAACTAACAAACTCCCTACAGACAGCACGGGATTCAAACTCTAGTCCCAATTGCTGGCACTGTAAAGGCATTGCGCTAACCACAATGCCAACCATGTCGCCCTACATCCACCATGCCACCCCTGTAGTCTGTAGTGAATCCATGAAGAATTCCTCCACTTCTTCATCTACTGTGCATACCTTTCCCTGGATATCCCCTGCTTTGCACTTTGCAAAATGATTCTTCCCACATTTCTAGGACTTTCCATAGGCAGGACACACCTTTGGAATATGCCTACTGCTGCATTTGCTGTTTGAGCTGACCACTTTGCTTTATTGTTGCTTTGGAAAACTCCTGGTACTCTGCTTATCTGTTTTCATCGCATGCACGGTTATGCCTATCCTGCGCAGTTCCTTAACTGTTGTGCCTGTATTGTGCTCATGTGGTCTTGCTGCCCTACACATATTCACAGGCTTTTCCAGGGTTAAATCTTTTTTCATGCAACAGTCTTTCTCTAAGTCCATTATTTGAGATTCTGAAAATTATTCTGTCTTTAATGAGTGAATTCTCCAAATCTCCAAATTCACAGGACTTACTCAGTGTGTGAAGCTTCGGTAAGTGTCAGTCCAAGCTCGTACCTTGTTTCTGGTCACAGAAGAAAAACTTAAACCACTCCAACACTCGGAACAAAATACTCAAATGTTGTCATCGGAATGTCCAATGTGAGAGTTGAATCATTAATTTGAAAACTCTTCTAGATGTCCAAGGCATCTTCACCCATCACGTTGAGAAGCATGGATGCTTTCTGTTTTCCATCTGCCTCTCCTATTCCACCAGCTTCTAAATAAGTGTTGCATCACTGCTTGAGGGGTTTCCAATTATCATCTAGATTGGCAATAAACTGCATCGGTGTGGGAGGACTTAACTAATCAATGTTTACAAATTATTGTCTTCTCTTACTCACTCAGACTTCTGACACCATGTTGTGGTTGCTCTTTCAAGAAGAATGTGCCATCCTATGCCTTAAGGTGGTACGTGAGTGGAAAAATAAAGGTTGAGAACCACTGTCCTAGACTCTCCCACCATGGGAAACAGCCTTTCAACATCTACTCTGTCCACCCCTAGATTTCAAAACGAGGCAGCTTAGACCTGCAGATGATGATGGCATAATGGGTAAAATTAAGAGAGCTGGGTTATGGATCAAGTTCAAATCCCAACTAGGTTGTTGGTGGATTTAAATTTAACTTATTAACTAATTCAGGAATAAAACCTGTAGGGAGCCCACAGCTGCTAAATTTTCATATGCACGAGCTGTAATAATTTTCCGTTTGGGGTATATGCATTGGGAATGCTATGTCAGAGATTTAATCCTTTTGCTATTCCAGTCATGAAGCAGGGACTTATTGTTCTTAAGAATGTTGGGATGAATTAAATGTCCACTGAGTTTCTCTGTCCATTGAGTATTCTGCAATGAGAAAGGTGTTTATTGCCTTGTCTTCTGGAGTGAAGCACATTCAAGATCCTTCATAAATCAATATATTGAGTATAGGGGTTGGGATGTTATGGTAAAGTTGTATAAGATTTTGGTGAGGCCAAATTTGGAGTATTGTGAGCAGTTATGGTCACCTAACTACAGGAAAGTTATCAATAAGATAGAGAGAGAGTACAAATAAAATTTACTTGGATGTTACTCAGACTTCAGGAACTTAGTTACAGGGGAAGGTTAAATAGGTAAGGGCATATTTTCCCTGGAGTGTAGAAGAATAAAGAGAAATTTGATAGAGGTGTTTAAAATCATGATGGGTTTCGACAGAGTAAATGTAGGTTGGCTTTTTTCACTGAGGGTGGGTGAGATAAAACCAGAGGACATGGAAAGTGGAAAAGTTTAGGGGGGAAACACAAGAGGGAATTTTTTCGACCCAGAGAGTGGTGGGAGTGTGGAATAAGCTTTCAGCTGAAGTAGTGAATGCAGGCTCAATTTTAACATTTGAGAAGAATTTGGATAGGTGCATGAACGGGAGGGGTATGGAGGGCTATGGATTGGATGCAGATCAGTGGGACTAGGCAGAAAAATAGTTTGGCACAGACTAGAAGGCCCTGTTTCTGTGCTGTAATGTTTTATGGTTCTATGGTTCTTCAAATATTCTATTATTCATACTGGGAATGTCATTGTCATCTAGTCTTTCTTCCCTATTTGTTAACAAGCAAGTATATCATCCCTGATACCATATACTCCTCTGTAGGGGCTTCTTAAAATCAAAATGTATTGATGTCCACTGATTCACTAGTCAATCCATCATTAAAGGGATATAAAGGGGCAGAGAGACCAGATTTGGTTTTAAAGTCTTGGGGAGTCCATTGAGGTGCTCAGTTATATGTTTCAATCAAGTGCAAAAATAACTGCTTCCATGAATAAAGTCAATGTTAACCATCGAAACTCAAAGGTTACAGTCATACAACATGGAAACAGGCCCTTCAACTCATTGCGTCTGCACTGACCATCAAGTAACTACTCACACTAATCCTACACTAACCCCATTTTATTCTCCCGCATCCTCATCAATTCTCCCCAGATCCAACCACTCCCCCACACACTGAAGGTACCTTACAGCAACTAATTAACCTACCAATTCATATGTCTGAATTTGTTGTTTGGAAGGAAACCATGGTACCCAGGGAAGATCCATGGGGGAAAAGAACCAACTGCCCACAGACAGTAGCAGGCCAGGATCAAACCCTGGCTGCTGGAGGTGTGAGGCAGCAGATTTGCTTGCTGCACAACTGTACCCCCCCTCCCCCACCCCAAGAATGGCAGGAGTAGTCACGGTTTATTGTCATGTAATGATACATTAAAAATGTAACATACAGGATGTATTTGAAATTTTACCTGCCTTAAGGCAGACAAAAAGCTGGCATTAGTATGGTCTGATGCCCCTGACAGTAAGAGGAAGTGAAGCAAAAGAGAGTCCCTTTAGTGTCATTGAGTGTCAGTGGCTCCCACAGCCTCTGTAGCTGTACAGACTCCAGTTCGATTCATTAGCACCCCATGCTCCAGATCCAAACCTAAGACACGATCAGGAAGACATCAGCATTTGAGGCCATTTAAGAGCCATCTTTGCCCTCAGCATCCTCTTGAATCCCAGCTCCAATCTGGTTGTCATGAGCCAGTGTCCAGCAGCCCGCAGCCCATGTGGGTCCCCTGACCGCAAGATGCCTCCAGCCTATATGGGTCCCTCAGCTGCTGAGCCCCACGCTGGCCCACTGCCGTGGTCACCATCATATAAGGTCTCTTCCTCTGCTTCTCCATCTCAGCAAAAGGGGTGCTCCCTTCAAAAGTAACTGAAAGTATTTTAACTAAACATCCCTCATAATAAATCGTTCATGTTATTAAATGTTTCCTACACTAAGGAGAACAAACTCAGCGAGTACAATCTCTCCACATAGATGAAGTTCATTGTCCTTGCCATTATTTTAGTGACTTTCCCGACTACCTTCTTTGAGGCCATGTCTTCCTTTCGAGAGTTAGGTGGCTAGAATTAGACAGTTGGACTAATTGTACAGGAGATTTCACATGATTTCTCCTGAGTCTATCTGTGGTGCTAGACATATGAATAATAGATGCAGTGGAGTTGGCTGACAGTATGCTTGTTTCAAATTCAGTATTCGTTTGCATCCCATGCATCACAACAAAGAAATAGGTTTCTAAATCCAACAGAATGAAAACTCGCTCCATTCAATGAGCATGAACTTCATCATTAAAATAGAAAAAGATATTTTTTTGTCAGCCATATCCCGGATCTGAGATTTGCCTGTTGTGACTGAGTGAGGAATTCAGGTGAGTTCTGATGCCTTCAATATTTGGTGAATCTTTGAACTTTACAGAACATGTGAGGTACATTTTTCCCATTAACTGCAAAATGGGTTTGAGGGGTAGAAACACCGGGGTGGAAACACAGAGGGGTGGAAACACAGAGGGGTGGAAACACAGAGGGGTGGAAACACAGAGGGGTGGAAACACAGAGGGGTGGAAACACAGAGGGGTGGAAACACAGAGGTGGGAAAACAGAGGTGGGAAAACAGAGGTGGGAAAACAGAGGGGTGGAAACAGAGTGGTGGAAACATATGGATTGATAACACCAGATTGGGGAAGAAACCAAACATTGGAAGGATAGCCCGGCAACATTAAATTTATAAAATTTAAGTTTAGACATAGAGCATGGTAATGGGCACTGTCAAGCCACAAGCCCATGCTGCCCAATTACACCCAAATAACCTACAACCCTGGTACATTTTAAAGGGTGGAAGGAAACTGGAACATCTGGAGAAAACCCATGCAGACATAGGAAGAATGTACAAACTCCTTTCAGATCGCAGTGGATTTGAACCCCGGACACTTGCGCTGTAACAGCCTTGTGCTAACTGCTATGCTGACTGATGTTAAGTCATCCCATTAATGTCCATGGGTCAGAAAATCAAAGGAGTCCTGTCCTGATTCCCATGTTCACTGGCCCATTTCACAGTTTCCAATCAGCAATCGATTCCTGCAGATGATCTGGAAGTGAGGACAACAGTGAAAAGCTTGAAGCTATATTAGAATCTTTTGGAGGAACTCAGCCCATTCAGATCCTATCACCCGCAGTCTCCTTTGTGTCTCCAGTTAAACTTATCATTCAGCGGAATTGCAACAGTGTCACTCACCGCAGGGATAGATCGGGGTGCTCACTAACTATCCAAGGGGACAGTGGCATGGGATGGTGTACACAGGATATGGGGTGTTGGCCAGCTGTTGGAGCATGTGAAATTGGAAATATTGGGTTTGGGGTGGACTGGCAAAGTTAGTAATTTCTCACCAATACGTTTTCTATTTTGGGGAAGTGGAATTGAGATCTTATCTTTCTGGGAATAATTTACGCAGGACATCATAGACCACATTCCAGGCCACACTCTGAAAGGAGTAGGGCGCAATTATGTCAGCACATGTGCACCACTTGTGAACACTGGGGTAACAATAATGGCAAATCCAGAAATACCTTGTCAAATTTCACTACTTCAGGTTAAATTGCTAAAAGACCTGAGCGCTGTGATCAGATTTCTGGGCACATAACTCGAAGGACCTCTGCAACCCAGATAATGAATCCTTGTTGCCAGAGATTGATGATGTTGTAACTGTACTTTTGTCGATGCCCTGTGCTCTGCCCTTGTAACACGATACCCTTCACACCCTTACCACTCAAGCCCTCCAATCTCAGTAACAAGATGTGGTTTTGGCCATTCTGTGACCTGGGACACAAATTTGCCTTTGTTCTGAAAAGTTAACTTTGCTTTTCTCTCCACAGATGCTGCCCGGCTTGCTGCTTCCAACATTTTCTGCTTTTATTTCATATTGTGTGAGAAACATCAGGATGTTGATTTGCTCAGCTTGCTAAGAAGCAAATAATCTCTGAACTGCAGCAACTGAAAACATTCAAACAGAATATTCTTATCTGCGCCTCTGGCCCTGAAGCTCTGAACCAATTTGTATCAATATGCAGCAAGGTTTTCAGAGCTTGCCAGGGATTTTCCTTGCATAGTGCATTGAACAGCACTCAATGATCATATACCAAATGCATGCTTAATATTTTGTACCTTCAGGGTCATTTATGCATATGAGCATTGAAATGAGAATAGCCTTATGTTCTTCTGATATTCAAAGTTAACCAGTCCTTTGTATTTTTACGCTTGTAGGGAGGCTAGGAGCGTGGGTTTCCCTCAGGTTACAATGAGCAAGGATGAAGGGGAGATGGGATATGGACTGACAGAAGTCTACAAAAGCAATGGTGAAAACCCCTCTGTACATGATTTGAGCTGAGAGGAATCTTTAATCTAATCAAGGGATCTGAGGGAAATTGATCATTTGGTTCTATGTTGTAGAACATGGAACACTGCAGCACAATACAAGTCCTTTATGTTGTGCCGATCCATATATACCTACCAGAAAAAAACAAAACCATTTCTACCTTATATCCCTTTATTGTCCCTGTCTAAGAGTCTCTTAAATGCCCCTAATGTTTCAGCCTCCACCAGCACTCCTGGCAAGGCATCCCAGACACCCACAATTCTTTGTGTAAGAAACATATACCTGATGTCTCCCCTAAACATTCCTCCCTTCACTTTGTACACACGTCCTCTGGTGTTTGCTATTTCTGCCCTGGGAGAAGGGTGCTGACATGTCTGCCTTATCGATGCCTCACATAATCTTACAAACCTTTATGATGTCTCCTCTCATCCTTCACTCCAAAGAGATTAGTCCTACCTCTGCTAACCTTGCCTCATTAGGCATATTTTCCAATAGGCAACATCCTGGTAAATCTCCTCTGCACTCTCTCCAGAGCTTCCACATCTTTTCTGTAATGAGATGATCAGAACTGAACACGATAGTCTAAATGTGGTCTCACCAGTGTTTTACAGAGCTGCAACATTACTTCACGACTCCTGAACTCAAACCCCTGACTAATGAATAACATAGGCCTTCTTAACTATTCTATCACCTTCACGGCCACCTTAAGTGATCTAAGGATTTGGACCACAAGGTCCCTCTGTTCTTCCACACTATTGAATATCCTACCATTAACCATGTACTCTGCTTTTCAGTTTGACCTTCCAAAATGCATCATTTCACACTTATCCAGTTTGAATTCCATCTATCATTTTTCCGCCATTCTCTGCAACCTACCTATATTCTGTTTTAACCTACAACAGTCTTCAACCCAATCCACAACACATCCAACCTTCATATCATCTGAAAACTTATGTAGGCATGCATCGTGTCATTGAGTTCACACCAATTATCACACAACCATTTCCACTTATCTCTCATTATTCCCATAAATTTTGCTCCCTCCTTTCCCATTCCAGACCACCCAATCCCCCCTCCACCCCTCAAGATTCAGCAACTCAGCTACATGAGGGGCAAGTTGCAGTGGCTGCATGTCTCTGGGATATGGGGGGTTGGGGGGAAAGATGATCATTTAGAAAAACATACACAGTGCAGCAAAAACGTGAAAATTCCAGACGGATGGGAGATCATGACTGAACCCGGGTCTCTGGAGCCAGCTGGGTCATTTAACCACCAACTGACACTAGCAGGATCCATTAACTTAATCTCCTTGACATTTCCCCATATCAACATCCAATAAAGAGCATGACACTGTCCCATGTCCTCCCAGAATCACAGTGTGGCTTTTGCGCAAACAGAGGAACTACTGATATGGTCTTTGCTCTCAGACAGCTCCAAGAAAAGTGCAGAGAACAAAACAAAGGACTCTACATCACGTTTGTTGACCTCACCAAAGCCTTTGACACCGTGAGCAGGATAGCGCTTTGGCAAATACTAGAGCGCCTTGGATGCCCCCCCATGTTCCTCAACATGGTTATCCAACCGCACGAAAACCAACAAGGTCGGGTCAGATACAGCAATGAGCTCTCTGAACCCTTCTCCGTTGACAACGGTGTGAAGCAAGGCTGCGTCCTCGCACCAACCCTCTTTACTATCTTCTTCAGCATGATGCTGAACCAAGCCATGAAAGACCTCAACAATGAAGACGCTGTTTACATCCGGTACCGCACGGATGGCAGTCTCTTCATTCTGAGGCGCCTGCAAGCTCACACCAAGACACAAAAGCAACTTGTCCGTGAACTACTCTTTGCAGACGATGCCGCTTTAGTTGCCCATTCAGAGCCAGCTCTCCAGCGCATGACGTCCTGTTTTGCAGAAACTGCCAAAATGTTTGGCCTGGAAGTCAGCCTGAAGAAAACTGAGGTCCTCCATCAGCCAGCTCCCCACCATGACTACCAGCCCCCTCACATCTCCATCAGGCACACAGAACTCAAAACGGTCAACCAGGTTACCTACCTTGGCTGCACCATTTCATCTGATGTAAGGATCGACAAAGAGATAGACAACAGACTCGCCAAGGCAAATAGCGTCTTTGGAAGACTACACAAAAGAGTCTGGAAAAACAACCACCTGAAGAAACACACAAAGATCAGCGTGTACAGAGCCGTTGTCATACCCACGCTCCTGTTTGGCTCCGAATCATGGATCCTCTACCTGCATCTCCTACGGCTCCTAGAATGCTTCCATCAGCGCTGTCTCCGTTCCATCCTCAACATTCATTGGAATGACTTCATCACCAACATCGAAGTACTCGAGCTGGTAGAGTGCGCAAGCATCGAATCCATGCTGCTGAAGACCCAACTGCGCTGGGTGGGTCACGTCTCCAGAATGGAGGGCCATCGCCTTCCCAAGATCGTGTTCTATGGCGAGCTCTCCACTGGCCACCGAGACAGAGGTGCACCAAAGAAGAGGTACAAGGACTGCTTAAAGAAATCTCTTGGTGCCTGCCACATTGACCACCGCCAGTGGGCTGATATCGACTCCAACCGTGCATCTTGGCACCTCACAGTTCGGCGGGCAGTAACCTCCTTTGAAGAAGACCACAGAGCCCACCTCACTGACAAAAGACAAAGGAGGAAAAACCCAACACCCAACCCCAACCCACCAATTTTCCCTTGCAACCGCTGCAACCGTGCCTGCCTGTCCCGCATCGGACTTGTCAGTCACCAACGAGCCTGCAGCAGACATGGACATAGCCCTCCATAAATCTTCGTCCGCGAAGCCAAGCCAAAAAAAAAATGTGAAACTGTAAACTGTTGGAATGGGGCAAGGTTTAGGAAAATGGAAAGCTTCAATGAGGTGAAAAAGAGAGATAAAATTTCATTAGGTCCTCTCTGAACAATTAAAGAAGTGGTCTGGCAAACTGGCTAAAGGGTAATATAATTCAATATCAGTTTAGTGGCCTATGGCAGCTCCTTCTCAGCATTGTAAAGTGAATGACTCATACACTAAGTTATAACCTTCCCCACTTCAAATGAATTATTGATTCCCCCAAAGACTCCCCCCCCCCCACCCCCGGATAATGTATCACAAACCTTCTTTCTGGCAGAAAGCTAGCTTTCCCTTTCTTCATTAATGTGCCTTTTGCTTTCACTTTGCAATGTATATTGCAAATTTACAACATTATTGAATTTATACCAGGTACCCTTTCCTAATCTGATGCTCTGCTCTCTCCCTGGAGATTCTGCTGGCCTACAGAAGTTAGCAAACATAAGTTTTCTGTTCTTGGATCATTTCAATGTGGAGAGTGCATTTGGCATCAGTGAAGATTACAGACGTTGTTTATCCAAGAAAAATATACGGCCAAGTAAACTTTTTGCAACATCTGGGATTAAAACTACAAGGGAGTTATCTGAGTCTTATCCTCTGGGTATAAAGATAATGGAGTTGGATTAGCCACCAGATTACACCATTGTTCCATTTATTCATTTCCCTTCTACCACAATCCTCCTGAGGGAGCGCAGTTAAAATTTCCCCCCATCCAATTTTCCTCCCTCCCCTCATTCTTACAATGAAAGCTGTTAGGTTGTGATTCTGCCTGCTGGAAGGTATCCACTATTCCAGCCACGGTGGGATTTTGGAAAATGACAGTTTTGATTGGACGCCCTCCTTGAGTTATAGTCTCCATGGTGTTTTACTGTCCTGTCCACACATTCCTATGTAAAACGTTCCTATATTTTTCTATACAGCTGTATAAAATTTTTATTCAGCTGCACTTGGAATACTGTGTGCAATTCTGGTCGCTAAATTACAGGAAGGATGTAGAGGCCTTGGAAAGGGTGCAGAAGCGGATAACCAGGATGCTGCTTAATTTAGAGGGTAGCAGAATCAATTATCACGAACATGTCACAAAATTTGTTGTTTTGCGGCAGCGTCACAGTCCGAACATTTATATACTCTAAACAACCTCACAAAATAAATAAAAAGAGAAAGAGAAAGAAAAAAGTAAGGCAGTGTCCGTGGTTCATTGTTCATTCAGGAATCGGATGGCAGAGGGGAAACAGCTGTCCTTGTGCCATTAAGTGCTCCCCTTCAGGCTCCTGTAGCTTTTTTCTGATGGTAGCACAGTGAAGAGGACATGGATGGGTGGTGGGGGTCCTTAAAGATAGAGGCTGCTCTTGTAAATGTCCTTGATAGAGTGAAGACTGTGCCTGTGATATTAACGACTCCTGTACTGAGCATTGGCACCTCTGTACCAGTGTGAACCATGGGGTCAGATTGGACAGATTTGGGTTATTTTATCTGGAGCATCAGAGGCTGAGAGGTGACCTGACAGAAGTTTATAAAATTATAAGAGCAAGTAACCAGGGTCAAAGCATCGCATGCCAGAGGGCATGCATTTATGTTGGGGTTGGTGGGGGGAGGAGTGTGGGGAAAATATATTTTACACAGAGTGGTGGAAAGGATTGCCAAGAGCAGTGGTGAAAGCAGACACAATACTAACACTTACAAGACTTCTGAAAGCCTTTTCATTCCGACTAATACGAATACGAAGGGAACTGAAGGATATCCAACATGCACAAGAGGGAGAGTTTTAGGAAGGATGTGGAAGCTATAGAGAGGGGGCAGAGGAGATTTACCAGGATGTTGCCTGGATTGGAAATCGTCTTATGAGGCAAGGTTAGGAGAGCAAGGACTTTTCTCTTTGGAGTGAAAAAGGATAAGAGGTGACTTAATAGAGGTCTACAAGATACTGAGAGGAATAGATAGGTAGATAGCCAGCCCCTTTTTCCCAGGGTGGGAGGACATCGGTACAAAGTGAAGGGAGGAAAGTTTTGGGGAGACATTGGGGTACATTTTTTAAATAGAGAGTTGTGGGTGCCTAGAATGCATTGTCAAGGGTGGTGGTGGAGGCTGGAATAATAGGGGCATTTCAGAGACTTTTAGACAGGCACATGGATGGAAGGAAAAATAGAGGGTTATGAGGTAGGAAGGGTTTAGTCTCTTTTTTTTGTTAGGAATATATAGGTTGGCACAATATCAGGGCTGAAAGGCCTGTAGAATGCTGTAATGTTCTAGGTTAAAGCCAATTTGATTTGCAACAACGCACTCCAGAAGGCTATTTATGTTAATAGTTTCAATTTCACAATAATGTAGAGACATTGCCAAGGACAATGTGTCATCCCTATCCATTGAAATACACAGAGTCACGCCAAGCACACAACAACACACACAACACATAGAATCACGTTCAACACAGCTGCAAATATATATATCGGGGTCGTAATTACAACAAATTGCAGTTTTTAATCTTATCTAGAAGCATCGAAGAGACCTTCAAGCTTCTTTCTTTTTTTTATCCAGATTGTTGCTTGAGAGGTTTCTAGGTAGAATAATGAATAAAAGAAGGAAGCTTGATCTAAGCGAAGAGAGAGAGATTTTCACTTCGTAATACTGTTATTGTCAAAACACCCATTATTCCTCTCTGCTCAACTGCCAAATAATAGGCATGGCAGAAAGGATCAGTGAAGAGATTCAAGTACTGAGTGGGATATGTTGCAACTGGTTTCCTTTCAGAAAAAAATATTCTGAAGAAAGAATATGTGAAGAAGTGAAACTAAAATAAAGAACAGAACTGTTGTTTTGTGGAACTATTTCAGGCTATCAAAATGTTGAAATGTTTCTGCTGGACATTTTAGGTGAACCTCGACAAAATGAATATACAGTAAAACCCCTGGTATCTGGCACCTATGGGGATTGGTAGATACTGGATAAGTGTATTTTCCGGTTACAATGTCCAACTAATACATTTGCAATAAGATTAAACAGTTTAAAAGACAAAAACACGACACTGCACTGATACTGAACAAACTTCACTTGCAAAAAAATATAAACCTCAAAGCATTTTACTTTATTTTCAGTCATATTCTTCAAAAACATTTACCCGTCGCTGCATCTACCAGTTCCTCCCCCTCCATGGAGCTGCCCGAAAGATGAAGAATAACATTAATGATAATTAACCCCACCCTCCAAAGTTTACAGATGAAGACTCTGACCGGGGCAACTCTTACTAAGCGGGGATAAGGAGACACTTTAAGAGAGTCACTTCAACAGCGAGTGGCATCAACCAGCTCTTCATCCTGGGGAGCACCATTGCTGTTTCACACAACTTTATTCAAACAACCGCTACGAGCAAAGCCCAACCATGGCTGAATATATTTGCTCCCATCTTCACCAAATGTTTATGTCGATGCAACCACAAAGGCGGCTCATCAGCGGCTCTACTTTGTGAGGAGTTTGAGGAGATTCGGTACATCACTGAAGACTCTCAAAAACTTCTACAGGTGGACCACGGAGAGTATTCTGGCTGGTTGCATCATTGCCTGGTAGGGAGGCACCAATTCTCAGGACAAGAATAAACTCCAGAGGGTTGTTAACTTGGCCTGCGATATCACAGACACCAGACTTCACCCCATTGAGGACACCGACAGAGGTGGTGTCTAAAAAAAAGCAGCCTCTATCCTCAAAGACCCCCCACCACCCAGGCCATGCCCTCTTCACTCTGCTACCATCAGGAAAAAGGTACAGGAGCTTGAAGATGAGCACTCAGTGGCACAAGGACAGCTTCTTCCCTGCTCCCATCAGATTCCTGAATAATCAATGAACCAAAGACACTGCCTTACTTTTCGTGCACTGTTATTTTTTTAATATTTATTGTTGTACAATGGTTATAAGAATGTTTGCACTCAACGCTGCCTCAGAACACCGAATTTCATGACTTGTTCATGACAATAAATTCTGATTCTGAATATGATTCTGATGTGTTGCCTCAAACCATATTTACAATTTTAAACTTAACATGTATTTTACCTATTATTTTATTCTTTTTTATTTCAATTTTTAACATTTATTTTCCTCAATTGTTCTATCAGTTGAGGCTACTGATTGCTTGAATTTGGTTACCAGGGGTTTTACTGTACCTCAAAAAGCCCATTCAGCTGAGGAAGAGTTACAGATCTAAGCATCAGGAAGAGTCTCTATTCTTTCATATTTTCTTCTCCTTGTCAGCTCCTCGTGGCACATGGCTGCTTGAAGAGACGCAACTAAGAAGCGAGGTTACACTTCAGTAGTGCGCTGGTGTTTATATTATGAGAAGCACTGGAAATTTGCAAGAACGATTTACAAGGATGAGTACCAGATTTTTGACTGCACTGCTCTTAAACCTTGACCTCCACAACTGGAAGAATAAACCAGGCTCTCCTTGAAATCACACTGTTGGAGAACCGTTCTTTGTTCGATAAGAATTGTTGAGGAAATATTATTCTGAGCTTTTCCTTTAATCATGGATGCATTCAAGGTATTTAATCAGTGATGAATGATGATGAGAGCTTATTGTCAAATTCTTATTTGCTGAAGTCACACAGACACTTAAAATACACCAACAACTATAGTATAAATTATCACAATATGCCCAGACAGAAAAAGAGGCAATAAATACAAAATGATAGATAAATAAATAAATATTCACAGTTACAATTAGTGCAAGAAAAATGGTGTTTTAAAAGACCAATCAATTTAATTAATCCATCTTCTGAGAAGGTCCACAGATTTAGTCGATGGAAATAGAACCATAGAACACTACAGAAGAGTGGTCCCCTCTACATCGGAGAAACTGGGTGCAGATTGGCAGATCACTTTGTTGAACATCTTGGTTCTGTCCAGTGCAATAGCATGGATCTCCCAGTGGCCACCATTTCAATTCCCCGTCCCATAAACCTTGCTGTCATGCCTGACTCATGCACTGCAAGATTGAGGCCACCTGCAAATTGGAGGAACAACATCTCATCTTCCGTCTGGGCACAATCCAATCAGATGACATTAACATCATCTCCTGGTTTCTGTTAAACCGTTCCCCCACCCTTTCAACTTCCCCCTGTTTCCTTCCCCCCAGCTCTGTCTCCCTTTTCCCTCTGTCTATTTTCACAGATCCCAAATCAGCTCTCACCTCTCATCTTATCATATCTGATTAACACTTTTTGTTGGTCTGGACTTCTCCCCAAGCCATTCTTCAGCCTCTTTATTTTGATGTCTTCCTGCTCTTTGCTTATACCTTGAAGAAGAGCTCAGACCCAAAATGTCAGTAATATATCTTTATCTCTTGTGGACGTTGTGAGACCAGCCGAGATCCTCCAGCATTTCTGTGTGTTTTTACTACAATCACAGCATCCACATTACAGGAAGGATGTGAAAGCTATGGAGAGGGTGCAGAGGAGATTTACCAGGATGTTGCCTGGATTGGGAAACAAATCTTATGAGGCAAGGTTAGTAAAACTGGGACTTTTATCTTTGGAGCGTAGAAGGATGAGAGGAGACTTGATAGAGGTGTACAAGATTATGAGAGGCATAGATAGGGTGGACAGTCAGCACCTGTTTCCCAGGGCAGGAATAGCAAACACCAGAGGACGTGTGTGCAGAGTGAAGGGAGGGAAGTTTAGGGGAGATGTCAGGCATGTTTTTTATGCAGAGGGTTGTGGCTGCCTGGAATACCTTGCCAGGGATAGTGGTGGAGGTTGGGACATCAGGGGCATTTAAGAGTCAGGCATATGGATGAAAGGAAAATAGAGGGTTCAGGGGTAGGGTGGGTTTAGTACTTTTTAAAAAAGAATATATGGGTGAGCGCAAGACTGAGGGCCAAAGGGCCTGTGCTGCGCTGTAGTGTTCTATGTTCCATGCACAGACTTTTGCGTTTTACTCAGCATAGAAACAAGCCCTTTGGAAGAAAAGACTGGCTGATGTTCCAAAGATTTCCATATATAGTACAGGTACTCCCCGACTCATAACCTACTTAATTTACGTCCATCTGCACATACGAGTGAAAAGTTAAAAAAAAATATATAAAATTTACACAGATTAGGTTGTACTTGGCAAACTATCACAGGGACACATTCCTGTGCGCATGAGCGACTCCTTGGTTGGCACATGCCTGGTGGGTTCACACATGCGAGAGTTAAGGGCGTGAATTCACTATCATTTGAAGTGCTTAACTCTCATGCAACAGCCAAACTCCAATAAGCGAACCCACCGCGCGTGCACCAACCAAAGACTCGTGCATGTACACAGGAATCAAGATGGCCACGCCCAGCCCTGGGACCCCACAATGCCAACTAACAAGATAAGCATGGACAACCTTCACCAAGGTTGATTAACAAATTCAGGAAGCTTTAATTTGTTATTGTCAAATCTATGATTAGAAAAATATTTGATTAAAAAGTTTGCTTTAAGACTTCGGTACTCCACACATGTGGGCAAAATTCCAATTTACGTCCATTTTGAGATTTAACTGATCCTTTGATCCCAATTATGGTCGTAAGCCGGGGAGTGCCTATACTGTGAATACTTAAAGTGCTGGTAACACAGATCAAGCAACTGAAGAAAGAATTAAAACTTCAGCAGAAGTGATGGATGCGGTCGACCTGTAGTAAACAAAACTTAATCATCTCGCTGCTGCTTTGTAAAAAGTGGCACTCACATCTGGCAACATCGCAACTTAATCTGCACCCTACCGTAGACATTCCCTTTGACCCTTGCAATCTTCTCTTGCTCCGCAACATGAAACTTGTTTGATTTCTAACTTTGTTTAGTTCTGGTTTTCCTCGACCTAAAACATTATTTCTCAGTCTACAGGTGCAGGAAAGATTTTTATGTATTTTGTGTATGTGACAATATATTGAATCTTGAATCTGCCTCACTGGTTGCGTATTTGCAGTGTTTTCTATTATTTTCCATTTCTATCTTCTGCAAATATTTGGTTTTTGCTTGAAATAATGTCCCAACGTTCTTTCTTGACAATGTTTGCAACATTCGTATTATAATTTTTAATGCCTGTGGTATTTTGCCTTCTTCCAGCTAAAAGATATACCATGGGAGAAATAAAAACTAGAGGACATGGGTTAAGGGTGAAAGGGGGAGAGTTTAAAGGGAACATTAGGGGAGCCCATCATGATGGGAGTGTAGATCGAGCTGAAGTGGTGAATGTGGGACCTGTTTTAACATTTAGGAAAAAATTGAATCTGGGTGCAGGTCAGTGGGATGAAGCAGTAATAGGTAGTAGTTTGGCATGACTGGAAGAGCCTGTTTCTGTGCTGTAGTGTTCTATGGTTCTAATGTCTGGACTATCTCAGGAGATTGATTAAATCAATTGATTGATTGCTCCATTAAAACACCACTTTTTAAAAGTGGCATAAGGCACAAACTCTTTATGATGCATGGGATTGGAATTTTGAATGGACTGTCTACAGATGTGGAGGTACGGCCTTCAGGACAAATTGTACGAAATGGATAAATATTTAATGGAGGAAAATATACTGATTTACAGAGAAGATGGGCCTGGAGATTTGCACGATACAGCCACTGCAAACAGGATGGTCTCCTGCACTGTAACTGTTATATCACCTGATATAATTGCATGATTCACATCTACTGCAGGTGGTTATATTAAATACATCCATGGAGTGGAAACAACCTGCTTCATTCCATAGGACAAGGGCGTTTTGCAGTCAGAAACCTGACAGAAATGTCATTTTGAAAGGTATTTACTGTGCTGAAACAGACTATTATATCCCAAACTACAACCATTCAAGGTTTTCCTTTCTGTGATCTTTTTTCAACTGCCTGTCAGTCAAGACAATCCAGATGCTTCGATGCTTATAAAAGTTTTTCCACATTTTTCTCTTAGCTATACAAGGTCACTGGTGACCCAGTGGTGTATGCTGGTGTGGTTATTGTCAGTACACAGGGAGCTGCTAAAATAAACACATTGTTCTCATTGTAATTACACTGCATGTGTGCATACATCATACACATATGTTATCCTGAATATACAGCTTTACTTTATTAAAAAAAAGAATGACTCACAGCTTCACATTTTCTGTCTCTGATCTTCACATAGGTATTGTGTCCATTCCGTGACTCGAGGAAGGTTTAATTTCTCGACTCAGCTTGGTAGAATTTTGAATGCTTTCTTCCTGTCCTGGGTCAACTTCTGGAAAACATGCCGGATTCATGACCCTTTAATTTATTTTGGTACATTTCTTGCAGGAATTGAAATGATTTACATGCACTTTCACAACTATATCTCCTATTTTTTACTAAGGTATCTCTCTGAAGTACACATTTCAACTATCATTGCCAAATCCCTTTTCCAAATGACAAGTTTGTTCAGTGATGTTAACACGTGAACATAATTTGTTTCTCTTCAACCCTTGTTTTATTTCTGTCTCAACTAGTTCTCCTCCATTCTCTGTTTAGGGTTCAGCTCACTCAGTTCAACTGTGTTATGAGTCTTTTATAAATAAATCACCCAGCAAGAGGATATATAAACTGTTCTGAATGTGGTGTCAAAGGGTAGGTCAGAAAAATTAAAGCTAAAAACACATTGCTGAACTCAATGTGTTTTTCTTCTTGAAAAGAAGCCATCTTTCCATCTCACATCTAATACTGAACGATAGAGCACCAGTCTTTATTCTATTGAGGACGTCTACAAGAGGCAGCGTCTTAAGAAAGCAGCCTCCATCCTCAAGGGCCCACCCAGGCCATGCCCTCTTCACTCTGCTACCATCAGGAAGGAGGTACAGGAGCCTGAAGACGAGCACTTGACAACACAAGGACAGCTTCTTCCCCTCTGCCATCAGATTCCTGAATAAATAATGAACCGTAGGTACTGCCTCACTTTGACTTTTTATTTTACTATTTTAATTTATTTTCTAAGGTGGTTCATATCAATGTTTGCACTGTGATCCTGTGGAAAACCAACAAAGAAGCTGTTCTTCAGCCTGGTGGATCTGATACTCCTGTATCTCTTTCCCGATGGGAGTAACTGAAAGATGCTGTGTGCAGGGTGGTAGTATTCTTCAATGACTTTGCGAGGCAGCATTTTTACCTGCTGTTCTATCCTAATCTTGGCACCTGGATGCTAGTCCATTAACTTTATAACAATTCGAGAACACCCCTTAGAATCATGGGAACATTTACCTCCACCTGAGAGAGCAGACATGGAGAGAGTTTGCTACTTTATCAGAAAATCAACACCTCTGACTGTGGAGCACTCTCTCAATGCTGCCCAGTGGTGTCAGGCTTAATTAAACATTGTTTTTTTTTTAGTGTGCTTGCTTCCTCAGTTGACGGAGTTGTTGACCTAATTACACTCACCAATCGAAGCATCTCCATGACAATGGTGGATAAAAAAAAGATGATGGGAATGTATTGATCATTACAGGAAAGATTCAGCTACAAGCACTTAATCCAGTTCCATTAAGTTCTTGCCTTTGCAATTAGTACTTTAAAGCACAGAGTGACATTGGCTGAATTATTCTAAGACTGACATCATTAAAAAAAAGTGAGGTTGTCAACTATCTTCTTGTGCATTTGGAGGGATCTGACAGTGCAGAGATTCTGGATTGCTAAGATGATCCTTTCCGAATCCTTTTCAACATTTTATTTTGGTGCATGTCGAGAGCCAGAATTAACCACAAAATAATTGTTTAACTGCTGAAAGATGACAGCCCTGCATCTGTTTCGTTTCTTAGTCATTTCTGTAATAAAATTTGATTCCTTTTCATGTTTGGCCTTTAAGAGATTGGGAGGCTCAGCTTACATATGTGGCTCGATGCCTGTGTTTGCATATGTGAACCGTTGTTAATCTCTTACGGCATCTGAAACTTAGTGAAAAAATTCTTGATTGCTGTTCCCACCATTGTGACTGCATCAAATCACCAAGCCACACAGTATCCAGATACCGGATAAATAGGTTTTCCGGTTGCTTGAGACTCACTCTGACAAGGTTTAACTAATATACCTGCATACGGCATCTGAAACTTAGTGAAAAGATTCTTGATTGCTGTTCCCACCATTGTGACTGCATCAAATCACCAAGCCACACAGTATCCAGATACTGGATAAATAGGTTTTCCGGTTGCTTGAGACTCACTCTGACAAGGTTTAACTAATACACCTGCATACGGCATCTGAAACTTAGTGAAAAGATTCTTGATTGCTGTTCCCACCATTGTGACTTCATCAAAGCACCAAGTCACAACAGTATCCAGATGCCGGATAAGTAAGTTTTCCAGTTGCTTGAGACTCACTCTGACAAGGTTTAACTAATACACCTGCATACGGCATCTGAAACTTAGTGAAAAGATTCTTGATTGTTGTTCCCACCATTGTGACTTCATCAAATCACCAAGCCACAACAGTATCCAGATGCCGGATAAGTAAGTTTTCCGGTTGCTTGAGACTCACTCTGACAAGGTTTAACTAATACACCTGCATACGGCATCTGAAACTTAGTGAAAAGATTCTTGATTGCTGTTCCCACCATTGTGACCATCAAATCACCAAGCCACAACAGTATCTAGATGCCGGATAAGTAAGTTTTCCGGTTGCTTGAGACTCACTCTGACAAGGTTTAACTAATACACCTGCATACGGCATCTGAAACTTAGTGAAAAGATTCTTGATTGCTGTTCCCACCATTGTGACTTCATCAAAGCACCAAGTCACAACAGTATCCAGATGCCGGATAAGTAAGTTTTCCAGTTGCTTGAGACTCACTCTGACAAGGTTTAACTAATACACCTGCATACGGCATCTGAAACTTAGTGAAAAGATTCTTGATTGCTGTTCCCACCATTGTGACTTCATCAAAGCACCAAGTCACAACAGTATCCAGATGCCGGATAAGTAAGTTTTCCGGTTGCTTGAGACTCACTCTGACAAGGTTTAACTAATACACCTGCATACAGCATCTGAAACTTAGTGAAAAGATTCTTGATTGTTGTTCCCACCATTGTGACTTCATCAAATCACCAAGCCACAACAGTATCCAGATGCCGGATAAGTAAGTTTTCCGGTTGCTTGAGACTCACTCTGACAAGGTTTAACTAATACACCTGCATACGGCATCTGAAACTTAGTGAAAAGATTCTTGATTGCTGTTCCCACCATTGTGACCATCAAATCACCAAGCCACAACAGTATCTAGATGCCGGATAAGTAAGTTTTCCGGTTGCTTGAGACTCACTCTGACAAGGTTTAACTAATACACCTGCATACGGCATCTGAAACTTAGTGAAAAGATTCTTGATTGCTGTTCCCACCATTGTGACTTCATCAAAGCACCAAGTCACAACAGTATCCAGATGCCGGATAAGTAAGTTTTCCAGTTGCTTGAGACTCACTCTGACAAGGTTTAACTAATACACCTGCATACGGCATCTGAAACTTAGTGAAAAGATTCTTGATTGCTGTTCCCACCATTGTGACTTCATCAAAGCACCAAGTCACAACAGTATCCAGATGCCGGATAAGTAAGTTTTCCGGTTGCTTGAGACTCACTCTGACAAGGTTTAACTAATACACCTGCATACGGCATCTGAAACTTAGTGAAAAGATTCTTGATTGTTGTTCCCACCATTGTGACTTCATCAAATCACCAAGCCACGACAGTATCCAGATGCCGGATAAGTAAGTTTTCCGGTTGCTTGAGACTCACTCTGACAAGGTTTAACTAATACACCTGCATACGGCATCTGAAACTTAGTGAAAAGATTCTTGATTGCTGTTCCCACCATTGACCATCAAAGCACCAAGCCACGACAGTATCCAGATGCCGGATAAGTAAGTTTTCCGGTTGCTTGAGACTCACTCTGACGTTTAACTAATACACCTGCATTGAATAAATAGGACAAAATCCGAAAATACTAGACTGTATCTCCCCTTCACTTGCACGACTCGAGAAAAACACTTTTTACTTTATTTTCAGTTCCATCCTTTGACATTGAACACCTGCACTTTCCTCCCTCAGCAGGGAGCCGGCCGAAAGGCCGTCGACACCACCATCGGGAACCGTCCCCAGAGAGAGCCGGTCGAATGGACAGGCCAACTCCCGTTACCACATCCCCGTTCATCCCAACTTTTCCCGGAGCTGAACTGACCGGAGGCCCGGCGGCGGCGGACGACGACCAGGGGCCACCCCCTGGTAGCGACCTCGGGCCCTCGGCGGCGGTGGCGGCCCCTCCCATCTCGACGGCGCGTCTCGGGCTCCCGCCGGCGGGGAGGAGTCGGTGACGGGCGGTGGGCAGCGTCTTTTTGGGTGAGTGTTAAACCGTCCTTGGATGCGGGAGCAGCCTCCCTCCCTTGTCGCTCCCGGGCGGGTTTGGAAAAAAAGTGACCAGTTATCCAAAAGCCCCAGCGTTTATCCGAAATAGGCCGGGTCCGACCATGCCGGATAATGGGAGTTGTACGCAGGTCGTAATATTACTGATGAAGAGTAATTACCTGCCCTCCACCACTGGTACCAGCAACGTGGCAGCCAATGCCCGCATCTGCTCCCAACCCACCAAATGGGTTTTTAAACCATTTACCTTTAAAACTTCAAACCTTTATTGGCATCATTGTTTATTTTAATGTTTAAAATCTATTTATTTTCCTGGGTTTTATTTGCCGGTGGCTTGAATTCCAGGTAACAGGGGTTTTGCTGCACGTGGCAGCCCCTTTTTACAAGGGGACGAGTTCGACCCACTTCCAGCCCCATCACAATCAGGGCTGGCAATTAACTTCTTCCCACAGGCTGTTACATTGATGAACAGTATCATGCAACTTGGGGTCTCTTGTAAACGAAATGAGTAAATTATCCCAAAATATTTATTTTATATTGTATCTATGTGATTATTATGTATGGGTATACATCATGGTCTGGAAAAACACTTTCATCTGGTTGTACGTGCTAATGACCTTAACTTGAATAAATTTACATAGTGGCTACTGGATGAAAACCAACAATTCAATCACTTTATGCTGCACGTGAGCCTCCTGTCACTATCCTTCCAGCTGGAAGGAAGCTGTCGAGGAGCTCAGAAGGGTGCTGGAAAGATTCAAGTTCACTATCGTCCAATTGTATGCGCGACAGAACGGCGTGCTTTGGTGTAAAAGCAGACAAGCACATATGCAGACAGGAGGACATGTATTTACAAGTGATTTGCAAGCAGTACATAAATATTTTTTAAAAATTAATGACTCATAATTAAATAAATACCCATAGATTGGTGAGGATATTTCCTTGAGCGGAGGGCCTGAGTTCCGAGGAGAAGGTGGATAAAGTTGGACTTCTCCGCCTGGAACGTAGAAGACTGATAGGTTACCTAATAGAGTTATGTAAAATCACGAGGGGCGTAGTTAAGGTAAATAATCAGGGTAAAGTGGTTTTCAAACTTTTTCTTTCCACTCGCATACCACCTTAAGTAATCCCTATGCTGTAAGTGGTCTGTGATTACTGTATGTTTCAGCAAACAAGTCAACTGGCAGATAGGTCAATCTCCTTTTTTTAGCCTAATTTTAATGGTTTTATGGTCTATCTGGCGTATAAATCGACCCCCATTTTCGGGTTGTCTCAGCCTCCCAGTAACAACCCAAAATTTTTTAAAACCCCCCAAATGCAAGGAACAAAGCTATATATTAAGTAAGTAAAACAAAACCTTGGTCTACCAGTCAGCAACAGTGTTGGCCCATGGAGCTGGAGTGGCGACATCATGCTCCCAGCGGGAGCAGGAATCTTGGCCTACCTGGCAGGAGCTGTGATGGCGACGTCAGGGTCCCAGGTAGGAGTGGTTATGGTGGCGCCCAGCAGTGGGGAAGTGCCAGGAAGCAGCGGCTCCGGCGCTGGGGAGGTGCTTCAAACGTAGATTTATACGCCAAATCGACGCCAATCTATTATTTTTCAATGAATTTAAGGTCTCAAAAGTATATCTGCCATATAAGTCGACCCCCATTTTTGAGGGGTTATTGACTTGACGTATGATGAAATATATGGTAGTAAGGGATTGCTTAAGGTGGTATGTGAGTGGAAAGGAAAAGTTTGAAAGCCACTGTTTAATTGTACCTAAGTGACATGTTATGTGCACAGTTTCATAACTCAAACATTTTTTTCCCCACTCACATACCACCTTAAATAATCCCTGACTAATCACAGAGCACCTATGGCATGCGAGTGGAAAGAAAAAGTTTGAAAACCACTGGTCTAGATTTTGGGGGATATAGATTGAAGATAAGAGGGAATGCATTTAAAAGGGTTCTGAGAGGCACCCTTTTCACAGAGAGGATAATCCATTTTCCCACTCAACCCCACTGCTCAGCCTTCTCCCCATAACTCTGGTTATCTTCCGTCCACTCTCTGCCCAGATGCTGCTCGATCTGAATTTCTCCAACACTCTGATTTTTATTTCAGCATCTGCAGTCCCTTGTGTCGCCACTTAAATGAAATCTGTGTTATTTGTCTTAAAAACTGAGATGGCGTTAGGGCTCCATTTAAATACTAAGGAATTTTGCCCTTATTGCTTATAGAATTGATTAGAGTATTTTAAACTGTGTCCCTTGTACAAACATCTTCTACCCCACTCACTTGGCCAATATAATCTTTCTCATCCTACCATACTCATCCTTTTCCAGCCAATGTAAGTTCTCAGCTCCAGTGCACTTATATGCCCTATAGCAGCCTACAGGACCAAAAATAACCAATTTTTGGCTATGGCCCACTTAAGATTCTGCTCAAATTTTATGGGCCCCCTTTCACTGTGAAGCAGTCAAGTTTTCGTTTCTTCCCTGCCAAATACATAAAAAAGAAGACAAAGCTTTTATTTAATTGAGCTGTGGCCCCTGTTGAGAATTGGTGTCCTAGAGCAGTGGCTCTCAACCAGTTTTTTTTCCCCCACTCACACACCATCTTAAGTAATCCCTTCCTAACCACCGAGTACATATTGCCATAGCTGCTCTGTAGTTAGCAAGGGATTAATTGCTTCAGGTGGTATGAGTGGAAAGAAAAAGGATTGAGAACCACTGTCCTAGAGGTAGCTTAAAAAAAAGTCCTTGAGACTGCAGATGCTGGGATCTGAAGCCAAATGCACTCTGCAAGGCCAAGCAGCGTCAGTGGGAGAAAATGTATGGTTGATATTTTGAGTCGAAGCTTCATCAGGATTGAGTGCAGTGTAAAGAGGACAGATTGGGAGCCGTGAGGGAGGGACTCCACTCGGGACTGGGTCAGCCAGGTGTACGAGATTAAGGGGCAGAACCATTAACCCAAAAAAGAGTCCAAGTTTGCTCACACATCCCCTTCATTCATGGAAAGTTTTGCTCCGTGCACCTGAATGTCAAATTCTCAGCCAGTTTCCCTGTGATTCCACCAGCTTTTCAGCAGCTGTTGCCTAGGGTTATAAACCCAGCGAGCCAAACTCCTGCATAAAAGAGAAGAAATGAATAACGAGCCCTGATTAGATCAGAGAACCAAAGAAAATCCCACTGCAATAGCAATAATCCTGTTCAGGATTCACATCAAGAGTGAAAAAATGTCTTGTTCCTTATTACTCTGTTTTCAAACTCCAAACCTTTATTGAAAGCTTTTTTTTTTGTTTTTATAAAATTGCTGGAACGAAAACAGAAGATTGTGTTACACAGGATGGAGGCCAGTGTCGGGCAGATGTTTCAGTCCTGTATCAAACAATTATTCCACTTGAAATGGCACAAAAATACATTGATATTTATTATTAAGCATAACACCTACTCGAATGTGTGTTGTTTCTGAGACCGAGAGAGAAAAAAAAAGTAATTATTCATTACAAGATCAAGGCAATACCCAGCAGGAATAAACAAGCCAGTCCAGCCTCTGGTTTATTTTGACATATCAATATGAATGTCACAGGTTTAGTATTTGATGTCTAATGGGTCAAGACCTCCTTTTGGTTATTATAAAGCTATTTATTTCATGCCTGAAGAATTTGGACGAAGGTCTCGAGGCCACTGGAGCAATTCCTGGTTCTTCAGTTTTCAAATGTTATCACCCATTACACCCAAGTAGATTGTATTTATTTGATATTACTTCAGACTGATTTCACTCACCAAATAAACTTTTATTTTCTATCATAACAGAATCATAGATTTCAGCACACCCGATGACATTTAATTTTTTGAGTTTCAAGTGGTTCAACAGTACAAGCCCAAGAAATATCTCAAATACCTTGAAAGGGGTGATGGAACCACAAGGGGTGCATTGGAGTTTGGGCTCATCCCTTCATTCATTGTTGAGGTCTGAGAGAGAGTTGACGAGATTAGCTCCGTGAGATCTCAGTGGTCCATTTTTGAAAGGAGCACATGTGATATTTAATAAGATGGAGGTTTCTCCATGCTCATTAACAGGAAATGGGCACCAAGGGGAAAGTTGGAAATTGCCCGTCCATTTGAACAAACGGTTTGCTGAGCCATTTCAAAGGTTTAACTTTATTGCTCTGGTCCACAGTGATATGTGGATGAAATTGGGAAAGTGGAGTAAATATCCTTTATGAAAGTGAAAACAAATGAACAAGGTGCATTTTAAAGATTGATCGGCTCCATTTTTCTACTTGTTTTTAATTACAAATGAGTTCCAGAGTTATTTAATTAACTGAATTAAAACTACCCAGCTTTCAGTGGGATTTGAACTCATAATCACAAGATATTTATCTGGGCCTTGGAATTACTAGCTAAGTAGTTAAATCACTGTCTTAGCATAGCAACGGCACATCTATAAACTTGCATACCCAAAACATACCCGATGAAGGGCCCAGGCCCGAAACGGTGGTGACTCTTGGTTTCCTATGACAAAGAGATTGCAGCTGCTTGAATCTGCAGCAAGAAGCAGTCTGGTGGAGAAAATCAATGGGTCAAGTAGCATCTATGTGTTGTAGTTTTCAAACTTAACTCAAACTGTAAGGAAACTCTGAACAGTGTTCAACTAAACCTTTTATATTTGCTTTGGAAAGCATGTGGAACACAGTTACAGAGAGAGAGAGAGACCTACAGCCCAGTAACTATGTCCTCAAGTGAGCTCAGCACATAGACCAGTGGATTTCAAACTGCCCCCAAAACTCACATCCCACCTGAAGCAACCCCTGTGTCGTGAGTGCTCTGTGATCAGTAAGGGATTGCTTTAGGTGGGATGTGAGTGGGAAGAAAGAGGTTTGAAAACCACTGTTTTAATCGTCCCTAATTGACTCATTATGTGCACGGTTTCTTAACTCCAAAGGAAATGAGTCAATTACAATTTTTCTCAAGCAAAATATTTCAGTAACAAATGGGTCTGGAGCAGTGATTCTCAACCTTCCCTTCCCACCCACATCCCACCTTAAGCAATCCCTTACTAATCACAGATGGCATAGGGAATGTGAGTTTAGGGGGCAGTTTGAAAACCACTGTTCTAACAATGACATCAATATTTTTAAAACACACAGCATGGTTAACAGACACTTTCGGTCCACAATTAATCTACAACCCCAGTACGTTTTGAACGGTGGGAGGAAACGGGAGCTCCTGGAGGAAACTCATGCAGACATTATAGGCTTGTAGACTGCTTGGGATTCCAACCCTGGTCCCGATTGCAGGTGCTGTAACAGTGTTGCATTAACCATTATGCTAACCCTGCTGTCCCTTTCGTGTCTGAAAGGATGGTACAATCAGATTCTGTAGTTAACTGGGTAAATATTTGAAGGGTCTTCTGAAAGGGCAGATACCTTTATCAGTGAACCCCTGAGAACAATGAGCTGGGCAGCCTCATTCTGTGCTGCACCATTTGTTATTTCTCTATTGAGATTAAAAAGGTGGATGACCTTTCTCGTGAACAGGTGTAGTACACAAAAGGAGAAACTCAGCAAGACGTGCAGCATCTATAGGAAGTAAAAGGTAACCAACGTGTCAGTCCTGAGCTGTTCATCAAGTTAGGAGCAAAAAGATGAGGGGAGGAGAAGAGAGGAGGGAGGAAGGGGCAAAGGGAGGAGGGATGACCTGCTGAGTTTCTCCAGCACCCTTATATGTGTGTGTACTCCTCCCCCTGCCTCTTCCTCCCTCCTCTCTTCTCCTTCCTCCGCCTTTTTTTTTCAGACACCCACCTGCTCTTTGCTCATACCTTGACAAAGGGGTCGGGCCTAAAGCGTCAGTTAGCCTTTACTTCCTTTCAATGCTGTGTGACCTGCTGAGTTTCTCCAGCACTTTAGTGTATTGTTCCCTCAATCACAGCATCTGCTGACTTTCCTTTCAATGCGTGAACAGATTGTGACATTTTGTGATAAGGTCCAAGATCCAGATTTTGTCAGATATGGAATGGAAGGCCATCTGATAATATTTTTTTTTAAAAAGGCATCACCCATTTACAACAGTAAATTGTTTTTCTCAGAGGTCAGTTTGTTGCTTCTCAAAGAAGCTGAACCTTTGAATAATTTTCAGCCAGAAGCAGAGACTTTCTTGACAAGTGAAGGGTGAAAGGTCATGACTGGACAGAATTATGGAGATGAGGTTCCTTTCAGATCAGCAATGATCTTATTAAAAGTGAAACAGCCTGGCAAGCCTGAGTGGCCCTACTCCTAATCTTTGTAGGGAGCAAATAATTTAGTATTTTAAACTAATTACATTTATTGTCATTGATTGCATAAGTACAGTTCTCCAGTCCTCAGTGGATAACACGCAGACACGCAGCCAGACATAACACACATACAGACAAACAATACATATGCAGGACAAGTATTCATATAAATATTGTTTCATGAATCTGAAGGTCTCGGAGGGTCAGTGTGATCAGTTCCTTTGGTCGTTCAACACTCTCACTGCTCGTGGGAAGCAGCTGTTCCTCAGCCTGGCGGTGCTGGCTCTGATCCTCCTGTATCTCTTTCCCGACAGGAGCATCTGAAAGATGCTGTGTGCAGGGTGAGAGGGGCCCTCAATGAGATTTTCTGTGCCCTCTTCAGACAATGATCTGGTAGAAGGAGACTTCAGTGATCCTCTTTGGCTCTCTTATGGTCCTGTGGATTAACCTCCGATCCATTTCTCATGAGAGTAGGGTCACAGATGCGTTTATGAACTGCTAAGTAATTTCCAGTTTTCTTCCAGCTGAGATTGTATTTCAGTTTTGAATACTATGAATCAAATTGCCAAAGCCTGCCCCATTGATATACACCTTTGTTATTCTGAAGTTAGGCATCAGCTGAATCGCTAGGAGCACACACGGGTATGCAGAAGAACTTCTTATTTGGGACACTGATTGAAGACCAACAAATGACCATATAGATCGAGAGATAGATGAGTAGGTTAGTTGATTGATCATTAGATACAAGTGTACACAACCCCACTAGGTGTCTATCATGGACACACATCTCCTCACTTGTCAGGAAGGCACACCAGCAACTGCACTTTCTGAGAAGACTAAGGGGGCAAGGCTACTGGTCATCATCCTGCCATCTTACTACAGAATCCCAATTAGGATTGTCCTGCATCGCAATGTGGCATGGTTGCTGTATAGCATTGGATCGAAGTCAATCTACAAGAGCAGCAGAGAGGATCACTGGGATCTCCCTCCTCCCCCCCACCCCAGCAATGTGATCTACTGGGATCGTTGGGTGGAGGCCTCACACAGGTCCTTGAGGACCCCTACCACCTCTCACACAGCACCTTTCAGCTACTCCCATCGGGAAAGAAATGCAGGAGTATCAAAGCCAGAGCCACCATCTAATAAACAGCTTCTTTCCACTGGTGGTGAGAATGCTAAACAACTGAATGAACTGCTCATACAAACCCATTGAGATTCTATTGATTAAACAATATTTATTACTTATGTGTGTGTGTGTGTGTACTGCAGATTATATGTATAGTTTATTTATATGTATGTTATGTCTGGATGCATTTTTGCATGTTTTACACCAAGGACTGGGGTACGCTGTTTTGTCAAGTTGTACTTTTACAATCAGATGATAATAAATGAACTTGAACAAGGTGTGGGCTGCTTGAGGGAACTGGGTATCGGAACTGGGATTCAAGTGGATGCCTTGGGCAAGAAGGGCTCTCAAAGAGGCTTTCTCATTGTATTGGCGGTTCGGATCTGGGAGCTTGGATTCGCCAATGGATTGGACTGGTGGCCATGTGGCTGCACAGGCTGCGGGAGTGCTGGAAGCGAATCCATGGACCCTCGATGTCTCTGAAGCACTCTCTTTGTTTCTCGTTCTCTCATGGTTGGGGGCACAAGGCAATGCAAGTGGCACCTCCTTGTTTGTCTTTGCTGCAGGCAAAAGTAAACAATTTTTTTGAATTATTATATTTAGTGTAGTACTACATGACAATAAAGGAATCTTAAATATGACACCATAACTTTAAAAGGAGAGCCAGTTCTTTCAGTGAAGACAAAGTTATAGGTGAACTCAAGAATTCTCTCCGACAAAAAAGCTGTCAAGGTTTTGGGAGTCAACTGCAAACTAAAATATAATTTGATTAGCAAATGGATATTGAGATTTATATGGCTGGTCAGATGAAATGAAGCTACAGGTTGTACATGAATATTGGGATAGGAGACAGGCTTCCTTGGTATCATTTCCATAATAATTGACAGCGCAATAGTTGACAACTAGAACTGATGGAACCTTGATCTAAAAGAGGAAAACGGAAATTAGAGGAGAATTTGTGAAGGGTTTCAAACTTTTTTTTCTTTTAAGCAGATGGCAGGCCCTGCTCAATTTAACAAAAATGTAATAACATTAATACTTCAGTCATAATGGTATCTCTGTGAAAGAAAGCTTTTTATTTCTGCTTATCTCTTCTCTCAAAATAACGTAAAATATTCAGCAAACATATTTATAATGTGACTTCAAAGTAATAAAATCATCTTTGTCGAAGTATTATCAGACCAAGGTTGACAGCAAGCCATATAAAGACATATTAAGAACAGACAACACAAAGCTTTAGCAAAGGATTTTTAAACAGACAACTTTATAAAATAGAGTTCAGTTTAGAGGCAGAAGTCCTGAGCTTGGGCCCGAGAGTGGAGAAATCTCGGAGGGTTTGCTTGGCAAAGATTATAGGCTAGGGAAAGGGTCGAGGGATGTGAACACAAGGCGCTTTCAGTGGAGTGTTCCAAAGTGCTGATGCTGTTGTTATTTGTGACAAAAATTGGTGGCACTGACTACCTCAGGGTTGGCCAGAGTTGAGGGAGGCATGTTGATCAAAGTAAAGATATCAAAGACACGCAAGAGACTACAGAAGTTGAATCTGAAACAAAAGAAATAACAATTGGTGCTCGAGCACCATCAGTGGGAAAGAAAGAGTGGTTTTTGATAAAGGTTTTCGATCTAAAATATTGACCGTTCTTTTTCTCCCACTGATGCTGAGTTCCTCCAGCAGATTGTTTTTTTTTCGCTACAAGACACGTTACTATTGCCAATGGGGATGTCAATGTCCACCTGATCCACAGCAAAAAAAAACCTTACACTTTCTTTTACTCTGCCATTTTTGATGTTATTCACCTGGGTTGAGTCAATTTAACCACCAGCATTTCCTCCAATCTTGCAGCCTACTGTCTTTCTTTCTTTGGCTTGACTTCGCGGATGAAGATTTATAGAGGGGTAATGTCCACGTCTGCTGCAGGCTCGTTGGTGGCTGACAAGTCCGATGCGGGACAGGCAGACACGGTTGCAGCGGTTGCAGGGGAAAATTGGTGGGTTGGGGTTGGGTGTTGAGTTTTTCCTCCTTTGCCTTTAGTAGTACATGAATATTTGTGGCTGGCTTCTGTTTCTAGTTGTCTTTATTAGTAGAACTCTTTTCTTTATGCCTACCTTATCAAATGACTCAGAATTTTAAAGGCCTCTACAAAGGACACCATTCATCGTTTTTAATTGAGAAAAGAGTCCACTTACCCTCTCCTGATTGGTAACCCTCAGTGGGCAGAAGTACACCGTTAACTAAAGCTGTGTGCCTTATTCATATTAAATCTTTGAATTTGGATATATTCTCTTCAAATGAAGCCCCGTGGTGTGCCATTGAGAACCAGGAAGTTAAGGCATTCACACAACACTCCTTGGGGAATTTCGGTGTGGCTGTGATCTGTTAAATAGCAGACTGAGAATCTGCATCTGATACATTTCTTAATAATGCACCACATGATTTCATTCTTTTTCGGTTCTGCTCGCTGTATCAAAGCTGGAATGGCTTTCCTACATAAATTGTAGAAGAGATCTGTTACAGAATGATCACTGAGAAATTAAAAGGTTCTCTGAGTAATGACTAGGCATCTGATTTGGAAATGTTTTAGAAACATTAGCTACAGAAGTACCATCAAGGAATGCTCTTTAGAGTGTATTGGTGAACATTGAGAAGCTTGGTCACACGAATGAAATAAAATCTAAGGAAATCAGAGGATCGTTGTCACCGATGTACAGGAAGATTAACAAAAATGAACAGGATGACCCTGGGAACAGCAATTATTTCAGGACACAATCAACCAAACCCTTGCATGGCGTCCCAGAATAAGTTGCACTGTGGTCCCTGTGACATTGAGGAAGGGCAGTAGCCGATTTGTGCCCAGTCAGTTGCATAAGAACAGCGTGGTAACATTCAGAAAAATCTTCCAGTGCAATCAGATGTCCATAATTGAAAACCACAGACTGACACATTCCAGGTTAAAGGATTACATGCCACTGGATGCCCTATGGTGCACCCAATGCAAAGGCTCTGTGGGTCTAAGGTTCCCACCACTTGACATGAGGGGACTAGGTCTTGTATAAAACCTCTCAAACACTTGATAGGGATTTGTTCATAGAGGATACATGAATGGCATTGGTGCTTTGTAAATAGAGTGCATTTATTTGTTGACACAATTAATGTATTGTTGATGACACAACGAATGTAAAACCAGCACGTACTGATTACATTTCATTTTCTGTATATATCTTTACCTTGAGGAATGTTGGGAGAGAACAACATGCTGACACGATGATATAATACACTCTACTACCTATTGTGAAGCATTTCTGAATACTTGATTGAAGGGTCAGGATACCAGAAATAACTTGCCATTCTTTGAAATGAGGCCACGTGATGCTTTCTATCCACTCGAGGGAACATTGAGAGCCTTGGTTTAACGTCTCATCTGAGTGACAGCTCCACCAAAAGGCGAAAAGCCTGGAAGTATTTGGAGAAAATTACTTTGCAGGGTTGCGGGGAGATGCTGAACAAAATTGCAATATCCTTCACACAGACAGATCGGCCTCAATGGCTCAGTCCAGAGCTATGAGATTCAATAAGAAGGAGTGGAAAAATGGAATTTATACACTCAACAGTTGCAAAATAAATAATTCTATTTGCACAGGAAACCTTGTGCATAAAATAAAGAAATGCACTAAATATTAAATGAGGAAAAAAAAACATACATTAAGATGCTGAGTATTAGTTGAATATTACTTGTTAAAGTACTGCTGCAATGCAGTGTACCTGAACAGTCAATTCATTAAATCAAGGGAAAGGGTAACAGGATGGGTCTGTGGTGGGAGGAGTTGGGCTGGGGTGGTGTGTTATCTATCTCCCCTCTCGCCCCTGCAGCAGCTGGTGTGATGGCTCCCTAAAATTTTATCAGAGGCTTTCGCTTTCTGCCTGGATAAAGCTGACTTGGTCTTTGAAACAACCTATTTTAAAATCTGCTGCAGTCAGGATGAAAGGGAATAGCAGTGCAGCTGAGACCGTTGATTCTCGGCATCTACGTAAGTGGTTTCGATGCAGAAGTGCAGTTTGAAAATTTACGTATGACACCTAATTGGTAGAGGAAGACTCGATAAAACCGAAGTAGGATATTAATAATCTTGCATATTTTTTTTCGCCATGCAGCATGGTAACAGGCCCTGCCAGCCCACCAGCTCGTGCTACCCAATTGCCCCCAAATGACCTACAACTCCCATTGTGTAAGGTTGGAAGAAACCCACGAAGATGATGGGGAGAATGTCTTCACAGACAGCGCCAGATTTGAACTCCAGTCGCTGGCGCTGTAATAGAGTTGTGCTAACCATGCTGCCCCATTTTTTATAATCTTGCATATTGTCTGTGTAATTGGCAAAGGAACGTCAATATCATTAAGGTTCAGGTGAAACGTCATGGAGCAAGAATAATGAAGCCACATCGCATGAAATCCAATGCATAAAGTCGTGCATAAATTCCTCCTCCTTGATGAGAATTCAATTCTTAGGAAAAACACATTTCCTGCATTTGAAAAGTATTCAGGGTTTCTCCTTATGATCTTAAAGTCAACTCTGTAAAAAAAAATGAAGAAATCAAGCTTTGAAACTCTATTACCTTTAATAATGTATGATGTGTCTCACAATGTTGTTCCTGCAAGTGAAGTTTGGTAAAATATGAATCAACAGTGAAATCTATTTTTCAAAAATTGATTGTTAACAGTAGATAAAAAAAAGTTTATTTTGATATAAAGGTGTTTTAGATGAAATTTTACCTTTTCCTCCTATCTCATAATCGATTTTATTCCATAATTCAATTAGATGTTTCAATATCGGTGGATCTCTACCAAATAACAATTTTGAATTTCATTTATAAATAAATTCTTGCATACATTCCGCATCAATTTTAGCTAACATTCCAGCAATAATTTCATTTGGGCAGCCTTATAATAATTCTGAAAATGTGGAAGTTGTAAACCCCCTAATTCAAATTCCAAGTCAACTTTTCCAAAGATACTCTAACCATTTTCCCTTTCCATAAAAATTTTCTAACAATTAAGTTAAGATCTTTAAAAATGTTTTGAGGTATATGGCAAGGAATAGATTGAAAAAGATAAACACACTGGAGCAGAAGTATTCGTACACATTTCTCTGCTCTCTCACACCACAACATTTAGCTCCTGCAAAAGATGTCTCGATAGCTGGCACATGGTGCAATCATAGAGCTACGAAGCAGAGAAATGGGTTTAATTAAAACATTTTTTAAACTTTTAAATGTAACTTTTTAAATTAAAATTTAGACATACAGCACAGTAACAGCCTGTGCTACCCAATTGCACCCAATTGACCTACAGCCCCCATACAGTTTCCAAGGTAAGAGGAAACTGGAGCACCCAAAGGAAACCCATGTAGACAGAGGAGAACATGCAACTTCCTCACAGACAGCTCTGGATTTGAACCAGGATTTCTACTCTAACTGTACTGCCCTTTTTTGGGTTCTTTGACCCAATTTGACCATGCAGCCAGGTTGTCCATCTGACCCAGTGCTATTGGTAAGTCCTTATCCCTCCAAACATTTCTGATCCATATACCTGTCTTTTAAACATCAGCTTTCTCGTGCAACTCATTCCATATGCCTACCACCCTCTATGTGAAAATATTGTCCCTCTGGCCCCTTCTGAATCATTCTCCTCTCACTTTAAACTTGCGTCCTCTAGACTGCCCTATACCAGACAAAGGTTTGTGAACATTCACCTTATATATGCCCTCATGATTTTTTTACCTCTATAGGCAGGGCCAGAACCAAGGGAGGGCATCCTCAGGGCTTTCCCCACCAAGTGAGGTGCTGTGCCCCCCCCCCATACAGTTGCAGCTATGGCTCACCATCAGACCCGATCTCGCCCACGTCACTAGCATGCGTCAAGAGTCACTAGCATCTAGCTTGATGCACACTAGCGGCTCTCTTCCCACCCCGGCCGCATCACTAGCATTGGGCAAATGTCACCAGCATCTAGCTTGTGACTTGACCTAATAAAAGCAGTGCTTTCTTCTGCTACGTCAGAGGGATGGAGGATGTTTACGTTTGTCGGCAAATAGGACCAGCATCCCCTCCCCCCCTCTACTGAGCATGTTTACGAGCATGTCACTGTGCCCCCTCCTTCAATTGTTCTGGCACAAACCCTGTCTATAGGATCACTCTTCCTTGATGATCAAGCCTGGTAACATCCCTGTAACTCAGTTCCTGAAGTCCGGGCAACATCCTAGTCAATCTTCTCTGCACTCTTTCTATCTTATTGGTATATTTCCTGTAGTTGGGTGACCAAAACTGCACACAATTCTCCAAATTTGGTGAAAGAGAAAACTTCAGGACATGGGTGACCTACTTACAAAGGATTTATGACTGTTAGATAAAATTAACTTGTATGGTACACAAATATTACGCACCACTGAGTCATGAAAAAGGGTCCTAACCCAAGATGCTGGCTGTCTAATTCTCTCCATGGACACTGCCTGACTGCTGGATCTCTCCAGCTTCTCTTTGCTTGCTGGAGAATCTTGGGGTAGTGGATGGAACTATACAGAGAATAAAATGGGATGAGGGCAAATGAATGGTCCTCATGGAATCAGTGTGCTGAAGGGTCTGTTCCTACGTTGTACGGGTCTGCAACTCTAAAGACTCTCATCACCATAAGGAATAGAATGAAGGACCCCAAGCTACTGAATCTGAAACCTGATCAAGATGGAGGATCAAGATTCCTGATCAAGATCAAGGAATGCTTCTCAGGGCAAAAACGAGAGGTCATCGCTGGGAATATAATTCCTTTCGTGAGCAAAGAGACATCATTCATAACAGTTCTAGACTTGCCACCTGTCAGAGGTGGAAGGTGACATTACTGTTAATGGAGATGAAGAGTAGACCTTAAACAAATACAGCGGTGCAGTTCACAGAAGCATTAGCAGAAATGGAGGCAAGCCAAGAAGAATTAGATAGTGGGGCCTCAGAGGAAAATATTGAATATATTAAAACTTATCTGCATATAAATTGCTTCATTTCAAATGGACGTCATCTTCAACATAAAATCAAAATCATGAAGTCAAATTAATATTTCCTGTCATTTTTTTGATCTCAGATTGCAAGCAGGAAGTGCTGATGAAGTTACTATATAACTGGTTTGAAGGCGTTCTGGATTCTGGCTGTGCAAAGGCATTTCATGAGCAGAATCAGCTGAGATTAATTGATCATTAAATCATCCCTGTACATTTGTTGGCATCGAGTCAGAATTGCCTCAATGTTGATAAAGAGAAAAATAGACATTAAATAAAGTTAAAGGACTTCATTGCTGTTTCGAAGCTGGGATTGGTCACCAGGGGTTATCTTGAATTTTTAGGCTGTCACATGTCATTTCTGCTGCTCCCTGCAACTCTCCACACAGCATCTTTCAGCTATTTCCTTCGGGATCGAGGTACAGGAGGTTCAGAGCCAGCACCACCAGGCTGAGGAACAGCTTCTTCCCATGGGCAGTGAGAATGTTGAACGATCCAAGGGACTGCTCACACTGACCCTCGGAGACTATAATACTTACTAAACAATGTGTTTATTTATTTTTATATATGTACAGTAAAATTCCAAAAATCTAGATACCAGAAATCCGCATCACCTGAGAACCCGCAATCTAGGCCACCTGAGGTGAAAACCCTCAGCCTTTGTGTGTGTTGCGCCTATAAGCGCCACAAATGTACTGACCCAATCCCAGAGCTGTTGGATTGTCGATCTTTTACCATATAATTATTTGTTCTGTGCATGCATTTTTTGTGTGTTATTGTCAAATTGTGCACCTGCATGTTTTGCTGCAAGGACCAGAGAACACGATTTCGTCAGGTTGTACTTGTGCAAATAGATGATAATAAACTTGAACTTGAACTTAACCAAATTGCCTACACTGTAACTCCAGAATCATTCATGCTATCTCATGATCTTCCCATGTACACATTTCATCTATTATTTTGTCAGTGATAAATTTTCCTGGCCCGCAGGAGAAAGAATCTCAGGGTTGTATGTGATGTCATGTATGTACGCTGACAATAAATCTGAACTTTGAACTTTGGACATTTTGGAAACTACATTCATAAAGCAAAATGAATGGCAATATACATGATGTGCTGTTGATATTTATTGCAGTTATGGACTTTTTTTATCTGTGGAAAGATACTTCGGCTTTCAGGAAGATTTATCTGTCTCTTCTTGGCTGAGGCTGAAAAAATTGAGCTCAGTCTCATCTGCGGTGTTTGCACAAAAGGTTGTACTGTTAACAATCCAGAGCACCCACGATTCGTAATGGACTATGTCAGAGGTTGAATTCTGTGAAATCCAGATATAAGGCTGTAAACAAACCTCTTTGGCTCACGAGCCCATGCCGCCCAATTTCATCCAATTGACTTACAACACCCGGTACATTTTGAGCGGCCAGAGGAAATCCATGCAGCCATGGGGAGAATGTACAAACTCCCTACAGATATCACCATATGTGAACCCTGGTCACTGGCTCTGCAACAGCATTGCGTTAACTGCTATACTAACCCATGCCGCCCTTTGATCTAAGTTTTTGATCATGAGCTGGTGATCTGAGTTTGCCGTTGAACCTTACCCCATCAGAAACCTTTGGCCAATTCCCTATAACGAATATCAGAATGCCACCATATAATTCCCCTTTCAAACTTCGCAGAAAGCTCTTGCCAGTCCACACTAAAATTTTTATTCATACCATGTTTACTGTTTTCTTCCACTTTCTGTGAAATGTTTTCTGAGTCTAGGTTAGCAAGCTAGTATTATTGACTTTAACTTCTCCAAGTTCTAGAGGTCAAGATTTGGACAACTAGTTCGGTTACTACAATAGTGAGCTTTGAGCTCCTGCTGGTATTAATCTTGCATGGGGCATTGTTTCATTTTGGAGTTTTCATTATTTTCTAATCTGACAGATCTTGGGTATGAATCACACCACCCAGTGATTTTCAATTTATTTTTCTTGTCTATCCATAGCATATGTTTGGGCCAGTGCCAAGAAACTCTGGAGTTATCAGACATCCTATTTGTCCTTGTTCTATCAGTGTCAACCAGTGGTGCATCTTAAAGGGACAGTCCCCTGTTTAAAAAAAACTGTTAGGGAATATTGAAATCCTGACTTTGGCTAGCAACCACATTAAGAGCAAAGGCTAATACAGAAAAACAAAAACCCTGGTGTCCGGCATCTATGGGGATTGGTAGATGCTAGATAAGTAATTTACCGGTTGTTTGAGATTGCGTGTTTCATGCATTGGCAAATTGATCATTAGGGGTGCCAAATTTAATCTTTTGGGTTTTTTTTACCTATTTATTTTCCATGATTTTTTTTTACCTATTGAGGCTGCCGTTTGCTGAATTCTGGATAACGTGAATTTTACTGAGATTTTTTGATTTAATAATGATTACTGGGTAATGTTACTGGACTGGTAATTAAGGAACCAGGAATTAATAGAATATGCCACCGGCTATATGCAAGAGCGGCTGAAAGTCCCAACTGAGTGATTCCTTAGCATTGCTGATTTTCTTGCAAAAGTTCCACAGAGATGAGAGTTGACATGCTGAGTGAAACACAAAAGTCTGCAGATGTTGTGATTGTAGTCAAAGCACAGAAATGAACCCAGCAGACTTACAGCATCCATAGGAGTTAAAGATATGTTACCAACATTTTGGCCCTGAGCCCTTCCTTAAGGAAACATTGGTTATATACCTTTACCTTCTTTGGACGCTACGAGACTGGTTGAGCTCCTCCAGCTTTTCTGTTTTGACTTTGTCCTCACGCTGAGACAATCTAACACTGTTCCATGGCCTTTGAAAGAGTGTTTTAAGAAGGTTTTATTGGTTGAATGTGCAGTAAGTGAAGCACTAGATGCTCAAATGGGATCTATTTCATTCCACAGCTGGGAGCGGTGTCAGCCTGAATATCCCTGACTGATGCCCCAAGAGGTTCCCCCTGGACATCTCTGCAAGGTTCATAGTTGAACTTTCCTCTTGCCTTGCAGAGGATCCCGATTGTGACATCGCTGAGGTCCTTCGAAGCAGCTGTGGCTAGGGTTTGGGAATGAAAGTGCATTGTGTGGCCCTGTCAGGGATCAGAAGGGTGGGCCGGTTTGTCGTTTGATCCAGCGACTGACTACAGTGACTACTGAGCCAAATGTTAGCAGAAACTTTCACCCCACCAAATGAAATTCAAGACCAGAGATAACACAATGTTTGTGGAGAATCCCAACACCATCAGATGGTGCTCTCACCAGAAGACCATAAGAGAGAGGATCAGAAATAAGCTATACAGCCCAACAAGTCTGTCCTGCCTTTTAATCATGATTTGATCCATTTCCCCAAACAGCCCTATTGCCCGACTTTCTCCCCACAACCCTGGCTAATCAAGAACCTATCAATCTCTGTCTTAAATCCACCCAAGTGATTTGGCCTCCACAACTGCCTGTGGCAACAAAATCCACAGATTTACCACCCTCTGATTGAAGGAATATCTGTGCATTTTTATTCCAAGTGAATGTCCTTCAATCCTGAATTTGTGCCGCCTTGTCCTAACCTCTCCCACCATTGGAAACAACCTTTCTACATCTATTCAATGTAATGTCCCCTCATTCTCCTAAATTCCAACAAATATGAGCCAGGAGCTGTCCATCGCTCATCAAATGATGCCGCTTTCTTTCCCAGAATCATTCTAGTGAACCTCCTCTGAACCATCTCCAACATCAGCACATTCTTTCTTAAATGAGGAGCCCAAAACTTCTCACAATACTACAGGCTAGGCCTCACCAGTGCTTTATAAACCCTCAACATCACATCCTTGCTCTTATATTCTATTCCTCTCAAAATGAATGCTGTTTACTTTGAGAGCTCGGATACTTTGACATTAACATCGAAGCACCTATTGATACAAATTTTGTGAAGAACAATGTGCTGGGCACTTTGTCTGGTAGACCAATCTGTAAAATGATCAGAGTTTATGTATTAAAGAGCTTCAGTGTCTATAATGAGCTACACTGGCATTACTCCGACCCCCTTTCAGTGGATTTAATGACTGCGTTATGACCCTCTGGTTCACTCCCACATGGACCTATCATGCTTTGGTCATTCGTGCATTGGTTCACATCGCATTGGAATACAAGCCAACCTTCTTCAGCAATTCAACAGCAGGGAGGGAAGAGGCAGGGAAAGGGGAGGAAAGGCTAACTCTGATAGTACAAACTTTTTAATGACTGACAGGCCACTCAATGTCACAAGTGAATGCCATCAGTTATGAATGGCCCAGCCCTTGTTTGGACAATCTATTTACTGGGTATTAGTGCACATGGTTTATAGATAATAAATTCACAGGGTGCTGGGGGTGCTTAGTGTCACCAGAAAAAGAAATGAAAAGCAATCCATTAATATCTTTCTTGACACTTTTCTTCAAGGACATATCTGCCCATTGCCTGAGTGAGTTTTAATGCCATATTATATATAATGTGCCCATAAAATATCTAAAAAAAGATCATGATACCCAAATCTATGTAATGAAATTCTAGGAGGAAGTTTCCTATCTGTTAATGTGCATACAGAATGATGAACAGCCCTTAAAGCTCATATTATGATGTCATTTTATCTGACACATGCAAGTATACTGTGGAAAGATTGCAGACCATTTTTGCAGGTGACTTCCATCATTTTGATATGTCTCATTTCAATTCTTAGTCCTGGTGATTCACTGTGCTCAACACTTGCTCTGATATTTCTGAGAAATGTGGAGGCTCGTACTGAATGAACAAGGTTGCATCTTTCTTTTGCATTTCATCCCTGTTTTTGTTTCAGAACAATGATTCATTGGTTCTGAAACAATCTGGGATGTGCTGATGGATGTCTTGGAAATACAATTTATTTATTTCCCTATGGACATTGCAGAATCCAGCTGCGCAAGAAATGGAAAATTGGGCGCATTCAATTGAACTGCCAAACCATTGTTGCTCAGAGGCGGACGTTCAGCCCATCCAATCTATGCCAGCCACAAATGTAACGGCAGTCTCTCTATCACATATCTGCTGCAGCAATCTTCATTCATGCTTTGATACTTTCAGGCTTAGGTATTCCAAATCTCTTAGAACAGAGATGCGGAGGAATTTCTTCAGCCAGAGGGTGGTAAATCTGTGGAATTTGTTGCCACAGGCAGTTGTGGAGGCCAGGTCATTGGGGTGTACAGGTTCTTGCTTAGCCAGGATATCAAAGGTTATGGGGAAAAGGCCGGGCAGTGGGGCTGAGTGGGGAAATATGATTAAATGGCGGGGCAGACTCGATGGGCCGAATAGGCCTATTTATGCTCCTATGTCTTATGGTCCTGGCTAGTCTCCCTCTTTCTGAGCTCTATAAATCTAAATACTCAAACTGCCTACATCCCCATTGACAGCAACCCCTCAATATTCAAATATAGATTTTTAAATTATCGCTTTCATTGGCTTTTCTGTCTCTGGAGCCTTTGTAAACTTTACAACTTGCCACCGTTACCATGCTTCACCAACCCCTAACTACTCCACCAATGTCAGCCATGCCTAACTCTTGATCAATGAAATCTCCTCACTCCAACTCTCTAACCCTCCTTGAGGAGCTCCTTACAACCTGCCCCTTAGAGAATAAAGTTTGGATGAAGTCTATGGGGCATCTTGAGATATTTTATTCCACTAAGGAGGCTACACTTCTGAAATTACTGGGGAATAGGGACAAAGGAATAAGGGGGCACATCAAGGTTAGATGAAGAAGGGTTGGATGCCAACATAGATTCACTAGGGCAATGATTGAGATGGAGCATTTCAAATTGGGAGAAGAGGCTGGCTGTATCTGTTTTCCTTGGAGTCGAGGAAGCTGTGTGGATTCTTGTTGTACCCGAACAAATGTGCGAGGGGCATTGATGGAGGAGGTAGTCGGAATAGTTACCCACAGGAGAGGTGTCAAAAGTTAGTGGGCAGAAGTTTACAGTAAGGGGTAAAAGTTTGGGAAGGGATCCAATGAGGAATGTTTTCACCTGATCAGTGTCTGAGTGAGAGAGGAAGGCAGTACTCTCATAGCATTGAAGAGGTACCTTCTTGAATACCTAAGACACCAAGGCATGGAAGATGAAGGAGCAAATGGTGGAATATGATGATGATTCACTTCATTGTCATTGTACCAGTAAAACCAGCCAATGAAATGCAATCATCATTGATTGGAAGTTAAAGTAGTGCTGTATACATTACAGTAAAACATGTGTAATTAAAACTAACAACAACACTATTCTACAACGAACTGTTTAAAAAGTACTGATTTTACAATGTGACTGCAGTTCCACTTAGCGCCATGATTCAGTGTTCAACATAGTCAAAGCTTCATTTAGAAAAAAAGCCCTTCTTGAGCCTACTTGTGCATGATCGAAGGCTCCTGTAGCGTTTGCCCGATGGGAGAAGTGTGAATAGTCCATGATTTGGGTGCATTGCATCTTTGATAATGTTTCTCGCCCTGCCTTGTCATCGTTCCCTACAGATGTTTTGATGGTAGACAATTGGATTCCAATAATCCATTGGACCATTTTCACGACCCGCTGGAGTGCCTTGCGATCTTGTGCAATACAATTCTCATACCACACCAAAATACCCTCTGTTAGCTCGCTCTCTATTGCGCATCTATAGAAACCCAACTATATCCGGACAGAGGTTTATCTTCCTCATGCTCCTCGAAAAAATAAAGGCACTGTTGTTCATTTTTAATCAGAAATGAAGAGTTCAAGGACCAAGTGAGATCTTCAGAGGTATGGATGCCAAGGAATTTAGAGCTCGGTAAACAATACACAACCACTCCATGTAAATTGAGATGTGAGTGTGGCTTCTGGCACACCTGAAGTCCACGATGATCACCTTGTTCTTCTGAGTGTTGAGTCTCAAGTGCCAGGTGCCTAACCTCATCCCTATATCAAGTCAAGTCAATTGTCATCTAATTGTACAGCGTTCTCCGGTCTTTGGTGCAAAACATGCAGACACACAACTAGACATAACACACACACTCAGACAAATAATATGTATGCAGGGACAAGTATTTTATCTATAAAATCAATCAATAAATATTGTTTTTTAGAAATGAGAGTCTTGGATGGTTAGTGTGAGCAGTTCCTTGGGTCGTTCAGCATTTCTCACTACCCGTGGGAAGAAGCTATAACTCAGCCTGGTGGTGCTGGCTCTAATACTCCTGTACCTCTTCCCTGATGGAATCAGCTGAAAGATGCTGTGTGCAGGGTCCTCAATTATTTTGCATGGCCTCTTCAGACAACAATTAGTCCAGATTATATATCCAACAAAGAGCCCAGGCCCAAAATATTGGTTACCCTTTACTAGATGCTGCACGTCCTGCTGAGTTTCTCCAGCACCTTTGCGTATTGCATGCAACCCCAGCATCTGCAGACTCCTTAACCTCAAGACCAGATGAGGAATTGATTGTAAGCATGAATAGCGTGGGCCAAAGAGATATCTTTCTGTGCTCAGTGATTCAGTATGTGAGTTCCAATTTGGAAGTAAGGGGTCAAGATCTAATTTTGTGACGTAAATAATTTATAGAAAAACTACGTTGTACAATCACCACCCTCTCAGTGAGGGTGCTTTTAGGGAAAGTGATACAGTGCAGTACAAACACATCATTTTCCCACTAACAGGATACTTTGACACTGACCCTACCAGCAAGCTGCTGCAGGAGCCTACAGGCAAGTGGACTTTAGCTTTTTCACACTATATTTCTTTATTTGTTCAGAGCGCCCCTAGTTTGCTCTTTGACCTGGGAATCCCTTCCTTATTCCAAATACTGATACCATTCGGTCAACGGTGGCTGCAGTTGACAGCTGCTGACCCTCCAGGGGACTTTGCAAGGCTTGGCTTTGCCCTCTGCTTTGTTTGCTCTGCCATAAATGTTTCAGCCGAGGGCCCCAGCAGCCAGTGAGTTAGCGGGCAGCTTGCAAGAAATTCTCATTTCTTAGCTCTCCCTTTGATGGCCACTTGTATTTGTTTCTGCCTTTGCTGCCTACCTGTTTGCCACTAAGAAAATACAGGTGGTGACTTTGGAAAGAAAATCAGAGGTCATGTTTCAGGTAAAAAAAGCCTTCCTTGCATGAGAATGGAGACTGAACAAGAGACGGAGAGAAAAATTTGCTGAAGCGTCAGTGTGTATTTTATACTTTTTTGTTCTTTTATTTCTGAGGATTAAGAATGTGGCCATCAGTGCCATCATTATTGTCCATCCTTAACTGTTTTGAACTGCACCCATTCGTGTGCCTGCAGTTACACAGAAGAACTTCATCCCAGATTGATACCAAATAAGATTCTTGACTGCAACCCATCAAGTCAGAGTTGGCACGAACAGCCATCAGCTTATTGGAGACAAGCCACTCCTCTTCCTGCGCAAGCTTCAGCAAGCATAACAACCCAAAATCTAAATAAAATCAGAACACTTTGAAAACTGTCACCAAGAAAGACGGATTTACGGTTTTGGTTAAATGACTTTTAATCAGCACAGGAAGCGTTGGAAATGAAGCAGGTTTTAACCAACGTGCTCAAGGTATCCCTCACAGCACTAACATGCAATTGGAGGCATCCTCCAAAAAATAATCCTGCGACCACTGAACCGCCAGAGATCTGCTGTGAATTTTGACAGCCCCAGGAAACATTGTGCCCTGAATCCTCCAAAAAAATATTGGAATGGGTTAGCCAACACATTGCTCTCTTGCAGAAGCAAGAGAGATCTGGACTGTAGGAGGCTCTCGGAAAGATGTTAGACGAAGATGGTGCAATTCTTATCATTCATTTTATAGGGGTATCGCTGGCAAGGCCAGGATTTGTTGCCCATTGCCAACTGCGCTGGACAATCTGCATCATTAAAAAAGCAATCTGGTCAAAATTACACTGCTGACTGTGGGAGCTTGCTGGGCATCAGTTAGCCACTGCAATCCCTGCAATGATAACAATGTCTTCACTTTAGAATTATTTTATTGGCTGTAAATTGATTTGGAATGACGGCAAGTTGTCAACTGTGGAGCATTAATACCAGCACACGTTGGTTGCATTGAATTGTGTGTCCCTGTGCTATTTATTCAACATAATTTTATATTATTTAAAAGCCCATGAATCAACTACTCGGTTATGTCACACCAAGTCTTGTTTGACAAAGATCATATTTTTGATATTTTTCATTGAAGTTTAGCCAGCTTCAACATCTTTTTGAGAGTGGATTGTGCATGTTTTAGTCAGATAATGTGAACTATTTTGTTACTGCGTAAAAATACACCCTTTTCACTCTAGTAACCATAGTGCACCACTGTGGGACGTATGTATAGGTGACTGTGTGAACAGTTTCCTGAGATGGTGGAAGGCATCAGTAAGTAAAGTCTCTTTTGTTATTTGAAACTTGCATCTCTAAGATATTTAAGAAGCCTCCCAAGTAACACAGAGAAAAGTTATGTTCCCCAAAATGGTCTAATTTTAAAGACTGGTTTGCACAGTCAGGTTGAGCTGAAGGGCCTGTTCCCTGCTGCCTGACTCTGTGACTCAATCACCCCATATCAGGAGGGAACCCTCTTCCAAATGGGCTGTTCTATGTGTAGCATCATTTGGTTTAAGTAGATTTAACAATCTCTATCCGGATTTGTTCTTCTCCCTTCGGTTTGACTGCCATTCTAAAGTTACTAGGAAGATCTTGTTCTACCAGCAGGCTCAGTGAATATATAATTCACATATGTTCTATGGTCTATAAACCACGATACAAGTGGCTGTGGCAGCTCATAGCTCACAACAGGGCAGTTTAATTACTGGCATTGATCCTGCTTCACAGCTCGGGGGTTAAATGTGACATTAATACGTCATTTTTACTTTACTCAGTTGAGCAGCTGCAGAAATATACTTTGTGTCATGGCTAAACCTGGAGATTTGAGACATACCCTGAAGCATTGCAGTGGAGTAATTGTGACTGGAAAGAAATAGGCCTTTTTTATCAACATTTTCTTGTAATTTATTGTACAAAGGATGGTTAGAACATAGAACTGATGTTTGAGGCAAATAGCACAAAGACATTCAATACAATATGGCTTCATGTGAATGTTGTCATCCAAACTTCAGCAATGATCCTCATGGGAATGGTGTCACAGTGGTTGAAATATTAGAACCAGATCATTGATGCAGCAAACACAAGTTCAAAGCCTAGCAGGGTAGGAGGGGAATTCCAGTAATAAGGTAAATCTGGAATAAAACATTTATATTAATAATGATAACCAAGAACTAGCAGATTGCTGTCATTCGAATCTGCTACCGTCTGCAAGGAGTGGGTTTGTTCTCCCGTGTCCGTGTGTGTTTCCTTCGGGTGCTCTAGCTTCCCCCCACATTCCAAAAACATACATTAATTGGCCACATGGGTGTAATTGGCTGGCGCGAACCTGTGTGCTGGAAGGGCCCAATACCATGCTGCATCTAAAAGAAAATCCATCCAGCTCACTAATGGCCTGTCAGGAAGAAAATTTGCTGTCCTCAATCTATTATACCAGATCCAACAAAATTATTGACTCTTGAATTCCGCCTCAGTTCAGGGGCAATTAGGGAGAGGTAAAAAAATCTGTAAATGAGCCTCCATACCCTCCCATCCCACCCCGTGTTGAGAATTATGACAATTCACAACTTTCTCCTTATTTCAGTTCCAAACGGCCTGCTTCTTATTTTGAATCCACGACTCCTTTAGACTCCCTAACTGGGGAAACATTTGTTCTATATTTGTTCTATCAAATCCTCATAGAACTTCTTATATTTCAACAAGGTTACCTGTCTTCTAAACTCAAAAGAATAAAAACATAGCCTACTCAATCTTTCCTCATGTATTAGAGCTGCTATCTCCGGAACCAGTCAGGTGAATCTTCACTGCATTCCCTTTTTATGAGATAAGGAGACCAACATTGTTCACAATACTTCAAATGTGGTCTGACCAATTTTAGCAAGGTATCTTACATTTGTACTAAAATATTCAAGCAACAAATGTCAGCGGAATGTTTTCGGGACTGGGTGGATAAGGAGAGATTGGATCTTCACTGAGACATAGGAGGCTGAGGATTATGTTCTGAAGATCATAAGGGGCAAAGAAGGTGGATGGCCACAGTATAGGGGTGTCTAAAATGAGAGGGCATAGATTTAAATTGTGAGGAGAAAGATTGAAAGGAGACCTGAGGGCCAGGCAACCTTTACACACAGAGGGAGGTGGGGGGGGGGGGGGGGTTTGGGGGGGAGGGGTGGTGGTACAGACCGGGGGTTGGGGGCTCCCCTTGACCAGCAGCGCCACCCCTCTCCCTGACTTACAAGAACACACACCTCTTTCCTCTCTGCTCCATCCCTCCTGTTCACGATTTAGAGGGTTTTGGGTCAAAAGTAGACCAATGGTTAAGGCAACTTATTTGGCTTAGACAAGATTGGCTGAAGAACCTCCTTCTGTGCTGGACTCTAACTTCCTGACTTCCCATTGAATATTCAGGACTTGTGTACAAAAGCACCCAGGTCCCTTTTCACATCAATATTTTGCAAATCTCTCAGTGTTTAAATATATCTTTTTTTTAAACCTGAACAATTCAGGTTTATCAAATTTGATGAAGGGTCTTTGAACTGAAACATTAACTTCTGTTTCTCTTCCCACACATGCAGTCAGGCAGGCTGAATCTTTCCAGGTTTTATATTCATAAAATGAATAATAACGGGGCTGCTGGCCGATATCTTCCCAGCCTGATAGCTTGCATCTTAAGACCATAAAGCAGGTGGTTCAGAAAATAAGAGACACAGAGTTAATTTCCCAAAGTGCCTTACATTCTAGAGAAGTATCTGAGAATTTAAAATCTCTCAATGTGATGCTCCCTTTCATTTACTTTTAATGATGAGATTACTCCAGGAATCTGAAATCTGAAATTATTAAGAAAGGATGGAAAGGAGTTAACAAGTGGGTAAGTAGAGGATGGTTCACCTCAGGGCTATTATTAAAAACTGCTGGAATCAATGACAGAATATTTACAGTCTATACTATCCAAAATACACATCACATCTTAGTTCTCTGACATATCCTCCAAATCCATTCCTTCTACAAATTAGAAGGACACTCCTTTTCCCTCAGTGAACTCTCTTGCCCTCTCTGAATCCATCCTCTTGGTCACTCCCAGTTCTAATCCCTCCAATGTTAAAGGCAGTACCTTCAGCCATTTCTGCAGCTCCACCTTTCTTGCTCTCTCCGCCCTGGGGAAGCTCTCCAAACTTACCTCTTTCAGCAAACTTCTCATCACCTGCCTCAATATCTCTTTACAAAACTTAGTGTCAAGGTAGGTAGGTAACACTCCTGCAAAGTGTGAAAAATGCTTTGTGAAAAATGTTCAACAGATTGTCGTCATTGTTTATGAATCGAATGTCATTGAGAGCAGATGCACATGCAATGAATAAGTGCTTTGGATGGAGTGTTACAGTGCTGTGCGGATTAGGGAAGCTGGGTTTCCATACTTCAGTAGAGGCTGAATTGGTTTACTTTAAAGCTGAGATTGCTCCAGCATTAAATTAGCCAAGGTTTGAATTCCTTATTGTAGTTGGGTGACTCCTTTTGGAAGTATGCTGAAATTGATATCAGATTCAGCAGATTTGGGAAGGTTCAATAACCAACCATCTTTGATGTGCCTGAAGGTCATTGGTATCCACCTCTGGAACAAGTCAAAAGTAGTGACCTTGCAGAGTTACAGGCATTAAATGCATAATTAATTTGCATTAATACAATGAAGGTAAGTTCCTCACATTAAACATGCTTAATGCGTCTCGTCATATTGAAGGCCATAATTAAGTTCATGCTAAAATTACATTCATGATTACTTTAAAAATAATTAAAAACTATTTGCATCTCATCTGGGAGTAAACAAACATTCTCCTGCTTCGGCTATAGTTCTATCTCAGTGTCTAATTAAAGGAAGAAAAGTCATGGTCTTTTGCAATAGAGTAACTGAGTAGATCATTAAACAACTAAGTCATTATCTTTCTTGCTAATCAGGAATATACATAGCTTCAAAATTGGACTGTTTGGCAGTAAAGAAAACAGCAGCATGATTTTACCTGGAGTGAAATGCACCAGTGGTGGTTTCCAAGTGAAAATAACCCAATCACATATTTGGCATTCGCACATCTGCTCACTGTCCACCACAGTACATCTGACCCCGTGCCAGACGCATGTTAATTTTATGACCTTATGCATGACGCAAGTTAGTACTCAGAGCTCAGTAAAAGCACAAAGCTGGAGAAACTCAGCAGATCAAGCAGGGCCGTTTATATAGCAAAGGTAAAAATACATAACTAGACTCGTTTACACCAGCACATTTTACAGAGCGTATCCCTGGGTGTGGCAGAGTGGTTCCAGCTGTGTGGAGGATCATGGGTAAGGAAGACGGCCATTGCTCCTGCATTGAGCCAGCCGCCGCCTGCTTCTCTCCCACCAGGTGCTGGGAGCCGAGTCACCTTTTCTCCGAAGGTAAGAGAGGGCGCCCACGGGGACGGGAGACAGGGAATGACGGCGACGGGAGATGATGGGGATGGGGGTGACGGGGCCAACCTACCACCACCTCAACCTAACCCCACCTCAAATGTTCAGCCTCTGAAAACAAGGCAACTCTGAAATGACGGCAGCTGCAGTGTAAACACCCTGCCTATGAAAGGTCACTCCGGAGGTAAGTACTAATTTTTTTTCAGTATTTCTCCTTCCGTGTAAAAATACCAACTGACGTTTCAGGCTTGAGCCCCTTCATTAAGGTATGGAAAACCATTAGCAGGTGTCTGAACAAAAAGGGGGGAGGGGGAGTGATGGATGTAAAGGCAGGAGGTGATAGGTGGAGAAGGGAGGGAGGGGACAGCAGCAATTAAAGGGAGGAGGGGTGGCTGGGTGAAGGGAGGGAGGAGAACTGGAAAGGGGAAGAGGAGAGCAGGTTAGTAGAAACCGGAAAAGTCGATGTTAATACCATCTGGCTTGAGAGGCCCAGATGGAAAATCAGGTGTTGTTCCTCCAATTTCCAGGTGGTCTTGGTGGAACAGTACATAAGGCCATGCACAACTGATGTGATTCAGAACTGAAATGGTTAGCTACTGGGAGGTCTCCTTTACTGGTGCTGATGGAGTGCAGGTGCTCAGCGAAGAGATCTCCCAATCTGCACCTAGTCTCTCCGATGTAGAGCACCGGATGCAGTAAATCAGCCCTGCAGATATACAAGCGAAGTGTTGCTTCACTTGAAAGGCCTGTTTGGGGCCCCGGACTGTGGTGAGGGAGGAGGTGTTGGCATGTGTGGCACCTCCTGTGGCCACAGGGGGAGGTGCTAGGGGGCAATTGGTGGGGAGAGATGAGTGCACGAGGGAGGCATGGAGGGAACGGTCCCTACGGAAGACAGAGAGGGGTTGACAGGGGAAGATGTATCTGGTGGTGGGATCCTGTAGTAAGTGCCAGAAATTCTGGAGGATAACGTATTGGATGAAGAAGGTGGTAGGCAAGAATGAGGGGGATTCTATATTTCTTGCATCTGGGGGAAGAGGGGACCAGGGCTGATGAATGGGAAATGGAGGAGGTGCGGATGAGGGCTGAGTTGATGATGTGAAGGGGAAGCCACGTTTGTGAAAGAAGGCAGGCATTTTGAAAGATCTGGACTGGAAGATTTCATCTTGGGAACAGATGTGGCGGAGATGGAGAAATTGAGAGAAGGGGATGCAATTCTTGCAGGGTGTGAGGAAGTGTAGTCAAGGTAGTTGTGGGAGTAAGTGGCTTTGTAATATATGTTGGTGGAAAGCTTGTCTCCCGAGATGGAAACAGAGAGATCCAGAAAGGGAACTTTATTGTCAGAGATGGACCAAGTGAGTTTGAGATCAGGGTGGAAGTTGGCCGTGAGTGGATGAAGTTGACAAGATTATCGCAAATGCATGAGGCAGCCCTGATGTAGTCATCTGTATATTGGAGGAAGAGTTGAAGGGTCTTATCTGTGTAGGTTTGCAGCATGGAGCACACGAACAGACAGCTGTAACTGGGACCCATATGGGAATCCACGGCTACTCCTTTGATTTGGTGAAAGGCGAAGTTGTTGAAAGTGAGGACAAGTTCTGCAAGGTGGAGGAGGGTGGTGGTAGAGGGTGATTGGCTGGGTCTCTGGTCCAGAAGGAAGCAAAGTACTTTAAGACCTTTTGTATGGGGGATGGAGGTATAAAGGGATTGGACATCCATCATGAAGATGAGGCGGTTCAGTTCAGGGAATCTGAAGTCATTTAAGAGATGGAGGGTATCTGAGGTATCACAGATATAGGTGGGGAGGGATTTGACCAGGGGAGAAAGGATCGAGTCAAGGTAAGATGAAACTAGTTCGGTGGGGCAGGAGCAGGCAGAAACAATGGGTCTGCTCAGGTTGTTGGATTAATGTATCTTGGGTAGGAGGTAGAAACTTGCAGTGCAGGGTAACCAGAAGTGGAGACACCATGATGGGGTCCTATGGGAGGGATAGATAGGAGGAGGTGTCTGCGAGCTGTTGTCTTGGCTCAGCAAGGTAGAGGTTAGTGCACCAGAACACAACAGCACCCCCCTTATCTGCAGGTTTGATGGGGAAGTTGTGATTGTTGCAGAGTGAGAGCGGAGGATAGAGCATTTGGAGAAAGTAAGATCAGAATATGAGAAGGGGTGGAGAAGTAAGACATTTGTTATCTCAACGACAGTTGGAAATTAAAAGGAGGGGGAGGAAGGCTTAAAGGGGAGAAGCGACTCAATCTAGCAAAAGTAGAAGAGTATCTGTAGGACCAGGAGGTCATCATACTAGTTTATACAGACACCTGACAGGACAGTGATGAAAATATTACACACACCTGCAAAGAGGACATCAGTTTGTGCTTCCTCTATCACCTAGCCATTGACATCCACGTGCGTTGGACGCTTCAGTAACAAGGTAGATGGAAGCTTTGTCATAGCCATGATGAGCCTAGGGCTTAGAGATAGGAGGCAAAGATGGGCCTGCTCCTTGACAGTTTTTGGAGGCACCTCACCCAGAACTGGGAGAGGAGCAGAGTAAGATCAGGAGGAATATAACAGTAAGCAAGGGATGTCCTTGGATAGCACCCACAATCCCATGTCCCAAATGAGCAAAGAAGGCCAACAATATCTGTATGGAACATAAAGCTATCAGGGTAGGCTGATAAGTGAAGCTTCTCTAAAGGAACTTCTTATATCAAGGGCCCCAGTGATCTCTTGTGTGAAACACAGAAGTCTGCAAATCCTGTGATAGTAGTAAAAACACTCAGAAATGCTGGAGGAGCTCAGCCAGTCTTACAGTATCCATGGGAGATCCGTGAAGGAGATCCTTCTTCCTTGAAGAAGGGCTCAGGCCTGAAACATCAGAAATATATCTTTATCTCCTATGGACGCTGCAAGACTGGCTGAGTTCCTCCAGCATTTCTGTGTGTTTTTACCTATGTGATCTCTTTCACTCACCAATGATTACCAGCAATAGCCTACGGCAACAATCAAGTGGGAGCATTTATGTCCTGGCAAGGTTAAAAGGCATAGGGAACCTTGGTTTTTGAGGAATATTGGGGCACTGGTTCATAAGAAAAGAGAGAGGTGTATACGAATATGGAGCAAATGAGGTACTTGAGGAGTATAAAAATGGAAGAAAAACCTCAATAAAGAAATCAGAAAGACTAAAAGAAAACATGAGGTTGCTTTGGCCAACAATGTGAAGGAAAATCCTGAGGGTTTCATTAAGAGCACATTAAGAGCAAAAGGATAGTAAGGGACAAAACTGGTTCTCTTGAAAATCAGAGTGGTCGGCTTTGGATGGAGCCAAAAGATCTTAATTTTTTTTCATCAGTATTCACTCAGGAAATGGGCACAGACTGGTGGTAAGTAATGAAAAGAAGCAGTGAGGTCATGGAACCTATACAGATTGAAGAGGAGGAAATGTTTGCTGTCTTAAAGCAAAGAAGGGTGGAAAAATCTCCAAGGCCTGACAAGATATTCCCTTGGATCTTGAGAGGCTCTGGCAGAAATATTTAAAATATCCTTAGCCACAGATCTGGTACAATTGCTTAAAAAAGGCTCCAAAAGTAACTCTGGAAATTATAGGCCGGTGAGCCTTACATCAGTAGTGGTTAAATTATTAGAAGATGTTCTAAGAGATTGGATATACAATTATTGGGGATAGTCAACATGGCTATGTGCCTGGTAGGTCATGTTTAACAAATCTTATAGAGTTTTTTGAAGATGTTACCAGGAAAGTTCATGAAGGAAAGGGTGTGGATATTGTCTACATGGACTTTAGTAAGGCCCATGAGATGTTAGTCAGGAAGGTTCAGATGCTAGGTATTCATGGTGAAGTAGTGAACTAGATTCGAAAATGGCTGGGCAGGAGAAGCCAGAGAGTAGTGGTGGATCCCTGGCTGTGGCAGCTTCTCAGGCTGGATGCCTGTGGTGTGCCTCAGGGATCAATGCTGGGACCATTGTTGTTTGTCATCTGTATCAATGATCTGGATGATAATATGATAAATTGAATCAGCAAGTTTGCAGATGACACTAAGATTCGAGGTGTTGTGAAGAAGGCTTTCAAAGTTTGAAGAGAGATTTGGACCAGCTGGCAAAATGGGTTGAAAAGTATCAGATGGAATTTAATGCACACATGTATTTTGGAAAGACATACCAAGAAAGGACATACATGGAAAATGGTAGGGCACTGAGGAGTGCAGTAGAACAGAGGGATCTGGGAATACAGATACATAATTCCCTGAAAGTGGCATCACAGGTAGATGGGATTGTATACAGAGCTTTTAGCATATTGGCCTTCATAAATCAAAGTATTGTGTATAGGAGTTGGAATGTTATGTTAAAGCTGTATAAGAGATTGGTGAGGGTAAATTTGGAGTATTGTGTGCCGTTTTGATCACCTAACTACAGGAAAGATATCAATAAGATAGAAAAAGTGCAGAGATTTACTAGGATGTTGCCCGGACTTCAGAAACTGAGTTACAGAGAAAAAGTTAGGACTTTATTTCTTGGAGCATAGAAGAATGAGGGGATAGAGTATTTGAAATTATGAAAGGGACAGATGAAGTAGATGCTTTTTCCACAGAGGGTAGGTGAGATATGAACCAGAGGACATGAGTTAAGAATGAAAGAGGAAAAGTTTAGGGGGAACTTATTCACACAGAGTAGGGTGTAAAATGAGCTTCCAGCTGAAGTGGTGAACGTGGGCTCAATTTTAACATTTAAGAATAATTTGGACAGGTACATGGGTGGGAGAGGTATGGAGGGCTATGGACTGGATGATGGTCAGTGGGATGAGGCAAAAAAAATAGTTCGGCATGAACTAGAAGGGCTGAAGAGGCCTGTTTTTGTGCTGTAATGTTCTATAGTTCTATTGTTTTTCAGCATCCATGGTGATAATCGGAGGTAGATGGGACAGGAGAGGAAAGGTGAGAATTGATCAGAGGAGGGGCTGGTTCTGTGAATGCAGAGCTGAAGGAAAGAAGGCAAAGGGAAAGAGAAAGATACAGAGTAGAGGAAAGAATAGAGATAGGGGAAGGGAGAAATGGGCAGGGGGGGGTGGGAGGGTGGAGGACAAAGGAAACCAAAGTAGATGTTTATGCCAACCTGCTGGAGGGTGCCCAGATGGAATACGAAGTGTTGTCAGGTGGTCTCAGTCTGGCAGTGCATGATGCTGTGGACAGGCACATCGGCATGGGAATGGGGTGGGAAATTGAAATTGGGAGATCCCCATTATTTCAGTGAACAGAGCCGAGGCACCTTTCTAAAGGATATTCATTTGGAGGATCATCTCCCAAGTGACTCTCTTCACCAGTTCAGCAAAATTCATATTAATATCCCTGATTGCATGGCTTTAGCTTCGATGATGATTTATATATTAAAATAACCTCATTAATCGAGCATAATAGAGCACAAATACAAAATTTTGCTTCTTTAACTAGTCCCACATTATCTGGGAAGATGTCTGTCTCAGAGTTACTCAGCTTGCTAGGGAGTTAGATAAATAGGCTGGTTAAAGATAATGAGTAGACACAAAATGTGATGAAACGTTACTCACCACGTTAAGAATTTGCATTCACGTTTTCAGTTGTCCTTCATTAAGTCCTCCATTAAGTATTACAGCATCTCAGTCTAATGTGTTTGGAATTAGCAGAGATTTGTTCACTTGATGTGCGTGTTAACCTCTGTGTATGACCCAGCAGATGGTAACACTCCATGGCATTATTTTCTCCCAAAAGACCCATCTTGGAAGGACGGCATAATGGCTTGAGCAGATGAGGTGCAGGGCACAGCAACAAATGACCCAGAAAGCTGGAGCTTGAGAAAATCTGAGCAGAAAGTGAAGGTACAGAGAGTTGTGGTGCCTGGAATGGATTGCCGGGGTGGTGGTGGAGGCTGGAACAATTATGGCATTTAACATACTCTTAGACAAGTACATAGATGAAAGAAAAATAGAGGGTTATTAATTCAGGAGGGTTTTGTCTTTTTTGATTGGCACCAATATCTTGGGCTGAAGGGCCTATATTGAGCTGCTGTTCCATGACATTGCATAAGGACATAAGAAATAGGAGCAGGAGTCGGCCATCTGGCCCATCGAACCTCCTCCGCCATTCAATGTGATTATGGCTGATCTAATGATGGGCTCATCTCCACCTACCTGCCTTTTCCCCATAACCCTTAATTCCCCTACTTTGTAAAAATCTATCCAACCTGGTTTGAACTCTATTTACTGAAGTTGCCTCCACTGCTTCAATGGGCAGCGAATTCCATAGATTCACCACCCTTTGGGAAAAGCAGTTCCTCCTCATCTCCGTCCTAAATCTACTACCGTGAATCTTGAGGCTATGTCCCCTAGTTCTGGTCTTCTCACCAATTTAAAGGACTTAACTACTTCTATCTTATCTATGCCTTTCATAATTTTATATGTTAGGAAGGTATGTTGAAAGCTAAGGATGAAATTAAGAAGACATGGAGGGGAATGGAGTTAATGTAAAGTTAATGAAAAGCTGCTGAACCAACACAAACCAAGCTCCATGTAATAATTTGGTAATTAATCTCTGCCAGAAAATGAGGAGTAAATCTGATGCAAAATATCGGAGTCAGGGTGGTCGAAAGGAGGGGGATACAGAGGTTGGATAAATTAAGGTCAAGAAAGGATTTCAAGTAAAGCCTGTTCATTTTTAACCTAAGAGTTACAGGAATGTCAAGTTCAAATTCATCATCATCTCACTAGACATAAACAATTTGATGAAACTGTTTTTTTCCAGACCACAGTGCACACCTATACAACACAGTACATAATAATCATATATGTGCATAAAGATATAATTGAAAAAATATATAAATACTTAGGGATGATTTACTCGATTACAGGATATGCTTCATCAATCTTACAGTTTGTGAGAAAAAGCTATTTTCCAGCCTGGCAGTCCTGCTTTTGATGTTCCTCTATTTCTTTCTTGATGGTAATGAAATGGCAAAGATACAGTGTGCTGGATGGTAAGGGTTCTCTACGATTCCTTGAGCCCTGTTTGGAGTCCTTGATAACTCATTAAGCCCTTGAACTCCTCCTTTTGGAAGAGTAAGCAATGCAAGGTTGTAGAGCTCGTCGAAAGAACCAAAGACTTGTTGATCCAAACCAAGGCTTTTATTAGCAAAAGACAGGAGCTCTTCACTGGTGGCCGACCAGTCCGGAATGATCCAACCTGGCTAGGGACACAACCCTTTAAGGCCAAGACAGTAGGCGTGGCTAAGCTCTCAGCCAATCGCTGTAAGCACAGTCATTACACTCTAGATACTGTAACTATATACATTGGTGATAGGTCTGTACTATCACAAAGCTACATCAGGAGCAGGAAATAAAAAAGGATCCAATGCCTGTTGAAACAGTGGATCAAGGACATCCCAATGAATGCTCAACTTCTGCTCACCACAGGTTTCTGGTCCAAAATTACCCAATCAAAGCAAAAACACCATGCTGGAGATTGTGCAACATTGGTGATGTATCTTTATCTTTGCTATATAAAGTACACTGTTTGATCTGGTGAGTTTCTCCAGCATTGTGTTTTTACTTCAATCACGGTGACTACATACCGGTACTTTCATGTTTTACCCCATTACCCAATCAAATGCAGACTCAAGCATTGATTTCATTCCAAGGTAAAATATTCACATCACTGGACTAGAAGAGTCAATTCCTCTTAAATTCTTTAAGATTTGCATTAATTAATATTTAGCCTACATCTATCTCCCGGTGGCACTAATTCATTGCTCAGCAGAAACAATTCTTCTTCATTTGCCCTTTCAAAACCTTTTATAGATTTGAACCATTATTACATCATGTAAATCTTCTCTGCTTTCTCATTTGTCAATTACACACCACAATCATATCTTTTCACTCCTCACCAGACAATTAATTTAAGTTGCACCTTCTCCGTGATTCTTTTGTTAATAAGGCCTCCAAAAGAGTATTCAGCTTTGTACAGGTACTTCGTGAATGAAATCTCAAACAGAGAACAATACAGAAACACGCCATTCAACCCGTCAGATTGGTTCCGACCATGATGTTAAGCCAAACTAATCCCATCTGCTTGTTCGTGGTCCACATCTTTCTATTCCCTGCATCAAAATGCCTCAAAGTGCTGTGATGATGGCTGTTTCCATCCTTTATTTCCTTTTACAAAGGTGGTTTATTCAGTGATTACAAGAAATCACGTTAATGCAATATTACAGTATTTCAGTTACACATCCGTCATGGCTTGGCTTCGCAAACAAAGGTTTAGGAAGGGGGCTGTCCACGTCTGCTGCCACATCTTCAACATCTCTGAAGATCTCTCCAGGGGCCTTCATTATCAATGCACTCATGAAGGAGGAGTTTGATAAAATTTAGCATGTCACCAAAGATCCCTGCAAATTTCTACAGGTGGACCGTGGAGACCATGCTGACAGGTTGCAGCACTGTCTGGAACGGAGGTGCCAATGCACAGGACAGGAAAAGGCTACAGAGTCATGAACTTGGTCAACGCCATCAAGGTAATTAATTTTCATTCCATTGAGGACATTTACAAGAGTTGGTGTCTCAATAAAGCATCTTTCATCATCAGGGACCCTCACCACCCATGCCATGCCCTCTTCTCACTACCATCAGGAAGTAGTTACAAACACCCTCTGCCATCAGATTTCTGAATGGACAATGAACCACAGACACTACCTTACTTTTTGTCTTCATTTGCATGAAATTATTAATTTTAAAAATAATGTATTTATGGAAATATATTTATAGCAATTTTTGTACATGCATTGCACATTAATGCTACTGCAAAACAACACATTTCATGACACGTATTCATATCAATAAATTCTGATTCTGATATTTTCAAACCTGTTAGAAAGTAGAAGCATGGTGTTCCTTCTTCGCTATGGTCTTCATGTGTTGGCTCCAGAAGAGCTCCCCCGATATGTGGACATGTGGGCTCTCAGGTACTTGAAGGCACCAACCCTTTCCCCTGCTGTCCCACCAGTGCAGACACTATTTCAGGTCAATGGTTTTTCATTAGGATTGATGAAAGGATACTGACTTGAAAAGTTAAATCTGTTTCTCTCTCCACCAATGCTGCCTGGCCTCCTGAGTATTTCCAGCATTTTCTGGTTTTATTTCAGATTTTCAGCATCTGCACTTCTTTACTTCTCATATCTTTATTTCAAAAGGCTTTTCAAGTAAAATAGTTTGTAAATATTATAGGTAGTAAGGAAAGATATTGCATTCACCTTTCACTCTAGGGCATAATGTGTGCATGTGCATACTGTAATGGGAGTGCTGCTACTGATCCTTAGGGAGTGAAGTTTCAGTACTCCCCCGCGGGCTTCATCCGCCCAGTCCAACTGCCCTCAATTCTGTACAGGCTTTAAACAGCCTGTTAAAGGAGCTGATAATGGTTTATTTTAAAATCCCGTGACCGCGGTGTCCAGCCCAAGATGGCGGCACCTATGATCGGCAGTGAACATGAGAGCTTGCAGATTCCAGGGAAATGGAGGACTGCATTGGAAATGGAGGGCACCAGAAAGAGGAGACCATTCCCCAATTGAGAAGGAGAAGCAGAGGAAATGACCCATGGAATGGTAACCATTGCAGCAGACCAGCAAGGGGCTCTGAGGGTGAGGAACACACATGCGGTGGACTGTTGGTGACTAAAAACAAAATACCCACGTAGGATGAGGCCTGCTAGTGACTGCAGTCAAAGGACTCATACCGGGCTGCGGACTGCTGGAGACTGGCTTAAGGGGTGCCAGGTACCGGAACTGGGATGCGAGAGGGTGCTGGAGGCCTCCTGATCATGTCAGATCGTGTTTGCATCTGGAGCTCGGGCATCTGATGGTTTGGACTGAAGGCTGTGTGGCTGCAGAAGTTGCAGGAGCGCTGGAGACAAATCCATGGATAATCAATAATTCCAGGGAGACTCTCTTTTGCTTCTCTTTCTCTGACTATAAAGAGCACTGGGAAATTTTTGCTGATAGCAAATCCTTATCTGCTTTACGGTAGACTAAAAGAAATTTTGTGTAGTATCGCATTTTCTGTCTTATTACATGACAATAAAATAATCTTGATTCCTGAATAATCTTGTTATATTAAGAAGTAAAACACGAAAGTCTGCAGACACCGTGGTTGAAGTAAAACCCAATGTTGGAGAAACTCAGCAGGTCAAACAGTGTCCTTTATATAAAGATGTACAACCAACGTATGGGGCTTGAGCCCTTCATCAAGGTATGGAAAAATGTCGGCAAGCATCTGAACACAATGGTGGGTGGGGAGAGGGATAAGGATAGCACAGTCCCAAAAGCAGGAGGTGGATAAAGGAGGGAGGGCTCTGGGAATAAGAAAGAAAGGGGTGGGGAGTTAAGGGAAAGAAGACAAAGGGAAAGGGAAAGAGGGAGAATGGAGAGTAGGTTAGCAGAAACTGCAGGTTGATGTTAATGCTTTCTGGTTGGAGAATGCCAAGATGGAAAATCAAGGGTTGTTCCTCCAGTTTATGGGTGGTCTTGGTGGTATTATACACAAGGCCACGGACAGGCATGTGAATATGGGAGTGGGACTCCAAAACGGAATGGTTGGCCTCTGGGAGATCCCTGACACTGGTGCGGACAGAGCGAAGTTGCTCAGTGAAGCGATCTCCCAATCTGCACCCAGTCTCTCCGATGTAGATAAGGCCACAAAGGGAGCACTGGATTCAGTAAATCATTCCCATGAATACACAAGTGAAGTGTTGCTTCACTTGAAAGGATTGTTTGGGGCCCCGAATTGAGATGAGGGAGGAGATATGGGCACAAATGTGGAACTTCCTGCGGCCACAGGGGAGGGTGCTGGGGATGGGAGGGGGGGAATTGTTAGGGAGTGAAGAGTGGGTGAGGGAGTGATCCCTATGGAAGGCAGAGAGGGGAGGAGAGGGGAAGATGAGTCTAGAAGGATCATGTTGAGGTAGCAAAAATTACAGAGGATAAAGTGCTGGATGCAGAGGCTCATCTTGTCCAAATTCATTCTCTTCAGCAGCGCTCAAGTACATCAACTCTCATTGGCCATATGGTAAATTTGTTGCATCCACTGAACTTAGAACAATTTTATAATTTTGAAGGAGCACCAATGTTTTGCTACAAATATGAAATATATCCTAATATATGCAAATATACTCAGAATAGTACTTATCAGATATTTTAACAAGCAAAGTTTTTGAAACAGAATTCATAAACTTTTTCTCAAAATTACTTTTTGGGCATTTAATCAAAGCCAGGCAGACTGCCTTCTAAAATTATTATGTAAATATTCCAAATTTGCATGCAGAGTAGTGATACTGATGTAGCTTTGTGCCATCATACAGGTTAAATGCCAAACTAAATAACAAGCACGAGATGCGTTTCGACATACGGATTAATGTGGAACTTGGCTCTACCTGATGCAGAATGTTCATTAAAACATGAAGAAAGGCAATGTTTGATTCCTAATTAATATTCATAAGATGCTTATTTGCATATTTAAACTACAGTCATATGACAGACTTATAACTAACTTGGATGTTTCAACTTTGAGGTAATTTTTCACGGAAACTATCTCAACCCTATTAACGTTAAGATGGAATAATGAGGATCCCATTTTAAAAATTCACAAAAAATAATTTTTGGAGTATCTTGCCATTTGTTTACCATGTGGGGGTTGGCTACAAAACAGAGTGGACAAGGAAGATGTCGCCACGACAGCTTCTGAGATTCCACTTTTAACTCTGCATGTACAGTACGTATGCATAAAGCTACTCTTGCTATTTTGATGCAAAGGCAGTGAATTCAGACAGTTTCACTGCTATTTGAACAGCAAGAGCTAGGTTTATATACAGTTAAACCCCTCCCCCCCAGTATCCAGCACCTATAGGTATACGTGAATGCCGAATAAGTGAATTTGCTGGTTGCTTGAGATTTCATGTTGTGTGATTGGTGAACCAACTACTAGGGGCACCAATTCTAAACTTTAGTATTTTTTATCTATTTATTTTCCACAATTTTTTTGCCAGTTGCTTGAATTCTGGATAATGAGGATTTTACTGTGCATGTAAAGTCTGCATTATCTATATGTAGTGGTAGTAGAATGACAAAGAAAACAAGTATTGAATTTATGTTCAGACAAAAGAAATTGCAGATGCTGGACTCTGGTGCAGAAAACAGATGGGAACATTCAGTAGGCCAGGCAGATCTAGGAAGGTGGAGGGATGGTCAACATTTTGGGTCAGAACCCAGATCAAGATCTCAGTCAGAAATGCCAACTGTCCTTTTGCCTCCACAGATTGTTCCTGTGTTCTTCCATCAGTTTGCTTTTGCATTGAATTAGAGTTGTGGACTTTTGTCATGCCCTGCTAATCTACTTCATTTGGTGCACTCGGTGTAGCATCCTATACATCAGGGAGGCCAAGTTACCTGCAGAATGGGTGACAGCTTTGCCAAGCACCCACTTAATGTTTGTGGCTCTGAACTTCTAGTCATAAATTATGTTAACTCACCAACCTTTCCTGCACAGATATGCCTGTCCACAACCTCATCCATTATCGGAGTGAAGCCAAATATAAACTTGAGGAACAACACATCACATTCCTCATAGATAGCCATAAACTAAAAGGCATGAACATTGATTTAGGTAATCACCCACCTCCATCTGGTTCCACTGTTCCTATCTCTTCTTTACCTACCATATAAGGTGACTGGGGGTATAAGACGACCCCAGAATTTCCACGTAAAATGTAGATTTAGAGCTATTCTCACAGTATAAGACTACCCCAAGTCTGGCACTTACTGCTGAGAGCTTACTGCCCCAATAGTCCCTTACCAACCATCCCAGTGAACACTGGGGTGATGCTGTTAAGCATGCTACACAGTCTTGGTTATTTAACACTTAGCCAATTCACTTCAAAAAGCTGTCAATTACTGACCATAATATGCATCAAATGTTCCCAGCTGGTGTAAACACTAGTGACGTTGTTCGGCCTGGGATCTTTTAGAGGAGTAAACATAGCGCAGAGTATAACTTCGTTTACTGTGCTGTTATTTCAAGGTATGTTAGACAGGTTTATAATATATTTTTATTGTTTTAATATAACGTTACTATTAATCCTGCTCCCCAAACGCAAGTTTCAGTAGAAAAATATTTAGTGGTAGGACCTTAGGAGTTCTACAAGTGTTTTATGCTGCTCTCCTTCGCCATGGGGGAACAGTCTAAACCACAGGATATTAAGATTTTATACTTGGGGTATAAGATGACCCTGGTTTTGGGGGTTACATTTTTAAGTTCCAAATTCCGTCTTCGGCGCCGATATACATGATACTCCTGTTCCTACCTTTCTCTTTAACCTTCCCTACCACCTTCTCAGTGGTCGCCCCCCCCAACCTATCTCTCCACCTTTCACCTCCTATCCAATCTAACATCTCTTAGCTCCTCTCCAGCTTCTTTCCTCCTTCACGTACGTAATATCACCCCCTTTTTGTTCTTCTGTCTCCATCAAAGATCCCGTTCCAAAATGTTGATTGATCACTATTCCATGGATACTCCCTGACCTGCTAAATCCCTCCAGCATCTGGAGTTGTCCTTCTCAATTCATGTTCCATCAGCACCATTTAAGATTATGGATCATTAAAAATGCCCATTAATTGGTCTGTTAATGCTTTCCTTCACACTTTGAAGACAGAAAAGGAGTTCATTCACAAGCACAGCTAACATTCAAATACCAAGTGAACTGAGCATTGATTCTAAAATATTATCATCCACTCTCTGATATTTATGTAGGTCAGCAATGATTTCAGTTTGAACATCTTCAATCCATGTTCCACGATGATTTGCCAAAGTTTGTGATGTTGATTGACAAGACATCATCCTGTAATCTTGGCAAAGGCATTTTAACAACTGTTTCAAAATTACTTCTCCATCATGGTAAGGGGAGGGTGGGGGGGTCAAGAGAATAGCAATCCAAGAATTCAGAGAATCATCAGGCCTAAAACACAAGCAAGAATGGATCACCTGACCAATATTTATTAGCTTCTGCTGATGTATCTCAAGAGAGCATTAAATGCAAATTGGAGAGTCGTTTCCTCTCGTGCTCAGAGTAAGAGCAGCGGTGAAATAGAAAGGATGCTGAGCTGATTCACAGCATGAGAGTACTGCTTTGTCCTCCAGTGTAAGTGGCTGTGGATGCTTTCCTTCACTCAGCAGCATTGCTCCTTGCCATGGTAGTGAACATGAGATGGTTCAGGCCACATCCAAGCCTTTAACTTAATGACACTGGGTCCATGGGTGAGTCTCTGGGGAGTGCAGTCCCTCATAACCTGCTGGGGACTCAAGCTGTTTCCAATGAGTTGTACAGACAGTCGGATGCATGCAAGACACCCCTGGCTAATAACTGGTTGCAAAACACACACTGCCACATCAGAATTTGAACATAAGGTAAGGAGGAGCAGACATTATGATGCATAGAAACTTCTTCACATTGAATCATAGAATCGTACAGCATAGAAATGCCCATCTCGTCCATGGCAACCATGATGCCAATCCATGCCAATCAAATTTGCCCACATTAGACCCATGCCTCCATATGCCTTTTCCAGACCAGCATTAGACCAGCATTTGCTTTTTAAACGTTATAATTGTTCATTTTCTCTCATAGGATAGTAAACCTCTGAATTTTTTTGACCCAGAGAGTGGTGGAGGCTTGACTATTCCAAGTACTGTATTTAAGTTCAAGATAGATAAATATTGAGGGCCTGGGGGATTTAGGGAACTGATAAACAGCTCAAAACAAAATGTATTTATTTATTTTTATAAATATAGTAGTTGTCCTGCATATGTTTTATTTTTCTGTATATGTGTTACGTTTGGTTGTATGTCTGAATGTTTTTGCACCGAGGGCCAGAGAACGCTGTTCCATCAGGTTGTACTTGTGCAATTAAATGATAATAAACTTGACATAGAGAGGACTTGAGGCTAGTGTCATGTTAAAAATGAGGATGAGGAGGATTTGAGCCTTACTCCTGCTCCTGTTTTCCTGTCTCCTCGTGTGGTTTTGACACTGGCAGAATAGAAATTCCTTTCTCCTCAACTCTGGCCAAAATTGTGGTTTTTAAGAAGTACACAAGCTTTGCCCGGATGCAGACTGGGGATCGTCATGGCACGCAAATGCTCGGAGTTTGATAACAAGGTTAAAGAGAAGGGCTAACGACAGATCGTACTGGAAATAGCCAATGGGTCATGCATCAACGTGAAACATGAGCTTTTTCTTCCACAGAGGCTGTATTTGATGAATTTTGTCTTTGTTCTCGATTTCCAGGGGAACTCTATTGGTGTAATATGGTGTCTTATCAATGGACACATCTGGCCCAGAGGGAGGAGTCCATAGGCACTTGGGTTACAATATGGGATGTGTAATTCAAGAAGAGAACAAAGTATGGGAGGATCATGAAGTCAATTTAATGAGTAATAAAGTTGCTTTCATATACATCGGTACAGATGCAACAAAATTCTTACTTGCTGCAGCCAAACAGGTATATAAAGTAATAAAGACACAGAACTCTGCTGGTCTTGCAGTGTCCATAGAAGGTAAAGATATATTACCGATGTTAAGGTTCTGAGCCCTTCTTCAAGTTGAAAGCAAAATGCAGACAGACATCTCAATTAAAGGCTGGGGAGAGAAAGGGGAAAGAATGGGAGGGGGAGGAGTCCAGGCCAACAGAAAAAAGGTGTCAATTGGATATGTTAAGAGGAAAAGTGAGCATTGATTTTAGCTCTGTGAAAGGAGACATAGGGAAAAAGGAAGAGCAAGGAGATGGGGTGAAATAAGGGGGGGGGGGAAGGTTTAACAGAAACCAGAGAAGTCCTGTTAATGCCATCCAGCTGGAGGGTGCACGGACAGAAGATGAGGTGTTATTCCTCCAATTTGCAGGTGGTCTCAGTCTGGCAGTGCATGAGACCATGGAGAGACATTGGGTTGGGGCGGGAAATTGAAGTGGGTGGCCACGGGGAGGTCCAGACTATTGTGGCGGACAGAGTCAAGGTGCTCAATGAAGCATTCTCCCAGTCTGCTTCCAGTCACAATGGGAACATCAGATGCAGTAGATGACCCTACTACAATAATATACATTAAGTTACCACTAGATGCTTAGATAGACAAAGAAATGGTAAATAATAATAAATATCAACAGTTATTTTACAATCTATTTTCAAATAAATCTGAAGGTAATTACAAGGTCAATTAGCTGCTTGTAATAGGAATGAGATAAAATGCAGATGTACTGGTCACAGGAAAGGAGAAATGCATGAAGAAGGACTGAATATCTTTGTTTCTTGAAGCTGAATTTGATGTGAGATAATCCACTCAGAGAAGATTTGCTAGGATGTCGCTGGGACTTGAGGAACTGAGTAACAGGGAAAGGTTAAACAGGTTAGGTCTTTATTCCCTGGAGTGTAGAACAATGAGGGGAGGTTTGATAGAGGGAGGCAGAATTATGATGGGTATAGATAGAGAATGCTATGCTATGCGTATCACATAAGGTCAGGATAACTACAAAGAATTTCTACAAAGAACGAAAACAAAACACACATTATTTAAAAGAATCAGAAAACAGCCATCAAAATTCTTTCGACAGATCCTGTGAAGAGATGCATTAGAAAATTTAGTTACAACTGGAGAGCTGGAAGGGAAAAAAGCAAAGGCAAACAGAGAGTGAAATTGACAGATGGATTAACATCATCATTATAAACAGGGGAGGCAACAAACTACAATTCGGAGCGTGGCAAATGGAGAGACATGATCGCCCAGGCTGAATGGCAAGGCACCTGACTGACTGACTGAGATAGAGTAAATGCAGTGGTGGCTGGCTCCAACCTCCTGCCAAGCGTTCCCGGTCAACTCACGATCCAACAGTTCTTTGAGATGAGCTTTACTATTTGCATAGATGTCATATGTCATGATAACTATGGTAACACGACAAACCGTACTTATCCTTAAAGGGGTAGGCACAAAATTACTAAGAAACAAAAACACTAGGTTTTAACCTTTACAATGTTTAAGTGATCATGAGATGGTTGCAATACAAACTCAAAACGTTTGCTTCTCAGTATTTTCTCTTCCATTCCCATGTCAACACTAGGATTGATCTGTCAAGCAGATCATTTATTTTTCCTTTTAAAAAATAAATTTATTTCAGGAACCAGCAAAATCTGTTTGGAGACTGCAAGAACCTTCCACTGATGTTAGATAGGCTGATTGGCCCCAGTCCAGATACAATCTGGGTTCTGAACTCCCCATTCATCGCAATATACCCTAGTGGAGATGGTGGGACATTAGCACCTCTGAAAGAAGTTAGAACAAATTAAGGTGGTTAATAAATTATCACAGTCCAGTCCCTGCAAAAACAGACACAAATGCATTATCCTCTATGCAAATAGTAAAGCACTCTCGGTGAACTCCCCCAGACTCACAAGCACTGAACCACTCCCAAATCCCCTTGCAAACCATGAAACATTCCCAGATCCCATTGCAAACACTGTGCCCCTGCAAATTGTGACCCAATCCCAGATTCTCCCTGCAAACATTACCCATTCCCAGATTCTAATACAAACACTGACATTTAGCCAGGCACCCAGCAAGCACTAACATATTCCAATATTCTCTCGGAAGCATTGGCATTCCAGAGAAAACCATCATCTCCACAAAGGCACACACTATCGGAATTATCGGTGCACTCTTAGCTGAATGTAAAATCCACAGAGAGGAATGTATAACACTGGACAGTGAAGATTTTTCTTCCTGAACACTTTTGGGTGTATTTTATGGATTTTGGGCTGCTGATCACGAAAATTACCATAAACATTTCCTATCACTTACCATTTTTAGATGAACCTATTTTTGTAATTTCCTGTCATATTTTTAACGTGCTTCAAGCATCCAAAACCATGAAGTGTAACATGTCATTGAAAATTCATTTTCTGCATTCGCACGTGGACGTCTTCCCTGCTGATCTTGGTGCAGTCAGTGATGAACACGGGGAAAGATTTCACCAGGACATTGCGACCATGGAAAGTGGTATCGAGGCAACTGGAATCCATCGATGCTGGCCGACTGTTGTTGGAATCTGGCACGAGAAGCATCAGCGGCAAAACATTTTTAGGTCATTTGAACTAACGCGACGTGTCAGAAACATTATGCGATTAAACAGAATAAATTCAATAAAAGTTAATTTAATGATTCTCCAACTTCCTACGTGATAGAGCAAATCTGGAATTATCTTTGTGTTCAGATTGAAGTTGTCAATCATAATCCCCAATTCTTTTTCAGGAAGCAAACCTTTTAGAAAAGAAATCTGTTGTCCAGTGTAATTATTCTACTGGCAAGTTTGTTATCAGACAGCAACTGAAATAATGTGCTGGAAAAGCAACCAGATATCAGTGCTTGCTTTCTGAGAAGCTAGATAAACATGGAGCATGGAAATAGTTGATGGCTAGTTCAGTGGAAAGATGGTTGAAGGCTTAGATAGAGCATTAAAAGCAGTTGGGACCTGATGTGGTGAATGTCCTGATTTGGGGAGAGAAAAATTGGGTCATGGAAGGATGTTGCTTGTTGAGTCACAATGTACCCACCTCCAGGTGGAGATGCTTCAGTAACCCGACAGCTTCAAAATCTTTTCTGTGAAGCACTTAAAAAAAAACAATGGGAAATGCTCTACATCGCCTATCTGCCGCATCTTTCACAGACGGTAGCTGTGGGGCAATTTCCATCATTTTGCTACCTCCTGTGGATGTCAATGCTGATCAGGCTGTGCAGCTCCCAGCTGTGGTTTAAATAAATGCTCTAAGTGTTACCACTAATGCATTATCAGCCCAATGCAAATAAGGCCCATAAAAGAAGCGATTAGAATATGATTGGCTAGTGCAACCACCGATGATCGTGCAATGGCAAAATGAATAGCTGGTGTATTGATGCAGATTTGTTTGTCTGATAATTTGTAAAGATCTCTTTATACCCATGGGCACCAACATTAGCCTAAGTCCACAGACATCATTCACTGACGTTATCACAGTGGGGCTCTCTCACTCTAAAAAAACTCTAAAAAGGGGGCACGGGTAGCAGTCACAGGGTGATGAATCTCTCCATTTCTCTGCCTTGGAGGTTGCGGAGTCTTGATCATTGGGGGGGGGGGAGGGGGGGGGATTTAAAGAGTCACTGTTGAAAGATAAGGGAAGCGAGAACTGGCATAGAAGAGCTGAGGCCTGAGGTGGATCATATGGAATGGCGATACAGGAGCCACGGCCTGTTACCTGCTTCCACTTTCTCATGTTCTTTTGCTCCACTTCTCTGAAGGTGAAGCTTTTCGGCAGCTACTGGTACATCGTTTTCCTTCTAACGTTTGTTTTTCCAAAAATAAACTTAATAAATTATTTACATAAAGAAAACTGTTCTGTCTTTTCACATCCTTAGAATTGTAACCATACATTTCCATCAACGTACATTGTTGCCTTTGTTCTCTATTTACTACTGTGGCACCTTGTCGTTACTCCCCCCTCTGTTGTTTGAGGGATTTCCCCTCGGTCTCAGTCCCTCAATGCCCTATAACGGAAGGATTCTAACTTGTGGTCCTTCCCTGCAGCGCCCGTGCGTTGGCTGCACCAAGCCTCAGTGCATCAGCCACCACGTACTCCTGCAGCCTGCAATATGCCGATCGGCAGCATTCCCTCACCAACAACTCCGGGTGCTGAAAAAACAACGCAGAGATCTGACTTTAAATGTAAAGCATTTTTAAGGGTGGCACAGCGGTATTACAGCACCAGCGAACCGGGGTTCGAATCCACTTCTGTCTGTAAGGGGTTTTTGCATTCTCTCTGTGGGTTTCCTCTAGTTTCCTCCCACCCTCCAAAACGTAAGGGGTTTGTAGGTTAATTGGTTGTGATTGGATGGCACAAGCTTCGTGGCCAGAAGGGGCTTCAACCATGCTGTATGATTAAAAATCTTTTGCTCATCCTTAATTACTCAAGTGATAATTTCAAGTCAACCACTTTGTGTGAACTGTTGGAATTGTTTATTGTCATGTGCACTGAGGTACAATGGAAAACAGCTTTGTGTGCTGTCCAGACAAGCTAACCTTTATATCGCGCAGAAAGTAGGGCAAAATAAAAAAATAAAGGTGTGTGGGATAGAAATGCAATAAAACAAAAGTGTAGAATATAGTGTTAAAGAGAAAATTACAATAACTCGGCAGGAGGAATGATCTTTTGCTAATGACGTCCGTTCAAGAGGTTGATAACAGCAGGAAAGAAGCTGAGCTTGAATCTGGTTGTGTGTGCTTTCAAACTCATCTCCTGCCCAATGAGAGGAGGGAGAAGAGAGGGTGGACGGGATGAGATGAGTGCTTTAAAGGCATCGGGAAATGAAGATGGAGTCGATGGAAGGGAGGTTGGCTCGCCTGTTGACCTGAACAACATTCACAACTGTCTATAGTTTCTTGCGGTCTTGGGCAGAGCAGTTCCCACATCAAGCATACTGTGATGCCTCTGGACAGGATATTTTCCATGATGCATCTCTAATAATGGGAACATGGCAGAGTCTATTGACAAGACCAGACCAGATAAGGGAGACAGATTTCCCTGCCACAGCAGTGACTGTGCCCAGCACATCATGAGGCGGGTAACAATTATCCCCAAAACCCAAAAACAATTCTTTAGGAAATACTTCAACTCACTGACATTGCAAGGATTTTCTTTCTGCTTCTTCATCAGCACAGAGGGGTGTGAAATATGGAAATGTACACAGAATATTAAAACTCAGCCTCAGGGTTTGTCTGTCAAATGTATTTTACTCTATCAATATGCTTCAATGTTCTACTAATTTTGTTGTAAAATGAACCCATAATTCAAGTCTGGTATAATCACCGAAACATCGACGCTCAAATGGATGGCACATTAGAGAAGAAGTTGATGCAATGCACCAGCACCAGCGACCCGGGTTCGAATCTGGTGCTGTCTGGAAGGAGTTTGTGTGGGTTTCCCCCAGGTTCTCCAGTGTCCTCCCACCCTCCAAAAATATACACGTAAGGGGGTCATAGGTTAATTGGGCGTAATTGGGCAGCAGGAGCTTGGGGGCCAGCAGGGATGTTACCATGCTGTACGTCTAATTTAAAAAATTAATTTAAATTGCACAGCACAATGAAAAGCTGTTCAGCTCATCTTGTCTGTGCTGGCATGCGTGACCCGTCCTGATGCCGTGTAATGTCTTTTCCAGTCAGAGCATCTTTTTCACTTTTTTAAGGTGAAGGCAGCCTGGTTCTTCCTCTTTTGGTGACCAAATAGTGATTGCTAAAATAGGTTCATGGATAACTTCAAGACCAACTGCAAAACAGTTACACGAGACCAACACAAGACCAGATGCTCCGTGGGCTGAAAGAGAGAAGAATGACAGAAAGGCTGTTATGTGGGTCCTGGTGCATCCTCAGGTATTACCAAAGTGCTTTCCCTGAGGGATGATTAATGTTGTCATGTAGGGAATATGGAAGAATCCTCACCCAGAAAAGCCCCCAGAAGCCAACCCATCTGCCATTGTGCATTATCAGTAAAGGATAGCATCTAATACCACAGGCATAGTACACCTTTGGTGATGAACCATTTAAGGCCAGTAAATCCCACAATCTAAATAAAGTACAGAAAGTTCAATGTCACATTGATGACATTTTCAGTAGGGCGATGTTAATGACAGACCTAGCTGGAGAGTGAGTGGATCTTTCACCTCTGTGGAAACTGGCCCCACTGTACATTGAGTACTGACGGAATGTTGAAGGGGCTGACTTCCTTAAATCTTTAAAATTTTAGACATGCAACATGTAACAGGCCCTTTCAGCCCATGAGCCTGTGTTGCCCAATCACCCTACAATCCCAGTACACTTTGAATGGTGGGAGGGAACCGGAGCCACTGGGGAAACCCCATGCAGACTCGGGGAGAACATACAAACTCCTTACAGACAATGTGGGATTTGAATCCTGGTACCGATCGATCATTGGTGCTGTAACAGCGTTGCACTAACCTCGATGCTAACCATCCCGCCCATTTCAAATGATCTGTTAAACTGAAGTCCTGAAAGTCCCTGAAAATTAACATAGAACTTTCTTGGCATCTTTAATTTTTAAAAAATGTAGCAGTAGAGCACGGTAAAAGGTCCTTCCAGCCCAATTGTTCTTTTTTATTCTCTCTTCCACAGTCAGTTTGTTTTCATTCGTTATCTGTTTACAGTTTTGTTTACATTTATTTGCTGTGTACAGTTTTTTATTGCACTACCAATAATTCTGCCTCGCCTGCAGGGAAAAAGAATCTCAGGGTTGTATGTGATGTCATATATATACTCAGACAATAAATTTGAAATCTGACTGGCTCAACTGGCCGAAGGGGTACCAGGTATCGGAACTGAGATGCCAGAGGGTGCCAATGGCAGAGTTCTTCCTGATCATGCCAGAGGTTTGGACCTGGAGCTCGGGTTGCCAAAGGTTTAAACTGAAGCTGTGTGGCTGTGAGGCTGTGGGAGCGCTGGAGGTGAATCCACAGACACTCAGTGTCTCTGAAGGAACTCTCTAGTATCTCTTTCTCTTATTGTTAGGGGTGCCAGGCAATGCTCAAGGTGACTTTGTTTGCCCTTTTGGCAGATGAAGTATATCTATTACATTTTTATGTATTATTGCATGAGAATAAAAGGAACCTTCAACCTTGAGCTTGCTGTTACGGCACTTTTCCATTGTTAAAAGAGTGACCACACTTCAAAGCATTGTTGAATATGGAGGCGAGTCCAAGAGTCAACGAGGAAACAATTGAACTTTCTCGTACAGATAGTGTGTGATTGGAGCATCAAAGTGACGTGCCTTGACCTTTGTGCCCCACCATTGTCGCCATTATGCTGTGCACGAGGAGAGAATCTTAGTGAGCAATTGGACAAAATTAAAGCATTGAGTTTGCTCAGGTCTTCAATGCAGAGCTGCTGCAAGGAGCACCCAGGGGAATTAACACAGAAGGAGGGCTGTTCAAAGTCTTATCTGGGATACAATGAGAGGTGTCAACGAAGACATGCGATTCAATAGCAGGACACCCAAGGGGAGGGTGCTCTCTTGCTTTCAACCCATTTGAGGTACATAAAAGCTTTGATGTGCATTAGCAATGATGAGGAAACACAGCCAAATCATTTAACCTCTGTCCTGAGCGATTCTGCACGATTAGCCAAAATTGAGGTTAATTAAGGGATAATCTTCCTTTTGCCAGCAAGGCTCTGCACAGAGTCACTACTTGTCTCTATGCCAGGGGTTCAGACACCCTACCTGCATGTTAAATAGCAGATTGGCGCTGAGGATTATGGGAAGGCATATGATGCATTGTTTCTCCATGACGGCATCCTGCTCACTTCAGTTCAGGTCATCAAAGACCAACACAGAGGAATTAGATAAACACAAGAGCAAGAGCCTTGAATAAACAGTAGCCCTTTTCACACTGGCTAAACGAACTGATTCAAATTAGCATTTTTGCCTTTCACACTGGACCAATATTAACTGGTTCTCTGTGCCCTTTCACAATCACCACCTGACATACCAGAGCAAAGGGGCACCTATTCCCCAGTGGTGACGTCCTGCATACCCCCTGACCCTTTCACACTGGGCGAACCGGTACGCCGATTCAAAATGAATCAGTGCTGATGCTAGGTGATTCATCCCCAGTGTGATCTGACGCTTGCATGCTGGTTCATGAGGGTTCACACTGGCACGTTAACTGGTAGATTGGCAGTTAATTACAGGGTTAAAGTGCCAGTGCTGGAGGGACTCAGAAGGTCAGCCAGCGGCCGTAGAGAGAAGTGATCAGTCAGCGTCGCAGGTCAGGACTCTTAACGTGGTGAAAGTTTGGTCTATCCGAAACTTGTTGGAGAGAAATATCAGTGCAGGAATAACCGGCATATTCCAGGCTGCAGGAATCCGTGCAGAGCCTTGGAGGAGTCAATACGATGGTGTTCTGAGGAAGGACCACAGTCTAGAGCAGCCATTCCCTACGGACCCCTTGGGGGCCATGGATCATTTAAGTTAAAAAAAAAGTCTTGTTTTCTTTTCACCTCAGTTAAGATGAATACATTTTGATGTTTTTCTGCAGTCAGTAGGAGAGAAGTGTGGAATAAACCAAAACTTGCTTCAAAGGGAAGGGGCCCCATAAACTTTGAGCAGAGACCTAGGAGAGGCATAGCTGAAAACAGGTTGAGAATGGCTGGTCGGTTACCGGGCATTGAGAGGCTGAGACTGAGAGGAAGCCCTCAAACAACAGCCATGGTGGCAAAGGTGCTAAATAGAGAGCAAATGTACATTGCCGGATATGCATGGATATGGCATTAAGGATGTGAAAAGACTTTGACCGGTTTTATTATTTTTTTTGTAAATAATTTATTGTGAATAAAGTTTATTATGGAAATAAAAATCTGTCATTGTTTGCACCACAGGCATTAGAATAATCTTTTTATGAAGTCATTCATGAGTGCAAGAGGCCATCAGCCCAGAGTAATGAACTTCCCCTTGCTACACTAATCATGGACTGCTCCGACACCAATAAAACGACCTGCCTGCACTGTTATTACCACTACATTATGTGTCTTGCACTATAGTAACTGGGAATGTTTATTATCCATCTTGTGTATTTATTGTCTCTTTTTCATTTAATTTGATGTATACTATGACAGGTTTTTTTTTTAACAAAGTACCTGTTCGACTGCAGTAAGTAAGAATTTTGGTGCATATCTACATCCTACAATGTATTTGGCAAAATCAAAATGATCTAGAAATTGTATGTGATGCCAGCAATTTCAGCGGTGTGACTCGTTGACTTCACTCCTTCCCATTTTCTTTCACAAGTTCAAATCCAGTTTATTGTCGTCTGATTACACAAGTACAACCTGACGAAACCGTGTTCTCCGGAACTCGCTTCAAAACACGCAGATATAACACACATGCAGACAAACAATGCATATGCAGGGCAAGTATTCATAAAAACAAATAAATTAATAAATATTGTTTTGTGAATATGAGAGTCTCGGTTAAAAAAGCTGGTTAGTGTGAGCAGTTCCTTGGGTCGTTCAGCATTCCCACTGCCCGTGGGAAGAACCTGTTCCTCAGCCTGGTGGTGCTGGCTCTGATCCTCCTGTATCTCTTCCCCGAAAGGAGCAGCAGTAAGATGCTGCGTGCGGGGTGGAAGGGGGTCCTCAATGATTTTCAGCAGTCCTTGTGATCCAAATCCAAATTAATTTTAAAGCTCGCGATTCAAAGTGGATCACAATAAATGTGCTGAGCAAAAATTAAATTCTCAACCGCCCCCCCATCCATCTCCCAGTTCACCCAGATCCGCTGCAGTTTTCCCCCTTCATTCTCAGTGTGTGCCCTGGCTCGCACCTTTTTTTGATTTTTACTTTTCCAGTTGCTCCAAATTAAATCCCCTCCATCTCACGTGAGTTTCACCACAGCAGGTCATATTGCTCCAGTGTTTTCTTCCACATTCTTCGATTACCAGCTGTCTCCTTGTGCATGCAGCTTCAGATCTGCCCTCCTAGTCCCCCCTCGCTCACTTTTCTCTCTCGTTCTGTGCCTTCTCTCCCTTTATTCCTCCCATTCTTCTCACCCCATTTAATTCTTGATCACCTTCTCTCATATCTCTTCTTTCTCTCTACCTCTTTTTCTTTATCCTCTGCTCCCCTAATTCCATCTCCATCTTCCTCTTGTTTGATTCTCTTTCTCACAGTGCAAACTCCATTGTAGTTCCTCTTATTTTTCCTTAAAATGTTTTGTCTTAGTTAATAACATAGAATATAGAACATCGAACACTACAGCACAGTGCATTCCCTTCGGCTCTTGATGTTGTATATATACCTACCAAAAGAGCCCTCCCTACCCTGTAACCCTTAATTTTTCTTTCATCCATACACCTGCCTAAGAGTGTATGCCCCTGATGTTTCAGCCTCCACCACCACCCCTGGCCAGCCATTCCAGGCACCTACAACTCTCTCTGTTAAAAAAAAAACTTACCCCCTGATGTCTCCCCTAAATGTCCCTCCCTTCACTTTGTTCCTGGTGTTTGCTATCCAGTGTTAGTCCTTTGATCTCTTGTGTCAGCAAAGCAAATACTATGTTTGCTTTTATTTCAAGAAGATTTGAAGTGCAGGGATGTGGCATTTGGAATATTCTTCTGTATTCCTTACTTAAAATGGGGATATATGTGTGATAGAAGAAGTGCATTAAGGATTCACCTGTCTGTTTCCTGGGATTATGTGTTTGTGGGGCATGAAATGAGATTGAGTAGATTCGACCCATATTAGGTTTAGAATTTGGAGGTGCAAAGGGACTTGGGAGTCCTTGTGCAGGATAAGCTAAAGGTTGACCTTCAGGTTGAGTCAGTAGTGAAGAAGACAAATGCAACGTTGGCACTCATTTCTAGAAGAAAAGCTTATAAGAGCAGGGATGTGATGTTGAGGCTCTACAAAACATTAATGAGACTTCACTTGGAGTACTGTGTACAGTTTTTGGCACCTTATTTGAGAAAATGTGCTGGTGTTGGAGAAGGTTCAGAGAAGATTTACCGATCTCAGCTGCACCATTTCATCGGATGCAAGGATCGACAACGAGATAGACAACAGACTCGCCAAGGCAAATAGCGCCTTTGGAAGACTACACAAAAGAGTCTGGAAAAACAACCAACTGAAAAACCTCACAAAGATAAGCGTATACAGAGCCGTTGTCATACCCACACTCCTGTTCGGCTCCGAATCATGGGTCCTCTACCGGCATCACCTACGGCTCCTAGAACGCTTCCACCAGCGTTGTCTCCGCTCCATCCTCAACATTCATTGGAGCGACTTCATCCCTAACATCGAAGTACTCGAGATGGCAGAGGCCGACAGCATCGAATCCACGCTGCTGAAGATCCAACTGCGCTGGGTAGGTCACATCTCCAGAATGGAGGACCATCGCCTTCCCAAGATCGTGTTATATGGCGAGCTCTCCACTGGCCACTGTGACAGAGGTGCACCAAAGAAGAGGTACAAGGACTGCCTAAAGAAATCTCTTGGTGCCTGCCACATTGACCACCGCCAGTGGGCTGATATCGCCTCAAACCGTGCATCTTGACACCTCACAGTTCGGCGGGCAGCAACCTCCTTTGAAGAAGACCGCAGAGTCCACCTCACTGACAAAAGACAAAGGAGGAAAAACCCAACACCCAACCCCAACCAACCAATTTTCCCTTGCAACCGCTGCAACCGTGTCTGCCTGTCCCGCATCGGACTTGTCAGCCACAAACGAGCCTGCAGCTGTCGTGGACATTACCCCTCCATAAATCTTCGTCCGCGAAGCCAAGCCAAAGATTTGAGAAAATGTGCTGGTATTGGAGAAGGTTCAGAGAAGATTTACTAGAATGATACCAGAAATGAAAGGATTAGCATGTGAGAAATGATTGTTGTCTCATGTTGGCTTGTTGAAGTACACCAGGATGAGGAGGGACTTCATCATGGCATTTTGAATGTTGAGAAGCCTGGACAAAGTGGATGTGGCAAGGTTGTTTCCCATGGTAGGGGAGACTAAGAGAAGAGGGCACACCTGTCAATTTAAAACAGAGATGCAGAAACATTTCTTTAATCAGAGGGTCATGAGTTTGTCGAACTTGTTGCCACAGGTGGTTGTGGATGCAAGGTTGTTGGGTGTATTTAAGGCAGAAATTGACAGGTATTTAATTATTCAGGGCATCAAGGAGAAAGGCGGGAAGTGGGACTGAGTGGGAGGATGGATCAGCTCATGATAGAATGACAGAGCAGGCTTGACGGGCTGATGGGTCTACTTCTGGTCCTATATCTTGTGATATTCCCTGGGGTTTAGAAGAATGAGATGCCCTTGGGCAACAAAATTGTGGATTTTTAACACTTGATTAATTGATCATCAGTTGTGCTGAGGTTCAGATGATAAACGGTCAGATAACTGGCCTTGCCGTGAGCCGCTGGTGATGTTGGTGAATGGGCTGCGGGCACACTGAGTTTCAAATTTCAGTAGCGAATGGAAATAGATTTTATCGTGTTGCTTTACATAAAGCAAACCTGTCCCATTGCGGCTTCACTCTGACCTCTTATGAAGAGAGCTTGTCCAGCATCCATCCAGCTTGTTTCCATTTCTCACACCACCTGCTGGTGTGGGCTGAGAATAAGGGTGTTAATTTGGACTGCATTAAGGGAGCTGGTGCCATTAGAAACCAGGTTTGGCCGGCTGACGTGAGTCACATTGAGGCCTCACAACTGGCAGGGTGAGGGAGGTTTTTAATTCTCAAATTCTGGGCTGGATTCAAAATATTGATCTCAGAGCCAAAGGGCAACGTGTGAAGCTGTCCTGGTCCATCTGCCAGCAGAGAAAGGAGGAGGAATCATGCATTGCACAACATTTCAATGTGTTTTGCAGCTAATGAATTGTTCATGAAGTTTAAACACAGATCTCATGTTGCTTAGTTTTGTGTCTGCGTTTGTATCTGCCTATTCATGCATTTGTGAGTATAGTGGTCTCTGTTGGTCATGGTCAACCATGAGTACTGGGCCGCTGGTATTCACTGGTTTGTTGATCCTGCATGTATAGGGCATCATTGAAATGTTGTCCACTGTGCTCTCCATTTAGCACTCTGCTCCTCAAACCAACTCAAGATCACTCTCTCGCCTTGCTCGAGGTGTTGTTGAAGAGTACCTCGCCATTTGTTGCTGTCATCTGTTGTATCCTTGCCCGCACTCTCCGTGGTTTTTAAGGCTTTCATGTTGTGCTTGCAGAGCTCCTTGAAGTGAAGCTGGGGGTCTTCCAACGTTCCTCTTCCCTGTTGCTATTTGTCCATAGAGGATGTCCTATTGCAATCTACCAACCTTCATACGATGGTTGTGGCCCAGCCAGAACAGCGTGCGCTCTCTTAAAAGTGTGAACATTGTGAGAATTGTAGAGCAGGAGAGGACCTCAGAATTTGGGACTTTGTCTCTCCAGGAGATGCCAAGAATGCGGCCAAAGCTGTGCAGCTGAAAATTATTGAGTTTCCTCTCCTACTTGGAGTAGATGGTCCAAGTCTTGCTACCATGCAGGAGGGTGCTGATAACTCATGCATTGTACATAGCATTCTTGATCTTTACAGCAAGTTTCCGATTCTCCCAGACCCGTGAGGAGAGTCGAGCAAGCAGGGGTATATCTAGGGTATGGCAGGCATGGTATGTGCCCTGGGCTCCACTTGAAGTGGGGTGGCACTGAGCCAGCGCCAACCCCCCTTTCAGTGCCATCCCCCTCCATCAGCACCACCACCAACCACTCTCCCATCCCCTGTCAGTGCTGCCGCTACCACCCCCCGAGTAACCACTCCTCCTCCCTGGTCATCACTCCCCCATCACCTTTGATCATCCTCCTTCCTTGTCCTCTCGTTCACTCTCAACTTGTACAATGCAAATTGCTCTCGCAAGACCTCATCGCCCTTTGTTTTGATGCATTGACCACCCCTGCCATAGGCCCTATTTTGAGTAGATAGATACACCCTTACAAGCAAGGATCAGTGGTGTTCTGCCAATATGCCTGGTTCTAAAGGTTGTCATAGTTGAAGGCTGATAGTAGGGACGATCTCCCACTGCTGCACAAATGATCTTCATGACTTGCATCTCAAACAGCCTCTGACAACCAAGTCCAATTCCTGGCCTTCCTGTGTGGCATGGCTCATATGCCAGGTGGAGCTATTCTCACCGACAAGGGAAGGGGCAAAGGCAGGCCACTGGCGCCTTGAAACCACTTGCTCCAGTCGGATGGGGCTCGTTAACCACGGATGGTAACTCATCTAGGAGAGGGAAAACTCCGATTTCAAACCTCCACTGCCTTGTGGCTAAACCCACTCATGGGAAAGGCTTTGGGAGTAAACCCCAAGGAAAAATCCGGAGTCACAGTCCCAAAGGCGGCTGACGGCTGTACCCAGCTCCGGCATGGCAACTCCTGTGATGCTGCTGGCACTAAACTGTAATGACTTTTTTCGTTCCTTTGGACCTGTCATTAACATGGAGAGGGGGGGGCCCCACTGCATGGGCAACAGACAGATCTCTATATCAAATCCCCCCCCGGCTTGTGGTCTGGAGAGGCCACTCCAGCTTTGGTTTATAGTGTCAGACAATCATGTGAGTATGTGGACATGTCTGTGTGTGCACGAGCATGCATGTGTGTGTGCTCTTCTGTGTGCAAGTGTGCACTAGTTTGCATGCATGTACATGCACTTGTATGCATGTGTGTCTATGTGTGAGTGTGCATGAGTGTGTGTGGGTGTATGTATGTGTGGGCAGGTGTGAATGCATGTGTGTTTGTGGCGCACAAGTTTAAGCTGGTAGGATTGCAGCCAGTGTAGTGGTTGTATCACCACACTGTGTAAGGCTTGACCTGGTGCAAGGCCTTGGTAGCTATTTTTTTTTGCAAACTTTATTTAAAAGATAACAAAAGCATAACATACAATATAGAAATAGTCAAAGAAATTTTTTTCATTAATTTGGTAGCAATTACAGAAGCTTGGTGCAGAGAGGAACAGGACTGGCAGCTCAATGTTCCAAGGAACATGTACTTCAAGAGGGGCAGAGGTGGGGGTAAAAGAGGAGGGGGTATTGTTTTATTTATTTAGAAGAATGTCATGGCAGTGGTGACATTATAGAGGGTTTGGCTAGTGAGGCTATATGGATAAATCAGAGGAACAAGAAAGACTTGATTACCTTGTTGGGAGTTCACTACAGGCCCCCAACAAATCAACAGGAATTAGAAGAGCAAATATAGCAGGAGATTGCTGCCAACTGCAGATCAAATAAGGTTGTAATAGTAGAGGAATTTAACATTCCAAATATTGACTAGGAAAGTCAAAGTGTGAAATATTTAGACCGGATAAAATTTGTCAAATGTCAGGACAATTTCCTCAGGCAAAATGTAGAGAAGGAGAAGGCAACACTTGGCCCAGTCTTAGGAAATTGGGAGGTGCAAATGGATGGTGTTTGAGGATGAATTGGATAGTTGTGGTCCCACCCCTGTCTGTATTCATGAGTCAAAATTCAGAATTGGAGCAAGGTCCACTTTGAAGGACAAAGTTTGGAACTCACTCAAGTTGATTGGAAAAAGTTATTTGAAGGAACAGACACATTAGGAAAATGGAATGTATTTAAAAGTGTGTGATCAAGTATTCAGGACATACTTGTTTCTGTTAGAGTGAAGGGTCAGACATGCAAGCATAGGTAAGCTTGGATGACAAAAAAAAAAATTCAGGTTCTGGTAAAGTGTATGAAGGGCTGGGGCAAGTGTGAGCAGCTGGGATTGTGCATTCCTGAAGAAGTTTCAAGACATGAGGAACAAACTTTAAAAGGAAATCAGGAGGGCAAAAAGGGACAGGAGGGAGCTCTGGCAGATGAGGGATACGGAACAAACTCAATGGTCCTAGTGGAGTGCTTCTGTTCCTTTATCTTGTGATCTTGTGAAGGCCTGTGAGTGTAACCCCAGTGGAAGTGCCGGGACATCCCCAGCTACATTCCGGCCTCTATGAACACAATGGGAAATTCACCTGCTGGAATTCATCAAAAAGCTCAATACTCCCTCATTCAGTATGTCCCACACTTCTTCCATTTTAGCAGGTAAATGTTAGCACCTTTTACCTATTCATTTACTTTTGTTCACATTTCCCTGCTATTGATGATGTGTGCAAAAATTTATAATAAAACACAGAAACCACAAATGTCAAGTTCTGGAATCACTTTAGGTGGCACGATCAGTGCACTATTACAGTACCAGCAACCAGGGTTTGAATCCGATGCTGTCTGCGTGGTTTCTCCCCGGGAGTTCCAGTTTCTCCCCACCTTCCAAAATGTTTGGGGTTACAGGTTAATTTAGGTGTAATTAGGCAGCGCAGGTTTTCAGCTTCTACCATGCTGTAAACAAAAATGTAAGATCATAATATACGGGGGAGGGGGTTGCACATCTGGTAAAAGATCGTAAACCTGAAATCTTAACCCTGATTTTCTCTTTTCAGATGCTGCCTGACAGGCTGAATATTTCCAGCATTTTCTGTTTTACTTCAAATTTGTAGCACAGAATCTGCAATGGTTATCCTCTGTATTTCAGGTTTTCAAAGGTCTTTGATTCTTTGGTGCCAAAAGGATTAGACCTAATGCATGTTTTGATTGAGCTTTATTCAATAACACTTCTTAATATCCAAATGGTATTTCACGCTGTGATCATTTCCTGCTAAGTTTCGTTGAAAAGATTCACTCTTTTTTAAGCTCAGAAACATTGATCATTTACTTGCAGAGTAGAGATCCGGTTGAGCTTGCAAATAAATGGGAAGATACCAGCCAGTATGTGATAAGACAGGCCAAATGGTGGCCAAGGGCATTATCTGACAACATCTGGACCAAAATTAAGGGGGGTGGGGCGGTGGTCCTGATCAAAGTGATCATTCACTTCTTGGTTCTGTTTTATTCATTTCCCCTTATTGGATGGCTCCCCAAGAATATCCTCTTTAATCACGGTTGTTATGTCTTCCCTCATCGAAATGACAACCCCTTCTTCTTTTCCCGGCCTATCTATCATGCCTGTAGCATCTTTACATTGTGCTGGAAGCCTTGCTCTTCTCTATCATATTCCTTATGTGGCCATAATATCCCAGTCTCCCCAGCCAATCCACGCCCTGAGTTTAGCTACCTTTTCTATTAAGCCTCTTGCTTCGAAATGAATGCTATTTAAACCAATGGTCTTTTCTCTCTCTTTGCCATGCTTCTGTCTATTAAAGTTGCTTTCTTTGCCAACAGTATTTGCCCTTGAATTCTCATCTGCCTCCACCTGTTGTCTGGACCCCGTCCTCTACCAATCTCATTTAAAAGCACCAGCAAATCTCCCTGCGAGGATATCAGCCCCCTCAAGTGCAACCCATCCCTCTTGTATGGGTCACCTCCGCCCCAAACAAGATCCAATGATTAGACTTGCTCTCCCAGAACAAACATTGCAAAGAATTCGATGCGTGGCAATAAATTAACAAGTTAGTTCAAGGGTTAATGCCAGCAAGGTGACACTTGGTAGTTCACAAGTCAGATTTAAACAGGTCAGGCAGGAGATAAAAATCTGTTTCGAGTCATTGAATTATCAAGAGCAGACAGGATTGCTGGAGGAACTCAGCTGGTCAGACCATATCCACGGGTAGAAATGGTCAGTCAACATTTTGAGTCAGAACCCTCATATCAAGCCTTAATTAAGGGTTCCGACTCGAAATGATGACTGACTTTTTCTACCCATGGATCCTGTCTGACCTGCTGAGTTCCTCCAGCAATTCTTTGTCTGCTCTAAGAACCCAGCATCTGCATCTTGTGTCTTTTCTCCGTTGGATTTTCATGTCTGGGAGGTGTTGTTCTTGCTCAAGAGAAAAGAAAGAACAATTTTAGTTTAAACAAAGGACTTTATTTAGTGAGTCCACAGACTCCTACAAATAAACCATGCTCTGTTTCTTTACCACACTGATGCATGTAATTTAGTATGCTTAATCATCCTGTCTGTCAAGCAAAAAGATTTAACAATAGCTCGGGGTTGTCACAAAAGGTAACTCTTCAAATATATCCAGCCAGAGGATTCAGACAACTCACTTTCTTTGCAAATGAGTGTGGCTGTTCTCTTAAATTAAAGTGAGGTGTGGTGCAGGTATTCATGATGAAGATGGGCCAACTTTATGACTGCAGTTGCCAGCTCAGTGAATCCTGCGTCTCCACTTTCCACTGATATCCTCAGAGAACATCCTGGCTTGTATTATTGGCGGAGCGCAGAAGTGCTGGAGAAACCCAGCAGGTTGTACTGCACCCATGGAACGCGAAATGGAAGGGGTGACCTGATAAGTTTTGCCTGCGCATTTGTGGACGGTTCTAGTCCACGACATCCGCAGAATTTGTGTTCACTTTATATTTACTGCCATTTAGCCACGCCGTCGGGACCTTCAATATCCTCATGAGGTTGAGGAGGACAAGGTGGAAGGGGTACAGTTATGCAGTTTGGTAGAAAAATAAATGGGCAGACTATGTTTTAAATGGGGAGTAAATTGAAAATTTCCTGATGCCAAGGGATCTGGGAGTCCTCGGGCAAGAGAGCCTGAAGGTAAAACTTGCATGGGGTGAAAAAGGCAAATGTAATGGAGACATTCATTTTGAGAGGAATAGTATTGTGAGCAGTTCTGGGCTCCTCATTGAAGACAAGATACGCTGAAACTGGAGAGGGTTCAAAGGAAGTTCACTAGGATGATTCTGGGAATGAAAGGGTTATCATCTAAAGAGTGTTTGACAGCTCTTGGCCTGTATTCATTGGAATTTAGGAGAATGTGGGGGGAATCTCATTGAAACATTTTGAATGTTGAAAGGTGTGGACAGGGTAGATGTTGAAAATTGTTTCCCATGGTGGGAGAGTGTAAGAGGACACAACTTCAGGATTAAAAGGTGTCCGCTTAGAACAGAGATGCAGAGGAATTTCTTCAGCCAGAGGGTGGTGAATCTGTGGAATGAGTTGCCACAGGTGATTGTGGAGTCACATCATTTTACAGGAGTACAATTGAGTGTGTCCTATCTGGCTGCATCATTTTGTGGGACAGTAGGTTAATTGGGTGTAAATTGGGGGGAGCTCAGATTTGTCAGCCAAAATGGCTTGTTACTGTGCTGTATGTCTAAATAAAATAAAAATGCTGTGTTGTGGGATAGAAGGGGTCCTCAATGATTTTGCGCACCCTCTTCAGCCATGGTAGGTCATGTCGATGGGATGTAAGGAGACTCCAGTGATCCTCTCTGCATTCTTGTGGTCCTGTGGATTGACCTCCAATCCATTTCTCTGCAGCAACTGGACCCCACTATGATGCAGCCGGCCAGGACCACCTCAATAGAAAGTTGAGATGATGGTGGCCGGTAGTCTTTTATTGTTATTTTGCTTCCAGTGTAAAATGTGGAAAACAGGAGGAAAAATTTCTACCTCAATAGTCTGAGAATCAGCAACTCTTATTTACTCAGAGAACCAACCAGATTTTACTAACTGTGCAGTCCCTGAGATGAAGTTATTTAAAGGACAAATGCAAACTGCATTCTCTGCCCTAATGCAATGCCACATTATTATTCACCAAGGAGAAAGATATGGATGCTGGTGAGATTTGGGAGGAGTATGTTGCTACTCTAGGCTATTTTATTATTAAATTTTAAAATTTAGGCATACAGCACAGTAACAAGCCCTTTCAGCCCATGAGCCCACACGACACAATTGCACCCCCAGTACATTTTTGAATGGTGGGAGGAAACCAGAGCACCCAGGGGAAACCCATGCAGACATGGGGAGAACATACAAAGTCCTCATAGGCTACCCCAGATTTTAACCCTGGTGGCTGGCAGTGTAACTAACTATGCCGCTTAGGAAGGAGAATTTGTTGGATGTCTTGAAACACATTAAGGTGGACACATCTCCAGGGCCAAACGGAATCCATCCCTTGGGAAGCAAAAGAAGAGATTGCTGGGCCAGTGACGGAGACCTTTATCTCCTCCTTAGACTGGAGAAGAGCCAATATTGTTCCTGCATTTAAGAAGGGAAGAAAAAGTACAGGGCAAGAAAGAAAAGACCAGTGAGCCTTATATCAGCGATAAGGAGAAGATTCTGAGTGACAGATTTTCTCACATTTGGGAAAACATGGACATTGTGGATAGTCAGCATGGGAGGTCATGTGCAACAATGTTAATTGAGTTTTTAAGAAAGTGATGAAGATGTTTGATGGTTGAGCAGAGAACATTGTCTCCATGGACTTGAATAAAGCATTTGACAAGGTTGTTTATAATAGGCCAGTCTAGAAGATTAAGTCACATGGAATCCATGGTGAATTGGTAAATTGGATCCAAAGGTACAAAGAACATGAACATCTTTCTTCTCCACTCAGTCCATCCTGCTGTTTGCTCTCAACTTATTCAAAGGCCTGCTCTCACGAGTGGTTGGCATAGGTTATATTTTCCGTTGATCTGACCTTGCTTTCCACCATAAAAGTTCAATCAACCCCTTTTGGCCCCCCTGACATTTATCAACCCCATGGATAGTCCCATTGATATCGACAACTTTGGAGACCCCGTGTTAGAACAAAAAATGTTTATGGAGCTACTTGATATAATAGGAGTCTGTCAATGTGGCATGGCTCATAATATGGTGTTCCTGTTAACAATATAAAAGGCAACTTGCTAGGTTACCTGCATCCAGAAAATTACCAATAAGCCAATGGTAAGAAAAAAGGTTGCCTGGAATTGATGATGTATGAGAAAAATAAATCTTTCACGCAGAGGATGTTTATCTTTCTGCAATTAAAATTCTCCATATCTATGAGAAATTGATTAATTCTGTGTAAAGTTAAGGTTTTTACTTCAGAAAGATGAGGGCAAGTAGAACAAAAGCACTTCCAGATCGTGAGATCCTTATAGAAATCTTTGACTCTTTCTCGTCTGACTATTAAATCTTTGCCAAGTTCTTGTTGATTTTTCTTTGAATCTTATTGCCTTGCCCCCTGACATAGTATATATTTTGCACATAGAGATTCATCTGAAAGTTAATCCTTACATTTTTTTTCTGGTACGTGATTACTGTGTGTTTGGAGGTGATTGATGAATGTTTGGAGGTGATTGATCCTTTGCTGACGTGTAGGCTGGTAACAATCACAGCATGAAGACTAACAGCTTTAATATTTTTCCTCACTATCATTTTTGCTGATATTATTTTCCTGGGTGGGAGATTTAACATGTCAGACTAGCTAAGGATGAGTGAAATTGTTTTGGTATTGCTGGTTTCGATCACAGTACCTTTGTTCAGACAGTTTTAAGTCTAATGTGCAAATTCTATCCAATGACACAGTTGGGATTTTCAGGTTTCTGACCAGCAAGATTTGGGAATTTAGCTATAGAGTTGTTCAGCATGAAAATGAGCCCTTCCACCCAACTTGTCCATGCTGTTTATGATATTCATCTTCACTTATCCCATTTGCCTGCGTTAGGACCATATCCCTCAACTCCTTTCCTATCCAAATACTTATTGGTTGTGCAGAAAACTGTACTCGAGAAAGGACATGTATCCAAAAGAGAGAAACGTAAACAGAGAGAAATGCAAACATACTGACTGAGCAATACTGACAATAACTATTCAATAATGAATCCTGTGCAAAGTAGGAGCCATTAAATGAGTCTCTGATTGAGTTTGTCATTGAGGAGTCTGATGGTGGAGGGGTAGCAGCTGTTCCTGAACCTGGTGGTGCAAGCCTTGTGACACCTGTACCTGATGGCAGCAGCGAGAACAGAACGTGTGCTGGGTGGCGTGGATCCCTGATGATTGTTACTGCTCTCCGAAGACAGCGTTCTCTGTAGATTTTCTCGATGAGAGAGTTTTGCCTGTGATATACTGGGCAGTGACAACACCTTTGGTGAGGTTTTTGGCCCATACCAGGCTGTGATGCAGCCAGTCAGCGCACTTTCTACGACACATCTGGAGAAGTTTATCAAAGTTTTCAATGTCATACGAAACCTCCACAATCTCCTGAGGAAATATAAGCGCTGACATGCTTTGGTCACAATGACAGTCATGTGTGGGGCCCAGGAAAGGTCCTCCGAGATATTGACTTTCATGAAATTAAATTTGCTCACCCTCTCCATCCACCTTTAATTCCCCGAATGATCACTGGATCGTACACAATCAGCTCCTTAGTTTTGGTGACATTGAGTGTGAGATTGTTGTTAGTGCACCATTCAGCTAATTTTTCAATCTCCCTCCTGTATGTTACCCCTTTTATACAACCCACTACCATGGTATCATCCTCAAATTTGTAGATGGTGTTATTGTCATAACGAGCCACACAGTCATAGGTGTAAATCGAGTAGAGCAGGGGGCTAAGAATGTGGCCTTGTGCTTCAGTACTGATGGAGAAGATGTCTTTTCAGTCTTCACTGATTGTGGTCTGGAGGTGAGGAAATCTACGTTATCAAACAATCTGTCATTCTGACAATGAAGAGTCCATTATTCTGACCGTTGGAGAGACCTGTCATGATGAGATCATATTTTTATCTCCCTGACATGGGAAGACAGCCACAGTGATATCAATAGTCTGTCAATGTGGCATCAGGGAGTCTTTCATTGGAACATGATAGTATATCACAGTTGCTCCCTTTTCCTGTAAATATTGGAGGATCTTTCAGCGTAATATTACCATGTCTAACATCAGAAGGACTCTTATTGTGGCATTGCAGAACCTATCACCGAGATATCTTAAACCTCTGGTGTCAGGAAGTGCATATTACATCAGAGAATCAGGCTCTGTGACATTAGAGAGTCCATCACTTTGATACCAGAGTCTGCAGGACATTCTTCCTGAAATCAACTCAAAATTTTCAAAAATACTTCTCCTTCTGAAGGAAAAAGTGGCTTTTCCTCTGAGGTGAATTTACATTCACATTTGGCACTGTTTATTCATGGAAAGCTGTCAGGCTTGGTGGTTTTAGCTGTGATCTCTTGTGGGTATAGCACTGATACTCCTTTCCAAGAGAGCCTGCGGGTTCAGCTGCACCCTATGTCGTTGAGGTTCCGTGATCAGAGAGAGAGTTGATGACATCGGACAACAGATATTTTTCTAAAGGTTTGCTTCCTGAATAAAAATTGTAGATTATGATAGACAGCACGAAGATCATTTCAGGTTTGCTGTATCACATCAGAAGTTGGAGAAAAATTAAATGAACTTTTCTTGAATTTATGATGCTGACACATTGCATAAGTTCAACTGACCTAAAAATATTTTGTGCTCTTTTTCATTTGTACCTGGCATCTGATGCCTCTGGTGTCAATGTCCAACAACAGTTGACCAGCATTGATGACTCCAGTTGCCCTGACACCACTTTTCCATGGTCGCAATGTCCTGGTGAAACCTTTCACCATGTTCGTCACTGACTGCACCAAGATCAGCAGGGAAGTTGCCCAGGTGCGAATGCAGAAAATGAATTTTCAATGAGGATTACCAGACACAAACAGTTCCACATCTGGATTAGTGTCACGATCCACATCTGATTCACGATTGTGGCATCTTCATCTCCCTCATCTAGGCTCTATGTCTGCAGTGGCTTTGGAACTGGCAAACTGTTGTCATGTGTCACTGGCCTTCATGGCTGAAGGCAGATAGGGGTATTCAAATAATTTCTTAATTTTATACATTGGTCAGACAGTCTATCATGTGATCCTTCTGTTCTCGTCATATCATTGGAACTTCAAGTGGCATTGACTTCCGAGTACCTCTGAACCTCGGTCTTAGGTTGACCGCACATGCTGAAGAACAAATGGGTGGAACCCAGAGTTTGTCTTGGTCACCAATTTACAACCAAAGTAGAACTCATAGGCTTTCTTAATAAGCGCAGTTATACTGCGTCTTTGAGCCTTGAGCTTATACTCGCCATAAATGTAACAGAATGTATTGCAACTGTTGCAATATTGATGAGACATTTCTGCTGTATTGAATCTTCCTGAAGTCAATAAATGCTATTGTTAAGTACACTCACTACGTTATTGCCTGAAGAACATGTGTTAAATCTATATTAATGTAATGCACAGCATCTGTATATGTGAGCTGCTTTTATAGCCCATCTGCATCTAACCTGACTAAACATGCCCAGGCCTATGACAGCATTTCCATAGCATCAGCGCTAAGTGCATGCCCAGGCATTCATGGACTGACCAAAACAACTTGCTTTGTGAGTAGGGTACAAGAAGATGTCACAGGAAATCACAAAATAGGTAATATCTTAAAAAAAGGGTACATGATAGGAAAATATTAAGTTGATGTTTTGTGATCAGAAGCCAAAAATCCATAAAATACACCCAAGAATGTTCAAGAAGCAAAATTTTTGTTGTCCAGTGTTACATGTCCAAAACCTTATCAAGGAGGGAACAATTTTTCTTTAACACAGCTTTACAATTTTGCTGCCATTGACAAACAGTGATTCTGCCCTGTACTCATCTCATTAATGCATTTCTGCTCACATGGGCCCTTGATAATGCAATTAATTTGTCCTGACAAGACAATTCTTCTCGCTTCAGCCCCAGTGCCAGTTTATATGATTTACAATGATAGAGGCCTGAACCCTTTGAAATGGCAGTTTCTCATGCAGTTCCTGCTGTCTCAGGCTCACTTTTCAAGGGGACGCTGCCTGCCTGTTCATCCCTTCCTGTGAGGGGGCGTTCTTCGCAGCAGAAAATGTCCACAGTGATGATCTCTTGGAGCCACGATCAGTGTATTATTCTGGAGAAAATTATTTGGAATTTAAAGCAAAGGAAGATGCTGGAAAGGAGGACTGGTGCACCTTCCACTTCTTCATATTCCTGGGGTATGGACTCAAGGTTCTCTGTGTTAACTGAATGCTACTTCTACATTTTGAGTAGTCCTGAGGCAGGGACTTCAACTGTTTTTAGGGTAGCTTTGGGGACATCTCAGAATCTTTCCACCTTTGTAATGTCTTTCTATGATGGAGCAAAGCTCCCTCCACTCCATGTTAGATTATTTGGACCACGAGAACATCTTTATCAGGCTGTTGTTTGATGACCTATGATAAAACCCATGATCAAACTGAAAGATCTTGGGCTCCGTCTGATCCTCAGCAAATGGGTCCTCGACATCCTCATTGGCAGAATCCAATCAGGGCGGATCGGCAACATCACCTCCTCCTCATTGACCATCAGCACAGGGACACCCCAAACCTATGTGCTTAGTCTTCTGCTCTATTATCTACCCATTCATGATTGCATTGCTAAATTCAACTCTTAACATATTTATAGATTTTCGGATGACACCATTGTTGTGGGCCGATGAGTCAGAAAAGAGGATGGAGATCACGAACCAGGTTGGGTGATGCCAGGTCAACAATTTTGCTCTCCGTACCCACAAGAACAAGGAATTTAATGTGGACCTTAGGAAGTGGAGGCTGATGGATCATGCACCTGTCTACGTTGATGGGATGATGGTGGAGAGTTTAGTACATTCAAATTCATAGGAGTCCACAAATCAGATGACCTCTTCTGGAGCAAACACATCAAAGCATCTGTCAAGAAGGCACACCAATGTCTTTATCTGCCAAGTCTGATCAGATTTGACGTAATCGAATATTCTATCAAGTGTCCACAGTTGAACTAAGGAATGTATACAGAATGGTGGCATCACAGCCTAGTTTGGGATTTCATGTGCCTAAGAATGCAGAAAGCTCTGGACATTTACGAACATCGCCAAGTCCATCCCTTCCATTGAAGACATCTATGTGAGGAGCTTCATTAAGAAGGTAACAATATCATAAAAGTCCCCATCCCCCTGATGCCAACCTTTCTTGCTTCTATCAAGTAGAAGGTAGAAAATCCTGAAGTCCAGCACCTCTAGGTCAAAGAACACTTTTTTACCAACACCTATCAGGCTTTTGAAATTCCCTTTACTACACAAGCCATAAACTAATCTGGCAAAACAAAAAGACCATCTGCACAATTGGACTACTTCATTTAATGAACATTTCCTCTTGCGTTAACTGTAACTGTGACTATTTATTATCTATGCAGCCTTTATATTGATTATCTCTTTCCATACTCAGATAATTTAATGGCATTGAAGGAGCAGTTGTTGTTGGAGTGGACTGAGTCAAAGTGGCTTTGGCTCAACAGGGTTCGGTGGGAACAGGTAAGAGGAGAGGGATAGCAGGAGTTGAAGTAAGAAAGGGCCACCCTATTCAAGGAACAAAAACGATTCAGCAGGTAGGCTCAGGTAAGGACAGGTTTTAGATATCATATTTTTCTCCTCTAGTCATAAACAGTGGGAATGGCAGCCAAGACAGAGGAGTGCTCCTCCCAAAGAATGTGGGTCATCAGGAAAGCCAGCAGTATCCCTGATAACTTCATTTGTGAGAAGTGCATCCAGTCGCAGCTCCTGACAAACTGAGTTAAGTTATTGAAGCTGGAGTTGGATGAACTCCAAATCATTCAAGAGGCAGAGGGAGTGATAGACAGGAGTTACAGGGATACTATCACACTTAGGAGGCAGGAGGAGGGTAGATGAGTGACAGTCAGTGCAGGGCACTCCTGTTGCCATTCCCCTCAATAACAAGAATGCCATTTTGGATACTTTTTTGGGAGATGGCCTACCCAGGACAAGCCACGGTGATTGGGTCTCTGGTCCTGTGGCTAAGAAGGGAAGATAGGAGAAGAGGTGAGCTGTAGTGATGGGGGATTCCATAGTTAGGGGAACAGATAAGAGGTTCTGTGGAAGAGATCGAGTATCCTGGATGGTATGTTGCCTCCATGGTGCCAGGATCCAAGTTATCTCAGAATGAGTTCCCGGCATTGTCAGGAGGGAGGGTGAGCAACCGAATGTTGTGCTCCATACAGGGAACATTGACTGGGTAGGAAGGGTGAGGAGGTCCTGCAAGGAGAATTCAGGGAGTTAGGTGCTAGGTTGAAGGACGGGACCTCCAGGGTTGTGATCTTAGGATTGCTACCCATGCCACATGCTAATGATGTTAGAAATAGGAGGATAATGAAGCTTAGCATGTGGCTAAAGACACGGTGCAGAAGGAAAGGCTTCCAGCTTCTGGAATCATTGGGCTCTCTTCCAGAGAGGGTGGAACCTGTTTACTATTTTCAGGTTGCATATGAACTGGAGGGGGACTGATATCCTTGTGGTGCTGCTCCAGTGGGTTTAAATTAGATTTGCAGGGGGATGGGATCCAGAGAACCAGAGCAGATAGAGGAGTGGAGGTGATGTGAAAATTGCATTCACTGTTAGAAGTCACAGGCAAAATCCTCCCCACCATCAAGAACAACTACAGGGAACGCTACCATCAATCAGCAAGGATCCACACCACCCAGCACATGCTCTGTTCTCACTGCTGCCATCAGGAAAGAGGTCTTGGTACCATAGGATTTGTACCACCAGGTTCAGGAACAGCTGCTATCCGTCCACCAACAGACTCCTGAACAACAAATTCAGTCAGTGACTCATTTAAGGACTCTTAATTTTGCATTTAATTTATTTTTTAAATCTCTGTATTGCATGTCAATTTGTTCACATTTCTTCATTGTTTGCTATATACATTGAGGACAGTTTTTTTTTGCACTACCAATAAGTGGTAATTCTGCCTGGCCAACAGGAAAAAGAATCTCAGGATTGTATGTGACGTCATGTATGTACTCTGACAATAAATCTGAAATCTGATCCCCATTCGTGGACTTGAGGTTCTCGACATCAACCCAAAGGTTCCTTCTCCACGAGCAGTCAGAGCCAAGATCTCTCCAGTGATAAAATATCCATTTCATGAAATAAATAATTTGAATCTGAGCAACATAATCTGCTCAACATATTACTTTTCCAGTGGCAAGATACATACCTCTTGTGCCTAGAACAGGCATTCCCAACCTTTTTATTTTGGCTACAACCCCCTCAGAAATCTTTTGGCCTGAGAAGAATTTGTTCAGTTGTTTTTTTTCTGTACTTCTCATATCGATTACATTAAGAAAAAAAAAATCATGATTTTAGCTCCCTTAAATGTGCTGTGGCACCAGGAATGGCATATGGTCCCTTTGGAGAATGGCTGGCTAAGAACATACCTGCAGAATGGTAGGGAGAAGCAAGCCAGAAAAAATTGCGGGAGAATATAAGGAACGGGGGAACAAGAAGCAAATTGCCAGCACGATTAGCCTCGCAAGTATATATACTATGTGTATCAGGATAATGCTGCCTGTACAATGAAAATTCAAATGAGTACAGAAATTCTGCAATGTGGGGAGTTTTTTTTAAACAATGAGATTTATGATCCTGGCCCACCAGTCGTTCTGGGTGGCCCAAAGTTGAATAAAACAACTGTGGCAAAAACAAATGTTTGCATTCTCTTTCCACGAGTGGAGTGGGAGGTTTTGTTGTTGAGTATCTTCAAGGCTGAGATAGATTTTTAGAGATTTGGGAAATCAAGTGATTTGGACAGTGAGTGCAGGAAAATGGCGCTGAAGTTAAAAATCAGCCTTCATTTTACTTAACGGTGGAGCATACAAGAGTGGTTAAATGGCCAACTCCCATTGTTAGTTCTTTTAGATTTATGACCTTAACCCACACAGCTGTTGGCTCACCCCTTAGCACAACAATGAAATCAGTAAATAGGCACTCGCAGGTGAAGGGAATAAATTTGCCTTAACGTATGCTGAGACAAAACTCATAACCTTCAAATATTGAAAATGAAAATATAAAGACAGATGGGAAAATGACTATGGATAATGGAGACTCTGGGGGAGGGGAGCGAGTTTATTTTAATCTATGCTGGCATCAATATTTATATATGGAATCACACTGCAACTCATAATCCATTGCATTATAAATGGAATTGCATTATATGAAAATACAAATATACACAACCACATTTTATATTCATGCAAAATGTATGTAAATCAATTTTGTATGCAACTCGTTGAAGTAAATGGAATTTTGAAGCCAAGGGTGGACCCAACATGTTCTTTCTATGACCTTAATTATCAGGGCACCGCTATTCACTGGGATATTCACTTCAACATTGATGTGATTTGATAGGATTGCAGATAGGTCTGCATCTCTGTCAGAAATGGATTTGAGGTCAATCCACAGCACCTTAAGAGTGGAGGAGAGGATCACTGGAGTCTCCCTATGACCCCCACACCCCTCCCCCATCAACATGATCCACAGGGATAGCTGTCTGAAGAGGCCCTGCAAAATCACTGTGGACCCCTTCCACTCCGTACACAGCATCTTTCAGCTGCTCCCGTCGAGGAAGAAATACAGGAGGATCAGATCCAACACCACCAGGCTGAAGAACAGCTTCTTCCCACGGGCAGTGAGAACGCTGAACGACCAAAGGAACAGCTCACACTCACCCTACGAGACTCTCATATTCATGAAACAATATTTATTTGTTTGTATATATGAATACTTGAATATACGAGTACTGCATATGTATTGTTTTTCTGTGTGTCTTTCATGTCTGGTTGTGTCTGCGTGTTTTGCACCAACGACCAGAGAACGCTGTTTCATCAGGTTGTACTTGCTCAATCAGATGACAATAAACTTGACTTGCCATTTGTTCTGATCTTGTGGCAAAGTACCCCAGCTGAAGAAGACTACTCTGTCAATGGTCTGTGGGTGACAGCAACAATTCTTCATCCCATCCTGAAAAATAATAAACAAATATAAATATGTTATCCTGACAAGCCAATATTTAGATACTCCAAGTTCATTTTTACAATGGTAATATTGTCACACACAAAGTCAAAGCTCAGATTTATTGTCAGAGTTTATACATGACATCACAGAATACTGAGATGCTTTTTCTGTGGACGGGGCAGAATTCCTACTTGTATGGGTTTCTGCAGCCCACAGAAACTCGTCGTTGATTGCCAGCACCATTCATTTTACACACATATACATTGTACATCTGCACCAAAATTCTGACTTGCTGCAGCTGAACAAGTACTTTGTTTAAAAAATATCAACTACAACAGTATATGAAATTGAATTAAAAAAAGACACTCATGGCAAAAGGTAGGAAGATAATAAATATCCACAGTTATCCTCGTGTAAAATAAAAGCTGAGGTTGCGATCGTACGGAGCTTCCAATCACCCGTCACTTTAATTCTTCATCCCATTGCCACTCTACCCTCACTGTGGTTGGTCCCCCCACTGTTCCAATCTCAGCCTGAAGAACAACATCCCATCTTCCATTTGGGAATGCTGATCCCCTTGGGACACAATATTGGCTTCAACAATTTCAGGTAACCAGCACTTCCTGTTTGTCTCAGAAGAGCCAATTCCATTGTAATTTTGGCTGAATAGCGCACCAACAACAACCTTGCACTCAATGTTACCAAAACCATGAAGCTGATTATTGACTTCAGAAGGGGAAAACCAGAGGTGTCTGATGGTCAGGGGAAATCTGAGGTGGAGGGGGTGAGGATATTGAAGTTCTTGGGAGTCACTATCTCGGAGGACCTACCCTGGACCCAACACACTAATGGAATTGTGATGAAAACATACAGTGTCTGTACTTCCTCAGGAGTTTGCAGAGGTTTGGTATGACATCAGAAACGCTGGCAAATTTCTACAGATGTGTGGCGGAAAGTGTGCATCATGGTCTGGTATGGGGACACCAATACCCCTGAGCATAAAGCCCTGCAAATGGCAGTGGAAACAGCCCAGGTCATCACAGGCAAAACCCTCCCAACCCATCGAGAACATCTACAGGGAACGCTGCCGTCGGAGAGCGGCAGTAGAATCACCACCCAGCATATACTCTGTTCTCGCTGCTATCATCAGGAAAGACGTGTAGGCACCACAAGACTCACACCACCAGGTTTAGGAACAGCTGCTACCCCTCCACCATCAGACTCCTCAATCAGGGACTCATTTAAGGTCTCCTACATTGCATTTCATTGATTTTTTTCCCCTCTCTGTATTTCAGTCAGTTTGTTTACAGTTCTTTATTTGTTTACATGTGCACGTTGAGTACATATTTTTTGCACTATGAATAAGTGGTAATTCTACCTAGCCTGAAGGAAAAAGAATCTCAGGTGATGTCAAGTATATACTCTGACAATAAATCTGAAATCTCGATCTGAAGGTCATCCACCTATGGCATTTACTCATTTTCTCTCTCTTCACAGTTTGCTGCCTGACCTGATGGGCATTTCCAGCATATACCAACTGTGCTCTGTATCTTTGAGTGTTGCATCGTTTTTTTTTTAAATTATTCTTGCTGTCCTCATTACCTAGAGGGTTCCTTAAACTTTGTGTCACCTGGACAACCGTGGTCCCACACATTTTGTGAACTCCTGCTCCCGTCTGCAACTCAAACCAGAGATGTTTTCTTGCTTTTCCTTTTCTGATGAAGAGTCAAGATTGGTTAATGCCAACTTGGATGGGTTTCTGGGCCTCTTTAAGCTGTGTTCTTTTGAGCCCTTTGAACTGAATCAGTCGATTCATTATTTGGCTTAAGGTTCTTAGAAGACGTGAAATGAACATGTTATTACAAATTAAAGGGGGCCCACCCAGAGCTAGATTCCAAGCCTGGATCCACCAAGAACTGCTATGCTGATCCAACAATCTTGCTTTTGGCCTGTTCCCTCATCCTCGGGGATTTCGTTTTTAGCTTTTCCATAGAATCAGGTTCCTGATTCTGACAAGATCAGTGGGGTCTCCTTTTCCTCTATTGACATTCACCAGAAGCATTTCTTAAGTCGGGCTAAAGGAATTATTGGGGATCCTTTCCATCCAGCACACAGTATCTTTGATCCATGACCATCAGGAAGGGGATAGAAGGAGGATCAAAAACAGGACTGGCAGGTTTGAAAATAGCTTCTTCCTGCAGGCAGTGAGATTGATGAACAGGATCCTGTCACCAACTAGATATTTATTTTATATCATGTATGTGTGTGTGTACATATGTGATTATCATGTGCTGTGTATTGTGAGCTCTTGTGTGCAGCATACTGTTTTGTCTGCATGTATATATACAGTCAGGTCAGATGGCAATAAACTTCAACTTGAAATTGAAGTGAATGAAGATATTCCTCATTTCCTCTCGAGAACTTTGCAATGATTCCAAATTCCGTGGTCACCTACTAACAGCAATAGTTGTATCTTACTCTGCTCTGTGAAAATATCTCATCGACTTGACAATCTGAATGAGGTCATTCCTTGACCCTTCAGTTGCTTGGCCTCCTTGCTAATACACTGTGTGACGGAGAATTGCTTCCAAAGTGTACAAACGATCAATAGAAAACAAACAGCAATTCTCGCTCTTCTCCAACCAACTTCCCACCCCTGCTCATTTCCAACATGGCTGATTGATTAGGACAACTTTAATAAAAAAAAAGTGGTTTTCTATTTAATTATACAGTGGGGATTTTGTTGGTTTTAACTTATAATCATTGCTGACAGCACGGATCAGTGTTCTACCACCAGCCTACATTTGACATTAGCTAAGTGGCTCCCTGCTGAGCTGGAGACCCTGAAATGGCATATTAAAAACTTACTTGAGAGTCTGGGGGTATGCACTGAATGATTGGAAGATTAGCGACCTGCAAAAGTCCCTCAGGAAATGATTGTCAAAAAATCGCCAGGCTGACGACTGTCCCATTTTAATTTCTCTTTCTTCTTTTGAATCTCACTTCAGGGGAAATGCTGAGCCAAGTCTAGTCCCATGCCAAAGCTTTCAGCATTAACAAAATTCATGAAAGTAAACCCCCTCAGTGCATGAACTGTGTTTTAAAATTAGCTGAGATTTCTGTGGTCTGCCGAAAGCTCTTGGTCTGCTGGGTGTAAAGGGGCAGAAGGGTAGAGTCACTTTAAATGTGATTTGCACAGTAGGACTAAGATAACTTAATACCTTGAGGAAGGGCCAAGGCCCCAAAATGTTGGTAATATCTCTTTACCTCCTTTGGATGCTGCAAGACCTGCTAAGTTCCTCTAGCATTTCTGTGTGTATTTTTAAGTGAAATTGCTGCAGTGCTGAGAGAGTTCCTGTTTCCTCCCCTTAAGGAAGGGCTCAGGCCCAAAACATCGATTATACATCTTTACCTCCTGTGGACACTGTGAGACCTACTCTTACTCCAGCAGTTCTGTATTTTTACTAATCACGGAGACTGCAGACATTCATGTTTCATCATGATAACTTGAGTCGACAACCATTTTATACAGGTTCCCCCACCCCACCCCAAGGCACATCGTCAATGGAATGGAAAGACTTGGAGGCAGAGGGGCTCAGTTCGTTCAGAGATACTAGCTTTCTATAATTCAAGGACAGAAATCAGTGGCCACTATATCAGGTTAAGTCAAGTCAACTTTAATTCATTGTTCATACCATGCTCACACGGTAGGACGAGATAGCATTTCTCCAGGAACACGGAGCATATTTACATAGATGTAAATTAAGAAAGCAGTTAACCCATTAAAATATTAAGGTCCTAAGAATGAATGTCCATGGTACACTATCCACATCTGTACTGGGAGTTCAGGGGCCTGATGGCTTGGGGGAAAAAATCTGTTTCCCACTCTGGACATAAAGGCCCAAGTGCTTTGGTACCTCCTGCCACATGGCAGAAGGGAGAACAGTTTACATGCAGGATGTATGGAGTCTTTCACAATGTTTATTGCTTTTCGCCTGCTTCGAGTGTAGTAGATGTCCTTCATGCTAGGAAGGGGTTCCCCAATGATCTTTTCCACTGTCCTCTGCAGGGTCTTGCAGTCTGAGGTGATACAGCTTCCAAACCAGGCGGTAATGCAGTTGAACAGGATGCTCTCAATACATCCTCTGTAGAATGTAGTGAGGATGGAGGGTGGGAGATTAACTTTCCTCAACCTTTGCAGGAAGTAAAGGTACTGCTGGGCTTTCTTGGCTATGGAGCTGGTGTGAAGAACCCAGGTGAGATTCTCCGCCAGGTGCACTCCGAGGAACTTGATTCTCTTGACGACCTCAGCGGTAGAGTCGTTAATGATCACGGCCCCTCCTGAAGTTGACAATCATCTCTTTGTTAAGCCATTGTATTTGGATTTTATAATTTCCAATGAAGTCAAGTTGGGAGAGTACAATAGATTCTCTCTACTGTAGCTCCTATGAGAGACTAGGTATGTGAGGCTTCATTATAACCTATACTGCTTGGTGAGACAGGCAAAGGTTTGGCTGGGTCCACAGCTATTATTACCTAAGTTGAATGGAACAGAAGGATAATTTAAAATCCAGCGCTACTTTAAGGGTAATTACCTCTGCCTTATCTCAGTCAGAGTTAATAACACTGGACAACAATTTTTTTTCAGAATGTTTGCTTCTTGAAATAAAATTGAGGATTATGATAGACAACATCAAGCTGAACATACAAATAATTTCAGATTTTCTGCATCACATAGGAAGTTGGAGAAACATTAATTTAACTTATATGAAATTTAGCATTAAGCGTATACTCGCCACAAACGTAAGAGAATGCAACGCAGCTGTTGTGATATTGATGAGATATTTTTGCTGTATTGAATCCTCCTAGTGTCAATGAATGCTATTGTTAAGTACACTCACTATGCTATTGCATGAAGAACATATACATCAACGTGCATTCTATCAATATTAATGTAATGCACAATACTTGTATATGTGATCTGCTTTATAGCCTGTTGGCATTTATCCTGACTAAGTCAACATTTGCATAGCTCCTGCACTGAGTGCATTCCCAGGTATGTTTAGACTGACCAAACCAACTTGCTTTGTAGGCAATATTAGATTTACAAGGTTGAAAGGTTGGAAAGATTGGACTTGTATGCTATGGAGTTTAGAAGGATGAGGGGAGACCTGATTGAGGTATATAAGATTATCAAGGGGATAGACAAGGTGAATTTAGATTACATGTTCCCAATGTTGGGAGAGACAAGGACTAGAGGGCATAGTTTAAGAATACAGGGAAGGCCCTTTAGGACAGAGATGAGGAGAATTTTTTTTTATCCATACAAGAGTGGATCTGTGGAATGCTTCGCTGCAGAGGGTGGTAGGGGCAGATTCACTGGATATGTTCAAAAGGGAGTTAGATAAGGCTCTTGTGGGCAGAGGAGTTAAGGGTTATGGGGATAAGGCAGGGAATGATTACTGACGGAGAATGATCTGCCATGATCTGAAAAATGGTGGTGCTGGCTTGACGGGCCATTTGGCCTATTCCAGCACCTATTGACTATTGTCTATAAAATACTAGTAGATATAAAATATTACAGGAAATCACAAAAATACACTATACCCTAAAAATTTTAAGGTGATTTTCGTGATCAGCAGCCTAAAATCCATAACACTACCCAATAGTGTTCAGGAAAAAAAATCTTAATTGTCTTGTGACATCAAACCCTCGTGCAAACATACTCATTCATGCACTTGCAGACAAGTTCATGGGAGCCAGGTATCAGAATTGGGATTCGAGAGATAGCTGAGGGCAAGAAGGGCTCCTGAACGGTCTTGGGCCTAGGGGTTTGGAGTTGCCAATGGATTGAACAGGAATATGTCTATGTGGGTGCAGAGGCTGTGGGAGCACTGGAGGTGAATCCACAGACACCCAGTGAATCTGAATGGATTCTCTTTTGTTTCTCCCTCTCTCGTATTGCACGGGGCCGTACAAATGGTGTCTCTTTCTCTGCCTTATAGCAAACAGAAAGCAATTTTGTGTAATATTACATATTACATATTACATATTACAATGTTCTGTACTATTACATGACAATAAAAATATCTCAAATCTCAATTTAGCATTTAAAGCTAAATTCTGGCTAGGAACCTTCAAAGCTAAAGGGGAGAGAGTAGTACAGTATCTACAGAAACAGTTCAGCACTGAAATGATCATCCATTAAATATTTCTCATCATTTTGCTGTAATAATAAATGTTCTGACCAAGTGCAGAATTATCTAACAGAATTATAATAATTACATTTGTTAGATTCTATAATAACATATCTTGTAATGATCTTAATTAGACTCTTCCAAGACTGGAAATTGATTTGTATAATTCAGTTTATTTTTGCTTCTCATTTCAGACATATGATGGAAGCTCCGAACAAAATTTAATCATTGAGTTAATTTGCTTCTTTGCTTTTATCTTACTTTATAATAAGACTTCTGCTGAATCTTGGGTTGTCTTTTGCAATTCAGCTGGCTCAGAGGTTGATGTGATTCTAGGTTTACCTTGGAACAGCTTTGAACCATGGGTATCAGGGAACCTTGGGGTCCAAATCCATACAATAAGGCAGATAGAAACTTGCTATGTGCAAACCGACTATCAAGTTTCCTACATTTCAACAGCAAATATACTTCAAAAGTTCCTCATTTGTTTTCTTGCTGTTGTGAAAGGTGCAATATTAATGCAAGACTCTTGTTAACCCTATTGGATGAACTTGCCTTGATAAAGATTCATTTAAATAGCTGCCCTCATTAATTTTGACCCATTAACTGACACTTAATAAACTGATGAGGTTTGAAATTTGGTTGCTAATCTGAGCTGCACAATCCCTCAGCTTCAATTAAATGAACTTATTTTCTTCCTTTATAAATTGAGAAAGGCTGTTTGAAGATCTTGTATGACGAGATTGGAGTGGGTGGTATCTTCCAGAAGGAAATTAAGCAGAGAGATGGCAAAGTATAAACGAAAGGGAATAGAAGTGGAATCTCTCAAGCCCAACACAGAAAATAAATGAGATCCTGAACTAATAAATGTTTTTCTGTTCCTGCAAGAGGTTATAAATATTTATTAGGGAAAGAAAAAAGACCAGAAATATTCAAGGCCCTGGGCTGTTTTCCGAAAATGGGCAATGTCCGTGCGTTATAATTAAAGTTGCCCTGAGCAATAAGAGTTGTTCTGGGGAAAAAAAATGTAATCTCACCAAATCCTTTGGCTGGTTTGACAAAGCATCAGTAAATCTGTAAAGGAAATTCTGAAGGGAAACGAAAGTCTATCAGTAGAAATACAAACCTCCAACCAAGGAGACACACTCTAATCAAATTCCTCAAACTCTAATGTGGCTGTGTTAATAACTGCATGTCATTCTGTTTCATTCCTCTCTCTGTCGAGTCCTGTTTAATCCTTCAAGATGCCGTAATTCATTGGTAAGCCTATAATATTTGCAGCAAATTGCATTTCTAATGCTCAGTGTACAAAGTGGGAAATAGGATTGGAGATTTTCTCAGAGCCTGGCTAAAATCCCCCCTTGTTGAGATAAAAAAAATGCACAAAATATTGGTGTGATTCTCCTCATAGATCTTCTCCCATGCCTACTCTCCACTTGCCTGCACAAGGTTTGGATCTGGAGCTCAGGTTGCCAATGGTTTGAACTGCAGAGCCTGTGGGAGTGCAGGAAGTGAATCCACGGACACTGAGTGACTCTGAATGGACTCTCGTTTGATTCTCTTTCTCCTATGTGTTAGGGGTGTCGGGCAATGTTCACGGCAACTCTTTGTTTGCCTTATAGCAGACATAAGCTGAAGTGTATCATGCATATTACATTTTTAATAAAAGAAACCTTGAACTTCAAGAGTAGTTCAGCACCATCTGGAACAAGGCACCCTCCATAAATGGAATCCCATCCAGCATCCAAAGGTTAACCATATAACCGTTTACAGCACGTTGACCACATTGTGGCTGCTGGGTGTTCAGCCTATGCATTGCACTCCAACACCACCTAAGTCTGCAACCTCTTCCACCAGAAGCTCCTGGGAACACTAACACACTGGACTCCACTCTGTGTCTTCTCCTCTGTTTTGCTCATCATTCTCACTTGGAAATCCATTGCTATTTCTTCCTCATTGCTGGGCAGCACAGTTGGTGTAGCAGTTTAGCGCAACGCCTTTACAGTGCCAGCAATCGGGATTGTGCTGTCTGTAAGGAGTTTGTCCCTGTATCTGCATTGGATTTCTCCGGGGGCTCTGGTTTTCACCCACCCTTCAAAAACATACTGGGGTGTCGGTCAATGGGGTGTAATTTAGGCGTCACGGACTCATAGGCCAAAATGGCTTGTTACAGTGCTGTAGAGTTCCACGGCATGGGAACAGGCCCTTTGTTCCAAACTGTCTGTGCTGACCAAGGAAGTTCCATCTCTCTGTGTTCAGCCCATATCTCACTAAACCAGTGGTTCTCAACCTTTTTTTTCCCACTCACATACCACTTTATGTAATCCCTTAGAGAACCTATGGAATCTCTGTGGTTAGTAAGGGATTACTTAAGGTGGCATGTGAGTGGAAAGAAGAGGTTGAGAACCACTGTTCTAAAAATGTCCTCTACAGATCATTCTTTTAATGCACTGAGTTGTTTTGAGCAAGAGCGTGGCAGCAAATTCAACAGCAAATTTCAATTCCTCGTCTTTCCAAGCACAGAAGTAGAGAAGACATGGTATGGGCCATTCTTTAATAGGTGTACCCAGTGACAATCCCTTTTCTCCATGTGGTTCTCACAACAAAATTGGTCTCACTTTGATTTTGACATTTTCTGGATAATTTACTGAGAAACTCCTCTATAAATAAACCGAGTAATTCACCGCTTGGACTCTCACAAGACAGTCATTGGTCTTGACTCAAAAAACACACAGAGAAGCTGGAGGAACAGCCGGTTTTGCAGCATCCATTGGAGGTAAAGATAGCATTACTGACATTTCAGGCCTGAGCCCTTCCTCAAGTATAAGCAATAAAACAGGCAGGCATCTGAATAAAGACTGAGAGAGAAAGGGGGAAGAAGGAAGAGGGAGGAGTCCAGGCCAAAAGGTGTTAACTGGATATGGTGAGAGAAGAGGTGGAATTGATTTTGGCTCTGTGACAGGAGACAGAGGGAAAAGAGAGAGAATTAGAACTAGAGGAAAGGAGACAGGGGGATGAAGGTGGGGGTGGTGGGTTTAATGGAAACTAGTGAAGTCGATGCCATCTGGTTGGAGTGTGTCTAGGCGGAGACTTGTCGGTCTGGAACCCCCCCCCCCCCTTTCTTTCCTAGTCTTTATTCAGATGACAGCCTGCTTTTTGATTCTAGCTTGAAGGTCTCAGGCCTGAAAGGTTGGTAATATACACCTACCTCATAAAGACGCTGTGAGTTCCTTCAGCATTTACTGTATGTTTTTACTACAATCACAGCATCTGCAGTCTTCTGAGTTTCACTTCATAGTTCTTGACTCACAAGATTATTGATTCCACTTGCCACCTGCTTCCTTTCGCCAGCCTTCATTCAGAATACATTTGGAACAAGGGATATATTGATATTTAAAGAGGTCAAAGGAGATGCTGATTACTAGTGTTGGACATTGCCAATTCAGGCTAGTGTCCACACAAGCCAACTTTGATTTCATAACAAATAATTAGTAATTACAGAGGAATGGGAACAAGCTTTGATCCTTCAACAACTAATCTCAGCCTGGATCTAACAAGCTGTCCCATTGAGAAGTTACTTCTGTCATCCCAGCTATTACTGGTTCAATGATTTCAGGAACCAAAGTTCTGTCTGAAGATCCTGGCCTGAGTTTTGGCTTTATTTTTTTTCTTCTAACTTACAATATTTTGCCAAAGTATTTATAATTGCCTGGGTGACAACTGTCTTTTTATCCCTGCGAAAGGAGAGCAGTGACTGAGGTTTGATCGCCAGAATACCCCAGAACAATCATGGAACGTGACAGTCTGTCCAATTAATGATTTCCACGAGAAGCTATATCGGAGCAGCAGGTAGTGCTGCTGTCTCACAGTTCCAGGGACCCAGGGTTCAATCCTCACCTCAGCTGCTGCACGTTTGGAGTTTGAATGTTTCCCCTGAGACCGAATCAGCTTCTCTTTCCCCTTTTACTTTGCAAAGATGCTCAGTTTGGCAAGTGAATGATTTATTGTAAATGAGAAAGTTTATTGTCATATACATTATACCATGTACACATGCACCAAAATTCTTACCTGCTGCAGCTAAACAGGTACTCTATATATGGTAAAAAAAAGAGATAATCCAGGTGGAAAAAAGTGAATTAGCAGTCTTGCAGACAGTCCTTTTGTGATGTCAGAACCGTCCATGATGAGTGTAATAAGGGAGGTTCAAGAGCTGTTGGAAAGAAAATGTTCTTGAACCTAGAGGTTCTAGTCTTCAGGCTTCTGTTCGATCTACCTGAAAGATCCCTAAGGTGGGTTGCATACCAAAGGGAACATCATGGGCATGTAAGAGTGAATGGGCTATGAGGAAATGTAGGGAGGAGGGATGAGATCGAAGGGATTAGTTTGAGAGCCAACATGTTCTTGACATGCTAATAGCTTTCTACATCTACACGCTACCTTAGAAAAGCCAGCTGACACATTAAATGACTTCACACTCTCTTCTCCCTCGTCCTGATGGGAAGAACATTCACAATCACAGACTCATAGATAGCACACTCATATACACACCGCACACTATAGCATGCAGGCAGAGTACACAGATTCATGGTCAGTTCACTCACATGTACCACAAGTACAAGGACAGTTTCTACCTGCTATCAGTCTCCTAAATGAACCTCACATCGGTAGAATGATGCTGTCCTTTCACCAAGCTCTCTGATGTGTCACTCTTTAATTATGCACTCTGTGTTATTTTTTATTTGTTAGATGCATGCAATTGGATAGCACACAGATGAACCTTTTCCCTGTACCTCAACAAGTGAGAATAAATTTTGACATGAAATTACTACGATTTTGGTTAGTTTGTTTCATGTGGTAACTTATTGTGTATGCATGTTGTAGTGGTGTGTGAGTGTGTGTTAGTGCACTGCCCATTAATATGTGTTTGTGATAATGTATCATCTTTGAGTGAGCAATACAGAACTGTGTGAGAGTGTACAATAAAACAATGTGTGGATACCCGATGGCCTACAACGTCTGAGAATGCAATTGCATACTGTCTGTGAGTTTCTGATTGAGAATTCTCTCCATGTATGTGATGGTGTATGGTATGTGAGAACACCGTCTTTGAGTCTGTGATTGTGTACTCTCTGCCTGTGTGATAGTGTGTGGTGTACATGAGAGGGTGCTGTCTACGAGTCTGTGATATTGCACTGAATCTGTCCATGTGGATGGAATGGGTGGAGATGAGCAAAATATTTATCTTTAATCTTTAAAAACACAATTTTACGATGGATCTGAGTAGATCAGTAGTTCAGTTTTATTGCTGTTACACACAGAACTCCAGTAGTTTCAATTTCACAAACAACAGAATTGAAATTCAAATGAAGTCATCAGGCTGGGCGCACAATAGTTCATCCCCTCTTGTCCCTGACATGGTTGTTGAAACCTCTAAGCGCATTGCTACTTTGTTTTTTGAAGTTTTTTGAATGAATACTGCAAATGCACAGAACAGGATTTTCATTGTTGGGTTTCTGATCTGAAATTTCTCCATGTTCATGTGGAGAAGCAATTCACATAATGGATACATCTGTGGAAATACTGCCCCAAAAAATGCAGCAATGGCTACAGAGCTTTATTCAGTAGCTTCAGTGAATCTGCTGGAACAGTTTCAGGCAGAAGTGACTGCAGGTTCCCTCATGGTTCTGCAGGATTCTTCTTCGATCCCCAAACCACAGCCCCAACCATTCTCCAACCACCAGTTCTATTCTGAAGGTGAAGAATACCCCTGTCACTGATTGTTGCCTCTTGTGGCCAAACGTACAGCAATAACTTGCTAATGGAGAGCAGCTACTCCTCGCACATGGGAGGAGCACACTGGCCGTTTCCCCATGCTTCAAACAAAATTCCTGTGTTGACCTTCCTCCAGCAGCAATTATATACATGGATTTTTACACACACTCACACACAAGCACTTACACACAAGCACTCACACACACACATGCACTCACATGCACACACACACACTTACACAAGCACATACACAGACACACACACAAGCACTCACACACACACACACTCAGACAAACACTCACTCACACACACACTCACATACACACACACTCACACACACACAAGCACTCACACACACATGCACTCACCTGCACACACACACTCACACACACACGCACACACAGACACACACAAGCACTCACACACTCACATACACACTCACTCACACACACACTCACACACTCACACACACTCACTTACACAAGCACACACAGACACACACACACACAAGCACTCACACACACACACAAGCACTCACACACACACTCACTCACACACTCTCACACACACTCACATACACACACACAAACACTCACATACACACACAATCACATACACACACACTCACATTCACACACAGACACACACACACACACACACACACATACACACACACACACACACACACACATACACACACACACACACACACACACACAAGCACTCACACACACACACTCTTCAGATGCCTGAATACAAAGGTGTGTGGGGCAAGGAAGGGGGAAGAACCGAGGCTAACAGGTTAAGAGTTCATGTGGATACAGGAGGTAGGAACAGAGAGGTATTGCGGGGGAGAGAGAACTGAGAAAGATGCTCTTTGAAATAAGAAGGGAAAGGAAGGGGCTGGGAGCTGGAAGAAGGGAGACAAGAGGGATGAGGAAATGTGAGAGGCTGGAGAGGGAGGTAACAAAGGGAGACATCAATATTGATGTAGTCTGATAGAAGATTGCCGAGATGGAATTAAAGATGTGGTTCATCCAATTTACAATGGCCTCAATGTGGCAGTACATAAGGCCACGGACAGACTTGTCAATGAGAATTGAAGTGGTTGGCCAATGGGGTGTCCTTACTGTGGCAGAGGACTCAAACATACTGCACACTAAAGCACACACAATGGTGATGTCCAGATATAAAAATAGATTGAAAAACACTCACACAAGCATATACATACATTGAGTGCTGTCATTTTAACACATGCAAAGATCTAGACACATGCATCACAATTCACACATACAGGCGGATCAATTAGTTTACAGTTATAGTCTATCTTTACAAGTACCTGTTCGACTGCAGCAAGTAAGAATTTCAGTGCATGTGTACATAGTGAAATGTATATGACATTCAACTCATTCTTATAATCATTACCCATCACAGCCACAGACCATTTTCGTACATGCTCTTATAGCCATACACAGACATGAGTCGAGACATGCTGCTGAGAAATGGATCAGAGGTCAAACCACAGGACCATAAGAGCGGCAGAGAGGATCACTGGAGTCTCCCTCACACCCTTCGACATGATCAACTGGGATCATTGGCTGAAAAGGCTGTGCAAAATCATGGAGGACCCCTTCCGCCCCACACACAGCATTTTTCTTTTATTTTGACATTGAGCACAGTGACAGGCCATTTTGGCTGACTAATCTGTGCCGCCCAATTTTACACCCAATTAACCTACATCACCCCCCTCCCCGGTATGTTTCAAACGGTGGGAAGAAACAGGAGCCCTTGGGCTCAAAACCCACACAGACACAAGGAGAATGAACAAACTCCTTACAGACAGTGCGGGTCTTGAACCCTGGTCATTATGGCTGGCACTGTAAAGGCATTGCACCAACCGTGCCACCCATCTTTCAGTTGTTCCCGTCGGGGAAGAGATCCAGGAGGATCAGAGCCAGCACGACCAGGCTGAGGAACAACTTCTTCCCACAGGCAGTGAGAATGTTGAATGACCCAAGGAACTGCTCACACTAACCATACGAGACTCTCATATTTAGGAAACAATATTTACTTATTTATTTGCCAATACCAGAGAATATTGTTTTATCAGTTGTACAAGCAAATGACAATAAAATTGACTTGACTTAAACACACATAGAGTATGGAATTATAATCTTTTTGATTATTTATTTATTGATTCCCTTTATACTAATTATCTCTTTCATTACAACATGTTATAGCAATACTATTATATCTTATTTAGCTGTGTGGCTGCAGCAAGTAAGAATGTCAGTACATTCTGTATATACATATACTCTTGTATATGACAATAAACTCTCATGCTCAGATGCAAACCTGTGAATATGTAGAAAAGCAGGAAAGCATTGGCATATAAACAAACCATAAAATCAGGCAGAGGAGTTTACAAGGTCTTATCTCATTTTATAAGATAATGATAACATTGTTATCTCAGCTTTGAGGTCCAATCCCTAATGAATGTGCATCAACCTATGCGAATAATAAGAATCACGAGAGGAAAGTCTGAAGTAAAAACACAATGCCGGAAAAACTCCGCCGTGTACTTTACATAGCAAAGATAAAGATACATAACCAGCCTTTTGCGCTTGAGCCCTTTATCAAGGTATGAACAAAATGTAGATGGGCACCCAAACAAAATAGTGGGGGAGAAGGGGGAGGGGAGGAGCACAATTCCAAAGACAGGAGGTAATTGGTGAATAAAGGAGGGAGGGCACTTTGGCAGGCAGCAGTCAGCAGCTGAGGAGTCAGGAGGTTCGGTGGGCGGGCTGCCGGGGCCCAGGTGACAGTCGGCGGCTCAGGAGTCGGGAGGTCAGGTGGGCAGGCGGCCGGGGCCCAGGAGCAATTTTATTTCGAAGTTTTGCAGTTCTGCCCGAAACATTAGTGATAACAGGCAGATGCACTGCAGGGCTAAATAGGTCTTTTTCAAAGATTTATTTTTGCACTTCTTTTATTCAGTTTGAATAAAGGAACCTGTGTGGAACTTGACCTGCACAACACAGCTGTGGTTATAAGCCATAATGAATAGGTAATCCTATATAATTCCAGTGTTCCCACGATCTTTGCACATCCCAGTCATTTTCCAATCCCCGACTGCACAGTTGTGTTTTCACAGGGAAAGCTGTTAAACATGTATGTCCTATTTGTATTTAAGATATCACGCCACCTTGTGTAAAAGTTCAGCTCTGGGGCATGTCATTCAAAACGGCCTCTCAAATCTGTACATTGTGCAGTGATGGACAGGAGGCAGTAACTTTGCTTCCCTGCTTCGACTTTTATCCTTTTACAGAATCATTCCGGGGTCCACCATCAACCAGTGCAGATAGCCTTGGAGAATTGGTGTATTCTGTGTGTAGGGGGAAGATGGAAGATTTCTTTTTAATTGCTCACGACAGCAACTTGCCCCCCAAAAAAATCCCACAAAGCTGCGCCTTTGAGCTGTTCATTTCCAACGACTTCTCGACCAGCTTACGACTATCTGTTGCCTTTCTCCTAAAAAATAATTGGAGGTGAGAGGACAGACATCCTAATCCGCAACATTTGCAAGCTTACCCTGCTCAGAGGTGCGGAGCATCCAAGGTGGGCCAGTCTTTGTAAGAGGAATGGCAAACACAGCGTTTGGAAAGGGATATGGGATGGTGGAGTGTGCTGATTGGCCACATGTACCAGTAAGATTACCTGGTTGTTATTGGGGATTTGTTTATTAAACTTACATTTTTAAAACTTTAATAAAAAAAATTAGACATACAGCGTGGTTACATGAGCCCGTGCTGCCCATTTACACCCAATTGACCTACAACCCCATACGATTTGAAGGGTGGGATTCTGATGTACTTGTCTAAGGGTATTTTAGATGTCTCTATTGTACCAGCTTTCACCATCACCACCCCGGCAATGCATTCCAGGCACCCACTACTCTCTGTGTAAAATTCTCCCCTAAACTTTCCTCCCTTCACTTTGTACAGATGTTCTTTAGTACATGCATAGAATATAGAAATCTACAGCACAGTACAGGCCCTTCGGCCCACAGTATTGTGCCAACACAATTAACTACTCTAACAAGCACCTAGAATTTCCCAGCTGCATAACCCTGTATTTCTCTCAGCTCCATGTACCTATCTAATAGTCTCTTGGAAGATCTTATTGTCCCTGCCTCCACCATCATTCTATGGACCCACCACTCTCTGTGTGAAGAACTTGCATCTTACAACATCACAAAATCACAAGGAAAAGGAACAGAAGCAGGCCATTTGGCCCATCGAGTCTGCTCCCTGAAACCTCCCTGAGCTAAACTGTTCTCGCGTCTAGTTCCAAGTTCCGGCCTCATCCCATAATTAGATACCTATCAATTTCCCCTTTAAACTCCCTGCCTCCACAGCTGCATGTAGCACAAATTCCACAAATCCACTACCCTCAGGCTAAAAAATTTTCTCCTCATCTCTGTTATAAATTGGAACTTTTAAAATTTTAAGACTGTGCCCTCTTGGCCTGGAATCACCCAGGGGAAGCATCTTATTTACATTCACTCCGTCCAATCCATTTATTATTCAAAATGTTTTCAAGAGATCCCCTTCGCTAAGCGTTCCTCATATGTTAGCCTTCTCATTCCTGGAATCATTCTGGTACCATCTACAGTACTTACACCTAAGCACCTTAAAACATGTATAACTTTAAAACTATGCCCCCCTCATGATAACCATTTCAGTCCTGTAAAAAAGTTGCTGGCCATCCACACGATTAATCCCTCTCTTTATCTTGTACACCTCTATCCGGCCACCTCTCAGTCTCAATCGCTCCAAGGAGAAATGACCAAGTGCATGCAACCCCTGTCTTGAACAGGGGAACCACATATGCAGCCCTCCAATCTTCTGGAACTTCTCTTGTCCTCAGCAATGAAGCAAAGATCATTGCCCGTGGCTCAAAAATCTCCTCGCTCGCTCGCTTCCCACAGTAGCCTTGGGTGAATTTCGTCTGGTCCTGGCGACTTATCAAACAAACTGCAAATATGCAAATTAATAATACAGTAAAACCCTGGTATCCAGCACCTATACGGATTGATAGATGCGAGTTTTCCAGTTGCTTGAGATGTACTCTTGCAAAGCCTAACGAATACACCTGGATTAACAATAAAGAGTTTAAAAGATAAAAGGCAAAAATATTATACTACATTGAACAAACTTGCATGAATATATAAACCTTAAAGCATTTTATTTGATTTTCAGTCATATTCTTTGAAAACATTTAACCATCACTGCATATGCAAGTTTCTCCCCCTCCACGAGGCCGCCCAAAAGATGAACAATAACATTATAGATAATTAACCAGCCTCCACCCCACCCTCCAACTTTACAATTAAAGCCTCTGACCAGAACAACTCTTACAAAGTGGGAATAAGGAGGCACTTTAAGAGATTCACCCCATCGGTGAGTGGCATCAACTGGCTCTTCATCTTGTGTGAAGCTGATTTATTCAATCACCATTTTATTCAAACAGCTGCAATGGGCAAAGCCCAACCAAGGCCCTCTGCTGGCTGAATATTGGCTCTCATCTTTACCAAAGGCTCGTGTGTTCCTTCAGAGAACATTTACTTTTACAAATTTAAACTTACTTATTCATTAACTATTATTTTATTCTTATTTAATTTAATATTTAAATTTAATTTCCACGATCTATTTTGCCGGTTGCTTGAATTCTGAATACTGGGGTTTTAGTGTATTAAGGTTGACAGATGACAAATTGACCAAACCCCAGAGAGTTGCCACAGTGCCATAACAATTCTTCAGGGCCATGTCCAGTTCACAGTCTTAGATAGCACATTGTGTTGAAGAGTAGCTTGGCTATTGTAAGGTAAAACATCATGAGATGGGAATGTGTAGGGAGTTACCCTGTACAGGGCAGTAACAAGAAGGGGAGGTGTCCTTGTACTCCTGTTAGGTAAAACATCATGAGATGGGACCGGAGAAGGAGTCACCCAGTACTAAGGAGTAACAGAATGCATCCTTGTACTTACAAGATAAGAGAGACATTGATGGATTGAGAGGCAGGAAGCTAGCAGGGAAAGGATAGCAACAGTTTTAGTCATTGGACAAGTAATGATATGATGATGTTCTAAGCATGTATCCAAGGGTATAAAAAATCACCATTTTGCTGATAACGGCAGAATGCATTCTCCGACTAACTTTGTTAGTCGCAAGTGTTACAATCCGGTAATAAAGAACAAAGAACCCTGATTTCGACTCAGCCTGGTGTTTGTCTCACTCATTCATGAACAAAGCAGACCTAACACTATGTAACATAACATAACATAACAATTTACAGCACGGAAACAGGCCATTAGGCCCTTCTAGTCCGCACCGAACCAAACACCCCTCTCTTGTCCCACCTCCCTGCACAATGCCCATAACCCTCCATCTTATTCTCATCCATATACCTGTCCAACCTTTTCTTAAATAATACAATTGACTCCGCCGCCACTATTTCTCCCGGAAGCTCATTCCACACGTCTACCACTCTCTGAGTAAAGAAATTCCCCCTCATGTTACCTCTAAACCTCTGCCCCTTAATTCTTAACTCATGTCCTCTTGTTTTAATCTTTCCTCCTCTTAACGGAAATAGTCTATCCACATCCACTCTGTCTATCCCTTTCATAATCTTAAATACTTCTATCAAACGCCCTCTCAACCTTCTACGCTCCAAAGAATAAAGACCTAATCTGTCCAATCTCTCCCTATACTCTAGATGCTTAAACCCAGGTAACATTCTGGTAAATCTTCTCTGCACTCTCTCCACTCTGTTTATATCCTTCCTATAATTAGACGACCAGAACTGCACACAGAACTCCAAATTAGGCCGCACCAACGTCTTATACAATCTCAACATCACCTCCCAACTCCTATATTCCATGCAATGATTGATAAAGGCCAGCATACTAAAAGCCTTCTTCACCACCCTATTCACGTGAGTTTCTACCTTCAGGGAACGATGTACCGTTACTCCTAAATCTTTCTGCTCTTCTGTATTCCTCAATGCTCTCCCATTTACCACGTATGTCCTGTTCTGATTCTTCTTACCAAAATGAAGCACCTCACACTTATCAGCATTAAATTCCATCTGCCATTTTTCAGCCCACTTTTCTAAGCAGCCCAAATCCCTCTGCAATCCTTGAAAACCTTCTTCATTATCCACTATTCCACCTATCTTAATATCGTCTGCATACTTACTAATCCAATTCCCCACCCCATCATCTAGATCATTAATGTATATAACGAACAACAATGGGCCCAATACAGATCCTTGAGGCACACCACTGGTCACCGGCCTCCAACCTGACAGACAATTATCCACTACCACTCTCTGGCCTCTCCCTTTCAGCCAATGTTCAATCCATTTGACTATCTCAAAATTTATACCTAAAGACTGCACCTTCTTAACTAACTAACTAATGTAACTAATGTTACATATTGAGTATGGACCTTTGGACTTGAAACTCTCCTAACCTTCATGCTGTACAGATTTTCGTCATTTCTTTACTTGCTCCCTCATGAAATGGTAAGAATAGTTTGCCTGGTCTGAGAAGCAACAGGTCTGAGTTACAAAGAGAGGATCTTTATTAACATGAGACCCCCATTGGGACTTCCCACACACACACATGCACACACACTGCCAATCAGCAGAATCTGCCCTTAACCATTACCCTTTAAATGATTCCAGGCTGCGTCTATTAAGGAACTTCAATGGGAGTGACTAAGCAATGACCTTAAAGAGACATATGCCTGCTTCATCAGCTAAATTAGCAAGTACTTTCCAGCAACGACTCAAGCAACAGGTCAAACTAAAGCAGCCATTTGGTTCGATCCCATCAGGTGTACCATATTTTGTTTTGGGCACCTCAATTAGGAAGAAAATTGGCCTTATATGAGGTAGGCCACACATTGAAAAGAGTGGAAAAGGATCATGATTTATAGATTGAACAGCAATTTTACCATTTTTTATTTGGTTTTATTACATTTCAGGCGATAACAGGCCCTTCCTGCTCCCAAGCCCATGCTGCCCAGTTACACACAATTAACCTACAACCCCTGTACGATTTGAAAAGTGGGTGGAAACCAGAGGATCTGGAGGAAACGGGGAGAACGTGCAAACTCCTCACAGACAGTGCCAGATTCGAACCCGGGTCGCTGGCTAACTGCTACGCTAACCATGCCACAATGATGTGCTCTTGTATATGACAGTAAACCCTCAGGTTAAAACGACCTTCACCTGGTGGGAAAATGAAGAATGAGAGAAGGTCATCATTAAATTAGGGCTGAGGCTTTTGGAAAGGAGCTCCACAATCACACAAAATAGCATAAACGTGAAAGACTGGGTCCATTTAATTGATCCTTCCCCATCTTGAGTGGTCACAGGATACAGCAAATAATCAAAGCAATGCTCAGGTAGGCACTTGGCCGATGCAGCCGAGTTGCACCGAGGAACCCGTTTCCACACAGACTAACTCAATTATTCTATGACTCTCTTGCAGTATGTAACTAAATGTTGAATGTCTTGTCCTTGTCCTTGCCAATAAATTACCAGGAAAATTTCTAGTTCTACCCAAAAGAGCCTGAAGGCAAATCCTCAATGTAAATGTCTGTCTACTGGAATGACTCTTCATCTTCAGCCCAGAGAGGAATAAGAGGTGATCTCACAGAAGACCAAAATATTGTTTAGAACTGGGACAAGGAGAATTCTATTTTTGGCATTGTCTACCTCAAAGAACTATGGATAATCAGTCACTGCAAATATCCTATGTAGACTTTTGGGGCATGTGCGATATGGGTATTGAAGGAGAACCAGTGATGATTGGCCATGAGTTTTTTTTAATGGCAGGGTAAGCACAAGGGGCCATTTTGAGTCCTTACTCTCCCAGATAAACCTCCTCAGCATCTACAGAAAAATCAGGGTGGTGATCAGGGATAGCGCATTGCTATTACAGTGCCAGTGACAAGGGTACAAATCTGCCGCTGTCTGTGAGGAGCTTGCACATTCTCTCCATTTCTTTGTGGGTTTCCTCCGGGGCTCTGATTTCCTGCCACCCTTCAAAATGTACGGGGTGGGGGTTGTAGGTCAATTGGGTGAAATTAGGGAGTTACTGTGCTTAATGTCTAAATTTAAAACTTAAATCAGAGATGGGCAGGACGTGCTAGAAGAATGTTTGATGGCAGAAAGTGATGGAGGGTTGACCAAGAGCAAACAGGCAAGTGGTAGACAGAAAAAGAGACTCAAAGTCATGGAACATCCCTGAAGAGTTTAAAAAGTGAGACACCCGACATCCCATTTGGCATTCCTGCGTAAAAGAGTAGAAGATGAAGAGACGAGAATGGAGGGGACAAAGATGAAGAGTGAATCTCAAAAATTGAGAACAGCATCCACCACCACCCCCCCCCCTCACCCCCTCTGGGGCCACAATGTCTAATAATATGATGAATGTAAAGAAAAATATGCACTGAGAGTTTTTATTTCTTGAAAATATTTTTATGAGGGATGGATAGTGTAGTGGTTAGCGCAATTCTATTACCGCGCCAGCAGGATTTGGATCCCGCGCTCTCTGTAAGGAGTTTGTACGTTCTCCCCGTATCTGCGTTGGTTTCCTCCGGGAGCTCCACCCTTCAAAACGTGCAGGGGTTGTAGGTTAATTGGATGTAATTGGGTGACACAGACCTGGAAGGGTACTTACTCTGCTGGCTGTCTAAATTTTTTTTTAGTTAAAATTTAATTGAAAAGATAAAGGGTGCTTCTGAAATCAACGAAAAAAAATTTTTTGTTTGTCAATGTGCTTCTTGTGGATTTTAAACGTGTAACAAAGAGACGAGGGCTGGATTTTTAAAAAATCTGAAGGCATAATGGTTAGTGCCATGCTATTACAGTGGCTGTGACCCATTTCAAACTCGGCGCTGTCTGTGAGGAGTTTGTATGTTCATCCCCTCTTTGCATGGGTTTCTTCCAGGAGCTTTGCTTTCTTCCTGTGTTCCAAAAATGAACTGGGTCGCTAGGTTAATTGATCACGTTGTGGGTGCATCTGGGCAGCACGGGCTCGTGGGTTGGAAGGGCCTGCTGGAGCACTGTTTCGCTAAAATTAAACAAAATTGAAAAAACAATACCAGGAAGCAGGAACACAAAGTAAAGAGGGAGACAGTTAGTTCCACAATTCATAAAAAACTGAAATCAGCTTCGGAACGTAAATATTGTTGCCCTATCTCATTTATTCAAAGTGCCCAGCTCCTAGTAAACTCTCTGTCCTTGACCCCATTTCCATCTCTACTCCCAAGGCAATAGAGTCAATCTCAAATCTCCATCAAAGGGCACCTTGTCAATAGCCCATCCAATTCTCTTCCTTTCCCCTCCCCTCACACACAACAAGCATTTCCCATTAAGCAGTGCGATCGAAGAATGATCTCAACAATGGGACTCCCGCCAGCCTTCACTTCAAGGCTAATCCCTGAAGGAAGCCGATCAATAGCACACGTCTGCACTGAAATCAAAGGAAAAAAATAAAGCCTGGAACACATCATAGTCTCTAAATAATACTCAGTGCAGCTCAGCAATACAGTTTATCTATTGGCAGTGGTGATAACTGATGCCCATTGTCCACTTTACTGAGTTACAAGACGAGACCAGTCGTCATCAAAAAAAGAGCACCTCTTTCACAGGATGTCTGTAATGGGATTGTAAATGAGTCACTGCCGGCCCTTAAGTGGAGGAGATCTCTACATGATGTATTCTTAAAATGGACAGGCTAATTCAGTAATTAGCCTGTCGGTCAAACTCATTTTGGATAGATCCTTAGGTCTTGAAGTCAAATAAGGATTATGAGGTAGCTAGCAGGTAAATGGCTAATCAATAGGTCATTTGTCTTCAGAGGAACATGGAGATTTATAATTATTGGGCTCGGCTGCTTTTAGTTGATGGGAATATTCACTTCAAAAGGGAGTTTGTGTATTTGGACCATTTTTACAAATCAAAACAAACTGATTGTGATCAATCAAAGGTGGTTCTCAGCCAGTTTCTTCAGCTGATATTTTCTCCCCGCCGAACAGACTTAGAACAGTTGTTCTCAACCTTTGTTTTCCCACTCTACAAGTTTGCCAATGACACCACAATTGTCGGCAGAATCACAGACAGCAATGAGGAGGCGTACAGGGGGGAGATAGAGCAGCTCTTTGGGTGGTGTCACAAAAACAACCTTGCGCTCAACATTAGCAAAACCAAGGAGATGATTGTGGACTTCAGGAGGAAGTCAGGGGAACACGACTCAGTCCTCATCGAGGACTCAGTAGTGGAGAGGGTCAAATTCCTGGGTGTCAACATCTCCGAGGATCTGTCCTGAGCCTCCGCGTTGATGCAATCATGGAGAAGACCAGCCAGCGGCTCTACTTTGTGAGGTGATTGAGGAGGTTCGGAATATCACCGAAGTCTCTCAAAAACTTCTACAGGTGTACTGTGGAGAGCATTCTGGCTGGTTGCATCACTGTCTGGTATGGAAGTGTCAACTCTCAAGGCAAGGAAAAACTCCAGAGGGTTGTTAACTCGGCCTGCGACATCACAGGCACCATCCAGGACATCTACATGAGACAGTGTCTTAAAAAAAGCAATCTCTATCCTCAAAGACCCCCATCACCCGGGCCATGCCCTCTTCACTCTGCTGCCATTGGGAAAAAAGTACAATTTTAAAGTGATCTAAAATATTAATTTCTCAAATTAAACTACGTTCTAAATTCCCACTGCTATTTAAAGATCGACTCCCATTGTGTGTTTATATTAACAGTCACAACCCCAATCTCATTCTGTAAGTTAAACCCACTTGTTCTGAATCCACAGGCATCTTTTTATGAACCTAAATTAGATTTTCCAGCAGTTTATTGAGTGCTGTTTAATTCACATTCAACAGAGAGCTTTGCACTATGGCTTGTTGAGATAACCTCGCTGTAAACTTATTTGTTTAGACTTTCAATAAACCCGCAGTCACTAAAATAAACAGATGAAAACTGCTAAAGATGGGAAACAAAATAAAATGATACATGGCAGGAGCTCAGAATTCAAGTAAGAACTAAAGTGTAAACTACAAAATGCTCTTAAATATTTTACTTTTTAATTAAAACAAGCTTAATTTGAAAGGTTAAAGTGAAGATTTGTTTAAATCACAATTTGACCTGAAATTATACAGCACACACACACACACCACAGGCACACTCTTATACATATACATACACACACTTGTGCACAAAGACTCACTCTTACAGACACAGACATACACTTGCACACACACTCTTGTGCACACACACTCACACATTGCAAAGCAACCCAATGTGTCTCCATTACGGATTCTCCCTGTCGAAGAATGAGACCATTCTGATCTTTGTTCTCCTTTCTCCCCATTTTGGTTGGTGTAGCAGTCAGCAGCGCCAGCGATCAGGACTGGGGTTTCAATCCAGCGCTGTCTGTAAGGAGTTTGTACGTACTCCCTATGTCTGCTTGGGTTTTTCCCAGGGGATCTGGATTTTTTTCCATCGTTCAAACTGTACTGGGGGTTGTAGGTCATTTGGGTGTAATTGGGCGGCACGGGCTTGTGGGCCGAAATGGCCTTTTAACTTGCTGTATGCCTACATTTAAATTTTAAAAATTTTAATTAAAAAAAATCTTTTTTTGTAGCAGGTGTGGAGGGTCAGCGTTGATCCTCCATTTGTGTTCTGGGATGAGGTCCCAATCAGCAGTTTACTCTCCTTGAGGAGTGAAGGACTCTTATTTTTCTTTAGACAATTCCCTTTATTCGTTACACAGGCCTGCGGGAGGTCCATCACCTTAATAGAGGATCCAGAAGCTTTCCAAAGATACAGATGCATGTTAACCAATCACAAAACAGGCTTCTCCCATGCGACAAGATTACTCTATCAGCATTAAGCTACACGCTACTTAGCTGCAAATTGCATCATTTTGTTGAATTAATCATGTAACCGGGTTCCCCCTTTTCTCAGGCTTTGTCGTTGCAGGTCGCCTGATCTGGGAAATCTCCAGGCTGGTGGAAACGTACTAGCTCAGCTGGGGTTGCCTGGTAACGCAAGTTGTGGGGGCCCTAACTTCTCTGTATAATTACAACCCTCTGCATTCTTTTACAAACCGGTGAAGCACATGTAGGCATTAATTGTCATTGATCTATCTACACATGGCAGACCCTGACTTCCACACAAGGCTCAACTGGCCAAAATTGACAGGAATGGGGACAATTTTAGAGTCACAGAATTGCTAAAGATTTAGGGTACACTCTGTCCATGCTGCCATTCTCATATCACCCTATACTAATCTCTTTAACCAACCCATGATCAAAGTCTTTAGCGCCTTGGGAATTTCTGTGCTCATCTGGATAATTCTTAAATGCTGTGAGAGTCTTTGCCTCCAGCACCTCCTCAGCGTGATTTTTTTTGTGTGCAAAAAATCATTTGGATCTTCTCCAAACCTTTTATCCCTTACCTAAAAGCAGAGGAAATTTGATCGTAATCCATTCCTTCCTTCTGTTTTCTCCCTCTCCACCTCACCCTTTCAGTCCTCTATTTTGTGAGGTGTTTAACAAGAGTAGGATATGTCCCATGAATTGTAGCTCCCTCCAGATTATTGAGGAGCAAAGGGACTTTGGATTAAAGTCTAACTATCTCTAAAGCCAACAGCACAGTAGATTGGGTGAGGAAGGCATACTGGCCCGAAACTTTGGTTACCCTTTGCTTCCTATAGATGCTGCATGGCCTTTGGAGTTTCTCCAGCACTTTGGTGTGTTACACTAAATTCTCAGCATCCGCAGACTTTCCGCTTGAATTCTTCGCAGGTTGCTTGCTTTCATTAACCAAGGCATAGAGAGAAGGTGCAGGAAGGTCTCCATACAATGTTCTAAAACATAGGTTAGGCCACAGTTAGAGTAGCGTGTGCAGTTGAGGACACCACGTTTATCAGAAGTATGTGATTGCACTGGCAGGAGTGCAAGGGGTGATTCCTCAAGATGTTGTCTGAGGTGGAATGCCTCAGTCACGCGGAAAGACTGCAAAAGTTTGTTTTCCCTGGAGCAGAAGAGGTTCATAATAGAGGTGGATTCAATTATGAGAGGCAAAATTAGGATAGATAGTGGGAGAGATGTCCAACGACAGGAGAACAAAGGTATTCGGTGAGGAGTAAGAGATTTGGAATGGATAACGTTTCCACCCCGAAGGGTTGTGCGATTGTGAGGGTACCCACCGGAGGGGGATAGTGGTACTCTCACAGCATTTAATAAGCATCTAGACAAGCACTTGATTTGCCAAGGCCAAGACTATGGATCAAATGCTGGCAATAGATGGGAACTTGCAGATCAACATAGACATGGAAAAATAAGGAAAGAAATGGAGCCAGTGACCAACGGTGACTTTCTGCAGGCTGTTACATAAAACTCAATCAGAGACTCATTTAAGGACCCTTACTTGTGCACTTTATTGATCTTCTTTTTGTTCTCCCTGTATTGCACGTTTGTTTACATCCATTATCTGTTTGCAGTTCTTTATTTGTTTACATGTTTTGCACTGTGTACAGTTTATTGTTTGCACTACCAAATAGTGGTAATTCTGCCGTGGCCTCAGGAAAAAGAATCATTGGGCTGTATGTGATGTCATGTATATTCTCTGACAATAACTGAACTCTGACATGATGTGCTAAAGGGTGTTTCAATGCTGCAACACCCCACATCTCCATTTTTTCCCCAGGTTAGTGTCAGGGGATACTGAGTGCATTGTGTACAGAATGCCCTGCCATTACTCACCAAGGTTAACTCAGCAGCCCATCCTGAACCTGTAGATTTTCTTGCTAAGAAGGACAGGGGCTTGGACATTTTGAACCTTCCCTGTGACCTATCACCCTGACTTGGAAATATATCTTTGGTCTTTCATTGTTGCCGGGTTAAAATTCTGGGACTACCCCCCACCATAATGGGCAGCACAGTTAGTGTAGTGGTTAGCACAAAGTACATACGGTGCCAGCGACCGGGGTTCAAATCGGATCAAGGGATTTGTACGCTCTCCCTTTGTTCGCATGGGTTTTCAACGGGTGGTCTGGTTTCCCCCCCCCACCCCCCCCCCCCCACCATTCCAAAATGTACCAGTGGTAAAAGGGTAAATTGGGTGTAAATGGGTTGCTCAGACTCATGGGCCCAAAGGGCCTGTAACTGTGCTAGAAGTCTAAATTTATTTAAAAAGTTTAAATTGTAATAACAGCACTCCATCTGTTTAAGGTGCCACCTTCTCAGTTACAGATGGATCATAGGTATGGTCTCACTCACAAATTAACAAAAAACTACACTGGGCTCTGGTTACGCTGCAATGTTCAACAATCTCAGTTGGAACCCATACTTTTATTGCCAGTCTCATTCCACACCAGATATCTATCCAGATGCTTTTAGACACAAGCGATCTTGGTCTTAACTCTGATGCCCGTGATCCGCTTCATCTCTAGTAAAGTCCAGTTGCCATGGAAACAGCCAATGTAACTGCAAATTGAAAACAAGTCATAGAAAATAATGAAGGTCAAATCTGCAAAAGTTTCATGCAATTTTCTTTGCTGTTTTCCAATTTAAATGACATGCATTAAAAATAACATGCGGTTGGCTCAATGACAGTGGTCAACCTTTAATTCAAATGGAATTTGTTGTTGCTACTTTTTTCATGCATAATTCGATGAGAGACAAAGAAAAAATCCTTCCAGCTTCAGAATTTGCTCGAGGGCTAGGTACTTAAACCACAATTTTTGTCCTGAAATGTACAATAATATACAACGGAAGTGCAGAGTGGAAGAGAGTTCCTATAAGAGAATTAGTCTCTGTCAGTAACTTTGAAGATCATTCGGAGGTCAATGTAATGCCAGTCGACACTGAGCTTAATAATCGGTGCTGTCTCCAGCTCCAGTGACCAGGGTTTGGTCCTGATTTCTGGTGCTGCCCATGTGGAGTTTGCATGTACATCTTGTGACCACATAGACTTCCTCTGCATTTCCTCTCATATTCCAAAGAACTAAAATTAGAATAAGATCTTGATCTAAGTCGATGGGAAAAGGAATGGTAGATGGTGATTAAGTCCAACTGAGTCAAAGCATGGCACCGTTTACACAGCAAATTGTTATGCCCTGGGGAGTGTGGTGGAACAGGGAGACCTGGGGGTGCAGGTGCATAGTTCCCCAAATGTGGCAACACAGGTGAACAGTATGGTGAAAGAGCCATTAGGCATGCCTGCCTTCATTAGTCAGAGTTAGGACATCATGTTACAACTGTACAAGACTTTGACAAGGCCACATGTGCAATATTGTGCAGCGCTCTGGTTGGCCAGCTATCGAATGGATGTCATTAAACTGAAAAGGCTGCAAAAAATTCTAGAGGATGTTACCAGGACTGGAGGGCTTCAGTTATATGGGGAGATTGGAGAGACAGGATTTTTTTTTTCCCTGCATCATAGGAGGCTGAGAGTTGACATTGTAGAGGTATACAAAATTATGAGGGGTTGTTATGTGTGAAGGGAAAGGTTCAGGGGGTTCAAAGAGCAACAGGTCTGGGCACAGGCTGAACACAGGAAGGATCTTTATTAAAATGCATGTAAGGAGATTGTAACAGGGATAACACACTTGTACTTCCAATTACAAACCACATCAGAGTTCACACTACCGATACTAGTGCACAGAGTTGTAACAGCCAAGGATTACATTACACTACCTGCTCACTGTTCCTTGTCTAATCTGGGCATGGTTCCAATGCTATCCAATAGCCCCAATCACTGTGTGGTGTACACTTACCGATTCCTCCACCATTGTCCATAGTTTGTGACTTGGAGTGGAGTGGAGCAGATTTTGTCTCAGGACTGAAGAGCAAAGAGCTACTGCATGTAGTATAAGTCCGGCTCAGGTAATGACGAGATAATTAAAGGGGCCAATGGTCAGGTGTGCACCAATGAGTGGGCAGAGTCCAACCTTGAGTGACAGGTGATGCGACATCCAACTAAGTTCCCGCCGGAGAGGTCATGTGACCCTCCACAATCCCACCAGGTTCCAGATGGAGGGGTCACATGATCCTCCACAATCCACACAACAGGGACATACTGTAATTGAGGTGAGATATCGTAGTCTTCTCCCCAAGGCAGGGCGGTCTTAAACTAAAGCACGCAGGTTCAAAGATTTGAGGGTTTCAAGGGATTTGAGGAGCAATTTATTTCACAAAGAAAGTGGGGTTGCCAGAGGAAGAGACAGAAGCAGGTACAATGATGGCATTTAAAGGTCATTTGGACGGGGGCATGTTTAGCAAACGGTGAGAGGGATGCGGGAGCAGGCAAGTGAGACCAATTCAGATAGGCAACTTGGTCCACATAAATGTGATGCCAAAGAGCCTGTTTCCATGCTGTGAAGCCTCAGGACTTTTCCATGCTGTGAAGCCTCAAGACTGACTCCATGACTCTGTGGTGTGGGTGTGTGCTCGATAGACTGTACAGTCTCGGGCCGAAGGGCCTGTTTCGGTGCTACATGACTTTACCAATCTATCATGTCACTTCCTCAAATTTTAAGGAGAATTATATATTAACATCCTATTACTCCACTATTTTTTCTATACAATGCAAACCTTTTTGAAATATTTATAACGTTTGAAAGTTACAGCATGTCCATCAAACGCAACACACCCTGGCTGTCAGTTTAATTGGAACAGTTGTTTTTATATTAATGCTTTGGCACCTTGACAAACAGCAGAACTTAAATCCCTCCAATGCAACTGTAGCCAAATGTTTCATAGGTTAAAAGTTGAACAAAAAACAATTTTCTCTTTTATTCCATAATCCCGAGGCTGCTTCACACAGCTTTTAGGTAAGATCACCTTACAAGTTTATTGGTGGTCTACTCACACACGTTTGTTAGCTATTCAAGTCAATGAGTCACCAGTAGAAATTAATATGATTATAAGTTTCACCAGCACTAATCTTTCCTTTGATTTCCATTCCAATCCCTCAGGTAGTGCTCAGCAGACATGATTCAGAGTCTGGGCGGAAGGACAAAGTACATCTTGCTGCAGGCGTTTGTGAGAGAGAGAGTTTGTGAACGTAAGTGAATGAGGAAGAATGAAATTGATGTGGAGAAGGTGTGCTGTGGCAGACAGCAGAAGTGTGAGAAAGGAAATTCTCAAAGCACAGTCAAGGGCGAGAGGGGTTGCAGATTCCTGGGAAGTAGAGGACTGACGCAGGGGACCAGAAAACAGGGAGGCCATTCCCCATTTGAGAAGAAACAGAGGAGATGACCCATGGGACGGTGACCATGGCGTGACAATGTTAAGTAAGCAGTGGTTTCAAGGTGCAAAGCTAAGAAAGGGCATTTAGTCGGATTTGGCAATGGTCTCCACCTGGGAAAGCGGTGTACCATTTATGATGGAACAGATTTAGTGTAGCTTCCACATCCTGGGAAGGATTTTGCCTGTGTGGACATTGTGGATACACTTCCACGATGATGGACACGTTGTTTGTGTAGATGTCATGTGGAAGTGAGAGTGCATTGAGGATGGTCACCGTCTTCCTGTGGCTCAGCCTGTCAAATCAATCCCTGAATTCATGTTCAATGTCAGCGAAGTTAAGGCTAAGAGCATGTGAAGCAGGAAATTGAGAATATATCTCGCCTGCATTGAGTCTGAGCTGACATGAGATTGGATCAACCAATCTAAGGAGGGGAGGTGATGTGTGAAAGGATCGATGCATCTATTGGTAATTGTCCCCATTAAAGCTGTTTGTCTGGAAAGTTCAGAGCAAAGCAAGGTGACATTTACTGTCCATCCAATTCTCCACCCTTCGCTTTCATCAAACGGCTGCCACCCTCCACCACAGACATAGTCATGCCAAGAACAGAATCAAGATAAAGATATCCTCTGCTACTCTGGTGGTTGTCTAAAGGGAGTCTTCAACTTGACTGACAGAAAATGTCACTGCTCATTTTCTAGGGAAACTGCTAATTATACTATCTCCCAAGAGATTGAGAAATTAGGCTTGTATCATTTAATAAGTCACCTCATCAAACTTTGTCTTCAGAAAGATATTTATTTTATTGGAGATCACCTTGAAAAGAAAAGCTAGCTTTTCTTGTTACTGACTACAATATTATTAGAATTGTATCAGAACATTCAAGACAAAGGTGGGAGACAGATTTAAAAATAAATCTTTAAGAGAGAACGTGGTCAGAACTTTGTAAAGACAGTATGACTAATACAATCAATGTCCATTACAGAATGGTACAATATAATTTTTTTTACATCAATTATATTTTACACCTCAGAAATTAAATGGATTAAATTCTAATTTTTCAGATAAATGCTTTAGATGTAATAAGGAAATAGGTTCTTTTTTTACATTCTGCTTGGGAATGTTCAAAATTAAGATGCTTTTGGGGAGAATTTGGTTGATCCTTAGAAAGAGTTACAGAAGTCATTTCCTCAAGATCCAAATATTTTTTAACTTGGGAATTTATTTGATACTGAATTGAAATTGAAATATCAAAAAGAATCTGTTAAAATAGCCTGAGCGGTAGCTAGAAAATGTGTGGCAGTAACTTGGAAGTCAAATGTGTATTTGGGAATGGCTCAATGGCCATAATGAAATAGGAAGTTTTACACCACTTGAAAAGATTTCATATAATTTACAGAATAAGTTTGAAGTTCTTCAAAAGTTTTGGGAACCATATTTTTAAATTGTAGGAATCAGGTTGTAATCATCCATCCTGAATCTTCCGACTCCTAAAATCAAGATATGTTTTGTATTTGTTGATAGCTTTGATAATTTTGATATTACTTAAATAATATCCAGATGTTTTCTTCTTTCTTTTTTTTCCCTTATTTTCTTTGAGGCTAATTTTTATTTGGGGGCGGGGTGGAGGGGGGTTACATCATTAATCACTATGTATTAATTTTTAATATCTGTAATGACAATCTATATATAATCATTAATGCATACGTAGTAATTAAATAAAATTTTTTAAGCAAATGGTATCAGAACAGTGAGAGCATGGATTTCACCCTTCACCTTGAGCTCAGCTGTCTGTGGAGGACCAATGGATAGAGGCAGTAATTATTCATTCACCTTCCACAATGTGGGTATCTGCAGAAGGGCAAGAGTTTATTGTCCACACGAAATTATCCATGAGAAAGTCAAGTTGACTCACTGCAATACTTCTCTTGTGCTGCTTGGGAGGAGGTTCCAACTAGGAATCCAGCGAGCATATAGGAAGAGCAGTAAAACACACACAGAAATGCTGGAGGAACTCAGCTGGCCTCGTAGCTTCCACAGGAGGCAAAGATATATCACTGACATTTCAGGCCTGAGCCCTTCTTCAAGGTATAATCAAAGAACAGGAAGGCAGCACATTTACCAGAAGGATGTATACTTAGATGAGAACCTTCAGGTGATGGACATCCTATGGGCTAGAAGTCCTTGACCTTGAAGATGATTACCTGAAGGAAGCAGCTTTGAATATGTGATTACAGACACAATGATAATCAAAAGATTTATAACGAACATGTGCATTAAGCTGCAAGATAAGGAAAATGAAATAAACTATGAACCTAAGCAGAAGTGGGAAAAGGATCTAAACATAAAGATAAAAAATGAAGTATGGGAAAAGTTATGTTCTGGAACTGTGAAGAATACAATAAACACAAGGTTACGCATGATACAGTGTAATTGGTTACACAGGGTATATGTTACTCCTCAAAAATTTTTAAAAATGGGATTCAACATTATCGGATAGATGTTTTCTCTGTAAGAAGGAAATGGGAACAACATTACATGCAACTTGGGCATGTACGAAAGTGAATACGTTTTGGGAAGAATTATATCAGATACTAAATAAAATTACAAAAAATAACATACCAAAAAAAACAGATATTTATTTTAAGTAACATAAGGAATAAAGAATTAGGCCTCAAATTGGATAAAGTGCAAAAAAGATTTATTATGATAGCCTTAGCTGTAGCAAAAAAATGTATAATGTCAACTTGGAAAATGGAAGAGAGTATGAGTATACAGCAATGGTACATGGAAATGAATAAATGTATTCCATTGGAAAAAATAACATATAATTTAAAAAAATAAAGTCACAATGTTTGAACAAATTTGGGAACCGTACATGGAACATATCAGAGAGAGCTTGCCTACGACCTCCATCCCCTAAAATGAGAATGAAAATGATAAGAAGACAAAACAACTAGATTCAGTGTGTAATAAATAGATGACGCATTTTTCTTGTTTATTTTCATTTGTGTGAAGATATTGTTTTATGGTTTTATTGTATTGTATATGTTGAATATTTATGGGTTTTGGAGGGAGGTGGGTAGAGGAGAGGGAGAGAAAGGGGAATAAAAGGGAGAAAAAATCACTGTATAAATTTAATGAAAAACGTTTGTACATATTTTGGATGATATGGTTCATAGTGTGAAAAATAAAAATTATTTAAAAAAAGATGGATATGATGAGGTTTGAAGATGCTGTCAGGGTAGATTGAGAGTGTAATTGTAGTGTGTTTTGTGGATGGTACATAATGCAGTGAATGTGTGCGATTGGTCAAGAGAATGATCATCTATAGGAGAGAATGAGGCACTAATCTAGTGGCCTGCTTTATCCTGGATGGTATTGAGCACCTTGAGAGGTCTTGGAGCTGCTCTCATTCAGGCAAGTACAGCATATTCCATCACCATCCTGACTTGTGCCTTGTGGATGATGGAAAAGCTTAAGGCAGTGGAGATGAGTCTCTCACCATAGCATGCACAGTTTGGCCTGGTCTTGTGGCTACAATAGCCATGCGGTTAGTACACTTGAATTTATCAATGGTGACCATCAAGATACTGATGGCTTGGTTTTGCCATTGAATAGTTAGGGGTTGGCAGTTCGACTTTTTTCATGTCGGAGATGATCACTGATTGGAACTTCCGTGGCACAAATGTCAGCTTATGTCTGTGTGGAGGAGTCTCACATTCATTACCTGTTTACTGTTCCTTATTTGTTTACAGGTATATGCTTTGTACAATTTTGTTTTTTGCACTGCCAATAAATGGCAATTCTGCCTCTCCCACAGAAAAAAAGAATCTCAGGGTGGTATGTGATGTCATGTTTGTACTCTGACAATAGATCTGAAATCTAAATCAAAACTAAATCTAATCCATTGCATGGGAAAAGCATAGGAGACGACTCTGCAGGTCGCTGACCATGATAGCAGACCAGCGAGGAATTCAGCAGCTGAAGGACCCATGCAGGCTGCAGGTTGTTGATGACTTCCAGTTAGTTGAAGGACTATAACATGACGTGGCCAACTGGCTCACGGGAACCAGGTATCGGATCCGGGATTCGAGATGGTACTGAGGACAAGAAGGCTTTGGATCTGGACCTCGGGTGGCCAATGGATAGAACAGGGGTCTGTGCAGCTGTAGAGGCTGTGGGAGAGTGGAGGCAAATCCACGGACACTCAGTAACCTTGAAGGGACTCTTTTGTTTCTCTTTCTCGTACTGAACGAGGTGCCAGGCAATGCTAATAGAACTCCATCTGCCTTCGTGTAATATTACATTTTATTACATGACAATAAATGAATATTAAATCTTGATACCACCGATGAGTTCCCAAAATTAAAGAGTACAGTCCAAAAGGCAGATAAGGAATACCAAAATTGACTGGCCTTGATATCCAATGGGTTAGAGAGAGGATGAGAGTATAATGTGTTGCTAAACTCTATCTGTGAGGGAGAGAAGCTGTAAGATCATGGTGGTGAATCTCTAGGAATGTCTATGGTTGAGGGTTATGGAGGTTGGATTCATTAAAGGGTATTTAAAGAAGTAGATACATTTTAAAAATATTAGGGAATGGAGAGAACAGAGGAGATGAGGCCTGGGATATATCAGCTATGATCACACCGAGTGGTGTCTTCTCAGATTTTTTAACTTTTTTGCTTTAGAAACTATTTTCATTGAGTAATAGATGCAGACAAAATGCATGTCACTATGGCAGCACCACCAGACTGCGGAACAGGTTCTTCCCACGGGCAGTGAGAATGCTGAACGATCAAAGGAACTGCTCATGTTAACCATCTGAGACTCTCATATTTCCATAACAGTATTTATTTTTTATTTGTATAGATAAATACTTGTCCTGCGTACATATTGTTTGTCTATTTGTGTGCTATGTTTGGTTGGGTGTCTGCATGTTTTACACTGAGGACCGGAGAATGTTGTTACCTTGAGTTGAATTTGTGCAATCACATGATAATAAATTTGACTTGTGGCCTTAGCACAGATAGGCTGTAGCCTTACTCGAGATATACATCCAGATATACACTCCTGGCTGCAGTGTGTCCACAACACTAGATTGGGTGCAGTGAGTCAATTGCACAGCATCTCTCACTAAGCAGACAGAACTTTGCAATATTCTGTCAGACCAAAATTATTTCAACACAGGTTTTGAAGTATACCACAACCACCTGACTCATGGTATATATTGTAAGTCCACCACATTTATTCTGCAAAGTAACATTTTCACTTCAATGCCAAGCTGTCACAGTGAAACTGGGGTGTGATGGCCGGACCAATGTCAAGGTGAACCGTAGTTAAAGCATTTACTCCAGGGAATTACCATCCAATATATTCTGGTAACAGGCTGATTGATGTTCTGTGTAAAGAAAGTGGCCACTTTACAACTGCTTAGAATTGATAACGGCATGGTTGGCGTAGCGGTTAGTACAACGCCTTTACGGTGCCAGCGATCAGGACCAGTGTTCAAATCCCACATTGTCTGCCCATACATTCTCCCCGTGTCTGTATGGGTTTTCTCCAGAGGCTCTGGTTTTCCCGTTCGAAACTTACTGGGGGTGTAGATTAATTGGGTGTAATTGGGTGGCATGGATTCATGGGGTGAAATGGCCTGTTACCGTGTTGTATAACTAATTTTTTTTTAATTAAAAATTACACTGAACAACAGAATGAATGACAATACAAATGTAGAAAAAAAAGCCAGGCACTATTTTTTTTGCACTTCTTGTGTTAATTAGTTTGAATTCATTTATATTTGATCTTCAGATAAATCATACATGTTAATTTTTGGTTAAAGCTGAGCTGGTCAGGCCTATTTCCTTCTTGATTTAGAAAGTGCTGGATGTGGGGCCCATACCAGATACTTGACTGCAAAAATAAATCCTGGCAATTGTTGTCCACCTCAGAAAGCATTGTATAATCCTGATTATCCGATTGTTGGGGGGGGGGGGGTGCGGGGGTCAGCCTTAACTTGTCATCCAACTCCTTTCACTTAAAATAAAGACTCGGCAGGTCAAACAGTGTCTTTCATATAGCAAAGATAAAGATCCATAACCGGCGTTACGGGCTTGAGCCCTTCATCAAAGAATGGAAAAATGTCAGTAGTCATCCAAATACTTAATTACGTGTTTTATTTTTACTTCGCTTCACTTAAACAAGGCTTGAGCACGAGAGATAGAAATGCTTTTATATTATCGGTTTCAGTGCTTGTGGGAAAAATTATGTGCAGGGATATGGTCAGTTCAGATCTGCAGGGAACTGTGGAAACATGGATAGTTTATTGCACCTAATAAAACGCACCCAGGCTTTGATTCTCATAAACCCCTTAACCCTCTGGCTGTATAAAAAAGAAGAATTAGGGTGCTTGAGCTGCATCACGCCTCGTATCCTGTAGAAAGCAGGAGGGGGTGAAGCTGCAATGCTCTGCCAGCCGTGGCCTATCTGAACTCAAGTTTCAAGCCATGAATGTCCCTGTCTTCTTCTTTAGGAAGTCTCAGATCAAAAAGAGATGTTCTAGTCCGGCACCAATATCATGAGAAACAGATTCATGCAAGCAAAGCTGCAGGGACTCACCAGCAGTACCCACAGGGTGAAATGGACAGTCAACGCTTTTGGCAAGACCCTTTGTTGAGACTAAATTAGGAAGGGGAAGCAGGAAGCATAAAACGGAGCAGGTTGGGAAGGGCCAAGAGGTAAATGAAGGTGGAAGAGGTGGGGTGAGGGGACAGATAGGGGAGAAGACCACTTGGGTGGAAGGGGAAGGGGGAGAATGGGAACCAGTGAAGGTCACATCAGGTATAAACAGACTGCCTGGTTATCATAATCTTGTTGTCCGTGGGAGCTTGCTGTGTGGACATTGTCAGCCACACCAGCACTCCATTGGTTTGACGGTGATTTGAAAATAAGCTGAAACACATGTGAAATGTTTTCTACAAATGGAAAATCTTTTTGCCTTATTTGTTGTGAAGTATTTGATGACAGGCTTTGGAGTTATTCCCTTCATTTTCATGATTTGGACACTGCTTATATTTATAGGAAGGATGTGATGGCGCCAGGCAGGGTCCAGAAAAGATTCCTGAGACTGGTTCCTGGAAAGAGCGAATACAAGGATGAAGGAGGAAGGCTGGTCAGGAAAGAGACAATTGACAGAAAATTTGATAGAAGGATGTTAAATGATGAGGGTCTGGACAAAACGGATCGTGGGAACTTCTTTCGTTTGGTGCCTGATCTGAGGTGAAAGGTCATCAAAGGGGAAGAGCATAAAAAGTGACGTGAGGAACAAACGAGTCTGGAATGTGTGGTGGAGGTGAGTTTTGGATATCATTCAGTATGTGGTAAAGAAAAATTGACAAGTTTATGAGACAGGACTGGAGGAATGGAATTTCTCTGCTGGAGGAGGACATTTTTACATCAAAAAAAATGTAGACATTCAACATGGTAACAGGCCCTTTCGGCCCACGAGCCCATGCTGTCCCAATTGACCAACCCCCTCCCCCCCCATACGTTTTTGAACAGTGAGAGGAAATCGGAGCACCTGGAGGATACCCATGCAGACATGGGGAGAACGTGCAAACTCCTTACAGACAGCGCCAGATTCAAACCCCAGACATTGGCACTATTACGGCATCAAGGTGACTGTCATCCTAACTGGGGCACTCTTGATATGGCCTTGTTCTATGCTATCACTATTCTATGATTCTATGGATCTATGAACTATGCACATGCTCCCTCACCCTGCCAAAACCTCTCCAGAACTGGAAATTGCCAAAAGCAGTTCTTGAGAAAGCAATAAATATTAGTATTTCCAGTACTAACTATTGTTCTTAGAACAACTTGTATGCATGCAGACACTCTAATGTCGTAATGAGATGGTTCACAGGAAGATTATTGGACAGGATCTGATGGATGGCAGGGAACTGGGTCAAAGAGGTCAGGTGTCAGGAGAATTTAAAAGAGGAGAAGGAGTGAATTTTCAGCGCTTGAGTGCAGAAGATGCTGGCACTGATGAACCTCAAGAAATCAATGATTGGAGGTGTCTAGAGACCCCCAGAGAATCCCAGGGCTGAAAATGTTCCAGAAAACAGTTCCTGTTGGAAACTAGTGAAGTTGAGAGATAACAGATTAATATGCATGTTCATCAACTTAGTTATTAAACAAGTAGATCCAACCAGCCAGAAGTTTACTGAAATAAGGATTGAGTATGGAAAAATGTTGAAAGTCACCTGTAAAACATTTTCATTCCAATATTATCTTTCACAGGAAAGAGGCTTGTTTGAACAACACAGGAGACAGTATTTTGTTGAGTGAAAGATAAAAATATCCTGTTCAGATGAGGGGCTTATTGTAACCCCAACCCTTGTGTAACACAGGTAATATTGGACAGACAAAAATTATCCCACCACTCAAGGAAATATTTGCTCCACAAAACCTCATGGTATTTCTCCTCTATTGCACAATTTCACATCAGAGAGCCAAATACCTTTGACCTCATTCAGTTTTGTAGTGTTTTGTGTGTGTGTGTGTGTGTGTGTGTGTGTCTGTGTGTGAGTGCATGTTTATGTGTGTGCATGGGTGTGAGTGTATGTGTGTATGACTGTGTGTGAGTGTATGTGTTTATGAGCTTGTGTGTGTGTGTGCATGTGTGTGAGTATGTGTGTGTGATGGTGAGGGAGGGAGTGAGAGTGGAGAAAGTGAGACAAAGAGGGAGAGAAATTAAGTATGAGAGAGAGAGAGGAGGGAAAGAGAAAAAGAGATAGAAAGTGTAATGCGCGTCGAAAGAACCAAAGGCTTATTGATCCAAACCAAGGCTTTTATTAACTAAAAGACTGGAGCATATTGCAAGTAGGTCGACCAGTCCAGAATGACCTGGTCTGGCTAGGAGCAACCCTTTAAGGCCTGCCAGTAGGTGTGGCTACACTCTCAGCCAATCACAGTCATCCTACACTACCATCTGACACATTGGTGATAGAATCTGGACTATCACAGAAAGGAGAAAGAAAAGAGATAGACGGGAGGAAGAAAGAGAGAGAATGGATTCTGATGGAAACATTTCAGTGCAGGTCAGAGACAGGCTCGAAGCAAAGAATGATATCCAGAAGGAACCTTTCATGTGGCCTAAGGGGTCTGACTGTAATGTTATCAAGAAAGCCAGAAACAGTGGGTTCTTTTATAGAGTTAAAAAATGCAACTGTAAAGGCGGAGGTTCTCCGTCCCCACGTCACTGACCCTACCTTCCGTGATGCTCCGTAAATTACTCCCAGATGCCAACTCCGATCCTTCCAGGAGGTAGTTCCAGTGGTGGACCGGAGCACTCTACCTTGCTTCAGAAATGTACTGCTGCTGAAGGCAGCTGGCTAGGGACAGGCTGATGATGCCATCAGTCTGCGACCCAGGACCTAGTTGCGTCAAGTCCAGTGCCGATTACGGAAGAAACACACAACAATATTTACTTTCTGTTATGTACATGGATTAAATGGTTAATGTTTCAGGATGGGTGGGGTGAGAGTCCTACAGAATTTACCTGCATGTTTGCATGGGATTGAAATGGCCACTTCTCCACGTCCAGCACTGAACCGGAGGCCCAGGACCGGGCAGAAGAATGATCAATGGCCATCTTCCCAGAGCTGTTCCAACTACGCGGGGGATTATGGGTAACAAAGAAGGCCATTACTTGCCACGTATTTAAGCCGTCATGTTGACGGGCGGTGCCACGGCATCAGTTTCCCTGGCTACATCGGCTCCGGAGGTCGTAAAAGCGGCGCAAGAGCAGCCTTTTAGGGCTGCCGTATAAAAAGGTAAGTTCAGATTTGTCTTCGCGGATGGAGCCGGCCTTGAACTGGAGGCCCGGCATAAAAACACCCACAGAAACCAGAAGAATTTATGTATCACGCTGGCAGACCATCAGCCTGGGGCTTTTCCAGTTTGGTAAAGGGATTTTGCATGGACTCAAAGGGCCGCAATGGCCCGTTTCTGTCCTGTAATTGTTATATGGTTATATGAGGGGATGAGATTGGGAGTGAGAGTAAATGGGACTTGCAAAGAGAAAGAGAAAAGAGAGAGAGAGAGAGAGAGAAGGAGAGGGGGAAGAAAGTGAGAGAGAGAAAAAAGAGAGAGGGGAGAGGCAGAGGGAAAAGAAACTGGGGTAATCAATTACAGAACTTACATTGACCTGTCCAAGATCTGTTCATTACAGTCATGGGGAGCATGGATAAGAGACGTGTAGGGCACACCCTGTCCTGGAATGAGTTGATAATATTTGTTAACACTGTGCCCAGTATTAAATGAAAGCTGCGTGGGAAAAGGCTGGAATCAGAACACAATGAGGTAATCCAGTTCCTTCCCACTTTTTAAGCCACCCACTGACAACAGTGATACAATACTTTCTCTTTCTTCTATTATTCAGTGTTTGAGGTTTATTTGTTATATTTTATTGCACCTTTTAGTTCCCAGGCAGAAAACTAAATTGTACAACTCAGATGTTACTTGTGAACAAATGCTTCAGAAGGTAACTTGGGGAGGATTGGTCACAACTAAGGCATTTTTACAAATGAATTGGGAATATTAAATTGTAAGTAATGATCTGAATACCCTTGTTGACCAAAAAAAAAGCTTTTATCTGCCAATTTTCTTGTCCGGGAAGGATGAGGTACGATTGAACCCCTGGTATTCGGCACTTACGGGGATGAGTGAATTTCCTGGTTGCTTGAGACTGCACATTGATGAATGGAGAACTAAAGGCGAGGCTCGCCAATTTTAAACATATTTTCTGCAATTTTTTTTGCTGGTTGCTTGAATTCCAGATAACTGTGATATTACTATATATTAAAAAATTCTCCTAAATGATGCCCTATAAAGGTTTGCCAGACTTGTGTAGATCAGCAGGTGGTCTGGTGTTGAGAAGCTCCTTCCTTCTGGTCTGATGTAGTTAATGTAGGGGATTAAATTTGTCCTTGCCTTGCTAGTCTTTACAGGGTGCAGAGGTGACAGTTGTTAGTTGTACTCACCTCCCATGTCTTGGGTTCTACAGTGGTCAATAGAGCTCATTCTCACAAGATAAACAGCAATTAACAAATTGTCCTACAAACCAACAGCAGAATCATTCCTGTTTCACCACAGGAAAAAGCGGAGAGAGAAATAAGACCTGAAATAAGACTTTGACCTGAAGTGTGGACTCCCCATGGATGCTGCCGAATTCCTAGAGCAGTTTGCTCTTCTTTGAAAGAGAATTTCTAACTGTGAGGAGGAGAAATTTGTTTGTGAGATGACTGGTTTCTCTGGGACATAATGTAGCACAGCATTAATTATTTTCATTGAGCTCTCTGTTAAAGCTCAGCAAACAGTAGTGAATGTTAATATAGGCCATTAATGGGCCATGTGATGTAATTTCTGACCACATTTCCGTACCCCCCTGCAATTCTGATCTTCCAAAATTCTGAATTTCCCTAAGCTCTGAAACTGTCCCAACAGATGGAAAATAGCAAATGTAACTTCACTGTTGAAGAAACAAGGGACAAAGAAAATGGGGAACTGGGGGCCAATTACCCTGACATCAGTTGTTGGCAAAAAGCAGGAATTGATCATAAGGGACACATTATGATTAGACAGGGCCTACATTGTTTTAAGAGAGAAATATAATTTTTGATGTAACTATGGGAGTATTTTGAGGATATAACTCACAGAAATGATAAATAGAATTATAAGAAATTACATATCTCTTAAAAATATTAGTTAAATACAAAATAAAGGTTTGTAACATTTAATATGAGCTCATTAGAGTAATAAATGAGCATGGGTGGACAATTGGGTAAAAACAGAGTGGGAGTAAACAGGTTTTTTGGTTAGATTTAGATGTATTTGTTATTGTGTGTACTGAGGCTCGCAGGGTCAGTGGCAACTGGCAAAGAAAAAGGAGAAACTACCTCCTCTGAGGTAGCTACCTCTGCCACCTCCGTGAGCACTGTAGCTGCCATCCTACCTGCTCCCATGGTCCCCTCATGCTGTGTGGTGGAGGTCGAGATCCACACACCTGGAGCACCCACATCCAGAGGCTTGCTCTCCTTCGCCCCACCACGGACCTGATGCCAGGAGGTGGTCAGTGCCTGCAGCCTGGCAGGAAGCTTCCAGCTGCAGAGCCCAAGGTAGAGCCCTGCCTTATCCAACCTCCTTCGCACCTCCGGATTCGGCCGCCTGCGCTCCACACCAACTAGACCGGGCTCACGGAAGCAGTAATGGCAGTACCATTCCTGCGGCTTGGCACTGGCTCATCTGGTCCAAGGCTCTAAATAATCAAGCCTTGGTACAGGTGAGCCCTGCTGTACTTCTGGGATGCCACAGTGAGCAGCACTGAGCCCTCCGCTGTTGAAAAATTTAAATTTTAAATTTGAACATAAATTTTTAATTTTAGACGTACAGCACCATAACTGGCCCTTTCTGCCCACAAGCTCATGCCACCCAATTATACCCAATCGACTTACACCCCCAGTATGTTGTTGGATGGTGGGAAGAAACTGGAGCTTTCAGGAAAAACCCACAGGAAGTACGTGCAAACTCCCAACTGGCAGTGTGGGATTTGAACCAGGTCCCAACTGCTGGCGCTGTAAAAACGTTGTTGCTGACCGCGATGATTAAAGTGAAAAGGAAGTCTGTCTATGTTTAATAATGATTCAAAGCTTGGTGGAATTGAGAGTGTTGCCTGATGAAAAGAAATTGAAACCAACTGGCTCATTCAATGAGAGATGGGCCTATTGTGTAAAAGTGTGATCCCTGTGATATTCAATGAGCGATTACCCCACATCGTGTCAATGAAAATGTTGGGCTGATTGGGAGGGACTGATATGCAGATACTCCCCGTCTTGCGATCTATGTACTTCCATCCGCACATACGAACAAAACTTTTAAAAAATACAAAGAAAAAATATAAAATTCACACAGATTATGTTGTACCTAACAGAGATACAGGGTACGTAAAAGCCAAAATGTGCGTACTTACCTTGTTAGTCGGTGTCGCGTGGTCTGTTCTTGTTTACTGTGTGCATGCACGAGTCTTCGGTTGGTGTATGTGCAGAGGGTGCGCATATGAGAGGTCGGTTGGTACATGCGTGAGAGTTAAGGGTGATAATTCAATATTGCTAGGGTGCATAACCCTTGTGCCTGTGCCAAATGAACTCCAATATGTGAACCCACTACGCCAATCGAAGACTTGCGCACGTGCACAGGAACCCGCCACACTGACTAGACTGGAAAGATTAGCCAAACTTGATCAACAAATTCAGGAAGCTTTAAGTTGTTATTGTCAAATCTACGATGAAAAAATAGATTTGATTAGAAAGTTAGCTTTAAAACTTCGGTACTCCACGCACGCAGGCAGAATTCCATTTTGAGATATGACCGATCGTTCATTCCCAATTACGGTCATAAATCAGGGATTACCTATATTACTGGGATTTCACATTTTAAGAACTAGTTTGCATGGAGTTAAAACATCCAACATGGTTGAAGCAAAAACACGAAGCTGGAGAATCTCAGCGGGTCAAACAGTGCACTTTATCCAGCAGAAATAAAGATAAAAAGAAAACAATGTTTCGGGCTTGAGCACTTCATCAAATCTCCAAGGTGAGGCTCAGTGGGGAGGGCACATGGGAGTGTGTCTGTACAAAGTGCAGGGAAGACATCTTGCCCTGTCATGGCCAGCACCAAGGGGGGCATTTGTGGGCATCATCCCCCCCCCCCCAAATGAGGTATTGTGATCCCCCCCCCACTCGCAGCACTAGCGTTACTAGTCTCCACACGATAGAAGCTGCGCGTTTATCCATTACGTCGGAGGGAAGGGGAAGTGATATGGAGGTGGCACACGGAGGAGGTTCATGGTAGGTAAGCACTACCAACCCTACCCCTCCTCCCTGCTGAGGAGTTTTCAAGCATCGGATTGTGCCTCCCCCTCCCCCCGACTTATTCTGATGCTGACCCTGTGCCGCGTTGTGCACCATCATAAAGATTAAAGTAGCTCCGAGTTGTTCCGAACTAACCTTTCCAACTTGTTAAAGATATCAGGATTTTGGTACAAGCTATTTCTTGCGCTCTCCTTCATCTCCCAGTTGCCTTTCCTCATTAATTTGAAGGGATGATTGGACGTTCACATCATTTCAGGTTCACTACATTGTGCTTAGTCACCTTCATCAAACGACCCATTTGTCAACTGGTTAATTAGAACAGAAGAAGCTTTAAAAGGAAAACCAGCAGATGTTAACCTCACTCATCACTATTTCTGAAACAGCTTGCCCTGCTGAATCTCAGTGGATTGTGTGTCTGGAACATGTTTCCGAGTGAAAGGCCGCAGCACACGCCCCATCCACAAGTCTCAAGGCTGACAGAACAGGAAAGACCAAGTATGTAGCAGCTCTCTTTTCTCAAAATACACTCAGAGGTGGAGATACTTCAGTTTATAATACTTATAGGGTGGCACAGTTAGCATAGCGGTGAGCTCAACGCCATTACAGCGCTGGCAACCCTGGTTCAAATTTGGCGCTGTCTGTAAGGAGTTTGTATATTCACCCTGTGTCTGCGTGGGCTTCCTTCACCTGCCCTGGTTTCCACCCACCCTTCAAAACGTTCAGGGGTTGCAGATTAATTGGGATATTTGGGCAGTACAGGCTCGTGGGCTGGAACCATGCTTTATGTCTAAATTTAAAAAGCACGATGGAATGAAATGGATGTCTTTCCATTTGGGAGAATGCTTAACCACAATACCCCCAGTAAAAAAAAGGTGGTGGCAATACTGGAGCTGCTGCAACAGCAACACGGCCGCTGGTGCAGACTCAGAAGAGTGGAGACAGAGTGCTGCTCCAAAAGCTTTAACCATCTGGTCTATTAAGGACCTAACAGTGTTTTATTTTAAAATCAAAATGGATTCGGTAGCTGCCACAGGGGGTTGCAGACCCCAGGGGAGCAGCAGGCAGCTCCAAGGCATCAGAAAGAGGGAGAACACCCCCCCCCCCTTTGAAAAGAAGCAGCGGAAACAAACCAACAGGATGATGACCACAGCGGCTGAGGGACCCACATAGGCTGCGGGCAAACTTGTGGTTGGTGGACCCATGTGGGCTGTGGGCTGCTGGAGACTAGCTCATGGAACCAGGTTTAGGAATTGAGATTCAAGAGGGAGCTAAGGGCAAGAAGGGCTCTTGGAGGGCCTCTGGCACTGAAGACTTCCTAATCATGTTGGAGTTTTGGATCTGGAACTGGGGCGGCCAATGGATCGAACAGGAATCTGTGCGGCTGCGGAGGCTGCGGGATCACTGGAGATGAAACCACAGACACTCGGTGACTCTCTTTTGCTTCTCTTTCTCTCTTAGTCCTTGTCAGTACTTGGAAGGGTGACCGCCTAGGAACACCAGGTGCTGGAAGTTTCTGTGAGGGGCTCTGGACAAAGCAGCGACTCTCTGTCTGCTTTACAAAAGTTAAAGAATTTCACGTGTGTTTCATTCTAAATGCAGTATTCTGTGACAATGATGGAACCTTTACCTTTTAATTTTATCCACTGCTTTTCAGATGTGGAAATTACCATGTTCCACAAGCTGCAACCACAAAGGAGCAGATATTTCTTCTGCTGAACTAGTTAACTAATATGGCAGCAACTTACTTGTCTTCCGTCTCTGAGGTAATCAAGTCGAGTAAGCAAGATCTCGGCAAATAGAGTTCACCCAATTAAAATATAAATGCCAAATGTGATGGGTAGATGGCGTGAACTGTACAATCGTCTCCAATAGGCCACAAACTCATCTGTTTGAGTCACTGTACTCCACAATCTCCTCCACGCTGCCTCCATGTTCTGGAATTGCAATGCCTTAATTTTGGCTGTAAGTATCTGAACATTTGTACTCAATTAAGCAAGACTGGCAATTAGAAGTGTTTTACTGATGTGTATTTCACAACCTACAGACCGGAACAGTTAACAACTTCTTAAACTACTGTCAAAAAGTAGAATGTTCTGCTCCAGAGAACTTGATGTAGAATCAATCGAGGCCCTTAAAGGAAGACAGATGTTTACTCAGGAACTGAACATGAAGGAAGGGGGGTGGAATTGAGAGTAAACTAATGTACTGTGCTGGAGTTAGATGCAGAATCAAAATTTATTGTCAGGTACAAGTCATGAAATCTGTTGTTTTACGGCACATTCCAAAATAAATAAATTAGTCCATGGCAGAGGGGAAGGAGCCATCCTTGTGCCGCTGAGTGCTGGTCTTCAGGCTCCTGTACCTTATTCCCGATGGTAGCAGAGTGAAGAGGGCGCAGCCTGGATGGTGGGGGTCCTTGAGGATAGAGGCTGCTTTCTTAAGACACCGCCTCTTGTAGACGTTCTCAATGGAGTGATGACTGGTGCCTAGGATGTTGCAGGTCAGTTAACAACCCTCTGGAATTTTTTCCTGTCCTGAGCATTGGCACCTCCATTCCAGGCAGTGATGCAACCAGCCAGAATGCTCTCCACGGTGCACCTGTCAACGCTTTTGCGCATCTTTGGAGACATATCAATTCTCCTCAAAATGTATAACTGCTGGCGAGCCTTTCTCATGATTGCATCAACATGGAGGCTCCAGGCTCCAGGACAGATCCTCAGAGATGTTGACACACAGGAATTTGAAGTTCTTGACCCCCTGATGAGGACTGGTTTGTGTTCTCCTGATTTCCCCTTCTTGAAGTCCACGATCATCTCCTTCATTTTGCTAACGTTGAGTGCAAGGTTGTTGTTGTGACACCATTCAACTAGCTGACCTAACTCTCTCCTGTACATTTCCTTGCTGCTGTTTGCAATTTCGCCAACGTTTCTTGCATTTTACAGGATGAATTTTGGATCCCACCTGGAATTAAATAACATATTCTCAACTATCTGGTTTGTCATTCAAACAAACATATTTTACAACCATGCCCTTTCTTTCCCCAACATGATATTCCACATTTCCTTTAATATCTGAAAATCTATTCATCTCTGTCGAATGTAGTCAGCGTCTGTGCCTCTACAGCCCGAGTATTCACAGCCTTTCAGCCTGTAGCTGACCTGTCCATGAACAGGATATTACTCCAAATAATATGTATTCCAATACATTTCAATAATCTCTTGAGCAGAACTTTCTTGTAGTTTCAAAAAATTCTAACATATTTGTCAAACATAATTTTCCTTATCAAATTCCAATCAACTTTGTTCAGTCTTATTATTGTTTTCCAAACTTCTTTATTTTCACCAAAAACACCTCACACCCATTGTTATCACTCTCTTGGCCCTTTTATACAGAGCTTGAAAGCTGGGTTTTCTCCTCCTTCGAGCTCTGAGTAAAAAAAATTAAAGGCTGATTGTGGGGGGGGGGGGGCTTTAAACTTATCCGGGTCTTCAATCTGCCAAGAGGGGTACTGCCAGTGGTGGATTGTAGCACACTGCAACCAATTTAAAATGATAAACCCGTCTGGATGGAACCTGGAAGGACTGATGATGTTGCGATGGTGTGCGTGTGTGTGATGGGGCGGGGGGGGGGGGGGCGGTGAATGGGTGTTTGTAGATTTCCTTTGTTCATAAGAATGCTCTGATAAAGACAGATGAGATCAGACTATTCACAAGCCTATTAAGAAAAAAATGTCAGGTCACTTGTCTGAGTGCTACTGGTAACATGTAAGCCAGTATGACCTGTCATATGGTCAGGTGGTCGGTGACTAAACTGCCCCCCCTCCCCCAACCAGCGGAGACACCCTGCAGGATGAGAAACAAGACCTGTCAAAGGGCGGATGCTGTTCCTTTCTGAGGAGTGGGGTATCCTCATGTCAAAGCCCACAAACTGACTGAAAGGAACGATAATTTATCCTATAGGATGGACGGCCAGAAGAACAAAATTCTCTGCAAAATTAGTAAGTTTTTGATCCCTCGTTCATCAGTTGATTGATCCATTGTAATCATATTATGGTTATCTACTTTCATTGTTATTTTGTTTGGAAGCAATTAGAAGAACATAAATGTGTCAGCATAAAGAAGGAGACATTGAGATCTCACCATTCGAGCCATTTCCATTGTGTGATCCATCTGTCTGCCCACTGCACACCGAAGAAGTAAACGTCTATGTCTGAACCGAAGATTCCCATTTCAAGTTACCCCCTCTCCTTCCGATCCACCTTAAATCTTCCCCTTTTTTCCCTTTTTTCCCTTTCCCATTCTCCTTCCCCTTCCCTTCAGTAATCCCCACCCCAAAATACATTTTTTCCCATTCCCGTCCTGATTCCATCCTCCTGAGTCTCAAATAAACATCTCAGTTTCTGGAACCACGCCCAGGGAAAACGTGGTATTTATGTGAAATCCCAAGGTGGTTAAGAAGGCAGGTCGAAAGCCTGCTTTTATTGACCAAGATTTGGTAATAAATAACAGGGCATTCTGAGGAATGGTGGCCAAATTGAGGCGTTAATGATTTCTCTTTCCAGGGATACTGAATATTTCCTATTTCCAACGTGTTTATTACAAAGGCATGGTAGGACGGAATAGCGCATTGGTCAGGTCACATCTAGAGTGGATGATAACACTACAGACTATGGAGAGAAGAATTACAAGAACTTTGTCAAAGCTGGATAATTATGGTAATGAGGAGAAAATGCCTTTGTTCTGGTTGTTTCCTTCAGAACAAAGGAGCCAGAGAAGGGATGTAGTTCGTGTATATTAAATAATAAGAGGCTTAGAAAGGGAAACAAAAATCAGTAAGTGATTGAACCATTTGAGCGATGGTCGTAAAAAATTTCACTTAACACAGGGCTGGAATTTTAACTTGTTGACTGTAAGGTGGAGAAAGTAAAAAAAAACTCCATCATCACATCTTAAAAGCACTTTAATGAGTAAAGCCATAACCAGAAATTGAGGAGGAAATTTTTGCTAGACACGGTAATCCTTTTCTGCATCAATTTGTATGATTCCATGTAATGATTTTCTTAAACTAGATAATAACAGATAGGGAATTATCTCTCACCAGTAATTATCAATCAACTTTACTTCAAGGCTTCATTTATTTAACTTCTAATGTTGTTCCCTTCCCTCCGACTCACTATCCTCAGATAAAGCTCTGGGATGGGAAGGAAAGTCAGTCTTTGCAAAATTGTCAGACTCAGCAATCAGAGAGAAATGTGCTGTCCTGGCAAGTTCTGCTCTGTTGGTAATGATGCCATTAGCTAAACCCATTACCTTACATTACATGAGTTTACAAGACCATTACAAAGTGAAGCTTTTGTGTGTCAAAGGATTTTACGGTCCATTGCAAGCCTTGTCCCAGTGGATGCATACATCCTGATGTTCCTCATTCTCAGAGGGGTAGAAGAATGGAACGGAATTGAAATGAAGTTGGGCACTTTATTTGTCTCAGTTAAGGAGTGTTCCACTAACTCACAGCTCAACTATTCTTGACTTCCAGAAAAGAAGATCAAATACTTTGACCTCGGTACCTTTCCCCATCACACCCACGGCTCTCCCGTCCCTCTGGAAATCAATAAGAACGTTGTTTTTTTTTTTGAATCACTGATTTAGATTGGACCAGGTTAATGTGGAGAAGGAGAATTGAGAACACAGCATTGAATAGCCTGAATACGCCTGGAATTGTCCAATCTCGAAAGCTAACCAGGCACAGGATTGGTCGATACTTGGAGGGGAGACGGCCTGGGAACACCAGGTGCTGTAGGGCACTGGACAAAGTGGCGACTCTCTGGCGGCCTTATGGTAGACAGAAGTCAAAGAATTTCATGTATGTTACATTCTAAATGTAGTATTGCGTGACAGTAATGGAACCTTTACCTTTACCTTTATATGTGGAAAACACAGAAATGCTGGATAAATTTAGCAGGACATGGCAGCATCCACAGGAAAAAAGGGCCCAGGTACAAAACATTGGTTATCCTTCACTTCCTATGACTGCTGCAAGACCTGCTGAGTTTCTCCAAAAGGTTTGTGTATTGCATTTGACTCCAGCGTCTGCAGATGCTCTTGTTTAATTAAGAAATATATGTCCCTGTTTTGAATGAAAGAATCAGTCATTTAAGACAGAGATAGGTGAAGTTATTTCTCTCAACAGGTCATAAGGCCACAGAAGACCATTCAGCCCATTGAGTCTGCTCTGCCATTCAAATCATGGCTGATGTTGTGAATCTTTGGAACTCTCCAAGTTTGTGCCATATCTAACCCTGTTGCCACCTGTAACATGTTCCACATTGATATTGGCATCTCGAAGTCACAACGAGCCCTAAAGCCACAAAGGCTGAGGGTGAATGTTTACGTTTGCTTCCTTGTCACAATATATCTATCGGAGAAGGTCTCCAAGTTTTCTCAAAAGTTCATACAGCCGTGTAAGGAGCACTGTGGCAAAAAATAGGAATGCAATAAAAAGAAAGATCAAAAAGCACCAAGCAAAGACAGAGTGATGGTGCTGCTATGGGGTTCATTCAGGAGCTGATGACTGTCCTTAAGTCTGTTGGTGTGTGATTTGACCAGCATTCTCCCTGTGGTGAATGTCTGCCAAAATGCCTGTCTCCCCTCTGGCGAGCCTTGCTTTACTAACATTGGCTGTACATTATGTCTACTGTTAAGGACACTCCACTTGGATATAACTGTATATGCACCTATTGTCTTTCATTATTGTACCATGAGTTTCTGCTAATAAAAGCTATGATTACTGTTTGACCACATTGTCTTTGTCTACTTCATCAACTGGCACTTCACTCCCCAATGGGAGGAGGGAGAAGACAGTGTGTCTGGTGTGTGATGTTCAGTATGCTGGCTGCCTTTGTTAAACAGTGGGAGATGCAGATGGAGTCCACGCAGGCGAGGCAAGTTTGAGTGATATTCTGAGCCACATTCTCTGCTTTGTGTGGCTTCTTTTGATCTGCAGAGCAGTTTCCATGTCACACTGATGCACCCAGCGAGAATGATGATGTGCGACGGCAGGGGGAGTGAAGCTGCAGCACCATGGACATTAGTGGGAGAGTCTGTGCATCACACAATGGTTTCATCAGACACCGGAACTCACAGAGCTGGAACAGAAGTAGGCAGTGCGTAAGGAAGAAGGAACTCTCACAAAGCTGTTGGCAATAGTGTTTCAAGACTTTGATGCAGCAATGAGGAATGAATGGCAACATATTGAATGGGGCAGCACGGGGTTGGCGTAGAGGTTAGTGCCAGCAATCGGGACAAGGGTTCGAATCCCACGCTGTCTGTGTCTGCGTGGTTTCCTCCCACTGTCTGAAACATAGGTTAATTGCGTGTAAATTGGGCAGCATGGACTCGTGGGCCAAAATGGCCTGTTACCGTGCTGTATGTCCAAACCTTAATCTAAATCTAATTTCCAAGTCAGGTGGTGTGCCATTTGGAGGGGAACACACACTTGCATTTATATTCTTTGCATCAAAGTAACTGAACTAATGACAAAGAAATTCTGATTAAGAGTTCCCACAGTAACACAGCTAATTATCGTTGGCTGACTGATTATTGAATAAGGAATCCAGTAAGTTTAGGGGGAGAAGTGTCATTTTCTTTTTAAGTCTGGTAATTAGCTTGAGCATAGACCAGTGCTGAAACTGTACATAAAAATTAGGCCACTTTTCATGTGTTAATTCTTTTCTAACACCATTTACACATAATTTCCTCACAATGACTTATTAAAAAATAGTCTGAAGCCACGAAATTGTCAATATCTAGAGCCATTCTGAAATGAAAATAAGCAGGGGTGTTACAGATTGACAAGAAGTCCAGATGGAGTTCCCCAGCGAACAGAACCATGACACAGATTTTATTAATAAATTTTAGTGATTGGTCTCCAAAACTGCCCCCCCCACCCCCCGCATCTCTCTGCTCTATAATTATATCTTCATACTCAAGTTTTGATGTGGGAATCCTCAATCTTTTGACTCAGAGACCCAGTGTCTTCAAGCACCACTGAAATCTTTCCTTCACTCCCTGAAATCTTGGGAAAAGTAGATGTAATTCAATGTCTTGGTAAATTCTTCAGGTAACTTTCAACTGGATGCGTTTGGTCAGGGTTGCAGTGAGTAGAGGTTTGCTTCAGCGCCCCAGCAACCCAGCTCAGTTCTGACCTCCAGTGCCGCCTATGTTTCTTCCGTTGACGCTGTGGGTGTCCTCCACGTACTCTGATTTCCTCTCTCATCTCAAAGACTTTTAAGCTAGTAGGTTTATTCCTAGCTATGCCTGCCTTTTTGTTGGCTATGTGGCGCAATCACTGCCGACACAGGCAAGGCTCCTCAACTCTTTCTCCACTACATTGACGACTAGTTTGGAGCTGCCTCCTGCATTCATGATGAGCCCGTAAACTTTATCCACTTTGCTGCCAACGTTCAGCCCAACGTCAAATTCACTTGGTCCATCTGTGGCAACACTCTCCTCACTCTCAATCTCTCTGTGTCTCCATCTCGGGAGACAAACTCTCATCAGATATTTTCTACAAACCTACCAACTCCCACACCTACTTTGACTGCACCTCATCTCACCCTGTTGCCTGTAAGGATTCCTCCCCCCCCATTCTGGTCGGTTATTTGGCCACAGAGAATTGCTAGGAGTGCATCGATGAATGGCAGAATTTGGATGGGAATGTGGGGCGAATGAAATGGGGTTGGATAGGATGAGTGCAAAGAAGGGTGCTTAGTGGTTGACGGTGACTCTATGGCTGAAGGCATTGTTTCATGCGGACTCTCTTTCACACACACACACTCCCTCTCCTTCCCCCCCCCCTTCCCTCTCTATTTTATGAAGGGCAGAACTCCTTTTACTAACTTTTTATGAGATGTCCCTCTCTTGAATTTAATGGCACAGCTTCTGATTTTTTTCAGAGGCTTTTTTTTATCTTCCACTGCGTTCTGTTTGTCATGTTATCCTTTTGTAACTGACAATAGATTTCAAGGAGTGAGATTCCAACCTTTCGTCAAAAAACAAGATGCTTTATTCACTCCCACACCAAAAGGAAGTTGTAAGTTATTGTGATTGAGTTGATGCTCATTTTGTCATTATATGTGCTTAGAGCCTCTCTTCAATAGCCTGAGGGAGATTTGTGGAAGGAATTTATTATTCATTTAGTTGAGAACGGTTCGTTGCTTTGCTGCTACATACTATATTTCGGTGGTGATTGTAACAATTCAAGTTGAGGATTTCATTCCATATGCTTCATTCATTTACCAGTCCTCAATGTGGTTGATGGGCCATCGGATTGTGAGGGGGATCTTTCATGTACACTCATTCATAACTGAACACACTCATACAAATACATGAAAGCACACATATTCACATAGGAACACGGTGACATCTCATTCGTCAGGAAGGTGCACCTTCCTAAGGAGGTGGAGGAGGGCAAAGCGACCAGCCTCCATCTTGATATCATTTAATTGAGGACAACTGAGAGTGTCCTATTTGATTTCATCACTGTGTGGGACAGTAGATGCAAAGCATTGGAGCAGAAGTCAAGGCAGGGAATCAGCAAAACAGCTGAGAAGATCTCTGGGGTCTCCTTTTCTCTATTGATGACATTCACCAGGAACCTTGCTTAATAGGGCCTTTTCAATGCAGAACATAGTATCTTTGACCTATTGCCATCAGGAAGGAGACATCAAAATCAGGATTGCCAGGCTGGGAAATAGCTTCTTCCAACAGATTGTGAGGTGGAGGATCAGCAGTATCCTGTAACCAAGTAAATAATTCCAAAATATTTTGTATCTATTTATTCAAAATCGCATCTGCATGTATGCATGCGATTACTATGTGTATTGTATGTCCATGGGCAAGCACAGTGAACTGGAGAACCCTGAGTCAGATTGTATATGTACTGTCAGATGATAATAAACTTTGACATGGTGAGGCATGGGGTCCAGTTACTAATCAACTAAAACGGTGGTTTTCAAACTGCCGCCCTCCCCCCGCCCCCCCCCCCCACCCCCAACTCACATTCCACCTTAAGCAATCCCTACGCCATTGGTGCTCTGTGATTATTAAGGGGTTGCTTAAGGTGGGATGTGGGTCGAAAGAAAAAGTTTGAAAACCACTGCTTTAATCGTCCCTCATTGACTCGTTATGTGCATGGTTTCATAACTCAAAGGAAATGGGCCAATGACAATTTTTAAAGCAAAATATTTCAGTAACAATTGGGTCTAGAGCAGTGATTCTCAACCTTCCCCCTTAAGCAATCCCTTACCAATCACAGAGCACCTGTGGCACAGGGATTCCTTAAGGTGGAATGTGAGTTTAGGAGAGCAGTTTTCAAAAAGAATGTATAATCTAAGATAATGGATGTGTATACCATTGCTCCTTAATGCTAAAGCCACGAGCATCTCCCCTATAAAGCCAGCAAGTTTAATCTCTTGTTCATACCCTAATGTTAATGATGGCCAAGGATGTATTTGCAGACATACAGACAAATTTGCAGCATGGTACATGAAGCATTCACAAGGAATAAAACAGTGACTGATTATCTTACTCTACTTTAGCCAGTTCCTTGCTGAACAAATTGATGCAAATGGAAACATGGGGAGCTGGGACTTCTGTTAATGATAGCCACGAGTTGATGCTTTTTCCCTCTGTAATGTGTCATGAACATTGACCTACTGTCAGCCTGGAAGGAACACATTACCAAAGTAACTTAGCACACTCACCAGAAAATACAGCCCGGTTTCCAGTCAGAAGTAAAAAAGGGAAGTGATGGGAATAGTCAAGGAATACAAGGACAGCAAAGCTGCATACATCAGGATGCTCTTTATCGACTACAGTTCGGCATTCAATACCCTCAAAACAGATAAGCAAGCTCCAAGGCCTGGGCCTCAGTACCCACTGTGTAATTGGATTCAAGATTTTCTCACCTCCAGACCCCAATAAGTGTGGATTGGCAAGAACACGGTGGCATGGTTAGTGCAACGCTGTTACAGCGCCAGCGACCGGGGTTCAAATCCGACACTGTCTGTACGTTCTCCCCGTGTCTGCGTTGGTTTCCTTTGGGTGCTCCGGTTTCCTCCCACCCTTCAAAGCGTACAGGAGGTGTAGATCAATCAGGTGGAATTTGGCAGCACGGGGTCATGAGCCAAAAGGGCCTGTTACTGTGCTATATGTCTAAAGTTTAATATAAAACGATAAACACCTCCAGCACTGCAACATCACAGGGCTGCGAACATACCCTGCTTCATTTGCTTTACACCTATGACTGGGCAGCATGTCTGTGTAGAAGGAAGAAAAGTTTTCATCAGAACTGAGAAAAGGTAGAGATCAAACAGGATTTTACAAATTTGATGATGGTGCCACAGTAGTGAGCTGCATAAAATGGAGCAACAAGCCAGCATACAGGAGGGAAATTCAAAACTTGGCTGAATGGTGTAGAAAGAACAACCTCACACTCAATGTCACCAAAACCAGGAAGCTGTTTGCAGACTTTAGGAAGGGAAAACCAGAGTTGTACGATCCAGTGATCATTAGTGGATCAGAGGTGGAGAGGATAAGCAAATTTAAATTCCTGGGAGACACTTGCTCGGAGGAACTTCCCTGGATTCAACGTGAATGTGATCATGAAGAAAGCACGTCAGCACTTCTAATTCCTCAGGAGTTTGTGGAGGTTCAGTATGACATTGGAAATTTTGGCAAATTTCTACTGATGTGTGGTGGTAAGTGTGCTGCCCGGTTGCATTATGGCCTGGTATGGAGACATCAATACCCCTGAAAGTAAAATGCTGGAAAAAAGTAGTGGACACAGTCCAGTACATCACAGGCTAAACTCTTCCCACCATCGAGAAAGTCGACAGCAATCATCAAGGATCCACAACACCCAGGAACATGCTCTGTTCTCGCTGCTACCATCAGGAAAGAGGTGTAGGTGCCACAAGACTCGCTCCACCAGCTGCTACCCCTCCACCATCAGGCTCCTCAACAACAAACTCAGTCAGAGATTCATTTAAACACTCTACTTTGCACATTATTTGTAACGGAATAGTTCTTTTGTCAGTTTGTTTAAATTTCTTTCTTTGTTTATATTTCTCTCTTTTGCATACATATTTTTGTCGAGTCCAATTGGTACTACTCATTGGTAGAAATTGTCCCTGGCTTGCAGGATTCTCAGGGATATATGTTCTCTGACAATAAATTTGAACTTTGAATGGAATTTTATGGTAATCGGAACAGAATTAATGCTTTGTACCAATGACTTTTCACGCAACTGGACAAAAATAAGGATTAAAGTTAATCTTATGATGCAGAAAGGTGAAGGGAACATCAAGAGGAATGGTCTGTTTTATAGGGAAAAGTTCTGCAATACACAAAGTGCTGGGGAAACTCAGTAGATCACAAAAGCATCTATAAGAAACAAAGGAATAAGTTTAATGTTTTGGGTCCCTCCCCCCTCTTCGCTCCTTCCCCACCTTTTTATTCAGGTGCCTGTCTGCTTTTTGCTCCTACCTCGATAAAGGGCTCAGTCCCGAAACATTGAGGTCATTTATATTTGTCTCCGATAGACGCTGAATGGCCTGCTCTGGTGCGTTTGGTGTATTTACTGCAATGACAATGTCTGCAGATTTTCCTGTTTGATCTCGACCTTTTCTCAGTTCTGATGAAAACTTTGCTTCCTTCTGCATCGACACACTACCAAAGTCTTTTGAATAATTCCAGCATTCTCTGATTTGACTTCCGATGTCCAGGAAATGCAGAATTTTGTGCAGCTTTTGGACAGCACTGGTTCCCAAAACTGATGCCGAGGATTTAATATTCAACTTACCACTATTAAAATAGAAATGAAAATTGGGTGTTTTTTTTTTAAATAGAGAGACGCCAATATTCAAAGATTATTTAACATCAGAGTAGCAACCAGATTATCCACTCCATCCCTTACAGCTATGCCTCAATGTAATGACTGGTGTTTGTGACAGTGATTCCTTCATTGGTCCTCAGGCTCAATCCCTTTGTTGAGGCTTTTCATTTTGACCTAATTACCAGTTATTTACAAAGTAAAGCCCATTGTCCAGAAACTAAATTGCTTTCTACAGCTCACATCAGAGTTACCCAGCTGAAAATGCACTTACCACGCAGAGACCAGCATGTCAACAATTTCTGGATCCTTCTGGGCCCTCACAGTCACTTCTTGCCATATTACAAATTTGAGAAGGGATGTCCCAGGAATGAGATTACACTGGACAACTTTTTTCTAAAAGGTTCCTGAAAAAAACAACTGGGGATTATGATAGACAACCTCACGCTGAACACGAAGATAATTTCAGATTTGCTGTAGGAAGTTGGGAAACATTAAATTGACTTTTATGGAAGTCAGCATGTTGAATCACAAAATGGCGCTGACACATTTCATGAGTTCAACTGACCTAAACAGGTTTTGCTGCTGATTTTCATTTGTACTCAGCATCTGATGCCTCTCATGTCAGTGTCCAACAATAGTCGGCCAGCATTGATATACCCTTGATATTGTTTTTCCATGGTCATAATGTCCTGGTGAAACCTCTCACCATGTTCGTCACTGACTCCACCAAGATCACCAGAGAAGACGTCCAAGTGTGAATGCAGAAAATGAATTTTCAATGCCACGTTGCACTTCTTGGTATTGTCGACTAAAAATACGATAGGAAATCACGAAGATAGGTTATATTTGAACAAACAGTACGTGATAGGAGAATATTAAGGTGATTTTCGGAACCAGCATCTCAAAATCCATAAAATACGCCCTAAAGTATTCAGGAAGCAAAATCATTGCTGACATCAGAGCAAGAAGGCCTTCACAACACGGTGCCAAAGTGAAAGTCCCTACAACTCCCCCAAAACCAGGTCTCCAAAGCCAGGTGTCAACCCGTGGAAGCCCAAAATCCCTGACAACCCCTGCTAATTGGCCGGATTTTTCACCTCTCCCATCCCTGCTACTCCCCACCAGTGGGTCCTATGCCATACCTATCAGAATTACATTGGAGCACTAAGATTTGGTTGGGCGGGCAGAAAAGTCCTCACTATCATATGTGTAGAGAACAAAAGTGGACATTGTAGACGTCCGGATATGATGACACTCTATACGTGGCATTCAACAAGAGTTCCTGTCCATGTGATTGGTCTTTAGAGTAGTTAATGGATGAGGCCTCCTGGAAATATCTAAGGTAGAGATAAAACTACACCTTAACACTTGTACATTTAACAGAGGATGGCAGAGAGAGAATGAATCTGAATCTGAATCAGAATTTATGGTCATGAAAATGTCACAAAATTCGTTGTTTGAAGCAGCGTCACAGTCCAAACATTTCTATAAACCACATTTCAAAATAAATAAAATGGTGCAAGTGAAGGAAAAAAGACAAGTAAAGCAGTGTCTGTGGTTCATTGTTCGTTCAGAAATCTCATGGCAGAGGGGAAAGAGCTGTCCTTGTGCCATTGAGGGCTCGTCTTCAAGCTCCTGTACTCTTTCCCGACGGTAGCAGAGTGAAGAGGGCATGGCCTGGAATGGTCTGGTAACCGCGATGTCACAGGCCCAGTTAACAACCCCTTGGAGTATTTCTCTGTTCTGACCATTGGCATGTCCATATACCAGACAGTGATGCTCTCCACGGTGCACCTGACAAGTGGGTTTAGATTATAGGGAAAAGCAAATGTTGGAACGCAATGGATTCTACATCCTTTATATCTGATTGATAAGGACATTTCCTGTACACATAATATATAGTGACAAGCATACATTTGGTAGTTAATCACAGCCTTTACACAAGACAGATAATAACAGCCACTGTGCACATGGCATATAAAGCTTATGTGAAAGCATGCTCTAATTTTGACCCAAGCCTTTTTAAGCAGTACTGCTGACTTATATTATTATTTTCTTAAAGCAAACTTTAGAGTAGGTTATGCAGTCAGACAGCTTTTATTATGATATATTACATTATGATAAATAGATGTCATATCTTCTCCTGCTTGTCATATTTCTTGTCACCCTGAACTCTTAAACATTGATGGCCAATCCATTGTGATTCTCAACAAAACAGAGAAACATACTTTATTTCCATTATTCTTTTCTCCTAATTATCCCAGTAACATCGCGTGTCCACAGGCAAACTGATGAGAATATTTAATGGATTTAGTTAACAAACTAATGAGCTCCGATAAGCTATTTCTGTCTGCTCATGAACTTAGTGCAAACATCATCAAAGTTCACCAAACCATGGATGCCAGGTCAGCAGAGTTAATTGGCTGCTTCCTCTTGGAATAATGAGGCAGAAAATTTTATGGCAAAGGTAGGAGGTTGCTGGCAGGGAGTTGATTCAAAGATTGATGGACAAACAATGAAAGATTAGCATCACAGGGTGGTCCATGGTTGCTCAGACAGACCATTTCAGGCCTGGTATGGTCGGGAAGGAGAGGTGGTGGGAATTCTAATGGATAAATCAAGTCCAGTCAAGTTTATTGCCATCTGATTGTACAATCTGACGAAACAGCGTTCTCTGGTACTCAGTGGAGAACACGCAGACACACAACCAGACATACACACATACGGACAAACAATACATATGCAGGACAAGATTTTATATACACAAATAAATAAATAAAAGTTGCCTTGTAAATATGAGAGTCTTGATTGGCTAGTTAGAGCAGTTCCTTTGCTCGTTCAGCATTCTCACTGACTGTAGGAAGAACCTGTTCCTCGGCCTGGTGGTGCTTGCACTTTTCTGATGGGAGTAACTGAAAGATGCTGCGTGTGGGATGGAAGGGGCCCCTGATGATTTTGCACACCCTCTTCAGACAACGATCCTGGTAGATCATGTCATGGGGGAGGGGGAGGGAGGGAGACTCCAGTGATCCTCTCTGCCACTCTTATGATCCTGTGGATTGGCCTCCGATCCATTTCTCTGCAGCAACCGTACCACATTGTGATGCAGCCGGCCAGGGCGCTCTCGATAGAACTCCTGCAGAAAGATGACATGATAATAATGCACAGAATTAATGTTGCTCGATGTTGTAGGCATTGGCTGTTCTCACTGAGACGAGTTCTCTCATCTCCAAAGAATGATATGTCTCTAGAGTCCTCCTCTAGAGAAATGAGCATCAAGAATGGAGTCATGCAGTCCAGAAAAAGGCCGTGCAGATCAACTTGACCTCAGTGCCTTCTGAGCTATCCCCATTTGCCTGCATTTTGCCTGGGGTTCGCTTCACTGTTAGAGGCAAAGTCCTTTTGCTGACAGTGGCTTTAGGTTGCAATGCTTTCTCTCTGGCCATTACCGGATCATTGCTGTACGCTGCAATCAGATAAGCCCTATGACCCTCAGGCAAGAATAGATTTACCCACACAAAATCAACATGGACTGATTGTTCAGAAAAGCAATTACATTGCAGAATGGCACACTTTGCCTCCTGGAAAAATTGATTGCCCTCCATAAAAATATAATCACCTTTGCAACACTAATGAAATTGAATTGCCATTTGATTAGGACTGCAATATCCGCATGTACCTTGTGAGTTAAAGGGGGATTCTCTTTGTGAGATAATTTTCAGGGAATTTGATAATCTTGGGCTGCTGTTGGGGAAGGTGGAAAAGTGAAGAGAAGAATTTTGTAACTGAGACGGAGAGCAACAAAGGCCCCTATGTGGTGATTACCTCTTAGAGTCTGAGCCCTCCAGCAGGGAAATAGGGTTCTCATCCAACTGAATCGGTGTCAACCATCTACACGTGGTTTTCTACCTTTTTTTCACCTACCACCTTAAGTAATCCCTTACCAACCACAGAGCACCAATGGCATCAGATGCTCTCAATCTTTTTGAGAAGGAAAAAGGTTAGGAACCACTGATCTACAACAACCTGGTGAATAGCAGGGTCTTGTAAAACAGCAAGTCTCTGGAGGTGGTGACATTGGGAGCATTGTGGACAGCGAGGAAGGCTTTCAAAGCTTGTAGAGGGGTCTGGACCAACTGGAAAAATGGGACAGAAATTGGCAGATGGAATTTAATGCAGACAAGTTTGAAATGTTGCATCTTGGAAGGACAATCCAGGGTAGGACATACATAGTAAATGGTAGGGCACTGAGGAGTGTGGAGGAACAAAGCGATCTGGGATTACAGATACATAATTTTCTGAAAGTGGCATCACAGGTAGACAGGGTTGTAAAGAAAGCTTTTGGCATCTTGGCCTTCATAAATCAAAGTATTTTGGGATGTTATGGTGAGGTTGTATAAGACATTAGTGAGGCCAAATCTGGAGTATTATGAACAGTTTTGGTCACCGAACTATAGGAAGGTTATCAGTAAGATTGGAAGAGTGCAGAGATTTACTAGGATGTTTCCAGGTCTTCAGGAGGTGAGTTACAGGGAAAGATTAAACAGGTTAGGACTTTATTTCTTGGAGTGTAGAACAATAAGGGGTGATTTGATAGAGGTTTACAAGATTATGAGGGGTATAGACAGAGTAAATGCGAGTAGGCTCTTTCCACTTAGATTAGGAGAGATAAATACAAGAGGACATGGCTTTAGGGTGAAAGGACAAAGGTTTAGAGAGAACCTCTTCACTCAGAGTGTGGTGGGAGTTTGGAATGAGCTGCCATCTGATGTGGTAAATGCGGGCTCACTCTTAAGTTCTAAGAATAAATTGGATAGACACATGGAGGGGAGAGGTCTGCAGGGTGATGGAATGGGTGCAGGTCAGTGGGTCGAGCAGAATGATGTTTTGGCACAGAATAGAAGGGCTGAATGGCCTGTTTTCAAGGATGTGATTGAGCTCGAGAGGGTGCAGAAATTATTCACAAGGGGTGCTGCTTAAATGTAGGGCTTGAGTTGCAAGGAGAGAGTGGATAGGCAGGGGTTATTTTTCTAGGAATGAAGGAGGTTGAGGGCGACTATCCCATAAGTTTATTTAACTATGAGGTGTAGGGAGAGGTGAATGGTCACAGCTTTGGTTTTTACCCAGGGTAGGGGAGTCGAAACCTAGAGGTTATAGGATTAAAATGAACCTGAGGAGCAGGTTTTTGACAGAGAGGGTGCTGGAGGTAGAGGCCGTTAAAACAACCGTGTTTACGTGGACAGCTAGATGGATGGGAAAGGCTTGCAGGGATATTGACCAAACAGAACTCACAAGAGTAGGCATTTTAGTCAGTATGTATGACTTGGGCTGAAGGGCCTTTATCTGTGCTATATATCTGTGATTTTATGAATCTATTCCACTCTAAACAAGTGTTCCAGACCAATACTTGCATTCTGCACAATTACAGATGCTGTTCTTCTGATACGACATTAAATTAGGTCCTTTCTGTCCTCTCAGGTGGCTATGGAATATCCTAGAGCATTTATGGAATGGTATGGTCAATTTTAATCTCTCTCTCCCTGTCTATAAGTTAACTGTTGTCATTTGGATCTTGCTGGGTGCAGTATTTCCCACATTACAAGAGTGTTCATGCCTCAAAGATCAGTTCATTACTTACAAAGTGTTTTGAGATATCTGAAGTTTGTGAAAAGTGCTATTCTTTCCATTGATGCATAAAAAAGATTAGTTCCTCATTTAACTTCCATGCGTATCCTTTTAACAATGGAGGACTGGGAGTAAGGTGCATTGGGATTGGAGAACAGAATTCAGCAAAAGTTACTGAGAATAGTAAACAGGCGATCAGGAAGATCCTTGGCAGAAGATCAGGTGATAAATGAACAGCTGACAATTCCTATGCCTTTACAGTTCAGATTATGCCTCCCAAATTTGGGCAAAAATATGTCAAGGTTAAAAAAGACAGGTTATTGGATGGACCGCCAGTGTGGTCATGGAGGATTACACATTACAGTGCACATTTAAATTTAGACATTGTCTTCTTTGGCTTGGCTTCGTGGACGAAGATTTATGGAGGGGTAATGTCCACGTCTGCTGCAGGCTCGTTGGTGACTGACAAGTCCAATGCGGGACAGGCAGGCACGATTGCAGCGGTTGCAAGGGAAAATTGGTTGGTTAGGGTTGGGTGTTGGGTTTTTCCTCCTTTGTCTTTTGTCAGTGAGGTGGGCTCTGCGGTCTTCTTCAAAGGAGGTTGCAGCCCGCCGAACTGTGAGGTGCCAAGATGCACGGTTGGAGGGGATATCAGCCCACTGGCGGTGGTCAATGTGGCAGGCACCAAGAGATTTCTTAAAGCAGTCCTTGTACCTTTTCTTTGGTGCACCTCTGTCTCGGTGGCCAGTGGAGAGCTCGCCATATAACACGATCTTGGGAAGGCGATGGTCCTCCATTCTGGAGACGTGACCCACCCAGCGCAGTTGGGTCTTCAGCAGCATGGATTCGATGCTTGCGGACTCTGCCGCCTCGAGTACTTCGATGTTGGTGATGAAGTCATTCCAATGAATGTTGAGGATTGAGCGGAGACAGCACTGATGGAAGCGTTCTAGGAGCCGTAGGTGATGCCGGTAGAGGACCCATGATTCGGAGCCAAACAGGAGCGTGGGTATGACAATGGCTCTGTACATGCTGATCTTTGTGTGTTTCTTCAGGTGATTGTTTTTCCAGACTCTTTTGTGTAGTCTTCCAAAGGCGCTATTTGCCTTGGCGAGTCTGTTCTCTATCTCGTTGTCGATCCTTGCATCAGATGAAATGGTGCAGCCGAGGTAGGTAAACTGGTTGAACATTTTGAGTTCTGTGTGCCCGATGGAGATGTGGGGGGGCTGGTAGCCATGGTAGTCATAGACATTGTAGAGCGGGTCGAAAGAACCAAAGACTTGTTGATGCAAACCAAGGCTTTTATTAACTAAAAGACTGAGCATATCACATGTAGGTCGACCAGTCCAGAATGACCTGGTCTGGCTAGGAGCAATCCTTTAAGACCTGCCAGTAGGTGTGGCTACACTCTCAGCCAATCACAGTCATCCTACACTATAGTAGGGATAGACACATTGGTGATAGAATCTGTACTATCACAGACATACAACACGGTAACAGGCCCTTCCGACCCACAATCCTATGCCTGCCCAATTACACCCAATTCACCGACAGCCCGTGTGCATTTTAAAGGGTGGGAGGAAACTGAAACATCCAGAGGAAATCCATGTAGACATGAGGAGAACTTACAGACAGTGCTACATTCGAAACCGGGTCGCTGGTGCTGTAATAGTGTTGCACTAACTGTACTGCCCAGTATATCCCAGGAAGTCCATGGAAGACAAGAAAAAAACATAAACCTAAATGTTCAAGAAGGCGTAAAGAAAAGCCTGGGAATCAGAGAGCAGTTAGAAGTAAAACACTTGATCGGCCATTGATGAAGGGCTTGGCCTGAAACATCAGTTCTGCATCTTTATCTTTGCTATATAAAGGACACTGTTTGACCTGCTGAGTTTCTCCAGCTTGCGTTCTTACTAGAGAGTAGTTAGCTGGTTATCTATGCCAGATTAAACATTAGAAAACACGTTGGTGGAAAACATAGAGATTGTTGCAGTGAAACTTGACTAACGTCAGCATCAATTTATCAGATGGAGGTCACATCTCTCAAATTTACCTTTCATTTCTTTTTAAACTTTTAAAATTGAGTTTAACATATAAAATTACAACAAAATCTTAAAGAAAACACATAACAAGTCATATATACATACAAGTATAAAACAAAAGGATGGAACTATATTAGACATTTCCTTAATCCACATGTGAAACAAGTTATTGAATTAATCTATGATAACCATGTTGAAAACCACATTTGCCAAATGAATCCAAATAAAAATTGATAAAAAGAAAAAAAATACATAAAAGCTCAAGCTAATCAACCTTCAAAATTCTTAAGTCTTCCAATTACAAATGGACCCCATGAATTTATCTTTGAAGAGACGTGCTCAAATAAATTTGAGAAACTGGGAACATTTAGAGCTGGTCACTTCATTATGGCAAAGATATCATTGTGCTTCAGGTCTGAGAGCCAGATGCCATTGCTGGGTTAATAACAAAATATGATAGTACGACTGTCTTCGCATGTTTCACCTTGCTTTATTCTGAAGCCTTTCTAGTCCTTGAAAGCGCAGCATTGTTCTCTCGCTCGTCCCAGTAAAGTCCGGCTTCACTGATTAAATTATAGATTATTAATTAGGACTTCTAAGCAGACGTTCTTTCTGGAGAAAATGCACTATCTTTCAAGATGTTCCAAAATGATTTGCAACAATTGCATTATTTATAAATTGTGCCCTTGATGTAAGTGTTGGGAATAGATCAACTGGTTGCTGTAAAGCAAGTTCCCATAGGTAGCAAGGCAATAACAATGAGATAACCTGTTTAAATAGTGCTAATTAATGGACTATGATATTTAATTGACTATGACATTGGAGAAAATGCCATGCACTCCTTCAAAACAGCGCCATGGGATTCTTGAGTTTAACATCCCATCAAACGAATATCACTTCCAGCGACCAGCATTCCCTTGTAAGTGGTTTTGCTGTTCTGGAGTGCAAACCTGGAGTTTTGTGCTTGGATTATTGGAATGGAGCCTACCCCAACCTTTTGTCCTAGAGGTCGTGCTATTCCCTGTCAACACAAAATCCCCAACAATTGTTCAGTAAGAGGCATGGTTAACTGTACTGGCAGTCCGCTTTCTGGACCACTGTTCAAGTGCTTGTGCCTTGAAGCTGGGAAATCTAAATTCAAGTCAGTTAAATAATCCCCTGAATTTTTTACAAAATGTCAGTAGCATTGCCCCAAAAGATATCAAATTTTATGCAAAAACCCAACTAATATGTGCCAAGGAAAGAAATCTATGTCCTTGTTCAAGCTGACTTTCTTAAGACTCCCAACCTACCCATATGATTTACCTTCAACAACCTTTAGGACTGGGCGATCAATGTTGGAATTGTCAGTAACAATTCCCATGAACAAATAGTATCAGCCACAGTCTGATAATCATAGGGAAGGATACTGATGGGCAATATAGCACTGCTGAGGTCAGCCACGCAAGGCAAAGACTGCAAAAGCAGGAAATGTTAATTGGAGCTCCAGCAGAACCATAATTAAAGATTCAAGCTTCCTTTATGGTTGCGTACTAATTCACAAAATCCATCAATTTTTGCCTGCCATTAAGGACACTTAAAGGGGTCTCTCTAGCATTGCCTCCAACAATGAGAGAAAGCAAAAGGAAGTCCCTTCAGAAACACTGAATGCATGTGGATTTGCCTCCAGCACTCCCACAGCCTCTGCAGCCACACAGACTCCTGTCTGATCCATCGGCGAACTCGAGCTTCCGGAACTGAACCTCCTATACAAACATGTCGTGAGTCTGTAGGCGGGTGCAGAAGCAAGGTCGTTGGGTGTATTTAAGGCAGACATTGACAGGTATTTGATGTCAGGGCATTAAGGGTTACGGGAAGAAAGCTGGGGAGTGGGGCTGAGTGGGAAGATTGATCAGCTCGTGATAAAATGGCGGAGCAGGCTTGATGGGACAATTGACCTATTTCTGCTCCTATATCTTGTGATCTTGTGAATCAGGAGCCTGGGCTTGATACCTGGTTCCCCACGAGCTGGTCTCCAGCAGCCCACAGCCTGTGTGGGTCTTCAGCTGATGTGCCCCTCGCTGGTCCACTGCCTTGGTCAATTTCCCTGCAAGGATGTCTTCCAGTCTTCACATTCTCTCCGAATGTTCTCACATATCTCGCGCCCTGCAACGATATCCTGCAACCCCTTGTGGTCAACTGCCAAGAATGGCCATCGCCATCTTGATTCTGATCCTCTGAAGTTTCAAGATGTAAAAAAAAATGAAAATAGATATGCTGATGGGTTTTTGCACTCTGTTCATGCAACAGATTTTCAAATTTAGACCTACAGCACAGTAACAGGCCCTTCTGGCCCACAAGGCCATGCCACCCAAATACACCCAATTAACCTGCAACCCGTGTACTTTTTGAAAGGTGGGAGGAAACCACAATGCCCAGAGGAAGCCCATACAGAAACGGGGGTAACATATAAACCACTTACAGACAGTGCTGGATTCGAGCGCAGGTCACTGGTACTGTTACAGCATGGCGCTAACCGTTTTGCTGACCATGTTACCTCACCATATGTTTCTCACTGGGAAAATAAAATGAATGAGAGGACGCAGGAACATGGTGTGAGATTCCACGGTGTGAGAACGTGATGTCCCTGTGAATTAGTGGTACTCTCACCATGAAGAGCTGGATTTTCTCCAGTAACTCCTCTCCATTGTAATATCAGCAGGAAACCAAAGTCAGAATGTTCAGAAGCAGAACTATAGAACCATAGAACACTACAGCACAGAAAACAGGCCATTCAGCCCTTCTAGTCTGTGCCAAAACATCATTCCGCTAGTCCCACTGACCTACACCCATTCCATTACCCCACAGACCTCTCCCATCCACGTGTCTATCCAATTTATTCTTAAAACTTGAGCCCACATTCATCACTTCAGCTGGCAGCTCGTTCCACACTCCCACCACTCTCTGAGTGAAGAAGTTCCCCCTAAACCTTTCTCCTTTTACCCTAAAACATGTCCTCTCATATTTATCTCTCCTAATCTAAGTGGAAAGAGCCCACTCACATTTATTCCATCTGTATCCCTCATAATTTTATAAACCTCTATCAAATCTCCCCTCATTCTTCTACGCGCCAAGGAATAAAGTCCTAACCTGTTTAATCTGTCCCTGTAACTTAACTGAAGACCCAGCAACATCCTAGTAAATCTTCTCTGCACTCTCTCAATCTTATGGATATCCTTCCTGTAGTTTGGTGGCCAGAACTGCACACTACCTGAAAGGACATAGACGTAAATCCAAAGTGTTTGCGCTTGATGTGGGATAACTCATGATGCCAAAGAGTACAATATATAGAAGCAGTAGTCAGCCCATTGACCCATTGAGTCTGCTCCGCCATTCTGTCATGAGCTGATCCATCTATCCACTCAGGCTCACTCCCTGGTTGGTGAATTAAGCTGCACAGTTCCTTTTTGGTTGCCATGGAAACAATGAGGCAAAAAGCCACCTCTTGGACCCTAGTGTGATTCTAGGATTGTTACTTCGCTGGAGTCTGAAGCTTGATTTCCAAGAATAAATTCACATTCCATAAAAATGGCAAACCAGCCTTTCTAGTAGTTGAATTTGATCACCCTTTTTTGAAATTGCTGGTTAGATTGGCCCATGCTCATTTAGAGCGGGTAGAACACTTCAGCACAAGCTCTGCCCAGTTTATATTATGTATGGGAGCAGGAGACTTGTTTTAGGTGGGCGGCTTCTGATTTTAACCATGGAGATCAGACAGAGAGGACAGTCATTAATTTGCTCTCCCCCAAATTAATGTTTCACTCCAGAAACAAATTGACAAGGAGAACTTCCCTGAAATCATACAACCTCCAGCAAGTTTACACCCACAAGCAGCTGAAGAGAATATGGAGAAGGACATGAATAAATGAGACATCGGAGTGATAAAGTTAAGAGCATCCACAGGAATGGAAATGATGCTCCTTGATGAAGGGCTCAAGCCCAAAACATTTGTGATGTAATTTATCTTTGCTCAAAAGATACACTGTTTGACCTGCTGAGTTTTTCCAGCATTGGGTTTTTACCTGTCTAATAAAGACCTGATGTGAGTATATAAGTTGATGAGAGGCATTGATCGTGTGGATGGCCAGAGGCTTTTTTCCCATGGCTGAAATTGCTAACACAGGGAACCATAGTTTTAAAGGGCTTGGGGGTAAGTAAGGAGGGGATGTAAGAGGCGGGTTCTTCACACACAGAGTGGTGGGTGCATGGAATGGGCTGCCGGCAACAGTGGTGGAGCAGGTCAAATAGGATCTTTTTAGAGACTATTCAATACGTACATGGAACAGAGGAAAATGGAGGGTTATCTAGTTGGGAAATTCTAGGCAGTTGTTAGAATAGGTTATGTCAGCACAACACTGTGGGCTGAAGGGCCTGTACTATGCAGTAGATTTCTATGTTCTTAGTGGTGATATTTCTATCCTAGAAGATGATGTCATGAGAGGTCAAAATAGGAAGGCCACAACCCCAATGAAACTTATGACATTTTGAATGACCAAAGGAACTGTTCTCACTAACCATCCAAGACAGTCATATTCAAGAAGCCGTAATTATTTTTTCATTTGTAAGTGTGAATACTTGTCCTGCTTGTGTATTGTTTGCCTGTATGTGTGTTATGTCTGGTTGTGTGTCTGCATGTTTTTCACCGAGGACCGGAGAACGCTGATTGGTCGGGTTGCACTTGTGCAATCAGATGACAGTAAACTTGACATGACTCACTGACAAACTTTCCCCAACCCTGCAAAGCGAAAGGTGCCTTGTTAAAAACCGCGTGCAGCAACTGAGATTATATCGATCCAAAACCTAATAGAAATGACTGAATGCTGGGAGGTTGGGCTAAGTAGGACCCATCAGCAGTGTGAGACAATGTGAGCACATTTCATTGAAGAACTTATCTTCACATTATAATGCTGGCACTCTTATGGGTTGTGCTTGATGCAATAGTTTTGTATGGTCTGATAAATAAACAAAGCTGTGCCGCATGCAAAACCTGACATTTGGACTTGCAGGTAAAATTGTAGCATTAATGGAAATGGCATCAAATAATACTGGAGATTGTTTTCCATTACAGCCCTGAGCAACCATAACAACAACCAAGGCTATGAAACTGAGTCGGAGCTCATTGTAAAGATATTACAACAGCAAATGATGTGGATTGACATCTACAGAACTGAATCTTAGAAGTGGAGCATATTAAAAAAGGAAAAACAGTGGCGCTGCCAAGAGAGCTGGTCCACAGGATCCAACCAACTGGTCCTGGTGTTGATGGCTCCACAGAGGCTTTAAATGCCCCATTAAAGGAACCAATGGTGGTTTATTTTTAAATCTAGTGTTAACAGGGTCTGGGCCCAAGATGGCAGGGCTGATGTTCAGCAGCGTACTCGAGGGGTTGCAGTCTCCTGGGAAGCAGAGGACTGGCACAGGGCAATGGGGAGGCCACCACCCGTTTGAGAAAGAAGAAGAGGAGATGACCCAACAGGACAGTAACCACAGCAGAAGATCAGTGAGGGGCTTTGCGGTGGAAGAACACACAGGTAGTGTAGGTGACACGAGGTGAGGAACCGATGCAAGCTGCAGGCCGCTGGTGACTGCAGTCAAGAGACTCACACAAGGCTGGAGACTGGCTTGGAACAGGCTTAAGGGGTACCCGGTATCGGAACCAAGATACAAGAGGGGGCTGAGTGCACTGAGGGCTTCCTGATCATGTCAAGAGGTTTGGATCTGGAGCTCGGGCTGCCAATGGTTTGGGTAGAAGGATGTGTGGCAGCGGAGGCTGCAGGAGGCAAATCAGTGGACCAATGGATCTCAACCTTTTTCTTTCCACCCACATACCACTTTAAGTAATCCCTATACCATAGGTGCTCTGTGATTAGTAAGAGATTGCTTAAGGTGGTATGTGGCAGGAAAGAAAAAGGTTGAGAACCACTGTTTTAATTGTAGCTAATTGACTCGTTATGTGAATGGTTTCATAACTCCAAAGGAAATGGGCCAGTGACAATTTTTCTCCAGCAAAATATTTCAGTAACAATTGGGTCGAGAGCAGTGGTTCTCAACCTTCGCTTCCCACCCACATCCCACCTTAAGCAATCCCTTACTAATCACAGAGCACGGATGGCATAAGGATTACTTAAAGTGGTATGTGAGTGGAAAGAAAAAGGTTGAGATCCACTGCCGTGGACACTGGAGGGACTCTCTTTTTATCTTTGCTTTGTCTGATTGTAAGGAGCACCAGGCTATCTTTGTCTGCCTTATGGTACACTAAAGGAAATTTTGTGTAATATTACATTTTCTGTTTTATTACATGACAATAAAAGCATTTTGAATCTTGGACAATGTGCATAACGTTGCACATTTAGCAACCGCAATAATGATAAATTTCTACCTTGTAGCTCAGTTTATAAAACTCCTTGAATTTTGTTTGTGATATGCTCTGCGCCTTAACCACTTCAATAAAGTCCACAAACACATCACGTTAATACCTAATGTAAAATGTACAGCAGAACAAAATAATTATTAACATCAGGATAAAGTAGCCCATATCTGGCACACTTTGCCCTCATCTCAGTCGAACTACTCCAGCTTCGCACTGGAATAATAGATCAACGATCCTTCTCTTTGCCAGTTGTTTGACTGCGAGTTTGAATGGAAACACTGCTGCTGACTTCACTATTAATGATGTCACTGCAGGAGTCTGGAACAATTCCAGTTCAACCAAAGAACCAACTTTAACTAGACTCATCAAATGCATTCTTACCAATGATAATGGAAACTTCCAACAGGCCAGATGCATAGTTTGGATGCTCAGATATCAGATTTATTGTCAGACTACATACACGACATCAATTACAACCCTGAGATTCCTTTTTCCTGCAGGCCCGGCAGAATCACCACTTATTGGTAGTGAAAAAAATAAACTGCACACAGCATAAAACATGTAAACAAATAAAAGAAATGTAAACAGGTAACAAATGAAAACCAACTAACTGTGCAATACAGGGAGAGCAAAGAAAATCAATAAAGTGAATAAGCAAGAGTCCTTAAATGAGTCACTGATTGAGTTTGACGTTGAGGTGTCTGATGGTGGAGGGGTGGCAGCTGTTCCTGAACCTGGTGGGTGCGAGTCTTGTGGCATCGAGACCTCTTTCCTGACGGCAGCAGCGAGAACAGAGCGTGTGCTGGGTGGTGCGGGTCTTTGATCATTGCTGCTGGCCTCCAATGGCAGCATTCCCTGTAGATGTCCTCAGTGGTGGGGAGGGTTTTGCCTTGTGTGTCCACTACCTTTTGGAGGACTTTAAACTCAAGGGTGTTGATATCCCCATACCAGACTGTGATGTAGTCAGTCAGCACAGTTAACGGCATGGATAAGCTTAATTGTTCATACAGAGAATTCTGAATAGTTTATTCCGCAGTCTGTCAATCCAAATATTTCCTGGCAACTGTTTCTGCCACTGGTAAACCATCTAGTTGTCTGAACTGGTCTTTGAGCAAAAACAAAGAAGAGAAAGAAAACTAATTTAGAACATGCTCCTGATTATAGACATTGACTAGGCCTGATGTACCCACCAATCGTATCTTGTTTGTCACTGCCAGAACACAGTACTCAGCTCCCAGAAACAATTGCTGACAAAGCCCATTTTAAAATTGGATTCAACCTATTTGACCTCACATGAAATTACCGCACAGACAACCCCATTTGTTAAAAGTCCGACAAGATTATTTCATTTGATGCGCCCATACCCATGTGACAGCAATATCTTCCCACAGATGAGTGAGAATGGGAAATTCCCATTTACTTAATTTCATACCTTTGATGAAAGGCTTAAGCCTGAAACATTGGTTATGTATGTTTATATTTGCTACATGAAGTACACAATTTGACCTGCTGAGTTTCTCCTGTATTTTGCTTTTATTTCAATCACAGTGACTGCAGACTTTCATGTTTAACTCAATTCCCATTTACTCTTCTTCACGGAAGTTCCTTTAGTTGTTGCACTGCTACCCCACTTTGCCCAGCAACATCATCCCTTTGAGCATTTAATCCCTTCTGCTTCCTACCCTAACACAAGCTTTCCCATTCTTTTTCTCGGTCCTTTTCCACATTTTCTGCATTACATAAATTTTTTAAAAATCATTGCTGAAAACAAGTCCTTTAGTCCATATTGTTCATGCTGACAAAGCTGTCTCCCTAAGGCTGAACCTGGTTCCTATCCCTTTCCTCAATTTTAAATTCCACAGAGGTCAGAATTCAATAGAATTAAATTCAAAGAAACCACAGATGATAGAAATCTAAAATAAAAGAGAAAAAAAATGGTGTAACACCTGCAGAAGAATTTCCATAATATTATGAATCTTTTTCCAGTGTCATGACATTGGGTTAAAATGTTAACAAGTTTCTGGCTTTGCGGGTGTTTCTTAATCCGCTGAGCAATGCTCCCTCGCATTTTTAGTCGTGAGTGTGCGCAAAAATCCTATGTTGTGCAATTTTTTTTTCCGGTGACAAAAGTCTATGAGCACTGAATGCTTGTGCAAATGTAAACTTGAAATTGTCTCAAGATTATTTTGGCACAGCCTATCTCTCATGTCTAATCAAACTGTATTGGCATGTTTTAACCTAATACAAGTATGATTAACTACTTGTTGAACCGACTAACAGAAGCAGTTAGCTAAGAGATTATTTTTAATCAGTACAATTATTAATTACTACATTATTTTAGGTAACTAACATTTTGTGTGCACACTTGTTTCCTTTGGCGCTGGTTGCACAACACGTGTGCGCGTGCACACCTGTGCAGCTTAGAGGGAACAATGCCGCTGAGCATTGGACCATTGCTCGTATTTACCCCTTCCTGTTTCTCCATACTGAGCGCACTCAGATCCTTAAATGCTGCTGCACCACTGTATTTGTTCCCATGTTAAATTGATAGAGTCAAAGAGTCTAGCCTCCGACTAATTATAGGCTCCTTCACAAGGATTATTATTGAGAAGCATGTTGCGCACTGCCTGTGACAAAACCTTTGAAAAAGACGGGGTAAAAAAGATTAAAGTAGGTGACGTTTGTTTGTCACTGGTGATGTGAGAGTTTATTTTTGACATCTTGTGTGAATGGCCAGGTTCACTCCAGGAGGCTGAGAATATTCCAATTGTTCTTTTCTCGCCTTGACTTTGTTTTCTAAAGTGAAGCAAAAGCCTCTTCAGAAATTCTCTTCATCTAGCATTTCCAACCGAGAGGATTTCTGTTTGCTTCCCTGTTTCTGCATTTAGCTTATAATTTTGCATCTCTCACCATCGTAAGTTCTTTTCATGTGGAACATTTTCTATCCTGGCCCAGTTCAGGGTGATTGAAACTCACTTTGTTCCCATTTGCATGCCTGTCATTTCCAGTCCTGGGCAGATTAAGCGATTTATCAAGCGACGCAATCTCCAGAATCTTATTCCTCAGCTTTGCGCCTTGGGTGAGTGAGATTTCCTTTAAAGTTTTGATGAAACTTGCTCATAAAATTTACTGCAAACTGATCCCAGTCCAAAGTGAAATGAGTCATGGCGTTGTGTTTTCACAATAGTGTGAAGCAATGCAATCTGCCATCCGGGCCAAGAACGCAGATGCTGAAATTCTGAAATAAAGGCTGGAGATGGAAGCACCCACCAGCTCAGGAGGTATCACACACAAAGAAAAACTGGTCCAAAAATCTCGTTTTACACGTAGATTTCAATTATTTCAGTAATTTTTTTTAAAGTTTGATCTTTCAATAGCAATGTTAATCTTATCCAAGTGTTGCTTGTTATGTTGCACTTGTGCAATGTTTTAGTAGAACAGCTAAAATTCATAACATAACATAACAATTTACAGCATGGAAACAGGCCATTAGGCCCTTCTAGTCTGCTCCGAACCAAACACCCCTCTCTAGTCCCACCTCCCTGCACAATGCCCATAACCCTCCATCTTCTTCTCATCCATAGACCTGTCCAACCTTTTCTTAAATAATACAATTGACTCCGCCGCCACTATTGCTCCCGGAAGCTCACTCCACACGGCTACCACTCTCTGAGTAAAGAAGTTCCCCCTCATGTTACCTCTAAACCTTTGCCCCTTAATTCTTAACTCATGTCCTCTTGTTTTAATCTTTCCTCCTCTTAACGGAAATAGTCTATCCACATCCACTCTGTCTATCCCTTTCATAATCTTAAATACTTCTATCAAATCCCCTCTCAACCTTCTACGCTCCAAAGAATAAAGACCTAATCTGTCCAATCTCTCCCTATACTCTAGATGCTTAAACCCAGGTAACATTCTGGTAAACCTTCTCTGCACTCTCTCCACTCTGTTTATATCCTTCCTATAATTAGGCGACCAGAACTGCACACAGAACTCCAAATTAGGCCGCACCAACGTCTTATACAATCTCAACATCACCTCCCAACTCCTATGTTCCATGCAATGATTGATAAAGGCCAGCATCTGCTTTCATTTCCAGATTTATTATCCATTCAGCTCTTCAATGTGATTGGTTGCCCTACCCCGAAGGGGAGACACAAGAGGTTGCAGATACTTGCTGGAGATTTTTGCTCCACTTGATGCCATCACTTTTGCTGGGGCACCAGAGATCATTTTTAAAAATATACAAAATTGCTTGAGAAACCTATTAGGTCCCACAACGTCCATAGGAGGCAAGGATCTCTGACCAATATTTTGGGCCTGAGCCTTTCATCAAGATATGAGCAAAATGCAGGCAGGTGTCTGAACAAAAAGGTAGGGGGAGGAGGGAAGAAGGGAGAGGATAGCATAGGCCAATGGCCAACTTGTCATAGGTGGTCATGGATAGAAGGGCAGAAGAGAAAAGCTGAGAATTGATCAGCAACAGGGGAGGAGGCTCTGTGAATGCAGACGGATGAAAGGAGTCAGAGGGATAGGGAGAGAGAGAGAGAGAGAGAGAGAGAGAAGGAGAATGAGAGAGAAGAGAAAGGGCGAGAGGGAGAAAGAAGGTGGAGCTGAGGAAAGAAGCCCTATGTAATGGGAATGAGAGAAATGGAGGACCGGGATGGGGTGGGGGGAGGCTAACAGAAACCTGGGAAGTCAATGTTAATACTGTCTGCTTGGAGGGTGCCCAGATGGAGTATTAAGAGTTAGAGTAAAACACCAAAGTCTGCAGACACTGTGAATGAAGTAAAAACACTGGAGAAACTCAAGTGTACTTGATACAGTAAAGATAAAGATGCATAATCAACATTCTAAATGCAGGCTGGTGTTGTTCCTCCAGATTGCAGGTGGCCTCTGTTGAGCAGTGCATGAGACCATGGGAAGATCAGTTGGCATGGAATGGGGCGGGGAATTTTAAATTGGGAAAATCCACACCTTACAAACCAGTAGATCTTTGTGGGTTGTTTCTGTGGGATTTATGGCACATGTTGTCACTTCCCCACTGATTGCAGAAGCCACACTATAGAATTTAAAATAGCACAGAAGGCAGGCAGCCACACACTTAACGATCTGCAGCTGAGTCCGTTTCTTTGCTTTTTTTTCTGGATTTTTAAAAAAAATTTAAATACAAGCAGTTAACGATCTATTTTAATCTTAAATCCCTCCGATCCCCAATGTGCTTCACAGTCAACAAGCTCCTTAAAAACATTTGGTTAGGCCACACTTGGAGTATTGTGTGAAATTCTGGTCTTCCCATAAGACCATAAGATATAGGAGTAGATGTAGGCCATTCAGCCCATTGAGTCTGCTCCACCATTCCATCAGGAGCTGATCCATCGTCCCACACAGATTCACTCCCCAGCCTTCACCCCATAACTCTGATCATCCTGATAACTACAGCACAACGATGATTATCCAAAATTAGATTCTCCAAAATCCTCATTATCTGAATTTTTAAAAAATTTGGATAATAATTTCTGTCAGGGGCACTTGACAAAGTGGTGACTCTCTATCTTCCTTATGGTAGACGAAGTTAAAACATTTCATGTTTGTAACATGCTAAATGCAGACAATAATGGAGCAGTTATCTTTAAATGTGGATTTCCAAAACAAATCAAAAATCCTCATTTATCCAAATTTTTTCGGAGACGAACTGACAGGCTCTCAGTGGCAATGGGGACATCAGGCTGCTGACGGCAGTAGAGACCTCAAGCTCCCGGCATAAGCAGGGCATCAGTGGGGACGTGTTGGAGACCAGCAGCAGCCAGCATTTTTTTTGGTGAGAATTAAATATTATCTTAATGATTAAAAAGCCTTCCCTTATTGTTTTTTTTTGTTGTTTAAACACTTTTACGTGACTTGCTGTTGCTACTGGGCTGTTTTTTAAAAAATTACCATTTCTCAAAAAAAAAATGTTTATCCGACATAAGCCCGGTCCCGACCCTTTTGGATCATCGGAGTCGAACTGCGTTCATCTCTGCCTGATATACACCGAATTGCCTGGCATCCACAGTCACCGGTGGATGCTTCACCACTCTCTTGGTCAAGAATTTCCTCTGCATCCCTATTTCGAATGGTCAATCCTGAAGTTGTGCCCTCCTGTCTTGGAGAAGTCGTTCCCAGGAAGGATGTGGAGGCTTCAGAAAGCACGCAGAAGAGGTTTACGTGCCTGGATGAGAGGGTATGACCTACATGGAAAGGTGAGACACACCTGGGTTGCTTTCTCTGGAAGGTCAGAGGCTGAGAGTAGACCTGATAGAAGTTTCTAAAGTTACGAGAGCCATTGACAGTTCAGACATTTTTTCCCCCAATGTCAAATGCTAGAGGACATACATTTAAGGTGGGATGGGGGAAGTTTGCTTACAATATTTTTATTGAATTTTATAGTAATAGTACATAAAGGAATGATACTTAAAACTAATGCAACTGTAATAGGGCAGGCAAGAACAATGTCAGGGGAAAATATTTTTCTTATGCAACAGTATTATTCATAAGTAATTTGAAAAAATGACAAGAGGGAAAAAAAAACAATCTAATTTGCTAATCAAAACCCCAAAGCGTTCCTAAGTTGCACGGAAATAGAGAAAAAAACAACTGCCAGTTTTAAAACGCAACGCATAATCTCAAGGCTGACAAAGAACCTGACTAAGATTCCCATTAGAGGCTGTGAAAATAAATGAAAAAAGAACCCCAAAGATTGGGAAAGTTTAAATTCGAGCCAGTTGTGGAACATCTTATTTATTCCAGGGTTAAATATGATATCATATCCTGTAACCATTGGTGATGAGTGGGCGGGACAGCATCTTCCATCCTGTCAAAATTACTCATCTTGCAACGAGAGGCAAAGGCCTACTGCATGTCATTGAAATGGAGACAATTTCACTACCTTCTGTTCAACCATCCCAAACAAGGCCACCAACGGGTCTGGTGCTAGGTTAACATAAATAATTATTGATAAAGTACGAAAAACCTCTTCCAATACTTGGCAAGACCAAAACATATGAACTAATGGTCCATCCTCATTGTTACATCTGTCGCAGAAAGAGCTAATGTTAGAGTAAAACTAGCTAATTTAACTTTAGACATATAAGGTCTATGCACAACTTTGAATTGCAACAGTGAGTGATGGGCACCAAAGAGATGTATTAACCAACTTAAAAATAGAGTTCCAAGAACCATCAGAAATAGAAATCTGGAGGTCCTGCTCCCATTGCCTTTTTAATTTTATCCACTGAAACTTGCCTTCATTTCAGTAGAAGCATATCATATCCTGTCGCTGTTAATCTTTTCTGAGGGTTGAAGATTGTAAATTATTTCTATCAAATTCATAAAAGTTTAAAGGAGCTGTTTGGTCAAGTTTTTTTTTTGCACAGAGAGTGCTGGGAGCTTGGGACAGATTTCCAGGGATAGTAGTTGAAGCAAATGTGATAGTAGCATTTAAAAGGCTTTAAGATCAATAAATGAATATGTGGGGTTAGAGGGATATGTGCAGGAAACATTCTTTTAGTTTAATTTGCCAACATGCTCAGCAGAGTTCATTGTGGGCCCCAGGGAGCAATCTTGTGCTGCACTGTACTATGTTTTATGAAACTTCCAATCTTCATTCAGAAAATCTTCCTTATATTACACTTACATGTTTCATGTAGGGGAGATATAAGGAAGGGAAAACCAGAGGTGTATGATCCAGTGATCACTGGAGGATGGGAGGATGAGTAAATTTAAGATCTTGGGAGTCACTATCTTGGATGGACCCAACACGCTAATGGCATCGTGAAGTAAGCACAGCAGCACCTTTATTTCCTCAGAGGTTTGCAGAGGTTTGGTATGACATGGGAAGCCATGGCAAATTTCTGCAGATGGGTGGTGGAAAATGTACTAACCGGTTGCATCACAGTCTGATAACGGGACATCAATACCCCTGAGCGTAAAGACCTACAAAGGGTAGTGGACACAACCCAGGACATCACAAGCAAAACCCTCCTACCATCGTGAACATCTACAGAGAACGCTGCCGCTGGAGGGCAACAGCAATCATCAAGGATCCACATCACCCAGCACACGCTCTGTTCTCATTGCTACCATCAGGAAAGAGGTATAGATGACACAAGGCTTGCACCACCTAAACAGCTGCTACCCTTCCATCATCAGACTCCTCAATGACAAACTCAATCAGGGACTCATTTAAGCACTGCATTGATTTTTTTACTCTCTGTATTGCACAGTCTATTTGTTTACATTTCTTTATTTGTTTACATGTGTACATTATGTACAGTTTTTTGTTGGCCGACCAATGAGTGGTAATTCAGCCTGGCCTACTGGAAAAAGAATCTCAGGATTGTATGTGATGTCATGAATGTACTCTGTCAATAAATCTGAAATCTGAAATCTATTGATGCTTCCATGAAGCACAGAGAGAAACTTTTAAATGCCAAAGGCATTAAGTCACTGCTTGATTAAAAGCCTCCCGTGGGTTTGTTCTTCATTCACTGCTTCTGACGGGGCCCTCCATTTTTTTTAACAATCCTCATCCTCCATTGCACTGAAGATGATTTAAAACTTGTTCCTTCTGATTATTGACTCTAAGTGAGTTTGTCAAACATGGAGGTTTCTCTTTTTCAAAATATCTTCCAAATTTTCATAGCTATCTCCAAATTGTTCACAGACTGTTGTAAAATGATCTACTTTAAGACCATGAGACATAGAAGCAGACATACAGGCTGTTCAGTCTAGCGTGTCTGCCCTGCCATTCAGTCATGAGCTAATCCATTTTCCTCATAGCCCCACCGCCCAACCTTCTCCCCGTAATCTTTGATGCCCTGGCTAATTAAGAACCTGTCAATCAAGCACAAAAGTCTGCAGATACTGTGATTGTAGTAAAAACACACAGAAATGCTGGAGGAATTCAACCAGCCTCTCCGCGTCCACAGGAGGTAAGGATGTGTTACTGAAGTTTCAGGGCTGACCACTTCTTCAAGATAAAAGCAAAAAACAGGAAGGCATCTGAATAAGGACTGAAGAATGGTCGGGGTCAATCTCTGTCTTAAACACACCCAATAACCTGGCCTCCATAACTACCTGTGGCAACAAATTCCACAGATTTACCACCCTCTGGCTAAAGAAATTTCTCTGCTTCTCTTCCACAGATGAGGCAGAAGGACCTTTACGCAGTGGACTGTTTGTGAGATGGTATAGTTGTTTGTGAGCACTCTATGTACATGGTTTCCCCATTTGTCATATTAAAGTAACAGTTACACACAGCTTTTATTCCCCTTTCTTTCTAGATTATTGCCCTCGTCCCTTTAAGTGAAAACTCTTGGTGATACTGCTCCCTGGTGCCTCTGCATGAAGAATTCTCCTTCATTATACACCACAAGTGGCTTCCTGACCTCTATTCCAATGTTCAGAGCTGTTCCTGCACATGTTCTGAGAATTAGTGTTTTTGTCTTGATACAGATATTCAATGGGAATAAGTAGAGTTTATTTGTACGCAGTATGTTTGACATGGTAAAATGCCCACAATACATCACTCAAGTTTCAACATCAGTCTGTTTGAACGATAAGGGCTATTGACCAAAGCAGTATAGAGATGTGTTATACAAGCATTTAAAAGGATGGGGGGGAGAGAGAGAGGGGGGGGGGGGGGGAGGGAGATGGAGAGGGAGAGAGAGAGAGATAGAGAGAGAGAGAAAATCAACTGGGGTAATTATTTACAGAACTCACATTGACCTGTCCCAAGATCTGGTAATTACAGTCATGGGGAGAAAAGATAGACAATCTGTAGGCGACACCCTGATTTGGAATGAGTTTGTAAGGGGAAATGGAAGGATAGATTTGGGGGAAGATTTCAGAGCATGAGACCCTGTATTAGAAAATTCAATTTAACAAAGGATAGCTGGGGTTGAAAACTATGAAAGGAGCTTACATAATGATGTATTCCTATGAAAGGAGATGTAATCACATTGTTTAATTCAGCCCCAGTCAGCTGTATTAAGCAGGTGGCATAATAGTGACAAGGCGTGCACTTGATCTCTGAAATTCATTCACCTCAAGGCAAAGAAACACAATTTGAGGCAGAGTCGTGAGCGCTGACACTACTCCATAGCTGCTGAGTATCCTTCCTGAAATATTGTTTCAGGAATCAAGGGGGAGATAAATAGTAGGGCTAAAGCCAGGCTATTGAGGCAGGAGATCTGGAAGGACTTTATTGCAACAAGCAGAGTGAAGGTCTCGAGTCCCTTTCCCCCGAACGTCTGTAGTGCTAGGGGAGAATTGTCCCTTTCAGAGCTCGGATTGATAGGCCTTTGTTTGCTAAGATTATCATCTTGAGGCAGCTGACTAGAAATAATGTACAGATCAGCCACAAGCTACTGAATTAACTGCCAGATGCAGCTACAGCAATAAAGACAGTAAACGCTGGAGCTACTCGACGGGTCAGGTGGCATTACACAGAAGGAAAGAGAAGTAAACTTTCAGGTCAGCGAGAGGTCAGTCTCCCTCTAAAGGCATGTGCTGCTGGATATCTCCAGCACTTTCTTTGTTGTTGGGTTATCCTCTGTTTATTGGAACAAATTCAAAGGACTGAATAGCATTAATCTCCTAAAATTATCCTTCAGCTGACAAAGAAAATTAACAATTAAGTTATCTGGCCAGATATAGAAGAAGGTGGTCAACCTAATGGAATCAGAATTTATTGTCATGAACATGTGTCACGAAATTCATTGTTTTGCAGCAGTATTTCTCGGCCTCCGTCGATCGTGATCGACCATGGGCTCTACGCCTCTGGTAATCACTGGCTCATTGAGCAGCGTCAACTATGGCTATGGAGGCCGATCCTGGAACGGCAGGCTCTATAGGGCATCGCTGAATGGTTGTCTACTGTTCTCTTCGTTTAGCTCTCCTCAAACTGGCTCAAGATCACTCTTTCACCTTGCTCTAGGTGTTGATGAAGAGTACCCTGCCCAGTTGTTGTGGTCATCTGCTGTATCCTCCCAGCACTCAAGTCACGCTTGCAGAGGTCCTCGAAGCAAAGCCGGGGTCTACCGACGTCTTTTGTTAGTTCTCCATGGAGGATACCCTTTGGCAGTCAACCATCCTTCATATGACCATCCTGCAGTAGCATTACAGGTGGAAAAATTGTTATAAATCACATTTTTAAAAAGTAAATAAATGAGCACCAAAGAAGAGAAAAGTGAGGTAATGGAAGGGTTCAAGCCCGAGAGTTGGTTATGCTACATAAGGTACAGTTTGACCAGCTGAGTTGCTCCAGAATTGTGTTTTTACTAGTCTGTGGTTCATTGTCCATTCAGAAATCTGTTGGCGGAGGAGCAGAAGCTGTTTTTGTACCATTGGACATTCGTCTTAAGGCTCCTGTACCTCCTTCCTGATGGTAGCTGTGAGAAGAGGGCACGGTCTGGGTGGTGAGGGTCCTTAATGATAGGGGCTGCTGTCTTGAGACACCGCTTCCTCCAAATGTCCTTAATGGAGTTATTTACTGTCAATTAGCATGCCTTCAATCTTAATGCAAGTGATGGAGGCCATCAATGAAGATCTGGCTTAGGGGCTACCAGATGGCAATGATCCCTCCATCCCCTCTCCCTTCCCAAGGAACTGGAAAGATCCTGCCAGATTTATTAGAACCAAAACTAGTGTTCTCTCACAGGCTGACATATTCAATATTGAGTCCATAGTTACACTCTGTCAGTTCCATTGGGTGAATGCCTGACAGCTGATTCCTGAAACAGATGGGTTTTTCCCCAGCTCTTTTGAAGGAAGGAATTATCAGGTGGGCAAAGGAAAAAATTCAAAAGATTCAAAGCCTACATTAAGAATTGCCACATCTCCACTGACTTCTGGGAGCTTTCAGCCCAGAACCATTCAGAATGAAGAGGGTATATTCAGGTATGAAGAACTTTGGTTCCATGCACCAGCAGATGTCGAATGTAAACAGCAGAAGAAGACCTCCTACCTCCTCATTTACTTGCCCAACAATGAAGGAGTCTGCAGTTCCCAGATTGTTTTCATTTCAACTCAAAACCACAAAATAGAGTGGAACCAAGTCAATCTTAATCCCTAGTAAGAAGAAGAAAGCAGTAAATAAGAGGTGTTTTGATGGATGCTCTAACCTCATTACTTACCATAGAGAAGGATCTACACATTGGCCTTACCCAGTGTAGCTTAAATGTGACTCGAGACATCCTCCCCTATTGGGAGACAATCTGGAGAGTTCAAAGTTCAAGATACAGATGTATTGTCAGAGTACATACATGACATCACATATAACCCTGAGATTCTTTATTCTGCTGTCAAGGTAGAACCACCATTAATTGGTAGAGCAAAAAAAAACTATACTTAACGTACACAAGAAATGTAAAACTGACTGCAATACAGAGAGAAAAAAAACCCAATATAGAACAAAAATAACAGTTCTGAAATGAGTCTCTGAGTTTGTTGTTGAGAAGTCTGTCCCACCCAGGCCACCTACAGATTGGAGGAACAACACTTTATTTTCCACCTGGGCACCCTCCAACCACATGGCATTAACTTTGACCTCTGGTTTCTGCTAACTTGCTCGCCTTTTCTTTCCCCTCCGCCTTTCCAGTTCTCCACCCACCCAGCCATCCCTTCTCCACTTGATTGCTGTTGTCCCCTCCCTCCCTTCTCCACCTACTATCTCCTTCCTTTGCCACCCACCTTCATCAAAGGACTCAAGCCCAAAATGTCGGTTTCCGTTGCTACATAAAGGACACTGTTTGACCTGCTGAGCTTCTCCCGCATTTTGTGTTTATCCTGCCTGTTTAGTTCATCACTCCTGATGAGACAAGAATACCTGCTCTTCCTGTGCAGCCGACTTTATTCATCTGCTGCAAGATACTTTCAAAGCTGCATTTTGTTTTGTTCATGGATTGCAAATGCCACTGACCTTGCTAACATCTATTTTCTATCACTGATTGCTTCTGAACTGGGCTGAAAAGGTAGTTAAAGTCAATCAACCTGGAGCCACATCCAAATGAGGATGGCAAGCTTCCTTCCCTAGAGGACTGTAGCCACAGAAGAACATAAGAGAGACAGGAAGAGAATGTTCAGTTGCTTCTTGCTAACTTTGGTTTTCAATAAGATCATGGGTAACCTTTTACTTCACCGCCACTTAATAAAAACCTATAAACAGTGACGGAGCTTTTACAATTCATTGGTGCTGAGAATTCCAAAGATACACTGTGAGGAAGGAAATATCAGGTGTCATATATAATTATTGTAAAAAGTTGTAATTAATCATTGCATAACGTGCATTTATCAATCTAGTTACGCTATCATAACAAATATCTAACCAATCCTCTTCAGGAAAAATAAAACCAATATCCGCTTCCCATTTAATTTTAGATCTATCCCAACCCTTTTTATCCATACCATCCTGTAATATTTTATACATAAATGAAATATACCCCTTCTCTGGTACCTTCATAAGAAAAGTCTCAAATTTAGTCATTTTAGGTAAAATTACATCTCTACCAAACATACTTTTTACCCAAAAATTCATTTTCTATCCAAATAACTAAACTACACTACTGAACAGTTCAGCTGTTGACATTACATCGTTTATTGATGTGCTCACATATTACAGTAGGCATTTTTGTATCTGCTGCTCTTAAATTTAATGTAAATGGATACAATAAAACTCTCATTGAAAAAGCAGTGCTAAATATAAAGCTGGGTGCAAAACAAGAACAGGAGAAAAGATCAAGAAAGGGATAAGGCCGCCTCCAACATTCCTCAGTGAATACAGTTCATGGCCCAAGTGTCCACCCTAATGATTATAATGCCATGTGTACATCTATAAATAGGCTATTAAAGATCTTTGCACATCAAACAAACACAGTTCCCCTTGACTTCTGTGAAAAAGTATTAATTTTCCCACCATGTCTGAAATTTTCAGCACTCGTTTGCTAATTTTCGTCTTTTCGGTTTCGCCATGTTTAATCAACTGAGGTTAAAAAAAAATTCGACTGAGGTAAATGTTTTTTTTAAACTGAGTTAAACATTTTCATCCATGAGTAATATTGCAACGGTCGGTCTAGTAGTTGCTCAAATGCCATCTAGTGTTGAGACTAAGAAGTGTGATGTACATACAGTACAATTTATTGTTCAAGACTGTTCTAATGGGCCATATTCCATTTTATTTTTGAAATCCACCCCAAGCCACTTAAAAATGGACAAAAAGCTGCAGTTTTCCCGGGGGCTGTAGCTTGGCCACCCCTGAGTTAAAGGCAAAATTAAACACCATTATAATGTTCCAAGTACCTGTCTCTATGCAATTGTTCAGTATTTCCAGCTAATGAGTTTGAATCCCTTTTGATTATAGGATTCCTGCAAGATCCTGCTTAAAATCGTCTTCATTTTGTAAGGCTGCCGGTCACCCAAAAATCTACTTTGGATCAATGACAATTTTGTCTCTGAAGTGGCGTGGAATGTTTTTTTTCAGTTGAAGGTGCTGCACCAATACAAATTGTTGTTTGCTACCTGTTACCATTTCCTTTCTCCTCATCTTGTTTTTCACTTTGTGTGCCAAAGCTGTCCATGTCCCTGCCTCTATATGTCGCTGCTGTGACGATTCACTGATGCTTAGCGATAAACAGCAAGGATATGGAATCCGATAGGCTGTATCCAGACAAAGCTGTGGGAGAGGAGTTAAGCAAGAAAGTCTGCAGATGCTGGGATCAACTGCAATACGCAAACGTGCTGGAGAGGCTCAGCAGGTTATGCAGCCGCTATAAGAAGTGAAGGGGAACCAACCTTTCAGGCCTCAGAGGATTTCTAAGCTTTGTTATGGGAAGAGGCCGACAGAGGCTCAATGAAGAAATGCAACATTCCCACTAATTTCTGGGATCTCTTGCCCAGACCATTTAAAGATGAGTGAATGAATGAAATTCAGTGTCAGTAATAAGACAAATAATACATTTGCAGGGAAAGTATTCATCTATACAAATAAATAAATATCATTTTATGAATATGAGAGTCTTGGAGGGTCAGTATGAGCAGTTCCTTGGGTCGTTCAGTGTTCTCACTGCCCGTGGGAAGAAGCTGTTCCTCAGCCTGGTGGTGCTGGCTCTGATCCTCCTGTATCTCTTCCCCAATGGGAGTAGCTGAAAGATGCTGTGGTTCAGCAGGGACATAAGTCACTCCCCCCCCCCCCCCCCACCCAAGTCCAGGCATGCTGCATTAATTTATCGCCCAATCAGGTCTCGCAGCGCCTAAAGATATATTACTGATGTTTCGAGCCTGAGCACTTTACCTCCTGTGGATGCTATGAGACTGACTGATTCCTCCAGTATTTCTACGTTTTACCACAGTCAAAGCGTTGGACGAAGGATGGGAGCCATGGGGCAGGGGTGGGGAGGGGTGCTCAGCCTAGGGCCCAGCTGGTAGTTAATCCACCACTGGCAATAGCGCAGCAAGTCCTTTTGTGATGCCATTGTAGTCCATGATTAGCAGAACAGTGGGAGTTTCAAGACCTTGATAAAAAAAGTATTCTTGAACCTAGATTTGCTGGTCTTCAGGCTTTTGTACCTTCTACCCAAAGGCAGCAGTGAGAAGAGGTTGTGACCAAGGTGATTGTGGTCCTTTGTGATATCGGCTGTACATGAAGGCTTCCCTGAATGAAAGACTAATGGGTGGCTAGCGAAGATCGTTGCAAAGTTTACTCGAGAGTTTCAAAAAGAATGAAGCTAGGTAACGGAGAGGCCGAAATAAGCTCTGTTGGTATTGTTCAGGGAGTGTGACTGGGCTAATAAACCTGATAATGACTTTGATCTTTCAAGAAAAACCTATTAAAAATTTTCTTGCGGAAAACAGGACATCAGAGAACTATTGCCCCGTTGTTACCTTATGCACTTGTATAAAAATAACAATCGCATACAACCTGTAACCAAGGTGCTGCAATAAAAAAAATGGAACAGTGACATCTTCAGTTTGACAGTGAATGTCTTTTCTATTTATTGATGATTTTACGAAGCTTCTTTACAAATTCCCCAGAAATAGCAAATTGCTCTCAAACCCATTTACAGTGTTGTTAAACACAGAGCAGACATTTAAATTCAGAGTTTATTTTCTGCACAACACCATCAATGCTGATTCCAAACACATACAAACAAGTTCGACTTTATCAGTAAAGGGCGACCATACCCTCCTGAATCACCAGTACACTGAGGGACATTAATTACTGTTGTGGGTCTCTCAGGAAACATTAGCTCAGATTATTAAAATAATGAAATTTGGAATTTAAAAAATGATTCAATAGCAACGAGGTTTTCCTCCATCCCATGGTCCTCAGACAGCTGGAGGGTCCATGAATTTGTTCGAAGTTATGCAATGGAGACAAAAGTTACTAATGTAATAACCAAGTAATGAGCAAAACAAAGCTGTCAGTTTGGTGCCAAAAGAAGGAAAAGTTTTCAATAGTTTTCTGACAAAAAAAATTCTAAAACCCGGAAGGTGGTCCGAGAAGGGGCTTGTGCTCATTGGCTCCCACTCCCCCTAAAGGACTGGCAGTTTGTTTTCAGTCATCTGCAGTAGGTAAAGGAATACCTAGCAGATAAAGGAGCATCGAGTTCCTCGGAGTCCACTTAACAAGTGACTAGTCATGGACATTATTTGTCAGGATGGTGCAGCAGTGGCTGTACTTCCTGGCTACTGGCCACCATCATGTCGACCTTCTTCAGGAGCTCTATTGCCAACATGCAATAGAAGTGGAGATAATTAGATCGGAGGTCAATCCTCAGGATGATAAGAGTGGCAAAGTGAATCACTGGGGTCTTCCCCCTCCAACCCCCCACATCGATGTAATCTACCGGGATCATTGTCTGAAGAGGGCGTGCAAAATCATTGCGGTCCCCTTCCACCCTGCACACAGAATCTTCCAGTTACTCCCTTCGGGGAAGAGATACAGCAGTGTCAGAGCCAACACCACCAGGCTGAGGAACAGTTTCTTCCCGTGGGCAATGAGAACGCTGAACAACTGATGAACTGCTCACACTAACTATCTGAGACTACTATTCATTAAACAATATTTATTTATTTTCATATGGGTATATTTGTCCTGCATATGTATTGTTTTTTCTGTATATGTGTTGTGTCTGGATATGTGTCTACGTGTTTTGTACACGGATGGAAAGGGAGTTTTGTAGAGTAGGATTAAAGAATAATGGAAAATGAAAAAGATGCAGATGACAGAAATCTAAAGTTAAAACCAAATCTGATGGAAACACTTAGGAAGATGGGGCAGGATCATGTGGAGGGAGAAACTAAGTTACTGTTACCGGTCCCAAGACCCTTCATCAGAGAAAACAGGAGGAGATTGTAGAGCGGGTGTTGGCAAGATGGAAGAGGAATTTCCTTGATAAGATGAGATCAGGGATGGTGTGATGGTAAGTCACTGGTGATACTCTCTGGTTGACAGAGAGAGAGAGAGAAAGAACACAGAGGAAATGGGAAGACTGTGAAATCCACTCAGGGATGTCCACAAGGCTAGGCAGTAGGCACTATTAGTGGAGAGAGAAAAATGAAGTTTACATCACAGAAGGATAAGCTCTGAGTAATTATTGGCAATCATATGCCTGATCTGTCCCACAAGTGGAAACATCTCATTCTCTTTCCTACTGTCAAACTATGTTATCATCTCACATCTCTATCGGCTTTCTCTTCCATGTTTTTTCCTCTATACTTAATTCTTTATATATCCTGCTTTAAGCTTTAAATGTGGAACATTGATTTGCTGGTAGCCAAGGAACCTGTGTAACTTGGCAACAGTAGGTTGAAGCGTGCATGAAACTCAAACAAAGCATGACTCTCAGCACCGCTCCTCCATCACCTCACTGCAAGTCTGCACAGTATGTGAGACTTTCTTCATCACTGTGTGTGTCCAGCCTGCTGCCAGTGGCTGCATTCGAGGCAGGGGCTGCTGTTTAAAATTAAATGCTCTCTCCACCTTCTGCACCATCGACACCAAGCTTTCAATCGCCTACGCTCTCTCTCTCTAAGGATTTTCAGCAGGGATCCAGACGCAGCCTGGTCTTGCCTGAGTCCATGGTCAAAGACTATGAAAATGACAGGTCTTTCATCTTCACATCATTTTGGCTGCCTTTCAACCAAGAGCAGTGAGGCCAACGTGAGAACCTCCCTGTAGAAGGCTGATATCCTCTTCTGGCATTTAGCTTTCAAGAGGGCAATTAACTGCAAACAAGTACCAAGAAGTCATAAACACAACAGCAAGGATAAATGCACTGCTTGATAGAAACCTCAGAACCTCACACTTCCAAGTTCCTGATGCTACTGATTTGTGTTAAACAGTAAGGAACCAGAGGATCAAATGATATTGGACTATTGACCAGTGACTAATGTCTTCTGGTTGATCTGTAACATGCAAAAAAGACAAGATCAATGAGTCTAAGTAAAGAGACTGACAGGAATCTAGTTTAGCGCTTGTTAATGCGCAAATCATAAATAACTAATGAGCCGTAGAGACTCCCAAAAAACAACACCAGAGAGATTGGACACAGACTGGGAGATCGGTTCGCTGAGCACCTTCTCTCGGTCTGCATCAGTGACAGGGACCTCCCAGTGGACCACCATTTCAATTTTGCGCCTCACTCCTGCGCTGACATGTATGACCATAGCCTCATGTACTATCAAACCAGGACCACCTGTAAATTGTAGAAGCAACACGTAATTTTCCATCTGGGCACTCTCCAACAGGATGACATTACCTGTCAACTTCTCCAGTTGCTGCTAATGCATTTCCTGTTCTCCCTCTCTTTCACATCCCTCTGTCTTCTTTCCTCTTTTTCCACCCCTTTACACTCTATTCAAAGAGCTGTCCCCCTTTCCCTTTTTGCTGCTGTGCCCTCCCTCCCTCATCCACCTATTACTTCTCACCTGTGGGACTGTGCTCCTCCCCTGCCCCTCCCCTCCCCCCCCACCATTTTGTTCAGGAGCCTGCCTACATTTTGCACATACTTTGATGAAGGGCTCAAGCCCAAAACATCAGTGATGTATCTTTATCTTTGCTACATAAAGTGCACTGTTTGACCTGCCATGTTTCTCCAGCACTGTGTTTTTCCTTCAGTCACAGTGTCTGCAGACTTTCATGTTCTACTCAAACTATGTCAGGTTATACCTAACAATATGCTCAAGCATCAGGGTGTCTGCACAGAATTACATGTAGAGGAAAAACATGGGGAAGAGAAAGCTGAGAGTGATGTGAGATGATAACGTAGTTTGACAGGAGGAAAGAGAATGAGATATTTCCACTTGTGGGACAGATCAAGCATATGATCGTCAATAATTACCCAACGAATAATTCAGAAGAAATATCATTACTCAGGTCTTGAAGATTCATCAACTGGAAGGAAGGCAGTGTGAATCAATCTGACATGTCCAGCAAAAGGCCAATCTAGGCATCCTCTTCTTTGTCGAGTGGCACCATGGATCCTTTCCCATCCACATGAACAGCCAGGCAAGGTGTTGGCTTAACATCGGCTTCAATCTCTTTTGGAAGCTGGCAATGCAGCACTCCCTTAGGACTGCAGTCAATGTCAGGTGTCAGATTGAATCATGAGCTTAAATCCATCTGGGGTTTAAAGCCAGTGTGCCTCCAACAGAGACAAGCTAATAACTAAATTAACTGGCTAGTCCAACATTCCCTTTGCAACGCAAACTCCTTTGCAATAGAGAAAGAGGGAAGAAGAATCCCTCGGGAGAACAGCATTTCAAAGAGGAATCCTGCATTGCTTCATTTTTACGAGCAAGCAAATTTTTTGTCAGATTTCAAACGTGTTTTAAAAAAGAATGGAGATCGTGAACTGTGCCTGAGAAATCCCTACAATATATAAAGTGTGTCATCATTTTATTTTTTTGATCTCACAAACAATAACAAATTTGTTATCATGCATTCTGAAATTTGCATAATGCATTCAACATTTCAGTTTATTGCCTTATTAGATGAAACACATGTATCAACAGACACCTCAGCAGGGAATCGTAGAATACAGAACTGGTATGTTGCGTGAGAAAAATCTTTATAACTCATTTATGAACAATTGTTCTGCATTGTCAATGAGACCATTAGGATCATTTCCTTGGGGTGAGCCATTCGCAGAATGGCTACCATATTAATGGCACAACAGCAAACCAGATTGTTCATTCATAAGTTGGAGCCCTATCCAGAAGTTTCTGCTTCATTTTAGTTTCCTGGAAGTAGAACCACATGACCCTCGTTCCAACTACTTAATCCTTGTTCCTCTTCAAGTTGTGCTACCTACCATAACCCAATTGGATAAAGGCTGCAGTCAAACAACTTTTTCTCTCCCATCAGATACCTTTTCACCAAGCCAGCTATTGTTTTAATGCAACAACGTGGTAGTGGAAATTGATTCTGCTTTATCATTTATAAGGAAGATGGATGAGAAATCAAAGAATTTTCAATGTTGTAGGAAAGGAAATGTTCTTCCTTTGAGCCAGTACAAAATCAGTGAACGGAATGGCCACAATGAATGTGGCCAATGAATGTCTGGTTCTGTTTTCTTCTGTGTATCATTGACTTGGAGATTGTCCTTCAGCTCCAGACTTGTAGGTGATCCTGGTAGATATGAGCAGACCAATTCCTCCCTGTTTCATGGCAAAAGGCTGCAAAAACATGAACCACATGTAGAGGGTCAAAAGTAGCCACTCCACTTAGCAAAGAGTTGGAAGTCATGTCCCACAAAGTTTGGTTGGTGGACCCACCATTTCTTTGCCACTCGCAGTTACATTCTGGACCCAAGAACCAAGAGTACAGCAATATCGCAAAAGCCTTTTTTTAAGGAAAGACTATGATGGATACAGAAGTACCTTAAACAAGTGAGCTGATACATTTTTCAGATGGTAAGCAAAAGGAAGGCAGGATCTCCTTGGACTCTGACAGCCTCAAACTGAATTGGTGAGCAGAGGGATCCTCAGGGATGCTTTTGCACAAATCCACCATCAAAAGGCAGGCAAGGAGCAGGGATACATTTCTCAGGCGATGTAATTGAAAAGCAGAGAAAATATGTTGAACCCATAGGGACCAGAATTGTCATAATGTAACTCTGGCCTCTATATTAGAGCCAGGGACTCTGGAGAAGGTGTATTAAAGAGTTTCTGGTATTACACTAGCACTGAGAGGTCCGAGCTATCACAAAAAAATGTGTATGGAATGTAAACATGCAAGTCTTAAGAGGTTCGACAGAGTAGGCAGGTGGTCCCTCTGTCTCTCCTGTGCTGGTATTCTTACTCAGTGATGTCAATACTTGCGGATTGACAGGAAGCTTTGTGTTGCAAAAGGTTGCCATGGTAGCAAGAAGCAAATTGGTTTTAAAATCATCAGACGTGGTCAGGGAAATGTGTAGAGAATTTCTTGCTGATAACATTTAAAGAAGCACTTACCCCTTCCCCACTCGGGACAATGTGATGTTGAATGAAGGACAAATTGAGATGTCCATTGACTCGTACTTTAGACAAGAGCAGGCCATCTTCATATTGTGCTTCAACGTTGATGTGAACTGATAACTCTTGTTCCCCACTGTCTTTTCCTATTCTCTCCTGATATTGGCCTGTCTGATTTTCTGTACCTCACTATCTTTTTGTACGTAAGTGATTGTTGGAAGATCATTCAATCGCAGGGGAGTGGCAATTTTCATTATGTAACCTTTCAGCTTTAATTGCAACTCCCTTACACCTCCCCACACTTCACCTGAACAGATTCTTCCACAATCGGTTAAAGTGAAAAAATATTACAGTCACTGTCATTTGGATTGTAGTCAGGGGTTCAGTGCTAATTTTATGGTGCCAGAGCTCACCACAAACAGCGGAAAGGAGGTGCCAGAGCCGGTCCATAGGGCGCCTGGAGCTGCCCTCTGAGGTGCGGGAGCGGCGCTCCACTGAGCTGGGGCAGCACTGCACCCTGATTGTAAGGCAAAACACAAATGCGCTGGAAAATCTCAGCAGGTAACTCAGCATCATCTTTCTTCTTTGGCTTGGCTTCGCGGACGAAGATTTAAGGAGGGGTAATGTCCACGTCAGCTGCAGGCTCGTTTGTGGCTGACAAGTCCGATGCGGGACAGGCAGACACGGTTGCAGCGGTTGCAAGGGAAAATTGGTTGGTTGGGGTTGGGTGTTGGGTTTTTCCTCCTTTGTCTTTTGTCAGTGAGGTGGGCTCTGCGGTCTTCTTCAAAGGAGGTTGCTGCCCGCCAAACTGTGAGGCGCCAGATGCACGGTTTGAGGCGATATCAGCCCACTGGCGGTGGTCAATGTGGCAGGCACCAAGAGATTTCTTTAGGCAGTCCTTGTACCTCTTTGGTGCACCTCTGTCTCGGTGGCCAGTGGAGACCTCGCCATATAACACGATCTTGGGAAGGCGATGGTCCTCCATTCTGGAGACGTGACCTACCCAGCGCAGTTGGATCTTCAGCAGCGTGGATTACCTTAACAAAGAGCTCAAGTCTAAAACCTTGGTTACCATTTTCCACCTATAAATGCTGTGTAACCTGCTGAGTTTCTCCAGTATGTTTGTGTATGGCACTTCTTCAACTACCAGTTCAATGACCCTTCATCAATAATTCAACTGCCAATTTTCCTAAATCCATTAGTTCTATGAGTAATTAAATGCTGTAAGAAAATTTTATTTGTAAATGGCCCAATAGATTTTTCTGCTGAATTTGTCAGAGGGGTTGGCAATCAGTTTTAAATCCCTGGGCACTGCAATCAGCGAACAGGGTACGGGCTGTTTGTTGGGGTCAGGACGAGGAAATGTGAAACCGGGATATATTTGATATCTGTGGTGTTGGTTTGGTACAAGTCAAACTTTACTACTCTGGTAGAGGTTTCGGCAGCAGCCATTTCTTCTTTCGTAGTCTTCTAAAACCAATTTTAGCAATTTTGGAGAGGATCCTCTTATTACAAGTTAAAAGGAGGCACACAGAGAAAAGGGTGGAAAAGCGATCAGGTAGGGCTGAGAGTTGTCTTTCCTTCTTTGCACATCAACAGAAACTCATTTAACTAGGGATCCGTTGGAGGAATGCTCTCCCCAGAGTTGGATAATTCAGAGTCTCACTCAGAATCATCGCTAATATTTCAAGGCCCTGAATGGGGAAGTCACACATTGTAAGGGATGTAAACCTCCAGGGAAAATGTCATGGGCATGCTTCCCTCACAGATAGATATTGCAAGCTCCTTGATGCCATATGACCATAAGCATGGGGCTTCGTGGATTCAGGCACTGATGTATAGCAGTTGCGAGGAGATGCCCCTAGGCCACTTCTTGGTGGTCCGAACTACTTTAACAATGCACACAACATGTAAGGGACGAATGTTTCGGGTGGAAGGTTGTGTGCCAGCTCAAACGTCTTGATTGTTGCTGAAGCTGTACTCAGTCAGATAAGTCAAAAGTATTCCATCATGCTTTCAACCTGTGCTTTGCAGATGCACTAACAGTGCAGCTCAACACTAAAAATACAGCTTCCACTGTTCTGTGGAGGTACATTATTTATCCAGAGTGTTGATTGGAAAAAGGTTGGTGGTTAGAGTGTCTCTGGTTAAGAATGATTAGCGTGTTGCATGACTTCCCTCGTCTCAGCTCAAGGCTGAACGTTGCCCAGGCCTAGTTATGGAAGGGTGAATGCTTAATGACTCAAAAAGGTGGGAGGACATGGTGCAATAAGAATATTTGGAGTCTGGTGCAGACTTGGGAAATGGAGCATAATATGAGGAGGTATAAAGTTGTGTCGTGCAATGAAAAGTGAAGGGAGGAAGGTTTAGGGGTAAGTTTTTTACACAGAGAGTTGTGGTCACTGGAATGGTGGTGGAGGATGGAAAAAGAGAGGCATTTAAGAGACAAAGGGGCACGTGGATGAAAGAAAAATAGAGGGTTTTGAGGTAGGGAGGGTTTAGGATTTTTTTTAGGTGTATAGAGGCCAGCACAACATTGTGGGCTGAGAGGCCTGTACTGTGCTGTAATGTTCTATGTTCTAGAAGGATCAACAGGCACCTAATCATCTAACTGGGGAGAGATTACCAATGTGGGAAACCCCAGTCTCGGTTGTTGAGCACTAAATACAAAGTGTTTTCATGCAGATCAAGCATATTATTAGGAAGGTAAATACATAGTATATTGGAGATGGGCCAAAGTCCCCATGGTTTCCTTGAGGGAAAACCGTGTCTGACAAACCGACTGCAATTTTTTTGATGAAACCACAAGTAGGCGAGACAAAGAAGATGCAGTGGATTTTGTGCATATGGGCTTTCAAATGGCCTTTGACAAGATGCCACACATGAGACGGCTTCACAAAATGAGAGCCCATGGAATTATAGGAAAGAAACTAGCATGGGGAGAGTTTTGGTTGATCAGCAGGAAGCGGAGAGTTGGCTACTAGCTACCAATGGTGCACTGCAGGGGACGGTCTTGGGGCCACTATGTTTTCCATTCCATGCTAATTATATGGATTGCAGAATACAAGGCTTCGTGGCTCAGTTTTCAGATGCTACAAAGATAGGTGGAGGGGGAGGTAGTGAGGAGGAAAGCAGAAGGCTGCAGGGAGACTAGATAGATTAAGAGAATGGACAAGGAAGCAGCAAATGAAATACAATGTTGGAAAGAGTCCAGTCATGCACTTTGGCAGAAGGAATAAAAGTGCCGACTATTATTTGGACAAGGAGAAAAATTCAAAATTCAGAGGTGCAAAGAGACTTGGGAGTCCTCATGCAGGATGCCCTAAAGGTTAACCTCCAGGTTGAGTCGGTGGTGAAGAAGGCGAATGCAATGTTAGCATTTATATCTAGGGGAATAGGATATAAGAGCAGGGATGTGATATTGAGGCTTTAGACGGCACTGGAGAGGCCTCACCTGGAGTACGGGCTCCTTATTAAAGAAAGGATGTATTGATGTTGGAGGAGGTGCACAAGGATGATTCTGGGAATGAAAGAATGATCATATGAGAAGCATTTGACAGCTCTTGATCTGTACTCTATGGAATTTAGTAGAATGAGGGGGGGGATTGGATTGAAACATTTTGAATGTTGAAAGGCACTGACAGAGTAGATGTAGAAAGATTATTCTAGGACAAGAAGGCACAACTTCAGGATTGAAGGGGAAATCAAATATGTGGAGGAACTCTTGAGCCAGAGGCTGGTAAATCTATGGAATTTGTTGCTACAGTCAGTTGTGGAGGCCAGGTCATTGGGTGCATTTAAGGCAGAGATTGATAGGTCCTTGATTAGCCAGGACATCAAAGGTTATGGGGAGAAGGCCGGGCAGTGGGGGTGAGTGGGAAAATGGATCAGCTCATGATTAAATGTTGGGGCAGACTTAATGGGCTGAATGGCTTATCTCTGCTCCTATGTCTTATTGTCTGTGGCACACAATAACAGGCAGAGACTGAGGGGCTTCATGGGTAACTCCCATTCCTATTTTCTGCTTTCTTGTGCTTCATAAACTGATGAGTCCCTGGTGGAGCAGCCAAACTCTCAGCGTGAAATAGGGAGGTCAATGATGAAGCAGCTGGAGATGGTTTAGCCTGAGCCAATGTGAATTCCTACAGCAATATCCAGGGACTGAGATAATTAACCTTCAACAATCTTCCTGTTGTAATTATCTGGCACCATCCAATGGCTTTGCAAAAGCTTACTATTGTATTACATGCTATGCTGATCTTTCTCACTCATTGGTGATATGCAAATTGCTTCCCAATGTCTGAGGTGCTCGCGAAAAGCAATAACGTTGACGTGATTACATTGATTAGAAACTCATCAGTTCCTGAATGGGTTTTGGACTACTTCTACGTGACCCCACATTTGCTGGCATCGCAGCACTAGGGGTGGCTTCTGGGATCTGTGGTACGAATGGAAGAGCAACACCTGAAAGAGCACAATTTGGAGAAAATGGCGACATTGGATCAGAGAACGTGGTGTCACAAGTTACCTAGCAATCCAAAATAAATATATACAGAAATAATTTATGTGTTTCTCGAGTTGTTCAACAGTCTTACCACCTGTGGGAAGAAGCCTTTTCCCAGCCTGGCAGTCCTGGTTTTTATGTTCCTGTACCTCTTCCTTGAAGGCCGTGCCGCTAAAGAACTGCGTGCTGGATATTAAGGGTCCTCAATGATTCTCAGTGTCACAAAGAACCTCTGAAAGTTGACTATTGTCCAAGGAAAACAGAAGCGTACAAGATGTTAGATACTGTTGACTTGATAATGGTGTTGCCATGGCACTGTAATCTCACCTTTGATGTGATCCATCACCAGTTCAGCACCTACTACCAAATAAATAGATAAATAGAACTTTAAATTGAAGGCCTTATAATAAGTTCCTTTTTCTCCTGCAGATTAATTTGAGAAATCTTGTCAGACAACATGATTTTTGAAGTCATTGAAGAGTGTGTGTGTTTGAGAGAGTGAGAGAGAGAGAGAGAGAGAGAGAGAGAGAGAGTTGTATGCTGCGCCCCTTTGTAATGTGAAACTCATTAGGCTAATGTATTCTGCTTTGTTAAGAACTGACAGTCTTCCTTTTTTATCACCTGTTTCAGTATTGTAATGGACTCTTGCCAAAAGAGCATAGAGAAAATGTGCTAAGTGTTAATTATCAGAACTAATTCTGATTTCAGATCACAGTCATTGAAGTGTGAAAGTGTAGAGTACATCCTTGCCAATCTCAGCTCCCAATGGACCTGAACACAATGAGAGGTCAAGCTTGGTCATGGAGATGCCATCAAGACTGTCAATAGAATCTCATCCAAGAGCCATATTCTAGTGAAGAGAACCTATTATGATTTTTACACAGAAATAAAGGAAACATTCCATTAAGAAATTGCATATTTTCCTTCCAAGTGGTCGTTTACACAGGAAGCACTTTTTCACTGCCTTCCTGTGCTGTGGAGTTTGTTGGAGGGTTAACGTTGGTCGACGTTGATGTGGACGTGCAACATATGTCCGACGCATATCGTCACCATGTGGATGTTGTAATTGACACATCACTATCCTGTGACCAAAAGGTGCAGGTCAATTTCTTCCTCAGCAAAGGAGGTCTTGGAGCTCGGAGATAATCCAGTGCTTCGACATGGCCATCGTGGTCTTCTGCTGCATGTTAGTTGAATATGTCCTCAGTATGACACGGATTTAAAAGTCCCATGTTGCCGGCATGAGCTGAACGTGTTAGAGCGCATCAGTGGGAATGTCTTATTCATTAGCCCAGTTTCTTACGGAATGCTGTGGTCAATTTAGGTTGTAGCCACTCTGTAAAAATGTGTCTTTATGGAAAAATAACAGGATGGAATTTAGCAAATTAATTCCATCACGATATTTTTACATTGCCAGAGGAAATTTGTGCAAATTTTTTGCTTCTCAGAGGCTGTGTGTACAAGTGCTGAATGAATTACATCTGGACACACATTATATATTTAACTTCCAGAACATGAAGTATTTTACACATTCGGAACCAAAGATTTATTTCAGTATCTCATACATTCTCACAAGTACCCTTATAATGAAAAAGGACCTCATAAGTGAACTGATAACCAATCACCTCCATTCCAAACAACTTCTGTTGCACTCCTCTGGGAAAAGTCTTCAGTGGAGTAAACCACCCAGTGCATTGTCAAACAATATCCACTTCAAAAGATGCAAGTCATGTACAACCCAGCAAAACAGTGTTCCCCAGTCCATGGTGCAGAGCAGTGCAAAACATGTATACACATTTGACATACATACAGACAAACAATATGTACTTGTGCCCAAATGTTAAAATAAATATTATTACTGAATAGCTGAGTCATGGAGAGTTGTTTCATTCAGCAATCCCACTCCTTGTGGGAGGAAACTGTTCCTCAGCCTGGTGGTTCTGGCTCTAATATTTCATTATATCTCTACCTGCTAGGTGGTAGAGATAAAGGTAAAGATTCCATTATTGTCACCCAATTTTCAAATGCATAGCATTTTTTTTGGAGTTGTAGATATCAATGATTGATTTGCAAGTCCTACAATTTATAAAAGAATATTAAATACTTGTAGTTTTTGAAAAAGTTATGGGGATATTTCCCTGTGTTTTTTTTAATCTCCTGCCGGATAAACAACTATCAAAAACTTCTATAAATCCTGGACAGCCCTGAGTACATCAAAACTGTGATCGCCAGTCTCTGCTGTCCCTCCCAGAATTCCTCGAACACTGGAGGGAGCTGTGCACAATAAGTGGCAGGCACTAAGGATGGTCTGCAACAGCAAACTCCTTGCACCAGAGGGCTTTTAGAGTAGATGGTGGGGGGGCTTAAGGAATTAATAGGAAATTAGATTGCTGCAATTTGACTTGCAAATTCAAGGCAAATGTGACAATAAATGACCAAGGCTTCGCCTGAGGGTAGTGTTGACAGTGGGATTGGGATCACTTGCCGTTTCATTTGTCTTCAAAGAGTGGAGAATACTTTGAAGCTCTATCCACGGTTGTAAAGATTAAATAACTTGGACTGCAAACTGGTGATGCTGTTATTTACAAGGACTCAGTGGTTTCTCTTTCTACCTGCTCTTCTTCTGTAACTGCATTTTTATTTAGTTGAGGGAACCTAGTCTAGCGGAATTGCCAAGCACTTAATTTGGATGTTGAACATCAACAAGTGAGTCCAAGGTAACTGAATGGAGAAGGCATTGTTCTTGAAAATAAAGCATAAATCAAACTCAGTTCCATACATAGTTACAGTATATCCCAGTGAGAGGTGTTGGATGCAAGACTTGAATATCAAACGATTTTAAATTTAAATGTAATTTTTTTAAAGTTAGATATATAGCATGGTAACGGGTCATTTCTGCTCACGAGTCCATGCTGCCCAGGTATGTTTCGAATGATGGGAGAATGTACAAACTCCTTACAGACACCGCGTGATTCGAGCCCCTGTCCTAATTGGTGGTGCTGTAAAGGCGTTGCACTAACTGCTACGCCAACTGTGCCACTCAATCTTCACTGTAATCCTTCAAACACTCTTTATAGAAAGTATGCTTTAGCTACTTACCTTATCCAAGACTTCACAGACTTACATTATGAAAACCACCCATGATACATAGAAAGGAATGGCTGGTGAAAGAAGAATTGATTATTTTTGATTAAAAAATAGTCTGAAGGTATTTTCTTCCTCTCATCTGAGGAAGACAAGAACTCAGGGTTATAGCCTCAAGATCAAGGGAAGTACATTTAGGATGGAGGTGAGGAGGAACTGCTTTTCCCACAGGGAGGTGAATCTGTGGAATTTGCTCCCCATTGAAGCAGTGGAGGCGACCTTAGTAAATATATTTAAGACAAGGTTGGATAGATCTTTACTAAGTTGGGGAATTAAGGGATATGGGGAAAAGGCAGATAAATGGAGATGAGCCTATCATCAGATCAGCCATGATCTCATTGAATGACAGAGCAGGCTCAATGGACCAAATGGCCTACTTTGCTCCTATTTCTTATGCCCTTATGTTCACTCCAGAGACATGGGCACCATCAACTGAGGTAAACTTTTTTTTTAAACTAAGGTAAACATTTTCATTGAAGAGCAACATTTCAACGGATGGTCTTGCAATTGTTTAAAATGGTAGTAACATCTAGTGTTGAAACTAAGCACTGCAATGTACATACAGTGCAATTTGTTAGAGACTATGTTCTAACAGGCCATAGAAGCATAGAACACTACGTCACAGAAAACAAGCCATTTGGCCCTTCTAGTTTGTACTGAAACATCATTCCACTAGTCCCACTGACCTGCACCCATTCCATAACCCTCCAGACCTCTCCCATCCAATTTATTCTTAAAACTTAAGTGAGCCCACATTTACCACGTCAGATGGCAGCTCGTTCCACACTCCCACCACTCTCTGAGTGAAAAAGTTGCCCATAATGTTCCCCCTAAACCTTTTCCTTTTCACCCTAAAGTCATCTCTTATTTATCTCTCCTAATCTAAGTGGAAAGAGCTTACTTGTATTTACTCTGTCTATACCACTCATAATTTTGTAAACCTCTATCAAATCTCCCCTTATTCTTCTACACTCCAAAGGAATAAAGTCCAAACCTGTTTAACCTCTCCATGTAATTCAGCTCCTGAAGGCCTAGCAACATCCTAGTAAATCTTCTCTGCACTCTTTCAATCTTACTGATATCTTTCCTGTAGTTAAATGACCAGAACGGCTCCAAATTTAGTCTCACCAATATCTTTTACAACCTCACCATAACGTCCTAACTCCTGTACTCAATATTTTGATTTATGAAGGCCAAGATTCCAGAAGCTTTCTTTATAACCCTTTCTACCTATGACACCACTTTCAGGGCATTATATATCTGTATTCCCAGATCCCTTTGTACCTATGCACTCTTCAGTGCCCTACCATTTACTCTTTATGCCTACCTTGGTATGACCTTCCAAAATGCAACACCTTAAGCTTGTCTGCCATTTTCTGGTTCATTTTTTCAGTTGGTCCAGATCCCTCTGCAAGCTTTGAAAGCCTTCCTCGCTGTCCACGACGCCTCCAATCTTAGTGTCATCAGCAAACTGGCTGATCCAATTTACCACATGATCATCCAGATCATTGATATAGACAACAAACAACAATGGTCCCAACACCAATACCTGACACACATCACTAATCACAGGCCTCCAGTCTAAGAAGCAACCATCCACTCCCACTCTCTGTCTTCTCCCATTCACCCAATTCCGAATCCAGTTTACAAACTCTCCGTGGATACCTAGGGCCTGAACCTTCTGAACTAATCTCACATGTGGGACTTTGCAAAAGGCCTTTCTAAAGTCCATGTAGACAACATCCACGGCCTTCCTTCATCCACTATCTTGGTAACCTCCTCGAAAAACTCTACAAGGTTCGTTGAATAGACCCACCATGTACAAAGCCATGCTGACTGTCCTTAATCAGCCCTTGGCTGTCTATATACTTGTAAATCCAATCTCTCCAATAATTGACCCATTACTGATGTCAGGCTCATTAGCTGTAATTTCCTAGTTTACTTTTGGAGCCTTTTTTATACAACAGAACACATGAGCTACCCTCCAATCCTCCAGCACCTCACCCACAGCTAAGGACATTATAAATATTTCTACCAGGGCACTTGGAATTTCTACACTAGTCTCCATCAAGATCTGAGGGAATATCTTGTCAGGCCCAGGAGAAGTCTATCTATTAGCTGTACGGCAGAAACCACCTCCTCCTCTTTAATCTCTATATGTTCCATGCCACTACCGCTTGTTTCCCTTCCTTCCTTATACTCTATGCCAGTTTCCTGAGTAAATACTGATTCAACAACTGTTCAAGATCTTCCCCACTCTGATCTTCTAGAGGACCAATTTTGTCTCTTACTATCCTTCTACTCTTAACATACTTGTAGAATCCCTTCAGGTTTACCTTCACATTATCTGCCAAAGCAACCTCATGTCTTCTTTTTGCCTTCCTAGTTTCCTTCTTAAGTATTTTCTTGCATTTTCTATACTCCTCATTTGCTCCTTGTTGCCTATATCTGAAACACACCTTTCTCTTCTTCTTAACCAGATCGTCAATATCCCTTGAAAACCAAGGTTCCCTATGCCTGTTAACTTTGACTTTGATCCTGACAGGAACATGCAAACTCTACACCCTCAAAATTTTGTTTTCGAATGCCATCCACTTACTGAACACATCCTTGCCAGAAAACAATTTATCCCAATCCACTCTTCCTAGATCTTATCTCATTTCCACAAAATTGGCCTTTCTCCAATTTAGAATCTCAACTCGAGGACCAGACCTATCCTTATCCATAGTTAACTTGAAACTAATGACATTATGGTCACTGGGCCCAAAATGTTCACATGCACGTACATCTGTCATCTGACCTGTCCGGTTCTCTAATAGGAGATCAGGTATTGCATTCTCTCTCATTTATACCTCTACATATTGATTGAGAAAACTTTCCTGAACACATTTGGCAAACTCCAAGCCATCCAGCCCCTTTACAGTATGGGAGTTCCAGTCAATATTTGGAAAGTTAAAATCTCCTACTATCACAACTTTCTGCTCCTCCAATTCTATCAGACTGTTGGGCGATCTATAATACAACCCTACTAGTGTGGTCACATCTTTCCATGTTCAGTTTACACATAGTTGTGATATTTTCCACGACGAGCAATGCCACTCCTCCCCCTTTCGTCCTTCCCCTTCTATTACATCTAAGACAACGGAACCTCAGAACATATTTATTTTTAAAATTCTCCCTGGGCAATTTAAAAATGGGGAATGGGCCGCAGTTGACCCGGGGGCTGTAGTTTGGCCACCCCTGGCCTAAAACATTCCACAGAAATGCCGAACCTGGGACGTTATTTTAATTCACAGACATTTGAGATACCAGAACTATGAGCCTGACTCGGGAAATCAAAGACTATTAAATACAAATACAATATTTTAATTTAATTTTAATCTCGACTTACAGCGTGTTAACAGGCCTTTCCTGCTCACAAGCCCATGCCATCCAATTATACCCAAGTGACCTACAAGCCCAGTACATTTTAAATGGCAGGAGGAAATTGGAGATTTCCAATTTCACACAGAGATATGGGGAGAACATACAATCTCCTGACAAACAGCGCCAGATTTAAACGTCAATTGCTATCACTCTAACAGAGTTGCACGAACTGCCACGCTAAATGTGCCACCTTATATTGTTGCTTTAAATGGTTAGAAGCGGCAAGCGTATCAGGATGTTGCAATTTTAGTGAATTGGTAAGCTGGGCATTGTCAGGTAGATTTATGTGTGAGTTTATTGATGGTGGAACTTGGTTCAAATTGTTAAGCATGCAGTTTTACGTTTGACCTGGCTTGAAAAATTGCAACCTCCTATGAAAATGGCAGTGAAAAATGCCAAGGAGTTTCATCCATCACCAGACACAAACATGACAGTAGCTTGTAGTCAGAAGGCAGCAGTAAAGCCTTCATTCTTGAAACTGAGTTGACACCCCATCAGTGCACTGGGTGTGAATCCTTGCTAGAGATCCATTGGTAACCATTGATCTTTGAAGAAGCATATGATATACATGTCATAAGAAGGGGAAGATGAGAACAGCATACAAAATTCACATGCAAAGCTACTCAATCAGAATAATGTTAACAATGTGAGCTCAACACAGATTTTAAAAAATGTCCAATGGGGGACACAATAACACTGGGACGAGAGCAAATAGAGCAGAACTAGACCTTAAAGCATCTGCACCATGACAGGAGGAGGAAAGATTTAAAAATACCTATTCAAATAAGGACCAGACTACAGAAATGAAATTAATACAGTCATAGATTGTCCTTTCACAAGTGGAGATGCTAAAGACTGAAGCAGGCAAGGCTACCGACCACCATCAAGTTAACCTTCTATAGGAAGCTCTATCGAGAGTGTCCGGTCTGGCTGCATCACAGTGTGGTGCGACTTCTGCAGAGAAATGGTCAATCCACAGGACCATAAGAGTAGCAGAGAGGATCACTGGAGTCTCCCTCTCCCCGATCGACAAGATCTACTGGGATCGTTGTCTAAAGAGGGCGTGCAAAATCATTAAGGATCCCTTCCACCCTGCACACATCTTTCACGTCGGAAAAGAACTACGAGTATCAGAGCCAGGACCACCAAGCTGAGAAATAGCTTCTTCCCACGGGCAGTGAGAATACTGTACGACCAAAGGAACTGCTTGCACTGACCATCTGAGAATGTATTTATTTGCATTTCTGAATACTTGTCCTTCATATGTTTTGTTTGTCTATATGTGAGTTATATCTGGTTAATCTCTGTGTGTTTTGCACTGAGGACCAGAGAATGCTGTTTTGTCCGGTTGTACTCGTACAACCAGATAACAATAAACTTGTCTAATTTGATAAAGAAGGAAATCCCATCAAATTCAGCTAAGCTCCTCCTACACCATCAATGACAGATTGTATATGAGATGACAATTGAGAGGATTCCCTTTTGGAATTTGTACCTGGGCGTATAGCTCCTAACACTAGTTCAAGCAAGATTTTGATTAATTTGGCAAGTTGGATCATAATATATTCTTTTTAGGGAAAAACATCACATAACAAAACACATGTTCAAAATCCGTTATCTTGAACAACTTTTGCTATGTCTTTATTCAAGAAGGAGTATCCAGGGCTTTTCTAGAGTGCATTTTACTACAAGCTCTCATTCAGAAAGGTTGGGAACCATTGTTCAATGTAACTTACATATTGACCATTACAGTAGGGAAACCAAAGTGTTGTGTAATTAAAATTGCAACATTAATGCACATAAACATGGATACAGCAGCCATCGAACACAAGCAGTTAAGAAAGCATGTCAACCTTCATTCAAGAGGCTTTGAGCAATGATCGCTGCCTACACTTATGCAGTTCCAGCATGAGATCATGCCTGGCTTATTGGGTTCAAAGTTCAAGGTTCAAGGTTCCTTTTATTGTCATGTAATTCTGTAATACATTAAAAGTGAGAAGGAGAAGCAAAAGAGAGTTCCTCAGTGTCACTGAGTGTCCATGGATTTGCCTCCAGCGCTCCCACAGCCTCTGAAGCTGCACAGATTCCAGTTCAATTTATCAGCAACTCAAGCTCCAGATCCAAACTGCCAATGCAATCAGGAAGCCTTCAACTAGTTTGCTAGTTTGGACTCCTTAACTCAGAGCGGAGGTCGAAGAAGGGATAATCCTTCCATTGAAGCTTCACCAGACCGATTCCAGTGATTGTGGGACTACCGTGAAAAGAATGGATTGCGTTAACTAAGTTTACCTCACTGGAGGTTAGAAGAATGTATTCAGGGAGCATGCTTCCCCTCAGTGGAGAGTTTAAACCAGGGTCACTGTCTCAGAGAAGAGGGTAGTCCATTAAGAAATGAGATGCAGAGAAATGATTTCAAGTGAAACAATGGAAATTTCTTCCATTGAGAATCAGACATTGAGTTCACTGAAAACAAATCGTTTCTGGTGACAGGGTGGCAAATCACCCATGATCTAGAAAGGACCAAATGGCCACTCTGACCCTATTCCTTATGTTCTTAAATGAGAGGGTGTTACTATTGTTGACGTAATTGGGAATAATGAGAAAATGGTAAAATATTAGTGTCAGAACATTATTCCCCCTGCCTCAGGCTCCACTGTTTTCAGATACAATTAATTCTGCTGAGAGGAATTTGCAGTAAAGCTGTTAACGTAAAAATCACTTAAAAGTTATGACAAATATCAAAACAAATGAATAGAACATTTATCTGGCTTAAAGAATTTCTTGATTTACTATTGGTGAGATGTCATAAAAATATATGAAGTAGAAGTAATAATTTTTACACCTTTTAATCTTTTCTTTATGGTGACTCTCCCATGACAATCTTCCTGCGGAGTCAGTACAGGGTGAGTTTGTGATAATTTATTTGGCCTTTGTGCAATCACTGCAGCTGAAGGAATTGTGTTTAATGACGACTCCAGCACAGAAGCTGTCCTGCTTGGATTACCTGGTCTGCACGGGCTCAGTGCAGACTCCGACGCTCCTCTACAACTCACCCAGTTGGTGCACACCTTGAGTGAAAGGAAAATTCCAGGTCTTCCAGGAAATAATAAGAAGCAGGATGATGTGAGATTGTTCAGCAAACCAGCCAGCTCTTGCCTTGCACTGTCATTTATTCATTCATTATTTAACTTAACCTGCCTTCTTCCCTGTCAGAGTCCTGGACCCTTCACTCCCAATTATCTCAGTATGTTCTAATTGATTTGGAACATAAAACAGCATGGCACAGGAACAAGCCATAAATGGGACAAGAGGTGCTTGACAAGGCAGGTGAGTGGCTGGTTTGAGAGATGGCAGATTTCTTTCAACAGCACCAGGCTGGTCTGTGTGCCCAAGTAACACTAATAACCATTAATGTTTACTGGCATGCAGGCCAGAATGAAATGGGGAAGCATTTACCTGTTTCTATGGAGCTGCTCATCACCAGCCTTCCGTGGTACAAGCAGAACACCCTTCTTCACAGCATGGCAGTTCTTTGTCATTGGGTTTGGTGATCGGCCAGTGGGAGCAAGAGGTTAGACACCTCAGTGCCTGCCCTCCAACTCACCTTGGACTTCCATATTTGGACAAAGATGATCATCAATGGCCACGGGGTGGGGGGGGGGGGGGGTTGCAGTCTCTGGGGAAATGGAAGACTGATGCAGGTCACCAAAAAGCAGGGAGACCACCCCCAGTTTGAGAAGGAGAAGCAGAGGAGAAGACCCATGGGATGGTGACCAGGGTGATGAACTAGCGAGGGGCTCTGAAACTGAAGAATGCACAGATGGCGGGCTGTTGGTGACTGGAGGCGAGGAGCCCATGCAGGCTGCTGGCAACTGTGGTCAAGGGACTCGAACTGCTGACCGGTTGGAATCTGGTTGAAGGGGTCCCAGGCATCGGAACCGAGATGTGAGAGAGTGCAGGAGGCTTCCTGATTATGTCAGTGGTGTGCACCTCGAGCTTGATGATGGTTCAGACTGAAGGCTGTGTGGTTGCAGAGGCTGCGGGAGCGCTGATGGCGAATCCACGAAAGTTCAGTGACCCTGCGGGGACTCTCTTTTCCTTCTCTTTCTCTGGCTGTAAGAGGGGCTGGGCAATTTTTGCTGACGGCAAATCTTGTATAATATATTTTCTGGTTAACACATGACAAAAGGCAGCATGGTTGACGTAGTGGTTAGTGCAATGCCTTTACAGCGCCAGTGATCAGGGCCAGGGTTCAAATCCCGTGCTGTCTGAAAGGAGTTTGTATGTTCTCCTTGTGACTGCATGGGTTTTCATCAGGAGCTCTGGTTTCCTCCCACAGTTCAAAATGTACTGGGGTTATGGGTTAATTGGGTGTAAATTGGGCGGCAAGGACTCATGGGCCAAAATGGCCTGTTACCATGCTGTACGTCTACATTTTAAAAAATTTAAATTTAAATAAAATAATCTTGAATCTCGAATCTTAAGACTTGGAAGTGATCTGAGGGGCAAGCAGCAAACAGCTGGTGACTCCCCATTGAACTGTCAGTGAGTGTCATTCAACCATTCCCCCCACTCCTTTAACTTACTGTAGTAGTGCTCAGTCAGCAGGTCGATCCCTTCTATGTTAGGTTCCCTTCCTCCTGTGATTCTATTGTATCTTCAACCATTTGCAATCTGAGGTGTGATATTTGCTATCAAATGGAAGAAGAAAAATGAGAGGGGATATTATAGAAATGTATAAAATTATGAAAGGCATAGATAAGATCGAGCTAGGTAAGCTGTTTCCACTGGTGGGGGAGACCAGAACTCAGGGACATGGTCTCAAGATTCAGGGTAGTAGATTTAAGACGGAGATGAGGAGGAACTGCTTTTCCTAGAGGGTGGTGAATTTGTGGAATTTGCTGCCCATTGAAGCAGTGGAGGTGACCTCAGTGGATATATTTAAGACTAGGTTGGATAGATTTTTGCAAAGTAGGGGAATTGAGGGATATGGGGAAAAGGCAAGAAGGTGGAGTTGAATCTATCATTAGATCAGCCATGATCTAATTGAATGGTAGAACAGGCTTAACGAGCTAGATGGCCAACTCTTGCCTCTATTTTTTATGCCCTGATAGATGTTTCCAATGGATGAATTCTATCAGGTGTTGCAGGCAGCTCCAGCTGAGTTGGTGGACAGTTTAGGTGTAGCTATTCTCAATGGTGGCCATAGCCTTGTTTTCTTTTGACCTCATGTAATATTAGTATTTTAAAAGTTTTTTATGTAGTGAGTAGGAGAGAAATACGGAAATACCAAAAATTTGCTACTTTATAGGGAAGGTGTGGGGGGGCAATAAACTTTGAGGAGAATCCTCGGGGGACCACAGCCGAAAAAAAAGGTTGAGAATGGCTGTCTTACAGTTTGTGATATACTTAAAGGTCTAATAGACTTAAGTTAGATAAACGATATAAGTTCTATTCTGGAGAGAGGGTCCGTTCTGTCCCATCACTACCCATTTAGGGAAGATATCACTTCTTTCTTTGTTTAAAATCCAACTGATTATATCTCAGGAGCAATAATGGATGGAACCCTTTTACCTAATTCACTAATCAGATAACAATTCAGAAACACATTTATTTGCAATGCAGTGCATGGTTTACTGCTGTGTGTGTGTGTGTGTGTGTGTGTGTGTGTGTGTGTGTGTGTGTGTGTGTGTGTGTGTGTGTGTGTGTGTGTGTGTGTGTGTGTGTGTGTGTGTGTGTGTGTGTGTGTGTTGGCTATGGAAGGGTGAGAGTTTGGGTGTTTGAGAAGTAAACCCCTGTTCCATTAATCAGGATTGAGAGCTGCAAAATTCTGAAGCTATAAGTTGCTGACCCCACCACCAGGAGAGTCTCATCACAATTGTGACACAGAAAGTTTGCTCAAGATTATTTTTTCAAAATGCAGTTTATTATGTAAAATGATCACTGAACAGATGACTTGGCTGACCCCAAAAATAAAAAGGAACACCTTTGATGTTACAATTCATTCCACATTCTGCAATGCAATCAGATGGGAGGAGTTCACTACACAAAGCCTCGCAATTCATTTTCAATTGACACAAAGCCCAAAGGCAGCCAAAGCTTTCATCATTAAAGAGCCTTCTTGACAAGAATGTTAATCCACTTCTGACGGGTGTGACATTTCCAGTCATTACCTGTACAAAATAATTATGCTGATAGCACTTCTTATACATTTGATCGCTAATAACAGTCCTTATACACAGAGTAGCTAACAGCAAATCTGTTAGACAAATGTCATCCCTAAACATAAGGAGCCCCAAGACATGTGACAGATAAGAGTGACATTTCATTATGTTAAAGATGTTACTTGTTGCTTTGATGCACGTGCCTGTTCTCCGGGGTATTTGCTAACACGAGAAGGGGAGATCGGACGGAACAACCCACAAGTCTAGCCCACCCATTCCACCATCACCTCTAGGAATACCAGGCATTGGGGTGTGATAGTATCATAGCTATGGAAATGAAGGTTTATGGTCATATACATAATGTTCAGATGCACTGAAATTCTTACTTGATGCAGCTATGCAGGTATGTAAGGTACACCAACCACAGTGTATAAATTAAATTGCCACAATAAGACAAAAAAGTGCAATAAATATAAAAAGATAATTAAATACAGTAAAAACCCTGGTATCCGGCATCTATGGGATTGGTAGATGCCAGATAAGTGTATTTTACAGTTGCTTGAGACTGACTCTTACAATGCCCAACTAAAACTTATCCGCTGCCCCATGATCTGCTGATTTCTGGATACCAGACAAGTCTAATATGCAGATTTTTTTTGCCAGTTGCTTTAATTCCAGATACCAGAGGTTTTACTGTATTCACACACAGGTTAATGCAAAACCATATCGTTTGTATTGTGCAGACCGATCTTTTGCTAGTCCTGCAGTAGTTTATGGTCAGGGATGGGGTAGTACAGGGAGGTTCAAGAGACATATTGGAAAAAGCTCTTCTTGAACCAAGAAGGATTGGACTTCAGGCTTCTGTATCTTCTGCCTTAAGGTAGCAGTGAGAGAGGTTGTGACCAGGAGGATGGGGGTCATCTATGATGTTGTCTGCCTTCTTGAGGCAGTACCTCATGTAAATGTCTCGAAAGGAGGAGAGATTGGTGCCCAAGTTGAACTTCACAGCATTTGCCACTTCACACAGCCTCCTTCGTTCTGGGCACTTAAGTTTCTAAACCAGACCCTGATGCAACCAGTCAGTATACCTGTAGAAGTTTGATCGAGTAAAACTTCAAAATTCAAAATGTAAAGTTCAGATTTATTGTCAGAGTTCATACATGACATCACATAAAACCCTGATAATTTTTTCCTGTGGTAATGCAAAAAAAACTCTACTCAAGAAAAGATATGTATACAGAAGAGAGAAATGTAAACAAACAGTGCAATACAAAGAAAAAAATATTCAGTCATAAATAACGTGCAAAAACCTTGATTGAGTTTGTTGTTGAGGAGTCTGATGGTGGAGGGGGAGCAGCTGTTCCTGAACCTGGTGGTGTGTATCCTATGGCACCTCTACCTCTTTCCTGTTGGCAGCAACAAGAACAGTGCGTGTACTGGCTGGTGTGGACCCTTGATCATTGCTGCTGTTCTCTGAAGGCAGTGTGCCCTGTAGATTTTCTTGATAGTGGGGAGAGTTTTGCCTGTGATATCCTGGGCTGTGCCCACTACCTTTTGCAGGGCTATCTGCTCAGAGATACTGGTGTCCCCCATACCAGGCCATGATGTAGCCAGTCAGCACACATTCCACTGGATATCTGTAGAAGTTTGCCAAGATTTCTGATGTCCTACCAAACTTCCACAAACTCCTGAGGACGTACTTTCTTCACAATGACATTTGTGTGTTAGGTCCAGGAAAGTTCCTCCAAAATATTGGCTCCCAGGAATTTAAATTTGCTCACCTTCTCCACCTCTCACTCCCAATGGTCATTGGATCGTACATCTCAGGTTTTCCCTTCCTAAAGTCCGCAATCAGCTTCTTAGTTTTGATGACATTGAGTGTGAGGTTGCTATGAGTACACCATTCAGCTAAGTTTTCAGTCTTTCTCCTGCATGCTAACTCTGCACTACTGTGGTATCATCAGGAAATTTGAGGATGATGTTGTTGTTGTACCAAAGTCTATAGTGAGAAGGGCAAGGGGCTAAGTAAACAGCCCTGTGGTGTTCTAGTTCTGATAGAGATTGTGGAGGAGATATTCTTGCCAATCCTCACTGATTGTGGTCTGGAGGTGAGTAAATCCAGGATCCATTACACAGTAGGATATTGAGTCCTAGGTGTAGCGCGTCGAATGACTCAAAGACTCAAACCAAAGTTTTTATTAACAAAAACTTAGTACATTGAGGTTGACCAGTCCAGACTGACCTGGATCTGGTTAGGTGTAGCCCTTTATGACCTGGCCAGTAGGTGTGGCTACGGCTCTCAGCCAATCATTATCACTATATGCAAATATATACAGTGGTGATAGGATCCCACTAGGTCTTGAAGTTTGCTGATCAGTTTTGAGGGGAATATGGAGTTGAATGCTGAACTGTTGCCGATAAAGAGCATCCTAATGTATGCATCTGCTGTCCAGGTGTTCTAGAGTTTTGTGTACAGTGAGCGAGATGACATCTGCTGTAGACCTGTTGCAAATTAGAACAGATCCATGTTGCAGCTCAGACAGGAGCTGATGTGCCTCTCAAAATACATCATCGCTGTGGATATAAATGCCACTGGTCCATAGTCATTTAAGCAAGTAACCTCACTCTTCTTGGAAACTGGTACGATTGAGACCTGTTTGAAATAGGTGGCTACCGCGCCATGTAGGAGTGAGATGTTGAATCCAATCCATCAATTCAATGTCGTGACAAATATCCTGACTTCTTAGAAATTGTAAGTGTTAATGTGCCTTCAGGATTGCCTCAATATGTTCATTCCACAACAGGTCCTCCCAGGAACTTGAAAGTACTAACCCTTTCCAGTGGCACCTCATCAATGAAGACAGGTGGATGATGCATTGGCTCCCCTTTTAAAGCCCACAGTCAGCTGCTTGGTCTTGTTGATGTTGCGAGCAAGATTGCTGTTCTGACACCACCCAATTAGATTCCTGTATCCTGAGTAATCTATTACCCAACAATGATGGTCTCTTCAATGAATTTCTAGATTGTGCTAGAGCTGAATTTGGCGACACAATCCTGGTATAGAGGGACTAAGCTAGCATCCTTGAGGAGTCCCTGTGATGGGTGATTAATGAGGAAGAGTTAAGGTCATTGATCTGCACTGATTGGGGTCTTTGTTTATTAGGTTTGCTTGCATGATGCCTAGTTATAGTCAATGAACAACAGTGTGATGTCAGTGCTCTTGTGGTGCAGCTAATCGATGCAGAGTGGAGGCCCAGCGAGATGGCACGATGATAAGTGAATTGAAGTGCGTCCAGGTCCTTACTGAGGCAGGAGTGAATTTGCTCCATAATCAACCTCTCCAAACACTTTATTATAGTGAGTGTAAGTGCCACTGGCCAGTAGTCATTGAGACAGGTCACCTTAGTTTTCCTGATCCAAAGCACAATGATTGTCCATTTGAAGCAGGTTAGGATCTCAGACCATAGCAGTGAGAGATTGTAAATCCAGCCACTTGTTCTGTGAATGTGCAGGTCATGGTGCATCAGTCAGAGTTCTGGACGGAGACAGAACATCCATTTCTACCCTGGCAGCATCAGATTCCAATTTGAGTAATTGAACAAATCAATAATTTTTAAAAAATCTTGCCTCAGACATGGTGACTACAAAACTACTGGATTGTGAAATCCAGCGAGCTGGCATACAGGTACATCATTTGGGGATCCTAATTCATTTTGGACAGGTAGTACTCTTAATTAAACGTATCCAATTTCGATGGTAGATTGGTGAGAAAGCAAATATTTTGCAAAACAGAATTGGATAAATACTTGAAGGAGGAATGTTTGCAGGTCCACAGGGAAAGATGATGGAGTGGAATCACAGGTCATGATCTCACTTTCTCTTTTCTTGCACTAATTAATTACTTTTTTTTAAGATGTAGTTTTCAGGAATATTTGCACCCGTAATGCTGTGGCAAAAACAACAAATTTTATGACGTTCGTGGCAATAAATTCTGATTCTGATTCAGAGCCAACATGCCTCTTTTTAACATGAAACAGCCTCCACTAACACAATTATCTTGGTTTCATCCTTTTACAAACAAATCATCTTCTTTCTGTCCATCTATCCTCAAACTACTCTGCTACTAAAAACTAACCTCATTTTTTTTCAAGGTTCAAGGATCCAATTTATTGACAGAGTACGTACATGGCAACACATATAACCCTGAGATTCTTTTTTCCCGCAGGCCAGGCAGAATTTCTATTGATCGGTAACTAACCAGTAATTAAGAAAAAAAGCTAAGTATGCAAAGAGAAAAATGTAAACAAAGAATGAAATGTGAACAAACTGACTGTGCAATCCAGAAAAAAATAATCAGTCATAAATAATGTGCAAAGTAAGAGCCTGGTTGAATCTATTGTTGAGTCTAATGGAGGAGTGGTTTCTTTCCCAATTCTGATTGTGGAATGGAAACAGCAAGATGGTTAGTGTCATGGTTAGCACAAGGCTGTAACAGCACCATCAACCCAGGTTCAAATCCAGCACTGTCTGTAAGGACTTTGAACATTTTCCCCGTGGCTACATGGGTTTTGTCCATGTGCTCCATTTTCCTCTCACCCTTCAAAACATGCAGGGGCTGTAGGTAAATTGGGTGCAATTTTACGGCATGGACCCATGGGTATGTCTTAAAAGAAGAAACACTCACTCCATTTTCTCCCTCCACAGATGCTGCCTCACCAGCTGAGTGTTTTCATCAATTTCTGTTTTGATTTCACCATTTGCAGTTCTTCTCATTGTCATTAAGAGTGGTATGTCTGGAAATCATTTCACTGAGCATCTTCACTCTGTCTATTGCAATAGCAAGGACCTCCCAGTGACTAATCCCACACACCATTTCCACACTGACAGGTCTATCTGTGGCCTCGTGCACTGCCAAACAGAGGCTATCCGCAAACATTATATTCCACTGGGCATTCAATCATTAACATCGACTTCTTCAGTTTCCTTAACCTTGAGATTCTTTCTTTCCCTCTTTGTCTCCTCCAGCTCTCCACCCCTTCCCTTCATCTCCTTTCTGAGCGACCCCCCTCCCATATTCACCTATGACCTCTCACCAGTTAAACCTTGCCTCTTCCTCCCTCCTCTGCCCCACCCCCCCCATCCCACTCCTCCCACCTTTTATCCAAGCCCCTGCCAGTTTCTTGCTCGCACCTTGATAAAGGGTTCAGGCCCAAAACGTTAGTCACCCTATACTTCCTGTAGATGATGTGTGACCTGCTGAGTTTCTCCAGCACTGTGTGTGTTGTATTCATCCAGCCTACTGATAAGCAATGTCTCCATCTCATTGATTTTTCACTGTACTCTGTTCTGCTGTAATGGTAATGTGTTTCAGTAAGAGCAGAGCATTCACCAGCCCCGCAGTTTTATTAATTATTCATTAAATAATTAAGTTAGATTGGCTGGAATATTTTAGATACAGATATGAATCTCATTAATATTTAGTGTTTGGTTTTCCAGTGTATCTTCATTCTGATTATTTTATCATTTTGCAGTGTATATAAATCCATGGCAACACAGAGAGAGGGGGTCACAACATGATTGGAGCTCAGAAAATACTGCTTCAACACACTAACACATGGGAGCACAGAGGTCTGCTGTGAATAGGCTGATTGGTCACTGATACGATGCTGAATTCCACTGTTCTGGAAGCCAGAAACCCGATGGGATTGAGTGAAGGCATTCATTCGAGAACCCAGTGGGGGAGTCGAGGGGTGTTGCTTGCTTTCAGCGGAGGCAGAAAAGAAGTACACATTCAAGCCGCTCCTTGATCTTTGAGAAAATAAGGCGGTTAGCGCAGCGGCGTTACACCACCAGGGTCCCAGGTTTGAATCTGGCGCTGTCTGTAGGGAGTTTGTACGTTCTCCCCGTGTCTGCGTGGGTATCCTTTGGGTGCTCCACTTTCCTCCCACCGTTCAAATCATATGGTGGTTGTAGGTTAAATGGGGCATTTGGACGGCATGGGCTCATGACCCGGAAGGGGCTGTTAAAGTGCTATAAATACTTGCAGTGCTGAATGAATACTGCATTATCCAAGGTGATTTCGCTCTCAAACCTAGGTATTCCGAAGTAAATCACCAAAATCTGTAGGCGCTGTGGTTGAAGTAAAAAACACAAAATGCTGGAGGAGCTCAGCAGGTCAAACAGTGAGCATTACACAGCAACGGGAGAAATACATAACCAACGTTTCAGGCTAGAGCCCTTCATCAAGGTATGAGAGAATGCTGGCAGGCATCTGGACGAAAGGGGGAGGGGGCTAAGGCATGAGATGATAGGTGGATGAGGGGAGGGAGGGGACTGCAGAAATGAGGGGGAGGAGGGATGGCTGGGTGGGCAAGGGGGAAGGGGGAAGAACTGGAAAGAAAGGAAAGGGGGAGGGGAAAGACAAGGCAAGCAAGTTAGCCACAGGATGACACCAGAGGCAAGCAGCGAGGTAGTCAATGTGGCTGTGAAAGTGAGTCTGGATGAGTACATGGTCGTAGAGCTTGAGAGCAGCAGGGGTTGCAGATGGGGACCAAAGGCAAACTTCTTCAGGGGGAGGCATCCTCAAAGAGCTTCCACAGCGTTTGTTGCAGTAGTCAGAGATCATGAAAATCATGCCTGACGGCATTTTCTCATACCTTGAAGAAGGGCTCTAGCCCGAAACATCAGTCACATATCTTTGCCGTTGCTACATAACGGACACTGTTTGACCTGCTGAGCTTCTCCCGCATTTTGTGTTTTTCCAATGTATTCCTGTTGGATGAAAACCCCAAACTTCCATGGGCTCTACTCTGAATGCTTGTGGGGTTGTTGAGAAAGTAGTATTTTACGGTAAGACACTGACTGTCACTTCTTGGTTTCTCTCTTGTCTGCCCTTCCCATCTGTATCTACCAATTACCTATGAACCCATGTTCCTTCTGCTTCTCCTCCCATCCCCATCTTTTTGTTCGGGAATCTGCCTGATTTTCGGCACTCCTGGCCTGGCTCGTCAACTACCTTTCACTTCCTATGGATGCTTTGTGACCTGCTGAGTTAACAGGCCCTTCTGGCCCATGAGCCCGTGCTGCCCCAAATACCTCAATTAGATTACAACTCCCGTATGTTTTGAAGGGCAGGAGGAAACTGGATTCCCCGGAGGAAACCCATGCAGATGTGGGGAGAATACACAAACTCCTCACAGACAGCGCTGCATTGGAATCCAGGTTGTTGGCGGCGCTGTAATAACTGTGTTGCCTAGCACTTTTGTGTTCTGTATTATCTTATAAAAGTCTGTCTACCTTTTGCTGACAGACCAATCAATGCCTGGTCTCAGTATTTCTAACCTGCCCCCATCTGCCATAGGTGTTAGCAAAGATTCAGTTCCATACTCACTGGTGTGGCAAGAGTTTGCTGGTTTAAGTTTCAACTGAAACTTATTGCAACACTGAGAGTGCCGTTAGACCAAGGGCCACTGCTATGTAGCCTTAAATTATTCAATGATGCCTTTTTGGAAGCACAAGATTTCTAGCCAAGAACCATCTTTCAACCAACATCCATAGAACAGATTTTGCATTTATCACTTTGCTTGTCTGTGCATAATCTTTCTACAATGTTAGAGCATTAACAGCAATGACTAAACTTCGAAAAGAACTTCACTGGTTGTAAAACATCCTGGGGATTTGAAAGGCACCATTGAAATCTGTCCTTTTTTTTGTCTTTTTGGTCGTAATCCACAATCAAAAGCAAAATATTGGAGTGGAGCATAAGAGTTACCATCAACAAGTTAATACTGACTCGAAAAGTGAACACACAAGGTTGGCAACTTTCCTGAATGTAATAAAAACCATTGCCACATGTAACATCAACATATAATGCCCATATTGCAAAGGCTTTGTGAGCCTGCTTTCTGCACCTTCACGACTTTATGAGCATCTTCTTACAGACAGTCCGACTTGCACAGGAAGGGCAGAGCTGAGCTGTGTGTGGAGATGGGCTCAATGCCTTCTGCAAACCTGCCAGGAACTGGGAAGAGACTGGTGGGATAATGATACCTACCTCATACTCCCTGCCAAGCTCAGCATGAAGGCTGATTCACATGGAAGGTCAACAGCCCCCACACCCACCTCATCCACTGAGCTTTGTGGCAGCATTTCTCAAGGCTTGAGTGGTGTCAGTTCATTAGCACCTCCTTTAAACTCAGCACTAACCATTTTAAAAGGGATAAATGTGCATTGATATGGCACCTTCCTGCTCTAAACCATTTTGCAATCGATTACGTTGGTGTGAAATTGGTGATATGATGCAGGGAAAGGAACAGGAAGGCAGGGCACAGCAAGTCCCCATAAACAAGATGATAACTGGCAAGATGTACCGCTGGCTGATGGGATATAACCAACATTTTGGGTCTTGACGAAGGGCACAAGCCTGAAACGTTAGTTGCTTCCAACAGACCCTACCTGATGTTCTGAGTCTTGACATTGGTTGATGGATGGTGTTCCGGTGGTAAATCACCAGCCACTCTTAGTGCTATAGCGAGGGGCCATCTTCAATCAGGATACACTCAATCGAGCAGAGATCTAGAAACACAGGAGGCAGCAGAGGCTGTGCTGAAGCAGGGCACCAGCCATTCTTCCCCCGTGTATGCTGAGCTCCTCCAACAGTTTACCATTGGCAGAACAGAGAAGAGCTTGGAGTGAAGAGCAGGGTGTGGACTGTAGGGACGGAGGTTGAAGACTGCCAGAAAAGCAGATCGGAAGGGAACCCAGCAGAAACATCATGTGTTCAATGATTGCCATATTTACTGAGAAATTAATGGGAGAAATGGTCAATCAATTACGTTGGGACCAATTATATCAGTTAGCAACTTGAATTTGGCTCAGCTAAATGAGTTGTTTTGCTTTTGAGATTCAACAATTCCAAGCTCTGCAATAATTTAATGTTTATTTTACCACTGCCCTTCAGGATCTAATTTACTAGATAGGAACTCAAAATATTGTAGGTGTTGAGGTCTGTTCTGTTGAGACCATCTCTTGCAAGCCCTGAGGGTCAGGTTGAACATCCACATATCTGTAACTTTTCACTTTCCAAAGAACTCATCATCCACGAAAGGTTTGTCAGATTAACCTTTCACAGCCATCTTAAATCCTTGCAATATCATTGTAGAGTCATATATGGAAACAGGCCCTTTGGCCCATCTCTTCGATGCCAACCAAGTTGCCCAACTGAGCTCATCCCACTTCCCTGTGTTTGGTCTTTTCCTATCCATGTACCTGTCCAAATGCCTTTTAAATGCCACCTCCACACTCCCCCTGGCAGGTTCACTCCAGATATGTATCTTGCTCTGGGTGAAAATGTTACCCCTCAGATTCCTTTAAAATCTCCCCCCAGCCCCCACCCCCACTCAACTTGCAAAAAATTCTAGTTCAGTGGTTCTCAACCTTTTTCTTTCCACTCTCATAGCACTTTAAGTAATCCCTATGCCATAGGTGCTGTGTGATTAGTAAGGGGTTGCTTAAGGTGGGATGTGAGTGAGAAGAAAAAGTTTGAAAACCACTGTTTTAATTGTCCCTAACTGACTCGTTATGTGCACGGTTTCATTAACTCCAAAGGAAATGAACTAATGACAATTTTTCTCAAGCAGAATATTTCTGTAACAAGTGGGTCTAGAGCAGTGATTCTGAACCCTCCCTTCCCACTCACATACATCTTAAGCAATCCCTTACTAATCACAGAGCACCGATGGTATAGGGATTGCTTAGAATGGTATGTGAGAGGAAAGAAAAAGGTTGAGACCCACTGCCCTAGTTTTAGACTTGGGCGGGGGGTGGTGGGGAAGACTAACCCCATGGTTGACAGGACAGCCAAATAGGCAAATTCCTGCATGTACACATTCCCAAAGCCATTGCAGGAAAGAACACTCTGTTTTATCAGGTCCACTTATTACTGAACCCAATATCCATATCTCCCACCACAAGTACATACACTATGGCTGCTTATTGTTCCATCCCACCAGGTTTCCTGTGACAACGTCTTAGATCTATGAAATATAGTAGCAGCAAATCCAGCAGAACTGTATTCTCAAATTTTTCCTAAGTCATTAAATATTCTGATTAGAACATTAGATTCAAGATTCAGTTTGTTGTGATGTACACAAATTATGCAAAAAGCTTTCCTTCGTTTGCCCAACTATTTCAGTGTCATTATTAAAACAAGAAAGAGATGCAAAAAGGATCCCTTTAAACATGGCGGCATGGTCAGTGCAACAACATTGGCAACCCAGATTCAAAACCAGCACTGTCTGTAAAGACTTTGTACCTCCTCCTCACATCTGTGTGAGTTTCCTCTAGGTGCTCTGGTTTCCTTCCACCCTCCAAAAATCTATGGGGTTTGCAGGTTAATTGGTGTATTTTGGCAGCACAGTCTCAGGGTCGGGAAGGACCCGTTGCGGTGGTGTATGTCAAATGTCCATGGATCTTGCCACCTGCTGTGATCTTGCTGCCTTCAGTGACCCCTGTGACCTCTTGGTGTTCAGCAGTGAAGCCAGATATTCAAATTGCACTTCCTCGACCCGGTTCTGAATCCCTGAAATGTTAAGAAGCCACTGTAGCCCAAGTTCTTTCAGGAGGCCTGCACACCATTGCACTTCAAGAATTCCTGGTTTCAGAAGCCAGTGACCATCAACCTGTGGCCTCGTGTGAGGCTTGTTGCAGAGCCAAAGTTGAAGCCTGCCATAGCAGCTGCATCAGATGCTGGTGCTCCACATAGTAACCCAATGTGGCCCTCATCCTGATGACCACCTTCCTTTATGGCTTCATCAGGCTGTGTATGGAATCAATGAATGAGAGCACCAGTTGCCACTATGTTCTATCTGACCAAGTGTTGCAAGGGATAGGCCTGGTGCAATGTCCCAGTTAGCTGGACTTTGCCACACCACCTATCCTTCATGGAAACGTTTTTTCACACCAACAGCTTTAACTACAAGGCCATCGGGCAGTGGTCAGCATGGAACGTCCAGCAGACACTGAGAGACAAGGACTCAGTGGATACTGTGGGGTGGTTCCTTGAGCAGAGCGAAACACAAAACTCCGCAGGCACTGTGATTGTAGTAAAAACACGCAGAAATGCTGGTGGAACTCAGCCAGTCTTGTAGCATCCATAGGAGGTAAAGGCCTGAGCCCTTCTTCAAGGTATAAGCAAAGAACAGGATAAAGACTGAAGAATGGCAGGAGTAACAAAAGGTGTTAATTGGATATGACAAGAGGAAAGGTGAAAAATTATTTTGCCTCTGTGAAAGGAGAGAGAGCGCGAGCGCGTGCTGAGGGAAAGGCGACGGGGGAGAAGCGGAAGGGGGAGTTAACAGAAACTAAAGTTGATATTAATGCCATCAGGTTGGAGGGTGGACGATGGGCAGAACATGTCAGCAAGGGAATGGGATGGAGAATTGAAATGAGTGGCCATTGGGCGATCTATGCTATTGTGGCAGATCTTCCCAGATCTAAGGTGTTCAGATCTCTCAGTCGGCACCCAGTCTCTCCAATGGAGAGGAGACCACAATGGGAGCATCAGTGCAGTAAATGACCCCTTACAGATTCACAAGTGAAAAGTTGCTTCTCTTGGAAGGACTGTTTGGGGCCCAGAATGGTGATGAAAGATAGAGTGCTGGGCCCAAGTGGAGCATCTCCTGCGGTCACAGGGGTAGATGCCAAGGGGATGATTGGAGGGGATTGAAGAAAGGACAAGGGTGTCATGGAGGTAACAGCCCCTGTGGAAGGCAGAGAGGGAAGGAGATATCTGGTGGTTGGATCACGTAGTAGGAGGTGGAAATGGTGGTGGAGTTCCCTGAGAAAGCTGTCTGCATCACTAATAATGGCTTAGGGTGATTGGTAGTGAGAGGACCTCTCCCAATCAGATCCTTCCTGAACAACAGAAATATCACCCATAGCATAGGTTAGGTCCGAGATGACTGCAGCGCAGTAGAGATGGTCATCCACCTCTTTGCAGAATGCGGATTTGAAAAGTGTGGAGAAGGATGCCAGGGTTCCTGTCACAGTTCATCCTCAGCAGCAGTGTGACTGAGGGCTCTCTAATTTATGGGCTGTTCCTGGGGAGGCAAATAGAGTCAAACATCCAGAACTGCCGGGAGACCATCAACTCGGTGAAAGAGACAATTTAGTCTGCCTGAAACCTGTTGGTCTTTCAGCACTTGGAGATGTCTGTGTGGGAATGAGGGATGCACTGAGCGAGGGTGCTGTGAGGAAGGACCACAGTCTAGTGTCCTCCCATTACTGGACATTGAGTGCTTGAGACTGAGGAGAAACCCCTCTAACCACAGAGGGGAGTGATAACAATGTGCCACTGTAGTAGCAATGGGGCTCAATAGAGAATGAATGTAACAATGTTCATTGATGGAAATGTAAGGATATGACTCTAAAACGTGAAAAAAAATTTGAAGGGTTTTCATTTTTGTAAATAATTTATTGTGAATAAAGTTTACTTTAGAAAAGAAAACCCAACGGGACTGGCAGAAGTCTCCTTAGACACGGTATTCCTGCGTTCCCCCCACTCGTCCCCGACTGACCTGGTTTCCCTCGGCCTTATAGTTCTATTTGGCTGTTTTTCGAGGCAGGGGTAGAGAGGGGTTCTCCTGCTCTGGAACCCTACTCCAATCCAACGTTTCCTCCTCGCCCATGCACCTCCAAGTCTGGCTGCCGAACATGGGCACTGGCACCCTGGATACAGACCTGCAAGGACCACCATTCTGTCCAGTCGATTAGAGCTTGTAGAGTAAGGATCTCTCTATTTCAGATTGATGTTGCTTAATACATGAAATATATTAACACATTAATTAATTAATCAAAATATTAGTGTGTTAATATTATTTATAATATAAAATAATAATGAATTAATAATATAATCAATACATTAATATTAATACATTAATACCAAAAAAAATTACGGTTTGGACACCTGCCTACATTTTGCTCAAACCTTAATGAAGGGCTCAAGCCCGAAATGGTGGTGATGTATCTTTATCTTTGCTACATAAAATGCACTATTTGATCTGCTGAGTTTCTCCAGCATTGTACTTTTATTTTAATACATAAATACAACTTGGTTAATGCTTATGCTGGGACGGGTTGTCTGTTGCCTGGTAACAACAGACAAGCTGAAATTCCACTAGCCCTGGCCAAGGACAGCGGAATGTGAGTTGCCTGACAACAGCCTGGCTGATAACTTTCCAACAGTCTCATTTCTCTCTGGAATCATGTGACTTTCAAGAATTAAGGGAGCCGAATCTGTAAAAATACCTGTGTGATTGGTTCATAATGTGATGCATCATGTAGATGGAATGTGCATTGCTTAATGCTGATAGGATAATGCTTGCCTCCAAGGTGACGACTGTTTTGACACTGGTTAATGTCAGACATTATTGGAGAATTTAAACCCACGCATTTGTATGCTTGGAGAACTCCTCTATGCTCTACAGAGGTGACGGACCTCCCACAGGACTGTGAATCAAATAAAGGGAATTGGCTACAGAAAAGTCTGAGTCCTTCATTCCTCAAGAGATTGGGATCTCACCCCAGACCCTGGCTCGAGGATCGACATCGATCCTCCACAACCTGTATCAGGGGCTATCGGGCAGGAGACCCAGGCAGGAGGACCCTGCATAGCACAGAGAGAGGCCACCTTCAACTGCCGGCTTCAATTGATGTCAACAACAAGACTGGGTCAATTCAATTGTGGTAACTTAACCTCAACTAGGTCTGTAATAATCCAAAGAGGGCTTCAACTGATGGCTTATTGGGCAATTAGGAGCTGGCAAAAAGTAATGGCCTTCCCAGCAGGGAGCACAACCTGTGCAGAAGTTGTAAAGTAATGCTTTGAACAGTATATGGAGCACATGTGTTACAACCTAAACCAGCAGCAATAGAAATTCACCAAAACAATGGTATCTCCAAAACAATAATTTTTATTACTAGTAATAATAAACATTTCTTACTTAACTCTAAACTTAACCTCATTTTGTGTGTGTGTGTGTGTGTGTGTGTGTGTGTGTGTGTGTGTGTGTGTGTGTGTGTGTGTGTGTGTGTGTAGCAGGAGTAAACCACAGAGCTCTTTGAATCCACTCCGCCATGATTAATGCCGTAGATGGCTCTGCCTCTGTAAAGCCCTTAGCAAAGCAGTTTGCAGACCAATATAAACTGAGATTTGTTAGCGATCAATGTGAATTGAACAGAACCTAGGGGAGAAATCGCAGCATATGATTAAAAAGAACTAGACAGGTATATGGACGGGAGGGGTGCGGAGGGCTATGGGTTGGGCGCAGGTCAGTGGGGCTAGGCAGAAAAATAGTTTGCCGTAGACTAGAAGGGCAAAGGGCCTGTTTCTGTGCTGCAGTGTTCTATGGTTCTGGTTCTAGGGTAATTGGTCGGTTTTGGTCTCCAGGCTTTCAAAGCCAGGAGAAGTGTAGCAGATGGTGAGTGATACGTGGTCACTTTAGAACAATGTGCAAGTGGGGTAATCTTCTGAGAAGGAAACTGAAAGAGTGGCCCTTTTGCATATGTGGTAATGGACAATCTGCACATCTTGCTAGTAACCACTGTCTCCTCTGCAGTCACTTGGAGGTACCAATGATGTCAGCCTACCCTATACATGTGTATAATAAGTGGAAATTCAGCCTCCTGTGAAAAAGAGAATCTCAGGGTTGTACGTGATGTCATGTATGTACTCTGACTATAAATCTGAATTAAATTGGCTAACCATATACCATGATAAATAAAGGGTGTGTTAACTGATCACTGCCCTCACCAAAACAATCATGAACTCAATGTTCACCAACTTAAGTCATGACATCCCTTCCAGCGATACACAACTGTTCCTGATTCAAAACAAAGAATAGTCGATACCATGTAAAAGCAGACCCCTATTTTTGGCCCCAGCCACCACCCACCAGAGCTCCCGATGCCCTGACTGCTGTCTCTCACCTCAGCCCTGGCTGTCCACCCACTGGACCTCCTGACTTGCCGACCAGGGACTCTCGCCTTGGCCCCAGCCATCCATCCATCCAAACTCCCGACGCTCCAACCATGGATCCTTGGCTCAGCCACCCACCCACAAGAGCTCCTAATGCTCCAAACGCGGATTCTTGCCTTGGCCACCCACCCATCCAAGCTCCCGATGCCTGAATTCAGGCTTACCCCACCGTCCCGGCCATCCAAGCATCTGACACCTTGAACGACGTAGGTTCTTACAGGGTCAAAAGTAGTGTGTATGTAATAGTCAACTCCCTAAACTTTGGAGACCAACTCTAAAAATTGGTCTCCAAAATTGGTCCCCAGGGCGAAATGGTTGGTGTATCAGTTAGTGCAATGCCTTTACAGTGTCAGTGATCAGAAAGAGGGTTTGAACTGTAGAAGCATACAATGCTACATCACAGAAAACAGGCTATTTGGCCACTCTAGTCTGTGCCAACCATCATTTCCCTCATCCCGCTGACCTTCTCCCATTCCATAACCCTCCAGTTCCTTCCATCCAACCATCTATCCAATTTACTCTTAAAACACATGATCAAACCTGCTTACTGATCCAATTCACAAATGTACCGAAGGGTGTAGGTTAATTCGGTGTAAATTGGGCAGCACGGACTCATGGGCTGAGGTAGCCTGTTACCGTGTTGTATGTCTACATTTTTTAAATTAAAAAAATTCGACTACTCCATAAGTAAATATGGTAAATATTCATTTTGCAACATTTTGTCATTTGTTTTGAACGCTTCCACCAGCATTGTCTCCGCTCCATCCTCAACATTCATTGGAGCGACTTCATCCCTAACATCGAAGTACTCAAGATGGCAGAGGCAGACAGCATCGAATCCACGCAGTTGAAGATCCAACTGCGCTGGGTAGGTCACGTCTCTAGAATGGAGGACCATCGCCTCCCCAAGATCGTGCTATATGGAGAGCTCTCCACTGGCCATCATGTCAGAGGTGCACCAAAGAAGAGGTACAAGGACTGCCTAAAGAAATCTCTTGGTGCCTGCCACATTGACCACCGCCAGTGGGCTGATCTCGCTTCAAACTGTGCATCTTGGCGCCTCACAGTTCGGCGGGCAGCAACCTCCTTTGAAGAAGACCGCAGAGCCCACCTCACTGACAAAAGACAAAGGAGGAAAAACCCAACACCCAACCCCAACCAACCAATTTTCCCCTGCAACCGCTGCAACCGTGTCTGCCTGTCCCGCATTGGACTTGTCAGCCACAAACGAGCCTGCAGCTGACGTGGACATTTACCCCTCCATAAATCTTTGTCCGCGAAGCCAAGCCAAAGAAGAAGAAGAAAGAACAGCTAAATAAATAATTTTAATGCGAGTCTTCATCCATTTTGAGAACCTGGGTTAAAGTTGGTCTGAAATAGCAGAGTGAAGGAACTCCAAACAACCGAGTTAAGCTCATTTTCACAGAGAATAATTGCAAAGCGCCTCAGTGCCAGTGTGACAACTGAGTGGAGAACTACAACAGCAAGTGCCATGCTGATACTAATTCCATGCTAATCTAATTATCACTCCTCGACTGTCATCTCAATTCGAAAATATTGGATTTGCTTTCATGAATTAACTCAATTTACAGAAGTATTGTGAGATTTGGTTAAAAATGGACCAACAGGCATAAAGTGATTATCGCACTTTCAGACTAGGGATTCTTTTGTTGGCCTCATTTAATTCTCTTAGCTGAAGGTAAGCACCATGCACATTGAAAATGGCTACTGGGGTGTCTAAATACTTTGCCTGAAAAAATATGATTTATTGCACTGAAGTAAATCAAAAACGTGACTGGTCATGGATGCTCCCGATCATTGGGAGCTAAGTTCTGATTTTCTTTCCTCTACAGTAATTGACTTTCTATTGGCAGATAACCTTTTGGCATTTTAATGTCCCCTTCAGCCAATGGGAGATCACATGCCACTAGCAATGATTTGTGACCAGATGCAGCTAATGCACATTGAAGCTCACTCAGTCACACACTTGATACCCTTCTCATTGTCCATCTTTAACACTGTTTATTGCCCATTAAGTTTGTAAAAAGTGCACAGGGAGGAGGTTCTGTTGAAAGAGGCTGAGAGCGCAGTGGACAAAGAGCTGCTCACAATGCAGTGAAAGGAAATGTAGAGCAAAAGCCAAAAGTATGACAGGGGGTTTCAGCCATGATCTTGGTGAATGGTGCAGCAAGTTCAAAAGGTCATATCCTGTCCTTACATTATTTTGCACTGCACTTACTGCATTCAAATGCTGTCCATCACCCATCCACATAGAAATAGGAGGGACTGACAAAACTGAATATTTAGACCATGTGCTCTGTAGCATTTATACTTCCACCACTTTCCGTATCACCTTATTCCTTTTTCCATCGTTTGTTTAACCACTTTCCTTACATACTTAACTTCAATAGCTCCTTCTTGCCTCAGGTTTGACATTCCCATCACTCTGAATATCCTTCTGAGTTAAAGGTGCACAAAATCGGGACAACTTTAGATGAACTACGTCGAGAGTAGCTGCTCCTTTTACTTTAGAATCCAAGGAATAAGGAGTTCAAATTTCAGGTAAACAATAAAAGAGGGGCGTGAGAAAAGAAGGATTTTGCGCTTAAAGCTATTCGGACTGATTGTCATTGTCAATAGGAGTGGTGGAAACAAAGTCAGCCAGTAACTTCAAATGGGTTTTAGTGGGGTCCTGAGATTTTCAGAACCTAAAAGGAACATGCAGAGAGTTGATGGGCCGTGGCCTTTCTCTGAATCATTGCAATTCAATGATTCTTTACTGGATACATTCATTTTATATTTATGGTCTAGGGATCCAGTCTTTGATCTTCCCGAACAACTCATCATAACTTCAAGGACACAGAGGTCTGCACTTCAGGGAGAGATTGAGCAGGCTCGGACTTCATTCCTTGGAGTGCAGAAGGATGAGGTTTGATCTCATCGAGGTATACAAAATCATGAAAAGAATAGATTGGATGAATATAGAGAGTCTTTTGCCCTGAGTAGGGGAATGGGTAGCCAGAGGATACAGGTTAAAGTGGAGGGAAGAACATTTTCAGAAGACCTGATCAGCATCCGCTGACGATACCACAGTAGAGGGTTGCATAAAAATGGGATGAGGAGTCATCATTCAGGACCAAGACTGAATGGTGCGCCAACAACAACCTTGCAATGTGCATGTTGTGTGGAGTTTTGTTTGCACCACCAATAAGTGGAAATTCAGCCTCCTGTGAAAAAGAGAATCTCAGGGTTGTACGTGATGTCATGTATGTACTCTGACTATAAATCTGAATTAAATTGGCTAACCATATACCATGATAAATAAAGGGTGTGTTAACTGATCACTGCCCTCACCAAAACAATCATGAACTCAATGTTCACCAACTTAAGTCATGACATCCCTTCCAGCGATACACAACTGTTCCTGATTCAAAACAAAGAACTCGACAACATGGTAGCTTCACCAGGATTGTAATCTTCGCCAGTTCATTCCTTCCGGCAGGACAGGACGAGGGCCAAATTTCTCTCCGGCAAATCCTTCCCTTCTGCTCTTTGTCGGGATCCAAATCTTTCTCATGGTTACTGCTTCATTTCCTGCATCTCCCTCTTCTTTCTATCGGCCAGAAGCTACATGTGGTAAAACCCGCACAAACACAGCTGGGAGGTGTCAGGCTGCTGGAGCCACAGAGTCTAGCAAGGTGGTAGGTTTGAATTATCAAATAGGCAGCATGTTGAAACTTTATCTGGTGAACTGCAGCCAAGAAACTCATTTCACAGAAGAATTGTTATTCCCTTTCCCCAAGGCCACATCCATTCTCTTGTTCCCAACTGCCTCTTCTTCTCTGCGGTGAAGAGTCTGGTCTTTATAAGGTGCCTTTCACTTCATGGCATAAAGACAGTCACCGGCGCTCCCCGAAAACAAATGGCAGAGTGAGTCATTGAGTGGCAGTGGCAGGAGATGCTCACTGCTGGAGAGAATGACTGCTTCATCTGCCCACACAAGCAGTCACTATGTATCAGGAAAAGGGCCGGTATTTTGCTCAGCGCTCATCAAGAGTCATCAGCATTGGAGAGGTTGTTAAAATGCGAGTGGTGTTGCAGCTATTGTTGAGAAAGCGATTTCACTCTGTGGGAAGTTCACAAGCCAACAACAAACACATGAAGGTCCAGCTTGCCTGTATTCTGATTCTCGATCTTAGCCAAATTTAATGTTCAAAGTTGCAAAATCCTCAGTGTTCGAGATTGAATCAGAACTTATTACAAAAAAATAAATTGAGAAAAAGCAAACTACTCTAAAGGGAGTGAAACACTAAAGCCTGCAGATGTTGAGATTGTAGTCAAAACACACAGAAATGCTGGAGGATCTCAGCCGGTCTCGCAGCGTCCATAGGAGGTAAAGATAAATGACTGCCGTTTTGGGCCCGAGTCCTCCTTCAAGGAATAAGGAAAGAACAGGAAGGCATCAGAATAAAGGCTAAAGACTGGTAGATGGAGGAATCCAGGCCAAGAAAAGGTGTTAATTGGTTAAGAGGAGAGGTGAGAATTGATTTTGGCTCTGTGAAAGGAGACAAAGGGAGAGAGAGAGAGAGAGCTGGGGGGAAGGAATCAGGAATCAGGGGAGAAGAGGAGGGGTGGGTTAATGGAAACTGGAGAAGTTGATGTTAATGCCAACTTTCTCATGCTCTCCTTTTATACTTAATACCTCCTGAAGCCACAGGTTTTATGAACTGCTATTGGCACATGTCCCACTACCCTCATGGCCTCCTGATTTTGTCCATGGCCCCAATTCTGTCCCTGCATGCCCTTTCGAACTGTAAAGGTTCCATTATTGTCACGTAATACTACATTTAAATTTGTCGCCGCCTTATCAAGTGCCCCTCACAGAAATGAGCCCCCCAGCGAGGACTGAACTTGCGATCCCTGGTTTACAAGGCCAGTGCTCTAACCACTGAGCTATCGGAATCCTTCAGCCAAAATTGTGTAGCCTTTACTTCCTTGTATTCTATTCTATGTTCCATTCTATTGGTTGATGCCATCTTGCCCTCGTTCCTTCCTATATTTTTTATTTTAAATTATTCTAATATGCATTTCATGTATGTGCATCAAAAAGTATTTGTCCTTTCAATGGACCTTCTGGAATACCACTGTCTACCATCGCTCAGTTTTTTTGGGGGAGGGTGGATTCCCCCACCCCACCCCCCCCCACCCACCTTCAAAACTGGTGCTTCTGCAAAATCAGTCTGCCAGCCAAAATGACCCTGCTATTCCATGAGACTCCATCTGGTTAATCACCCTATTATTTTCTGCTTGCATGAAATTCATGTAGATAACATCCACTGCATTTCCTCTTAATTGTTTCTGTTACCTCACTAAAAAATAGTTAGATGAGTCAACCATTATCTTCCCTTTCACAAATCTGTGCAACTCCCCTTAATTCAAATCTTTCAAGTGCCCTCGGAGAGTGTTACATTTGCCACGTCCTAATCCTTTTGTTCCATCCTCTTATCAAGAAAGTTTGGAAGATTCTAGAGAGCAGAATTTAAAGCCAGCTGTGGAATTGGATGAAAAGCACCAACTAGTCTTGGTAGTGATACGTGGATGTCATGTAAGTAGCCAGGTTACAAGGTAGGAAGGGGTTTTTTTTGGGGTAGGTTGGTGCAACATTGAGAGCCGAAGGGCCTGTACTGTGCTATAGTGTTCTATGCATGAACGTAAACACATGTAAAATTCAATGAGGGAGAGGATGAACAGGTGTGAGTGAGAGTGAATGTAAGAGTGTGTGTTAGTGTGCAGGAATAATTGTGAGTGAAAATATCAGAGAATGAGTCAGAGAGATATTAATTTGCACAGAAAAACCATCTCCCATGTAAAAGGAAAGAGATAACCGAACTAAAGAGGATTTTGAAGGAAAGGAACTCTCTGTTCTCAGTGAACACTTTAGCTTCCTATATGTCAGGAAGCAAAGTTGCAGTGAGTCATTTATTATTGAATAATATCCCAAACTTTGCCTGAATTGCACCACGGCTGAGTTTGATGAATACATTGGTGATGCATTATTAATTTTCAATACAAGGCCTAGAGTGTTGTCAATTAGAGAGAGTGTCCGTATTTTGATGGGGTCTAAATTAGAAGCACTCACCATTGCATAGATACTTTACCAATCATTCATCACAGAGCAGGAAAAAAGTGACAGGAAGAAAAAGCCACAGTCCGCACCTTCCATTCCATTTGCTTTTATCCGGTCATTTGACCGTGGCTCCGGATTGAACTGCAGTAACAAGCAGTGCTCTGAAGCGGTGCTGCAGGACTCCAGGGACTGCCGGGTGTCCTTGGGCTGAATTCCTTACTGGGAAAGGTGTAATAAAGTCAGCTTCACATCCTTTTGAAAACCCTTGACATATTCTCATTTCTCAATGAAATAAAACAGAATCATATAATTCCTGGCCAATTTGACATCTTTAGATTAGATAAAAATTTAAGAAAGGCATCCCTTTTTCTCGAAATGATCTAAAGTATTTCTGAATGTGTCAGACAATTTGTGCCTGCTCTTTACATCACCTTTCTACTGCTATGTAACAGGCAATGTATTTGGCTGTTAATTCCTTGTACACAATCTTTTTCTTTCAAAGTTGAGACAAGGGCAGCCGATATCACCAGAAAGATCCTTTAATTTTAAAAAATCAGAGAACTTACAAGAGAGACGTGCTGAATTGTCTTTCTTTGGCTCTTCTCGGGACTAGTTTTAATTTTCAAATTTAATTTGAATATTTTTTCTATTTTAACCCTTGATGCTTTTTAAATTTTTTAAAGTAAGAATAAATTTAATGTTAAATTTAGACATACAGCACCGTAACAGGCCCTTTCGGCCCACAAAATTGCACTACCCAATTACACCCAATTGATCTATAATCTCTGGTATGATTTAAACGATGGGAAGAAATCAGTGCACCTGGAGGAAACCCACACAGACATGGAGAGAACGTACAAACTCCTTACAGACAGCGCTGGATTCAAACCCCGACCTGATCGATGACACTGTAACTAACTGTATTTCAGTTGATATATGGAGAATGGTTCACTCAGCTGCTCAATGTGACCTGACGTTCACACCACTCAAAAACACTCTGCTCGTCAGTCTTCATGTTTCCAGGATAGTTGGACTGAATGGCCTCACTCTGCTCATGACACCACCATGGCTGGAATGTTGATGTTACAGTAACAAACCTGCTGAACTATCAGGAATGACTTTATTAACGTCAACTTCAGTTAAAAAAAAAATGTGCAACTGTTCAGCAATGAGCATAGCCTTGCATTTGGGTTGGTCTATGAAGGCATTTCCTTGATCTTTGTGAATCTGACGTATGCGCCACAGTGTCCCAAATGGCCATAATCACTCACAGCCACAATGTAGGCAGCGGTATCCAAAACCTACTTGGATCCTCCCTGCACTGGATCTTTCACTGGCCACTTAGAACTTGTGGTGGATTCTATTTGGCCTTCTTAGCTTCATCCTGGTTGAATTCACTTTGATGATGATGAAGTCTAAGGCTCCAGAGGGGTTGAGAATGGCTACTCTGAACATCAGGCCAACAAATTGGTATTAGCTCTGAGGGTATGATAAACTGTTCGATTTTAAAGGGTCCCAAACTCCTGGATGAACATAAAACATCCCAAGTTACCATTCAAAGAACAGAAGGAATCTTCCTCGACTCCAGACCCATTTGCTACTCTTTATCAATTTTATTATGTTTACTGTCAGGGGCAGCTTGCTTTGTGCAAATTTCCTGCCACCTTTCCCGATACTATAGTAGTTCCTGTGCTTCAAGTCAAGAGTCAATAATAATACTTCTAGGAGTAAACAGTGACATAAAGCTTTTGACTTGCCGCACTTGGTTCCCAGATTCACTCCTGATCTTGATTGCTGTCTGTGTGGAGTTTGCACATTTTCCATGTAACCATGTGGTGTTTCTCCGGTTCCCCCCCCCCCCCCCCAAGGATGTACAGGTCACTTGGTCAGATGGCGACTGTAGATTGCTGCAAGCATGTTGGTTGAATCTGGAGGAGTTGATGAGAAGGTGGAGAGAATGAAAAATGGGATGGATTTAGGACAATTTAATTTCAGGCGGTTCATGTTCAGCAGGAACTTGCTTTCTGTGCTGCATCTTTCCATGTGAAGTGTTAAAACTTAGATTTATAAATTCAGACTTACAACAGGGTAACGGGCCGTTCAGCCCATGAGCTCATGCCGCTCAATTACACTCAATTGACCTACAACCCCAGTACATTTTTGAATGGTGGAAAGAAACCACAGCACCCAGGGGAAACTCATGCAGACACAAAGAAAACGTATAAACTCCTTACAAACAGTTCTGGATTAGAACCCAGTTGCTGGCGCTGTAACTGGCTGCCTAAATCATTTGGCTGTAAAGTTCTCCAGGACATTCTGAGGACAAGGATGTCCTACAAGTAAAACATTGCCCTCCTTTAACTCAACTTTCAGCTGATCTCAGGTGTAACCGGTTTCCTAGTTCAATGTGAAACTGGCAGAAATGGTCCTCACACCCCAGCTATTTTGTCTTTCTTTAATACTAATGACAAAAGAGTTTAGGACTGCTTTCAAATGTAATCCAAGACCAACGTCAATCTCATTAAACTCTGTCAGCGTAGTAGGGCAAATCCAATAAATATTAGATATAGATTGGTTCAATGCAATTTTTTACATCAATTGCACCTTACTCAACAAAATTAAATCAATTAAAATCAGATCTATCAGATAAATGTTTTAGGTGTAATACTTCTACATGGTCATGTTCAAAATTGAGGCCATTTTGGACAGAATTAGGAAAATTTCTAGAACAAGTTACGGGAATTAAATGTTCTTTTTATTGCGTTATATTTTGGCAATAAGACCAAACTTGAAATTTAACTTTTTTCCAAAAGGAATTTGTGAAAATTGTGTTAGCAGTTGCAAGAAAAATCAGATTCCCATTTAGGAGTGGAAAGAAGGCATGGGGGAAATATCTAGCTGTATACCTCTCGAAAAGGTTACATATAATTTAAGGAATAAAAATGATATTTGTTTGAAAATTTGGTGCCCGCACTTACTTACTAATTTATAAAAAGGGTTTTCCCTGAACCTCATGGAACCTTGCTATCTCCTTGGGGTAAGTAAATGAATGATATCGAGAAGGCAAAGTTGAGTGAAATGGTGGCGATATTTTGGTAACCAGGCTTGTATTTCTTTTTCTTTGTACTCTTTTATTTCTATCTTTTTCTTTTTTCTATTCTTTGGGGATTATTATTTGGGGGGAAGGGGATGGTGGGATTTTACAGGGTATAATATGTAACATGTAGAATTGATTTGGAATGTATGACTATTAATTTTGTATTTGGATATTAATATGTATGGAAATTTAAATAAAATATATTTTAAAACTCTGACAGCTTCAGACCATCAACTTTAGCCAGTGCTGAGGGACTGTGTCACTGCCACGGTGAATCTGTCACTTCAAGTGTCTGCAAGGGATCCAAAGACAGCAGTGCCCAGCCAACATTCAGTCCCCCCCACCCCCTTACATCACTGAAAGAACTGGTGTGTTGGCCATATTGTTCTGAAAGTGAACTGGTCATCGATTGTCTGCTTAAAGGCAGCGAGTGGATTTCACAACCACTTCACTGAAAGAGGATTGGGTACAACACCTTCTGTCACTGCACTTGCTGGTCTCTGCTAAAAGAAAGAGATGAAGTTCATCGAGTTCACAAACACTGGAGATTTGTTGGGTCAAATGACCAGGTCTGAAGCCGTACCAATAGCTATGTTCACACGAACTTATGAATGTATGAATTAGAGAGAGAGTCAGCCCTTCAGCTCTGCTGAATCCACTACTTGATCTGAAGATGCTGATCTGATTGTAACCTCCACTCAACATTCTTTCTCTCTGCAGAAACCTTTCATCTCCTTTCTTATTAAAACCCTATCTATCTCTACCTTAAATCTTCAAAGATTCTGCTTAGATTTAAGTCCCTTTGAGAAAATATCTTTTGCCTCATTTCTAGATTCTCCCACAGGAATTAGCAACCTCTTTATTTCCACTTTGCTAAGACCCCTCAAGACACAAGATTCGGGGTTCCTTTATTGCCACGTAATAGTGTGGAACATATATACATGAAATTTTCTTCTTCCTGCCGTAAGGCAGCTGTTAGGGCCCCTTTAAAATAAATGTGACAGGCCCCGCAATACCTTAATGCAGCACCTTAATACTGTCCTTACATCAACCCAAGCATTCTGGATATCACTCTAGTAACCCCTCTTTAAGCTGCTTCCCGAACAATAATACCCTTTGTTAAGTAAGCAGACTATTATTTTATGATGTAATGAAGATGTGATCGTGCCATTGCCATAAACAGCTCTATTCCCCTCACAATGCTCCTTCCCTTATTCTTTCTAAAGTGCTTTCCTCCCATGGCTATTTCTGATTAATTCTGCTCGGGACTGTCAGTTTTATTTTTGACCTTTGTCCTGGATTTTAACCTATCCCCTTGGCCTTTCATGAAAATAAAATTATAGCAGCCAGTTCTGCAAAGTGCATTCCACATCTGCCTTTTAACTGGGAATCCCGGGGCAGAGGGGAGCCTTTAGCAAAAAGGAGTGGGACTTAATAGGAGCCTTGTTGTGGCAGGCAACACATTTCCTGCAGCTGATCAATCATTGCCAGGAAACAAACAGCACTAAATGTCTGTCCACTGATCCTGATGGGCAATAAAGACTCAATTAGTGTCAAGAACTAAACCCATTAACTTATGCAGGAGATGCGTGTCCATCCCATCTTCGCGGAGATAGTCGCTTCCATCCTGACCAGTGGTAACGTCACTCAGGACTTGAAAAGCAAAGACCCATGAGGCTTCCAGCGCTGAAGATGTGAGGAGTTCAAAGTGTCTGTGATACACCTGGAGTTTTGGCAGAGGCCGTTAATTCTAACTCGATTTCTCCCCTTTTCCTTCTCCAAGTGATTGTCCTCTAGATAGTTCTCAGTTCATATGATCTACCAGTGGAGATAAATCTCCACTATGTGGAATGGAGAAAGGTCAGGACCACTGATATCAGGTCACCCCAGAGCACTTTATAGCTAATAAAACCTTTTCTATTGAATACGGTAAAAATACTTTGTTTTCTGCTCAGTCCAGGACATAGTGATGAGATCATAGCCAGGCAGCCTGCGTAGGAAGGATTACCATTGAACTGGAGGGCCAAAACTTCTCTTCACCCATCTTCTTCTTTGATGAGGATATTGGGAACAAATGGATGAGAAAGACTAATCAATTTTCTTGGCCTCCTCTATGATGATAAATTGCAATTGGAAATGAAAAATAAAGCTTATGAAGCAAGGTTAGCAGAGCGAGGGCTTTTCTCTTCAGAGCATAAAAGGATGAGAGGTGACTTCATACAGGCCTATAAGATTCTCAAAGGCATAAAGTAGAGAGACTGTGTCTTTTCCCCAAGGCAGGAGTAGCAAACACCAGAGGACATCTATACTAAGAAAAGGGAGGCAAGTTTAGGGAAGACATCAGGGGTAGGGTTTTTTTTTTTTACAGCCGGAGTTGTGGGTGCCTGGAACGCCTTACCAAGGGTGATGGTGGGGACTGGGACATTAGGGCCATTTAATAGACTCCTGGACAGGCACATGGATGAAAGAAATATAGAGGGTTATGAAGTAGGGAGGGTTTTGTTTTATTTTTGGTAGTATATCAATATCTGAAGTCCCTGGGCTGTGCTGTAATGTTCCATGCTCTATGTTCTAATAACAAGATAATAATGGAGTTCGAGCACAAGAAATCCAGTTGCTGGAAACCTGAAATAAAACAGAACATGCTCAGGCTGTTCAGCTGATCGGGCTGCATCTGGAACAAGAAACCAAGTTCATGTTTTGTGTCGGTTGCACATGAACAGGACAGACAAAGTTCATTGATCCAAAAAGTTAAATCTGGTTTTCTCTCTCCACAGATGCTGCCTGACCCACAATAATGAGACTGTTTACCAATGCACTGTGCATCAGATGGTAAAGAGGTTGCTTATTACTCTATGAGCAGTGAGGAAACTTAAAAAAATTTAAACATACAGCACGGTAACAGGCCATTTCGGCCCAGAGCCCATGCCTCAATTGCACACAATTAACCTACAATCCTTGGTAAGTTTTTGAAGAGTGGGAGGAAACTGGAACACCCAGAGAAATCCCACGCAGACACAGGGAGAATGTACATACTCCATAAAGATGAAGTCACAAATCGCTGGCGCCGTACAGTGTAGTAGTGATATAACTACTACACTAGCCGCACTCCTACTGGCCTACTGGAGGGGGTAACCACTGTACCTTCAGGTAGGCAACCTGGGAGGCTGGCCCCACCTGCCCGCTGTCGATCAACGGTTCAAATAAAAACTCATGCCAGCCCCTTTGGTAGTCAGTCGAGCACGTGGAGCCAGGAAGTTACAGAGCTTAAGCTGATTAAAGCCTCTTGTACAGTCTATGAACCTAGAGTCTGAATTATTGGCACAGCAGTGCTCACAAGCATTGCGCTAACCACTAGTCTAACTGTGTCACCCCTTATGAATATTCAAAGTAGCAACCCAGAAAAGAATGAATCCAATTCTTGACAGATTCCGATCTCAGCTGATCTTTAACTAAAGGTCCAAAACTTGGAAGTCTGAAGACGCTGTGATTGTAGTCAAAACATAGAGATGATGGAGGAGCTCAGCTGGTCTTGCTGTGTCCATAGGAGGTAAGGGTATATTACTGACATTTCGGGCATGAGCCCTTCCTCAAGGTAAGAGCAAAAGGCAGAAAAGTGTCTGTTTAAAGGCTGGAAGAATGGGAAGGGGCGGAATACAGACCATCACATCAAAGGTGTTAATTAGACATGGTAAGAGGACAAGAGAGAGGAAAGGTGAGAATTGATTTTAGCTCCGTAAAAGGAGACATAACCAAAAGGGGGGGGGGGGAAGAGAGAGGGAGAGAGAGAGAGATGGGGAAAGTTAGTGGGGATGTGAGAGACCAGTGGTTCTCAACTATTTTCTTTCTACTCACATACCACTTTATGCCATCGATGCTCTGTGACTAGTAAGGGATTGCTTAAACCAGTTTACCTATCTCGGCTGCACCATTTCATCAGATGCAAGGATCGACAACGAGATAGACAACAGACTCGCCAAGGCAAATAGCGCCTTTGGAAGACTACACAAAAGAGTCTGGAAAAACAACCAACTGAAAAACCTCACAAAGATAAGCGTATACAGAGCCGTTGTCATACCCACACTCCTGTTCGGCTCCGAATCATGGGTCCTCTACCGGCATCACCTACGGCTCCTAGAACGCTTCCACCAGCGTTGTCTCCGCTCCATCCTCAACATCCATTGGAGCGCTTTCATCCCTAACGTCGAAGTACTCGAGATGGCAGAGGTCGACAGCATGGAGTCCACGCTGCTGAAGATCCAGCTGCGCTGGGTGGATCACGTCTCCAGAATGGAGGACCGTCGCCTTCCCAAGATCGTGTTATATGGCGAGTTCTCCACTGGCCACCGTGACAGAGGTGCACCAAAGAAAAGGTACAAGGACTGCCTAAAGAAATCTCTTGGTGCCTGCCACATTGACCACCGCCAGTGGGCTGATCTCGCCTCAAACCGTGCATCTTGGCGCCTCACAGTTTGGCGGGCAGCAACCTCCTTTGAAGAAGACCGCAGAGCCCACCTCACTGACAAAAGGCAAAGGAGGAAAAACCCAACACCCAACCCCAACCAACCAATTTTCCCCTGCAGCCGCTGCAACCGTGTCTGCCTGTCCCGCATCGGACTTGTCAGCCACAAACGAACCTGCAGCTGACGTGGACATTTACCCCCTCCATAAATCTTCGTCCGCGAAGCCAAGCCAAAGAAGGAAGAAAGAAGAAGGTGGTATGTGGGTGGGAAGAGAAGGTTGAGAATCAATTGGTCCAATTGTTACTGAAATATTTTGCTTGAGAAAAATTGTCATTTCCCCATTTCATTTGGAGTTATGAAACCATGCACACAACGAGTCAATTAGGTACAATTAAAACAGTGGATTTCATACATTTTCTTCCACCCACATACCACCTTAAGCAATCCCTTACTAATCACAGACATAGGGAATACTTAAGGTGGTATGCGAGAAAGAAAAAGGTTGAGAACCACTGCATTAGAGGGTCGCCAGATGGAATATGAGATGTTGTTCCTCCAATTTGTGGGTGGTCTCAGTCTGGCAGTGCATGAAACAATGGACAGACCTGTCAGCAAGGGAATGGGAGTGGGGAATTGAAATGCATAGCCACTGGGAGATCAACACTTTTTTGTCTTGTGTTTTTATCTCACATCTCAAAGCACATCTCCTGTTTTTCACTGGTGACCCAGAGAACGCTGTTCCTGTGCAATCAAATAGCAATAAACTTGATTATTGCGACAGGCACAGAGGAGATGCTCAACAAAGTGATCTCCCAGTCTGCATCCAATCTCCCCAATGTGGAGGAGACCACAACAGAAGCACCAGATGCAGTAGATGACCCCCTACAGATTCACAAGTGAAATGTTGCTTCACTTGCAAGGACTGTTTGGGGCCCCAGATGGCGGTGATGGACAGTGGCGTCCCTCGAGTCGGTGTCACCTGGCACAGTAATACATGGTGTCACCCACCTCCCCACCCCCCATGGACCAAGTGTATGAGTGTACTGAGCATAGGAGAAACAGGTGTGTGTTCCTTGCATGTCCAGGGTGACGCCGGTGATAATGAGTTGGGGGGACAGGGGAGTGACAGTAGCGGTGCTGGGAGCAGTGGCGCTGAGCGGGGGAGGTTGGCGGCAGCAGCAAGCCAGTGTTGGGGGAGGGGGGCTCTGACCACAGCTCATTAGAAGGTTCAAAAAAGTAAAAGAGCATTGAGTTTTAGCCTTATAAGTATATTGATACATATAAGCTGGGCTTACGAAAAAATGTTTTTGTTGCTATAACTAACTACAGGGATATTTTTGTAAAAATAATGCATTTCTGCTGAAACACTGCACAAAAATTTTATAGAGAGTCATGTTGGTGTCATCCCCTCTGATGGTGTCCCCTGATGCGGTCCACACCCCCCTAGTGACGCCTGTGGTGAGAGAGGAGGTGTGGGCGCAAGTGGAGCACCTCCTGGGGTCACAGAGGTGGATGCCAAGGGGGCAATTGGTGGGGAGGGAGGAGTGGATGAAGGAGTCAAGGGAGGGAGAGGACCCTGCGGAATGTGGAGAGGGGAAGATATGTTGTGGGATCATGTTGTAGGCGGCGAAAATGGCAGAGGGTGATATGTTGGATTAAAGATGTCAGTTGGAAATTCAATGCTTTCAGAGAGGTGCCCATGAAGTGGGGCACGTTAACACAGTCACACAAAGGACAGAGATACCCTCTGCCAAGTTTCACAGAGGACTAACAGTTTTGGAATATGTGTAAGCCAGTGTTTTAGCTTCATGCCAGCCCCATTCACAGATCAGCTTCATACAATCCCATCAAGAGGGTTCTCATCTTCTATCAGCTACATGTGCATCAAACCTCTAGCTTTTTGCTCCACCTGCTCTCTGGGTAAAGAAAACCTGCAGCAAACTAGTACAGATGCTGGAGAAATGGTCTCCATAGAAGTTGCCTTACCTGCTGAGCATTTTCACTATTTTCTCGCTTCATCTCTGGGTAAGGCACTTTCTCATCTGCTCTCCAGATTTACCATTGACATTTCTGGGGTGCTTAATGGACGAATTCTGGATTCCCTGGAATAAAATTTTACCCCCTATGCCATCAATAAGCTTTATAATTTTGAAGTTTGCTTGTGCTTCTTGCCAGGAAATTAGCATCATTTCTTTTCCGTAGACCCTTGATTCTCGGTGGGTTAAAATCCAAAAGATGCAAGACACCTGACAAAAAAAATAGAAAAACATGACTGGGTCTTCAAGGTTCGTTTCATTTTATTGTCACGTAATAAGACATTAAAAATGTAATGTATGTGATATTCTTCAACTTTTGCCTGCCCCAAGGCAGAGTTCTCATGAGCTTTGCCCGGCACCTCTAATTATAAGAGAAAGAGAATCCCTTGAGTGTCTGTGGATTTGCCTCCATCGCCCCTCCAGCTGCACAGACTCCAGTTCAGACCATTGGCAGCCCGAGCTCCAGGTCCAATCCTCCAATACGATACTTCAACCTGAAAAGTTAACTTTGTTTTTCTTTCCACGGATGCTGCCTGGCCTGCTGCATTTCAATTTTTATATCATACTAATAAATATTTACTTGTACCTTCTTTGGAACCTGTGCATCTTCTTTAAAATAAGATGGTGCCCAGTGCCAAGGGTCAGGCAAGTGCCTTTGCTTTCTTGTGGATTTTTTTCTTTTTTTTTTTAAAAACACACAGCATCGAGAAATGCTCTCTTTAAAAGAGATCTGGCGCTGTCTGGAAGGAGTTTGTACGTTCTCCCCGTGTCTGCATGTGTTCCCCCTCTGGGTGCTCCAGTTTCCTCCCACCCTTCAAAATGCATGGGGGTTGTAGGTTAATTGGGGTATTTGGGCAGCATGGGCTTATGGGCCGGAAGGACCGTGTTGGCCGTCTAAACTAAATCTCTGAGATTGCAGAGTCCTCAAGCCTTTAAATGAGAAATGCCAATGTCTTAAACTACTTCCTTGTGTTAATGGTTTGATGTGGTTTTAATCATCTCTGAAGCCATGATGCGATTGACTAAACACCAACCAGCAGTGAACTAGTGAATTCAAAATGAGCTCTGCTCCTGACATTCAATGCAATATATAATATAGAATGACAATGTCAACAATTTGCATTTATATAGGATTTTTAAATGCAGAAAAACAGAAAAACATCCCAAGGTGCTAACAGGAGTGGTTTATTCAAAGAGCAGCACCAGGCTGTACAAAACTACAGATAGAGAGATGACCAAATGCTGGATCAAGGGTAGGTTTTAAAGAGTGTCCCAAAGAGCATTTCAGAGGGGGTACTAGTCCTCATGTTCTACAGCAGGGATACAAGCCCTTTGGCCATGCAAACCCACTTAGTCCCATTTGCATGCATTTGGCCCAGCTTCCCCTTAAGTGTTCCAATCCATATACTGGTCTTTTAGACATCTTTTAACGTTACAATCCCCCCCCCTCCCTCTACTCCTCTCTCTGGCAGCTCTGAGTAAGGAAGAGGCCCTCAGCATTCTTTCAAATCTTTTTCCTCTCACTTCAAATCTGTGCCCTTGAACTTTAGTCTTCCAGGCTCAGAGAGTAGGCTTTGGGCAGCTGGGTACCAAGGACACCAATGCTGCAACTATTCAGGATTTTGCAAAAAACCTCATCTTGGTGGATCACAAGATTTTGTAGACTGGAGACCCATTCCTTCATCACCACCCCACCAGGGGTATGGTCAGGTGAGATCGTGGAAGGATAGGAAATCAAGGATGACAACTTTAAAAACAAAGTCTTGCCAAATCTGGAGCCAGTGAAGGTCATAAAGCACTGGATGAACAGGAGGGAGTCAAGGTCTGGTTAGAAGAGCTTTGGATCGACTCAGTCAGGACTGCGGCTATTGGCCTTGGGTGCATTCTAATGCTTCATTCTTCTCCAAAATTTAGATGTGTCCACTATTCAGATATGGGAGCCATCACCAGAAATGTAGGAATGATAAGAGAGGATGCATCCCCTACCTCAACCAAAACTAGGAAATGCAACCAGTCGGACTTCACCTCTGAGGAGAGAAATGGGAGAAGGTCAGGGCAGCTCTCTCCTTCCCTGGATGAATGAATTTCCAACAACATCCTTGTTGCTTGACTGCATGGTACAGCCAATTATTCAGTCGTGGTGTTATCTTCCGAAAAAAAAAAGTTTACATTGGCATCAAAGAACTCTCCTGGTTTATTTTTCCATTTCTGATTCCATTTTTCCCCAACTCCTGCTCCGATGAATTTCCTCTGGTTTGTGGTGACATTTGCTTTTGAGCATGTATATGCGTGCTTGAGTGTACATATATGAGTGTGTGTGTATTTATGTGACTGAGGATGTGTGTGTCTGTGTGTTCATGTACATCTGCTGTAGCTAGAACACTACAAATTCCCTCCATCTGCACCCAGCATCAATTCATGTTGGCAAAGAGAAAATCCACAGCACAGAATGTGCTGGCTTTGAATGGCAACTTTTCTTCAAGGATGGGGACAGGACCGTTCCTGTACGATGGACCACAAGGCCATAATAATCAGTATTATTTACTCTCTTTAATCTGCCACCGTGTCTGTCCTTCCCCCAGTGCCTTCATCCTTCAGTCCCCACATACACTTTTTCAAGGCTACATTTTTCCTGCCAGTCATATCCCACAGAGCTGTTTTGCATTGATAATGGCCTAACTCATTGAATATAGCATTTTCTTTCAGAATGCATAAACATATTTAAGTAATGTAGTTATGCTGTTGGATTTCTACAGTCCCACTTGGCCTTGGAACCAGCAGTCTAAACTAATTTGGTGCCGGATTAGTAAGATATCAAGTTATCAAGCTGGTCTCTCCCAGCTTTCTATCATTTTTCACTTTAATTCCGACTCAGGGGTATTTCCAATATGCTTGAAATATGAGAAGCAAAATCTGTTTTCTTTTGTAAAACACTGAATAATTTTGCAGCGATAATTACTGTGTCATGATTTAACTCTCTTTTTTGGCAAATTGTGCGCACATCGATCAGACTTCTCTGCACATCAGCAACTGTTCTGCCCATCTCGTTGGATCTGGTTCAATGAGCAACACTCCCGCCTTGGAGACAGAAGGCAGTCAGGTAAGGTTTACCACTTCAGAATCTTGAGCTCAGAGCTCCAAGTTGGCACTCCAGAGCATTGCTGGAGGAACCATCTTCCAGATGAGAAGTTACATCCAGCTAAATGGGTGAGAAAGATTCCAGAGATCCGTTCTGAAGAAGAGCAGGGAAGTTCGCATTTGTGCTCAGGGACAAAATTCTTACCTCAACCAATGTCATTTAAAAACTCATTGAGCTGGAAATTCTTTTTTTTTCTGAAACCCTTATATGCATTTCCTTGCATACAAGGGCCTCTATTCTGCCTATTTAATCCGGAAGCTCTGGGCAAGTGGCACACAAAGAGAGACAATGATGTTAAGTGGCAAACTATCCCCTTGATTTCTGCATGATTGGGGTATCAACTTCACTGGATAACAGGAGCTGTGCCCAACAGCTGGAGCGTGTTCACCGATTTGAGAGGCAGAAACAGGACGTGGAGGGGTTCTGTTTTCAAGGTATGCTCATGAGTTGCGGTTACCATCTCGTATCACTCCTCAAATGGTTCCCACCACATAACACTCCTCAAATGTTCACCACGTGATATCGATCCTCAAAGGGTTACTGCGTCATATTGCTGCTCAAATGGTCACCTCACATTGGACCTCAGATGGTTACCACCTCATATCAGTCCTCAGAAACCTGCCACATCAATTCTGGATTAAACAAAAATATCTGCAGATGTTGGGGTTGAATGTAATTTTTAAATTTAGACATTCAGCACGGTAACAGGCCACAAGTCCGTGCTGCCAATTAACCTACACCTCAGGTACGTTTCGAACGGTGGGAGGAAACCGGATTCCCCCAGAGAAAACTGGCATTGACATGGGGAGAACATACAAACACCTTATACACAGTGCAGGATTCTAACCCCAGTTCCGATCATTGGTGCTGAAAAGGCGTGGCACTAAACGCTACACCAACCGTGCCTCAGCAGATCATGCAACATCCAGAGGAAGGATGACTCATGTTTTGGGCCTGGTATATGTCCTGACAAAAATCCAGGCTGGAATCCAGGCTGGAACATTGGTCACCCTATGGAAGCTGCATGACCTGCTAAGTTCCTCCAGCACTTGTGTATTGAAGGTTGGAAGATTAGTGGCGCGGTTAGCGCAACACTGTTACACAGCACCAATGACCAGGGTTCAAATCCCACCCTGTCTGCAAGGAGTTTGTACATTCTCCCCATGTCTGGGTGGGTTTCCTCCCACCCTTCAAAATGTACCAGGGTTTAGGTCAATTGTGTGTAATTGGGGACACAAGCTCTTGGGTCGAAAGGGCCTGTTACCGTGCTTAAATCTAAATCTAAATTTAAGATATTCTTCTCTCTGACACCTTCTGATGCTCCACCTGCCACTGAACTGGTGAAATTGGGAGGCAGGACATGGGGAGCCAGGGGAATTGGAAAGTGAGTGATGGCAGTGTATTTCTTGTGTTACCTCTCCAGGTATATTCTCCAGCAAGAGGGAGAAGTTAGCAAGCATCTCAGACCCGTACTCCCTTCCAGCTCACCTTCTGTTGTCGCCACATCTTCATCTATCACACCACCATTTATCTTGAACCCAGAAAGGGTGTCGCATCAGAGGGACTTTCCTAGCAGGAATCAATAGCTTCAGGAGTGGTGGAGGTGGAGAAAAAAAAACCCCAGAGCAGAACAAAGAAATGTTCGGAGCTATTTTGCATTTATCTCCTGACACCAAAACACTCTTGACAAAAATAACAATGATGTACTGAAACAGTCAGACAAGACCAGTGGACTGATAATCAGGAACAACCCTACATTAAATTTAATCATGCTGAAATAACTGGTTAAAGTTGCTGCCCTCTGTATTTTAAACCTGGGATCTAACAATAAAAAAATAAATTGCTTTATCAAATTCACTGACTGCTTTATGTCTGACAGGCAATATTGAAGATCATAGTTCAGACTCCACATATAATTTGCAAAGCTGAAATGTCTCCCCTCTATATCCTTTAATTAATTACATAAAATTTACGGGCATTTATTTAATTAATATTAATAGAGCAAGGGTGCTGGTTAAATGTGAAGTCTGATTCACTAAGTGAATATATTAAAAGGTAATTGCCCTGTTATTTTTTTTTCTCCCCCAGTGTCTTTTCTGACTTACTACGAGGATTGCGATGCCACTGAGACAGGATTACTGGGATGGATCGCTGAGTCAAGGATTCCTGAAAGGTCACAAGCAAAGAATCACTTACATTTCTTAGCACAACCACTACGTTCCAGAAAATTATTCCCAAAATTCCAGAAAGCAGTCTGTGTCAAAGGATCGGAACAAAAATGAAGGACTCATTTTACCTCCTGGACCCCTAGAAATTATTATGGAACAGATGCAGTCCAAGCACAACTGCAGGCGATCGGCAGCAATGGGGTAATGAATAGAACGTTATTGATGACGCATAAACTGTGCAATGTTGCAGCGCGGGATTTTTTAAATGCACAGCCTGCAGACATTAGACTACCAGCAGCAGGGGTACATTTGTATTGTGTCATACATGTCAATTGTTAGCAGTAAAAGCATCTGGGGATCAAGAGCCATCTTGTACTTCTCTCTGCTGGATATTTCAGACGCAGATGATTCACGTCACTGACCAAGTTGACGCAGTATGTCACACGTACGTTATACGTCACGGTCGACGTCAATGCAGTGATGTCCCATGTCCAGCCAATAGAGATGCCCCACCAGAGGTATTTAGTCTAAACGTGCGGTGAAATCCGCAATTTTGGAGTTTTGGTCACTTCTGTGTGAGCAACCATTCTGGAAGTGTGACAATTGCCAACGGAAAAAAAGTGTTAAAACATAATTGAGAAAAAGTTTCCAAGGAAAATCTTGTTGATGAAGAACGACTGGCAGAGGATCCCGTGCTGAAGGGAGTTGCAGAGGGATGCAGCTGGCAGACGTCAGGTGGAGTTTGCCATTACTCGCTGCGACTAGATGGTTTCCTTCCACATCCAAGATTGTGCAGGTTGGCAGGTTACTTGAAACTGCCCCTAATGTGTCAGTAAGTGATAGACACATTAATAGGGTGGACTGTCAGAATCTTTACCCCAGGGCAAAAGCATAACACGCCAGGGGACATGCATTTAAGGTGAGCAAGAGCGATGTATAAAGCGACATTTTTATACAGGGTGCCTGGAACAGGCAAGAGAGAAAGAGAGAGAAAGAGAGAGAAAGAGAGAGAAAGAGAGAGAAAGAGAGAGAAAGAGAGAGAAAGAGAGAGAAAGAGAGAGAAAGAGAGCTGAAGAAAGGTGACTGGGAGAAGATGGAGGGAATGGAAACTGGAGAAGTTGATGTTGACGCAATCCAGCTGGGTGCCCAGATGGAAGATGAGGTGTTATTCCTCCAAGTTGCGGGTGATCTCAGTCTGGCAATGTATGAAACCATCAGCAAGGGAATGGGACGGGGAATTGAAATGGGTGGTCCAGCTCAACAAGCTCAAAGCAATGACAAACTCATGAATGGCCTCTAAAATGCTCTAGCCAATCATTTCAGTGCATTAATTACATCAAAGCTTCAAGAAGGCAACTCAGCAATACATTTTCACTAAAACCCACACCTGGGAATGAATGGAAAGAAGGGTCCTTTCAGTGCCCTGTATCCTTCGGGTGAAAACATGCTTGAATATTTCCCTTTGGGATGAACTGCCTCTCATCTTTGCTCATTTCTGATTCATCCAAGGAAAAGAGTTTCCCTGATTAGACTCTACTGAATTATTGTACCATTTTAAATATCCTGGTGAGATCATTCCTTCAACAATATCCCATACTTGTGCAGAGGCAAGAGAAGGGCGAAGTGAACAGAGTGCTGTCTGTAAAGCTGCAGGTTCATATTGCCTGAAGTTAGTCTGCAGAAAGTCAGGAAAAGACTTTTGTTTAAAGCTTGTCAATGACATCCTTTATCACAAGGAATTAGTTAGTCAAGTCACACAGTCCATAATCCTTGAATTATGTTCCAAAGCAATTTCATTGAATCAGCTCAAAAAGAGATTTTCCCTTCTGGAGTATTTAATCTTTTGACTTTGTGCAAGTTTTATTTTAAACTGGACCAGTGATAGGATTGCTAATTAGATCAACAGAAGTGAAACATTGTCAAGTTTCAGTGCTGGGGAGTGGGGGGGGGGGGGGGGTGAAGTTGGGGACTCAGCTGTTTAAGCTTGAGGGAGAAGAGTCTGCAGAGATCGTAACGTAAATACGTGGGTCCAATTTGGGATGGGTACAGCTTACACAAAAGAGTTTTCAAGGCAGGAAACAAATTCAGAGAGAACACACACACAAAAAAATTAGAGGAGAAATTTTACTCCCTGGTAAGAAAATGAGAATGGTGTGCATGTGTGTCCATGGGTGTTGTGCCAATGCGTGTGTGTGTGTCCATGGGTGTTGTGCCGGTGTGTGTGATGCTTGCATGTGTGTATGTGCGTGCATGTGCGTGTGCAGGGTCAAGCAGCGACCTTTATAGAGCAAAGATAAAGATAAGTAACCAATTTTTCGGGCCTGAGCTCTTCATTATGAGCAAAATGTGGGCAGACGCCTGAATAAAATGGTGGGGGGGGGGGGGGAAGGGCCAGGAGGAGGAGCACAGGCTCACAGGCAGGAGGTAATAGTGGGACAAGGGAGGGAGGGCACAGCAGCAAACAGGGGGAGAGAGGATGGCTCTGTGAATGGAGAGCTGGAGGAAAGAAGAGAGGATAGGGGAGAATGGGGAGTGGTCAAGCAGAAACTGGAGGTCGAGGTTGGAGAGTGAAGAAATACGAGGTGTTGATCCTCCATTTTACAGTTTGCACGTTCTCTATTTAGTTGGAAGGCAGTAACAGTGTGTTATAAATTTTCAAAACAAAACAACCAGATTTGCCACTTCAGACAAGACCCGCTGTGCTCTGGAGAATTTGGTAATATTCTTAGTTACCGGAGATGCCAGAACAAATCAACCAATTTGTAGAAAGGCAGAATGAGTCTAAAGGACTGTATGGCCAACTAGTTCTCCTCTGTTGTATGTTCTCATGTCCTTTAATGCTGAAAGAGTTATTGGAGGGGTAAACTCCTGAGCAACTCTGCAGCAAACCAGTGATACTTCACGATAGGCACAAGGCAATAACTAGCTATCAGAAAGGATGGCAGATAGCTCTCCGAGCTGCTGTAGTGGCAGGAAATTGATGCAGTTCTTTGAGATCACTTTGTTTTGCACTGGAATTATATCATGAAAATAAGAACATAATAGAAATGTGGTTAACTCTCTGCCTCAGTGAATCATCCAACCAGCTATCAGGTCTGGAGAAAAATATCCACAGCAAAAGAACATTTGGTGGAAAAGTGATTGGATTTTGAATATCTACCTGCTGCCTTTAGGTAATAATTGACATGAAATTGATTGTGATTAGAAAGGGAGAATATTAAAATGCTTAATTGGGGAATATTTCATGCTTTCTTTTCACATTTATTACAACTATTCATAATGTCTAGGAACAGCATGCCCGGGGTTGATTCACTTTAATCAGAATTGTGTTTGCATGGGATATGAATACATGGGATCTTAGTTAATCACATCATATGACTAGACAGTAATCATACACCACTAGATTTGTCAAAATTCAAAAAGGCCAATTGAAAATGAGTTAAAATGCACTTTCCGTTCTGCATTACGTGAGAGAGGACCATCCTCTCTGGAGACCACTCCAATCACTCAGAAAGGTATCGAAGACTAGATGATTAAATAAACTAGCTTCGTAAACATGGTCTGTATTCTTTTGAGAGTAGAAGATTGATCCAATCGAAGTGATCCCAATGTTAAAAGGATACAATTGGATAAAGACTGGGAAACGGTTTCTCTGGAGAGAAGATCAGGAAAGCATGGGGGGGGGAGCATAAACTTGCAATCAGCACTAAGGCCAGGTGGAAGTTTCAAAGCTGTTATCTTTCCTGTAAAGGGGCAGAGGAATCTAGAATTTCCCTCTTCAGAAGCTGTGGATGGGTGGAGCTGATTGTTCTCGGTAGATATCGTTGGATCAGGGTATTGATCCTTGCAAAAGTATGGTGAGCTGCCTTCTCAAACAGTTGCAATTATTCTGGTAATGATCGAGCTTCTTCAGCCCTCCCAGGTTTCAATAATTCATCGCTCACTGAGTGCAGGAATCTCTCCTCGTCTCACAGAGAAGCAAACAGATTGAGGCTTTCACCCTGGTCCCAGATATCCTCGCTGCAGCAGCCCTGTCAGGCCACAGCGAAGTACGTACATCGTTGACCCTCCCATGCTTCAAAAGGACGGTGAGCTATTTGATATGCGAACTGGGATCGTGATGCGATAAGAGTGAACTTTTGAAATTGGCTCACTCTTAATGCAAGGTACAGTGGGTACTATTTTGGCAAGTAACCACCAAACTCTTGACCCGACTCTGCCCAATGCTAAGTCGAATAAGAGATAGGGGCAGGGACTGGAGGGAACTAATTTTCTCGAAGTGCCACATTCAACACTCTGCTGTATTCGCCTGTGGTAATCTTTAATCTATTCAGTTGTAATGTGGTCAACAACACCACATTAAAATAAATAGGTCTAATGCTATTTAATTAGCATGTTGATACAAATGTTCTAATCAAATGTTAAACCCAACATTTTGGATGGAAGTTGAAAAGGATTGTACATTCAATTGCTGTTTAATCTTAATGACAGAAGGGTCAGACATATTTATTTCTCAATTAGTTCAGTAGCAAATTGATAGGCATTTAAAGGCCAATATCGATATCTTTGTGAAATTTCCCATTGTATGCATCATGTTTGATTGGTTTTGCTTTCATCCCTGTCCCTGGACAAGACACAGGAGGTCCTCTAGGCAGTGTCCTTGGGCCAACCATTGTCAGCTAATTCCAGTCGTATGTTCCTCTGGAGTTTGCAAAGGTTTGGTATAACGTTGGAAACCCTGACAAATTTCGACATCTGGGTGGTGGAAAGTGTGCTGAGCGGCTGCATCATGGTTCAATATGGGTACGCCAATACCTCGGAGTGTAAAGCCCTGCAAAAGGTAGTGGACATGGCCCAGGACATTACAGACAGAACCCTTTCCACCATCAAGGACATCAACAGGGAACACTACCCTTGGAAAGCAGCAGCAATCATCAAGGATCCACACCATCCAGCACATGCTCTGTTCTCACTGCTACCATCTGGAAAGAGGTATAGGGGCCACAACACTCACACCACCAGGTTCAGGAACAGCTGCTACCCCTCCACCATTAATGACAATTCGGGACTCATTTAAGGACACTTACTTTTGCACTTTATTGATTTTTTTTTTACAGTTTGTTTCCATTTCTTTATTTGTTTACATGTGTACATTGAGTACAGTTTATTTTGCACTGCCCATGGGTGGTAATTCTACCCGCAGAAAAGAGAATCTGAGGGTTGTATGTGATGCCATGTAATTACTCTGACAATAAATCGAAACTTGAACTTAAAGCCTGAAGTTTGGATCATTCCACCCTATTCAGAATTACCAGGAGGCTGCTCAACTGACAGCAGCTACGCTTCAAAGCCAAGATCACTGGAATCTCGGTGAAGACCTTCTGGGTGAAGATGGCAAGTGCATCTGCATGCACTAGGAAATGTTGTCCATTAGTTCACCAAAGCAGGGGTGGACCTAGTACTCAATTAGATGACACTGATCAATTACCAACCTGATTCCACAGCACCACACAACAGAGGTCCCTGACCAGCCCCTGGAAAACAAGAATCTTTTTCCTCATCTCGAATCTACCTCTCAGCAAAGACAGACGTCAATTATGAAATTCACCTCCCCTTCAAAGCACCAGACCAGCCTTTAGTCAGGTCAGACACAAAAATCATGGTTTTCTGGGCAGGAGAAATCCTTGCCTTTCTATCTATTTTTGAAACATGTATTAACATTGTCCTTCCCCTGGTCAACAAGCTCAATACTACATTTTTTTTAGCTCTAATTATTCCTAGTGAGCTCCATTGATCTTGACAAACACATGCCTGATTCCAAACTCCTGAGATGGAGAATTCATTCCAACCCTCAGTCATGGGAACAGTTTACCAGACCGACCGAGAAAGAGACTCAAGATTGAGCAATATCCCTACTTAATTCTGGGAAACTCTGGTCCAAGCATCTGCTCTAAGTGGAGAAGGAGTATTTGGCACGAAGATCCTCAAGGTCATGCATTGGGAGCACACAGCAGAAGGAGTGAGTCGCCTCCCAAACTACCCTCCCACCTGTGTGTTACAGTCACCCACTTGCGGAAGAGTCTACAATTCTCACACTGGCCATCTGAAAACCACAGTGGAACAAAATCATCCTCAATCCCCTAGACCCAATGTGTTGGCAAGGGTAGGAATCACACAGCCATTGCTGGGTGATCATCAACACCCTGGTTGTTTGCTGGGTTGCCTCTCGTGTCAACTAATGGACCACACAGCTTTCTCTCCACAGAAGCAATGTGATATTAACAGCTTCATCTGTGTGCTGAAGTGGATAAAAATGGCAGAGCAGTTTCAGGCCATTACCCACAGCTACATGCCCATTAAATGCAGCTCACAGCACTCCCGTAAATGATTGATTGCTGCCTGATCCAGAGCACGTCTGAGCCCAATTTCCAGCTAATATTTACAATCAGGGATGAGATGTATAAATTATTCCAGTGCATTGCATGACGTTCTTCTGATTTATACACCTTGTGTCGCAGAAACTTAATTATTTGGCCTAATACACCTCATTAAACATGTTGTTTTTGAACTCTGTTATTTATCTGTGGAGAAACTGCAGAAATTGGTGGTATCTCAAGGGGAGAATGTTATCAGGCAGAATTGAAATCCTTGGAATATTTCAATTTTACAACATTTTCTGTGTAAGTTGTTTCCCTTGCAGTGTGTTCATGGTGTAGCCAACCAATTGGAGTGCATGCAGGGTGGGAGATTGGGACTTTAAGTGGGCAATAATCTTGCTGCCTGTTTGCTTTGTTTGTTACAGTTTCCTGAGGGAGCCCTATTTGTACTTAAGTACAATTGCCATTTCACTCGCAGGAACATGTTTGCAATCCAGTTCAAGTAGATGAGGTGAAAGTATTGTTAAAAGACCCCTCAGTAAGTGGTTTATTTTGTTGACTAAAGTATACTGTATATTTCTTTAACATCAACTCTTCGGATATCAACCAACCCTGGCTCCCCAGAAAGACCCTGCGGTAAAGAATAATTACCTCTGAAAAGACAGATAAAATTACTGCCATATATGCTTGTGTAATAGTCAGGTCTTTTGGACTAATTTTTCGGGTTAAATTGCAGAGTGGGGGTTGACTTTTACACTGGTCACATTTTTGACCATGTTACCTGTGCTGTTCAAAGCATTGGGAGCATGAATGGCCAGGATTGGGTCACAAGTCTGCATTCGTGGGGTCAGGAGCTCAGATTGGTGGGCAGCCAAGGCAAGGATCAGCAGTCAGGGTGTCAGGAGCTTGGATGGGCAGGTGGCTGAGGTGAGGGTTTGGTCGGGATATTGAAATCTTTGGTGAGTAGGCAGCCGGGGAGAAGATCCACAGTCAGGGCGATAGGAGCTTGGATGGGCAGGCGGTCGGGGCCTGGGAGAGTCTGTGGCTGGGGCAACAGGAGCTCAGATGGGCAGGCAGATGGGGTGTCCGGAGCTCAAATGGGTGTGTGGTTGGGGCCAAAAAGGAGGGACAACCATTACATGGGATTGACTATTACACAAGAACCGTATGATTTGGTGTACAAGTTGTCTGATGTACAACAACCTCCATTTTTCATCCTAATTTTAAGGGTTTATGGTATACCTGATGTACAAGTTGATCCCCATTTTTGAGCTGTATGGGGCTCCCAGAAACCACCCATAAAATTTTAAAAACACCCCAATTGCAAGTAACAAAACTGCAAATTAAGTAAGTTTAAAAAAAAACCCTGGTCTACCAGGCATCAACGGCGATGGCCCACAGAGCTGGAGCAGTGACATTGTTCTCCTGGCAGGAGCAGAAACCTTGGTCTAACTGGAAGGAGCGGCGACAGTGACCTCAAGGTTCCAGGTAGGAGCAGCTATGGTGGTGTCCAGTGGTGGGGAGGTGTTGGGGAGCGGGGGCGCCAGCAGTGGGGAGGTATTTCCAGCATCAACTTATACATTGAATTGACATCAATCGGGTTTCTTCAGTAAATTTAAGGTCTTAAAAAGTGTATCCGGTGTACAAGTTGACCGCCCCCTTTTTTTGAGAAATTTTTTAGGGTTTCACGACTTGACGTATGCTGAAATATACGGTAATCGCAAAGGGAAGGGAGAAACTGCCTTTGTCCTGATGAAAACTTAACAGAGGAAACCACGTCCCATTTGTACCTGTCATCTCCTTCTCATCTTACTTCAATAGAGACCAATTTGGAATATTATTTAGACATCTGATCTCCCCATGGAAGAAGGATATATTTATGATTTGTCAAGCATTTCAGTTGGAAATTAGGAATGTCAAATTTGGTTTTGGATTGGAATCATATTTGTTTATTAATAAAGCAGAGATTTAAGAACAATCTTCTCCTGCTAAACACTGTGTTATGGAGGGTCGAATAGTTCAAATGATTTGCAATGCTCCAGACTTGAAAGAATGAGGGCAAAAATGGACCCAACCTCACCCTCATTCTGATGGCCTTCATATGTGGCTGTGCTTCGAACCAAGATACACAACCATCAAGAGCTGCTCGGTGCCAAGGTATGACCTATCCCTGGGGGTTTGTAACAAGGATACACCTGACCCCTTCGCCACATCAGCAGGACGTTACCACTCTACCTATCCTTTGAAGAACATTTCTTCCATATAACCTCCTTGCACCACATTCATGGGGTAGGTGGTCCTGAAGACACTGCTAAATAAAGTCACAATGAATCCTGAGAAGACCGTCAAAATCATCTGCCAGAACTCACCAACAAACACTAAGGCCTTGCTTGGTTGGCAGTAAGAGAAGCCCTTCCTGTACAGTTGGAATCTCACTCCCTTGTGAAGAGGAGAGATGGCCACCTCTTTGTGGACTGTGTACTTACAAAGAGGATCTGGAGAAAGACGCAAGGTGCCTTCTTGTTGCAGTTCATCTCAGGCATCTACAAAACAGAGCAGGTCACACACACACACTAATATTAAGCGCTGCTGGAAGATCGCCATCTGGGTGAAAGACACATTTCAGCCTGTCCAAAGCCTGTTGGTCTTCCTCTACAATGAGAATACAATAAGAGAATGCTGCCAACTGGCATGTTCCATACTGCAGGAGAAACACACTGAAGACCAAAGAAGTCAACACTCAGGAAGTTGTGGGTGGGGGTAAATTGTAGAGAGTTTGAACACAGCTCAGACCATCAAGGAATCTAACATTCCCTCCAATGTCGCCACTTGTACTTGGGAAAACCGCCACCCCACTCCAGCCACTCTCTTCTCATCAGGCAGAAGATCCACAAGTTGGAAAACATGCACCACCAGATTCAAGGACAGTCTCTTCCATACTGTCATCAGACTATTGGGCTGATTAATAAAATGGTGATGGCCTTGCACTGTTTCATCTGAGCTTTCCTCTGTAAGACTCGACACGAGCCATTCTCAGCGTTTGTTTGGCTATGACCCCTTTAGGACTTTGAGCAAAGTTTATGGGCCCCCTTCCCGAGGATGCAGTCATTTAGTTGGCTTCTTCCATACTTCTCTCTCCAACCAACTGCACAAAGAACCTAAAAATTTTTATGTTTCAGTCCATGGCGCCCCTTAAATGTACTGTGGACCTGGGGGGCATACAGCCCCTATTGAAAATAGCTGCTCTACACAAAACCTTTATATACTACTTGCAGGATTTAAGTATGGCTTCGCTTGTTTGGATAATACACAAAACAATGCTTTTCATTGTATCTTGGTGCTCAGGACAAAGAACAATTCAATTCACATGAATTTTAATGCTGCTATGTACACAAAAAAGAGCTAATTTAGAAAACCAACAGGAGTAAAACACAAAAGTCTGCAGATACTGTGATTGAAGTAAAAACACGATGGTGAAGAAACTAGGCAGGGACAAGCAGGTGTCTGAATAAAATGGTGGCAGGGAGGGGCGGGGGGAGGAGACAGTCCCACATGCAGGAAGTAATAGGTGGATAAGGGAGGGAGAGCACACCTGCAAACAGGTGGGTGGAGGGGGGGTTGGCTCTGCCAATCTAATCCCCCCACCCCCCACCGAACATTCCCGAGGCCACAGGGTGTGCCGCACTTGCGCCCACACCTCCTCCCTCGCCACCGTTCAGGGCCCCAAACAGTCTTCCAAGTGAAGCAACATTTTACTTGTGGATCTCCAGGAATCATCTGCATCCGGTGTTCAGGGTGATCCTACGTGGAACACCTTCACTCGGTCCGCGTCAATGACAGGGATCTCCCAGTGGCCAAACATTTCAGTTCTATGCCCCACTCCCACACTGACATATCTGTCCATGGCCTAGTGTACTGTCAAACCAAGACCACCTGTAAATTGGAGGAGCAACACCTAATTTTCCGTCTGGGCCCTCCCCGACCGGATGGCATTAACATTGACCTCCAGTTTCTACTAGCCTATTGCCTGTTCTCCCTCTGTCTTCTTTCCTCCAGTTATCCATACCTTCCCTCTCCAGTCAGAGCCATTCCCCTTCCCTCTGTTTGCTGGTGTGCCCTCCCTCCCTCCCTCCCTTATTTACCTATTACCTCCTGCCTGTGGGACTGTGCCACTTTCTCTCCCCCTACCTTCCCCCCACCCCCACCACCTGTCTACATTTTGCTCATACCTTGATGAAGGGCTCTTTATCTTTGCTACATAAAGTGCACTTTGACCTGCTGAGTTTTTCCAGCATTGTTTATACTGTAGAGAATCATGTTCAAGCTTGTTTTTGTCATTTTAAAACCACAGACAACATTCCTCTAAAAACCATGATGCTACGTATAAATGACGAGATGACACAACACTATTTCTACACAAGACAAAGCTTCAAAAGGACATTTTTAGAAAGTGCAACAATACAGTAATTGACAAAAAAAAACGACACCCACTGGTTCTCAACCTTTTTCTTTCCACTCACGTACCACTTTAAGTAATCCCTATGCCACTGGTGCTCCTTGATTAGTAAGGGATTGTTTAAGGTGGCATGTGAGTGGGGAGGGAAGGTTGAGAATCATGCTCTAGACCCAATTGTTACTGAAATATTTTGCTTGAGAAAAATTGTCATTGGCCCATTTCCTTTGGAGTTATGAAACCGTGCACATAACGAGTCAATGAGGTACAATTAAAACAGTGATTTTCAAATCTTTTCTTTCCACCCACATACCACTTTAAGCAATCCCTCACTAATCACAGAGCACCGATAGCATAGACTGAATAATGCTTCCAATGTAAAGAGTGTAAGGTAAAACATCATGAGATTTCACATCAGAGGCTCCATTTTAAAAGGTACCCCTGCAGCCGCAGGACACTTGGGCTGTCCCAAGGTTGTGAAAGGCACCAATTGACAAAAATATATCTGTTTTGCATTAGCAATAGCTTTATTATCACTGGATTTAGTGATGAAGTGTTGTACTCCACATGAGATAGTGGCTTACCATAGGATGTACCCCTGAAGCAACCTACTACTGTTTCCACTCGAAAGTAATTTTCTCAGCAGGATCTCTGCTCACATTAAGATATCACCGGCAGCTTCTCCAACCCCATCTCCCTTTCCTCAGCTTGAACCCCCTTCCACCTCCCCCACACACTCCCCTTCTCCACTCCCAGACCATTCAACCTTTAATTTGGATTTTTATTCCTGCTTACCTCCTTCCTGACCCTCACAGAGCTACATGGTTCATGTGGTAACCATGCAGAGCAGGTTGATACATGCACAATTTTAGAACTTGACTCAACAGGAATCCACTCCTCTAAGGTTATTTGTGTGGGTAACACCTGCTCCATTTATCATCAGTGGTGTAAGATTGTTTAGGGCAAACGATTGGCCCATTATTGGATGAAATTTCAAGAACTGTGCTTCAGTTGTAGGCAGAGATAGATTGACAAGCAATCAACTTCATCCAGCTGTGTTTTTGCTTTAATGTTAATTTCAGACCTGTCAATTGCTGTGTGTACAAAGACTTTGGGGGAGAGTTATTGCTCACTAGATCATAAGAAAAGGAATCTGGAGGTGCAGACAGGAATTGACAAGGAACCCAATAAGAGAGGAGCGCAGATTAATCTTTGATGCTCTGATTAAACTGATCACAAAGACATCAATGGCGACACAAATGTTAGGTATAATCAAATCAGATCCAATGGATTCACAGAGAAACGAGTCCAGACACAGGTTAAGCTAATATACACAAGGATATTGTAATGGAGAAGACACAAAACAGCATTCAGATTGGATACAGTGACCTACGATATCAGTAACTGCCTGCTCACTCTCTCTCCCCCCCTCTTTCTCTCACTCTCTCTCTATTACACATATGTGGTAATATTCGGTAACTAGCACACTCTTACTAGGCAGGGACTTCAATACACATGCCCAGTTTCCTGTTCCAATGGGCTACAGCTCATTTCTAAGTATTCCCACACAATGCTATGGTCCCACTCTAAGTGTAATGCACGCCTTATCAATGACTCGTCCAGTGATGTCCATGGTTTGCAACCTGGCATGGAGCAGCATTCGTAGTCGGGACCAAAGAGCAAAGGCTGCTGCTCATGGTAGGTTCCCTTTTCTTTTTCAATATTTTCATTGGTCATATTATAGGTACACAATACACGAGGGGAATAGGAGTACATGGTCAAGAAGGGAAAAAAAATCTTTATATGATATAACATATTTGCATTCTACCACAATTAATGAATATGTTCTCATCTCTTCAAGCTGAAATCTTCAAAAAAATTTATATAAAACTCCAACCTAATCTAAGAAAAAAAACAAACAAAAAAGACTGGGCAGCCTATCCTAAGAATTTATTAATAAAAATGAATCGTCTAGTCTTCACCAACGAAAAGAAAAATAAAATTAAATATCGTTGAGAAGGGAAAATAATTCTACTAACTAAATCATGTGGAAATAATTTATAAAAGGTCACCAAGTCTCTTCAAATTTAACAGAAGTATCAAATATACAAATCCTAACCTCCTCAAAACTTGAACATGACATAATTTGAGAGAGCCACTGAGTCAAAGCTGGTGGATTAGAATGTTTCCATGTAAGAAAGATCGCTCTTCTAACCAACAATATAGACCCGATGTGTGGAAGTGGGAACTCAACCCACTTCTGGAACTAAAATTCTAAAAATAGGAGTTAATGGGTTAGGTTGCAAATTAATATCCAGCATAGCTGACAATGTCCTAAAAATTTCTATCCAGTACCTCTCCAACATAGGGCATGACCAAAGCAACATGTGGTTGGCTTTTAACATGTAGTAAGCTGGAGGGTCCAGCCCAGGTAAAGGGTCACTAATGAGTGGACAGAGTCCAAAATTGATTGGCAGGTGATGCGACTTGCGACAAGATTCCTGATGGAGGAGTTCACATAACCCATCAAAATCTGCATCCCCACGAGTTCAGACAGAGGCAACATGGCCCTCCACAATCCACTCCACCACAAGGCGAGAAGGTCTCTGAATCCCTGCATGCTCCACCCCAATATGCTTCCAATCAGCAGGTTAATTTTTAAACTTGTTTTGTGCTCGATATCGGAGCCAGGATTTGAGAGGGTGCTGAGAGCAAGAAGGGGCTCCCTAGGAGGCCTCAGGCACTGAAATCTTCCTGATCTTGTCGGAAGTTTGGATCTGGCACTCGGGACGCCAATGGATCGAGCAGGGGTCTGTGTGGCTGCAGAAGCACTGGAGATGAACCCATGGATGCTCAGTGACTCTGAAGGGTCTCTCTTTTGCTTCTCTTTCTCTCATACCATAAGGGCAACACTAATTGCAACACTTTGTTTCTCTTATGGCAGGCGGATGGAAATTTCGTGTAATATTACATATTTTGTACTAATACATGACAATAAAGGAATCTTGAATCTATTTTCTTGACCACAATGCAAAAGGTAGCATGATCAATGTTACTACCCCCAACTTTAAATGTGTGTGTGATCTACATAATGCAAAGTAATGTGCCTATCAGTTCTGATGAAAGGCCATAAACCTGAAATGTCTCTGAAGAAGCTGTCTGAACGCTCCGACTATTTTTATTTCAGGTTACTAACATTTTCTTTTTGCAATGAAAGCATCCTCCCTAACCCACCCTCAGGAGGACATGGCCTGAATTAATTGTGCGATTTCCATGAGGAATCCCGTGAAGAACATACAAACTAGATTCACGGAGCTGTGCTGAGAGGAATTTTGTGCAGTGATCAATCATGTTCTCGTGGGCAACAGGAAGCAGGAAGAGGACATTCGCTCGAATCCTATCCCACCTTCATTGACCTTTAAAGTTCCATCTTTATTACTGATGGCCTCCGCCACTTTTACATTACGGAAACATGAATAAGCTTCACCCGTTTAAACAGTCAAATCAGAGAATTTGAAATTTCACCCCCTTCAAACCACACCAAGAATACCTTTTATGTGTTGATTTAATTAAAACAGAACAGTTAATCCCCGTCACGGCAGACATACTGTAAAATTTAATATTTATAAATTATAATAATGACGAGTCATTTGTGCTTAATTTTGTTGTACTGTGAAAGGGAGAGGTTGCCAGCTTTAATTTTAGTGTGATAATTAATTTACAGCTAAATATGGTTTTATTGATCTGAATCCAGCAGACAGCACTCTCCAGATTTCATCAACAAAGGGCATAGGCAACCAAAGTTTACTCCTGCTACTGGCATTAAACTTCTACAGAGGAAGCAACTGTACAGCAAATTTTCAGTGATAATGTTTCCAGGGGCTCCTGAGGCTGAAACAGATTTGCACTGAGTGAGGAAATGAGAACTGCTACTTACTGGGAACAGAGCTAATAAGACATGCTTGTTTGAAAGTCTGGATTCAGCACATGGTGTTGGAACTGACAAACTTGCCTGGGACTATTAATCCACGCCCTTCCACGACCACTCCCATTCTCTTGTAGTCCGAAAGGGGGCTCAAGCATGCTGTCCTTCACAAATTATTCCCTTCATCCCACACAACTCTCGAAACCTGGGTTCAATCCTGATCGCTGCAACTGTCCACAAGCTAGCCAATTTTAAACCTGTCTTTTGCTCAATATTTTCTAGTCCACAACATGTGGACTAATGTGACCAATGTTACTACCCCCCGTCTGTAACTGTGTATTCAACTATTGAACACAGAACTTTATAGCACAGTACAGGCCCTTCAGCCCACAATGTTGTCCCAACATCTATAAACCTACTCAAAAAATACTAGACCCTCCCAACCTCACAATCCTCTATTTTTCTTTCATTCATCTGACTAAGAGTCTTTTAAATATCCCTATTATACCAGCTTCCACCACAACACCTGGCAACATATTCCAGGCCCCCACAATTCTGTGTAAAAAAACGTAGCCCTGAAGTCTCCCCTAAACTTTTCTCCCCTCGCCTTGTCCTCTGGCATTCACTACTCTCTCCTTAGCTGTTCACCCTCTCATAATCTTGTAGACCTCTATTAAGTCTCCTCTCATCTTTCTTCACCCCAAAGAAAAAATACTAGCTCTGTTAACCTTATCTCAAACAATTACATCAATAAATTGAAAGAGATTCACCAGGATGTTTCCAGGACTAGAAGGCTTGAGTTATAGGGTGAGGTTAAATAGTCTTTATTCCCTAGAACAGAGGAGGATTCAGGGTGATCTTATAGAGTTAATAAAGGGGTATGGATAAAGTCTTTTCCTCAGGGTAAAACTTCTGAAGAACTCAATGGGTCAGGCAGCACCTATGGAGACATAGGGATGGGCAACATTTCAGGTTGGGACCATGTATTGGGATGCTATAGACGCTGTTGTGAAGAAGATGCCCCTCTTGCCTTAAACCTGTGCCCTACTCTGAGAAAAAAATTCATTAAGAATAGATTAATTACCTTTTCTATACCCTGTCAATTTTATAAACCCCAAGAAGGTCCTTACTTAGTCTCACATGTGCCAGAGGGAAAAAAAAGACCCAGCCTCTCCTTATAATTCAAGACCCCAGACCTGGTAACACTTCCAGGAATCTTCCAGATTAGTGATATCTTTCCTATCACTCAGCGACAAAATCTGCGCACAATGCTCAAAGTGTGATCTCACCAGCATCTTGCACAGTTGCAACCCTGCTCCTGCACTCAATGCCTGGACTGATGAAGGCCCTGGCTACCTGCAATCCCAAGTTTCTTTGTTCTGCCACATACCCCAGGGCCATACAGTGCAAGTCCTATCCAGGTTTAACCTACCAAAGATCAGGCAGTTTGACTTCACGGAAGTAAAAACACTTTTCCTCATTGATATCAGTGCCCCTGTGTACACTGAGATGCAGAAATCTGATCTCAGAATGATGACAAATAAACAGTGGTCTGTATCCCATTCAGGTTACGGTAAGTACACAGAACACCCCATCAATAATCATGCATTAAAAATGAATTATGGATCTTCCTAAGAGAATATGTTATCCTTATATAAATGGGTAATACAACTGTATTAATCACATTAGTTACAAAGGACACTGAAATATGTAGATCAAATATAATGATTAATTACTTAATAAATTCTTAGTCAGTGTAATTATTTTGTCCTGAAATCAGTGCTCTGCTTCAGAAAATTGGGAAGTAGGGTTAAAAACACAATTAAAAAACCCCCTAAGGTTTTCACCCTTCATTACACATCCAAACTTCGCTGTGCATTCCTGGAAGGTCGCTGCGTGCAGAGCTCCTCATTTCCACGCTGACTGCTGGGATAAAGAACCCATTCCTTGTCAGCTCCAGCACAGAATCGATCAACAGCTGCCATGGAAGCAAGAGGAAGGGAGAAGGAGTGTGGCTTCAGTGCTCTGTAATCACAAGAGCCACTGTCCCATGTCATGGACTGACTCTGTGGGCCTACATTCTGCAAATGGTCCTGGGGAGCAGTGATCACAGCATTTTGTAATGAAGTTCAGAATCTAAAAAGATTGTGCTCTTTAGTCATTGGTACTTGTGGCTCAAAGTGCAGCACAAGGAAATGATCGTGTTAGTCTGAGCCAAAGCACTGAGGTTCCAATGCCAGCTATAGTGATATGTGGACCCTTTACTGTGGTGTGTGGGCCATCCGATGTAATCCATCGCCAAGGTAGTGTGGAGTAGGCACAGTCTAGTGATTCATGTGTGGGCCACTTACTGCTGATTATGGACTATCTGTAGCAATACTGTGACAGAGTATTTAGAGGTGGTTTGGGAGGAATTGCTGGAGCAGCTTGCACACACATACATTTTAAAACACAGAATATTTGAAGGACTTTTGCAGAATGCTTTTTGCAGGAGGCAACAAAGTATCGACAGCAGCTTGCCTGAGAGAGCATGTAATTTTTGCAGGCAGAGAGGAGAACAGCTTTGGTCTCAGAGAGGGACGGAGTGAGAGAAAAGGAGTCACAGAAATCAGATCCAGAGGGACAAGCTGGCAAACTTTGGAAGGTTGCCTGGTCAAAGAAGACTGGAGGTATGAGAAGTGACCTGAAAGAAAGAGGATCATCTGGAGAACCCTGAAGGGGGCAAGTTTCGTCAGCAAGACTGATTGAGAAGGAATCAGTTGCGGATGTCCTGGAAAAGGAATCTCTCCCTGAAAACCAGCAAGAACCCTCCTGAGTGGTAACTATTTGCCTGTTAAGCACCAAAGACTGGTGAACTTTGTAAATGTTAACTTCTGTGCACAGTACAAGAATTATCTGCAACCAGTGAGATTGGACTGTGATCCAAAGAACTTTTCTAATCTTAAATATACATTACACACACCTGCGCTTAGTATTAGAGGGGGGATTAAGTGGGTTAGGTAGGTATTAAGTAGGTTAAGTAATAAGCTAATGTTTAATTCTGTTTTCTGTGTTGTAGTGCAGATCTATTGCTGCTGGTTTTGGGTCCTCTGGACTCCGTAACAATTCTTAGAGCCTGTGGTGTAGACTGTGGTCTATCTACTGCAATAAGGTGTATCGGCCATCTCCTGTGATACATAGATTATCAACAAAGGAGTATCATTGTATGTGGAACACCTGAAGTGATACATAGGTCCAGCATTGCGTTGAGCTGCCTGAAATGATACGTAGGTTGAGTCGATAACCTATTGCGATGAAGACACCAGGAGTGTTCTGTTTACATTTGGGGGGTGGGGTACAATTGCATGACCTGCTCTCCTGGATCCCTCACTCCTGACCCACAAAGCTGGCAGTTCATGCCTGTAAGGAAGGAGTGTCAGGCATCTGCATTATAGCTGAGTTAGAATCTTGAGAGAGGAGGGAACAAGTGCAAGAGATTAAGCTTTAAAATTACATGTGAAATCCAGATCAATATTATTGATTCAGACAGTCAAAGAGGCGCTATCAGGTGTGAGCTAAGAAAAATACCTCCAATAGTGAGACTGATTGGATCATTTACAAGTGATGAAATAGTGATTGAGTTATTGTTGCGTAAATATAAGGGGACATTTATCCTGTCAGACAAACAGCTGCAACTTCGGCAATTGATATTGTTTGTAGGACAGTTTCAAAAGAGGGGGAAATATCATTCCAGAGATTTACTTTAATAGATTATTATTGATATCAAGAGGTGTAGCAGAATACAAAATATAGTCTTTTTTTCCTGCTTCTTTGTTCGACTGTGGCTATTACACAGCACCAGTGACCCCGTTCAAATCTATAAGGTATTTTTTTACATTCTTCCCATGTCTGCATGGTTTTCCCCCAGTGCACCGGTTTAGAAATTAAGAACGTAAGAAATAGGAGCAGAAGTAAACCATCCCCATATCCTTTAATTCCCCAACTATGTAAAAATCTATCCAACCTTGTCTTAACTATACTGACTGAGGTCGCTTCCTCCGCTTCAATGGGCTGAAAATTTTAATGATTCACCCACCCTCTAGGAAAAGCAGTTCCTCCTCATCTCCATCCTAAATCTACTACCCTAAATCTTGAGGCTATGTACCCTATTTCTGGTCTCCCCTACCAATGGAAACAACTTACCTACCTCAATCATATCTATGCCTTTCATAATTTTCTATAAGATCCCCTCTCATTCTTCTAAATTCCAACGAGCACATTTCCAGATGACTCAATCTCTCCTCATAGGCTAACATCTTCATCAGTGGAATCAACCTGGTGAACCTCCTCCGCACTGCCTCCAAAGCCAGTACATCCTTTCTCAAGTAAGGAGACCAGAACTGAACTGCATGTTTTCTCCCACCCTTCAAAACACATGGGGTTGTAGGTTAATTTGGTGTGATTCTGCGGCACTGGCTCGTGGGCCAAAAGAGCCCGTTACTGTGCTGTATATAACCATATAACCATTTACGGAGCGGAAACAGGCAATGTTGGCCTTTCGAGACTGCACCGGTTCACTAGAACAGCTCCACTAGCTCAAACCTCCCGCTCTCTGCCAATAACCTTCCAACCCCCTCACCTGCATGTACACATCCAATCAAGGCACAAAAGCCATTTGATATGCTTGCCTTGATAGGCGGCAGTAATGAGTACAAGAGTTGGGGCATCATTTTGGAATTATATTGCTTAGACTACATTTGAAGTATTGCATGACATTCTGGTCATCACAAAGCAGGAAGGATGTGACAACAATAGGCAAAGTGCAGAATAGATTCTCTGGGATGTTGCCTGGAATAGGTGGCTGCAGTTACAATGGGATATGTGTAATTTCAATTTCAAACTTTATAGTCAAGGACTGATATTACCCTTTCACCCCACCAGCCCACCCATCCCCAGCTCACCCAAATTAACACTGGATAACTTTACAAATGAATCGTCAAACAGGTAGGTTCCCCTGTAAAATCTCATCATAAAATATGCTCACTTGTCCCAGAGAATTATGATTAAATGTTCAATTCCTTTTTGACAAATTAAATTGAAATTCCTCTCCAGATTTCTCCTTGGTCGAATATTCCAGCAGTATTGGGCCAGATGGACGCAGTGAGGGCATTTCCCTTGGCTGGGATGGGATAGAACAGAGGTCATAGGATACTGGGCAAGTCAGGGCTCAGATATGGAGATGATGGGATTGTCCATTACAGAAGGCTGTGGAAACCGAACTGCTGAACATACTCATGGAAAAGAGAGAGATTTCTAGATATGAAACACTTCTTGGAACATGGAGACAGAATGGAAATATGGAATTGAGATGAACAATCGTACTGGATGAGACGCAGGTTGGAAGGTATGTGTGTGCCATTTCTGCTCCTATCCATTGCTGTTTCCCACAGCCTTTGGATATTCTGAGCCTCCCCACCGCTGACCTCTTGTTAATTTTTCTTTTTCAATCTTTTTAAATTTGTTTTTAGAATAAATACAGTACAATCAAGAAAAGGGAACAAAACGGAAAATACAGTGTATATATACAGACACATATATATTATGATAAAACTTCAAGCAGTATGAACTCGATCCCCCCTCCACTGCACTGGATCAAGACAGAAAAGACATTAAAAATTATATATATGTATGTGTGTGTATATATAAATAAAAACACATGACCTACTCTATTAAAAAAAACTAATCAAAAAAACCGCAGTTGACCAGCTTATCCTGAGGGTTACATATTATTTCATATTGTGAATCAAAAAACAAAGGTGAGACTCTATCTCACCTGGAAGAGTGAGTACATCTAATCACATTAAAAACATTTACATCAAATGAAAATAAGTCATAAAAGGTCGCCGTGTCTCTTCATATTTCACCAATGAATCAAATACATGATATCTAATTTTTTTTTCTAAACTTAAATAGGATGTGAATTGAGAGAACTATTGAAGGAGGTCTAGAGTCTTTCTATTTGATAAGGATGGCCCCTCTAGCCAACCCGTTGCACAGGAACAGAAAAATTTCCTATGTCTGGTTTAAAAAAGAACAGTTATTGGATTGGGTCGTAGCTCCCAATTGTAAAGCCTCTTGCAAATTTTTGAGTCTCTTCACTCTACTGATGGCAGTCATGCCCCCATCTCTCAGCTCCTCGAAGGCCATCATGTGCCTAGTTTATCGTACATTGCTTATTGGATATGTGCTGTTCTTTCATTGACTCAGTACAGTATGATGCACGGGCATTGGACCAGTAGTTTAAGGGCTCAGACTAACACTTTAGAGACCTGATTTGACCAGCAGTTGGGGAAGTTAAATTTAGAGAATAGACCAGAATTTGGCAAATATTACCAGTATTACTCAAACATGTCACTGGTTCAATAATGCTCCTTGGGAGAGAAAATCTCCATCTTTACCTGGTCTGGCCTCTGGCTGATCTGTCAGCCATCAACCAGGGGTGATTTGGGCTGAAGGTCCTGTTAGATGCTGTAGAACTCGACAACCATGAACCTCTTTGCTTAGTTATTCTAGTCAGTGATGAACTCATCCTGAAGCAATGGCCTGCTGCAAAAATGAGAAGCATAAATTTAAAACATTATTCTACAATGAACCATTTGCAGAGCATTTTGGCTTTTTTTCATTTAAATTCATTTGCTTTTATTTACAACACTGTAGATGCATATTCCAGCCATCGAAACCTGTGCTGCCAAATTACACCCAATTTACCTACCAACTGCTTACGTTCTTTTTGAGGGTGGGAGGAAACTGCAGCACCTGGGGTAAACCCACGCAGACATGGAGAGAACGTACAAACTTCTCACGGGCAGTGCCGACCCTGAACCAGGTCAATGGTGCTGTAAATAGTATTGTGCTAACTGCTGCACTAACTCTGTCATCAGTTTTTCATGTTTCTGCTGCCATCAGGATCACTGCATGTTGAAATTGTCCTGTCGTGTGACAGCACAATGGATACGTGCTCAGCAATCACACAGAGACCGGTGGGTGATGTACAACACTCTGTAAAGATTTATAACTCATTGAATGGAGATTTACTCTTCTAAATCAATTGTATCAAACAGCAAGTGTTTGTTCTAAACCCAAATAATTGCATGACATATCAAGCGTTTCTTGCATTTCCAGGGATGTCATTTTACATTGCCGACTCGGTATCATATATTTGTTACTGGCTATGACACACACATACCATGTATGCTTGTGGAAAAGTCAATACCATGTAAAATTGACACCCCCCCCACCCCACACCTTATATTTAGCCTAAAGATTTGGTGTTTTCCATATATTGCATGTAAAAGTCGATTTCCCACCCCCCCCCCTTGTTTTTGACCACAGTCACCTGCCCATCAGAGGTCCCAATGCCTCAACCAAGGACTCGTGCCTCAACCCCATCCGCTTGCCAATCAGAGCTGCCGACGCCTCGAACGACGCAGGTACTTACCACAGTCAAAAGAAATATCCATGTAATCTAACATTAAAAAATTATCTACAAAACTTGACTTCTACACAAGTATATACTGTAATTGATTATCCACAATTAGTGTTAATTTCAGATCATATAAGTTTGTTGTCACGTGACTGACACTTTAGCTCAGGTGGGTAATTCATCAATGAGATGGGTGAAGGGCTCAGTTCTGTGCTACATATTTCTACAGCACCATGATGAACTCTCTGCATGACAACACTGCAGTGTGGCAATCCAGACTCTTGTTTCAGGGCTTAGCATATCTTCTGTGCAAAGCTTCACTCCGTACAAATGACGTTGCAGAGCACTAACCACAGAATGGAAATACCCTGTCACAAGTTTCAATACTTCATAAACCCAACAGGCAGAAGACATACATGGCGCAGAATATTCCAGATCTGAAACATTAGCTCTTGTGTCTGTCAGTCTTGAAGAAGGGTTCTGCCCAAGACCTTGATCACTGATGCTGCTTGACCCACAGATTGCTCCAGCTGCCAATATCTGCAGCCTCCTGTGTGTTTCCACCTCTCTCCACAGATGATGCCTGGCTTGCTGAGTATTTCCAGCAGTTTCTGCTTTTATACGATACTATTTATTGTCATGTCATAAAACAGAAATGCAATATTGCACAAAATTGCCTTTAGTCTGCCATCAGGCAGAGAAGGATTCACCATTAGTGTTGCCTGCCACCCCTTACAGTCAGAGAAAGAGAAGCTGAAAAGAGTCCCCTCAGAGTCACTGAGGGTCTGTGGATTTACCTCCAGCATTCCCGCAACCTCTGCAGCTGCATAGACCAATTCAGATCAAACCATTGGCAACTCGAGCCCAGATCCAAACCTCTGAAACAATGAGGAAGCCTTCAGCACCAAGGGCCCTTTGGGAACCCTCCTTGCTCTTATCATTCTCTCGAATCCCAGTGCCAATACTGGTCCCACGAGCCATCCTCCAGCAGCCTGCAGCCTGCAGTGAGTCCTTTATTTTGGAAATTTTGGATTTCCAACCGATGCAATATTTTATTTTCATTTACCATTGAATTCACTGTCATGTCTCTTCCAGGAATGCCAGATTTTACTGTTCTCCCCAATGTTTCTGATTTTGACCTCAGCACCTGCCAATTTTCTTGTTTATCTACAAGGATTTCTTTCCTACTCTTTTGCCTTATTCATCCTCAGCAGTTTCTCCTTCCCTTTACATCTTCAGTGAGGGTTTGGTCAAACTTCCTGTCCAGCGCTACATCTCTTCCTTGTGCAAATATCTGAATCTCATTCTTGCATAGACTTTAACTCAATTTCAACCCTTCACAATTCTGATTCACCTTGGTTCATGTGGAAGGACACTTTTCGACTCCCCCTTCATCCAGCTCCAGGGTGTTTTTCTTTTCTTAGCAAACATACTGTAAGTAATGAAGGACACTTTCATTTCCCAGTACTCCATTATTACATACAAATTTGGTGGGAGGTTGGTCACCCCAGATGAGGATCCAGGAGCTCCCCAAATGTACAATTACATGGGTCTGTATATCCCACAGCAATCTGACTTGACCAATCAAAAAAGCCAGTCTTCTCCCATGTAATAAGTATTACTGTATCAGCATTAAGCAACATACTATTCATCTGAAAATTGGATCATTACATGTGTGGCAACCTGCACCAAAGGAAAAGAAAGGCACAATACTGTTTGGGGCAATACAGCTTTATTCCACTCACATAAAGATCTAGTTAGCTGAGAGAGAGAGAGAGAGAGAGAGAGAGAGAGAGAGAGAGAGAGAGAGAGAGAGAGAGAGAGAGAGAGAGAGAGAGAGAGAGAGAGAGAGAGAGAGAGAGAGAGCACGGTTGGGACCTCACCTCAGCTTTATACCATGGGCCCTCTAGTGGTGAGATGTCATTATGCCGGATGCCGTGTCTCTCGGCCACCTGCACCATCACAATATGAACCTATCACGTAACTAAGTTCCCCTTGCAGGTCACCTGATCTGAGGAAACCCCAGGCTGATGGAAACGTACTAGCTCAGCTGGGCTTGCCCAGCAACACACGTCATGGGGTCCCTAATTTCAAGTATTTACAACCTCCACAGCATTCTTCACGGAGCACAGGCATGTAGGCATTAATTAATATTCATCCCTCTATGCCAAGCAGGCCTTTACTTCCACATAACTTGCTCTCATCAGAATTAATCTCACATCTGAAACATTATATCTCTTGCCACAGACACATCCTGCCCTGCTGAGCATTTCCAGCATGTTCTGTTGATCTTACTTCACACAGTAAGTCCGTGAATAGTTTCATTTCGTTAAAATGTTGATGAGAGAAATAAAATACTGCGCTGCACTTGGTTATGGTTTGGATTTGAACTGAACACTGGTAGGTGCCTGATTCTTACAATTTTTACTTTCCAAGCATATAAAAACAGAAAAGAAATTGCACGACAACAAGCCTTAGGTGTGTTTTTCAAAACCCCAGCTAATCAAGCAGTCGCCACACCAGCCACATCACCCATCGTTCCTCCCCAACCTGAGGGAACACCAGGTCCCTCAGGAATTTCTTGCCACACTCCTGCCCTCACCTTCTGGGAAGATGGTGACCAAGCTGCTTTTCTGTCCCTCAGTGGTGATGATCACTGTGGGGTCCCAGTTGCCTCCCTCCCCATACTAGCCATCACCTCTATGGGCGCCGTCCCTCACTTATTCACCAAAACAGATTAAATAATTTTTATTTGTTTTTATTCATCTTCTTAAATGTGTTTAAAGCACATATTTATTTCAATGTTTAATATTAGAAGTGTTTTGGTTCTTTTTTTTTTGAAGCTTGGGGATGTTTTTGTGTCCAAAAATAAACTGTAGGAATTTAACTCTTATTTTTATCATTGAGCCGATGTGAAAATTGTTTTTTGCTTTCTTAAATTATTTTTTAGATTAATTTGTTTAATATAGGTTTAATTATTGTTTTCATAGATCATATCATTAAACTCAAAAGACTGTACAATAGGCTTTAATCAGCTTAAAGTAGAAAGCACCGGATATATGTAGCCTTCAGTTCCACGTGCCTGATTGATTTAGGAAAGGGCCAGCTCGAGTCTTTATGTGGGCCAGTGACTGACAACCAGCCAGATGCAGGTACAATGGTTGCCCCCTGCAGTAGGCCAGGAGGGCAGCTATAGTGGTGGTTATATCACCGCAACTAGACAGAGTTTAAGGGATTGTCTAATGTAGTTCACTTGGTTTCTATCCAGAGTTATTTTTAAGAAATATTGTTAAATAAATAAATAGGGATAGGTTTTTCGATTTACATTTATGATGTATATAAGATATGACCTGTTATTTGTTGGATTAGAGGACTTTGTACGTAGGATTTATATGTTAAACTCAATAAAAAAATATTCTCAAAAGAAAGAAAATTTCTTCTCATTTAAATTAGCACTTTCCAAGAACGTATCAACAACGTTAAGTGAGGACCTGCTGCACCTCAAGGGTTTAAAGGCTAAAATATCAATATCATCTGATATGGTTTGGGAGGGATTCATTTTGTTGGTCTGCCAAGAGTTGTATGTCCAAGGTAATTCTGCCTATGTGTCTTCTAACTTCTTATCAGTTTATGTGCCTTTCTGGCAAACTTGTTTACCAGGAAGTGTCATGTCTTTGTTCTTATTCATTAATCAACCCCCAGGACTTGCTAAATCTATCTACTTGCTATCCTGTTTTTGAAGACCCCTATTCTATTAACTTGCTTAACCCCTTCCTCACATTCCATTCTTACTTCACCCTTATTTAACCCATCATAATTGCCACTAATGTTCTTCTTCTTCTTTGGCTTGGCTTCGTGGACGAAGATTTATGGAGGGGTAATGTCCACGTCAGCTGCAGGCTCGTTTGTGGCTGACAAGTCCGATGCGGGACAGGCAGACACAGTTGCAGCGGTTGCAAGGGAAAATTGGTGGGTTGGGGTTGGGTGTTGGGTTTTTCCTCCTCTGTCTTTTGACAGTGAGGTGGGCTTGCTGCCCGCCGAACTGTGAGGCCCCAAGATGCACGGTTTGAGGCGATATCAGCCCACTGGCGGTGGTCAATGTGGCAGGCACCAAGAGCATACTCTAGGTACAAGGGCCACTAATGTATAGACCTGTTAATGGGTTAATTAGTTATGTGGCTAAACAAGGGCAAGTTATCACAGGCAGCATTGAACAAACTGTAAAGGAGCACAGTCCCTTGGGGGAGTTCAGTGGTCACTGGGCTGACACTGTGGAATGGCTGAGAGTCATCGGTTGCAGTATTTCTGCATTTCCTGAGACATTTATGCCCAGGGCCCAGTTCTCTGCTGCGCCTCCGCGATGATTTACATCCCTTGTGACATTCAACCCAAAAGTCAATTGTGCAGCAATCTTGCCTTGGGCACTTATGGCTCATTAAGCCCGACATCAGTCAATTTATTTATTTATAAAGCAGACCGCTAGTCGGGCTGAAGTGATGTTTCTGGAGAGGAACAAGCCTGCTTACCAGCCTCACTCTTGCTGCACCCGAACACACAGATGTAACTACCTTCAGTTCTAGAGCAGTCTAAGGATTGCTCTTCTCTGCAGAACTTTTCACAGCTCTGCTGATAGGAGCATCTCTGAGGACAATGCCAAATCCTTCAGCCGAAACCCATGCAGCACTCCCTTCCATCTGTGTCTGTGCTGGTCATGCAGAGAGCTTCGTGAGGGACCTGTAGAAATGATAAAGCACTCCTATACCACCTTAAGTCATTGTAAGGGACAATGGAATATGGGGAGTCAAGCAAGTGCTAATTAGGAATGAATTATGATGGGTTAAACAAGGTAAGAATGGAATGTGAGGAAGGGGTTAAGCAAGTATAATACAACAGACTCGCCAAGGCAAATAGCACCTTTGGAAGACTACACAAAAGAGTCTGGAAAAACAACCAACTGAAAAACCTCACAAAGATAAGCGTATACAGAGCCGTTGTCATACCCACACTCCTGTTCGGCTCCGAATCATGGGTCCTCTACCGGCATCACCTACGGCTCCTAGAACGCTTCCACCAGCGTTGTCTCCGCTCCATCCTCAACATCCATTGGAACGCTTTCATCCCTAACGTCGAAGTACTCGAGATGGCAGAGGTCGACAGCATGGAGTCCACGCTGCTGAAGATCCAGCTGCGCTGGGTGGGTCACGTCTCCAGAATGGAGGACCATCGCCTCCCAAGATCGTGTTATATGGTGAGGTCTCCATTGGCCACCGTGACAGAGGTGCACCAAAGAAAAGGTACAAGGACTGCCTAAAGAAATCTCTTGGTGCCTGCCCCATTGACCACCGCCAGTGAGCTGATATCGCCTCAAACCGTGCATCTTGGCGCCTCACAGTTCGGCGGGCAGCAACCTCCTTTGAAGAAGACCGCAGAGCCCACCTCACTGACAAAAGGCAAAGGAGGAAAAACCCAACACCCAACCCCAACCAACCAATTTTCCCCTGCAACCGCTGCAACCGTGTCTGCCTGTCCCGCATCGGACTTGTCAGCCACAAACGAGCCTGCAGCTGACGTGGACATTTACCCCCTCCATAAATCTTCGTCCGCGAAGCCAAGCCAAAGAAAAGAAGAGAATAGGGGGGGGGGGGGGTCTTCAAAAACAGGAGAGCAAAGTAGATAGATTTAGCAAGTCCTGGGGGTTGATTAATGAATAGGAACAAAGACATGACACTTCCTGGTTAACAAGTTTGCAGAAAGGCACATAAATAAACTGAGAAGAAGTTAGAAGACACTAGGCAGAATTACCTAAGGCTAAACCAATCCAGCTGATGTGGACATTTACCCCCTCCATAAAGCCAAAGAAGAAACCAATCCTGGAGGCAGAAGAATGTTAAGGGGGGGAGGTCCCTCTGTACTGAAATGGAATGTATAAAAAGTTGGGTAAGCCCCAGTATCTGTGTGTATTCCCATGGTAAGGGGAAGCACCCAACTTTGCATTGTTGTAAAATTATAATAAATGTACTTTGTTCTCAATTTTTGTCTCGAGTGAAATCTGTGAAGGCACCTCTGCTTCTCACATCATCCTTTACTAACCACAAAGCACCTACAGCAAAGGATGCCATAGGCGCTCTATGAATGGGGAAAAAAATGTTGAGAACCACTGTGAGTGATAAAGGAAAGAGGAAACAAGGACTCCTCTCTGAGCAAGATTGTGACAGGCTTTTCGATCCAAACATCCCAAACTAAGTAATCTTTTAAAACACTTCCTAAAACTTCCTTATATCTTAACCTCCGATGGACAGTGCGAGACCTGATAAGGTCCTCCAGCATTTTTGTGTTTTTACTGCAATCACAACGTCTGCAGACTTTCGTGTTTAACTCCTAAAATATATTTGTTTTGCCAGCTTTAAGGGCAGACTATTATCCCCATTTTTGGCTTATTTGCTTTATTGTCATATGCACAAAAAAAGACAACATTTGCTATCCTTTGTTTGCTCTGTAAGGGCACACACAGAGGCGCCACTAGCACAGCTCCCCTCGTCAAGGGGAGAACATGGAACATAGAACATTACGGCACAGTACAGGCCTTTCAGCCCAAGATGTGCTGATCCATGTGCACCTATTCTAATCCTTCCCCAACTCACAACCAAAACTCTCTATTTCTGTTTCATCCATATGCTTATCTGAGAGTCTTTTAAATGCCCCTGTTGCACCAGCCGCCACCGCGATCCATGGCAATTCCACCACTCTCTGATTTTAAAAAAACTTACCTTGGACATCTCCCTTAAACCTTTCTCCACTTAATTTGAACAGAGATCCTCTGGTATTTACTATTGGTGCCTCAGGATAAAGGTGTTGGCTGTCTACTCTATATATGCCTTTCAGAATCTTATATACCTCTATTAGTCACCTCTCGACCTTTGTCACTCCAAAGAGAAAAGCCTCATCTCAGTCCACTTGCTTCCTTTGACCTGTTCTCCAATCCAGACAGCATCCTGAAAAATCTCCTGTGCACCCTCTCTCTCTATATTATTCCTGTAGTAAGGTGACCAGAACTCAACGCAATACTTCAAGTATGGAGCAACAACATTACTTTGGGGGTTCGTGAATTCATCCCCCAACCAATGAAGGATAATACTCCATACAACTTCTTAATCACCCTATCAACTAGCACATTGAGAAAGGATGATCTAGGATCTTGATGGAAAGGTACAAGAAGGAAAGGATGTGCTACCAAGCCACACCAAACAGGAACAAACAAGCTTCTCCCATCCCCACCATGCTGATCTCCAGCACAGACTCCATGGTGACATTGCACGAGGTAGGAGTGCAGCAGGGAGTTAGCCAAGCCCAGAACCACCCAGTGATGTCTTTGTGCAAGTCCAGTACATGTGAGCTCAAGATTGATTTAGGTCTGCCCAGACTCCAGCAGGTAAAGACTGACAGGTGGTAGGTGCCCAGAAACCAGCCCCATGCTATGATATTGCAAAAATATTCGTGAAGGAGAAAAGAAAATCAACTCCATTAGCTGGAATGGAAGTGTTTTAAATAGATGGGGTTAGAGAGCAGATTTCCTTTGTGCAAACCCCATTAAATCACCTCTAATTGGGTCACCATCTGTCTCATTCAGCTTCTTAATGCCTTTTTTTATAATCACATATTCCCCCAAGTAACTCTGGATTTCAAAAGCTCACATCAAATATCAGATGGTGAGCAAGAACACAACACTTTTTTAGAAAAACAAAACTTTTTCTTATTACAACAGCAGACTTAAAAATAAATGTCCCAAAGTGCAAATATCTGACATATCCATCAATCATTTGATTGCTTTTAAAAGAACAAGACCTTAGATCAAGAATTACAGCCAGATTCTTCAAACATTTAAGCACTTGGCAAAGTGCAATTTATATGTTTGCTACTGAACACAGCCATTCATCTGTTCAAATGCATTATCAGCTTACACCATTTTCTTTGTAAAGTATGATTTGGGATCTCAATTATGAATATGTACTAACACATCTGAGGACCATTTCTGTGATTGTCCATTGGACAAGATTTTCACCCCTGACAAAACTTAGATCTTGCAAAAAGTGAGGAGAAGATAAGCTATTAAAGTCGGGGGCTTACCGGGGCTTCGGCCTACTTGGTTCGGCTGTGAGTCGGAGGAGGAGCTTGGAGAGAGTCGGGCTGTGAGTCAGAGGAGGAGGAGCTTGTGAAAGTGAGGAGAAGGTAAACTATTAAAGTCAGGGGCTTACCGGGGGCTTCGGCCTACTTGGTTCTGCTGGGAGGAGGAGGAGGAGGAGCTTGTTGAAAGTAGGTCAGAGGAGGAGGAGCTTGTTGAAAGTAGGTCAGAAGAGGAGGAGCTTGTTGAAAGTAAGTCAGAGGAGGAGGAGCTTGTTGAAAGTGAGTCAGAGGAGGAGGAGCTTGTTGAAAGTGAGGAGAAGGTAAAATATTAAAGTGAGGGGCTTACCGGGGGCTTTGGCCTACTTGGTTCAGCTCGGAGTCGGAGGAGGAGCTTGGAGAGAGTCGGGCTCTGACTCAGAGGAGGAGGAGCTTGTGAAAGTGAGGAGAAAGTAAACTATTAAAGTCGGGGGCTTCGGCCTACTTGGTTCTGCTGGGAGGAGGAGGAGGAGGAGCTTGTTGAAAGTAGGTCAGAGGAGGAGGAGCTTGTTGAAAGTAGGTCAGAGGAGGAGGAGCTTGTTGAAAGTAGGTCAGAGGAGGAGGAGCTTGTTGAAAGAAAGTCAGAGGAGGAGGAGCTTGTTGAAAGAAAGTCAGAGGAGGAGGAGCTTGTTGAAAGAAAGTCAGAGGAGGAGGAGCTTGTTGAAAGTAAGTCAGAGGAGGAGGAGCTTGTTGAAAGTGAGGAGAAGGTAAACTATTAAAGTCAGGGGCTTACCGGGGGCATCGGCCTACTTGGTTAGGCTGTGAGTCGGAGGAGGAGCTTGGAGAGGGTCGGGCTGTGAGTCAGAGGAGGAGGAGCTTGTTGAAAGTGAGGAGAAGGTAAAATATTAAAGTGAGGGGCTTACCGGGGGCTTCGGCCTACTTGGTTCAGCTCGGAGTCGGAGGAGGAGGAGCTTGTTGAAAGTAAGTCAGAGGGGGAGGAGCTTGTTGAAATTGAGGAGAAGGTAAGCTATTAAAGTCAGGGGCTTACCGGGGCTTGGGCCGACTTGGTTCAGGTCGGAGTCGGAGGAGGAGCTTGGAGAAGGTCGGGCTGTAAGTCAGAGGAGGAGGAGCTTGTTGAAAGTAAGTCAGAGGAGGAGGAGCTTGTGAAAGTGAGTCAGAGGAGGAGGAGCTTGTGAAAGTGAGTCAGAGGAGGAGGAGCTTGTGAAAGTGAGTCAGAGGAGGAGGAGCTTGTTGAAAGTGAGGAGAAGGTAAACTATTAAAGTCGGGGGCTTACCGGGGGCTTCGGCCTACTTGGTTAGGCTGTGAGTCGGAGGAGGAGCTTGGAGAAGGTCGGGCTGTAAGTCAGAGGAGGAGGAGCTTGTTGAAAGTAAGTCAGAGGAGGAGGAGCTTGTTGAAAGTAAGTCAGAGGAGGAGGAGCTTGTTGAAAGTAAGTCAGAGGAGGAGGAGCTTGTTGAAAGTAAGTCAGAGGAGGTGGAGCTTGTTGAAAGTAAGTCAGAGGAGGAGGAGCTTGTTGAAAGTAAGTCAGAGGAGGAGGAGCTTGTTGAAAGTAAGTCAGAGGAGGAGGAGCTTGTTGAAAGTAAGTCAGAGGAGGAGGAGCTTGTTGAAAGTAAGTCAGAGGAGGAGGAGCTTGTTGAAAGTGAGGAGAAGGTAAACTATTAAAGTCAGGGGCTTACCGGGGGCTTCGGCCTACTTGGTTAGGCTGTGAGTCGGAGGAGGAGCTTGGAGAGGGTCGGGCTGTGAGACAGAGGAGGAGGAGCTTGTTGAAAGTGAGGAGAAGGTAAAATATTAAAGTGAGGGGCTTACCGGGGGCTTCGGCCTACTTGGTTCAGCTCGGAGTCGGAGGAGGAGCTTTGAGAGAGTCGGGCTGTGAGTCGGAGGAGGAGGAGCTTGCAGAAAGTGAGGAGAAGGTTAACTATTAAAGTCGGGGGCTTACCGGGGGCTTCGGCCTACTTGGTTAGGCTGTGAGTCGGAGGAGGAGCTTGGAGAGTGTCGGGCTGTGAGTCAGAGGAGGAGGAGCTTGTTGAAAGTAAGTCAGAGGAGGAGGAGCTTGTTGAAAGTAAGTCAGAGGAGGAGGAGCTTGTTGAAAGTAAGTCAGAGGAGGAGGAGCTTGTTGAAAGTAAGTCAGAGGAGGAGGAGCTTGTTGAAAGTAAGTCAGAGGAGGAGGAGCTTGTTGAAAGTAAGTCAGAGGAGGAGGAGCTTGTTGAAAGAAAGTCAGAGGAGGAGGAGCTTGTTGAAAGTAAGTCAGAGGAGGAGGAGCTTGTTGAAAGTATGTCAGAGGAGGAGGAGCTTGTTGAAAGTAAGTCAGAGGAGGAGGAGCTTGTTGAAAGTAAGTCAGAGGAGGAGGAGCTTGTTGAAAGTAAGTCAGAGGAGGAGGAACTTGTTGAAAGTAAGTCAGAGGAGGAGGAGCTTGTTGAAAGTAAGTCAGAGGAGGAGGAGCTTGTTGAAAGTAAGTCAGAGGAGGAGGAGCTTGTTGAAAGTAAGTCAGAGGAGGAGGAGCTTGTTGAAAGTAAGTCAGAGGAGGAGGAGCTTGTTCAAAGTAAGTCAGAGGAGGAGGAGCTTGTTCAAAGTAAGTCAGAGGAGGAGGAGCTTGTTCAAAGTAAGTCAGAGGAGGAGGAGCTTGTTGAAAGTAAGTCAGAGGAGGAGGAGCTTGTTGAAAGTAAGTCAGAGGAGGAGGAGCTTGTTGAAAGTAAGTCAGAGGAGGAGGAGCTTGTTGAAAGTAAGTCAGAGGAGGAGGAGCTTGTTGAAAGTAAGTCAGAGGAGGAGGAGCTTGTTGAAAGTAAGTCAGAGGAGGAGGAGCTTGTTGAAAGTGAGGAGAAGGTAAACTATTAAAGTCAGGGGCTTACCGGGGGCATCGGCCTACTTGGTTAGGCTGTGAGTCGGAGGAGGAGCTTGGAGAGGGTCGGGCTGTGAGTCAGAGGAGGAGGAGCTTGTTGAAAGTGAGGAGAAGGTAAAATATTAAAGTGAGGGGCTTACCGGGGGCTTCGGCCTACTTGGTTCAGCTCGGAGTCGGAGGAGGAGCTTAGAGAGAGTCGGGCTGTGAGTCGGAGGAGGAGGAGGAGCTTGTTGAAAGTAAGTCAGAGGGGGAGGAGCTTGTTGAAAGTGAGGAGAAGGTAAACTATTAAAGTCGGGGGCTTACCAGGGGCTTCGGCCTACTTGGTTAGGCTGTGAGTCGGAGGAGGAGGAGCTTGTTGAAAGTGAGGAGAAGGTAAACTATTAAAGTCAGGGGCTTACCGGGGGCTTGGGCCGACTTGGTTCTGCTGGGAGTCGGAGGAGGAGGAGCTTGTTGAAAGTAAGTCAGAGGAGGAGGAGCTTGTGAAAGTGAGTCAGAGGAGGAGGAGCTTGTTGCAAGTGAGGAGAAGGTAAACTATTAAAGTGAGGGGCTTACCGGGGGCTTCGGCCTACTTGGTTCAGCTCGGAGTCGGAGGAGGAGCTTGGAGAGAGTCGGGCTGTGAGTCAGAGGAGGAGGAGCTTGCAGAAAGTGAGGAGAAGGTTAACTATTAAAGTCGGGGGCTTACCGGGGGCTTCGGCCTACTTGGTTAGGCTGTGAGTCGGAGGAGGAGCTTGGAGAGTGTCGGGCTGTGAGTCAGAGGAGGAGGAGCTTGTTGAAAGTAAGTCAGAGGAGGAGGAGCTTGTTGAAAGTAAGTCAGAGGAGGAGGAGCTTGTTGAAAGTAAGTCAGAGGAGGAGGAGCTTGTTGAAAGTAAGTCAGAGGAGGAGGAGCTTGTTGAAAGTAAGTCAGAGGAGGAGGAGCTTGTTGAAAGTAAGTCAGAGGAGGAGGAGCTTGTTGAAAGTAAGTCAGAGGAGGAGGAGCTTGTTGAAAGTAAGTGAGAGGAGGAGGAGCTTGTTGAAAGTAAGTCAGAGGGGGAGGAGCTTGTTGAAAGTGAGGAGAAGGTAAACTATTAAAGTCGGGGGCTTACCGGGGGCTTCGGCCTACTTGGTTAGGCTGTGAGTCGGAGGAGGAGGAGCTTGTTGAAAGTGAGGAGAAGGTAAACTATTAAAGTCGGGGGCTTACCAGGGGCTTTGGCCTACTTGGTTCAGGTCGGAGTCGGAGGAGGAGGAGCTTGTTGAAAGTGAGGAGAAGGTAAACTATTAAAGTCGGGGGCTTACCGGGGGCTTCGGCCTACTTGGTTAGGCTGTGAGTCGGAGGAGGAGGAGCTTGTTGAAAGTGAGGAGAAGGTAAACTATTAAAGTCAGGGGCTTACCGGGGGCTTGGGTCGACTTGGTTCTGCTGGGAGGAGGAGGAGGAGGAGCTTGTTGAAAGTAAGTCAGAGGAGGAGGAGCTTGTTGAAAGTAAGTCAGAGGAGGAGGAGCTTGTTGAAAGTAAGTCAGAGGAGGAGGAGTTTGTTGAAAGTAAGTCAGAGGAGGAGGAGCTTGTTGAAAGTAAGTCAGAGGAGGAGGAGCTTGTTGAAAGTGAGGAGAAGGTAAACTATTAAAGTCGGGGGCTTACCGGGGGCTTCGGCCTACTTGGTTCAGGTCGGAGTCGGAGGAGGAGCTTGGAGAGTGTCAGGCTGTGAGTCAGAGGAGGAGGAGCTTGTTGAAATTGAGGAGAAGGTAAGCTATTAAAGTCAGGGGCTTACCGGGGCTTGGGCCGACTTGGTTCTGCTGGGAGTCGGAGGAGGAGCTTGGAGAGGGTCGGGCTGTGATTCAGAGGAGGAGGAGCTTGCTGAAAGTGACAGGGTTAATTGGTCAAGGGGCCAATAAAAGGAGTGAAAGGGGAGGGAGTGGCTCATTGACTGAGTGGAGCAGTGAAGGAGTGAGACTTTTTGCTTTTGGCTTATCAGGAGCTGTGAAGGAGTGAGACTTTCTGGCTTTGGCTTATCAGGAGCTGTGAAGGTGTGAGACTTTCTGGCTTTGGCTTATCAGGCTTCGGCAAAAGCAGCCAAGGAGAAAAGGTAAGCTGAGTTATTTGCCTTCGTATTTAGAGTCATGCCATAGGGTTAGTGCTCTGTACTGGGTGTCAGATGTGCGAACAATGGGTGACCTCCACCCTCCCAAATGGCCACAGCTGCACCAGGTGTATCGAGATGCAGTTACTAAGGGAGCGAATTCGGGATATGGAGTTGCATATTGATGACCTGCAGCTTGTAAGGGAGAGTGAGGAGTTAATCGACTCAACTTTCAGGGCGATAAATACTCCAGAACCCGTGTCAGGTCAGTGGGAAACTGTCAGGGGGGGAAAGAAAAAAGCGAGAAAAACGGAGAGCACACCAGTGACTATCCCACTCAACAACAGTTATGTTGTGTTGGATTCTGTTGAGGGAGATGACTGGACAGAAGATAGCCATGGGCACCAGGTCAATGGCAATGAGCCTGGCAGAGTGGTGCAAAAGAAAAGGGAGAAATGCAGTAGTTATTGGGGACTCCATTGTCAGGGGTACAGACAGGAGGTTGTGTGAGCCAGATAAGTAACCCGCATGGTGTGCTGCCTCCCTGGTGCAAGGGTACGAGATATCACAAATCGGATCCAAAATATTCTGAGAGGAGAGGGAGAGCAGCCTGATGTCTTGGTACATGTGGGTACAAACGACATTGACAAGAAAAGAGAGGAGGTAATGAAAAGGGATTACAGTGAGCTGGGACGAAAGCTGAAAGACAGGAACGCTAGGATGGTGATCTCGGGATTACTACCTGTTCCAAATGCAAGTGATGAAAAGAATGTAAGGATAAGGAAAATGAACGTGTGGCTGAGGGGCTGGTGTACAAGGCAAGGATTTGGCTTCTTGGATCATTAGGATCTCTTTTGGGGAAGGCATGATCTTTACAAGAGGGACGGGTTGCACCTAAATCCAAAAGGAGTCAACATTTTGGCAAGTATGTTTGGTACAGCAGTGGAGCAAGTTTTAAACTAATTTGGCAGGGGTATGGGAACCAGAGTGATAGGGAAAAGGGTAGGGAAGATAAAGTAATGGCCAGGAAAAGTAAAATAGGAAAAGTAATGTTGGGAGGAGAAAATAAAAAATCAGATGGTGCAGTGAGTTTTCGGGTCAATGATAGTCTTAAGAAAATTACAAAGAAAAATAGTGGGCAGAAAAATCAAAAGAAAAGGTTACAGAAGTGACTAGATATTAAAAGGACAAAGAACATAAGGGCACTTTATCTGAATGCCCGCAGTATTAGAAAAAAGGTTAGTGAACTTGAGGCGCAAATCGGTACCCATGCCTATGATTGGGTCGCCATCATGGAAACATGGCTACAAGGTGACCCTAAATGGGAATTAAACTTTCAAGGGTATCAGGTGGTGCAAAGAGATAGACAGGATGGTAAGGGAGGTGGTGTTGCACTCTTAATCAAAGATGAGCTCCAGGCAGTAGTGAGGGATGATATAAGATCTAAAGAGCATAATGTTGAGTCCATTTGGGTAGAGATAAAGAATAACAAAGGGAAAAAATTATTGATGGGTGTTATCTATCGTCCACCAAATAACAATTGTTTAGTGGCACAGAAAATAAATTGAGAGATAAGTGAGGCATGTAATAATGATACGGCATTAGTCATGGGGGACTTTAACTTCCACATAGATTTGGAAAATCAAGTTGGTCGTGGGAGTCTGGAAGAGGACTTCATAGAATGCATCCGCGATAGCTTTCTTGAGCAGCATGTTAAGGAACCCACAAGAGAAAATGCTCTCCTGGATCTAGTGTTGTGCAATGAGATAAGTAGAGTAAATGATGTCATCGTCAGAGACCATCTGGGAAATAGCGATCATAGTATGATTGAATTTCTCATTCAGATGGAAGGGGAAAGAGTTAGATCTAAAACTAATATATAATGCGTAAATAGGGGTGACTACCATAGGATGAGGGAGGAATTGGGCAGAGTGGACTGGGAGCACAGGCTAATTGATGAAACAGTTGAGGAACGGTGGAAGATTTTCAAATAAATATTTTGTAATGCTCAACAAAAATATATTCCAGTCAGGAAAAAGGGCAGCAAGGGAGGGAAAAATCAACCGTGGTTAACAAAGGAAATAAAGGAGAGTATAAAATTGAAGGTGCAGGTGTACAAAGCTGTAAAGAGCAGTGGGAAACTGGAAGATTGGGATAACTTTAAGAGACAACAAGGGATTACAAAGCGGGTAATAAGAAATGGGAAAAAGGATTATGAAAGTAAATTGGCACAAAATATAAAAACAGAAAGCAAAAAATTTTATAAATCTATAAAATGGAAGAGGGTGGCCAAAGTTAACATAGGAACCTTGGAGGATGAGAAAGGAAAACTGGTAGCAAAAAATGAGGAAATGGCTGAGGCATTGAACAAATATTTTGTGTCAGTCTTCACGGTGGAAGACACGTTCAGCATGCCCAAGTGCGGAGTTAAGGATGGAAATGTTGGGGAGGGCCTTGATAAAGTAGTTGTTACAAAGGAAGTGGTGATGGAGAAACTAATGGGACTAAAGCCAGACAAATCACCTGGTCCTGATGATATGCATCCAAGGGTTCTGAAGGAAATGGCGGAAGTTAGAGTTGATGCATTGGTGGTCATAGACCAAAATTCCTTGGATTCTGGGCAGGTCCTGGCAGACTGGAAGACAGCAAATGTCACGCCACTTTTTAAGAAGGGATGTAGGCAGAAGTCTGGAAATTATCGGCCAATTAGCTTGACGTCTGTAGTTGGAAAAATGCTTGAAGCCGTTATTAAAGATGAAATAGTGAAACTTTTGGAACGTAAGGGTTCAATCAGGCAGACGCAGCATGGTTTTAGAAAGGGAAGATCTTGTTTGACAAACTTGTTAGGATTCTTTGAGGATTTAATGGGTGCGGTGGTTAGAGGGGAACAGGTTGATGTTGTATATTTGGATTTCCAGAAAGCGTTTGATAAGGTGCCACACAAGAGACTTATCAGTAAGTTACAGCAAAGTGGAGTCTGTGGAAGTATATTGGCCTGGATTGAAAATTGGTTGTCTGACAGGAGGCAGAGAGTCGAGATAAATGGGAGTTTTTCAGGTTGGCAGAGAGTGGTAAGTGGGGTGCCGGTCAGTGTTAGGCCCACAACTGTTCATCATTTACATTGATGACTTGGAGGACGGGACAAAATGTGGTGTAGCCAAGTTTGTGGATGACACCAAATTGAGTGGAAGAGCAAATTGTAATGAGGATGTGGAGAGTCTGCAGAGGGATATAGTTAAGCTGGATGAGTGAGCAAAGGTTTGGCAGATGGAGTACAATGTTAGTAAGTGTGAGGTTATCCACTTTGGCAAGAAAAATAAAAGAGCTGAATATTATTTAAAGGGTGGAAAACTACAGCATGCTGTTGTGCAGAGGGACTTGGGAGTACTTGTGCATGAATCGCAAAAAGTTAGGTTGCAGGTGCAGCAGGTTATTAAGAAGGCAAATGGAATGTTGGCCTTCATCGCTAGAGGAATTGAAATCAGGAGTAGGGAGGTCATGATGCAACTGTATAAGGTATTGGTGAGACTTCACCTGGAGTACTGTGTCCAGTTCTGGTCTCCACATTTGAGGAAGGATATACTGGCTTTGGAGACGGTCCAGAGGAGGTTTATTAGGTTGATCCCTGGGATGAAGGGGTTGACTTATGATGAAAGATTAAATCGTCTAGGATTGTATTCGCTCGAGTTCAGAAGAATGAGAGGAGATCTTATAGAAACATATAGGATTATGAAGGGTATGGATAGGATAGATGTAGGAAGGTTTTTTGAGCTGGCTGGGGAAACTAAAACCAGAGGACACAGTCTCAAAATTCGGGGGAGTAGATTTAGGACAGAGATGAGGAAAAATAGTTTTTCCCAGAGAGTAGTGAATGTTTGGAATTCTCGAACCAGGGAAGTGGTTGAGGCTGCTTCATTCAACATATTTAAAATTCGGTTAGATACATTTTTACATGATAGAGGAATTAGGGGATATGGGGAGAAGGCAGGTAGGTGGAGTTAGGTCATAAATTAGATCAGCCATGATCATATTGAATGGCGGAGCAGGCTCGATGGGCCATTTTTGGCCTACTCCTGTTCCTACTTCCTATGTTCCTATGTTAAAGGTGACGTTCATGAAATTTTACTGCTATGTGCAAACTGTCAAGTGGCTCTTGCATTCTTGCCTTTGCTCTAATGTGCCTGAAACCTCAGACAACATATTTTGGCATGACATCAGAAACCCTGGCAAATTTATACAGATGTGTGGTGAAAAGTGTGCTGACTGGCTAGGTCATGGTCTGGTATGGGGTGACTAATACCCCTGAGCGCAAAGTCCTACAAAGTGTAGTGGACACAGCTCAGGACCTCACAGGCAAAACCCTCCCTACCATTGAAAACATCTACAGTGATCGCTGCTATCGGAGAGCAGCAGCAATCATCAAGGATCCACACCACGCATTGCTCCGTTCTTGTTGCTACCATCCAGGAAAGAGGTTCAGGTGCCATAAGACCCTCACCACCATCTTCAGAAACAGCTGCTCCCCCTCCACCATCAGACTCCTCAACAATAAACTCAATCAGGGACTCATTTCTTACCTTTGCATTTTAATGATGTTTTTTCTCACTGTATTGTACAGTCAGTTTGTTTACATTTCATTTTTTGTTTACATGTAAGTGTACATTGTGCACTGTTTTTTTTATCCCGCTACCAATTAGTGGTTATTCTGCTTCACCTGCAGGACAAAGAATCTCAGGGTTTTATGTGATGTCATGTATGTACTCTGGCAATGAATCTGAAATCTTTGGTAATACCTCCTCGATTCAGTAGCTCACTCTTTTATCTTGAGAATGAAATTTGTGGATTCAAACCCTTGACTTAAACTCTAGTCACTCCATTCATTGCAGTGCCATGGGAGCTCCACCGAGCTGCTTTTGAGAGAGGTGTTCAAGCTAACCTCTGACTGCCTCTCAGGAACCCAAGGCGTTGTTATCACAGAGGAATTGTTGGCCCATATTTATCCATCAACCAAACATCAGAGAAGGAGACTGTCTGTCCATCATCTATGTTCTGTGCAAAGGCCAATGGTTTCTACAACATCACTGTGCCTTTAATCAGAATGATTCATGTTATTCTCTAACTGTATATATACAAACAGATGAAAAACTGAGTCTCGAGTTCACGGTACACACACAATACACAACACATAATAATCACGTTAGAATATAAAATAAAGATATATAAATATTTTGGAATGATTTACTTGGTTACAGGACACTGCTCATCAATCTCACAGCCTGCGGGAAGAATCTACATCCCAGCCAGGCAGTCGTGATTTTGATACTCCTGTAAATCCTTCCTGATGGCGACTGTGTGCTGGATGGAAAGGGTCCTCAGTCACACATTAGTGACTCGAAACTAGGCTGGGATTTCCTGAAAGAAGAATAGAAAAGTTTTGGAAACACTCGGCAGGGTGTTGAGAGGGTCACAAGAAAGATCTTTTTGGGTTGATGACCATTACTTGGTGTGTCTGCTGAGTGTTCAACATCATTGCAGCTATGTCCTCAGTCTTGCATTCCTTCCTTCAATGTTTTTCCTGGGGCCTTGAGTAGATACAAAGGTAATCAATAAGGCAACTTCAGCTTTGTTTCTTTGTTCACAGATCTGTGGCAATGCTTCTGTTTATTATCTCTCCTTAGTTGACCCTGAACATAGCAGTACAGTTAGTGTAGTGGTTAGCGCACGACTGTGACAACACCAGCGACCAGGGTTCAAATCTGGCACTGTCTGTAATGAGTTTGTATGTTCTCTCCATGTCTGCGTGGGTTTCCTCCGGGGGGCTCTGGCTTCCTCCCACCCTTCAAAAAAATGAAGCACAGTTCCAGGTCAATTGGGTGCAATGGGAGGCATAGGTTTTTGGGCTGAGTGGGCCTGTTGCCATGCTGCATGCCTACATTTCAAACAAGACTGAGGAGGTTAAGAACTAACCTCATTGTTTGGTCTGGAGCCACACTTGGTAATGAACTGGTTCCATAGTTACTGTGGCTGAGACTTTGATGATGGAGAAAACACCCAGACAAATCTTTTAATTCGATTAAAGCATCTAGAGCGATATTACAAAAAAAATTACACTGAAAGCAAAAGGGGAAGTAAAATCAATGATTTTTAATATAGAGTATTTTGCAGTCTCCGTGCAGAATTGGTCAATACGCATCAAAACGAGAAGGGAGAGAGGAATACATTAATAAAGGTGGGTGGTGAGTGAAACTGATCTGGACTTTGCCAGGGGGAGAAGTTAGTCTCTGATTGCAAAGGCAGAGAATCCAATCATACTTGCATCCTACTAACTGGGAAGTGAATGCAATTGGTAGTCAGGGAGCCACAGAAATAGAACTTTCAGCCCAACTTGTCCATGCTGACCAAGTCGTCTACTCAAGTGTGTCCATTTTTAGTGCACTAAACCTTTCCCATCTGTCTAAATGCCTTTCAAACATTGCCACTGTACCCATCTCTACTACTTCCTTTTGAAGCTCAATCCACATAAACACCACCCGGAGACGGCATCAAACAAGTTTAATTGGCTAATCGGGAGAGAGGGGGCATAAGGGTATCCGTGTTGGGAGTTTTGGGGGGCACAAACTGACATTCAAAAACTCACTGAGCAGGATTCGGGGATGTCATACCTGCCGTGAACCTCTTCCATGTGCCGCCATCCCTCCGAAGTAACAGCCAAACGCGTGTGCTTATAGCACATGTAGACGAAAACACATGATGCTAGTACTGTGGGTGGGTGAGGGGCGCAATAACTCATTTGGGGGGCACCATTGATGCTGAAACCTGCCACCAGATCCCCCATAATGCAGTGCCTTTTCACTTTAAATCTAACCGGAATGTCTTCTAGGTTTAGACATTCTTACTTTGGAAGAAAGGCTTTGACTATTTACCTATACCCACCATGATTTTGTAAATCTCTACGCGATCTCCCCTCAACTTCCTACAGCCCAGAACATTTGTAACAAAGAAGACAGTAGTACCAGATCCTTATGTTTCTTTAATATAGATGGATGGAATTTTTTGGATTCTTCAAAGGAGCTGCTGTCTGGCATGGGGAGACCCCCTCTTGGCTTTGCAATTGGTCGGGCTGTGCCTGGAAGGCTTTCACTGGCTCCTTAGGATCAAAGAAGTCCGGCCACAGATTCTCCAAGTGGTTTTGTTTCATGGCTGAGGGTTCATGATGGAGGTTTCCCTTTTCTGCACGTAGGTAAGTAGTTTCCATTGGTGGGGGAGACCAGACTAGGGGACGTAGTCTCAATGTTCAGGGGAGTAGATTTAGGGTGGAGATGAGGAGGAACTGCTTTTCCGAGAAGGTGATGAATCTAATTCACCAACACCTCCCCCGGGGCCTGAGTGGGACCTTCAGCCACTGCCGTGGCCACTGCCCGTAGGGTCAGTTTCAATGTTTCTCTCTCTCAACAGTTCTCCCTGTTTCTGGTGCCCTGTTCCAGTCCACTGCTTCCGTAGTGTCTTAAACGCCTCGTGGCACACTGCCCAACTCAGGCACGGCCATCAAAGCCTTTATGGAGCTGTCGGAATTAGAACCAAGAGATAGAACCATGAGGAACAGCTCTGTGTCGCCACCCCATTCTCCTGGGTCCACGCCACAGGCAACAATGTCGTTACAGCCAAAATCTTCTCTGAACTCTTTCAATCTTATTGTTATCGTCTCTAGATTAAGTTCCATTTGCCATTTCCCTTCTCGACCCTGCAGTCTAAAGCTTCCATCCTTGCTATCAACCATGGCCAATGTTAGAATCACTAGTAAATCTCTTCATGATGACTCCAACATTTAGTTCTAACTCATCATTATATAGCTCAAAAGGAAGGGGATCAGGTACTGAGCCTTGTGGAGCTCCATTGGTAACAGCTGTCCTGTCACAAAAACCACCCTCCTCCCTCTTGATTTTATGACTGACGTTTTAGCGTTGATCCTGTGGCTTGTTACCCCGAGAGCAATATCCCAAAGGGAGCTTTTCAATCCATTTATTTGGACAAAGTAGAGGAGTTGAATCTTACTGGCTTCAACAGGATTTTTTCTCATTTCGTAATAATGATTTTTCATTTATCTTGAGCTCTCATCTCTGCGGGGGCCTAAAATCCAATTTGCTTGGAGATTGAGCTACTTGAATTCCAGCCATCCATTTATCTCCCAAATGAAATCATAACTTCCATCAACATGGCTTATGCCACTCATTGGGATGGGAGGGGAAAGGCAGAGGTGTGGGGTGAAGTGGTGGGCATCTTGTTCTTGGAATTCTTCATTAAAGAAGACCATGCAGAGGGTGGATAACAAGCTTGCTTTCACAAAGAAGGGGTGAATGCATGGTACAAACTCCTGAGGAATTCAGCAAAGTGTGAGAGCCTCTTCAACAAAGAACTCACCTTGATGAAAGGCTCATGCCCAAAATGTTGGTTATGTATAGAACCATAGAACATTACAGCACAGAAAACAGGCCCTTCAGCCCTTCCAGTCTATTCTGAACTATTATTCTGCTAAGTCCACTGACCTGCACTTAGTGACGGGGATCTCTCAGTGGCCAGCCATTTCAGTTCTGTGTCTCTCTCCCAAACTCGCGTGTCTGACCACTGCCCCACCAAGACCGCCTGTAAATTGTAGGAACAACACTTGATTTTCCGCTGGGCCATGTCCTACCGCATGGCATTAACATCGATTTCTCTGGTTTCTGCTAAACTGCTCTCCCTTCCCTTTCCTTCTTTCCACCCCCTTTCCTCTCTATTCCCAGATCTATCCCTCCTTCCCCTTCTTGCTACTGTGCTCTCCCTCCCTTCTCCCCTACCTTCTTGTTCATGTGCCTGCCAACATTTTTCCATACCTTGATGAAGGGCTCAGGACCAAAACGTTGGTTGTGTATTTTTCTTTGCCAACCCACCTTTTCCCCCCACCCCCCCATATATAGAACACTGTTTGACCTGCTGAATTTCTCCAGTATTGTGTTAGAAAGCCTCTACATGACAACTGGAGCCATTCTTTAACACTCATCCCCTTTTTAAAGTCCTCCCCACATTCCCATCAACTCCCATCAGGTTAAACACAAGGGAGAATTTACCATGGCCAATTAAATTACCGACCCACAAGCATCCAGAGGAAACCCAGGTGGTCACAGACAAATTTTTTTTTTAAATTTTTTATTTTGCACACCATAAACCACATTGACCATGATACATACATTTTCCTTTTCAAATATATACAGTGTCATTTTCTCCCCCCCTCCTCCCATCCCACCCTCCTCACCTCCCCCCCCCATCCATTTAAAGTACAAAATCTAAGATACATTAAACCAGTCAAACAATGTTGTCATTCAATAAAAATAAACAAGAAATTCCACTGAGTCAATTCTTTTCATTTCCTTCTCCTTTCGTTAATTTAGGTAGTGAATGTCCCCAGTAGGTTTTCTCTATTGTGTTTCATGTAAGGCTCCCATATTTGTTCAAATATTTTGATATTATTTCTTAAACTGTTATTTTTTCTAGTGGAATACATTTATTCATTTCTATATACCATTGTTGTATTTTCAAATTATCTTCCAATTTCCAGGTTGACATAATACATTTTTTTGCTACGGCTAGAGCTATCTTAACAAATCTTTTTTGTGCACCATCCAAATCAATTCCAAATTCTTTGTTTTTTTATGTTACTTAGGAGGAAGATCTCTGGGTTTTTTGGTATATTGTTTTCTGTAATTTTATTTAATATCTGGTTTAGATCTTCCCAAAATTTTTCTACTTTCTCACATGTCCAGATTGCATGAATTGTTGTTCCCATTTCTTTTTTACAACGAAAACATCTGTCAGATACTGTTGGGTCCCATTTATTTAACTTTTGAGGTGTAATGTATAGCCTGTGTATCCAGTTATATTGTATCATACGTAACCTCGTATTTATTGTATTTCTCATCGTTCCAGAACATAACTTCTCCCATATTTCCTTTTTTATCTTTATATTTAAATCTTGTTCCCATTTTTGTTTAGTTTTACCATTTGTTTCCTCATTCTCCTTTTCTTGCAGTTTAATATACATATTTGTTATAAATTTTTTAATTATCATTGTATCTGTAATCACATATTCAAAATTACTTCCCCCTGGTAACCTCAGACTGCTTCCTAATTTGTCATTCAAGTAGGATCTCAATTGGTAATATGCCAGCACTGTATCTTGAGTTATATTATTTATCTTTCATTTGTTCAAAGGATAATAATCTATTTCCTGAAAAACAATTTTCTATTCTTTTGATCCCTTTTTTCTCACATTCTCTAAAGGAAAGGTTATCTATTGTAAAAGGGAGTAACTGATTTTGCGTCAATATTAGTTTTGGTAATGGGTAATTTGTTTTATTCCTTTCTACATGAATCTTTTTCCAAATTTTGAGTAGATGATGTAATACTGGAGAACTCCTACGTTGTACCAATTTTTCATCCCATTTATATAATATGTGTTCAGGTATCTTTTCCCCTATTTTATCTAGTTCTAATCTAGTCCAATCTGGCTTTTCCCTTGTTTGATAAAAATCTGATGGGTATCTTAATTGTGCGGCTCTATAATAATTTTTAAAGTTTGGCAGTTGTAAGCCTCCTTGTTTATACCATTCTGTTAGTGCTATCCTCGGTTTCCCCCTTTTCCATAAAAATTTCCTTATTATTTTCTTTAACTCCTTGAAGAATTTCTCTGTCAAGTGTATTGGCAATGCCTGAAATAGGTATAATATCCTTGGGAAAATGTTCATTTTAATACAGTTTATCCTTCCTATTAGTGTTAATGGTAAATCTTTCCAATGCTCTAAATCGTCCTGTAATTTTTTTCATTATTGGATAATAATTGAGTTTATATAGATGGGCGAGATTTTTAATTATTTGTATACCTAGGTATCTTATTGCTTGCATTTGCCATCTGAATGGTGATTCCTTCTTAAATTTTGAGAAATCTGCATTATTCATTGGCATTGCTTCCCTTTTATTTACGTTAATCTTGTAACCCGACACTTCTCCATATTCCTGCAATTTCTTATATAATTCTTTTATTGATAGTTCTGGTTCTGTTAAATATACTATAACATTATCTGCAAATAAACTGATTTTATATTCCTTGTCTTTTATTTTTATCCCTTTTATATTATTTTCTGTTCTTATCCATTCTGCTAGAGGTTCTATAGCTAATGCGAACAATAAAGGTGATAGTGGGCATCCCTGTCTTGTTGACCTGCTTAAGTTAAATTGCTTTGATATATATCCATTTACTGTCACTTTCGCCAATGGCCCCTTATATCCAATTGCTTTAATCCAATTAATATACTTCTCTGGTAAACTGAATTTTTGCAATACTTTGAATAAATAATTCCATTCTACTCTGTCAAAGGCCTTCTCTGCGTCTAAAGCAACTGCTACTGTTGGCGCTTTACTCCCTTCTACTGCATGAATTAAGTTAATAAATTTACAAATATTGTCTGTTGTGCGTCTTTTTTTAATAAATCCAGTTTGGTCTAGATTTACCATTTTAGGTACATACTCTGCTAATCTGTTTGCTAATAGTTTAGCTATTATCTTATAATCTGTTAAGTAATGATATTGGTCTATATGACGCTGGTACGAGTGGATCTTTCCCTTGCTTTAGTATTACTGTAATTATTGCTGTTTTACATGAATCTGGTAAGCTTTGTGTTTTATCAATCTGGTTGATTACTTCCAGGAGGGGAGGAATTAATAAATCTTTAAATGTTTTATAGAATTCTATTGGGAATCCATCCTCTCCTGGTGTTTTATTATTTGGTAATTTTTTTATTATCTCTTGTATTTCTACGACTTCAAATGGTTCTGTTAATTTATTTTGTTCCTCTATTTGTAATTTTGGTAGTTCAATTTTAGTTAAAAATTCATCTATTTTCCCTTCTTTCCCTTCGTTTTCAGTTTGGTATAATTGTTCATTGAATTCTCTAAAGTTTTCCTTGATCTCCTTTGGATTATATGTGATTTGTTTGTCTTTTTTCCTTGATGCCAATACCATTTTCTTAGCTTGTTCTGTCTTAAGCTGCCATGCTAGAATTTTGTGCATTTTTCCCCTAGTTCATAATATTTCTGTTTTGTCTTCATTATGTTCTTCTCCACCTTATATGTTTGTAGTGTTTCATATTTTATTTTTTTATCTGCCAATTCTCTTCTTTGAGTTGTATCTTCCTTCATTGCTAATTCTTTTTCTATATTTACTATTTCCCTTTCCAACTGCTCTGTTTCCTGATTATAGTCCTTCTTCATCTTGCTTACATAACTTATTTGAATTCTCTGAAATCCTGCCTTTTAAGTAGCATGGAGTTTAATCTCCATCTATACATTCTTAGATGGATGTCCTCTAACCCTATTGTCAATATCAAGGGTGAATGGTCTGATAATATTCTAGCTTTATATTCTGTTTTTCTTACTCTATCTTGCATACGAGCTGATAACAAGAATAGGTCTATTCTTGAGTACGTTTTATGTCTACCCAAATAATATGAATATTCCTTTTCCTTTGGGTGTTGTTTCCTCCATATATCCAAAAGTTGCATTTCTTGCATCGATTTAATTATAAATTTGGTTACTTTGTTCTTTCTGTTAATTTTTTTTCCCAGTTTTGTCCATATTTGAATCCAAATTAAGGTTGAAATCCCCTCCTATTAATATGTTCCCTTGCGTATCTGCTATCTTCAAAATAATATCTTGCATAAACTTTTGATCTTCTTCGTTAGATGAATATACATTGAGTAGATTCCAAAACTCCGAATATATCTGACATTTTATCATTACATATCTCCCTGCTGGATCTATTATTTCCTCTTCTATTTTAATTGGCACATTTTTACTAATTAATATAGCTACTCCTCTTGCTTTTGAATTATTCTTGATTTGGTTATGTATTCCGTTAATATTTAAAGTCATATAGTTCAGCGTAGCCATTTCATACTTTGTTTATCTTCCCTTTCCGTTTCTCCATCATCACCTTTCCTTCTAATCCATTTCTGCTTTCTTGTTTTGAACACTTTATAAGACAACATTTCTAAAACATTAAACATTTTCCTTATTCTCCTATTTAAAACTTCTTTAACCCTGTTCTCCCCTCCCCCTCCTGAGTTGCCCTTTATCCCTTGTCGGGCAACCACATCTCCCCTCTCCATTTGGATTTGCGAATTCACTCGCAAACGTCAACTGATTTTGCAGTGACCGTAACTCCTCCCCACCCAGCCCACCCCCCGGAAAAGATTTCAATTTTCATATGTAACAAAGGTCACTCTTTTGATTCCCTCTTTATTCCCTCTATTCCGTTTCCCTCCCTTATTAATTCTTATCTATTCTCTATATATTTTCCTCTAAATACGGATACATTCATGTATACACACACATACATATATATATATATATACACACACACATATACCCATATACATACATACATATAGTTCGTGGTCATTTTTACTCTCATTACATGTCTTCATCTCTCTGCTTGTTTTGTAGTTGTTCTGCAAATTTTCTTGCTTCCTCCGGATCTGAGAATAGTCTGTTTTGTTGCCCTGGAATAACTATTTTAAGTACCGCTGGGTACTTTAACATAAATTTATATCCTTTTTTCCATAAGATCATTTTTGCTGTATTGATCTCCTTCCTCTTCTTCAGGAGTTCAAAACTTAAGTCTGGATAGAAAAAATTTTTTTGACCTTTATATTCCAGTGGCTTTTTGTCTTCTCTTATTTTCTTCATTGCTTTCTCCAATATATTTTCTCTTGTTGTATATCTTAAGAATTTTACTAAAATGGATCTTGGTTTTTGGTGCGGTTGTGGTTTCGGGGCTAAAGTTCTGTGCCCTCTCTATTTCCATTTCTTCCTGCAATTCTGGTCTTCCTAGGACCCTGGGGATCCAATCTTTTATAAATTCTCTCATATTCTTGCCTTCTTCATCTTCCTTAAGGCCCACTATCTTTATATTATTTCTTCTATTATAGTTTTCTATTATATCTATCTTCTGAGCTAACAGCTCCTGTGCCTCTTTAGCTTTTTTATTAGATTCTTCTAATTTCTTTTTTAAGTCTTTTACTTCCATATCTACAAATGTTTCTCGTTTTTCCATATTTTCCACTCTTTTTGCCAATTCTGATATGGCCACTTCCATTTTATTCATTCTTTCTTCTGCATTCTTAATTCTTCTTTTTATCTCATCAAATTCTTGTAATTGCCATTCTTTCACTGATTCCATATATTCTTTAAAAAAAGATACATCCATTGTCTTGCTTTTCTCTTCTTCTTCCACTTCTTTCTGTTCTTCTTCTTCCTCTGGGTTGACCATCTGTTGTTTCCTTGTTACCCTCTTCTTTCTTGTTGTCGTTATTGTCTTTGTTCTGCACCTGTTGCTGTGCTGCAGGTGTCTCTCTCAGCTGTGGAGATCGACTCCGCAGCTGTTCCCCCCTCCCGTCAGTGTGTTTTTTTTACATGCGCGGTTGCGCACTTTTACTCAGCTCTGTGAGCCATTTTTGTAGTCCCGAGCCCGGGACCTCCACTGACCTGAGGGAGCGGGCTTCTCTCTCCGCAGCGGGCTTCTTCGGTCAGGTAAGGCCTTCACCTTCTTCCGACGTTCTTTCTTCTTCTCTTCTTCCCGTTGTTTTTGACTTTTCTCTCTTCGCTGCCATTTTCTTCTCACCTTTATTTTTACTTTGTTGTAAATTTTAATCTTGTACCTTTGTTTTGTGCGTTTTTTTTTACTTTTCGGGAGAGGGCTGGAATTCCCTGATCGGCCACTACTCCATCACGTGACTCCTCCTCGTCACAGACAAATTAAAGAAAACTCAATGTCAGGATTGAACTCGGGTCTCTGCTGCTAAGAGGCAGCAAGTCTACTATCTGTGTCACCCCCTCCCCTGAAGAGGTTGAATGGAAGGACAATCAACAGGCCCCATGTTCAGACCAATAACCTGAGCACTCTGCAAGAGAGTGAGTGATTATTCAACAAGGAATGAGATTATTTCAACATGAGGACTGCTGAAGATCTGATTCTATGTATGTCCACGCTCCTTAAACCGATCCATAAATAGTATGTTTCTCATGGTTTTGTGCCTTACATTTTTTTACTGTTTGACCTCTTCTTTATGTAGAACATCCAAAAGGCAGGCACAAACAAATGAACAGTTGGATACATAAGCAATCAGGAGAACAATCTTTGAAATGGGTTAACATCACTTGCAAGATTACTAAGTCACCAAGGCATAGAAAGAAACAGTGAGGTAGAATGCCAGCCAGATAGAAATATTCTAGGAAACATGAATACAAGCAGATGATGGTGCATTCAGACTGGTGAAAACTTTTCCCAGTGGATATGTAGAATGTTCCTTGAATGTATCTGGATTAGACATGGCTCTCAACAGCTTGGAACAGTTCTAACGCACAGAACATGATCAGCATTACCGTTTATTTAACAATATATCATTTTGACATTGATTGGTTTTCACAGATTTGGTTAAATTAAATTAGATGTGAGTCTTCATTTTCTCATCAGAAACTGCAGGAGTAAATGACCAACCACCTCAGCATTTAAAAACGATCTGGCTAAAGTGGTTCCCAAGAAATCTCACAAAATGGATCAGTCGCAGCAAAATTCATTTTGTGTAGTTCTTGTACGTGCAAAATGCTTGAGCTGACAGCAACCACATGTTCAAATCATTTATCCTCATTTCTAGTGTAACACAGATGATTTAGCCACTTTACTACTGGTGAAAGTCGCACACTGCCTCTCTGTAAAATAGAGATATCAAGGTTGCTTCCTTGTTATCTAACACCAGTCCATTCATTTTGTACTTTCTAAAAAGGGAAAAATCAAGCTGTTCCTAATCACATAACCCCACAGATTTACTTCATAGGTTTAAGGTGGGAGGAAATCATTTTAAAGGAGGTCAGATCAGATAAGGTTTATTGTCATGTAATAAAAGAGAAATGCAATATTATATGAAATTACCTTTAGTCTGCCATAAGGTTCGCCATTAGCATTGCCCGGCACCACTTACAGTTAGAGAAAGAGAAGCAAAGTGTGTCCCCTCAGAGACATTGACTGTACAAAGTCTTCCCTCATCATTCTGTATTCCTGGTACAATTCTATCAAGTCTTCTCCAACGACAGCAGGTCTTTTCTCAAACAAGGCACCCAAAACTGTACACAGTCTTCATGTGAGGTCTCACCAGTGCTTTATGGACTCTCAATATTGCATCCTTGCTCTTGTATGCTATTCCTCTGGAAAGGAATGGCAACATTGCATTTGCCTTCTTCACCACCACCTCAACCTGAAGGCCAACCTTTAGGGTATTCTGCACGTTAACCCATTTCCAGTCCCTTTGCACCTCAGAATTTAGAATTTTCTCATCTATTTCTACCAAATTTGAGCATCATTAAGTTAACTTGGAGATTCTCTGAAGCCTTTTCTGGTATTATTTCCCCACTGGCAACAGGAAAATGAAATAAATACTGTGAAAGAGGAGCACTCATAATATGGGATCAGATGTCAGACACCGAAGGTGAATATTTCATATCACAGCACATGCAGAGCCAGAAATAATTTGAGAAGCAACCTAACAAGCAAAATGAAAGAGAATTTAAAAAAAAGTTATTTATCTCTCACTTCTTGAACTACAAAGAGGATGTAGAAAAGGAAACACACCTAGTTTATCCCAGGAGCAGTGAATCGTGACAGGCAAGTGGGAAAATCACACATGACTATGAAAGCACTCCTAAAGGAATTAAATGAATGGCAGGTATTGCTGCAATAAATTCAGAGGCGTTGAAAATGCACAAGTGTTTGTAAAGAGCACAGTTGGGTTAGAGTTTCTGCTGTAGATACTTTATCAAAACAAGAATTACCATTAATGTACGATTAGACAAGAAAATCTGCAGTATGCAGAACTCAGCAGGTGACGTAGCAGGTGGCACAGTTAGCGTAATGTGGTTACAGCACCAGCGATCCGGGTTTGAACTCAGCGCTATCTGTAAGGAGTTTGTACATTCTTCCCGTGTCTGCTTGGGTTTCCTCCGGGTGCCCTAATTTCCTCTCACCCTTCAAAACGTTGGTCAATTGGGTGGCACGGACTTGTGGGCTGAAAGGGCCTGTTACCTTACTCTTTGTCTAATTAAAAAATGAATAAATAAAATTCAGGCCTGGATCCTTCGTCTCAGACCTAAAACATTGGTCACCTTTTACTTCCTGTGGTTGCCGGGTGACCTGAGTTTGTTTCTCCAGCACTTTTGTGTATCGAGTAATACACAAATCTCTGCAAGATTTGCATTTACTTAGCCTCCTGAACTTACTCCACCACTTATTGGAAGGTTAAAGCCACTGACAATACAACTCTCCTCAGGACACTCCTGGACAATCAACCAGGTTTACTCTAGCATGGAACTTTTATTCAGAAGCTGGAGTATATTTAACTGAAACATGCAGCAGGCACAAACACAGCTTCTTCCCCCTCTGCCGTCAGATTTAAGAATGGACAGTGAGCCACAGACACAAGCTCACTTTCTCCTATTTTCTTCCACTATTTATTCATTTTTGAAACGTAATTTATAGCAATATTTTCCCTGTGACGGTGCCACAAAACAATGACTTTTGAGACACGTTCATGACAATCGATTATGATTCTGAATCTGGTTCTGAGCAAGCATACATTGTGATGTACAACAACCTCAAACTTGCATGAATATCCTTTGGTTTGGACCACTGCTTGGTCAACATAAATTTAAGAGCTCTCTCTATTCCTGATGGAGGCCTCAGGCCTTTGGTAACTGTTTTCTTCCTGTGTGCACATTGCATAAGTATAAACATGTTTATTGTCCAATCATCTTCCCATCCTTTCATGATTCAACCTGCTTGAAGATCTGGAGTAAATGAAAAATACGCAAGGCCTCACAGAAAAGGGGGAAGGGAAAAGCTGAGAAAGAATCAAGAACCACTGGACCAGAGGGGGGTGAGGAATTCTACACTCTTTAGATCCTGAGATGCTGTGTGAGTTTCTCCTGCATGTTGGTGTATTGCACTCAACTGCAGAAAGCTCAATCACAGTGTGGTTTGCAGGGAGGATTGGAAGTAGGATGACAGCATATAGATAAACTGAAGGAGGGGGTCTTCCACTATAAACTATTAGATTATTCCATCATTGGATTATTATACTCATTATTTATCAATTTAAAATTGAGTCTGAGCTGTAGAAGCCAGAGACTGCTTACCAACTGCATGGTATTGAGAGAAACCACATAATCACATGTTCATTCAATTTAGAAACCCTTCAAGTACTCAACATATAGTGGCGCCAAGGGCCAGGAAGGGGCATGAGAATCAATGGTCTTTTCTGACTCATTGGGCCAAACCTCCACCTTCTGTGCTGTCAATTTCTGTGACCCACTCAAGTATAACATTTACTTTGGAGCTTCAAATGCTCAAATTAAGCATGATTGATTTTGCCGCCTACAGAGTACTTCTGAAGCACCTCTTCAGGCATTGTGCCACTAAAAAAACATTGATGTCTAGCCGGTTAACTGCTGCAGAAGTTTGTCTCGTCCAATAACCTTTCACTTCCAATGGATCCTACGTGACCTGCTGTGGTTCTCCAACACACTTGTCCATTGCAGTGTCTCCACCCTCTGGCCAGATTGTGACCCTCCATCATAACCACGCTCTTCATCCAGCTTTTAATCCTCTCAACAGTATCAAGCGCAGACAGACGTAGAGTATTTTCTTTACATTGCATAAGTATAAACATGTTTATTGTCCAATCATCTTCCCATCCTTTCAAGATTCAACCTGCTTCCAGATCTGGAGTAAATGAAAAATACACAAGGCCTCACAGAAAAAGGGGAAGGGAAAAGCTGAGAAAGAATCAAGAACCACTGGACCAGAGGGGGGAGGGGGGGTGAGGAATTCTACACTTTTTAGATCCTGAGATGGAGTGAGCTCAGGCTGGAGAGGGCTCATTGGATGAATAGAACCAATGGAGAAGGTGGTAGGCAAAATTTTCACGCATAACGCTGTCAAAAGAAAAAATGACACCTAACGCAAAATAATTAAGAGGAGAAGGGGAAACGTGGAGGCACAGTTAGTAGAATTCCTCCCTCACAGCCCAAGTGGCCTGTATTCACTCCAGACCTTTGCACTCCAGACCTGTGACTGCATGGATTTTCCCCAGTGCTCCGCTTTCCTCTCACACCCCAAAAGCAGGTGAGTTAGGGCAGTAATTGGCTGTGGTGGATTATCCCCAGTGTGTAAGATTTGGCAGGAGCTGATTATGACAACGTTGATTGATAATCAGTGTATTCAAGTCCAATGTACCCACGCAGCAGAATTCTTACTTGCTGCAGTCAAATAGGAACTTTGTTATAATAAACAATAGTATCCATTAAATTACCATGTGGAAAGAGATAATCATTACTGAAAATAGATAATATATATTCACAGGTGATGAGAATGTGGGGAGAATAAAATGGGATGTGCAGATGGTTGCTTGGCATCAGCGCAGAATCAATGGGCTGAAGGGCCTTTCTGTGCTCAACGACCTGTGAGCTTGCTCTGTCATTTAGTTAAGTCATGGTCATCTGGTTGTTAACCTCATCTTACATTCCTGCCTGATTGCTATCCCTGCCTTGCTTTCAAGCTATCTTTATAGTGCAGAACACAAAATTGCCTTCTGCCTTCTGCTACGCAGACATAGAGTCACCATTAATGTTGCCTGGAGCCCTTTACAATGAGAAGCAAAAGAGAGATCCTTCAGAGACACCGAGTGTTTATGGATTTACCTCCTGCACTCCCACACCCACTGCTGTCGCACAGACTCCTGTTCAATCCATCGGCCACTGGAGCTTCAGATCTTAAACCTCCAACACGATCAGGAAACCTTCAGAGCCCGAGGCCCTTTGGGAGCCCTTCTTGCCCTCAGCACCCTCGAGTTCTGGCTCCGATATCTGATTTCCATAAGCCAGTCTCTTAGCCCAGCTCTATGCACATTGCAGAGCGCACTGGCAATGCAGCTTCCTTCTCCTTTCCCTGCTCTGTCCCCGAACTGAGGACACAGTTCACAGCTAAAAACACAATATCCACGTTACCTCCTGCCTTTGGGACTATTCTCCTCCCCCTGCCCCCTCCTCCTCCCCCACCAGTTTTATTCAGAAGCCTGCCCACCTTGATGAAGGGCTCAATCCTGAAACCTTGGTTGTCTTTGCTACATAAGGTACATTGTTTGACCTGCTGTTTCCCCAGCATTGTGTTTTTACTTCAACCACAGTGTTTGTAGACTTTTGTGTTTTAACACAGTTAACAGCCAGTTTGTACTTCTCCCACCAAGTCTGCAGTCAGCGATTTTGTGATCAAAACTCACTCTCTCTATGAGAATAAAGCTGTTGCTCCTTTAAGTTTTATCCCAAAATTTTAATTTACACTTTGAACTACTTACTAATGGAAGACATTAACCAGTACGTCCCACAATGCGGCATCAGCTGGATTTTGGTGCTGATCTTGAACCCATCAATTATTTTTATATTTTAAAATCTTAATGAAGCCCAATTACACTCATTTAGCCGACTCACCCAGAGGGTGGGAGGAAGCCAGAGGACCTGCGGAAGACCCACGCAGGTCACATGGAATAGGTACAAACTCCTTACAAACAGCAGCAGATTCCAACCCGGGTTTCTGATGCTGTAATAATGTTACGCTAACCGCTATTCACTGACTGAGGGATTACAACAGCACATTGCACGAAGAGAGCTTGTCACTTTACTGAGCTTTGACTTTGAACTTATTACCACTTGAGTATTGGACAGAATACATTAACTTCCCCTTTGATTGGAGAGGGACATACAATTACAATGCTGGCAAGGGGCGAAGTAGGAGAACATCTAATAAATAAAGCAAAATCTGAGAATGAAAAACATTTAGAGCAGTGGTTTTCAAACTTTTTCTTTCTATTCACATCCCACTTTAAGTAATCCCTGTGCCAGAGAGGTTCTGTGATTAGTAGGGATTGCTTAAGGTGGGATGTGAATGGAAAGAAAAAGTTTGAAAACAACTGGTTTAGATCGATGCTATCTGTGAAACTAGGTCAAGTTTGCTTTGAAGCTTCAACTACTCATATTAAGCATGATGTATTCTATCAGCCTTCAGACTGTGTTGAACCAATGACCTCTGCTCTCCCTGCATTCAGTTACAGATTCCTAAGTGCCTGTGTCATGCAATGCACTGAGCAAATGGTCACTCTTCTCTCTCTGCACACCGTAAATAGGGACTTAACTTGATTTTGACTGACAAAGTCAAGGAGGAAAAGTTGTCTGAGCTGATGGGGGTGTGTGGAGGTGGAAAGAGTAGATCAGAGAACATCTCACCCAGCTGTAGGAAAGCTGGAAACAGTGCAGGAAGGGTACGGGATTGTTCCTGGGAACAGTGGATTTGAATTATAAAGAGGGGCTGGATAGCAACCTAAAGCAACCTGTTGCAGTAGCTGAAATGATGTTTCATATGGTCAAACCAAGACCAGGATTGCTGAATGGTCCTCAACCTTTGTTCCCCATCCCATGCATATGCTGCCTGGCCTAGCAAATAATTCCTGCAATTTTGATTTCTTCCCAGATTTTAATCAGCTGCATATTTTGCTTCTCACTCATTAGATAATCGATTTTATTTTGTCTGATGTTGATTAGTAGAAAGCATAATGTCCATGGCATTCACCACCACTTCATCTTTGGAAAACACACAGGATGTTCAAGAGGTCTCACTTTCAATGCTCAATCCACAACAAAGCACTTTTGGCAATGCAGCATTCCCTCACTTTTACTTCCGTGTCAGTCTGGATCACGTTCTTAATAATAAAAACGAGAAACGCCGCATGTCAGGGATCATTGGTGGAAAGATAAAAAATAAACATCAGTATTTTAGCTCCCAGATTCTTCACCAGAACACCAGAGGAAATGGGAATAACTTGATTTCTTTCTTACCCCATTCAAACAAAAGGTCTTGGATTTGAAACATTAACTTGGTTTCTCTTTCCACATGTACTGGGTGACCTGTTGAGTGTTCCCAGCATTTAAGTTCAGATTTTCAGCATTGAAAGTCATTTTATTTTCATTTAATTCTCAAGATTCTGGTTCCGGATTTTGAGCCCACAATGACAAGAGAATGGCGATTCAACCACGTGATGGCATTTAAAAGCCGCAGGCAGAGAATCACAGTTTAGTTCAATGCTCATGATAACTTTTTTGCATTTTGTTTATCACTGTAGGCTGGCAGGATTTGTCTAAACTTTACTACAAATTCTATTAACACTCAGAGCAACTTGCCGAGTGGCACAGAATATAAATCATCTCGATTACATTGTCTAACTGGCCATTACATTGCTTCAAGCACCAGTGGCCTACTTTGTGGGTAACAGAAAAAAAAATATTATCAGTAATTATACAATCTACCAAATTCATTAATCCACCAATGCTATAATCATTCAGAGTTGACTCTGAGCCAAAAAAAAGGTATCACGGTAAAATTGATTGTGATACTGACTTAGTGCAACATGACAGAGGCAGTGCAGTTGAAACCCTGATGATGGATTGCCCATGAAAAATGCTGAGCTGGAGCTAAGAGATACCTAGTATTGATTTAGGCAAAACATAGAAGTGACCCAAGGTAAAACTCACAAGGGAACATAGCTTCTAGTGCTGAGATATTCGTGGAGGATAATTTCACACAAAACCATCCTGACCTATCCAGAGATTTGGCAATTTTCCACAAATCCATTTGTTACCTCCTCCCTCTACAATGCTGTAAGAGTTCATCTACCTCCAGTATCTGATCTAAGAATGATGCTAAATTCACAAATTATTTGATCTGGCAGAACACGGCAATTAAAACCACAACTTTGTTCACACCATAGCTTCCAATGTGGGGCCAGGAGCGGGTATCCCAACTGAAATTTCTCATGTGGACTCTGGGTAAAAACTGGCATCATCCAGTATGTGATGCTTGGAAAGAAACAAGGTCCCTGGGCATCACAATTGATGAAAGATGCTGGTCAGATTGGTGCAAGGGCAGCGTCACTACAATAATAAATGCTAGATCCAGATTGGTTCAGTACAGCTTCCTGCACCAGCTTTACCTCACACCCCAAAAAATCCACAAAGGAAAACTAGCGGTGCCAGAAACATGCTTCAGATGTGGAGTGGAGCAGCCTGGTCCTGTGTAAAGGTAGCCCCATTCTGGCAAGATTTGATCAACATACTAACCAAAATAACGAAGGTATCCTTCCTGTTAGACTCAACACTATATCTACAAGGGAATCTTATGGACATAGGCCACAAATTAACCAAATTCCAAATTCAATTCATATTTATATCACTGGCCATAGCAAAAAAATGCAGACTCCGACTCCCCTTTTCTCATCAGTAAATGGGCTACCGAGATGCACAGCTGTATTCCCATGGACAAGGTTACCTATAACCTTAGGAACCGGCACAGTACTTTTGTTGGAATATGGCAACCATATCTGGAATATACGGGAGCACGGCTGTAGCCTCTCCCCGACAAAAAGGTTTATAGAGAACCGCTAACAGATAGGTTTAGAAAAGGTGCCGACACAAGGGAATGGCATGCCATATTTTTGACCAACCAGAAGAGCTCATTTAATGACATACTTTGTAATATGGTTTGTGAGCCATTCGCCTATTTTTCAAAAGAAGGTTTTGTGCTTGTAAAATTATGGAGAAAGTATTCTTGCCTCTGCTTATAATGGGTGGCACGGTGAGCATAGAGGTCAACACGATGCCGTTGCAGTGTCAGCGGCCCGGGTTCTAATCCAACGTTGTCTGTAAGGAGTTTTAACATTCTCCCTGTGTCTGTGTGGGTTTCCTTCCACCGTCCAAAAATGTAAGGGTGGTTGTGTTAATTGGGTGGTATGGGTCTCAATAGCTAGAATCGACTACTACCATGTTGTAAATAAAATTTTAAACATTTTGATGTTTCGTAATGATGACAGGAATGGGGAAAACAGGATGTCTGACTTCTCATCAAGTCCCTTGTCACAAATGATCTCACAATGTGCAGAATATTCAGACTTACTGTCATCCATGTGCCAATATGCATGGCATTGAAATGCTGTGAGACACACACACTGATGCTTTGGTATATATGACTTTTCCACTAAGGTTAGGTGAGATAAAAACTAGAGGTCATGGGTTAAGGGTGTAAGGTGAAAAGTTTAAAGGGTACATTAGAGAGTACTTCTCCACGCAGAGAGTGATAGAGGTGTGGAACGAGCTGCCAGCTGAATTGGTATATTTTGTCAATTGAGAAAAGTTTGGACGTGTATGCAGATGGGAGGGGCATCTCACTTGAAAGGAAGATGCAATACTGACTGCACTTCATCAGAAGACTGAAGCAGGCAAGGCTATTGGCCACCATTATGTCATCCTACAATAACTCTATCAAGAGCATCCAAGCTGGCTGCATCACAGCATGGTATAGTTGCTGCAGAGAATTAGAGTGGAGGTCAATCCACCGGACCATAAAAGTGGCAGAGAGGATCACTGAGTCTCCCTCCACCCCATCAATGTGAGCTACTGGAATCGTTGTCTGAAGAAGGCTCAAAAAAAATCATTGAGGACCCCTTCCATCCCACACACAGCATTTTTCAGCTGCTCCCATTGGGAAAGAGATACAGGAGGATCAAGATTCAGTTTAGTGTCATTATGATAAAGCAGTGTCATATTACATGAAATTGTTTTGCCTGCTGTAAGGCAGACGGATCGCCATCAGCTGAAATTACCTGAAGCGCCTCTTACAGTCAGAGAAAGAGAAGCAAAAGAGACTCCCCCTGCCCCCAAGAGTTTGCAAGTGTCCCTATCAGAGCCAGCACCACCAGGTTGAGAAGCATCTTCTTCTCACATGCAGTGAGAATGCTGAACGACCAAAGGAACTGCTCGCACTGACCATACAAGATTCTCAGATTCAAGAAACAATATTTATTATTCATTTGTATAGATAAAATACTGTATATGTATTGTTTGTCTGCATGTGTGTTGTGTCTGGTTGTGTGTCTACGTATTTTGGACTGAGGATCAGAAAAAGCTGTTTCATCGGGTTGTACTTGTACAATCAGATGACTGTAAACTTGACTTGGAGAATGCAGGTCAGTGCAAACAGGCAGATAGTTTGACACAGGCAAGAGGGACCTCTTTCAGTGCTGTAGTGTTCTATGTTTCCATAGAATGAAAAATGAAAAGTTTTTCCAGCTGAAACATCAATGTCACATTGAGAACTGAAAGACACAAAAGTCCCTGAGAAACACAGCACGTCAACCAGTGCTGAAAATCAGGTGGACGCCTAACTAAAAAGGTAGTGGGGGAAGTGGAAGGGGGAGGAATCCAGGCTACAGGTAAGAGGTAGCAGGTGGATGCAGGTTGGAGGATCCTTAGTTTATGGTGTTTTGCCAACTTGTGATGGCATTTGCTTCTGTATTTTTTTTAGCAAATGATCATAGTTATGTCTTGTGCACCAATAATGACAGAAATGTTCCCCGTATATGAAATGATTGAATTTGCAGAGTTTTACAGCTGTTTACTCAAACTAGTCCCTTTTGTCTGTGTTTGCCCACATCCCGCTAAACTTTTCCTGTCTAAACTTCTTTTAAACATTACAATTGATCTCTACCTTCCACCGACAGATGTCTAAACAAGCTCAGTCAGGGACTCATTTAAGGACTCTTACTTTTGGCACTTCATTGAATTTTCTTCTCTCAGTATTGCAGTTTTTTGACATATGTACGTTGAATACAGGTAATTCTGCCTTGCTCTCAGGATTGTATGTGATGTCATGTATGACAATAAATCTGAAATCTGAATCTGATCCCACCTTTGCCGTCTCTGCTGGCAGCTCGTTCTATATAACCCACCACCTTCTGAGTGAAAAAGGCACCTCTCAGGTCATTATTAAATCTTTCCCCTCTTACCTTAAATCTCTGCCCTCTGTTTGGGAGCCTGTCATATATTTGGCAAAAGCCAAATGGGACATGGGAGTGCCAAAGGACTATTTCCTAATGGCTGCAATTCAACGTAGAAACGATCACTGGTGCTGTCTAGTCTTTTCTATTTGTCATCTGCACAGAAAATAAAAATGGATAAATGGTAGTGATGGATTGGCAATTAGGTACCAATCAGGAATGGAAGAGCTCTCTCTTAGTGCACCAAAACACACCATCATAAGAACATCACAAATAGGAGCAGGAGTTGGCCATCCAGCTGTCGTGTCTACTCTGCCATTCAAAGTGATCATGGATGATCTGCTCATCTCCACCTCCCTGTCTTTTCCCCATATCCCTTAATTCTCTAAGTATGTAAAAATCTATTCAATCTTGTCTTAAATATATTTACTGAGGTCACCTCCAATGCTTCAATGGCCAGCAAATTCCATAGATTCACAACCCTCTGGGAAAAGCAATTCCTCCCTCTTCTCCGTCCTAAATCTATTATCCTGAATTTTGAGGCTATGCCTATCAAAGGGAAAAAATCTTACCTACCTCTATCTTATCTACACCGTTCATATCTTTATACATTTGTATAAAATACCCACTCATTCCTCTAAATTTCATCGCATACAGTCCCAGTCTCAGTGGGTTGGAAAAGGTGAAAATTTTTGATTTGTGTCTGGTATCGTGGAGGAAAAGAAGATCAAGCAGTGAAGGAAGTTAAACGGGCTTTCTCTCAAGAATAAACTCCGTCCATTCAGGTGGCCTTTACCCACTTGTCTCCTGACAAGCTAACGCACATAATACTCAGAACAGGGAGGGCTTCCTGTGTTTACGGTGTGGTCATCCACCAAATGCACAGGGCTTGTGAAGACAAAAATGGTAAGAGCAAGAAAAGATCTGTTAGCACAGGTTCAGTGGGAGAAATTGTCCTTTTTGCTGCACTGTTTTACAATTCCACGTAATGCAACCTGAATTGGGGGCCATTGCAATAATATGATCACTAATACATGTAGGAGAAATGCCTTTAACCAGACACTAGTTTGAATGTGAAGCTTGCTTCCCCATCGAAGAAGTGAGGCAAATGGAAAGCTGCAATGTCAGACAAGGAATGGAAGGATATTCTGGTTTGATGAAGAGAAGGGAATAAAATAAGTGGTAATACAAAGACATCGGCATGGACTAGTTACACCAAATACGAGGTGTTTCCAACATAATTTCATTGTATTTAGAACCCAGATCACACAACTAGTTCCGTGGTTGGAGGTTTTCTGATTAACATGAGGCAAAAAGAGATCACGAGACTCTAAAATATAGGAGCAGAAGTAGGCCATTCAGCCCCTCGAGTCCACTCCACAATTCCATCATGAGTTGATCCATTTTCCCACTCAGCCCCACTTGCCTGCCTTCACCCCATAAAATTTGATACCCTGACCATTCAGATGCATATCAACCTCCACCTTAAATAAACCCAACGACCTGGCCTCCATAGCTGCGTGTGGTAGCAAATTCCAGAGGTTCACCATTTCTGGCTAAAGAAATTCCTCTCCTTCTCTGTTTGCATTGGACACCCTTCAGTCTTGAAGTTGTGCCCTCTTATCCTTGACTCCTCTAATGTGGGGGAACAACTTTGCTACATCTTCTCTGTCCAGGCCTTTCAACATTCAAAATGTTTCTATGAGATACCCCTTTCTCTCCTTCCCCAGCCCCAGGCTCAGCCTCATGGGGGGAGCATTCATGGACCATTCCCCCCCCCAAATGAGTTGTGCCCCCACCCACACACACCACTAGCGTTATTAGGGGGAAGCAATCCACATGGGGCGATGCCATCAGAGGGGATGTCATCAAAATGAATCACGTGGTTTTGTCTCCATGCACTATAGCATCCTTTTCTTCTTTGGCTTGGCTTCGCGGACGAAGATTTATGGAGGGGGTAAAAGTCCACGTCAGCTGCAGGCTCGTTTGTGGCTGACAAGTCCGATGCGGGACAGGCAGACACGGTTGCAGCGGCTGCAGGGGAAAATTGGTTGGTTGGGGTTGGGTGTTGGGTTTTTCCTCCTTTGCCTTTTGTCAGTGAGGTGGGCTCTGCGGTCTTCTTCAAAGGAGGTTGCTGCCCGCCAAACTGTGAGGCGCCAAGATGCACGGTTTGAGGCGATATCAGCCCACTGGCGGTGGTCAATGTGGCAGGCACCAAGAGATTTCTTTAGGCAGTCCTTGTACCTTTTCTTTGGTGCACCTCTGTCACGGTGGCCAGTGGAGAGCTCGCCATATAACACGATCTTGGGAAGGCGATGGTCCTCCATTTTGGAGACGTGACCCATCCAGCGCAGCTGGATCTTCAGCAGCGTGGACTCGATGCTGTCGACCTCTGCCATCTCGAGTACTTCGACGTTAGGGATGAAAGCGCTCCAATGGATGTTGAGGATGGAGCGGAGACAACGCCGGTGGAAGCGTTCTAGGAGCATGAAATGCCAGAGGGAAGTGTGACGGCGTAGTGGACGGAGGAGGTCCATGGCATGTATGGCACCTGCTCCCCCCCCATTGAGTGTGTTTTCTAAAGGCAGTTTGTGCCCCCCTCCCCACAGTAATCCTAATACTCCCCTATTAGATCTCTTCTGATGTCGTCTCTGCCCAGTTCCCTCATTCACTTGGGAATTAATGTGATTGCAGTCATGTCTGTCCATGGCCTTAATCACTGCCAAACTAAGGCCACCTGTAAATTGGAGGAGAAACACCTAATATTCTGTCTGGTACTCTCCAACCTGATGGCATTAACATCGACTTCTCCGGTTTCTGCTTGCCTACAACTCGTTCTCCCTTCCTTCCCATTCCCTCTGTCTTCACTTCTACAGCTCTCCACCCCCTTCTCCCTCCATTCACAGAGCTATCCCCTCCTCCCTTGTTTGCTGTTGTGCCCTCCCTCCCTTATCTTTTTTAAATTTTTTTATTTTTCACACTATAAACCACATTGATCAAGATACATACATTTCCCTCTTGAACATATACAGTGTCGATTTCTCTCCCTCCTCCCCTCCCTTCCTCCCTACCTGTATGGCCATGTATGGCTCCCATATTTGTTCAAATATTGTAATATTATTTCTTAAATTATATGTTATTTTTTCTAATGGAATACATTTATTCATTTCTATATACCATTGTTGTATTCTCATTTTTAAAAATTTTTTTATTTTTCACACCATAAACCACATTGACCATGATACATACATTTTCCTTTTAAAATATATACAGTGCCATTTTCTCCCCCCACCTCCCTCCTCCCATCCCACCCTCTCTACCTCCCCCCCCATCCATTTAAAGTACAAAATCTAGGATACATTAAACCAGTCAAACAATGTTGTCATTCAATAAAAATAAACAAGAAATTCCACTGAGTCAATTCTTTTCATTTCCTTCTCCTTTCATTAATTTAGGTATGAATGTCCCCGGTAGGTTTTCTCTATTGTGTTTCATGTAAGGCTCCCATATTTGTTCAAATATTTTGATATTATTTCTTAAACTATATGTTATTTTTTCTAATGGAATACATTTATTCATTTCTATATACCATTGTTGTATTTTCAAATTATCTTCCAATTTCCAGGTTGACATAATACATTTTTTTGCTACGGCTTAACAAATCATTTTTGTGCACCATCCAAATCAATTCCAAATTCTTTGTTTTTTTATGTTACTTAGGAGGAAGATCTCTGGATTTTTTGGTATATTGTTTTCTGTAATTTTATTTAATATTTGGTTTAGATCTTCCCAAAATTTTTCTACTTTCTCACATGTCCAGATTGCATGAATTGTTGTTCCCATTTCTTTTTTACATCGAAAACATCTATCAGATACTGTTGGGTCCCATTTATTTAACTTTTGAGGTGTAATGTATAGCCTGTGTATCCAGTTATATTGTATCATACGTAACCTCGTATTTATTGTATTTCTCATCGTTCCAGAACATTACTTCTCCCATGTTTCCTTTTTTATCTTTATATTTAAATGTTGTTCCCATTTTTGTTTAGTTTTACCATTTGTTTCCTCATTCTCCTTTTCTTGCAGTTTAATATACATATTTGTTATAAATCTTTTGATTATCATTGTATCTGTAATCACATATTCAAAGTTACTTCCCTCTGGCAACCTCAGACTGCTTCCTAATTTGTCCTTCAAGTAGGATCTCAATTGGTAATATGCCAGCACTGTATTTTGAGTTATATTATATTTACCTTTCATTTGTTCAAAGGATAATAATCTATTTCCTGAAAAACAATTTTCTATTCTTTTGATCCCTTTTTTCTCCCATTCTCTAAAGGAAAGATTATCTATTGTAAAAGGGAGTAACTTATTTTGCGTCAATATTAGTTTTGGTAATTGATAATTTGTTTTATTCCTTTCTACATGAATCTTTTTCCAAATATTGAGTAGATGATGTAATACTGGAGAACTCCTACGTTGTACCAATTTTTCATCCCATTTATATAATATGTGTTCAGGTATCTTTTCCCCTATTTTATCTAATTCTAATCTAGTCCAATCTGGCTTTTCCCTTGTTTGATAAAAATCTGATAGGTATCTTAATTGTGCGGCTCTATAATAATTTTTAAAGTTTGGCAGTTGTAAGCCTCCTTGTTTATACCATTCTGTTAATTTATCTAGTGCTATCCTCAGTTTCGGCCCTTTCCATAAAAATTTCCTTATTATTTTCTTTAACTCCTTGAAGAATTTCTCTGTCAAGTGTATTTCCCGAAAAGCAATTTTCTATTCTTTTGATCCCTTTTTTCTCCCATTCTCTAAAGGAAAGATTATCTATTGTAAAAGGGAGTAACTTATTTTGCGTCAATATTAGTTTTGGTAATTGATAATTTGTTTTATTCCTTTCTACATGAATCTTCTTCCAAATATTGAGTAGATGATGTAATACTGGAGAATTCCTACATTGTACCGATATTTCATCCCATTTATATCATATATGTTCAGGTATCTTCTCCCCTATTTTATCTAGTTCTAATCTAGTCCAATCTGGCTTTTCACTTGTTTGATAAAAATCTGATAGGTATCTTAATTGTGCGGCTCTATAATAATTTTTAAAGTTTGGCAGTTGTAAGCCTCCTTGTTTATACCATTCTGTTAATTTATCTAGTGCTATCCTCAGTTTTGGCCCTTTCCATAAAAATTTCCTTATTATTTTCTTTAACTCCTTGAAGAATTTCTCTGTCAAGTATATTGGCAATGCCTGAAATAGGTATTGTATCCTTGGGAAAATGTTCATTTTAATAGTTTATCCTTCCTATTAGTGTTGGTGGTAAGTCTTTCCAATGCTCTAAGTCGTCTTTTAATTTTTTCATTAGTGGATAATAATTGAGTTTATATAGATGGCCGAGGGTTTTATTTATTTGTATACCTAGGTATCGCATTGCTTGCGTTTGCCATCTGAATGGTGATTCTTTCTTAAATTTTGAGAAATCCGCATTATTCATTGGCATTGCTTCACTTTTATTTGCGTTAATCTTGTATTCCAACACTTCTCCATATTCCTTCAATTTCTTATGTAATTCTTTTGTTGATATTTCTGGTTCTGTTAAGTATACTATAACGTCATCTGCAAATAAACTGATTTTATATTCCTTGTCTTTTATTTTTATCCCTTTTATTTTATTTTCTGTCCTTATCAGTTCTGCTAGTGGTTCTATGGCTAACATGAACAGTAAGGGCGATAGTGGGCATCCCTGCCTTGTTGACCTGCTTAAGTTAAATTGTTTTGATATATATCCATTTACTGTCACTTTCACCAATGGCCCCTTATGTAATGCTTTAATCCAATTAATATATTTCTCTGGTAAGCTGAATTTTTGTAGTACTTTGAATAAATAATTCCATTCTACTCTGTCAAAGGCCTTCTCTGCATCTAAAGCAACCGCTACTGTTGGAGCTTTATTTCCTTCTACTGCATGAATTAAGTTAATAAATTTACAAATATTGTCTGTTGTTCGTCTTTTTTTAATAAATCCAGTTTGGTCTAGATTTACTATTTTTGGTACATGGTCGGCTAATCTGTTTGCTAATAGTTTAGCTATTATCTTATAATCTGTGTTAAGTAAAGATATTGGTCTATATGACGCTGGTGCGAGTGGATCTTTCCCTGTCTTTGGTATTACTGTAATTATTGCTGTTTTGCATTAATCTAGTAAGCTTTGTGTTTTATCAATCTGGTTGATTACTTCCAGGAGGGGAGGATTTAATAAATCTTTAAATGTTTTATAGAATTCTATTGGGAATCCATCCTCTCCTGGTGTTTTATTATTCGGTAGTTTTTTTTATTATCTCTTGTATTTCTACTATTTCAAATGGTTCTGTTAATTTATTTTGTTCCTCTGTTTGTAATTTTGGTAGTTCAATTTTAGTTAAAAATTCATCTATTTTTTCTTCTTTCACTTCGTTTTCAGTTTGATATAATTGTTCGTAGAATTGTCTGAAGTTTTCATTAATCTCCGTTGGATTATATGTGATTTGTTTGTCTTTTTTCCTTGATGCCAATACCATTCTCTTAGTTTGTTCTGTCTTAAGCTGCCATGCTAGAATTTTGTGCGTTTTTTTCCCTAGTTCATAAAATTTCTGTTTTGTCTTCATTATGTTCTTCTCCACCTTATATGTTTGTAGTGTTTCATATTTTATTTTTTTATCTGCCAATTCTCTTCTTTTAGTTGTGTCTTCCTTCATTGCTAATTCTTTTTCTATATTTGCTATTTCCCTTTCCAACTGCTCTAAGTTTCCTGATTGTAGTCCTTCTTCATCTTGGTTACATAACTTATTATTTGCCCTCTGATGAACACTTTCATTGCGTCCCATAGTATAAACTTATCTTTCACTGATTCTGTATTTATTTCAAAGTACATTTTAATTTGTCGTTCAATTAATTCTCTAAAATCCTGCCTTTTAAGTAGCATGGAGTTTAATCTCCATCTATGCATTCTTGGAGGGATGTCCTCTAACTCTATTGTCAATATCAGAGGTGAGTGGTCCGATAATATTCTAGCTTTATATTCTGTTTTCCTAACTCTGTCTTGCATGCGAGCTGATAACAGGAATAGGTCTATTCTTGAGTATGTTTTATGTCTACCCGAATAATATGAATATTCCTTTTCATTTGGGTGTTGTTTTCTACATATATCCAAAAGTTGCATTTCTTGCATCGATTTAATTATAAATTTGGTTACTTTGTTCTTTCTGTTAATTTTTTCCCCAGTTTTATCCATATTTGAATTCAAATTAAGGTTGAAATCCCCTCCTATTAGTATGTTCCCTTGCATGTCTGCTATTTTCAAAAATATATCTTGCATAAATTTTTGATCATCTTCGTTAGGTGAATATACATTGAGTAAATTCCAAAACTCCGAATATATCTGACATTTTATCATTACATATCTCCCTGCTGGATCTATTATTTCCTCTTCTATTTTAATTGGCACATTTTTACTAATTAATATAGCTACTCCTCTTCCTTTTGAATTATACGACGCTGCTGTTACGTGTCCTACCCAATCTCTCTTTAATTTCTTGTGCTTCAATTCAGTTAAATGTGTTTCTTGCACAAATGCTATATCAATTTTTTTCTTTTTTCAGTAAATTTAGCAGTTTCTTCCTTTTGATTTGGTTATGTATTCCATTAATATTTAAAGTAATATAGTTCAACATGGCCATTTCATACTTTGTTTATCTTTCCTTTCCGTTTTCTCATCATCACCTTTCCTTCTTATCCATTTCTGCTTTCTTTTTTTGAACACTTTATAAGACAACATTTCTAAAACATAAAACATTTCCCTTATTCTCCTATCTAAAATTTCTTTAACCCCACTATCCCCTCCCCTTCCTGAGTTGCCCTTTATCCCTTGTCGGGCAACCACATCTCCCCTCTCCATTTGGATTTGCGAATTCACTCACAAGCGTCAATTGATTTCGCAGTGACCGTAACTCTTCCCCACCAAGCCCCCCCAGAAAAGATTTTAATTTTCATATACAACAAAGGTCACTCTCTTAATTCCCCCCATACTTCCTTTCTTCCCTTTCTTTCCCTTCTTAGTTCTTACCTATATTCTATTTTTTTTTATATATACATACACACATATATATAGTTTGTGGTCATTTTTGTTCTCGTTACAAAAACCCTAACCTCACTGACAAAAGGCAAAGGAGGAAAAACCCAACACCGAACCCCAACCAACCAATTTTCCCCTGCAGCCGCTGCAACCGTGTCTGCCTGTCCCGCATCGGACTTGTCAACCACAAACGAGCCTGCAGCTGACGTGGACTTTTACCCCCTCCATAAATCTTTGTCCGCGAAGCCAAGCCTAAGAGGAAGAGGACAAATCTTCCTCTCTCTGTCTGTTTTGTAGTTGTTCTGCAAATTTTCGTGCTTCCTCTGGATCCAAGAATAGTCTGTTTTGCTGCCCTGGAATAACTATTTTAAGTACCGCTGGATACTTTAGCATAAATTTATATCCTTTTTTCCATAGGATCGTTTTTGCTGCATTAAACTCCTTCCTCTTCTTCAGGAGTTCAAAACGTATCTCTGGATAGAAAAAAAAATTTTGACCTTTGTATTCCAGTGTCTTTTTGTCTTCTCTTATTTTCCTCATTGCTTTCTCCAATATATTTTCTCTTGTTGTATATCTTATGAATTTTACTAGAATGGATCTTGGTTTTTGTTGTGGTTTAGGGGCTAATGTTCTGTGTGCCCTTTCTATTTCCATTTCTTCCTGTAGTTCTGGTCTTCCTAGGACCCTGGGGATCCATTCTTTTATAAATTCTCTCATATTCTTGCCTTCTTCATCTTCCTTAAGGCCCACTATCTTTATATTGTTTCTTCTACTATAATTTTCCATTATATCTATCTTCTGAGCTAACAGCTCTTGTGTCTCTTTAACTTTTTGATCAGATTCTTCTAATTTCTTTTTTAAGTCCTCTACCATTTCTATGGCTGTTTCTCGTTCTTCCACCTTGTCCACTCTTTTTCCTATATCTGACATGATCATCTCTAATCTATTCATTTTTTCTTCTGTACTTTTTACTCTTCTTTTTATTTCACTGAATTCTTGTGACTGCCATTCTTTAAAAAAAATATATCCATTGTCTTGCCCTTCCCTTCATCTTCCATTTCTCTGTGTTCTTCCTCTTCTTCTTCTGAGTCCATTCCAGGATCTGTGTCCTTTACCTCTGTCTCTTCTGGTTTTCTTGTTGGTTTGTTTGTTTTATTTTGTTGGGTATTTTTGGTCTTCTTATTTTTATTAGAAGTGTCTTGCTGCTGGTCTTCTTCCTCTGGGTTGGTCATCTGTTGTTTCTTCGATTTCTTTTTACTCTCTTCTTTCTTGCTCTCGTTATTTTCTGTGTTTTCCTCTTGCTGTTGTGTTGTGGCTGTCAATCTCAGCTGTGGAGATTGACTCCTCAGCTGGTCCCCCCTCCTGTCAGTGTTATTTTTGTCTTGCGCGGTTGCGCACTTTTGTTTGGCTTCGTGAGTCATTTTTGTAGTCCCGAATTCGGGACTTCAACTGACCTTAGGGAGCGGGCTTCTCTCTCCGCGGCGGGCCTCCTTGGACAGGTAAGGCCTTCACCTTCTTCTTCCGACGTCCTTTCTTCTTCTTCCCGTTGCTTTTGACTTTTCTTTTTTCGCTGCCATTTTCTCCACACCTTTATTTTCACTTTATTTTGGTTTTTGTGTTTGTGCCTTCGTTCTTTCACTGTCTTTATTTTACTTTTCTAGAGAGGGCTGGAGTTCCCCGACCGGCCACTACTCCATCACGTGACTCCCCCCTCCCTCCCTCCCTTATCCATGCCCTGTGGGCATGTCCTCCTCCCTCTTCCCCTCCCCCCACCATTTTTTTCAGGTGCTTGCCGATATTTTGCTCATATCTCAATGAAGGGCTCAAGTACAAATTGTTGATTATATATCTTTACCTTTGCTACATAAAGTGCATTGCTCATCTTTTTTCTGGCATTGTCTTTTTACTTCAACCATGGTGTCTTCAGACTTTACTAATGAGGCAGATTAGTAAGAAGGACCATTTCTCCCATTGAATCAGTAGCTTGATGTAAGAATAATTGTAACTTCACGTAGTTTTTTTTTCCCAAAATGAATCTACATTAATGAGAGGCAAATATATGTCAAGGTTAATGAAATCTGTGGTACAAACAGATTGAAATTTTGGAATGAGAGGTCAAAATTTCAGTACAAGCTACTGAGTTTCAGCTCGGCAGAGTGATTTTCACAGAAGCTTTAACTCTTCCTTTATTCATTCTCAGCATACGTCAATAATATTACCATTAGTGCTGGGTGGCTTTCTTTATCTCTCAGTAAAGAGAGCCTGAAAAAAAGTTCTGTTTGTCTGCGAACAATTATTAAATCCCTGTTATCTGTACAGTTCAAATCTGCCTCTTAAACCTTTCAAGGCATATCCAAGTTTTCAGGAAACTGTATAGATTTTCCTTCATTGTGATAAGCTGATTCAGGTGTAAGATGCTCCAAGTGATCAATTGCCACCAACCGAGTTAATATTTAGATTATTTACAGCATGAGGTCTCAAGGGATTTAATAAGGAATATTCTATCCACTCAATTCAGGCAAGAAAGTGTCAATGTTATTAATTTGAACACTTGACATTTTGCTGAGTGCTATTTTGATGGAGGAGTTCCCCATTTAAAAGAGATCAATGTTTGGGTTAAAATAATCCAGCACTCAAAACATTCAATACTTCCCCTACCAGTACACCGTCTACGAAATGCACCAGTTATTCGCCAAGTTTTTCAGTGGCACTTCCTTTAGTAGAAGCTTTGGAATGCGAGCACCAGTCAATTCACTTCCAACTTTCCCTCAGCAATTACTGCACTCAACAGCAGATCCGTGCTGAGCTCTCAAACCCCCCCTGCATACAAGTCCCCTCACTGCAAGAACTGCAAAGGTTAAAGTTGGAGACTCACCACTACCTTGGGCAATTAGGAATGGTTCAATAAATATTGGGCTTATTAGCACGTCCCAATAGAATACAGTAGTCTTCTGCTGCAGTAGAAGTGTTTGGATAATTCTCCTGTCAATCACTTATGGGGACCATACCTATGTATGCAACTGGGTCTGAGTTTGATTTGTTTTAAAGGCAGACCTCTCCTCACTCCAGAAAAAAAAAACTATAGGCATGGATGTAAAACTATTGTGGATCACCTTGGATACTTTGGACCAGCCATTCTCAACCCTTGTTTTTTTAGCTCTGGTCCCGTTCAAAGTTTACGGGTCCCCTTCCCTGTGAAGCAGACATTTAATTGTTTGTTTTATGTGCTTCTCTCCTGCCAACTACATAAAAAACAAAAAATATTTTATGATTTCAGTCCGTGGCTCCCCCCTGAAGTGTGAACCCCCCCCCACCCCTGTTTGGCCTCGGTTGAGAATGGCTGCTTAAGAGTGTGAACTGAGCCCATATCCAAATTGGGAATTTGACTGTTCTGGTTGAGTTTGATTCCTCAACTTAATGCCTGTGATAAAGCTGACCAAGTATAGATTCTGAGAGGAGAAATAATTGGGCTTGGTATGATACTCCCCCCTCACCGGCATAGAAATTGAGAATTGCTATTCAGATAGAGAAGTGAAAGCCTGAAATTTTCATCGCAGCATAAAATAGCATGTTCAGGAAAGATGGGGTGAAAATGTGTAGGTAGAGACAAAATGTTCAATCAGGTTTCACTTAGGAACAATTTGGAGCTTACCTGCCACTGTGCATGGACGTCAGGCCATTCAGTAAATGGTCATCCTTCCTAACCTGTAATAAAATGATGGAACTTACAGAGGAAGGGCCACAGGGAAATGAGGCTCAATGATATGCTTGAAAGTGGTTCAAAAATGCTGCGGTTGCAGTAATAGATTACTCAGGGATGAATTCAAATGGATGCTTCTGATGGAAGCAAGGTGTTAGAAATAGATTGTCTGATCTCAGAAGCAAAGCAGGCTCAGGACTGTTCAATACTTGGAGGGGAGACCATCTAGGAACACCAGGTTTCTGTGAGGGGCACTGGACAAAGTGGTGACTCTCTACCTTATGGTAGATAAAAGTTAAAGGATTTTGTGTATGTTACATTCTAAAAATGTAGTATTCTGTGACAATAATGTACAGTAGGGCATCAGCTGCTGAACTGGGAGATCAGTCACATTTTGATCCTTGTGTAGTCCCAAAATTAATACGTCTAGGATTTTTTTCCAGGTGCTGATCAGCTGTTTGTGTCTCGGGAATAGAAACTCTTTTAGAGCGCAATATGTTAGATTCCACTTCTGAAAGTCAGCTGCACGATTGCAATAGAATTGGATTTCAGAAGCAGAGTTTAACATGGATAAATTTTTTTGCATCACATCGTTGTTACAATAGAGGAGAAAATACCAAGTTAGGAGGGCTAGAGCAAGATTTTGATGATATGTAGTAATGATGACTGGCCGATATATTGTGACTTATTAACCATGTCAAGTGGTCTTTATTGCCCCTCTGGGAGAAACAGGAGAGACTGCTGTCTGTGAAGCTCTATCCAGGGTCAGTTTTGACCTTTGTGCTCAAGCCCATGCAACTTGTGGGACAATTCTCCAGCACAAAAAAACTAGGTTGCATCATTTTTTCTTCACAAGTTTCAGGACTCCCTGCCTGATCACAATGTGGCAGGACCCACCATAAACACTGCAGTGGTTCAAAATGGTGACTCACTCTCACCTTCTCAAGGGCATTAACTGATGGGCAGTGATTTTAGCTTTACTGGCAACACCTTTATTTTGTAAATCAGGGGTTCTCAATCTTTTTTCCACCCACAGTACATTAAATCCCTGTTATCTGTACAGTTCAAATCTGCCTCTTAAACCTTTCAAGGCATATCCAAGTTTTCAGGAAACTGTATAGATTTTCCTTCATTGTGATAAGCTGATTCAGGTGTAAGATGCTCCAAGTGATCAATTGCCACCAACCGAGTTAATATTTAGATTATTTACAGCATGAGGTCTCAAGGGATTTAATAAGGAATATTCTATCCACTCAATTCAGGCAAGAAAGTGTCAATGTTATTAATTTGAACACTTGAGTGCCCGGGAACGCAGGCTGCAGAGAGTGGCAAAACCTAGCCATGTGCATCACAAGGACTTTGAAGGCATCTATGTGAGACATTTCCTTAGGAAGGCAGCCAACACCATAACGGACCACAATAACCTACTCACAATCTCTTCTCATTGCTTCCTTCAGACAGAAGGTACAGAAGCCTGATGTCCAGCTCCTTTAGGTTCAAGAACAGTTTTTATCCAACAGCTCATCAGGTTCTTGAACCTCCCAGTATTACCCCAGCCCTAATCTACCCTGGGACCACTAAAAGAACTGTTTGCACTGTTGAAATGTCACCTTCTCTCATTGTACTAACTGAAACCATGAATATTTATTTATCCTTTAAAATATTATCACTTTTTTTGTCTTGGCATATTACGGTAATTTAATTTACTATTGCAGTTGATGTTCCTTGTTTGTAGCAAGCAAACATTTTGGTGCATCTGTACATGGTACTCACAGTGGTTTTCAACCTTTTTCTTTCTGCTCACATACCACCTGAAGAATTCTCTCACTCACCACAGGTCACCTATGGCAGCTCTGTGGAGGGGGAGGAACCTGCAGATGCAGCATTGGTTAAATGTTTTCAAAGAATATGATTGAAAATAAATTAAAATGGTTTAAGTTTTTTATATATGCATGCAAGTGAAGTTTGTTCACTGTAGATACAGTCTAGTATTTTTGTCTTTTAAACTGTTTATTTTTAATGCAGGTGTATTAGTTAGGCTTTGTAGCAACCAGAAAATACATTTATTCAGCATCTACCAATCCCCTTAATGGTCGGATACCAGGAGTTTTACTATATCACTAAAAAGATAGGCTTACCCTCAGCAACAATGACACCTTTTTGCTAATCATTAGACAACCTCAAGCAGTGTTTTTGTAATAAACTTTATTCTATATTACAAATAGTAAATTTTTGTTCTGAACTGCAAAATAGGAGTGCATCATATTTACATACACAGGTATACAATTGATATAACAAAGTACTGAAGCGAGCCTTTGTGGGTTCCTTTCATCTCTGTTTGAAGTAGTACTGTATATTTAATTACAGTCGTTATTAAGATTAAAAACCTATGTTGTTTTGTCTTGAAGAATTCTAACAGTAGTTTCTAGGGGTAAGGTGATACAAATTATCTTTAAATAGAGATGTTCACGTAACAACCCATTCAGGCCAGACACACTATTCTCAAGCATAAAAGGAACTGAAGGAAATAAGGAAGGACACATTCACAATCATGGCATTGCAGTTTGGTATCAACCTTTGCTTCCCAGATTCATTATTACATGCACTTTTTATATTAAAAAAGGTAACAAATAATATTGAAAAGAAAACAAATACCCAGGTCGCTGCCGGGGACTGACGTATCACATCCACAACACAAGTCTGGCACAGTTCAAGGCAAAAAGCTTTTGTTTTAAAAAGTCCCTTTTGTATATTTTTTTGAGCTGAATGAATTGGTGGGTGAAGGGAGGCAGTTTTCTTTTAGATTCCACAATATTACAACATGTATAAATGTCCTTGGGGGGCAGGGGGAATAAAATTCCAGTGATTCTCCCTTCACAGTACTGACTGTGAGGTGACCCAAAGGCTTGGGTCTTCTGACAACCCCTTCCCCCCCCCTCCCGCTCCATAACCCCCATTCCAAAGTCCTGGCTCCTCCTAAATATAACACGTGCAAAATCATGTCTTCGCTTTCGCAGTTTAATTCTTTCTTTAGCCATCTTCTATAAATAAAGTTCACAGTTTGTCAATCTGTGTGATTTCCTGTGCAAATATAGAGGAATGCTTGGTTGGAACCAACTAATCATTTGTGGGTTTTTTTTTGTTGGTTGTTGTCTTGTGGAACCTCACAAATTAGGTAGATGTCTGTAAATAAAATGATAATCCACAGTGGCACTTATTTTTGAACAGCACTGTAATCCTTTGGTCTTCGCTGGCTGAGATAATCCATCATTTCCAAACCAAAATGTCTTTATTTCATTTGCCAGTACCTCCAGAGTCACAAACTGCACCAGAACTCTGGTGAGAATCTCACCTGTTCATTTGCTTGAAATCCATTTACATGATCATGTACACCTTTATTTTTTTCCTTGACAAGACAAGGCTTAGGATTTAGAGTACCTTTATTTTTGCATGAGTTTCCGTGAGCGCGCGAGCGCGCGTGTGTGTGTGTATGTATACGCACGCATGTATAAATGATAGCTGCGTGTAACTTTGTGTTAGTATGTGCACTTATATGCACACATCCTCTCCTCACACCATAGCTCTGGAATAAATATTCTCCCCCCCCCCCCACCCAAAGTCCAGTTGGTCCATCCTCCACCTGTAATGCTCTCTTCCCTTCCCACAGACCAGATAAATTGCAATTTTCATGCATGTTTTTTTGTCTCTAATAGTACACAATCTCTGGTCAGTTAGTCGACCGAACAAGAAACCACACTATTGTCTCAATAATCCCATGTTGATCAAAAATATTTTTGTATCAAGGCCTCAGGTTGATGCCATATCTCGACCTGACCCAAAGGAAATTGCTTCTTGGGCCTCACAAAGCGTGAAGATCTTCCATCTTTCCTGTTTCCCATCACTTACCCAACAAGAGGAAAGGATGTGAAGTTCCTCTGGAAATGATGGCCAACGTTTTCTTCGGGAGTGATTACTGCTTTATTTTAACAAATCATGAAGTGATTTGTTAGTTTTAACCTTGAAGTATCCAATAATGTTGTGGGTGAGAGAGAGGGAGCAAGAGATAAGAGTAAGAGACCGAAGGAGAATAAAAGATGAAAACCCAGGTATAATGGAAGAGATAGATGATCAAGGTGACGTTGCATGAACCAATCATAACTTGCACTTGAAAGGCGACCATCTTTAGTCAGGCACAGCTTGGTTTCTATTACCCAGCGTTCCTTGGGAGTGCCACTCAGCTCTCTATTGACATGAGAGCAATTACCTGTTCAAGTTTGTAAGCTAACCTCTGTCTCCTGGACTGATCTTCACATTCAAGAGTACTTACTATCTGTGGATGAGAACATAAAGGAAAGATGATTTTAGTATTGAATTTAACACTTTTGGTACTGATCAAAAATTCTTACAATGTCGGTGACTACAGTAATGTCCCACCCTTCTTATTAGTTAGTTTTTGGACACATTACCATGTTTGAGGAGAAAAGAGATTCATTGTCCAGTCCTCAATGATTATACCTGCATTAGTGCCGGACTGGGGTCAGTTACAAAGGTATCCTTGGTCAAATAGTTGATCATTAAGACATCCAATGAGAGTTAAGTACCATGTGGATGAAATGATCCATCCTATGAGTTCCCACCTGACCTCTCAACATTGGAAGGCTGAGCATTCACCAATTGGCAACAACAGTCTGAGAGGAAAGATCCAATACATTTCTATCTTCCAATCTCTTTTAAAAAAAATAAGATCCAGAAAGAGATATAGGCTTGTGACCAACTCAAAGGAAGAGTGAAGCAGGCAATAGTGCAAAACAAAAAAAGTAACCTGGCCAGATATAATGGAGTGTGTCCAACCCTCTGTTTCCAGCAATGATTCTCTGTTCCAGAAGACCCTAAGCATCGCACTGACACCATGCAGTCCTTGTCCAGGGCTACCAAGGAAACTTCTTTCTCTGAGGGTTTTGGCTCCTTCAGCAAGGCTCCTTCGATACGTGAGCATTCAGTAAAGCTAGATGCTGCCTCACAGTGCTAGAGAGTTCAATCCCAATCTTGGGCGTTGTCTGCGGAGAGTTAGCGCATCCTCCTTGTGGGTTTCCTCTGGGTTCTCTCCTTTTCTCCCACATCCCAAAGGGTTAGAAGTTAATTGCCCATTGTAAGTTGCTTCTGGTGTGTGAGTGAGGGTTAGAATTTATGAGATGTCAACGAGAATGTGGGGAGAATGAAAAAGGAGATTAACGGAAAATTAGTGTAAATGATAGCCAGCAGGAACTCCATGGGCCGAATGGCCTCCATCTGTGTAATAAATACACTGGAGTTAAATCATGAGGGAAAATTTCTTGTTTGTATTCTCCTGCAAGTGGGAGACTTGGGGATGTGGAGTGTGTGAATAAGTGCGCGGGGGAGGGGGTGGCGATTGGAAAAAAAAATTACAAGGATGGCCAGAACTTGAGGAACTGAGTTACAGGAAAAGGTTGAACACATTAGAACTTTATTCCCCAGAGTGTAGAAGAATGAGGGGAGATTCGTTTGAGATAGACAAAATTATGAGGGGTATAGATAGAAAAAATGCAAGCAGGCCATTTCCACTTGGTTTGGATGAGACAAGAAGCAGAGGGCATGAGTTGAGAGTGAAAGGTGAAATGTTAAAGGGTACATTAAGGGGAACTTCATGCAGAGAGTGGCGAGAGGGTGGAACAAGCTGCCAGCTGAAGTGGCGAATGTGGCTCGATTTTGACATTTAAGTAAAATTTGAACACGTACATGGCTGGGAGGGAAATGGAGGGCTATGGTCTGGGTCAATGGCGCAAAGCAGAATAATAGTTCTGCTCAGTCTACATGGTCTAAGGGTCCGTTTCTCCACGGTAATGCTCTATTGTTCTAATAGATTGAGCTGTTTCAAATTCTCTTGGATTTATAGAAGAGAAACAAAGTCAGTATTCATTCTTAATGAAAAAGGAAGAATAAATGACAATCGATGTAAAATTGATTGTCATAAACATATGTACAATGTACATATGTGAAAGAGTCTTACTTGCTGCAGCTTCCCTGGATCATCAAACACACTAACAACAATTTAAATATAATGAACACAGAGGAAGAGAAAAATAGATAATTATAAAAGAAGTAGAAAAAAAAATCATAGTATAATAAGAACAAGAGAATGCAATCGTAATTTAGAGATGGGCACCTTGGAGCAAAATCATAAGGGTCGTCTGTTTTACAAAGGAGTTCTCCCCTTCACTGTGCTCTGAACGCCAAGGAAACAAAAGAAACCTTGAAGACTAGAATAGGTGTATTTTATTCAGGTCAGGATGCCAAGTGATAAGCAGCAAAGATGAGAAAATGGACGCAAGGCACGATCTGCCGTGAATAATTCATCAGATGTGGACTTTGTTGGCAAGCCAATCTTTTTTGCCCGTCCCTATCTTTAACTGGCTTGGCTGTTTCAAAGTTGACCACATTGAATGGACAGGAGTTACACACAACTCAAGCAGAGTTCCTTCCCCAATGATTTTATAGTTATTATTAATGAGATTCCAGATTTATTGAAATACAATAAAATCCCTGGTATCCGGCACCTGCGGGGATTGCTGGATAAGTGAATTTTCCGATTGCTTGAGATTGCATGTTGTGTGATTGGTGAACTAATGGCAAAGTATGCAAATTTTAAATTTGCATGTCTTTTGCCAGTTGCATGAGGCTTGAATTGTGGATAACAGGGATTTTACTGTAGATGAAGCTTTAATTCCCTGACTGCAGAGCTGGGATTCATACTTGAATCTCCAAATCACTGGAGCACTGAATTCTGGTCAAATAACTTAAAGCTATCATACCCCCATCAGTCGGCATATCAGGCATCAACTGATTACTAATAACTTATAATGATATTGTAGGACCTTATTGGCAATATGTCACACGGCATTTTGCAAGAATACTATCAAAGAAAATTTGGTGTCAAGCCAAATGTGATATCTGGGCAGATATCTGGGCAGGAGTAAGTTAAAGAATGAGAGAGGTGGAGAGGCAGAGAAGTTCATTTCTGAATTCAGGACACAGGGAGATGGAATGATCACCACCGATGCAGGAATTAGATGAGGGTGTTTGAGTGTCCAGCACTGGGGAAGCACAGGTGCTCTGGAGGATTGCAGGACATGAATGAAATGGTGACAAGGAATGAGGTCTTACCTCTTCGCTGTATTTGCTGACGTAGGAGTAGATTTCACTGAGGGCACTCATTGCGTTGAATTCAGCCATGTGCATTCGGGACTGCTCAGCCAGATAAGCGTTCATGTCCTGGTCACTGATGGCTGGCATCTTTCCAATGTCTGCATAGTACCTGCACCAAACACAGACAAATGGAGACTCAAACTTTCAGATCTCTTTACCTCAAACTTCCCCCCTCTTTTCTACAATCCATTTTGGATAGGATAATATCTGATTGTTGGGTGGCTGGAGGCTACTACCCCAACATGAGATTTCATATCAGTGTAGCATCCCATCTCATTGCAGGGATTACCTCAATGTAGAGGCTATCCCAATATACGGTTCACCCATTGTAGGCATGACCCATTATAGGGGTCACATCAATGTAAGAATCATCCAAATGCTGGGGTCACCCTAATGTTGAGGTCATCTCATTTGAGGTCACATCAATATTGGTTGTCCCCTCAAGGTAAATCATGTAAATGAAGGGTATCACATCAGTGTAGGGTGTAAACCCAAGGTGGGAATATGCACGAGTCTTGGGTGACACCACTCAAAATAGAATATCAGAGTGATGCAAGTTGACACCCTACACCCATGTGGTAGCCCCTAGCACCTGTGTTATGTCATTCTCTAACATCTTCCATCACATATGCAGAGATAATATATACAATATTTTAGATCACAATTCAATGAACTGTTATTGTGGTCAACCGATTTTAATATTCCAGCTAAATTCTCAAAAGGAACCAGCTTTGGAGTCTCCCTGAACAGAATAATCTGGTGTCTTGAGGCTCCCAGGGATTTGTTTGTCATTGCTAATGGTCAAAGTGACAGCATTATGGGAACCCCCTGAGAAAGAGTCAAGCTCTTCTTGTTGGTTGGTTTTTCAGGTTCAATCAGGTTTAATATAAATTTTAAAGAATTCCTTTCTCATGTATAACTTGTTGGGTTCGTGCTGTAGATTTTTAAAATCCAATCTTCATGCTTGCCATTATTGTTTTCCCTTCAAACAAATGAAATTAATCCAAGAGCTTGGAGTGGAACAGTGGCATCAATCATTGTTAGTCGAAACCTTTCTCCTGGTGTAGAGAATAACAAGGTATTGTACATGAGTGTGGGAAGCCTTGGTTTCTGGGACAACTGGGCAGGACTTGCACACTAAATGGCAGGCCCCTCTGGAGTGTTGTAGCACAGGTGGTGAAGAGGATGTTTGTATGCTTACCTTCAGTAGTCAGGACATGGAATGAAGGAGTTAGAAGATCATATTTCAGTTGTTCAGGATATTTGTAAGCCCACATTTGGAATACTGCATGCAGTTCTGATCACTTTGCTATGGGAAAGGTGTCATTAAAGTGGAAAAGGGGAAAAAGCAGTCCACAAGGATGTTTTTGGGACGAGAGAGAGAGAGAGAGAACGAGTGCACTGTGGGAATACCTTCAGCACACAAATCACAGTGGTTCAAGAAGACAGCCCACCATCTCTGTTGGTTTTGCGGATAACGTTTGCACTCTAGGAATCGGGAAGAAAATCAGCCTGCTCTTTTCCAAAAAAAACTTGCTGCTGAATTTTTACATCCACTCAAGAGATTAGTTTATGTGTCAAGATCATTATAGTGTGGGCAGAGATAACATCAATGACAGAAAATGGGGATAACAAACAGGGGTGGGATGTGGGTTTAAATTGTTTTCAGTGAGGAACAAGGAGAATCCTCGTTTATCCCAGGACTAAACAATGTGCCAATTAGCGCAGATCTGTTGGATTGAGCAGTTCAATGACTCAATGGGATTCAGAATTGCAATTCACACCTGTCCACAACATCACCAGTAGTTCACTAATTAGAGAAAAACATGTTCCATCGTGAGGATTTGCACCTCTTGGGAGACGTGTTCTTTTCTTCTGAAATCTTATGCACCGATTGAAAGCTATGTCTCTACCAAAAACATCATCCACTCCCAACATCCTTTTTTATTTCACAGGACTGTAGGAATCTAAAATGGCTTTCTGTTCCTTGAATTTTCACCCCACATGGATTTGACCCTTCAATGGTGCAAACAGTTGCCTGCATATACATTGTGTGTACTTGTTGAGGAGATCTAAACCCCTGGACGTAATTATAAGAGTGGTGCTAATATTATCCCACAAGGAAATTGATGAAAACAGTCGTCATGCCCACAGGGAGTATTTTGTGCAATTCAAGAGAAGCTGACTGGGAGAAAAGAATAGACTGAGTGGACGGGCAAGTTGTTGAGCTGGCAGCCAAAGTTTAGATCGTCGATCCAGAGATACACAATTCAAATCCCTCCAGGCAACTGGTGGAATTTCAAACCAGGTAAAAGTGAAGATGGTTGCAAGTAACAATGGAAATACAGGAATGTTACCTGCTTGTCTAATCCCCTTGAGGAATTCCTACCTCATCCACTAGCCCAGTTAATTAAGCATGAACTATAAATGCCACCAATGTCCACATCTCATAAATAGATTAACAAATAGTGGATAGAGTTGGAGAGATAGGAGAACTTGAGTAGATCATGACCACACGTGGACCCTGGAAGCCAACTGGCTTGCTGTAACTTCAAAGCCACTTTTATGCACTGCATAATATTTACTGTGAAAGGACGACATGGAATAATTTCAGTTTACACAAAGAAATATCCATAATAATTTACTGCTGGTAGGCGTCTCAAGTGCATGAAATGTGAAACAATAAAGGAAAAATTCCCAAGAGCAAATCTCTCCCTGACAATTTCATTATTTTTTTATTACGACATTCCAATACCAATATTGTCAGCTGGAGAGTAAGAAATGCCAAATCAGACAAAAGCCATCTGCTCATCTCTATCTTCTGACACTTGGGGGTGTCCTGATGGATTGACAACCACTTGTAGGACACATCAGGCATCAAATACCAGGTACTGGCAGTGGCATGCCATGACATATCAATTTGAGTGAATCTCACTCCCTGCTCTGTTGTCATTACCCATCCACCACTCTCACTATACTCTGTTCTCTAGTTGCCCAGTCAGGTTTAATTTAATTTTTTAATTTGGACATACTGTATGGTAACAGGCCCTTTCGACCCACTAGTCCATGCTGCCCAATTAACCTACACCTCTGGTACCTTTTTGAACGATGGGAGGAAACTGGAGCACCCAGTGGAAACCCACGCAGACATGGAGAGAATGTACAAATTCCTGACAGACAACGTGGGATTCAAATCCAGGTCCCTGTCATTGGCGTAGTTACAGTGCTCCCAATCTAACTGGAGCCTCCTAGAATTAACAACTGATCAACTGAGCACTTACTTTTAAAAATACCCACAGACTCTGGTATTTAAAGTTATCCCATATTCTTTGCACATTTAATTGAAGAAATTAAATATGAACAGTGCCAGTTTGATTGATTATCCATCCAGGGTATAATGGACTGGGCATGGTAAGTGGCAGGCTGTAAGATTGAAGTATCAGTAAGAGTGTGTGGTCATGAGGTTTACAGCGGTCATGTTATAAAAGTGCCAGGAACATGTCAAACCACCGCAGACGCTAAGCTCAGTACTGACCTTTCCACCCAGCTCTTGTAGTTGGGGATGTCCTTGGCATAAAGCAGCTTATTGGACGGAGAGTCCTTGCCCAGCCTGTGCTCCGAAGTTGAGCAAGAGTCCATGAACGTCTGAGCCACCACTGAGAGACAGGCGTCCGTGATGCTGCTCTTGTGGATGTCGAAGACAAACTGTGGGTTCTTGATCACGTTAACCCAGAACCTCAGAGGCAAGCTGTAAAAGTGGAGGCATGGTGAGGGACAGCAGATTCTTACATCACTATGGTAACCCTGAGCATAAAACCCTGCAAATGTAGTGGGCACAACCCAAGACATCACAGGGCAAACCTCCTCTCCCCCTCCCCCCACCAATTGAGAACATCTACATTCGAAACATACTGGGGGTGTAGGTTAATTGGGTGTAAATTGGGCAGTATGGGCTCGTGGGCCAAAATGGCCAGTATATCTAATTTTTTTTAATTATTAATTAAAATTTAAAATTTAAATTTGAGAATATAGAAAACCCAAAAGTCCAGACTGACCCAAACCCCAAGCAATCTGGATTTTAGGACTTATACTGCATATGGCAGTCCAGGGGTATTGGGGCTGGTGGTTGATAACTGTAAACAGATTAGGAGGGTGGGTCATCTAACCACAGAAAAGATATCAATAAGATTGAAGAAGTGCAGAGGAGATTTACTAGGATGTTGCTGGGACTTCATTCCCTGGAGCATAGAAGAACCTCAATAGAGGTGTACAAAATTATGAGGGGTATAGATAAAGTAAATGCAAGTAGATTTTCTCCACTGAGAGTAGGGGAAGGGATTAAGGCCGAAAGGGGAAATGTTTAGGGGGTTCATGAGGGGGAAGTTCAGATCGTGGTGGGAGTATGGAATGAGCTGCCAGCTGAAGTGGTGAATGTGGGCTCAATTTTAACATTTGAAACAAATTTGGATGGGAGGAGTATGGAGGCCTGTAGACTGGGTACAGGTTGGTGGGACTAGACAGAATAATAGTTCAGCTTAGACTGGAAGGGCTGAAGGGCCGGTTTTCTGTGCTGTAATGTTCTATGGTTCCATGAAACCAGGTCAGTAAAGAGGAGGGAAGAAAGGTATGGGAAGGGAGAAGAAACCTCAGTAGACAGACGAGTGTATGTGGGAGAGAAAAACTAGAGATTACCTGAAATGACAAAGTACTAGTATATGTAAGCTGCCCAAATAGAACACAAGATGTTCTCTCAATTTGCATTTGTCCTCTTTGTTGCAATGAACAAAGGCATTTTGGAACTGGGAGGAAGATTTCAGTATGCAATCAGAAATGCAGCCAACAAATCTGGGAGGAAAATTATCAAGGCATTATTTAGAAAAAGGTTTTTTCCTGAATATTTTGATGATTGTTTTTAAATTTGTTACATGAGAAAGACTAGGCCATTTAATGAGGTTTTTTTTTAAAATTTTTTATTTTTCACACTTTCAAACCATATTGACCAAGATACATACAGACATTTTTTCTCTTGAATATATACAGTGTAATTTTCTCCCCCCTTTTCCCCCCTCCCTTCCCTCCCTCCCTCACCCCTTCCCCATTTATTTGAAGTTCAATCTATAAGATACATTAAATCTGTTAAACAATGTTGTCACTTAATAAAAATAAACAAGGAATTTTACTGAGTCAGTTCTTTTCATTATCTTCTCCTTCTGTCATTTTAGGTGGTGGAAGTCCATGGTAGGATTTCTCTATTGTATTTCATGTATGGCTCCCATATTTGTTCGAATATTGTGATGTTATTTCTTAAATTATATGTTATTTTTTCTAATGGAATACATTTATTTATTTCTATGTACCATTGTTGTCTTCTAATTTCCAGGTTGACATAATACATTGATGGAATAATGATGGAATCCATTATTAAGGATATAATAGCGGAGCATATGACAGAGAAGCAGAGAAGGGATCGGACGGAGTCAACATGGATTTACAAAAGGTAAATTGTGCTTGACAAATCTATTGGAATTCTTTGAGATGGTGACAGGTAAAATAGATGGGGGAGAGCCAGTGGATGTGGTGTACCTGGACTTCCAAAAGGCCTTCGATAAGGTCCTGCATAAATGACTGGCTTCCAAAATCAAGGCTCATGGGATTGGGGGCAAAGTATTGATGTGGATTGAGAACTGGCTGGCAGGTAGAAGACAGAGAGTTGGGATAAATGGCTTGTTTTCTGAGTGGCAGGCGGTGACCAGTGGGGTACCACAGGGATCTGTACTGGGACCCCAGCTGTTCACAATTTACATTAATGATGTAGATGAGGGGATTGGATGTAATATCTCCAAATTTGCAGATGACACTAAGCTAGGAGGGGTTGTGTGCACGGAAGAGGGGGTCAGAAAGCTCCAGTGTGATTTGGATAAATTGAGGGACTGGGCAGATACATGGCAAATGCACTACAATGTGGATAAATGTGAGGTTATCCACTTTGGTAATACAAACCGGAGGGCAGATTACTATTTGAATGGCAATAGATTAAGAGATGGGGAAGTGCAGAGAGACCTAGGGGTACTTGTACATCAGTCTCTGAAGGCGAGCATGCAGGTACAGCAGGTGGTTAAAAAGGCAAATGGTATGTTAGCCTTCATATCAAGAGGGTTTGAGTATAGGAACAAGGATACCTTACTGCAGCTGTACAGGGCCTTGGTGAGACCACACCTGGAGTATTGTGTGCAGTTTTGGTCACCTTATCTAAGGAAGGATGTTCTTGCAATGGAGGGAGTGCAGAGGCGATTCACCAGGCTAATACCTGGAATGGCAGGAATGACTTACGAGGAAAGATTGCGCAAATTGGGATTGTACTCGCTGGAGTTTAGAAGATTGAGAGGGGATCTCATAGAGACCTATAAAATTCTGGCAGGACTGGACAGAGTGGATGCAGATGGGATGTTTCCAATGATGGGAAAATTCAGAACCCGGGGCCATGGTTTGAGGATAATAGGCAAACCATTTAGGTCTGAGATGAGGAGGAATTTCTTTACCCAGAGGGTGGTGAATCTGTGGAATTCATTGCCACAGAGGGCAGTAGAGGCAGGTTCATTAAATATATTTAAGAGGGAATTAGATATATTTCTTCAGTATAAGGGTATTAAAGGTTACGGAGAGAAGGCGGGGATGGGGTACTGAACTTTAAGATCAGCCATGATCTCGTTGAATGGCGGAGCAGGCTCGAAGGGTCGAATAACCTACTCCTGCTCCTATCTTCTATGTTTTCTATGTTTCTATTTTTTTGCTACAGCTAAGGCTATCATAACAAATCTTTTTTGTGCACCATCCAAATCGAGTCCAAATTCTTTATTTCTTATATTACTGAGGAGGAAGATCTCTGGGTTTTTTGGTATATTGCTTTTTGTGATTTTATTTAATATCTGGTTTAGATCTTCCCAAAATTTTTTCACTTTCTCACATGTCCAAATTGCATGAATTGTTGTTCCCGTTTCCTTTTTACAGCGAAAACATCTGTCTGATACTGTTGGGTCCCATTTATTTAACTTTTGAGGTGTGATGTATAGCCTGTGTATCCAGTTATATTGTATCATGTGTAACCTCGTGTTTATTGTATTTCTCATAGTTCCGGAGCATAGCTTCTCCCATGTTTCATTCTTTATTATGTTTAGATCTTGTTCCCATTTTTGTTTAGGTTTACCGTTTGTTTCCTCGTTCTCCTTTTCTTGCAGTTTGATGTACATGTTTGTTATAAATTTTTAAATTATCATTGTGTCTGTAATCACATATTCAAAATTGCTTCCTTCTGGTAACCTCAGACTGTTTCCCAATTTGTCCTTCAAGTAGGTTTTCAATTGGTGGTATGCAAACATTGTATCGTGAGTTATATTATATTTATCCTTCATTTGTTCAAAGGATAATAATTTATTTCCCGAGAAACAATTTCCCGAGAAACCCCTCCTTCTACTCATCCCTCCCTCTAACTGCCCCTTGCACCACCATAACTTCCCCTGCCCATCACTCCTCACCTACACCCTCTGCCCACCCCTGCTTACCCACCCACTCAGGCCCAGCGCGCTGCCGATCAGCCTTTGCAAAACAGCGGGGGCCGTATGCAGCCTGCCATGTCCGTCGTGCCGACAGGATATCACAGGCGCTCGCCAATCCGCCGCACCGCTCGATAGGTGGGAGAAGTGACTGGTTGTGCGGGGAGCCTTCCAACTGGCTTGCCGGCTGATGACATCGACAGACTTCTCGTGTTACAATTTTGTTTTCCCTGTTCTCAAAGTTTGCACGGTCAACCTGCAACACTCTTGCTCCCTCCGCGTCCCGTGGATCTGATGCCCGGGTGTTGTTAGGATTCCCAGCAGAAGGTTTGTGGAACTTTACCATTCCGGATTCCTTTTTGAGAATATTCTGGCCATCTTTTAAGGGGGTGGTTTTAGGGGGGAGGGGATAGTTAGGGGGTGGGGAAGGATGTACAATGAAGGGGGAGATGGTGGGGGTGACATTACCAAAAAACAGCATCGGCTCTCGCTGCAGGGTGGGCCACTTTTAATACATCTTTGAAATGATCTTGCGGGCCAAATATAATTATATAATTTGGCCCGCGGGCCAGAGTCTGACATGTGTGCTCTAAGTCATCTTGTAATTTTTTCATTAATGGATGGTAATTGAGTTTATATAGATGGCTGAGGTTTTTATTTAGTTGTATACCTAGGTATCGCATTGCTTGTGTTTGCCATCTAAATGGCAATTCTTTCTTAAACTTTGTGAAATCCGCATTATTCATTGGCATTGCTTCACTTTTATTTGCGTTGATCTTGTACCCCGATACTTCTCCATATTCCTTCAGTTTCCTATGTAATTCTTTTATTGATATTTCTGGTTCTGTTAAGTATATTATAACGTCATCTGCAAATAGACTGATTTTATATTCCTTCTCTTTTATTTTTATCCCTCTTATTTTATTTTCTGTTCTTATCAGTTCTGCTAGTAGTTCTATAGCTAACGAGAACAGTGACATCCCTGCCTTGATGATCTGCTTAAGTTACATTGTTTTGATATATATCCATTTACTGTCACTTTCGCCAATGGCCCCTTATATAATGCTTTAATCCAACTAATATATTTCTCTGGTAGGCTGAATTTTTGTAGTACTTTGAATAAATAATTCCATTCTACTCTGTCAAAGGCCTTCTCTGCGTCTAAAGCAACCGCTACTTTTGGAGTTTTATTTCCTTCTACTGCATGAATTAAGTTAATAAATTTACAAATATTGTCCGTTGTTCGTCTTTTTTTAATAAATCCAGTTTGGTCTAGATTTACTATTTTTGGTACATAGTCGGCCAATCTGTTTGCTAATAGTTTAGCTATTATTTTATAATCTGTGTTGAGATATTGGTCTATATGATGCTGGTGCAGGTGGATCTTTCCCTGTCTTTGGTATTACTGTAATTATTGCTGTTTTGCATGAATCTGGTATGTTTTGTGTTTTATCAACCTGGTTGATTACTTCCAGGAGGGGAGGAATTAATAAGTCTTTAAATGTTTTATAGAATTCTATTGGGAATCCATCCTCTCCTGGTGTTTTATTGTTCGGTAGTTTTTTTATTATCTCCTGTAATTCTTCTATTTCAAATGGTTTTATTAATTTATTTTGCTCCTCCATTTGTAATTTCGGTAGTTCAATTTTAGTTAGAAATTCATCTATTTTGTCTTCTTTCCCTTCGTTTTCAGTTTGATATAGTTGTTCGTAGAATTCCCTGAAGTTTTCATTGATCTGCGTTGGATTATATGTACTTTGTTTGTCCTTTTTCCTTAATGCCAATACCATTCTTTTAGTTTGTTCTGTCTTAAGCTGCCACGCTAGAATTTTGTGCGTTTTTTTTCCTAGCTCATAATATTTCTGTTTTGTCTTCATTATGTTCTTCTCCACCTTATGTTTGTAGTGTTTCATATTTTATTTTTTTATCTGCCAATTCTCTTCTTTTAGTTGTGTCTTCCTTCATTGCTAATTCTTTTTCTGTATTTGTTATTTCCCTTTCCAACTGTTCTGTTTCCCGATTGTAGTCCTTCTTCATCTTAGTTACATAACTTATTATTTGCCCTCTGATGAACGCTTTCATTGCGTCCCATAGTATAAACATATCTTTCACTGATTCTGTATTTATTTCAAGGTACATTTTAATTTGTCGTTCAATGAATTCTCTAAAATCCTGTCGTTTAAGTAGCATGGAGTTTAATCTCCATCTATACATTCTTGGAGGGATGTCCTCTAGCTCTATTGCCAATAACAGGGGTGAGTGATCTGATAATAGTCTAGCTTTATATTCCATTTTCCTAACTCTCCCTTGAATGTGGGCTGATAACAGGAATAGGTCTATCCTCGAGTATGTTTTGTGTCTACCCGAATAATATGAATATTATTTTCCTTTGGGTGTTGTTTCCTCCATATATCCAAAAGTTGCATTTCTTGCATTGATTTAATTATAAATTTGATTACTTTGTTCTTTCTGTTAGTTTTTTTTTCCCAGTTTTATCCATGTTTGAGTCCAAATTAAGGATAAAATCCCCTCCTATTAGTATGTTCCCTTGCGTGTCTGCTATCTTCAAAAAAATATCTTGCATAAACTTTTGATCTTCTTCATTAGATGAGTATACATTGAGTAAATTCCAAAATTCTGAATATATCTGACATTTTATCATTACATATCTCCCTGCTGGATCTATTATTTCCTCTTCTATTTTGATTGGTACATTTTTACTGATTAATATAGCTACTCCTCTGGCTTTTGAATTATATGATGCTGCTGTTACATGTCCTATCCAATCTCTCTTTAATTTCTTGTGATCCACTTCAGTTAGATGTGTTTCTTGTACGAATGCTATATCAATTTTTGATTTGGTTATGTATTCCATTAATATTTAAAGTCATATAGTTCAACATAGTCATTTCATACTTTGTTTATCTTTCCTTTACGTTTCCTCATCACCACCTTCCCTTCTTATCCATTTCTGCTTTCTTTTTTTGAACATATTATAAGACAAGATTTCTAAAACGTAAAATATTTCCACTATTCTCATATCTAAAATTCCTTTAACCCCAATAGTCCCTCCCCTTTCTGAGTTGCCCTTTGTCCCTTGTCGGGCAACCACATCTCCCCTCTCCATTTGGATTTGCGAATCCACTCGCGTCAACTGATTTCGCAGTGACTGTTATTCTTCCCCACCCAGCCCCCCCAGAAAAGACTTTAATCTTCATATATAACAAAGGTCACTCTCTTAATTCCCTTCTTAGTTCTTACTTATACTCTATTTTTTTTTATATATATATAGTTTGTTGTCATTTTTGTTCTTCTAACATCTCTTCATCTCTACGTCTGTTTTGTAGTTGTTCTGCAAATTTTCGTGCTTTTTCCGGATGCGAGAATAGTTTGCTTTCTTGCCCCGGGATAACTATTTTAAGTGCCGCTGGGTATTTTAACATAAACTTATAACCTTTTTTCCATAAGGTCATTTTTGCTGCATTGAACTCCTTTCTCCAGGAGTTCAAAACTTATATCTGAATAGAAAAAAATTTTTTGACCCTTGTATTCCAGTGGTTTTTTGTCTTCTCTTATTTTTTTCATTGCCTTCTCCAATATATTTTCTCTTGTAGTATAATCTTAGGAATTTTACTAGAATGGATCTTGGTTTTTGTTGTGCTTGTGGTTTAGGGGCTAATGTTCTGTGTGCCCTTTCTATTTCCATTCCTTCCTGTAATTCTGGTCTTCCTAGGACCCTGGGGATCCATTCTTTTATAAATTCTTTCATATCTTTCCCTTCTTCATCTTCCTTAAGGCCCACTATCTTTATATTGTTTCTTCTATTATAATTTTCCATTATATCTATCTTCTGAGCTAACAGCTCCTGTGTTTCTTTAACTTTTTAATCAGATTCTTCTAATTTCTTTTTTAAGTCATCTACTTCCATTTCTATGGCTGTTTCTCATTCTTCCACCTTGTCTACTCTTTTTCTTATATCTGACATGATCATCTCTAATCTATTCACTTTTTCTTCTGCACTTTTTATTCTTTTTTATTTCACTGAATTCTTGTGACTGCCATTCTTTTACTGTCTCCATATATTCTTTAAAAAAAATATCCATGTACTTGCCCTTCCCTTCATCTTCCATTTCTCTGTGTTCTCCCTCCTCTTCTTCTGAGTCCACTCCAGGATCTGTGTCCTTTACCTCTGTCTCTTCTGGTTTTCTTGTTGGGTTGTTTGTTTTATTTTGTTGGGTATTTTTGTTCTTCTTATTTTTATTAAAAGTGTCTTGGTGTTGGTCTTCTTCCTCTGAGTTGGTCATCTGTTGTTTCTTTGATTTCCTATTTTTATTCTCTTCCTTCTTGTTCCCGTTATTTTCTATGTTTTCCTGTTGAGAGTCTTGCTGTTGTGTTATACTTGTTTGTTTCGGCTGTGGAGATTTACTCCTCAGCTGGTCCCCCCTCCCGTCAGTGTTGTTTTAGTCTTGTGCATCACGCATGCGCGAGGATTCGCGCATGCGCAGTTGCGCACTTTTGTTTGGCTCCATGAGCCATCTTTGTAGTCCTGAGTTCGGGGTTTCCACTGACCTCAAGGAGCGGGCTTCTCTCTCCACCTTCCTCTTCCGACGTCCTTCCTTCTTCTTTTCTTCCCGTTGTTTTTGGTTTTCTTTCTTTGCTGCCATTTTCTCCACACTTTCACTTTCAATTTGTTATGGTTTCTGTGTTAGTGACTTTGTTTTTTCTCTACCTTTTTTTAACTTTTCTGGAGAGGGCTGGAGTTCCCCTACCGGCCACTACTCCATCACGTGACTCCTCTTGGCCATTTAATGAGGTTGAGAAGATTATGAACACTACAGGTGGCATTAGTAGGTACAGGTCGAGCAACTGAGAGCAAAAGGTCATGCAATAATATCTCCAGGAATACATCAAGCTCGACTTGGTTACTCTACTGGATGGTTGGGGTGGGGGTGGGAGCAGTGGTAAACAAATCCTCTCATCCTGTCTGGAATCTCTTTCAGTTAAATAATAATCTTTAGGATGCTGCGGCATACAAAATTATAAAGGGTAATTGAAGAAGAATGCTCATTCAATGGTTATAAAATGCAATTTTATTGAGACATGGACAAACCAACTCCTTGGTGGACACCAACAGGTTGGTCTTGTTGGGTAACCAATGAAATTAATGTGGGAACAGCGCAATGGAGGAAGGAGGCTGTGATTGAATCCTTAGGAAAAAGCTCCAGCCCTAATTCTAATTTAAAGGATGTCACAAAATAAAGTTCTGGATGAGGCAGCTCCTCAAAATTTGGGCTCATCATTCACAATAACAGGCCACACTCTTCCCATTGCAACCTGAACCTCTTCCCAAATTGGCCTTCCTCAAAAACCAGCTCGAACTGAAGAGGCTAATATTTGAGGTGTTCGATGTTTACGTCCAGGAGCCCACATTTACAAAGTGTGGGTATGAATATTTAAATGAAACCCCTTTATCCTAAAATAGGTCTCCGTATATTATAAGAAGTTTTACAATGTGGGGCACTTTTATTGAGAATCTCTTATCCTATATCTTTTATTCTCTTCTTTTGTAGGGGGTTCGAGGGGGAGGGAGGGGGACTAATAGGGGGTCTTTTCTTTTTTTTTTCCTTTTTATATATACCACATTTGTAAAGGATCTGTAATATTATAAAATAATTGAATATTTTGTAGTTTTAAAATTTATAAATAAAATTTAAAATAAAAACATCCAGCTCCTTGCTGTTTGAATAAGTTAACATTTCCAGACCTGAGGGCCAACATTTTAACATGACTGTACAGCTAATCTGGATCTTACTGCACTGTAGCTGTGTAAGAACAGCAGGTACACTGGAACAGATGAAATGGTTGCTGCATGGTCAGATCAAATTAGTTCAGAGATGAATCTCAGCTCCAATCAATTAATAGTGAACTTCAGCCTATGGTGGGAATTTTAATTAAACACACTCTCAATCAACTGCTGCCTGCTTGCTCCTTGTTTTCCTCTGCTCCTTTATTTCACACATCACTCCTAGCCAAGTAACTACATCAGCCTTCTCGTTTCACCTACCATTTCTTGGAGCCATTCTTTCTTGTGGTCTGAAAGTCAGTCATACAGCGCAGTAACAGCTCTCCGGGCGCCTCTCAATATTATTCCCATTTACCATTGACTAGGTAAGTAGCCACTTGTGCCGTGGGAATTGAAGTGCTTGTCCAGATGCCCCTCAAGCAGGGTGCTCCTGATTGCCTCCCAGTGAAAAGATGGGTGGTACGGATGGCGTAGCAGTTAGTGCAATGCTGGTACAGCGCCAGCAACCTGGGTTTGAATCAGGCGCTGTCTGTAAGGTGCTTGTACAAACAGAAGTAGTTGGGACTCAGTGATCAGGCAGGCATCGAGAGAAATAGACTGTCAACTTTTGGACTGGAACCCTTCCTTAAAACTGAGGTGTGAGGAGGAGATGGAAGGCGTGAAAAGGATGGGGGCAGAGCTGGGAGGAAGATGGGAGAGGTATCCCATACCCCGATGTTTTAGACACCTCAGTTATGGGGAAAAAATATGCGGCCACCTGCACGATGCCCCTGATCATTCTGTATAATCTCTGTCAGGTTTGTCCCTCTGCCTTCTCTGCTGCAAGGAAAACAAACAGATCTCAGATCTCACAACTTGAGCAAGATCAGAATTAGGGGCAACAAATCGATAGCAGTCATTGACAAAACCTATGGGGAATTCAAGCCAACACCTTCCATCCTCAGAATGGAAAGTATGTGACACAATGGTACTGGTGCAATCAGGGGAAAACGACAACACAAGGCAGAATGGAATGTGTAGATACGTTGGTGGTGGGATATAGAAGAGTGGGGGAGGGTATGGAAGGCTTGATCGGAGAATAAAAACCAGAATTCAACAGCTGTTGATACTTTGCCATCTATTGAAAGAAAGATCCTCTTGCTATGCTCCTTGGATCATAAACATGTCCTCAATGCTTTCTGTTCAAATTAACGACCAAATTGAAGGTGATGGCGTATTGGGTGGAAAGTGTAATAACTGGCCTACACTTTTCCACATGCTCAATTTGAGCCAACTCACCCCCTTCCAAAATTCAACAATTCTAACATTAATACTTCCTGCTTTCACTGAATATTTAACCTAACGCCTTTGAGTAGCAAATTTTTCCCACAAAGCTCGTGTTCAAAAAAGGAATGCTTACTGCAATGGGATAAATTGGCTCTGAGTTGTGCTCTTTTCTAGAAGACCACAAGCATAGGAGTGGAATCAGGCCATTCGACCCATTGAGTTTGTCCAGCCATTCCATCATGGCTGATTGACTGTTATTTATAACCCCATTCTCTTGCCTTTTCCTTGTTACCCTTCATTCCCTTTTGAATGAAGAACCTACCTACCTCTATCTGAAGTATAATCAATGACTCAGCCTCCAAATCAACATATTCCATAGATTCACCACCCTTTTTCCCATACAACAGGTTGGCAGCACCCCCCTCAACCAAAACTGCCGGATGTGGAGGAGGCCTGGAGAGGGAGGCCAGGGCTGAAGGGTTCCATCTCCCTCATCCATTAACCTCTCACCTTACTGACATGCATCAACACCTGAGCACTGACAACACCCCTCCTTTGTGGCGTTCTTGTTTTTTTAGACATACAGGTTGGTAACAGGCTATTTTGGCCCATGGGTTTGTGATACTCAATTTACACCCAATTAACTTACACCCCTGGAATGTTTTGAATGTTGGGAGGAAACCAGAGCCCTCGGGGAAATCCCACGCAGATACTGGGAGAATGTACAAACACCGTGGGATTCAAACCCCCACCCCAATTGCTGGCGCTGTAAAGGCATTGTGCTAACCACTAACCTTTGGATTAATTTGGTTAATTATCTTTGGATAATTAGCCACAGGATCTTGGATTTTCTACCTCTTGGAAAAGATTGCTCCTTACAACTTACCTCTTCAACCTAGCTTTGGGCAAACCCTACCCAAAATCATCTGCTTGGTCACAGATGCAACCAACATAGAATCTCCCTCATCCTCACCTACCAGCCTCCGCATACAACATATCATCCGTTGGTATTTCCGGCACTTACTACAGGATCCCACTACTAGATACATCTTTCCCTCTCCTCCTCTCTCAGCCTTTCACAGGGACCGCTCCCTCCAAGATTCCCTCACGTATTCATCCCTCCCCACCCATTGCATCTCTGGCCCCTTCCCCTGTGCCCACAAGAGGTGCAACACGTGCCCACACCTCCTCCCTCACCACAGTCTGGAGCCCCAAACAGGCCCATATTCAGCAACAATTCATCTATACATCCAGAAGATTTATTTACTGCATCTAGTGCACCCTTTGTGGCATTCTCTACATCGGAGAGACCGGTAGCAGTCTGGGAGATCACTTTGCTCAGCACCTCCTCTCTATCTGCAACCACAGCGACCATCTCAGTGGCCAACCACTTCAATTTTGGGTCACATTCCTGTGCTTACATGTCTGTCCATGGCCTTATGTACTCTCCCATCCATCCTGACCATCTCCAGAGTGGAGAAACGACACCTTATTTTCCATCTGGGCACCCTCCAGCTAGATGGCATTAATACTGACTTCTTTCCCCTCCCCCATTTTCTGCCTTTCCAGTTCTTTCACCTACACCCTCCCTCTCAGTGCTGGTGTCCCCTCCCTCCCTTCTAACCTATCTCCCGCCCTGCCACCCACCCCTTCCCCCTCCCACTCATTCATTCTGACCCTCACCGGTATTTTCTCATACTTCAATGAAGAGCTCAAGCCTGAAACGTCAGTTCTGTATCTCTGCCTTTGCTACATAAAGGACACTGTTTGATCTGCTGAGTCTCTCCAGTATTGTGTGTTTTTACTTCAACCACAGTGTCCACAGAATTCTGTATTTTACCCCTACCCAAAATCTTAGTAAATGTAAATACTAAATAAAATGCAGATGTAAAAAATCTAAATTTAAAGCATAAAATGTTGAAATGACCCAGATGGTCAAACAGCGTCCATGGAAAGAGAAATGGAGCTAATTCAAGGCCCAAGGCCCACAAAACTCACCTGATTCAAATACACCGAACTGGCTACATGGATGGGATACCAAACTGCTGAAGCCGACTATCACATCCCTCGTTCCCTCTCTGGGAATATCAAGAGCAGAAAGGTTGAAGTGGGTATGAAATCAGAAGGGGAGACAGGGATTTTTTAAAAAGATTACCAACCCTCTTGCTGCCACAGAAGCGATGGATTATTGTTTGTGACTGCTCGTGCCCTTTCTGTTGGGTGATGAATGAAGCAACAGCTACACAATTAAGAACATTATGCCTTTGTAGAAGGCAACCATCTGCTTTATTTTTATTACTTTTAAATGAGTACTTAATCTTCTTGCAGCTTAATCAATGAGGGACGTGAAGTGTTAAAGAAAATGCCTTTCCTTCCTTCTCGCATCAGAGAACTACCCTGAACTCTTTCTTTCCCCCATCACTTCTCAGCCATTTACTCTTCTACCTTCCCATCTGCATCCATCTATGACCTCTGTGAGCCTGTCCTTCCTCTCCTCTTCCCCCCACCTGTTTATTTGGGCACCCACTTGTTTATGCCTCATGATGAGCCCAGGCCCGAAATGGTGGTTAGCCTTTACTTCCTATGGATGCTGTGTGACCTGCTGAGTTTCTCCAGCATGTCTGCGTACTGCCTTTCAGGTTCTCATTGTTTACACAAAACTTCATTTGGTCCAACAATAGCTCTCCTACCACCACATCCCCCCACACTATCACACAATCTCTTCCACTCACTACACATGGAAAGATTCATGCCCACCCTTTCCCATCCAAATAGCTTCCCTTTATGATCAAGTACTTCTCATTAACTATTGAATTCCCAGGTCTTCCAAAACAATATCACATCACTATGTTATCTCCTATTGGAGAAAATGTTCCAGCAAACACCCATTCCCCATTGAATTTATAGTTTCAGGAAAAATTAGGTGACCATGAAAGAGAGAAAGTTGTTGAACATTAAGAAGGGTAGAATCCCATAGGTAGCATAAATATCAGCCTGCATATGTGCGAAGATTTCATACACTTCTATAATCTCTTAAAAGACCAGACTGTTCATGGTGCTGACACACGCCTGTCACTGCCAGGTTCAGCTCCAACAGGATTGTCAAATCTGTGGATGACAATGGTAGTTGACCTCATCAGCAACAGAGAGGTGATTGAATGGGCTTGTACAGAAGTGCTAGAGAAACAGCCTGAGTCTCAACGTGGCCAAGACAATGTAGAGATGATTGTGGACTTCAGGACCACTCCCCACTACATATCAATATCTCTGTTGTACAGAGAGTGGGAAGCACAAAGTTTCTTGGTGTCCATTTAAAGGACGAACTATCCTGGACTCACAACAACTCAGGAAGGCATAGCAGCCCCCAGACTCCCTAAGGAGATTGAGAAGGGCAAGGCTACCAGCCACCATCTTAACAGGAGCACAACAGGGAGCGTCCTGGCTGGTTGCATCATATTGTGGTAGCTGCAAAGCATCAGATCAGAGGTCAATTCAGAGGGTGATTAAAACAACTGAGATGATCACATGGGGTCTCCCTTCATTCTATCAATGATCTCTCTAGGAAGCTGTACTTAAAGAGGGCTCATAGAATCACTGGCATCCAGCCCGCAGTATTTTTAAGACACTACCTTCAAGGAAGAGGTATAGGGCCATAAAACCCAGAACTGGCGGGCTAGGATACAGCTTCTTCCGCAGGCAGTGAGATTGCTGAATAATCTCAGAAAGCCATGTTATTTTCATACATCTTTATTCTGGATCACTATTTCTATAGGACATATATGTATAGTTTACCTATCTCGGCTGCACCATTTCATCGGATGCAAGGATCGACAACGAGACAGACAACAGACTCGCCAAGGCAAATAGCGTCTTTGGAAGACTACACAAAAGAGTCTGGAAAAACAACCAACTGAAAAACCTCACAAAGATTAGCGTATACAGAGCCGTCATCATACCCACGCTCCTGTTTGACTCCGATTCATGAGTCCTCTACCGGCATCACCTACAGCTCCTAGAACACTTCCACCAGCGTTGTCTCCGCTCCATCCTCAACATTCATTGGAGCGACTTCATCACCAACATCGAAGTACTCGAGATGGCAGAGGCCGACAGCATCGAATCCACGCTGCTGAAGATCCAACTGCGCTGGGTAGGTGACGTCTCCAGAATGGAGGACCATCGCCTTCCCAAGATCGCCACCGAGACAGAGATGCACCCAAGAAGAGGTACAAGGACTGCCTAAAGAAATCTCTTGGTGCCTGCCACATTGACCACCGCCAGTGGGCTGATATCACCTCAAACCGTGCATCTTGGCGCCTCACAGTTCAGCGGGCAGCAACCTCCTTTGAAGAAGACCGCAGAGCCCACCTCACTGACAAAAGACAAAGGAGGAAAAACCCAACACCCAACCCCAACCCACCAATTTCCCCTTGCAACCGTGTCTGCCTGTCCCGCATCAGACTTGTCAGCCACAAACGAGCCTTCAGCTGACGTGGACGTTACCCCTCCATAAATCTTCGTCCGCGAAGCCAAGCCAAACCAAAGATATGTATAGGGTGTTCTGTGCTATGGTGCCAGAGATATGTTATTTTTTCCACGTTGTATATGTATACGTACAATCAAATGACAATAAACTTAAACCTTTTGAATAACTTCCTTCCTACTTCTAGTTTGGTGTGTATGTGCCAAATGCATCTTGGTCCTTTTAGGATCAGCTGTTTCTTTTCCCCTTATCTCAGAGTTGGAAGTTTACAAAAATAAGGTGTTTGATGGTCTGTGTGGGCAGTGGGCTGAAGATCCCCTTTCTGTACTACATCTCTCCGAGTCTTTGTGCTGACAATGCCGGGACATTGCTGCCCTCAGCTCACCTTGCGGATGAACCCTACCTCTCTGACAACTCACCAGTTGCTCTTCCAGGTGTGCCGAACGTGAGGGTCATGGATCTGATGCTTGTCCGCCTGCTCATCCAGGAAGTCAAACATGTACTTGATGGCAAGGGGCAGTGCACTCCCTCGATGGGCTGTGCTGAAGATCGTCTCAAAGAGATCATCCACAAACTTCTGCAGAGTACCCTGGGGTGGAGAGAGAAATTTAGAGGCACACACTGAAACAACAGAATAATACAAGCTGGTGAATCTAAAAACAACCAGGACACAAAGAGTGCCTGATTAGTTTGCAAGTTAAGGTATATATTGGAATACAAAATGATTAAAATAGTCATAGATATACAAAAGTATTCAATGGTATACAAAACTATAAAAGTATAGATAGGGTAAATTCAAGCAAGCTTTTGCCAGTGAGGTTGGGTAAGATAAGAACTAGGAACACGAGTTGAGAGAGAAAGTGAAATGTTTAAGGGGATATTTGGGAGGAACTTCTTCACCCAGATGCTGAGAGTGGTACCAAGGTGGTGGATGCATGCTTGATTTTGACATTTAAGAGAACAATGGATAGGTATAGGAATGGGAATACGATGGTCAGGGTGTCCCCCACCCTCACCAACCACTGGGTTTGTTGTCTGGAGAGGGTGGGAAAACAGGACCCCTATCGCCCCGCACCCAGCATCTTCTTGCTACTCCCATCAGGAAAAGAGATGCAGGAGAATCAGAGCTAGAACCACCAGCTTCTTCCCACGGGCAGTGAGACAGCTGAATGACTGATGAACTGCTCATTCAATCCCTCCGAGAATGTCGGCCATTTATTTAATGATATTTATTTATTTTTATATATACACTGCATATAAATCGTTTATAAAGATCTGCGCTATATCAATATATGTGTCTGCATATTTTTACACCCAGGACCAAAGAAACACTATTTCGTCCATTTGAATGTACAATTGAATGATAATAATAAACTTGAGCTTCCCCAATAATTTTCCCTTGAACTTATTCTCCCCGCATTCTCATCAATTTCCTGTGGATTTTATCGTTCATCCACAGAGGCTGGTACATTTTTGAATTGTGGGGTGAAAATGGAGCACCCAAGCCGCTGGAGGGGACACACAAGCTGTTGGTGAAACTTTAAGCAAATAGGGACTTAGCAGGTCAGGTAATGAACAATGGAGAACAATGAACAGACTACATTTCGAGTTGGGACCTATTCTTGACATTGGGACAGGGAGAGCATGCAAACAGCACACAGATAACACCAGAGGTCGGACTGAACCCAGTTTGGTGGAACACTGAGGCAGCAACGCACTCCTGAAAGAGTGGTCTTTCAGATGTTATGTGATATCTAGATAGTATATTGTTTACTCCCTGGGTTAGGTGTAAAAGATCCCATTGGAGGTGTCTTGGCTAGTAACCATGCTTCAATCAACATCATCAAAAAAAATTAAAATCGGGAGGAGTCTCGTGATGGAGTAGTGGCCGGTCAGGGAATTCCAGCCCTCTCCGGAAAAGTTAAAAAAAAACACAAAGGTACAAGAATAAAAATTAAAATAAAGTAAAAGTAAAGGTGAGAAGAAAATAGCAGCGAAGAGAGAAAACTCGAAAGCAACGGGAAAAAGAGAAGAGGAAAGAACGTCAGAAGAAGAAGGTGAAGGCCTTACCTGTCCGAGGAGGCCCGCCGCGGAGAGAGAAGCCCGCTCCCTAAGGTCGGTAGAAGTCCCGAGCTCGGGACTACAAAAATGGCTCGCGGAGCCGAGTAAAAGTGCGCAACCGCGCATGAAAAAAAACACACTGACGGGAGGGGGGAACAGCTGAGGAGTCGATCTCCACAGCTGAGAGTGACAGCTGCAACACAGCAACAGGAAGAGAACACAGAAAACAATGAGAACAAGAAAGAGAGCAAAAAGAAAACAAGGAAACAACAGATGGCCAACCCAGAGGAAGAAGAAGAAGAAGAACATAGAGAAATGGAAGAAGGGAAAGGCAGGACAATGGATATTTTTTTTTAAAGAATATATGGAATCAGTAAAAGAATGGCAATTACAAGAATTTAATGAAATAAAAAGAAGAATTAAGAGTGCAGAAGAAAAAATGAATAAAATAGAGATGGTCATATCAGAGATAGGAAAAAGAGTGGACAATGTGGAAGAACGAGAAATAATCATAGAAATGGAAGTAGAGGACTTAAAAGAGAAATTAGAAGAATCTAATAAAAAAGTTAGAGGCACAAGAGCTGTTAGCTCAGAAGATAGATATAATGGAAAACTATAATAGAAGAAACAATATAAAGATAGTGGGAAGATGAAGAAGGCAAGAATATGAGAGAATTTATAAAAGATTGGATCCCTAGGGTCCTAGGAAGACCAGAAATACAGGAAGAAATGGAAATAGAGAGGGCACATAGAACACTAGCCCCGAAACCACAGCCGCAGCAAAAACCAAGATCCATATTAGTAAAATTCTTAAGATATACAACAAGAGAAAATATATTGGAGAAAGCAATGAAGAAAATAAGAGAAGACAAAAAGACACTGGAATACAAAGGTCAAAAAAATTTTTTCTATCCAGACATAAGTTTTGAACTCCTGAAGAAGAGGAAGGAGTTCAATACAGCAAAAACGATCCTATGGAAAAAAGGATATAAATTTATGTTAAAGTACCCAGCGGTACTTAAAATATTTATTCCAAGGCAACAAAACAGACTATTCTCGGATCCGGAGGAAGCACGAAAATTTGCAGAACTACAAAACAAGCAGAGAGATGAAGACATGTAATGAGTGTAAAAATGACCACGAACTATACGTATGTGTGTATATGGGTATATATATATAGATGTGTATGTATATATATGTGTACATGAGTGTATCTTGGCGCCTCACAGTTTGGCGGGCGGCAACCTCCTTTGAAGAAGACCGCAGAGCCCACCTCACTGACAAAAGGCAAAGGAGGAAAAACCCAACACCCAACCCCATCCAACCAATTTTCCCCTGCAACCGCTGCAATCGTGTCTGCCTGTCCCGCATCGGACTTGTCAGCCACAAACGAGCCTGCAGCTGACGTGGACTTTTTTACCCCCTCCATAAATCTTCGTCCGCGAAGCCAAGCCAAAGACATGAGTGTATCCGTATTTAGAGGAAAATATATAGAGTATAGATAAGAATTAATAAGGGAATGAAAGGGAACAGAGGAAATAAGGAGGGAATTAAAAGAGTGACCTTTGTTATATATGATAATTGAAATCTTTTCCGGGGGGGGGGCTGGGTGGGGAGGAGTTACGGTCACTGCAAAATCAGTTGACGTTTGCGAGTGAATTCGCAAATCCAAATGGAGAGGGGAGATGTGGTTGCCCGGCAAGGGATAAAGGGCAACTCAGGAGGAGGAGGGGAGAATGGGGTTAAAGAAGTTTTAGATAGGAGAATAAGGAAGATGTTTTAGAAATGTTGTCTTATAAAGTGTTCAAAACAAGAAAGCAGAAATGGATAAGAAGGAAAGGTGATGATGAGGAAACGGAAAGGGAAGATAAACAAAGTATGAAATGGCTACGTTAAACTATATGACTTTAAATATTAACGGAATACATAACCAAATCAAAAGGAAGAAACTGCTAAATTTACTGAAAAAAGAAAAAATTGCTATAGCATTCGTGCAAGAAACACATTTAAGTGAAATGGAGCATAAGAAATTAAAGAGAGATTGGGTAGGACATGTAACAGCAGCGTCATATAATTCAAAAGCTAGAGGAGTAGCTATATTAATCAGTAAAAATGTGCCAATTAAAATAGAAGAGGAAATAATAGATCCAGCAGGGAGATATGTAATGATAAAATGTCAGATATATTCGGAGTTTTGGAATCTACTCAATGTATATTCACCTAACGAAGAAGATCAAAAGTTTATGCAAGATATTTTTTTAAAGATAGCAGACACGCAAGGGAACATATTAATAGGAGGGGATTTCAACCTTAATTTGGATTCAAATATGGATAAAACTGGGAAAAAAATTATCAGAAAGAACAAAGTAACCAAATTTATAATTGAATCGATGCAAGAAATGCAACTTTTGGATATATGGAGGAAACAACACCCAAAGGAAAAGGAATATTCATATTATTCGGGTAGGCATAAAACATACTCAAGAATAGACCTATTCCTGTTATCAGCTCGTATGTAAGATAGAGTAAGAAAAACAGAATATAAAGCTAGAATATTATCGGACCATTCACCCTTGACATTGACAATAGAGTTAGAGGACATCCCTCCAAGAATGTATAGATGGAGATTAAACTCCATGCTACTTAAAAGGCAGGATTTTAGAGAATTCATTGAAAGACAAATTAAAATGTACTTTGAAATAAATACGGAATCAGTGAAAGATAAATTTATGCTCTGGGACGCAATGAAAGCGTTCATCAGAGGGCAAATAATAAGTTATGTAACCAAGATGAAGAAGGACTACAATCTGGAAACAGAGCAGTTGGAAAGGGAAATAGTAAATATAGAAAAAGAATTAGCAATGAAGGAAGATACAACTAAAAGAAGAGAATTGGCAGATAAAAAAATAAAATATGAAACATTACAAACATATAAGGTGGAGAAGAACATAATGAAGACAAAACAGAAATTTTATGAACTAGGGGAAAAAATGCACAAAATTCTAGCATGGCAGCTTAAGACAGAACAAACTAAGAGAATGGTATTGGCATCAAGGAAAAAAGACAAACAAATCACATATAATCCAACGGAGATTAATGAAAACTTCAGACAATTCTACGAAAATAATATAAAATGGATAAAAATAAAAGACAAGGAATATAAAATCAGTTTATTTGCAGATGACGTTATAGTATACTTAACAGAAGCAGAACTATCAATAAAAGAATTATATAAGAAATTAAAGGAATATGGAGAAGTGTCGGGTTACAAGATTAACGCAAATAAGAGTGAAGCAATGCCAATGAATAATGCGGATTTCTCAAAATTTAAGAAAGAATCACCATTCAGATGGCAAATGCAAGCAATAAGATACCTAGGTATACAAATAAATAAAACCTCAGCCATCTATATATACTCAATTATTATCCACTAATGAAAAAATTACAGGACGACTTAGAGCATTGGAAAGACTTACCACTAACACTAATAGGAAGGATAAACTGTATTAAAATGAACATTTTCCCAAGGATACAATACCTATTTCAGGAATTGCCAATACACTTGACAGAGAAATTCTTCAAGGAGTTAAAGAAAATAATAAGGAAATTTTTATGGAAAGGGGGAAACCGAGGATAGCACTAGATAAATTAACAGAATGGTATAAACAAGGAGGCTTACAACTACCAAACTTTAAAAATTATTATAGAGCCGCACAATTAAGATACCTATCAGATTTTTATCAAACAAGGGAAAAGCCAAATTGGACTAGATTAGAACTAGATAAAATAGGGGAGAAGATACCTGAACATATATTATATAAATGGGATGAAAAATTGGTACAGCGTAGGAATTCTCCAGTATTACATCATCTGCTCAATATTTGGAAGAAGATTCATGTAGAAAGGAATAAAACAAATTACCAATTACCAAAACTAATATTGACACAAAATCAGTTAATCCCTTTTACAATAGATAACCTTTCCTTTAGAGAATGGGAGAAAAAAGGGATCAAAAGAATAGAAAATTGCTTTTCGGGAAATAAATTACTATCCTTTGAACAAATGAAGGATAAATATAATATAACTCAAGATACAGTGTTGGCATACTACCAACTGAGATCCTACTTGAAGGACAAATTGGGAAGCAGTCTGAGGTTACCAGAGGGAAGTAATTTTGAATATGTGATTACAGATACAATGATAATCAAAAAAACTTATAACAAATATGTATATTAAACTGCAAGAAAAGGAGAATGAGGAAACAAATGGTAAAACTAAACAAAAATGGGAACATAAAGATAAAGAAGGAAACATGGGAGAAGTTATGCTCAGGAACTATGAGAAATACAATAAATATGAGGTTACGTATGATACAATATAACTGGATACACAGGCTATACATTACGCCTCAAAAGTTAAATAAATGGGTCCCAACAGTATCTGACAGATGTTTTCGTTGTAAAAAAGAAATGGGAACAACAATTCATGCAATCTGGACATGTGAGAAAGTAAAAAAATTTTGGGAAGATCTAAACCAGATATTAAATAAAATTACAGAAAACAATATACCAAAAAACCCAGAGATCTTCCTTCTAAGTAACATAAAAAACAAAGAATTTGGACTTGATTTGGATGGTGCACAAAAAAGATTTGTTAAGATAGCTCTAGCCGTAGCAAAAAAATGTATTATGTCAACCTGGAAATTAGAAGATAATTTGAGAATACAACAATGGTATATAGAAATGAATAAATGTATTCCATTAGAAAAAATAACATATAATTTAAGAAATAATATTGAAATATTTGAACAAATATGGGAGCCATACATGAAACATAATAGAGAAAACCTACCGGGGACATCTACCACCTAAAATAACGAAAGGAGAAGGAAATGAAAAGAATTGACTCAGTGGAATTTCTTGTTTATTTTTATTGAATGACAACATTGTTTGACTGGTTTAATGTATCCTAGATTCTGTACTTTAAATGAATGGGGGGGAGGGAGGGAGGGGGGGAGAAAATGACACTATATATTTGAAAAGGAAAATGTATGTATCATGGTCAATGTGGTTTATGGTGTGAAAAAAAAATTTTTTTTAATTAAAATTAACATTAGCAAAACATAAATAACATGGTCACTTCATATTCAATTTTATGGGAGGTGCTCAATGCAAAATGGCAGTTGTGTTTTTGAAATTACATTTCTAAAGAATTGCACTTGATGACAGGAGTGACATCACAGCAGCACCAGCCTCAGATTGGTTGGCATTCCCACTGTTGCTCGCTGTTTCCGCCCTGCAGGTGGTCATCTGGGACGAAGGTCGTTGGCCTCCACGGGATCTGCATGGTTGCTGCATTTTTCAGCCATCTTGTGTACCAGGTCGCCTCCTGGTTAGCGGGCTGCTACATATACAAATAAATTAATGATTCTTGTTTCGTAAATACGAAAGTCTTCAATGGTTAGTGTAAGCAGTTCCTTTGGTCATTCAGCATTTTCACTGCCCGTGTGAAGAAGCTGTTCCTCAGCTTGGTGGTCCTGGCTCTGATACCCTTGTATCTCTCTTTCCCAATGGGAGCAGCTGAAAGATGCTTTGTGCAGGGTGGAAGGGGTCCTCAATGATTTTGCGCACCCTCCTCAGACAACAATCCTGGTATATCATGTCGATGGAGATGGGGGGGTGGGGGAGAAAGATGGGAAACTCCAGTGATCCTCTCTGCCACTCTTATAGTCCTGTGGATTGACCTCTGATCCATTTCTGTGCAGCAACCGTACTACACTGTGATGCAGCTGGCCAGGACTCTCTCGGTAGAGCTTCTGTGGAAGGATGACATAATGATGGCCAGTAGCCTTGCCTGCTTCAATCTTCTGAGGTAGTACCATTACTGTTGTGCCTTCCTGACAAGTGAGAAGATTTTGGTGTCCACAATAGGTCACTATATCAATGTGAATTGTTCTTCCATTTTAAATAAACTTTTCCACTTCATTTTGCCTGTTCTAAAGGTAAGAAAGGGAAAGCCTGATGCTGATGTCATATGATTTTTGGCATCAAGTTGGCCAAATGAATGAAATTATTACTTTTTTGAAGAAAAGGAATGACTGCCATTTTGCATAGGCCTTGCGAGGCAATCCCAGCGACTGATGGTGCACAAGTTTGCTACAGGGTTAATGCTGTATCTCAAATGACTGGGCTATTGATAAAGATGAACAGCCAGACTGATCAATGGCCGCAAATTTTCATTCTGCTCTGACACCGTGGAGGAATCACGTTAGCTGACAATCATAATATTTCTAGCACGCCTGGAGCTGATGGCAGCTCAATCTCCTCTAGAGGAGAGGTGCGCAGGAAAGGGGTGTGGGAGGTGATGTGGTGATCGCATGGGAGTGACCGTGGCCCTCTTCATACCTGACAGCTGCTCAGTCCGGTAACAACATTAATGCATTTCTGACAACCTTCATTTGTTCAATAGGCCCCAAGTATTGCTGTGAGTCAGATTTATTTTTGTAAGAAAAATGTTATGCCAGTTACAAAAATGAGGTGACACTTCCTTACAAATTTCAGGACATTAAACATGTCAAAAGGAATCAATTTTGTGTAAAAAATTGCTACTTGTAACCAATGTTGATGGGCCCATCGGATAAGCTATCTACATAAACAACAAATCATTCTTATTTATTGGAGCCAAATGCCAAACAAGGTAAATTATACACTTGTCAGGTTAAGATCTAGTATAAAGATTTCTTTACTTAAGATAGAAATGTACAGAAGGGTATGTTTTATTGCTGAGTTCTCCCTCAGTATATCTACAATAAACTATATGTATGTGTAGAAATGTGCTCCTTTGCAATTGAGGGGTAGATTTCCCTGGGATCTGCTGTATTGAGTGCCTCCGTCTCCAACTTGCTCACCGATGCCATAAAGTGGCTCAATTGATTCACACAAGGGCTGGCCTGGGAGCCTTCCTCAGAATGGCTGAATCTGGATAGAATCAACATTCGGCAAGGCACACGGAGAGGCTTCCTTGCAGTGAGAAGGATGGCAACATTTGGAAATAAACTGATTGCAGCCGGAGGTGCTGCATTCAACTTTTCAAGAATAAGCACTTTTGATCTGGTAAAAAGCCTCAAATCTGGGTAGTCGATGGGAATGTGGGGAAAATAAAATGGTCCAGGGTGGGATCAGTGTAAAAATGGGGTGCAGAATGAATGGGATGAAAAGCTTGTTTCTTTGATACTACCCATCACTGTTCCATTAACATTACAGGGTGCCACATCTTCCTTTGATGCACTGACTCCCCACTTTGAGGCATAGTGATTCCCTTGTCAAGACTTGCTGAAATGTTCACGGTTCCCAATCGCCAGCCTGATCATCAATCCCCTCTAGACCAGCACCTCCCCTTGTAACACTGATCGGTGACTTCACCAACACTGCAGAAGGACAGTCTGCAATGTTGGAAAGTCATTCTTTTTTGCACTAGAATATTTATTATCAATCTACTTTTTGCTTTTATTGTCTCTTTTTAATTCAATTAAGTAGTAGTTTTTTTTTCACAAAGTACCTGTGCTAGTTTTTTTTTCACAAAGTACCTGTGCAGCTAAAGCAAGAATTTCAGGGCATATGTACATTGTCCAATGCATATGACAATAAACTCATCATCATAAGAAAATGGTATATGAACTGCAGCCTGCTGAAATCTTGAACAAATATACAGCCCCTTTTACACTTTCATCCCACTAAATTGGCCATTCAGTGTCCTGGGGGTTTGGCTTTTCACACGACCACTCCTAATTGGGAAACTGAACACTTTCAAGGAGCCAGCCCCGGGGTTAGGACTGTTCTACCTTCTACTGGTGCAATTACCCATTTTGCACTTGCCTGATTGCAATGCCGGAGTCTGCAGACGCTGGGGATTGTACTAGGGGTCGAAGCTGTCGATCCCCGGCATGAGATGACATCATCTGGTGTCAGCGTTGAGGTCATTTTGCTTTCTCTCTTGGCACTTTAAAGGCTGATTGGCGGTTAATTCCTGGGACCACCTGTGAAGGGGGCTATTAAGAAGCTGGAGGAACTCAACAGGTCAGGCAGCATCCATGGGTAGAAATGGTGGGTGCCCAAAAGTGCTAGAGAAATTCAGCTGGTGAAACAGCACCCTTAGCAAGCAAAAGGTAAAAACTAAAAGAAATAGTTGACCGATATTTAATGTAGATGCCTCTGGACCCTCTAAGTTTCTCATGACCTAAACAACTTACACACTTAATGTAAACAACTTACAACTTAATGTGCTTGTAACATTAAGGGCCCATTTGATTCCCTTGGGAATGACTGTAGTTATCCAGCAGATGTGGAAAATGTCAACTTGGTTAAAAGAATCACCCATGCTGACCAACTGAAGCAACTATTGGCAACATTTAATGGTCTAGCTTGTTCCCCCTCCACCACTCCTCCCCCTCCAAAAAGGATGTTGGATAATGCAATGAGTGGACAGTGTCGAGCTGGTTGCTTGCAGTTGAAGGATTCAGACCAGGCGGCGGACAGAAGGAGACCACCTTGAAACTGGCTGAAGAGGGACCAGATATCAGAACCGGTATGCGAGAGAGAGCCACGGGCACTAAAGGTTTCCTGATTGGGTTGGAGGTTCAGGTCTGGAACTCGGAGTTGCCGATGATTTGAACTGGACTCTGTGGAGGCTGCGGGAGCGAATCCACAGACACTCAGAGACTCTGAGGGAACTCTCTTTTGCTTCCTTTTCTCTGACTGTAAGAGGCGCTTCATGCAATTCCTGCCGATGGCAAATCTGTCTGCCTTACAGCAGGCAAAAGCAAATTCAGTGTAATATTACACAGCCTTTATTACATGACAATAAAGGAATCTTGAAATTCTCTGCGCCAACTTATGTTGGGGGTAGGATGATTGCTTTGGTTCAATCAAGAACCAGGCGTAAATATAGAAGTCTTTTATCGTACCTTTCCTCCCTGCCTAATTGACCACCGCCAGTGGGCTGATATCGCCTCCAACCGTGCATCTTGGCGCCTTACGGTTCGGCGGGCAGCAATCACCTTTGAAGAAGATCGCAGAGCCCACCTCACTGACAAAAGACAAAGGAGGAAAAACCCAAACCCACCAATTTTCCCTTGCAACCGCTGCAACCGTGCCTGCCTGTCCCGCATCGGACTTGTCAGTCACCAACGAGCCTGCAGCAGACGTGGACATACCCCTCCATAAATCTTCGTCCGCGAAGCCAAGCCAAAGAATTAGCCCCAACCAAGTTTCTGCTCAGATTAATTTGCCACAAAATTTGGCACTGCTTAAAAATAACATTCACAAAAAATGTGCTGCATCACAAAATATTCCTTGGAACACTAAAGGGTGACTTGCTGCCATTTGATTTATCTGAATAAAATTTGGTTTAATCATGAATTTAAAATAATAATCACAGTGTGTATCTCCTCAGAATGAGAGTAATCTGATTTTAAGCAGTGGGCAAAATTATTGGATTTTAAATGACTGAAAATGGCTTGATTAAAATAAAATGATTTTCCTGGCCATCCTGGTCAGTTGAATAGAAACGTTTTAAACAGAAATTTGATTCTAAAATTATTTTTGTTTTAATGCCCAAAAGAGGGAATGATTTCTGAAGCCTGGCTGCAGCCGGAAGAGCTTCCCAGAAGTCTGTCTTGGTGATTCATTCTCTCTGTGGGTGTTCCTGGTTTTGGAGGTGGGGGTCTGGTGCAATTTATTTTAAAAATTGTTATACAAAATTAAGAAACAATGTAATTGGTGGTAACTTTTGTGTTGCAGTCATTTGGGAAAAAATGCCAGGAGGGGGAAAAAATTGCAATTTAACCCGAAATTCCACACCACTGTGTGTAAATACGCTGAATCCAAATCCCAGTCATGCATCCCTGAGAGAAGCGAGTGCTGTCAACTGAACTTAACACAAAGGTCAAGGAGAAGCACTCACCCAGGGACAGCACTTTATCCCATACTCTGAGTAATGGAATCCTGAATAATAATAATAATTTCTAAATCTTCTGCCTCTGCACTCGCAGAAATGCTTTGTACTGAGAGACAGATGAGACGCAGTGGGTACAATCATAGAAACTGGAGGATTTACATGGCAGGTCAGCGCGAATGGTTTTACACGGGCAATTAAACTAATACCCCAATCATAGACATAATTGCTGTAATCAGGGAGGGTACATCAACTCTATTAATAGGATCATGCGATTGGATGCCTGTTCAATGACCCCGAAGTGAAGCATGAAAACACCGAGGTGGGTCTATGCTCAGGATGAGTGAGAGATTTTCAATTGGAATGGTAGCATTGCGATTACAGTACTGGATTGGAGTCCATTGGCCTGGACCATTCATTTTGAGTTGGGAGTTGAATGTCATGCCTGATGTAGGGAATTTAAATTCAGTTATGAAATGAATCTTGAATAAAAAGCTAATCAAGATATAGAACATGTATAAATAATGATCATGCAACAACTTTCTGGCTTACACATCTCCATTGCGAGGTGTTGGCCTCTATCTCTCTGTCACAGTCTCTCCATCTATCGGTCTCACTATTACCCATTCTTGGCCTTCTAATATTTTAACAAACTCTAAGCAAGTGAGCTTGTAAATGGGTGTAATTTTATGAATGAAAGTGGCATTTGGGTATGTGAAAATAAAAATAAGTGTGTTTTAGTGCATAAATGAGTGTGGAAGCAATGGGTGTGAGAGAGAGAGAGAGAGAGAGAGAGAGAGAGAGGGAGCAGAGAGAGAGAGAAAGGTTTCGCATGTGACTGTGAAAGTGCGTAAAGGAACAATCTGTAGGGATTCACTGATGGTCAAGCCCAGTGAGAATCAATGCAGAGGGTTGTGTTGGTTGGTCTATGCTGCAAGTATGATACTATCTCCCAGCACAAATCGATGGGACTGATGCCGAGTGAGGGACTTGATTTTAGCAGAAAGAGACATTGTATTGTTTTCTCCACTATTCTTTATTGAGACAGGTTTCCCTCACCCACTCGCACTCTGTACCAAGTGCACTCATCTCCCAAGGCTCCTCGTGCAAGGCCCCAGCCATGACCTGGACTTGGCACCCAGCCAAATGTGGGGGTGTTACCATTTCCCAGAATCTGTTGGTGTCAAGTCTACTGGATTTGCCGCCAACTAAAAGTGCAAGATTGTTGGCTGGTTCATTCAGAGCTTGCTGGTAAAATCAAAGGGAAGAGTTCATTGACCAAGCTGCCTACCATTCTCTCACCTGAAGCTTTTCAAGTGACCAGATGGCATCCCACCGCTCCCACAACTTCCTTTCATGGGTGATACATTTAGGTTAATTTCTCACAAATGATAAGCAGAAGGAAGCTTCATCCCTTTGTCAAGCAAAATAGATTGAACAGCACAAAAATCAAATGGGCATGTCCCCTGGAAACAGAGAGGAGATGATTCCTCCCGAGTTCAAATCGTGATGCATCATTTAACATAAGGCACTTAATGCATCAGGGCCTTCTTCGTGACGGGATGAATAACAATCCAATTCTACAGAATTAAAACAAGCGTGATTAATGTTCAGATTGGGATCGCTTGTCAGATGTCCTCCACCATATTTATCATGGGTTTGTCAAAACCAACATTTAAATGTGGGAAAGGTTTGGAAAATTCTATTTAATCCCCAGATTCTTACCCTAAATGTTTACAGAATGCAGAAAAGAAATGATTATTTTCAGGATTTATTTTATTAAATGATTATTTTCAGGATTTATTTTATTAAATGATTTATTTTCAGGATTTATGTTCTCATCACAGACAAAGGATGTTTGCTTTTACTACAATTAGAAGGCATGGTTCAGCGTAGCAGTTAGAGCCACACTATTACATCGCCAGAGACCCGGGTTCCAATCTGGTGCTGCCTCTAAGGAATTTGTATATTTTCCCCGTATCTGCATAGGTTTCCTCCCGCCACCCAAAATGTACGGGGTTGTAGATTATTTGGGGAGTAATTTGGCGTCATGGGTTTAAATGGCCAGAGTTGGCTTATACAGTGCTGTAAAAAAAAAATTAAAATATTCAAGCCATCTCACCCAGTTCTGGCTCTTTGCTTGAATCAAATCCCACGGCTGTGCTCACTCTTCACAGCCTCCCTGCCTCAAATATTAATGCATTTTTTAATTCACTATGACCTGTCACAGATCTTATTGATAACTCCTTGCTACTGACTCCCCAACCAGAGGAAATCATCTTTCATGATATACAATATCAATATTGTTAACAGTTTAAAACAACGATTTAATTCCCTGTAGCTGTTTGTTTCCCTATGTAATTTCCTCTGTCGTTCTGTCTGTTTTTCATTAATTCTGTCTTTCTCTGTCAGTGTGAAGAGTTTAAGTTATTTGGACCAACGCCCAGAGTTGATTCAAGGAAATAAGTTCAAATTATGGGGAGGGGTACATAAAAACAAAATTCATACATCCTTTTTGACAGATTTTTGGATAGAAGTAGTTTGGTGCAGGAATGTGTTGACTAAATAATCAGTCACGATCTCACTAAACAGCAGAGATGGCTTGATGGGTCACAAGGCCTGTCCCAGCTTCTAACCTTGTTTGTTTCGTGTGCTTTAATGGTCAGCATGGACCCAAGGATCAGTTTCGATGTTGGATGATTCTATGACAATGCTTACTATGGCCAGTAACATGGAAGCACAAATGATTCCGTCTACATCTACCTTGATGGTCCAGCTTATGGTTTAATGGAGTATCTTCAAGCTGGGATTAGAAAGGAACGGCTGACTTTTATGCCGTGCTGGGTACAGGGGGTAGGTCTGAAGGAATGGGGAGAGAAGACAGGGTCTACAATGAAGTAGAGAAAAGACCAAAGAAAGGGAAGCAGACAGCAGAAAGGAAATTGACCAGCTCATCTCCACAGGACTGAGCCAAAGCAGGAAAAGTAGGCAAGAATGTCCAGAAGTTGTGGGAGCGGTGGGATGCCATCTGGTCACTTGAAAAGCTTCAGGTGGAGAATGTTAACACAAGAGAAGCAGAAAAATCCTGGTTCTGGTATAGCTGCAGGGAGTCCAATACGTGGCAGTGAGACTGAAATGAAGGCCACTATGAATGAGGAACAGAGAAGAGCCACCGTTGAGTTTGAGGGAGTGAACAATTGCTTTGTAGACAGACAGCATGGGAACAGGCCCTTCCGGCCCATGAGCCTGCACCACCCAATTCCACCAAATTAATCTACAGCCCTCGTACATTTTGAAGGATGGGAGGAAACCAGAGAACCTGGGGAAAGCTCACGCAGACGTGGGGAGAATGTACAAACTCCTTACAGGCAGCACAGGATTCGAACTCCAGTCCCGGTTGCTAGGACTGTATCAGTATTGTGTTGACCACTACACTAATTGTGGTCTGTGCTTCTGTTTGTGCCCAGTTCACATATTCTCCCTCTGACCATGTGGGCTTCCTCAGCTGTGCAAGTTTCCTTTCATCTGCCAAAGACTTGCAGGTCAACTGACCCAGCTGGGTGAGCAGTGGAATCTGAATGGAGTTTACAGATGTGGGGAAAATAACAGGGTATTAGTGTGGGTTTAGTCTAAATGGGTATTTATTTATTTATTTATTTCCAATGTTATTTTATTTAGATATACAGCGCGATAACAGGCTATTTCAGCCCACGAGTCCATGCTGCCCAATTTTACCTCTAATTAACCTACACCCCCTTGAATGGTGGGAAGAAACTGGAGCCCTTGGAGAAAGCCCACGCAGACACAGGGAGGATGTACAAACTCCCTACAGACAGCATTGGAATTGAAACCCGGTCCATTCCCAATCACTTGACGCTGTAACAGTATTGTGCTAACCATGCCATACACGAAGGTCAGTGAGAACTCAAAGGTATGTTTCCATGTAGTATGATAGAATAAAAGAATGTCCCTCTAGATGAGGAGAAATTTCTTCATCAACCAGAGGGCGTTGAATATGTGGAATTTATTCCCATAGGTGGCTGTGGAGGTCAACTCATTGGGTATATTTAAACCAGAGGTTGAAAGGTTTTGGAAAAGTATGGGCACCAAAAATTATGGGGAGAAGATGGGAGAATGAGCTTGAGAGGAAAGCTATATCAGCCAAGACTTGAATGGCGGAGCAGACTCAATGGTCTAAATTAGTGATTAAAGAAGGCGGGAACATGGAACCACAATTGGTTCAGTCTACAATGGCCCCATTAGAACAGCGAAGAGTTAGAAGGAGATTTTTAAAGAGAAAAAGTAGGGAAGAAAGTTTCACAAAGGGAATATGCCAGACCTAGCTCTCCCAAAAATCTGAGGACATGATGGTTCAGCATTTAGAATTGGGGAAATGCATCTGATTCTTCCATTGTAAGTTATGTTTGGATATCACTCAGAGAGTGGTGGAGTGTGGAATGAGTTGCCATTTGACGTGATAAATGTGGGCCCACTCTTAAGTTTTAAGAATAAATTGGATAGCTACATGATGGGAGAAGTCAGGAGGGTTATGGAATGGGTGCAGGTCAGTGGGACTAATGAAATTATGTTTTGGCAAAGACTAGAAGGGTCAAATGGCTGTTTTCTGTACTGTAGTGTTCTATTGTTCTATGGTTCTATACAGAACACATTCCAGTCACATGAGCTACAGTTTTTAACAAGAGTTTCTCAGTTCAATAGGTGAAAACAGGTTTTCAAAGTTCAATCCAAAGAAATTGGCCCACACCTATCCCAGATTTCCAATGACCTTTGTTACCTTTGTCGCCAGAAGTCGGGTCAGATAGATCTCTGACACCATCTTACTCCCTCGATCACCTTCCTTCTGGTCTCCATGCTCATGGTTCTTGACCAAGTGCCACACCTTGACACCAGTTTCCAGGTCAGGAGTGATCATGGGAGTGCGGGAACGCAGACTGTCCGGGCTGCCTGTATATCGGATCATGGTTTCTAGAAGAGAGAAGGAAAGATGACCTGCATTGTCCTAGAACCTCTCGCATGCTCTGGAAGTCAGTAAAAGTTTCTCCTGTTCCTAAAATAGAAGAGAACAAGAACAATTTTTTCCAACTTCTAGAGGGAATGGGTGAGCTTCCTGCACTTTCAGACTTCCTAAAATTAATCTTGCTCCATGCTAGATGTATTCCATTTAGGGATCTGCACTTCACCTCATTCTACTGACCCAAGGACTGTGATCCATCTGCCATTTTCTCCAACCCAGGTCACCATCCAGAGTCTCATTGCTATTCAGAGACCTAATCCTTGTAGTTAATGTTTGCCACTGTTTAAACCTTTGCTTGTTTTATCGTTTGTTGATTAGGGGAATCACAACTTCACCCATAACTTGAGCATATTTCTACTTGACACTTTATAGGTGCCACCCCCCCCCCCCACCCCCAATCCCCGCCACGTTACTGTGTAAAACTGTCAGTTAATCCTGCTACACTGGAGATAGTGCAGAACCTCACATCTGGATCACTAATTGGAACCCCTACTGGAGCAGGATCAGACACAACCTTTGTGTGTGTATTGTTTAAGAACCTGCAGGGTGCCTTTAGGTCCAGCTATGCAGATTCCTGTATCCACAGAGACCTTACCTCAGCATTCGTCATAGGAGGGCAAAAATCAACACAAATGTGCATTTTCATTGAGCTTTGGATGAAAAAGAAGGGAGGGCAAATTGGTTGATACCAGAGTGGTTTATGTTGCTGAACTCCTGTTAGAATGCTCAGAATATTTATCACTCCTCACCAAAGCAGATGAGGAAATTAAATATAGCTAGAATTTAAAAAAAACTATTCAGTAAAATTGACCACGAGATATGAGAGCAGAAGTAGTCCATTCTCTAATTCAGCACCATTCCCCCGTCTTCCCCCATAACCCTGACTATTTAATTACCCATGAATCTCTGCCTCAAAGACCCAGCCTCCAGCCATCCGCGGTAGTGAATTCCAGAGGTTCACCACTCTCTGGCTAAATAAATTCCTCTGTGAATGACGAGTGTAAAAGTGCATTATCAGCCTGCCGTGCTCACTGGGACTGGCCTGTATGCAAGTCCAAGCACACAGCAAAGTGACTGACTCTGTGACATCCCTTGAAATGGATGCATGCCATTCAGCTGAAGGTCATTTAGTGATGAGGCAACAAATGATGGCTCTCTATTCAAAGCAAAAACAAAACTGGAGAGCATGAGCCAATTGAACCGGAAAATATCTTTTTGTGTAAATCGCCTGTCATTCCAGTTGTTAATCAGCTTTCTGCTTCCCGATCCAAAATAATAACTGAGCCGCAGTCTGTCAGCCAGTAGACAGACCTGAAGGATCAGAGGAGAGTGAGGGTTTATTTTTTTTGTTTTGGAGTTGTGTGAAATGGGAGAAGGGCAGTCAGTGGTGGGGTGAAGAGGATTTGACAGAAGAACTCACCATATTTGCTGGCTGAGGTTCGTGAGACAGTGGAATTATTCACAGCGTTGTATGCCGTTGTTTGTTTGGGAACCAGTGCAACCACTGAGCCATCTGTCACCTATGGGGGGGGGGGGGGGTGGGGGGGTTTGGAGAGAGAGGAAAAAAAGATGGAAAACTCATCAAGCAACGCAAAAACTTTGCATTTAGTTCAGTAATAGATATCTGGAGGAGACTGCCAGTCAGAAACCCAGCTAAGGGACTCAGTTATGCAGGCAGCCACAGAAAATGTAAGGAAGGATTATTGTCAACAATTCTGAAGATTTAGTGAAACATGATCTTTCTTAATTTGAATTTGTGTAACAGCAGGAGCCAGCAGAGACAACAAGGACCTGCACCTAACATCACTGTTCAGGCACCCATTTTCTGCAAAGTCTATAAGTTGCTTTGGAACAGACAGTACAGTTTCAACTCCCTCCTATATTGCCCGTATATTTGGTTTATTAATTCTAGTCTTGGATTCTTGCCTGCATGGATTACAATTTCAGGTTTCATGGCAGCAAGTTCCAAGTGTTAATGAAAACAAGTCCCAGGCACCAGTGCTATCAGCAAGGAAATGATGATCATGTAGATTGATAATTGCAAAACCCAATTTAGATGAAATAAATTGTATTTTTCACAGATGCCACAATAGGAAAATGAAGGTTTTTTAGTCCACTAGAAAAAGAAAGTGGCAATTCTTCATAAAGGTCCAGATCCTAGCAATTTGGGTTCTAGAAGGAAGCCATTTGGTCCATCTTTTCCATACCGACCAATTAAGGAATACATACTCAGATTCATGCCAATTCCCATTTCTGCACTTTGTAATATGATGAGATTTTGAACTCCTCCATCCTTTGAGACAACTTGCTCTGATACTTGTACCAAAGAGGGCATCAGTTTAAGGTGAGAGGAAGAAATTTTGAAGGTGATTTCAGGGGCACTTTTTTTGTAAACAGAATTGAGGTTGATTTCTGAAACTTGCTGCCAGAGGAGGTTTGAGACATTAAACAGGCACATAAACAGCTAAGACTTAGAAAGATAGAACCTAATGTTCTAATGTTGGCAAATAGGATGGTATAGATGGGCAGAATGGTTGTCAATACATGTGGTCTGCCTGTTTCACAGCTGTACAATCTATGACCCAAAGGTGCAAAAAGTTTTGCATTAAAGTGTTTACATGGAGTAGAACGAAACATTATGAAACTGTTCGATTTGACGTTTTTCACCTGGTTACCCATTGTATTACTGTCATTATTAATTTAATTTTCATTCTTTCTGTCTCAAGCAGAACTCAAGGAGGTGGGCAGATAAGTAGGATCAAACAGATCAAATAGTTTAGGGTTGATAAGTTAAATGAGTTCATTCTGTGGTGATAAAAGTCAAAGGGTTTTGCAGCACAGAAACAGGGTCTTCAGCAAAAGTGTCTAAGATAGTTCTAGTTGTCTGCACTTGGTTCATATCCCTCTATTTTTTTTTCTTTCTATGGACTTGTCCAAATGTCTTTTGCACGTAATTACACCACTTCCACCCCCCACACCACCACTTACTTCCTCTGGCTGCTTTATCCATATACCCAGGACACTGAAAGAAATCGTGTTCCTCAGATCCCCTTTCAATCTTCCCCCTCTTACTTTAACCAATGGCATTTGGTTTTATACTGTGGCCATTCACTTCATCTATGCCCTTCATGATTTTACAAACCTCTGTAAGGTCACATCTCTGCCCCTTTTGTCGAGGGAAGATAGTGCTAGCTGATCCACATTTGGATTTTGCTCAAAGTTATGACAGTCTAGAATAGCTTCAGGGTGATGTCAGAATGTCCAACACTTAGACTCAACTGGGAAGTGGGGCATTCACTGACTTACCTCCAAAAGAGTTAAGGCAATACAGGAAGATTCAAAACTCTGGAGGGAGTACTGCAGGAACCACTCACTCAAGTCCAGTCTAGCATCAAGCCGCATCTTAAACTTTGGACAAAGCCTGCCCCACAAGTACTTAAACCATTCTGTTCCCCATTCCTTGACATGACAAATTTGAAATGACCTTTGCATATCTCGGTAAGAACCTCCCTACCCTAGTAGCCAACATTAGTGCCATCTTCCTGACCACACAATCTTCCTCTGTTGTTCCTCTGTAATCTTTCTACAGGCTGTTTAATCATTCAACTTTTGTAACAAGACAACATCTTCCCTCAAAACCAGTTGCTGGTGCAGGGAATTTCAGGATCTGGTGAGCTAAGCATGTTTTGAGCAGGTGCGTTGGGAGAGGGGTTTTGTGGTGTGATATTAATCCATTAATTTCCTTGGGTTCTGGGTAGAGAATTCCCATGGTTTTGACCTGGTGATGATAAAAGGACAGTCTGCATCAGGATGACATATGAGATGGAAAATAATCTAAAGAGGATGATATTCCAATTTGGTGTTCTGCATAATTCTTGGGATCAAATCTTTTTGTACTATTACTTCAGGAACAATTCATATCCTACCTTTTGTGTCCATGTATCTTTAGAAGGAGCATGAGTCAAAGCAACACTTCTGATACGTGGAAAGAAGTGGATTTAACCTAACATCTGAAGTTCAAACCGCGTTTGTGCCAAGGTGAAGGAAGATCTAGCTTTGGAACAGCCTAACTGCACCTGGTTGGATGCAGAAGGCACAACTGCCTCTGGATTAGTCTTGGTTGAAGTCAGATCTATCAGGTAAAGGGAAAGCATGTTTCCCCCAACCCCCTTCCACCCAAGGCAAGAAATAAAACAAACACGTTTCAACTGAGAGTAATGATAAATAGTCTGCAGCCCACTGTGTCCAATTGCTCGTACAACACACTCACTCTGAGCATAAATACGAGACGGCATTCATATCAACCCCATGCCCCTGGAGTCAAGTGGCATATCTTTATTTAAATTGAATGGACCCTGACAGAAAGCCTTGTGCACATGGCCATCAAGCAAGGCTTTGTTATTTATTAGCAGACCCTGAGCTCCCACAATATGGAAAATTACATATGCTCAAAATCATAAATATTGTTGATGGAAAACTGAAAACTATCATTTTCAATATTTTGCCTGCCCTGTACTGCAAGAGCATTAACAACCTCAGAGATTTTGACAGGATTTGTCAAGGATAACTTGCCCTCTCCAATGAAAGAATTAACTCCTGTCTTCATTATCGCATCTCTAATCCAATCAATTTCTAATCTGTTTTTCCTTTCCACCTCCTCACTGACAGTCAACACTGTGACATTTAATTTTAACACCAATGTGGTCCAAAGTCAAATCCCTAATTTAGCAGTTGATGGCTTATCTCCCAAATTATTTGCACATTAATGGAGAAAGGATGTTTCTATCAGAGGAAGGATTCTGCAATTTGCACGGCAGGCAGCCAGCCCTTCCAATTTCATTCTCTTCCTCTCCCAGTAGCATTGACTGACAGCTGACCCAGAAGAACCACCTCACCTGATAATGCGCCAAGGTGTTCAGCCTCTTCCAGTCATTCTCTAACTTCGTGGTGATATCTTCGTCCTGCAGAATCACCCTGGTCATTCTTCCCTGCCGCCATTCTGCCAGATGGAGAGGATCCCGTCAACAGAACGGACATGGGGCGTTGGAGGGAGCAAGGGGGAGGAAAATTAATGACAAAAAAAAATCACAGGAGGGAGAGACATGGATCAAAAGCAAACAGGGACTTTGTATACTTCAGGGGGAAATCACAACTACACAAACAGAAGGAAAAAAAATCTCATTTACCTTGAAAGATGTCTATAAATGGTTTCACTGACCCACAGTGACCTTTACGGGTCATCCATGATCCACAGTTTATTTCTACGACGGTGCAGGTAAGGCAGCCTAAAGTAGCTACTAACATTTTTAAGAGCATTTTATTTTCTTTCGACCTGATTCAATCTTCCCTGGAGTGCTAACAACTCAGGTTGTGTTACAACCCACATTGTCCTAAGATCTCACTCAAATGCTCATCTTTTATGAATCAGCCCAGAGGATGATTGCAAACAAACTACACTGCTGTGTGTTCGAATTCCTGCACACCCTTTTATGCTCTGCCTCCTCACCCAGCCCCACATCCCTCAAGGTTTCCTGAGTCCCTTCAATGTTGGTCTCTTGAACAGATGAGATTGTAATTGCTCCACCATAGGTTCCAGGAAGTCAGCCACCTTGACCTGATGCTCTGGACTTCCCACTCCAAGCTGATCGATCACCTTATGACTCTCTAATCTTCGAAATTCCAACTTAAAATATAACTCTTTTCCAAGTGTTTTCTGACTTCTGCCCTAATATTTCTTAAGAAGTCACAGCATCAAATACAGTTTGATCATGTTCCTTTCAAGCCCTTTTGTTTTATTATGTTTATAGGCATGATTTAAATGTAATTATTGGTGTACAACACCTGTGCACACCACATGTGCGTGCATTCATACCCCCACACGCACACACACTCCTATGCATACCCACGCACATGTGAACATGAACAAACTTATAAATCCAGGACCCCAGCAAGATGTGAGGCGAAGGCAGGGGCAATGAAACCAATTGAGATTGCTAACTGAATGCAGCTCAAAGACTCAAGCTGAGATCTTGCTGGACTTTTCAGCTCCACTCTGCATTTAACAGCTGAGCACATCGGTCAACAGAAGCCAGGTGTTATATGGCAAACCATGTTTGTGAACTCAAGAGCCTGGAATATTTTTTGTGCTTTTATTTCCCAAAGCAGGCTGCAGTGTTTTTAATTAGCTGGACTGTTGCCGCTACACATTTCATCTTTTCCTGCTGAGTCCCAGGCTTCCAAGCATTTTCACAAAATGCAGTCAGCCGCGATGCAGTGGGGACTGACCTCACCCAGATTTACCGGATGTGGGTCTCTCTCCAAAGACATGAGTGCATGCCAGGGGAGTGTCAGACCTTCCCACTTGAAACAATTGGATTTTGAAGGAAGCATTTATAGTTTTTTTTTGTTATTAAAAGCCAACCAAGTTTATTTTTAAATGTGAAAAGGCCAATTCCCGATGCAATCTGCTCTCTTGAAGCAGGAGCCCAGGCTGATAATCCCAACAGGAAAAGCCAGTTGAGGAGCACCAACAAGATCGGTCAACTGTGCCCAATTGAATGACGACACCCATGCTCTCTAGGCATCCTTGGCCCTATCATCTCTGTGGAAGTTAAAGAATGAGTGTGGGATTGTGGTTAGGGATTCTTAATCCAACAGGAGATGCAAGTGTCAATGGCAATGCCAGCATTTATTGTCCATCCTTAGTTGATCTAAGGAGGCAGTTGAGCACGTTGGCAGGTTTGGAATCACACGTGGACCAGACTGGACGAGGATGGCAGATTTCCTTCTCTGTAGGATCTTAATGAACCAGATGGATTTCTAACACAGCACAGCTGTTTCTCGCTTTCTGTTACTGAACAGTTTTCTTTTGCAGTTCCAGATTTATTTAATTACATGAATGTAAATTCCCCAGCTGCCAGGGTGAGATTCAAGGGTTATGGGGGAAGGGAAAGCAGGATGTTTGATATCGATGCCAATCTTTTGTCAACGTTTGTAAAGCAATTGCATTTGAAAAGCACCTTTTGCAACCTGAAGAGGTCCCAAAAGCCTCCTTACAATCTATGAAGTGGTGTAGCCAGTTTGTGCACCTTAATGTCCCAGAAAGAGTAGGGATTGGTCAGGTTACCTGAGTTTAAGCATCGAGCTCTTCCACAAATTGGCAACCTGGGATCTGTCTGGGAGAATCGGTTGGGTTGGGTTGTTGTGGGGTGAGGGGGAGGGGGGGGCGGGGTTAATGTTTCACCTGAAACACAGCACCACTCCTTCTGTACTATACTGCTCCCTGGGTGCATCAGCCTGGATTTGACTGCTTGGGTCTCCAGGGTTGGTCTTGAACTCGCTAAGGTTACGGCCAGAACTGTGTCCCTAAAAGTGAAAATAAGAGCAGGATGCGGCCAGTCAGCCCCTTAAGCCTATCCAACCATTCAATCTGATCATGGCTTCTGCACCTCTTCTGTGCCAGATGCCCAAAAGACACAGGCTCCTTATTTTCCTACTTCTTTCAATGCCCCTGATGATCTGACCTCCACAACTCCCTCCCTGCCAAATCCAGAGACTCTGAAGAAAAAAATAAAGAGCAACTGTGTCAGAATGCATTCAAAAGGTCAGACAGTGGATGGCGTGGGAAGGTTCTCTTTCCTCAGTGACAGTCCTTACCCAAATCCATATCAGCGGCTTTTGGTCGATGAGAGCACGGTAAATTCTTGAAGATGGCATCCAAAATCTTTTCCTTGACCTGGGTGATAGTGTCACAATTTAAAGTCTTTGTGGAAATCTCAGGACTATTCTCATTATCTGGATTAACACAATTCAGAACCTAAAAAGACACAAAGCAAAAGGTATTAGAAGAAAAAGTATGAGTGATAAAATGTAGATTTCTTTATTGGAGCCATGAGAGGCTGCATAATGCTGAAATATGGAGTTCAAAACAAGCTCCTAGAGGAACTCAGCAGCCATGGAGGGGAATAGATGTTCGCCATTTTGTCATGGTGCCCACTGCAGCCATGGTGCATCAATGGTGGAAGAGACAAATAAATTGGGTGAAGACTGAAAAGGTTATAAGAGCATAAGAAATTGAGGCAGGACTAGGCCATCTGATCCTTTGAGCCTGGACCACCATTCCATAGAACAATCATGGCTGATCTGGCAGTTCCATTTACATTTCTGTTCTCCTGCTATGACTCTTCATTCTCTTTACTCCTCAAAAATCTATATGTGACTGAAATACATTTAATGAGGGAGCCTCTATAGTTTCATTGGGCAGATAATTAATTTCACAGGTTCACGACTCTTTATCTATTTACCTCTGTCTTAAATCTACTCCCCTGAACCTTGAGGCTATGTCCCCAAGTTCACAATCTCTCCTCATTCTGCACAGCCTTCAAAGAAGGATCATTTTCAAGACTTGCATTGAGAATTTACTTCACACAGTAGACAATTCATCCACTTCATGGTTGCAGAAACAAGCTATTGGTGGGATGAGTGAGAGACAACAGGTAGACAGTTATAAGACATGTTGTGAGCCAAAGAGGAAAGGTGAGACAGCAACAGATGGGATAGGAATGAAAAAGAGTGGGATAACCAAAGAGAAACACAGAGGTATTATCTGTACAAAGTGAAGGGGAGAGAGTTTAGGGGAGACACCAGGGGTAAAATTTTTTTTATACAGTGTGTGGGTGCATTGCCAGGGTGGTGTGGAAGCTGAAACATTAGGGGGTTTTAAGAGACTCTTAGACAGGCACATGGATGGAATAAAAATAGAGGGTTATGAGGTAGGGAGGGTTTTAATTTATTTGGATAGGTATATATAGGCCAGCACAACTGTGGTGGTACACCACTGGCCTACTGCAGGGGGCAACCTCTGTACCTGCAGGAGTGTAAGGGGACAGGACAACACCTGGACAGCTGCCAATCAGTCGGCCTGAATGGATTAAGCTCCACTTAGTTGGGTGTCAATCACCCTCCGGAATATAAGCCTGTGTCGACCTCCTGAGGCCTCACACAGAGTTGCTGCACCCACAGCCAGCCTGGATCTGTGGAAGTCTTTGTGGATTAAAGCCTGTTGTACAGTCTTTACCTTGTGTGTGTCTGATTCTGTCTAACAGCGCACCACAACAACATCATGAGCCAAATAGACTGTACACTGCTGCAAAGTTCTATGTTCTATTCAAGAATAAAATGGGATAGAACAAAATATGTAAAGGGACAAAATTCAGGGGAAGGAGCAGCAAAAATAGAGTCAGAAAGTGAAACTGGAGCTGCTGGAAGAAAGAGCTTCAAAGGACATTAACACAAAATCTATGAACATCGTTAGTAAGTCACAAAAATCTGTAGAACATTGTTAGGTCTGTCATATAAGTCACGTGAACACATTTCGGAGATCTGCAGACACAGTAAAACACGATCTCTTTTTCCTCAAACCTCGAGGAAGGGCTCAGACCTAAAACGTTGGCTATACTGTACATCTTTACCTCCCATGCACACTGTGAGACCTGCTGAGTTCCTCCAGCATTTTTGTGTTTTTACATTGCTACTGCACTTTGGCACCACCAATGAACCCTTTATTGTGAAAGGGCAATGCAGATCGATAGAGTGCTTCTAAGGGTATGAACAAAAGCTATTTCATCTTCCATTTCATTGTTATGTACAGCAGCAGCAGACTCCACCACAGATTTCAACTCTGCCTCGCCCTCTACGCCACCTCCCACAGAAGCACATTTAATGAATTGGCAGGAACCATGAGACAGGCAGGGTAACAACCAAGTTGCCAGCTCTCATCTCACTTACAAGCTCGTGCTTCCAGTTAACAATCAATGGCCGGACATGTGTCATGCCAGCGTGATGTGACGGTGCATGCCAGAGCAACCAGTCTCATCCGATGCGCTTCATGAACAGCAGGTCACCACTTAGCCACTGCAAGAGCACATGTTCCTTGTCAGACAGGACTGATTTAAATCTTAGGCAACATCTCATCAACAGTAATGCTGCAGGTAAATCAGTGCAACTAGCAAGTCTCGAGGAGTACGTGATATTACTGGCCCAACTTTTGCAGGGCACTGGATTGAACTGATTTGTTTATTTATTGTCACGTGTATCAAGATACAGTGACAAACTTTGCTTTGCATCCTTTCCAGGCCAATCAATGCTGCAGAGCAGTGGTTTTTAAACGTTATATTTCCACTCACATACCACCGTTAAGTAATCCCCCTTACTAATCACAGAATACTTATGGCAGAAGGATTACTTACGGTGGTATGTGAGTGGAAAGAAAAAGGTTGAAAACCACTGTTTTTATCGTACCTAATTGACTCATTATGTACACTGTTTCATAACTCCAAAGGAAATGGGCCGATGACAATTTTTCTCAAGCAAAATATTTCAGTAACAATTGGGTCTAGAGCAGTAATTCTCAACCTTCCCTTCCCACTCACATCCCACCTTAAGTAATCCCTTACTAATCACAGAGCATAGGGATTACTTAAGGTGGTATGTATGTGGAAAGTAAATGTTTGAAAACCACTACTGTAGAGCATTGGATTGGAGGTCGATCCACAGCGGTAGAGTGGATCACTGGGGTCTCCCTACCCCCATCGACGTGATCTACTTGATCGTGGTCTGAGGAAGGCATGCAAAATCATTGAGGACTCCTATCACCCAGCCTGCAAGATTTTTCCGCTACTTCTGTTGGGCAAGAGATACAGGAGGATCAGAGCCAGCACCACCAGGCTGAGGAACAGCTTCTTCCCACAAACAGTGAGACTATTTAATAATAAAATTCATTTATTCTAATAATTGTATTTTCATACAGTGCATATGTGTTATGTTTGCATGTTTTTGTACCTTCAGTTGAAACAGTGCAAGGGTCATGAATACAAATGAGAAAAAATAAATGACCAGGCAAAATAAGATGCAGAGCTAATCTAATGAAAGTTTTAGAACTAAAATTTGAACTTATTGCCTTGTGTTTTTTGATGCCATGGCGTAGCTGAGACCATTCAGGCTGTCTTCTCTGTACTAGTCCTTTGAAACATCTACCTGCTCTTTCCCACTCCCTACAATTTTCAACCCTATTGAAAATTTATCCAGTTCCTTCATACTGAGCATTTCAAGTCACTGTTCACAGAAGAGATTCCCCTCACCTCCAGCTCTTTTAACAGAATTTGCCCTTTCTGGATTACAATATCCTCCCTGCCTGGTCAAAACCATTCAGACTTTTGGATCTCTTCACTAAATCACCTCTTTACACTCCTTGTCCTTTGGAGGACAATATCAGCTTCTGTCCCCACATTCCTAGCACCATCCTCATATATCTCCTTTGCGAACCAGCACCCAGGCGTCAGATCACCCCGGGGATAAACTGCCTAAGGAGGTAGTATCATTGCCGATTCGTTTTGAATCGACGTACTGGTTTGCCCAATGTGAAAGGGACAGGGGGTATGCAGGATGTCACCGCTGGAGGATAGGCACCCCTTTGCTCTGGGATGCCAGGTGGTGAGTGTGAAAGGATGCAAAGAACTGATTAACTGGTCCAATGTGAATGGCAAAAAACATTATTTTGAACTGGTTCGTTGAACTGCCAATTTACTGTTTAGATGATGTGAAAAGGGCTATTTTCTCAGAGCAGAGGCGGCTGAGGGGGAAATAAGTGAAGCATACAAAATAATGAGGAAATGCATAGGATAAACAGTGAGAAACTCTTCTCCTCAGCAAAGGTGTCAAAATGACCACCAGACACAGGTTGAAGGCAAAGAATGGAATTTTTAATATTTTTAAAATTTAAATCTTTAAAAATTGACACACAGCATGGTAACAGGCCTTTCTGGCCACGAGCCTATGTCGCCCAATTAACCTACAACCCGGCACATATTGAAGAGTGGGAGGAAACTCATGCAGGCATGGGGAGAATGTACAAACTCCTTACAGACAGTGCCAGATTCAACACTTGGGTCTCTGGCACTGTAATAGTGTTGGACTAGCGGCTACATTAACCATGCCACCCCACATTTGAGGAACTTTATCTTTTAATGACTAATTTGGAATCTGGAACACACTGCCTGAGAGATGGTTGAGGCAGATACTCTCACAACCTTTAATGAGCACTTAGATGAGCACGAAACACTGACATGGAAGGCCATGGGCTACGTACTGGGAAATGGGATTGATATAGATAGGCTCTTGATGGTTAACGTGACCATGGTGAGCCGGAGGGCCTGTTTCCATGCTGTATGACTCAACTCGCACTAATGACTACAACTTGCCAATCAATCTTCAGGCACCAATCCTCTGCCACAACAGAGCCATTACATTTCAAAGAGATAAAATCTGAACCAGGTCCCTCAACAGGAATGTATTATCCAGTCAGGTGTTAATTAAATTGTCAACAGCAGCAAAGAATGGCACATCAATATCTGAGAGATTACAGATTCCCAACACCCCCACACCTCCAAGCCCAACTCCCCCTCCCAGACAATCTGCATCACAAAACACCGAGGGAACAGAAGAATCAGCTCTCCGCAGGCCACTACAGGCGCCTTGTAGGAAAGTGCAAATGTTCCAGCTCCTTTGTAAAAGATTTGCTGCTTGTAAACTGAGGAACAGATGAACTTTGCAAACATGCTGCCTTTTGCATGTGTGCAAGCTGCTTTCCTCTGACAAATTTATGGAGTTGCTTTTAAAGAAACAAAGGGAACAGGCAGAGCAAACCAAAGCCTGTGGAGCATTAAAGGCTTTACACCCAGTTCTGGAACTAATGAAGCAGCACAATGAGTCCGGGTGGTTGATTTAGTGTGAGGACCTCATATTTTACTTCTTTCTGATTAGTCTTCCATCCTCTTCAATTGTTTTCAAGACACTTTACTCTTGCCTTTTGTTCTGCATACAGCTGGCTTCTTGACCTCACTGTCAGCTTCATCTCAGTCAACACCTGTTCAGAAAGTCATGGTTCATGGGCCAGATTAGAGCACAACCTGAGCAGATGCTCATTGCGTCTCCTGGCTAGGACTACTGCCGTTCGGACAATGCATTCTAAACAAATCCACATCATCATAAAAGGTCTTGAGGTGTGAACATAGGGATTGGATTTCCCCATGCGATCTCAGTCAATGCATCCTCTTAACTAAGGGTATGATACAAAAATGGGTGACCTGGCCATCAACCGCATTAATGTTGGGGTTGGCGGCTGTCCTGTGAACTGTGGATCTCAGTCCTGCGGTCTGTTCTTTGGAAGTCACCCACAGTTTTGGGACCTGTACCATAACTTGTGTGTCAGCTATCACATTCATGCTAGATCACTAGATGCAGTGCATCTAAAATTTCATGCCCTTAGAACCATAGATCACTTTGGCTTGGCTTCGCGGACGAAGATTTATGGAGGGGGTAAATGTCCACGTCAGCTGCAGACTTGATTGTGGCTGACAAGTCCGATGCGGGACAGGCAGACACGGTTGCAGCGGTTCCAGGGGAAAATTGGTTGGTTGGGGTTGGGTGTTGGGTTGTTCCTCCTTAGTCTTTTGTCAGTGAGGTGGGCTCTGCGGTCTTCTTCAAAGGAGGTTGCTGCCCGCCGAACTGTGAGGTGCCAAGATGCACGGTTTGAGGCGATATCAGCCCACTGGCGGTGGTCAATGTGGCAGGCACCAAGAGATTTCTTTAGGCAGTCCTTGTACCTCTTCTTTGGTGTACCTCTGTCACGGTGGCCAGTGGAGAGCTCGCCATATAACACGATCTTGGGAAGGCGATGGTCCTCCATTCTGGAGACGTGACCCACCCAGCGCAGCTGGATCTTCAGCAGCGTAGACTCGATGCTGTCGGCCTCTGCCATCTCGAGTACTTCGATGTTAGGGATGAAGGCGCTCCAATGAATGTTGAGGATGGAGCGGAGACAATGCTGGTGGAAGCGTTCTAGGAGCCGTAGGTGATGCCGGTAGAAGACCCAAGATTTGGAGCCGAACAGGAGTGTGGGTATGACAACGGCTCTGTATATGCTTATCTTTCTGAGGTTTTTCAGTTGGTTGTTTTTCCAGACTCTTTTGTGTAGTCTTCCAAAGGCGCTATTTGCCTTGGCGAGTCTGTTGTCTATCTCGTTGTCGATCCTTGCATCTGATGAAATGGTGCAGCCGAGATAGATAAACTGGTTGACCATTTTGAGTTTTGTGTGCCCAATGGAGATGTGGGGGGGCTGGTAGTCATGGTGGGGAGCTGGCTGATGGAGGACCTCAGTCTTCTTCAGGCTGACTTCCAGGCCAAACATTTTGGCAGTTTTCGCAAAACAGGACGTCAAGCGCTGAAGAGCTGGCTCTGAATGGGCAACTAAAGCGGCATCGTCTGCAAAGAGTAGTTCACGGACAAGTTTCTCTTGTGTCTTGGTGTGAGCTTGCAGGCGCCTCAGATTGAAGAGACTGCCATCCGTGCGGTACCAGATGTAAACAGCGTCTTCATTGTTGAGGTCTTTCATGGCTTGGTTCAGCATCATGCTGAAGAAGATTGAAAAGAGGGTTGGTGCGAGAACACAGCCTTGCTTCACGCCATTGTTAATGGAGAAGGGTTCAGAGAGCTCATTGCTGTATCTGACCCGACCTTGTTGGTTTTCGTGCAGTTGGATAAATCTTCGCTAGGATTCTCCTAAATAGAATAATACCTAGTGTCGCCGAGAATGTTCTCCCAGAATCACAGTGCGACTTTCGCGCAAACAGAGGAACTACTGACATGGTCTTTGCCCTCAGACAGCTCCAAGAAAAGTGCAGAGAACAAAACAAAGGACTCTACATCACCTTTGTTGACCTCACCAAAGCCTTCGACACCGTGAGCAGGAAAGGGCTTTGGCAAATACTAGAGCGCATCGAATGCCCCCCAAAGTTCCTCAACATGGATAGATCACTACAGAACAGAAAACAGGCCATTTGGCCCTTCTAGTCTATGCTGAAAAACGTACCACTGACCTGCACCCATTCCATAACCTTCAGACTTCTCCCCTCCATGCATCCATCCAGTTTATTTTTAAAACTTAAGAGTGAGCCCGCATTTGCCACATAAGATGGCAACTTGTTCCACACTCTCCTAATGTTCCCCCTAAACCTTCCCCTTTCACCCTAAAGCTATGTCCTAAGTGGAAAGAGCCTACTCGCATTTCCTCTGTCTATATCTCTCATAATTTTGTAAACTTCTATCAAATCTCCCCTCATTCTTCTTCGCTCCAAGGAGTAAAGTCCTTACCTGTTTAATCTTTCCCTGTAACTCAACTCCCGAAGACCTGGCAACATTCTAGTAAATCTTCTCTGTACTCTTTCAACCTTACTGATATCCTTCCTGTAGTTTGGCAACCAGAACTGTGCACAATACTCCAAATTTGACCTTGTTTGCAAAGATTTCCTCATCTCTCATGATCTCTGGAATTTAAAAAATATAAATGTATCTGCTCAGTCCTTCTGCATGGTCCCAAACTGAATTTCTGCCACCTATTTATCTTTAAATCCTGTCTGATTGACTAAGTTTTTGGTTACCCTACAATTATTTATGTGGCTTCGTCCCTTAATCCTGTGACACTTTGCTATGTTAAATGCACTCTATAAATTATTCTGCCGTGGTTTTATTTGTGTGTTATAGAATTAAAGGGATAGTTAGAGAAGCATCAAATGGTGTTGGTTAAAGAAGAAAACCTGAAGATGCAGGGATCTTGTGCAGTGCATTCATGTGCTGGAGAAACTCAGCAGATCACACAGCATCCATAGGAAGCAAAAGGCAGTCAATGTTTCAGGACTGAGCCCTTCATCAGGAGTGCTGAGAATGTCCAGCTCCTTATTCAGTCGCCTGCTGGATATTCTCAGCACTCCTCAAGGAGAGCTCAGGCCCAAAGCATCAACTGCCCTTGGCTTCCTGTGCATGCCGCATGACCTTCTGAGTTTCTCCGGGACTTTTGCATACTGCGGCAAAGGTTCTGAAGGTATTATAGAAGTGGGCGTTCGATATAACTACAGATGCAAGAAATCCAAAATAAAAACAGAAAATGCAGAGAACACTCAGAGGTCAGGAAGCATCGGGAAGTGGACGGTTTTGTGGAAGATAAAGTAACATACCAACATACGAGTCCTGCTTTTCCAGGATCTAGAATGTGCACACAAAGCACCAAGGTTCAACTTATTGTCAAGTACACAAGATACACAAAAAACATTCCCTTGTTGGCACTGTAAAGGCAAACAAAGAATCTGCACGTGATCCAGCGCCATTATTAAAACAACGAGAAGTAAGAGAGTCCCTTCAAAGACATCGCGTGGCCGTGGATCTTGCTACCCATTCTGATACAGCCGCCACCCATAACCTCTGCAGTTGCACGACCTCAATTTCTTCTTTATCTATTTAATTATGAACCACCTGATTATCTCATGCATGGCCTGGAGAATGTAAAGTACACCAGACTATTTCACTCAGGCTGGCACCATCATACTGGCAATAGATGGAATTGACTATCAATGAGATGAGGGTTCATCATCCTCTTTTGTGTGTGACAGCTATCAGCTTTGAAATCTATCAGCTATTGTCGGGTGTTATCATTCAACGTGCAGATTCCATGGAGCCTGTCTCTTGAATTGTAAAGACTGCTGCTTTCAATTAAATGCTATGTGGTGGGTACATTCACACAGGCTGCCTGAGATGTTCATTTTATGAAGTGTTGCTGTGAGGAATAGTTTCCAGATTGCTGATTATACAGTTTGACTGAAGTTTGTCTGTCAAGGTCACATCTAGTATGGGCTATGTTTTGTGCCATCATCAAACTCTGTAAGAAAAGCCAAGGGGTCTCCCCATCCTCCCCAGGTTGTTGACCCACAACTTCATTAGCGATAAAAAAAACACACAAGGACAGCTGACACAGAAATCTTAAGCAATCAGTTATGGTTTTTTTTGCATAGCCACGGTGCTTTAGGAAATTATTCTCAATTTCCCAGAATGCAGTCGACGTAAAAAAAAATTGGAGCAGGAATAAGGACTATTCCCGTTCCAACAGTTTACCTCCTCAACTCCTAGTTATTTTCGTGGATTGCCTGCAGTATAAATTGAACTGGATGAATAGGATGTCCAGCCTCCTTAAATACCACACTTCAGGTATTCTGTCTAAACTTGCAGTGTGATACGAAAATTTGGAGTTTTGGTCATTCCTGTGCGAATGGCCACTCCCAGAAGGTAGGGAGACACTCCAGAATGGAAAAATTACGCAGGTACTATGTAAAAAACTTAAATGAGAGATTGGAGGGACACAACAGGTCAGGGAGCATCCTGAAAGAAGGAGTCACCATTTCAGGTCAAGACCGCATCTCGAGACTGATGTGGGAAGGGTGCAGTAGAAGTCCAAAAATTCGGACTGCTCAGAAATTGTATGTCCGAGTTTTTGGATTTTCCAGATTCTCAGGCAGTGCTTTTAAAATTCAAATTTAAGGAGGAATAAAGGAGAAGAACGTAATTTTTTAATAGTTTATTCATTAGCAAATTAGCATGCTTCATTTATAAAAATGGGCAGTTTTAAAGAAAAATAATGTGGCCACTTGTTGCCGCTGAGCATCCGTGGTGCTTGCACATGCACACACGCACAGAAAACCCTGTTCAATTTAGAAAGTTTGAGAGTTTTATAAAAGTCCATATTCTTCGATGGTCCGGATTTTGGCATCCGGATTTTTAGATCTACTGTAGAGAGCAAGAACGGACTACGGGTTGGGGAAGAGCTGGGTACAAAGAAAAGTTGGAGGGACTTAGCTGGTGAAGAAATAAACAGTCAATGCTTAAAGTCTGATCCCAATCTTTCCCAACCCCATAATCTCTGCTCCTTTCCAGCCATCTCCCCCACTTTTTACATTCACTATTTCCCCTTCCGATTTTAGTCTTGAGAAATGGACAGTCTTGACTGTCCATTTCCCTCTATGGCTGATGCCTGTCCTACTGAGTTCTCATTGTTTTGCTATCCATAGGCCTGCTTCAGCATACATAGGCTCTTCTAACCACAGTGCGGTGAAAGCTTGCCACTTTTACATCTCTTCGGCCTCCTCTTCTTCAGATCTTCAGGAATCAATTTATGGAGTTACCAACTTCATCACCTCTCGCCCAGCCACGATGTTAGGCATTCAATGCCACTTGATTTGATGTCCAATCGTGTAGAAAGTGCATTAGCATTATGAGTTTCACTGAGTGCTTTTCGGTGTGGTGTTTCTATGCATTTGAGTATAAATTCCTCCAAAAGGTAGTAGACACAGCCCAGGACATCACAGGCAAAACCATTGAGAACATCTACAGGGAACGCAGCTGTAGGAAAGCAGCAGCATCATCGAAGATCCACACCACCAAGCACATGCACTGTTTTTGCTTCTACCAACAAAAAAGAGGTATCGGTGCCATAAGACACGCACCACCAGGTTCAGGAACAGCTGCTACCCCTCCGCTGTCAGACTCCTCAACAACAAACTCAGTCAGGGACTCATTAAAGGACTCTTACTTTTGCACCTTACTGTTTTTTTAAATTCTCTCTACATTGCACAATTTGTTTACATTTATTCATCTATTTTCATTTCTTTATTTGTTTACATGTGAATGTTATGTACAGTTATTTTTTGAATTACCAATAAAAGGTAAATTCTGCATCGCCTGCAGGTAAGTGAATCTCAGGTTTGTATGTGATTTCAAGTATGCACTCTGACAATAAATCTGAATCTGAACTCAGTGATCCGTATCCTGCTGGCTCGATGAGCTGATACCCTTTGCATTCAGCAATGTGATGTCACATGCTTAAAAGCGAACCAAGCAACTTGCTCGAAGCTCGTGTGCAGAATGACAACCAATGAAGCTTCAAAGGACTATTATCCAATAAATTCTCACTGAAACAACAAAAGGAGGTACAAGGAGAAATGACCAAAACTGTTAACAAGAATTAACACCTTGTTAAAGTAATACTGCCTCGCCTGCAGAAAAAAAGAATCTTCAGGTTGTATGTGATGTCCTTATGTACTCTGACAATAAATCTGAAATCTGAAAGATTTCGAGAGGGGAAAGGTTTAGGGAGAAACCTTGGAGTTTGGAAACTGCAGTCAAGATCACCAACCTTGGAATAAATTTGAGGAAGGACATACTGGCTTTGGAGACGGTCCAGAGGAGGTTTACTAGGTTGATCCCTGGGATGAAGGGGTTGACTGATGATGAAAGATTAAATCGTCTAGGATTGTATTCGCTCGAGTTCAGAAGAATGAGAGGAGATCTTATAGAAACATATAGGATTATGAAGGGTATGGATAGGATAGATGTAGGAAGGTTTTTTGAGCTGGCCGGGGAAACTAAAACGAAAGGACACAGTCTCAAGATTCGGGGGAGTAGATTGGACAGAGATGAGGAAAAAGAGTTTTTCCCAGAGTAGTGAATGTTTGGAATTCTCTAACCAGGGAAGTGGTTGAGGCTGCCTCATTAAACATATTTTAAATTTGGTTAGATAAATTTTTACATGATAATGGAATTAGGGGATATGGGGAGAAGGCAGGTAGGTGGAATTAGGTCATAAATTAGATCAGCCATGATGGTATTGAATGGCGGAGCAGGCTCGATGGGCCATTTTTGGCCTACTCGTGTTCCTACTTCCTATGTTCCTAAATGAATTCTGGGTGATGCAAAATGCCAGATTTACAGGAACATTGAGATCACAGATTCTAGGTTGATAGCTGTCACACACAAAAGAACCCTCGTCTCATTGATAGTCAATTCCATCTATTGCCAGTATGATGGTGCCAGCCTGAGTAAAATAGTCTGGTGTACTTTACATTCTCCAGACCATGCATGAGATAATCAGGTGGTTCATAACTAAATAGATAAAGAAGAAATTGAGGTCGTGCAACTGCAGAGGTTACGGGTGGCGGCTGTATCAGAATGGGAAGCAAGATCCACGGCCACGCAATGTCTTTGAAGGGACTCTCTTACTTCTCGTTTTAATAATGGCGCTGGATCACGTGCAGATTCTTTGTTTGCCTTTACAGTGCCAACAAGGGAATGATTTTTTGTATATCTTGTGTACTTGACAATAAGTCGAACCTTGGAGCTTTGTGTGCACATTCTAGATCCTGGAAGAGCAGGACTCGTATGTTGGTATGTTACTTTATCTTCCACAAAACCGTCCACTTCCCGATGCTTCCTGACCTCTGAGTGTTCTCTGCATTTTCTATTTTTATTTTGGATTTCTTGCATCTGTGGTTATATTGAATGTCCATTTCTATAATACCTTCAGAACCTTTGCTGCAGAATGCAAAAGTCCCGGAGAAACTCAGAAGGACATGCGGCATACACTGGAAGCCAAGGGCAGTTGATGCTTTGGTCCTGAGCTCTCCTTGAGGAATGCTGAGAATATCCAGCAGGCGCCTGAATAAGGAGCTGGATATTATCGGCACTCCTGATAAAGGGCTCAGGCCTGAAACATTGACTGCCTTTTGCTTCCTATGGATGCTGTGTGATCTGTTGAGTTTCTCCAGCACATGAATGCACTGCACAAGATCCCTGCATCTTCAGATTTTCCTCTTTACCCATGAAGGTGCTTTCAATCCCCTTCATAGCCTCCAAACTTCCAGCAAAGGTGTAAGGACATGAAGGGGCTTGAAAACAATGGCAATAATGGCATTCAAAGTCCCATTGGATCATGTGCCACATTGGGACGTTGGGTGAACTGAACTTCACGGGAGATTGGATGAAGTGGACACTGTTAAAGGAGATAGAAGTGGTAAAAGCTGCAGATTGGCGGCAGCACTGCAGATTGTTATGAAGTATAGCTACCTGTGTGACCCTGTATTGTATGGTGCTGGTAGAAGATCCAGAGTCCACACCCAGAATTTTCTCCTGACTTTCCTCCATCAGATGCTCATTTAGAGACTTCCAACATTTGCTACTTTGTAAAAAATATTTATTTCAACCAAAACCAATCTGGGTTGGTTATTTCATGCTCCTTCTTCCACTCTCTCTCCCATGATTCAAAGGTGCCAAAAGGCGAGACTATTTGAGATGAACAAATTGCGGGAGTCAAGTTTTTTCCATTATGAGCCTTGCAGAAACAGATTAAACTGCGTGGGTTACTCATTATCCCTAACGCCTCCGGGCAACAGAGCAGGTAAATTCAACCTTCAGGTAATCACAATCTTCCAACTGTAATTCCAAATAATTCCTACAGTTATCTTTCTTATTTGTGCATGAAAAAGTAATTCAGGATCTTAAAGGCATCATGACCCAAATTGTTCCAAACCTCAATGGCAGAATTGTCTCTGATCTAACTGAATATTTTCATTAGCCCTGACCTCTTTCATTCCTCTTCACCCCATTTCAGTGTCAAGAATCCTTCAGGGCAGCCTGAATGAGCAGAATACTCCTGCAGCAATCATCAAGGATCCACACCGCCGACCACACACTCTGTTCTCACTGCTACCATCAGGAAAGAGGTATTGATGCCACAAAACTCACACCACCAGGTTCAGGAATAGTTGCCACCCTTCCACCATCAGACTCTTCAACAACAAACAATCAGGGGACTCATTTAAGGACTCTTCCTTTTGCCCTTTATTGATTTGTTTTCTTTCTCTGTATTGCAGTCAGTTGTTTACATTTCTTTATTTCTTTACGTTAAGTACAGTTTTTTTGAACGACCAGTAAGTGGTAATTTTGCTTCGTGCAGGAAAAAAAGAATCTCAGAGTTGTATGTGATTTCATGTGTGTACTCTGACAATAAATCTGAGCTTTGAACTTTGATGTCAAAATGAGCAGCAAATTTACACATTTACCTAGTATCTGCCTGTCTTTGTGCTGCAGGAGGAAACTTGAGCATCCGGGGAGAAATCTACATGGTTACAGGAAGAACGAGCAAACTGCACCCAAACAGCCCCTGAGGTCTGGATTGAACCAGGCTCACTGCTACTGCAAGTCCTCAGTTCTGCTAGCTGTGCTGTCCCCTGGATCTCATGGACTCTACAGCAAACCATCTGGATGAAAAATTGCCCGAGAATTAAACAGAGCGACATTTTTCTTCTGATTAGATATTAATTCTACGTTGTACACAGTTTTTTTTGAACTATCAATAAGTAGTAATTCTGTCTCCCAAGGTTGTATATGTGTACACTGACAATAAATCTGAAATATGATGTAAGTGAAAAACTGGCTGTTTGATTGGCAGCTAAGAGTTATGTAATAGAGCAATGAAGATTCTACTGGCCTGCATGATGAATATGTGTTGGGCAACCAATGGTTCAATGGCGGGACAGAGGAGGTGAGTGGTCAAACCTCAGGATGATCTCAGATTATTGTTGCTTTCCCTCTTTACTGTGATGACACACATTCAGTGGTGATGAAGAGGGCAGATATTATGTCAAACTATTCTTTGACACACCAATTACCTGTTAGATTTGAAGTGTAATCAGCCTGAGAGCATTATCACTCAGGGATTACTGTATCCCTTAAACTGTCATGTTTCTTCAGTGTTAATTATTAATACAAGCTACAAATAAATTAACAGATTGTTTACAGGATCCTGAGCTTGCAAGAGTCCCTGCTGAAGAAATGCATAATTTACTACATTGAACGTTTAGCCCGTACAACATAGGATGTGATTCAGGCATCAAATCTGCTGTCTCCCTCTTCTCCCACAGCCACGCTCTGCTCAACACTGAACTCTCTCCATCAAAACAATTACAGAAAACTTTGGTTCTGCTTCACCTATTTCCTATCCCAAAAACAGAAAGTCAACTTATTCATCCAATAATAAAGAGTGGTGTCCTGTAAAGAAAAGATTGCTTCAGCATGAAGAGTCTAATACAGTAATCTTAAAGGAATGCACAGTGAATCAGCTTTTGGCCTGAGTCAGCACAGTGAATGAGTAATTACTAAGTCCCAGACCCTTACCCTTTTCCATTTAGCTCTGAAAATGTCATACTTTTCATCCAATTCTTTTTAGAATGTTATCATCTCTTCATTTTGCTACAACTTCCTTTCCTATCCACTGAAATCTGCTTCCTGATTGGTTGTCCAACAAACTGAATCAGGGACTTGCCCTTTATTGATATTTTCTCTCTCGCTGTATTGCACGATCAGTTTGTTTAACATTTGTTTATTTGTTTACATATGTACATTGAGTAGCAGTTTTTTTGGTACCACCAATAAGTGGTAATTTTGCCTGGCTCGAAGGTTGTTCTGTATTCTGACAATAAAATCTGAAATCAATGAAAATATTTTCTTTCTCTTCACTTTGTCAAAACTCTTCAGCATTTTTTTGAGCACCTCAAGATCAATCAGATCTTGTCACTGTTCCTTACAGCTCTACCAAACTCGGAACTAGACTATCTGACTCCTTCCACTGTAAGCACAGATCATCGACATCAGGGGCAGGACAATGTCTGCCTCAGTTGCACTGCCTCCTACTCTTTATCAACCTTTGCCCATCAATAATAATCAATCAGGGGAGGACAGCAGAGATTGCACAAGGCTTCATCCTCCCCACAAGGACAAGGTGGAAATTTTAAAAAAACACAACACAGCTTCATTTTCTCAGGTGTTTTCAGTGAGGAAAGTTCCTTCAGCAGATCACATGTGCCATTTGGCACAATGACAGCTCTTGATTGGAACTGTTTTATTTCTGTACATCCACAGGCTAGGAATAATTAACATGGATCTGTTTAACCACCCATCTGATCTCAACAGGAGTATCCTGCTCCCCCACTCCCGTGATCTGCATATATTAACACAATGGTCCTCTGAGCCATCCTGTTACCTGCACCTCATCCTCTCCCACCCCTTGTTTCCTGCGCTTGGCTGGATTCTTTGCTTACCAGTGTCTTGTAATCTATCTGCTGTCTGATGAGTTTGTCCTCGCTCAGAGAGTAGCGTGCCTCGCCTGTAATTGAGTCGATCGGCCCCTTCTCCATCTGCTGCTTGATGGCACAGAAAAGCATGTACAATGGCTCGCCTGCACACTCCTGATCAGCACAACGCACACAAGAGAGATGGGCATTAGCACAGTTGTATGTACAGATAAATTCCTCCCACCCTTCAAAACATATGGGGGTGTAACTGGGCAGCACGGGCTTGTGGGCCGAAAGGGCTTGTTACTGTGCTGTATGTCTACATTTTTTAATATAAATTAAAATCCATAAGACAGAGGTTGTAAGGTTAAGAAATAGGCCCCATTTAGAACAAAAACTAGGATTTGTCAATCGGTTCATTGATGTATCTCTGAAGTTAAAATAACGTTTTCATTTTGGCACTGAGCAAAATCTTCAGACTGCCACATCCATAGTGAGGACAGAATATTTAGTATCCTTACCTTAAGGAATTTGTACAAAAGAAATGTAAACCAGTTGGTCAGCATCTTTTCGGCCACAGATTCAGTTCTAAAATGAAAAACAAGAAAGAAACTAAGAAAGATTTAAAATTTCGTGGTGCAATTGTTCATATTTAACAGAGATGCACATTTAAGGTGTTCTTCTTCACTGACTCAGACAGACCCTGAGGGAATTAGGGAGAAATAGATGTATAATAACTTGCATTTAAATTTGAATCCAACAAGCCATTTGGCCCAACTCCTCCATGCCGACCATATTCTCTACCAGAGCTTGTCCCGTTTGCCCATATTTGGCCTATATCCCTCCAAACCTTTCCTATCCATGTACTTTTCTAAATATCTTTTAAATGTTTCCATTTTTGTAGCTTTAAAATAACTTAATCTCCTAAAGAGAATGTAATCAATAAAATTTGGCAAAAAATACTTGGGTATATTTGAACAATGATCAAAACTAAATCAGAGGTAGATTTGAAAGTTTGAACAGCAAAGTATTGCCTGAACACGGTCTCTACTGTCGGGTTGGAAGCCATGCTCCCAAATTGAACACAGATAACTTCCACTAATGACAAACTACTCTGATTTCATCATGTGAAAGGTTTTCCTATGACTGATTGAGAGAAAAATAATGGCCCCTTTCACACTTGAGTCCCACTAAATCAGCCGTTCAGTGACCCAGAATAGTAATGGAGGTTCGGCTTTTCACACTTGACCACTCCTTACTGGGGGAATGAACCCTTTCACATTTGTAAGGAGTCTTCCCTGGGGTTAGGAATGTTCTACCTTCTACCAGTGATGTCATGACGCATCGAGCGATGGTGGACCTGCCCTGAATCCTGATCAATGTATGACCTTATATATGAACAAAATTAATCATTATAACATAATTAACTTTTATGTATAGCACAGTATGAGTCCTTCAGCCCCTGTTGTTGTTGTGCCAACCTAAATAAACCTTTATAAGGGATCATGGGAAAGTGCTAGCAATAAATAGCAATAGCGGACAATTTTTAAACAGCGTGGGAAAGTTGGTAGCGCTATATAGAAATACCATGGGAGAAAGCAATGGTGGACCTGCTCTCCCAAATTTCAGTACAGCAAAGGAAGGGCTGTATGCACAGCTACATGCATAGAGCACTCATGGAGAGGTTTCTCTGCCATATGGCATTCTGGGAAGTTAGGTCCAGCATCGATTTTTTTCCGCAGTCTTTATAAATTGTGCATTATAGCGTTACCAACTTTTCTACACTGTTTAAAAATTGTCGGCTATTGCTATTTATTGATATTTATTTCCTCTCTCTCTCTCCCGCTGCGATTTCTCTATGGCAAAGTTTATACCTTCATTTTAATATTTTCTTCCTTCACATTCCCGGGCTTAATAAAAAAATTTGGGTCATTTCAATCCTACAATTGCCACAATTCACACTTGCCTGATTGTACTAGGGGTCGAGGTCGTCAATCCACAGCATGAGATAATGTCATCTGACACTGGCATTGAGATTTTCCTTTCACACTAGATACTTTAAAGCCAATTAGCCGTTAATTCCTGGAATTATTTGCAAGTGTGAAAGAGGCCATTGACTGGGACAATAATTTTGCTGGGAGGTCTGTATTACACTCATATACTTCAGCCCACTATTGGGTTATATGCTTGGAGCCCAATTGCACCTGACTGCGTATGGATACAGAATGGGTTTGTTTGGGTGTACACTCAGATAAAATAAAAATACAATGCTGGAGAAACCCTGCAGGTCAAACAATGTACTTTATATTGCAAGGATAAAGATACAAAACCATCCAAACCTTTTCCTATCCATGTACTTTTCTAAATATCTTTTAAATGTTTCCATTTAAGGGTTCAAGCCTGAAACACTGGTTTTGTATCTTTATCTTTGCCACATAAAGTACACTGTTTAACCTGCTGAGTTTCTTCAGTGTTGTGTTTTTACTTCAATTACGGAGTCTGCAGTCTTTCGTGTTTCACTGAGATAAAATACACTGGTTTATATTAGAATATCCTGTATCAACACTTTATTCAGTTCTGGAAGGTCTGCTTTGTTGTGAAGACCATGCTTGAGATCATTTATAGATAGAACAATGGTGAGGTTGGATATGGAACAGATTATAAGGACTCCAATTTAGGTCAGGTTCAGAGTGAACAAGGTCAGATTAGATTTGAACAAATCTCTACTTCAGCTACCTCATCCTCAAACTCACAGATTCAATCCTCTCTCTCTCTCTAGACATTGTGTTTCTGCACAAAAGCCATTTGCAGATTTATTGTCACATGTACCAAGATGTTTTTTGAGCAGTCCATCGCATGGATAGTACATCAAATAGGATACTGAGAGAAATCAGTTGGTACAGAACAAAGGTAACATAATTTTACTACTTTGAGATTCATTCAAGAGCCTGATAATGGCAGAAAAGAAAAGAAATTGTCCTTGAATCTGGTTGGTGTGTGACATCACATTCGTGAATCTTCTTCCTGATAGGAGGGGGTGGGGGGGGGGGGGTGAAGAGAGTGTCGCCAAATGTGAGATGAGTCTTTTAATATGTTGGCTGCTTGTCCAAGGCAGAGGGAACTATAAACCGAGTCAATGGAGGGAGGAAGGGAGTGGGTTTCTGTGATGAACTGAGCCATGTTCACAACTCTCTGCATTTTCTTGTGGTCTTGGGTGGTAATAATTCCCGTACCACACCGTAATGTGCCTCGAGAGGATACGTTCAAGCGTGCATCAGTAGAAGTTGTTAAGGGATGCAGGTGACATGGCAAATGACCTCAGGAATCTGAAAAAGTAGATACCCTAGTGCACCTTCTTGGCCACTGTGTTGATGTAGGTGGATCAGGACAGGTCATAAGGGGTGGGAGCCCACTTCAACCACAAACTTTGAATTTCCCATTAATTTCCAGCACCTTGGAGAAAACTGTAAGAAAACCAAGTACAAGTCTCTTGCTGCTGTGCCAGATGATTCTGACTGATAAGGATGGAGAACCAATAAAGTTTAGGGGTTCTTGTACCCTGAGATGTTTCACTCCTCAACCCCATCCCCAAGCAGTATGCACAGAAACTAGGGAATCTGATGAGCTGAAAGCTCAAAAACTGCTCATGAAGTGACATTGAAGGTCTCCTATTTTTTTTCCAAGAGTGTCTGCTTTTAATACTGCTGCTAAATTTAGGAAAATACAGGAAGAGGCCTTTGTACTCATTAAGCTTATTCTTTCATCAAAGCATCTACGGACTTTCGTGTTTCACTTCATTTCATTCAATGGGATCAAGGACAATTTGAAACCTACTGTAAAAATGAGTGCATAATTTACTCCCCTTTTTGGGATTAATTTTAGAAAACCACTTTTTTAGGTTTAAAACCTATTTGACCCTTTCCATGAAGTGAGAAAATGATAAAGAAAAAGCATAAATTCAAGTTTGGAAATCCTATTAATTCCATTGATAAAGTATTGTGCTATGTTTTACAATTTTGTTGGTTTAAATTTAGTAAAATATGAACAAAGTAAAAAATAATGACATCAACATTCAAAAGAAGTGTTAAATTCAAATAATCCTAATCTGAGCAAAAGCTTGCATTGATATATGAGTGATTCTTGTTTTTTTTTTAGGTGTTTCTAAATATACCCAGAAAGTCAACAATCTATGCACCAGTTTTTACGTCATGCCTTTAACCTTTGCTTAATATCAATCTCAAGCTAAAATTAACAAGAGAGGTAGTATCAACTACCATTTATGGAAGTTTTACCTCTTTATCTGAAAATAAGTTTCTTAGAGCATTGCTCCAAGTCAATCAGGTAACAGACTGTTGTTTAACAATGGCAGGTATTTTAAACATTGCATCTCACTATGTTTTATTCTGGTGCCACAGTGAAGCTCTGTTAACCTGCCATGTCTCCTTAAGGTGATGAATTGTCTGTATTAAATGTCCTTGTGTTAATTACAGGTTAATTACTGTGGGCAAAGGAAGGTGTCAGGTGCTTTCAATTTTCAGCTTCAGTTTAATCTGTAAACTTTCTTCAACACACTTTGTTAAACTCCAGTCCAACGTGAATGAATTTTACATGTTCCATATATGTTTAACAATGTAACTCCCACTTTTTCAAATAGGGAAGCAGATAATTACTATGGAGAGAGAGAAAGAGAGGGAGAGAGGAAATACGGAGTGGGGCGGGGGAGAGAGAAAGAAAAAACTGCAGATGCTGTAAATCTTAAATAAAAGCAGAAAATGCTGAAAGCACTCAACAATGCAGGGTCTCAGACCCGAAGCATTAAGACAGATGTTGCCTGGCCTGCTGAGAATTTCCATTTTCTGTTTTGACCCAGGAGAGGTTGAAACTGCAGACGGAGAGAGACGGAAAAGGAGGAGAGGGTTAGAATGAAAGAGCGCAAGCCAGAGAGACAGGCAGATGGGCAGGCTGACAGACGGTGAGCGGTAAAGACAAAGAGTGAGGCGTCGAGATAACAGCGAAACAGCTACAGATGCTGAGAATAAGCCAACAGACTGTATATATTTTCTGCTGGTCTACTGAATTTACTGTGTTAAAGACCAAGCAGTCCAAAACTTGACCCACTGAGCAGAACCTTGTGAAGACCTTAATGGTTAACCATATATTCAGCTCACTGTTGAGTGAGATTCCTTTAGGTTTGTAAACAGTAATACATAATCAACTTGTGCTCTTCACTGAACGATCTCAACAGTGGAATCATCTTTATGACACACGATTGGCACCATGTTCTTGGAACGTTCCTAATTACATGAAGTACTAACAATATAATTTTAATCTTCTTGAAGCCTGACCTGTGCAATTACATCCTGTCACAATCCCCAGCAGTTGGTGCAAGTCATCCTGTTGCAAGTGTGACTTCCAATTAAAATATGGAAAGAATTGAATTTTAATGTAGTCACACAGAAGAGCCAGCCTTACACTATTAATTAAATCTTGCTTATTTGATTGCTGTTAACTGTTCATTATCTCTTACCTTTCGAGGGGAGGGGAAGGAGGAGGGGAGAAAGAGAACGGAAAAGGGTGTAATTTAAATCAATACATAAACTTACATCTCTTAATCAAAAATAATATTTTTAAAATTAGATTCAATCATTTTTTTGGGGGGGCGTCTGCCTACATTTTGCACATACCTTGATGAAGGGCTCAGGCCTGAAACCTTGGTATCGTATCTTTATCTTTGCTACATAAAGTGCACTGAAATTTCATATATATATATAAAATATATAAAGTATTTTGAGTTACCTTGTTTTTTTGCTTATTCTTTGCTTATTCCTTGAAGAAGGTCTCAGGCCCAAAACATCAGCAATACAGTATATCTTTGTCTCCTATGGACACTGAAAGACCAGCTGAGTTCCTCCAGCATTTCAGTATGTTTTTACTACGATCACAACATCTGCAGACTTTCATGTTTGATCTGCTGAGTTTCCCCAGCTTTATGTTTTTACTCCAATAACTCATTTCCTTTCAGAAGTGGTTCTCAACATTTCACCCACAGACTACCTCAAGTACTTACTTACTTTAAAGTAAGTACTTTACTTAGCACAGACCACCCATGATTCTCTAGTCTTAGATACCTCTGACTACCTACCTCATCAATTACTCTCATAACTTTGTCTACCTCTCTCACTTTAAAGAAAATAAACCCGGCCTCTCCTGTCTCTCCACCATTCCCGGCAACATCCTGGAGATTCCAGGCAACATCCTGGAGATTCCAGGCAACATCCTGGAGAAAGTTCTCTACATCCCCCACAGTGAAATCACGCCCTTCCCTGGCTTGCAAGTTAAAACTATACACAGTATTCCAAATGTGGCCTAAATCAATGTTTTACGAAGTATTACCATGCCCTCCCTGTTCTCATGTCTATTCCCTGGTTAGTAAATAGAATGACCTTGTTTGCCTACTTCACTGCCTTATCTACCTGCGCTCCCACCCCTGAGGTCCCTATGATCCTCTGTACAACCTAGGTTTTGTTGTAGTTTAGGCAAGTGAGCTGACAAAAAGACAGAATGTCCCAAGAACTTGGGGAGGAACATGCCAGCCTAAATTCTAGTGTGCGGTAGCACAGGGATCAAGTGCCTGGCATCCTGAGCCCTCACCCCTGGTTTCTTGACACCTCTGCCTGAACCCGGAGCAGGAAGTTCTTTACAACACATGACCATGAAGGTCCCAGGCCAATCAGCTTATGCTTCTAGTATCGCAGTTTCTTTTTATTTTTTCCTCCCTCTTGTTTCAGCCACATTCTCCTGTCTCTTACTCCCAAGTGTGATTATCTTGCTTCCAGTTAAATGTTTATTCATGCAGAAAGAATTCAAATCCACTGTCCGGACTGCTTTGTTTGGTAATGTTTAATTAAGTGTTTGAACAGCCATTTGTAGCTGCATTTACAGAAATTGCATTCTGTTACTGGATTCCTTATGGATTTATCTTGTTGTAGGATGCATTAATATTGGAGTTAAGTAGTTATTGCTTAAATGTATATTGCAGTACTGTTACCAATAAGGCTGTACGTCAGTCTCTTCATCTCCATATTACTGGATCAAAATGTACGTTCTAAATCAACAATAAGTGGAGTTGTTCAAGTGAACCGGTACGGACTTGAAGGGCCGACATGGCCTGTTTCCGTGCTGTAAACGGTTACATGGTTACTCTCACGCTGCTTAAAGAAGATGTCCATGCTATTTCCCTCAACTACCATGTTAGACCACATGGTGACCCTCGAATAATTTGTGCTGCAAGTTCTGCTCTCATCTTCAAGTGGAAACATACTTTTTCCATCAAACCATTTCATAATCTTAGAAACCTCCCCAGACTTTCCCTTTAGAATGCAAAGTGGAGGACTTCTGAAAGACTGTGGGATTGATGGATTAACAATTCCTTCCTCCCTTCCCCACAGATGCTGCTCAACCTGCTGAGTTCTTTCAACAGTTTTCTTTTGCTCCCAATTCCAAGATCTGTAGTCTCCTGTCTCCAGCCTAACCTGCTCGCATTCCCTTATGATATAACACACCAAATCTTTTCAATATTTTCTGAACAATACAACCTTTCAATCTGTAATCAATTGAAAATCCTTCTTCTGTTCTTCCTGGTACTTTCAAATATTGTTTACAGTCTGCAGCACACCAACCACGGTCCGACTAGTTTCGGGGCTGAGCCCTTCATCATGGTATGAGCAGAAAGCAGGCAGGCACCTGAAGAAATAGATGGGGGGGAGAAGGACGCAGGCTGCATAGGCTTGAATGCATTAAATTCACTGAGGGTAGAGTGAAGGTGGCTGGAAAGAATTTCGATGGAATGTGAACTTAAGAGATGAATACATCAGTGAAGATGGACTGAAGCAGAATAAAACTGGGCAACATGGTGAAGCCAAACTCAATGTGTTCAAAGACACCAACAAGATGAACCATCAGGTTTACTCTCAGGGGTGCCAGGGAAATGAAAGGAGCCCATGACTGGGAAAGAAGGCTGAGGATAAAAATACAAAACACAATGCTGGAGAAACCCAGCAGGTCAAACAGTGTACTTTACATAGCAAAGTCAAAGACACATAACCAAAGTTTCAGGCTTGAGCCCTTCATCAAGATAGGAACAAAATGTAGGCAGGTGCCCGAACAGAATGGTGGGGAGAGAGGAACAGGTGGAGAAGCACAGTCTCACAGATGATAAGGGAGGGAGGGCACATCAGCAAGCAAGGGGTGGGGGGATGACTCTGTGAATAGATGGAAGGGGGTGGAGAGCTGGAGGAAAGAAGACAGAGGGTTAGGGAAGAAAGGGAGAACAGGTAGTGGGCTAGCAGAAACCGGAGACGTCGATGTTAATGCCGTCCGATTGGTGAAGCTGGATGAGAAATGACATCCATGCAAGAATCAGAGACACATCTCTCGTGCACTGCATCACATCAGAGCTGAAAACACCCAGATCACTCAAATGATCAGCAAGGTAAGGTTGTTGCTTTTAGTTAATACTGATCCTTTCATCACTGGGAGTGTTCATCCTATCCCCAGCTGCTTGATTCAGTAGGTCTCCTCTTCCCATTGTCAGGGATTAAAGATACGAGCCAGGCTGTATTGGTGTGGGATCACTGCATTTCGGAAGGTGCCATCCTTCCGATAAGCCTATATGCGGAGCACTAGAGACTACACACGAAACTCTTGCGCATGTATTTGAAACAAGGACATTGTTCCCCACTTCCATCCTTCGTACAATGCTGCCAGATGAAAGGACTCATCCCCAGCTTGCTACATCACAGCAGCAAAAGTCAGAATTCAATCCAGATTTCCAACGTTGTGTGGAGTTTGCACGCTTTCCCCCTGGCTGCGAGTTTCCTCTCGGTGCTTGGTTTTCCTTCCACATCCAAAAGATGTGCAGGCTGGTAGCTTAAATGGGCACTGTCAATTGATCCCAGCGAGTGGTATGTGAGTGGTAGAATTGGCAAATAGTTGAGAGGGATGTGGGGAGATTGAAAGGGCATTAGTGTAAATCAGTGGTTTTCAAACTTTTTTTTCCCCAAACACATACTGCCTTAAGTAATCCCTATGCCATAGGTGCTCTGTGATTAGTAAGGGATTGCTTAAGTTGGTATGTGAGAGGGAAGAAAAAGGTTGTAAACCACTGTTTTAATCATCCCTAATTGACTCGTTATGTGCTCAGTTTCATAACTCCAAAGAAAATAGGCCAATGACAATTTTTCTCAAGTAAAATATTTCAATAACAATTGGGTCTAGAGCAGGGGTCCTGAACCTTTTTTTTTTCCCACTCACATACCACCTTCAGTAATCCCTTATTAATCACAGAGAACCTATGGCATAGGGATTACTGAAGGCATTATGTGAGTGGAAACATTTGGAAAACCACTGGTGTAAATTAATGCTTGAAAGCCAGTCCAGATTTGATTGGCCAAATGGCCAATTTCCATGCTGGATGTCAGTGTGTTGAAAGAATGGCGGTCACCCTAACTACATAGCCAGCCACGCACTGGAAGAAAATGTATTTCACTGCAGTGCCACTGTGTGAAGTGTGAAATGGGTAGAAGGGCACCAGGTGGACACAGCTTTGTTCTACCCTTTTGAGGAATCACTTTCTGACACCCAAATTCCTCTGCACTATTCACAATATGCAAGGTGTGTAATGGAATGCTCTCCACTTGCCTGCTTGAGTGCAAGTCTCAAGTAGCTTGACAATATCCAGGCTTATGCAGCCTCTTTAACTGACATATCATCCACCACCAAACATTTTCGTTCCTTCCACCACTGTTGTTTACTTGTGGATCATCTATGTACAGTGATTAGTTTCCTCATTAACTCCAAAAGTATCTCGGAGCTGTGACCTCTACCACAATGCAGAGCAAGAGCAGCAGGAGCATCGGAGCATCACTCTCAGCAGGTTCCACACCATCTTGCACACCATCCTGATTTGGAAATATATTCCTATTCGTTCACTGTTATTGGATCTAAATGCTTGAGCTCCCTGCCCAGCAGTGCAATGAGAGTATCTTCACCAGAGGTGTTTTGGCAGTCAAAAAGGCAGCTCTCCAACTCCTTTTCAAGGGCAATTATGGATGCCGTTCTTGCCAATGACATCCGGGCACATTAATAATTAATGTTTGAGTGCAACAGTTTAACCGATTTGCTCTGAGGTTAAATCTAAGCTGTGTAGGATTGACAGGATTTAGATTTTACCTGTGCTTACAGTCCAAGTGGAAAGATCGAGGACATGCACAGCGGCCAGGAGCAGGCTGACATTTCCCTTTTTTCTAATCAGAGGGAAAGCACCAAGGTTCCATTGCCAACCAGAGCACAGGGACCTTGCCTTAAATGAGGAGCCTTCCCTTACCTATAATGAGGGCTGCGACTGTGACGCTGATTCCATTTAGTCGGGATGTCAGTCTCCTTGGTTTGTGGCAGATGGCTCGATGAGCCACGTTGATGCAGTTTTAGAACCCTCCCCCCACTGATGTGACAAGTGTACTGAGAGTCTCCAGCCGTAGTCTAGCAACTGACATGAGGGTAAAGAGGTGGGAGCACAGGGCTGAGGGGAAATATAAATCCATCTGATAAAAGTTAACATGGGTAAGTGACACCTGTACCCCTAAAATGACCAAGAGGAATCCTGTGCTCTCTCTTTTCCCTTTTCTGTCTTACCACAGTCCTGAGAAAGTTTTTCATCTCATTGGGTAACTATTTGTGCCCTGGTGGATCCAGATCTCAAGATTTCTTTACTGTCAAGTAATAAAAACAGTGGAATATTACATGGAATTTGCTTTAGATTGCTATAAGGCAGACAGATTCAGCATCGGCAGAAATTGGCTGAAGCTCCTTTTGCAGACAGAGAAAGATGAGAAAAAGAGAGTCACTGTGTCCAGGAATTCACCTCCAACACTGCCAGTCCTCACATCCACAGTCCAGTCCAAACCATTTGCAGACTGAGCTCTAGATCCGAACCTCCGACATGATCAGGAACCCTTGGCACTCTCTCACATCCTGGTATCCCTTTTGCTCATCTTCAGCCAGTCTCCAGCAGTCATCTGCCTAGTGGGAATTCCTCGACCGCAGTCGCCAGCAGCCTGCAAGGAGTTCTTTGGCTCGAACGGCCTATGTGTTATTCAGCCACAGAACCCCTCACTGGCCCACCGCCATGGTCACTGTCCCAGAGGTCATCTCCCCTGCAGAAGCAAACAAGGGGTGGCCTCCCCATTTTCTGGTGCCTTGCGTCAGTCCTCTGCTTCCCTGCAGTCTGCAAATCATCGTGGTTGCTACCGATCATAGGCGCCACCGTCTTGGGTGCAGACCCCACAGAGGCAGGGTTTTGAAATAGAACTGCCATCTGCTCTATTAACAGACCATTTAAAGCCTGTATAGAGCCGGCTGCAGTCAGACTGGGTGATGGTACCCTATGGGAGCCCTGTGGCTCAGCTCCCCACTCTCCATGGGTCCACACCAGCGGCAGTGCCACCGTTTTCAGCTCCCAGTTCATCCAGGCAGCCTCCACTCATTGGCATTCTGTGTGGAAACCATCAGGAGCCTGTGACTGGCTACAATAGGGACTGTGATGCTCAGAGCATATTGCTTCACTGCTGCCCAGCTGGGGGAACCTCTATTTCAATGGAACATGTAAATCTGACCTCCAGCAAACCCTCACCTCTTGACGTGCAGTCATCAATTAAAGCACAGCTTATGTCTCCAAAAAAAAAATCACCAAGCATGAAATCCACTCAGCCCATGGCCAGACTGTGATTTACACGCCGTGACTCCTGGTGAATTGCCATTATACAACATTTATATCAGATGTGAATTCCTTTGTCAGTTAGCTGGTGCACAAATCCCAGACACAGGTCCTATAGATTAGTTCCACTCCAATCCCAAGGTCACTCCAATGTATGTGGTTAAGCCACAGTCTGATTACAATGTCTAGTGTGTGCGGACATTCGGAGGCCAAGCTCAAATCACTGTTGGCTCTTTCTCTGAAGCCTATGAGACAATGGGCCATGCCCTCAAAATATGTAAATGAACAGTTGTTGACGACACTGCCCCACTATACAACATTCCCCCTGACAATTAAGATAGGTGAATAATCAAATCCTGGAAAACATACATCATCCCATTTCACAGCTGGCTCTTCTCTGCAAAGCCAGAAGCCGACGATAAAACTCACTGGCCCCTCTAAAATGCCAGCACGGTCTTTGGCCGCCTGAGGGAAGCAAGTGTTTGAAGATCAAAGCAGGGATGTGATGTTGATACTTTATAAGGTCTTGGTTAGCAATTTTGAGCTCCATATCTAAGGAAGGATATGCAGCTATTGGAGATCACCCAGAGGATGTTTACAAGATGGTTGGTGTTAACATAGGAGGCTGCAGGGTCTGTTTCTACATAATTATAGTTATAATTAGCAAGAATCAAGACTTATTTGCAGAAAATCACAGTCCAAAGAGCTGTACAGTTTTGAGGCACAGGTCTGACTTTTTAGGTCAGAGTCTTCTCCTTGCCTCCCCTTTCATTATTACCTCCAAGTGTCTCTTGAAGCCAGTTGTTCCCAATGATTGGGTGGAACACACAAATAGCAGCATGAAGAGAGCATGTCAGCACTTCTACTTCCTCAGGAGTTTGAGAAGATTTGATACCATGTCGTAAACCCAAGCAAATTTCTGTAGAAGTGTGGTGGAAATTGTACTGACTGATTGCATCACAGTCTGATATCAGGACACCAATAGCCTGAGTGTAAAACCCTGCAAACAGCCTGGAACATCACAGGCAAAACCCTCCCCACTATCAAGAATATGCAGGGGTGGCCAACTTTTTCCAATTTTAATTTAGACATACAGGCCCAATCAATCTCCACCCCCGTTATGTACTCGTGGCAACCACTGTTCTACAGGGAACACTGCCATCAGGGAGCATCAGCAATCATCAAGGATCAACATCACCCACCACATGCTCTGATCAGGAAAGAGGTATCGGTGCCACAAGACTCTCACCACCAGGTTCAGGAACAGCTGCTACCCCTCCACCATCAGACTCCTCAATAATAAACTCAACAAGGACTTACTTAAGGACTCTCACTTTTTCACTTCATTGATTTTGTTTTCTCTCTATTGCAGTCAGTTTAACATTTCTTTATTTGTTTACATGTGGATGTTGAGTCAGTATTTTTTTTGGACTACCAACAAGAGGTAATTCTGTCACGCCCACAGGAAAAAGAATCTCAGAGTTGTATGTGATGTCAGACAATAAATCTGAAATACCCTGCCTGAGTTTCTTTCTCCTTCTTCACCTTTGCCTTTCTCTCCAGTGATGGGAGGTTGGTCAGTGATAAGTTAACTCAGTCATCTCCATTGATGTTTGCTCTCAAGAAATCAAAGCTTCAACAAAGAAGATTGTTTGACCCTTTGATCAGTCCTAAAAATACTTTGGCTGATCTTGCTCCTGGACTACCTTGCTGAGAGTATGATACTTCAAGTACAGTGCTCAAACACCTTTCGGTGAACTGTGATGTGGATTCTTGCCTCCAGCTCTTTCAGGTAGCAATGTCCAAACCATAACCAAACACAGGGTGAAGAGAATTCTGACTTGTCTTCAAATCCTTCCACTAACCAACTTAATTTTAACCATCCCCCCCCCCCCCCACCCCATTGCTAACCTCTAATACTCTTGGGTACATTTACAAACATTCCTGAAAATGCAGTGTTTAAAGTTCAAAGTTCAGATTTATAGTCAGAGGACATATGACTTCACATACAACCCTGAGATTCTTTTTCCTGTGGGCCAGGCACAATTTCTATGTACCCATAGTGAAAAAGCTGAACTTAAGAAAAGATATGTATACAAGACAGAAATGTTGAGATGGTGGTGAAGAAGGCAAATGCAATGCTGGCATTCATTTTAAGAGGAATTGAATATAAGAGCGGGTATGAGATATTGAGGCTTTATAAGGCACTGGTGAGACCTCACTTGGAATATTGTGAGCAGTTTTGGGTTCCTCATTTCAGAAAAGATGTGCTGACATTGGAGAGGGTTTAAAGGAGGTTCTCTAGGATGATTCCAGGAATGAGCAGCTGTCTACAGCTCTTGGCATGCATTTATTGGATTTAGAAGAATGAGGGGAAATCTCATTGAAACATTTTGAATGTTTCATGGATAGAGTAGATGTAGAAAGGTAGTTTCCCTTGGTGGGTCTAGGTAGGACAAAAGGACACAATTTCAGATTGAAGTATGTTGACTGAGAACAAAGATGCGTAGAAATTTCTTCATCCAGAGGGAAGTAAATCTATGGAATTTGTTGCCACAGGTGGTTGTGGAGGCCAGGTCATTGGGTGTATTAAAGGACATCAAAGTTATGGGGAGAAGGCCGGCCAGTAGGCTGAGTAGGAAAATGGATCAGCTCTGAACCTGAACCTGGTGGTAAGAGACTTGTGGCATCTATACCTCTTTGCTGGGGGGTGGAAGGGTAGAAGTGTAGCCAGTAATGGCTTACCTTCTCAACAGAAGCTTGGGGTGGTTCTTGCTCTCCAAGTTCTTATCAATGAGGTCAGAAAGCAGCTGCTTTAGGACATCAGTTGCATATTCGAGCTTGGTCTGAAGGACAGTCATGATGAGGGAAGCGACGTTGCCTCTGTCCCTCATGGAGAAGCTGCGCTGGGACTCCAGGGTCCGGATGAAGGTCAGCAGGAAGACTTTGCTATTGATGAGCTGCCCAAATAGCATCAAGCCTTTCTCCACTCTCTCTTGCCGGTATCCTGGAACCTTACACAAAGAGGGGCACAAAAAATCAACAATTAGGTTGAAGCAGCTTTGGAATTCTATTGTCCTGAAATATGTCACGAAATTCGTTCTTTTGACCCTCCCTAGCATTGGCTGGACATTATCTCTACTGATAAGGACACTCCCCTTGGGTAGAACTGTATATGCACCTATTTTCTTTCATTATTGTACCACGAGTTTCTGCTAATAAAATTATTTGACCACATCGTCTTTGTCTACTTCATCAACTGGCCCTTCAATTTTATTAGCAGAGTTCAGGTCTGCGTAACATGCGGGAGAAGAATGCCACATTTTAAGTTGTGTTTTCCTACAGATAGTGACGTTATCCAGATAGGGAAACGTACCCTGTAACTCATACATCCTAACAATCTTATCCATTTCCCTCTGAAACACGGACTCACCATTAGTGACTCCAAAAGGTACCCATTTAAACTGGTATAACCCCACCCTCCCTCCATCAGCCTCAAAGGCTGTATAGGGTAATGCCTTTTGTTTTAATGGGGATTTGGTGGTAAGCCGCTTTGAGGTCGATAATGGAGTACACTTTGTATTGCGCTATCTGATTTATCATTTCATTGATGCGTGGCAGGGTGTAGGCATCCAGGTTAGTGTAACGGTTGATTGTCTGGCTGTAGCCAATATCCAGTCCTTCCCACGCTACAGACCCAGGACCTGTACCAGTTCCCAAGGTTGCAAAGGAGCCATCTGTTTTGAGACGAAGCACCAGAATTCGTAAACAACCTGATAGGCTGACATATTCATAAAATATCTCATTATATTTCGATTGCTTGCTAGATACTGGCGTATTTTGGCTGTTAAGAGTATCTCAAGGCCAAACATGGTATCCATGTATTGCTTGCTTTAGTCTTTCCTAGCAGCTGTCCTTTTGATTTTAACCCTTCTTCTGCCGGGGGGTAAACTTTGGTGAATGCCTGCCAAGCTGCCTGTCTCCCCTCTGGCGAGCCTTGCTGTACTAACATTGGCTGTGCATTATCTCTACTGTTAAGGACACCCCCCTTGGATATAACTGTATATGCACCTATTGTCTTTCATTATTGTACCATGAGTTTCTGCTAATAAAAGCCATGATTATTGTTTGACCACATCGTCTACTTCTACTTCTTCAAATGGCCCTTCACCATCACTGTGCAAATATTGCTATAAATTACATTTCAAAATAAATAGTGCAAAATATAGAAGAAAGTGAGGTAGTGTCTGTGGTTCATTGTCTATTCAGAAATATAACAGAGAAGGGAAGAAACTGTCCTTATGTCCTTGAATGTTCATCTTCAGGCTCTTGTACCTTTTTCCTGATGATAGCAGAGTGAAGAGGGCATGGCCTGGGTGGTGGGGATCTTTGAGGATAGAGGCCAATTTCTTAAGACACCGCCTCTTGTATATGTTCTTGATGGAGTGAAGTCTAATGCCTGTGATGTCGCTGGCCGAGTTATTTCCTGTCCTCCATACCAGATGGTGAAGCAACACGTCAGAATGTTCTCCACGGTACGCCTATAGAACTTTTCAAGACTCTTTGGTGACGTACCAAATCTCCTCAAACTCCTCACAAAGTATAGCCTCTGGCGAGCCTTCTTCATGATTGCATCGACATGGAGCCCCCAGGATAGATCCTCAGAGATGTTGACACCCAGGCATTGGATGTTGGCATGCCTTTCTTGTCTTTTTACCCTCAACTTCCTCCACCTTCCCAGCCAATCAATGTCACTTATCCCCCCCTGCTAAAATTGAGCAGTACATCCATGAAAAGTTTAGGATCAGTCACGTGGTTCTTCCTTTCTTCACCTCCTATGACAAAAGGCCCTCAAGCATTAATTAAAAGATCACAAGCCATCAGCTTCTTAATGCAGTTGCGTGGGTGGAGATGATAGTCATCAAAAGAGAAATAAATCAGTTTAAGTTTTGCAGTGCTAGTTTGCCCTGAACATTCATTAGAATAAAATATTAATCATTTGATTTCCTCATGCCATTCTGGGCCAGATGTGAATTCAAGTCCAAGAAAGGAAGGATGGCTTCCTAACCCCCTCTGCTATCCAATGCATCAGCAATTACTGGAAGAGCATTCCCAGATTTTTCTGAGTGCCAATTCCATGTATTTTCCCAGTTGGGGAAAGTAGTGAGGGCAAAGTTCAAAACACTAGCATCAGTTCCATCATACTTTCTGAAGAGCTTCCTATGAATACCTGGGGGAACAGTGCACATAAGAGCTGATGAATCCAAATTGAGCTCCATTCCCTTTTTAAACTCCTAGCATCACATGTGTTTGAAAGCCTCATTAACAAGCTGATGGTTCATGATTCTTAAGATCAGGTACTGTGGTAAATGCAATGAAGTATCATGTTTATAAAAGTGAAGTACTTTATAAATAATTACCAAACATTTCTTCAACTTCAGTGGAACAATGGTGCACAAAAAGCCCAAAGCAAAATATATCACAGGAAATTTTACTGCCATGATGGCTGGCTCAATAAATTATTGACGCAATTCCGAAACAGGTGCTTTTCTTTTAATTCTCCTGTGAGATGCGGGTGTTGTTGACAAGACCAGCATTTATTGTCGATCCCCAGTTCCCTCTGAGAAAGTGGTGCTGAGCCACCTTCATGAAATCTTGCACTGTGTGTTGTGGATGCATATCCTCTGTGCATTTGGGCAGGGAGTATTAGGATTTTAATCCATCGATAATGAAGCAACAGCTCATGTATTTCCAAGTACATCTGGCAGCAATTGAAGAGATGGCTTGCGATTTGACTGAATGAATGGAAATAGTGATTCAGTACAGATTGAAAGTGCCAAATTGTCACTGAAAGCTGTCCCATTTTTCCTGAACAGAGTCAAAAATGTAACGATGAAAAACTGATCTAAAAGTGGATGGTGCAACATTGGAATGCAAGTAACGTCCTAGTTCAAATGTGGACATTTTCAGTAAAATCCCACAGGAAACAATGAATAACCCCGATTAGCCTCACTCACTGTACAATGTGCAGGCTTTGTTGAGATGCGATGAAGTTGAGATAAGATAATAAATATTCACAGTTGCATTTAGTATGAAAGGAGAAGTGAGAAGTGAGCGGATGGTTAGCGTGGCGGTAAGCACAACAGAATCATAGCGCCAGTGACCCAGCTTCAAATCTGGCGCTGTCTGTAAGGAGTTTGTACATTCTCCCCATGTCTGCATGGGTTTCATCCAGGTGTTCCAGTTTCCTCTCGCCCTTCAAAAACATATAGGGGCTGCAGGTTAATTGCTGTATTTGGGAGGGCACAGGCTCATGGGTCAGAAGGGCCTGTTACCGTGTTGTACGTTGAAATTTAAGTTTCAATCAATTAGATCAATTTTTGCTGGTCCCAGAATTCAAGAGCCAGAAGGCTGTTGGGAAAAAAAAATCTTACCTTACGCAAAAAAAAGAAAAAAAAACATTTAATTTTATTTTGACCCTATCAAGTCCATTTTGAGTCATCCATACCATTCAAAAGCCAATTAAATTACTTTGAAATGTAGTTAATTTGTAGATATTATGCCCATACACACTGCAGATGGAGCATGAACAAGGTCATTTGATTCTGTGATGTTCACTGAAGCATAAATATTGGTCAGGGCACTGAGAAAAACTGCTGCTCTTTTTTAAAATAATGCTACCTTTTGTATTCATCTGAAGTGGTCTGAAAGACATCACCCCAGACATTATAGCCCTTCTTCGCGATGCACTGGGAGTCCCACAGGCAGTGAGAATGTTGAACGAGCAAAGGAACTGCTCACACTGACCATCCGAGACTCTCATATTCATGAAACAATATTTATTTATTTGAATGGATGAATACTTGATTTGCATATGTATTGTTTGCCTGTATGTGTGTTATATCAGGGGGGCGGGGGGGGGGGGGGGGGGGAGATGGCATTTGTTTTGCACCGAGACTGGAGAAAACTGTTCCATCAGCTTGTACTTGTACAATCAGATGATAAATAAACTTGATTTGACTCGATTTGAGTACCACCATATAGTTCTGTTGAAGTGCCGTGACTAGGATTTAGACTCTGACACCTTGGAACAGTAAAAACAAAGGAACAGGCCTTTCTGTGCTGAACATGACGTCCAGATAAAACTAAAATTCTGCCACTTCTACTCCCCCCCCCCCCATTCCACACCCGCCCCCCCAATTGCTGAGATCCACTGAGATCATTGTCTGAAGAGGGCATTCAAAATTATCAAGGATCCCTTCCATTTTTCAGCATTTTTCAGCTCCTCTAGTCGGGAAAGAAATACAGGAGGATCAAAGCCAGCGCCACCAGGCTGAGGAACAGGTTCTTCCCACGGGTTGTGAACGACCAAAGGAATAGATTATGCTAACCATCTGAGACTCTCATATTCACGAAACAATATTCATTTATTTATTGGAGAAACTCATCAGGTCAAACAGTGCCTTTATGTAGCAAAGGTAAAGATACATCACCAACGTTTCAGGCTTCAGCCCTTCATCAAGGGGAATATGAGGAATGTCCCAACAAAAGGGGGAGGGTGGGCAGGAAGTGGCAGAATTTTAGTTTGATCTGGACGTCATGTTCAGCACAGAAAAGGGTTCAAGCCCGAAACATTGGTAATGTATCTTCACCTTTGCTATATAAAGGCATTGTTTGACCTGATGAGTTTCTCCAGCATTTGTGTGTTTTTTTCACCAACCACGGTGTCAACAGAATCCTGTGTTTTACCCCCTTCATTTATTTATTTGTCTATATGAATACTTGCCCTGCATATGTATTTTTTGTCTGTATGTGTGTTATGTCTGGTTGTGTGTCGACGTGTTTTGCATCGAGGATCGGAGAACGCCATTTCATCGGGTTGCACTTGTGCAACCAGATGACAATAAACTGGACAAAGTAGTCCACTCTCTTGCCAAAATGATAGACCTGTTCTTGCCACTATCACCTGCTTACCTCCAACTCCCGGAGAACGGGATGGTCTTCAATTCCTGGGAAGAGAACACGCATGGTGTAAGCCCGGTAATCCAGGAAGGGAATTCCCGTTCCATCCAAATCACTGGTCAGTTCATTGATGTCCGTCTGAAGCTCTGCGAAGGCTGTCACAGAAGAGGGATGAGGAATCAAAAAGGTTCGGTGAGCATTGCTGTATTAAAATTAGTTATGCAGCCATTAGTGAAATAAATTCAAAATTTAAACATACTGAAGCGATACTGTTTTCCTGCTCTCTAAAAATAAATAGAAATTATTTTGATATTTTGCAGTATGCTTGTTACAGTATTAAATTTAGTGGCGGTGGCAGGGGTTGCCTTGGTGGTAGTACTTTCAGATGTCTGCAGATCACTGCACAGGTTGATATGGAATGTGTGACATTTGCTTGCCCTCGTCAATGGTGGCACAGAGTACAAAATCAGCATGCCTTCAGTACTGTGCCAGGGTGTCAGACTAAGGAAGGCAAGTGAATCACTGTGGGGAATGAAATCCTACAACCTATTGACAGAGTTTAAAGATCAATGTCCTAGTAACTAAAACCAAAGATAACATTTGCTTTGTTAATACTCTTCTTAACCTATTCTGCTATCGTCAATGAAATGTGCCCACTCAAACTTGTTCTTCTGTCTCTTTAAAATTATACTGTTTAATGTGCAATCCCTCTCCTTCATTTTAATAAAATGCATCACTTCAACCTGGTAAATTTCTCCAGGTATTTAACTCATTAAATCCTCTTGATCTGTGATAATCTTTCTCTTTCTTGAACAAATTCCCAAGCATTATTTCAAACTTTGAAATTACGTCTGTGTTTTCGTCAGGGTCATTTATAGACATAAATAAAGAGCAGTGGTCCCTCCACTCTCCCTGGGGAGAACTATTCCATTCCTCCTTGGACTTAATAGTTTCTCCTCATTCTGTGTTTAATAATTTATGAAGGAGCTGTGATTATCATTAGTTTACAACCAAATGAGTCACCTCAGTGTGAACCTTCCAAGAAGAGTGGTGAAATTCAAATTGATGGAATTCTTTAGGGCTAAATGGATAAGCTTTGACTAATCGTAAGGCAGCCAAACCTTCTTTACACTCCAGAGCCACGCGTGACTCCAAGTTATCCATCTGCATCTGCAACCTCTTCAGCGTCAAGTCACTCTCCCGAGACTTCCTCTTGTAGGCGATGAGAACCAGAATGATGAAGATGATGAGGAGGCCCCCGGCCGCTCCAATACTGATGATGGCTGGGAAGCTCAGTGGGCTGTCCGGGAAAATGTGCACAGTGCCAGGGGAATGCTCCAGGCCTCCAACACGCACCTGATGAGGAAGGAGACATCTTGTTAATGAGGCTTGGTCGACAATATGCCCATCTGCACTGTACATGCGCGTGTGTGTGTGTGTGTGTGTGTGTGTGTGTGTGTGTGTGTGTGTGTGTGTGTGTGTGTGTGTGTGTGTGTGTGTGTGCGCGCGCGCACGTGGTGGCGGGGTGGTTGACAAAGATAAATAAAGGGACAAACTTAATGATCATTATTTCTCTAACAATTAGACCAGTGGAGATACTGGAAAGTGGAGCAAAAAAACAATCTACTGGAGAATTTCAGCAATGAGCAGCATCAGTGGGGGAAAAACAATGGCCACCAGAACCGACTGGCCAAAACGCCAACCTTTCATGAACACGTTGGCCATTCTTTCTCTCCCACTGATGCTGCCTGACCCCTGATTTCCACCCGCAGATTGATTCTTTTAAAAAAACCGATAACATCTGGAGAAAGAAAAACAGAACATATGCACCATAGACTAAAAGAAAGTGAGGAATAATACTTTCTTTTTCCTCCTGAGACAGGGCCTGCATTAGGTAGGGGTTATCAGGATTTTGATCAGCAGTAGTGAAGGAGCAGCAATGCATTCTAAACAGTATGCAACTTGCAGCAGAATTTATGTCATAGAGATACACCACAGAAAAAGGATCTTCAGCACATTGAGTCCACAATGACCACCAACCCTCCCCCATTAACACTAAACTAACATCAATCCTGTTTTGTTATTCTGATCAATTTTCAACAGATTCTTCCACTCATCTACGCTCTAAGAACAAGGTTTATCAGTGCATTGCCTGGCTTAGAAGGTACAAGTTATGGGGAGGTGTTCTTCCAGTAGGTTGAAGGAAGAGGTTGGAGGGGGGGGGGGGGTGATTTGACAGAAGTTTATAAAATTATGATTAGCATTGATAGGGTGAATTGTCAAAATTTTTTCCCTTGGGTCAAAGCATCACACACTGGATGAAAAATTTTTAAGGTGAGAGGGAGGAAGTTTAAGGGAGATGGGTAAGGCAACATTATTTTTTACGCAGAGAGTGGTGGGTGCCTGGAACAAGCCTCCAGTGGAAGCAGATACCATAGTAGCATTTAAGAAGCTTCTACGTATACACATGAGGGGTGGAGAGATATTTATCAGGCGTAAGCATCAGTTTGAGTTTTATTTAGACATTAAGTTCAGCACAGACTCGTGGGCCTAAAGGCCTGTATCTATGCTGCATTGATCTATGATTTAAGCTGATTAACCCACCATCCCATGGGTCTTTGGGATCTGGGAGGAAACTGGAGCACCTGCAGGAAACACAAATGATCTCAAGGAGAACATGCAAACTCCACACCGACAGCAGCCAAGATCAAGACTGCACCCAGGGTCTCTGGCTCCGTGAAGCAGCAGATCCACAAGCTGAGGGGGATCCCCTCAGATTATCCCCTTATCTAGCAGAGAGCAGGAGTTAATGTTTTGGGAATATATGTAGTCAAGTGTAAAACACAAAATTCTACAGACACCATGATTGAAGTAAAATTACAATGCTGGAGAAACTCAGCAGGTCAAACAGCGCACTTTATACAGCAAAGGTAACATTACACAATCTTTATCTTTGCTATATAAAATGTGCTGCTGACCTGCTGAGTTCCATATGTGTAGTCCATGTTTGTTTGGATCTTGGGAATTTGGTTTTGTATTGCACAACGTACAAGCCTCACTCTGCGAAAACCCAACAAAGCCTTGCTGCCGCATGTAACCTTTCCTGAATGACTCCATTATTTATATAATTAGCCAAATGTATTTATCATATTATATCACAGTAAAAATGTTTCCTTCATTCTCCTGTAATTGATGCCATTTAACATCGGGGGCAGTTTGTGAAGTAAATTGAACAATTTTGTCCCTAGCGGCTAATCTGGTCAGCAGATAGTGCCATCCCTCGCTGTGTGAGAGCCTGGGTCATTCCAGCGCTTGAATATCTTCTATCTGCATCTAAATACCTTTCTGTTCATTCTACACAGCTATGTTCACATTTCCCATATTTTCTCATGGTCAAATGAGGCCATTCAGCCCATCTTGTTTATATCATCTCTAAGAGCATATCCTCCAGTTGCATTTGTTGTAAAATCACACTTTTTTTCTCTCATAGTAATTCATTTTATATGTATTTTTGTTAGTTTAATTAATGTACCGTTGTAGCTGCAGCAAGCAGTACTTTCTGTGAATCTCTACATTCATCTTCTGTATATGACAATAAACTCTCATTGTCATCATTCACCACTTATTTCTCCCTTCAACATCCATCAACTACCCTCCCATATAGCAGCATTATTATCAGTTGGGTGAGAGGGCACCTAAGGTACTTGCATGGCAGCTAAAGAAGGAACAGGTTTCATGGATTATTAATGCTGTAAAAAAGAATTCAACAGTGACCTATAAACCTCAAGAAATTAATGACCAGTTCTATTCATTTTATAAAAAAATATATACTTCTGAGGGGGAAACAGGATAGTGGTTCTATTGATTCTTTTTTATCTAAGTTAACGTTATCAGCATTAGAAGTGGACGATGTTACGGATCTGGAAGCTCTGTTTACAGAAATAGAGATTAAGGCGGCTATGTTGGAAATGCCCAATGGGAAGTCACCAGGTGATGATGGATTTTTGGTGGAATTTTATAAAACTTTTTATGAAGATTTATCTTCAGTGTTTGAGGAGGTATTACAACAAGTGACCGAAAAGCATGATTTACCAGAATCTTGCTCTAGTGCTTTAATTATTGTAATCCCGAAAAAAGATAGAGACCCATTGAAAGTGTCTTCGTATAAACCTGTTTCTTTATTGAATGTTAATTATAAAATAATAGTGTTAGCAAATCGACTTGCTAAGTATCTACCTAAATTGATACCCGTTGATCAAACAGGTTTTATTAAAAATAGAAATACTTTAGATAATATTCTTCGATTGATTAGTTTGGTCAATGCATATCGACAGCAGCCCAACCATCCAATGATGGTTGCGCTTGACGTGGAAAAAGCCTTTCATAGGGTCGAATGGGATTTTTTATTTAAAGTATTGGAGAAGTTTAAATTTGGCCCTTTTTTTATTGGTTAGGTTAAAGCTTTATATACGAACCCGACTACTAGGGTAGTGACAAATGGTCAAGTTTCATCATCGATTAAATTGACGCGTTCAACTCGGCAAGGTTGTCCATTGTCACCAGCTCTGTTTGCTTTGGCCATTGAACCGTTAGCTCAAACAATAATGCAGAATGAACAGATGAGGGATGAGAGTTATGGATGAAGAGTATAAGATTAATTTATTTGCACATGATGTTTTGATATATTTAACAAACCCAGAACAATCATTGCCACATTTACAGGAATGTTTATTACAATATGGAACATTATCTGGATATAAAGTTAACTGGGAAAAGAGTAAAAATTTTGCCAATCGGAAAAGGAGATTATTCAGAGTATAAAAATATTATAAAACTGAAATGGTCTGATAAAATTAAATATTTAGGAATAATTGTAAATACTGAGTACCAACCTTTATACAAGTTAAATTATGTTCCATTATTAAAAAAGATTAAAGCAGACTTAATTAAGTGGAAAGATCTTCCGTTAACTTTAATTGGTCGAGTTAATTGCATTAAGATGAATATTTTTCCTCGTATTCAATATTTATGAATACCATGTCCTCTTTCAAAGAATTTCTTTCAGGATTTAAATAAAGTTACGAGAGAATTTTTTTGGAAAGGTAAACTACCACAGGTAGTATTAAATAAACTTACTTGGAAATATGTGTTAGGTGGGCTTCAATTACCTCATTTTCAAAATTATTATGAAGCAGCTCAGTTGAAATTTATTAGTAGATTGATGGATTTGGACCAGCCCCCGAGTTGGGCTAAAGTTAAGATGGCCTGTATTTCTGAAGTCGAGGTGATTCAATTTATATTTCGATGGAATGTAAATTTGTTGAGGGAATATAATATGCTGATATTAAAACATCTATTAAAACTATGGATTAAAAAAAAATAAGATTTTAGAATCAAAAGGTAAATTGTCAATTTTAACTCCATTATATAATAATCAGCTTATTTCTTTTTCAATGTTTAATAGTCATTTAAATAGTTGGGATTCTAAGGGTATAAAAACAGTACAGGATTGTTGTGTAGAAGGACATTTCTTTCTTTGATATTGCTGAAAATTCTTTATTTGTTTATTATCAACTTCGATCTTTGGTGAATAATATGTATGGTAGAGAGATGATTTTACCTATATTGACGGAATTTGAGTCTTTAATTTCTTCTATACCAAAAAGGGGTTATATTTCTGTTATTTATCAAGTATTACAAGACAATATGGATAAATCGGAATGGGAGAAGTCTAAGCTTAAATGGGGAAATGATTTAGCTTTTGTTTTTCCTGAAGATGACTGGGCAGATATGTGTCGTGATAGTGTTACTAAATTGACGAATGTGCGGAATGGAATGGTTAATTATAATTTTCTACATCAGTTCTATTTAACCCCAGAGAAATTGAAAAAATATGGTTTTGTAATTCGGATTCTTGTTTTAGATGTGGTTTTAGTATGTACTGCAACTTTTTTACATGCTGTTTGGTCTTGTGTGCATGTACAACCATTCTGGGATAAAATTAAGTTAATTTTGGAAAAATTATATAATTTTAAGTTACCATTAGGTCCATCTTTTTTTTTAAATGGGTTATATGATTCCTTTAAGGGGATTTATATATTTAGCATTGTCTGTAGCTCAAAAATGTGTAGCAAGTACATGGAAAGACAATATAGTGATTAATATAATGCGATGGCAGAATGAATTGAAAGCTTGTATTGTTATGGGAAAAATTACATATAAGTTACATGACAATTATTCTTTTTTGTTAGTAAGTGGTTACCATATTTGGAATATATGCATTTAGATATATTTTGATTTATTATATACTTTTAGTTTCTGTTTATATATTTTTAGCTCTCTTTAAGAGAGCTGGCTGATGTGGTGGGGTGGGGATTTGATTTATTTATTTTTCTCTTGATTTTTTAATTTATTTTTAATTTTTTTAAAATATATATATTCATATAAAATTTTCTTTATGGAATGTATTTTGTATTACTATTAATGATTCTTCAAATAAATAAAATTTAAGAAAAAACTACCCTCCCATATGTCTGCAACCCACTACCCCTGAGGACTTTCCTTGTCACCAACCGAGAACTCACTCTTCATCTTTTGGACCATGGGAGTGAGTACGCTGTTCCAACCTTGGGAATCTCACAACCCATGCAAAGCCTCTTTTACCCAGCATTGACTGATCTATTTTCCTTAAAGAGCCAGCAAGAGTACCAGTTAATGTTACCCACTGCAGCCTTGAGGTATGAAGGTGAACTCGAATATTCTGACACTGACATTTTCTTTGGCGGTGGCAACCCAATTACCAACAAGCAAACAGGCTCCCAAATTGGTGGACATGCTGTGGAAAAATGTAGGAAATTGACCTGCATCCAACACAGGTTTTTATCTGGGCTGATGACATCACTGATGATATCACTTCCTGTCCATGTGACAGAAGCAGTGATGTACATCAGCTCAGCATGCAAGTCTGGAGATGTCAGTCTTTCAATTAGACTCGACAGCACGTACATCGACTTCCCCAAGTATACGCCAACTCAAAAATGTGAACAGCGATTCCACAACGTCTATAGAATGCTTTGCTACATTGGTGACCCCAATAGTCCAAATGATATTTGGACTCCAACATGCAAAATCTTTCTTGGCTCTGAAACTGCCATCATTTTAGACTTCCCTTAATATTCTATCTGGGCACTCTTCAACCAGACGGGATTTGACTTCTCCAATTTCCAGTAAAACTCTCCCCTGCTCCTCTCTCTTTCCCAATCCCTCTGTCTCCTTTACCCCCTTCCCATCTCCATTCACAGAGCTACACCCCTCCCCATCACCTCAGCTTTTATCTCTTCGACCCTTCCACCCATACCACTATCCACCAATGACCTGTTAATCTGTGCTCCTCCCTCTGCCCCTTTCTCTCCCCTTTTTATTCAAGTGGTTGCCTTCTTTTTGCTCATTTCTTTACATAGCACTCAGGCCTGAAACGTTGGTTAGCCTTTACTTCCTATAGATGCAGCGTGACCTGCTGACTTTCTCCAGCACATTTGCATATTGCAAATCCAAACAAGCAATACTGATATCATGAGGTTGACAAGGCCATAATGACCACCAAGCTGCAGAAAACTATACTCACCAGTACTCTGTGCCGCCCAGTGAGGTTCGGAGACTCACAGAGGATCTGAGTGTCTGACACCGTCACAGTGCATGGTTTCTCTCCAATAACCACGGTGTAATTCAGCTTCATGTTTCCTGCAGCCACAGAAGGGATGAGGTTCTGACCCTGGGATTTGAGAAAACAAGCAAAGAGAGTTGGACCTGGGTGGGAGATCACTGCATGCCAGTCTGTCCACTTGCCTTGTTGAAATTATTCCCTCAGGTTTCCAGCTCGCTTTGGGGCCCTGCTGCTTCTACCAGTGTAGTTTCCACTGGGAGTTATTCTGGGAGCACTTGGGCACAAGATAGAGCCTGTCTCAAAAGAGGAGCCAGATTCACCCCAAGTACAAAACTATCAACAGGCCTTGGAGTTAGACAAGAAAGCCTGCTGATGCTGTGATTATAGTGATGAGGGGCTCAGGCCCAAAATTGTTGGTTACCCTTTGCTTCCTCAAGATTCTGCTGAGTTTCTCCAGCACATTTGGGTCTTGCTCTACCAAAGGTTTTCCACAAATACAGAAGATATTTCCCAGGATGCTTTTAGGAGAGGTTAGACCAATTTGGGATTTTTTTTTGGAATGTCAAAGGCTGATGGGAGACTTGATAAAAGTTTATAAAGTGATGAGATGGATAGTCAGAATCTTTTTCCCAGGGTAAAAATCTTACATATGAGAGGACATCCATTTAAGTGGGGGCATTGTTAAAAGAGAAGAGGGCACATTTCCCAGCTCACAACTCTGCAGAAACTCTCAATGTTCTGCTGGATCAGTGGGGAGTCCACCTGCCCCAGGCAGAGCAGCTAAAAATCACAGGGGACTGGGCCAGAAAGTGCCACTGCAGTCCATAACTCAGGCTAGATCTGCTCCAATGTGTCAACTTATTCTTTCTTGGTTACCTTCCCACGATCCTCCCTCCCTCCTAAAATGCATAAGCATTGATAACAAACTTTACATCAACTACTCCAGAAAACCCCGTGAAGGGTAGGGAGAGAAGTGTCTGGGGTGCAACGTGGTTAGGAAGCAACGCACTCAAGCCAATGACTTGGGTTTCTTACCTTCAGTATAATGGGAGAGCCAGGCTTCAGTTCCAACACGCCTGTGGTGCTCAGTGGTTCAAACACTGGGTTCGGATAGTAGACGATGTTTGTGTTGTTGTAGATCAATAACGTCTGCACATTGTCCAGGATAAATCCAAACTCATCAGGACGCTCCACATTGTCAATCTGCTGGCTCTGATTGATGGCCAAGGATGGGGCTCGACACAACATAGTTGTAGCATTGTACACCTCACAGTCCTGGCAACAAAAAGCAAGAGCATCTTACTTCCTCTCTCTTAACATCATAATCCGCAGGATTTTAAAAGGAGCTCCTGTGACCCAAGTAGTTTTTTCAACCAGCTGAATCCACGCAGCCAATGAAATGGATTGATACTCTGGTATTTTTAAACGCTCACCCTATGGCCACTTCCAGCATCAATGCTATTTGCTTCATTTGAATGAGCTCCACCCATTGGAAGGAGCGGAAACCACGTGACAAGAGATATACCCCCCCACATTGACCACCGCCAGTGGGCTGATAACGCCTCAAACCGTGCATCTTGGCGCCTCACAGTTTGGCGGGCAGCAACCTCCTTTGAAGAAGACCGCAGAGCCCACCTCACTGACAAAAGGCAAAGGAGGAAAAACCCAACACCCAACCCCAACCAACCAATTTTCCCCTGCAGCCGCTGCAACCGGGTCTGCCTGTCCCGCATCGGACTTGTCAGCCACAAACGAGCCTGCAGCTGACGTGGACTTTTACCCCCTCCATAAATCTTCGTCCGCGAAGCCAAGCCAAAGAAAGAGCTCTGTCTGAAGGTGATGTGACAGTTATGCCTTCCGATGAAGGAAACATGGGATTAACGCCAGATCACGAGATTAGTGCCTACACCTTCAGGTGATGCATGCAATTAATGCTCACCAGTTCAAGTACCGTGAGGTTGGCACCTCCCTCTGTACATTCAGGTGAGGCAATAACAGTGCCTGGGCACATCGACCAAAGTTGCTGTCCATCATTGAGCTACAATAATGATCACAACTTTACTATATAAACTTTAATCATCCTGAACAAACAAAAAAAACGAGTGCATGTGTATGGAGATTTTCTTATCCCTAAAGGAGATCTGGCGCTGTCTGTAAGGAGTTTGTACGTTCTCCCCATGTCTGTGATGGTTTCCTATGGGTGCTCTGGTTTCCTCCCACTCTTCAAAATGTACGGTGGGTTGTAGGTTAACCGGGGTACTTGGGCAGAACAGGAGAAGGGCCTATTATCTATTTTCAAAATTTCAAGTTAAAAAATCCCAAACTGCTTTGAAGCCAATGCAGAGATTTCAAGGTAAAATCAGACACCTAATGGATATGCTAAACAATTACTGAGGAGACAGGTGCCCCAGGCAGCTCAGTGTGCTGTTGAGGGGGTGCAGTGAAGGTTCATTAGACTGAATCCTGGGATGGCAGGAATGATGTCTAAAAGAACAACTGGTTAGACTAGGGTTATATGCATTGGAATCTAGAAGAATAAGAGGGGATCTCATGGAGACCTTCAAAATTTGAGAGGACTAGACAGGTTAGATGCAGAAAGGTGTTCCTGCTGTTGGTGGTCCAGAACAAGGGGTCACACTCTAAGAATAAGAAGAAAGTCATTGAGGACTGAGATGAGAAACTTTATCAAAGTTATGAACTTGTGGAACTCCCAACCACGAAGGTTGTTGAAGCCAAATCATCAGCTTTATTTAAAAGGAGGTTGAATGTGGTACTTGTGGCTAAAGAGATCAAGGGATAGAGAGAGAAAGCAGGAATAGGGTACTCAGGTCATGTGACCAACCATGATTGTATTGAATGGTGAAGTGGGCTTGAAGGCTGAATGGTTTTCTCCTGCAGTGGGGGTCTGGAACTCACTGCTTGAAAAAGTAAAAGAAGCCCTCAGCAACTGTGACAAGTAACTAGATACAACATAACTTCAGGGCTGTGGCCAACAAAGTACAGGTACACAATCCTTTATCCGGAACCCTTGGGGGACAGAGTGTTCCGAATTTTGGGTTTTTCCGGATTTCGGAAAGCCAGATTTAAGTCCACCTGAATTGTGCTGCCATATCCACCCCACCCCCTTCCAGTTGCCCTACCATCTCCCCCCACCCCTCCTCGCTCACCCGACTCATGCTATTGGTCTCTCGGCTGCCCAAATAAATTCAGCAGTTGGCATGAACATTATGGCCTGAATGGCCTCTTCTGCACTGAAAATGCCAAGATTCTTTAAGGTGATGATTTGTTGGCATAATTTCTGATGGATTAAAAGTAAGATAATTAACCTGCCAATAGATTGTATGGTCAGAGGTCAATCAATTCAGACACATTCTTAAGGAGCCTCCACAATAAAACCTGTAAGTACTGGAATCAATGGCAACCTGGAGCAACAAACTTCATTCTGCTTGATTTATTTGTTGGTTGCTGCAAGGATCATTAAGGCAGTGAGATATCATGTCTTGGCCGTAGGGGAGCAGAGAGCCAGGGCAGAATTTCTCTTCCCTCCTGTTCATGGTGCTGTCAGAGACATCATTCAGAAGAGATAACAGGAGCAGTTTAGTGCCATGTTGTAACAGTGCCAGCGACTGGAGTTTAAATCTGGTGTTGACTGTAAGGAGTTTGTACATTCTCCCCATGTCTGCATGCGTTTCCCCTGAGTGCTCTGGTTTCCTCCCACCATTCCAAAACGTACCAGGGATGTCGGTCAATTGCGTGCATTTGGGCAGCATGGACTCATGGGTTTGTTTCAGTCCGTAGGTCTAAATTTTAAAATAAAATGTATTTAAAATTTTGTTTCCTTTGAGCTGCAAGCGGTGCTGTACTGTCTCCAATGGGCTAAACAATGGGACATTAATGGTCCAATTTTCACTGTAAAGAGGTGGTAATTTCACAGTACCAGGAGCTCATGTCTGTGATGAGTGAATTAGGAAAATGGCAGCTTTTCTGGCTGCAAATGGGAGTCTCAATTATAAATAGATTCCAGGATATATTGATAATGATGGAACAAAAGTGAGTTACAACACAGGACAAATGAGCAAGAAATTGGTTTCAGCGCAAATGCAGGCAGGTGGTGCATGTGGTATTTGGCTCCAGTTACGTGACAGCTACTGGACCAATGATGCAATTACACTTGAAATAAGCACTGGCTGTCCCAGCAGAGCACACAGGAAGGCAGGTGAAATGGGTCAACACTGCAGCAAAACAGAGGATGTGACACTTGGAATATACAGGAAGACAATCATCCCCGGGGCAGAGCAACTGTAAATGAACTCAGACCAATCCATAAATGTCTGGGAAAGATTCTGCAAAGATACTGGATGCCAGGCCTGATATCAAACCCCATCCATCAGTGCAAACACAGAACTAATGAAATCTACTTAATAGAAGACGCGAGCTGGGTGGTGGCAGCATGCTTATTCGAAAATTGATAGAGGGGATTTCAGCTGAACAAAATCACCCTGCAGAGTGAAAGCAAAATGCTGCAGATGCTGGAAATCTGAAATAAAGACAGATAATGTTGGAAACACTCAGCAGACAGGCTTTTGAGTTAACATTTCAAGCTAATGATGTCTGACCAGGGTTAAGAGGCGAGGATGAGTACAAGGGAATTCTGTTGGAAAGCAGGGTAACCTGTATTGGGGGTGCTGATAGTTGAAAGGTGAATGAGAACTTTTGTCATGAGATCTTCCCTGTTCTGCCCATTGTCACACACACATCACTGTTCTCTTCCTCGCCTTCCCCTCTCTCTGCATATTGAAACGTAATGCCATTGGGTCACTGACCTAAAGTGTTCACTCTGTTGCCCTCTCTACACACGCCTGACCTGCTGAGAATTTCCAATTGTCAATCTCAAATGGAGACAAAGGCCAGTAAGGACCAGAGTGGCACAATCAGTGCACAATTAGTGCAATGCTACTACAGTGCCAGTGACTGGGGTTCAAATCCAGCGCTGTCTGTAAGGAGTATGTATATTCTCCCCATGTCTGCAAGAGTTTCGTCTGGCTGCTCCAGTTTCCTCCCACTCTCCAAAACGTACAGGGATTGTAGGTTAATTGGGTGTAATTGGACAGCACGGGTTTGTGGGCCGAAAGGGTCTGTTATTGTGCTGTATGTCTAAATTTAAATGGTGATGGTAGTAGACTCAGTGAGTGCCAGTGTAGTGCCAATGACCCAAGATCAAATCTGGTCCTCTCTGACTGCATGCTCTCCCTGTGATCTCCAAAGGTTTTCCCCAGGTGCTCTGGTTTCCTCCCACCAAGGCAAAAGTTGACAGATTTTGAGCATGAATGCATTAGTACATGGCAATGAAGGAATCTTTATTATCAGAATTAGCAAAACTAAGGAACTGATGGTGGACTTCAGGAAGGGGAAACAGGAGAACACAAACCTGTCCTCATCAAGGGGGTCAGCAGTGGAAAGGGTCAAGATCTTCAAATTCCTGAGTATCAACATCTCTTAAGATCTATCATGGAGCCTTCATGTCAATGCAATCATGAAGAAGGCACTCCAGTGACTATATTTAGGAGTTTATGGAGACTTGGTATGTCATTAAAGATTTGCAAACTTCTACAGGTATATCATGGAGAGGATTCTGACAGGTTGCATCAGTATGAAGGCAACAAGGCTAGAGAGTTATGAACTTGGCCAGAGCCATCAAGGGCATTAGGGTTCACTCCATTAAGGATATCTACAAGAGGCGGCATCTCAAGACAGCAGCCTGTTGTAGTCATCAACAATGACCCTCACCTCGCAGGCCATGCCCTCTTTTCACTGTATCCATCAGGAAGAAGGTAGAGGAGCCTGAAGTCGAGCATCCAACAGATTTCTGAATGGACACTACCTCACTTTTTCAGTTCTTTTGCACTAATTTATTTTTTTAAAATAATTTATAGCAATGTTTGCAACTGTATTGCTGTCACAAAACAACAAATTTCATGGCATATGTTCTTAACAATAAATTCTGAGCTTTCCAGCATCTAGTTTTTAGTTTTGTTAACCTGAATTTAAAATGCTCATATTCTATTAATAGGATTTGGTATGTAAATCTTATGTGTCATTCAGATCCACAGTATTGTGACTTCCTCTCAAATTGACTTGCAAAATACTCTGTTCAAGAGCAATGAAGAAGGGGCTTTCAGGCATTGGCCTTGACACCTAAACTCTCCTGTGAATAGATAAAAGGAACACAACCAAATGAGGTGCCAATCCAAGGCCAGGGGACAACTGTTAGGAAGAGTCATGAGTAGGACAGAGATGGAGACAGGGATAATGCTTGTGAGCTCAGGCATGATGCAGTGGGGGTGGGGAGAAGGTAAAAGGAGATTGGAGTGTGGACTGAGGACCACAAGAGCAGCAGAGAGGATCAATGGAGTCTTGTTCCCTCCACCACCCCCCCCCCTCAATTTGATGCGATCTACCAGAATTGTTGTTTGAAGAGGGCGCACAAAATCAATGAGGACCCCTTCCTCCCTGCACGCAGCGTCTTTCAGCTGTTCCCATCGGGGAAGAGGTACAGGAGTATCAGAGCCAGCACCCCAAGGTTGAGGAACAGCTTCTTCCCATGGGCAGTGAGAATGTTGAACGACCAAAGGAACTGCTCACACTAACCATCTGAATACCTCATATTCACAAAACAAAGTGTATTTATTTGTATATATGAATATTTGTCCTGCATGTGTATTGTTTGTCTGCGTTTGTGTTACGTCTGGTTGTGCATCTGCGTGTCTTGCACCGAGGACCAGAGAACGCAGTTTCGACAGTTTGTGCTTGTGCAATAAACTTGAGCAATAAATTTGACTTGAAGGGGATGGCAGGTGCGTTGGAGCCAGTCTCCATTTGTCTGATGTGGCCAAGGGCTAACACTGGCCTGACGCTCATGAGGGAGCAAACCCATTCCCAACATTAACATCATTCAGATGTCTGGGTTGAACATTTAGCAAAGGACGGATCAGTCAAACTCCAATTTGACATGATCGACCAGAACTCGGGCAAACTCCTACTTCTATTTCATCCACATTTTGAGACAATTGAAAAAAGAAAATTATATTGCATGAAAAATCTCCAGAAATACAACCTAATATACTGTAAAGGCCATGCCAGCCAATTTGGAGTGTATTTCTTTTTAAGTTGGAACAATTTTACAAAAATAGTTTCTGTAAATATGGACAGCAATCGATTTTTTTTCTTTTTCTTCATAGTTTGTCCAACACATTCTCAGATAAAATGTTTGATGGTTAATAATAATTGATCTGAACATGGCTCTTATTTCCAGGCCAATGGCAGACCTCATACTTAGTATCCTTACAGAGTTCTCTACTAAAAAGAGTCAACAGGGACAGAAGCTGTACCTTTCAATTCAACCAAATTTAAAATTGCTTCTGTAATCTTACAGGCTATTTACAACCAATTTGGAAATTGTATGGATGGTCATCTTCAGCCGCTCAATATCTTTAATGGATCAATTGCAGACAACAGCCTCCCTCTTTCTGCAAAGTGCACACTTAAGTGTCTCTCAGGAATTGGTGAGCCTGCCAAGCAGTGGGTCCAGCTGTTCTCACAGAATCAACAGCACACATTCGGCCCATTACTTCTAAGCAGGTCTTTTCAGAAAACTATCCCATTTGTGCCACATCCTTCCTTCACCCTGCCAATAAATGTGGAGCTCTGGAAGTCCCTTCAATCCTACTCAAGGCTGTGCATCCTGCAAAGGGGTGTGGTGGGGGGGGGGTGTCGTGAGAATGACTGGAGTGGTCAGCCCAACGCTATTACAGCGCCAGCAACCTGGAATCGAATCTTGCACTGTCTGTAAGGAGTTTGTACATTCTGCCTGTGTCTGCCTAGGTTTCACCTCTGAATCTTGCACCTCTGGAGTTCAATGCGAACACCAAGTCATATTCCCCAGCACAGTCAGCCAACAAATGACATCGAGCTAATGATTCTGCACAGATCAAAAGCATAAGTGTTGGATGCATCACAGTGTGGGATGGGAGCTGCTCTGCTCAAGATCAGATGACGCTATGGAAAGTGGTGAAAACAATGCGGTGCCTAATGCAAACTTTCTTCCCCTCTGCACCTCCCGTGGCCTTGAAAAAGCAGCCAGCATACTGAAAGATCCATCATACCCACAACACACTTGCTTCTCCCTCCTCCCATTGGGGAGAAGGCTCAAGATTGTGAAAGAATACTCAGGCAGGAAGGCAGTTTCTTCCCTGCAGCCATCAGGCTCCTGAATGAACTCCACTATCATGTGCTATCCTTGCTTTGTACTAATTGATCTTTATTTTCATAGTAACTCAACATTTTGTAAATTGTGCTCTTTACATGGCTGTATGAATGCCAGAGATATCCTGTTAGACTCCTTGCAGAAGAAACCCACTTATTGTACTGTGTAGAATGTGACACATAAACTTCAATGTCCACTTGCACAGAGGGTATTCAAAATCATTCATAACCCCTTCTATCTTTCTGCTGCTCCCGTCAGGAAAGAGGTAAAGGAGTAACAGAGCCAGCATCACCAGGCTGAGGAACAGCTTCTTCCCACGGGCAGTGGGAATGCGGAACTGATCACACTAACCCTCCGAGACTTTCATATTTATAAAGCTATATTTATTTATTTGTATATATGAATATTTGTCATGCTTATGTATTGTTAGCCTGTGTGTTATGTCTGCATGTTTTGTAGTGAGATCCGGAGAACGCTTGGGTTTGTTCTTGTACAATCAGATGACAATAAACTTGACTTGACTTATGAACTATATAAATGTTAAAATGATGTTACACCTGCGGCGATTGATGAATAGTCTTTGCCAGATATTTTCAGGAACTCTGACCTATAAGAAATAGTAATATGACACACAACCCTTTGCTTTGGCAAAATCACAGCAAGTTTTCTTACACTAATTCTATTTTCCAGCCTGATCTACGGATCCCAGCCTCTTGCTGACAACTTTAAAGATTTAGATTCCCCACCCTCTGCAGGTTCTCGTAACAGATGATATAACAGACTCTTATCACTCCTGAGGAGAAAGCCCTGTTAGTTGACTAACTCCACTGAGGAGTTGCAATAAAGATTAGCTTAGGTATATATCACAACAGTTCTATCCATCCTAATATTCCCAACACTACATACGTTGATCGTCTCCACTCCATTCATCTTGGCCCGGATTTTAGGATTCTGGATAATGTCCAGGTTAGTTCCCCATACCATCACTGGTGTGCTCCCACTGCAAAAAGGAGGAGAAAGAAAACAGCTTAAAGTCTCTATTCAACACACAGGTGGTTATCTTCAGCATTTTTTCAGGATATGGGTGTCACTCAGAAAGCCAGCTGGCCTTGAGAAGATACTGAGCCACCTTCCCCAAGTTTAAATTAAATTTAAAATTTAGACATACAGCACAGTAACAAGCCCTTTCAGCCCACAAGTTCGTGCCACCCAATTTACACCCAAATAACCAACACCCCAAGATTGTTTCAAATGGTAGGAGAAAACCGGAGCCCCTGGGGAAAACCCACACAGACATGGGGAGAACACACAAACTCCTTACAGACAGCACTGGGTTTGCGCCCTGGCGCTGTAAAGGCGTTGTGGCAGAGAAGCTCCCTCAGTAGTTCTGCGATTCTAAGCCAGTGATGAAGAAGTCATGATTAAATAGGTTGGGTGAATAGAGTTCTTCCCACAGATTTAGTGCCAACACTTGTCAACTAACAGGCTGAAAGCAAAAGCTATCTCACAGCAAACTGCAAATTCACTCAAAAACACTCCAAGGTCAGAATAAACTAAGAAATTCCTCTGGTAAAATCAAGCAAATTTGGATGGTGAAGGAAAGTAACATATAAATTATAAACACAATATCAATTTCAGTCACTTAGAGGTGCACACCAAGCTTGATAGATAGTAAAAATCCTCTGATACCGATTTTGCTGGATGCAGTTTTGCGAGCACGTGCAACCAAATAAATATCAGTTTTTATTGTGTGGCAGGGAAAAAGAATATCAGTTTCTCTATCTTTAATTCATCCCTCACCCGAGATCATGGAGTATGAAGGCATCAGCAGTGAAGCAAAAACAGGAGCAGTGATTTGTGTGCCAAACAAAGAGAAACTGAAGGGACTGCTGGGTCAAGCAGCATCTAAGGGGAGAAGTGGTTAGTTACCATTTTTGGTCACCACCCTTTATCCAAACTTAGGTTGGATTTGTCATCCAGTGCTCCCATTGTAGTCTCCTCTACATCGGAGAGACTGGGCGCAGACGGGGAAATCGATTTGTTCAGCACCTCTTAGGTTGGGTTTGTCATCCAGTGCTCCCATTGTAGTATCCTCTACATCGGAGAGACTGGGCGCAGACGGGGAAATCTATTTGTTCAGCACCTCTGCTCATTCTGTTACAATTACAATTTCCCATCCCATCTCTTCCTGACATGTCTGTCCATGGTCTTATGCTCCTCCAAATTGGAGGAACAACATTTCATCTTTCATCTGGGCATTCTCCATCTGGATGGCATTAACATGGACTTCTCTGGTTTCCGATAAACACCTCCCTCCCTTCTTCCCTGTCGCCTTTCCCCCAGCGTGCTCCCGTGCTCTCTCTCTCTCTCTCTCTCTCTCTCGGTGCTCTGTGATTAGTAAGGGATTGCTTAAGGTGGTATGTGACTGGGAAGGGAAGGTTGAGAACCACTGCTCTAGACCCAATTGTTACTGGAATATTTGGCTTGAAAATAATTGTCATTGGCCCATTTCCTTTGGAGTTATGAAACCATGCACATAACGAGTCAATTGGGTACGATTAAAACAGTGTTTTTCAAACATTTTATTTCCACCCATGTAACACCTTAAGCAATCCCTTACTATTCACAGAGCACCTATGGCATAGGGAGTACGTAAAGTGGTATGTGAGTGGAAAGAAAAGGGTTGAGAACCGCTGTCATATCCAATTAACACCCCTTGTTGGTTTGGACTCCATCCCTTGCCATTCTCTCGTCTCTATCCTGACACTTGCCTCTTTTTTGCTTATAACTTGAAGAAAGGCTCAGGCCTGAAACTTTGGTAATAACTCTTTACCTCCTATGGATGCTGTGAGGCTGGCTGATTTCCTCCAGCATTTCTGTGAGGAATTTTTACAACCATCTGCAGACTTGTGTGTTTCACTAAGTTTGCCAATTGTCACCTCCACTATCTCAAGCACCTTGCTCGAAAATGGGACAGTGAGAGAGCAACTGGGCTGTCCGTGTGTACATTCCACAGCTGGACAATGCTGCATTCTGTTCTGTTGGCGCTCTGAGATAATTATTCAATTAATCTCACTCACCTTCTGCTGCTGTTTCTGTGAAATAAATAACATGAGCCTAGAAATCATACCCTACAATGCCAAGTTCCTGAAAGGCTTTAGTGATGAGTTTCACAGTCACCTTTATGGGTACAAGATGTAATTCCAGATTCCTGCAGGGACATGATTTTTCATGTCCCAGTTTCCGTAGTAAGATTTAAAAACCTGTTTCCAGATCAACTGGCTACCACAAGGCCAGTAACTTCACCACCACTTGACTACACCCACATTGTGTTGTACACGTTTACATATGAAAGTTTTTAAAAAGCTGCTCTTGCCAGAGATCCAAAATAAAAGCAGGAAAAGCAAGTTAGGCAGCACCCAGTTAATATTTCACATCCAAGGCTCTTGCACAGATAAAACCCAGCTGCTGAGTATTTCCAGCATTAGATTTTATGGAAGATACTGAACTCGATGCTCAAATAGATTTTAATATACATAAACACATTTTTGCATAAAAATCTGCTAGAGGGATGATGTATGATGCTGAGATTATGTGTAAAGGGAACACTTTCAGTCAAAAAGTCTTTTGAAATTTGTTTTTTAAAACGAGTATGAACATTGGGGTTCTGGTCTTGGACACAAGTGTTCGCTATCAAATGTTACTTTTATGAACACACAATATATAGAAGAGCGTGGGAAAATTGTAGCAGGAATAAAACACACATGAACATCATGTGTAAATACGCACACAATTTAAGAAGACATACATGCACAAAGTATAAAAGAGCATGGGAAAATCTACTACAAACATTGATCTTTAGAAGTGGATTTTAAACTTTTTCTTTCCACTCACATACCATCTTAAGTAATCACCGCTATCTATCGTTGGGGGCTCATGGCGGGCTGTCGGTGGGGGAGTGGGGTTCAGACTGCTCAAACTGAGGACAAACACACAGACCAGCTTGCTCACAATCTGGCAGACCTTGTGTCAAATCTAGGGCTAGTACTAGGATTAGGGTTCGGAAAAGGGGCCCACAGTGACAGAAAGCAAGCAGCAGACCTCCAGGACGGAGCGGGACAGCGGGCCATGGGAGAGAGCAGGCAGCACTAAAAAATTACAGTACACAATGCACATCATGACCCGAATTGGTCCTGGAATGCCAGAAGTGCTGTTTACACTGCTGGCATTCTGGGAATTTTACTTGGTCCCTTTGCAGAAAAAAGACGGGATTTCAATATCCATGCTTTTTACACAGCAGGTGTTCGGAAATAAGGAGAAAATATCTCGTAACAAAGCGGCTGTGGAAAAAGCGGAAAAGTCTGCTCAAGATTCCAGCACCCACAGTTGTAGAATATCTTGTTATTCCACTACTTTGTGGATTTGGTGGGGTGCTGAATAACCTGGCCAAGTAAAGGGTGGTAGAGATGGTAGATGTCATAATTTGTCACCAGTGACGGAAGGAGTAAATGTTGAGGAGATGCCAGTGAAACAGGCTGTTTTGTTCTGGATGTTGTTGAACTTGCTCAGTGTGGCAAAGCAGCAACACAGGCAAATGAGGTTGGTGGGGTGAGTGGGGGTGGGACATTCCATTATGCTCCAGAGTTGATGAAGGCTATTGATGGGTGTTTAACTGTTTCAAGTAAAGATCCCTCTATTGTGGAGGGGACGGAGGCAGAACAAGTAATGACAATAGAGGGGGCCTTTCTAAGCACCTACTCAGGGTTTTGTTCCTCTTTTCCTCACCCTGGAATTTAAGACCCACACAAGTCTGAATACTCTGCGCTAAATACAATACAAAGCAAATACTGTACCTTGTTCTGAACAGTCTTCTGTCCTAACTTTACCCAGACCTTTAGTAAAAATACAAAATGCTGGAGAAACTCAGCAGGTCATACAGGATCCTTAATGCAGCAAAGGCCGGGATATATAACTGACATGTCAGGCTTGAGCCCTTCATCAAAGTATGGGAAAATGCTGGGGAGCATCAGAATAAAAGAGTGGGAGGGGGAGGGAGTGGCAGGGCAGGAGATGATAGGTGGAGACCCCAACCCCCCTTCCATTCTTCCTCCTTTCTTCCCCAGCCTTTAATTCAAACACCTGTCTATTTTTTTTCATTTCTTGAGGAAGGGATCAGGCCGAAATGTTGGTAATTCATCTTTACCTCCTATGAATGCTGTTAGTTCCTCCAGCATTTCTGTGTTTTCACTACAATCACAGCATCTGAAAACTTTCATGTTTCAGTCTAGAGAGTACACATACCCACCAAGTCCCCAGGACAAAACAAGTGTCAACTGTCATAAGACCAGAATTGTACATACAATTGTCATACAACTTTGTCAAGGATCCAACCAATATGATAGTCCAGGGGAATAACATTGCAGCAAACCTTGTAATATGAGGAGTGGAAAACACAAACTCATCGAGAGCATTGGTCTCGCTTCTGACAGTTGCTAAAGTTATTGAGCAAACTGAAGCAAGTGTGTTTGTCATCTAGTCTCCAGCTCGTTAGTGTTTTTATTTACACAGAATTTCCATGATATCTCTGTGAGGAAGACCTGGCATTAAGACATCTTACACTGAAACGAACAAAGGTGGCATTTTTCCGGGTCAGTGTGTATTTTCATACAGCAAGCCGGCATTCCAAAAGTAAAAGAGGCAGGGCATGTAACTGAATAGCGTCAGTGTCACGTATAACATACCATATTTTACAGCATGTTTGACCCATTTTTTTTCTCAAAAAATAGCTCAAAAATAGTCCCCCCAGTTTTATGTGCCAGATTGAAATTAGGGTGACAATGGTGAGTAACACTGATGGTCCCTGCACTGGTGTCTTGGGTATACTTGTACCTCTCATTTTGTTCGTTTTAGATTGGTCACAGTGTTTGAGCTACCGAAAGAAAATAGACACACACACCGAGACCAGTTCAGTTTATATAAGTCTTTATTACTAAATAGCTAGCTGAATTCACACTACAATATGCAAGCCCTTCCCAATTATACTCATCAATGCCTGGACTGGTCCCAATTGCCAAAGCAAGGCGACGACTGCACACTTGTAGTAGGTTGTCTGGGCGCCGGTAGCAGCTTCTCCACCTCCCTGGACCGGGACGTTGGTTGGAATCTTGAAGTTCTTCTTCTTGATGACAGATGTTGCCACCTCTTGGAGAGTCTCAAACTTCAGCAGTGGGACCATGGCTTATATTACCAAAAGTTGTTCACTTCACATCTTATCTCTTTGAACAAATGATTTAATTATCCTCAAGGTCTCCTGACAGTCTGCGACCAACAAAAGACAACTGCATCTCTGGGCCTCATGGTGGAAGTTGGATAATTGATTCATATGCATCCCTGGGTCCCATATAGTGCAAATTTAGATAACTGTCTTCTGATTCCTGGGCCCCATGGTGGAATTTAGGTGTGTCTACTAATTCATATGCAACAAGCAGGTTCTCAGCCTTGCAGAAGCAAAGGCTGAAAAAGTAAGAAACACAGTTTAAATCTTCCATTACATTTCACCCCTTGGTCGCAGCCTGGCACTTATGAGACCTTACAAGCATTTGAGTAAAGAAGGAGCGAAAAAGAGAAACTAAAACTATGATAATCACAAAAATAAGCAATAATGCGAGCAACCAACGGAGAATATTGTGGCCCAATCCCCCAAATGTACCATTTAACCATGAAAAAGGGTTCAAACTATCCTTGTGGGCCACAATACCCAGACACTGAAGCTCACACACAGAAACATGCTTAACAATATCAGATATATTAGTGGATACATCGGGCCGTGTCCCCCACGGGCAACTCCCTCGGAACATCCTCGACATTACAAATCCAATTGCTGGCATCAAAGCAGTGGTTAAGCCAGATCATCAGGAGCGCAAGACGGAGAGGACCTGGAACAAAGAAGCCTGACATATATCACTCACGATGCCGTAAGCGTTCAGTATTTAAACAAACTAAACCATCCTGTCCTCAGTATCTACCCATCGAGTGTTACCCTGGGCAGATGTCACTATTTCCCCTTTTACAGGAGGGCCACTACACCCATACCTTTTGTCTGGCATTCTCTGGCTCGGGAATGGGGGGTAATGACTGCTTTTCCTCAGGAATAGGCTGTAGTTCAGGTGAGAGATAATAGAATATAGGAAGTAAAGTTAGTATGAATGAAATAAAGAATACTAGACTAGACTAGAGGAAGTTAAGTAAGTGCTGAGTAGGGATGAATTCCGATAAGAGTGTGAGGAAGGGTTACACAAGTATAATAGAATAAGGGTCTTATAGGATACCCCATGGTCTGTCAAGTTTACAGAAACTGCACGTGGGCAGACAAGAATTACCAAATGCCAAACCAATCCAGGAGGCAGAAGAATGTTAAGGGGGGAAGGTACCTCTACACTGAAATCAACTGTATAAAAGTTGGGTGAGCCCCAGTATATGTGTGTATTCCCAGGGTAAGGGGAAGCACCCAACTTTGCACTGTTGTACAATAAATGTTCTTTGTTCTCAATTTTTGTCTCGAGCGAAATCTGTGAAGGTACTTCTGTTTCTAACATTCAGAAGTGTGAAGAAGTCGGTGGAAAGGTGTGCCTCCCTTCAAAGGGCGATGATTCAAATTGTTGACTGCCTGTTGCAGCACATGGCACCACCCCTTCAAGGTCCCCAATGGTGTTAACAAACAAATTTGTTTCTTCAGTAAGCCATTCATTCGTTCAACTACCCCGGCAGCCTGCGGGTAATAAAGAATATGGTGGACCCATAAAATACTGTTGTCAGCTGCCCAATCACAGATTGCCTTCCCGGAGAAATGCGAGCCATCATCAGACTGAATTTCCTCTGGTACATCATAACGAGAAATTAAATGGTTTAGTCCTTGGATAGTGCTAACTTGGTCAGTTGTCTTGGTGGAAAATGCAAAAACCAGGCCCGAAAAGGTGTCAACCATTACTAGGACGTAACGTTTACCCATACAGTCTGGCATAGGGCCTATGTAACAAATTTGCCAGACCGCAGCTGAGCGAGCACCCCGTCTTATTCGGCCATGTGGACCAGGAGGAACGGTGCGGAACTTCACAAGCTGGCATGCTGGGCGTGTCCGCACGACCATGCAGACATTGTTCTAATGGATGGGTAAGGCATGTGTACGGGCGCATATAGCTGATCCCTTCTCCCCAAAATGGCCACTCTGTTCATGTGCCCATCGAGCCAGGGGACAGTATTGGCGCAGCTGATAGTGGCAAGCTGATCTGCTACTGCATTATGTTGTGCCATGTTCGTCATCGCATTGGTATGGGCATCAACGTGATATACGGTTATCTCACGATGATGGGAAGCATCCCACAACAGTTGCCACAACTGTTTGCCCCATACTGGGCGGTCATGTACCAGCCAGTCATTCTTTTGCCAATCAGGCATCCGTACCACTAGTCCATTAGCCACAGCCCAGGAATCAGTAAACAAGCGAAGAGGGTAATCATGGGGGTCTAGTGGTAAAGTGACCACCTTCAACTCAGCATACCGACTGGAGCCATCATCCCCCTCCTCCAATAAGTGAGTTCCTGACCTGGGATGGTAAGCCACTGCCTTCCACTTCTGCTTTCCTTGCACCCACCGGCTGCTACCATCAGTAAACCAGGCGTCCTCTTGTTCTGCTTTCTGTATCATCTCTTCCGTGGCCCCTTGGATCATCACATCATCAATATAATGGTGAATTAAGAGGGAAGGCAATACTGGCACCGTCTCCAAATCACGGGCAATTAGGCTGTGGCAAATAGTGGGAGAGTGTACATAGCCCTGAGGGAGGCAAGTGAAGGTATACTGGCGCCCCTTCCAGGTAAAGGTGAACTGATCCTGTGAGACCTCGTCTATAAGAATACTGAAGATGGCATTAGCGAGATCAATGACAGCATACCATGTTCCTGAGTTCCCAGTAGCAATGTTTTCAATAAGGGTAACAATGTCCGGAACTGCCGAAGCCAGTGGTGGGGCATGTTTGTTCAAAAAACGATAGTCAACTGTCATTCTCCAGGAGCCATCCGGCTTCTGGACCGGCCAAAAAGGGCTATTAAAGGGCGACGTTGCGGGCCTCACTACCCCTTCTTCTTGCAAAGCATTGATGGAGGCAGTAATCTCTTCCTGCCCCCTAGGGAGGCGATATTGTGGAATGCATACTGGTTTTGGTGGGGTGGGGAGGCACCATCACAGGATCCCACTTAGCCCGACCCACTACTAATCTTTTAGTAATAGTCCGAATTCCAAATTCAAATCCCCCTTGGCTAGTATTAAGGGCCATTCCGGCCAACATATTAATACCCAGGATACACTCGTCAGTGGCACCCACCAGGGCATGTAACCATATAGGGGAAGGGCCATCACCCACCGTGGCACGGACTTTTATTTCCTTCGCCAGGGTGATCGCTCCTCCCATCCCCTCTATTAGAAATGTCGGTCCAGTCCAGAGGTCAGGGTTACCCGGAATCACCGAGTGCTCCGCACCGGTGTTGACCAAGGCAAAATATTGGCGGTCATTACCCCCCACCCCAATGGACTGTTAACAGTATGTAGGTCCGTGGGTCCCCGTGTATCTCAATAGAGTAGACACGGGGGCCCTGCCGACGCCCTCACGCTTTAGTAGGGATCAGGGGCTTCCAGCCCCACATGCCATTATTATCCATAAGAGCCTTTTTAACCATTTGTTGTATTTCATCACGGATAACTGGAGTAAGAGAAGCTGGCTCGAAAGGAGCAGCAGTGGGAGCAGAAGGCACAGTTGGGCCAGGTGGATGTTTCCCTGCCTTCCTCTTATAAAGGACATAAAGGACCGCAGTAGGTTTCCCATCAATATCACTTTTAGGTACGCCTAACTTTAACAAGGTTAGAAAAAGGTCCTTTCTTCTCAGTCCGTTATTAGCAGCAGGCCCTCTCTTTTCACCCTGCTTGCAGCGCCAATTGTCTTGGGTAAACGTATACCTCTCATCTTGTTCGTTTTAGATTGGTCACAGTGTTTGAGCTACCGAAAGAAAATAAACACATACACACCGAGAGCAGTTCAGTTTATACAAATATTTATTACTAAATAGCTAGCTGAATTCACACTACAATATGCAAGCCCTTCCCAATTATACTTATCAATGCCTGGACTGGTCTCAACTGCCAAAGCGAGGCGACGACTGCACACTTGTAGTAGGTTGTCTGGGCGCCGGTAGCAGCTTCTCCACCTCCCTGGACCGGTTCGTTGGTTGGAATCTTGAAGTTCTTCTTCTTGATGACAGATGTTGCCACCTCTTGGAGAGTCTCAAACTTCAGCAGTGGGACCATGGCTTATATTACCAAAAGTAGTTTACTTCACATCTTATCTCTTTGAACAAATGATTTAATTATCCTCAAGGTCTCCTGACAGTCTGTGACCAACAAAAGAGAACTGCATCTCTGGGCCTCATGGTGAAAGTTGGATAATGTCTACTGATTCATATGTATCCCTGGGCCCCATATAGTGTAAATTTTTGATAATATGTCTTCTGATTCAACTGCATCCTGAGCCCCATGGTGGAATTTAGGTGTGTTTACTAATCTTCGCTAGGATTCTCCTTAATAGACTAATACCTCGTGTCGCCGAAAATGTCCTCCCAGAATCCCAGTGTGGCTTTCGCGCAAACTGAGGAACTACTGACATGGTCTTTGCTCTCAGACAGCTCCAAGAAAAGTGCAGAGAACAAAACTCTACATCACCTTTGTTGTCCTCACCAAAGCCTTTGACACCGTGAGCAGAAAAGGGCTTTGGCAAATACTAGAGCGCCTCGGTTGCCCCCCCAAGTTCCTCAACATGGTTATCCAACTGCACGAAAACCAACAAGGTCGGGTCAGATACAGCAATGAGCTCTCCGAACCCTTCTCCATTGACAACGGCGTGAAGCAAGGCTGCGTCCTCGCACCAACCCTCTTTACTATCTTCTAACCCTCTTTACTATCTTCTTCAGCATGATGCTGAAACAAGCCATGAAAGACCTCAGCAATGAAGACGCAGTTTACATCTGGTACCGCACGGATGGCAGTCTCTTCAATCTGAGGTGCCTGCAAGCTCACACCAAGACACAAGAGCAACTTCTCCGTGAACTACTCTTTGCAGACAATGCCGCTTTAGTTGCCCATTCAGAGCCAGCTCTCCAGCGCATAACGTCCTGTTTTGTGGAAACTGCCTGAAAAAAACTGAGGTCCTCCATCAGCCAGCTCCCCACCATGACTACCAGCGCCCCCACATCTCCATCGGGCACACAGAACTCAAAACGGTCAACCAGTTTACCTACCTCGGCTGCAGCATTTCATCTGATGCAAGGATCGACAAAGAGATAGACAACAGACTCACCAAGGCAAATAGCGCCTTTCGAAGACGACACAAATGAGTCTGGAAAAACAACCACCTGAAGAAACACACAAAGATCAGCGTGTACAGAGCCATTGTCATACCCACACTCCTGTTCGGCTCCGAATCATGGGTCCTCTTCCGGCATCACCTACGGCTCCTAGAACGCTTCCATCAGCGCTGTCTCCGCTCCATCCTCAACATTCATTGGAGTGACTTCATCACCAACATCGAAGTACTCGAGCTGGCAGAGTCCGCAAGCATTGAATCCACGTTGCTGAAGACCCAACTGCGCTGGGTGGGTCACATCTCCAGAATGGAGGACCATCGCCTTCCCAAGATCATGTTATATGGCGAGCTCTCCATTGGCCACCAAGACAGAGGTGCACCAAAAAAGAAGTACAAGGACTGCTTAAAGAAATCTCTTGGTGCCTGCCACATTGACCACCGCCAGTGGGCTGATGTCGCCTCCAACTGTGCATCTTGGCGCCTCACATTTCGGCGGGCAGCAATCTCCTTTGAAGAAGACCGCAGAGACCACCTCACTGACGAAAGACAAAGGATAAAAACCTAACACCCAACTCCAACCAACCAATTTTCCCTTGCAACCACTGCAACCGTGTCTGCCTGTCCCGCATCGGACTTGTCAGTCACCAATGAGCCTGCAGCAGATGTGGACATACCCCTCCATAAATCTTTGTCCGCGAAGCCAAGCCAAAGAAGAACTAATTCATATGCAACAAGCAGGTTCTCAGCCTTGCAGAAGCAAAGGCTGCAAAAGTAAGAAACACGGTTTAAATCTTCCATTACAACTGGTCATTGTTGCGTTGAGAAAGTGTCAGGTTCATGAGAGTTTGCAATCAAATGTTACTTTTATTATCACATAATGATTAAGAGCGTTGGAAAATTGTAACGGGAATAAAACACATATGCACAATGTATAAAAGAGTGTGGGAAAATCTACTGCAAATATTGATCTATAGTAGTGGGCTTCAAACTTTTTCTTTCCACTCACAAACCACCTTAAGTAATCCTTTACTAAATGGCGCTATCTCGCGTTGGGGGCTGGTAGTGGGCTGTTGGGGGGGGGGGCGAGGGAGCAGGTTGGTGGGCTTCAGACTTTTCCAAATGAGAACAAACCTACAGACCAGTTGCTCACAGCACAAGGTAACTAGAGACACCTGAAGACAGCTGAGGCGGGGGTGGGGGGGGGGCATGGGATCAGTGTGGGGGCTGGTCTTTTATCACACACCACTCCCTAACACTAATCTCCTCTCCCTTAATAGCTGAAGGTCTGTCAGTGACTGTCTTGAATACATTCAGTAACTTGATCCTTCACACCCTCCTTCTGTACCGTTCCACTCAGTACCCTTTGATACATATCCTTTTCATGAATGATCAATCTCTACTTTGAAAGGCCAACAGCCACCCCATGTCTGTCCTGTCAAAATCATGAATTATGTACTTATGAATTAAATCATCTCTCATTCTCCTCCCAGCAACACATCAGTGCTGCACCCACCTAATGAAATGGTGAGTCTCGTAGAGGGCGCATCTCTCTTTCCCTACCAGCTCATTTCATCTACAGCTCAAGCCAGACTTCTGCATAGACATCTGAGATGGGCTAAAACCAAGTGCCTGCTGGTCAGATATTCCTCAGACAACTACTCGCTGTCAGTGAGATCGACTCTGCCTTTTACCTTTGCTGTATAATTATGGGCTGCCAGGAGAGAGTGAGATAGTGGTATCATTATTGAAAAGATTTTTCCTCTTGTCCTACTTGCATGTTTTGTCCAAGTTTTAAATGCTTTACACATAAATACACACAAAAAAAAATCATGGTACACCTTCACATCTTTACCTGATTGGTCCCGGAATGCTGGAGTCACTTTTTACACAGCCAGTGTTCCGGGGCTGTTACTACTTCTACTGCCGGAAAAAAGTTGGACTGGAATGATTTCCCCACCCCACCCCCTAATTCCACCTCGGTGCTTTTTAGACAGCAGGTCTTGCATTAAAAAGGAGAAAATGTCCCGCCCGGAATGAAGTGGCTGTGTAAAAAGCACTATTGATAATGCTGGAAGGCAGATGAAAGCTTTCACTCTGTGTGACAGCCTTGTTCATCAGCTCCAGAGAAAGTGACTAACATGCAGTGACTGTGGAATGGTTGGTGGAAGGAGTCCCAAATAAGCAGCTGTCCTAACAGAGATTTGGAGTGATCACACTGGCATTTCAATGTAATTACCACAGGTCTTCAGCTTGAGAAGGCAACAGACAGGCGGCATACAACTAATATAGGAAATACAAGGAAAGCTGTCAGAGAAAGGAAGAGAGAAGGCAGAGGAGAGGATAGAGAAATAAAAGACAACAATGCTCAAAAACATGGAAAGAGAGAGTGTCAAGAGACAGAAAATAAAAAATCAAAAGTATGTATAAAAAGTGGAGGACAAAGATAATTTACAAAGTTTGCCTGCCTTAAGCCAATAGAGGAGTTATGGTGTGAAAATAGAGAGAAAGAGAGGGGAGGGAGGAGAGGAAGTAGCAAAAATAGAGAAAAGGGAGATAGGGAAAGGAAAAAGAGAGCAGAAAAGAATGGGAGAGGGAAGAGAATGGAGAGGGGCAATGGAAGGATGGGAAGAAGGTGAGAAGAATTGAGAGTGATAGGATGAATGAGGGCAAAACAGATGATGAGAGTGTGGGGAGAGAGTGAGAAAGAGAGCGAGAGAATGAAAGGGGGAGGGGAGAAGGAGAGGGGGAGAGAATTAGGGGAAGAGAAACAAGGTAGAGCAAGGTCGTGTACTTTAGTGAATTGTTCATCCATGCAATTTGTCACGTTCTGTTTGACTCAGATTTTAAGTGTTCAACGTGATTTTCCAATCGGCTGTTACACAGGAGGATGGTCTTTCCTTACCTGATAATACTCCATTCTGGTTCAACCTTAACAATGGTGGGATCCTCCATATATTCAAACTGCAGCTCCTTCTCGATCCTCGCCCTGTCGACACCTACCAGAACGCTGATGTTACCTGGGCCTTGGGGTGCAGAGGTGGTGTTACAAACAATTGCCCAAGCAAACCGCCTGATAAGAAGGGAAAGAGACCAGCAATAAATTAAAATCATACATTTTTAGAACAGCTTTCTTTTAAGATTAAATACCCCGTGCAATTTCACAGTTCAAGTTTATCATCTGATCATACATATACAGCCCTACGAAATATGGTACACATACAAACACAATACACTATACATAATGATCATAGGATGAAATAAAATGAAATCTGACAAAAGGGGAGATGTTATGAATCAAAACCGCAAGCTAAGTCAAAGAGCTGGGTTTTGAGGAGGAGAGAACAGAGGGATTAGGAAAGGAATTGCAGAGCTTACAACCTCAGTAGCAGGAGAGTAAATCACGAAAATCTGTAGACTCCATGGTTGAAATAAAAATACAAAATGCTGGAGAAACTCAGTTGGTCAAACAGAGTCCTTTATGAGGTAAAGGTAAAAATACAGAGCCGATATTTCAGGTTTGAACCATTCATCACGGTATGAAAGGATGTCGGCAAGCGTCCGAACAAAATGATGAGGGTGGAAAAAAAAGGGGAAAAGGCAGGATATTATAGGTGTATGTGGTTGTAGAGTTTGATAGCAGCAGGGGTTAAAGATGGGGAGCAGTCGAGAGAGAATCCCACAGAACACCCTTTGGAACAGGAGACATGGTCATCAGTGTCAAAATTGGAATGCAGAGTTTAACAGTTCACATGGAAACATCCAAACAGAAAATAGGAGCAGGAGAAGACCATTTGAGCCTGTTCCACCATTCAATACGATCACGCAGGTCAGATAAGTTTGGGGCTCTATTCCAGTTTTCTCTCTGTTCTTGATCTCTTTAAGCCAACGGGGCCACCTCCAACTCTCCTTTGAATATATCTCATGAACTTGTCTCAACAATGTTCTGTGGGTGGGAGTTCCACAAGTTCACAACTCTGAGTTAAAGAGTTTCTCTTTATCATAGTCGTAAATGGCATACGTCTCACCCTCAGACTGTGACCCCTTGTTCTGGACTTCCCCAACACGGGGAATATTTTTCCTGTCCAGACTTATCAGAATGCTATAAGTAGGTGAGAGGAGGTAACAGAGGAAGTGATGATACCATGGTGACATATAAAGGAGTCTTGAAAATTCTAAACCTGAGGTGTTTAAATTATACCTGAGGTATTAACAACTTGCATCTGCAGCAGAGAGATGGGTTTCTTTCCCATTAGCTAGCTCTGAGGCAGCACTAGATCAAAAGCAAATGGCACAAACAGAGCCATGCATTCAAAGTGCAGTGAATTACATAATGACAAAGGCAAACCCTCCAAGACCTATGCACACAATACTCCCAAAGGTACGCAACCCTCACTCTCACATACTGAATCTCCAAAGGATTCCCTATGCATACAGTCCAATAAATATATACAGACCAATCACTGAGCCATTGTTCTCCAGTCAGATTACAGTGCCACAAGCAAATGGTGCAAGTAAAAGCTGCTTACATCAATATTGCCAAAATGATTTTTTTTAAATTGAGATGAGTTTCCCTCTAACCCAACACTCCCACAGATTTGATGCCAGGTGTACACGTGGTGGGGTTCTCTGTGTCCTCTTACCTGTGAAACACACAAGGCTGCTCGCCAAACAAAACTGAGACGTTGCTCCCCGCATCGAGATTCCTGCCCCTGATGGTGACCATTGTGCCCCCAGACACTGGACCTCTGCTGGGTGTCAAGTCTGTTAGAGTTGGGAGCTGAAATGAATTAAATTAGAAATTACAATGTGATAATAAACAAATTGGCGGCATGGTTAGCGTAGCGTTTAGCACCACGCTGTTACAGCCCAGTGACTGGGACTGGGAATCAAATCCCACGCTGTCTGTAAGGAGTTTGTATGTTCTCCCCATTTCTCATGGGTTTCCTCTGGGTTTCCCTGGTTTCCTCCCACTGTTCAAAAAAATAGACATGCCGGGGGTTGTAGGTCAATTGGGAGTAATTGGGTGACACGGGCTCATGGGCTGAAAGGGCCAGTTACCATGCTGCAAGTCTAAATTAAAACATTTTTAAAAATGGGGTAGAATGTTATGTGTAATCTGACACGTGGCAAGGCAAATGGTCACAAGATGCAGGGGTCAGATTCTCAGAGCAGATGGAATTGGCTTAGGTTAGAGAAAGCTCAGAAGGTCCTTGCTCACACATGTCCTCATGTTAACTTCATTGCAGTTTAAATGCCAGCACTTTATTTCCTCTTCAGCTTGTTTGGCAGTGATTTTTGCAATTAAATTTTCATGAAAATTTGTTGAAGAATGTTATTGCTTAATTTTGCAATAGGATTAGATGAAATCCATGTTTTCCAGACACAGAAGATTGCAGATGCTGTAATCTGAAGCTCTTCTGGAGGAACTCAGTGGGCCACTGATATCTGCTGAGTTCCCATCAGGACACTGTGCCTTTCATCCTGTTGCATGGCCAACCGTTACTTACAGGAGTGAAACATGAAAGTCTGTCAATGCTGTGAGTGTATAAAAACACAAAAATGCTGGAGGAACTCAGTAGTTCTCGCAGCATCCATAGAGAGTAAAGATATACTACCGATGTTTCGGACCTGAGCCCTTCCTCAAGGTATTAGTGTGTAACCGTTAACTTACACACTGCTCTGTAACAGCATTGACAGGTAAATCCCCATGTTACAGGGAGAGGATGTTATATTCCTAATAAAGAGTCTGTATTTTGGGATTCCATCACATGAAGCCATGTCATCTGCATTTGCATTGAGAAACGCAGATTGAAAAGGTGTTTATTCATGTGTTTGTTTCCCATATAAATTCCACAAGAGTGAGTTTTTAGTCATGATTAATTTTGAATTGTGAGATCAAATTTCCATTACCTGAACTGTTATAACACGGGGGATGCTGGTCTTGGAGTTGCAAGCTGTGTTAGAGACTATTCAATCGCCTTCTTCATGACTAGGTTATGAATTAATGCAAGAGCATAGGGACCATAGCTACCACCTTCACTCTAAAGATACCTCAGTGCTGGATAACAGTGCAATCATGTAGCCAGTCAGTGATGCATACAAGGGCTCATCTGCAGAGACTCAAGCCAGTGGATCCCATATGGTTCACCACACGACATAAAGACAGCCCGCCCCAACCAATTGGGAGGGAGGTCACGAAATGGATTAGCCATTCCAGAATTTACACTGCCTCTCAAGATTATTGTAGGCTGTAGATGTCGCTTGAAGTAGGGAATGGAACAATTTCTATCAACGCAATCACTGAGAAGGCTCACCAGTGGCTCTATATTGTGGATTTCGAGGAGATTCAGTATGCCACTGAAGGCTCTCAAAAACTTCAACAGGTTTACTGTGGAGAGCATTCTGGCTGGGACCATTGATTCGAAAGAGACCCCAGTTGTCACCTAAATTCTGATACCTCACACAAAACCTTCTGCAGGAGATAAAGGTCTGCATTGATGAGTTATTTTTAGTACCAACCAAACTGCCAATAAAATAGTTCTAAAGTGTAGCCATAAATAAAAGAAAAGAGGCAGCCAAAATTCACAAGGTGCAGTCTCACAACACCAAAAAGATTGCTTCGTTGTTGAAAGGGAATTCTGGTCTTGATGCTGGGGAGAACTTCTCTCTTGCATTTCTAAGACCTCTTCCAGAGGAGAGTGTCTTTGACAGTGCAACACTCCCTCTTCACAGTCAGCCCTCAATTTAGTGCAGCAGTCCCTGGAGCAGGATTGGAACTCACAACTATCTGGCAGAGGCACTGAGTGATTCCTGCTAAACTTTGTAGAAACCAAAGAGGAAAATTAGCTCAGCATTTTCCTTTTTCTTTTCTGATGATAGGTCTTGAATCTTTCAAAGTTTGACCGCAAAAGGCAGCCATTCGGCCAACTGAGTCCACGCCATCCAAAACTGGATCATCTTAAACCAGTTCCCAGCTCGCTGCACTTGTCCTCATATAGTGAATAAAGTAAAATGCCATTATATGGAATTCAAGCGACCAGTTTAAAAAAACCCAAAATAAATAGGTAAGAAAAAATGAAAGAATTGCCCCCCCCCCTCACTGCAACAGCCCCCCTCCCCACCACTAGCAGCCACTTCACCAACCTATGCAGCATGCATTCTCAAGCAGCCGGAAGATTAACTTATCTCACATCTACCAATCTCCATAGGTGCTGGACACTGGGGACTTGACTATACTTTTGCTCCACTGTCCTTTCAAGTGGAGAGATCCTGAGCCCACCATTCAATTTTTGGAATATTTTTTCTCAGTTCTCTTCAACCATTTAACTTTACTCTCTTCCCCCGAGATACTGATGTCTCTGCTATGGGAAATCAATCCTTTCTGTTCATCCTGTATCATACTTATGACTTTATACTCCTTTATCTCTTTATCTAAAGAAAGGAACCATTTCATCAGATGCAAGGATCGACAACGAGATAGACAACAGACTCGCCAAGGCAAATAGCGCCTTTGGAAGACTACACAAAAGAGTCTGGAAAAACAACCAACTGAAAAACCTCACAAAGATAAGCGTATACAGAGCCGTTGTCATACCCACACTCCTGTTCGGCTCCGAATCATGGGTCCTCTACCGGCATCACCTACGGCTCCTAGAACGCTTCCACCAGCATTGTCTCCGCTCCATCCTCAACATTCATTGGAGCGCCTTCATCCCTAACATCGAAGTACTCGAGATGGCAGAGGCCGACAGCATCGAGACCACGCTGCTGAAGATCCAGCTGCGCTGGGTGGGTCACGTCTCCAGAATGGAGGACCATCGCCTTCCCAAGATCGTGTTATATGGCGAGCTCTCCACTGGCCACCGTGACAGAGGTGCACCAAAGAAGAGGTACAAGGACTGCCTAAAGAAATCTCTTGGTGCCTGCCACATTGACCACCGCCAGTGGGCTGATATCGCCTCAAACCGTGCATCTTGGCGCCTCACAGTTCGGCGGGCAGCAACCTCCTTTGAAGAAGACCGCAGAGCCCACCTCACTGACAAAAGGCAAAGGAGGAAAAACCCAACACCCAACCCCAACCCACCAATTTTCCCCTGCAACCGCTGCAACCGTGTCTGCCTGTCCCGCATCGGACTTGTCAGCCACAAACGAGCCTGCAGCTGACGTGAACATTTACCCCCTCCATAAATCTTCGTCCGTGAAGCCAAGCCAAAGAAGAAAGAAAGGAACAACAACCTGGTTTGCCATTTCTTCCTAATTATAATTCTACTTGTAATTCTAACAGATCAGTGAGACCAGGGGACGCCCTTTGCCTGGGTGTCAAAAGGGGGTCAATAAGCATGGGGGGGGGGCGGGGTCGATTGAACTTTTGCAGTTGATAGTAGGGGCATCTCAATTGAAAATAGTACCTATGGTTGTGGGGGCCCAACCTCTCACGAGCGGGCCTTTGTGGTGCCTTGTATTTGGCTTCGGCTTTTTAATAAGTTGAGAGCAAACGGGAGGATGGTCGGAGTGGAGAATAAAGAGGTTTGTGTTCTTTGTATGCCCTGGAGGGAAGTGTGTGGCAGTGCCCATGCCGGCCAGCACCACCACTTCCCCCATGGACAGTCCTTCCTCCCCCCACAGACATACAAAGAATGTCACGGGGGGGTGGTGGGTGGGGGGGTGGGATTGCATGCTCGAGGGTCAATAAGGAATCAAAGGTTCCATGAAGCGGTTGATGATCTAATTGGCCCACTTTGGGGCTCACTCACCACAAAGCTGTAGAGCTGTGTTGACTTTGCCATGAATTGCAGCTTGCATTCCTCCACGCAGACTTCCACAAAGCCAGCATACTGACCATGATGGGCCACATCCATCTCGCATTCGATCCTTCAAAGAGATAGAGCCTGGGTTAAGGTTGCAGAACAAGATCCCTCCCTTCGGCCCTGTCATCCTGCCCCACCATGAACCAACATCAGGGACGGATGTGATTGTGGCCTGAACTCCACATTTCCATCTGCCCATGGTAACCTCTCCCCAATTCTACCACTCACATTTCACATTAATTTTCAGAGAACCTACTTTTCCTGTAGGTGAGGCAGAACTACCACTTACTGACAGTAAAAAAAAATTGTACTCAATGTACATATGTAAACAAATAAAGAAATAGAAACAAACTGACTGTGCAAGACAGAGAGAAAAAAAATCAATAAAGTGCAAATCTAAGAATCCTAAAATGAGTCCCTAATTGAGTTTGTTGTTGGGGAGTCTGATGGTGGAGGGGTAGCAGCTGTTCCTGAACCTGGTGGTGTGCCATCTATACCTCTTTCCTGATGGTAGCAAAGAGAAGAATGTGTGCTGGGTGATGTGAATACTTGATGGATGATGGGTGCTGCTCTCCGATAGTGTGGAGGGTTTTGCCTGTGATGTCCTGGCCTGTGTCTACTACCTTTTGCAGGGCTTTCTGCTCGGGAGTATTGGTGTCCCCTTACCAGACTGTGATGCAGCCAGTCAGCACACTTTCCACCACATATTTGTAGAAATTTGCCAGGATTTCCACTGTCATACCAAACCTCTGCAAACTCCTGAGGAAGCAGAGATACTGACATGCTTTCTTCACAATGCCATTAGTGTGTTGCATACTGCAGTCATTTTACCATGGAAAATTAACCTGCCAGCTGCCTGTGTTTGGGACATGGGAAGAAACTGGAGACTCAAGAAGTCACCGAGAGAACATGCAAACTCTACGCCATCAACTCCACCCCAATGTTTACTCACAAAAAGGCTATTGGCTTGTGGTTGCACTAGTAATTTTTGTCACATAATTATTGCTGACATACCCAGTAACATGGATTTACCAACAGTATCTTGCACACTAAAGTACTCCATTGCACCAGGATCTGCTACTGGAATTTTTTTCCAAAATGTTTCTTGTCCTTAACCCTTGTTTTACAGACATGATAGGGAGTTCAGGCTCTCTGCTCCTTCCAGGTGTCCTGAATAGGCAGAGAGGAGATTCCATCCAAAACTGAAGTCGGAGAAGGCAGACTTATGAGGGGATAGAAAGATTAAACGTAGAGAGGCTTTTTCCATTAAGGGTGGGTGAAATTCAAATAAGAGGACATGGGTTGAGGGTGAAATGGGAAAAATTTAGGGGGAACTTGAGGCAGAACGTCTTCACTCAGACAAATGAAGCGGTAGATCTGGGCTCGATTTTAACATTTAAGGGAAATTTGTATGGGTATATGGATGGGAGAGGTATGGAGGGCTGAGGATTGACTGCAGGTCAGTGGGATGAGGCAAGAAAAAGTGGTTCGGCACACACTACAGGGGCCAAAGTGGCCTGTTTCTGCGCTGTAATTGTTCTATGCCTCTAAGAACTGGACAAGAGACAGCACTTCAACATGAACATCACTGCCCAACCATGTGGACAGTTTCAACCTGCCAACCTCCTGGAAAAGAAATATTTAAACATAGCTTACTGTTCCGCTGGGATGTATCCATCCCGCAGTGGAATACAATCAACTCCAGCCACACGCACAAAGTTTTCAATCTCCCAGAATTTCAGGCCCAAATTTTCCCCATAGATTGTAACTTTCGTTCCACCTTCCCTGGGCCCACGCGTTGGTACGATCTACAAAGATATCAAAAATATATTTTATATTAATGAAGCAAACAAAGACAAGATGCTACCATGATGCACTCTGATATTATTCATAGGTGTATGATCAATGGACTGTTAACAGTACTCACACTCTAAGTGTGAACCTATTAAATATGATCATGTGTGCACCTTAAGTAGTGCATTAAACCAAACAAAAAATGTTGGGATTTCTCAGAAGGTCAGGCAGCACCCATGGAGACAGAAACATCTGTCAACTTGGGGCGACGTGGTTAGCATAGCAGGAGCAAAATCCTGATGCAGTACCAGCAATCGGGACTGGAGTTCGAATCCCACGCTGTCTGTAAGGCGATTGTACATTCTCCCTGTGTCTCTATGGGTTTCCTCCGGGTGCTTCGGTTTCCTCTCACCACAGAAACATACTAGAGGTTGTAGATCAATCAGGTGTAACTGGGCGACATGGGCTGAAGGGGCCTATTACAATGCTGTATCTACATTTAAAACAAATCATTGATCTGGCAAATGAATGATATTTCAGTAGAAGCGATACTCCTCCAGATATTGGGCCTTCAGAAACTTGTGATCTCCATCCTCAATAAAATGATAACCCTATTCCACTACCCCCTCCCTCCCAGAGGGGACAGCTGACACAGATTTGCATCATTTTCTGCTTTTTTTTCCATTTTCCAGAATTTTTGGATCTCTTCCTTAAGTGGCTCTCAAATATTGATGACATTTTTTTACTGCCTTAAAGTTCTCTATGAATACACCTTATTGTTGTCTTTTATAAATATAGTAGATTGTACATGTTGGACAGGAGGGAGGGGGGGGGGGTGTTCAAGATGGAATTATCAGGCACCATGAGATTGGGAGTGAAAAAATGAATGGTAAAAAAGAAAAAGCGTATGAGGGAGTTAATGGAGACCACAGATGATATTGAACTGAAAGTGATGTGAGATACTTTTTAACATGAAAATTAAAGTAATAAAGAACTAATGAAAGTGTAGAACCAGGGAATTAAAGTGTGTGTGTGTGTGTGTGTGTGTGTGTGTGTGTGTGTTTAACCCATACAGAAGGAATTAGCTGGGTCCATAGCCTAGTAAAAGGAGGATCTCAACTTTTAAGTTTACAGAACAGCCTCCAGGCAATTAAATGCGACCTGCCCCTCATTGCTTGTTAGGAATTGTAATCACTGTACAGTAAGCTCTCACTGTCATCGTCTCTGCCACTTCACAGGTCAAGATGCAGATAGCTCCCAGCTGTGGCATTCCAAATATTCCTGGTGCCTCACTTCAAGGGAAGCTCTGAATGATTAGAGAATGAGCTGCTGTCAGGGAGATGGGATACTGAAAGCATGAGTTTGGTTTCTATGCAGCTCACCTTAGTATTTAGTTTAACAATGCTGCAAATGAGAAATACAAGTGAGAAGTGAGCAGCCAGGAAGGCAACTTCTTAACATCTTGTCTTAACCAATATGATTCCCTCTCCTCTGGAAGGAACCTGTGACAGACTGATGATATACAAGTGCTAGAAGGAGGAAGAGCTCTCCACCTGGGACAAGCTAGGCGTGAAGGAAAGTCTAGCTCTGGGAGAACAACTCCAACATTAGTTCTCAACTCTCAAGCATAATTTGCATGGGGCAGGTATATAAAAATGATGTAGGCACATAGGTTGGAAAGACTTTCAGATCCAGTTACAACCATCCACTCACAGATCTGGTTTAACCATTCCCAAATGCCCATTCAAAAATGCCCCAGGAAACTTATCCCTCAGATTCCTAAATACATCCATTGACATCCACAGTCTTCATAATTACAACCTCAGCAGCAAGATGGCAGAAGCCTAGCATTTGATCCCTTCAAACTATCTAGTTATATGATGAGATTATGGCTGATATGTGACCAATCTTTACTTTTGTCATGTCCTTTAGTAAACTCACCAATTTGTCATCTTTCCTTCTTAACTTTGCCCAATATTAATTGGACAGCACCCTACCATAGAGTGTTGAAAGTGTAAGTGCCATCGTTTCTGAATAACTGCTAACACATTGATCCATTCTCCCACTGAGCCCCACTACCTGGCTTTCTCCCCATGATTTTTGATGCCCTGGTTAATGAAGAATCTAAATACACCCAATGATCTTGAATACACCCAATGATCTGGCCTCTTCAGATTCAAGGTTGCATCTCCCAGTACCTCATTCGATTTGATTTTTGACTTGTGTGAAAAGATTTTCAAACCTTCTAACTCCACTACTCGACTGAATGATTTTGATTTGGGTCCCTTGACGTCATTTTTTTAAATACATGACTGGAAAATCTGTCTCTTCTGAAAAGCACAAAGAAGAATCTCCTTAATTTTTAATCTGTTCCCTTCATCTTCTCTTCCAACTGGACATTCCAGCAGGCCCTGTTGTCCACTACCTATAAATCTTTTCTCATTTACCACATAGTAAAAATTATTTTGGCTTCCCCCAAACATTTACCACATTATTCTTTGCCACTTGCTCACTCCCACCCTCCTGAACCAAAGATAGACGTAGAAAGACAAGTTACTGTTGCGTTAAGCGTGGATACACAATGGGTTCTGCCAACCACCGACACAGCAACTGGGCCAAGCCTCTCCACTAACCATCAGCTGTGATCAGGTTGGAACCACTCTTGTCTAAATCAGAAATTCCCATTCCTACCTTGTCCAGATACACATTTCATCAGTCACTGAGAAAGCAATGTACTGTTGGATATCCAATATTGATGCTTTGACGTTGAACAGTGGTGCCATGTGGTCTCTCAGTCAAGTCCACACACACCATAGAATCACAGAACACTACAGCACAGAATCAGGCCTTCGACTGACCTGCACCCATATTGCCCTGTACTCATATCTCCCTAATACCCCTCCCGTCCATGTCCAAATACCTCTTAAATGTCAGAGTTGACCAGGAACCAATACTGATGTAGCTCCGGATACATGGAATATCTGGCCATTTTCATGCTGTTTTCTCTACACACATTTTCTGCATCAGTTTACATGGCTGGCTATCTTCTAAAGTGATATTAGCAACTGTCAGGATTTTGTGGAGTTTCATACTGCCTCAGCAGCTGTTTCAATGCAAGTCCTACTTTCTTACTCTTGATGATCCTCCAGTATTCCAAATTGGCTTTCCCTACCATAGCTAGCTTCCTGAGAGAAATCACTCCTTAGTGCTAATGGTAGGTAAAAGAGCTTTCAGTGGGAACTTTTCATGGGAACATGTCCTACTTTAAACCAGCACAGATATGCAAGCTTTTGACATTTTTATTTGGTTTAAAGATGTATATTTTCTACATAATCAGCCACTCTGTCATCCAGTGTAGAGATTCACCATCCCTTTTGTGAGCACAATGGAGTAAGTTATTGCACTAAACTTCCTTTCTAATCTTCTATTCCATCTGCAGCTAAAGTTTGGAAATATTCAACATTATCACATGGGACGTCATGAAATATGAAGGGGAGCTCAAGTCTTCTGTGATACAGCATCCAAACCTGAGAATAATTTGCTCTAAAGGAAAGCAGTCAGATTGGTTTTAAGAAATGAGGGGAATGGAGGTTGAAAGAACAAATTCCAGGAGGGAGCTCCTGATCTTAAAGTCTTAAAATTGTGATCAATCAGAATGCCACGTGTGGAGTAGCCTGGAGATCTGATAAGTGTGGAGGGCATCATGAAATTTGAAACAAAGAGAATTTTAAAAATCATTGAATTACTGAACGAAGATCTATTCAGTATGGGCAAGATGGCTGAATGTGTCAATTCAAGACATGTCTGGGTTTTTGATTAGAGTCGTCGTTGATTTTAAATGTCATCAATTCAAGTTTATTTGTCACAAACAATCTCAGCATAGTCTAATAGGTTATCTCCACCATTCATATAGACATGTAAAGAGCACCATTTACAAAGTATAAAGTTACAAGGAAAAGAAAGATAAATTAGCACCAAGCAAGGGCAGCGTGGTGGCATTATTGTGGGGTTTATTCAGGAGCCTGATGGCTGTGTGGAGGAAATTGTCTTTGAGCCTGTTGGTGAATTCTTTTTGAGCCTTCTCCCTGATAATGAAGAGGAAGGGCGCCCAGGGTATGATGGGTCCTTCAGTGTGTTGGCTGCCTTTCCTAGACAGATGGAGAAGTAGGTGGGAGTCCATGGAAGTGAAGGAGGCTTGCGTAATGTTCGGAACTGCATTCACCATTTTCTGCAGCTTCTGATCGTTTACAGTCATTGGATCTTTTAGAGTCTGGAACATGTAACAGGGATTTAATTTAAGGTTTAAATTTGAAAAAGGTGGTCAGTCTTCTCATTAAATCATTAACATGTGTCCATCTTCTGGGTCTGAACTTTAGGCTTTAAAGTCTTGCCCTGATTGCTTCAGGAAGGAAGGAATAGTAGAAAATATTTGCTCATTCTTTGCCAATGCTTTTCCAACTGACCTTCACACCCGTCCAGCCACATCTTCCATTATGCTCTGCAAGGTTACCTTGGTGATCCGAGGGTTGGTACATTTCCTGTGCATGCCAGACGGTTGCAGCCATTGGTCCCCAGAGACAGGACAGTCCTGCTGGAGGGTGCACCGTCCATCTCCTTTGCACCAGCCACACTCGAAGTTAGGGTCAGCCTTAAGGCACAGTCCACAGCTCTCCCGCAGAACTCCACATTTGTAAAGGTGAACTGGGGGAAATGAAGTGAAAGTCAGAAAGAAGAAGTTAAAGACCTTTGCAATCAGTTGAACACTTCTAAAGGAGAGATACAGCAGGCTAAAAACAGGTCAGATTCAAGTAAAAATGCCCAGAAATGGTGGAGAAACTCAGCCAGTTTCACAGTATCCATAGGAGGTAAAGATATATTGCCAACATTTTGGGGCAGAGCCCTTCTTCAAGGAATAAGCAAAGAAAGGGAAGCCCAGAATAAAGACAGTGCTGGCTGAGGGTGGAGTCCAGACCAACAAGAGGAGTTCATTGGATATGATGAGAGGTGAACATTGGCTAACAGACTGCTACAATATTTACCAAAATTGACATATCCAATTTCTTTGGTGGGATCCAAATGTAAGATAAATTTATTTGCTGACAATGTATTAATATATATGACAAATCCGACCGAATCCCTGGCTAAATTGTAAGATAATCTGGAAGATTATGGTAAGGTTTCTGAGTATAAAATAAATGTTGATAAAAGCCAAATTAACAAGAGGGAATTATTAACAATTGCAACAAGGAAGTAAATTTGATTGTCCACCAGTGGGGTATTAAATATTTATGGATAAAGGTAGGCAATAACCTGCAGAATTTATATAAATTGAATTACTTCCCCTTGCTTGGAAAGATTGAGGAGGATTTACATCGATGGAGGAGCCTGCCCATTACTTTCAATCTTGCTCATTCTTATACGAACAATTTTTTTAAACCACTTAAACCTGTCAGACAATTTATATAGAATTCTAAGATGCCAAGGGTCTCCATGGAAAAATTTACTTGGGATTATTCATTGGGTCAACTACAATTAACCAATTAAAAAAAAAATAAAAAATTCTTTGGCTGCCCAATCGAAATTTATAGCATCTTTTTTTGAGGGAGGGGATATTCCTGATTGGGCTCGAATTGGTTGACACCTGGCAGGTGAAAAGATAGCAGAAGATTTAATTTACAAATGGAATATTAGATTATTATCTGGAAAAACAGATAACCCTATTCGAAAACACATAATTTGGATATGGCAACAGATTAATAAATGTATAGGTTTAAAAGTGGGGTCATCAAAATTAGTTAATACCAATGACATAAGGAAATAAAATTCTGGAACCATAAAGGGATCAAGTGTATTGAAGATTGTTATGAACAAGGACAATTTATGACATTTCAACAGCTAAAAAAAAATATGATTTGTCAAAAAGAACTTTCTTCTGCTATCTTCAATTATGATCTTTTTAAGAGGGAGTTTAAGACCAGTCATGACCCTGCTAATGAGTACTGACAATGGAGGATCTTCTTTAAAAGGGGATTACAAGTAAATTCATATCTAAGATGTATTTCCCATTGCAGAGCAATAGCCTGAAATCAGGCTTGCACAAATCGAGGGAAAGGTGGGAGACGGACTTGGGGAAAAGGATTCAAGAACAATCTTGGTCAAAATTGTGCTCTGATAATGACATCATTTATTAATGTCAGATATAGATTGGTACAATACAATTTTATGCACCAATTATACCTTACATTACAAAAATTACACCGTTTAAAATCTGAAATACTGGACTCATGTTTTAGGTGTGGTATAGAGGTTGGAACAGCTATGCATGAAAGTAAGATCCTTTTGATATGGCTTGGCAGAAATTTTGACAAAATTATAGAAGTGGATTTTCCATTGGAATCAGAACTGTATTTATTGAGCAAACCTATGGTTATTGGCACAAAATGATCAAAATATCAAATACAGTTTGTGAAGATTGAACTAGTGGTAGCCAGATGTATTGCTGTTCCATGGAAGTCTGACTCCACCCTACCTTTTATTCATTGGAATATGGAAATGCAAAAATGAAAAGCATGCCTCCCCTGGAAAAGTCAACTTATAATTTTAGAAAGAAATATGATGTGTTTGTTAAAGTATGGCAACTTTACTTGAATTATACTAGCTTAAGGATATAATTAACTTCCCTGAAAAGGTTTAAATAATGTAGTTAGGTTGAATTCCTGAAGATCAAGATATGGACTAATTAATGAAGGCTCAAACACCCCTTTATTTTTGGACAATCCTTTCTGTGTTTTTTCATGTTAGCAGTCGGGAGGGGAGGGGTGAGATTAGGGCAATTATATAAGACTGTAATTTTAAAATACTATTTATATGATGTATAATGTATGTTCTATATGAGTCTTGGAAAAATTAAAATAAAATATTCAAAAAAAGGAGAGGTAAGAATTGATTTTGACTCTGCGAAAGGAGACAGAGGGAAAAGGGAGAGATACAAAGCTAGGGAAAGGCGATGGGGGGGAGGGAGAAAGAAGAGTGGTGGGGATGGGGGTTTGGGGGTTTAGAGAAAGCCAGAAAATCGATGTTAATGCCATTTGGTTGGAGGGTGTCCAGACGGAAGATAAGGTTTGTTCCTCCAGTCTGTGGGTGGTCTCAGTCTGGCAGTACAAGAGACCATGGACAGACATGACAGCAAGGGAATGGGACAGGGAATTGAAATGGGTGGCGACTGGGAGATACACACTATTGTGGTGGACAGAGTCGAGGTGCTCAACAAAGCGATCTGCCAGTCTGCACCCAGTCTCTCCGATGTAGAGGAGAGCACAACAGGAGCACTGGATGCAGAAGATGACACATGCAGATATTTTTTTGAAGTTTTTATTTAATTTCACATATGCATTAAAAAACTTATACATACATTTCTTATTTGAAAATAATGAAAAAAAAATACATTTAAAAAATTCCCCCTCCCATCCTCCCAACAACCAATAGAAAAGAAAGAAAAAAGGAAAACATCTGGATAATCTATAAAACTTACTAAAATTATCAAATAAAATCTAACACATCTTAATTTTCTTGATTTTAGCAGTCGGAAGGTTCAGGTTGGGTGATTACAACTTAATTCCTACAATTTGTAAATATGATTCCTAAATTTTTTCAAAAATTTCAAATTTGTTAAGTAAATTATATGTATTTAAGTGGTATACAACTACCTATTTCATTATGGCCATCTACCCATTCCCAAATACACATCTGATTTCCAAGTTTTATAACTACCGCTAGGGCTATTACCTCTGCAGATTCTCAAGTGAAATGTTGATCATTTGGAAGGACTGTTTAGGGCCCTGAATGGTGGTGAAGGAGAAGGTGTTGGCACATGTGGAGCATCTCCTGTGGTCACAGGGATAAGTACAAAGGCGACGATTGGTGGGGAGGGAGGAGTGGACAAGGGCGTTACGGAGTGAGCAGTCCCAGCAGAAAGCAGAGAGAATAGGAGAGGGGACTATGTGTCTAGTGGTGGGATCATGTAGTGGGTGTTCATGTCATAGGAGGCAAGTCAGATTCAAGGACAGTTTCCTCCTACTGTTCTTGGAATGGATCACCCGCTTCTCAAAGATAATGTTTCTGCACTGCCCGATGTTTCTGTACTTTCTCGATACCTTACACTATTTGACTACTGTTACACCCCTCCTGACATTGTGGTCTTAATCATTGATCTATTTATTTATTTATTATTATTTGTTCTATGTGCTCTGTGAATTGGATTGCCTAGATAGTACAAAACGTCTTATTTTATTTCGGGACATGTAACATTAAAATCAATTCAATTCAATGTGAGAAGATCTTCAGGAATACATCCAGTCATAGTTTACGATTTTGGGAAACAGCCATGAAATAAAAGAGCTAATTATACAACTGAGCACAAGCTTGCATAATTGTACAGCCATCCTTCCACCGGGGATATGGCCAGAATCTGTCATGATACCTGCACTGTTAAATTGCTCCCAGCACTGTAAAGTGCAGACACTGGCATGGACTCACCTTGGTTGTGTGCTGGGTTGTCGATGCTGAAGTCTCCATTCCAGACAACAGAGAGGTCCACAGGGAGGTCGTTAATCGCTGTCCCCTCATAGGAGTACTGAAACGAGAAAATTACAAGCAAACTAGTGAAGTGTCAAGTGTTTGGGTAAATCCACAGAGAGACAGTGTGGGACATCATTTGCATCGGTCAGTGTGGGGGAGGGTGAACACCAAAACACTCCAAGATATTTTGACCTGAATGTGTTTTAGCTTGCCTATTTCATATTTGAAGATCAAATGTGAGATGCAAATATGTGTTAGACTTCAAATCCCACCAGTCAGAGGGTGATACCATTCCAAAGAGCTCACCCTTCATTTGAAAAGTATTTTCAGTTGTTCGAAACTATCTATTGGCTATGTACTTTCTTGAAATTCAAGAATGATCAAAGGCAAGATGGCAAATTGGATATAGAATTGGTTTGGTGTTTGGAGGCAGTGGAGGATTGTTTCTGAGGCTGGAGGCCTGTGACCAGTGGTATTCTGCATGGATCAGTGCTTGGTCACCTTGTGCTTGACACATGTATTCATAATTTGGATTAAGCATGTATGTGGCGTGATGACACCATCATTAGTGGCATCGTCGACGGTCAAGAAGGTTACAACAGAATCTAAATCCAGTGGGCAGGAGATCAGCACATAAAAACTTAATTTGTTCAAGTGCAAAGTGGTGCATTTTGAGTGGTTAAACCAGGGCAGAGCACATACAATAAATAGCAAGGCCCTGGGGAGCATTGTTAAACAAGGAGACCTTGGGGTATAGTACAGGTTGAACCCCTTTAATCCAGTGACGTTGGAACCTGGCCATTGCTAGACCTCAGGAAATCCTGGAAAACAGAAATGGACCCCTAAGGGAATCCCCTATGTAGAACACGCCTAAAATAGGAAATAATACCATGGGGCACAATGCCTTTACAGCACCAGCGATCAGGACTGGGGTTCAAGTCCCGTGCTGTCTGTAAGGAGTTTGTACTAACAGCAGCAGATCCAAACGTGCCGGACCACGAAAGTTGCCAGACCACAGAGCAGCAGATAAGAGAGGTACAACCATGAAAATGGGACACACAGGGTATTCAGAAAAACATGGGCCATGCTTGCCTTCATCAGCTGAGGCACGGAGCACAAGAGCTGGGAGTATTGTTGTACAAAATGTTGGTTAAGCTCCACATTCACCATATGACAGCAATGTTTATGTGCCATTTGGACAAACACATAAACAATTGGGAAATCGTGTGATGTGGAGCATGTGCAGGCAGATGGGATTATTTGAGATTGGCAACATGGACAACATAGACATAGTGGGCTGAAGGGCCTGTTCATTCACCGTATTGCTCTACACTCAATATTCAACCCGTCTTCAACCTGACCACAATCCTCACCCTCCTGTCATCAACCGGACACCACCTTCACCCTCCTGTCACCTATCTAACACCATCCTCACCCTCTCGTCACCAACCTAACACCACCTTCACCCTCCCATCACCAATCTGACTGTCACCAAGCTGTCAACCACCTGACGGTGTGTGTGTGTGTGTGTGGTGTGTGCGTGTGCGTGTGTGTGCGTGTGTGTGTGGAATGTGAATAGCACTGTTGTGGATATAAATCAGCACTGTGTTTTATACGGTGTACGTACTGTGTATCCGAGGCAGCTGGAACTGCAGTAATTAGCAGGTCATTCAGGTTTTAAAAAATAAAATCTTCTTTGTTACATTTGATATTTGAGCCTTTTCAATATTCTGTGGCGGACACAGATGGGGCTCTGAGACAATAACAACTATCCTTTTGTTTGCAGAATACTTCTTTTCTTGGTAAGTGAGATAAAAAAAATCAAAATGATTGGTGGACCAGACTTTCATTTGGTCTCAAAAACTTGAAATAAATTAACTGAAGAGAAGCAAGGAAGTCAGAAGATACATTTTGGGCCTGAGCCCTTGAAGGGCCCTTTGCACTGCAAGACCTGCTGAGTTTCTCCAACAGTTTTATACATATATTAACCAGAAGAGTTACACCTCATCTCACCATTGCTTCTACTGTTCATATATTACATTGACCAATATCTACTGAACCAATGACACGTTGCTTAAATAGCAATTGTTAATGGGCTCCTCTTTAGGATGATAAAGGTCAACTGCTAACATTGGGTGAAGTCTACAGGTCATCAGAGAGGTCAAACTGCACCTCAAAGCATCACCAACAAAGCGAAGAGTAAAGCATGAAAGACTGCAGACACCGTGGTTGAAGTAAAAACACAATACTGGAGAAACTCAAGGTATCCCTTGATCCCTTCTCAAGGTATGAATAAAATGTAAGCAGGTGCCCAAACAAAATGGTGAACCCATTTTGTTCGGACACCTGCTTACATTTTGTTCATACCTTGAGAAGGGATCCAGCCTGAAATGTTGGTTATGTATCTTTATCTTTGCTTTATAAAGTACACTGTTTGACCTGCTGAGTTTCTCCAGCATAGTGTTTTTACCAAAAAGACCCCAAAATGTTTGAGGAACTCAAAAAACATAAGAACTGCAGACGCTGGAATCTCAAGCAAATAAAGAGAAGCTGGAGGGGTTCAGAATCCATAAAGGAACCCAGTCCAAAACATAGACTGGACATTTATATTCACGGATGCTGTCTGACCAAATGACTCTCTCAGTATCTCTTTGTTCACTGCTGGAGAACTCAGCGGGTCAAGCAGCATCTGTGAATGGGAAAGGAATCAAGGCAGGGTCTTGACTTGATTTGTCAATTATTCCTTCCCCCACTCACCACAGATGCTGTTCGACCCACTGAGTTCCGCCAGTAGATTGGTTTATGCTCCAGATTTCAACATCTGCATCTCAGAAGGTCACAATGGAACACTCCATTGCGCAATTCTCCATTGCGGTTAGCTATCTTAGACTCTGTGCTTAAATCCCTGGGAGGGAGCTCAGGCTCCGGGTAATTGTGCTGCGACTGGGCAATGCTGGTGTTTATAATTGGCACCACTTACTGAAGTGTTCTGACACTGTACACTGGAGCTGTTGAATCGTAAGGCGGGAACTCGTTGCTCCACTCCCTGGATGTTCAGGATGCACTCATAACCCCGCTGGCCCGATTGTGGCTGAGGAAGGTTTCTGGATTTCAAGGTGATGGGCTTCACCACTCCGACTGGCACCAGTATCTTCTCAGCGGCCAGCAGCTGCGGGCAATCCTGAGGAGGAAGGACAAGCAGAATTGAATCATGAAGCCTTAACGTGGAACAGAGGGGCAAAACCAACAGCTGGGAAAAATAGAGTGGGCGACACTGGGATTAGAAGCAGCTCTTGGTGCCACCCTCTCTGGGGAAAGGGGCAGGGCAATGAAGCGAAGTGAGAATATGGTTGTAAATAAGCACAATTTTAAAAGGAGAGTGAATAAAGAACTTGCACAGAGAAGACAAATTGTGCAAGGGATGGATATAAGGGAAGGGGAAAGCACATTTAGCATAAAGGTATTACAGTGCCAATGACCTGGGTTTCAATGCAGCACTGCCAATAAGGAGTTTGTGTATTTTACCCGTGACCTTTGTGGGTTTTATCTAGGTGCTCCAGTTTCCTCCCACCCTTTAAAACATTCAGGGTTGGTAAGTTAATTGGGTGCAATTGTGCAGCACGGGTTTCAATGGTCAGAATCAGCCTCTACCGTGCTGTAAATAAAATAAAACCTAAACTTAAAAAAAGGGAAGAGTTAAGGATAAAGGGAGAAGTCAGGGAGGGATAAGGCAAGGATGAGACAAGAAATAGTTGGAATGGAGGAGAGGGAAAAAAGTGAGCAATCCTCTTCCCTCACACATATGCCCAAACCAAATCGAGAGGATCTGGAGACCCAATGGATTCCAGATGCTGGAACCTGGAGCAACACATACAATCTCCTGGGTGAACTCAGTGGATCAGGCATCATCTATGGAAGGAAAGAGACAGTGGATGTTTCATGTGGAGACCCTGGATCAGAGACACACAAAAGCAAGAAAGACAAGGAAAGCAGTATCAACATGTCAAAGAAGAATGAAAGTTTAAATTTAAATTTTCAAATTTAAATTTGGACATAGAGCCAGGTAACAGGCCCTTTTAGCCCATGAACCTGAGCCACCCAATTAACCCCTGGAATGTTTTGAACGGCAGGAGGAAACTGGAGCCCCTGGGGAAAACCAACACAGACTCAGAGAGAATGCACAAACTCCCTACAGTGTGGGATTCGAAACCTGGTCCAGATCACTGGCTCTGTAGCAGCGTTGCATTAACCACTACACTAACCGTGCCACCCTAAGTTTACTGCTGTGTAACCTCTGACACTCCATGAACTTCACTATTACACATCCACAAATTTCCTGCTGAATTCTTTCCACATTTTGTTACAAGACTCATCAAATGTAAAACAGTACCACTCTCTTCTCCAGTTTTCTGTTCAGGTCATTGCATACTGGGGAGCTTTGGGATCTGGAGATATTCTATAAAAGTACCTTCACAGCCAAACTATTTCAGAAAGTGGCCTGCAAAACTGTTGACATTTGGCACATCTTTAGAAGAACTGCACGCATCTGCCAACCATATTGTCACTGCAAACAGCAGCACACAACGAGAATCAGCTGCAATATTAAAGGATACATCAAAAATTGACCATCTGCAGGCATTTGGTCTGGTAACAACTTCTGACAGAATGAGAATTATGTTATGGTAAAACATGACTTGGAGTTTATTATCTTGACTGAATCCTACATTCTACTTTACGTATGAACTGTCTTAAAACAGAGAGAAAGGAACATAGGTCTTAGGAGCCTCAATGTGAAACTGACAATGTTATACAATGTTAGACTTTATCATCTCAACATGGCTGTCATTTTAAATAATTGAAATTTAATGAGACTTTATTCTTTTCAATGGATTCTCACACATACCCTACAAGAAAGAAAAAGGAAATGGGCAGGTCCACTTTTTAATCTTTCTCTCGCCACATATTTTGTACACAGATCAATGCCCTTTACCACATTGCCACTGCTGAACCTATCTGAAAATCTATCGGAACTGAGTGCATTATTCTCTTCTGTTATTTGCCTTTCATTTGATTCAGTTTCTTTTCTCTCCTGACCGTAGGAGAACAAAGGCAGCGAGGGAAAAGCAATGAAGCACTTTACAAGAGAGCGAGATAAAGCACATTATTCCATCGTCTTTCATTGTCACAACCACTGCATTCACAGGGCCCGGTTCCTGGAGATGACTCACACTAGAGAGCTGTACAGAGAAGGATCTAAGAGCTGGTCAATAGGCAGGGACTTATACCCAAAACATTTTGGGTGAGAACCATTCATTGAGACCGATTCAGAAAGTCCAACCAGCAACTTCATCCTCCCTCCCCACACACACATTGAGGCCCTCTTAAGAACATAAGTAAATAGGAGTGGAAGTAGACTACAGCCCCTTAGTCGTGCACAATTCGATATGATCATGGCTGCTCTGCCTCAGGTGAAAGCAACCTACTCGCTGGAAGCCTGCTTCTGCCAGCCTCTCATCTGTTACCACTGTAAGCGGCTGATTGTAAAAGGTTTATGGCATGATTTGAAGAAATGAGAAGAGTGTGAACACCTGAGAGAATTCTGCTGCTCCTCTCTTCCTCTCCAAAATATACCGCATGATCTACTACATTCACAAAGCTTTATCTTCCCCAGACTGTGCAGAGCTCCACCAATAAACCCCTGAGTGCAAGAAAAGTGCAGGACAAGAAAAAAACCAGAAGGTTGTTAACTCGGCCTGCGACATCACGGGCACCAGACTTCACTCCATCAAGGACATCTACATGAAGCGGAGTCTTTCTTAGAAAGCAGCCTCTATCCTCAAGGACCCCCCCCCCCCTCACCACCCAAGCCGTGCCCTCTTCACTGCTAACTCTGGAAAAAAGGTACAAGAGGCTAAAAACGAGCACCTCGTGACACAAGGAGGCTTCTTCCCCGCTCCCATCAGATTTCAGAATGGTCAATGGGCCAAAGACACTCCCTGACTTTGACATTCGGTGCATTATTTTTATTTATTTTTGTAAGGTGGTTTATTTGAATGTTTGCCCTCTGATCAAAAACTTACAACAATCAGCAGAAATAAATATCTCTACCTCTCCTCCAACCTACTTCTTGCTCCTCAATCTCAGGAAACAGCCTCCTAAAATCCATGTTAAAATGCAAGGACTCCTGCATTCTTTCGTCATTCCTGAGGTGACTGACTGAAATCAATACACAGTCTCACCAACACTGAGTACACCCACATTAGTAATATGATCACATTGCGCTAATAAAAAATTGGACTACAATTCAGCCATTCTCAACAGGGGCCATATATCCCCACCTGGGGGCCACAATACATTTAAGTGTGGGGGGGGGTTCTCTGACTGAAATCATTAATATTTTAATGTAGTCAGTAGGAGAGAAATACAGAAGAAACTCCACTAAATTTGACTGCTTCACAGGGAAGGGGACCAATGAACTCTGAGCAGAGACCTAAGGAAACCCTAGCCAAAAAAAGGTTGAGAATGGATAGACTACATCACACCAGCTGGGTCAATTCAATGTAGCTTCCTCCAAGCCAAAGATCATATCTTCCATCAATCTTTGCAACCCCACATGAGGATCGGAGCCAGCACCACCAGGTTGAGGAACAGCTTCTTCCCACGGGCAATGAGAATGGTGAACGACCAAAGGAACTGCTCATACTCACCCTCCGAGATTCTCATATGTACAAACCAATATTTTTTTAAAATTTATTTGTACAGATAGAATACTTGTCCTCGATATGTATGTGTGCCGTCTGGGTGTGTGCCTGTGCATTTTCCACTGAGGATCGGAGAACATTGTTTAATCAGGTTGTATTTGTGCAATCAGATGACAATAAACTTGACCACTAAATAGAAGATTAATACCATCAACCTTTTAGATTTCCTCTGACATCCAGCTCTGAAGAGCACCATTTCGTCTATATTTATTAAATACGAACATCATTTTCTGCATATGTGGTAATGCTGATGTGGGCATGTTGTCATGTTGTCTTGAGAATTTGGTTGGCAATAGGGCATCAACTAGAACTTCCAGAGTCTTTGATGTGAACGCAGTGCTATGATGGAAGAGGATGGAGTATTCCTGGAAACTGATCCAACAACAATGATGGAATATGTGGGCAACTTAGACATGCTTCTTGCTGTACACCAATAACCATATAACCATATACAGCACAGAACAGGCCAGTTTGGCCCTACTCGTCCATGCCGGAACAAATCCCCGCCCTCCTAGTCCCACTAAATATATACTATTCACTGAATGTCTTCCACTTACAGACAGATGCTTTTTAATGAAGCTCTGTATTTATTTAACTTTGCTGGCAGTAACTTTGCATTCTCAAATGAATGATCAATAATCTCTCACCAATCTCACGGCTTCTCTTCCACTGCCTAATGAATGCCCTTTCAACACACACACATGCCTGCCGCTCCAATACAAGCCAACACACATTCATCTGTATTAAAAGAACATCTGTTGAGATGATAGCGTGGAGACTTGCATATAGATGGAAATGCCAAATGAAAATCTAAAGCTGCAGATGCTGGTGAGATGAAATAAAAGCAAAAAATGCCAGAAACACTGGGCAGGTCAGGTAGCATCTGCGGAAAGCATAGCAGGTTGAAAATCCTTTATCATATTTTGCCAAGATTTTATCTCCAAATATAATGAAATGGAGCATAAAGAGGCACACCCAGAGGTGCTGCAGGAACCCTTCCTCATCCCTGTGATCTCCCGCGTGCTGCATCTCCACTTCCAAGCACTTGGACAGACCTGATGTTATATCTGATTCACTGATGTCCAAGCTGCCTGGAGCCCAAGCCACCAAAACCTCTCCAGCTCTGATTTAAGGTGCATATCAAAACCAAGCTTTTGCTCATCAGTAAAAGCACAATGCTGGAGAAACTCGGCAGGTCAAACGGTGCACTTTATGTAGCAAAGATAAAGATATATAACCAAAGTTTCAGGATTGAGCCCTTCATCAAATGTAGGTTGGCACCAGTTCATACCTTGATGAAGGGCCCAAGCCATAAATGTTGGCTATGTATCTTTATCTTTGCTATATATTCACTTAGACAGGCACATGAATAGGAAACTTGAAGAGGGATATGGGCTTCGTGTAGGTAAATGGGACTAGTTTGATCAGCATGGACAAGTTGGGCCAAAGGGCCTGTTTTGTGCTGTAGAAATCTATAACTTTCATTTGGAGTTTTTAAAAAAAGATAGCTTAGTAGCAGTGATCATGAAACTCAATTTTGCCATAACACACTATCTGATTCCCTGATGTTCTTCAGGGAAGGAAGTCAACTGTAAAACACAAAAGTCTGCAGATACAATGGTTAAAGTAAAAACACAATGCTGGAAAAACTCGTCAGGTCAAACAGTGTCCTTTATGTAGCAAAGCTAAAGGGGGGAATAGCCACTGTTCCCTCTAAGCTGTGAGCGCGCACATTCATTCTGCAAAATAATGTCGTTTTATATATAATACTATAATATGTTACTTCGTAGAATGCAATCATACATCCATTATATTAAAATACACCAATACAGTTTGATTAGCCATGAGAGAAAGGCTGTGCCAAAATGATCTTGAAACAATTTCAAGTTTACATTTGCACAAACATCCAGCGTACACACACTTTTGTCACAGGAAAAAAATTTGCACAACATCAGGTTTTTGCGTAAACTGACTACTAAGAATAAAAGGAATATTGTACATAGCCAACATTTCAGGCAGGTGCACATTCATACCTCGAAGAAGGGCTCAAGCTCAAAGCATTGGTGATGTATCTTTACCTTTACTATATAAAAGTACACTGTCAGACTTGCTCAATTGTTCTAGTAATGTGCTTTTACTTCAATCTGGTGTCTGCAGATTCATGTTTTACTCCTCTCTTCTCTTTTGCTCAGATGGGACCCAACAGTATCAAACAGATGTTTTCGCTGTAAGAAGGAAACGGGAACAACAGTATGTTCAATTTGGGCATGTGAGAAAGTGGAAAAGTTTTGGGAAGATCTAAACCAGGTATTAAATAAAATCACAAAAAGTAACATACCAAAAAATTCAGAGATCTTTCTTCTAAGTAATATAAGAAGTAAAGAACTTGGACTCGATTTGGATGGAGCACAAAAAAGATTTATTATGATAGCCTTAGCTGGAGCAAAAAAATGTATTATGTCCACCTGGAAATTAGAAGATAGCCTGAGAATACAGCAATGGAACATAGAAATGAATAAATGTATTCCATTGGAAAAAATAACATATAATTTAAGAAATAACATCACAGTATTCGAACAAATTTGGGAACTGTACATGGAACACAACGGAGAAGTCCTACCGCAGACCTCCACCGCCTAAAATGACAGAAGGAGAAGAAGGCAAAATGAACTGACCCAGTATGTAAAAGTAGATGACATAAATTTCTTGTTTATTTTCATTGTGTGATGACATTGTTTAATGGGTTTAATGAATCATATAGGTTGAACGTTGAGTGGGTGGGGAGGGGAGTGAAGGAGGGAGGGAAGGGAGGGGGGAAAGGGGAGAAAATGACACTGTGTATATTCAAGAGGGAAATGTTTGTGTGTATTTTGGTCAGTATGGATCATAGTGTGAAAAATAAATAAAAAAATTAAAAATTTTAAAAACAAAACCTTCAAAGAGGAAGAACATTGGAGAGAGATTTTTGGTTGGGTATTTGAGGCCATGCCGGGATTCAGTTAGTTTGTGGCTAATTTGTACCTTAACTTCATCTCTCCACCTTGACACCTCTTTGGTGTCCCTTGATTCATAAACCTCTTCTCTTGTGCATTTTACGAGTTTAATCGACGTCCTGCTCGCAAGCTTTTAGGAGGAGATAGAATCAGTTCAGAACTTAAGTCATAGGACTGGGCTTTGTGGATATTCCAGCCCACTCGACCAAATAAAACTGATCTGATCATGGCCTTGATGCAAACGTCATGTCTGAATCTCATCATCTCTGATTTCCCTCGAAAAAAATCCATCTTACCCTTGAACATTCCACATCTACAACCTTCCTGGGTAAATAACTCCAAAGATTATCCAGCTCAGTGGGCAGCACAGTTAGCGTAGCAGTTAGTACAATCCCCGTACAGTGCCAGTGACCCAGGTTGGAATCCATCACTGTCTGTAAGTTCTCCCCTATCCACATGGGTTTCCTCCCACATTCCAGAGACATGCTGGTTTAGTAGGCTAATTGTTCAAATGGGCATATTTGGACTCTGCAGCCTCATGGGTCAGAAAGGCCTGTTACCGTGCTGTATCTCTAAATTAAAATTAAATTCTCCTCCCCATCACCACCTTACACCAAAATAATGCCCATATGTTCTACACATCAGCAAGTAGATTCAGATTCAGAATTATTGTCAACATGCATACATCACATACAACGCTGAGATCCTTTTTCCTGCAGGGGAGGCAGAATTACTGGTTATTGGTAGTGCCAAGAAAATGTAATCAACGTACACATGTAAACAAGTAGTTAACAAACTGTGCAATTCAGAGAGAAATAAAAATAAAGAGCAAAAGTGAGAGTCCTTAAATAAGTCCCTGATTGAGTTTCTTGTTGAGGAGTCTAATGGTGAAGGGAAAGCAGTTCTTCCTAAACCTTGTGGTGCGAGTCTTGTGACACCTGTATCTCCTTCCTGATGGTAGCAGTAGATGAAACTTCATCAGATCAACTACCATCAGAATTTCACATGCTTCATAAGATTATCCCTCATTCCTAACCTTAACAGAGTTCTTCAGTGAGTTTGCCACTACCCTTCACCTCCTGACCTCACACCTGAGCAATTGAGCTTGAATTTCAAGGTGCACCCTTTCATCAGACTCCCCCAATAAAGGAAGAGGTTTCCCATGTGATTTTTATTTCTAAGTTAATCGTCATAACAAAGCTGGCGTTGTTCAAATACCTGGTTTACATTACATTTTGCATTTTAAGTTCCTTTCATCAATCTCTAAACTCATTACTTTTTGGAAACACAGCACCAACAGCTGGGGTTAAGTTGTCTTTCTGATCTGTTTTCAAACTGGTATCATTTACAATAATTTAAAAAAAAAACATTTGATTTAAGTTAATAAGCTTTGAATATGCTAAACACCTTGCAGCCACAATAAACCATTTGCCTTTTGATTCTCTGCAAACTCTCTTTATAACGTGCTACAATAAGTGCTGGGGGATGAATCAACCCCTTCTGTGCTCTTCAAATTCAAATCGAGTTTATTGTCATCTGATTGTACAAGTACAACCCAATGAAACAGCGTTCTCTAGTCCTCAGTGCAAAAATATGCAGGCACACATATAGACAAATAATACATATGCAGGACAAGTATTATATCGATATAAAAAAAATAAATATTGCTTTGTACAAATGAAAGTCTTGGATGGTTAGTGAGAACAGTTTCGTTGGTCGCTGTGTGCAGGGTGGAAGGGGTTCGCCATGATTTTGTGTCCCCTCTTCAGACAATGATCACATCAATGGTGAGGGTTTGGGGTGGGGGGGGGGGTGGGGAAGATTCCAGTGATCCTCTCTGCCACTTTTATGGTCCTGTAGATTGACCACCAATGCATTTCTCTGCAGCAACCACACCACACTAAGATGCAGTTGACCAGGACGCTCTTGATAGAGCTCCTTTAGAAGGTTGACATAATGGTGCCCGATTCGGTCTTCTCAGGAAGTGCAGTCACTGTTGCGCCTTCCTTACAAATGAGGAGATGTTGAGTGTCCACGATAAGTCACTAGTTCAATAAGCTCCAAGGAACTTGGTGTTCTCCATTCTCTCTACTACAGAGTTGTTAATGTGTAGTGGAGGGTGGTTGTTCCTGGTCCTGCTGAAGTCCCCGATCATCTCCTTCATCTTGCCCACATTGAAACTCAGGTTGTTACTCATTTCATGAGATTTTCCATCTCCTCTGTTTACGATGATGAGTTTACAATCCTTACAGTCCCAACAAAATCATTCATTTCTGTCCCTTCTTCCCATCAGTATCAGAAGAACAGAATGCACAACTCCAGAAAGTCACCTCAGGAAACCTACAACAGATTTATTTTGCTGGGCCCTTTCTCTTAATGCACTGAAGGACCCCAGCATCTTTTTGGAATTTTCACCTGCTCGCTGAAACTGAGATTTAAAAGAAAACAAAATACGACAAAAAAAATTGCTGTAAGTACACAGCAAGTCAGGGTGTATCTGTGGAGGGAGAAAGATGTGAACTTTAACAGTGACTTAAAACATTGGCACTCACATGCACAGTGATGAAGTGTTTTGAGAGGCTGGTGTTGAAGCAGATCAGCTCCTGCCTGAGCGACGACATGGATCCATTCCAATTTGCCTACCACAGCAACAGGTCTACTGCAGATGTCATCACACTGGTTCTACACAAAATCCTGGATTACCTGGACAGCAAACATGCTCTTTATTGACTATAGTTCGGTATTCAACACCATTATCCCCTCAAAACTGATCAGTAAACTCCAAAACCTGGGCCCCAGTGTAACTCCAAATCCTGGATTTCCTCACCTCCAAAACTCAATCAATGTGACTGGCAAAAACATCTCCTTGACCTTCACCATTAGTTCTGGAGCACCACAGGGCTGTGTACTTTACCCCCTGCTCTACTCGCTTTACACCTACATAGCTCGGTATGACAACAACACTATTTACAAATGTGCTGTTGATAACACAGTACTGGGCTGGATAAAAGGAGTGATGTCAGCATACACGAGAGATAGAAAACTTAGATAAATGGTGTCCTAACAACAACCTTGCACTCAATATCACCAGGAGTCACTGTTAGCTTGGTGGTTAGCGTCATGTTGTTATAGGGCCAGCAACCAGGCACTGTCTGTATATTCTCCCCGTGTTTGTGTGAGTTTCCTTCGGGCAATTCAGTTTCCACCCACTAATCAAAATGTTAATTGGGTGTAATTGGGTGGCACAGACTTGTGGTCCGAAAGGGCCTGTTACTGTGCTGTATGTCTAAATTTAAATTTTAAATTTAAAACCAAGGAGCTGACAGTGGACTTTAGGAAGGGAAAACCAGAGGTGTATGATCCATTGATCACTGGGGGATCAGAGTTGGAAAGGGTGAATGAATTTAACTTCCTGGGAGTCACTATCTCAGAGGATCTTTCCTGGACCCAACACACTAATGTCATCAGGAAGAAAGCACATCAACATCTCTACTTCCTCAGGTGTTCGATATGGCATTGGAAACCTTGGCAAACTTCTACAGATGTGCAGTGGAAAGTTTGGGGCCAGGCTGCATCATGGCCTAGAATGGGGCCACCAATACCTCTGTGCAGAAAGCCCTGCAATAAGGTAGTGGACACAGCCCAGTACATCACTGGCAAGTCTGTCCCCGCCTTTGAAAAATCTATATCGAACACTGCCATCAGAGAGGAGCAGCAATCATCAAGGATCCACACCACCCAGGACATGCTCTGTTCTCATTGCTGCCATCAGAAAAGAGGTGTAGGTGTCACAAGACTCATATCACCAGGTTCAGAAAGTTTCTACCCTTCCATCATCAGACTTCAAAAGAGAAACTCAATCAGAGACTCATTCAAGGACTCTTACTTTGCACTTTATTTATTACTGAATAATTATTTTTCTGTATTTGAACAGTCAGTTCTTTCTTTGTTTACATTTCTCTCTTTTGCATACGTATCTTTCTTAAGTACAGTTTGCATTAACGATAAGTAGACATTTTGCCTGGCTTGCAGGATAAAGAATCTCAGGGTTTTATGTATCTGACAGTAAATCTGAACTTTGAAACATTGACTCCATTTCATCTCAGCCATAACATGAAGTCTTCACCAAGTTCTGCCTTTACTCCTGAGATGAAATCTTGCCTTTGTAAGGAATTGAGCAGTCACAGTCCATTTCAGTTGAGCACATCCAAGGCCCCTTTAATTAAGCAGTTAACCTTATCCTCACAGAAACATATTCTCCAGCCTTCCCTCTCCCAGCTGCTTTCATCAGCCTATCAATCTCTCCTCACATTTGCCTGCCTCACTGCCCCTTCCCCTGCTTTACCTTCTTTTACTAGCCTTCTACCCTTTACACCCTGTCATAATTTAGACATACTTTAAGTTATACATATAGCACAGTAACAGGCATTTCTGGCCCCCAAATACACCAATTAACCTATAATTCCCAGATGGTTTTGAAGAGTGGGAGGAACATGGAGGAAACCCACGCAGAAACGGGGAGAATGTATAAACTCCTTACAGACAGCGCTGGATTCGAACCCACGTCATTGCCGCTATAATAACGTTGCATTAACTGGTACACGAACCATGCTGCCCGTTGTGTAGGGGGTTCAACCTGAAATATCGATCGTCCTTTTGCTTCCACAGATGTTGCCTAACCTACCGGGTTCCCCCAGCAACTCATTATTTTTATTCCAATTGAATTACCTGTAGCAAGGAGATGAAGCAAGTACAACAGACATTGTTGCCCTAGGCCAGTGCTGGAGTGGCCTGGGAATGTATGATAATTATTCATCCAAATAGTAAGCACTAAATTCTTGGCACTGCAAATAAACTTTGAGCCTAAGCACCAATCTCAGTCCATTTGTCCATCCGGGTCTCCCATATCATTGAAGCTCGTGCACGAAGAGAAGAGTCAAAAAGAGGGAAGAGAAGTTTGGAATCAATATCAAGAGGGACAAAAAAAAAGCTGTGTTAAGAACTCTTCCCACGCCATCAGATCATCAATCGACAGCAAGGAGGCCAGAGGTAACCTAGTGATCATGATAAAGGTTCGATTATCGTCACATAATACAACATTTATAATGTAATATACATGAAATTCTTTAACCTTTGCTACTTTACCCAGCGCCCCCCCCCACAGAAACTTCCAGCACCTGGTATTTCTCGGCAGTCTCCCCTCCAAGTACTGACCAGTCTTGTCCCTGCTTAGCTTCTGAGATCAGACAATTTTAGCCGTATTCAGACCATTATGTGCTGTATTCAGGCCATGATAGTCCTTTTATTTCTGGGAATCAGAAACAAGAGGAGAAGGGCACTGAGGGTCCAAATAATTATTCACTGGCAACACACCGCAGCAGCGTCAGGAGTTTGGCAGCAATATCTGCTGTGATTAACCATTCTCCGACTTCAGTTACCTTATTCGGATCGTCAGTTTGAAAGGCAAATCAATGCAATGCCTCAACACTGATTGGTGTCACTTTAGTGCCCAACCATTCTTCAATACTTGCTATGTTTTATGGGCAGTGGGTCAGTTTAAATGTTGATGGAGTCTGGAGGGAATTCAATTTATGGTTCTTGAGGGGAGAATCAACTACAGGATAATTGAGCATGGGCTTGTTTTATTGCAACATTGGTTCAGGCTGAATACAAGGGAGTTGTTCAGTAGCATCTGATGATAATTTAGTCTTTACTCAAGAGATATACATGTCCTTCACAATCTTTACACAGGAAATTGGCTCCCAACCTGACAAGCTTCCATGTTCTGATTGTACAGTGATTCTCCACTCTCTTTTGCCCTGAAATTCTGCTTAGTTTTTTTTATCTTCTCAGGCAGAAAAACAACTGCTGTAGATCACAGTCCCATTTAAGAAGCTTGCAGTTGTCGCGGATCAGGGAGAAACATGGTGGCGAGGAGGTGGGGTCTGAAATGCATGGGAAAAAAGTAATGTAGTAGGCCTGTAGGCAGTGCTGCAAAGGTACAGCAAGTCCTTGAATACTTCATTTCAATCAACGTCATTTCATTATAATGTTGATGAGAAAAAATGTAAAATACAGCAACATTTTACCCTGATATAAAATTAACACCGTTTCATTAAAAGTAGCACTTTCTAAGAACATATCAACATTGTTAAGTGAGCACTTTCATTGAAGCTCCTCACTACCCTTCAGTTTTTCCATGTTTATTTGAGACCCGTTAAACTCTGAATTTGTTTCCACAACAAATTCTGTGTCTGAGTGGGGCTTGAACCCATGATCCTAGAGGCTTTTCTTGTTATCCATTTAAACACACAGAGTCACTGGCAACGTTTGCATTCATTATCCATCCTGAATTGTTCCTGAAATGAGGAGGCAGCCAAGAGTTCCCATATCTGAAGAAGGATGTGCCGGCATTGGAGAGGGTGTAGAGGAGGGTTTACGAGAATGATCCCAGAGATGGGAGAATTAATGTATGATGAGCATTTGATGGTTCTGGGCCAGAGCTTAGAAGGATGAGAGGGAATCTTATTGAAAACTGCTGAATATTTTGAGGCCTGGGTACAGTGGACAAAGAGAATATGTTTCCAGTAGTGGGAGAGTCTAGGACCAGAGGGAACAGAGAGCACAATATAGGCCCTTTGAAGCCCTATTACTTTAAAAAAAAAGAACTGAACCCTCCCTACCTCATAACTCTTTAGTTTTCTGCCTGTCTAAGAGTCTCTTAAATGCCCCTAATGTTGCAGCCTCCACCACCATCCCTGGCAAGGCATTCCAGACACCTAACACAAAAAACTAACCCCTGATGTCTCCCCTAAACTTCCCTCCCTTCAATTTGTACATATGTCCCCTGGTATTTGCTATTCCTGCCCTGGAAAACAGGGGCTGCCCGTCCACCCTCTCTATGGCTCTCATAATCTTATAGACCTCTATTAAGCCTCCTCTCATCCTTCTACACTCCAAAAAAAGGTCCCTGTTCTGCTAACCTTGCATAATAAGACATTTTCCAATCCAGGAAGCATCCTGATTATTCTCCTCTGCACCCTTCCACATCCTTCCTGTAATGAGGTGACCAGAACTGAACACAATACTTAAAATGTGGTCTCACCAGAGATTTGTAGAGTTGCAACATGACCTCTCGATTCTTGAACTCAATCGCCCTTTTAAATAAGCCCAGCATCCCATAGCCTTTCTTAACTCTCATATCAAACTGTGTGGCAACCTTCAGGGATATATTGATTTGGACCCAAAGGTCCCTCTGTTCATCCACACTCAAGTTAATGTCCATTAACCCTTTATTCAGCCTTCAGGTTAGTCCTTCCAAAATGCATCACCTCACACTTTTCTGGATTGAACTTCATCTGCCACTTTCTGTCCAATTCTTCATCCTCTCCATATCCTCTTGTAACCTTCAACAACCTTCAGCTCCATCCATAACCCCAATAACCTTTGTATCATCCGCAAACTTACTGAAAGCCTCAAAATAAAGGACATCCCTTTAGAGCAGAGATATGGGGAAATTTCTTCAGCCAGAGGGTGGCAAATCCATGGAATTTATTGTCATAGATGGCTGTGGAATCCACGTCATTCGGTATATTTAAAGTGGGGGTTGATTGGTTCTTGATTAGAGAGGGTGCAAAAGGTTACGGGGAGAAGAATGGGGTTAAGAGGAAAAATACATCTGGCATGATTCAAAAGGTAGAGCAGACAATGGGCTGAATGGCCTAATTCTACTTCTTCGCCCTATGGTCTAATAGTTGGCTGTGTTGGTAGATCTGAAGCAACACACAAAATGCCGGAGGAACTTGATTTCCGCCCCTTTGGGTTCCTCCAGCTTTTTGTAATGTTGCTCCAGTTTTCTAGCATCTGTAGTCTTTCTTGTTTGTCTTGGTGAATCTGGAACTAGATGGGAAAAAGATGGCAGATTTCCTTCTTTGAAGGACATCATGGAATCAGACAGTTTGTTACAACAATCTGGCAGCCATCATTACTAATAAAGGTACAAAACCCCATATCCAGACACCCAAAATCCAAAAAGAACCAAAATCCAAAACATTTTTAGCCCTTGGTCCCGTAAGGTAATATGTAATAGAGTTCAGAAATCTCAATCAGAGAACGGGACGTAGTGGACGTAAATAGTGCATTATTGAGCATAGATTTTTCAATCTATGTCTACTTCAGTTAATTTGTGCATATGTAAATATTTATATTATAATGTGTGAATTTATATTATAATGAGTGCATTGTTAAAATGGTGTTCCAAAATCTGAAAAAATCTGAAATCCGAAACACTTTCTGGTCCTTAGGCATTTCAGATACGGGGTACTGTACCTATACAAGAAGTATTGAAATTAATGATTATTGACAAATTTAAATTTCTCAGCTGCATTGTTGGGAATTTGCACTCACGTTCAGGACTTCTGAATGCTAGTCCGGTAATGTAAACTATCAATCTCTTTATTTAACTGTAACAGGGCAGCATTCATTCAACAAGCCATGGTCAATGACCTACTGAAAGATCTGAATAAGTGATATTCCCAAACATGTACTCATTTGGAAATAGTTCTTGCATGCAGCTAAAGATATCAAAAGGCCATAGAGCAGAAGAAACTGGAGGAGTCCAGCACTGTCCTCTTAATACAAGGTTGATCCCAAAGCAGGCATTAGTGTGCAAAAATATTAAGGCAATGAGACAAATCTGTAGAGAGGTAGACTGACTGTCACGCAGACACTGTGCACGAGGCTTAGCAAGAAGGTTAAAAAAAAAATGGAAATTTCAAGGTTTTTTGCATCTATGCTGTTCACTCTTGAAACTCAAGGTTTTCTAAAGACTAACTGCTTATGGACAAGATAGTAACCAGCACACAGTGAGCATTGGTAATTACTGATACCAGCTCTTTTAAATATTTCAGCTGTATATAGTTCCTTGAAAAATTACTCAGCTGACTTTGTGGGAGTTGAACTCGTGACTCTCTGGTAAACAGGAGGGCACCATCAGCAAAGCCACAATTTCTAGAACTGCTCAGTACTTCCCTGGCCTTTATGTCTAACCAAGCTGTGCATTATTCTGATTTCCCTGGGAGGTAGGCAACGGTGCCTGAGCCAGATTTAGCTGGGTAAAGTGGTACAGATTCTGTTCAAATCCAACAGTCTGGATGTGGTGGAGGAAAGCAGGCTGAGCAACATCAGTAGAGGATAAAGGGACTGTTGAAGTTTAGGGTTGAAACCCTTCAGATCTTGATGAACAGCTTTGACCAAAATGTTGATAAACCTTTCTCCCCTCTGCAGCAGATTGCTCTTCTATTTTTCTCCAGATGACAGCATCCACAATCTCTTGTGTTTCCCAATGTGCAGCTTTAGAAAGGGTTGACAATCGACCACATTGTGTGGGACTGGAATCAGAGAAGAGTCAGGAGAGGTTTTCTCAACTGTTTGTCTTTATCTACCAGCTTTAGCCTTATTATTGGACAGAAACTTTATCGGCTTGTACATATTGCAGTATTCATCCACCTCTTCATATCCCAAAGCCTTCCCATCATTTTTAAAGTTGTCAAGATTGATGGGACCCTCTCTTTGTTGAATGGTTGCAACAAGAAACTAAATATAATGCAGGGCAAAGCAGCCCCCTTGATCAGTATCTCATCCACTGCCCTGAACATTCATTCCTTCCACCTCCAGGGTGCCATGGCCACAGTGGCTTGAAGTCACTTATCCAGGCTTCTTTGATAGTCCATCCATTATGTTGGAACTCAAAGACAAGGGATGGCATACATGTATGTAGTGCCAGTTGATGAAGTAGACAAAGACGATGCAGTCAAACAATATTCATGGCATTTAGTAGCAGAAACTTATGGTACAATAATGAAAGACAATAGGTGCATACACAGTTCTACCCAAGGGGAGTGTCCTTGATGGTAGAGAGAGAGTGCAGAGCCAATGTTAGTACAGCAAGGCTCGCCAGAATCTTAGCAGAGATTCACCACAATGTGGAAACTCCTGGTTCCCCCAAGTCACAAACCATCATTGCTGAGTCTGAATGCTCCAGCAACAAGTTGTGGGAGCACCATCTCCATCACCAGTTCAAAAACAAGGCTCAAAAGGGCAGTGCAGAATGAATTATTACATTGGACAATGAAGATTTTTCTTCCTGAACACATTTGGGTGCATTTTATGGATTTTGGGCTGATGATCATGAAAATCACCTTAAAATGTTCCTATCACATACCATTTTGCAAATATAACTAATTTTGTGATTTCCGATCTTATTTTAACTATTCTAGTATATTGCCCACAAAGTTTTGATTAGCCGAACTGGGCATGCACTCAGTACAGCTGCTAAGCCAATGCCGTCTTAGTCCTGGGAATGCTTAATCAGGATAGACGCAGATGGGCTATGAAAGAAGCTCACATATTCAGGTGCTGTGCGTTACATTGATATAGATTGAATACATGTTGATGTATATGTTCTTCAGGCAATAGCATAGTGAGTGTATTTAACAAAAGCATTCTTTGTCTTCAGGAAGATTCAATACAGCAGAAATGTCTCATCAATGTCGTAACAGCTTCGATACTTTCTGTTACATTTGTGGCGAGGAGACGCTTAATGCTAAATTCAATAAAAGTTATTTAATGTTTCTCCAACTTCCTACGTGATACAGCAAATCTGAAATTACCTTTGTGTCAGCTTGAAGTAATTATAATTCCCAATTTTTTTTTCAGGAAGCAAACCTTTTGAAGAAAATTGTTGTCCAGTGTAATCACCAGATATACCCCAACCAAAAGAAGAATGAAATCTTTCCCACAATGTACTTGGAAACTGTGTGAAATTGAGGGGCAATGGAGGATTTGGCACAACACTAAACAATATTCTAAACACAACCAGATGAGATCTAAATAGTCAGGGTTATCAAATGTTATGGGGAGAAGGCAGGGGAGTAGGTCTGAGTGGGAGAATGGATCAGTTCATGATAGTATGGCGGAGAGGACTCGACAGGTCGAAGAGCTGACTTTTGCTCTTAGCGCTTATGCTCTTAAGTTAGTTTATTATTTCCACTACCATTCATTCAGGCATACATTTGGAATTAACAAAAAATTCCAGAAGTGAGATTAATGTTCATTCGCAGAGGACATTAAGAGTTATGGCGAGACAGCGTGGAGCTAAGTTCGGCTGTGACCTATCTAAATGATGGAACAGATCTGAAGGCTTTAATGACCTCTTTCTGCTCTTGTGGCCCTATCCAAGGACATCTTCCTGAGGAGTTGGATTGAGTCCAGTTCTGAAATTTGTTGCATTGTAATATCAAAGTTGAACATGACAAAAAAGACTGATTTTAACTTTCAGATAACTCTATACAGTTTCCTCCAAACAACACATTTGTGACACATGTTCATGATGATAAACCTGATTCCAATTCTGATCAATGTGAACTGTGGACACCTGAAACTGAATTTCTCATTGAAAAGAAACTCGGTGAACCTGAGTATCGGCAATTAACTTGTTTCAGATTCCAACCCACCTCTTAAATACAGGCAGGCTCCCAAAACAGTAGACAAGTGATCTTAAGTTACTGAATATCTCTGAATTAACAATAAACTCATTACTGCCTCAGCTCAGAAACAAGGCTCTTGTGTGTTAATTACATTTGTCAATCATTATAACTCACTGATGGAAAGTTCCGAAGAGCAATCATTCCAGGAGTAATGTTCCTTACTGACTGAAGGATATTAAATTTAAATTTAGACATACAGCATGGTAACAGGCCATTTTGGTCCATGAGCCCATGCCTCCCAACAACCCCTGGTACATTGCAAATGGGTGGGAGGAAACCAGAGCTCCCAGGAAAATCCCACACAGACATGGGGAGAACATACAAACTTATAAATAGTGTGGGATTTGAACCCCGGTCCTGATCATTGGCACTGTAAAGGTGTTGCATTAACCGCTATGCCAACCGTGCCATCCTATTCTTAGAATGCAAGTCAAGCCAAGTTTATTGTCATGTGATTGCACAAGTACACCCAACCAACTGCATTCTTCAGTCTTCAATGGAACAGACTGAAGCTCAATTTGTATTGATTTGTCATCCTAAAAATAATCTAGATAAATACCACCCATTGCTGATACTCCACCCAAGTGACCATCTCCTACACAAAAAATTCAGTAGTCCTGTGTTCCAACCATAATCCCTCCCTGAGCTAAACTGTGAGTCAGGGAAGAAGGTGAACAGGGCTGATGTCTTGTTGTTACTACACACTCTTGTAATGGAGGATAAATATTGGGAGGAATTTGGTCAGATTAGTGGGTACATACATACACACATTTTAAAACAGATTGTATTTGAAATACTGAAGAATTCATATTTGGTCACATTGCAGGATTTCTGGAGAATGTGATGCACATTTCACAAATAGGTGCTAATTGAAATGATGCCATGAAATGAATAGCCATTCATTGGCTGTTTGCAAATACCTACAGGGTGCTCACAGAAAGGTCACTCCTAGGTTTTGTTTACCTAAGACAACAGCTTGACCAAGAGTGGAGAGCTCCTGTGGTTTGCTGAAGAAGGTGGGGTTTTTTTGCAAGTGAGAGAGTCACATGGGCTTTCCAGCAGTGGGCAGTTGGTGAGAGAGAGAGAGAGAGAGAGAGAGAGAGAGAGAGAGAGAGAGAGAGAAGTTCAACAAGCTCTCTCAGCTAGTGTGGGTAACATTGAAAGCAGCTGAACAGTACAAGCCAGGAAGAGCTGGTTGAAACTGAAGAAAAGATCCAGAGTGGCGGATGGCTAGAAGTGCTATCTGTCTAATGTTTCTCTTGGAATAATTGGAACAGAAAGGAACTCTGTGGTGACCTGAAAGAAGGAGGTTACCATCTGGAGAACCCTGATGGGGCAAGTTTCATCAGCGAAATATTGAGGTGACTAATGGTGGTACCATAGTTGTGGAAATCCTGGAACAACAAATCTCTCTCTGCAAACCCTACAAGAACCTTCCTGAGTGGTAAACTTTTACCTTTCGAGCACCAAAGCCTGGTGACCTGTTAAATTCTGTGCCCAGTATAAAACTTGTCTGCATCCAGAGAACTTGGAAGAAGGAGAAGTGAGATTGAACCAAATAACTTTTCTTAAATTTACACACACATCATACACGAGCACTTAGAATTAGAAGGGGGTTAATTTGGGTTAGTTAAGTATAGAGATAAGTTAAAGTTTGATTCTGTTTTCATGTTTAAAGATAATTAAAAACAACTGTTGTTTAAGTAAATACTTGTCTTGGTAAATGTCTATTGCTGCTGGGTTTTGGGCTTGTAACATTTTATGGCGGCTCGCCCAGTCGATTGACACGAGTTTTGTGGGTTATTAGTCAATTGTTTTTTTCCCAAGCTAATTTAAAGCTTGAGTGTGAAAAACAGCAGCAATGGATTTGATAAGTTTTTGTCAGAACCATCACCTGCAGAGCTGAAGAGCAAGAGAAAAGAGGAACTGATGGTTATTTCCAAGGCATTAAAACTGACTGAAGTTAAACACTGGATGAGGAAAGTACAAGTTCAGAGGATTATAGTGAAATATTATATAGGTGAGGGCAAATTTGTGCAGAAAGACTTAGAACAATTTTCCAGAGGATAGATCAGATGAGTTGCAATTAGAATTAGAGAAATTGAGGATGGAAGAAGAAAGAGAAAAATTGAGGGTAGAAGAGGAAAGAGAGAAACGTAATTTTGAGTTGCAGAGACAACAATATCAGGCAGGGGAAGCTGAAAAACAGAGGAAATATCAGACAGAGGAAGCTGAAAAACAGTGGATATATGTTAGAGTTAGTTGAAAGACAGATTAAAGTAGAGAGGATTAAAAGTGAGAAAGCTGAGGCTGTAACTCCTGGGAAGAGGTTTTTGCCTAGTAGAGAGGTAAATCTAGTGCCTCCTTTTGATGAGGGAGATATAGATACCTATTTTCAGCTTTTTGAAAAGGTTGCTGTAGTTCAAAATGGCCAAAAGAGAAGTGGACTTTAATGCTCTAAAGTGTATTGAAGGGAAAAGCACAAATTTCATACTCTAGCTTGACTGCACAGCAAGTGGCAAATTATGATATTGTTAAGCAAGCAGTATTGAGCAATCTGTATGGTTTGACCATTGGTGCACCTCCAAAGGAATAAATGATTTTGACAGATTGAGAGAATTGATGTTAATTCAGGAAATTAAAAGGTGTGTCCCAAAGGAGATTAAATTATACCTGGATGAGAGAGATGTGCTATGTGGCAACATGTAGCTAGATTAGCAGACCAATTTGCATTGATTCATAAAAGTACATCTCAAAATGGTAGGCATTTTCAAATTAATGTGGAACAGAATAATAAGCCTGTTCAGAGGATTAATATGGAGTAGGATAGTTGGCCTGAAATTAAGTCTGGAGAGAAGGTTGGAAAAGACAGAACTTCTGGATTTGTAGGTCATTTTTGTAAAAAACCTGGTCAAGTTATTGCAAATTGTCTAGTATTGAAAAACAAAAGAGAAAAGAAGGTTTTACCAGAAGCATGTATTCAAACAATTGAATTTAGGCAGAGCAGATGTTCTAAACCTGGTAAGGGTGTCATGGATGTTTTCAAACCTTTTGTTTCAGTAGAGGAGGAAGAATCACAGGTTCCAGTTAAAATTCTCAGGGTTCAACACAATCATTGTTAGTACAAGGAGTTTTATCTCTTGATCAAACAACTGACACAGGGGAGACCACTTTGATTAAAGGTGATGGAGGCGAGGATGAGTCAATATCTCTTCACAGAATAGTGCTAAATTCAGAGTTAGTTAAAGGACCTGTTGTAGTAGGAGTAATTTCAAAGTTACCCATGCAGGGGGTCTCAATTTTATTAGGGAATGATTTGGCAGAGGATAAAGTTGGTTCAGTTTTGAGATTATCAAGTAGGCCTAGGAAAGATGAGGTGGAAGGGAATTGTGAGATATATCCTGCGTGTGCAGTAACAAGGTCCATGTCTAAGAAATTATTGAGAGATGAAGAAGATCCAGTTGACAAGAGATTAGCCAGGTGCTTCTGAAATGGTTTTGAAAGAGAAGTGTAATTGTGAGAGTAAAGATTTCTCTTTGTCAAGGAAAGAGTTAATTCGGTAACAGAGAGCAGGTACAAGTCTTGTTGACTTAGCAAACAAAGCAGTAACTGAAAAAGAGATTGGAGAAATGGCTTGTGGTTATTATTTAAAAGGTGATTTGTTAATGTGGAAATGGAGACCTCTTGATATTCCTGCTAATGAAGAGTGGGGGGGAGGGGGGGGGGTGATTCATCAGGTGGTTGTTCCTAAAAATTACTGGAATGAAATTTTAAATTTAGCCCACAGTACACCTTTAGGTGGTCATCTTGGTGTAAAGAAAACCATGAATAAGATTTTGAAACAATTTTTCTGGCCTGGTTTGAGGAAGGATGTTGTAAATTGGTGCAGGACATCATTTTTGTCAGGTTGTGGGGAACCCTAACCAGGGTCCTCCAGTGGCTCCATTACAACCTATTCCTGTTGTGGGGGAACCTTTCATTAGGGTTATTGTGGATTGTGTAGGTCCCTCGCCAAAAACTAAGTCTGGAAATCAGTACTTGTTAACAATTTTGTACAGCATCAAGATTTTCAGAAGCTATACCATTAAGAAATATTAAAGCCAAAACAGTGGTGAAGGCTCTGAAAAGATTTTTCAGTTTTTGGATTACCTAAAGAAATTCAGAGTGACCAAGGATCTAATTTTATGCCTGGGCTATTTCAACAGTTAATTTATGAGATGGGAATAAAACAGATCACTTCATTGGCATATCATCCTAAAACTCAGGGAGCTTTGGAAAGATTTAATTCTACTCTTCAAAATATGATGAGGATTTATTGTTTGGAGAATGGGAAAGATTGGGATGAAGGTATTCATTTATTGTTATTTGCAGCAAGGGAAGCTGTGCAGGAGTCATTAGGTTTCAGCCCTTTTGAAATTGTGTTTAGATATCAGGTTAGAGGGCGCTTGATGTGGATAAAAGAACAATAGGTTAATGAGGATGTGCATTTGGACTTGCTGGATTATGTTTGTAAATTTAAGTGTAGGCTACAAAAAGAGGGGACTTTGGCTCAAGAGAATTTAGAAATGGCTCAGGGTAAAATGAAGTGCTTACTTGACAGAAAAGCTCGAGTGAGGAATTTTAGGACAGGAAGTAAAGTTTTGATTTTGTTTCCAACACATGACAATCCTTTGAAAGCTAGATTTTCTGGTCTGTACACAGTTAAATTAAAATTGTTAACATCATTCCAGATAGAAGGAATAAAACTCATGTTGAAACCTTATTATGAGGATAATGGTAGTGGAGAACAATCTGTATCAGAGGTGTTGGCTGTTGACAGAGTGGAGGAAGTGGTGGATCCTAAGATTATGGAATCAAAATCTTTTGAGGGTAACCTTAAAGAGTATTTGGAATTATTCCATATTTATTTCTTGATTGTTCAAATGACATTAATTGGCCCTTTCATAACAATCTTCAACATTTATAATCTCCTTACAAAACCAAATATCTAAAAATTGATTATCTCTTGAAAAAGATATGAGAATTTTGAATCAAAGGCATTTTTGGTAATTTACATCCTCTTACACCAATTTCCTCATTGATTTTTATTCCAAATATCAATCAAATGCTTCAACAATGGTGTTTCTTTATCACCAACCATCAATGTTGTATCCCATTGATATATAAATTCAGATGTATATGTTTGGGTACGGCAAGATGGCATGCAGAAATTCAAAGTTGTATTCTTTTAGAAAAAAATTACATATAGTTTGAAAAATAAATATCCTTTATTTTGCAAATTTGGTGCCCGCATACCCAAATGCTAGGTTTAAATTTGAAGAAGTATCCTTCTTATGCCTCTGGACCTGTGAGAATCTCCTCCAAATTATATTATGAATTTTTAAAATACGTGTATTAGGCAACATCCCTATGTGCAATACTGAAAATTCTTTTTTTCTATTTTATATAACTATATTGTACTTTTTTTAATATTGGTTATTTTGGGGGGGAGGGGGTTTGGGGGGGGGTAAATACTATTATGCATGTAATTTGTTTTCTTTTTTTGAACATGTATTAAATCTTTACTACATATATGGAAAATGTTTAAATAAAATATTTTTTATAAAGCACCAACTTTCTGAATCTACCCTCAGAAACTGTGGGCCACTTGATGAACTCTAACTAAACCTGTCAACATCAATTATACCTTTTCAAAGCCGGTTGTTAACAAGCACTGGTGCCCTGACTAATTTTCTTCCCATCACAATGCCTCTGAACCCTTGAAGCCAACCTCGTGTCTTGAATGCCACCACTATTCTCATCATGCAGATTCTCTTTCTCAAAGGACAAAGGGAGCAGAGGCATGAAATCATCATCTCAAAGATCTTCCCCAAGCCCCACAACATTCTGCCTGGACATTCACCAGGTTGACTCCTGAAATCAATGATTTTCTTTGTCGATCACAATGGAGTTGGCAGCAATGAACCTTCTGATGCAGAAAGATAAAAATTGTTGACTTCATCTTTTCTGAATAAAATACTGGCTTTGGTTCAATATGAAGATAATGACTCCTTGTTCCTCCATGAGAGGAAATTGTTTCCTTACAACAATGCCATCATATCCTTTCAATATTTTTAGTATCTTGACCAATTTCCTAATACTAAAGAATACAAGCCCAGTTTTTTGAAACATACAGAACAGCACAGGAACAGGTCCTTCTGCCCGCAATGTTTACATCAAACACGATGCCACACTTAACTAAATCTCTTCTGCCTGCAAGTGAGTCATACGCCTCCATTCCCTGCACGTGAGCCATACGCCTCCATTCCCTGCACGTGAGCCATACGCCTCCATTCCCTGCACGTGAGCCATACGCCTCCATTCCCTGCACGTGAGCCATACGCCTCCATTCCCTGCACGTGAGCCATACGCCTCCATTCCCTGCACGTGAGCCATACGCCTCCATTCCCTGCACGTGAGCCATACGCCTCCATTCCCTGCATGTAGGTGCCAGAAGACTCACACAACCAGATCCTGGATCAGCTACTACCCCTCCACCATCAGTCTCCTCAACAACAAATTCAATTAGGGACTCATTTAAGGATCCTTTTGCACTTTATGGCTTTTTTTCTCTCTGTATTGCAGAGTTGGTTGACATTTTTTACTTGTTTAAATGTGTATGTTGAGTACAGTTTTTTTTGCACTGTCTGTAAGTGGTAATTCTGCCTTGTCATCTAGGAACTCTGACAATAAATCTGAAATCTCTTTGTTCACTCAAGATTCCAGCATCTGTAGATCTGGTCATCCTCCCATACTTTCTCCACAGCCTCATCTTTTAAGCCTCATCTCCATTTTCATCCACTACCTCTACCTGTTTATTAATAGTTTAGGTAAATGTGCAGATAGTAGATAAATAATAAAAACGAGAGGAACATAGTGGGTCAAGCACCATCTGTGGTCAAAAAGATAGTCAACATTTCGGGTTGAGACCCTGCATCAGGATAATGTACACCTTTATATCAGTGATAGTTTCGTGAGTTTAAGGGAGATGAGCAGGGCAAATCTTATTTTGACGGAGGGTAGTGTCTGCCTGGATCAGACCCAGGACTAGTGGTGGAAGCAGATACTATAGTACAATTGAAGAGGTTTCAAGATCGACACATGAAAAAGCAGGGAATAGGATGAGTATCATATACAAACAGCAGAGTTTTACTTTGATCTGGACAATATGTTCATTCCAGACACATGGGCTGAATCATCTCTACTTGTACTGTATTGTTCAATATAAGTGATAAAGTGAAAAAGGGTCCCCAGAAAATGTTTACCTCTGTTTAAACATTTTTCAGCAAAAGAGCAGTCAGTTAAGCTGATGACGCAGTTCAGTTAATGGGATATGGTTGAATGAGGTGGTGATTGAGGAGGCTTATTCTCTCCTTCCCCACCCTCCCGCCATTTCACAAATGATGGTGGGAATTCTGAACTTCCTTCCACCACAGATTCACCAAACCAGTCGAGAATTTTGGTTGATTTTGTTAGACAGACACACTTAAGGTTATGGTAGTAAGGCCATTAAGATAAATTTAAGATGCAGATCAGATGTATTTAAGTTCTTTGGTATCACTATCTTGGAGGATCTTTCTTGGATCCAACGCACTAATGGTATTATGAATAAAATACGTCAGCTCCTCTACTTGCTCAGGAGTTTGCAGAGGATTGGTATGGCATTAGAAACCCTGGAAAATTTCTACAGATTTGTGGTGGAAAGGGTGTTGACTGGTTGCATCACAGTCTGTTATGGGGACACCAATATCTCTGAGCTGAAAGCCCTGCAAATGGTAGTGAACATAGCCCAGGACATCACAGACAAAACCCTCCTTAATTAAAATATTAAATCAACCCTCTCCACCATCAACAACTACATCAACAGGAATGCTGTACTTTTGCACTTTATTGATTTTTTTCTCTCTGTATGGCTCAGTTTGCTTACATTTGTTTATTTGTATACATATCTTCTTGAGGACAGTTTTTTGCACTACCAATAAGTTGGTAATTCTGCCTGGCCCACAGGGCCAGAGAATCTCAGGGTTGTATGAGATGTCATGTATGTACTCTGACAATAAATCTGAATTTTGAGATGTGACTTTGGGGCTGAATAGTCTCCTCCAATATTTCAGGAAAAAGGCAACTTGGTAAGTTGTTTCTTCAGTATTTATTAGAAAACAAAAGAACAGAAGGAGCTCTGCAGTCTGAATTAACTCACACTTCCGTCAAGTCCCAAATCTGAGAACGAGAGTCATTGGGTTGCCATTTTGGCAGTCTCAATCAGTAACTGAGGATCAGACAGCAAAGCTCTCTGAATGTTGAGACTCAGTCACTGAAATACTGTTTATTTATTGTTACTTTTGCCAGTTGATATTTCTGGCAGCCAATAACCTTGGTTAAATGTAGTCTTGTTGGCGTTCCTCCCAATGTGACAAACCCTGCAGCTTTCTCTTCTGTTATCAATAATCATGAGCTGAGAATCTATCAACATTATGAATAGACCAATCCCCAAAGCCTGGACTTCAATACAGCCCAGTTTATGGATGAAGCTCTCTACATTCTTTATATATTATTCAGATTTGAGCCATGTTGCTCATTAACCCAGTTCTGGTACTTACTGTATTGTAGGGGTGGCACGATTAACGTAGCAGTTAGCACAACGCTGTTTCAGCACCAGAAGGCTGGGTTTGAATCCAGCGCTGTCTGTAAGGAGATTGTACGTTCTCCTCGTATCTGCGTGGGTTTCCTCCGTGTGCTCTGCTTTCCTCCCACAGAGTATGGAGGTTGTAGGGTAATTGGGTGAAATGGGCTTGTGGGCTGGAAGGGCCCGTTACCATCCTGTAAATAACTATCTTAAGGGAGAATGGACTGTATTTTGAACTTTTTGATTTAATGTCCACTCCAGAAACTGGAGCACATAATCCTGTGCCTTGGAGGAAAAAACTAACAAAGATATTGAACAGCGGATCTAGTTCTTCTCATGTTCCTTGGTACTTAATTTTATGTCAGCTCTATTTTCTTACCATGGTTCCATGTCCCTGATCTAATAAAAAAATTTATTGATCTCACTCTTGAAAATTTAGATTGACTAAGTTTCCAATGGTTTCTTAGGAGAACGGTGGGGATAGGGAGTGAAGAGTAAAATATCATCATCTCACTCTTGTATTCTTGCCTCCTTCATAGTTTTGGTTACTAATAACTCCATTGGTTTGAGCCACTCTGTGGAGTTTAAAGAGGATGGAACATTTGGAAATCGCCTTACCTCTGAGATGTTGACACGGCCCTCCTGGAAAGAACACGTCTGTGGGTCATGTGTGCACATGTGTCGATATTTACACCAGTGGCACCGATAAGGACTTGTCACACATGACAGGCACCTGCTTATGCAGAGCACACAATAAGATTATGTATCACAAGGCATGCAAAATTTCAATGCATTTCAATTCACACTGTTTGTCATGAATTAAAAACTGCCTCCAACATAAAAACTTTTGAGTTGCCCTGAAATAAATCAAAAACATGTCAGCTATTCACACTGCTGAGTTCTGATCTACAAGCATAAATATACAATTGCCACTCAATCATTTAATAAATGGATTTGAACACTTATCAATCCTTTCTCCTTTAGAGAATGAATTCTGATAAAAGTAGAATAATTATTCCTTCTGCGGAGTAAACCAAATGTCAGGGATCATTGACGTCAAGTTATTAGTAACAGATTATAAGAAAAGGTGAGCAGAATATTTTACCCTCAAGGAATGGTGGCAATCTGGAATACTCCAGCTCAAAGTTGATTCCATAAATAATATTAAACAGGAGCTGGATGGGCCCTTGAGGAAGAGGAAATTATGGATTATAGGAGGTCAGTACAATTATTCCTCCAAAGTTCCAGAGTACTTTCAATGAATCAGGTGGGCTCTTTTTTCTGTGTACTTAATACTCGACTCGCAAAATCAATGCTGTACTCCAAATTCTGTCATGACAAGAAATTATTAGATAATTGAGGAAATTATTCTGCCATGTTCTCAAAGCCTCTTTGAAAAGTTATTACACCCCCACTAATTCATGTTCCAGGTGAATGACTGCTCAAAAGGAAGTAGGATTTTTCAGGATGTCAATGAGATGATTAAATCTTTTCACCAAGAGTGCACAGAAGCCTAATGGAAATAGCAAAAGAAGGTCACCACCAGCATCCAGACCTACTTGATCTGGCAAGCACCTCCTGCCTCGACAGGAACCACAATATAGTAAAACTATAATAGACTCATCAACCATAAACCACAATAGCCTCATAAATTTGGGGGTATGGGGACACCCTGATCATAAAGCCCTGTCAAAAGTAGTGGACACAACCCAGGGCATCTCATGCAAAACCCTCCCCACCATCGAAAACATCTACAGGGAACACTGCCACCAGAAAGAGCCAGCAATCATCAAGGATCCACACCACCCAGCACATACTCTGTTCTCAAAAAGGAATCTCAGGGTTGTATGTGATGTCATGTTTGTTCTCTGATAGTAAATCTAAAATCTCAACCATCAGAACTTGTAGTGCAAGCAAATCAACTTCAATCCTAAAAGGCCCATACTGGTAATATCTGACCCAGAGACATTTAACAAAATATTAAGACAGATAAACAAAAGATTGGTATAAGAAATATTTAAACTGTATCTTAAAGGAGGTGTGAGAGTTTGTGATAGTATGGGATCCCATCACCTCTCTATATATTTGCATACAGTGCTAATGATTGGCTGAGAGCCATAGCCACACCCACTGGCCAGGTCATAAGGTTCTGCACCTAACCAGATCCAGGTCAGTCTGGACTGGTCGACTTTGATGTACTATGCTCCAGTCTTTTGGTAATAAAAGCCTTGGTTTGAATCTACAAGTCTTTGTCATTCTAGAGTTCTAGAGCTTTGATACTCACCAGTAGAAGACAAAGCCACTTATGATAGAACAATAAAAATTGGAAACACACAAAGCCCAAAACTGGGAAAACAGAAATCTGTAAAGATTGTCAGCTTAGAGGCAGGAAGTGAATGTCAGTTTTGCCACATTGGCATCCCTAGGCCTGCCATTTCATACAAGCATCCCATACATGGGCTAAATTGGACATGAAAGGAAGGTTTTACTAATATGTTTGCTGCTGGTCCAATTCTGATCAATCCAACGTAATTATCACATCAAAAATTAAGGTTAGAAATTCCACAGGGATTCTTGCAACCGTCTGCTAACAACATCAGCTTGGCAGGGAGGGATATTGGGATGAGGCAAAACGATCAGCAAATGATCTAAGGAATTTCAGCCTCACTATGTTTAGTAGAATTGACGCCACTAATTGCAGTTTATTTATGCAATCTGTTTGTCAGCCTCTTACAGACCAACACAATCATGTAGCTGAATTAATAAAACAATTAATAATTTACAGCACCATTCTTATTGATCGACTAAAAATAGCCACATTCATTTCTGTGCAGTGACTATTTTACTAGAATATTTTGTGTTCTTTGTCTTCCATGTCTAACTTATTAAAGGAATTCAAAGCTGAATTCATGTGGCCAAAAGAAGCCCATAAAACAAAGTTGAGGATTAGTTAAATTTCTGCTATGGATTCCTGGTTTCACTTGTGGTCTCTCTTGCGACCAGAAACCCTTGGACAAAGTAGCTCATGACTTTATATCTGAATGATATCATCCCTCATTCTTCTAAATCTCAAGGAACACAGGCCCTAACAACTTGGCCTCTGTTGGTACTCTCTCATCCCAATCAGAAGTACAGCGAGACTAACTTACGAGTGATGGACGCTGCAATTGTAGAAGACAAAACGGGTGCTGGCAAATGTCATGCCTGTCTCCTTGGACTTTAACCGGAGTTGGACCACTTGGTGATCTCCTGCCAGAGAAACACAAATTTCAACAATCAGTCCAACCAACATTGAATAAGTGGGTCCTCTTCTATGAACTGCTCCCTGCATTGAAACAACTCACCTTTTCCTGAAACACATTGTTTGAATTTTATAGTTTTTATTTTATAATCAGTTCAGACATATTTTATTGCCAGTTGAGGCATATTTTTAATATTTTGGTTATTTTTGTTTAATTCAAACAGCTCAGTTGATTTCAGCCTCAATCAATGGCAATCTTTCTTTGGCTTGTCTTCGCGGACGAAGATTAATGGAGGGGTAAGTCCACGTCAGCTGCAGGCTCGTTTGTGGCTGACAAGTCAATAAAAATAACGTAACAAACACACATTTAAAGTCTCATTAACTTTAAAAATTCAACCAGTGTCCAATAATCAGTACATCTCACAAAGATCAGTCCCTGTTCAAAATCAGAAAAGTGCAGGTGCTGTCAACCAGAAACATAACTGCAGTCGGGCAGCATCTGTGGAAAAAGAAACAGACGAATGTTTTAAGTAGCAAGAGTAAAGAATGTTGGGGAGAGGTCAAGGCGAGTGGTGAGGAGAATTAAGGATGGAGAGAAAAAGGGATGGATGGAAGGACATAGAATGTATCGGTGCCAGATCAGTGAGAGCAGTGAAGGCTTATTAATCATAGCTGAGATGTTAACAGAAGGAGGCAAATGATAACAAGAGGGATTTTTTTTAAAAAAAGCCATGTTGGAACTGTCAGATACAAAACACAGCAGCTGCTAGAAATTCTAGGTCAGGTCAGCAATGATGGAGAGAGAAAAAAACTGAATTAATCTCAGCATTTTTAAGCAAAATACTGAAATAAATGAATGATATTTGTTAAAGTAAAGGAGATTTATAGGAGACTATTTCCCCACTGGTTAGAAAAAGAATTAACCCTAATCACCAATGATATTTAGAAATTGCAAAATTGTTTTAGAAAAATAGATTTGTGATTGGAGATTATTTGTAAGAATTGTATATCTAAGGTTATTAATGTTCAATATAGGTTAGTTTGTTATAAATTTTTGCATCAATTGTACTGAACTCCTCAGAAATGAAAGAACTATAATTTAAGTTCTTTAGATTTATGTTTTAGATGATTTAAAGAAGTAGGTTCCTTTTTACATTCGACTTGGCTATGTGATAAGGTTAAACATTTTTGGAAACAGATTAAGGAAGTTTTAAAGATTCAATTACCAATGGACTCAACATTGTTTTTATTAGGTAATATTAAAAGGTTGAGTTTGATTTTGAGGTTGACTAAGTATCAAATTGTGTTTTTAACGTTGGCAATGGCTATAGCAAGGAAATGTATAGCTATTACTTGGAAAAATGAGATTGATTTGGGTTTGCGGAGGTGCCACATGGAATTGAGGTCATGGATTCCTTTGGAAAAAATCATCTATAATTTACATGATAATTATCTTTTTTTCACTAAAGTATGGAGCTCTTATTTGGACTATACGGGTTTAAAATTTTGAATTCCCTGAAGCTCTCCGTGGTGGTATTGCTTTAATCCATGGTGGTTTACTGTGTTTTTGATGTTAAATCTCCATTTTCTTTTTTTGGGGGTGGGATGTGGGTGGGTATGGGGTTGGGAAGAGAGGGTTATACATTGTACATTTAAAATTTTAAAGAAAGTATTCAAAAAAAAAAGAAAAATAAAAAGCTCTCCTTTCCTCACCTCATGACCTTGACCAAAGTTGTATCGTTGAGCAGCGAATGTTTTAAGCGATCATGTTCTTACAATGGATTACCAACTACTTCTATTTCCAGTAAAGTTCAATACCATGTCAAAGTCAACCCCCTATTTTTAACCAAAATATCTGGAATTTTTCCTATATCATGTAAAAGTCGACCCTTGTTTCCCTCAGACTGGCGCCAGCAAGCTGGAAATCCCGACGCCTCAGTGGCAAACTTACGCCTCAGCTCCTGCCACCCACCCATCGGAACTCCTGATCCGGCTAACGAAGATTCTAACCTCAGTCCCGGCCACCTGCTCATCAGAGCTCTCGACACCTCAGACGACGCAGTCAAAAGCAGTATCCATGTAACAGTCGACCTCAAATTTAACGTTAAAAATTAATCTACATAATCTGACTTTTACAAAGTATATATGGTAAATTCCCAAGATACTTCAGGTTGGAAAGAAATAAAGAGACTCAACCTGAAATTGAGTAAAGGGGGAAAAAAGGGGCCTCTCTCTGTAGATCAGCTCTGGAGGAGGAAAGATATTGGGAATCAGATTCTGCGCTTTTGGGAGACAGCTCAGTGGGTGCTGATGCTTTTGTAGCTTTGGGGCAAAACATTTTCCAAATTCCTGTTTCGATGGCTTATGCTCTCACCCAGCATATAGACACCCCCGGTAACCATACAAGAAGCAGTTTGTACACAGAACAGAGGACAGCAGCAGTGAGGTGGCTGCTCGCCAGGATAAACAGGCTGCTTTCAGCTCCTGGGATGGCTCAGCGACTGGATGGTGGTGGGGACTCTGAAATCGTGTACCATTGACAACAGACTGGTGCTTCTTGGAGCTCAGCCACAGCTCCTCTGCTCTCTGATTGCCTCATCTATCAAAGTGTCTGTTGGGGGCAATCACTGAAAGATTGCCAACTCTGTGGTGCCAAATGTTATCCAGGAGCTTCCACTGATAGTTTCTTTCTCTCATCATTGCTATAAATAAGCATTCCTCTTTGCTGGGATCCAAAGAGGTTCAGTCCTCTCCAATTCGTACCTTTGATGTTTCTTTAGTTTTTAATTGCTGTCGACCTCTGCCATCTCGAGTACCTCGACGTTAGGGGTGTGAGCGCTCCAATGGATGTTGAGGATGGAGCGGAGACAACGCTGGTGGAAGCGTTCTAGGAGCCGTAGGTGGTGCCGGTAGAGGACCCATGATTCGGAGCCGAACAGGAGTGTGGGTATGACAACGGCTCTGTATACGCTTATCTTTGTGAGGTTTTTCAGTTGGTTGTTTTTCCAGACTCTTTTGTGTAGTCTTCCAAAGGCGCTATTTGCCTTGGCGAGTCTGTTGTCTATCTCATTGTCGATCCTTGCATCTGATGAAATGGTGCAGCCGAGATAGGTAAACTGGTTGACCGTTTTGAGTTTTGTGTGCCCGATGGAGATGTGGGGGGGCTGGTAGTCATGGTGGGGAGCTGGCTGATGGAGGACCTCAGTTTTCTTCAGGCTGACTTCCAGGCCAAACATTTTGGCAGTTTCCGCAAAGCAGGACGTCAAGCGCTGAAGAGCTGGCTCTGAATGGGCAACGCTGCTGAAGATCCAGCTGCGCTGGATGGGTCACGTCTCCAGAATGGAGGACCATCGCCTTCCCAAGATCGTATTATATGGCGAGCTCTCCACTGGCCACCGTGACAGAGGTGCACCAAAGAAAAGGTACAAGGACTGCCTAAAGAAATCTCTTGGTGCCTGCCACATTGACCACCGCCAGTGGGCTGATAACGCCTCAAACCGTGCATCTTGGCGCCTCACAGTTTGGCGGGCAGCAGCCTCCTTTGAAGAAGACCGCAGAGCCCACCTCACTGACAAAAGGCAAAGGAGGAAAAACCCAACACCCAACCCCAACCAACCAATTTTCCCTTGCAACCGCTGCAATCGTGTCTGCCTGTCCCGCATCGGACTGGTCAGCCACAAACGAGCCTGCAGCTGACGTGGACTTTTTTACCCCCTCCATAAATCTTCGTCCGCGAAGCCAAGCCAAAGAAGAAAGAAAGAAAGAAAGAGTTTTTAATTCCTGCTTTTACACAGTCCCTTTGAAAACATGATCTACCTTGTCCACCTCTGTGACTAATGCACACTAATCTCACAGTTCTGAGATCACGGAACTTGACTATAGCGCAACTAGGATGCTCTGTCATTGGCTGTGCTCCTACATTATGGAGGCCACATGAATAGTATTGCTTGCTACTTTGCCCTGATTTCTGTAATGAACAATACGAATGCTTATAACATTGTAAAGTTCCTTACAGTAGCATCAGTTTTCGAAAGTGACAGCCATAAATTGACAATGGAACAGCAAGGCTTGAAACACGTTCAGACAAACCTTCAGGTGCATCTGAAAGAGCAGAGAGATTCAAGGATAGAATTCGATAGTGTTAAACAAAAAAGTCTGCAGATGCTGGGGTCGCGTACAATTCACAAACATGATGGAGTTATCTAAACTTTTAAAGAATTTTAACGGGCATTTCTAGACAAAACAATAAGATAGAGTCAGGAGAGGACTGGAAGGCACGTCTGATCCTTACGCCATCTTGCCACGCCCCCCAAGATGGAGGAACTAAAAGGTACAAACACAATAATGGAGAAACTCAGCAGGTCAAACATTGTCCTTTATATAGCAAAGGTAAAAATACATCACCAATGTTTTGGGCTTCAGCCTTTAAAACATCAGTGATGTATTTTTACCTTTGCCATATAAAGGACACTATTTCACCTGCTGAGTTTCTCCAGCAAATTTGTGTATTTCTTAGTATTCAATATGTTGAGATCTTCGGTACATGATAGTACAATGTGCTGTGATAAAAAATCAAAGAGATATTTTCAATATTTCCTTATTTCTTTGGTTAGCGTAAGATGTAAAAGGGATGACAATTTATTATGAGAGGCTGGAGAGACTCGGTGGGTAAGGCAGCATCCATGGAGAGGAATGGCCCATCTTGTTTTGGGTCTGAACCCTTCTTTGTAACAGTATCAACTCAAAATATTGACTGTCCATTTCTCTTCATGGATGCTGAGTCCCTCCAACCTTTCATCGTTTGCTCAGGGTCCCTGCATCCTGTGTTTCATTTGACCATTTGAGCCCATTAGATTTGTTGGATCAAACACGTTCATGACTCCACCCATCAAACAAAATGTTGTCATGGCGAAAGGAACCTCTTCCTTTCGCTGAGTTTACGATAAGCAACAAGCACCTCATTTTATTCTTACCACATTCCCATCTACTGCCCCAAGATTCTACCATGCAATGTTAGATCTACTAGTTAATAATTATTTGTACCACCATATGCTGTCATGTCCTTTCACATTCAACAGCCACGACCAGAAGTTCATCAGTCAATACTGATCATTTCCAGTTACAAGGTAATTCATCAGGGCTTAAATAGTGAACCCCTAAGGAAAGGCCTAAGCAATGATATCTGTCAAACCATCAAAATAATTGGTTAAAAAATGGCGGCACTACTAGATCTGCTATAACGACAGCACTGCCAAAAGTGTGGACCCAGGGGAGTGGGCATCAGAGACACAGTGCTACTCTGCAGGGTCTTGTCACCCAGTTCTAATGCCTATAGCTCCATATAGGTTTTAAATGGACTGTAAAGGGCCAACAGTGTTATTTATTAAAATCCATGACAGATTCCAGGGGAGCAATGGACCAATGCAGGGCACAAGAAACAAGGAGAACATTCCTTATTGAGAAGGAGAAGCATAGAACAGTGACTATTGGAGCAGCACAGGTAGATGTTCAGTGGGGGAAAGCAGCAGGTGGTTGGTGACTTGCAGTCAAAGGACTCCCACAGGCTGTGGACTGCTGGTGGATTACAGTTGTAGGATCCACACAGGCTGCGGGATGCTGGAGACTGGCTTATGGGAACCAGGTATCTGAAGCAGGATTCGAGAGGGTAATGAGGGCAAGAGGCTCTCCTGATGGCCTGGGGCGCTGAAAGATTCCTGATCGTATCAGAGGTTTGGATCTGGAGCTCAGGTTGCCTATGGCTTGAACAGGAGTCTGCGCAACTGCAGAGACTGCGGGAACGATGGGGGAAACTCCACGGACACATAGTGTCTCTGAAGGGATTCTCTTTCACCTATTGTTAGCGGTGCCGGGCAAGGCTCGTGGCGACTCTTTATTTGCCTGATGGCAGAAAAAAGGTGAAGGACCTCATGTATATAATATTTTAAATGTATTATTATATGACAATAAAAAGAACCTTTGAACTTTTTTTGAACCTTGGGAAGCAGATTCGATCGTAACTTACATAGGGAAAAATTATGGACAATCAGGAAAGAGCAAGGGATTGGGACTAAAAGGAGAGTTCTTTTAAGGAGTCAACATGAGTACAATGGCTCTTTCTGTCCACCGTGTACCTTCCGGGATTTCAGTGTGGTAAGCTGGCAGTTCACAGATTTACTTCTGCCGATGACATATTTGAACTGACTTTTATTGGCTATAGAACACTTTATACTGGATCTATGCAAGTTATTTCATAAATGTGAGGAATTACATCTCAGCATATTCAGAGGGGATGAAGAGAATATAAATCAGGGAGGAGATGGGACAGGGCAGAATGCCAGAAAACCAGGAGAAATGTTGGAAGGGAAAGAATGCTACAAGGCAGGAGGATATCAGAGGAAATGAAAACCAAGCCAAGCCCTTAAGATTTTTTATATTACTGCACAGTTAAAGAAAACATCTACAAGTAAAAGAGAATGATACAGTGGAGGCTTTTGAATTTTCTGAGAGGACTATCTATGTGGAGGGTTTAGAGAGCTTGGACATTGATGGGAAAAAGGGTGGGTTAGACACAGAAAGACTAAGTCATGGCAAGGAGGAGTGGCTACTGAATGTAGGGCAATGAGAGGCAGCAAAGAAGGGCACAGTGGGCCCGGGGATGGACGATAGATGGTGATGGGAAAGGGAATTCAGCACTTATCAATTAGGTCAAATCAAGCCAGGTCAAAATCTGTTCCATTTAGTGCCGCTTCAAGCCAAGTTTATTGTCAACTGATTGTACAAATGCAACCTGATGAAACAGTGTTCTCAGGTCCTCAGTGCAAAACACGCAGACACACTACTAGACATAACACACACAGACAAACAATATTATGCAGGAAAAGTATTCATATATACAAATGAAGAAGCAATTCCTCAGCCTGGTGGCGCTGGTCCTGATCCTCCTGTATTTCTTCCCCGATGGGGCAGCTGAAAGATGATGAGTGCGGGGTGGAAGGGGTCCTCAATGATTTTGCACTCCCACTTTAGACAACGATCCCGGTGGATTATGTCGATGAGGGGAGAGGGAGACTCCAGTGATCCTCTCTGCCACTCTTATAGTCATCAATTTGGGTGGGGGAGGGGGGGGTTGTGAAAAGTGATTTAGTAAAAATGCAGGTGTCAGAGCTTCACCATAGGCTACTCCTATGGTTTTGCAGCAGGACCCCTCAAAAAGATTATCAGCTCCTCATTCACCAAACAGCAATTGTGAGAAAAATACCTTTCTTTAAAAAAAAGTGAAATACCTTGGGACATCCTGAGGTCAGGAGAGATATTAAGAAATACAAGTCAACCTTTATTTCTTTAGCAGATACAATAATTGACAACAAACTGACTATCAAAAAAAAGCAGTCGCAAAAAGGAATTATTCATCTGGTAATGGAAAAGCGATTGCAAGCAATTATCCAGCAATCTGAAAATGGGCCTCCGTTTTGAATGTCGTTCCCACCTACTTCGAAAGGGAAGACAGTTATACAGCCCGACACTAGTACAATAGCTGATGATCATTACCAAACCCAATGTCTGATCTAAATGTCTTTGCAAAAGATGGTGACTGACAGCCCCATTAACATGACACTTAATATTAGTGATGAAAGCCCTTAAGTGCACTTAGCTGTTAAGGACATGGCAATTACTCTTATTTTATCAAAAATTTGATTCCAGATTATTAACTCAGGATTAAGTTTTTTTCCCTCTCTCCCCTCCTCTCTACTCCACCCTGATTTTATTTAAAATATTTGTCACTACCGTTTTTAAAACCACAGAACAACGGTTAGCGGCAACGATCAGGACCAGGGTTCGAATCCCACACGGTCAGTAAGGAGTTTGTACAATCTCCCCGTGCCTCCAACCCTTCAAAACCTACTGGGGGTGGTAGGCTAATTGGGTGTAATTGGGCGGCACAGGCTTGTTGCCGTGCTAAATAAAAAAATGAAAAGAGAAAAAGTTTTAAGAGCCAATTGGTTGGGCCTCACTAACTGGGATTTTCCTCCGAATCAAACTGGATCTCAGAGGGAAGAATAATAAAGAACATTAAATGTTCACTAAATACCCTCAACATCCCACAGCCAATTTAGCATACATAACCACTTGATCAGGTATAGCAATCAAACACCACCACAATCATCCATTCTACTGACTCTGGTATTCAAATCTGTCCCATCTCTCTCCACAGGCATCGCTGTCCTGGACCCTGGATATAATGGACCATGAACTGCTCGACTATTTCCATTTACACCTTGCTAAAGCTCAGAGTACAAATATACCATTAGGTATGCAGACTTGTCCTTGCATCATTGGTGACCATATCAGTCAATGACTTGTCACATTACATTTTACAACTTCAATGAACATCTATCAGATCCACTTCAAAATCACTCCTCTCTCTCTTTAGTCCTGAAGTCTATTTTTTAAATATAGTTTTTACATGGGGGCTGTCACGATAATTACTTGTCTATAATTTCCACACTTACCCTCTGTAGTGGCTGTTCAAACAAGAAAGACATTTATACTAAAATACCTGAGTCATGGTTATTTCGAAGGCTGGATGTTGGTCAACATCGATCAAGACGTACAGCGTCCTGCATTGCGGGAAATTTTTGAAAATTTCCCATTATGCAGCAGCTGAGCAAAAACCAATAATAGAGAGGTTTCGTCTTTTATGGAGGATATATATATATATATATATATATAGGCCGCACAACACCGTGAGCCAAAGGGCCTGTACTGTGCTGTAATGTTCTATGTTTGCATTCCCATATCCATTCATTCTCCAGCAGGTTAGGGAGCCTCAATGCTTCCTCAAATCCCTCCCTTAATCCTTCATTCTCCACCCTTGGAAGAAATCTTTCTGACTTCTGGATGTCTCTCTTAATTCTCCACCATTCAACCCCTTGATCTGCACAGTAATTCTCCCTTCTGCATGGTGCCTCAGGATAGTATTGAGTTTGATGTAAAATAAATGAATTATTATAAAAATACCTAGCAACATTGACTATAACCAATACTAACTGCTATTACCTCTAAATCATTGCATTTGCATAATCCTTCTTGGAATGAGTTCATTAACTCCAAAAGAAACCTGGATCCCAGATCTTCAGACTATAATTGAATTATTTGGGCAATTACACTAGTATATACTGTAGTCAAACAGAGAGGCATTCATATTCTAAACCCAGGATTATACACATCACTGTAAAATAAATTCAAGATGCTCTTCAGCATTTAGATCCTACTAAATTCTTAAAAATATACTTATTTTTCAAATACAAACTTTAAAAAAATTCAGTTTACACCTTAATGCCCTAAATGTGTGAAGCCCATATCTCACATGGTTGTGCAATGATTACAGCATTACGAGTTTTATTCATCCAGTGTTCATTGCAGCAAGAAACAACCTGCATGCTCTTCTGAGGAAGGAAAAATAAATTGGCAGGCTACACGTACAATGGAAAAGTAATTTCTTGTTCCAGAAACTCCAAGTGTATCTGTGTAATCAGGCAGCAAACCAAGCATTTTTTTTAAACTTGAAAATTTATCAATGTATAAAACAAATTGCTCTACCAGCAGGTTAATTTTACTCAGGGGAAACATCACTGAAGCACCATCATTTGCAAATGATTGATTGTAAATAAATATATTTATAATTATCTAATACTGGCACATTATACTTAAGAAGTGCAGGTGAATTTTTAACTGGCACAGAGATGAAAACACTGGAGTTGATGATCTATTCATGAATTTTACTGCATTCAGACAGGACGTTCCAGGACTACATTTCTGAAAATAATGAGCACTCAAAGGGAGGCCAATTAGTGCACTGTCTACAGGGAGAATGGACACAACAGGAGCACAGGAATCATTAGGTAGCTATGGGATATTCACAGGGTTAACCACACCCAATAAAACATTCAGAAAACCAAGTGCTGGAGGAAAGAAATTCAGGGTTCCTGCTCCAACTTAACATCAAGGAGTGACATTCTGTGATTCATAAATTTTCCCATTGGAAATTCCAAAGCTGTGTTGGATTTTTGTTGAGCAAGAGTATTACAGGATTACTGGATTGGACTTGACCGTGGTAAACAGAATTGAGGAATTGATCAACCGAGGCAAGGACTTGATGACCTACTTTTGATTCCATGTGAGAAGGTTGGCACTGCATTACCTAGTGAAATATATTCAACTAAACATGAATTCCATCCTTAAAATGGGTCTGGTTTTAACAACCATTAAAATGTACATCATTAGTTTATTTCCTTCATTATTATGATTGGATTCGAGATATCATTAAACAACTTTTAAAATGGTGGAGGAAGTCTAATAAAATGTGCAACTTGATTGATTGATACTTAGTGACACTCCCAATGCTGTGACAGCAAATAATTGGTAATATAATTCAATGCATTTTGTTGAAAAGGACAAGAAAAATGCAATCTTGCTAATATAGCACAGTGGCTCACTGCACCCTGGTGAAGGGAGATCGTACTTCACTGACGTCACAAAGAAGTTACACACAAAATGGCTCCCTGCAGCACAAATGTAAAGTCCGAATGTGCAGTTATAATCAGGCTTTTTGAATTCATCAGTTTGATTGATTGTGGCTAGATTTCAAATGTTGAAAGTTAACAAGACACCAGCGGGATTAGAAATTAAGCAAATTTGGTATCCTCGAGGAGTAATTAAGGAAAAGCTTTCAGAATGATAATAGATGAACCTATCCTTGAAAAGTGGTCAGGTAAATACCATTTAACAAGGGCTGGTGGCTGGCTGTGTCCTCCTTATGATACAATAGAGTGGAGGGATGTCTCTGATTAGATTTTAGACCAATGACAAGGGAGTCAAATGGAACAACTTCTGCTCAAAGTCATTTGATGATTTTTGAGACCTGATCAGGCCTTGTGTTTGGGATCCTTGGGGAAGTGCACAGGAGGCAGTAATTAGGGCAACTTACATCAGTGGTGGTGTTTCCAAATCCAATGGTCAAATTTGCAAAGAACTCTAAATAGGGAGCGATTTGTTCATTTAATGTGGCTACTTCATTGCACAGTAGTAGAAAGAAATTACTCACTTTTAAGGTGATCATAAACATGGAAACAGGAAGACAGTGTAAAGGAATATGGATGGGTTCAAACAATTGAAAGATCAGAAGAACTAAAAGGTTAATCAACAGATGGAACAAACACCTACGGAGGTAAAGCATCCTGCGAGGCAGAGTTTGTTGCACCCCTCCCTCCAATTCAGAGAATTGTGAATTCAAATCTTACTCAAACACCTGAGCATAAAAATCTGGGCGATGCTCCAGCCCTGGAGGGAGTTGACTGTGCTACTGGGTAAGATGTGAAATGGAGAGCACAGGTGGCATGGTTGGCATAGCAGTTAACAAAATGCTGTTACAGCGCCAACAATAGGGACCGAGGTTCAAATCCTGTGCTGCCTGTAAGGAGTTTGTATGTTCTCCCCGTGTCTGCATGGGTTTCTTCAACATACTGGCGGGTTGAAGTTTAATTGGGCAGTACGGGCATGTGAGCTGAAATAGCTTGTTACTGTGCAGCACATCTAAAATTTAGGACTTGTATGTTCACCCAGGGGGATGGAAAATATCCCGTCAGTTATCTGGATCCAGTATCTAGATTCTAGAGCAACATCTACCCTACACTGAAAATTAATGATTAACAAGATATTATGATACAGGGACTAATGGGAGCTTGTATCTATATTGGCTGTTTCAATTCCTACATCTGTATTACAATAATTTCATTAGTTGAAATGTGAGTTGGTGAATCTTGAATGGGGCTATAGAAATATGAGTCATTTATATAATTTAAGAGTCCATTAAACGCTGCAGGGGGAACCCAAGAAGTTTCAGGAGGGAGGGACAAAGACTTAACCACCAACCTTTCATTGATGGAATTTTCTGATGAGCTGCTCTGGAACAGAAATATGGGAGTCATGTGTATGAATGATGAAGGACTTTTTGGAAATGAGCAGATTATTTTCTAAATGGAGAGAAAATTGAAAATACCCAGATGCAAAGTGACTTGGGAGTCCTCGTGCAGGATCGCCTGAAAGTAATCTTGTATGTTGAGACGGTGGTGAAGAAGGCAAATGCAATGCTGCCATTTATTTAAAGAGGTATAGAATAAAGAGCAGGGATATGGTGTTGAGGTTTTATAAGGCACTGGTGAGACCTCACGGAGTTTTGTGAACAGTTTTGTTCTCCTCTTTTAAGAAAGGATGTGGTGATGTTGGAGAGGATGATACAGGAATGAAAGGATTATCATTTGAGGAGTATTTGGGCGGTATAGCTGGCTTAGCAGCCAGCGATCAGGACCATGATTCAAATCCCACGTTGTCTGTAAGGATTTGGAACGTTCTCCCCGTGTCTGCGTGGATTTTCCCCAAGGGCTCTGGTTTCCTCCCACCATTGAAAACATACCAGGGGTTGTAGGCTAATTGAGTGGCATGGGTTCATGTGGCAAAATGGCCTATAATCATGCTCTATGTCTAAATTTAAATCTAAAAAAAATCCTTTCACACCTCTTGGCCTGTATTCAGTGGAATTTAGGGGAATGAGGGAGGATCTCTTTGAAACATTTAAATTGTTGAAAGCTTGGAAAGAGTAGGTGTAGAAAGGTGGTTTCACGTGGTGGGAGATTCTAGGTCAAGAGGGCAAAACTTCAGGATTGAAGGACATCCACCTAGAACAGAGATATGGAGGATATTTTCCAGCCAGAGGGTGCGGAGGCCAGGTCATTTAGTGCATTTATGGCAAAGATTGATAGGTTCTTGATTTGCCAGGGCATCGAAGGTTATGGGGAGAAGGTCAGGCAGTGGGGCTGAGTGGGGAAAATGGATCAGCTCATGATTGAATGGCAGAGCAGACTCAATGGGCTGAACAGCCTAGTTCTACTTCGATGTCTTTATCCCATTCACACTGATGTTTAGAACTCCCATGTCTGACTCACTTTCTATTGAGATCCATAAAAGGAATTACTTTTAATGAATATTTCACAATCTAATTTTTTCAATATAATCAACTTCTCATAATAAGCTGTATTTATTGCTGTCTCGGCCAGATGCTGGCAAAAAACATTTAAATAATGCAATGCTTGTCGAGGATAAAGCAATAGTCATTCATCCTTTGGATAGCATGAATAATTAATTGCTCAGGATTCAGCTAAGATTTCTGTAATCAAGTCGCTGCTTGGAACTATCAAAATTTGCTATTGGATATTAATTAATGAAATGATCTGTAAATATTGCAGATGTAATTGGCAATTGAGTAATCATTAATCGTCATCTCCTTTGTGACTCCATGCATAGGAAAGCTGTAGGCCGGCATTTGTGACTTGTCATCTGATTTATTTGAAGAGAGAGCAATTAAAAGCAGACGGAAAAAGAAAATGGCCTGCTCCTGGTGCTAGAGTAATTGGATAAAAGGACTGTTTTCATGAATTTGGAGCTTTAGACAAATAAATGGGATCAGGAAGTACTGGAAATACACTACAGGTCAGGCACTGCCTAAATCGAGAGAAATAGTTCATGTTTCAGGTCAAGCACAAAGAAAATGCTGGGGGAACTCAGCAGGTCAGACAGCATCCATGGAAAGCAATAGATAGCTAATGTTTTGGATAATAGCAAGAAAAGGACAGGTTCCTGAATAAAAAGTTGGGGGAGGGGGTGGAGAGGGAGGAATGCAGACTGGCGGGTGATAGGTGAATATAATTTGGGGTGGTCGGGGATGGGGGGGCGGGGGGGGGGAAGGAGCTAAGGTGTGTGGTAAGCCACTGTTATGCTATGATTGGCTGTTGCTGGCTGGATACAGGGAGGAACATCCCCAGTTGAGAAGGATAAGCAAAGGAGACGTACCTACAGACAGAGGACTAGTGAGGGTTTCAGTGGCTAAGGACTCACACAGGCTGTGGGCAACTTGCGGTCAGGGGACCTGCATAGGCTGTGGGCTGCTGGAGACTGGCTCATGGGAACCAGGTATTGGAGTCAAGATACAAGAGGGTGCTGAGGGCAAGAAGACCTCCTGAAGGGAGTCAGGGACTGAAAGCTTCCTGATCGTGTTGGAGGTATGGACTTGGAGCCTGGCTTGTTGGAGGATTGAACAGGAGTCCGTGGGACTACAGAGGCTGGAGGAGAATCCATGGGCACTTGGTGACTCGGAAGGGACTCTGTTTTTCTTCTCTTTTTCTCTTACTGTAAGGGCCAACAGGCAACATTAATGGTGACTCTTTGCTTACCATCCGGTAGGCAGAAGGTGATCTCATGTGATATTACATGTTCTGTCCTAATGCATGAAAATAAAGGAATCTTGGATTTTGAATTGTCCAATTACACCTGACAACAATATTTTTAAAAGATTTGCTTCCTGAAAAAAAATTTTGGGATTATGATAGATGACTTCAAGATGAACACAAAGCTAATTTCAGATTGTTGTATCATGTAGAAAGCTGGAGAAGCATTAAATTAACTTTTATTGAATTTAGCATGTTTAATCGTATAACAATGCTGACACACTGACCTAAAAATGTTTTGCCACTGATTTTCATTAATAGTCGGCCAGCACTGATAAATTTCAGTTGCCCTGATATTGTTTTTCCATGGTTGCAATGTCCTGGTGAAACCTTTCACCATGTTCGTCACTGAATGACCAGGGAAGAAGTCACGTGCAAATGCAGAAAATGAATTTTCAACGACGTTGCACTTCATGATTTTGTATATTTGAAGTAGACTTAAAATATGACAAGAAATCCCCAAAATAGGTTGTATCTAAAAAAAATCAGTAGATGCTAGGAAAATTTTAAGGTAATTTTCTTGATCAGTGGCCTAAAATCCATAAAATACACCCAAAAGTATTCAGGAAGCAAAGATTTCATTGTCCAGTGTCATTTCCACAGGAGGAATATTTGGTCCCTAATGTTTTGTTACCTGCGGTTCTGTTCTGAATTTTGCTGTACCCACAGGAACTGTTTGTTCTGTAAGATCTGTTTAAACTCTGATTCAGCTGCACCAATTGCCCACGATATGAAAAGAAAATGCACATACCTAAACTATTGATAATGATTCCTAATTGATGACTTAAGTCACTGGCTGACTTTGTCCTACCTCGGTATTGTGTTTTTCCGCCTGACTCATTGATTATGTAATTACATTCTTTTACCTCATTGACTAGGTAATTATCGTCCCTTACTGCATTGATTGTGTCATTTACTGGTTTTATACAGGAGAGATGAACCATGCAATTGGATTTCCACAGTGAATTGCATTGAATGTACTGGATGGAAAAAGAGTTAACCTCGTTACTGGAGCTGAAGTCGAACATGTTTGTTAAAGGTTCTATTTATTCTAACACTAACCCTCTCCAAGGTAAGAAGCAACCATCTCCAGCACTGTGGGAACCATGCATCACTTTTACTTTGGGCGAATACTCAAGGCAGGTTACCAAAAGCGGCAATATAGAAGGCAATTGGAGCAGCCGCACTATCTTGGGCATGCCCTCCACTCCTCTTGCTAGGTAACAGGCCCTTCACCCCTGGTTCAAAGTGGAAATGTTGCAGACATTCTATTGGCCCTCTATTATTCCCAAACAATGAGAAACACAATCACAGGACAACTTCCCATGAAAATGACTTCTTACCATGTGGCACCTTAGGAATCCTGGAGTGCAACAGAGGCCTGGTGGTGGTTAGTGATCTTCGATTGGAACCCTTCTCACTGGGAGATAGATGAAGCATTAGGGAGAAGACTTAAGTTGGGACACAGAGGGCAACTAACCCAACACAATGCAAGACCCAGTCTACCCAAAGCACAGTTCATCTAATCCACAGCTCACCTGGCCAATGGTTTGATGCAGAGCACATCCAAATCACCACTAACCTTATCTGTGGGCCACGATATAGATGAGCCAGTATAAGGCTTATCCAATCAACCAGACTAAACACTGATCACTTGACACAAGAATCACTTGATGCATACACAACTCATGACAATGTCCATTTGATACTTAGCCCAATACAAGACTCAACCATGAACATCTCACCCAAACAGACATTGATCAATTGGCAACCAATTCTGCTTTTTTTATTTTTAACCATCTACTTTTTTAAAAAAAATGCATGAAATAGTTACTCCTCCCCTTCTCTCCATCTCACCTCCTCATTTCAACCCTTATGTCTCCCCTGGGCCCCGTGGTTTAAAGTGCCCTCCAAATGAATAAAACCTCTTAACTGTCCTGCTCCATCGCAATACATCTCACGCAGTTCTTAATGAGCAAAGATGCCTTCTGACAGCAGAGAGATAATCTACACAAAAGACAATTAATCTATCTAAGTTTTGCAGAATATTTTCCTGTTAGCACTGCTCATTGTTAACCATCTGCTCCTGGTTGTTTTGACAGCCTTACGAAATATCTCACTTTAATGGTCTACAGATAGACACCTCGAGCAAGACTTCCTGATAGGCTTGGTTTTATGCTTGGGGGAAGATTTGTATTTCAGGATTTGGAGAAGTCTTGCCTGAAGTTTACCCTGACTGTGCAGCGAGATACAGTTCTAACCACATCATCAAGTGGGGCCGTGGTGGGGCTCATAAGCAAGAACGATGAGTCAGCTTACAGAGAGGAGGTGCAAACACTAACAGACTGATGCAGAGACAACAAAACAAAGGAGATGGTGGGGACTTCAGGAGTGCCCGGGGTATCACTCTCTGCTGACTATCGACGGTTCCACTGTCGAGGTAGCCAAGAGCACAAATTCCTTGGCATGCACCTGGCGGAGGATCTCTCCTGGTCCCCCAACACCAAATCCATTGCCAAGAAAGCCCAACAACACCCCTACATCCTTTGGAGGTTGAGAAAAGTCCAGCTTCGGCCCTCACTACATTCTACAGGGGATGCATTGAGAACATCCTATGTAACGGCATCAGGAACTGCACCATCCCAGAACTCAAATCCCTGCAGCGGATAGTAAAGACTGCTGAGAGGATTATTGAGGTCTCTCTCCCTGCCATGATAGACATTTATAACGGCCACTGTTAACGGAAATCTATAAACATTGTGAAGGACTCCACACACCCCTCACACAATCTATTCTCCCTCCTGCAATCCAGGAAGAGATACCAAAACATTTGGGCCCTCACGATCAGATTGCAAAACAGTTTTTACCCCTAAGCCATGAGGCTTCTGGACTCAGGGGACACAGAGCTAACATATGTAACATGACATTTATAACTGATATGTTATTTATAAAAAAGTTTCTGTTATAATTTAGCCAAGTAAATAATCAGCTCCATGATCCGGAGAAACGCTATCTAATTTTCACTGTACACTGCAATGGTTATGGTATGAATGACAAATAAATGCGAATTGACTTGACATGAATCTTTGATGAGATGTCACTTTTGCCTTTCCTTAACACAGTGAGCCCAAAGAATTTGTCTCACTCACTGTCCTGGGTTGATGATCCACTGTCAGCATTTGAGAACATTATTCAGATTGCCCTTTCCTTTCAATATTTTCTCAGGGTAACAAGCTACGTGGTTATGTCCACAGGGGTTGGCTTTGCAGAAGGTTAAACTCCACCTTCCCAGTCGGAGCACAGGTGGTCCTCCTGGCCTCCTGACCAAAATTTACATCTTCACCAAACACAGATGTCAAATTAAGTTTATTGTCATTTGACTGCACAAGTACAAACCGATGAAACAGCGTTCTCTCAGTCCTCAGTGCAAAACACACAGACACATAACCAGACATAGCACATATACAGACAAATAATACATAGGGGAAGCATTCATAAATAAAAAAAAATGAGTGTTTTAGATTGTTCATGTGAGCTGTTCCTTTGGTTGTTCAGCATTCTCACTGTCTGGGGTAGAAGCTGTTTCTCAGCCTGGTGGTGCTGGCTCTAATACTCCTGTATCTCTTTCCCGACAGGCATACTTGAAAGATGCTGTGTGTGGGGATGATTTTGCACACCCTCCAGACAATGATCCCGGTAGATCATGTCAATGGGGTGGGGGAAGCAGAGTGGAGAGAGACCCCAGTGATCCGTTCTGCCATTCAATGTCTTGTGGATTGACCTCTGATCCATTTCTCTGCAGCAACTATACCACACTGTGATGCAGCCGGCCAGGGCGCTCTCAATAGTGCTCCTGTAGAAGGCTGGCATGATGGTAGCTCTGCCCGTTTTAGTCTTCTCAGGAAGTGCAGTCATTGTTGCGCCTTCCTGACAAGTGAGGAGATGTTATTGTGTGTCCAGGATAGGTCAGTAGTTAAGTGGACTCCAAGGAACTTGGTGCTCTCTACTCTCTCCACAACAGAATTATTTATGTAACTTCCCACTTTCACAATTCAGCTGGTTATTGAGAAAGAGGTCCATAGAGCAATGACCTTGTGAAAAGAAATGTTTCAAGAAACCACTTCCAAATGAGATGCACAGCATCCACTGCACCTGACCGAGGTGACAGAGGTTGGGTTTTTGTATGTTTGCATCCCCCAAATCTCAAACACGGTCGCAGCAGTACATCTAACCTCAGCTCTAACTGGTAAATTTTACTGAATTGAATCAGCCACTTGCATAATATGTCTACAAGAGGAAGTCAGACATCTTCCTTGTGGGGACTGACTTACCTTCCAACACCCAGAAGCCCTTTTGACCATTTACAAGGCAAATGTGTGGAGTTTGATGGAAAATCCTTCACTTGCTTACATTTGTGCAGCTCTAGACACTTGACACCATCATACACAAGAGCAAAAAATAAAATAAATATAAAAGGATACATCATTAAATATTTTCACAGGAGACACACAGGTGACTTCAAATCCTGAAATCTGAAGCTAAATACTATCTCCTGGAGGAACTCAGTGCGTCAAGCAGAATTAATGGGAGAAAAAGGAAAGTAAATGTTTTGAGCCAAAATCCTTTGTTGAGTTTCTGTGAGGCTGATAATGGCTCTCATGATCCTAGGTTACCAGCCAGACTTGACCCATTTCAATTTGTCTACCATCCAAACATATCTATGGCAGATGCCATCTCCTTGGCTCTCTACTTGGATGCCAAGAACAACAATGTTAAACTACTGTTCATAGAGTACAACTCTGCCTTCCATTACATCTCCTTCACAAACTTCGGGATCTAGGCCTCAACTGGAACTTTGACTTCCTGCTCAACACACCTCAATCAGTGAAGATGGGTAACAACATCCTCTCCATGATCACATTCAACCCTGGTGCTCCTCAAGTTTGAGTTCCCAGTTCCCTCTTATATTCCCCCTACAACCATGACTGTATACCTAAATACATTCCAAATACATCTTCAAACAACCCAGTAGTAGGCCGGGTATCAAATAATTATGAGAAAGAATGCTTAAAGAGATTGAAAATCTTGTTGCATGGTGCCAAAATAGCCTCTCTCTCAATGTCATTAAGATGAAAGAGATGATATTTGACTTCAGGAGAGGGGGCAGAGCCCACATCCCTGTTGACATTAACAGTGATAAAGTCCTACAATTATCTACCCTGGGTCAATAAATCACACAAACACCTATACTTTATTCAAAGGAAAAGCAATTTCAACATGTTCCGCTGTCACTCAGCAACTTCTACAGGGGCATCAGCGTCAAAAGCAGACTTGCGGGCTGCCTCACAGCATGGTGCAGAAGCTGCTCTGCTCACGATTGGAAGAAGCTGCAGAAGGTCGTGAATGCAGCTGAGATCATAATGCAAACTTTCTCCCGTGCCGTGGACTTCAACTACATCTCCTGCTGTCTAGGAAAGGCAGCCAAAATAGTGAAAGACCCACCACACCTCGTACACACTCTCTTCTTCCTTCTCTGATCGGGAAGAAAGCTTAAGAGTGTGAAAGTGAACATTAATAGGCTTAAAGACAGTTTATTTCCCGCAGCCATCTGTCTCCTGAATGACCCTCTTGGGTGCTAATTGATCTTGTCGTCTGTAATGGGTGCTCCTCATATGGTTGCATGAATGTTTGAGATAGCGTCTACGTGCTGTCTCACTGTATGAAGTATTTTGTGATCATAAATCTTAAACTTGCCCAATGATCTCCACTCCACCTAGCCATAATGTTTGTAATTTAAAATTAGTCTTTGCGATGTTTAATGTCTGCTTGAGAGACGGCGAAGGCTCAGTTTAATAGATCAACTGGAAACCAAAGTCTTCAACCATGAAGAATTCCTTCAAAACCCCAACTTAAACATCAGGTTAATTTATGCCACTGAGTCAGAGTGAAAACATTAAATCTGAGCCAATGCAAGAATGAAAAGTCCTACGGCTTGTAAATTCCTGGTTTAAATTGAACATATTCTTTCAATCAACATTGATTTTCCAATGAAAACTAAGACAGCTTTTATAAATCTAATTTAATCATAAATTTGTTGATAATGCAATTTTATTGACACCAAGACATTTCCCCATTTAGTACGTCTATCCACCACTGCACATATTTCCCACTTAATTACTTTAATATTTATTTGTGTGCCTCTGTATTTTAATGTAATCGTGGCTGGCATTCAGGACACATCAGCTAGTCTGAGAATCTAGCCAATGAGATCATTTAAAATGTAATTAAAATATTGACAGGGAGGAAAGCCTGAAAATTAATATTATTTTTCCCATGAAAGATACTGACTCAGTAAATGACATTGAGAAATTGCATCAGTTTGAATTAATCTGCTTTCAGCAGTTGTAAAGAAAGCAAGGGTTAGTATAGAGATGCTTCTCTATTCTAATGGCACAGCATCCTCCAAGCATTGGAGTCCCTGCAAGTGATCACGAAATTTTACTTGCAAATCAGATTTCTGATCTCTTACTAAAATGCTGTAGATGCTGTATATCTGAAACAGAAGCACAACAAGGGCGGGGCGGGGTGGGGGGGACACATTCATCGGGTCAGACAGCATCTATGGAAAGAGAAAGAGTTCATTCTTTCCAAAGATACTGGCTGATGTGCTGAGCGTTTTCAACATTTGTTTTAGTGTCTTAACTTTTCGATGTCACTTCCAATCTCATAGTGAATTACTCATGATGAGTTTCTGATAACTGCAATTATTTTAAGGCCTCAAAATTATCATTTTTTAAAAATACAAGTTTGCACCATTTTCAAAAAAATACGTTGAATTTTTTTTTTTGAAAATTGGAAGGTCCTGTGTACAATTGCCCTGGAGGTTTGTGCAATGTTATCTGGAAGAGAGCCTTCAACTAGCGGACATGGTCCTTCGATGGATAAAAGCCTTTGTGCAATTGTTTGTTTTTCCACAGGCCCTTCCAGCCCAGGAGCCCATGTTGCTAAATACCCTAATTAACCTATAACCCTCATAAGTTTTGAATTATTACTTTTTAACAACTGATAAGATATTTTACAGGTATGAGCATGAGTAATGTAAAGATTTGAACATAATTTTGTTCATGTTCCCCATGGACAGCCAACCACGGCCAAATACAACTAGAAAATAATGAGTTATACTGCAGTAGATATTTCCCTGAACTCACCAACAACCAAACTGTAGAAATTGCGCGGATGGGCACAAAATCATCTCAAGTTCAGTGGATAAACCTCTCCCATTACCCAGCATAAAAGTTCTGGCATCGCTCTTCAGAACTGCCAGAACACAGTCCGACAGAGTTACACACAACAAAAATAGTCCTACTGTAAAGTCTGCAACTTATTGATCAGGTGTCAGCTAAACTGTCAAACCTCAATTTCAGGCAGCAATCGATTTTCCTGCTAGGTTAAACACAAGGTACTCGTCCAAACATCCAGCCTTTTGGACAAGCAATGTACATTCAGATAGCAATTTCCTTTCCACTTACCTTAATGGGAGCAATCCATTTGAGTACAATTTGCTTGTAAGAAGTTTCAGTTTACTGCTATATTTTCAACAAACCTTCCAAATCACAATGGTCTGTCAGTGAACGTTAAGAGGCTTTGAGCTGGGAAAGCATAATACTTAACAGCAAAAATTGCAATAGCATCTGGGACTTGGCTCCATAACATACCCTATGACAATCAGGTGCAAGGCCAAGCATCAAATGCCAGTCATAAGAAGCCTGTAGCATTTCTTTATAGAAAGGGTTCTTTCCCTACATTATGAATGTTGTGAAATAAGAGCAGGAATAGGTGACCAAGTCCCTCAACTTTACGTTAATGTTTCCTTTGAGCATGGCTGATCTACCCCACAACTCAACCCATTCTCCAAGCCGCATTTGCCCTCAATCTCCCAATCTTACAAAAAACACTATATACCTCCACTGGAGCTTGCCAAGAAACAACCAGGAGCACGGAGAGGCAGTCAAGTAAAGAACTTGTACTGGATGCTCCTTTTCTTTAGTAACAGGTTAAATACATTTCTCAGGGACATCATTAGCAATATTCTGGGTGAAGGTGTGGAGATATGTATCCGAAAACTCAAGGCCATGTTTGGTTGGGATAGAGGAAAAGCTGATATGCACACAGATAATGTATGCACTTCCATTATATATTCCTCTGTCCAATTTAGAATGGTCATTTCCCATTTTGTTGCAGTTCTTCCATGGGGCTGGCTGTACTTTATAACTGTTACTACATCAGCCTATACACAAAGATGTTAAAGAGTACAGCAACACAAAATAAATTAAGAGAAGGGGAAAATCGCGACTCTGGGTCAGGAATGGGGCAACATGATTAATGAGGCATCCTGGAATGATTGGTGGGGAAGGCCTCCATCTGCACTGGAAGATTTGACAATTCTGGTCTTTGACACAGCAAATTCACACGCGAGGTAATGCACAACCGTCTGCTGACACCATGGTTGAAGTAAAAACACAATGCTAAAGAAACTCAGCAGGTCAAACAGCGTCTTTTATATAGCAAAGATAAAATACATAACTGACTTTTCGGGCTTGAGTCTTTCATCAAGGCGTGGAAAAACGTTGGCAGGCGACTGAATAAAAGGGTAAGGGGGAGACACCTCCTCACATCCTTTTTATTCAGATGCCTGCTGACATTTTTCATACCTTGATGAAGGGCTCAAGCAACCAACGTTGGTTATCTTTGCTTAAATAATAAAGGACCTGCTGAGTTTTTACAGCATTGTGGTTTTAAATCACATCTGTTGCCCTCTTGACTATGCCAAGGGAAGCTCTGCACCCCTGTGACTCTGCCTTTTACCTTCATCCATTAGGATTCGTGGCACCTCCCTCTCCGCCGGAGAAATGCACTTGATAATATTCCCCATCACCAGGCCATCCATCTCTGTAAGGTCTTCAAACGCACAGTTGACTCCCGCGGAAAGCTCGGGCACATTGTGAGCCTCCAGCACCAGCTGAGAAAGGGAACAAATAGCATTATAGGTCGTGGAAGCTCAGAGTAGACACCAATGTGCAAAAGGGTGTGATCCGACCGATTCAACAGCGTTTTGTTTCATTCAGCACTCCCTCCCCTCACCTTTCCTTTCCCATCGGCTTTTCTCTTTCAGTGTATGGCTGATGAATAGCTGTAATTTAAGACTGTGAGAAGGATAAATTATTGGAGAGCTGTGAATAAGACTGTATGAAATAGGGTCAGGAGTTGGCCCTTTGAGACTTCTCTATCAATTATCAAGATCAGGACTGATCATCGACCTCAGCATCACTTTCTGCACTACTTCCACATCACTTGATTCCCTTAATCTCTCAAAATCTATTGATCTCTACTTTGAGTACGCCTCAACAACCTGTCGGGGTAGATAATGCGATCTTGATATGGAATCCAGACTTGAAAAGTTGTCTGACCATTTCTGCCCATGAATGCTAACTGACCCGTTGAGTTCTTCCAGCAATTCCTTGACTGCTCAAGGTTTCAGTAGCTGGGCCTTTTGTATTTCTTCAGGTAATGCACTGGTCTCAGAGTCCAGCAGTTTTTTTTCACCTCATTCCTGAATGGCCAATCCCTTATTATGAGAATGTGACCCTTGAAAACTCAGACCTCCTTCCCTGCATCCATCCCTGTTAGCCCTGCAAGAATTTTGTAAGTTACGATGAGGCAAGTGAAATTTTGTCCCCCAAGCATGAACACACATCATTCCTTCACCAGTGCTGTGTCAAAACCATAGAACTCCCTAACAGCATTGTGTGTATGTAGTTAAAAATACACCAAAATGCTGAAGGATCTCAGCCAGTCTCACAGCTTCCAGAGAAGGTAAAGATATATAACTAACATTTCAGGCCTGAGCCCTTCTTCAAGGAATAAGCAGAGAACAGGAAGGTGAAAGAATGGCCAGGGGAGAAATCCAAACCAAAAAAAAGCATTACTTGGATATGATAAAAGGAGAGGTGAGAACTGATTTTGGCTTTGTAAAAGGAGACAGAGGGAAAAAAGAGTGAAAGAGAGAGAGCTGGGGGAAGGATAACAGGGGGAAGAAGAAGGGGGAAGGGAAGGTTTAACATAAACTGGAGAATTCAATGTTAATGTCATCTGATTGCAGGGTGCTCAGATGGAAGATGAGGACTCCTCCAATTTGCAGGTGGTCTCAGTCTGGCAGTACACGAGATCATGGACAGACATGTCAGCAAGGGAATGGGATGGGGAGTTAAAATGAATGGCCACTGGGAGATCCACGCTATTGTGGCGGACAGAGCCAAGACACTCAACAAATTGATCTCGCAGTCTGTATCCAGCCTCTCCAATGCAGAGGAGACCACAACGGGAGCACCAGATGCAGTAGATAACTTCTGTAGGTTCATAAATGAATTGTGCTTCACTTGGAAGGACTGTTTGGGGACGATATTAGTGGTGAAGGAGGATATAAGGGTGTAAGTGGAGCATGTCCCATGTTCACAGGTGCATTGTGTGTGCACCCACACCTCAGAGACTGCACCAAATTTAAAGAGGCAGTTCACCACCCACCATCTCAAAGGCAATTAGGGATCAGCCAATTCAGCCTGCAAAGTGCATACACTTTTCTTGAATAAAAGTTCATGCAATCATTCAACTCATGGGTTTCCCCAACCAATCAATATTAGGAGCATCAAACAATCCGCTGGAGGAACTCTGTTGGTTGAGGAGTATCAGTGGAAAAAACAGTATGGTCATAGTTTCATGCCAGAAAGTTGACCATTCTCTTTCCCTCACTGATGCTGCTCAACCCTGCTGAGTTCCACCAGCAGATTGTTTGTTGCTCCAGATTCGTGTCTCCAGTCATCTGTGTGTCTCCAATATTAGAAGCATGATTGGCTTTGTTGGGGCGGGGGCAGGGGAAACACTGCCCTCCACCCACATGTTCATCAACAAAGATCACTGGTAAGAATTCACTGACTCCAGCTAACTCAGAGCCCCAAGTCAACTGGGTCAGCCCTGGCCCCACACCATTCAACCGACACCGAAATGGAGCATTGACCATGCTAATCCTCACTTTCACTCTGCGGAGAGGAAATTAATGTGTGCAAAAACAAAATGAAGATTTGTATTTACACCCTTGTTGATGCACAGGTATTGCAGTAGTCACTAAGCCATGTAATGGCATCTCATGTTAACACAGCAATCAAAAGCCTCAAGTCAGAGGCTTTTGTCAAAGTAGAGGTCAACCACATTGCAGCCTTGCAAATAGCTCAGAAATAATCTTATACTATATGTGACTTGCCAATAACCCAGAGAATGTGACAAGGTTTACTTCGATTAAGGGAAAAATCAATGTCATGTGACTGGCCCATCAGCAATTGATCCTCCTCAACAAGCTCCTGAACCTTAACCCTAAACACATCATGGCATCTCAGCCACATGGAAGATAATGAAGTTCTACTGAGGTTAGTCCCTGCAGCATTAATTGTGTTGAGCCTCCACACAGCAATGGGCACTGGTAGCAAATTGGAAAATTACTGGCTTAGTAATCACAGTGCAGTTAAACTCCATTTATTCGTCTTTGTTGTTCTGGACTAGGAGATTTTCCAAACTATGGATGTTATTCTATATTCAATAACAGCACTCCTTTTATTTTTAGATGTTACAAGTGGAATGATAAATATTCCAGTGAATCCTCCACATTCACAGGAAGGGAGGGAATTGGTTAGCGTAGGAGATAGTGCAACGTTGTTGCAGCGCCAGTGACTGGGACTGGCTTAGTCCAATATCTCTTCATTTACTCGTAGTTTTATGGTCGCTTCGCATGAAAGTCTCAGTGCATCTTGGAAGAGAAAATCCTTTCATTTGTTGTTCTTCCAGGAGCTTGCTACGGCTTGGTCTCTCTGTCACAGAAGCCGTCTGTAAGGAGTTTGTACATTTTTCCAATGTTTGTGTGGGTTTTTTCCAAGTGCTCCAGTTTCCTCCCACCATTCAAAATGTACCAGGGATTGTAGATCATTTGGGTGCAATTGGTCAGCAGAGGATCATGGGCTGGATGTCTACATTAAAAAAAAATAAACAGAACCAGATGAGTTTCAAGAGAGCTTAGGAACCAGATCCAGAGACTGGGAAGGGAGTTATGAAGCCTGGTCCCAGAGACTGGGAAGGGAGCATAAAGGGAGTATAGGAACAAGGGTCTTGGTGATTGGAAAGGAAGCGAGGGAACCAGGTCCTTGGTGAGAAGGAATAAAGTACTGGAACCAGGCCCAAGAGTGGGAAGGGATCCCAAACTTTCCAGATTTCCAAATAATCAGATAGCAGATAATCAGGCTGCCTGAACATCAGAAAAGATTATGATGGGATATTTTCATCAACCTGACAGTCAGTGCCTTGTTTTAAAGTCTCCAAATGAATTTGGCACCTATGACAATGCAGTGCTCCATCGGAACTTCACTAGAAATGCCAAGCTGGATTATGGTGTGTTAGGTGTGGGACTTGTGCAAACCATTCTCTGCCCTGGATTATAATAGCCACTTGCCATGCAAGGATACCTGTACGGTCCCTGAACTGTGAGAAAGATGAATTAAACCTCCACATTGCTCAGTGAACAGCAAGAGTCTCAGCATCTCCTGTTGATACAGGGACAAAAGCAAAAAGCTCCTTCTGTTCTGTCTGGCAGCAGGGTCCTGAGTAACCATGGCAATGCCTTTGCTTCAAGCTACTGGTTTAAAGTGACAGCCTCATGTAGACTGACTGGTCTGATGCAGAGAAAAGATTTTTGGCATAGATATGGAAATTCTGATTGTAGTGGACACTTCAACCCTTTCTTTGGCATGGAAGGCCACTCTTAACATCTTGGGTTAGCTTTTGGCCCTGCTGAATCAGGCCAGCAATGGAAGTGCAAACACGACTCTGCACAGGACAGCCAGAGCAAAACAACGCAATTGCTCTGATCAACATCACCCCTTAGACTCAATCCCACACCCTGTCCTTGTCTATCTATTTCTCAGATAAATGAGGGTAGTTTTGACCTGTCTTAATAATAACCTTAATTTATATTGCGCCTCTGACAAATTTAAAACAACATTGGAGCAATGTCACGTAAAATTTGTTGGCAAGCTCCAAAAGAAGGTGAACTTGGTCAAAGAGATTTTAAGGAACATCATTAGGGAGGTGCAATGTACAGTTTGAGCAATTGAGTGGTTTGTCCTGGATACATTATTGATTTTGTGTTGTTTAGTTGGGAATTAATCTTCAATTATGTATGATCTGTTTACTGATACTGTCGATTTGCCTATGTTTATGACCAAAGAAACCTCCTCTGAACCAAAGGATGAAATTCGGTTCTTATTGCATATGGGGATTCCAACATTTAGGTCCTTGGTAGTCAAAGGTAAGGCTACAAATATCCTTTGGAAGACCTAAACTCCACAAACTAATTACACATAAAGAGTTAAACAAGACAGAAAGAGATATTGATCTTATCAATCTGAACTGATCTGAATCAACATCCCAGACATAAATTTCTATGATCCGAATCCCCTCTTCCTTTGCTGGAGTTTAGTATGATATTGCATCATACTGGCTGGTGATTTTGGTTGTTTACACCACGATGAATATTACTGCTCATCCCCCAGACAAAGTGACAATGGAAACCTCGACCAAAGTCTAGAAATCTCAAAGAAGGGGCCTGGCCAGAAATGCTGATTGACTGCAGGTACACCCCGTTTTACGAATACTCAAATTATGAAAATTTGCTTTTACAGAGAAAGCCATGTTTACTTTTATGAAAGGGTTTTCACTTTTATGAAAAATGCAAGCCATTATAGAGGCTGTGTGAGCATCCCAGTGGCCGGAGAGGTGGTCAGCACACAGCCGGCGGGATGGTCACAGGGCAGCCGGCGGGGCAGTCAGCACACAGCCAGTGGGGCGGTCAGCACACAGCCAGCAGGGCGGTCAGCACACAGCTGGCAGGGCGGTCAAAACTCGCTGTCTTCCTGATTCTGGTAAGTAAAACTAACTTTTCATACATTATTTCTACTTTGTACAGGCTGTGTATTTATCAGATCATTCCTGCTTTTACTATATGTTAGTGTTATTTTAGGTTTTGTGTGTTATTTGGTATGATTTGGTGGGTTATTTTTTAGGTCTCAAAAATTTTCCCATAGAAATCAATGGTAATTGCTTCTCCGCTTTCAGGCATTTTGGCTTAAGAAAGGTTCCGTAGGAAAGGTCTAGTTTTGCAAAGAGAATACACCTGTATTAGTTCATCTTGGATGAAAAAGTCATTTCATTATTTGTTCTTCCAGGAGCTTTCCACAGCTTTCTCCAGTGCCTTCTTACTGTCACAGAAATGCATTCTTCTCATATTTTCTTCCAATGGAGTTTCTCAAATGAGAATCCCTGCTGACTTACAAATGATTCTGCTCATGGCATTTCTCAACTAGGTCCAAAGAATAAGCAGTCAATTTTCTCAAGAATTGCGCTCAGGTACAAGGCTTTCTTATTTGGTTTGTCCCTTCCTGATATACAGCACATGCGCGTGTGCGCAGATACACACTCATGCATACACACACGCACAGGCATACATACACATACACGCACGTAGACACAAAAATGTGTGCAGACACATCCACACAGACACATACACACGCCTTTTATTTGTCCTGTTTTAAAAAAAAAACTGGGAAATGCGACTTGAATTCAAGGCCTGAAAATAATAGCCTGTCACTTATAATTTCCACCATAGATTGGAGAGGCCTTCTTCTCTTCGGCCCCAAATTATAATTCAAAGCAAGTGATGTTGGCAGGTTGTGCTGAGAAATAATTTGCTGTTGGAATACAAAGCCTGTCACTTTTTATCAGCAAATGGAAGCTGGCAAGGTGTAATTTCATAACCTATGTTTTAAAATAATACACTGTCCCTTTTCCCATTTCCTGCTAAAATTACCCGTGGCTGGATATCAGCTTCAGCAACTGACATAGATGTAGAGTGGAAGCTCTCAATTTCCACTCCTCTTTCCACCTGCCAAAACCTACATAGCTGCAGAGAGTGAAGAAACAGAGCCAGCCAGACACCTGGAACAAACCTCTTCTCATTGAGTGAGAAGGGCAGCAATGGAAATGATGGGAAGCCAGGATCTCTTTCAAATGGAAGAAATGAGGCTCAAAATGCTGTGTATTAAATATTACCATTCAGCAGTTGAAACAGTTATGGGAAGAACACGGGGAGAATTGGTTTGGTTTTGGAATGATCGATTTGATAGCACTGGACCACGAAGATTTTTATTCCTGAACACTTTTGAGTGTATCTTATGGATCGTGGCCTACTGATCATGAAAATCAACTTAAAACATTCCTATCATGTATTGTTTTTTAGATATATTCTAATTTTGTGATTTCCTGTCATATTTTAAGTCTACTTCAAGCACACAAAACCATGAACTGAAAATGTCATTGAAAATTCATTTTCTGGATTCACACTTGAACTTCTTTCCTGCTGACAAACATAATGAAAGGTTTCACCAGGACATTGCAACCATGGAAAAGCGGTATCAGGGCAACTGGAATCCATCAATGCTGGAAGACTAATGTTGGACACTGATACAAGAGGCATCAGATGCTGAGTACAAACGAAAATCAATGGCAAAACATTTTGAGGTCAGTTGAACTAACACAATGTGTCAGCATCATTAAGCAATAAAGCAATGCTAAATAAAGTTAAATTTAATGTTTCTCCAACTTCCTATGTGATACAGCAAATCTGAAATGATCTTTGTGTTCAGCTTGAAGTTGTTTATCAAAATCTCCAATTTTTTTTCCAGAAAGTAAACCTTTTGAAAAAAGAAATATTTGTCCAGTGTAATGACCATTGTGCAATGGAAATTCTCACTTGCTGTAACTGAACAAGGGCTTGTAAAGAAAAACTATAATAGTCAATTACCATAATTGAATGAAATTAAAAGGGGCAATAAATATATAAAATAGAGAATAAACATTCAAAACATTCAAACAGCGCAAAAAAAAGTGACTTGCAACAGGGAAGATAGTCCTTTTGTGTTATTTGAGCTCTTTCTGATTAATATAACAAGGGGAGGTTCAAGAGATGTTGGAAAGTAATTGTTCTTAAACTTAGGGGTACTAGTTCAGGCTTCTGTACCTCCTACTCAAAGGTAAATGGGCTTCCGGTCAAAGAGGTAGATGTGGGCTGGATTTTAATATTTAAGGAAAAGTTGAATAGGTGCATACATAGATGAGAGATGGATATAGGTATATGGATGGAAGGTTATGAACTGGGTGCGGGTCAATGGGATTAGGTGGGAGAAGGTGTTCAGCATGGACTAGAAGGGCTGATCTGGCCTGTTTCTGTGCTGTAATTGCTGTTGTTGTATGGTGGCAAGGAGAAGAAGCTGTGATAAGAGTGATGGGGGGTCCTTTATTAAGTTAGCTGCCTTCTGGAGGCAGTGCCTCACGTAGATATCTGCAGTGGATGTGAGGTTAGATCCTGGCTATATTTCATTATGGATCATTGATGTGGACAATTCTGGCCTCATCTTTCCAGCCGAGAGTGAAAGAATTGCTCACACTTGACTGGATGGTGCCGTGGGTTAATGAGCAGACCTGGCATTTCAGGTGGTTATGCAAGATCACAGAGGCCTGTCCCCTGGGAGGATAAGATGATAGATCAGGTGGGGGTGAAAGATATCAGAGGTGATGACCGGCGAGGGAATGGGAGAGGAGGAAAAGAGGAGATGGAATGGAGAGGCGAGAGGATTAGCTGTTGAGCTGGCTGAAGAGGGAGGAAGGAATAACAGGAGAAGATTGAAGAGAGGTGATGGTAAAGAAGGGGAAGTGACAGAGGAGGGGAGAGTGGCAAAGAGGAGGGGGGAGTGGCAAAGAGGAGGGGGGAGTGGCAAAGAGGAGGTGGAGTGGCAAAGAGGAGGGGGGAGTGGCAAAGAGGAGGGGGGAGTGGCAAAGAGGAGGGGGAGTGGCAAAGAGGAGGGGGAGTGGCAAAGAGGAGGGGGAGTGGCAAAGAGGAGGGGGAGTGGCAAAGAGGAGGGGGAGTGGCAAAGAGGAGGGGAGTGGCAAAGAGGAGGGGGAGTGGCAAAGAGGAGGGGGAGTGGCAAAGAGGAGGGGGAGTGGCAAAGAGGAGGGGGAGTGGCAAAGAGGAGGGGGAGTGGCAAAGAGGAGGGGGAGTGGCAAAGAGGAGGGGGAGTGGCAAAGAGGAGGGGGAGTGGCAAAGAGGAGGGGGAGTGGCAAAGAGGAGGGGGAGTGACAAAGAGGAGGGAGAGTGACAAAGAGGAGGGAGAGTGACAAAGAGGAGGGAGAGTGACAAAGAGGAGGGGGTGTAACAAAGAGGAGGGGGTGTAACAAAGAGGAGGGGGTGTAACAAAGAGGATGGGGTGTAACAAAGAGGAGGGGGTGTAACAAAGAGGAGGGGGTGTAACAAAGAGGAGGGGGTGTAACAAAGAGGAGGGGGTGTAACAAAGAGGAGGGGGTGTAACAAAGAGGAGGGGGTGTAACAAAGGGGAGGGGGAGTGAAAAAGGGGAGGGGGAGTAATTATGTATTGGAGAGGTGAGGCAGAAGGAAGGGTAGATATTGAGGCATGATCTCGGTGGAATAAGAAGAGCTGCAGATGGAAGGAATGACTGAAACAGAGACGGAATGGTGGAACAGGAAACAAAGAAGAAGTGACATGGAGGGACAGGTGATGGAGGAAGGGTGAAGGAAACAGCTGAGGAGAAATGAAGCAATGAGAGAAGGCAGATAAGGCGAGGTGATAGATGGAGATGGGAAGTGATGGAAGAGAGAGGTGACTGAAAGAACAAAAGTTTGATGGAGGAAAGAAAAATGAGTGGGCGGGAGCAAAGTGACAAAGAGAGAGGGGTGGTGACAGAGGAGGAAGGGAAGGCAATAGACCAGGTGACAGGAAAGAAGGTGATGGTGGAGGAACAATGAATGGTTAATAGAAAAGTGGGATTAGTAGTGGAGGGAATGGAGGGAGAGGAGAGGGCAAGAGGAAAGAGAGAGTGAGATGATAGGAGAGAGAAGAGATGAGGGGGGGGAAAGAGGTGAAGAGATTGGAGTTCATGAAGAAGAAAGAAAATACAGTAGAATTCCCAATGCTCCCACGTCATTGGAAAAGGGCTCAGAGTAGTCTGGGACCAGATTTAATTTAACTTAGACATACAGCACATTAACAGGCCATTTCAGCTCACAAGTCCGTGTCGCCCAATTTACACCCAATTAACCTACACCCCAGGTGCATTTCAAACGGTGGAAGGAAACTGGAGTACCCGGGGAAAACCCACACAGACGTGGGAAAAACATACAAACTTCTTACAGACAGTATAGGATTGAAACCCTGGTTCTGATCGCTGGTACTGTAACCTATAACTGCACCAAAGGGGAGATGACCTTTGCATTCTGGTCAACAGTCATCCTTCAACCAACTCCCAACTCTGATGAGATACACGCGGGACTGTAGATGCTGAGATCCGAGCAAAAAAAACGTAAAATCTGCTAGAAGCACACAGTAGGTCGAGCAGCATTAGTGACTGGAAAAGGAAGTGACCATGCCTCAGGTTGGAATGTTTCTGCTCATCATTTTTTCTCTCACTGATGCTGCTTGGCCCACTGAATTCCTCCTGAAGATTGTTTTTTTGCACCCATCGCTGCTTCTTTGATGCTGGCTTTGGGAGCCTGTTATCCACACGATGACTGCTATGTTTCCCACATTACACCAGTGAAATCACTTCATTGTGTGCTGGCATTTTGAAAAGTGTATCAACACAGATATTCTATTTGCTTTTTCCTAAACCAGTCAGAACCCTGGTCAGCCTGCATTATAATCATTTTTGCACCTCCTTCCTATTGGGTGGAGCCTACTTTTTTTCCTTGAAGCAATTGCAAATTTCATCCCACTTCTAAAAATTTGGGTCAGGAAACAAAGAACGTTCAGATAACTGCTTGAACGACATAGGTGGGTGTGGGAATGGAGATACTTACCACGACGTTGTACTGAGAGACAGAGATGTTACTGGGGCTCACACTGAGTTGCACACATTGGTTGATGTCTGAGGTGAATCTCCGCAGTTCGGTGGAGCGTTTGCATTTATCCTTCCTTGTGCACCTGAGAAACAAAAAGAGGCTCGCGTGAGATAAAGGGAGGCGTAACTGTGGACACCATCAGAGCCCATGCCAAGCCCAACCCTAAGCATCTACAAATGGCTTCAGATCCTGGGTTGTAGTCAGAGAAACAATTATGTTGGATTCACGACTTGTCCAAAAAGGTAAACAGAACTGCTGAGGCCAAATAAATTAATATTAATTGCTTATTGTCACACTTTCAAAGATACAGATCTTACACTTTGTTTTGCACACTATCCAGGCAAGTCAACCTATAACTTAGAATAGGTAGTGCAAATAATAAAACAAACGTGTAAGTCAGGGAAAAGTGTTGCAAAGTGCAGGGTACTGAAAAACAGAAAAACGCTTCTTATGTACAGCAATAACAAAGTCTTTAATGTGGTAGACCATCACATCCCAAAGTTCTCGTCCAAGACCTTTATCAACCAAAACATGCTGTCAACATAAGCATGAGGAAACTGACGCAGAATTTGGTCAGGTAAGTTTGAAGCAGTGGGGCGGAAGGAGAGGAAAGAGGAAGGCAAGAAGACGGGTCAGAAGTCAGAGTTCCTTGCGAAGGATACAAGCCTAGAAGGAGTAACAGAAATGGGGAGGGGGTGAGACCCTGGTGGGATTGGAAGCCGAGGATGAAAACTGTAAAATTGTAAACTTGTTGGACTGGATACAATGTTGGGTCAGTAAGGGGAGATCATTACACATAATAAATTAACCTCAGTGACAATCACATGCAGTCTCTGACAATTGGGACAATTGAGGTAGAGAGGATGTTAAAAAAACCAAGAATAGTGGGCTAATTTATAAATATCCTGACATAAAATCTGAGCCTAAAAAATAGAAGGAGAGTCGATACAAATGGCCCTCAAGCTTATTCTGTCAATGAGTACGATCTGATCTTGGCCTCAGCACAACTTTTCTGCCTGATTCACACAAGCTGCATTTCCCAACAGATCCAAAGAAAATCTGACAGGGGCGTGGTGGGGGCCGGGGGGGGGGGGTGTGGTGGGGGAGAAGAATTAAAAATATTTACAATCCTTTCTTTTCATCCATGCCCCCTACTTGTGGAATCCCTCATGAAGGAAGGCATTCTTTCCTCATTCATCATGTCAAGCCCCCTGGAAATCTCTGCTTTGCTGAATACCCAAGAGGATTAAGAATGTCATTGTTACTGCCCAGAGTCCACCACACACCAGCAATTAGTTGTATGAAAACTTGATGACTTTATTCTTATTTTCCAATCATTCCTTCCTTCATCTCACCCACATCTACCTCTGATATCTCTGTCACACTTACAACCTTCCAAGGGATCTATATAGATCAGAGCCTAATCTTTTGGCATGGCCTTTAACACAGAACATGACAGCATAATACAGGGAATTTGGCCCTTCATATTGAGCTGACCTATATATTCCTATCAAAAAAATACTAAGCCCTTCCTACTTCATAACCCTCTCTTTTTTTCATCATCCATGTGTCAGACTCAGAGTCTCTGAAATGCCCCTAATGCTTCAGCATCCACCACCACTGCTGGCAGGGCATTCTAGGCACCCACAACTCACTGCATTAAAAAAAACCTACCCCTGATGTCGCCCCTAAACTTTCCTCCCTTCACTTTGTACAGTTGCTCTTGATTTTAATCAATCCACTAGCCTTCATTTGCTTTGCCCCTAAGCTCTGGAATTCTCCATTCTAACCCTGTGGTCAGTATAATGTCACAGCTGGTTAAGCTTCTGCCTCCCGATTCTAGTGATCCAGGTTCAATCCCGACCTGGGTGCTGTCTGATTGGAGCTTGTGCATTCTCCCTGTGATCAACGTGAGCTTCTTCCAGTTGCTTTGGTTTCCTCCCACATCCCATAAACATGTGGGTTTGTAGGTTTATTAGCCACTGTAAATTTCCCCTAATGCAGTAAAACTCCTGGTATCCTGCACCTTTGGGGATTGGTCAGTGCCAGATAAGTGAGTTTTCCAATTGCTTGAGACTCACTCTTACAATGCCTAACTAACACATCTGCATTAAGAATAAACAGTTTAAAAGACTGTACTTACACTGAAAAAAATTCACTTGCCTGAATATATAAACCTTTATATGGCATTTTACTTTATTTTCAGTCACATTCTTTGAAAACATTTAACTAGTGCTGCATTTATAGGCTCCTTCCCCTCCACTGAGCCGCCCGAAAGATGAACAATAACATTTTAATTAACCCCCTCTCCCCAAGTTTTACAGATAAAGCCTTTCTAATATACTTAATAGTATACTAATAAAGATAAAGACTCTTACAATGCAGGGATAAAGAGTCACTTGAAGAGAGTCACCAAACGGCGAACAGCATTAACCAGCTCTTGATCCTGGGCGACGCCATTGCTGTTTCACTCGTTATTCAAACAGTTGATACAAGCTAAGCACGACCAAGACACTCCACTGGCTGAATGTCTGTTCCCACCTTCACCAAAAGGTTCATGTGTTACTTCGGTTCGGAGAGCATTTACTTTTACAATTTATTTAAATTTTTATTTATTCTATATATCTATGTATTTATTTTCCTCAATTTTTTTGTCGGCTGCTTAAGGTTGCCAGTTGCTTGAATTTCAAGATAATGGGGTTTTACTCCACGCAGATTATGGGTTAAAATCTGAGGGGCACTTATAGGAATGTTGGAAGAATAAAATTAACGAGGTTTGGGTAGGATAAGTGGCATGAAATGTACAGCATGGTAGTATCACATTATTGAATCGTCCAGCACACAAATAGCCCATTTAACCCAACTCATGCACTTGGTGATTGATGCTTATCTAAATGTCCTGTCTTCCAGTATCTGGCCCATATCCCTCCACTTTTATCCTCTTGAAGTACGAGTCCAAAATGCCTTTTAAACATTGTATCTGCCTCTACCACCTCATCTGGCAGCTTGTTGCATCTAGCCACCAATCTCTGTGGAAATACCTGCCCCTGGGGATCTCCTTTATATTTCACCCCTCTCACTTTAAATCTATGGCCTCTAATTTTAGATTCCCCTATCCAATAAAGACACTATCAATCCTATCTATGCCCCTCATGATCTTACACTGCAGCGTGCACAAACCAAACTTATCCAATTTCTCTGTGTAGCGAAAGTCCCCAAATCCTGGTGAATCTCTTCTGCATTCTTTATAATTCAACCATATCCTTCCTGCAGCGGAGTGACCAGACTGTACTCTTTACCTAACCATGCTTTGTACAGCTGCAATACGACATTTCAACTCCGACATTCAATGCCTTGATCTATCAAGGCAAGCACACCAAACACCTTCTTCGTTATCCTATCCATTTGTGTCACCATTTTTAGGTAACTATCAATTTGAACATCAAGGTCTCTCCGTACATTAATACTCCTAAGATCTCTGTCAGTAATTGACATGCTAAAATACATGATCTTCACACTTGTGTGGGTAAAAACTCCAGACTTAGTAGAATGAGAACCCATTTTGTCAATGACTTTGCAACAACACTTTTCCTTTTAAGGCATTCATTAAATCTTATGTACACATGGACCCAGGAGAGGAGGAGGATCAGTGAAACTGGCCAAGTGACAACATGAACCAATGAACAAGAGCCCCAGTGCCTGAATTAAAATCTGCCAAGAAGAGGAATGTATCATTAAAGCTTCACTCAACTGCAGTACAACTTGGTAATAGGATAAGTGTGTGAAATAATACGTTTGGGCTCAGTTGGAAGCCTTCCACAGCTCTCAACCTCCACAGTGTTTGTTAGAGAGGAGGAAGAGCTTGAGGGTTGCAGTATAGTTCCTCCTTCCAGCTGATTCTGCTACGCCTGTTCCCAATGGATCAGTCAATAACTGGCCCAGACAGTTCCAGCATACAAGGATATCTAAAAGACATTTTATTTTCGTTCAAGATGAACGCTGCATTGTGCTGAAGTGAACAAACAGAGCGAGGTTACTGGGGGCAGGGGTAACACTGAGCCTGAGGTTATGAGGAGTTGGTAAGAATAGTAGAGAGGAGAGAAATACTGAGCTGAATGGGATGGGTGAAGCTATGACACCAGGACACTGTGGGAAATAGGGCAACACTGGGATGGGAGGCAGGGGGCAGAGAAACTACTGGGACTGAGGACACCAGATTGGGGTGGGGGCAGGAGGGGGTTAAACTGACTGCGGGAGAAAGGACTACTTTCTCAGAGAGCACCTCAATTGCTCCTTGTGTTTGTGAATTCCACACCCTCTCCACCATTTCTGGAGAGGTATTCCTCATGAATTCCTTGCTCAATTGAATAGTTGCCACATTGTATTTAATTCCACAAAAGTGGAAATAATTCAACATCAAAACCTTTCAGAAACCTTATCCCTTCCCTCTGTCTGAGAAAGGAGCTTGTGATACTGTCTGATCATTCTTTAAAACCACTGTCATGCAATGCAAGGTGCATTATTTTTGCATGCTAAGTTAAATTTGCCATGGTTATTAGAAAGAGATTAGCATACGAATTGAATCACAGCTTTATTACAAGCATTATTCTTAATGTACTCAGTAATGGATTCCGCGTCCGACTGCGTCGTAAACCATTAAAGGACCTTCTTTAGTGGTAACTATTCACAATGAGTGGTTTGATGTGCTTTGGGATGTTGCAGACTTCAATAAAAACCTTGAAGTTTATCAGGCATGGGCCAGCAATAACAAACTACCAGAAGTCCAGCAAATCGACAGCCAATTTCTTCTGCTGCCTTTCAATTACTTCTTTCTACTGGCCTGGCCTTAGGAACCCCAGTTCAACTGTCCACTGATGCTGAGATAGCCACAGAGCCAACAGATTTTCTGCTTCAGGAGGTGTCCTAGTTTGGTGATTTGTATTCTCATGTCTGACAAGGAAGAGTGTCCCAGAAGTTAAACACAAAATCTAGACTGACATTTCCCATGAACAGACCTTGCAGAGTTAGCTGGAAGGAAGAACTGTGCTGCAATCCTGTAGTCAGAGAGGTTCAAAAGATGCTTTTCCCGAGAGGGTTAGGAGTGTTCTGGAGAGAACATCACTTAATCTCTCCCTCATCCACCTACTACCTCTTGCCTGTGGGCCAGTGCTCCTCCCCCTGCCCTTCCTCCTCCTCCCTCATTTTATCTTCTGACTCCAACCGGATGGCGTTAACATCAACTTCGCTAGTTTTCCTCAAACCCAACCCCCTGCTTAGCCCGTCATCTCTTCCATCCTTGTCTCCTTTTGTTGGTCTGGATTCCTCCCCCATTGCTTGAATTCTGAGATGTTCCGCTTCTGCATTTTTCGATTTTTCTTTGAAGGGGCTCAGGCCCGAAACGTCTCCAATATATTATTGTCTCCTATCGTGTTTCACCCTTATCACCTTAATGAAAGGGTCAAGTCTGAAATGTTGGTTAAGTATCTTTATCTTTGATAATATAAAGGACACTGTTTGACCAGCATTGTGTTTTTACTTCCAACACTGCATCTGCAGACTTTCGTGTTTTACCCTCCCCCCGCCCCCCCCCCCCCCCCCCATCAACCTATTTTGTCTTGCCTGTGAGCTGGAGCTAAGTCCCTCTGCCCTTCCATTCCCCTCACCATTTTGTTCGGTTGCCTGCCCACATTTTGCTCATACCTTGATAAAGGGCTCAAGCCCAAAACATTGGTTATGTATCTTTATCTTTGCTATATAAAGTATGTTGTCTGACCTGGTGAGTTTCTCCAGCATTGTGTTTTTACTTCAATCATGGCATTTGCAGACTTTGGCATTTTACTCCTATCACTGAGAGAAGATAGGGGGCTTGGACGTAATAGCCTGATGGAGTGGCATAAGCATTGTCCTTTGACATAGGAGGAGGCCATTTGGCCGAGACAATCTATTCCAAATCCGAGAGTATTCCCAACAATCCTATAAATGCAAGCTGCTCCGTGATGAAAGTGACCTTGGCATTATGAAGGCAAAATACCCTTTATTAACTGAGGGCTGTGGTCCAAAATATCAACCCTTCTGATTATCACATATGTGCAAAGAGAGTGGTTATACAGCAGTTGAATAAAGCACTGTCAATTATCATCTCCTTGGAGAAGAAAAATTGGAGATTATTCCTTTTGTTTCAGACACATCTATAGTCCCAGAGGAACCCTCCCCAAAGGCCTGGACATGGGGAAAATGATTGGGAAGCTGGGAATTCCTCTGAAAATAGTGAAAAGTAAATTTGTGCTCCCATTAACCTATCTCCGCAATACAATCAGAGAAACAAAAATCCCTTTTAAGTGAAACTACTTTCCCATTATCACTGCATGAGGGAATCTAATCTTGATTGAGCACAGGGCCATGTAATGTGTATGAGCCTTTTATTTTCTGGACTGCCTATCAGATCCACCTCATTGGCTCCTATTGCTTCTGATTGCAATCCAAGGAGATGGATCCAGGCTGAAGAAACACTGCTCTCATGTCGGAAAAGGGCACTTTGCCAGCTTAACCCTTGCACAAACATGGGGAACACCTGCATTCCTATAGCATCTCCTATCACCTCAGGCTGGCCCAGAGCCAAAGCTAAAAGACGGTTTGTTTCTACTGTTAAAATTCCATGTCTGCACTGGGTCATGCTACCTTGTCATCACAAATATGACTGGCTCTGCTTTTGCAGTTTGAAGTGTCAGGTTAATAAGTGAATATTAATGATGCTCATTACAATAAATTTCCATAATTTTTATGCTGGCACAGCAGAATTAGATTTGAATGCTATGGAAAAAAAATGCCTCAGTCAGTACTGGAATTAAGAGGCTATATATGAGTGACCCTCCTTAGAAAATGCCAACTACTGACAATGGTTCAATAGGTACTGATGGACCACTCGTATCTCCATCGAGTATCCATTTGTTACGAGAAGTTGATAGTTTGCTGCAGAAGGGATTTACCAGGATGTTGCCTGGATTGGAAAATAAGTCTTACGAAACAAGGATGAGAGATGACGTAATAGAGGTCGATAAGATTCTCAGAGGAATAGACAGGGTGGACAGCCAGTGCTTTCTTCCCAGGGTGGGAAAAGCAAGCACTAGAGGGAGTATGTAGAAAGTGAAAGGAGGGGAGTTTAGAGGAGACATCAGGGGTAAGTTTTTTTTTATACAGAGAGTTGTGGGCACCTGGAATGGCTTGGCAGGGCAATGGTGGAGGCTGAAACATTAGGAGCATTTAAGGGACTCTTAAACAGGAACATGGACGAAAGAAAGAGGGATTGGAGGTAGGGAGGATTTAGTACTCTTTTTGGTAGGAATATATAGGTCAGCACAACATCGAAGGCTGAATGGCCTGTGCTGTAATGTTCTATGTATTTGAGCTAGGCTTTTCACGTCCTCAGCATATTACAGCCAAAAGGTACTTATGAATTACCATGGTTCAACAGCGAGGCATATGACGATCGAGAGAGAGAGAGAGGTAAGGCGCTTGTGAGATGAATCACCAGGGAAAAGCCAATGAGGGGAGTCAGGGATGGGATCAACCATGACCTATGAACTTTGACTTTGCATAATACAAAGTACTCTTTTTCCTGTATGCGAGTTCGCTGGCCAACAATTATTAGAACCAGTTCACCTTTAAAATAGAAAGGATGCACATCTTCCTTGTAATCTTATGTCTGCTCACACCCAGGTTACTTTATCACCAAAAACCTGATGCCATCAACCTCTGCTGGGTGGAGTGTCGCATTAATAACTGAATATTAATAATACTCATTATAATACATTTCCATAACTTTACATTGGGACATCAGTAATAGAATTGAGTTCTGTGTAAGAAACCGCCTTTGTCAACATCAGAATACTAAGGCAGATATTTCTCTCCTCTGCTTATGAGGCCTAAGAAGACGAAAAAAAGAGGTAAGAAGGCTGAAGTCATTGGATTGAAAATAGAGGGGACTGAAACAACAGGGAAATGATAGAAGGAGAGTGAAAGAGAAAATTGACATATTTCCAAAACATTTTCTGATGACTGATATCACAGGTGGGAATTTATTGTCAAAATCAGTTCACAGTTTACGAAGAGAGGAGGTGACATTCACTGGGTGCAACTAGTACAGCCGCATCTCTGTCTAATAAAACCAGACTTGGAGGAATTTGATATTATTTTTCTGGCCTTTTCTTATGTTATTGTGTGGAAAGAGATGGAACTGTAATACGTGACGCACACAAACAAATTAGGAAGTCACTAAAGGCCACACGCCTGCATATCCATTTTATAATATTATGGCTAATGATTGTAACCCTTCATCCCCTTGAATCTATCTGCCTCTGACTTAAAATTCTTGCAAACTCTGCTCTCTTCACCTTTGGAAGGGCTTTTTGAAGACTCACAACCTTCTGTGAGAAAAGGTTATGCCTCAACTGTCTTAAATAGGCAACTCCTGACCTTTAAGCAATGGACCCCTAGTTAAACATTAGTTAACATCCACTCCTCATCCACTCAAGACAGTCAAAGAGCAGGTTTTTAATTTGTTCAATCTTTTAAACTCCTAGTTTTCCCACCTTTTTCTCATTACGCATTCCAGGTATTAGTGTACTCTCTCTGAGCTGCTTCCAAAGCATTAGCATCTGGTATGGGGACCCCTCAGCAGAAAGCCCTTCCAAAAGGTAGAGGACACAGCCCAGGACATCACAGACAACACCCTCCCAACCATCAAGAACATCGACAGGGAGAGCAGCAGCAATCATCAAAGACCCACACCACCCAACACATGCTCTGTCCTTGCTGCTACCATCAGGAAAGTGGTCTAGGTGCCATAAGACTCGCACGACCAGGTTCAGGAACAGCGGCTTCCCCTCCACCATCAGACTCCTCAACAACAAATTCAGTCAGGGATTCATTTAAGGACTCTTGCACTTTATGTTGTAATTCTCTGTTAGTCAGTTTCTTGACATTTCTTATCTATTTACATTTCTTCATTTGTTTACATGTATAGGCTATGTAGTTGTTTATTGCATTACCAATAAGTAGTAATTCTGCCTTGCCTGCAGGAAAAAAGAATCTCAGGGTTGTAAATGATGTCTGACAATAAATCTTTCGTACTGAGTCCATTATTGTACACTGGGAGCCAACTCAAGTAACACATCCAGGAGGGATGGATGAAAGCAACTTGCTGTGAGTTAAGCCACAGTTTGGAAGATCTCTCAAGTTGAGTAAAACACAAGTCTGCAGATGCAGTGATTGTTGTCAAAGCACAGAAATGCTGAAGATACTCATCCAGTCTCGCAGCGTCCATAGGAGATATATTACCAACATTTCAGGCCTAAGCCCTTCCTCAAGAGTGAGGGAAAATAGACAAGCATTTTTTTTAAAGTTATTTAAATTTTTAAAATTTAGACATTCAGCCCAGTAACAGGTCATTTTGGCACATGAGTCCATCCCGCCCAATTTACACCCAATTAACCTATACCCACAGTACGTTTTGAATGGTGGAAAGAAACCGGATGGCCCTGGGGAAAACCTACATGGGCACAGGGAGAACATGCAAACTCCTCACAGACAGCACGGGATTTGAACTCCGGTCCTGACCACAACCACTACACCAACCATGCTGTCCCGAATTAAAGGTTGGGGAAAGAAAGGGGGAAGAATGGGAGGGGTAGGAGAACAGACCAACAGACCAAGGGTTTGAAGAGGAAAGATGAGAATTGATTTTGGCTCTGTGAAAGGAGACCGAGGGATAAGGGAAGAGAGAGAGAGAGCACACGTGCTAGAGGAGAGGTGATGGGGGAAGAAGATGGGACAGGAGTGTTATCGATGGAAACCGGAGAAGTCAATGTTAATGCCACCTGGCTAATGCCACCTGGATAATGAGGTGTTGTTCCTCTAATTTGCGGGTGGTCTCAGTCTGGCAGTGCACAAGTCCATGGATAGACGTGCCAGCAAGTGAACAGGTGGGAAATTGAAATGGGTGGCCAGTGGGAGATCCACGCCATGGCGGCCAACAGAGCTGTGGTGCTCAAAGTAGCGATTCCTAGTCTACATCCAGCCTCTCCGATGCAGCGGAGACCACAGCAAGAACACCAGAAACAGTAGATGACCTCTGTAAATTCACAAATGAAGTGTTGCGTCACATGGAAGGCCTGTTTTGGGCCCCAAATGGTGGTGAGGGAGGAGGTGTGGGTGAAGCCTCTTACATTTATAGGCAGTGGAAGGAGTGGTACAAATACCGATCTCCAGCTATCCCCAGCCAGTGCACCAACCTTTGCAGATCGAAATCATCCATCAGAGTCAGCCTGTCAGACAAGCTTTCATAAGGTTTCATTGTGCACTTCAATCACAAGCAATGTACCCTCAACCCACTGGGTAACTGCTCTCATCAGGCTGCCTCCTGTGGCTGTCTTCGCAGCCTGTGGCAAGTTAATGGGATTTGAGAAAAGGCTGAATGTTCCACTGTAGAAATAACAGCCACAGTAAGTGTGGAATTTATTTAGTGATGGAAGCCACTGAAGCAATCAACATTGCTGACGATAGCTAGAATGAGAGAGAGAGGGGAATGGATTGATCCTGTTTTTAGATAGAACCTTTTACAAAATCAATTTTCTTAACATGTATTACAGCCAATGAACTTTTTAAGAGTCTGGCGACTATTGTATGAAACACAGCAAACTCCCATAAACAGCAATGTTATTAGGAACAGATAATCTATTTTAGTGATGTTAAATAAAAAAATATTGGTCCCTTGTCTGATGTAGAATAGACTCATTGCATCTTTTATGATGTTGCAATTCCACATCCAGCCGACACACAGCACCTGAGAGAATACAGCCCTCCCGCAGCACTGTCACGGAGTATCAAGTCTCATTTTGTGACTGAAGATCTGAAAGTGTGAAGTGAACACGCCAGGCATCCAGCATATCAAGATTAGGTACATGGAGCAGTGAAGCAAAAGTACATCAAGTATTGATGAAATTAGGCAAATCGAGGCGTTCCCCACTAGAACTCAGCAGGAAGTTCGCATTTGCCGTGTTATAGACAGCATGCAGTTGAAGAGTCATGATTTGTGGGAAAAGAAGTGGATCAGTGTGGAATCAATATTGACATAAACAGTTTCCTGTCATAGCACAATCTAACCTGCCTTTCACAGAGCAGAAGCACATTGATCTTGCATGAGATTTGAAGACCCCGAACTGACCGACATATTAACCATATGTTTAACCAGTTTACAGCACGGAAACAGGCCATATCAGCCCTTCGAGTCCATGCCGGTTCACATGAACCACTCCACTAGTTTCCTCCTCCCACACTCCGCCCATATCCCTCCAACCCCCTCATATCCACGTACACATCCAAACTTCTCTGAAATGGCATAACGGACCCTGCCGCAACTATCTCTTCTGGAAGATCATTCCATCCTGCCACCACTCTCTGAGTGAAGAAGCATCCTCTAACATTTCTCCTAAAGTTTTTCCCCCTTGCCCTTTACTCATGCCCTCTTGTTCCAACCTCCCCTGCCCTCAGGGGAAAGAGTCTACTCACGTCTAGTCTATCTATTCCCTTCATAATTTTAAATACCTCTATTATAATCCCCTTCAACCATCTACATTCCAATGAATAAAGTCGCAGTCTTCTTAATCTTTCTCTGTGCTCTAGATGTTGTAAGTCAGGCAACATTTTTGTAAATCTTCTCTGCACCCTCTCCATCTTATCTATATCCTTCCTATAATTGGAGACCAGAACTGAACACAATTCTCCAAACCTGGCCTCACCAATGCCTTAAACAGTTGCAGCATCACTTTTCAGCGATACGCATCTGCCCCCATCACTTATTCTGTCGCCATGGCCATTAATTTCTATAATCTGCAGATACTGGGAATGTGGTTCCCAAATCAGTTCTCTTCCAATCTTTGAATGAGCCTACAAAATCGACTCGCCAAGCACTGATGGTCCCATGGGTAATGCCTACAGCTGATGAGCCCCACAATAGGTCTCTACTGAAAACAGACCAGCACCCTCCCTCACTCACTGTTTCATGTTCATTGGCTCATTCTCTCCAGTGTTCCCTCCCTTTCTCACTCCCCATTTCTCCCTCACTCAATCCCTTATATTTATTGACTCTTTCCAGTGTTCCCTCTCTCTCTCCAAAGCTCCCTCACTCACTCCCTTGTGCTCCCTCATATTTGTTGACTCTCTCTTTCCTGTGTTCCCTCTCTCACTCCCCAATGCTTCCTCACTCACTTCCTGGTGCTCATTGGTGTTTTCTTTCTCACTCTCTCTCTCTCCCCACCTTCCCCCCATGCTCCCTCAGTCACTTCTTCCTGCCGCTCCATTACTTCATGGCACTCGTTCTCTCTCTGGTACTCTTTCTCTTCTTCGTGTGCTCCTTCTTTCACTCTCCAATGCTCCCCAACTCACTCCCCAGTGCTCACACACTCCATTAACAGGAGGAGGATATTTGTTGCCCCATCCATGAGGCTCATCTAGCACATTCCCCTTTTCCTTAATCCCATATACACCTACAAATCATTCTCTTTCATGCCCATCAACCTGACTCCCTTTTGATTTATTTTGCCACTAACTTCTACACTCCAAAGTGAAAAGTCCCAGCTCTGCTAATCTTGCGTCATTAGAGTTGTTTCCCCATCCAGGCAACATCCTAGTAAATTTCCTCTACACCCTCTCCATAGCTATAATGAGGTGAACAGAAATGATCACAATACTCTGTGTGGTCTGACCAAAGATTTATAGAGTTCTCTACTCCTGACACTACCACCACATCTTTGGGACACGGGACATTTCTCCCTAGAGTGTAGGAGGCTGATGGGTAACCTTTAAGAGCTATATAAAAGTGGGAGCCATACATATTCTCGTTCTCAGCAGTGAAATATGAAACTAGAGGTCATAAGGTGAGAGAGGAAAGATGGGTGCACGGTTAGTGCAATTCTATTATAGGGCCAGTGACCCAGGATCAAATCCTATGCTGTCTACAAGGAGTTTGTACATTCTCCCCCCTCTCTACGTGTGTTTCTTCCAGGTATTCTGGCTTCCTCCCACCATTCAAAACAGACTGGGGTTGTAGGTCAAGTGGGTGCAATTGAGCGGCACTGCCCCCATAGGCCGAAAGGGCCTGTTACTGTGCTGTATGGCTAAATTTATTTTTTTTTAGAAAAGATCTAAGGGACAACTTTTTCCACAGAGGATGGTGGGGGTATGCAATGAGCTACCAAAGGAAGTGGGAGGGGCAGGTACAATCATAGCATTGAAGAGTTATTCAGACAGGTACACGGGTGGGAAGGATTTAGAGCGAAATGGGCCAATTGCAGACAAATGGAATTTACTGATGTGGACAACTTGGTCAGCATGGACAAGTTAGGCCAAAAGGCATGTTTCTGTGTTGTAAAACTCAAAGACTCTATGATCTCGTGGACACGTGTGTGGTGAAAGTAAATGTACAAACAAAATCAAAGTCACTGGAGTTACAAGACACAAACTCTTGCAAAATGGCATTGCCCTCTCCCAGGTCCTCTCTTACTCACTCTCTAATGCTCATTCACTATTTCTCCCCCTTTTTCATTCATTCCCTTGATCATCCTCAGTGCTCAATCATCACTTTTACCTTTCTCCCTAATGTTCATTCCTCCTTCCTTACCAGTGGTCCCACCATCTTCCAACCTCTTCAGGGCCTTCTCCAAACTCCTACAGCAATTTCTACCTCACTGTACTCTCTGTCCCTCACTCTCCTTCTGCAATGCTCCCTTCCCCCTCTCTCTCATGTGGTCCTCATCTATCTCCACACACTTGTCTTTTCTTCTTGTCGTCCCTGTCACCCCATCTCAACAAGACACCCAGCACCCTGCCTATTGATAGCCCCCTCACTGACCCTTGCTCTCTACCCTCCCCACTCCACAGTGCTCCTCATTTCTCTGTCCCATTTTGCCTCACGACCTCTTCATAATTCTGATGATTTCCTCAGTACTTGTTTCCATGTCTCTCTGCACTTTCACAGTGTGTTTGCCATGTTTTATAGAACCATAGTACATTAAAGCTCAGAAACAGGCTATTCAGGCCTTCTAGTCTGTGCCATACTATCATTCTGCCTAGCAATGGTTCTCATCCTTATTCTTTCCATTCACACACCACCTTAAGTAATCTCTTACTAACCACAGAGCACCAATGGTATCCAAGGTGGTATGTGAGTGGAAAAATAAATGTTAAGAACCACTGGCCTAATCCCACTGACCTTCACCCAGTCCAGAGCCCTCCATAGCCCTCCCATCCATGAGGCTGTCCAAATTTCTCTTCAATATGAAAATTGAGCCCGCATCCCCACTTCAGCTGCTAGTTCGTTCCACACTCTTGAGTGAAGAAATTCCCCTTATGTTTCCCCCTTTCATTCTTAACCCATGTCCTCTGGTTTGTATCTCATCCAAGCTCACTGGAAAGTGCCATCTTCCATTTATTCTATTTATACCTCATAATTTTGTAATCCTCTGTCAAATTTCCCCTCTTCTAAGCTCTAGGGAATAAAGTCCCAATCTGTTAACCCTTTCCCCGTAACTTAATTCCTAAAGTGCTTCTATTGAAGTTGCTCTATTTCAATAAGGCTGTGATGTTCAGGTCTTTGGTGTGTCTGAGCCCGGAGTCCAATTATGCCCTTGTTACATTCATATGTACAGGGATATGAATATGCTAACAAGTGGGCAAGGCCAAAATGGTCAGTCTACATATCCACAAGGATCATGTCCCATAATGCTTTTCTCCCCTTGTTTCTCGGACCTTGGCCAATCTCTCCCTCAGTAATTATGACCACCCACCATCAATTGAAGTTGCCAAGGTGAGAAAGGGTCACTAAGAACAGCAGAAATTTAGGACAAAATCTCCCCCTTTCAAAGCTGTAGTTCCTGAGCAATTCAGGTGCCTACCTAAATTTTGCTCGTACTTTGATGAAGGGCTGAGTCCCGAAAGTATGCTTTTTGACCTGGCGAGTTTCTCCAGCATTGTCATAAGAATCCAGAAGCAGGCCCATTGGCCCCTTGAGTCTGCTCCGCCATTCAACCCCACTCCCTGGCTTTCTCCCTGTAACCCTTGAAGCCCTGACTAATCAAATACCTGTCAATCTCTGCCTTAAATACACCCAATAGCCTCCCTTCCACAGCTACCTATGGCAAGAAGTGACACAGACTCATGACCCTCTGACTAAAGAAATATCTTTGCATCCCTGTTTTAAATTGACGGCCTTTTATCCTGAAGTTATGCCATCTTGTTCTAGAATCCCTTACCAAGGGAAACATCCTTGCCACATCTACTCTGTCCAAACCTTTCAGCATTCTAAATGCCTCTATGAGGTTTCCCCCCTCATCAACAATCATTCCTCTTATATTAACACTGGTATCATTCTAGTAAATCTTCCTTCTCTGAACCCTCTCCAACGCCAACACATTTTTTCTCAAATAAGATACCCAAAACTGTACACATTTCTCCAAGTGAGGTCTCATCAGTGCTTTATAGAGTCTCAACATTACATCCCTGCTCTTGTATGCTATCCCTCTAGAAATGAATGCCAACATTGCTTTCGCCTTCACCACCGACTCAACCTGGAGGTCAGCCTTTAGGGTATCCTGCACCAGGACTCCTGAGTCCCTTTGCACCTCAGAAATTTGAATTTTCGCTTTGTGTTTTTACTCCAATCATAGTGCCTGCAGACTATCGTGTTTTACTCCACAGTTCCTAAGGGACAGACTGCCATTGAGCACGTGTCCTACTGGGGTATTCCAAAGGTAGCAACACTGTCACCCACCCCAGTCCATAAATTTATTGCTTCCTGGTTACCAGCTACATGGATGTCAAATGTAAAAAAAAAATTACTCAAATATATTCCTTAAAAGATGAAGAGATCCAAATCTCGATGATAAACTAATGTTTTATAAATCAGATTTTATTAGATTCAATTGAGCAAATCCTTTCTTTATTTACTGACTTATTTATAAATCCACAGTATTAAAACTCTAAATCTCACTGTTCAATCATCCCTTGGCATAATCTCAATTCGCCACATCAAATCTCTCCCTTCTCTCTGTTCCCTTTGCTGTGGAGTCTGCTAAGCCTCTCCTCTATAGGAAGAATAGTCCTTGTCCATAAAGCATGCAGGTTAGGGAGTTTCCACAGTGCATATTTTGTTACTGGCTTCTTTTCTTGGCTGACATCCTCTTATTTGCATGGGAGGCTTTCATGATCAGAGTTAAAGAAGGACGTGACAACATGGGAAAGTTTCTGTTGCTGCTCCTATCCTCCACTGCAACTTGTGTGGAAATGTAGCAAAATCCTACTGTAAAAAAACATTTTAAACTGCATATTCTGAACTTCTGCAATAAGAATAGAGAATGCTTGAAATACCTGGCAAATCAGTGCGTGCCTGAGGAAAGAGAAACAGAGGCTACATTTCAGACCTAAAGTAATCAATCTCTTTCTCTTTCCACAGATGCTACCTGGCCTGCTGAGTGTTTTCAGCTATTTCTGTTTTTATTTAAGTATCTTCATTATAACCATATAACCATATACAGCACAGAACAGGCCAGTTCGGCCCTACTAGTCCATGCCAGAACAAATCCCCACCCTCCTAGTCCCACTGACCAGCACCTGGTCCATACCCCTCCAATCCTCTCCCCTCCATATAATTATCCAGTCTTTCCTTAAATGTAAATAACGTTCCTGCTTCAACCACCTCCACCGGAAGCTTATTCCACATCCCAACCACCCTTTGCGTGAAGAAATTTCCCCTCATGTTCCTCTTATAATTTTTCCCTTTCAATCTCAAACTATGGCCTCTGGTTTGAATATCCCCCACTCTTAACTGAAAAAGCCTATGCATTTGAATCTCTCTGTCCCATTTAAAATCTTGAACACCTCCATCAAATCCCCCCTCAATCTTCTACACTCCAGAGAAAAAAGCCGCAGGCTGCTCAACCTTTCTCTGTAATTCAAACCCTAACTTCCTGTCAACATTCTCGTGAACCTTTTCTGCACTCTCTCTATTTTGTTTATATCTTTCCTATAATTTGGTGACCAAAATTGCACACAGTATTCCAAATTTGGCCTCACCAATGCTTTGTACAATTTCAACATAACATCCCAACTCTTGAATTCAATACTCCGATTTATGAAGGCCAACATTCCAAATGCCTTCTTCACCATTCTATCTAACTAAGTATCAACTTTGAAGGTACTATTTACCATAACTCCTAAATCCCTTTGTTGCTCTGCACTCCTCAATTGTCTACCATTCAATGTATATGACCGATTTAGATTTGCCTTTCCAAAATGCAACACTTCACACTTATCCATATTAAATTCCATCAGCCATTTCTCAGCCCACTCCTCTAGCTTTCCTATATCTCTTTTTAAGCTACGGTAATCTTCCTCACTGTCCACAATATCACCAATCTATGTATCATCTGCAAACTTACTTATCCAATTCACTTATCCGATTCTTCCAGATCGTTAATATATATAACAAACAATAGTGGACCAAGGACCGATCCCTGAGGAACTCCACTAGTCACCGACCTCCAATTGGACAAACAATTTTCTACCACTACTCTCTGACACCTCCCATCCAACCATTTCTGAATTCATTTCACTACTTCCTTATTTATACCTAATGCCTCTACCTTTTTAGCTAACCTCCTGTGGGGAACTTTGTCAAAAGCTTTCTCTTTGGCTTGGCTTCGCGGACGAAGATTTATGGAGGGGGTAAAAAGTCCACGTCAGCTGCAGGCTCGTTTGTGGCTGACAAGTCCGATGCGGGACAGGCAGACACGATTGCAGCGGTTGCAGGGGAAAATTGGTTGGTTGGGGTTGGGTGTTGGGTTTTTCCTCCTTTGCCTTTTGTCAGTGAGGTGGGCTCTGCGGTCTTCTTCAAAGGAGGTTGCTGCCCGCCAAACTGTGAGGCGCCAAGATGCACGGTTTGAGGCGTTATCAGCCCACTGGCGGTGGTCAATGTGGCAGGCACCAAGAGGTTTCTTTAGGCAGTCCTTGTACCTTTTCTTTGGTGCACCTCTGTCACGGTGGCCAGTGGACAGCTCGCCATATAACACGATCTTGGGAAGGCGATGGTCCTCCATTCTGGAGACGTGACCCATCCAGCGCAGCTGGATCTTCAGCAGCGTGGACTCGATGCTGTCGACCTCTGCCATCTCGAGTACTTCGACGTTAGGGATGTAAGCGCTCCAATGGATGTTGAGGATGGAGCGGAGACAACGCTGGTGGAAGCGTTCTAGGAGCCGTAGGTGGTGCTTTACTAAAGTTTTACTAAAGTCTAAACAGACAACATCCACAGCCTTCCCTTCATCAATCTTTTTCGTAACCCCCTCGAAAAACTCTATAAGGTTTGTTAAGCATGATCTACCCCTGACAAAATCATGCTGACTACTACCTATCAATCCCTGTTCATCCAAATATTTGTAAATGCCATCCCTCAGAACACTTTCCATCAACTTACCCAACATAGACGTCAGACTCACAGGTGTATAATTTCCAGGCTTACACTTTCTTAAACAGCAGAACAACATGAGCCACCCTCCAATCCTCTGGCACTAACCCCATGACCAGTGTCATCCTAAATATCTCTGTTAATGGCCCCACTATCTGTACACTAGTCTCCCTGAGTGTCCTTGGGAATACATTGTCCGGACCCAGAGATTTATCCACCTTTATCTTTTGTAACACTGCCATCACTACCTCCTCGGTTATCCTTAAATGTTTCATGACCTCCCCACTTTTTTCCTTTACTTCACTGGTACAATATTTTTTTCCCTAGTGAATACCAAGGAAAAGAAATCATTTAAAATTTCCCCCATATCCTCTGACTTCTCACTCAGCCTACCCTCTCTATCTACAAGTGGTCCAATTTTAACCCTCACTAATCTTTTACTTTTAATGTACCTATAGAAACCCTTTGGATTTATTCTTACTCTGCCTGCCAAAGCCTCTTCATGCCTCTTTTTGTCCTTTCTAATTTCTTTCTTAAGATTTTTTCTATACTCCTTGCAGTCCTCTTTCAATTTCTCAGCACCCTGCTGTTTATACCTCTTGTACACTTCCCTCTTTCTCCTAACCAAATTTCTAATATTCCTCGAAAACCAAGGCTTCCTATGACTTCCAGCCTTTCCTTTGATCATCACTGGGACATATCTACTCTGTACTCTCAAATTTTCTTCTTTGAATGCTCTCCATTTTTCATTTACATCCTTTCCTGAAAAAATCATGTCCCACTCAATACTCCCCAAATCCATTCTTATTCCTTCGAAATTTGCTTTTCTCCAATCCAAAACCTCAACTTTAGGCCCTTCTTTGCTCTTCCCTAAAACTAATAGAGTTGTGATCACTAGACCCAATTTGTTCTCCAACATTAACCTCAGACACCTGACTTATCTCGTTCCCTAACAGGAGATCCAGTATTACACCATCCCGAGTCGTTTCCTCTACATATTGATTAAGAAAACTATCTTGTACACATTTGACAAACTCTAGCCCATCCAGCCCTCTTACTGTATGGGTATCCCAATCAATGTGAGGGAAGTTAAAATCTCCCATGATCACAACCTTATGTTTATTAAACACATATGCTATCTCCTTACAAATTTGTTCCGCCAATTTTCTTGGCCCATTTGGTGGTCTATAATACACTCCTATTAGTGCCCTCATGCCTCCTCCACCCCTCAATTCCACCCAAACAGCCTCACTGGACGATCCCTCCGAACCATCCTGCCACCTCACGGCAGTAATGTCCTCCTTAACAAGCAGAGCAACTCCTCCCCCTTTTTTACCCCCTGTTCTATCACATCTAAAACATTTGTATTCCGGAATATTAAGTTGCCAGTCCTGTCCCTCCTGTAACCAGGACTCACTAATTGCCACAACATCATGATTCCAAGTGCCAATCCATGCTCTAAGCTCATATACCTTGTTCACTATGCTTCTTGCATTAAAGTACATGCATTTCAGAGAATGACCCTCACATATATTCCCTTTTCCACCTTTTACCTTAACCTCCATCCTTCCTTTGTTATCTTTATCATTCTTAACCAAGTGGCCATGCACCCTAGACACTGCTCACAAACTCTGCTCCCCCCCCCCCGCCAAACTAGTTTAAACCCTCCCCCACAGCTCTAGCAAATCTGCTTGCCAGAATATTGGTCCCCCTCCAGTTCAAGTGGAGTCCGTCCCTTTTGTACAGGTCCGACCTTCCCCAGAAGAGATCCCAATGATCCAAAAATCTTATCCCCTGCCCCCTGCACCAACTCTTTAGCCACACATTCATCCTCCACATCCTCCTATTTATACCCTCTCTAGCATGTGGCACCGGCAGCAATTCAGAGATTACTACTTTAGAGGTCCTGTTTTTTTAACTTTCTGCCTAATTCTATGTATTCCTGTTTCAGGACCTCATCCCCACTTCTAACTAAGTCATTGGTCCCCACATGGACCATGACTTCTGACTGCTCACCTTCCCCTTGCAAAATTCTGTGAACTCGATTAGAGACATCCCGAACCCTAGCACCAGGGAGGCAACAGACCAACCTGGATCCCCGATCTCGTCCAACAAACCTCCTATCTTAACCTGCTCTAGAGCCTGATTATAATAGTGGAGTGAGAGCTGTGGATAACAAATTCCTGCTGACCTTGAACGAACTATCGGTATAAGAAAGGGGGAAAAATAAGTCGTGAGGACCCTAGATTAATAAACAATCTGGTGTCCAGGTTTTTTTGCACCATCAGTAAGTGGTAATTCTGCCAGGCCTGCAGGAAAAAGAATGTTAGGTTGGTATGTGATGTCATGTATGTACTCTGACAATAAATCGGAAACCTGTGTACATAATTTCAATACTTATCACAGGCTTTTTGAGCATGTCAGCATCTAAAATGTCTTGAGCATTTTAGATCTTAATAAAATAATTAACATGCTTGCCAAAAGTGAATAGAGAGAGGGAAAGTGAGAGAGAAAATGCGTGATAGACTACAAGATAGAGAGATGCCACAAGTAGAGTAAAAAAGATGAAGGAAAATCAAGAGACAATGAAGCAGAGAGTTTGTAAATGAGTAAGACAAAACAGACTCCAAAAAAGCTTAAGAATTAGAAAAGAGAAGCTGGGAGAGAATAAGAAACATATTGATGTAATATGGACTTTAAATTTGAAGATTATATAGACCTGGAGAAAAATGGAAAAAAAAAGACAGCAATGAGGAAGTGTACAGGAGAGAGACATATCAACTAGTTGAGTGGTGTCACAACAAGCATCTTCAGCATTATCAATACCAAGCAGATGAATGCGTACTTCAGGAGGAAATCAGGAGAGCACGAGCCAGTCCTCATCGAGGGCTCAGCTGTGAAGAGGGTCAAGAACTTCAAAATCCTGGGTGTCAGCATCTCGGAGGATCTTTTCTGGAGCTTCCACGTCAACGCAATCACAAAGAACCAAAGACCCTCAAAAAGTTATGCAGGTGTACCCTGGAGAGCAATATGGCTGCTTGTGTTGTCACTACCTGATAAGGAGGTGTCTATGGTCAGAACAAGAAAAAACTCTTGAGGGTTGTTAACTCAGCCTAAAACATCACGAGCACCAGTCTTCACTCCAGAGATGGTGACTTAAGAAAGCAGTCACCACCACCCAGGACATGCCCTCTTCACTCAACTACCAAAAGGTACAGGAGCCTGAAGACGAGCACTCAGCAGTACAAGGACAGCTTCTTCTCCTCTGCCATCAGATTCCTGAATGAATGATGAACCACAGTGTCTTTTTCTATTTCTTGCACTATTTTTACATATTTTGTAATATGGTTCGTAGAAATGTTTGGACTGGAATGCTACTGCAAAACAACGAATTTTGGGACATGTTGATGACAATTTCTGATTCTTCTACCGAAATCCAGATGTGAGAAATGAACGTCAGGAGAAAGTCGTGTAAGATAGAGAATATCAAGAGTGAAAAAAGAAATGGTGAGAGTGATCAAATCGGAGACAAACTAAGGAACAGCATAGAAGAAGAGATGCGGAAATTGAGATAGAAGAAAGCGCCTGTACCTCAACAAAGTCTCTGCTGCAAAATCTGATTAAACATTCAAGGATACAATCAACTAAACTTTAAAATTAAAGCTCATTTTTCACGAATATCAGAATAAACATGATTTATTCATTTGGATTCCTAACAAAGACTATCGACAGATAAAAATCAGGAATGATAATCAACAGAGTTTGAGGAAAATGAATATTGCCAACAGATGAGCCAATCTCAATATTAATAAAATTTACTGTATTATTAATGTTAGAATTGATTTTTGATCTTATATGAACACACACAGTATATATTTAAATTTTTTAAGCAGATACTGTTTGGTATCTTCACGTTTGTGCCATGGAGAACTGGAAAGGACTTACAGAATAACACTATGATTCCTGGATGTTCCTTCTCTAGTCTTGGGTATGCTAGCCTGGAGGGTGGGTTACCACTGTTCAGTCAGGGGTGACATTGGTTTAATGAATGCAGGCTTACCACCAATTTAGGATACAGTCTTTAAATTGTGATTGGGAGGGGGCATTTGAACTTTACAATTTTTGGCTAAGGTGCAAGTTCCCCCGAAGGTTTGTCCCCAGTCTGAAGTTATTAGGAAAATCAGGAATTCTCATTTTTAAAAAAGTTGTTCTTCATCTCAAACGCATTTGTGCGCTCAATTTAAATAGATTTTGTTTTGTTACTGAGAGGTGCAGTGAGTGCGGTAGCACAAGATCAGCAACATGACAAATGAATATCCCAACTGCTTTTGGGAGTGAGGAAGGTTACCAAGGACACCAGGAACATTCTCTGTTTATCGAGTAGTGCCCTTTGTCATCCCTCTACCGGAACAGACTAGCGTGCTTTCAGTTAGAAAGCATCTGGGGAAGGGGATAAATGATAATTGGAGAGTTAGTAATGCAGATGATGAGATGGAGGTTTAGAAGTTAAAAAGATCTGATAATAACAAGTGACTTTTGTGAACAATGATTAAATGCAGCAAGGTTTAAGCTCGAAGATTGGAAGTGATAATGATTTGTAAACAGAGGAACAAAATGATTTGCAAATTCATGCCTGGCCAAATCTGATTGAAACAGATCTTATGTTGAGATTTATTAAAGACCGTGCCACAGTATCTGTGGAGAAGCTGTTGCTTTGCATTCAGTAATCCCTTCACTTGTAGTAACCATGTCAAAAGGATTGATTTAAGCGAGAGTAGCAAGGCAACGTGAAACATTCTCTCCTGAGCTCTCACCTCAAGCTGAAACCATGGTAACGTGGATATAGGCTAAGATCTGCTTCTTCACATGGACATCAATAGAAGGAGTGTCAGCTATCTACTTGACTGTGGTGTGAGGAGATGAGGTGATCCAAAGGGTTGAAATGAGGAACTGCATCAGAGGGCAGTCTTGTCAGCTATTCGCTTCACTGGAGCCAAATGGCAGCATCCTTCTGAACCAGCCATTCATCAGTGAGAGCCATCACCCCCACCCTCAGTCAGGTAGTCCTGGTTTCAAGGTCATCGCTGTATTATCGAGAGCTAGATTTTGGTGTAGCCCTGAGAAAATATTCTATCTTTGAGATGTTGACTTTCAGAGGAGACATGAAAGTCACATCTGAATGCGGCACTGTCTGAGTGGGTTGCCCCTGGCTGCTCCGGTTTCCTCAAAACATTCAGGGGTTGTAAGTCAATTAGGTGTAATTGGGCAACACGTGTTTGTGGGGCAGAAAGGCCCGTTACCATGCTGTATGTCTAACTTAATAAATTTGAAAACTCTCATGTGCCAAAGGGAAAGTAGGAGAGATTTCTCTGCAGGTCTGGTCCATCCTTAGCCCTCAGAAACACTGGGAGGCAAATTGTCAGGACATTTAACTCAATACAACTTGTTTGAATAGCTGGGAGGAGATTAGCTTCCACTATTCCTACACTCTATCAATGACCACACAGTAAATGTATTTCATTGTCTGTTAAGTGGTTTCAAATGATTTGATGATGTAGAAGGTGCTTTACAATAAAATATTAATTCTTTCATTATTCATTGCAGTAGATGAAATCCTAAACAATTCAGGCATAAAATTAGCTGGAGAACTTTGCATCAATTTTGATTGGACGATGTCATATCTAAAATACAATATAAGGAAGACTCATTTTACATGAAGACTGTCTTGTTTATGTTAACCAAGATGCAGAATATTACTGCTGGGAAAGAAGCCACCATTCAATCCAAGGAAGTCTGTGATACAGTAACAAGCATTCCACCCCAGATTTAGCCAAGAACAATCCTTACCAATACATTTGAACCTCTGACTTTCACATCCTTTCCCCTCATTCTGTTCCTAATGATGACACAGCACATCACCCTGTGTGGCGATCAGCAACGCCTGCCATAAATCCCACCATATTTTGCATGCCAAAAACAATTCCATCCATTGTGTGAGTTGTTCCATATGCCCCCCACTCCCCCCCCCCCATCCTGAGCACACTAAAACATAACAGGTCAGAGATGATCCTCTGCCCCACCCTCCATGCAACATTAGAAATCTTTCTCCTTCCCTATTCTGACAATAGGTCACTGACCTGATATATTAACTTTGCTTCTCTTCCCACAGACACTGCCTGACCTGCTGGGAGTTTCCAGCATTTTCTGCTTTTGGTTTGAATTTGCAGCATCTGCAGCTTTTTAGTTTGATTTTCACACGAAAGTCTATCAGTACATTGAGAATCCCAGCCAGTTAAAACAGGAATAGCCCTTCTGATTCTTCCATCTCACCAACCTCACTCCACCCCAGACCTTTCACAGTACATCTTGGGGATCAACAAATTCCAAGAGGTTAAGTGATTCAAGGTACAGCAACAAATCTCTACTCAGCACAAAAAAGCAAGGAGATGGATCCACTGTCAAATATACATCCAGATAACCATATAACCGTTTACAGCACGGAAACAGGCCATGTTGGCCCTTCAAGTCCGTACCGGTTCACTTGAACAACTCCACTAGCTCCTCCGCAAACTCCTGAGGAAGTAGAGGCTTTCTGCATGGTGCCATTGGTGTATTGGTTCCAGGAAAGATCTTCCGAGAGTAGTTTTTAATTTTTGTAGGAAACAAACGAAAAACACTCAAACAGAAAAATATTTTCCTTGATGCACATTTGCAAAATATTAAAAAGCTATCATCTTAATCAATAGATTTGTAGTCATATCGAGGTTCCTGCTGTGATTTCCTTTTTACACACTTGCCATCATCCAAGTCAGATTAGCAAGGAATTTGAAACTGTTGGGGTTTTAAATCCAATGTATTCAACATTCTGCAGTAAACCCCCCCCAGTATCCAGCACCTCTGGAGATTATATTTTCTAGTTGTTGTGTGGATTGGTGAACTATCCACTAGCGGGTGCAAATTTTAAACTTTCATTTTTCTCTATTTATTTTCTGCAGATTTTTTTTGCCGGTCGTTCAAGGCTGCCAGTTGCTTGACTTCTGGATAATGGTGATTTTATTGTATATTTAAGTCTACCAATGTAAGGAATAAGCTTTTTTTCTTCAAAGGACTCATTGAGCTTAGGAGTGCCTGTGTGGAGTTTGCATATTCTCCCTCTGACTCCTTGGGCTTCCTTTGGGTGCTCCAGTTTCCTCCCATATCCCAAGGACATGTTGAGCCGTTAGGATAATTGGCCAGTATAAGTTGGCAATAATGTATTGGGCACTGGCAAATTCTGGGGGAGTTCATGGGACTGCTTGCAGTTCTAGTGTCCTTCCTTGAGAAGGATGTACTGGCTTTGGAAGCGGTCCAGAGGAGGTTCACCAGGTTGATTCCAGAGATGAAGGGGATGGCCTAGGAGAGATTGAGGTGTCTTGGATTCTACTTTCTGGAAGTTAGAAGAATGAGAAAGAAAATTATGAAATGCATAGATAACAGAGGTAGGCAAGTTGTTTCTATTGGTGGAGAAGACTAGAACTAGGGGACATAGCCTCAAGATTCAGGGCAGTAGATTTAAAACTGAGGTGAGGAGGAACTGCTTTTCCCAGAGGGTGGTGAATCCATGAGATTCGCTGCTCACTGAAGCAGTGTAAGCTACATCAGTAAATATATTTAAAACAAAGCTGGATCGATTTTTACATTGTAAGAGAATCAAGGGATATGGGGAAAATGCAGGTGGGTGGTGATAAGCCTATCGTCAGATCAGCCATGATCTCATTGAATGATGGAGCAGGCTCGAAGGGCCCAGATGGGCCGACTCCTGCTCCTATTTCTTATGTTCTTTATGATGATTGTGGGCTGAATAAAATGGGATGACTGGAGGCTGAGACCAAATGAGTGGTTGATAATCAGCACAGATTTGGTGGTCTCAAGGACCCGTTTCCACACTGTACAACTCCACGGAGAAGCCCACCATTTGGCCATTCAGCCCAAGCAGTACATAGACTCACTCTGTGAAGCAACCTCCCATTTCCAGTTCAACTTCAAGTGACAGTTTTAATAAAGCAGCTTGCGCTGTGGCCATATGGACCAACTCCTTCTGTTCAGTGAGAACATTTTGGATTGACCCAGATGAAAGCCAACCTTAAAGGTGCAGATAGATCAGAGTGATTGAATTTGAAGTTCTTTTCTAAATAACTCTAACCTGGTGACCAAGAATCATCAAATAAATGATCTGTGGACGTCATCATTTTTTAATTCTACCTTGGGAACTGAAGAAAGCTGGAGATATAGTTAACTATTGCTCACAGCATACCCTTCAGACCACTGGGAGATGTTACAGGCTGCCAGCTTTCAAAAGCTGCTACCGACAGTCAGGTTTGCTGTTATTGTTGTAATCATTGAGAAGTCTAGGCAAAAGGCCAGAGACCATTGCGCAGGACACCAGCATGAGATGAGCTAAAATGGCCTGAAGCCCAAAATGTTTCAAAGGATTGCTCAGGCCAGCAATTTCCTCGGATTGCATCTCCAGTTAGAGGCTGCTTCTGTGCCAATTTAAAAAAAAGTACTTAAAAAAAATACTGGGATGCTTTATATATGGACCCAACCTCACTTTAAATCAAAATAGAACCACGACAGAATGAGACTATTCCACCTTTTTGTATAAAAATTCTCATGTCCAGTCACTCCACTGAAACAAAAGTGGCCCAATGGATTAAAAAAATGAATCAATTACTTTGCCCTGGTGTTGCCCATTGTACAAGCAGCAGATTTATGACCACATGCCAACTTGTGGGCTTTCCTCATTCAATGCTATTAAACCTTGAGTGACTTCATGGTAGACCATGTATTTTGCCGCTTTAAAGGGGATACTGACTGAAGCTGCTCCAAAAGGTAATATACATTGCACATATCACTATCTATGCCTTTAAAAGTGAAGAAATGTTTTATACAAATTTGGAACATTTATTTTAAAAATATTGTCAGTATTAATCAATTACAGCAACCAAGTTGCCTGCAATCATATTCTGCAACCAGGAGGTGGGATAAGTGAGCAGTTAACCTGTCTGATGAATATTGGTGAGGAGAGCAGTGAAACTCCCAAACTTTTCCTCAAGCCAATGTTATGGGGTCTCTCTATGCCAAGATGAATGGGCCAGTGGGACTTAGCTCATCAGTGAGATGGCTTATCTAGTTGCAGTCCCCATTTAATGTCAGTCTGGGATGAGTTTAAGCACACAGCTTTCTGGCTCAGAGCAGAACCAAAATGGCACCAATATCCACCTCCCAAAATTATTCTTCCTTCCTTAAAGATAGTTACCTCCCTGCAGCCATCAGGCTCCTGAATGAACCCTTGCTTTGTATAAATGTTATTTTTTTTCCCGATATACCTCGCCACTTTGTAATTGTGCACTTGCTCTTTTACCTTATATTGCTGCAGGTAATGTTAGAATTAACCTATTAAACTGCTCTCAGAAGAACAAAGTGAAGGGAGGAAAGTTTAGGGGAGACAGCAGCGATAAGTTATTTTACACAGTGTATTGTGGGTGCCTGGAATGCATTGCCAGGGGTGGTGGTGGAGGGTGGAACAATATGGGTATTTCAGAGTCTCTGAGACAGGCACATGGATGAAAGGAAAATAGAGGGTTATAAGGTAGGGAGTGTTTAGTTTTTTTGGTAGGTGTATATGGGTCAGCATAACATCATGGGCCGAAGGGCCTGTAATGTTCTATGTTCTAACAGTTCTAGGTACAAAGTGACAAATACATTTATACTTATTTTAAATTTAAGATTTTTCACGGAGTTACTTGGAGGTGGTTGGGAGTTATAAAAGTCCAGCATCCTGTCTGTCTCACCATTGAGTCAGCCTACCTCTCTGCAGCACCAAACAGTGCATACAATTGGTATCAGACTTGTAAATCCTGTCACCTGTCTCCAGGGATCACACCATGCTAGGTTTCTTTTATTTTTTTCACAGTACAGTGGATATCAATGGCACTTAATGCCCGTTGATAAATGTTGTTACAGTTGGTTGCATTGCCAGGCCTTAAAATCTGAAGATCCAGACAGATGGGTTTCCCAGAACTTGTACTTGCTTTACTTTATGAAAATGATGATACTGACAACTTTAATACCCTGAATAAAAGAGCCAGGAACCTTTGCAAGATCCAGACTCTCCTATTGGCACACTACAGCACAGTACAGGCCCTTTGGTCCTCAATGTGCTGCTGAGCCATATACTCCTTTTAAAAAAGTATTAAACCCACCCTACCCCATACCCTCTATTTTTTTTTCATCTATGTGCCTGTCTAAGAATCTCTTAACTGCCCCTAATGTTTCAGCCTCCACCTCCTGGCAAGGCATTTCAGGTACCCACAACACTCTGCATTAAAAAAAAAGTAACCCTGATGTCTCCCCTAACTTCCCTCTCTTAACTTTGTACATATGTCCTCTGATGTTTGCTATTCAAGAATAGGTGCTGGCTGTCCAGCCTATCTATGCCTCTCATAATCTTGTAGACCTCTATCAAGTCTCTTCTCATCCTTCTATGCTCCAAAGAGAAAAGTCCTAGTTCTACTAACCTTGCCTCATAAGACTTGTTTTCCAATCCAGGTAACATCCTGATAAATCTCCTCCGCACCCTCTCTATAGTTTCCACATCCATCCTGCAATGAGGTGACTAGAACTGAACACAATACTCTAAGTGCAGTCTTACCAGAGATTTGTAGAGTTGTAACATGACCTGAACTCAATCCCCCTATTAATGAATCCCAGCATCCCAGAGGCCTTCTTAACTATCCTATCAACCTGCATGGTGAGCTTGAGGGATGTATGGATTTGAACCCTGATTCCTCTGTTCATCCACACTCTTCAGTAATTGATAATCAACCCTGAACTCAGCCTTGGTTTGTCCTTCCAAAATGCATCACTTCACACTTATCTATCTGCCACCTTTTTGCCCAACTCTGCATCCTGTCTATATCCTCTGGTAACCTTCGACAACCTTCAGCTCCATCCACAACTCCTCCAACCTTCGTGTCATCCACAAACTTACTGACCCTTCATCCAGGTCATTTATAAAAGTCACAAAGAGCAGGGGTCACAGAACAGATTGTTGTACAGCACATTTTCCTCCCTGAAGAACCACTTTTTGGATTTTTAGAACAATCTGGTCAGTTCCTACCTTCTGTCAAATGTTTTTTTTTTAAACTTCCAGACTTGCTTCATTAGTTGAACTTAAATTCTCCAGATGCTACAGTGGGATTCACACTTTTAATCAATGGTCCAGTTGCTCGCTACTGGTTCAGTAACTACGTCACTATATGCTCTTAAGAAGAAACAATGAAAGGTTTGGTACATTTTACTTTGCTAAGGCTAAGTGTAAGTTGTTATTGGCATCCTTCTCCCTCTCTCTTTCTCCCTCTTTCTTTCATGCAAAGGTCCTTCATTGTCAAAAACTGGACCTTCAACCAAATGTATCAATATCCAAACACAGCGACCTTCTGAAACCTTCCTTCTACCTTGTCATAATGTGATCCTTCCTCATCTTGGGGGATTAATTTTGACCACTTCACTGTGAAATTTGGTTCAGTGCCTTGGAAAATCCTCAGTTGAATTGATGTCTTTAGAGAGTCCGGAGCCATCATACTGCAATTTCTCAAGCAATGTGGTTTAACAATCTACTCGCACCAAGGATACAGCTGATACCGTCTTAGCTTTGGACTCCAGTCATTCAAACTAGGCCCAAATAAAACTCAAAGACCATTCTTCCACAGAAAAAAAGGGCACTTATACCCCATCTTCCACTGTCTCAGAAAGGAAAAGCACTTTCCAGAATTAAAAGCACTGAAGGAAGGTGGGGCTACATGGCCTCTCAGTCCTATTCTGTATTCATTAATAGACTAACAAGACCATGACCAATGTAATCAAATGTCACTGGCAGCATGGTTTGGGGATGGGGTGGGGAGGAAGACAATTGAGGTAAATAGTTAACCTACAGTGAACTGGGATTCGCTGGTAGGGTGTGGTGCTGATGGCTGCCCCCCCCCCCCCCATCTGCTCACGTAATTCCCTGGTTTTCCGCCTAAACCCAGAACCCTTCTGAAGACGACTGTGAGACCCTACCAATTGTTCTAAGCTAATAAAAGCGTTTGTTCTCCCTCCAGTCATGAGAGCTTTTATTCATGCTACATACCCTTCATATTGGAGATTTGTAGGAAGTACTGTACTGTTTGTCAGTACCGGGATCGCTGCCTTTTGCATACAAATGATGTAGATATGGGTGGTAGAGCTAAAATGTTCTAAGTAAACTTGGAAATATGACAATGGGTAGGATAGCAATGGAATGAAAGAAGACATTAATAAACTGGTTGAAGTGGCTGAAAAAATGGCAAAATTTAACACAGAAAAGTGCATTATGATACCTCTTTGACATGAAGATTGAAGAAAAACAATACAGACTAAATGCCACATTCTCTGGGTGTGCAAGAACAGAAGAAGCTGTGTACACACACATACACACATTTATGGAGTGGTTGGTACGGTTCAAGGGATCCTGGGATTCATTAATGCAGACCCAGAGTTCAAAAGCAAGACATGTTAAGACCAACATGGCTGCCCACGGCTTCATGCACTGCCAAATCAAGGCAGGGCTGTCCACGGCCCCATGGCTGTCAAAAGAAGGCCACCCATAAATTGGAGGAGCAACACCTAATATTCCATCATGGCACTCTCCAAATGAATGGCATTAACATCGACTTCTCTGGTTTCTGCTAACCTACCCTTCATTCTTCCTCTCATCCCCATCCCTCTGTATTCTTTCTTCAAGCTCTCTACCCCCTTGTCTCTCCATTCACAGAGCAATCCCCCCCTCCCTTTGTTTGCTGGTGTGCCCTCCCTCCCTTATCCATAAACTACCTCTTGCCTGTGGGCCTGTGCTCCTTCCCCACCATTTTGCTCATACCTTGATGAAGGGCTCAAGCCCGAAATGTTGGTCATGTATCTTCATCTCTGCTAAGAAGGTAAAGTACACTGTTTGACCTGCTGAGTTCTCCAACTTTGTGTATTTACATATTAAGACAAACCTGTACAAAACACTGGTAGGCCACATATGGAATATCTTAGACATGACAATTCCAAGAGAAGTGAGAGTCTAAAAGGGAACCAGTGCCTTAAAGAGGAACCTGGATTGGCAGTGGGGAGAGAAATAGGAAGAAGAATGCAACTAATGGTATAGTTCTACAAGGAGCCAGGACTGCTTGCTTGGCCAAATGGTCCTCCTTTTTCAATGCAGATTATGGCAAATCCTTTATCACAAAATAATGTCTTTGATGAATTCCCATATATTCATTAATCCATTTGTGCAAAGTCCGCCCCCAAAAAACGATCTCAGCTCAGATCCACTCATTACCAAGCACCCATAGTCTTCTATCATAAAAATTGCAAACATTTGTATGCTTCTGAATAAACAAATCCCCAAACTCAGATCTAAATGGTCCACATCTTGGGACAGCCAACACAATCCTTGCCTGTTATATAATTAATTTAAGCTTGCAATAAGTATGCTAATCAGTCCTGTGAGTTAAATGTATGATCTTTGTATCCTGTGCACTGAGAATCACCACTGTGTAAAAGAGGACAATTCATTTCTGTGAGCCAAATGTCTATCCTTATCTGCTATATGCTGTGAGCACATACTGAGGCAACAGTGGGCAATTCAATCGTGCCAAGTACCATTGAATTTTAATGTGTTGGTGGTCCCTATCTTACCCCACGTGAACTCTGCAAACTGTGTTGTACAGTTAGAAGCGTTGATATTGCAGAGCAAGGAAAGCCATTGCTGAGTTGCCTGGCAACTCAGTTACACATAAATATGGAAGCATTGTGTCTCACCCATATAATTAATGCTTGTACAAATGGCACCACACATCCTGTATAAACAGTCCAACTCCCCTTTACAAAACATTCCCATTCTCTACAGATAGTGCACATGTCCTGTATAAACAGCAAAGCTCTCTTCCAGAAACATTGGCAACATCAACGGCCTTCTGTGTAAATACAGGTGCCTGGAAATTCATCGTGGCCAGCAGCATTAAATGCACTTCATATAAGTAAGTTGGAGGCAGCTGAAGTTTGGAGGCAGTGAACTGATGAGATTCCACAAAGCATTTAGCACCGCTGACCTAGGAAGGACTTCAAAGCAAGGACACCATGTTGGTTCCCTGTGCATCTTAACAGAACCATAAGAATGGCAGAGAGAATCACTGGAGACTCCCATCAACATTATCTTCCAGGATCATTGTCTGAAGAGGGCGCGCAAAATCATTAAGAACCCCTTCCACCCTGCACACAGCATCTTTCAACTGTCCGTGTTGGGGAAGAGATACAAGAGTAGCAGAACCGGCAGCTCCAGGCTAAGTAACAGCTTCTTCCCATGGAGAGTGAGAATGCTGAACAACCAAAAAAATGGCTCACACTAACCATCTGAAACTCTCATATATAGGAAACAACACCAATCTATTTATTTATTTATTTTATTGTGTGCGCATTTATCTATTTATTTATTTATTTATCTATATGAAATACTTGTCCTGCATACATGTTGTTTGCGTTGTGTCTGGTTGTGTTTTGCACCGAGGACAGGAGAACTCTGTTTCATTGGGTTGTACTTGTGCAATCAGATAACAATAATCTTGGCTTTAAGACCCTGGGAAGCTTCTTTCTAATGCTATGTGCTTGTTTTCTCCCATTCACATGGGTTCTTGCATTCAGGAGATGCTTCTTTTCATTGCAACATCGCCGTTTGGGCCTTCTTACCTCAACTACACAAAAACTATAAGACCAAACTCAAGCAGACCTCGGGTGTTGACGCATTCAGCCCAGCGATGACGTTGAGCCAGCCATGATGTCAACCCAGCGATGATGTCAGCCCAACTGCCTGTACAAATGCACTAGCAGCCATTACCATCACTGGCCCAATTGAGGAGCAACCATTGGATGGAGCCAATCTCCACGCTGACGTGGGTAGGTGGGCTGAGAGGCTGTCGAGGTTGGGTGTCAGAGAACTGACATGGTTGTCCCAGTTAAGAATTAGTCTCTTCAAAGCTATGAAACAAAGGGCAATGGAGGAACTATAACACTGAGGCTGCTAGGGAACACAAGTTGGGGTTAGCAATGAGGCCTCTTATAGTTTATCATCTTTCAGACTAGAAATAGAACTTTCAGCCCACTAAGTCTGTAGTGTGCATCAACCGCTCATTTACACTAGACCTAGATTACTTCCATTTTTAATCCCCCCATATTCTCATCAACCATTCTTAGAATCTATCAGTCACCCACACGCAAAGTGACCAATTAAATCACCATCTTTGAGATGTCAGAGGGAAACCCATGAGGTTGGAGGGAGTTAAGCAGGGAAGTCTGCAGATGCTGTGATTGTAGTCATTGGGAGAACGTGCAAATATTCCTGCAGAGACCACCCAGATCAGGACTGAGCCTGTGTCTCTGCTACCCTAAGGCAGGACTCCACTAGCTGATAGAGGTACAACAGGAATTGTGGTTTTGCAAGAAACGTAGAAAAGACAAGGAAAAATAGTTGGGAAAACTAGAATAAAGATCAAGTCTTCAATACTCACATGAGGTAGAGCTGAACTACAATATAGAGCTTTCAATTATTTGAATGGTATTAAGTTATCGAACAGGATTATTTTGTGATTTCTTCTGTTACTTGGGTATTTTCCAAAACGTCTGAGCTGCACAGATTAGATTTTTCTTTTGTTAAATACAACCCGTTTTGAGTTACAATGGAAGTAAGCAGTGAGATTCAGTTTCTGCTAATGGGAAGCATTAAGCTTGGCATGGAGCTGCTGTCGAGAGCTTGTTCAGCCAGTCCTGGGGTGAGCTGGAAAGTTGGGAAACCGTCCAACACTAAAATATCCTTCTAGTTATTGAGCAAGAAATTGAATATCCTGAGTGGGAGGAGGGGAGGTTTTGAAATCTTAACCCTATGCTGAGGTGATACAGCAGAGAGACAATGCGTGCTGGAGAATCTAAACGAAAGGAACAGGGAATAATCTATCAGGACAATTTGGCTGAGGTTGGAGTTCCGTGTTGTGTTCCATTCACAAGGCTCATGAAAGAAGAACCAAAGCTATTGGTAAGAAGAGGTCAGAAAAAGGGGGCATTGAAAGAGAGAGAATAAAGAGTAGAATAAAGATTAAGAGAGAAAGCAGAGAAGTTTGTGAGGAGGAAAGAGAAGGTGAATTTAAGAATAGAAGGGGTCAGGGTCAGATAGCTGGTGAACAGCCTAAGATACAGGGAAACAACACAGGAAGGAAAAAGAAAGTTGCAAATAACACTGGACAACAATTTTTTTAATAGGTTTTCTTCCTGAAAAAAAAAATAGAATTATGATAGACAACTTCAAACTGAACACAAAGATAATTTCAAATTTGTTGTATAATGTAGGAAGTTGGAGAAACATCAACTTTTATTGAAATCAACATGTTTAATCGCATAATGACGCTGACACATTGCATTAGTTCAACTGACCTAAAAATGTTTTATCACTGATTTTCAGGATCTGATGCCTCTCACGTCAGTGTCCAACAAAAGACGGCCAGCATTGATGGATTCTGGTCAACCTGGTACCGCTTTTCCATGGTCGCAATATCCTGATGCAGCCTTTCACCATGTTCGTCAGTGACTGCACCAGGATCAGCAGGGAAGATGTCCCAGTGCGAATGCAGAAAATTAATTTTCAACGACACGCTGCACTTCATGGTTTTGTAAGCTTGAGGTACGTTAAAATACGACAGGAAATCACAGCAGCCCAAAATCCATAAAATACACCCAACAGTGTCCAGGAAGCAAAATCCTTGCTGTCCAGTGATACCGATTTGTTGCAATGGTTGGGAACAAAGATAGGAGTAAAACTATTCTTTTTATTTATCACCATAATAGAAATGGACAAGTGTCCAGTGTAATCATTCCAATGCAGTCCCTCATTAGACTTTTTTTTTAAATCTGAGTTGGGCACTGGGCTTTTGCTCTGGGTCTGTAGGTGGTGACCAATGGAAGCAAATGGAGGAACCGCATTTTTCCGGTGGTTAGATCACAAGGTACTGCACAGCTTCTGCCCTCACATTGCACACCTAATGCATGGGCCTTTAAGTTCTCACAGTCATCTTGAAGGCTTGAACCCTATTTTCAGTGGTTTTCTCATGAAGATCATATTTCCTGATGTAGAGAGCTGGACAAAACCCGATCCACTGCTAGAGATGCCAAGTAAGTAAAAGCACCCCATCTAGCGAGGGCAAATCCCTGATTTTCTCTTGCTGGACACAGGGTGCTTTTACTTAACTTGCCTCGTGTTTCTAGGTTGGGAGGTATTAGCAGAAACAAAACTAATCCACACTAACACTGTTCCAGGGGTTAAAGCGGTTCATAAAGAAAATCTAAAAAGAAATGAACAGCTTTCGGTTCCATGGAGACTGTAGAATCTCAAGCATAAAACAAATTGCTAGAAGAACTCAGCTGGTCAGGCAGCATTCATGGAGGGAAATGTCCAGTCAATATGGAGCAGGATTTCGACCAACTGTCCATTTCCCTCCATGGATACTGCCTGACCCATCGAGTTCCTTCAGCAGTTTGTATTTTTGTTCCAACTTTCTGTTCCAATTGGCTTTCTTCTGTGGAGTCATTGGCAGGTGTAATGGAGGTTTGGAGAGCAAGCAAAATCCTGTGTGTGCCTACTCCTCTTGTGATGTTCACATCCTACCCCAGGACAGGACAGGTAGCAAAGGCAAAACTGTCCCCAGTTCTTGTCAGCAGCGAGATACACCACAATGGAAAGTCTCCTGAGATGAAAATTCTTCTTTGTATAATTCTTTGCTTAGCTGGTTTTCAAACCTTGTGATCACAAGGCAAAAATTTTCCTTGAGAAAGCCCATTAAATTCTGACAGTTCAGAGACAGCTCAAGTCTCACGTTGATGGGAATGTGAAGCTCCGTCTGTTGCTTCAATCGTGCGTGCCTACACACAAGGAACAGGAACCACAGCCTCCTGGGAAATCTCTCCACTCCCCCTTCCCCGGAATGTGTCATTTAAAACATTCTTTTGAATTCAGCTTTCAAACTCTGGTTTTCATTAGGGCTGAACCAGAAAAACTCAACTGGAAATCTTGAGATCGGGGTCGAGGTAGAAGCTGGGGGTTCTTACTGTTCCAGGGTTCAGAACCAGGCCTCAAAAGCAAGGCTTCACAACCCATAATCCAAGGCAGCAACTCACTCTCACCTCTCCACAAAGATCAAGGATAGGCAATAAATACTGGCCTTGTCAATGATGCCTGCATTTCAAAGATCAAATTTATTGATTTATATGTCAGAGTACATACATAGCACTATATACAACCCTGATATTCTTTTTCCTACAGGCCAGGCAGAACTTTACACAAAAAATGTAAACAAGAGGTGGAAACAAAATGACTATGCATAGAGAAAAAAAAATCAATAATTAATAATGTGCAAGGTAAGAGCCCATAAAATGAGTATTTAATTGAGTTTGTTGTTAAGGAGTCTGATGGTGGAGGGGAGACAACTGTTCCTGAACCTGTTGGTGTGAGTCTTGTGACACCTATACCTTTTTCCTGAGGGCAACAGTGAGAACTGAGCATGTCCTGGTTGGTGTGGATCCTTGATGTTTGCTGCTGCCGCCAATGGCAGCATTCCATGTAGGTTTTCTCAATGGTGGGAAAGGTTTTGCCTGAGCTGTGCCCATTATATTTTGCAGGGTTTCTGCTGAGAGGTATTCGTGTCCCGATACCAGACCATGATGCAGCCAGTCAGCCCACTTTCCCCACTGAATAAAAATAACTCTATAAACTGCTAATATTGAAACAATGGCCCTCTATCACTGGCTATTTCCATAGTGATTAGATTGACCACATTGTTATACATGGTCACCTTTATTTTATAAACTGCTGTGGCCCACTTGTCCAGCCATTAAGCAAGAAAAGGCAGAGCTGCTCTAATCCAGGGTCATGTGCTGCCATTCCCCTCTCAATGACAACAGCTTTGGGTCCTTGCCGATGCTCTGTGGATTCTTTAGGTTTGGCGAAGAGATCCTTATCTGGGTACCATAGGCTAATCCAGGCGAGTGTCTCAATTATGTTAGAAAGAAAGAGGAGCAAGAGTAAGCCATCCGGCCCGTGGCCTGCTCCTGCTCCTATCTCTTTCTAACCCAAATGAGACACTGCCCTGGATTGGCCTGAGGTACCTGGATAAAAGGAGCTCATCACCAAACCCAAAGAGTCTGCCAAGCTGTTGCTACCCCTCCACCTCCCTCGAAACCCAAACTCAGTACAAGAACATTCCCAAGAAGCAGCAACTGCGAAGAAATAATCCACAGAGGAAAAATAGTAGGGGATTCTCTTGAAAAATGCCCAGGGGGTAACCGTGGCACGTGGAACCGAGAGGCAGGCCTGTTGTGCTTCTTCCCTTTCCTCAATTACCTCCACTCCTGGACAAAAAGGGACTGAATATTCCTGAGGCAGCCCCCATTTTTCCTCTTTGCTCACGCACTATGCGCTGCCCATAGTGGGAACCCAAAGCACTGGCAATTTATGCAGATTTGAATAAAAAAAACATTAAGGAGTCATGAGCATTGAGAAGGCAAAGCTGTCATTTGAAGATCATTCTTGAGAGCAATGCACCATGTGATTCAATAAACACTTTACTACGATACAGATGGGTGTCATTAGTCAGTGTGTAGTACGGGCTTGAAGCACACATTTTCACATATAATTCCTTTCAATAATCACTCACTGAAATGTGACCATGAACAACTGATTAAATCTATCAGCAGTAAAAAAAACAAATTTTGTCATGAAATTTGCCTTTCAAATTCACCTTCTCAGCAGGGACACACACATTCTTTTCTTTGTGGAACATTGCCCCTTTCCACTGGCTGAAACTGGCTTCAAACCCAAATTAACACAATGGTTCTCAACCTTTTTTGGTCTGGGGCCCACCCAGCTTCCAGCCTCACATGCCATGGCCCTCTAGTGGCAATGATAGAGCAATATTTTCAAATCAAAGGTAACTCTGTAAGAAACACATTTTTATCTTATTTAAAGCATTTTATTCAACATATTTTAAAGACCATATGACCACCAGAGGGCCATGGTTCTAGGACATAGAACCTAGATTATAATTTCAGCCACATCCAGAGTTCTAATCATGTAAAGACAGTCATTCCAATAAATACAGTTGGGAATTGAGAAGAAATTTCTTTACCAAGAGAGAGGGGGTTATGTGAATACTCACTGCCATTGGTTGGTTGAGCTGAATAGAAAAGACATAGTGAATAGGAGGCTGCACAAGTATGTGATGGACAAAGGAATAGAAGGCTACACTGACAGATTTAGAAAGACCCAGCATGGACTGCTTGGATGAAATGGACCATTTCTGTGCTTTATATCCTATGTAATCCTCCACATCAGTCCAGCCTCAATGTAATTACTGAGCTTTCAATCACTCATAGTAATATCTCCTTGTGTGGCTATGAAGTACCTGGGGAGATTTTGCTCCATGAATGTTACTAGCTAAACACTAACTGTTGTCGTAAAATATGAGATGGTTAATTCATAATGACTCGGAGGAATAAAGCAAGACAAGGTAGTCGCACCAGAATAATAATCGCAGTTCAGCTGAAGGGTATCTTAGGATCTTCCCTCAGTTACTGGGGATGGAGAATAAATGGAATCACATCCATATCCCAAGAATGAATGAAGGAAATAACACAATGATCTGATCAGAGGCTTGGATTTGACTGCTGTCAAGAGCAGGCTAAAGAAATCATTCCAGGAATCGGGAATTTTTCCCTTTGAAAAGAAGAAATTTTCAAGTGAAAAATGAAAAAAAGGTACAATAGTAATGGCTAAATAAACTACTCAGGAGAAAAGGGCAGCTCACTGGGCTGATTAAAGTAAAAGCACAATGGTGGAGAAACTCAGCAGTTCAAACAGTTGTTACGAGTCCAGAGGACTCCAAAACCCAGCAGCAATAGAAATTCACCAAGTCAAGGTTACTTAAACAAAGGTTGGTTTTAATTTTCTTTAAACATAATAACAGGATCAAGCTTAAACTTATTACTATTAACTTAACCCCCCTTCTAATTCTAAGTGCACATGTATATAATGTGTATATGTTCAGGAAAGTTCTCTGTTTCACTGTCCAATCATTCACTTTCGGTATCAGATAATTCTCATACTGTGCACAGAATTCAACATTTATAATTTCCACCAGGCTCTGGTGCTTAAAGTTAAATGGTTACCACTCAGGAAGATTCTTGTTGGTTTCAGAGAGATATTTGTTGCTCGTTGGACACACATTCTTTTCTTTGTGGAACATTTCCCCTTTCCACGTTTGTATTGAAACTGGCTTTAGACCCAAATTAACACAATGGTTCTCAACCTTTTTTGGTCTGAGGCCCACCCAGCTTCCAGCCTCACATGCCATGGCCCACTAGTGGCAATGATTGAGCAATATTTTCAAATCAAAGGCAACTCTGTAAGAAACACATTTTTATCTAATTTAAAGCATTTTATTCAACATATTTTAAAGACCAATCAGTCACTTCAGTGTCTTTCCAAAGAAACTTGCCCCATCATGGGTTTTCCAAATGATGACCTCTTCTTCCAGGTCACCACAGAGTTCACCTTGTTTCCCTTATTTCAGGAGAAACACTCTAGCCAGTCATTTCCTCTTATAAGGACCACAAAGGTTTTGAACAGGCTGAACTCAGAACTCACAACCCATCTTCAAAATGGAGTTTTCAACAAGCCTGCCAGTTTGCCATTTTGCAGCCTCAACTACTACTGTAGAACTGACTTCTCTCTCTCTCTCTCTCTCTCTCTCTCTCTCTCTCCCAAAAAATAAACCATCTGTCTGTTTTTCCTCTCTCTCTCTGTTTGTAAAAACCATACAACTTCTTACAGGGGTCCAACCCAATCTTTGAAAGATCTTATCAGTATCTCTGAGCCTGGACTTTATTGCCCATACACAATAGATCAGCATCTTCATTACTTCTGCAAAGTTAACTAGAGCCTCACACTGCGTTTCAGCAAAGCTCTTGCATTTTAAATGAGATGTCTTCCCCACCATGACTACCAGCCCCCCCACATCTCCATCGGGCACACAAAACTCAAAACGGTCAACCAGTTTACCTATCTCGGCTGCACCATTTCATCAGATGCAAGGATCGACAACGAGATAGATAACAGACTCGCCAAGGCAAATAGCGCCTTTGGAAGACTACACAAAAGAGTCTGGAAAAACAACCAACTGAAAAACCTCACAAAGATAAGCGTATACAGAGCCGTTGTCATACCCACACTCCTGTTCGGCTCCGAATCATGGGTCCTCTACCGGCATCACCTACGGCTCCTAGAACGCTTCCACCAGCGTTGTCTCCGCTCCATCCTCAACATTCATTGGAGCGACTTCATCCCTAACATCGAAGTACTCGAGATGGCAGAGGCCAACAGCATCGAGTCCACGCTGCTGAAGATCCAGCTGCGCTGGGTGGGTCACGTCTCCAGAATGGAGGACCATCGCCTTCCCAAGATCGTGTTATATGGCGAGCTCTCCACTGGCCACCGTGACAGAGGTGCACCAAAGAAGAGGTACAAGGACTGCCTAAAGAAATCTTTTGGTGCCTGCCACATTGACCACTGCCAGTGGGCTGATATCGCCTCAAACTGTACATCTTGGCGCCTCACAGTTCGGCGGGCAGCAACCTCCTTTGAAGAAGACCGCAGAGCCCACCTCACTGACAAAAGACAAAGGAGGAAAAACCCAACACCCAACCCCAACCAACCAATTTTCCGCTGCAACCGTGTCTGCCTGTCCCGCATCGGACTTGTCAGCCACAAACGAGCCTGCAGCTGACATGGACATTTACCCCCTCCATAAAAGTGGGTCCTTCAGGTGAGCTTCAAATCAGTTCCCCTCTTAACTGGGCATTGTATGACCTCCTGCATCATCATCTTGGTGCCCAGCCTGATAGTCCTGCCTCAACAACACCACAAAGCACTTTTGACCATCATTTCACTGCTAACTAACTGCCAAGCTTTCTGCATTGCAATGGGCCAAAACTTCCAAGCAGAAAAGTGTGAGACTCTTTTAGGACTTGGTGAATGTGTAATGTGTGAGTGTGCCTTCCTTTCACCTGATGAAAGGGGCCCAGAGATGAGTAAGAGATCCATGGTTGAGGAAGAGGCAATCCGAGAAAGTTTCAAGGAGAGAGTTAAAGGTATTACATGCCTGCTGGGGCCGACGTGAGTCACCACTGTCTGGGCAGGGAAACGAGCTAGTCCTAGTGGGGTTTTAATAAAACAATGCTGCTTACTGTAGTTTCAATAAAATGCCAAAAATCAATAAGGTATTAATGTAACACTCAGATATTGAATAGCTGCACATGCATTATGTGTCACAATTGTCTGAATTGTTTTATTATGACTGATCAGAGAAGCTTTGTAAGCTTTTATGTTACATTTTACTCAATAATGAGTGAGTACAAAATTATTCAAAGGCCATTCACTCTCCTCGAAAAATGCCAAAGCTTAAAACTGCAGTCCCCCTTTATACCAAGCATGCAAGGCTGTCCGAAAGCAGCCTTACTCCTGGTCTGACACCAGGCAGCTAATCAGTCCTGCAAGACTATTGACAGCTAGCAGTTTGCACCTTCCATTTCATCCATACTCCATTCCACCCCCACCATCTTCATGAAATCACAAAGAAAACTTTGTGGAGAAAGCACATCACCTCAGGACTTTACGAAGGTTTGGAATGACATCAGACACCCTGGCAAATTTCTACAGGTCTGTGGTGGAAAGTGTTCTGACTGGCTCCATCACGGTCTGGTATGGGGGACACTAATAGCCATGAGCATACAGCCCTGCAAAAGTTAGTGGCAATAGCCAAGGTCATCACAGGCAAAACCCTCCCCACTATCGAGAACATCTTCAGGGAACGCTGCCGTCAGAGAGAAACCATCATCAAGGACCCACACCACCCAGCACATACTCTGCTCTTGCTGTTACTGACAGGGAAGAGATGTAGGTGCAACAAAAACTCGCATCACCAGATTCAGGAACAGCTGCTACCCCTCCACCATCAGACCCCTGAAACACAATCTCAATCAGGGACTCATTTAAGGACTTACTTTTGTACTTTATTTTTTTTCTCTCTCTCTTTCTGTATTGAACAGTCAGTTTGTTTACATTTCTTTATTTGTCTACATAAAAATGTACACTGAGTACATGTTTTTTTGCATTACCAATAAGCAGTAATTCTGCCACGTCCACAGGGTTGTATGTGATGTCATGAATGTACTCTGACAATTAATCTGAATAAGAAATAAATCTGAAATCTGAAGTTCCTAATTCACAAGAAGCAATACTACTGGGATAGAAGCATCCATTCTTCAACTGGGCCATTCATTGTATTAGGACCTGGAGCAGCATTGGCTGTTGGTGATGGTGAATGCAAGGGGATTAGAGGGGTGAAAAGAAAAAGGGCGAGAGACAAAGGAAGTGGAGGAGGTGAGGAGGTCAGTGGATGAAGGAAAGGAAGAAGGAGAACTAGATGGATGGGAGGAGAAATAAGGAGAAAGGACAGGAGAATGAAGAGAGGAGAGGAGATGAGAAGAGGAAAGAAGAGTGGGAGGATAGGCTCAAGATTTGATCACTGAGAGTTGGCATGCTTTTGATCCTTACGACTTGGGTGCAAGCAAGTCATCCTTAACCCCGAGGAACTACAAACTGCCAAGCTAGATAACAGATTGAATAAGGTACTAAAACTGGCTCTGGGTTGGGGTATTCTAAGGCCCATATGAATGAAGGTTTCTCCTTTTATTAATCCTCCTTGAAGGTTGGAGGGGTAAAGGATGGTGCATAATTTCCATCTTTCATGAACTGCCTCTTCTCTCAAACTCCTTGACAGTCAGGTTGCTTCACACCCAGCTCGATTTCAGCAATCCTGGAAATTTTATAGGGGAAAAAAACAATCTGATGGAGGGATTCAGTGGGCTGTGCAGCATCAGTAGAAGGAGGAAAAGAACAGTCAATATTTCGGGTTGTAACTCTTCAAGATTTGAAACATTTACCATTTTCTTTCCTCCACTGAGGCTGAGTTCCTCCAGCAGATTGTGTGGATTTTTTTTTTCACTCCGTTATCTGCAGTCGCTTGTGTCTCCACTCTCCTGGAGATTTAGCGGCAAGTGGGAGGCTGAGAGGGGATTCCTTTCCCCTTACACACCTGCAACACAATCCAGCCTTCATTTAGGCAAAATGGGGTCTGCAATTTATGGATGTATCTGGGATACAGATGACTAAGAGGAAGTCCAAACAAAGTAATGGGAGGAGCTTTTAAATATGCAATGCCAAAATAATTCATTTTAGTTTGCTTAAAGACAATATACCAAGCTGACCTGAGTGATTAGAGAATAATACACTCTTAAGTTGTTCAAGCTGAATGAACAATGAACAGATTCACAGCAATTAACGATACAGTACTGACTCTAGAACTGGGCACTTAAGTAAGAATTACCCTTATCACACATTTATCAGAATAGATTTCATTGGGGTGGAAATGAGAAAATACACACTTTACAAAAGGTGCCATCTAAACTGGCTGTTTATTTGTTTGACCACAATAAAAATGCTCCTGTGAGCCTGGCATTACCGATTTTTAAAATTAACTTTTCAGGAAAGGTTGGCATTTCTAGTCCATCCCTAACTTCCCCTGAATTGCTAGTCACAAGCTGAGGCTTGGGTAGTGTGAATCAAGTGCCTCTAGCCTCTTAAATCTCCATTAGAAGACAATACTTCTTTACCCAGTTAACCTTCAGAAATACATTAGCCTTATTTCCTGAGCCTAGATCAAGTGGGGAATTTGCCTACAGGGGGAGAGCCACATGAGGCATATACAAAGTACACCTCAAGATTTCTCCATTGCCTTGGTTTGTAAACACCATATTAATAGAACAATAGTATTACAGCACGAGCAACCCGGATTCGAACCCAGCGCTGTTTGCACATTCTCCTGTGTCTATGTGGGATTCCTCTGATAACACCGGTTTCCTCCCACTCTTCAAAATGTATGGGGTTTGTAGGTTAATTAGTGTAACTGGGCAGCACAGGCTCAAGGGCCAGAAAGGCCTATTACTATGTTGTATCTTTAAAATTTAAAAAGAAATAAAATTTAATGGTTAGTCTATGTCCAGCATCTGGTCAACAGAGAGAGAAATCAATCTTACTCAGATATCACTCCATTAATTGTGTAAATGTCCAATGGGCCATCAAAAGCAATGATCTTGATTATATGTGATGTAGCTACCTTCACATCTATCCTTAGAATATTTCTGTAAGGGTGTATAAGAACAAAATCAGCGAGCCCTGATGTTCGAGATTTTCATGTTTTCTGTTCCCCATGGATTGATATAAGGTTACCAGGATGACAGAATTTGAGGGACAACTTATTTTACATTTCATCATTTAAGTAATAAAATCCTCATCACAGGACTATTATCAGACAATAATTTAACCCAGAGTCAAATAGTGAGATGTCCTAGACATGAATTTTAAGGAGTATCCATGAGCAGGTCCAAAGTTGGAGTTTCAGGTATCATGGTCTTGAAAAATGAAGGCATAACAATGAACAACAGGACAATTAAAACTGGGGACATAACGATGGATTATAGATTTTAATAAACCGATCAGCGCTCCACTGAAAAAGAAGTGGCTGCCTAACTGAGCCATTGAAGTTCGGTCGTCTGAGATGGAGGCACTGTAGAGATGAACTCTGGCACCAAGGAGTGGAGGCAGATTGAAGGGCACTATCTCGGAACAGATAAAGTCAGTGAAAGTATCACTAGGAAACATGACAGGCCTGAGAGTGCAAGCTGTTCTCGGAACAGTGATTCGCTAGTGTTCTGATTATTGGAGAAACTATTTCCATTCGAAGGGGTGAAAACACAATGGTGGAGAAATTCAGCAGGTCAAACAGGAGGCAATAGGTGGATAAGGGAGGGAGGACACACCAGCAAGTGGGAGGAGGGGGGGGGGGGATGGCTCTGTGAATAGAGAGGAAAGGGGGTGGAGAGCTGGAGGAAAGAAGGCAAAGGGAAAGGGAGGGAGTAAAGGCAAAGGGAAAGGGAGGGAGTAGACGAGCAGAAACTGGAGGTCAATGATAATGCCATCAGTTTAATTATTAGTTATGAAAGTGGCATTAACATAAAATTCTCCAGTTTCTGCTCGTCTACTCCCTTCCCTTTCCCTTTACCTTCTTTCCTCCAGCTCTCCACCTCCTTTCCTCTCTATTCAGAGAGCCATACCCCTCCTCCCACTTGCTGATGTGCCCTCCCTCCCTTATCCACCTATTACCTCCTGCCATTGGGACCGTGCTCCTCCACCTACCTCTCCCCATTAACATCTTGTTCAGGCGCCTGCTGACAATTTTCCATACCTTATGAAGGGTTCTATCCTGAACCATTGCTTATGTATCTTTATCTTTGCTATATAAAGGACACCGTCTGACCTGCTGAGTTTCTCCAGCATTGTGTTTTTACTTCAACCACGGTGTCCACAGGCGTTCGTGTTTCACTTCCATTCCATTGGGAGTCTATGATGAGCGAGCATTGTCAAAACAAAACTCAACTTGGACCTTGCAGCAATAAAGTTCAGATAAACTTCTACACATTAAACATTATAAAAATCTTCAACTCTCTTCAACTACGTCAATTGACACTTTAAATGTGAATTAGTTGATTTTTATTAATCTTGTATATTAATTGGGAAAGATTATGGCATTCACTAATTATCGAAGGCAGAATGGGCTTGGGAGTTAAATAACACTGGACTACGAATATTTTGATTCCTGAACATATTTTGGTGTATTTTATGGATTTTGGGCTGCTGGTCACAAAAATCATCTTAAAATTTTCCTATCACTTACCGTTCTTCAGGCAATAGTATAGTGAGTGTACTTAATAATAGCATTTATTGTCTTCAGGAAGATTCAATGCAACAGAAATGTCGTGTCAACGTCGCAACAGCTGCAATAAATTCTGTTATATTTGTGGGAAGCATATGCTTAAAACTAATTTCAATAAAAGTTAATTTAATGTTTTTCCAACTTCCTACATGAAACAACAAATCTGAAATTATCTTTGTGTTCAGCTTGAAGCTGTTTATTATAATCCCTTTATTGCAGGAAGCAAACCTTTAAAAAAAATTTGTGGTCCAGTGTAATCTGTTCTTACGTCATTTATGTAGAGTTCAACTCACGTTTGCTGGGCTGGGTAAGCAGCTGGCATACTTCAATTGGATTGGGCAGTCCTAGAGAGGAAGGATGGGTGGTCATCCATATTCTCCCCTCCTGAATGCTAATTGCTGTTTCCACTGAGGAAAATGTTCCTGAGCAAATGTCAGGTCCTGTCCTGCCCTCCATAGGGAGACAGGTCTCAGTCTCTTTTAATTGGAGTACATGAGCCACCCCATCGAGATGCCAATGGAAATGCAATGGGGAACAAATCAATGGAAAGGAACATGGAATTGATGGGCTGAATAGCTCTTTCCATGACATAATAAATCTATGAGCCTATAAGAAAAGATCACTACCCAAGGTGATGTGCCTTTGCTCTGTTAACATCCTTCTGGAGATGCAGGTTGTTGTCGAAATAGTTAATTGTCACAGTTTGCAGTGAGACTGAGCCTGCCATATCAGTGGTGAACCCAGGTCTTCTCACAACACTAGCCAAGGAAGGGAAACTTTTAGACAAATCAATTAGACCGAGACTTGCCTGTATCATATTCTGTCCTGAGACTTGACAGCTATTCCCAGACTTGGGCAGGCAGCCATGTAGCAATCAGGGCAAGTGTCTTCCTCTCACACCAACAATCTTTCCATAGAATAAAATCCCTTTAATTACTTTCTTCAACAATTAAAAGTTTAAGTCACATCGTGAAACAATTTACCTTAAACATTCTGAAATATTATCAAACAAAAATTAACAGTCACATATTGAAACATTCTGGGAAAGGGCCAAATCTTGATTATCGATGTAGTTTTAAGTAGGAAATACACATATTCTTGTATGCAATTAAAAGAGGCCATTTGGCCCATCATACCCATGACGGCTCTCAGAGCAAACCATTCAGTTCCATTCCCTCCCACCCATTTATTTCAAAGTAGCCTATTTTTTCATATTGTCCCCTAAATCTGTCACCCAGCTGCAGGAGGGAGCCAATTAACTTATTAGTACATCTTTGGGATGTCAGGTGAAACTGGAGTACCCTGGGGAAATACATAAAGTTTGGGGAGAAAGTGTAAACTGCACATGTATAGTACCTGAAATTAGGATCAAACCTGAGTCACTAGTGCTGTGAGGTAGTTGCAGTAGCTGAAGGAGGAGATGTGAGGTGATGAGGATGAGGGAGGACATAGAGATGCTCAAGAGGCTAACATCAGAGCAATGCAGATATATCAGAGCCTTTAGGGTAATGAAGATTACAAAGGGAGGAAGGGGCAAGACCATGGGAGTTCTGAAAACAAGGAGGAAAATTTTAAATCAAAATGATGCCTAAACTGGAACCAATACAAAATTAAAATCAACAAGAACTTTGGTTCAAAGTAAAAAGACAGAAATGCTGGAGATAAGGATATACAGTAAAAACCCTTGTACATGGCACCTATGGGATTGGTAAATGCCAAGTTAGTATATATTCCGGTTGCTTGAGACTTGCTCTTAAAATGCCTAACTAATACACCTGCATTAAGAATAAACAGTTTAAAAGGCAAAATACAAAAATACTAAACTGTACTTACACTAAACAAACTTTACTTGCATGAATATATAAACCTTAAAACATTTTACTTTATTTTCAGTCGAATTTTAAGAACAATGACATTATAGATAATTAACCCCCCCCCACTTCAAGTTTATAGATAAAGTTTTTAGCTGAGGTGACTCTTAATGAGCAGGGATAAGGAGACACTTTAAGAGCTCTTCATCCTGGGCAATGGCATTTTATTCAAACAGCTGATATGAGCAAAGTATGACCAAGGCCCTCCTCTGGCTAAATAGGTTTATGTGTTAATTCTTAGAACATTTCTTTATTTGTATACATGTGTACAATGAGTACAGTTTTTCTCTGCACTGCAAATAAGTGGTAATTCTGCCTTGCTCAGGGTTGTTTGTGATGTCATGTATGTACTCTGACAATAAATCAGAAATTTGAATTTACAATTTTAAACTTACACATTGTTTGCCTATCATTTTCTTAATTATTTATTTTTGATATTTATTGTCCTTGATTTTTTTTTGCCAGTTGCTTGAGGCTGCCTATTGCTTGAATTCAAGATTTGATTCCCGGTCATTGTAATAAAAGGTGTCATATTACATGAAATTGCTTTATCTTGATCTAAGGAAGACTGATTCGCCATCGGCAAAAGGGAGTGTGTCCACCCCCCCCGCCCCCGTCCCCGTCCCCCAACAGATTCACTGAGTATCCATTGATTCACCTCCAGCAATTCCACAGCCACAAAGAGTCTAGTCCAAACCGTTGGCAACCTGAGCTCCAGATCCAAACTTCCGACATGGTCAGGAACCCTTCAGCCCCTTCTCACATCATGGTTCCAAAATCTGGTACCCCTTCAGCCAATTCAAACCAGTCTCCAGCAGTCCACAGCCTCTGTGGGTTCGTCGCCTCAAGTCGTCAGCAGCCTAAAGCTTGCGTGGGTCTTTCAATGGCAGATCCCCCTTACTGGTCTGCCACTGCGGTCACCATCCCGTGGGTCATCTCCTCTGCTTCTCCTTCTCGGACAGGGGATGGTCTCCCCATTTTCTGGTTCCCTGCACCAGTCCTTCGCTTTCCTGGAGTCTGCAAACCTTTGTGTCTGCTGCCAATCATAGGCATCGCCATCCTGGCTGCAGACCCTGCAGTCTCGAGATTTTAAATAAAACTATCATTGTCTCCTTTAACAGGCCATTCAAAGCCTGTGCAGAGCTGACGACAGTTGACTGGGCGGTTGTACCCTGCAGAGCACTATATTTCTACTCCTCACTCCCCGCAGGTCCACACCAGCAACAACGCTGCCATTACAGCGGCTCTGGCATTGCTGCCATTGACTCAATTCTGGATACCAGGGCTTTTGCCGTATTACTGATGTTTTGGGCCTAAGCCCTTCTTCAAGGATTGGTTCAAGTTGAGGAAAGGTAGCCAGCAAGGATTGTATTGGAATAGTTAAGATCCAAAGGCAGTGATGAGGCTTAAGTTCAAGGGAATGGGATGGAGTTGGAAGTTGTCACAGATGTGGAAATGGGTGGCCTCACTAATACCATGGACACAATCCACAATTCTGCTCAGGTTCAATCTGACATTGAGGTTGCTCACCATCTGATGCAGTTTCAGACAGTGACTGGAGAGAGGGATGGGAATCACATAAGAATGGAAAGCAAACCATTTGAACCACTCTAATCATTAGTTGTTAGAATTATCTGCTCAAATAGCATTGGATATCAGACATATAGTTTAAGAGATGGTGATAAGCTGACAAGAGGTGCTGGTGTGATTGAGCATTGACATGAGTCATTTACATAAAAACACGAAAATTTGAAAGATTAAAGGAGTAGACGTCAGTGTGAATGGTTACCAGGGTTTTGTAAAATCATCCAAAATGGATTGATTGTATACAGAAATTCATGAGTCAGGGATGGTTGTTGATCTCAATAATGGATTGAAGTACTGGGAATGCCCTGAGTGAATCAGCTCTTCACATGGGTTCAACCAACAAATTCAAAGGCTCTCTTTAGGGTGAGCCTGGCTACAACTGATCTGTTGGCTTCCAGTTGACCTCACTCTGGCTGTAAGTGGGAACATCAGGCTCATGGCAAGCAGTCACCGCAGACCTATACTGGAACTCTGACTACACCAGGACAGGATTCCAGAGAAACCTAGGCCTTACAGACCACACCATTTGTTTTTTTTTTAAATCTTTTAATTAACTTATTCATGGAATGTGGACATTTATTGCCCTGTTCTGAATTAATGACCTGAACCTAGAGATTTCTTGATCTCCTTCAAGGCAACTAAGAAACATTTCATTAGGTCTGGAGTGGTATATGTCCAAGCAGGCAAGGGTGTTAAGTTTACAACCTTTACAGATATAACAAACTAGATTTCAATAATATACCACTAGATTCATGATCATTATTGCTAGTCTTTATTCAATTGATAATCCATTGATCCCTGGATTACTAATTCAAGTAGCTGGATTATATTGGACAATGAAAACTTTGCTTCCTAAACACTTTTGCACGTATTTTATGGTTTAGGTCGCTGATCATGAAAATCACCTTAAAATTTTCCTATCATGTTCCATTTTGTAGATATAACCTATTTTATGATTTCTTGACAAATTTTAAATCTACTTTAAGCATACAAAACTGCGAAGTGCCACATGTCATTGAAAATTCAATTTCTGCATTCACACTTGGACCCCTTCCCTGCTGATCTTGGTGGAGTCAGCGACGAACACGGTAAAATATTTCACAAGGAATTGGACCATGGAAAAGCGGGATCAGGGCAACTAGAATCCATCAATCCTGAATGACTATTGTTAAACACTGACACGAGAGGCATCAGATCCTGAGTACAAATGAAAAGCAGCAAAAAACATTTTTAAGTCAGTTGACCTAATGCAATGTGTCAGCGTCATTATGCGATTAAACATGCTAAATTCAATAAAAGTTAGTTTACTGTTTCTCCAACTTCCTATGTGATACAGCAAATCTGAAATGATCTTTGTGTTCAGCTTGAGATTGTCTATCATAATCCCCATTTTTTTAGGAAGCAAATCTTTTTAATAAAATTGCTGTTCAGTGTAATTAGTCAGTGAACAAAATTCCAAGCCAATGCCCTATTAAATATATTAACTGGATTAAAGACAGGAATGAATGCAGTTCGATTGGGTTGTAATCTGTGCTAGAAGATGATTGTATTGAATGACTAGGACATCACATATAAGCTTGAGGAACTTCATATTGATTATTAATCACTCGTGATCTTCATCTTTAAATTAAGATGTGTGAAAGATCAACTCACTTTTGTTCAAGGACACTTATCCTTCCATTAAAGTGTGCCATCTTACCTGCATTCACTAGGAATTCTAGGCAAATATTTCCAGCACAGTGCTGAGGAGCCCTCCAGAACGGTCGGGACATGGGGATCTTCCTTTGTGCAGAGGGTAGCAATGAGCTGGAACTCAATGCCTGCAAGAGTGCCCGAAAAGGGTGGCACAGTTGGCATAGGAGTTAGGGCAACCTTTACAGCACCAATGATTGGGTTCAGGATTTGAATCCCATGATGTCTGTAATGAGTTGCATGTCTGCATGGGTTTTCCCTGGTTGCTCCGGTTTCTTCCCACTGTTCGAAACGTACCGGGGGTGTAAGTTAATTGGATGTAAATTGATTGGCACAGGCTCACGGGCTGAAATGTCCTGTTACCGTGCAGTATGTCTAAATTTAAAAAAATTTAAATAGCCGCAGGGAGAGGGCGCGGGGACGCGACTGATTAAATGGCACCATCGGGAATGGCCAGAGACTCTATGGATGGAATCGTCTCCCCCGTGCCTTTATAATTTGGATTATTTCCAAATTCATGAAATTACATGATCCAAAAAAATTATGAAGTTGCAAACTGATGCACAAAATTCTGATTAAATTAAAAACTATGGATGTGAGCTGAAAGGGTTGGGATGTATCGATGCTCATCTGATGACCTTAAAAAGTTACTGATATCAGAGAAAAGCATGAAATGGAGCTTCCACATTCCAAAACGTTTATTTTCATTCAAGTTTTTATTCTTGCTCTGAGTTTGGAAGATGGTGACCTCCAGAGTGACCTCCATGCAAACAGCCAGCTGAAATCTAGTCACTGCACATCACTAATAGTCAGTTCTCTGCTTCCCTTCCAGGATTGTCTGACCCTGGAGGCCAACTAGCTCAGATCTACATTTCCAATTTACACCAACTAAATGATTTATCAGGTTAGAGGAGCTCTCCTCACAGCACAGACAACAGACTAGGCTAAGGGATGGGATGGCAATAGGAGCTCCTCAGCTCGCCTGAGCTCCCCGACAAGTAACCCAATCAATGCTCTCTGCAGCTCAACTACTGGAATCAAATTTCCAGCAGAAAGAAGCGAGGACAGGGACCTCATGAAATCCATCTGCACACCTTGGCAGTGTGCCCAGGACCTGGAACCTAACACCACACTTCGTCTAAAGCCTTGAATCAAGCCCGGCTCCTTTTTGATAAATTGCCAACATTTTTATTAAATACTAATGTAGCACAACTCTTGTTCCATTCTGCTCATCACAATGTATACCCACCCCATCCAATTTTACCTAAGCTGATTCCCAAACAGTCTTTCCAAGCGAAGCAGCACTTCACTTGTGCATTTGCAGGAGTCATTCACTGCAACCAGTGCTCCCATTGTGGTCTCTTTATCGGAGAGACTGGGCTCAGACTGGAAGATTGCTTTGCCGTCACCTGAGCTCTGTCCGCAGCAATAGTGTGGATCTTCCAGTGGTCTCCCATTTCAATTACCCATCCCATTCCCTTGCTAACATGTCTGTCCATGGTCTCATGCACTGCCAGACTGAGGCCATTCGTAAATTGGAGGAATAAAACCTCATATTCCATTTGGGCACCTTCCAACCAGATGGCATTACAATCAACCTCTGGGTTCCATTAAACCACACCCCCTTCTTTTTATCCCTCTTGCCTTTCCCCCATTCTCTCTCTTTTTTCCCTTTTCCCTGTCTCCTTTCACAGAACCAAAACCAATTCTCACTTCTCCTCTTATCATATTTAATTAACTCCTTTTGTTGATTTAGACTCCCCCCCCACCCACCCCCAGCCTCCAGCCACTCATCAGTCTTTATTCTGACACCTTCCCGTTCAATGGACGCTGTGATACTGGTTGAGTTCCTCTATCATTTCTGTTTATTTTATGTTTATTTTGTCTAGATGAATATTTGTCCTGAATATGTATTTTTTGCCTGTATTTCACGACTTGTTCATGGCAGTAAATTCTGATTCTGATTCTAATATGTGTTATGTCTGTTTGTTTGTCTGCATGTTTTGCATCGAGGACCAGAGAACGCTATTTCATCGGGTTGTACATGTACAATCTGGCTCTGAATGTTTGGCCTGGAAGTCAGCCTGAAGAAAACTGAGCTCCTCCATCAGCCAGCTCCCCACCATGACTACCAGCCCTCCCACATCTCCATCAGGCATACAAAACTCAAAACGGTCAACCAGTTTACCTATCTCGGCTGCACCAGTTCATCGGATGCAAGGATCGACAACGAGATAGACAACAGACTCGCCAAGGCAAATAGCGCCTTTGGAAGACTACACAAAAGAGTCTGGAAAAACAACCAACTGAAAAACCTCACAAAGATTAGCGTATACAGAGCCGTTGTCATACCCACACTCCTGTTCAGCTCCGAATCATGGGTCCTCTACCGGCATCGTCTACGGCTCCTAGAACGCTTCCACCAGCGTTGTCTCCACTCCATCCTCAACATTCATTGGAGCGACTTCATCCCTAACATCGAAGTACTCGAGATGGCAGAGGCCGCCGACAGCATCGAATCCACGCTGCTGAAGATCCAACTGGGTAGGTCACGTCTCCAGAATGGAGGACCATCGCCTTCCCAAGATCGTGTTATATGGCGAGCTCTCCACTGGCCACCATGACAGAGGTGCACCAAAGAAGAGGTACAAGGACTGCCTAAAGAAATCTCTTGGTGCCTGCCACATTGACCACCGCCAGTGGGCTGATATCACCTCAAACCGTGCATCTTGGCGCCTCACAGTTCGGTAGGCAGCAACCTCCTTTGAAGAAGACCGCAGAGCCCACCTCACTGACAAAAGACAAAGGAGGAAAAACCCAACACCCAACCAACCAATTTTCCCCTGCAACCGCTGCAACCGTGTCTGCCTGTCCCGCATCGGACTTGTCAGCCACAAACGAGCCTGCAGCTGACGTGGACATTTACCCCTCCATAAATATTCGTCCGCCAAGCCAAGCCAAAGAAAAACATGTACAATCAGGTGACAATAAACTTGACTAAGTTGAATGTTCTAATCATAGTATTCCTCCTACATCATCATTCTGGTCCTCCTCATTGGCCAGTAATTCAACCAAACCAATAGCATAAAATAGCATGTTTGTAACAGCAGGTCAGAGATCGAGCCTACAGTGGCAAGTGACTCACCCCAACACTCTAAGCCTTCCCAACATCAACAAGGTGCAAGTCAGGAACATAATGGAATCCATCTCCAGCTTAACAATACCTAGGACAAAGCAACCTGCTTGATTGGCACTTCATCCACCACAAGAACCATTCACTTCCTCTAGCATCATTACACCATCTCCAAAATTCATAACATTGTGGTCATTTAATTCACACTATTGTTATTGGTATAACTTACGTACCTGTGTAGCTGCAGCGGAAAGATATAAAAGATCACTCATAGGTTGAATGAGCAACACTTAATTTTCTGCCTCACCTTTGCTCTGTTTGAGAGAATCCCAAGAGAATACTAGGAAACATGTACTTGTATGGCAAAGTAAAACATGAAAGGCTGCTGACACTGTGGTGAAGTAAAAACAGGTGTGAATTTCAGGTGTGAATCTGAGGTGTGAATCTGAAACGTTGGTTATGTATCTTTATCTTTGCTATATAAAGCACACCATTTGACCAGATGAGTTTCTCCAGCATTGTGTTTTTAATTACATGATGAAGTCTGTTCAAATGTTCCAGAAAACAGGAAATTATCTATGTTTGTACGTAATCTGTGAGCCACACGGCAGACTCCCTTGTGGTGAGATTAGCTGCAGGTGTCGGTGCTTCTTACTGTAATGGAGCTCTCACTCTTTTGTTACAGAGTTCTGTGTTGTGTATTGGCCTGTGTTGTGTGGTTTTAGGTTAAAAAGTGACAGTTTGCCTTAGAGAGCCAAGGTGAAGGTGGACTGCTGAGAGAGTGGGAGACAGACTGAGCATGTGCAGAAAATGATCTAAAAATTTCTGAACTTGGATGATAAACCACCACTGGGAGTGCTGTGGAGTGGAAGAAGGCCCAGAGTCATAGACTGGAGGACAGTTTAGAATGTTAGGATTTCAAAAAGGATGAACATTCCAAAAGCAGCCAGAAGGATCCAGACCAAGCCAATGGTTCCTCTCTCTCTCTCTCTCTCTCTCTCTCTCTCTCTCTCTCCAGTTTACCAAACAAACTGAAATTTGTTTATGATCTTTGCTTCGGTTAAGATCGAAGTTTTGTGATTCTTCTGTGTTTTGTGTCTAAGTTTTTCTGTGGGCTGGTTGGAAATATAACTTACAACTTTAATTACGTATGTTATATTTAGGCTGGGGAATTTATTAGTTTTACATTCTTATAGAAATTTGCATAATAACCAGTGGGCATTGTTATAAAAGGGGGGGATTTTGAATTAAAGTTTGAAGGTGAAGTTTTGTTAACCCCTGTGTGATATGCCTTCTTTGTGGTTGCTGGTTTGATCTTGAGGGTTCATCCGGGATCAAACCAATTTGGAAGCTTTAGGGGCAATTGACTTGCGCTTAGTTTTCAGTCGCCTGAGTTTGACTCAACCTCCAGCTTGAAATTAAAAATAAATGGTGAGTGTGTAAATCACCAGCGGAAAAACCAGCAACTATGAATATTGACCAGTTCATCGCTAATGGTTAATTTAAAAATGGCTAAAAAGTCAGAACTGATGGTTATAGTTGGCAAGTTAAAACTTCTTACAATAAGAACTGGGATGAAAAAGAAGGAAATTGCCCGAAAGATTGTTAAGCACTATGTAGGAAAGGGGGTATTTGAAGAAGCTGCATTAGAACAGTTTCCAAAGGAGAAAACTTCAGAGGAAGTAAAGTTGGCTTTGAGAAAACTAGAGTTAGAGGAAAAAAGAGAGGCAGAAAGGAAAGCCAAACGGGAAGCAGTAAGGCAGGCAGAAATGGAGGAGAGAAAGAGAAAGAATGGAAGCATGAGCAAGAACTAGCTAAATTAAAGCTGACCCTAATGCAAGGAGAGGGAGAAGCCCAAAACCCACGTGCTGGTCAGGAGGAGAGGTTTCTGGTCAGTAGAGAAGTGAGGTTAGTTCCCCCATTTGAGGAAGCTAAATAGACCAGTATTTTCAGCATTTTGAGAGAGTAGCTGTAAATTTAAAATGGTCACCAGACCAGTGGTCACTCCTGCTCCAAAGTATTCTTAAAGGGAAAGCCCAACAGGTGTATTTGTGTCTCACTGTACAACAAGCAGCTGATTATGAATTTGTAAAGCAGGCTATACTCCGATCTTATGAACTAGTCCCAGAGGCTTATAGACAAAAGTTCAGGAGTTTTAAAAAAAGCAGCAACCCAATCTTAAGTGGACTTTGCTTGTAGGAAAGTTGTGTGTTTTGATCGGTGGTGTGCCAAAATGAAAGTAGAATATAACTTTGATTTATTGAGGGAAATCATTCTGATTGAGGAGATTAAAAATCGTGTTCCTGACGATATTCAAGTGTACTTGGCAGAGAAAAATATAAAAACTTGGCAAAAATTGGCTAAATTCGCAGAGGAATATGCTTTAACCCACAAGCCTAAGTGGACACTAGAGGAAAACCTTTCAAAGGAATACTGCTGATAATCCAAGTAGTGTAGAAAGAAAATCTAGAAGTGAGGTTAAAGGGAGAGAAATGGGTGAAGGAAAAATTTTCGAGTGTTATTTGCCACTATTGTAAGAAGCCAGGGCACATAATAGCAAATTGTCCTGTACTGAAAAGGAAGAAAGAGAAAGGGGTGGTACCAACTGCCTGTTCAGAGTGAGAAAGTTAGGGATATTTTTAAACCATTCATGACTAAAGGTTTCATTTCAGTTAAAGAAGGATCCAATCAAGTGCCAGTTAAAATCCTGAGGGATACTGGAGCAGTCCAATCACTTGTATTAAGCAACATTTTGAATTTTGGTGAGGAGACCGATACTGGAGATGTGAATTTAATTAAAGGCATTGGTGATGAAGCAGAGCCTATACCTTCGCATAGAATAGTGACGAAATCGGACTTAGTTAATGGCCCGGTTATGATAGGGATAAGATCAAGTCTGCCGGTGGATTGAGTTTCTCTTTTGTTAGGGAATGATTTAGCAGAGTGTAAAGTCATACCTGCGATGAAACTCACAAGTAAGCCATTGGTTTATGAGTCCGAAAAGGATTTGGAAATCTACCCTGCATGTGCCATTACTAGATCCATGTCTAGAGAAAAGGTAGAGGTAGAGAAAGTCTGTGATGATCCTGTAGTGAAGGCAAGCATTGAGGACAAACCTAAGGATCCAGCTTTGCTGTGTCTGGAGAAGAATTAATAGCCAGACAAAAGCAGGATCCTGATCTTGCTGGGATAAGAGATAAGATTCTGTCTAACCAGGAAATTGAAACTGTGCCAGTAGGTTACTTTGTTCAAGATGGAATATTGATGAGAAAGTGGAGACCACAAGTGATATCTGCCAGTGAAAACTGGGTGGTAGTATGGCAAGTTGTAATTCCCAAAACTTACAGGAATGAAATATTAAAGTTGGCTCATAGTACACCTTTAGGAGGTCATCTTGGAGTGAAGAAGATGGTAGAAAAGATTTATTGGCTGAAATTAAGAAAGGATGTTGTGAACTTTTGTAGAACCTGTCACACTTGTCAATTGGTGGGCAAGCCTAATCAAGGACCACTAGTGACACCTTTACGACCCATCCCTGTTTTTGGGGAGCCCTTCTTAAAAGTGATAGTGGATTGTGTTGGCCCATTGCCAAAAACCAAAGCGGGAAATGAATATTCCCCAGAGAAACATTAAAGCAAAGACGATTGTGAAGGCTATGCTAAAATTTTTCACGCTGTTTGGCCTACCAAGGGAATTCAATCAGACCAAGAGAGTAATTTTATGTCTGGAATATTTCAACAGGTGGTGTATGAATTGAGAGCCCATCAAAATGTGTCGTCTAAACTAGACAGTTTAGAATGTTGGGCATTTTCAAAGGGATGAACATTCCGAAGGCAGCCAGAAGGATCCGGACCAAGCCGTTGTTCCTCTTTCTGCAAGCAACATCGAATTTTGTGCTCTCTCTCTCTCTCTCTCTCTAAGATCTTTTGGCTCAGTTTACCAAACAAACTGAATTTTGTTTATGATCTTTGCTTTGGTTGAGATCAAAGTTTTGTGAGTCTTGTGTTTGTTTTGTGTTTAAGTTTCTCTGTGGGCTGGTTGGAAATATAACTTTCGACTTTATTTACATATGTTATATTTAGGCTGCAGAATTTAATAGTTTTACTCTGTTATAGAAATTTGCATAGTAACCAGTGGGCATTGTTATAAAAGTGGGGGGGGGGGGGGAATTTTGATTTAAAGTTTGAAGGTGAATTTTTTTGTTCATAAAGTAATTGTTCATCTTTACCCGTGTGATATGCCTTCTTTGTGGTTGCTGGTTTGATCTTGTAACACCTTGCAAACCAACAATAAAGGACTTGCAGCTGTAGTTGTGGTCACTTGTCAAGTGTTTGCCAGTCCACTTTTACATCTGTACCTTGCACTTAAGAATATGACAATAAACGCTCATATTATATCAAATGTACAGTTGTTATTCACTTGAGCTACTCCAACAATGCCTCCCAATCCATGTCCTCTCAATGCAAAGAATAATTAAGGCAGCCAGGTGCATGGAGACACCATTGTTTGCAGGTGGCCAGCCATATCACACACTATCCTGAAGTGAATCTTTCTTTATCACTGCTGGGTCCAAATCATGGGGCTTTCTAGCCTACAGGATTGGGAGAGCATCTGTAGCAAAAGGACATCCGTGTTTCAAGAAGGCAATTCAGCACCACCTTCACTGTGATGGACAAGTGAAAAATGTCTTGGCAACTTAAGGCACAATTGTCAATGGAGGAGTGATTCATGTAAAAACACAATGCTGGAGAAACTCAGCTAGGCAACCAAGTTAAGCAAAGATAAAGAAACATAACCAACATTTCAGGCTTGAGCCTGAAAAATGTAGGTCGGTGCCTGAACAAAGTGGTGGGGGAAGGGAGCAGAGGCATGGTCCCAAAGGCAGGAGGTAATGGGTGGATAGATACATGAATGAAAGAAAAATGGAGGGTTGTGGGGTAGGGAGGGCTTAGTAATTTTTTTTTAGGAAGGGATACATGGGTTGGCACAACATCGAGGGCCGAAGAGCCTGCACTGTGCTGGATTGTTCTATGTTCTGAAGGGAAGGAGGGCACACCAGCAGGGAGGGGGAAGGCTCTGTAAATGGAGAGAAAGGAGGTGATGAGCTGGAGAAAAGGGGAGGGAGGGAGGGAGGGAGGGAGAAAAGAGAGTAGGCTGGCATTTTGAGTAAGCTGTGGAGAGCCATGGATAATTAGAAGAAAAACCAACCTGAAGGAAGTTATGGTGAGGTGGGAGGTGGGGAAATCTAATACATTCATATATGTTACAATAGTATTTTTAATCAGACTAGTCAAGAAAGTGAATTCATGCTATTCATGGGCATTAGTCTTCACTCCATTAAGGACGACTACAAGAGGCAGTTTCTCAAGAAAGCAGCCTCTATCAAGGACCCTCACCACCTAGGTCACGCCCCTCTTCTCACTGCAACCATCAGGAAGGAGGTACAGGAGCCTGATGACAAGCACCCAACGGTACAAAAAAAGCCATCAGATTTCTGAATGGACAATGAACCACAGACATTATCTCCTTTTGAACTAATTGATTTATATTTTAACTCACGTATTTGTGGAATGTAATTTAAAGCAATTTTTTGCACCTGTACTGCACGCAGAACAATGAAACATGTTCATGACAATAAATTCTGACTGAAATTCTGACAGATTAAATACAGGTAACAGATTTTACTGCATTGAGAAAAGGGGTGGAACTCTCAACAGCAAGAGAGAACACCACTGGATGTGCCTGAAATTCTATAGGTCTGGATTTGAGTTTTCATTTATCAAAGGAGACAAAGGAGAATTAATAAAAAATATTCAGGCCACCAAACTTATAAGTCTGGTCATTGGCCTCAGCAACCGTGATGATCAAAGGATACTGGAATTCTGAAATAAAATCAGAAAATGCTGGGCAGCATTGGAGGTGAGAGAAATGAATTATTCCATCCGGTCATGGACGTCTCATCTGAGCTGTTCTACTGTAGGACTTATGACCTGATATATTAACTTAGTTTCATTCTCTACGTATACTGCCTGATCCTTTCAACGGTTTCAACATTTTCCATTTTTAATTACAAAATTGGCCGTTCCCTCCTCTTCCCCCCACCCCCCCCCCACCCCACCCCTTCATCTTAACTCCATAGGCGAACGAAACAAAACCCAACAATATCAGTCTGGGCAAAATCCTAGCAATGTATGAAACTCCATTTTCAGTTAGCCTCTGTCCCACCCCAATCAAATAATTACCCAGCCCTTAATTAGAAGCCAAAAACACGTGTCTCGTTAAATGATGCCAAATAGTGAGGTACTGGTCAAGCTGCTTGACCAAATAAGATTTATGTCATTGATTATTCATCACTAACCAATGCCCTGCATCTGGCCACTTCTCAAAGACGCGCAACTTAAAATAAGAACGACTGCAAGAAGAGCTGCTGCCTCACGTATCCAGGAACCTAGGCTTAATCCTGACCATTAATGCTGTCTGTGTGGAGTTTGCATGGGAACTCATTGGTTTCCTCAGAGACCTCTGGTTTCCTTCCACATCCCAAATCATTTTGCAGCTTGGTAGGGTTAACTTTTAATTGCCGCCACAGTGGAGACAGTGGCACAATCCTGGAGGGGGTTGGGGAGGGGGGGGGGAAGTTGAGGACAACACAAGGAGATTAAAATGGGACTATTCTACAATGTCAGTGGGTGCCTGATGGCTAGTCCTGTCTTGTTTGGGCCAGTGGTCCTACTTCCTGCAAGTCTGCTCGACTCTGATACTTTTGTCAAAAGGTTTATTTTGATGACTCTGTTGGCCATTGGAGTTTGGTTGAGGGGACCTGAACCAAGTTTCTTGCACCATTACAGGGGGGAACCCACAAGGTGGCTGGTTTCCTCATTCTGCCACCTCTCCACTTGGGGGTCGGGAGAGACCATTTGTCCCATCCTCCCCATTTCAACCTATCTCCTAGGCAAAATGTGTGTTGTAAATCGCAGAGGAACTGCGGACATGGGTTTCCTTTGGGGTCATTCTCCTGTTGCTTGGCTCAGGCCATGTTTGAAGTTACCAGTTTTGGTGGCGTTAGAACTGATGGCTCACTGATAGATCTGCGCTCCTCCACTGGCATTGGTAATCAGTCTCGCACAATCAAGACTGAGGAATCACTATTCTGACTAGTGAATTCTGATTGATCCAATTTCATTCTTGAAGTCCAGCAAAGCTAAGGGAGACCTGGAGAAGGCCTCTTCCCAACCTTTGAGAGAATGGTTAGGATCACAAGCTTGTTCTTGTGGTCTAGTGTTGGGGGCGGGGTGTGTGGGGTGGGGTGGGGGGGGGGGGGGAGGTGGGAGAGGACATTCTTTTCCTCAATGGAGAGAGGCGCCAGCTCTGCACAGGATTTAAATGGTCTGTTAAAGGAACCAAAAATGGTTTTATTTAAAATCCTGCATTCACAGGATCTGGCCCAAGATGGCAGAGCCAATGAATGGCAGCAGACAAGAAGGGTTGCAGGCTCCTGGGAAACAGAGAACTGGCACAGGGAACCAGAAAACGCAAAGATCACCTCTCATTTGAGAAGGAGAAGCAGAGGAGATGCCCCATGGGACTGTAACCATGGCAGCAGACCAATGAAGGGCTCTGAGACGGAAGAACACACAGGAGGCGGACTGTTGGTGACTTGAAGCGAGGGGCTCATGTAGGATGTAGGGTTCTGGTGACTCACACCAGGCTGCAGAATGCTGGAAACTGACTCTAGACTGGCTGAAGGGGTACCAGATATTGGAACCAGGATGTGAGAGGGTGCTGAAGATGCTGGAGGCTTTCTGATCATGTCAGTGGTGTGCATCAGGAGCTCAGTTGCTGATGTTTCAGACTGAAGGCTGTGTGGCTGTGGGAAATGCTGGAGGCGAACCCATGGATATTCAGTGACCCTGGAGGGATTCCTTTTTGCATTCTTTCTCAGGTTAGGCCATTTTTGCTCATAGTGTATTTTTGCCTTACGGTAGATAAAAGGAAATTGTGTGTAATATCACATTGTCTGTTTTATTACATGACAATAAAATAATCTTGAATCTTTAAGATGCAAAGAGGGAGGGCAACAGGATGGTTGCATCTGGACAATTATCTGAACTATTATGGCATCTGTCGGGTGTCCAGGTGACAGTTGATCAAAAAGGTCAATTTTGCTAGTGAATCTCGGAGATTGTTATCACCAAGATTACTGCCTGGGTACATTCGTGCTGCAGAAATCTAACCAATGAAGCTCAGTGCAAACAGCATCCTTCCAAGTCAAACTATCAAGCGCAGCCACTTGAAATGAAATTGAATATAAGAACTAAAAATAATTCCAATTTGTCAAATCATTAAAATATGTTACAAAACAAGAAAAAAAACACCTGGAAACAATTAAAACAAATACATTTAAATTGACTAAGTATTAAACAAATGATCTTATGCCTCTGTTCAGCTGTTTCTTCCAATGAGCTCAATGGATGAATGGTCATTGAGTTGAACAGCAGAGAAATGGACCATTCGACCCATCATATCCATGCCCACCTTTCGCCTATCTACACTAATCTCGTTGGCTTGCATTATGTTTGTGTCCTTCCACCTCCTGCCTTTTTAAATCTATCAAAATCCCTCTCTAACACAGTAAGTATATATGCTTCCTCCACCGTCTCTGGCAGCGCATTCCAATGTAAACCAATCTCTGAGTAAAGGTAGCCTGACCCAGAAACAATGATCAGACTTCCGAAAACCATGTGCTCTCGCTGCAGATACAAGAGGAGGACAGTGGCAAAACACAGCTGTCCTAAAATTAGCAACCAGAAATTTCAGCGTCTTCAGCCGAACTTGTCCATGCTAACCAAGTTGACATTCTAGGCCAGTCTTGTCTATCTGCATTTGGACCATATCCTTCCAACTTTATGAAGTTCCGTTCAGATGCAGCAAGTAAAAATGGCAGTGCACGTGGTTGAGCAGACCACTCCACTCTAAATAAAGGTACAATCTCTTGTTCTGTCCGTCTTGTCTATGATTGAAAAACTAGAGGGCACGGGCTAAGACGAAAGGTGAAATGTTCATAGGGAACATCAGGGGGAACTTCTTCATGCTGAGAGCATTGGGAGTGTGGAACAAGCTGCCAGCTGAAGTGGTGAATGTGGGCTCGATTCTGATATTTCAGAACAATTTAGATAGGAACATGGATGAGAAAGGTAATCGACCTATATGGTTCAGGTGGAGATAGTTTGGTGCAGACTATATGGCGAAAGGGCCTGCTTCTGTGCTGTAGTATTCTATGAAAAATCACTGCTAAGTGTAAGGAACGCTAAGATCTATAGGTCTAGCAGGCAGGCAAGAGAACTAGATCACACTGTGCAAATATAATGTAATGAAGGCAGCAAGCCCTACCACAAAGTTGTAGCCTACCACAGAATCTCAGTGAGGTGGTCATCACAAACATTGTGCAAGGAAGCAGAAGCAGCGTTTGTGTCCCAAAATCTAATTTATTTTAAATTATATCTTCAAGTATATATGTCATGATCACGTGTGTGAATGTTTGTGCTTCGTCAGCTTGTACATGTACAGTCAGATGATAATAAACTTAAACTTCCATGCATTTGTCCATTGTACAATGTGCATGACAATATTCTCATTATTATTGAACCCTATCTATCCACACTGTATAACTCTCCAAATATGTGGAAAGAAAAGGTTTGAAAACCACTGTTTTAATCATATCTAATTGCCTCATTATGTGCACAGTTTCATAACTTCAAAGGAAATGGGTCAATGACTATTTTTCTCAAGCAAAATATTTCAGAAATAATTGGGTCTAGAGCAGTAGTTCTCAACCTTCCCTTCCCACTCACATATCACCGTAAGCAATCCCTTAGTAATCACAGAGCACTTATGACACAGGGATTGCTTTAGGTGAAATTTGAGATTAAGGGGGCAGTTTGAAAACCATGGCCTTAAACCAATGCCCTCTAGTTCTAGACTCCTTTACTCTGGGGAAAAAAATATGCAAGCAATCACTTTATCCATGCCCCTCATAAACTATTATAATGGCATAACTCAGCCTCCTACGGTCCAGGGCAGCTATTCTCAACCTTTTTTTGGCTATGACTGCTCAAGATTTATGGGCCCCCTTCCCTGTGAAGCAGTCAAGTTTGGTTGGTTTCTTCCTTACTTCTCTTCAAGTAACGACACAACAAAACCCATAAATATATATTTGATGATTTCAGTCCATGGTCCCCACCCCCGTGCTAAAATATGCTGCAGCCTCTGTTGAGTATGGCTGCTCTAGGGAATACAGTTCAGAATGTTAGTTTGACCTCACTGATGTCCACATCCAGTAGAGAGGAAGATCGTGGGTCACTCACCGAACCCTGGTGACAAAACATTCTCCCATTCCCCAACCAAAAACAGCACAGTACCACAAAAGTAGTAGCAATGAAAGGAGATATGACCATACTCACATGTTATGGAGCACACACCAACCACAATGGGGATCTCCTGACCCTAGACAATCAGTGCACGTCTTGTACTGTCCACACACCTCCACAGGCACCCTGGTCAGCTGGAACCAAAGAAAACAGGCACAATTTAGTTGAACATCACCTATCTTCTTTATATACAATGAGGCTTCAGAGACATTCTACACGACACTAAACTGAACTGTGATAAAGGCGACAGGGCCAAATTCAGTACCACAGTGCAAGACAAAGTAACAGAGCCAGTAATACAGGGTTGGGCCAATTACAAAAGGACACCCCAATGTCACACACCCTGAGAAACAAAGCCCAAGTCAGTGAACCAGAGGTAGTGCTACAGAGCCTAAGAAACAAGACCCAAGCCACTGAGCAGTTCCTTGGATCCTCAAAAACAAACCCCAAGCCAATCAGCCAGAGGCAGTGCTGCAGAACCTGAGAAGCAAGGCCCAAGCCAGTGGGCCAGGGCAGTGCTATAGGGTCTGAGAAGCAAGGCCCAAGCAGTTGGCCAGAAGCATAGATCCAGTGAGACGTAACATTTTAGTCATGTATGGGATTTAATACTTAGAACATGATTACTGAGTGAAAATGTGATATTTCTCTGATACGATAAATGATGTGATATTTAGTTTGTGATGTTGAGATACATTTTCTGATGTGATAAATAAATTGCAGAAAAATAGGTGGGAATTAATTTATGGTACATGTTACACAACTGTGAAATGTTGAATAAATAGCATTTAACAAAAATCTGGTCGACATAAAAACAATACGCTCCACATCAGCAGCTGCATAAAAGGAAGGTTAATGTTTTGTATTTAACGCTGCCTCAGTAAATCATGGTGCTACAATGAAAGCTCTTTGCCACATACCAGATACTCTCTTTACCTGTTTCAATGGTGTAGTTCCACCACATTTCCAATATGAATAATTTCTTCTTAATCCTGCCAAAATTATGAGCTCCTGATCTCTTAAACTATCCCTTTGCTTACAGAGGTAAAGCACAAAAGTCTGCCGACACCGTGATTGAAATAAAAACACAATGCTGAGAATTCTGATGGGTTCTCTCTCACTGCTCCCCATCTGTAATCCCTGTTGTTCTCAAGCTTTATGGCCATGTACTCACTCAATCATGAAAGATAATGAACTCTTATAAAAAGTATAGTTCTTAAAACTATAGTCGGAGGAGGAGAGCACAGTGCAATTTCACCGTGTTGAGCCAATTCTAGGCTCCAATCACAGTCTTTTAAGCCACCACAATGATGTTTTAGCTGCTTCCTTGTGCAGAGAAGCTCGCTCACTGCCACCCTCCCCCGTGCCTCATTCAATTTGTTCGTGGAGCTGTGCTCGTCAAACAAAGCCTGATCATTGAGGCTCAAAGCACTGTGGGAGAGAGCTAGCGACGGGATGGGGGGAGAGAGAGAGAGAGAGAGAGAGAGAGAGAGAGAGAGAGAGAGAGGGAGAGAGAGAGAGAGAGAGAGATCTGGCGGGTAGGAAGGAGAGAGAAAGCGTCCCTACTTTCAGTGAGCAGTGTCGACTCCAGAAAGCACGGGTGAGTAGTTTAAGTTCTTTCTTCTTGTCATTGTCTTGCAAAATGATGGCACCAAAATGTCACCTTATTGGACCCAGGGTGGTTTTGAGGCAATTTTTTTAGGAAAAAAACGGGGAGTCCTATATGCCGTCAAATATGGTATCATTCACGCAACATGCAGTCTCAATCAACCAGGAAATTCTCGGCCTGCAACATCACAGGCACCAATATTCACTCCCATCGAGAACATCTACAAAAGGTGGTGTCTTAAGAAAGCAACCTCTATCCCCCAAGGAGCCCCACCACCCAGGCTATGCCCTCTTCTCTCTGCTATCATCGGGAAAAAGGTACAGGAACCTGAAGACGAGCACTCAGTGGCACAAGGACAGCTTCTTCCCCTCCGCCATCAGATTCCTGAATGAACAATGAAATACAGACACTACCTTACTTTGACATTTTCTTGCACTATTTTTATTTATTGCATAGCGTAGCTTATAGAAATGTTTGCACTGTGATTCTTCCGCAAAGCAATGGATTTTGTGACATGTTCATGACAATAAATTCTGATTCTGATACCAGGAGCTTTATTTTATTCACTATTTTCTTGCAAAAATAGTTTCTCTTCGTCTTTGACCAAAATCTACTCACCCAAACCTTGAGGCTATCTTCTCTTCTTTTAGTCCCACCTACCAGTGGGAACAACTTTCCTGCTTCCATATTATCGATTCCTTTCACAGTTTTGTATGTTTCTATAGGATTCCAAACCTTATTTTTCTGAATTCCAGCAAATATTGTCCCAGGCAACTCAATTGCTCCTCAACATTCCACTTGCCTTCTTGATTACCCGTTGCCAACTGATTGCCAACCAGAGAATCACCCAGATATCTCAACTCTTGGTCATCTAATGATTCACCAATCCTCCATCCATTCCCTCCAGCTCCATGCATCCTTATCTTATGGATATCTTTTATACAGTACTTTTATCAGCCTCCAAATGCACAACATCCAACTGTTTCCTTCTATCCAGTACACATTATATCCTCAAAGAACTCCAGCAAATGTGTCAAACATTACTTGCCCTTCATGAACCAATGCTGCATCTATCTGATGGAACAAATTCTATCCAAATTTCTCGCTAGTTCTTCCTTAATGATAGCTTCAAGCATTACAACTACAGACATTAATCTCACAGGGCTGTAGTTACCTGTCCTTTGCCAACATCCTTTTTTAAACAGTGGCATGAATTAACATGGAATTTTGAAATATAAAACCACGGGTAATCATGACAAATTACTAGATTGCTATTAAAGTCCATCTGGTTCACTGAAGTCCTGTAGTGAAGGAAATCACCTATCCTTAGCTTGAATGGCCTAGATGTGACTCCAGACCCAATAACAATGTGCTGTCTGAAATGGTCCCAGTAATCATTCTGTTCCAGGATAGGGACTAAAGGCTGACCTAGCCAAAGATACCATGATCCTGAGCTTGAAATAGTTGCAAAAGGTGCAAGAGAAATTGCAAGTCTGTCTTTCTCCCCTCTAGATTGTACCTCTGTTCGTTAAGGCAATCACACCCAAACACATGCATGCACACACACAATCTTACACTGAAATGCAATTGTACGTACACAAGTACATGCACGCATGCACACACATTTGACAAGAAGATTCGCCTCAAAAGGCGTTGAATCTACATAAAATGGTGGAATATAGTGAATGCTCTTGCCCATTCTTGTTCATATACCTCTAGTTTCCTATTCTAGTCACATCCTTCAAAACACTTCAACGTGAAAACTGAGATGAGCTGTGATTTCAGCTCAGCCCAATAGCCATCACCAGCAAAGGAAGAAACCATTAAAGTGTCATCTCAGTAGTGATAGAATGCTATTGACACTCCTGACCACTAGAGGGAGTTGAAGACTAGTTTGTTTCAGCTAAGGATGATTTAAGATGGATGCTTCTACACAGTCATGATAAAGCTAATAAAGTATAGTTGTTTTAAAATAACTTAAAATTTCTTTATGACAATAAAAGAAACACCACTGTCTCCACTATAAAATAGGAAAATATAGCAGCCAATCCACGCATAGCTGGTCCCCACACACACAGCAATGTGAACTCGACATCAAGAATAAATGTTGGCCAAACAATGAGATAACCACCCAGATCTTACTCAAATAGTGCCCGAAAATTTTGTCCTTCCTCAGTGTAAGTTCAGCTCTAAAGCAGAGCATCTACCAGTACTCTCATTGTAGTCACACCAAACATCAGGCTATAACCCACAACCATCTAACTCAGCCACCCACAGCTGCAGCTGTCAGCCAAATGAATGAGAACAAAAGGGATGAACAATAAAAGCATAATAGAAAATTATTTTAATAATACAAGCAGCATAATTAAAACCAATGTTCATTTTCATTAACAATATAATATTTGCACAGGGTGATCTGAACCATCTCATCCAGCTGGTAGGGTTGGATCAGAAGCAGGGATATCACCTCTGTGAAACAGAAAGAAGTAAAATCTTCCCTCAATAAATGTGACAAGAGAGCTGGCAATCTAACACTGAGCAGTTATTACCCTAAAGTGTTGTCAAGCAGCTTTGCCACATCTGTGTGACATATTTCAATAATTGCAGCTATCAAAAATCCATTACAATCCAACAGAACTCTTTCTCAGCTTCAGACACCAGCGTTGATAGCACTTCTCCCGAGGAGGTTCGCGATTGGATATACATTCGCTTTGGAAGCTTGGCGTTGTTAAAGAGGACTATAATATTGCTCACAAGCCCTGAGGTGAAACCTCGCACCATTACACTATCACTGCCTGACCCCAGGACTCCAAAATTCTGTCTCCTTCTCTAATCAACAGGTCATAATACTCTGACATTTCTTTCCACCATTCTTCTTTCTTATTCCTACTGCCTGTAACAAAGAACATAAATAAACCTATTATGAAGAATTAGAAGTCAGCCCTCCAGCCCTTCACCCCAGTTTCACTGATCAATGAGGTCATGCCTGATGAAAATCGTAAAACTACCGATAGGGAAAATATGAAATAAAAACAGAGGACGCTGGAGTATCTTTGGTTGAAAATAATAGAGTTAGCATTTAAAGCTGAAGAATCCTCGACGAAACATCAACTTTGAGGTCACAGCACTTTTCTGCCCCCTCACCATAATCCTCTCATTCCCTCCGTGTCAACCTTGAATACTCTCAGCAACTAACCATTTGCAGTCCTCTGAGGCCAGAGGTTGCACAATCTCCTGATGGAATATTAACTCTCCTCATGTCTACCCTAAATGGCTGACCCCTGTCTAGAACTGAGATCTAACTACTCCTACAGGGAGCACCACTGATTACAAGCCTGTTGTACTCAGCCTTCTTTTGAGAACAAGGCCAAAGGGTAAATTACACTGGACAACAATTTTTTTCCCCCAAAAGATTTACTTCCTGGAAAAAAATTGGGGATTATGATGGACAACTTCACATTGAACAGAAAGATAATTTCAGATTTTCTGTATCATGTAGGAAATTGAAGAAGTATTAAGTTAACCTTCATTGAATTTATCCTGTTTCATTGTATAATGAAGCTGACACATCGCGTTAGTTCAAATGGCCTAAAAATGTTTTGCCGCCAATTTTCAATTGGATTCAGCAACTGATGCCTTTCGTGTCAGTTTCCAACAACAGGCGGCCAACATTGATGGCCAGGTTTCGGGCATGAGCCTTGAGTGAGGCATGTCAAAAATCCAAATTGCTCGGAGGGAACTGAGCTAGTGAAGAGCAGGGCAGGAGAGGGAGCCTGTGCTCTGTCACTGTATACACCAAGCCCCCTCCTTCCTTCTATAAAAATCAAAATCTTGGAAGATCTTATTTATGGGTGCAGAGATCTGCTCTGCCTCATTAAAGAATGATGTAATTCAACAATACACAGACTTATTTCCCTTACGATGGCGACATTTCACCTCCAGGGTTCACGGTGCATAGGGCTCGTGCAGAAATCAGGCTTGCTTTATCCCATTTTTAAGATTATGTTTTTTCATGAGATGATGGAGCAATAGCTGACTCAGCAGGCAATGGTCTAACCCATAATGCCCATGAGTTGTGGGAGGAAACTTGTTCTAATATCCTTGGCCTCCTACACAGTTCCAATGTAGCCTAATGTAATCTCAAGCAGCAGCACATCATCTTTCGATTAGGCACATTATGGACCCAAATGCAACATTAACTTCAACAGTTTCTGATGATGATTGCACTCTTTCCATTTAGGTTCATCTTTTCTTTCTTCACATCCCATTACCACCTCCGTGTGCCTTAACATCATTACCTTGGTCACTTAATCACTCCCGTCTTCCACCCCATTCTAGATCTTTGTCCTATTTTCTCCTCAGCCTTCCTTTGAAACTTAACCCATATTATTTTTCACTTTTCCCAACTCTCTTGAAAGGTCAGAGCCTGGAACACTAATTGGAGTCATGGAGTTTTATAGCATGGAATCAGGTGCTTTGGCCCAACTTGTCTATGCTGATCAAGTTCAAGATTAATTTATTTTCATGTAATAGCACAGAACGTGTCATAATATACCAAACTGCCTGGTGCCTGCCATAAAGCAAAGAGTCACCATTAGTATTACCTGGCACCGCTCGCAGAAAGAGAGAAAGAGAAGCAAAAGAGAGTCATTTCAGAGACATGGAGTGTTTGTGGATTCACCTCCAGTGCTCCTGCAGCCCCACAGACATCTGTTCGATCCATTGGCAACCCGAGCTCCAGGTCCAAACCTCCGACACAATCAGGAAACCTTCAGCGCCTGAGGCCCTTCAGGAGCCCTTCTTGCCCTCAGTACCCTCTCGATTCCCAGTTCTGATACCTGGTTCCTATGAGCCAGTCTCCAGCAGCCCGCAGCCAGTGCAGATCCCCCGATCACAAGCTGCTCAGAGCCTGTGTGGGTCCTCTAGCTGCTGAGCCCCTCACTGGTCCGCTACCAGGGGTCACCATCCACTGAGCTGCTCCTATTTGTCTGCATTCAGCTCATATCCCTTGAAACTCTTCCTATCTTGTACCTGTGAACATCCCTTTTAAAGGTAATTGTCTCCAAACCTTTTAAATTTTGTTACGATTCCCACTTCTACCAAAACTTGTTCCATGTAACTATCACCCTGTGTATTTAAAAAGTGCCCCTAAGGTCCATTTACAGTCTTTCCCTTTCTTACCTTAAATCAATTCTGCAATATATTTTGTGAATTCTTTCACCACAGAATTATTGCTAATCTGGTTTCCAAATTCTGTTCCTCTCCCATCAATGCCACATGAATTGGTGAGGATTTGTAACATCTGTAGTGTTTTGCTTTCACCTCCTTTCGACTGACACTCGCACCATCTGTACAGGAGCACCATGGAGGGATCAGGTCAAGGATTTCTGATGCACAGAAATGCACCATTTCGACCAGGAAAACATTTGGTCACTGGTTTCAATATCCCTGAAACTGGGGAAGCGGCAGAGTGAGGATCCTGGATGTGGAGATCAACAGCAATGACATGAATGATTGGCCTTCTCTATTTGCCCCTGAACTGAGGAGTGGTGGGGGGGGTAACCACATTGCTTGGTCTGAACCTAGGCAGGTAATGATGGCAGATTTCTTTTCCTGAAGGATATCAATGAAGCAGATGGGTTTTTACAAGAATCTGGTAGTTTCAGGCATCCCAAGACTAAAAGTAAATAGTTTTGATACATTACAGATTTTCTAATGACCTGCAGTTGAATTCTCTTGTTGTCATGCTGTGAGCCAATTCTCTGGCTGCTAACCTGGATATGATACCTTCCATTTAACAGGGAGGGGAAGCACTGGCTCTGGGCTTGAAAGTGACGTTGCTCTTTATGCTGTTGATTTACCTTTCACCACCTACTGATTGCTGGTTGATTTGTTTCATCGTGGTCATGTAACCATTCATATCATCAAGAGGCTGCCACACAGCAGGCAACTTTAAATTAGTTTGAATCAATAAATGTGGCTTCATTATCGTTGCTCTGCTGTACCTGAGCCGTTGGCAGCGCTGTGCCCTGGAAGCCGTGCGCGCGCACGCTTGGTTTGCCACCAGTGCACAAAGCAAATCGACGTGTACACTGAAGGTTAGCTACCTAAAATCATGTAACAATTATACTTATAATAATTATACTTATTGAAAATAATCTCTTAGCTAACTGTTTCTGTTAACTAGTTAGTCAGTTTATCAAATCCATTACTGAGTAGAATGCAATCATACTAATATTATACTAATAGAGTTGCAATAGCCATGAGAGAAAGGCTGTGCCTAAACTATCTTGAGACAATTTCATGTTTACATTTGCACAAGCATTCAGTGTGCTCATACTTTGGTCACAGGAATAAAATTTACACAGGATCTTTGCGCACACTGACCACTAAAAATTACAGGGAACATTGGTTAGCGATGCAAACACAAGCACATTCATATCCACAATTGGATAAAACCAAGCGCTGACAATATCCAGCCCGAAGAGAGAGACAAGCTGTGTTTCAGGACGAAGACCCTGAATTATAGCCCCCTTTACATTTACTATTTTAATTTCAAACTTTGGTATCTGCAGTTTGATTGCTTTTCAATAATATAGTTTTGAATCTGATGACACTGTGGCATCGAAACAGGCGATTCACTACAATGCATCTTGCCAGTTTTCTCACCTGTACATAAACTTCTGTCCATCCTCCCCAATCAGGACACTCTACTTTTCCTTCCTTTCTTGTATACACCCAACTCCTCTAACATGCTTCTCCACCACTCTGCAAATGCTCCTGTTTACAAAAAGTTCTCATTAGACACGTAGAGATTTACTCAAGGAGCCGTGACTTCTAAAAGAAGGGTCAGGGTGGGCCTTTTAGGTTCTCAAATGTGTGATCAAAACCCTCAAGACATAAAAGTACAGAAAACAAGGGGAAAATAAGAGCAGGAGGAAGAGGGAAAGGGGAAAGAAGAGAGTGTGGAACAAGGAAGCAAAGAGAAACAGATAGAACCAGGAGAAAAAGACCATGAGATCATGAGATTTGGAAAAGGGGAAGAGGGGAGAGAGGGAGGAGGGTGGAGTGAGGGGGAGGGTGGAGTGAGGGAGAGGGTGGATCGGAGAGGGGGGAGAGAGGGAGAGGGGAGAGAGAGAGGGAGAGGGGAGAGAGAGGGAGAGGGGAGAGAGAGGGAGAGGGGAGAGAGAGGGAGAGGGGAGAGAGAGGGAGAGGGGAGAGAGAGGGAGAGGGGAGAGAGAGGGAGAGGGGAGAGAGAGGGAGAGGGGAGAGAGAGGGAGAGGGGAGAGAGAGGGAGAGGGGAGAGAGAGGGAGAGGGGAGAGAGAGGGAGAGGGGAGAGAGAGGGAGAGGGGAGAGAGAGGGAGAGGGGAGAGAGAGGGAGAGGGGAGAGAGAGGGAGAGGGGAGAGAGAGGGAGAGGGGAGAGAGAGGGAGAGGGGAGAGAGAGGGAGAAGAGAGAGGGAGAGGAGAGATGGAGAGGAGAGAGGAAAAGGGAAGGGGAGGAGAGGGGGAGAGAGAGAGGGGGAGAGAGAGGGGACAGAGAGAGAGAGAAGGGTAAAGTTGCATCCCACTCCGCCAATTACAAGTTCTGTCAACACTGAGTAGCATCAGAGCGCCAGCTGGTGTGACCCTTCATTTCTACTGGGTTACTGACAGCAGAAGCCACCTGAATGGTGCTGATGCCTGACCTTTATATGGAGCTGTCAAGAAGAGAGAAAAAAAATCACAGCCTTTCATGACAGTTAAAGTGTGTGAGGATGTGCCCGACAGAATGGAATTGTCACTTTTTCTGCAGTTGATGTCAATATTAAAGTCTAATTTTTTGACATAATGATCATCTCTTTCCCTTTATTCTTTATGTTCTGCGTTGATTTCTCCAACCTCTCCAGCATGCATTCAAAAACATTTAACCCTTTAAGGACAAATAAGCATCTTTGCAGCTTCTTTTATCTCCCATCACTCTTCCTGATGAGGAAGCGTACAGGAAGGAAATAGATTAGCTAGTTGAGTGGTGTCACAATAACAACATTAGCAAAACCAAGGAAATGACTGTGGCCTTCAGGAGAAAATCAGGAAAATGTGAACCAATCCTCATCAAGGGGTGAGCAGTGGAGAGAGTCAAGAACTTCAAATTCCTGGGTGTCAACATCTTGGATAACTTGTCCTGTCCTGGAGCCTCCATGTCGATGCAATCACGAAGAAGGCTCTCCAGCCTTTGTGAGGAGTTTAAGGAGATTTGGCATTTCACCAAAGACTCTCAAAAGCTTCCAAAGGTGTACCATGGAGAGCATTCTGTAGGATTGAATCACTGTCTGGTATAAAGGTGCCAACACTCAGGACAAGAAAATACTCCAGAGGGTTGTTAACTCGGCTTGTGACATCACGGGCACCAGTCTTCCTCAATGTCCATTGAGGACATCTACAAGAACCCCCACCACCCAGGCCATGCCTTCTTCACTCTGCTACCATAGGGAAAGGTACAGGAGCCTGAAGACGAGCACTCAGCGGCACAAGGACGGCTTCTTTCCCTCTCCCATCAGATTCCTGAATGAACAATGAATGACAGACGCTGCCTTACTTTGACTTTCTCTTGCACAATTTTTATTTATTTATTTGGTAAGGTGATTTATAGAAATATTTGTACTTTAATGTTGGCACAAAACAACAAATTTTGTGATACGTTCATGTCAATACATTCTGATTCTGAGGGTGCTGGTTCCTTCTGGTTTTGTCCACCACATGGACACTCAAGGCAGCTTGGGATTCAGCTACAACCCAATCTTCTCCTCCTTCACATTTGAGGGGCAATACAGGCATGGGTTGTATCCAGAATCCAATCTTCCCTCCCTCACAGCTGAGGGGTAATGCAGACATGGACACATCCTTTTAGTTTGATGAAGTTGGACAATGGGTTGCAGTGAGTTGTACAGATGCTGTTGATTCATGAAGGACTTGATTGCTGTGGACAGTAGAGCTTCAGTTACAGCCTAGTGGTGTCAAAGGACGAGGATTGAGGGTGGTGCAGCAGAGCCAGTGGGGCGTCCGGGTGTGATCAGGAGCTGCAGAGTCGTGCTGGAGTTGAGGGACCAGCTCCTGATGATTTCCACCTTAGCTACTGAAGTTCAGTTTGCGCCTTTGAACTGCAAAATTATTACAGTAAATCCCTCCTCACAGATGTGCTTCACAAACAACTTGCTGCTAATTGCTCAGTCCTGAACTAAGATGAGATCTCATCTGAAAGGAACAAATGTATCAAAGGTAAGATGCAGTTCAGCTATAAATTACCGATTGGCGACATGACCGCAGGGTCTTCAGCTACAATGTCATTTCACTGTTGTATTTTTTTCCCCATTACAATCCCTCTGCTCTATGTTCAATATTACCCACTCTGCATCAGTATCCATGAGGGGAACTCCCTCTACGGGATGTGATAGTACATTTTAAATCAAGGAAATAATTTGTTAAGCATGAAATGCCCTTTACTATCTATCAGCAGACCAGTCTGTGGGAACAGTTGAGGCTTTCTGCACGTGGTATATTCATGAACTGCCTCCCTATTCCCTATTCGCTGCAGATACATCCTTTTCATTCAGGTCACAGCTCAATAACGAAATTATATTATTTTGAAAGTATTTCAGCTTTGTGGCAATGTTTGTACATGACACAGCAAGGAAGATTAGCGATCAGGCTACAGGGGGTGAAATGGTTCTTTGAAAGAACATGGACCAAAATTGTGAACACATTAGATAGATAATTAATTCATGTGGAATGTGTCAAAAATGATCATGTATCGCAAAAAACAAACCAGCCTGCTGCTTCAAGTCAGTGTTTCTATACATTGGGTGGGGGGGGAGTTGGGTGAATAGAGAGAGAGAGAGGGAGAGAGAGAGAGACAGGGATAGAGAGAGACTGAGAGAGTGAGATGGAGAGAGAGACAGACAGACAGACAGAGAGCAGGGCTTGTGGGTGCAAATACAAACACATATGAATACCATCATAAACATGCAAAAGCACACAAAGGCATGCAGATAAGTCTCAATGTAGATAAATGTGCGGAGATGCACGAGAGATGGATGTGTGTAGACCTGTACAGCTGTTGGCTGTGTACGCATGGAGACTTGACACAAATATACAGATGTATGCACAGGCGTACAGAGATGTACACTAACAGGTGTACACAAGTGTAACAATACCATTGTACAGCTGTGCAGACAAACAGAGCTGTACATTGAAAAAATACACATGTACGCAGCCAGATGTATAGGCATGAACAGATATAATGATGAACATATGTAGAGGCTCATACACACACTTTCATAGTTATTGAGACAAACATGTACTTGCATGCACCTACAGGCTTATGCACAGTTATACAGATGTGCACACACAGTGTACAAAAGTATATATGCATAAACAATGTACAGACACAACTGTATCTTCTTTTCTTTGGCTAGGCTTCGCGGACGAAGATTTATGGAGGGGTAATGTCCACGTCAGCTGCAAGCTTGTTTGTGGCTGACAAGTCCGATGTGGGACAGGCAGACACGATTGCGGCAGTTGCAAGGGAAAATTGGTTGGTTGGGGTTGGGTTTTGGGTTTTTCCTCCTTTGTCTTTTGACAGTGAGGTGGGCTCTGCGGTCTTCTTCAAAGGAGGTTGTTGCCCACCGAACTGTGAGGCGCCAAGATGCATGGTTTGAGGCAATATCAGCCCACTGGCGATGGTCAATGTGGCAGGCACCAAGAGCTTTCTTTAGGCAGTCCTTGTACCTCTTCTTTGGTGCACCTCTGTCTCGGTGGCCAGTGGAGAGCTCGCCATATAACACGATCTTGGGAAGGCGAAGGTCCTCCATTCTGGAGACGTGACCTACCCAGCGCAGTTTGATCTTCAGCAGCGTGGATAATGCGCAGGTAAACACACACTCAGCAATGAGAAACTGGTCAGCCAGCATCTATGAATAGAAATGGTCAACATTTCTCGAGACTAGGAGGGGAAGCGGAGATATCAAACACAAAGCAGGAGTGAGAAAGGTCTGGGAAGGGACAAGAATACTGGACAAATTAATGTGGGAGAAATGGGAAACAGGTAGCGGAAGAAACCAGTGGGGGGATTTAAGAGAAAATTTAGTTTCTGCAATATTCTACTCAACTTTAAGTGGAAGTATATTTTATCATTTTATATCAATAACCCTGATCTTGGGGCCCAGCTCACTGATGTCACCTCTTGCTCTCATTTTCCCCACTCCCTGATTCACATGACCATGACACATCTACCATCCCAGCAGACCAGCAGGTAGAAGAATAGGGCAGCAAGGGCCCAACAGATCACAGGTGCACTTCCAGGAAAGATCACCAGGGAGTGGCCAAGAGCGGAAAGCCACACAAGGGAAAGAGAGAAAATTATGGTAATGGAAGGGCAGAGGAAGATTAGAACTACACTTGACAAACCAAACCCTGACTCTTCCTCCCCCAATACTCCCTTTCCCAGCACTAGCACTGCCTTCACAGACTTCAATAGGAATCAGGGTTGAACGAGGGCATAAAACGAGTGTTGTTGCTGCTCTCATCCGCCTCACAGTAGGCAAAAGGTTAAAGCTGCCCCGTGCTACTCCCAATTCCTCCTTAACCAAAGGAGAGTAGGTTACATTAGGGGATCTACCAATCTGATTAATTATTATTAAGAATAATAATTTCCATTAGAAATGGCATTTAGGCAGGAGCCAACTTGGATGCGGTACCTATTTATGTGGTTGGGTGATCCACCAGCATTTTGTGGTTTCTTCCGCTACCTGTCTCCCATTTCTCCCACATTAATTTGTCCAGTATCTTTGCCCCTCCCCAGACCTTTCTCACTCCTGCTTTGTGTTTGATATCTACGCTTCCCCTCCTAGTCTTGAGAAATGTTGACTATTTCTATTCATAGAAGCAAAACCAGTATTCGATTCTTCCTGTAACGAAGCCTCCAGAACTGTCATTAAATTGCCTGTAATTATGAAGTGTGTCCTATTTTCTCCATCAGATCTCAGATGAGGGGGTTGAGGGTGATAGGATCTGAAATTTGGTGTGGTGGTGTGGTTAATGTGGTGTTCTGAACTATTGAAAGTTTCTTGGCCGATGGGTTTGGAGGAGAGCAATGGGAGTGGTCCATGGGCCTGTGATGATGTTAAAACACAGTGCTGGAGAAACTCAGCAGGTCAAACTGTACTTTATAGTGCAAAGATAAAGATATATAACCAACGTTTGGGCTTGAACCCAGAAACATTGGCTGTTTATCTTTATCTTTGTTCTATAAAGTATACTGTTTGTCCTGCAGAGCTTCTCCAGCATTGTGTTTTTACTTCAACCACGATACCTGCAAACTTTCATGTTTTACTCCTGTGATGATGTTGACTCTTTCTAGTGGCTTTGGTGATCCCAAATCCACCATTTATCCTTATGTTGTACATGATTGCAAGCCAAAAATGGTGGCACAGATTATGGTAATGGTAGGGCATTGCCTTACATTGAGTACAAGAGAAGGGATATCATATCACAACTGCACAAGATGTTGGCAAGACTTTGTGAAAGGCATAAAATTTAAAAGAGAAATAAGGGTATTACACAGAGGGTGCTGGGTATATGGGATGAGCTGCCAGGGAAAAAGGTAGAGGTGGGTACAATTGTAATGTTTAAAAGACATTTAGGCAGGTACTTGGATGGGAAAGGTCAAGAGGGATATGGACTGACTGAGACTAGCTTGGTTAGGCAATTTGGTCAGCATTGTCAAGATGGCCTGAAGGGCCATTTTCTGTGCTGTAAAACTCCATGCAGCCAGGGCATCATAGGTTATGGGGATGAGGGGACATCTCATTAAAACACTTTGAATGTTGAAAGGAATGGACAGAGGAGATGTAGAAAGGTTGTTTCCCTTGGTGGGAGAGTCTCAGACAAGCTTGATTAGCCAGGGCATTAAATGTTATGGGGAGAAGGCCGGGCAGTGGACCTGAGCGGGAAAATGGATCTGCTCATGAGTGGATGGAGGGCAGACTCAATGGGCTGAATAGACTTATGGTCTTATGTATGATCCATGGAGTTAAATGTGTGTGTATGATTGGATGAGTGACTGCAGAAGGTCTCCTTTAGATATTGAAAGGACCAGCTGAGTTTCTCCAGCATTTTGGTGTGTTGACTGCAGAAGGGCATCCGTATTCATTACAATAAAAGCTGGTAGCAGATTCATTGGGTATGGAAGGGTGAAGCTCTGTTAAAATTATTCAAATGAAAAATAGGCAGGAGTTCATCGTAGCATTAGTCAGTTCCATACACGTTTAACTAACTCAAAGCAGATTTGCGTCAGGTAATCAGGTTGAGGTTGATATACAGCTGAAGTCTAAAGGAAAATAAAATCTAATTGTCTTAAAATTCATTACCAAATTGGATGATGTGATCCTAGCATACATTAGAAGGAATTAAATTGTTAGAATATTATGAGACCAATGAAAGTACTTATTGATGAAAGAAGTTTATGATCATGTATTTTTCAGATTTTCATTTAATCTACTTATAAACCAGGCCCACGCACTCTCTTTAAAACAACAGTGTGGAGTTCTGTTTATACCTGTGTGCATTTATGTTCTTCTCTTGGAAGTGTTGTGAGATGAGAAAATTTAGAGGACCCGACTACAGATCTCCAAAAACAGAGGAACTTAATAAGGAACATACAATGAACTGCTGGAGCAACTCAGCGGATCGGACAGCATCCATGGTTAGCAAGACCAAGATGAAAAAGATGATATATATAAAGGGGGAAAGTAGCTGTGGAGGGTGGGGAGGAGTGATAGGACAGAAGAGAGAGAGAGAGAGAGAGCGTGCGAGCGCATGCACTGTATGAACTATATGAGGTTGGGGGGGGGGGGGGGTGGAGAAGAGAGAAAAGCAAAAAAAAAGTACTGAGAATGCCCTGTACCAGAGATCAAGTCAAGTTTACTGTCATCTGATTGCACAAGTACAAACTGAAGATACAGCATTCTCTGTTCCTCAGTGTAAAACACGCAGACACACAACCAGACATAACACACAGAGACAAACAATACATATGCAGGACAAGTATTCATATGTACAAATAAATAAATAAATATCATTTCATGAACATGAAAGTCTTGGATGGTTAGTGCGAGCAGTTCTCTTGTCTCTCAGCATTCTTACTGCTCATGGAAAGAAGCTGTTCCTCACCCTGGTGGTGGTGGCTGTAATACTCCTGTCTCTCTTTCCCGACAGGAGCAGGTGAACGATGCTGTGTGCAAGGTGGAAGATGTCCTCAATCTTTTTGCGTGCCCTCTTCAGACAACAATCCCAGTAATTCATGTCGATGGGGAGAGAGAGACTCCAGTGATCCTCTCTGCCACTCCTATTGACCTTTGCATTAATCCCTGATCTATTTGTCTGCAGCAACTGTGCCACACTGTGATGCAGCCGGCCTGGATGCTCTCGATAGAGCTCCTGTAGAAGGTTGGCATGATGGTGGCCGGTAGCCTTGCCAGCTTCAGTCTTCTCAGGAAGTACAGTCACTGTTGTGCCTTCCTGACACTTGTTTCCAAGATGCTTGTTTCTTTCTGACATTACCAGTTCCCAGTGATTCAGCAAATACTAGGACATCAGAGCAGCTTAATGTTTTTTTTTACACATAGTCAGAACTGCTTTCAGCACAAGGTTAGAGAGAACTTCTTTCAATGACTTCATTACTGACAAAGTGTTCAAGCAGACCGATCTAGTACCTGTCAGCTCAGAGATAACCTCTGGCACAAAGAACGGCATTGAAGCCCATACATCGTGGTCACTGACACTTCAGTGCAGAGGGACTGCAGCTCAGTCAAAGATGCCATTTATTGGATGAAGATGTTAGTTTGTTCTCTCAGGTGAACATCAATGATCCCAAGAACTAGTTTAATTTTATCCCTCAAAGGGAGCAAACATTGTTTTAATTACATTGGTGAGGACTTTACTATTTCTAAAGTAGCTAACTATTTTCTCGGTGTGCGCCAGCGACCCACATACCAGAAGGTGCTCCACTGGCTATGACGGGACATCCAGAGGTTTTTTTGTTTATTTAGAAATACAGCACACTAACAGGCCCTTCCGGCCCATGAGCCCGTGCCTCCCAAAAACTCAATTAACCTAAAACCCCTGAATGTTTTGAAGGATGGGAAGATACCACAGCACCCAGAGGAAACCCATGCATTCATAGGAAAAACGTGCAAACTCCTTGCAGACAGTGGCAGATTCAAACCCAGATTACTGGCGGTATAATAGCAAGACACTAACCACTACACTAACTGGTCTAGCTTGAAAAGGTGCTAAATTAAAAAGTCTTTGTATTCATTCCAACTTTCCAACTCAAGGCTCAAAAGCAAACCATCAAACAAATTGCACAATAAAGATTCAAATGGAGTCTCCATCTAGAGCAGAAAATTAGGAACAGAGGTTAATGAGGTGGAGGACATATCTAATTGATAGAGCAGACTGCAGGAAGCTTTCCTATAGTCAGAAGAAGACAAATCAAGAGGACCCAGATGTATAATGAATAAGAGATTCATAAAGGATTAAGAGGGAGACCATTCTGATGCTGAGAGTGGGGAGTATGTGGAAGGAAAGTTGTCTGTAGACAACATGGATAAAGTAAAAACACAAAATGCTGGAGAAACTCCGCTGGTCAAACAGTGTCCTTTATGTAGTAAAGGAAAAAAAAACATTACCAACACTGTGGAAGGTACTGACTGCGAGAGGGGGAGTGTGTGTGGAAGGCACTGTGTGGGTGGGGAGGGTGTGGAAGGCACTGAGTGGGGAGGGTGTGGAAGGCACTGAGTGGGGAGGGTGTGGAAGGCACTGAGTGGGGAGGGTGTGGAAGGCACTGAGTGGGGAGGGTGTGGAAGGCACTGAGTGGGGAGGGTGTGGAAGGCACTGAGTGGGGAGGGTGTGGAAGGCACTGAGTGGGGAGGGTGTGGAAGGCACTGAGTGGGGAGTGTGTGGAAGGCACTGAGTGGGGAGTGTGTGGAAGGCACTGAGTGGGGAATGTGTGGAAGGCACTGAGTGGGGAATGTGTGGAAGGCACTGTCTGAGAGTGTTTTAAACAGGCTCACAGACAGCACTGAAGTCTCTTGGTGAGCACGCATTGCTTATGTATGGAAGGATATGGGAGGCGGGATTAGTGTGGATGGATGCCCACGGGATATGATGGGCTGAATGGCCACGCTTCCCCCCACACTAAACATCTGCGCGACTATGAAAACCCAGACCACGTGTCCTCGTTGAAATGAGCCTACCCCACAAGTTGCGGCCACATTTTTAATTGTTTTCACATAGCCTTTTGCATTTAATCCGTTGATCAGTAATCCAGAATTCAGGCACAGTCTGTAAAGCAAAGTCACAGAAAGGATGGACTGCTCCACTCACCAATGAAAGATCTACAGGCTTTCCCATGTCATGCGATGTGCTGCCCACGTGATAATAAATACAGATGTTGTTTGTTTTGGCCTGGAGATATTTCAAAGCACTTCTCACTTTGAGCTTTACGAAATACTTGGAACAAAGGCAGCAAAGCCTTGAAGCGACAGAGACACCAGATTGTCACTTACTTCAGGGACTTCACACATACTTTGTTTCTTAGCAGCCTAGCAGGACAGATAAAAATACATACAAGCCTGTCTCAGTGTTCGGAATGCTCCGAGACAACACGGATATGGATCAAGTCATCACATTTTGTTCAATCTCAGGCCCTTGGAGCTGAACTGACAATCCCTCAGTGTAAGGACACTCCTTGTGTTCACTCCTCATGACCTCACCCCCTCCTTTTCCCAAATCCCCTAATTCCAGACCTCTAGACTTCTTTAATTTACCCCTTGCTGAAGTCTACTACTCCTCTATTGACAGCAAGGCCTTCACTTATCAACTCCTTGAGAACAACAAGTAATCTACTGGAGAAACTCAGAAGGTTGAACAGCTTCAACTAGAGAAACAGAATGGGCAACATTCTGGGTCATTACACCTCATCAAGACCTCCTTTAGAACATCCATTGCAACCTATCTCTCTGACTAAACATTTCGAATTATCTCCATGCATATTTTAAAGTTATAAAAGCTAAATGAGTTTAAATTCAATCTCACTAATCCCAGCTCAATTAGTTACAGGTGGCAAGGTTAGTGTAGTCGTTAGCACCCACTCCCACACATAGTCGTTAGCATAATGCTGTGCAGTGCCAGCGGCCAGGGTTCAAATCCAGCGCTGTCTTTAAGGAGCTTATACATTTTCTCCATGCCTGTGTGGGTTTCCTAAAGGCGCTCCAGTTTCCTCCCACCATTCAAAATGTACAGGGGTTGGAGATTAATTGGACTGGTGAACTGAAAGGACCTGTTACCATACTCTATGTCTGCATACAAGATACCAGTGACCCATATTCGGCCCCAACCTCCGGAGCAATCTGTGTGATGTTTTCAGGTTCTCCCCTGTGACTGTGTAGGTTTGTGTTGTGTGCTCTGGTTTCCTTCAACATCACATAGATATGCAGGTTAGTAAATTATTTGGCCGCTATAAATTGGCCCAACTGTGTAGATGAGTGGTTGAAACTGAGGTGAATTAATGGAAATGTGAGGAGAATAAAATGAGATTAGTGTAGGAGTAATGTAAATGGGCACTCGAGCGCTAGCATGGGCTCATTGGGCTGAGGGGTTGTCTCAATATCAGAGTGGCTAGATTGAATTAGTCACAGCTACCCCCAAGTCATTTATTTGCAGACATCAAAGTTAAAATCCAGATCTAATGGGTGATAATCTGGACTCACAAACTTGAATTCAGTTTCTAATGGAACCATGAACCCATGTGATTTGAACAGACTTCATTCCATTGGCATCTGAGAGACAAGCGAAGAGACCTGGAATATGAGGGGATGCAGAAAGATGAGACGTTTGGTGGCATGAACAAAATGTCATCAGGAGAATTAAAACAAAGAATCCACATTTTGGGAAAATACAGTCTCCAGTTTTGAAGATATTAATGAACAAATTCCTACATTATCTCATTTACCATTATTAACTTTGGAGTTTGTGGATTTTTAAAAAAATTAGAATACAGCAAGTTAACAAGCTCTTCCACCCTATAAAACCGTGCTGCCCAATTATACCCAATTAACCTACAACCCCCATATATTTTGAAGGGTGGGATGAAACCAGAGCACCTGGAGGAAACACGCGCAGATACAAGTTCCTTGCAGAGCCTTGGTCATTGGTGCCATAACAGTATTGCGCTAACTGCTACGCTATGTAAATTATATTTACTGCATATGCCAGCATACAAGACAACTCTGTATAAGTCACCTGCCCCAAATTTCCACCTAAAATGTAGGTTTTGAGCTACACTCACTGTATAAGACTACCCCAAGTCTGGCACTTACCACTGACTACTGGAGTGATACTGCTAGGCACATTTAATATATTAATTCACAATATTTTAAAAGCAAATTACCCAGCAAAGGTTTAAATTTTATTTGAACATTTTTGAAAATAGACCATCGTCAGTTCCTTTTAAAGCCGTACAAGCCGTTTAAAGCCTGTACAGAGTCTAAGGCAGTGGGACTGGGTAGATGGACCCCATGAGGGAGCACTGAGACTTCGCTGTTAAAGTTCATATTTCAAACTTGGCACGGGAGAGCAATAAGACTTTGTTTTTAGAGTACGGATTTTATATGTAGAGTGGGGAGCATGGAAGCTTTGCTGTTACGGTTCACATTTTATACTTGCCATACAAGACAACTCCTGGTTTTAGGATTAAATTTTTAACATTCGAGGACAGTTTTATACGTCGGCAAAACGGTATTCACAGACTGCAGCTATTTTCACGGTCACTAATAGCAACTTCTTTTGAGCCAGATTTCTTGAACTGAAGTTAAATTTTCCATCTGTGAGATTCCAACTGCTGCCTGTGGATGGAGCATCCACCCTGCTGGACAAATAGTCCAAAATTATAACTGCTGCACCACTCCACCCCACTCCCTTTTGTTTCTTCAGCTAATTTCAGTTAAAAAAATCTTAAACGGAATGAATTGTGGAAGATACGGAAGGAAAAATTTTCTGGCTGATTACATTTCTTTGCACATAAAGCTGTGAAACGAAGTGACATCTGCGTACAATCCATCACTTCCATAAGGATGCCTATCAGTGGTAAGAGGCAACCAGGAGGGTGAGCAAGTTGTGCAGATTCAAAATGACTGACGGTTTCTATATTGGCTGTGGCCTCAACATATTTAAATTCAGCATTTAAATGGAACAATTTTCTTCTGCCTTAAAATCAAACTCTCCTCGCCTTTGGTGGTAAAAACACACAGAAATGCTGGAAGAACTCAGCCGGTCTAGCAGCATCCAATAAGAGGTAAAGATATAGTACTGGCGCTTCCAGCCTGAGTTCTTCAAGATATAAGCAAAGAACAAGAAAGTGTCAGGCCTCAAGGGGGGGACATCCACGGGCATTGCCCACCCAAGCGAGTTGCTGTGCCCCCATATGATCGCGGCCATTGCTCGCTGTCAGACCCACCCCCACCTACGTCACTACTATGCCCTCTCAAACATTTGTTCTGGTGCCGACCCTGGGATAAAGACTGAAGACTGGCAGAGGGAGGATTCTAGACCAACAAAATGTTAATTGGATACGATAAGAGTTGAAAATCGATTTTGGCTCTGTGAAAGGAGACAGAGGGAAAAGGGAAGAGGGGGGAGAGAGAGAGCTGAGGGAAAGGTGACGGGAAAAAGAAGTGGGGCATTAGGGTTTAACAAAAATCAGAGAAATTGATATAAATGTCATCTGGCTGGAGAGTACTCTGTCCACCGCAATCACATGGATCTCCCAGTGGCCACCCATTTCAATTCCCCATCCCAATCCCTTGCTGACATGTCTGTCCATGGTCTCATGCATTACCAGACTGAGGCCGCGCACAAATTGAAAGAACACCTTATCTTCCATCATATTAACATCAACTGCCCCAGTTTCCATTAAGCCCCCCCCTACTGTTCTTCTCCCTGTCACCTTTCTTCCAGCTCTGTCTGTCTGCCTCTCTCCTATTCCCTCTGACTCCTTTCACAGAGCCAAAATCAATTCTCATTTCTTTTTTCATATCACTTTTTGCTGGTCTGGACTCCTCCCCTGGCCAGACTTGAGTCTTATCCTGATGCCTTCCTGTCCTTTGCTTATTCCTTGAAGGGCTCAGGCCTGGAATGTCTGAAATACATCATTACCTCTTACGAATGGTGTGAGACCAGCTGGAGTTCCTACAGCAATTTTTGAGTTTTTACTCCAGTCACAGCATCTTCAGATTGACCTGCAATGTCAACCCACTCAAATGCCATGAAAAACCTTGTTGATTTTTGTGTCTTGCCTGAGAGAAACACAGAAGCATTTTTAAGGAGATACCTACTAAGTGGTGGGCTTCTAACTACAGTCCTTTTACTGACTTGAGACCCTCCCACTTTTCAAAGGTAAAGGTTCACATACATGAAATTTAACTTTGTCAAGATAGAGGGTCGACACTTTGTCCAGCGCCCCTCACAGAGATGAGGCTGCAGCAAGGAAAGAACTCACAACCCCTGGTTTACAAGACCAGTGCTCTAACCAGTGAGCCTCAGACATGTGTAACAGGAACAAATGAAGTGCAGATTACCAAACATCAGAGGATACTTAATTTTACTGTAACAGACCAAGAGAAATCATTCATTCCATGGGAAAAGCTGCAAGCTTCAGATAAGTCTGCTGTTTACCTGCACACAAACCAGTGTCATTCTGCAGTTGTTGAATCAGGGAGGTTGAGGAAAGTTGCAAGGCCTTTCACAGCTGCTGAAAATTACCTGTTTTCTTATCAAGTTTTTGTAGCTGTGTTTGCTATCCAGTCCCCTTATTATAAAGTTATCTGATCAGGAAACGGGAATTTAGATTAGAATCTTAATCACCACCTTTTAACAAATAAACCACTCTTCTTACTTTTGAGGGAAGTGAGCACCAAGGCTGAAACAACATGTACTCATCACTCTCTTACCACTTTGGTAGTCTCATCAGATTCAGATTTATTGTCAAAATCATATACAACCTTGAGATTCTTTTTCCTGTCTTCTTTGGCTTGGCTTCGCGGACGAAGATTTATGGAGGGGTAATGTCCACGTCAGCTGCAGGCTCGTTTGTGGCTGACCAGTCCGATGCGGGACAGGCAGACACGGTTGCAGCGGTTGCAAGGGAAAATTGGTGGGTTGGGGTTGGGTTTGGCTTTTTCCTGTAGGCATGGCAGAAATACCCCTTATGGGTAGTGTGAAAGAACACTGTACCCAATGCATACATGTAAACCAATAGAGAGGACAAAACAAACAAACAATAAAGTGCAAAATTAAGCCTCCCTGATTGAGTTTGTTGTTGAGGAGTCTGATGGTGGAGGGGGAGCAGCTGTTCCTGAACCTGGTGGTGCAAGTCTTATGACACACCGATACCTCTTTCCTGATGGCAGCGGCGAAAACAGAGCTTGTGCTGGGCACTGTGGATCCTTGATGATTGCTGCTGCTCTCCGACGGCAGCGTTCCCTGTAGATGTTCTCGATGGTGGGATGGGGTTTGACTGTAATGTACTGGGCTGTGTCCACTACCTTTTGGAGGGCTTTACACTTGATAGTATTGATGTCTCCATACCAGACCGTGATGCAGCCGATCAGCGCACTCTCTACCACACATCTGTGGAAATTTGCCAGGGTTTTCGATGTCATTCTAAACCTCCAAAAACCCCTCATTAGTGCGTTGGGTCTAGGAAAGATCCTCCAAGATAGTGACTCCCAAGAACTTAAAGCCTCTGTGACTGCTATATGTGACCTGGAAGTTCTTCACTCTTGCCTTGACACATAGGAAAACAAATGCACTGTCTCAAGTTTTGATTTGGAAACAAGAATCACATACAGCATTCCTGATGAATGGGTTCAACCTGCAACGGTGACCATCTATTGCTGATTGGCCCACAGAATCCCTCCAGCACGTTAGGCATTGCTCCTGTTGACCAGCATCTCCAGATTCTCCTGTTTAACACCTACAGCAGACAATCAAAGGACGTCATTGGTAGAAATTCTAGGATTCACCAAGAAGCAAGTATTCAGCAGGAGTTCAAGCTGGAATCCAAACAAACCTTTCTTTTCTCAAACGTTTCCATTCCTGGAGTAGATTTATGTCTTGGATAAAGGAGGATTGAAGCCAGAAAAGTGTTTCTGAGGCATAGGGTTTCACGTAACCAAAATTCCAGACACAAGGCTTGTCAGGATAACAATTAGCTTCCAGAAGCACCATCATTCAAACTCAATGTGATTTTTCACATCTATGAATCTGTTTCAAGGGTAATGGTGATAATGACATTAACCTTATTATCCTCCACAGTGTATAATGTTAACCATGCACCCAAATTCTTACCGTGTGCAGCCAAACAGGTACTTTTAAAATAGTATAAGTAATTGAACAAAAAAACCCAATAAATACAAAAGGTGGCTAGATAATAAATATTTGCAAGTATCCACGTGCCAGGAAAACCCATTTAAATTGCAGTAAACAAGGAGATTGATGGACAAATTCCAGTGAATTTAAAATATGTCAATTATTAAGATGTGGATCAAAGAGAAGCCTGTGGGGTTCAGAGGATCAGGGATCACGCCCAGAGACCAACAGACAGTCCATGTTTCTTGATAAAACATCTCAACCTGAAATGCTGACTGCCCATTCCTGACTTGGATTCTACCTGACTTGCTGAGCCACTCCAGTTTTGTCTTGTTTGCCCAGGATTACAGTATCTGCAGTTTCCAGGTCTTTGTCCAGACATGTATTCTGTTTCCTGCTTCACATTCAGCTCCCTGAATTCTCATGCAACTATTGTGTTCTCAACTGGGGCAAACTCTTTCCTAGTGACTGAGCTACATGGACAGTGAGGGCAGCTGGAAGATTCAGGCAGAATATCGCTGAAAGGAACATCCTCCTTCGCACAGCACTTTTATAGCGCCTGCGATCAGGACTGGGTTTGAATCCCTCGCTGTCTGTAAGGAGTTTCTGCATTCTCCCCATGTATGCGTAGGTTTCCCCTGAGGGCTCCAGTTTCCGCTCACCATTCAAAACGTATGGGGGGGGGGGGGGTTGGTTAATTGTGTATAAATTGGGCGGCGCAAACTTGTGGGCCAAAATAGCCTATTAATGTACTGCATGTGTCTAAATTTAAATTAGCCAGGATTTGCTCCTTGGTATGATCCTGAATCAGCTTTTGCTCACCAAAGATAGTAAACTTTATGCTTGTCAATGGAAACTGCAGCATATATAGAACAAAATTCAGCCACGGAGGCAAGAATTAAACCATGACAAGAACCATAGGCTAGTGATAAGGAGAAAGAGTCAAATCGTAAATGGTGGCATCTGATGTATAGACAAGGGAAGTTCTTTGGCCTCTCGTCTCACCAGAAGTGAATCATATTGTGGCTCAAGTTAATCCATCATTGGATCTTTCAGCCTCCAGTGGAACTAATTACCCAAGGTTCTGCTAATTTTTCCAAGTAACTATTGTTTCCCACTCACACTACACAGTTAATTAAGATGAAGCACACCAATTAAGCTGTCTGTATTGGTTTGTATCATAAACATTCTATCATTATTATAATAATCACGCCACAAAGGTGGGCTATACCTTTACCATCAAATTCTCCACTTTTATTTAACCCCTCCCTCGAGTCTCTCACTCTCCCCCTATCCCCATCTCCTTTCCTCCAGCCCCCCACCCCCTTCCTTCTCCATTATTGAGAATGACCCCCTACCCTATCAATTCCCACCTTTACCTTCCCACTCATGTCCTCCAATGACATCTTACCAGCAAGCTTGTTCTCCTCCCCTTCCTTCCTCTTCTCTCCTCACCTTTTCATTCAGGTACCTGTCTGCATTTTGCTCATACCTTGACAAAGTGCAGAGGCCTGAAGCATTTACTCCTTTTCGATACTGCGTGACCTGCTGAGTTACCACAGCACTTTTGAGTATGGCATCCTCCACTTTGGGTCAAGTATGATGTCACATATGTGTTCAAGTTCAGTTAAATCTGATCCTTGTCATCTCAGAATCAGCCAAGTTCAAGGAAAAGAAACAGACTATTTGGACCAAAAGGTTTTGACCACTAAATCCAAGGCTATCAATATATTAATCTCAGGTTATTACTTAATTTCCTTCTCTGCACCTACACTAATAACCCAAAGTGGCAGCAAGTTCCACAATGTCATCAGTACTCTTTATTGGGTTTAGTAATGGCCTGGAATTTTAAATGTCACCTCGACACTGATCCCATCCAAACCCCTTCATAAATTTTCAACCTTTTTTTAAAGTCACGCCTCCGACATCTCTTTTCTAGAGGAAAAGTGCCTGATTCTGTTCAGTCCTTTTTTTCCCCCTTACTTCAGAGGGGACAGTCCAAAGTTGTAAGGGGCAGAGGGAAATAGAGGTGGTAGGAAAACTAGATTGTGTCACTCCTTTTCCCCAAAAGCAAAGCAAACCTCACACAGTAAGCCTTTGAGAGCCTAGAGGAGATTTATCAGGATGTTGCCCATCTTGGCAAACATTATATGAAGCAACATTAATAGAGTTAGGGTTTTTCTCTTTGGGGAGACAAAGGATGGAAGATGACTTAATTGAAGTATATAAGATGAGAGGCTTAGATAGGGTAGACAGCCAGTAACCTTTTCCCAAGGTGACAATAACAAATACCAGAAGACATCTGCATAAGTTGATTATAGGAATGTCCAGGGGAGATGTTAAAGGTATGTTATTTTACACAACGAGGGTGTCTGGAATGCATTACTGGAAGTGGTGGTAGAAGCTGGTACAATCAGGACATTCAAAAACTCTTAGATAATCACACGGATGTCAGAAAAATAAAGGGTTATGGATGTAAGGTCGAGAAGAATTAGATTACTGTGGAGTAGGTTTATATAGGCCGGCATAACATCATGGGCCAAAGGGCCTCTACTTTGCTATAATGTTTTATGTTCTAAATCTAAGCCATGATTCAATCCTCTTTTCTGCAAAAAAGAAAAACATGTTAACTCTCCATTTATTCCTGCTATAAATTGTTCAGTAACATTATGTATTCTGAAGCAATTAATCCAAAAAGATTTTTTCAAATTATTGCCAGGACAAAGATTCACAAAGTTGAAGTTTTATACATGCTGTCAATTCACAGCAGCGTTAGTCAAACCGCAAATGCTCTTTGTTAACAGATGACAAATGGGATACAAGATTCAGCTGGGACCCTGGCCTTCTCAGAGAGAAGCAGAGACCATTAATGGCCCAGCAGACATTGGGCCAAGACTAATTGGCATGTGTACCATTTCACAGAAATGCATTGCCTGTTTATCTAGAATCAACTGCAAACTCTGCAGCTGGAACCAAGAACTGATGGGTATGGCAGGAACTAGGAGCCAAAATTCTCCTCCAACCCCACCACGTGGAAGGCTGGTGTTGGAAATCGATGTTAAAAGTGACAGAGAATTTCAGTGATCTTGTTGTGTATCTGTCAACAGTCTTTTCACTTGTTACACCTATTGGTTCCACACTGGCTCCAAGAAGAACAACCCCATTAGTCCCAATCCCCCAACCTTATTTAATAGTCCCTCAAAAGATGCTATTGTACCTGCCTCTACCACCATTGACAGCAATGCATTCCATGCACCCACCACTCTATGTGAAGAACTTACTTCTTACATTCCCATGGATACATACCCAAGCACATTAAATATATGTCCCCTTGTGTTAGCCAATTCAGCCCTGGGAAAAAGCCTCTGGCTATCCACACAATCAATGTCTCTCATCATTTTGTACATCTCTATCGGGTGGCCTTTTCTCCAAGGAGGAAAGACCAAGATCACTCAACCTATCCTCATAAGGCCATGCTCTCCAATCCAGACAATACCCTTGTAAATCTCCTCTGCCCCGTCAACCTGTCCAGCAACTTTCAGTGTCCTATGGACAGGACCCCAAGATTGTGCAAACTTCGCAGACAACAACCAACTTTGTGATGAATCCAAATTCTTGGATCTTTGAGGGAACAGCATTATTGTTACCACTACCAACCTAATTTTCAGAGGTGACTTGTAGAGATGTCATTTCAACACAGAACAAACTTGGGCCAACATGTCAATGAATTAAGGCAGTCAACAAACGTTGTTTAGATCACTGCAAATTCATTGGGCTCAGACACCAGTTGTAGAGACCATTGGCTTGATCCCACATCCCTTCAGACACCTCACCTCCAAGCCATTAGAAAAATGAAACAGATGCATCGGCCAAGGCAAAGGTTGCATGCATTTTGCTCTATTGTTGGTGTATCACCTTCCTCACTTTTCAAACACTGAAAGCCACTCACTCTAAAATTCCTGACACAAGCCAGTGACAAAGGGTTTCAGTCAATTGAGCACAAAGTTGCTCCGAATTTTTAATCGCTATGCCATGCACTTCACTGAGGCAGAGTGGCACTGAATGAAAGGTTCTTGCTCACTTTGCAATGGGTGAGAGTGCTAAGGGTCCTTACTTGCTGTTGGACACCTTCAAGCTGTCTTGATCAGGAGCTCCAAAGAAACATGCTTTCTTGACCTTTCCAACTAACATACAAAGCACTCCTGGGAACTGTCTCACCAAGGTGGCCAATTAACACCACCACTCCTTCCCTCTACTTACAAGGTTTTCTTGGGGTTTATTATTTATTCTCTGATTTCAGCAAGAATAAAAGGAACACATTTTGACTTAACTTTAAAGATGCAAGAATAGTAAATAATGAGTGGACTGAACTGAAAAGGCAGTTTGCAAACTTCCAACAAACTGAACAGGTGTTATTTTTAATCACTACACCTTTGCTATGTCACTTTCGAGAACAGTTAAGAGTTAGCCACCTTGATGGTCCCAGAGTTTAGAGCGGATCAGATTAGGATGGTGGATTTCCTTCTCTAAACGACATTATCAACCAGTTGAGCCCCAAGGACTCGCACCAGTAATAGCTGCCACACCACCCCCCTCCCCACCATCAGACTCCTCAATCACAAACTCAATCAGAGACTCATTTAAGGGCTCTTACTTTGCACATTGTTTATTATTGAATATTTATTCTCTGTATATCACAGTTTGTTTGGACGTCTTTCTTCTTTACATTTCTGTCTTTTATACACATCTTTTCTTGAGTACAGTTTTTTTTTTGCACTACTGATATGTAGAAATTCTGCCTGGTTTGCAGGAAAAAGGACCTCCTGTGATATGTACTCGGACTATAAATTTGAACTTTGAAGAAAAATGCATCAATTTCAAGCAACGATTATAGATACTAGCTGGTTCATGCCACTTCATTTATTTACTGGAATTCTACACCTGCTGTGTGCATTCAAATTCATATATTTTGGGGTCAACAGCCCAGTCCTCCATACATTGGTCTTTATCTTAATGACAATGTTACAATCTTAAGGCTCTTGAATGAGACAGGCAGGCCAGAATTAGACCTCTCTCCAACAGAGGAGCATGAGTTGAAACCTCGCAAACTTTTGTTTGTGGGCCTGAGAATAGGATGCAGAATTGAAATGGTTGGCCACTGGGAGATCCCCAGTGCTACTCCAGCAGACAGAGTGAAGGTGCTCAGTGATGTAAACTCCCAGTCTATGTCCAGTGTCTCTGCTGTAGAGGAGACCACATCAGGAGCACAGGATGCAATAGATGATTCACAAACAGATTCACAAGTAAACTGTTGCTTCACTTGGAAGGCCTGTTTGGAGCCCTAAATGATGGTGAGGAAAGAGGTGTGGGTACAAGCGTAACATTTCTTCTGGTCACAGGGGTAGATGCCAAGGGGGAAATTGGTGGGAAGAGAGGAGTGGATGAGGGAGTGTCCGTGGAAGGCAGGGAGGGAAAGATGTGCCTGGTGGTGGATGAATTAAATATCTGAATTTTAGAAAGAGAAGTGAACAAAATCTTATCCTCCATTACCCGCACATCTGCCCTGGCCCTCTCTGGCCCCATAAGCAATAAGGACAGCTCTTCACCTACCACCCCACGAGTCTCCATGTCCAACATACCATCCTCTGTCATTTCTGTCATCTACTATGTGATCCCACTACCAAACACATCTTCTCCTCTGACCACTCCCTCTCTCTCATGCACAGCCAGACTAGACCACCCACAAATTGGAGGAACAACACCTCATATTCCATCTGGGCACCCTCCAAGAGGATGGCATTAACATCAATTTTCCCAGTTTCCATTAACACCCCACCTCCCACTGTCTTTCCCCTTCCTCCATCCCTATTTCTCTTTTCCTCTTGTTTTCTTTCTTTCCCTTTCCTTGTCTTCTTTCCTCCAACTCTGTATTCACAGTGCCATCCTTCCCCTGATCAATTCTCACCTTTCCTCTGCTTTCAGAGAGCAGCAGCATTTAGGAAGGATCTCCACCACCCAACACATGCCCTGTTCTAGCTGCTACCATCAGGGAAGAGGTATAGGAGACACAATACTCGCACCATCGGACTCCTCAACAACAAACTCAATCAGGCACTTATTCAAGGACTCTTACTTGTGCACTTTGATTTTTTTCCTCTCTGTATTGCAGTCAGTTTGTTTACATTTCTTTATTTGATTACATTTATTTTGCACTACCGGTAAGTGGTGATTCTGCCTCGCCAGCAAGATAAAGAATATCAAGGTTGTATGCAATGTCATATATGTTCTCTGACAATAAATTAGAATCTAATTCCTGTCCAATCCATGTCCAATGATCGCCTTTTGTTTGTTGGCCTGTGCTCCTCCACCTGTCCTTTCCTCCGTCCTTCCCCCAGGCTTTTTATTCAGACAGGTACCTGCTTAATTGTTGCTGATACCTTGAAGAAGGCTCATCTCTACCTCATATGGACGCTGTCAGGCCTGCATTTCTATGTTTTTTACTAGTCATACCATCTACAGACTTTCGTCTTTCAATGAACAAAAGCAGGTAGGTTACGTTAAACTTTCAAGTCTCAGTTATCGGCAAAGAAGAAGCCTGTGTGGTCCATCAAGTCTAGACCTGCTCTTTCAATTAAAATCATCTCTTCAAGTATTTAGCAAGCTTTCCCTCTGAGTGCATATCCAATTGCCTCCTGATCTTCACCCTCCACACTCAGCTTGCTGAATGCATGTTATCATCATTCAGCTTCATTTCCCAGTTATCATGTCTCAATGCCCTCTAGTTACTGAGCTACCTGACTGTGCAATTTGAGCACCTCTACTGAATCTTCCCTTAAGCAAAATGCTGAAACCTGGATTAAAACCAGAAGTGCCCAATGTGTCATCTCCTTAATCTGCTCCACAAAACTGAAGACCCTCCTCCTTGCTGTTATCTTTGTTAATCTTCCTTTCATCCTTCCATAGCTCTCAATATTCATCTTGGTACATATCACTTTGAACTGATAGTCCAGTTGAACCTCATCTAATGATTAACAAGGATTTCATGAAATCTCTATTTAAAAAAAACATAAATGCTTGTTTTTAAAAAAATCAGATACACACTATGACAAATTCAAACAAAACTGTGTATTAGCTGCTGCTAAATCTGAAAGACTCTCAGGGAAATCAGGTAAACACAAACTAGTCCTCATCAAGGGGTCAGCAGTGGAAAGGGTCAAGAACCTCAAATTCCTGGGTGTCAACAGCTCTGAAGATCTATCCTGGGGCCATCACGTCGATGCAATCATGAAGAAGGCTCGCCAGTTGCTGTGCTTTGTGAGGAGTTGGAGGAGATTTAATATGTCGCCTAAGACTTTGACAGGTGTACTGTGGAGAACATTCTGGCTAACTACACCACTCTCTGGTCTGGAGGTGCCAATGTAGAGGACCCAAAAAGAATACAGAGCTGTGAACTCAGCCAGCGCCATCATGGCCATCATTCTTCATTTCCTCTACAAGAGGCTGTGTCATAAGAAAGCATCTTCTGTCCTCTATGACCCTCACCATCCAGGCCATGCCCTCTTCTCACTGTTACCATCAGGAAGGAGCCTGAAGACAAACACCCAATGGTACAAAAGCAGCTTCTTCCCCTCTGCCATCAGATTTCTGAATGGACAATGAACTACGACTTCTGTACTCTTCTTTTGAACTCATTTATTTATTTTTTTAAAAAGGTAATTTATAGCAAAAATGAAATCTGCACAAAACAACAAATTTCATGACATGTTCATGACAATAAATTCTGATTCTTAAGACTCTTTAGCTCTGTGACATCCCAACTCAATCCACACCCTCACCACTGGTTATACAAAACCTCTCTTCACAAGCTGGCATGAAAAGAACAAAAAACAAAAGGCTAGAAACTTGTCTTTGATCTCTCGGACTAATTGGGTACGACAATGCCAGATGTCAGATGTACTCCCAATCTTTACAACCTTTCAGTCTTTTCAGTGGAGGTGGGACAATCCTGGAGGGTTGGAACCTATTCACAGATGGATTAGTGTTCAGAGCCCGAACAGGTGGCAAAGCCAATGAAGTTGGCAAAATGACAGGAGCCACAGTGGAATGAAGCAGGCCATTCATTTGACCACGCATTTCATTCCTCATTCTTCTGTTTATTTTCTTTTTTTATATTTGGAATTTAGCAACAATACCTTACATCAGCCATTCTCGACCTTTTTTTCAGCCACGGCTTCCCCTTAGGACTTTCCTCAAAGTTTATGGGCCCCTTTCCCTGTGAAGCAGTCAAGTTTTGGATTCTTTCCGACTTCTCTCCGACTGACTACATTAAAAAAATATTTAAAATATTTATGTTACGTGAGGAGACAAGCAAAAAAGGATTTACTTCAATATGTTGTGGTTCCTGGCAGGGACAGGGACGGTGGGGTGGGCGGGGGGAGAAGAGCACATAGGATCCCCATGGAGACTGGCTGGCTCACATTATGCAACACCTTCAAATGCTGTGAGCTTCCCCCACTGTCATTAGCCTGAATTTGTCACAAAGGCACTTCAAAGCAAGAATTGGGAATAGAACAGCAGCTGGACTTGTGGCCTCTTGAGCATGCTTTGCCCTTCACGCAAGCTCACACCTGAACTTCCACAACACGTCCATGTTCATTCCGTGTCCTAATATCACATAAACTAATATAATTTCAACTCATAAATCTCTATGCCCTTTTCATTAGTGAATTCAAAAGCATTATCACATCACCTTCATCCCAAATGGATGCCCTAGGCAGCATGTTGCCCAGCATAGGCAAACGCACATCAATATCTGACTTGTCAAACTCTTGTCAAATTCCCAAGAATATATGGCCATTTTAATCAACCTTACCTCAGTTCTCTCATCATAGATATCAACCGAGTGAACTTCATTACCTATGCTGCCATTAAGGTATATTTTTCCTTTAGAACATAGAACATTACAGCACAGAAACAGACCCTTCAGCCCTTCTGGTCTGTTCCAAACTAATATTCAGCCTAATCCCACTGATCTGCACCCAGTCTATAGCCCTCCATAACTTTCACATCCATGGACAGGTCCAAATATTTCTTAAATGTTAAAAATGAGCCCACATTGCTCAATTCCCCACTCCCACTACCCTCTGTGTGAAGGATTTTCTCCTAATTTTCACCCTAAATATTTCTCCTTTCACCCCTAACCTAAGTCCTTTAGTTTGTATCTCACCTAACCTCAATGGACACTGATAGTATTCAGAGTCCTCCAATTGTACATCAAACCTATTATAGCAGCAGAGATTCAGGTTTGAATCTGGTGCTGTCTATAAGGAACTTGTATTTTCTGCTCCAGTTTCCTACCACCATTCAAAACGTCCAGGGCTGAAGGTTAATTTGGCTGTAACTGGGCAGCACGAGTTTAAATGGCCAGAATCTGCTTCTGCCATGCTGGAAATAAATAAAAATAAGTAAGTACAAGGATTTCTTGATTCTCTTCTCCAAAACCACTTAAAAAAGAGGCCATCAAACAGATAGGTGGCTTCAGCATCTTAAGTGCAATCCTGACCTTAGGTGTTCTCTGTGTAGAGTTCGTGCATTCTCTCTGTGACCACATCAGGTTTCCTCAGATAACCCAAAGACATGCAGTTAATTGGCCATTGTAAATAGCCCCGAGAGTAAGTGGTAGAATCCCGGAGAGAGTTGATGGAAATATGAGAAAATAGGAAATGGAATTAGTGTTAACGATAGCATAGACTTGGTTGTCCAGAGGACCTTGTTCCATACTGTGGTTCTCCATGACGATATTTACCTTCAGAAATGCTTGCTGTACCTACAATTATCTTTCATGTCACAAAATAACAGGAGCAATGAAGGATAATTTGGTAAAAGAGAGAGTGCTTTGAGAATCAAATTGAAGGAAAGGGTAAGTGGAGAGGGAAAAGGATCCTCATAGATGAAGGCATAACCCATCCCTGAAGCCTGCAGGAATATGAAGAGGGCTGAAGGATCCAAATAGTTTACAGTGAAAAGTAAAGCTTGAAGTCTTGGAAAGGGGAGGACATAGAAGAGGCCAGGTTGCAGAGAATATATGTGTTCATTCTTGTAACACTCAAAGCTAATGGGGACCAAGCCAGAGGTGATATGACGATTACCACAAAAGATACCAGCTCCACTGAGACTCAAACAATCATCGTCTGGTCGAGGAAAAAAAGCAACATTCACATGAAATATGACCAACATTGTTCCCTTCGACCATAAAGCAAATAATAGATTCCACAAGGGAAGCTCTGCACAATTTATGCTTCTGTTTCAGGCCTGGGCAGATGCTTTAACTGAATTTTACACCAATTCCACAAGATACATGGCAGAGAGTTCAGTCGACTTAGGCCCCAAGGCTATCAAGCAAATACAATTACATCCATTGCGTGAACTCATCCCCTCTCTTAACTGAATTTGCCTCTACTCTGCTGTTATGTTGGAAGACACACAAACACATCAAAACTAATTCAAATGCATGTTTCATCAAGCCTTCTGGCCTTTCCAAAATACAAACGTGTTTTTTTTTACAGAAGTGGCAAGTCCAATTTTCTACTCAGCATTATTGATGCAACCTAGACTGAAATTGTAATGCAGGAGAAGCAGCAACATGCCAATAACTCCTTCAGGGTACAAGGAAAGGTCGAGAAGTGGTGACACCAACCTCATTCTCAAACTTCCAGCATTACAACATTCAGCCGGATGGGCTTTGACCAAGTCTTTTCTTTTTAAGATATTTTTATTAATTTAATAGAGAGAAATATTACAAGCATATATTGTTCAGATATTAATTGATGAATTAATTATTTAGCTTGTATATAACACAATGCAGATATGAGTCATATAAATTATACATTTATATAATTCTCAAAAAAAGTGAAGAATCCTTGAGAATTTCATCTCATTCTAATATTGAGATATACATTGTAATTATCTAAATAGAGGTGGGCTCTGCGGTCTCACCTCACTGACAAAAGACAAAGGAGGAAAAACCCAACACCCAACCCCAACCCACCAATTTTCCCCTGCAACCGTGTCTGCCTGTCCCGCATCGGACTTGTCAGCTACAAACGAGCCTGCAGCTGACGTGGACATTACCCCTCCATAAATCTTCGTCCGCGAAGCCAAGCCAAAGAGAGATCTAAATAGACCAATCTCAATAAGAATAAAAGAAACAATTTAAAAAATCCCCTCCCACTAAACACGGGCACCAGCAAATAAATTGTAAAGATTTGAGTATTAGCTCTCAGACATCGGATAGAAAACCTCCAGAGCACCCCTGCCTAAGTAATCAAATTATGATAATAGCCCCTTATCTTGTCAAATTCAACCTTGATCTCTTTAACGTTAGATCTAATTTTCTCCAAACTCAAGCAAGACATCCTGTGACCATTGCGTATGGGTTGGTGCTTTGCTGTCTTTCCATCTGATCTCATCTGACCATCAATTAAGTAAAAGTTATTCTTTTTTGAGTTGAATTCAAGGAAATCCTCTCTTCTAGAGACTAACCAGACAAAGCAATAAAAGGACACGGTCCTAATTTAATCCTAAGAATCTGTGATAGGGGTTTAAATAAGTGTTCCCAATATTCTTGTCGTTCTCGTCACTCCCAAAACATAGGAATGAGAGAGGCCTCAAAAATTTTACATTTGTCACATAGTGGATTAACATCAGGATAAAAGTGAGATAATCTAACATCAGACATATGAATTCTATGTACAACTTTAAATAGTGTTAAACACTGTCTTGCACAGAATGAAATATTATTAATCAGATCAAGCGTGTCATCCCAATTTTCAACTGAAATTGATGTATTCAAATCTCGTTCCCATTCATTCTTGATTCCAATCCCGGAACACATTCTTAGGCCTATCAAATTGCTATAAATAATTGCTGGTGTGCTGGAGAAGTCTATGGAAGACGGGAATTGATGGAGAGTCTGGAAGGGGGTGGGAGTCAAAGCTCGGTGGGGGAACAGAGAATGGATGCGCAGTTGTGGGCAGACTGGAGAGAGTGAAGTTGACAAGAGGCATTAGTTGGGAGTGGGAAAACCTGGGAAATGGTATTGGAAGTGGTTCAAACACAAAGGGGATGAGATAGTAAATGGGAAGGAGGGAACTGATGATATAAAAGTGGACAGAGAGTGGCACATAAGAGTGAGATCGAAAGTCTGAGCAATTTTGGATGAGATTGGAGGTTTTATAGAGGGAGGGATGTGACTGATTGGAAATGTTTCTTCAAGTTTAATGTTATTATCATCTGATTGTACATATACAATCAGTCAGAACAGCGTTTCTCCAGACCACAGTGCACACACAGTCCACAACTCTTAATATTTGCATATAGATGATCATTTAAAATAAATATATATATATTACTCAAAATTATTTACTCAGTTACAGGGCATTGATCACCAATCTCACAGCCTGTGGAAAGAAGCTATTTCCCAGCCTGGCAGCCCTGATTTTGATGCCCTTGTACCTCCCTCCTGATAGTCTAACTGTTCTATTTCAATGTGTGCTGTCATTCCATTCAAATTATTAAATTAAAAAAGGTTAAGAACATTGCAAGTTAATGCATGGACTTTGGAGAAGCCAGAACTAATGACAATAACTATAAACTCAACCAATTCTTAACTCTGCATCTGTACCTCAGCCATAAGTTGTGTCCAGCACCCTTGACAAAGGAACATAATCTGACAAAGGAGAGGCACCAAGGATCTGATTGAAAACTTGATCGAGGCACTGGCTCTAAGAAATGTCGGAATCAAAGAGAGGCAGACAAGAGCAAAATCATAAACGTTTCCACTTAAAGTGGTACCTTTAAACTGCCTCAGAAATTATACCACTCAATTCAAGAGGAATTAGGGATTTTAATATATACTGGTATGTAACCCAGAGGATTATCCAATATTTCAGACAAGAAGTTGGACAGAACAAAGGATTTTCCATGTGCTTGCCCCTGAAAGGCCATCTAACTCTGGCAGGAGCTGGGTTGAAAGTTATTTCCACATGTCAGTCAAGATCAGACCCATCCACAGAGAAAAACAAGGCAAAGAAAAGTCACATGGGCATACCTGAGTCAGCCCCCTAGACAATTGCAGGACAAAAACCTCACACTTGGGCTAGATAACTCACTTTTTGTGAGTGGCCCCTCACCAGCCTCTGCATCCTCCACCATTTCTGTCACCTACTACATGATCCAACCACCAGACATATCTTCCCCTCTCCGCAGGAACAACTCCCCCAATTACTCCCTTATCCACTCCTCCCTTCCCACTAATCGCCCCCTTGGCACCTACCCTTGTGACTGCAGGAGGTGCTACATTTGTGCCCACAGCTTCTCCCTCACCACCATCCAAGGATCCAAACAGCCCTTCTAAGTGAATTATGAATCTGCAGGGATCATCTACTGCATCCAGTGCTCCCATTGTGGTCTCCTCTACGTCAGAGAGAGTGGACACCGACTGGGAGATTGCTTTGCTCAGCACCTTCACAATAGCAGGGATCTCCCAGTAGCAACCCATTTCAATTCCTCACCCCATTCTCATGCTAACATATCTGTCCATGGTCTCATGCACTGCCAGAAAAAACTGCACACAAATTGGAGGAACAACACCTCATATTCCATCTGGGTACCCTCCAACCTAATGGCATTAAAATAGACATTCATTTTCTGTTAGCACCCCTCCCCCATCTCTCCCTCTCCCCTTTCCCTGTCTTCTTTTCTCCAGCTCTGCATTCACAGAGCCACACCCCTCCCTGATCAATTTTCACTTATCCTCTTCTGTTCCCCCTATCCATGTCCAATTATTACCTTTTCCCTGTTGGCCTGTGCCCCTCCTCCCCCAGCATTTTTATTCTGGAGCCTGCCTGCTTTTTGCTCATACCTGGATGAACAGATCAGGCCGGAAATGTCAGTTATATATATTTACCTTCTATGGATGCTGCGAGACCGGCTGAGTTCCTCCAGCATTTCTGTGTTTCTACTGCAATCACACTGCCTGAAGACTTTCATGTATCACTCTTTTCCCCATGCCATCCTTATTACCCGCATTTGGCCTTCATTGCTTTGAGGTTGGAGGTTCCATTCCAGGAACAGGGTGTTGCAGAGCTCAAACTGGAAAACTTTTAGTTTTGATCCCCTATCTTAAAAAAAATATAGAAATGAAGGAGGCAGTTCAAAGGAGATTCACCAAACTGGATTAGGCAGTCCTACCAAAAAAGACTAAATAGTTGGGCTTGTGTTCCTTGGAGTTCAGAACAAAAAGGGGTGACATTATTATAAGATCCTAAGGGAATTTGACAGGGTAGATGTTGAGATAGTTTTCTTTATAGGAGTGCCTCAAACAAGCGGGCACATATGGAAGATAAGTGGCCAGTCATTTAAAACTGAGGGTCACAGAGGGCAATGAATTTCTGGAATTCTCTGCCCGCTGTGTCGTGTAAATCAGACAACTTGAAGTATTTTAACTACAGGTGAATAAATATTTGACTGATTGAGGAATTGAGGGTCTGGATATAAAGCACAGAAGAGAAGATAAGGCTGGCACTGATCAACCATGATCATGTTACACTGTAGGGCAGGCTTGAAGGTCCTGATTTCTCCAACAATGTGCATTGATCTCCTTCTGCTCCTCCTTTCTTGTGTTCCTTTCTGCCAATTTCCTGCCCACTCACTTTGCCTATCCATTTCCCTTTGCACAAGTTTTGTGACCTGCTCAACATTTACTCATCCACTGATCATTGAATCATGATCCCACCTGGCTTCTTCCACTCAATCTCTTCATCTAAGTCATCGATATAAATGATAAATAGCTGACAGCTCAGCACTGCCCCCTGAGCCACCCTTGGTTTCCAACCTGAAGACCCATTTATCCCTACTGTCAGTTAGACCCTCCCCTACCCTATGAACACTTAGCTGGTGCAGTGGGAAGCCCCTCTCGAGTGTTCAGTACAGACGGCACAGCACGTCCAACTAGATTATGTTGGGAGTGGTAGAGAAGGTTGAATCTGCAGCTCTGACCTAGGGGAGAGAGAGTGCTTACTGAAAGGGAGTTAGGATGTTGGGGGTGGGGCAGGATTACAGAAGTAGTTTGCATAAAAATATGTGGATAGAGGAAGAATTAGTTAGGGTGCTTTGGATTTGTGCAAGTTGAATACTGAGCCCATTCACCTACCGATGACTTTGAGATTAGATTGATTTAGCCAACTTTATCATTCTCTCTAAAGATGTGACTTGTTCAATGTACACACACACACCCCCAAATGCATACGTGCACAAGTATGCATGCACACTAGATGCGCATGACCACACAAACATGCTCAATACACACACACCTAATGATATTACAAACAAATGCATACAGCTCATTTATTGAATCCTCTTGTAATTATATTTTGCACTTCAGTTATTCAATGAACTGACTAATCAACTGCAAAAATCAATAGGCCAAATGGCATCATAAGCTTTCAAGAACTGAACATTTCTGCCGCCCCATTGTCATTTATAACAGTCCAGCCCTCACAGGACCACAGCCAGGCCTTAACAAATGGACTCATTATTTTGTGACCTCTTCATTTCCCCCAGATACGTCCAGATCAGAAGTATTTGGATAGAGTTGTATTGTGCTCATATTATAGGGCAGCCTAATGTTTACATCAAGCCAACAGAATTACTGGCAAATCCAGATGGATTGGATGTTTATTAATATGGGCATGAGTGATTCCAGAAGCTCAGGGATCAGCCTCTGCCCTCAATCACCATCCTTGCCCCACTGACTAAAATCAATGTATCGGACCTGACCTTTCCCCAAAATGCTTTGTCCAGATTCTACATTTGAACAACCAAGATATGAGATTTCTCCAGTAAATTGAATTAAAAGGTTAGCCTGCCTGTTTGGACTTTTGCCTGTCAGGAAGACCTCACTTTCCACTTCATGAAAAAAAAAAGCAGATTTAAGACTAAAACTAAGACTTTCTAAAGCACATAATCCCAGTAGATAAGGGCAGCTACAGTACATAGGAAGCAGGGCAGAGAAATTTTATTAATTTAGCTGCAATGCACTCCCTCAATGACCTGCTGTCTAACCTTGATGTTCTTAACATTTGCTTGAGCAAGATCCAATATTATAGTGTGTGTAATGTTACGTGTTCTAAGCACAGTCTGTTTGGTGTTATTATAAATCTAAACCCCTGCCCATCAGATAGTTTAACCATCCAGTGATCAAAGAGAGTGCACACAAAAGATTTCATATGAAAGATAATACGAGTGAAGAATCAAACTGTGCAGAGCTGGGGAAGACCCTTTGGACCATTTTAACCATGCTTGCTCTTTGAAGGAGTTATCTAACAAGTTACATTCCTCTCATCTTTCAGTCTGACCCAACAGGTTTCATGGGGTTACTGCTACTTATACCCTTCCAGGTAAAGAGGAATTCCATTCAGATCATGAGGGGTCCGTCTGATCAGGAAGAACATTCAGCTCGGCCCCATTTCATCATTTAATTGGTTCATAAATTATTCTGAAAATTCTATCCTTGAGACCCTAGCATGGAAGAGGTGGGGACCAGGGCAAGTAGCGGTCTGCCGGCAACTCAAGGTGAGGAACCCGCGGAAGTTGTGGGCTGCTGGAGACTGGTGTCAGGAGACTTGCACCAGGCTGCGGACTACTGGAGACTGGCTCAAACTGACCAGAGGAGTACCAGTATTGGAACCGGGATGTGGGGGGGGGGGGGGGGGGTGCCGAGGGTGCCGAAGAGTCCCTGACCGTGTCGGAGGTTCGGATCTGGAACTCGGCTAATGGTTTGGACTGGACTCTGGGTGGCTGCAAATCTACTCAGTGACTCTGGGGGAACTCTCTTTTGCTTCTCTCTCTCCGTGACTGCAAGAACTGTAAGAGGCGTTAAGGCAATTCCTGCCAGTGGTGAATCTGTCTGCCTTGCAGCAGGCAAAAAGAGATTTCATGTAATATGCCACTCTTTTATTACCATGATAATAAATTGAATCTTGAAATAGCAGAAGGGATAGGAACTAGTTAGGAACAGACATGGAGACAAAAGAAATGAAGACATGGAAGAGGACAGAAAAGAGAGGAGAAAGGGAAGACAAGAAAGGGGAAGGAGAGGGGGGGAAGAGAGACAGAGGGTGCAAAAGAAAGAGGGAAACAGAGGGAGAAAGTGAGATAGAGAGGGAGATAGGGAGAGAGAGATTCTTATCATCAGCTTTTAAATGAATCTTACATAGATTGCAGGAGGGTTATAATGCCTAGATATTCACATTAGCTGCTTTGGACAACACATGAGCACTTTTCCCTTTTCTTCCTCAATGCTGTGCAAGCTCTAGTACAATAGTGCCACACCAGAAACTGACATGTCTCACAAAATACCCACACCTCTTTAACTTGATTCTGAAGATCAAGTTGGGTTTCGCTTATCCTGCTGCCAAGTGAGACTTGTGAACAGAACTTACTGTGCTGTCAGAAGATTACTTCCTGGCAAACAGGAAAAAATGCCACCTATAAAACAACACCACACAGAGCAATGCTACTTAACAAGAACATAAAATTGGATGGCTCCACACTGGCTCAGTGAAGAGACCAGATGGTGTCGGAACAGTAAGGACCTAAGACCAGCCTATGCTGAGAGAGTTGGCCTCATGCAGAATGATCGTGGGGCCATTGGGTCAGAGAATGTTAAAAACCTCAAATGATCATCGCCACTCCTTTCCAATCTCATAATGTGTTTTCTCTCTCCCCCACCCCACCCCCCCCCCACCGCCCCCAACAGTTCTCCCTGCTCCAAGTTTGGCAGCCATCTTCTGGTCCAGTTTGACTTTGACCTTAGATTCCCTTTTTTTATGCACAATCTGTAATCTGTCTTGTGAGCATCTCGACCAATATCAAGGACTAATATTCTTTTTCAAAATTCCCATTTCTTACAAGGTTGCTGCTGCGTTTTGCAGCTAAAACTGCAGGAGAGAGCTCATTAATGTCAGTGCTATGGTGGGATTCTTTGGAAGCTCCAGGGCCCACATGCCAACAACAATCCAGGTGACACTCCCAAGCTGATGGACTGTTTCATTGATAGAAGTATCAACCATCAGATGAGGCTACATCTGCTGGGGGTTTTTTTCGTGGACATAATGACTCCATTTCAAAGAGGTGAAGGAAAGTTATCCTGGTGTTCTGTGACATTATTTCCTCCTCATCCAATACTTCTCAAACATAACATCCAGCCGTTATGTATTGCTGTTTGTCAAACATGCTTTTCATAATGGCTGCCACATTTCCTGCATTAGCAGTGTCCACACCCTTTTAATCATAATAAAGCATTTTGGAACACATTGAAAGAAACACAGCAGGCCCTATTTAATTGCAAATCCTTCTATTATTTTTTTAATTATTGTTGACATAAACCAATAGTTGTTGCCCCAACAAAAGCAATTACCCATTTTGAATCACATTATTGCTTCCAGTCTATTAGTGGACCCTTGGTGTGCAATGATCATTTGTGTATCCCTCAAAAACACGCCTTGATCGCCAAAGAATATTTTGCAAGACCCTCAATATATTTTATCTAATCTATTTGTTTATTTCACTCTAAAATTTTGCTAATATCCTATTTATTTATCGATATACGTGTCCTTTAACATGAACTGTGTTCGCTTTAGTTACTGTGTCACTCTGCCAGATTGCAAGAATATTTTAATGCTCATTACACAAACCGTTTCTGTACCTTTCATATCTCTGGTAAACTGCTTTCAAAATATTCTCTCTCTGGTAATTAATTTGTCACCATGGTTACAGGAGACCTCCAAGTGAAAGGTTGTGAACGTGAGTCCGCTTATAGTGGCCACCAATAATTGAGCATCTGCTGCATTTCAGTAGCGACTACAGCTACAAAGCTGTCACATTTCCTGCAGCCTTTTAACAGCATTTGGACATCCCTCTCAACCTCCTCCGAGACGCAAAATAATTTGTGACCTTCAACATTCCGCTCTGAATCATGCACCTATCAAGGCAAAGAAAAATGGGTTTAAAGCCAAACTAGGAATCTTGCATTTCTGATAAGAGAACATGCACCTGGGAATAATCCTTATACTCTCACTTCAGAACTTTCAGCTTGTACATTGTGAGGAGCTGCAGACATCATGGCTGGGGTCTCAGTTGTGTGACATCTACATCAATGACTGAGGTGAAGTGATTGAGTATAATGTACCCCAGATAGCTGGAAAATCAAGACCCTGCAGGGAAGCAGTGTGGAGGATACTGGGGGGGGGGGGGGGGGGAAATCACATAGGAAGTTAGAGAAACATTAAATTAACTTTTATTGAATTTAGTATGTTTAATCACATAATGATACTGACACATGACATTCGTTTGCAATCAGCATCTGATTCCCCTCGTGTCAGTGTCCAACAATAGTCGGCCATCATTGATGATTCCAGTTGCCATGATACCGCTTTTCCTTGGTTGCAATGTCCTGATGAAACCTTTCACCATGTTCGTCACTGACTGCACCAAGGTCAAGTGCGAATGCAGAAAATGCATTTTCAATGACAGGTTGCACGTCATGGTTTTGGATGCTTGAAGCATGTTAAAAATATGGCAGGAAATCAAAAATATAGGTTATATCTAAAAAACTGTACGTGATAGGAAACTGTTCGAGTGATTTCCGAAATCAGCAGCCTGAAATCCATAAAATACACGGAAAAGTGTTCAGGAAGCAAAATCTTAATTGTCCAGTGATATCAGTTCGTTGCAATGGTTGGTAACAAAGCTAGGAGTACAACTATGAAAACAAAAACAATTATTTTTGTTTCATCTTATTGGAAATGAATGAGTGTATACATGTCTTTGACTGGGAAGGGCAGTGGTGTTCAAATTTCTATTATGTAACCAATAGGAATGTGCCCAGAGCTCTTCCAGAAAGCATGGAGAAAACTAATATACCCCAATCGCCTTAGCCACACCCATGACTATTTTCTGGACTCTAACATTTAGTGTCTTTCAAATTGAAATGTTTCCAAATACTTCATAAAGTTATATGATTGTTATGGCACAAAAGGAAGCCATTCACCTCATCAATTCTCTGCAGGTGGAGCACCTAATTGTCCTGGATGGAAGGGACGGCTGTAACGTAGGTAAATGTAGTGGACATTTTGGAGCATTACAAGCATCAGAAGGTTGAGAGACGGCTGCAGGAATGGAGGAGGGAGGGGGCAGGATTCCTTTCCCCTCGGGTCATGAAGCCAGTACACTTTTTATACCAGTTACGTGGCCAGTTTGATTTAAACTGGAAAGGTAGGGGCTGTATGCAAGATGGAGTTGGCATGCCAGCAATCAGCTTGAATATTTTCCTGTGTGAACATTTGATTTCAAATGGCAATAAAACAATGGTTCTCCCTTTAATAATCAATGGCAGAATGCTTATTGGGAAACATGACAACGTTGCAAGATGAAAGCAACACACAAACACTGTCTGGTGTGTTCTTTAACATAACAAGCTCCCAGATGGATGACATTCAATGCAGTTTGTGAAGACACAATAAAACCAAAACCAGGAAATGTCATGGCATTTTATTCAAGGCTGTGATTGATTACATACAAGAAAAGTCAAACTTCACAGAGTAAGCATATCTCTGGGTCATCTGATCAAAACCTCGCTGCCATCAGTCAAGCTAAAATGTGGAGCTCCTGAACAAACAATTCTCAGCATCTTCATTCACATGCTCTCTTTCCCTTAAATACCCAGTTTTAAAGAAGAAGAGAGGTTGAGTCATCTTGGACTGTACTCACGAGAATTTAGAAGAATGAGAGGCAATCTTACAGAAACACTAAATTATGAAATTAAGATAGAGGTAGGTAAGTTGTTTCTATTGGTGGAGGAGACAAGAACTAGGAGACAAAGCCTCAAGATTAAGGATGGAAATGAGGAACTGCTTTTCCCAGAGAGGTGGGGAATCTGTGGAATTCACTAGCCTTTGAAGCAGTGGAGGCGACCTCAGTAAATATATCTAAGGTAAGGTGGAGAAATTTTTACATAGTTGGGGAATTAAGGGATATGGGAAAAAGCAGGTAGGTGGAAATGAGCCAATCATCAGATCAGCCATGATCTCATTGAATGATGGAGCAGGCTCAATGGGCTGAATGGTCAACGCCTGCACATATTTCTCTTGTTATTATGTTCGAAGGTGGGAAATGTTCTGTACCAATGTGCCTTCAGGCAAAAGAGTGCCTCCACAGATGAAGAGTACTTTCAATACCTTCTGCTTCTATTCCTGTATCCCTATGTTCTGTCCATGTTACCCGAGATGACATGCAATGCTAGTCATGGAATCACACAGCACATAACAGGCTCTTCAGCCTAATTCATCCATGGTGACCAAGTTGCCATTCTGGACTAATCCAATTTACCTGCTTTTAGTCCACATCTAAGCCTTTTCTATCCATAAATCTGTCCAAATGTCTTTGACTGTTGTAATTTTGCCAACTTCAACTGGCAGCTCATTCCGGAGACAGACCGCGCTCTGAGTGAAAAACTTGCCCCTCACATCCTTCTTAAACCAATGGCCTCAAGTTCTAGAATCAGCTACCCTGGGCGGAAAACAATTACTGTGAGCATTACTTTATCCATGCTCCTGATAATTTCATAAACTCTCGAAGATCATCCCTCATCTTCCTACGTTCTTGGGAATAATGAACTTCCTCCTATAAATCAACCCGTCCAGTCCCAGCAACATCTGGGTGAATCTCCTCTGCAAACCTTCCAATTTATTGATGTCTTTCATGCAGGTGGATGATCAGAACTGCACACAATACTCCAAGAGTGGCTTCACCTTGTCCACCTTGTGCAGCTGAATCCTGAGGTCCCACTTTTTGAACTCTATACCAAGTGTGTCAACCTCCTTGTTCTCCACCTTGTCTACCCAAGTCAACAATTTCATGGAAAAATTCACCTGTACTCATCAGTCTCTGTTCTACACAACATGCTCTAAGGCCCTACCATTCACCATGGATGTCCTGACCCGGTTTGACTCAGTAGAGTCACAGTTAAGTTTAATTTTAAAATGTAGACATGCAGCACGGTAACAGCCCTCTCAGCCCATGAGCAAATCCTGCCCAATTACATACAATTAACCTTCAACCACAGCAAGTTTTGAACAGTGGGAGGAAGCCGGAGCACACGGAAAAAACCCATGTAGACACAGGGAGGATAAACAAACTCCTTACAGACAGTGCTAGATTCAAACCCTGATCGCTGGTGCTGGAACAGCATTGCACTAACCATGCTGCCATTAAATTTAATTCCCCACTCATTGGCCTACCTTCCCACATCCTGCTGCAAGCTGAAATATCCGTCTTAATAGTCCCTTCTATCACAAATTTTGGTGAAGATCCTGAGCTTGCTCAAAACCACTCAATATCTACAATTCCATCCAAATCATTATTATAGATGAGGACCCAGTACTGCAACCCGCAACTGGTCACAGGCCTCCAATTAGATAAACATCTGACAGTACTGTTCTTTCTCTCCTTCCACTGAGCCAGTTTTGAATCGAATGAGCTAGTTTTCCTTGGATCCCAAGTGATCTAACCTTCCAGACCTACCTGTCACATGGGACCTCGTCAAAGGCTTTGCAATATACATACAAAGCCCATTTCCCTTCCCTCATCAACCCTCTTCGTCACCCCTTTAAAAACTCTGAGTTTCGTGAGACACACACAAAACCAATTCCCTCCAATCAGTCCACGATAAGTCTGTTTTCATTTCCCGCTCACTTGAAGTTCCAACGAACTCTAACTCAAGGAACAATTTTAAAATCAAATTACTGTAAAAGTCCTGAATTTTGCCATGTAAAATTACAAAAATAGTGATTGTTCAGAGTTATTGAACCCTCTCAGTTTCCCTGAGTCAAATTCTAATGCATCTTCCCACCTCCCAACCACTGGGCAGTATTTTCTACTGGATGGCAGTGTCCTTGTGTTTTTCTCTTTCACCATTACAGGAAGTCTGGTCAAAAGTAGCGTTGATCCTATGTAGCCTCAGTATAATTTATTCTCAGTGACACCAGACATAATGATGTCCTCATCTTCTCAGGCAATTCCTTGGGGTTCAAGCTGATCTGCTTCCAGTTCATTCCCACAGATTTGGAGTTGGCTGATGAATCCAGTGTGGGAACCAAAGCTGGGACTGGTCTGTACAGCAGTGGATGAAGGGGGGATGGGGGTTGGAAGATGATGCATTCTTTTGCATTTATACTGGGCTTCTGGGAGCTTCCAATGAAGAGGCATGAGGTTATCAATGTCATCCAGAATTCCCCCTCTCCATTTTGAGTAATCATTGATCAAGGATTCCTAGGAGTCGGTGGGAATGACACACCTTTCCCCCAAAGGTGCTTTGAAAACATCTTTGATTCTTTTCCATAATTCCTCAAAGGGGAGAAGGGTCATTCAAAATGTTCAGTTGTCAGACATTCACAAAAGCCCTGCATAATCTGAATAAGGAGCACATCTCTTGCTCAACCTCAATCTTCACCTTTCTTATTAAGCATCTCCTGCAGGACAACCTTAAGTTTCATCAACTACCTCAGAAGTGGATGTAAGGCATCCTTGACCTTGAGAAACTGCCTCAGAGAATAGCTCAGCTGAGAACTTCCAAGCTTCGTTCGTGAACCTGTCCTTACCCCACACACACTGAGGGTTAGACATCGCCATCTATTTTATGTTCCAAGATATGTAACTGCCTCAGGATGAATTACACAATACCACTTCAGCATTTCAGTGTGTTATCAGAGCTAAGAGCTGTACCAAAGATGATTTGGTTAAAGTACCATTAAAAGTGACCTATAAACCTGGGCCTATTTGGAAAGGATTAATGCCTGCCCTTGTCACCAGCTGTAAAGAGCATCAGCTGATAATTCCTATAAGCACCACATGAGTGCTGGATGCCAGTGTGACGTGTCTGAGAAAAAGCCATGCGACACTTGACAATTCAGCAATGTTCAGACAGTGACTACCTGCTGGTAGATAGACTCTGTCATTCTTTTTCCAAATCCAGAGTTACAAATCTGCACGGGATTCCGACCAGCATGTTCAGCCCTCTCTGGATGCAGAGATCAAGCAACTGGGAGCCAAATCAGGGATGCAAAGTGCCAAGTCTGACCATTGTCTTCCTTCCCCTTGTGAATAATTACACCAAATTGCTTCAGCAAGATGCAAGCAATGGCTGATTGATTAATTGTCACACTGAAGATCCTGAGCTTGCTCAAAACCACTCAGTGTCTTTTCAAGCTGGAAATGCATATGGTGGAGCACTTGAAATCACACACTAGCCAATTCAATGACAACTTATTGCCCTCAACTTTCAGACAACTGGATAAACCTCACACCCATAAAATAACATTATCCTTACTCTGTTCAAACTGATCTCTCACTGTGACTCTCCTCTCCATTCTATGCCTTATTCTGCTGTACTTGTGTTTGAAGAGACTTACTAAATAGCATGCAACACAAACCCACACTGTCCTTGTCAAAACACAGAGATGCTGGAGGAATCCAAATCTCACAGTGTCCAGAGGAGGTAAAGATATATGACCAATGTTTCGGGCCTGAGACCTTGCTCAAGGTACATTGAAGAAGGTCTTAGGCCTGAAACATTGGATCCATACAGGTGTACCCCGCTTTACATAACTAGAGTGTTCCTACAGAACCTTTCTTAAGCCAAAATGGCATAAGGAGAAGAATTGATTACCATTGATTTCCATGGGAAAAAAAAACCCACCAAATCATGCCAAATAACACATGAAACTTAAAATAACACTAACATTTATTAAAAGCAGGAATGATCTGATAAATACACAGCCTATAAAGTAGAAATAATGTATGTACAGTGTAATTAGACTGAGTCTTCAGAGGTCGGGGTGGTCGGAAGTATAGAAGATTGGGATGTCAAAGAGAGAGGAAGAGGGTCATCTACTGACATCTCATTGTAGTTCCCGGGGAAGAAGCTGCTTGGGTGTGCACACAGCCTCTCTAATGGCTCACTGCTTTTGCCACATTTTTCCGTAAAAGTGAAGATGGCTTTCTTCGTAAAAGCAAATTTCAGTAAAGCGAGTATTCATAAAGCGGGGTATACTTGTATCTTTATCTCCCTATGGACACTCTGAGACTTGCTGAATTCCTCCACTATATTTGTTATTACTACAATCACAGCGTCTGCAGACTTTCTTGTTTCACTCCACCCTGTCCTTGGCATTCAATAAGCATAAACTTATAAGCACTGCGTTCTTGAAACAGAAGTGTGTGGGGTACAACTATAATATAGAATAACAAAACACATCGCCTGGTCTTACCTGCTTCTCTGACATGATGTAGAGATATTGATGGTCCACAGACAAGGCCATGTCACGCAGAATGGCACCATTTTGCACAACCTGAATGGCCTCATACTGCAAGGCACCATCGTAAGCCCCATCAACTCGAATCTGTGAAGAACAGAAAGAGAGAGCAAGATCATTTACTGAGCAGCTTCTCAATTTTTAGGTGTCCACCAGCAGTTTTTTTTTTAAAATACATTCATATGGTCACATTGTGATTTTTTTAAAAAAATCTCTATATCTTCCTTTTCACTCCAGGAAAAAAAAACAGAAATTGGTGCCGGTGTTTTTCAGCTTCCTGTGACACTCACCGTATATCCATTGGCTCAGGTATTTGAGTGCCTTCTTGCAATCAAAGCCACTGCACACCAACATATGGTCAATGTGTCATCGTGAATCCAGACCAAGACTGCGAACTCGACGCACCTTGATTCAGAGCATTTCATTTCAAACACAGAGATGTCATAAAACCATCACTGGCTTTCAATCACTCTTTGACATACACTTTATTCTGTGCCTTATGAATGTGAAAATATGAAAATTTACCTGTCCGTCCATGAAAACTAAACAGGCATAGCTCATGATATTGGATGTGGCAATTCACCTTGAATCACTCAACCCTGCTGCATCCCTAAGATGAACATCAAATAGAAGTGAAATGTAAGCTTCCAAAATAAAGAAGCATTCAAGACAATAATGTGCTCCTTATTCAGATTATGCAGGGCTTTTGTGAATGTCTGACAACTGAACATTTTGAATGACCCTTCTCCCCTTTGAGGAATTATGGAAAAGAATCAAAGATGTTTTCAAAGCACCTTTGGGGGAAAGGTGTGTCATTCCCACTGACTCCTAGGAATCCTTGATCAATGATTACTCAAAATGGAGAGGGGGAATTCTGGATGACATTGATAACCTCGTGCCTCTTCATTGGAAGCTCCCAGAAGCCCAGTATAAATGCAAAAGAATGTATCATCGAAGGGGTGAACTGTTGTGGACCTTACAGCTCTTAAAAGTCACTCAATCTTCATACCAATACATACCATAATGAACAAACTCAACCTAATATTTTCCATAATAGAGGAAATTCCCAATATTTTCATGATGCGCGCATTCTCAGATAATTTTTCAATAATGTCGATTCATGTTAATGACATAAAATCTATATTCACAACCAGCCCATTCCGTTAGTCCAACAGTAATCCATCAACTGGACAGTTGCACTCTCAGCCTATTCCCTATCATTGAGATCAATCCAATATCACGGTCCATTTATCATCTCTGTGGACAGTCAAGCTATTCAATCCAGCATTTTTAATAGTCTTTCCAGTGCTCTGACACATCTCAAACTAATCTGGTCTTATCTCCTGGACTGAGCCTAATATTTATCACAAGTCCTTCCTTCTCTGGAGGCCCAATAATATCACATCCAGATTATTACGTGGTCTAGACCCTTTACAACAACAAGGCATCTGATACATTCGAAGTAGGTCCAAAATCATAGACATGTAGAGACATTGTAGACAATTACCATTATCAACTGTCAGTTAAAAAAGAATATCTATAACTTTGGACAATCCAGGATATCATCAACATTTCATCAATGCATCCAATTCATATTTAAGGTTAATCTAATATCTGTTAATTTAAGCCTTGCTCTCTTTGCCTAGTGCCAGAAAGGTTTGACTGAAGATAGACCATCTGACTTATTACTTGGTATTTGTGGTTGCTGTGCATAGATGCTACATTTTTTACATAATGAACAGAGAATACATTTTAAAAAGTATCTAATTCCTGCTAAGGGATTTATGGGTACGCCAAGGTTATGAAAAGCATTGTGAAAAGCATTGCATCAAGGTCAACTGTCACATCTGCCCTTCCAGGATTGTGAATCACAAGGATTCCCCTTGTGATTCACTGCACTCCACTTCCTTCTCCATCCATATTTCCCTTCAGCAGCACTTTCCCACGCATCTGGAGGAAATGTAACACCTGACCATTTCCTTTCTCCCAAACACCCAGAAACCCAAATACTACCTTTACCTTGTCTTCTACCTTCGATTCTGACAAAGTAGTCCCCTCTTCATGTAGGAAACCAAATTCACACTGGGAGGCCACTTTAAAGAACTCCTCTATTCTTTCTACATAAAAGATCCTGAATTCCACTTGCCTTCCACTTAACTTCTCCATTCCAATCAGTTGTTAATTTTTTTTAATCTTCAATGTTCCAATGAGGTTTGCAAACCTGCACCTGTACTCCTTCCTAGACATCTTACAGCCTTCCAGACTCCACATTGAATTCAACAATTACACAATTTCATTTTGCATCTTAAATTTCATGCGTTCAATATTTTTTCCTCTTGTTCAGCCATATCATTTGTTAGTCTTTAGCCTTTACCACAATAGTACATAGAAATCTACCACAGAGAATAGGCCTTTCAGCCCAAACTGATCAAACAGCCTATTCCAACTGCCTAAAAGTTCCCTACTGCATAACCCTCTATATTTCTCAGTTCTTCAAGATGGAACTTTCATGTCCTCACCCTGTCCTTTCTGGTCACCAGCCTCCCACAGATCTTGCCATTTATTCCTTCTACCTCTTCCAATTTCTTCTGCAACCTAAAATATTTTTTTCACAGTTTTTTCTAAGTTCAGAAGAAAAGTCACCAACCTGATCCTCTCTCCACAGATCCTAAGCTGCTGAACCCTTCTAGCATTTTCTATTTTTTTTCCAGATTTGTGTCACCAGAAGGTGGAGAATCTCACCTGGTCCCTTTACACCAGCTCCATAGCCAAGGAAGCCCAATAGCACCTCTCCTTCCTGCGAAGGCTGAGGAAAGTTCATCTCCCACCCTCCATCCTCACTACATTCCACAGATGATGTACTGAGAGAATCTTGTGCAATGGCATCATCGCCTGGTTTGAAAGCTATACCTCCTCAAGATTGCAAGACCCTGCAGAGGATATTGAAGTTAGTAAAAAAGATCATTGGGAGCTCTCTTCCTACCATGAAGGACATCTACAACACTTAATGCAGGCGAAAGACAATAAACATTGTGAAGGACTCCACATACCCTTCATGTAAACTCTTCTCCTTTCTGCCATCTGGTAGAAAGTACTGTAGCACTCAGGCCCTTATGTCCAGATTGGGCAACAGTTTTTTTCCCCCCCAAGCCATCAGACTCCTGAATTCCCAGAACATATGTGGATAGGGTACTGTGGACTTATACTGTATATATCTTAATATTTTCATCGTTTAAACTTCTATTTTGACATATTTATGTAAATTCGCTCCCTGGTCCTGGAGAAATGCTGTCTCATCTTTACTGTACGAGCATGCAGGTGATCTCACCTCACCTGGGCTTGCTCCCATCACTCCATACAAAATGGAAGCCACTCATTTTGAACAATGTTAACCAGGATGGCTAACCTTATAATTTTTAATTTAGATCTACAGCACAGTAACAGGCTATTTCAGCCCATGAGTACATACCAGGGGTTTAGGTTAATTGGCTGACACAGGCTCATGGGCCAAAATGGCCTGTTTGTCCAAATTAAAAAGTTGGCCGCGACGGAGGTGAACCATTAGAATTACATTTATAGAGTTTTTGTTCCTGTAAATGACAGCACTTAGGTACCAACAGGGGTACATTTGTGCACTTAAAAATAAAATGAAACATCTCACAATCCGACATGTTTAACTGAACACTTGGTAATTAGCAACGCAGGAAATTGTAGAGTTCAGTGCTACTCTTCCTCAGGTCTGTGACGGTTCCCCGACTGAGAGGTGAGAATTAAAATGAATCAGTTACCAATAGTACTTGGCACATTTTTGATTTACTGGCATACTCCCTACTGTGATCACAATCTTCCAAATGTCACTTGCTACAGACTGCCAGGCCAGGAGTTACAGTTGATTGACTGAGAAAACAGTGGTTTGTAAACACACTTACGCGTGAAATCCAATTCCTCCCTGAGAAATAATTCTATCTCCTTCTCTATCACCCTGGCCTGGATGACATTTGACCCCCAACCAAAGGCATGAACTGACTGAATTTCAGTTTGTAGTATTACTTGATTGTGGGATCTTGCTGTGCTCAATGGCCAACAACTTTGGTTGATGGTGTGCATGCTACTGGTTGCCTGGATAGCCTGATCTCAGAGAGGCACAGGACCGGTTAGTACTTGGAGGAGAGATGACTTAGGAACACCAGGTGCTGAAGGTTTCTGTGAGGAGCGCTGGACAAAGTGATGACTCTCTGTCTGCCTTACGGTAGACAAAAGTAAAGAATTTCATGTATGTTACATTCTAAAGTAGTATTATTTGACAATAATGAAACCTTTACTTTTACCCATGGACATTTTGTGAATAATTCACAAGTTATGAAGGGCTTGTGGGCATCCCAAGGAGGTGAAACAAAGACAAGATCTTTAATTCCCTTGGAAAAATTTGTTTATTTATCCTAATAATTTTATTCACATTGAAATGATTCAACTCCACATTTTAAAACCACACAATTGAAAATCTCCTCAGACAACCCTCAAAAAAATCAAAATAACCAATGCTAATTAATCCATTTATTTTCAATCCCAGTTGAAGAAACAAATCTCTTTTCACTTTCATGATGGAATGTGATCTTCCAAACATACTTCCAATTTAAGCCCATCATAAAGAATCTCAGTGGACTACAGTTTCCGATTCATTCTTACTGGATGGAATCCCAATGGACTAATCTCATTCTTTATACAGCAGAATACAAACTTCCCATTCAAACTCGCTTTCTAAAATCCCAATGGGCCAAATAGAAGTGCTGTCTTAATGAATTACATCCATTTCGGTGAGTTCAGAGAAATTCTAACTTTAGAGTTGTGCATTATGGAACAGATTCTTCAGCCCAACTGACAAAGTTGGTATTCATTTTGCCTTTGCCAATATCCTCCCATGCCCTTCCTATCCATACAACTGTCAAAATGCCTTTTGTACATCAGGGCAGCACAGTTAGTACAACGTGATCACAAGCCAGCTACCAGAGTTTGAATCCTGCGCCATAGTAAGGAGTTTGCATGTTCTCCCCGTGTCAGCGTGAAGTTCCTCTGGGTGCTCCAGTTTCCTCCCATGTTCAAAAACATACCACAGGTGTAGATCATTTGGGTGCATTTGAACAGCATGGGGTCATGAATTGAAAGAGCCTGTTAAATTTAAAACTGCACCCATTTCTGCCAATTTCTATGGCAGATTCTTCCAGAGACAGATCACCCTCTGTATGAAAAGGCCTTATACCTCTTAAAACTCACCCCTCTCACCCTTAAACTCTGGCCTCCAGCTCTTGAATTGTCTATCCTGGGAGAACTTTGTTTATGATCTTTGCTTCGGTTGACATTGAAGTTTTGTGAGTCTTGTGTCTAAGTTTTTCTGTGGTCTGGTTGGAAATATAACTTATGACTTTAATTACATGTGTTATATTTAGGCTAGGGAATTTATTAATTTATTAGTTTTACACTGTTATATGTCTTCTATGTTTCTATAGAAATTTGCATAGTAACCAGTGGGCATTGTTATAAAAGGGGGGGGGGGGGGGGAAATTTTGAATTAAAGTTTGAAGGTGAAATTTTTGTTAATAAAGTAATTGTTCATCTTTATCCCTGTGTGATATGCCTTCTTTGTGGTTGCTGGTTTGATCTTGTAACACTACTAAAAGCAGACTCAACCTACTCCATTTCCAGTCCCATTGTGCAGTGAGCTTGACTATCAACAACAGTGTTTTATCAACTTCGCTTCCCTCTCAGCACTAGACAAAATGAAAGATTGATTCAGGTTCCCCCACTTCCCACTGCAATAGATCTGAAAGGTCTTTTCCACAAATTTCCTTTCTGAAAATGTTACATCAAGCCTTCCTGATCAGCCCTCACCACCCATGTGACTAATTAAGCTACTAACCCTGAACATCTTTGGAACGTGGGAGGAAACCGGACCACCTGGATATGAGGATCTCATTTTCCAAATAGGCATGGGATAATACAGAATATAATATTTTAATGAAACCACACTTTTGTTATTTCTTTCTCCACAAGCTAAGACTGTACCTTCCTGTTCCAGTTAGTTTTCACTCGCGCCCCCCCCCCCCACCCTTGCTGTCCTTACCTATTGATCGCTAAACCAATTTTTACCTTGGCATGCACTTTATCAAAGATGTTCTCTCAGTCCTCTGATACCTCCTCCAATCTGAAATTTAAAACATGCTTGTTCTGAAACATTGAAAGATTTTGAATGTTGAAAGGCATGGACAGGGTAGATGCAAAAAGGTTGCTCCCCACGGCAGGAGAGTCTAGGACAAGAGGGCACAACTTCAGGATTGAAGGGCATCTGATTAGAACAAAGGTGTGAAGGAATTTCTTCAGCCAGAGGGTGGTAAATCTGTGGAATTTGTTGGCACAGGTGGTTGTGAAGGTTGTGGGTGCATTTAGAGCAGAGATTGGTAGGTTCCTGATTAGCCAGGACATCGAAGGTTATGGGGAGAAGGCTGGCTGGGCAGTGGGACTGAGTGGGAAAATGGATCAGCTCATTATTAAATGGCAGGACAGACAATGGGCTGAATAGCCGATTTCTGCTGCTATGTCTTATGGTCTTCCTCATGTTCTGGTGAAGAGTCTCTGACTTGAAACATGGCCTTCTCTCTCCACCGACGCTGCTTGATCCTCTGTTTGTTCCAGAGTTCACGGGTTTTGTTTCATATTTTTGGTATCTGCATCTTTTTGCTTCCAATACCATCTTTATAGTGCACTTCAGACACCAAATCTATGTCTGATGAGAAAAGCTAAGTGATCTGGAAAGTTAAGAGATCAGAATATCTAGTTGGTCATTGAGCTCTGCAAGCCTGCACCATCAATCAGATCAAGGCAGATCAATGCCACACACTCAACTTGATTCCATGAGCCATCAGTCTCAGATTTGAAACAACTCCCACAATTCCATCTCACCAACTTTATTACCAGAAAGAATTTCAGATTATCCTGCTTGTAAGTTTTGCTGCTTTGTTTTTCTCCAGCAAAATAAATAGCTTCTTTCCACTTATTAAACATGTCAATTATCCCATCTCTTAACCTTATCCACTTGAGAGAACATAAGCCAAGTTCCATTGGTGTATGATGTAAAGTGACCCCAGCCCATGAACATTATCCCTCTTAATTAGCAGAGACATTGCACAACTTTGCATCACATGTATTCAGCTATCAATCTGCAGTCAGCTTCAATTGAATATGGAACTTCAACCATTTTGTCCACAATCTGTGGATGCTACTGAAGAGAACAGTCTTACGCTAATGAAATTGCAAATCAAAATGATGAAATCTCACCCTTTAGAGAGAGTTTATAATGGAGAAAGGACCCTCATTTGAACTCATCACTGATATTCCAAAAGATTCACAGGTTGATAGGTGGAGTGGCCATGAGTACGTGGTAGAACCTGGGAGGGAGTTGTGAGGAAATCAAATGTAAACGGGTACTTAATGCTCGGAGTGGACCAGAGGGCCTGTTGTCACTGCAACTCTATAAAACCCAATCCCACAGCCATTCAATCCTCCACAAGTCACCAATCAGCTACTAACTTGCCTCTGTGGAGCTCTAACAACACACTAGAAACACCAGGAGAAAGCAACCTACTTCATAGACATTCCTTCAACACCCAACAATTGGATCTCTTGGCGCATTGCAAATAGTAACCAAAGTCTGGAACCAGCTCACCAAGGCTTACTGTGCACCACACAGATTCACAGCCTCTACCATGTAGAATGACAAGGGCTGCAGGATATGGGAGCACTTCCATCTGCAGGTATCCCCTTCAACTCGCACATTATCCTGACTTGCAAATGCATCACCATTTCTTCAACGATGTTGGCTCGAAAACCTGTAACTCCCTACAAGTATAACCCGACCAAGCAGCGTTCTCTGGTTCAAAACGGTGCGAAGAATGGTGCATTAATACCGCCTTAGAGAAAAAGTTCTCTTGCCTGTTACCCTGTGCTTCTCCTCCTCCCCTTCTACCTTTCTTCCTCCCTCCATTTTATTCAGGTATTTGTCCTTGCTTTTAGCTCATATCTCGACGAAGGGCTTAGGCCTGAAAGATTGGTTTTATATATATTTGGTTCCTATGGATGCTGCATGACCTGCTGAGATTCTCCAGCACTTTTGTGTATTGGACTACAATCACAGCATCTCCCATAGCACTACATGTGGGAGCACATTCTCTGCTTTGAAAGTGAGCATGCTTTTAATGACTGGGCCATTCAGAGGCCTGTACAGTGGAGCTTAGAGGGATGAGGGGGGATCTCATTGAAACTAACTGAATACTGAAAGGGCTGGATCAGCATGGATGTGGAGAAGTTATTTCCAGTGGTGGGAGAGTCTAGGACCAGAGGACACTGCCTCAGAATAAGAGGATCTTCCTTGAATACAGAGACGAGAAGAAATTTCTACAGCCAGAGGGGGAGAAACAAAGGGGAAGAAATCATTGGGAAGATTTAAAGCAGAAGTTGACAAGTTGACTAGTAAGGGTTATGGGGAGAAGGCAGGAGAATGTGGTTAAGAGGAAAATCCATCAGCCATGATTCGAATGGAAGAGCAGACTCGATGGGCTGAATGGTCTAAACCTGCTCCTATGTCTTATGGCCATGAAAGGTGCCAATGCAGTGCGAGGCTGTTTGTCGTTCTGACACTGCAGAGAGCTTTGCTCCTATGAATCACCAAGTTGACTAATCTCTCTGCTGTTCTGTCCACCCACGCATTTTCTTTCTGTGTTGTAATCCTGACCAACTGCTTCAGGTCTTACTTGCGCAATTCCTTCCCCATTCCCTTTCTCTCCCAAGTCAGAGAATTTTGAAAACTAAACTACACACCAGCCAAAAAAAATCCAGGATTTGGCCTTGACATTGAACTTCATGCGTCTGAGTTCGCTGGTGTGCTTTGGCAGAAGAGCTTCCCCTGTGACTTCCTTTGTAAATCCTTCCAGAAGCACTGCATGCCTGGTTCAGTAGTGTGTGCTAAATGTTTGTGTCTTGCTTTGCCAATGTCATTGGGCAAGTGAACAGCAGGAAGCATGTTTTGAATCAAAAGGAGAGCTGCGCAGACAGAGGGCACACGTACAAGGGCAAGAGACTGGGCAGAGGTTCAGGAAACCATTGGCCAAAAGAGTTCCTACCCACAAGAAATCCCCACAGACCTATTATGTACAGCAGGAGACAAACGGTGTTTATGAATCAGTATTCAAAGCAACACGAGAGTTAATTAGCAAACCAAGCACATCTGAAAAAGTGTAAATGAGACCCTCTCTGCTCTTTCATAATGAGAACCCCAAGATCCAATCAAATAACAAATCAGAGGTCTCACAGTGGATATCAATTTTAACTCCAGCTTTTCTTTTCTTCATTTTCGACATTTCCAGGGCTGTTGAAATTAGTAAGGATTAGATACTCCATAAAGATTCAACCAATTGTGTCAATTGCACTGAATCAGGAGGATCTGGCCACTACCCTCCAACTTCCCCCTGTTATACCACAAACCTCAAGGCACTGACCCTCCAGAATATCAGTCTGCTTAATGGTGACAAATGAAGTTCCTGTGAGGCACAACATGGTCAGATGTAAAACACAGGATTCTGTTGACACCATGGTTAAGTTAAAAAGCACACAAATGCTGGAGAAACTCAGCATGTCAAACAGTGCCTTTATGTAGCAAAGGTTTCGGGCTTGAACCCTTCATCAAGGTGTGGGGGAACATGAGAGATGTCTGAACAAAAGGGGAGGGGAAGGGGGTGGTGAGGCTGGGAGATGATAGGTGGGGAGGGAGGACACTGCAGGAGGGGGGAAGTCTAGGCTTGGTGGAGAAAGAAAGGAAGTAGGAACTGGAAGAACTAGTTAAGGGTGGGGGGGGGGGGGGTGGTGGAGAATATAAGCTAATTGGTGGAATGCAGTGAATTCATTGTTCATTGTTCAGGCCCTGCAGTTGAAGGTTGCCCAGACGAAAAATGAGGTGTTCTTCCTCCAATCTGGTCAGGGTGGAGTAGTGTGAAGGGCCATGGACAGACATGTGAACTTGAGAGCATGACTTAGAATTGAAATGGTTGGCTATTGGAGGTCACTTTTGTTGCGGACAGAGAGGAGGTGCCGGGTGAAGCGATCTCGTAATCTGTCACTGGTCTCTCTGATGTAGAAAAGGCCACAGAGATATAGATACAGTAAATGAGTGTTTGGAGGAACAGGTGAATTGTTGCTTCACCTGAAAGGTCTGTTTGGGACCTTGGATCAGTGTAGGTGCAGGTATTACACCTCCTACTTCCACAGTGGAAGGTGCTGGGGGGGTGGGGGGTGCTGGTGTGATGGGTGTGCAGGGAAGAATGCACAAAGGAGTCATGAAGGGAGCAGTCCCTACAGAAGGCTGAGAGGGGAAGAGAAGGAAAAAATGTGTCTGGTGGCAAGATCATCAGCTTCCTGCCTGAAGAAAGACCTATTTATATAGCACCTACACAATACCCTGAAAGGTAACTAATAATGTATGTTGTAACTGAAGACAGAAGAGACTGCAAAACCTTTACTGCTATTAGCATTGTCAATTTGACACAGCAAGATCTCAGAGACAAATGATCAATTAATCTGCTTTAATGCTGTCAGATAAATTTTGGCCAGGAGAACCAGAGCAACTAATCCCCCATCTCCATCTCCAAACAATGGCCTAGGATGATTTTCAGACATCTGTGATAGAGGCTCAGCTTCATATCTTGTCTGACACCACTCCAACAGTGCAGCACTCCGAGGATTGTGCAGAACAGCGGATCTGACTCCGTCCAACTTGTTTGACTCGGAGACTAGATCACCCACTGATCAAGTGATGAGGGGCACTGTCCTCCTCAGCTGATACTGTGACATTGGTCATTACCAGTTACACCTTCAATCCATACATTTCCCCAGCATAGTTAAGGAGTCCACACTGCCTCCCAGAACAATTCCATTCTCCAACTTATTCCCAGATAAACATTTTCCTCTCACATAATGCAGTGAACTGGAATTCATTGTCTATGTATTGTTCAGATGGCTGGTTCCTCCCTTACCTACCCCAATATAAACTGCCTTACCTCAGATTCACCTGAGGACTATTGTGTCTGCTGACCATTGATTGTAAGATATTAAAAGCTTGTACCCCTCACTTGTCTCTGAGGGCATTCAGCTGCGCTACACATACTTATCTATTTCCCAGGTTCGTTCATTATCATCTGACTGTACATATACAACCAGACAAAACAGTGTTTCTCCGGACCACAGTACGGACAAACACACACAAGAATAATCCCCTGTCACCCACCTACACTGGTGGTAATTTAAGGTACAGAAATGCTGGAGGGATCAGCCAGTCTCGCTGCATAGATAGGAGGTAAAATATAGTATCGATATGCAAAAAGTAGGTAGGCATCTGAATTAAAGGGGAGAGAAAGGGGAAAGAATGGGAGAGGGGGAGGAGTGCAGGCCCAGTCTTTAATTCAGAAGCCAGACTGCTTTTTGCTGATAGCTTGAAGAAGAGCTCAGGCCTGAATGGCAGCAATATATCTTTACCTCCTACAGAGGCTATGAGACTAGCTGAGTTCCTCCAGCATCTCTGTTTTGACTACAATCACAGCGTCTGCAGGCTTTCGTGTTTCACTTGGTAATTTAGTATTTCCAATTAATCCAAAAAACCCTGGGGCCAAAGATGTTTGTTCAATAACAACCAGAATCATTTGCAATGTGAAGTTCCTGCTTCCTGACGCTTACATTTCCAGACATTCTAAACCCAGAGACTTCAACCTTTCCTCGCTAGTTCCTAGAGACCTCAACCATCCCTCACTAGCTCCCAAGTGCACAGGAAGATTACTCACTAGATTTAATACTGGGATTTTAATTTAATGCTTTGTCATTGGATTTCTCTTGCCAATATTTTTGATCCCCTTGTTTTGCACTCTACACTAATATAGGGTCCCAGAAAAGGGAACTGCACATCCTTCCACTGATGCTGCCTGACCTGTTGAGTATTTCTTGCATTTTATGTCCGATTTTCAACATCTGAACTTTTTAATGTTTTTCTCTCGCCTTAATAGGTTTGCTTATGCACTCATCTGTTAACATTTACCTTTGTCTTCTCCTCCATCTACCTCCCCTATTTATAGCCCATCTTTACCATTTTTTTTCTTGCCTTTTTATTGACCTTGACCTAATGTGGAGTAAGTGATCCTGCAATCCTGTGAGAGCATAAACGACAAGAGAGAGAGAGGAGTGAGCGAGAGGGAGTGAGAATGGGTGCTTTTGAACATTAATGAGAGAGAAGGAAAACTAGTCATGTGGGTACAAGTGGAAGAAATTGTTTGGGCACATTTAGCGCTGCACGATTACAACGCCATTGACCAGGATTCAAAACCACCGCTGTGTGTAATGTTATGGACCCTGGACAGCTTTATTTTCAGACCATGGATAGGACCGAATATGCAGTGGGAGAGAGAGGAGTGCGCACTGTTGGAAGCGCTAAAGCAGCATGCTGAGAGACCTAACAGCTGTCAGGAGCACGAGAGCCCCGCACTGAAGCCAGTGGGCTCGTGGAGAGCATGCCTGCCGGTGTCAACCTCTCTCTGCCAATAAGGAGTGCTGAAGACATGTGCTGGGGCAGTGTGTGTGTGTGTGTGTGTGTGTGTGTGTGTGTGTGTGTGTGTGTGTGTGTGTGTGTGTGTGTGTGTGTGTGTGTGTGTGTGTGTGTGTGTGTGTGTGTGAGAACCTGTGCTTCTGCATTTCCCTTTCAAGAGGAGAATTTCATTTCACTTGACAACTCAAAACAGGGTTTCGGGGAGAAGACGTGCTGTATATGACAGAAGGTCACTTGGCAACCCTATTTTTTTTTAAAATGCCTTTGGAGGTGCAGACCTAGTGATAGTGACTAGGAGGTCACTGTGAAAATCCCCTTTGTGAAGAAATTAGAGGTGGTCGTTACCACATTAGAAAATTCAGGAAAGTCTCCTGCCAAGGTCGTAAGTCTACAGTGATAGCAGTCCTCTCTCTGCACGTCCAACTGAAAGACCTCTGCGCAACTAAACTAAGAAATTCACTCCTGGGGACCAGATTCTGTGGACTGTTCTTTGACAGACTGACTTGACGTGGCTGACTTGAGGTTTTGTTTTGGGGCATTTTGGGCTTGGACTGTAATGGTCTGGGTTTCCTCCCCCCCCCCCCCCCCCCCATACACCCTATAAGCATTTGTTGTTAGTATATAGTTGCCATATATTCAGGAGTTAAGTTTATTGAGTTAATTCTATTATTGACAATTGTTAATAAATTTTAAGTTAAACTTAACCCATCTGTTTATGTGTTTCTCAATTGGTACTGGCGAGGAATACTAGTAAGGACCTGGTACTCTCTCCCAGTGACCAGTGTGGGTTTCCTCCAAGTGCTCCAGATTCCTCCCAAAATGCAAAGGAGACACAGGTTTCATGGGTTGTGCCGTGCCGTAGCCTTAAAATTCAAATTGAAAAACATGTGAAAGAGAATGATGGCAAAAACCCAATAAATGAGGGAAAATGAGTGAGGAGTGTGCAGGCACACTGGAGCCAGTGGACGAGTGGCCCACTCCCTTCGAATCATTCATCTTGCATCTCTGTATCTCAGCTGGAGAGCTATTGCAGGCTAAATTGAGAGAGGGTCTCAATTCCTTGCACTCCTCACTCTGTTCTTTTCTAAATAAATCATGAACAGTTTTGTTTTCTTTGCACGTCCCATAAGTACATTTGTCTAGTGAACAAAAGTGGGAGGGAGATATCCATTCTACACTATTACAGCATCATAATCCCCCAGCTGAGCAGAGTTTCATTAAAGTAGACAAGCAGAACATCAGCCCCGAGATTATAACCAATAATTCTCAGTAGCAGAAAGCAATATTCTTTCTTTTTGATTAACAGAGTTCTACATTGAAACATCACTGCATTGGCCCACAAAAGGTTGGCTACCCGGGAGATCGTGCCCAGCTGTTGATGCATCAGTATTTGGGCTCTTTATCTGTATTCATTTCAGTCTAACACAACACCAACCCTCCCTGCAATAAACAGATGCTCTTGCTAAGTGTCTTGGCCAGTGCCAGCTCTGCAATCTCCTGTGAAGCAACTCATTAGTATTTCTCTCTGCAACTCCAAGTGAGATAACCTCAAAAAAAAATGCATTCACAAAGAGTTACACAGGAAGTCATCCAACCTCTTGTCTGGTGAAATTGGGACAAATTTCAACCTCAATCCAACCCTCCTGTCCAGTTCATGGTTCAGTGAAATTGGGCCTAATCTGAACCCCTGATCCAACCCCTTTTGGAGGCTCCGATAGCTCAGTGTTTGTGCGTTTGTTCCTCGCTGGGGCCTCATTTCTGCGGGGGGTGCTTGACAAAGTGGCAACTCTCACGGAAGACAAAGTTGAAGAATTTCATATAGGTTACATTCTAAATGTAGTATTACATCACAATAATGTTATCTTTACCGTTCAGTGAGAGCGAGGCTAATCTGAAACTTCAATCCAACCCCCTGACTGGTTCATTGTTCAGGGAAATCAGGGCTCATCTGATCCCTCGATCCAACCAACCCCCCTCCCCCCACCCCCCAATTAAATCTGGTTAACTGATCAGTGAAATCCGAGCTAATCTGAAAGCCCGGATCAAACCCCGTCCAGTTCATCACTCATTGAAATCGTGGCTAATCTGTTCAATCGATCCAATGATCTTCCTGGGTTCCACATTCAACATGAAACAGAAAGCAGTGAAACTGTATCAATCCACAAGCTGGAGAATTTGGAAAAATTAGTCCAGCAGATTTTGCAGACTGCGGAATTTTATTCCAACACATTTTTAATACACCTTTTTATTTTAAATATTACAGAGCTGATAGAATAAATCTTGTAGAGAACCCAATAGGATTTGGGAGAACATGGTAAACAGAACCAGGGTTAGGGAGCATGGAAACTTGGCCCCTGGTGTGTTGGAGGGAGTGCAGGGGTGAGAGACCTGTGTTCGAGGGAGTGGAGGAGTGAGGGTGTCCGTGTTGGAGGGTGTGACATGTGAGAGACTCCATGTTGGAGGAAGTGGAGGAGAGGGATCTGTGTTAGAGGGAGTGCACGGTGACAGATCTGTGTTGGAGGGAGTGACATGTGAGAGACTCCATGTTGGAGGAAGTGGAGGAGAGGGATCTGTGTTAGAGGGAGTGCACGGTGACGGATCTGTGTGGGAGGGAGTGGAGGAGTGAGGGATTTGTGTTGGAGGAAGTGGAGGAGTGAGGGGGGGTCCATGTGTTCGAGGGAGTGCAGGGTTAGGTGCTCTGTGTTGGAAGGAATGCAGGGGTGAGGGGCTCTGTTGGAGGGAGTGCAGGGGTGAGGGCCTCTGTGTGTTGGAGGATGTGGAGGGGGAGGTGCTCTGTATTGAAGGGAGTGGAGAGGGGAGAGGGTCGTGTGTTGGAGGGAACCAGGGCCACCTGCTGGAAGGAATGGACTCCATGTTGGAGGGAGTGGAGCGGTGAGGGGTTCCGTCCATCCGGTCCGTGTGCTGGGGACAGCAGCTCAGAGGAGGTGGTGGAGCCAGGTGCCAAGCAGTTGTGTTTTGCATCAATCACCAGCTTTCTGTTTCTGCACTTCTTCCTCCAGTCTGGCCCTTCCAAGGCCAAGAACAAATGTACTGAACTGCTTTAAATTCAAATTATAAGCCCCAGGAATGGTGCAAGAACTAAAAGCTGCAAGTACTCAATGTTTTTCAACCTTCCCTTCCCACTCACATCCCACCTTAAGCAGTTCCTTACTAATCACAGAGCACCTATGGCACAGGGATTACTTAAGGTGGCCTGTGAGTGGGAAGAAAATGTTTGAAAACCACTGATTTAGCAAGTCAGGTGTGAAACCCTTAATTTGCTCAAAATTATGTTAAATCTAGTAATTGGCAAAATCATTGGTGCCTGTCACCTCTGGGGATTGGTAGATGCCACACACTGAATTTTATGGTTGCTTGAGATAGTATGTTGCGTGATTGACGAACTAAGGGGGAGGCGCACTAATTTTTTTCATATTTTTTACCTATTTATTTTACATAATTTTTCATCTGATTGCTTGAATTCCGGATATCTGAGGTTTTACTGTAGCTCTTGGTTAAATTTGGTCTCCTGTTGCATCTCCATTTCTCCATAAGGCACCACTAACTTTGCTTTTGCAGCTCAGGCGCATTAGTTGGGCAGAGAAACGGAAGCGGCGTTTCAGGTCGGGACCCTTCATCAGAAGTTCTGAGAATGCCTTCAATCTGAAACATTACCCCCGTTTATTTTTTTAATTTAATTTTTTATTAAATTTGGACATGCAGCACAGTACCAGGCCATTTTAGCCCATGAGTCAATACTGCCCAATTTACACCCAATTAATCTACAACCCACGGTATGTTTCGGACAGTGGGAGGAAACGACAGGCCCAGGGAAAACACACACAAACACAGGAAGACGTACAAATTCTTTATAGACAGAACAAGATTCAAACCCCGGTCCCAATAACTGGTGCTGTAAAGGTATTGCGCTGACTACTACGCCAATCGTACCATCCCCTCAGACATGACCTGACCCATGGAGTGTTTCCGGGATGAGATATGACAAGCTGTCAGATACAAGAACACAAGAATTAGGAGCAGGAGTCAGCCATTCAGCCTGATGAGCCTGCTCTACCATTCAGTGAGGTCATGGCTGATCTCCACCTCGAGACTCAAGATTCAACTTATTATCTTAGAAATAAAACAGGGTCATATTACATGAAATTTCTTTCAGCCTGCTGCAAGGCAGACAGATACACCACTGGCTGGAATTGCCTAAGCATCTCTTTCAGTCAGACTTACAGTCTGAGAGAGAAGCAAAAGAGAGTCACCCCAGAGTCACCAAGTGTCCATAGATTCGCCTCCAGCACTTATGCAGCCCCAGCACTTATGCAGCCCCAGCCACACAGAGTCCAGTCCAAACCACTGGCAATCTGAACTCACGACACGGTCAGGAAACCTTCAGCGCCTCCCCACACCCTAGTTCCAACACCTGGCACCCCTCCAGCCAGTTCGAGTCAGTCTCCACCAGTCCACTGCCGGCACAAGCCTCCCAACAGCAGTCTCCAGCAGCCTGCAGTTTCCTCGCTTCGAGTCGCCCGTAGCCCTCCACATGCACTGGTCCCTCAGCCTCAGAGCACCCTCATTGGTCTGCCACCGACCCATGGGTCGTATCCTTCTCAGGCATGGGATGATCTTCCTGTCCTCAGGTGCCCTGCTCCAGTCCGCCAGTTTCCCGGAGTCTGCAGCCCCTCGTGGCTGTTGCCGATCAGAGGCACTGCCTACCTTTTCCCAATATCTATAATCATTTTAAATATACTTTCTGCATCCACTGCTTCAATTAGCAGTGAATTCCACAGATTCACCATCCTCTGGGAAGAGCAGTCCTTCCTCATCTCTATTAGAACTAGAAGTTCTGCTGAAAGTCCTTGGATCTGAAGCAATAACAGTTTTCCTCTCCACAGCTGCCTCCTGACCCAGAGGATATTCACCTCCTTCTGTCATTCAGTTATATTCTGGTGTTAGTCCCAGGTATTTGCCTGACCCTTATCAACAGCAACCAGTCCATCTCCTTGAACGTTCCAAGAGCCCACAGCTTTCGTTTTATTTTCTGCTATTATTTAAGATTTCTACCATCTGCATTTTCTAATTTTCAATTGAAATGTTGAATCTGCAGGAGCTCAGAATGGCAGTGCAATGATCTTTAGCATTTGTTGTGCCAGGAAAGCAGCACAGGGGTTGACAGTCTCTTCAGTGCCCCGCACTGCTCATTTCCCAGAGATTATATCTGACCAAGGGACAAAACCCTTGCTCCACTGGACAGGGATCTCGAACTTCCCATCACATATTATGTACTGTAATAATCATTCCCTCAGCTGGTGCTCCGTGGACATCAATATTGGAACTGAGATGTGAGAGGGTGTCGAGGGTACTGGAGGCTTCCAGATCATGACAGAGGTGTGCATGTTGCCAGCAGATTGCTGATGGTTTGGCCTGAAGGCTGTGTGGCTGTGGAAATGCTGGAGGCGAATCCAAGGACACTCAGTGACCCTGGTGGGGGCTCTCTTTTGCTTCTCTTTCTCTGGCTATAAGGGCGCTGAGCAATTTCTGCTGATGGCGAATCGTTGTCTGCCTTCAGGTAGACTAAATGAAATTTTGTGTAAAATTACATGACAATAAAATAATCTTGAATCAGTCACCAGAATGGTTAAATGAATTTAACGTGTCCTTTTTTGCATGAAGCTTAGTGGCAAATTCATCAAGGATTTGATTGAGACATTTCCTCTGATGCAAGGAATGGTGGGAATACTGGAATTTCCTTCTCAAAAAAAACCTTTTGAGGAGATGGATTGGTTGCTGTTGGAAAGGCAGGTAAATAGGATTGAAGCCACAATAAAACTGAACAGCTGAAGGAGTTTAATAACTGAAGGCTCAGGAAGCGGCTGTGGCTTTTTCTTTTTACTCGTACCTCGAGGAAGGGTTCAGGACCAAAATGTCTTCACCTCCTATGATCGTGGCGAGACCAGCTGAGTTTTTCCAGCATCTCTGTGTTTTTACTACTATCTGCAAACTTTTGTGTTTCATTTTATGTCCTCCCTTGGTCCCTTCTCATACTCTTTCCCCCTTTAAGCCATTCTTTCAAACCTACCTCCTTCTCCTAATATCTCCTTTGGTGACTGTCAAATACAATTTGCTCAGACTTCTGAAGCTCCTTTGGGCTTCCTACTACATTAAAGGTGCCATATAAATATACTTTATGTTAAAATTGTAGGAGCTTGTGTGTCTGAGCTAGCTGTTGCAGCCTGCCAATTCACTGTATCTCACCCTTTTATCCTCTGAAGGGAACAAAGGGACTTAATGCATGTGTCACACTTCACACATCCTTGCCTTTTAGCTCAGTATTTTTTTAATGCAGCTTAGCAGAACATAGTGAAAGCCCTGTCTGTGTGTTGAGTCGTGAGGAGAGAGTAAATCCTGCCTATTGGAACTATGAGGGGGTCATTTGTACAATCAGAGGAGATCTCAGCAATAGGAAAACCTGTTGGCAACCATGAGGTGTGAACATCTTGCATCGATCTCATTGTTGAACGTATTTTTTTGTTCTTGAGGTTGTTGGCTAGGCCGTTTTTATTGCATATTTCTGAGAGACAGCATTGGCCAGTCTACGTCAAGTGGGCTGATTTCTTGGAGTATCTTATTCAAGGTGGGTTCCATTCCAATCATCATGGCCATCATTGCTGACACCGAGCATTAAGATATTTGAACTTTAATCCCCCAGCAAGTTTCTCATTGGTGGTGGTTGGGTAGGACAAAACTAATTGATAACAAATTGCCACTGTAATTATCTTTTGGAATGAAGGACTTTGTTGGCTTTGCAGGACTTTGATATCATGAAAAGTACATAAAGTCTTCATACATGTTGATGTACCAATACAAATTGTATTATACTGTGGCACAAAATTTAAAACTGGCACTCCATTTAAGTCCCGGAACAATACGAAGCCATCTTAGAACAAGAAATTTTTTTTAAACACTGCAGATGCTGGATATCCAAAATAAAATGAGAGAGCAAAAGAGAAATTGTGAGCTTTAGATCCTGACCACACATCAGAACCAATATTCTTTTGGTTCTATTTCAGACCTTAGAAACCAATTCCTCCTGCTAAATAGCCTCACATTTGTGTGACCACAAAATGTAATTCAATGAGTTTACAGTATCATAAAAAATATTGTTTAAACATCTCCACTAAAGCTGAACAAAACTTGCCATGAAAAGAAAAAAAGTGTTTGATATGGCACAAACATTTATCATGAAAAGATTTCACGATTGCAAAGTCATCTCTTGGTTTACGATGTTATCTGAACCTATGAAATAGATTACAGGCTTTTTATCACCCCCTGGTATCTATAATGCTCAACGCAGCTGTCTGAGTGAAATGTCGGGAAGCATAAATTTAAAAAAAAAAATCACTGCACATAGAATGATCTACCTACATCAGCAAGTTTCCATCTTTCAGACCTTTACACGTTAGGTGTGCCCCAAAGTATAGGTTGCAAAATCAGCTTACTTCAGCAATCGGTGACCTTATTAAATGATTGAAATATAATTCAGCAGACGATCCAAGCCAAAAAAAAGCATAAAATTATAACAAGTAGACAATATCACTGTGCAAAAATGAGCTTGACATTTTCAGGTATGAATTTTCCTAACTGCTTTACTATTTCTGCAAGCCACAAATGGTTTTGAGAGGCAGGTTCTGGGGCCTGTTGCATAAATAAATCAAGCCTTCTGTGTTCAAGTCACAATTAAGCTTGTTTCTGTAATTAAAAGTTTTCATTGGGCAGAGATACACTTAATAACATGGTGAGAGCACCATCATTAGGGAAGAGTCTGGATTTGACATTGCCTCAACAGTGGGCTTACACCAACCGTTGATTTTTGATGTTGCTTGCTCAAGACCATCTGCTACCCCATGGCAAGAAATTAAACCACTTCTCTAACTGAGTCTGGACAGCTTACCTTCCATCTTCAATGATTCTCCTTATGACCGAGCATGAAGAGAGATTAGGCGGAAGCAGATTACCATTCGAAAGCTTCTTGCATTTACATAGCAGCGTTAAGAGGAGCTAATGCCCAAGGTATTTTCATGAGCATTATTCAACAGAGTTTTGATAAATCATCCGCTGAACTAAACTTTTCCCTTTTTTATAAAAATAAATACAAGAATTCAAAATATGGATAGTGTAGCAGTTGGTGCAACACTATTATAACACCAGTGACCTGGGTTCGAATCTGCTGCTGTCTGTAAGGGGCTTGTACATTCTCCCCATCACCACCCGGGTTTCCTTCCATGTTTCAAAGATGTACTGGGTCAGGAGGTTCATTGGTTTCATGGGTGCATTTGGGAAATGTGGGCTCATGGGTGATAATGGCCTGTTACCATGCTGCATCTCTAAATTAAATTAAAAATTAATCTCGAGACATTAAGGAGTAACTCAAGTATTACCTGAAAAAGGTGGATTATTTGGTTATTAGAAGATAGAAAATTAGAGCAGAGAACAGGCTGTTCAGCCCCCAATGTTGTTCCTACCTATATAACCTAATCAACAATCGAAACCTTCCCCACCTCAGAGCCATAATTTTTCCTGCATCGATGTCTTTTAAATCTCCCTACTATATCAGCCTCTGCCACCACACCTGGCAATGCATTTCAGGCACCCATTACTCTGTGTAAAAGGCTTACTGATGACATCTCCCTTAAACTTTCCTCCCCTCACATTGTACAGATATTCTCTAATATCTGCTATTGTGTCGGGAAAAAGGTCCGTCCTGTCTAAGTCTCTCATAATCTTGTAGACTTCTATTAAGTCATCTCTCATCCTTCTTTGCTCAAAAGAGAAAACACCTAGCTCGGTTAACCTTGTCTCATAAGGCACGTTCTCCAATTCAGGCAACATCCTGGTAAATCTCCTCTGCACCCTCTGTGCTGAACCTGAGCTCTTCCTCAAGGTTCAGCAGACTTCAGGAAATTTTGTGTAATATTATATTTTCTGTTTATTACTTGACCATAAAAGACTCTTAAATGGACAAGTTAAATTTAAGGGCCTATTTCTGTGCTGTTAATAGTACAAATTAACTCTTATCTAATCCTGTCCCTACCTCCACATATCAACATGACAACACGATTCATAGACTCAAGATACAGCACAGAAACCAGCCCTTCAGCCCATCAAGTATGTGCCGACCAACAATCGCCCACTTACATTAATCCCACATCAACAATATTGCAGGTTCCATCTCATCACCAACACATTGAGGCAATTTAGAGCATCCAATTTAAACTCCCAACATGCAGAGCTTTGGGATGTGGGAAGCAACTAGAGCATCCTGGCTTAGTCACAGGGAGAAGGTGCAAACTCCACACAGACAGTTCCCAAGATCAGGACAGAACTGTGGTCTCTGACACAGGAAGGCAGTGGCTCTACTCACTGCACCACTACATGGCCCAAATTACTGGCCTTAAATCTGTTTACAGGGTATAAGACACACCAGGATTTCCAGACCATTCAAGGGAGATATGCTTCACTGTGAGGCAAAACTGCCAACGATTCTCTATCATAGGTGGGCACTTCACAACTAGAATTAATTCAGCAGAATTAAATAAATATCAAATGAGCAGGGATGCAGCTGTAATAATAATCAAGCAGTATTTCTCAAACGCCTTTAAATATCGGAATGTCATCGGTTCAGATGTGAAGTGCACAGTGAGTGTGTATAACGGGCAGGCTTAATCTAATCAGAAGTAGCTCACTGTCGTAACTCATTCAGTCTTGGAAAACTGCCACCTCCTCCCCATGCAAGACAATATTCCCACTAAATGAAATGCTCATACTAACCTTCTGAGACTCTACTATTTATTACACAAGAGTAAAACACGAAGGTCTGCAGATGCCATAATTGAAGTAAAAAAAACAAAGCTGCAGAAACTCAGCAGGTCAAGCAGTGTCCTTTATATAGCAAAGGTAAAGTTATGAGCAAAATGTAGGCAAGAACCAAACAAAATGGTGAAGGGGTGTTTTTAAAAAAAAACAGATGTATGGAACCTTAGTTTTCAAGAGATATTGAGACCCTGGTTAAGAAGAAGAAGAACGGGACCATTGCCTGAAGAGTGCGCACAAAATCAGTGAATCGGTGCGGACTCGAAAGGCCAACATGGCCTGTTTCCGCTCCATAAATGGTTATATGGGGTTGGGGAAGGGGCAGCGGGGAGGAGCACTGACCAAAAAGCAGGAGGTAATAGATGGATAAGGGAGAGAGGACATGCAGCAAACAGGGGGAAGAGGGATGGCTCTGTGGATGGAGAGGGAAGGGCGTGGAGAGCTGGAGGAGAAAATAAGAGGAAGGGTGGGAGAGTGGAGAATAGGTTAGCAGAAACCGGAGAAGTTGATGTTAATGCAGCATCAAGGAGGTGAAGAGGATAAGATGGTGCAGATGCACTTTGCACCCATCCATCTTCAAAATGATTGATAAATCTTGCAATATATTTTTTCATCAAGATATTACCACTTCTCCCAATCAGTGCACTAAACGCTCAAGTGAATGGAAGTCCAAGCAACGCATTTATTTTTTTCTATGGGTACCAGTTAGGGAACAATCTCTCAATTTCTCTCTGGAGCCAAACTCTGCATCTAGCCCATCATAATGGTTTGAGAAGTTAACCATCCTTGCTTGCTGTAGAGGTTCCTCTAAATGAAGTAAAACGGAGACTTGTATTGTTCCCAGAAGGCTCAAGCCTGGTAACTAAGCCTGTGCACACAATTTGTTTCAAAATGGCACTAAAAACTGACAGCCTAATTTAAAAGGTGAATGATTTGGGAATTGGAAACAGTAAAAGGTGCTTAATGAGGCTGGGCTAAGCTGCATTATTGGAGGTAGATTTAAGATAGCTTTACCAGGTTACTTACCTCTACTGTGCATGAATTGGAAGTGATCAGTGATAAATCAGAAAATATGTGGGATGCAGAATCATCATCCCAAAGCAGTGCTGTCTCTCCCCACCAACACCAGAAGTACATCAACATCTAAAATACCTCGACAGACTCCAGTGTTACAAAGTAAGCAATATTTACAATGTGCACGGTTAATTCCAAAGGTTTTTCCCACAGGGATATTACAAAAAAAACCAGCAATCCACTCAGTATCTTTTTTTTTTAAAGATATGCAGCACAGTAAGAGGCCCTTCTGGCCCTCGAGCCAGTGCCGCCCAAACAACCTACAACCCCCATACATTTTGAAGGATGGGAGGAAACCCACGCAGACACAGGGAGAACGTACAAACTCCTTACATACAGTGCTGGATTTGAATCTGGGTCGCTGGCACTATAAAAGCATTGCATTAACCCATATGCTAACTGTGCACTACCCTGTGGGGATTATTAAGTTGGGGATTATTAAGTTGGGGATTATTAAGTTGGGGATTATTAAGTTGGGGATTATTAAGTTGGGGATTATTAAGTTGGGGATTATTAAGTTGGGGATTATTAAGTTGGGGATTATTAAGTTGGGGATTATTAAGTTGGGGATTATTAAGTTGGGGATTATTAAGTTGGGGATTATTAAGTTGGGGATTATTAAGTTGGGGATTATTAAGTTGGGGATTATTAAGTTGGGGATTATTAAGTTGGGGATTATTAAGTTGGGGATTATTAAGTTGGGGATTATTAAGTTGGGGATTATTAAGTTGGGGATTATTAAGTTGGGGATTATTAAGTTGGGGATTATTAAGTTGGGGATTATTAAGTTGGGGATTATTAAGTTGGGGATTATTAATTGCCCCAAAAATGACATCACATACAGTCTCCGTGACAGAAGAAAGGGACAAAATTAAGGAACACTGACAGCTGCCAAGGGTGGAAAGGAGGGGCCAATCTGGAATGAAAGTGAATGGGAACCAAGTTGTTTGGACATCCCACTTGCAGCTGGTATGATGACCCATCATGCCCATTACATCAAAAGCATAAAACCAAACATGAAAGGCCACTACAGCAGATAGACTTGACTTTCCACAATGCATCAAAACATCCCAAAGTGCGATCAAACAAATGTGATAAGGGTGACAGAAGGATTCAATAGGACAGATGAGCAAAACCTTGAACAAAGGGGTATTTTTATGGAAAGAAATTCTTGTATTTAAGCATTATCTCTGATGGCAATAAGATTTCTCTTTCTGCACTGAAGTCAACTTCAAGTAAATTCATTGTGCACACAGTAAACCCCACAACACTGAGGTCTTTTTGTGAAGCTGACAAAGGGATATAATATTTGGGCAAGAGATCATGAACACTTGCTCTGTTGATATTAAAACAGTGCCATGCAATATTTTGCATCCACCTGAGAACACAGATCAGCCCTTGGTTCAGTCTTCAGCTGAAAAGCCAATAAAAAAATTTCAAGGCTGCTCAATACTGAACTGTACCATCAGCCCAGAGCACTGAGCTTTGGAGTGGGAATTCAACCCATAACTCAGGCTTTGGGAGTTACCTCCACTGAATCATAGATCCAGAAGCAAAATGGATGAGAGTTAGAGATGCAAAAGGGGAATACCAGATCACAAAGCCTGTGAGATCAGTGACATCTAGGTCTCTCAAACATTTGAACAAACTGCTCCATACAAATAGCTATTCCTTAGAATTCTCTTGGGATTCGTTAATCAGGGTCATGTCCCTTTACTCAATGGTTAATTGCCTTTTACTACTTTGCCAAATAATTAGGTTCTTATCAGCTCCAGCTGATAACAAGAAAGAATATAATGCAGCCAGCTTCTCTTTCCAGTCAACATTTTAAAACTTACATTCTCAAATGAGAGCCATCCAAATATTCTTGCGTATCTGAATTAAAAGCCCCATGCTGTCTTTCATGGGGCAGACATCCTTCAGAACAGCCTCCCTTCCATGGGTTGCAAGGTTTGAAACTCAAAAACTTAGCACCACCTTACCACAACTTTTGAATGACTTCTCCTCCCTTTAAAAGATTTTAGTTTCTTGCATTCTGAATCTGAGGTCAATTAAGTTGGAAATTGATGAATATCACCTCTGGAAAATGAAGCCAGCTGCATTTGTCAGCTGCCAGCAATTCCAGCTCAGATCCATGGGCATATTGTCCAATTTAAGGGGTTTTGAAAAGGAATAGGTAGAGATTCAGTGTAAAACACAGAAGTCTGCAGATGCTGTGATTACAGTGAATTCACCGAAATGCTGGAGGAACTCAGCCGGTCTTGCTTTGTCCTAGGAGGTAAAGATATATTATAGTCGCTTCACGTCTGAGTCCTTCCTCAAGGTAGAGATCATTCCACATGAAATACAAGTTATGACTGAATTCACTACCACATGGAGAAGTTCAGAAAGGAGCGATTGAGATGAAGCAGGGGGGGGGGGGGTGTGAGGAGAAAGGAATGGAAGGTGCAGGCAAGATGAAGAGAGCAGGAGGAGACTTGAATGGGAAATGTAAATTGGTGATGCCTGGAATGGTTCAATTCACAGCAACACATTCTGTGTGAATCCAACAGCAACCTTTATTATCAGGTGACTTTAGGCCATTAGCAAGCAAAGACCAGACAACTACCAACAGATTGCATAGCCAACAGTCCACCTTGTTTAAAGATGCTCTTTGAAAAATGTAATGCTTCCTCATGCAAATATTCTTTTAAAGATAGACAACACAAACAGCTCTGAAGTATCATTAACCTAACAAATTCTAACTCTTGTAAATTTGATATGATTCAAAATGAGGTCCACAAGCCGGTGCATTAACACTATAAAGTATCTGCCACAGAGAAAGTGAAGGTTTGTCATCATCTTGAGAAGGAATAAAAATAAATCTATTCGTATTGCTCTTTCTTTACTGGGATGTCAAGTGCTTGACGTCACTGAAGTACATTGAGGATAGGTCCAAAAACAAGATCTGCTATCAAGCCTTCAATCGCAAGCAGACCCAACAATGTTCTTTTGCCTGCTCTCAAACAACGACTGGCATTGAAAACTTGAGGTCAATGATATCAGGCCAAGCCCTCTGCCCGTCACTCACAAACTAACTTTCTAAACTGTACTTAATTCAGATAAATACAAGGGGGAGGGGGTGGGTGCTGTACTGACCTGATGTCGCCTTAACTGAACATAAAGCAAATCGTGATCTGATGGTCAAAAGAGAAAAATATACTGATTATCTTGGGAACTGCAAACAACTCAACTAAAACATTAGTCCCCATGACACCCAATCTGCTCAACTGCAAACAGCTGCTTCTTTTGGAAACTACTGACCAGGAAAACATTAATATTGCAGAGTGGATAATTCAGTGTCATGTTACGATACTTGCAAAATTATCAATGCAGATTTAGTTTTTAGATAAAAAACATAAAGCAGGTGACGTGGATAAGCACACTGGCAGACAGGAGTCAGTCAGCTCAGCACAGTCCAACTATAAGATAAAGGTTGGAGTGAGTCATAAGGTAGACAGAATTAGTGCAGCATGTTTGGACATTATAATAACAAGTTGGATACCAGCATGGGAACATTATGAATTTATACACCAATGAAGTTTCTATACAAAATCTTGTCACTTCTTGATCCCATCCCTTAATATGTCCCAATCGATTAACTACTTGATACAGGTTCACCAAAGCCTCAGTTAATTTTACCCAAAAAAACCCTACATCAGATCCCAGACTGTAGCCCACTCCCAGGGTCTGTAATTCTCTATATAAACCTCAGATTCCACCCTGTGACCTATTCCCAGGGATCTTCTATATATAAACCCCTGGCTCAGATCCCATCTGTGGCTCTTCCTCCCCATCGATGTGATCTACCACGATTGTTGTTTGAAGAGAGCTTGCAAAATCATTGAGGACCCCTACCACATGGCATCTCTCAGCTACTCCTGTCAGGAAAGAGATAGAGTATCAGAGACGGAACCACCAGGCTGCACAACAGCTCTTCCCACGGGCAGTGAAACTGCTGAAAGAATGAATTCCTCACACAAACCCTCTGAGACTCTACTATTTATTAGACAACATTTATTTATTTTTATATATGTCTATACCTACTACATATGTATCGCCTGTCATAATATGTGTTGGCATGTTTTTGCATGGAGGATCAAAGCGCGCTGTTGAGTTGGGTTGTATCTGTACCATCAGATGATAATAAACTTAAACTTGAATAAAGTATACCAAAGGTTTATTTTACAATACCTGCAGGAGGGGGTGCATGTGATGCATGTACATCTCCACATGCTCCTGTGTACATAAACAAGATGTACAGAACGTGTGTCTCAAAGTGTACCTCTGCAGTGTGCCCATGTTCATGTGTGTTGAGTGCACATTTAAGTACACCAGAGATTGCAACCCCCAGGTGCATCTGTCCATCTACTGCATATGTGATGGTCTGTTGCCAAGTGTCTGCTTGGTCCTACATGTCTTTGCTTATCTGTCTGGCTCAGCCTCATTCTAACAGGGTGTGTACACCTGAAGGAAAACAGTACTAAAATTAATCATTCCCCAGATAAAATCCCCTCAAGGCAAATGCCAATCAAAGCCTTTTCACTCATTCCGAACCACAAATCACATCTTCTTCTTTACATCCTATGCTAATATAAAGTCTACACAAAGTAAGTTTTCCCTTACGGCCTTTTCCTTTTGATCAAGGGTTCATTCCAGTGATAAACAGATGTGTAATTTCTGTCGTCACTCAGATGCAAAGACCAGCTCAGGCAGGAAATTCACTTTCAGAGCATCTGGAACAATTGGGCAACCTCAGGCATGCCTTGCATGGGCCGGCAGTTTCACTGAGCCTCCTTCAGCTCAGGTTTGACACCCATCTCACATCCACAGATATCTTTTATGAATCAACACGAGTCATAGGGAAATAATGTCTTTTACCCTCAATCTCAGACAAGTCGACGGTTGTGATGGTACTATAGTGCAAAGTGTTGCCCTGCTCACTAATTTCATCTCTATTCTTCATAATAAAATTAATACAGCAACACCTACATCTCTCAAATGTTTTAATCTGGATTCGTTCTTTTTCCTGTACTCATTAGAATTTAGGGAATGGGGAGGGGGGAGAGATTTTTATTGAAACATTTATGAATGTTGAAAGGCATGGACAGAATAGATGTAGAAAGGTTGGTGGGAGAATCTTGGACAAGAGACACAACTTCACGATTGAAGGGCACCTGCTTAGAATAGAAAGGCCAGCTCGGTTAGCATGACAACTTTCCAGTACCAGCGATTGGGATTCGAACCCCGTGCTGTCTGTAAGGAGTTTATACCCCATGTATGCATGGGTTTTCCTTGGTGGATCCAGTTTCCTCCCACCATTCAAAACGTATCAGGGGCGTAGGATAATCTAGTGTAAATTTGGCAGTAAATCTATGGAATTTGGATGTATTTAAGACAGATTATGATAGTTTCTTGATTAGCCAGGGCAGTGGGGCTTAATGGGAAAATGGTTAAATGGTGGGGCAGAATCAATGGGCTGAATAGGCTATTTCTGCTCCTACGTCTTATGGTCTTTTTCAACTTATCTTAGATAATTTAATACCTTCAATATTTTTCTTAATTTTAAAACTAAAGTGGAATTTGCAAGGCAAATAATTTCTCCTCTTTCCTGAGAAACCAGAGGATGGACACTCCTTTTTGCCCATCTCTCTGTGCTCTGACCTCCAATGGTTCGAACACAACAAAAGCCTTCCATTCACATCTTTCCAAATCCACAAGCATCCTCATCTCTAGTCTCTCCATCTCAACAGCAAAAGAGAGATTTGTTTACTTCCAAATTAACCCCTTGCATGCCCTTCACTTTCATTTACCCTTCAATGCATCCCCATACGTTTTGGAATTTCCATTCTAAACCTCTCTTCTCTATGACCCTTAAAACCTACCTCTGAATAAGATTGCCTTGTGTGACCTAGGATAAATTTTTATCTGATTATCCTCCAGAGAAACATCTTGGGAAGTCTTTCCAAATTTAAAGGGGTTGTGTAAATGCACATTGTTGCTTATTGTAACACATACAGAGAGCAAGATGAATGATAGCATTAGAGGGGAGAAAAACATCAAGAACTGCCCAGCAGGATGAGTAGTGTATGACTGTGAGGGGGAAGAAATCAATTAGCTCCGTTCAATCTGAGTATAGTGACAGGTTAAAATGTGTTTATTCTTCTGAATAGAAGTCTGCAAGATTCTTTATTTCTGGGCAGTCTAAAGATGACAATAGATTTATTATTAACTCACCACTTGCCTTGCCTTCTGCATTGTTTTTGTGTGCAAAGCCTGTGATACTAGGGAGAGAAAATTGCCAGCAGTTTCCAAAGGTCCCAAATGTCTATGCCCCCTTCATAATCCATAGCCATGGTTGTTACATATGTTACTTGACACTTCTCATAATCAGCACTTATTAATGGCTTCATAGCCATCTTCAGACACAGGCAAGAGAAATACATTATTTGACTACAAGTTCACTGTCTTTATAGCTCTGAGATTAATTTGTGGAGAGAAGTCACAGTTTCCCATCCATTAATCTCATCCATAACGACAGTTCTGAAGATTTAGTGCTCTCTGAATCCATTTACGTTTATAAACACCATCAGGTCAACCTTTGCACTAGATTGGAAAGTTGCTCTAGTTTGTAATAGGGCACGAATTCTTGTTAAAAGTCCAGGGGGTAGAATTTCAGACAGCGTTGTAGATTTTCTGGTCGCAAAATCAAGGTCAATGGAACCAAATTTCAGAAACAGTATACAATGCACTATCAGTAGTAAAGCAGTTTAACCAAGGACACATATCTGCACCTCCACAGATTGAAACAGAATAAAGTGAAAATTCACACACTGTTCAGAAATACTATCATCTAAATTGGCTTTGTTTCTCCTTCAAAAGCCCACTGGCCTGGTGAAATGCATCACGATAAGAACTCTAGGGGAAAAAATAACCTGCCAGAGTGACTCAGGTGGTCAGGCAGCATCTGTGGAAGAAAAGGATGGTGGGCTGTTCTGTTCGAGACCCATCAACAGTAGTGATGTGAGTTTTCTCCCCGAAACACTCTCTCGCAATTTTGTTTTCACTCCAGTTCCAGTAACTGCAGCCTCACGTCTCCAGAATGTTCTCTCATGCTGGCGCTCAAAATAAAAGTTTGAAAACAGGCACCACCATATTCAAGGGCAGTTTCTTCCCTGCTGTTACCAGACTATTCAACAGGCTTCTCATTGGGAAAATGATGCTGCCTTTGCATTATTTCAATTGAACTTTTTTCCCCAGACACTATACACTACACTTTAGTTTTGTTTTGCATTAATAATAGGCTAGCTTGCCTGCATAGAATGCAAAACAAAGCTTTTCACTGCATCTCCATACATTGGACACTAAACAATTCAATTCAATTCTAACGCCTCCGATAGCTAAAAGGATTCTCTGCTTCACAGGTCTATGAGACTAAATTGAAATGAGTTGTAATTAATTTTTTTTTCACAATTCTCCTTGGTTTGTCCCCTTCCCAAATCTGCACCACCTCCCAGCAATATGTCTTTCCATTCTTCTATTTCTGACCTCCTTCGGCTCCCCAAATGGCACAGGCCTCCTCTTGTTGACAGTTGCCTGGACCTTAAACTCTGAACTCCCTTCCCTGAAGCTCTTCACCTCTCATCCTCTTCCATTAAGTTCCTTCTTCAATCCTAATCCCAACGTCCCAATACTTCTGCCAGGCATCTCGGACATTTTTATCAGTTTGCAGGCTGTTATTAAATTCAATTGTTTGTGTCAAACTCTTCAAAGCAAACCATAAATCTGTATCAATTTGACTGCATATTGCCAATTGTTCAGAAAATACAAAACAATGACAAAAATGTATCAATGTAGTCGCTTGGGAAAAAACCTGCTGGAATAACTCAGGGGGGCGTCAGGCAGCATCTGTGGAAGAAAAGGATGGTGGGCTGTTCTGTTCGAGACCCATCAACAGTCGTGATGTGAGTTTTCTCCCCGAAACACTCTCTCGCAATTTTGTTTTCACTCCAGTTCCAGTAACTGCAGCCTCACGTCTCCAGAATGTTCTCTCATGCTGGCGCTCTAAATAGAAGTTTGAAAACAGGCACCACCACATTCAAGGGCAGTTTCTTCCCCTGCTGAAAAGAAAGGAATTGCCAGCATTTCAGGGAGAGACTCCACATCAGGACTGGTATTGGGTCGCGAACAGAACTACCAACCCTTCCTTTCCCTCCACAGATGTTGCCTGACACTCGGAGTTACTCCAGCAGGATTTTTTTTTGCCAAGAGGCTACCTTGGTACATTTTTTCATCCAGTGACTCTCAAGAGTCAAACAAAGCCAATTGAGAAAATAGAGTTTCTGAATATACTTGCTGGCAATTTATGATCAAAGGACCTACACAGGATGCTGGAGACCAGCTCATGTGAATACAGCACCAGAAACTCGGGTTCAAATCTGGCGCTGTCTGTAAGGGGTTTGTATGTTCTCCCATTGTCTGTGTACGTTTCCTCCAGGTGCTTCAGTTTTCTCCCACCATTCAAAGTGAACAGGGGTTGTAGGTGAGCATGGGCTCATGGACCGGAAAGGCCTGTGATCATGCTATATAACGAAATTTTTTTTTAAATTAAAATTTAAGTTAAACAGGATTCAAGAGGGTGCTGAGGACAAGAAGGGTCTCAGGCACTGAAGGCTTCCTAATAGTTTGAACAGGAGCCTGAGAGGCTGCAAGAGCACTGGAAGCAAATCCATGGACACTCAATGGCTCTTTTTGCTTCTTTCTCTTATTGTTAGGGGGTTCCAGGCAATGCTCATGTTGACTCTTTGCCTGATGGCAGACAAAAGTTGAAGTATACAAATATATTACATTTTTAATATTAATATGCAATAAAAAAGGAACCTTTAACCTTGAGAATATACAAAAATACCTCTGAGTGGAATAAATATAATTGTTATCAGTTCATCACACTCTATCCCTTATAATAGTGGTGAGTATAAACTCATAGCATGTCTGGTGTGCATGCATCTCATTTAACAGTGGAACGAAGCTCAAGTGACAGTCAGCCCAGGGTTAGCTGTTGATGTCTGGGCATAGATAAAGGAGTCTTTTCTCTCTGAAATTGAGATCTATAAAAGGGCAAAAAAGATAATTTCTTCTCCTTGTTCTTAGAAGAAGGGAGGCAGCAATTGGATGGGAAATAATGACAAATTGATTTGCATGGTTTTCAAAATTAAGTCAAAAGTTCCCCAAAGATCAAGAGTCACAGGGTCAGTGATGAATGGACTTCCTGCACTCGTTCTCTCTGTTGCTTCTCCTGATTTACCAGCATGGATCTGTTTGCCCAATCAGAAGACTATTGTGAATTAATCATTTAGGAGCGGTAAGAGAGGGAAGTATTTTATATGCCACCTGGAGCCTTGATTGCCACTTCTGCCCAACCTCTCACAACCACACCAAATCTGGGCGAAAGCAGGTCAGGAAGAAACCATTGGGGAGTTGACAACAGTGAAAAAAAATCAGGCAGGAAAATGGATTTCGGGACAACAATTGGATCAGCCACGAATGATGAAGATGTTTAATTGCTGTGTGACTGACCTCAGCTCCAAATATCCCATCACCTTGGCCAGGCGACAAGCTGCAATGCCTTTCCAATCCAGAGATAAAACAAAGAACCAAAAAGTCCAAATCATGATACAAGAAAGGTTATTTAGGACAATGAAAAGGAGATAAAACACATTTAAGTTATGGAAGATCAAGGTCAGCATCCTTGAGAAGTTAATGTGCAAACACCAGGTTTCAAGTTCACCACCGATGAATACTTTCTCTCACATCCAAGATGTTTGGGTGAATGTACAGTGAAACAGAGCAACCTTGAGATTGCATCTTTACCAGGAACCATTACCTACAACTGGAGAGGCAGAGAAAGGACAGCATGACAGAGGGTGTGTGTGTGTGTGTGTGTGTGTGTGTGTGTGTGTGTGTGTGTGTGTGTGTGTGTGTGTGTGTGTGTGTGTGTGTGTGGAGTCAACCTATGAACGTGTAGTCTTTTGCTTTCCTATTCACATATCTCAGAAAAAGAGGGTTTAATAAAATTTCACTGATTTTAAAACAGTTATGAAGTTCATTAACAACTAATTTATCTATCAAAACAATAAAATCTCAAACTATCTACTGAAATTAAAAACGTAGCACAAACTATAGAGGATGACAGAAAACCAATAACTAATTGAATTTTACCTACTTTAAATTGGTAATGTCTTCATTAATAACCTCAAAACATATTGAGAATTCAATGTAAATGTGTTAAACTGTTTTTTATTTTAATTGTATATGATCAATCTAACCCAGTTCACAGATACTTCACACAAAGTTGAATCTACAGTGTAACAATGAAAGATTCACCTATAATTAAAGGGTTAAATTGTTATTTCCTTCCTCCCTCTCCATGCACTGACATATAATGTAATGCAACAGATAGCAACACCAGGGGTAGGTTTAATTAGCTCGGCTTCTGAAGATGTTCCCTGGATAATATCAGTGTGAAGGGCAGATGTGTATCACATGACCCAGAGGATATGGAACAAAGAGGCGGCTTGCTGCTTTCAAAGGTTAGTGTGATTCAAATACCACAGATCTTGCCACCGAGACCCTCTCAAAGCCACTCTGCCGAGGTGACCTCTCTGGAGGTGCACATCAGATAAATTTCAGAGGGTATCTTTTCATGGCAATTCTAATCTTCCTTTATCATTCAGGAACATCACTCAAGGAAAACAGGGTGGCTGGAAGTAATATTGCCTTAGCCCACCTCACCAGATACACTACATTATCACTGAAGGTAAAATAGGTCCTGAAAGAGACCAAGGCACAGAGTTTTAGTGGAATGATTAGTCAAGGATATGCAAGAGGTTTCAAAATATGGTATCTCAATCCCATCCATAGGCTGGAATCAGAGACATAACTCAGTTGATTTGCACATGGATGTGGAAGGCATTGGAAACGTGCAAGACACACTGCACTAAAAATAGGACCATAGACAACCAGATCAAGTGTTATCAGAGGGATTTCAACAAAGTATCAGGGTCCAACATATTCAAGATTCAATTTATTGGCTCTTGTATAGGGGGAGAGGGGGTTAGAAGGGGCATAGTTTTTAGTAAGTTTTTTTGTATGTATTTTAAAATCTATAAATAAAGTTTTTAAAAAAGATTTATCACCATTGTAATAAAGCAGTGTTATATTACATGAAATTGCTCTTGCTACTGTAAGGCAGACAGATTCGCCATTGGCAGAAATTAAAATGCCTCTTTCAGTCAGAGAAAGTGAAGCAGAGTCCCCCCCAGAGTTACCAGGTGTCCATAGATTCACCTCCAGTGCTTCTGCCAGCCACACAGAGTCCAGTCCAAACCATTGGCAACCCGAGCTCCAAATCCAAACCTCCAAAACAGCCAGGAACCCCTCAGCGCCTTCAGCACCCCCTCATATCCCGATTCTAATACCTGGTACCCCCTTCAACCAGTTTCAAGCCAGTCTCCAGCCCAGCATGAGTCTCCCAACAGCAGGCCCCAGTCTCCTTGGGTTGCTTAGCTCGAGTCGCCAGCAGCCCACCACATGCGTGGGTCTTTCAGCCCCAGAGGTCCCTCACTGGTCCACTGCCGTGATCACCATCCCATGGGTCATCTCCTCTGCTTCTCCTTCTCAGTCGGGGGATGGTCTCCCCATTTTCTGGTGCCCTGTGCCAGTCCTCTGCTCCCCTAGCATCTGCAACCCCTCGTGGGTGCTGCTGATCATAGGCGCTGCCATCTTAGGTGCAGACCCCACGGTCACAGGGTTTTAAACAAAACTACTGTCAGCTCCTTTAACGGGCTATTCAATGTCTATGCGGAGCTGACGGCAGTTGACTGGGTAATTGGACCCTGCCGGAACATTGTATCTTTGCTCCTTGCTCCCTATGGGTCGACACCAGCAGCAGCTCTGGCACCGCCGCTATTTTCAAATTATGTTCACAGTTTTCTGAAAACTGAACATCATCAAGATGAATCTTTTTCCCACTAACCCTGTGAAGGTGTCATTCGACAGAGGCAGCACGGCTAGCGTAGCAATTAGCACAACACTGTTAAAGCGCCAGTGACTGGGACCACAATTCGAATCCTTTGGTGTCGGTAAGGAGCTTGTATGTTCTCCCCATGTCTACACGGGTTTCTTCTGGGTGCTCCAGTTTCCTCCCACTGTTCAAAACATACTAGGGCTGTAGGTCAATTGGGTGCAATTGAGCGGCACGGACTCGTGGGTCAAAATGTATATATACATTTAAAATTTATATTTTAGAAAACTGGTAATATATAGAGAATTTATTTATCTGAACAGTGTAACAAGACACTTAAAATTGGTCCAAAAACCTTGATAAAGATTGGATTTACATTTCCTATGAACTCTATAATCCACAGTTCAGCATTTGCCTGAAAATATATCTATTTTTAAACAATTTCAACAGGCATTTTAAGCCCTGCAAGTTTTCTAAGGCGGTATTTTAATTTTTTTAAAACAAAAATATCAAATCCACTTTAAAAGCACAATACTGCATTAATACAGGACATCCATCGATCCAAATGTGACATTTATTTATTTTTTCCAATTTCTTCCCCTGGGCCCAAAAAGAATGCTTACCAACATGCTGTGGGGTAGTTTCAAAGAGCATGGTTATCCAGTTAAAAGATCATTAGCCAAATGAGCTCTGATTGAGGGGAGAAACAAAGGTCTCTTATCCATCATTCCACTTGTCCAATGAGAATGTGTTGCAATGTCATGAGGTAATCTTGCCTCTCAGTGCACAGTTAATAGATAAGCCTTTCTGTTGGAACCCAGTTGATAAAATCCATGTACTCCACCATAAAACACTTATTTCCTCATAATACTAGCAGAAATAATAATCTAGTTTGTCCAGAAAGAATTTAACAAAAATAATTCACTCAATGTAACTGCCAATATTCATGCTTCCAGAAGAAATAGGAGCAGGATTATTGCTGCATTGGCCGACAGGCTGGATTTACTATTCATTAAGAGCAAGTAGGCAGTCTTTGGTCTCATTTCCTTTTCCCAACCTATTACTTATAAATTTGCATCCCAAGAACCCATCTCCACCTTGAATATATTCAATGACTTGACTCCAAAACTCTCCGTGACATTCAAAACAAGATAGCGAGATTGGGGAACCTTGGATGACAAAGGACATTGAAGATGTGATCAGAAAAAAAAGAAGTTGGGATGTATAAGTCACAGGGATCAAGGGCATTTCTTGAGGAGTATAGAGGATGTAGGAGAGAACTTAAGAAATAAAGTAGTGTTATGATCCAAGAAGACCCCAAAACCCAGCAGCAATAGAAAGTCACCAAGACAAATGGTTACTTAAACAAAAGTTGCTTTTAATATTTCTTTAAACATGAAAACAGGATGAAACTTTAACTTATTACTATTAACTTTACCTAACTTCAACCACCTTCTAATTCTAAGTGCATGTGTATTTAATGTGTGTGCAAGTTCAGAAAAGTTATTTGATTCACAGTCCAATCTCTCTTCTCACTCCTCCAAGTTCACCAGTATCAAGGAATTCTTACACTGTGCACAGAATTTAACATTTATGAATTTCACCAGGCTTTGGTGCTTTAAAGTTAAATAGTGACTGCTCAGGAAGGTTGTTGCTGTTTTTCAGAGAGAGATTTGTTGCTTGCTGGACACCCACAGCTGATCTCTTCCGATCAGCCACTTCAGTGACTTGCCGAAGAAACTTGCCCCATCAGGGTTTTCCAGATGATAACCTCTTTCTTTCAGGTCACCTCAGACTTCCTTTTGGTTTCCCTTATTTCAAGTGAAACATTATGCAACCAGCCATCTCCTCTTGTATGGACCACAAGGGCTTTGACCAGGTTGAACTAAGAACTCACAACCCATCTTCAAAATGGGGTTTTCCACAAGTTTGCCAGCTTGTCCTGTTCCAGTCCCAGCTGCTGCTGCCGAACTGTAAAACTGGAGAACTGAATTCTCCATATGACCCTCTTAGAACAGACTGCGGGTCCGGACCTAATCTTTCAACTTCATTCATCTGTTGCTTTCCAGAAAGATAATCCATTACTACACACCATGTCCAATTAAGTGAAGTCCTCATAAGCATTCTTCAAAGTCTCTGCAAAGGCACCCGGAGCCTGGGCTGTCTGGCTTGAGCAGAGCTCTAGCATTTTAAATGAGATCTGTTTTGAAGTGTTTGTATGTGACCTACACTAAAAACCCTGCCACAATTTATCTCCTATAAAACATATCTATATACAATCTATCGCAATAGGATGCCTTGGCAAGTAAGATGAAAGAGAATTTAATGTATATTAGAAGCACAAGGGTAACCAGGAAAAGAGCGAGTCCCCTTGGAGACCAAAACAGGCAATGTGGAGGTGGTCCTAAATGGATGCTACTCATCTGTATTTTCCACAGAGAAGAACTCAGAAGATAGCAAATTTTGGAATAGGCAAGAAGGAGGCATTGGAGAGTAGATTAGCACACTTCATGCACTGAACATGGGGGCACAGACAATATGTTGACCCAGCCCTGTGAAAACTCTAAATATGTCGGTAGGTATCCTTCTGTCTCAGCAGACAATGGCAGCGCCATGGATAGTGAGTTCGTTTTAGAGCAGCATCTGGATTGGATCATAAGGCCCACTCTGGCACGATAGTTCTTGCCACATTTGCTGCAGATTAAGTCGGAACAATGGGTTGTGGTTGACTGGCTCTGTTGTTTCTGCTTCCACCATATCCTCTTGTCTTCCAGCTGGCATGTCTGTTTTTCCTCATGCCTTTCCGACAACACTTCTCCAGTGGCCACAGATATCAACAAGGGGCTCCCAGTTGAGCACATCGATATGAGCGAGTTTCAGATAACATGAGGCATGCTTATATTCATAGATCAGGGCATAGAATATAAAAATTGGGATGTTAGGTTACAATTTTACAACACACTAGTTAGACGGCACTTGGTGTGTGATGTGCAGTTCTGGTCATCGCATTGTAGGAAGGATGTGGTGCAGAAGAGATTCACCAGAGTGTGGGCCATTTGGAGGACTTTACTTATGGTGAGTAATTGAATAGACCATAAGGTATAGGAGCAGAAGTATGCCATTCAGCCCATCAAATCCACTCTGCTAAGCTGGGTTTGTTTTCCCTGGAGCAAAGGAGCTGATAGAGGCATGCAAAATTATAAGGCATAGAAAGGTCTGATCATCTGCATCATTTCATCATGGTTAACAATGAGGCACAGGTTTATAATGAGAGGAAGGAGAAATAAAGAGGATTTGAGAGGGGAGGTTTCTCACATAGAGAGTGGCTGATATCTGAAACCCGCTGCCAGGGAAGCTTGATACAGTCATTTCATTGAAGAGACACTGAGACAGGCATAAATAGTCAAAGCGGAGATGGATACAAACCTAGTGTGGGCAGATGAGATGAGGTGAATGAGATTAGCAAGTGGGCTGAAGGGCCTGCTTAAATTTAAACATACAGCACGGTAACAGGCACTTTTGGCCTAGGAGCCCGTGTCGCCCAAAAACCACAAACAACCTACAAATCCCGTACATTTTGAAAGGTAGGAAAAGATCTATGCAGGCACAGGGAGAATGTACGAACTCCTAAACAGCACCAGATTAGAATGTGGGTCGCTGTCACCGTAATAGCATTGTGCTAACTGTGTCGTTAACCATGCTTGTTCTGTGCTGTAAAACTCTATGGGTCAGAAATTTCACCTCATCTCCATCTTATTCTGAAGTTATGTTTCCCAAGTCTAGCTTTCCACACCATGAGGAACATCATCACAGCATCTGCAAAGTTTATAGTCATCTGATTGTGCAAGTACAACCTGACAAAACGGCATGCTCCGGTCAGTGCAAAACACGGAGACACCCAACAATATATACACAGGACAAATATTCAAATATACAAATAAATAATATATTATTTTGTAAATATGGGAGTCTCGGAGGGTTATGGTGAGCAGTTCCTTTGGTTGTTCAAAATTCTCATTGCCTGTGCAAAGAAGCTGTTCCTCAGCCTGGTGGTCATGGATCTGATAACTCCTGTATTATTTTCCCAATGAGCAGCTGAAAAATGCTGTGTGTGGGGTGGAAGAGGTCCTCAGTGATCTTGTGCGCCCTCTTCAGACAACAATCTCAGTAGATCACATTTGATTGGGGGATGGGGGTGGAGGTAGGGAGACTTGCCACTCTTATGGTCCTGTGGATTGATCTCCGATCTATTTCTCTGCAGCAACCATATGACAGAGATGCATCCGGCCAGGGCACTCTTGATAGAGCTCCTATAGAAGGTTGACATCATAGTTGCCGGGAGCCTAGCCCACCTCATTTTTCTTAGGATCTGCGCTGAAAACCATCTCAATTTTCACCTTCAGTTTGATCAATGTTCAATTTTTTTTTCTGTTGACGGGATTTCAGCGTCACTGGCAAACGGCAGATACAGACATTCATCATGGGTCTCTGTCAAGTTCAGGCCAGTCTAGGCAAGGACAGCAGACTCTTCCCGAAAGAACAATAGCAAATCAAATAATTTTTTTTTAAAAACAGAAATCGGGCCATTTCATGGTTACCAGATTTCTTTACTCACATTCCCCAGCCTCCACAAAGGGATTTGAACTCATCTCTCTGGATCAATGCTCTATAATTTTTGCTGCAAGTCAAGCAATTTAATCACTGGTCTATTACATCATTCTTCTAAATGTCAATGAATATTGGTCCAACCAGCTCGATCACTCCCCTTCATCCAGAGAATCAATCCAGAGAATATTCCCTGAACTGCCTCCAGATCAAGTGCATCCCTCCTTAAACAAAGCCTGAATTCCACACATGGCCTTAGCTGTAACAGAACCCTTATATTTTACTGGACACCAGCATTCTTCCATCTTATATCAACTAGCCATTGTACAATTATGCATAAAAAGAAATTATTTACATGGATTATGTAACCAGAAATTTAAATTGGTGAAATTTCTTTTGCATATTATTCATAGTTTCATTGGAGGTGAAATTCTGTCAATTTTCTTTGTTCATCTGATGGGTTTAAGCAATAAGTCAGGGAGAGCTTGATAAATGTTGAGCTTTTTGGTAGTTCAGACAGATTTAGTTACCAGAGCGCAGACCAAATCCCAGGGCTCCAGCACAGAGCTACAATCAATCGAGCTGGTTTATGTTCCTCCCTTCACCAGGAAACATCATACTGGCGGGAGACAATGTCAAAGCCAATGGCTTATACTACAGGCAGAATATTGGGAATGATTCAAAATATGGACAAAATAGTGGGAAATATAATTTCCCCCGGTACAAACAGGCTGATGAGTGAAGAGCGGAGAATGAATTAAATGAAGAAATATCCCTGGTGTTGAGCAGACAAGAGAAAAATCAAAAGACGCAACTTGACAAGTTAAACAGTGCAGGCAAATTGAGATGGGTCTTGCCAATTAGGGAACATTGAAAGCTCTAAATTATTCTAGCCTTCTCTACAGGTGTAATGTCATCCCCTTCATCTTATTGATTTCTGCAACAACAACAAAGGCTTTTCAGTGTAACTCACTCCCCCCCCCCCGCCCCTTCCACTCCACTCCACCTCTCATTCTCGGAGAAACATTACACCCGGGCGCTTTGCAGAAGGCACAGCGGACAGTAACGGGGTTAAAAGTTCAGCAATGTTCTAGGGTTGCAGAGTTGGTACATCACAGCCTTCACATCAACAGCTTAAAAAAAAGGCGCTTGCATAATCTTGCACAATTATCAAACTGGAGCACTGAACAGTGAGGTTATCCAATGGTCTTGTCATACAGACAGACACAAATATATGCAGGGCATAAATGAGAGAGCATTACACTGATGGAGATGCCACCTTACAGATGCTAATGTGAGCCAGGTTCTGCCATCTCTGGACATTATGGATTTCAAACAATGTTCAACACACAGAGACAAATTATTCTCTGCGATCTCACCAGTGGGCAGCAAGGTTGGCATGGAGGTTAGTGCAACGCCTTTACAGCGCCTGCGATTGGATCCAGACCAGGGTTCCAATCCCGCGCTGTCTGCAAGAAGTTTGTACATTCTTCTCGTGTCTACGTAGGTTTCTTTGGGAGCTCCACTTTCCTCCCACCATTGAAAACATACTGGGAGTGTAGGTTAATGGGTGGCATGGACTTGTGGGCAGAAATGGCCTGTTATTGTGCTGTATGTATAATTTTTTTTTAAATTACTTGAAGGTAAAAAAAATCATTCCATTTTTGGGGACTTGATGTACACAAAGTATCTATTGTGTTTCCTTGATTATAATAGCGCGCTCATTTCAGAAAACTAATCTTTGGCTCTAAACCTTTTGGGGCATCCTGAACTATGTAGATGCAAATAGGCTCTTTTAATCTAGATATCTTTATACTCAATGAAGAGTTATTGCCCATGGAGAGGAGATGTTTAAGCGAATTCCAACCACTACAGGCTCTCTTGCCTTGGTATGATTTACTGAGAGCCTCTCTGCTACTGCAAATAAATGTTAATTAGGAAACAAAAGCATCAAAACTAACAGTCATGATGGATGTGCAATACAGTTGAAATGGTTCACTCAGCTAATGGGCCTCAAGCCTGGGCTTCCGATTTATTTTGGCCCCAGTTTAGCATAAGTTACCCATACAAGACCACATGGATGTAGTAATGGATGCTGTATATTTCTCTCAGCCATAAAATCCCAAAGGTTGCTTTTGAAATGATTGTCAAGATGTTAGCACTCGGTATCATTACTCGATGAAGCTGACAGCAACCTCGAGCAACTCAATGGTCACAGATCAATGCTGAAATGTACCCTGCTCCTCCACAGAATACACTGTGGCAGCTTTAAAGCCCTCAGCACACATTTCTCACTACCGGAATCTCCCTGAATGCCATCTAAATGAATGTTTCCATTGGTATATAGAGAAACTGTTATGGAACAACTTTCTGACACTGAGAAACTATTGTTCTGTGGCAATTCTAACTCCTCAATTTTCGAAGGGTTTGAAAATAATTTTAACATTTTGTATTGCACCGAACATCACCTGATCTTCATTATGTTTCCTGTAAAACATTGAAAAATATGCCTTTGCTTGCTGTTTGTTGCATGAGAATTATTTAGTTTGATATATTGCTCACTAGGTATCACTGTTGATAAGTACCATAGAGGGGTTATCAGGCAGCAACGAGCAATGGAAAAGAGGAAATAGGAAGTTACAGATGAGCCTCAGAGAGTGTGGCGGCCCAGGTCAAGCCGGCACTCAGGCAGTGAGTGCAACCAAAGGCCAGCAGCCCATGCAGTGGCACTGGCCCCAACAAGCAAACCGGCAGGTGAACAGCAAGGACAGCTTAAAGGCCACCAACCCCCAAAATGGGGCTGGCCTTGCTGCACAGCCAACAGAGAGGGATAGCGCGCGCGGGGGGGAGAAAGGTCATTATTATGTGGGAAACCCACTTTTGTTATGCACGTGGTGACATCAGCCAAGGGGAGGGGCCCCACGGCAAGAACAGTGCGAGTCCTGAGCCCTAATAAAACTCAGAGCTTAACCTGACTACACTAGGTATGTAATCTTTTGAGCATCTTTCTTCGAGGTCATGACAAGCATTAACCCTTTCCACAGACCTCTTTGAAGCTGCCAGGGAAAGGGTCAAAAGTTAAGCAACACCAAGGAATGGATTTATGACATTTCACAATATTTGTGGCATTGCTATTTACCAGTCAATCAAATGAAAACAGCTGGAAAGAATGCTCGTCTCTTTCACAAGCCTTCAGAAATGGATGTGAACAAGTTTAAAAGTTAAATGCAGATGAGTGGAAAACACTGAATCAAAGGGTTATGAAACATAAAGCAAGAGATCCCAGGGTTCACTAGCATCATTCTTGGACAGGAGGGGGAGAAGTGCCACATCCTGATCTGCAACAGGGCACTAAAATCCAATGGCAGTTATATAGATCTGTGACAACCAAAGTGATATCAGTGCAAGTGATGTCAGGGTGTACATTTAGAAGAATAAAGTTTAAGTTGCTCCAAAGGGTTTCAGATTTCTGAGGCTGAAAGTGCAGCCAATTATTCTTTGCTCTTCTTTGATGTGCTGTACACAACTTCAAGCATCCCTTGCACTGGCCTTTGCTCTCCAAGTCCTGACCTGGAATAATCTTCAGCAGGCAAGGGTTCACAACCACACTGTGTAAAACAAATGATCAAATGAATCCCTGACTTCTTCCATTATTAATCCATTGTTATTGATTTGGAGGGGTAAGTTTTTTATTTTCCTGCCATAAGTTTGGAGGGCATCTGACACAAGTCCTCATCAAGGAGGGAAAGGTTTGTATGTGGTTCCTTACCTGTTTTTAGCAGCAGGTGTCCAGACCAGAGCAAACCAGGTCTGGGTATCAATTCCCACTGGCCAAGTGGTCAATCCAAGCATCGCCAAACCATGCTCTGAACATAATTTAGAACATTACAGCACAGTAGAGGCCTTTTGGCCCACAATGTTGTGTTGACGTGTAAATCTGCCCAACCAACTAAACCTTCCCTACCTCACACCCCGTAACTCTCTATTTTTTCTGCATCCATGTGCCAGTCTAAGAGTCTTTCAAATGCCCCTATTGTGGCAGCCTCTATCACCACCTCTGGCAATGCTTCCAGGCACCCAATACTCTCTGCATAAAAAAAAACTTACTCCTAACATCTCCCCTAAACTTCCCTCCCTTCACTTTGTATACATGTGCTCTGGTGTTTGCTATTCCCGCCCTGGGAAAAAGGTGCTAGCTGTCTACCCTATCTATGTCTCTCAGAATCTTGTAGAGCTCAATTAAGTACCCTCTCATCCTTCTTCATGTCAAAGAGAAACACCTTAGCTCTGCCTCATAAGGCACGATCTCCAAACCAGACAACATCCTAGTAAATCTCCTCTGCTTCCACTCCGTACCCTCCACATCCTTCCCATAATAAGGTGACTAGAGAACTCAACACAATATTCTAACTTCTTTGCTCAAGTAAATGAATGACCTGTTCTCTTCCAACACAGACCCGCTGGGATATTCACTTCCATCTATAATTGTAATGGAGCAGATTCAGTAATGAAAGTAAATGGAAAAACAAAAGAAAATAAACAAATCTTACACAACTCAGTAGCATACTTGCGTTCTCTCTCCCTCTCTTTTTATCATGGTTCATCACATATAGACTGGCAGGTTCCTACTTCAGAACCTCGACAATGAGACAGCAACTTACAGGAAATTGTTAGAACTAGATTGAAGATATTGTATAAGGCTATCAACTTCTTTGAACGTACATGTGATAGGATCTTACAGAGAAGGAGGCTATTCAGTCATTGCAGCTGGAGAATTGAAATCTTTAATTAATTTGAATTAACTTACAAAATTAAATTCAGGAAATTAAATAAAATCTGGAATTTAAAAAGGTCGCATCAGTGATGGTGAAGCAACTGAAATTGTTGTAAATCCCATCTGAATCACTAACTTTCCTGCAGCAAGGAAATCTCCTGTGATTACCCAGTCTAATTTATGTGCAAAGTCAATCCCACCAAGGGGATTAACTCTTAGCTGTACTTTGAAATGGCCTGGTAAACCATACAGTCCAGACATACTTTGAAATAGGAAATAAATGCTGACCATCTCACATTCCATGAACAAATAAAACAAATACAGAGGAAGCCTGATAATCCCTAATTTTTATTCATCTCATTTCAGATAATGGACCATTGAACATTAAAGCAATGCACAGCCCCTTCAGCCCATCTATTGAAATCTATTTCATAGCAATCTAATTTTTCCCTACCTCACACCTATTTTTCTAACATCCATGTGGCTATCAAAAAGACTTTTGTATGTCCCTATTGTCAGCCTTTACCATCAACCCCGGAAATGCATTCCATCACCCATCACCCTCAGAGTAAAAAAGAAATTAAAAAAAAAAGTCTGGTATCTCCCCCAAACTTTCCTCCACTCATTTTAAACCTCTGATATTTGCTATTCGCACCCCAGAAATACACCTATTTAATTTTCAACTGAGTCATGGTGATTTGTCGTATGGCCTGCTGATGTCTTGTGAAGTGTTCAATCTGTCCAATTTTGTCCAGTAAAGACTGACCAACCCCCTTCAATACTGTGGTGCAATGGGTCAGAAGTCTAACTCGGATGTTTCCATTATCCTTTGTGCAGTGCAGTACTTCAGCTACTAGGGTTGGCACTTCCAGAGACCTGGGTGTGACCCCAACTTCCAGTGTTCTCTGTGCGCATTTCCTCCAGATACACTGGCTTCCTTTGGCACACGTTGGTGCTCACGAGCATGTGCGGAGGTGATAGGGTCTGGGGGAAGTGATTTCAGATTTATTGTCAGAGTACATGCATCACATCACCTACAACCCTGAGATTCTTTTTTTTTTCTGCAGGCGAGAGAATTCCCACTTATTGGCAGTGCAAAACAAAACAGACTTAACGTACACATGCAAACAAATAAAGAAATGCAAAAAAACTAACTGTGCAATAAAAAGAGAGAAAAAAAAAATAAAGGGCATAAGTGAGAGTCCTTAAGCAAGTCCCTGATTGAGTTTGTCATTGAGGAGTCTCATGGTGGAGCAGTTACAGCTGTTCCTGAACCTGGTGGTGTGAGTCTTGTGGCGCCTTTTCCTCTTTCCTGATGGCAATGAATAGAAATGTGGGGAGAACAACATGGAATTAGCGTAGAATTGATTTAAAATTTAAATGTAGCCATACAGCACAGAACAGGGCCCACAAGCCCATGACACCCAAATACACCTAAATGAAAGGTAGGAGGAAACTGGAGCAGTTTCCAGAAGAACCCGGAGCAGTTTCCAGAGGAACCCAAGCAGACACAGGGAGAACATACAATCTCCTTTCAGACAATGCTGTACCGAACCTGGGTCGCCGGTACTGTAACAATGTTGAGCTAACTGTAACACTAACCACATCACCCATAACTCTGGATTGTCACTGTGGACTCAGTAGGATGGTGGTCCTGTTCCCATGCTCTATGGTTTCCACATGTCTAAGCTGTGTCATACAAATGCATGTTGCTAGTTGGAGTCTACCTCAACATCATGAGTGACTAAGTTAATTGGTCACAGGGATGTATTTGGGCACTGTGGCCTCATGGGCCAGAAGGACCTGTTACCGTGCTGCATCTCGAAATTAAACACAAGGCAAATAAAAGGTACATGTACACATATTTTCTTTTTTTTTTAAATATTCTTTCGTTCATCAGTCCTTTTACCAAAGCGACACAGCTCATATACAGACCCATTGATTCAACTGCGCCGACATTTATGCTCCACTCAAATTTCCACCCACCATCATCTATGTGTCCTTCCTCACCATGCTGATATAGCTTCTTCTGAAGTGCGTCATTGATACTTGTCTTCAGTATGGGACTCTCCCTCCCCTTGCAAGATATCATGGCAAGCCATGGGAATGAGGCAAGCTGACCTACAGGATCTGCCCAACTCGTAAAGAAATGCAAAGGATCAAACTTCCCAGCCTCCATTCCACAAAGTCAAAAACAGTTCATTTCCTGGGGCTTATGTTTTCACTAGCTAAGCTGTCAAGTTGTCACCATCAGGCTTTTGGCTTTTGGATAGATGCCTGCTCATTATCTCCCCAACCCATCTCTATCAAGGCACACCATATTTTGCCTCACGTATAAACTTGCATATTCTCCAGAGACCTCCACAGGAGCAGGAAACATACTTCCGTCCCTTTGGTAATCCTCAAGTGGAATTAAAATGCTGACTGCCAGCTTTGAGATACATTGGAGAGATTTAGGCTCACATTAGATCATTTTCAATTTTTAATTTTGTTGAGATTCGTTTTCCAAAGATTCACGGAAACATTTTGAATTTATCTCAGTTTCTTTTGCCACCTTCATCCTGAAGACGATGATTGCTGGGTTAAAGTTCATGGGTAACTACAATATTCTACTGCTGAGACTGACACAGTGCAGATAACAGTACAGGAGCACTGTAATGTGATACGGTCAAATTATTACTCTATCCAACAATGAGAAGGTTACAACACTGCTCATCAGATTGAAAGAGAAAATCCAAGCCTCACTTGTCCTCATATCTGTGCTGGGCATGCACGTCCACAGCCAAGGCCAGGAAAGAAGGTCAAGTTTACCGCCAAACACACCCAGGTACAGTGATAATGTTTGTTTTGCAGGAAGTCCAACTGGACATCTCATGCATAGGACAGGAGAGCAGAGTTCCAAAGAGAAGTTGGGAGAATGGTGATGGTATATAAAGATTGAGAGGAACCCTGGCCAAAGTCCAGAGGAGAGTGAGGAGATATTTGCCCAGGGCGTGGAGAAGGGCGAAGGAGGATCTCTGCAACTTAAGGAAGAGCAAACAAGGCCTTATCCAGGGAAGAGGGCTGAATTGAGCATGCTATTGTTACACGAATAGTTCTTGGTCAATTTTCAAAGAGATACCAAAAATAAAGAGGTTTCTCTTTGCCCATTTAATGATCAACTGTGAAGAAAAACCTAAACACCCAAACTGTCTCACCGTCTGCAGCCAGGTGTTTTTGTAAGGTGTTACATTGCAGAAAAAAATTATGCTCTTAAAAATTGAGGAAACAAAACCACTGAAAGCCTCAGCAATGAGACAGAGTAGACAGTAAGACCATCTAAAAAAAAGGGGGTAAAAGTGGGCCTCATAACCATTCATCAATCTGAAAGATCAGCCGCTTCCCTCTCCACAGATGCTGTCTGATCCCGTGATAAATTCCAGAATTTTGATAAGCAGGCAAGGTTAGCCACGGATCACATTCACACCAATCATTAATTTCCCATCATTCCCATTCTTCTCTCCCCCTTCATGACACTCTGTCTTAGTACATGTACTAGTACATGTCTTAGTACATGTTCTCTTCCTTTCTCCCTTCTTCAACTTCCACATTCTGCTACTACTCATCCAGAATGATTTTATCTCACTAACAACCAAATCCCTTATTGCCTCCATCCCCCTCAACACTGTCCCTTGTCAGCATTCATTCCTATTGTTAAAAATTCCACCCTTTTCTCTCAGGCAATCATAAATCTCTACAACTCTCATCATAAAAGAGCGGTGGGATTTGTCTCTGAACAATTTTAAGATGGAGGCAGATGATTTTCTAATAAGGGTTTGTGGAAATAAAAAAAACAGATGCTGGAAATCTGAAGTACAAACAGAAAACTGTTGGAAATATTCAGCAGATCGGACAGTATCTGTGGAAGAGAATAACATTTCAGGGGAAGACCTTTGGAAATGGGAGAGAGAAAAACAAGGGGAGGTGGAGAAGAGAGAGCAATATTATGAGGTTAGAATGAGGCCAACTGACCTGTGCCTCCACTCAAATTTCCTCCCACCACCCTCTATGTGTCCCTCCTCCCCATGTTGATATAACGTCTTCTGAAATGCATCATTGATACTTGTCTTTAGTGTGGGACTCTCCCTCCCCCTTGCCAGATATCAAGCCAAGCCAATAGGAACTGGGCAAGGCGACCTACAGTATCTGTACAAATTCTGGAGAAATGCAAGGGATCAGACTTCCTGGCCTCTCTTACAATGCCTCCGCTCCACAGTTAAAGTCAAAACAATTTATTTCCTGCGACTTTTGCTTTCACAAGTTTTAAATCACAGTAAGGCCAGGGTTGGCATGGGATTAAGTAGTGACGATGGGTTAATGGAGAGCAATGACCTAGTCAGATCAGTGTTAAAACATGGTGATATGCTGGCCTTGCCCAGCAGATCAGGATGTATAACTGAAGAGAGAAAAAGGGAAACAATCTCACCAGTGGTTGACTTACAGGGGAAGTGGCCACATCTGTTGCAGATAATGTGAGCACCTGCAAGTTGTAGAATTCAGTATTGAATCCAGAAGACTAGGTTCAAAACCTCAACTTGCATTGGCCCCCCATTGTGACAGAACAGGACATAGATAGGCATGTAAGAATCAGACTGGCATGGAGAATTAAAGTGGCTGGCAAGAGCGTCACCCCAAGCACAAGGCGACTAGTTTGGTTTCCCTGGAGTTGAGGACACCACATTGTGAACACTGAATGCAGTCCATCAGATTACAGGTGGAAGGTCAGTTTGAGTAGGAAGGGGTGAAAGAAAAGGTATTGCATCTCCCGCAATGAAAGGTGCACACAGGTTACAACCAGTTCAGCTGCGACCTTGGTAAAACATGAAGCAGGCTGAAGGGGCTACAACCTCACGCTTTTCTAAATTCATATACTCAGCCCCTCACAAACTATGCTATCAGCCCTGTCAATAATTGGCCCAGCAAGGATGCAAGTAGCTCGAGGGTAGGTTGTTGTTTCGAATCAAAACGAGTTGCCAAGAGAGAAAAAGTCCACAGATGGATTTTACTGTCTGACAAACACTTACCAAAACTAATTATAGAAAATAGAAGGCAGTCGAACTATGAGCACAGACCTGACAGCAGGGCTTGATATATATACATACGTGTGTGTGTGTGTGTGTGTGTGTGTGTGTGTGTGTGTGTACACACTGGATCTGATTCCACACTGTGTCCCTCTCACTTCCTCTGTCTTCAAGTCTATTCACAATTCCTGGCACGATATCGGAGTACTGAATAAAACAAAGCACATCACTGTATTGCATCACACAGCCGAGCAGGGCAGAGGCCAACAAGGACATCTGAGAATGGTATTTACAGCATATTATCCAGCAGGATAATGACTTCAAGCAGCTTGGATATTTTGTACACCAGAATTAAACTGATTTCGTTTAGATTTCCTTAATAAAAGGAGTCTATCACACAAAGTTGCCAACCACTGTAGTGTCATTGTTCTCACTGTATGGCCCACTCTCCAAACTGCGGAGTCACCAACAAGTGCCACAGCGCTCAGCAGGTACGCAAATCCTGTGAGGTTGTCCATTCTCATTCCGCGTCCCTAAGCTGCATGCCAACTGCTAAAGGAGCCTTTGCAAGTTGCAAGGTTCCCTCCCAATGAAACACACAGCAAAGAGCATTTTCACATTCACCAGTGAGGTGGGAATCTGAAAAAGCAGGACAACAATCTCAAGCAGAGCCTGGGATCATTGTATGGAATACTAATCAAGTGAGTTGATCAAGAGTGGACAGCCACCCCCACTTAGTAACAGTCCCCATTGTACCAATGTCATTGGAGCTTTCGATCTACTCTCCACGCAACAAGGAGTACCTGGAAAAACAGGTCATCAGTTGGTAGCCAACACTCCTTCCCTCCTCGTGTCCATCTGCCCAAGAGGCTGGCGACTCCAAGGATAGTTAAATGTTTACAGCCCATAACACAATTAGACCAATCAAAAAACACCGGCCATTTTAGAACTGCAATGACTGTCTTGAGGAGTCAAAGAATTGCTGGAGGAAGTCAACAGGTCAGACAGCATCCACATGTAGAAATGGTCAGTCAACATTTTGAGACTGGATCCATTATCAAGACTAAAGTGAAAAGAGAGTGATATTATGTAAGCAAAACAGGGGAAAGAAGCTGTGGAAGAGATGAAGAAGTAATAAGGTGTGATTAACCCAGCGAGTAAAACCACTGCCTTGTCGTCTCAGTGGCTTGGGTTCGATCCTATCCGTGTACTGTTTGCATGGTATCCCTGTGACCAGTGGGCTTTTCTGAGTGCTCTGGTTACCACACACATGGGTTGATTGGCTCATAGGTAATTGCCTACTGTAGTGATATGTTTTCTCTTTGTACATTATTCCCTACCTGTGTGCTGTTTTATGTATGAGGCTGGCCCGCCCACTAGTGACCCATCTCCTATGTCTCCTTCCCTTATGACCTGGCCATAAAGGTCGACCTCTCTCCCCCCTTCCGGCATTCCTGTACCCAGATCCGGGCCAGCCAAAGTAGATCATTCCCCTGCTCTCGACTTCGTGGTTATTGATAGAGCCTATCACCTACTTTGTCAGTGAGTGGTCAAAGCAGAGAGAATTAAACAGGATTTGTTCAGGATTGTTGTAAATGTATGGTTGATAGCAAGTGTGGGCTAGATGGGACAAATGGCCTGCTTTGGAGATGTATAACTCTAATTCTCTAAATAATTGAGTCTTGCTTATTCGTTTAATGATACAGTAAAATTCTTGTTATCCAGAATTTAAGCAACCAGCTGTCTCATGCAACCAGCAAAACAAATCACAGAAAATAAATTGGTAAAAAAATAGAGGCTTAAAATTGGTCCGCCTCGCCATTAGTTCACCAATCATGCAACACGCAATCTCAAGCAACTGGAAAACTCACTCATCTGGCATCTACTGCTTTCCCATAGGTGCCAGATAGCAGAGATTTTACTGTATTATCATCTACTACTCTTAACCAAGGAAGCAGTTACTGATCAAACCATGTTGATGGATATGAAGTCACACACATGTAGAATGGCTGAAGATGACAGATTTCCCTCCCCAAAGGACATTATAAGCCAAGTGAATGTGAACAATAATCTAGTCATTTCAAGGTCACTCTATTTAGGTTGAGCATTTTAAGATTTCAATTCTGCAGTGGTATTCAATTACCTGAATAAAAATCTCTCAGCCTTCTCTACATTACAGATTTGAACCTCTGCAGTATGGTTGTCATTTCTCAGTTGCTCCACCAGCCCACCAAATACAGACCAGACCCAAACCTGGAGCCTTGCTTTCCCATGTACAGTGCTAATTTAAGACAACAACCTTACCCACAAAGTCGTGTCATTCTGTAACCAGTTCTGATTAATGCTGACAAGGCATAGCAATGAATAGGATTCCATTCTGCATTTCAACATCCGAACCATGATGACTCGATTTACCACATCCACTTCTCCTTCGCTCATGCCCCACTTGAAGGATAACCCAATCGCTCCTCATGGTTATTTCATGGTTAAAATGTGACCACCACATTATTCTCACAAGCACATAGTAGGTGAAGGGTGTATGAGCTCCAATAAAGTGCAGTAGAATCCCAACATGATTTATTTTTCTCTTTTGAAACCTTGGGAGTTTTAGCTGCCCTCATTACCATTCTTCATTCTTATTTTGTTGATGAATGTCCTTATTCCATCAGACTATGAGACCATAAGTCTTAGGAACAAAAGAAGGCCATGCGGCCCATCGAGTCCACTCCACCATTCTGTCATGAGCTGATCCATTCCCTACTAAGCCCCACTCTCCTGCCTTCTCCCCATAACCTTTGATACCCTGACTATTCAGATACCTATCAATCTCTGCCTTAAATACACCCAATGTCCTGGCCTCCAAAGCTGCCAATAGTAGCAAATTCCACGGGAAACAACTTCGTCTCACTGCACTGTCCAGGCTTTTCAACAGTCAAAATTCTCCGTGAGGCCCACTCATTCTTTCCACTCCAAGGAGGTGCAGTTCAAGAGCCGTCAAACATTGCTCATGTGCTAATCCCTTTATTCCAGGAAATATTCTTGTGAATCTTCTCTGAACCCTCTCCAATGCCAGCACAAGGAGCCCAAAGCTGTAAACCTTAATTCCGAGTGAGGCCTCAACATCACATTTCTATTCATCTGCAGCTACACTTTCCTCTCTAGTTGTTTCAGCCAGCAGTCCCTATACCTTTGCTGACCTTCATTTAAATAAATTTCATAAATCTAAAAAGCCCCTGGTTTCCCTTTCTGCCAATATTTACAGGGACACTGTGCTGCATTATTCGCCTCAGCTCCGTTCTTATCCAACCTGACTAGTGTCCTGTTCTTGTTATATGTATATGCTCTTTAAGAGTTTTTTTTTTGCACTACCAAGAGGAAATTTGCCTCACCTGCAGACAAAGTCTCTCAGGATGGTATGTGATCTCATGTATATACCCTGACAATAAATCTGAAATCGGAAATTTGAAATCTATTTAATTCATGCGTATTTAATCTGGAGAAGCCAAAACATAACCTAAACTAAGAATATGTGAATCTTACATCACAGGAGAAGATAACCCAGCCCTTAGTTCCTGTGCTAGCTCATTGAGAAACCCTCCAGCTCATCTCACACCTCTCTAGTTATCAACACACAGGATTGTTCTGCATGTAGTATAATCAGACTCTTCCACCCACAGCACCTACTTTGTATTCAATTTGCTAACTCGCTCTGGATCAGCCTATCAGGTGGAAAAGCCTTACTGAAGTTCATGGAGGCAAGCCACATGTCTTTGGGATGTGGAAAAAGACCGTAGCACCCGGAAGAAAACCACACAGACACAAGGATAACATGAAAACTCAAAACAGACAGCACTTGAGGTAAGAAGAGAACCTCCATTTCTGGGACTGAGGGAGCAACTTCCAGCTGCATCAATATGCCTCCCTAATTGTGTTTTTATTCAAATTTTTTCCTCCGTCTCTCCAGTTTGTATTCATTTTTTCAAAAATTTCCCGCAAAGCTCCTTGAGATACTTTCCCACAGTAAAGACAATAAATAAATGACAGCACAGTTAAACCCCATGTATCTGGAATTCAAGCAACCGGGTACCTCAAGTAACTGGCAAAAAAAAAATCGTGGAAAATAAACAGATTAAAAAATACAGAAATTTGAAATTAGTGTGCATCGCTGTTAGTTTCCCAATCACACAACATGCAATCTCAAGCAACCGGAAAATTCACCTATCCAGCATTTACCAATCCCCATGGCTGTCAGATACGAGGGGTTTTACTGTATTTGCTGTTTTCCTTAGATCTCATCAGTTAAGAAGCTGCAGGTCTCTCAATGCACACACTATTGCCAACTTTAGTTTGCCCCTCCAACAACCAAGTGAACAGAACAAGAGATACACTGACAACAAGAAACAATGCAGGATAACCTGTTCCAGGTTAAATCTGGAACTAAATATTGAACGTGTTCACCTCGACATAGATTGCAATGAAACATTGATGATGTGTGATGCAGGGTTTTATCCAAAACCACACCTCTACCTTCACAGATGCTGCCTGAAGTTTTTTTTAAAGAACAGTCTGCAGAATCTATGGTCTCTGGTGAATCCATTTTGATATTTATGGATTGGTTAATTCTCTAAAAGGTTAACAGCCCTCTCTGTGGATCAGCGCAATCAGTGTCTGATAGGTTCTGAGTGACAAGAGGGCCTGGTTCCTGGCACAGGGAAAATGTAAGGCAGTGTGATGAAGAGATTGGTGGCCTAGAGATCATAAATGCAATTGTGCCCAGAGGAAAATCAGAGCTCTCTGATAAACATCATTTGTCTGAATAATAGATAAATCTCTCTTCACAGATTGCATATGTCTGCACAGGCAGGGTAAATGTCAAATGGAATGTAAAGGACATGGGAATCTTTTATTCCTTTGAAAAATTTAATATTCTATGTATATTTTATCAATTGAGCAACAGTGTTTGCATTCAGTGTCCCCGAGCTCCCAACCCAATCAACAGGTCACATTTCAAGACTATTGTAAAGTCACCTTTTTTGCACTAGGATTACTCTTTTTTTGTACTTACCATCTCTTTTTAATTTAAGTATACTATTCTAGCTGTTTTGGCAGACTTTTTTTTTAAACAAGTACCTGTTGTCAGAGCAAGAATTTTAGTGCATACATACATTGTTATTGTTCATACAATAAACTCACCAACATCATTTATTATCATTTCTACAAAGGCAAATAGATTTTCCAAGAATTTTTCCCATTCTAACGCTCCTTCAGTTGAACCACTTTCTTCTTGTTAGTTACATATTTTTTTCTACTTGAAAGAGCCAAGCATCCATTTTCTCATTTCCCAGCTCCTCTCTCTGCTGCCCTTTCACCACCACAGTAAGCTCAACCCTTCACCTACATTTCGTGAATTGATGCACACCTGAACTTGCTCAAAGAACTGACAGCGATAGACCTCTCAACCCTGCAAAAGGAAAAGCATCCAAGAGAAGGCAAAATCTGCCTGGTTCTGCAATTGGAACAAGATCTTTGCTCCAATCTAATATGTCTCTGCAGATGGTGTTGACAGGATAGATCCCAGGCAATTTTCCCCAAACACTCCACCTCTGTGTAAGTGCCCAGAGATTCACTGGTCCCACGAGGATCAAAGCTTCCACCAAGGCATCAAGGTTCCTTTTATTATCACGTGTCAAAATGTAATGCAGATGATAGGCCAACATTAGTCTGTTGGTTTGCGGAGGAGCTAGTGGAGTCGTTCAAGTGAACCGGTACGGACTTGAAGGGCCGACATGGCCTGTTTCCGTGCTGTAAATGGTTATATGGTTATATGGTAACTCCTTGTGGCAAAGAAGGGCCTATGGGCAAAATACTTATTTGAATGGTGTAATCAGCAAAATGCAAGTAAAAAAATAACACCATCATTCTCTCCCTCTCTGCTTCCCGTTTCCTGCAAATATTTATTGGCTTACTCCTGGAAAAATAGACATAGAACTGAAAATTAATTAATTGGGGTTCATCATGCCATTCCAAAATGGGAAAGTTTACAATTCTATTTTCTATCCTGCATTTATTTATTGTGCACGTCTTTGGAAAGCACAGAATAACACTATGATATGGGCAAGGTTCGCAATTCAATGCCAAGCTTCCGACATTTTGGATGTGCTATACAACACTCACAGTTGCTTCTGCGCGTCTGAACAAAATCATGGAATTCCCAACCACAAGACACATATTGACCAACTGGCAATCAAAGTACCTCAATGCTACCTTCTCAAAGGCAATTTGGGAAGGGTAATAAAAAGAAATAAACTGTCAAATTGTGCATTTACCTATGTTTCCAGATTCCCTATGAAGAACTCAGACCTGAGCATTGGTTACATTTTACTTCCTATGGATGCTGTGTGATCTGTTGAGTTTCCCCGGCTTGTTCGTGTGTTGCACTTGCATCTGCAGATTTCCTCGTTTAACTCAATGAGGCATGTTATGTTCCCTTGAGGATGGTATTTCCAGTGAACCGATTATAATTTGAGCATTTGATAGGTGATATAAAAATATTTCCTCTGATAAAAGTTGACAAGAAATTAAAGAGAATGAAAGTCAGAAGCATTCATGGAAATCCAGAATGTTTCCCACAAAATTCTGTAGTAACAACAATATCGAGGAAAAATGTTAAAACTGGGGTGATAAGGTTTATTTAACCAAGCAGTGAAGAGCAGTAACAATTGAATGGTGGAAATAAAAACACAAAGCTGGAGAAACTCAGCAGGTCAAACAGCAGGGGGAGAGGATGGTGGTTGGGCATTATCTGTAGCCCCAATAATGACACAGACAAAAGGCTAAGGGGAACGATAGGCCTTATTGTACTAGAGACTGCTGGCCCGGGTCCAAGGCTAGGACATGAGCGGGAAGGAGAGGGGACTCGGCCTACAAGGGCAGGACCAGGGAGGAGTCAAGGACAGGAAGACACCCGGAGGATGGGCCAGCTAGTGCACACAATCAAGGCTGTCTGAACACCAAGGGGCCCAAATCGGAAAAGGAAAGTGAATTCACAAAATCAAAGAAAGAAAAATCATGAAAGATGGCAGATAAAGCAAAGCACCTCTTAATTCATTGGATTGGCAAGTAACTCTTTAAAGTCATTGCAGTTCATTCTCTTGGCAAGAGTATTGAGATCAATGGAGGCTGTCTGAAAATTGATGCACATTCAGTACACCATGGCCTGACACCACTTACCTTAGAATGATGTCTGTCTGTTCCCTGACCTACTAGCACCATCTCACAGCCCACCTCGGAAACAAGGGCATGAGTGGATGCCACCAGGATAAGTTGGGGTGTAAATCAATGCTGGTGTCCTCCACACTTCTACCACTCCCATGGTCTGCTCAACAGCTGAACAGCATGCCTCTGTCCGAGTCTCCAGTCACCACAGAAAACTCATCAAAGCCAAACTCCATTCAGTAAAAATCACAAGACCTTCAAAATGAACTACCTTCAAGTACTGCTCCTCCTTCCCTTAGAAAGGAGAGGGCAATACACACTGGAAGCTTGTCTAACAAGTAACCTTCACTTTCCCGGTCATAGAAACTCTTGACAAACTAAGTTGAGAGATCCCTCTTGGATAGGAACCCAGCACCTCCCACGCTTCATTGAAGATTTATGAAAGTGATCATAAAATTCACAAAAGTCACTCTTCCATTGTAAAAGCCAAATTCTAATTTTAAGAAGGAGTAACATTATCATAACCAATTAGTAACGTAATCTCACAATGGCAAAGGCACAAATCATAGTTACATTTCAAATGCAGAAAGTCCTAGACAAAGTAGATGTGGCAAGGATGTTTTCCATGATAGGAAAGTCTAGGACAAGATGGCAAATTTCAGGAGTGAAGGGCATCAATTTAAAACAGAGATACGGAGAAAATTCTTTAGTCAGAGAGTTGTGAGTCTGTGGAACTTGTTGCCACAGGTGCCCATGGAAGCAAGGTCATTAGGTGCATTTAAGGCAGAGATTGACAGGTACAGTATTTGATTAGCATAAAGTGTTACGGGGAGGGCTGAGTAGGAAGATAGATCAACTCATGATAGAATGGTGGAGCAGATTCCAGGGTCCAATGGGCCTACTTCTACTCCTATATCTTATGAAAACTTACTTCAAATTTTCCCTTCCTCTTTCATGTGACAAATTTCTCTTTCACTTTGAGTAAAACTTCCTCATCCATTTTAAAATAGTGTCATGGCATAAATATTGGGGAATGAACAACACACAGTGAATTTAAAATATCCTGACCCAATAGCAAGGCAAAAGAGCAATTTAAAATAAGAAAAATAAAATTGTAGACTGAGACTGATGGGCCATTTTGCTCCCAATCTTTGCAATTCTTAGGATGGCCACTAGGAGGTGGACAACAGCAGCATCACATCCATGAACCCTTGTGTGAGCTCAGTCTGGCAATCAACCACATTGTCAAAGTTTTGCGAGCTGCATCACATCTTTTGACTTTGTGTGGAAAGAATAAGATTGATCACAGAAAGATATTCAGATAAACAAAACATATGTGTCTGTTCTTTGGCAAAAGCCAAAGGAGAGAAAATATATAATTTGCGGCAAGCAACTTCCAATGGAGATTACCTCTTTCTGGCAGCTCCCCTTCCAGATCTGCAATGACCCTCTCCTCTGTAAACTTTGTGGCCTCCTGCCTCTTTCCCGTCATCTTGGCATTGACAGCTATGCTACCAAGGTTGAACCTCATGACAATGAGTTAGAGAAGCATTTCATATCTGTGATTCTGATGGACAACTAGAAAATCAGAGCATGCACACTGGAGAGGGTGTATGTTTTATTGGCTCTAATGTTAAACCAATAAGCTTTATGGAGGACAGTTGGCTGGCCTCTTGCAGATCCCCATTATCATTACTCATCACTGACCCCTCTCTTCCTGCAAGCCTCGGATTAAAACCTTTAGCTCACCTACACAGTTTGGTCTTTGTGGAGCTCCATTTCAGGTGTTTGGTTTAATCTTTCTTTGGCTTGGCTTCGCGGACTGTAAGGTAAAACATCATGAGATGGGAATGTGTAGGGAGTTACCCTGTACAGGGCAGTAACAAGAAGGGGAGGTGTCCTTGTACTCCTGTTAGGTAAAACATCATGAGATGGGAATGTACAGGGCTGTAACAAGATGTGAATGCATCCTTGTACTTACAAGATAAGAGAGACATTGATGGATTGAGAGGCAGGAAGCTAGCAGGGAAAGGATAGCAACAGTTTTAGTCATTGGACAAGTAATGATATGATGATGTTTTAAGCACATATCCAAGGGTATAAAAAATCACCATTTTGCTGATAACGGCAGAATGCATTCTCCGACTAACATGGTTGGTCGCAAGTGTTACAATCCGGTAATAAAGAACAAAGAACCCTGATTTCGACTCAGCCTGGTGTTTGTCTCACTCATTCATGAACAAAGCAGACCTAACAGGACGAAGATTTATGGAGGGGGTAAAAAGTCCACGTCAGCTGCAGGCTCGTTTGTGGCTGACAAGTCTGATGCGGGACAGGCAGACACGATTGCAGCGGTTGCAGGGGAAAATTGGTGGGTTGGGGTTGGGTGTTGGGTTTTTCCTCCTTTGCCTTTTGTCAGTGAGGTAGGCTCTGCGGTCTTCTTCAAAGGAGGTTGCTGCCCGCCAAACTGTGAGGCGCCAAGATGCACGGTTTGAGGCGATATCAGCCCACTGGCGGTGGTCAATGTGGCAGGCACCAAGAGATTTCTTTAGGCAGTCCTTGTACCTTTTCTTTGGTGCACCTCTGTCACGGTGGCCAGTGGAGAGCTCGCCATATAACACGATCTTGGGAAGGCGATGGTCCTCCATTCTGGAGACGTGACCCATCCAGCGCAGCTGGATCTTCAGCAGCGTGGACTCGATGCTGTCAGCCTCTGCCATCTCGAGTACTTCGACGTTAGGGATGAAAGCGCTCCAATGGATGTTGAGGATGGAGCGGAGACAACGCTGGTGGAAGCGTTCTAGGAGCCGTAGGTGGTGCCGGTAGAGGACCCATGATTCGGAGCCGAACAGGAGTGTGGGTATGACAACGGCTCTGTATACGCTTATCTTTGTGAGGTTTTTCAGTTGGTTGTTTTTCCAGACTCTTTTGTGTAGTCTTCCAAAGGCGCTATTTGCCTTGGCGAGTCTGTTGTCTATCTCATTGTCGATCCTTGCATCTGATGAAATGGTGCAGCCGAGATAGGTAAACTGGTTGACCGTTTTGAGTTTTGTGTGCCCGATGGAGATGTGGGGGGGCTGGTAATCATGGTGGGGAGCTGGCTGATGGAGGACCTCAGTTTTCTTCATACTGCTCTGGGAAACACCAGTTGACATCATTAAATGCAAGTCAGCACTGCAAATATTCTTTTGAAGAACAATAAGCCATTTCTCAGTCTGCAGTAATGAGGACTTTGGCAGATAACCAGAGTTGCAAAAGCTGACAACCGGCATTGATTATCAACATGAAGCATGCTTTTATGGATTAACAGACAAATTACTGTCTCTGAATTGAAGCCATGGGGGAATGTATAAACTCAAGAGTTTGCGAGATCCGAACTGGGAAATGAAAGTACTTCAAAACTCTCAAATACATAATGGAAATGCAGTGGTTCACATGCTTTTGAGACTTAGCCAGACATAATTTTATCTGCGGACAGATAACCAACTGAGGCACATGATGCCCCTTTGCATTCCAACATTTGAATTCAAACACTAGTTTGCATCAAGGCGAGAGTGAACATGACTGATAGGAAGACAAGGATCAAGTGCTCAACATCTTAATAAGATATTTCCTACACACAGGACACTTCTTTAGAAAAGAAAAAGAATCAGAGATTAGTGCCCTGCTGTAAAAAGTCCATCAGGATCAAGATGATTAGAGAGATTTTTTTAACCTTAGCAGAAGATGAAGGGAGGGAATGGATGTACTCACACAATGCCAGCTAATCCCAATTCTAGAACCAGAATTCCTCATTCTTTTAATTGCTAATAAAATCTAAAGAACCTCTGATCCCAGATTTATTCCTGGCTCACAGCTGTGCTCGCCAATTTGAGGAGCTTTCTGTAAGTCTGTATAAATACAAGTTTCATGCCTCTTCCGATTGTCAAGGACAGAAAAAGTTTGACCCCTCTACTCTTGATGAGAAGGATGGATGTACCAGAAGATGCACAGCTACATGGCGAGGCATTACCCATCCTTCAGCCACACTTTGTGCACAGGTGCTAAAAGCTGAAAGTCAATGATTGAAACTTGTTCTACCTCCAGCACATCAGCATTAAATGGTACAAAATAGGAAAATTATAAGGTGAGTTTCATGAACAGCAGCCCAAAATCCATGATATACACACAAAATTAGCATTAAATCAGATAACATTGTCCTGGACATGTCACAAAATTCATTGTTTTGTGGCAGCATCACAGTTCAATCATTTACATAAACCACATTACAAAATAAAATAGTGAAAGAAAATGAAAAAGACAAAGTAAGGCAGTGTCTATGGTTCATTGTGCATTCAGAGATCTCATAGCAGAGGGGGAAGAAGCCATCCTTGTGCAGCTAAGTGTTCATCTTCAGGTTCCTGTACCTTTTCCCCCCCGATGGTAGTAGAGTGAAGAGAGCACGGCCTGGGAGGTGGGGGGGTCCTTGAGGATAGAGGCTGATTTCTTCAGATACCACCTCTCGTAGATGTCCTCGATAGAGTGAAAACTGGAGCCTGTGATGTTGCAGGCCGAGTTAACAACCCTCTGGATTTTTTTCCTGTCCTGTGCATTGGCACCTCCAAAACAGACAGTGATGCAACTAGATAGAAATGCTCTCCACAGGATGCCCGTAGAAGTTTATGAGTGACATACCAAATTAATTCAAAAATAAGAGAAAGTGAGGTTCATTGCCCAATCCTAAATCTGATGGTAGAGGGAAAGAAGCTGTCCTTGTGCCATTGGGTGTTCATCCTCAGGCTCCTGTACCTCCTTCCCAATGGTAGCAGTGTGAAGAGGGCATGGCCTTGGTGGTGGGGGTCCTTGAGGATGGTGGCTGCTTTCTTATAACACCGTCTCTTGTAGATGTCCTTGATAGAGTGAAGACTAGTGCCTGTGATGTCACAGGCTAAATTAACAACCCTCTGAAGTTTCTTTTTCTTGCCCTGAACTCTGGCACCTCCATACCAATGATGCAACTAATCAGAATGCTCTCCACGGTAAATCTGAACCTCGAGCGGGACATTTTTGCCATAATTTGATCTCCTGACTTTATGGTAGAGTTGAGCCCAATTTAAAAGTTGATATTGATATCAACGGTTGCAATGAGAGCAAACATTCCAAACAAAAAGGACAGCTCATTAATCACCGAGTAGCTTATTTGTACAACAAATAAACAAGTGCAGAGATTCTGTGGGTGGAAATATGGTTGAATGCATTAAGAAGCATGAATCGGCAGTTGGCAAACGCTGATGGCATTAGAAACCAGGCCAAAACACATCAGGAGATGCCATTAAACAGAGTGCCTGAGTTATTCAATTTTAATTTCAGTACTTTTTTTGGTTGCTAATGCACATCCTTTTGTGAGGCTGAATGAGTGCAGGCAACAAGTAGCATTTAGACAGTGAAAGTGATAGACAGTGGCTGCCACTGAAAGAAGGCTCCTGGCCCTTTGTTTGTTTATTTCTTTTCACCGAGGCCTCTTGAGCTATTCAGCTTCAACACTCGTGTCTGTAGTGAATTGTCCCAGAGATGCAGAGATCCGTGCACGTGACAAAGCCGGAGAGTGGAACAACAAAAGAAGAATATTCCAGATGCTGGAAATCATTAAACAGGGAAGAAAATGCTAGAAATAGTCATCACATCAGGCAGCGTCTGTGGAGGGAGAAATCAAATTGATGCTTCAGTTCCAAGACCTATCATCAGAAATAAAGATCTTTGACCTGAAACAATAGGCTTCTTCAGGTGCATTCTGAATGCGCCTGCAGAAGCAGATTCAGACCTGTGAAATGGTGGTTCAGGTGGCATCACTGAAAGTGCAGCGCTGGCCATCTGAAAGGGACAGCTTCACAGGAGGCGCCTCGAAGCACACTCCAGCTCCTGTCCCTTCAGGCTGTCGAGGTTGGGTCGGGTGGGTGTCAGAGCTGGAGCGGCTGGCACGGGACATCCCCACACTGATCCCATTGCCCTGTGCTCTCCCCACAGCCGTGTCAGTCCCCACACTGTGCGGCAGCCGCATGGGCTGTCAGAGCTGGGGCAGCTGGCGCAGGATGTCTCCACACTGATCCCACTGCCCCGTGCTCTCCCCACAGCCCTTCATCAGTCTCCACACTGTGGGGCGGCCAGCGTGGGCTGTCAGAGCTGGGGCAGCCGGTGCAGGATGTCTCCACACTGATCCCACTGCCCCGTGCTCTCCCCACAGTCCTGCATCAGTCTTCACACTGTGGGGCGGCCAGCGTGGATTGTCAGCAATTACTAATCACAACAATAGAGGTTCTTCAAAATATTAAACAAAAATTCAGAGAGGCCTTTTAAAAAAAAATGATCATGGTTATATGTAAAAATTCTAAAGCACATATTTTGGAATGCATGACAATCAATTTGAGAGGGGAGTCTTTCCATGAATATACAAAGTGTCAAATAGTACACTTTTAAATCTGTAGCCTGGCACTGTGTAAATGACTAAATTGGGCAGATCTTAATGGAAAAATCCCTCTGTGAAAAGCCCACAGGATTGGCCCAAACACTCTAAAAATAAAAATCAATATTAAAGGTGCTAAATAAAATTTTAAATATGAAAATGCTGGTAACACTCAGCAGATCAGGCAGTCTCTTTTGACAGGAAAAAGACATTTCAAGTCAAAAACTCAATGACTGGTAAAGAGAGGAAATAAATGAAGAGTGACTAAAAAGGCATATGGGCCACAGACTAGACAACCAGGGAGCAACTTTCTAAAACATTGCTTTCATCAAAGCTGAAATATCGTGAGCCATTTATGTTGCCACACGAGAGGAAGTACGTGATTGTACTGGTGAAGGTTCAGGCAAGAGACACCAGGATATTGCCTGGGATGAATTATTTCAGACTGGGTTGGTTTTCCCTCCAGCAGAGGGGACTGAGGGTGTCAAGGTGTGGGTGCCTGATACAGTAATACAAAATTATAGGAGGCAGAGATGGGACAGATGATTAGAAACATTTCCCCCAGCAGACATGTCTGAAAGCATGGGGCATTGGGTGGGTCGGTTAACTCAACGCTGTTACAGTGCCAGCAACCATGGTTCAAATACCAGGTGTTTTTACATTCTCCCCATGTCTGCATGGGTTTCCTCTGGGTGCTCTGGTTTCTTCTCACTCTTCAAAATATACGGGGTTTGTAGGTTTTTTAGGGGGATTTGCAAGGGAAAAAAGGGCCTGTCACCATGTTTATTTTTTTTTAAATTATCTAAGACCATGGGACATAGGTTAAAGGTGAGATGGATAGCTTGCAATCTGGAACACATCTTAGAAGATGAAGGAGGCAAGGGCTCACTCTACAATTTAAGAAGCACTTGAATTGCCAAGGCTAAGTAGACTGGTTGGGATAAATGCTATGGACAAAGGCCTGTTTCTGTGTTGCACAATCCTATTCAGACAGAAAGTTTATGCATTTGTCTGATTCCAGGTATGATTGTTTGGGACATGGAATTAGGGCAGGCATCCATCTGCTTCTGGCTTTGAACTGGTCCAGAACTTCTCAGGTACCAAGCGGACTACTTAATTTCAAAAGGTTACAAATCCATTTTGTTTACACTCATTGGAAGGTTTTGTCACCAAAGGAATGAGGATTGAACAGTGACTCCACCCTCTGTCCTCTCCAACTCCAAGTTGCCTGTCCCCCAGTTCAATGATTATAACTGGCATCATGACTGCATGTGCCACCCTTGGTCACTGGGAGTCCTGCTGGCGGCTAAGGGATCAGTACCCATAGATAAGGGATCAGTACCCATAGATTATAGAACATGTCAGCACAGTACAGGCCCTTTGGCTCTCGATGTTGTGTGGTCCCATATATTCCTTAAAAAAAGTACTCAACCCACCATACCCTGTAACTTTCTATTTTTCTTTCATCTATGTGCCTGTCTAAGATGTATTTAATGCCCCTAATGTTTCAGCCTCCACCACCATTCCTGGCAAGGCATTCCAGGCACCCACAACTCTGTGTAAAAAAAAACACCCTGATGTCTCCCCTAAATTTCCATCCCTTCACTTTGTACTCATGTCCTCTGGTAGCTATTCCTGTCCTGGGAAACAGGAGCTGGCTGTCGACCCTATCTATGTCTCTCATAATCTTGCAGTCTCTATTAAGTCTCATCTCATCCTTCTACACTCCAAAGAGAAAAGTCCCAGCTCTGCTAACCTTGCCGCAAAAGACTGGTTTTCCAATCCAGGCAACATCCTGATAAATCTCCTCTGCCCTCATGCTTGGCCCTTCTACTCCTCACACCGAACTTACCACCTTGCCAATAGCATTCTGCCGTGGTTGTAGCTGTAAAGAGGAGTTAACACTGTTTCCAAAACAGGAAAGGTTCCGCAGTGTTCATTCCATTTTGCGACACGTTACCAACACTCAACAACCCTGATGAGCTCCAGGTCTATTCTTGGACGGATCCAGCAATACCTTACACAAAATATTCAGGTAGTGATCCATTCTCAGATTTATTGCCAGAGTACATACCTGACATCATATACAACCCTGAGATTCTTTGTCCTGCAGGTGAAGCAGAATTACCACTAATTGGTAGTGGGATAAAAAACAGTGCACAATGTATACTTACATGTAAACAAATAATAAAATGTAAACAAACTGACTGTACAATACAGTGAGAAAAAACATAATTAAAGGATAAGAGTCTTTAAATGAGTCCCTCATTCAGTTTGTTGTTGAGGAGTCTGATGGTGGAGGGTGAGCAGCTGTTCCTGAACCTGGGGATGTGAGTCTTGTGGCACCTATACCTTTTTCTTAATGGTGGCAGCGAAAACAGAGACTGTGCTGGGTGATGTTGATCCTTGCGGACTAGAAGGGCCAAATTGGCCTGTTTCCGTGCTGTAATTGTTATATGGTTATATGATTGCTATGGATCACCGACACCAGGTTGCCTGTCAATGTTCTCAATGATGGGGAGGATTGTCCTGGGCTGTGTTCACTACCCTTTGCAGGGCTTTACCCTTAGGGGTAATGGCGTCACCAAACCAGAAGGTGGCCTTAGTTTTAATAGGTGAGCCTTCAGATTTTTTGTGTGCAGACAGGTTGTTTAATGACCCACATGCTGATGGATTCAAACTTCTCAATCAAGGACAATTGATATCCCCAATAGATGTCAGGCACTTGATCCTCCTCAATCGCTTGAACCACAACACAGGGTCTTTGGTAGTACCAACTTTCTGCCTGTTATTCCCATTAATATTCCATCACACTTTCATTTTTTTTAAATTATGTTACACAGTAGATTTTCCTCTTAACCCAGTAAGTTTCAAGGGAGTGTGGGGAGCAGAACCTGACACACGTAAAGGGAGGTTGTTAATAGGTTCCCAATTTGTTTTAAGGCAGAATCTACTCCGGGATTCTGGTGATCTTAAATACAGTGCAGAAGCCTTGGGCCCAGCACGTTCACTCGAGGGTCAGGGCCCTTGTGATTCAGATGCTAATCCTTCAAGATTTCCAGAAGAGTTAGACAGCAGGTTATCAGTCCCACTGCACCCATGATCTTCCAGGTTTCCTTCTCTAGACCTTTTAACACTGCCACATAAAATGGGGATTCCCGCGAACCTCCCATGAACTGGCAATGTGAAAATGTCAGCCAGGGAAAATTACCCAGCTCCAGGCCCCTTCCTCTTAGGTAGGGCCACGGACCCAGGTAAATTCCCCGGGCCTCTCTCTGCAGTCTGAATCAGCAAATGGCCAAGCAGGGAAAGCATCATGACATCAGTGCTTATGTGCTGAATCACCGCTTGCGTGGGCAAGTTTGCTCTATGAATATATATATTCTTGTTTCTCTAGCATTTGCAAGACGCCATTCAAAATGATGCTCTCAGTACATGCCTACCTCATTATTGTAGAACAGAGTTGCAGAGCCGCTGTCGTTGTCAGTCTCTCTGCCATTACTGTGAAATCCCACTTCTGTTAGGACTTCCTGTGAGTGTGTAATGTGTCACTCATTACATCATCGCTGGGGAAGGCAAATTATAGGGAATTTGGACCACAGTGTGAAAGGGCCAGGAGGGCCTGCCTTCCCGGGAATTTCACCCGGGTCAAAGTAGGGTCACCGTTCGCCCATGGTGTGTAAAGACTAACTAAAATATGATTCATATTCACAACCTATGCATCAGAAACGATGCCACATGAGGAAGGACAAAAGCATATCAGAGAAGGGCAACTCATCTTGATGGAAATTAGAGCAGACATTATGCAACCCTTGAATTTAGAAGAAAGGAAATGGCCTTATTATGTTCAAAAAAATTAAATTACCCACCCTACTGTTAATTCTCCCAGCCTTTGCTAGTTTGTCTAAACCTGCTGAAATAAAGACAGGGTAGGAAGACTCCTGTTTAAATCTGCTGTTTGTCTCTAGTACCACACTGGGACAATTAATTAGCAACAAACCTCCATTCCATGGTGCCTTTAATAAATGTGGAGTAGTTGTGCAGTGAGAGGAAATAATAGTGCAGATTTTTAAATTTAACTGCATAGTACAGGCCATAGCAACATGCATGCAGGGGAACCTTGGGAGCATGACCTTATCATTCTTCACCACTGTGTATAATTAAACATATTATTGAAAAATAATAACAATTTCACAAATGGGTTTGGGCAACATTATGGAATGACTATTGAAGTCATGTGGCACTTAAGGTTAATGAATATGTGGAATAATTTTAATTCCCTCAGCACCAAAGAGGCCAGCAATTTGTTAACTCTTGGCTTCCTGTAGCTGTTTGCAATTTTACAACACCTAGAAAAGTTACAAATGTAGAGGATCTCTGCAACCTATCGACCAACCAAATGAAAAAAAAAGTACATTTATTTTGCAAGAAAACCAGACAAGATGATAGCAGACCTGCCTGACAACCTCAGTGCAGCATTAGACAAGTGCTGCTTTCTTGGAAATGCAATACTGTCAGAGAGCCAGTGGATGTGGTGTATTTGGACTTCCAGAAGACTAGTGGGCAAGATCAGGGAGCATGGTATTGGAGGTAAGGTGCTGACATGGATAGGAAATTGGTTAAGAAATAGGAAACAAAGGGTTGGAGTAAGCGGGTCTTTTTCAGGATGGCAGGATGTGGCGAGTGGAGTGCCGCAGGGATCGGTATTGGGTCCTCAGTTGTTTGTAATTTATGTAAATGATTTGGATGAGGGGATTATTAATAACTTGAGCAAATTTGCAGATGACACGAAACTGGGTGGCGGTGTGGGGTGTGAGGAGGATGTCAGGAAAATGCAGAGGGACTTGGACAGGTTGGGGGAGTTGGCTGCTGAATGGAAGATGACGTTCAATGTAAGCAAATGTGAGGTTATCCATTTTGGCGACAATAATAGGAAAGCTGAGTATTATTTAAATGGAGACAAGCTAGGGAGTGGGGAGGAGCAAATGGATCTGGGAGTACTTGTTCACCGGTCACTGAAGACTAGCATGCAGGTTCAGAAAGCTGTGAAGAAGGCTAATGGCATGTTGGCTTTCATAAAGAGGGGATTGGAGTATAGGAACAGAGATGCCCTTCTGCAGTTGTACAGGGCCCTGGTGAGACCCCACCTGCAGTATTGCATCCAGTTCTGGTCTCCAATTTTGAGGAAGGACATACTAGCTATAGAGGGTGTGCAGTGCAGATTTACAAGGTTAGTTCCAGGGATGGCAGGGTTGACATATGCTGAAAGGCTAGAAAAACTGGACGTATCCGATGGAGTTTAGAAGGATGAGGGGGGGACATGATTGAGGTATACAAAATTATCAGGGGGACAGACAGGGATGAAGTCGGATTACTTGTTCCCAATGATGGGGGAGATGAGGACTAGAGGGCATAGTTTAAGAATACAGGGTAGACCCTTTAGGACGGAGATGAGAAAACATTTTTTTTACCCAGAGAAGTGTGAATCTGTGGAATGCTCTGCCACAGAGGGTGGTAGAGGCAGATTTGCTGATTATGTTCAAAAGAGAGTTACATAAGACTCTAGTGGGCAAAGGAGTTAAGGGTTATGGGGATAAGGCTGGAAAGGGGTCCTGATGGTAGTGATCAGCCATGATCTGTAAAATGGCGGTGCTGGCTCGACAGGCCGAAGGGCCTACTCCAGCTCCTATTGTCTATTGAGTACAGTATATTGGTTGTTTGTAGATGAGAAATGCCACACACACTGGGGAACCTGATTTCAGTTTATTACAGAAATCTCAAACAAAATGCTAATATCAGTAATGCTGTCATGAAACTGGTGCTCTATCCCCAAAACACCATCTGGTTTATTAACGTCCTTTAAGGAATTAATCCATTGACGTTATCCATTCTGATCTCTATTTATGCTATTACTTCACATTCTTCCAATTATTCTAACATGGTAGACTCGAAACTGCCCAGTGAAGGAGTCCAACAGCAGTCATTCACAATTCAAGAGTTTAGGGGAAACATTAGGGGCAAGTGTTGTTACACAGAGAGTTGTGGGTGCCTGCAATGGCACCAGGGGTGGTGGTGGAGGGTGGAATACAAGGGGAATTTAACAGACTCTCGGACAGGAACATGGATGAAAGAAAAAAAAAGGATTATGAGGTAGGAAGTGTTTTCTTTTGGTAGAAATATATAGGTCAGCACAACATTAAGGGCCAAAGGGTCTGTATTATGATGTTGTATTCCATGCTTTATGTTCTAATTAGCAATGAACAATTAATATGGGCCTAGCAGCGACACCTAATGTATGATTACGGAACAGTAAAGTGCCATCTTTTCGATAAACCAGAACTTTGGTAGATGTAGAATATCTCTTGGAGAGCAGCAAAGGAATCCTGGAATTCTCAATAAAAATCTGGTAATGTATGATTTTTAGAGCTTGCTATACAAAATTGGTTTCCACATAACCTGTATAATAACAATGACCTCTCCAAAGGATGTTAATGTAGATACTATTCACAAATCTTCCAACTTAATTAGCTGAATGGTCTTTATTGGATTTCAGCCATGAAACTTGTTCCTTTTCATGTGGAGATAGGAAGAGGCTGGAGTCTGCAGATTAGATGAAAAAAAAACAGAAACGCTGGAGGATCTCAGCTGACCATGCAGCATCCATAGGAGGTAAAGATACATTACCGACAATTTGGGCCTGTGTCCTTCAAGATCTAAGCAAAAGCAGGCAGGCATCTGAATAAAGCGTGGAGAGAGAAAGGGGAAAGAACGGGAGAAGGAGGAGTCCAGACCAACAAAAGGTGTTTAATTGGTTATCATAAGGGGAAAGGCAAGCATTGATTTTGGATCAGTGAAAAGGAGACAGAGGGGAGAGAGAGCATGAGATGAAGGAGACAGGGAAACATTGTTGTTAAAATGAAAACCAAAGAAATCGATGTTAATGTCGTTGGAAGGTGCCCAGATGAAAGATAAGGTGTTGCTTAGAGGATGAGGTGTGGTTCCTTCAATTTGCAGATAACCCCAGTCTGGCAGCACACAAGACCATGGACAGACACGCTAGCAAGGGGTTGGGATGCAGAAATGAAATGGGTGGCCACTGGGAGATTCGTGTTATCGCGGCGGAAAGAGCCGAGGTGCTCAACAAAGTGATCTCCTAGTCTGTGCCCAGTCTTTCTGATGTTGGGGAGATCCCAGTGAGAGCATCGGATGTAGCAGATTAAAATGAAGACCATAAAGCTCATTAATTCGGAAGGATTCCTCCATCAATGGTCATCTGTTTATCTTCTCTTTTAAACAGGTCACTGTTGTTGCACAAGAAATATAGAGGTTAACTTATGACCAGCATCATGTGTTATTAGTTACATGGTCATCTTCATAGGTTAGGAGGGAGGAAGAGTGCATAACTGAGCTGACAACACAGTCTATTTACTCAGAAAGCTATCTAATGAATAAACAGAACATACAATCAAAAATACACAAATCAATGAAAGTATTGCAATTTCTCCAGAAAATTACAGTGAATGGATAGTAACACGGAAATTGTGTGCAGAAAATCAATCTCATTCACTTCCAGCAGTCCAGATACTGGGCTTGATTGACAGAGGAATTAACAGCCATATACATCATGGCCGAGAACAACGTAGCCATTATCTGCTGCCTAGATAATTCAACATGACCTCTCTAGGTTCCACTAACTCTAGTCTCCAGCAAGTGGCCAGTTTCCAAAGGTCATCACTGTTAACCATGCCTTTGGTTGCCTTTGCCCTGAATTTCCCCCTTTGCCTCACCTCTCCATCTCAAAAAGCCAACTTATTGACTGCTATTTGCCCTAATGCCTCTGTTCTTGGATGGCCCTCAATTAATCATGCTTGATTGTCTCTGCTGTCAAGCATCCAGCGCTGCATTCTCCATGTTAAGGCAAATTCATTTCTTGAGCCCAACATAACTCCTGTGCACGGTAGAAATGAAAAGCGCTGTAAACCCACAGCAGAGTTCAGTTGCTGTCTGAGCAATACAGTTTCCTGCTGCATTCTCCAAATACGGAATAATCTTTACATTCCAGCAGCAGTTCATGATTTAATTCAAGTCTCACAGCCTGTACAATGAGCAAGGTAATGAATATTGTAAGTGTTTGACAAACAGACTAGTGGGTATTACAAGGTGAAACTGATCCTTCTGTATCATACACACACTTCTCTTGAGAGTAGCTCTGGCAAGTCTCCTTACGGTACACAATTAAACCTGTTGCACATTCCATAAAAGAGTACCTGGTGATAAATTCACATTTTGCAGGAGCTCAGCAGAGTTGTCAGGTACAGTGTTGTGTATTCAATAAAATTAAACATTTTATATTCCACTAAAGAGGCTCTATGTCACAATTACACAGCCGAATTAGCCACCTGTTCGACCAGTGTGAACATTTATAACGAGTTGCAAGATGGCCAACAACAAGCAAGGCTCTTTTGAAATGTGCTATCTTCTCCATCATAGAATTCCCTGCGCTCTTCAAGAATTTCCTCCTATAATACATTCCATGCATTGCTCACTTGATGTATTTTGCCTTTGACTGGTTAAGCAGTTGACTTTGAAAAGAACTTCTAGCACTGGAATGGACCATACACCCCACACCACTCTGACCTAGTACCTAGGTCCAAACAAGTTTCCTCAAGTCAATGAAATCTATGAAACTGAAGCCAGTTCTTCAACCTTTCACCCTGAAGCATTTCAATCAATTGGACAAAAGTTCAATCTGCTTTCACCACCAGGGAGGCAGTTCCAAATCATCCCAGCTCACAGCAGGAGAGGGTTTGCTTTCTTGTCACCTCTGCTGTCAATCACCATCAATTATCCTGCTCACTGATTATTCCATTTCCACATTTTGTGTCCTGTGTGAATTTTTTATGCCCAAGTCCAACTCACTTACACCATACTCTTGTTCCCATTCCTCAACAAACATCTTCCTCCAAATGAAATAAACATCAGTGCAACATCTGTTTCAATTTCAAAACTAATTTTGTATCTGTGGATTTCAATTTTATGATAATGAGTTATCCCTTGCCTTCAGCAGGTCCACACTGACAACATCAATCAAATTGTCCTGATTTAATTTCTGACGTCTAAGCTGAGTCAAATCAGTTGGTGTTTACAGATACATGCTGGCTACTCACTATTGACACATACTTGGCTAAAGGATGAGTTATTTGGCTCTGGTTATTGCCTCTTGCAGGTTTCCAATAACCAAGACAAAAATGATCAACCTCTGATTCATGGACGTATCACTTTTTGAAGAGAAGGGTATAACATTAGGGTTAGGGTACAATGGTACAACCCTAAGGACAGGGAAATGTGCAATCTCTACTTTTGCATCCCTCAACAATACATGGTAACATGTATGCCTTGGGTACTGCCTAGTTAATCACTTTTATACCCAATTCGCATCTCCACTACTACTTCTTTCACTATGGTTTTGGCAGCATCTCCTTCCCTGTTAAAGAGATGAAAAGCACTCTTTGGAAATCTTCTCAAAGCCCTCTCTGCACACACAGATCCCCACTTTGATCATTCGGTAGCCCCACCCTCCTTCTGCTGCCTGATTTACATACCCCAAGAACATTTTTAAAATTCCTTCTTATGCTATCTGACAATCTATTCTTACATTCTCTCCCCTTCTTTGCATCTTTGAACAGACTGATCATTCTATATCTGAACCATCTCCTCATCTCTTCGTTAAAGATAGCCTAACTGCAGTGCTGTCAGGCAATCATAGGATTCCCCTACATCTGAGCCAGATCCACTGATTCTCTTCCAACTGAACATCAGTAATAAAAATACAAACGATGCAGTGACAATTTTTAAATTTAATTTAGACATACAGCACAATAACAGACCCTTTTGGTCCACGTGCTCATGCCAACCAATTACACCCACAACCTTGGTATGTTTTGAAAGGGGAAAGGCTTTGAAACAAAATGAATGCGATTGGTTCAGAAAGATTCCCTTCCCCTTTCAATTGGCTGTGGGAAGACACCTCACCTGGAGAATGCACCAATGGAAAGAGTTCAAAGCAGAAGGGCCAATTGTGTATCCATCCATCATGCACCTAAGGCTAGGGTTTAGTTGGTATGAGTAAACAACAGTGCAAATGTACATCAACAGTTTATAATGATTTTTGCAGAGATTCTGCACCTACACTAAAATAAGTAAAGAAATTAGAACCTTAAAAATCAGCCCTTATTATAAAATATAAATAAAAACAATGTTGCCCAATGGTTGGAAGCTGATTTTTTTTTCAACCTGTAATATATTCCCAAAGAGGAAAAACCCTCCTCATTATTGAGTACATCTACAGCAGAGGTCTTGAAAGTGATCGATATCGACCCCTGGGGGGGGGGGGGGGGGTCAATGGAACAATCCAAGGGATTGGAAAATGCCCAAGGATCGAAATGAGGTCGATAAACATTGGGGGGGGGGGTCAATTGAACTTTTGGTTCGAAAGAACAAGGCCCCCGCTCCTGCCGGCAGCCCAATGTCCCTGCTCCAGCCTGCTCCAAGGCAACTTCTTTGATGCGGACGGCATCGCACCAGAGGTTGAGAATGGCTGTCGGTGATGCTGAAGACTTGGCCCCAGCTCCATTTGTCATCTTCCCGGCCAGAAGTGAAGGGTTTTTTTTAAACTGTTATTGTAATCACTTGCTTGCTGAATCTACAGATTTGTTACGTGGCGACTGAGGTGCTGCAACAAAGTTTGGGTTGTTGCTGGGAGACCCGGACACCATGTATATGGTACACAGTTTCCCTCACTAGTGGGCATATATTATTTATTTCATACATGCCTGGGAGGTCTATGAGGGATCAAGGATTCCACGAAAGGGTCGATGGTCTAAAAAGTTTGGGGGCCCCAGACCTATAAGGAACCGGCAGCAATCATCAAAGACCCACACACCAACCAGCACATGCCCTGTACTCACTGTTGCTATCAGGGACGAGGTATAGGTACCACAGCTGCTACCCCTCCACCATCAGACTCCTCATTGACAAACTCAATGAGAGACGCATTTAAAGACTCTTGCTTGTGCACTTGATTTCGTTTTTATTCTCTCTGTTTTGCAGTTTGTTAACATTCGTTATCTGTTTACAGTTCTTTATTTGCTTACATGTATTGGCTGAGGACAGTTTTTTTTTGCACTGCCAGTTAGTAGTAATTCTGCAGCACCAACAGGAAAAAGAATCTCAGGTTTGTATGTGATATCATGTATGTAGTCTGACAATAAATTTGATTTCAATCCACAGGTTTCCCCAGAATGCTATTATTCTTCCGATTGTTGACAACAAAAGCAGGACTTCAACAATTCTCATTAAATTTTCTGTTCTATGATCCAGGCAAGGCAATATTTACTGTTTTGGTGAGGATGTGACATCCCTGCACTTTCAGCCCAACCCATCCTTAAGTGCAGAATGAGAAAGAAAGGAAAACGAATGAATGCAGGATACCATGGTGATCTCCTTAATGTATTTTAATTATTTTAACTGTTTCAAAGGCACTTTCTGTCAAAGGGCAAAAAAGATAGACTGAGACAGACCCCCATGACATGCCCTTTCTGTTTTGAAAGGAAATGTGGTTGCCAAGATACTTAATAACCTCATTTTCTTTGCAAACAAGAAAAAAAAGAGGCAGAACTCTGCTCCAAAAACCTTGTCAAGGTAATGGAGGATTTTTCCTCTATGTAAATATGTGTGTGCATATACAATAGGAGAGAGCATTTATTCTGTAGCCTCTAGAATTCAGCCCCCTCAAAAAAGATAAATTCTATGCAGGACCTCAAATATTGGGTTGTCATTAAATGAAGTACTCTTGCTCAGAGCAGTTCTAGTGCTATTGAAATTCCCCTCCTCCATTTAATTCTTTTAATGTTTTATTATGACATTGGAGCTGGCCATTCATCCCACTGAGACCATACTGGCTCTCAAGACTGTTCCTTTCTGCCCTCTTTGTGGAGTTTGAATGTTCTCCTATTGTTCACCTATGACTGCATGGGTTTCTTCTCAGGGATCTGATGTTGGCACTGCTGGAGCTGCCGCAGAGAGCAGGGAGCAGAGGCACAGCACTCCTCTGCAGGGTCCAAATGCCCAGTCAGATTACTTTTGGCTCTGTACAGGCTTTAAATGGCCTGTTAAAGGAATCAACAGTGGTTTATTTTAAAATCCCATGACCATGAGGTCTGGCCGAAGAGGGCGGCATCTTAGGTTCGGCAATGACCATGAGTGGTTACACACTCCAGGGAAGTGGAGGATTGGCGCAGGGCACCAGAAAACAGGGAGACCACCCCTCACTTGAGAAGGGGAAGAAGAGGAAATGACCAGCAGGATGGTGACCATGGCGGCGGACCAGAGAGGAGCTTTGAGGTTGAATAACACACAGGCAGTGGGCTATTGGTGATTCGAGGCAAGGAACCTAGGATGTAGGCTGCTGGTGACTGCAATCAAAGGACACACACTGGCCTGTAGACTGCTGGAGACTGGTTTGAAACTGGCTGAAGGGGTACCAGGAATTGGAACCGGGATGCAAGAGGATGCTGGAGGCTTCCTGCTCCTGTCAAGGTTGTGGATCTGGATTTTGGATTGCTGGTGGTTCAGACTGAAGGCCTTGCGGAGCCTGCTGAAGCACTGGTGGCAAATCCATGGATGTTCAGTGACCATAGGGGGGAACTTTCTTTTGCTTCTTTTCTCTGGCTGTAATAGGGGCTGGGCATTTTTGTTGATAGCGAATCTTTGTCTGCCTTAAGGTAAGCGAAAGGAAATTTTGTGCAGTATCACATTTTCTGTTTTATTACATGACAATAAATTAATTTTGAATCATGCCACATTGCAAAGATTTGCAGGTTGGTAAGTTAACTAGCCACTGTAAATTACCTCTGGTGTGCTAGTGAAGGATTAAATCTCAAGAGAGTTCATGTAAATGAATAGAGACCATGGAAGTTGTGCACGATTAGTGTAAGTAGGTGCTTTATGCTGAAGGGCTGGTTCCCTAATGACATGACTGTGATTCTATGGCTTGATTACCTTTGCTTTCCTTGGTGGATAAACATTGGGACAATATTCAAATCAGGGTAAATCCCCAAATCCAACGTGTGTAACCTGGACTTCTCGTATCTCATTTAGAAAGGGCACCTGTGCATTTTCAAATGACTTTCCATCTCAGAAGAGTTTGATATGATACTTTGCCTACCGGTCATCAAGAGTAGGTACATCATGCCTACCCAGTGCAGGACAGAAAAAGGTACAAAGGTGGAGGATTTGTGATAAGGTGTTGTACTGCCCATCAGTGAGACAACTGAGTAACTTTCAGAGAGCACACATACCAAGTTAGAGGTGGAGATTCGACAGCTACCACCAACACCTACCATCAGTGGTTCCTTGCCTCTCCATAGAGAGCACTGTTTTGCAGACTCTTCAATGCTGTGATTTACTTGATGAGAGCTTCAGGTCATTCTTTCCAATATAACACACACTCATATGTGGGTAATAAGGATGTATATCCAACAAAGTAAAACATATATTAACAAATAGCTATAACCAACCTATGAAAGAGACAAAAAAAAGTATGTAAAGCAAAAACTATTCTAATGGTTTAACCCTTCCTTTGTGAGGTGATGATTAAACATAAATATTCCATTAATGCATGAAAGAAATGACAAACAAACCATAAAATGGGATCCAATAATCTTATAAATTCTGAAAATAATCAAGGAAAAGGTCCAAAAATTGAAAAAGTTAAATTTCATTACATTAGTGGAGCATCTAATGTTTTCCAGAGTCAAGCATGCCATCACATCAGATAACCATTGAGTATTTGGAGGAGGGACAGTGTCCTTCATCTCATAAGTATAGCTCTTCTGGCAAGAAGGGGAGCAAAGACAACTACATGGGATTGTAGCTCAAGGTAATTCTTGCTTTTTAAAATTTCTGAAAACTGTATTCTTTATTGCACCAGGTCTGAGTGTGTTAGAAATACATTCTACCCCATAATAATTGCAATAATTACGCCCAACTTGAATGGGCAGCGGAGATGAGAGTCTGCAGTCGGGACGCTGGGAGCTTTGATGGCCAAGGCCAAGGCCAAAAATAGGGGGTCATGGTATCGACTATTACATGCATATATACAGTATCTAATCCCATTTATCAATACCTGATCCATAGTCTCTAGGCCTTGTCTGGATATTTTAAAATTGTTATAAGAGGACCTTCCCCTACATTACATGCAAGTTGGAATCCAGAATTTCACAACACGAAAGCTTGCTCACTGCTGCTGGGTGCCTGGAACCTCTTGGACAGGAGCCAGGCAACAACTGGTGCAGAGAAAAGAGGAACCCCTGAGTTTGCTAGATGAATGTGAGTCACTGCCGCATGATGAGGAAGTTGTGTCACTACAAACTGAAAATCTCCAGCCAAAGGATTATTAGGATCAATCTTTCTAGTGAACTGTTCACAGAGGAGGCCATTCACATGGAAGAAACTTTTATTTAATCACAGCAAGAAGAAGAAAAGCAACCTCAAATCTAAATATATAAAAATAATAAAAGGATTTCTTGTGGTGGTTTCTACACAAAAATTAATGTGGCTTACTGATGTCCTGCAAGAAAGAGTATCTGGCATCCATAAAGACAATTCCATTCTTATTGATAGGGTTGGCTCTTGACTACATTCTGAAATATCCAACAATCAACTCGGCTGAGAAAACAATTAAGGATATGAATTTCACATCCAATATATACAAAAAGTCTCATCCAAAGTGAGATCTAATCCAATCAATATGAACCCCACATTTTCATGGGAAGGCTGACAGTTTACACACTGAAAACCATCCTAGTATTTCATTACTGCACCAGTCAACCATTCTAGACCATCCAGTCACCAGGAGAATGCAATATCCTTTAAAAATGTCAAGGAGAAACCCCAAAGACAAGAAGATGAGACAACTCCACATCCTTTAATTAAATGTCAGGACAGAGCAAATGATCGAAACAAAGTCTTACTTAAAGCTTCTTTTATCTGTGCAGGTTGCTTTTAATCTCAGCATCACAGATGTTCCATTTGAAGAATATTTTTTATTAACCTCTCTGAACAAAACTGCAAAGTTTGCTCAAAGCACAGGTATTGAAAATTTACGACCCACCTTATTCATGCCTAACACAAAAGGAGATCATCTTGATGACGTCAAATCCCAGAAAAGTAATGCCATCATATAACCCTTTAACAATTACAGCACAGAAACAGGCCAGTTCAGCTCTTGTAGTCCATGCCGATCATCTTCTCCCTCTTAGTCCCATTGACCCGCACCTGGCCCAGAACCCTCCACATCTCTCTCATCCAAATACCAGTCCCATTCCCTCTTGCCTTACTCTCCTGTTTGCCGCTCCCCTTCCCGCACAGCTTGCTTTCTCTCTCTCTCTCTCTCACCTGTCCATCAACACCAGAATCAGAATTTATCATCATGAACATGTCATGAAATTCAATGTTTTGTGGTAACATTAAAGAACAAATATTTCTATAAATCACCTTACCAAATAAATAAAAATAGTGCAAGAAAATGTCAAAGTAAGGCAGCATCTGTCGTTCATTGTTCATTCAGAGATCCTGATGACAAAGGGGAAGAAGCTGCCCTTATGCCACTGAATGCTCGTTTTCAGGCTCTTGTACCTTTTTCCCTGATGGTAGCAGCGTGAAGAGGGCATGGCCTGGGTGGTGGAGGTCCTTGAGGATGGAGGCTGCTTTCTTAAAACACCGTCTCTTGTAGATGTCCATGATAGAATGGACTGGTGCCCTTCATGTCACAGGCCAAGTGGGCGGCACAGTGGGCGTATTTAAAAATAAATTAGTTCAAAAAATGAGAAAGTGAGATAGGGTCTGTGATTCATTGTCCATTCAGAAATCTGACGGTGGAGGGGAAGAAGCTGTCCTTGTGCCACTGTGTGTTAGTCCTCAGGCTCTTGTACCTCTTTCCTGATAGTTGCCGTGTGAAGAGGGCATGGCCTGGCTGGTGAGGGTCCTTGAGGGCTGCTTTATTAAGATACTGCTTCTTGTAGATGTCCTTGATTGAGTGGAGACTGATCCCTGTGATGGCGCAGACTGAGTACACAACTCTCCGTAGTTTTTGTTTGTGCATTGTTGCCTCCAGACCAGAGAGTGATGCAACCAGTCAGAATGCTCTCGTGTAGAAATTTTCAAGAGGGTTCAGTAACATACCAAATTTCCTCAAACTCCTCATGAATCATTGCTGCCGGCGTGCCTTTTTTTATGATTGCTTCGGCATGGAGGCCCCAGGACAGGTGTTGACACCTAGGAACTTGAAACTCTTATCCTTTTCCACTGCTGACCCCTCGTTGAGGACTGGTTCGTGTTCCCCTGATTTCCCCTTCCTGGTCCATAATCAGCTCCTTGGCTTTTGTAATATTGAGTGCAATGTTGTTGCTGTGACATCACTCAACTTGCTGATCTATCTCCCTCTTGCACTCTTCTTCTGATAACTGTGATGCTGTTGGCAAATTTGTGGGTGGCATTTGACGTCATTTATATTAGTTAATTAACTGACCTGCATATCTTTGGGTTGTGGGAATACCCAGCAGAAACTCCCTGTTTCAGGGAGAATATACAAAATCAGGACAGGCATCACCCAAGGTCAGGATCGAGCAAGGATCACTGAAGCAGTGAGCTGACCGCGCCCAGCGGTGATGACAAGCAGCATCCCTCCTGCACTGTTACAAATGTCTCATATGTAATTTGGATTAAAAATGCTAAGGTGCCTCATTTTTCTTGGCATGACTGCATCTTACAAACAGGGACAAATTTACTCCTGTACATTAGCCGATTTGCTTTTGACCCCTTGAATCACATTCAATCGTCAGTCTTCTCATTGAGACAAACTAACATTTCATTAGGCAACTCAGGTGCATGTAAAATACAGTGGAAGAAGAACCAGAACTAGGGTTCATAGTTTAAGGATAAGGGGAATGTCTTTTAGGACTGAGATGAGTAAAAAATTCATCTCTCAAAGGGTGCCAGTTCTTTGCCACAGGAAATAGTCGAGGCTGGTTCCTTGTCAATATTCAAGAGTAGGTTATTAAGATACTGGTTCTTGTAGATTTGGCCCTTGTGGGGAGAAGGCAGGAACCGGGTACTAATCAGCCATGATCATATTGAATGGTGGTGTAGGCTTGAAGGGCCAAATGGCCTACACCTGCACCTATTTTTCTATGTTTCTATCATTTAAAAGAGTTCTCTGTGCAACATTTATCCCTCAATTAATACCATAATATTGTTGTTAATGCAAGTCTGCTTGAAAAGAAACTGCCTGTTTCCGCTCCGTAAATGGTTATATGGTTTATATGGTTATATGGTTTATATGGTTATATGGTTTATATGCTTTATATGGTTTATATGGTTATATATGGTTTATATGGTTATATATGGTTATATGGTTATATATGTTTATATGGTTATATGGTTTATATAGTTATATGGTTATATGGTTTATATGGTTATATGGTTAAATGGTGATATGGTGATATGGTTACATGGTTATATGGTTACATGGTTTATATGGTTATATGGTAATATGGTTTATATGGTGATATGGTGATATGATTATATGGTTAAATGGTTACATGGTTACATGGTTAATGCTTTCTACATTATTATGGCAATTCCTGTTTTTTCCCCTCTGCAGATGCCTGATTATTTTAAATATTTTGTTTCTTTTAAGAATGACCAGGTCATAAATGAATCATGGAGCTGTTCTATTTCAAAATAAATATACTGGATAATGCATTATAAATCAGACTGATTTATCTAAATTTATCAAAAGTAAAACACCAAGTCTGCAGACATTATTGAAGTAAAATCACAGTGCTGGAGAAACTCAGCTGGTCAAACGTTGGTCATGTATTTGCTATGTAAAGGACACTGTTTAACCAGCTGAGTTTCTCCAGCACTGTATTTTTAGTTAAATTTATCATCAGGTAGCAATGTAAAATAATGAAAATTGCACACATCCTCTCTTCAGTTGAAACTCAAAAGACCAAACTCAGACCATGTAATTTTATTGGTTGGTCGATCTAACTCAATTGCCTTTAAAATTTCCCTCTAGTCATGGCTGGAGATTCTTCACTGCAGATGGACACAGGAAAGTCAATTGAATGCCAAGCAAAGGAAACAATATAATTGGAATAAAACATGAAAGTCTGCAGACACTGTGATTGAAATAAAAAGGACAAAACTGGAGAAACTCAGCGGGTCAAACAGTGTCCCGAGGGTAGCAAAGATAAAGATACAAAACCAATGTTTTGGGCTTGAGCCCTTTATCAAGGTATTAATCAAACTGTCCCGCATCGGACTTGTCAGCCACAAACGAGCCTGCAGCTGATGTGGACTTTTACCCCCTCCATAAATCTTCGTCCGCGAAGCCAAGCCAAAGAAAGAAGAATCAAACAATATCATAGCTTCATTCATAAATGTTCTGACCATCCATTGTCTCAATGTCTTTAACGTGCTTCCATGAATACATTTTGTTTTCAAACCACAACATTTAGCCTATCTTCTACATAAAGAACCCATGAACATAGTTTTTTTTATTCACTGGGCACTCATTATAGTATCATTGAAACCATCTCATTAAGTGTTGAAAGAAATTGTAATATTCAATCACGAAACTTATTTGAGCATGTCCAATAGAGAGTTTGGAGTACCATGCATCAAATTTGCACGTACATAGTCCCCTACCAGAGGTTATAGAAAATCAACTGATTGCAGCAAATCTTGTGGAAGAGTCCAATTGGACAGTGGCTCTTGAGAATCCTTCCCTGCCATACCTTCTGCCACCCATGTTCCCTCCCATGAGAGCCACGTAAAGACTCAGCACTTGTTCATTCTTCACACACCAAACAGATCAGGAGATATTACAGCTTGTTTATTCAAGTGGAAGTGAATTTTTAAATCGAGTGACAAGTCTTAAACACTGCAAAAAAAAAGCTTCCCGTCCTAAACACGTAGAAGCTTCATTTGTTTGGAACACTTAAAAACACTGAAATGAATAAATTAAAGTACTTCCTTATTTCAGTTAATCCCTTTTTTTGTTTGGAATTGTAACATGACTGATGGGAATTCTGATTGGTTGAAGAACACTGTTGTTTCTTAACTTGTTCGTACCACAGATTCTTTGTGGAGAGTGCAACTTCATGAATACGTAATAACCAAACAGCATCAATTGTTCATCAGAAGCCTGTGAAATGTTTGTGGACAGCTTACGGAGCAATGAAAACCGAGCAACACTAACAGCTGGGATATTTTCGATTAGTGCTCAGCCTAATGGAAAAACAGAGACAAAAGCTGAGAAAGGATTGAACCAGAAACAGAGGTTCATGGAATCAGTCTGTTAAAGGCCCCAAATTATCTGACTTAAACCATTGTTGGCACAAGTAAGGCTGTCAGCATTTGATCACCACATTTCGCAAACTGTACATCTAAAGGAGACAGTAGACAATCATCTTGCCTCAGAAAAGGTTAAAAATGGGCAACAGTGAGAATTATTTGGCACTGGAATCAAAATCCCTGGGAGACTTTTCAGAGAGAGCCCGATAGGTTTTTTCCACAAGGTCTACATTCCAATCAGGAGAAGTGCAGAAAAAAAACCACGTGCACACACAGGCAAACTCTCACAGTGAGATCAATAGACTTACGTATGAATTTACAGACAGACCAATTCACTCAAAGACAGGCAAACAATTCATCCCACTGAGACTAAATAATGGTTCAACAACATGGTGTTCCTTCCTAATCATGGTATCTGAATATTTTTCCTCTCAGGATACAAAAGGACACAACACCTTTTCACCCCCTTCCCTTCCCTCTCCATTCTGAGAGCTACCCCTCCTTTTAAGCTTTTTTTTTCTTCTGCCCTCCCACCCATGTCCACCTTTGACATGTTACCTGTTGGCCTATACTCATCTTCTTGCCCCTTCCTCCCTCCCCCACCTTTTCATTCAGCTGCCTGCTCTTTGCTCAGACCTTAACTAAGGACTCAGGCCAGAAATGTTGGTCACTTTTTACTTTCTATGGCTGCTGCATGGCCTGCTGAGTTCCTCCGGCTCCTTTGTGAATTGCACTACAATCCCAGCATCTGCCGACTTTCCTGTATAACAGGATACATTAACCATACTGTTCCGCCATTTCTTTATCTTTTAACTGTCTGAGGGGTCTGGCCAACAACACAGTACATCGTAATGAGGTGAGGGGCAGGGGCAAGTTTCACCAGCATGGAATAGAGTGCTGCAGGCTTGGAGATGCAAGTCTTGGCTTGGAGAGGCTGAACTACCATTGGCTCCCCTCCAGTAACAGATCCCATGACCATTGTTTTGAAGATCAGGGATCGATGCTCAGTTCCCTGGGAAGTACCTTCCCTCCAGCTGTATTACATGACACATTACCTGCTCTCTGTCACATTCCTTTTTTTTGGGAGGGGGAAATACAGCTTCATGCAAAATGGCTGTCATGTTTTGGACATTACAATGATAGCCACACTGGCAACTGAGGTCTGTTCCTTTAAGCCCAATTCTCTGTGTTCACGCTTCAGGGCTTTTACTCCAAAATTGCTTTCACCATGATTACACTCTGCCTGATTACATCCATGTAGCTCACATATTGCCATTGTTATCAATCTATACTCTAAAGAGATGGATGAGAAGGTTTTATTGCGGAGAATTTTCCAAGCCTCACTAAAGATGATGTGAAATAACTGTTCAAAATTGAAAAAGATGGCAATGTGTTGTTTAATCCTGAACCCTCTCAATGTTTTGTAATCCTTGGAGTGTGGGAGAGAGAGCAAAGAGCAGGGGAGGGCGAAAGAGTGAGGGAAACAGAGCAAAAGCACAAGAAGGGGGAAGAGCAGAATGAGTAAGACCAAAAAGAATGAGAATGCACATGAGAGAGGAAAAGTGAGCCAATGAGGGAGGAGGAATGGACAAGCAAAAGAGAAAATGAAAGCAAGATGGTCAGGAGAGAGAGAGAGAGAAGCACAGACAAAATAGAAGAGATGGCGTAAACTGGATAAAGAGCAGTTAAAAGAAAAATAGAGTGTGAGTGAATGAGGTAGAAAATTTAGGGAAGAGATAAGGAGGAACAGCTTTTCCCAAAGGGTGGTGAATCTGTGGAATTCGCTGTCCATTGAAACAATGGAGGCTACATCAGTAAATATATTTAAGACAAAGTTGGATCGATTTTCACATAGTAGGGGAAATTGAAGGATATGGAGAAAAGGTGGAGATGAACCTATCGCATCAACCATGATCTCACTGGACGGCAGAGCCAGCTCGATGGGCTGGATAGCCGACTCCTGCTCCTATATTTTATGTTCTTATTAGGGAATGAGAGAGAGTGAACAAGTGAGCAAAAAAGAGAGCAAGAGAGAAAGTGTGAGAGAGAGCAGATAAGAGGGAGGGAAAGGGAAAGTGAGAAGAAGGAAACAAGCAAAAGCAAGAGGAGGGGAGTGGATGGAGGAAGCCAGCAATTAAGATAACAGGGATGGGCAAACAGGAGGGAGGAGAGAAGTGAGCAAGAGGGAAGGAGCAGGTGAGCGAATAATGGGGCAGGTGAGAAGGAGCAAACAGGTGTACAAACTAAAGAGAGGGAGCAAGAGGCTGAAAGAGAGACTATCTCAGAGTCAGACAGAGGGAAAAAAAAGGAATAAAAAATATTTGCACTTCCTTATCTCTGGATGTCCCAAATAATTTACAATGAGGTTCTGTCACGAGTGTTGGAAATGCCACAATTCAATTTGTGGTCCATATTTCAGTCCATTTGATAAAGGACTATTATTGAGCTTTTTTATATATAAATGCAGTCTGTGAAGAGATAAACATTGCTCAGAACAGCAGAGCTTCATCATAGCTGCTCTGAGCTTTGTTGCATGTGACAGAGAGGGCAGATCGGTTCTCAGCATCACTTAAAATTAAATTAACAGTAACAGGCCATTTCGGCCCACGAGTCTGTGCTGCCCAATTTACACACAATTAACCTACCCCCCCCCCCCCAGTATGTTTCAAAAGGTGGGAGGAAATCAGAGCACCCAGGGAAAACGCACACAGACACAGGAAGAACATTCAAACTCCTTACAGATTGTGCGGGATTTAAACCCCGTTGCGATCATTGGAGCTGTAAGGGCATTGCGCTAATCATGCACAAGCAGAGACCTCAGCACAAAAAGGCCCAATCAGGAAACCATTGCATGACCTCAGCCCATTCCATTTAGCTCAGCAGATTACCACTGAGTCATGAGTAACACTTTCCTGTTAGCAAGTAGATTAAGTAGGTCACTTAAAGAGAAAAGCAGTATGATCGTGAGATAATGCTGGGACCACAGATGTCACTAAATGGTTCAATGCTGGTTCATTCCTACCCTTAGCTCAGTCATAGCTGTCTCATGGATTGGAAAGTTGCTGGCCCAGTTGCCACTCCAGGGATTTGATGGTTGGAAGATCTGAATTTTCTCCTGGTGTACTTTCCAATCCTCATTCTTCAAGAAGCAGATTGCCTGGTCATATGTCTCAATGCTGGTGAACACTAACCATCACATTCTTCACTGTGTCTCACTTCAGCAATAGTGCATCGGCAGTCAATAATTTGAAACGTGACTCTTCCTGGAACATCCCAAGCTTATAAAAATAATTCTTAGCTCATAACAAGCTTCCAATCATTGATCATTACAAGTTGATGGTCATTACAGGCGTAGGTTAGATTTAGATTTCAGATTTATTGTCAGAGTACATACTTGACATCCCATACAACCCTGAGATTCTTTTTTACTGTGAGAGATGCAGAATTACTACTTATTGATAATGCAAAAAAAATGTACACAGTGTATACATGTAAATGAATTATCTGTAATCAGATAACAAATGTAAACAAACTGACTGAGCAACACAGAGAGAATTTTTTTTAAAAATCAATAAAGTGCACGTGTCCTTAAATGAGATCCTGATTGAGTTTGTTGTTGAGGAGTCTGATGGTGGAGGGGCAGTAGCTGTTCCTGAACCTGGTAGTGAGAGTCCTAAACCGCTTTCCTCATGGCACCAGTGAGAACAAAGCATGCTGGGTGGTGTGGATCATTGTTACTGCTGCTGCTTTCTGATGGCAGCAATCCCTGTAGATGTTCTCGATTGTGGGGAGGGTTTTGCATGTGGTCCTGTGCTGTGATCTCTACCATTTGTAGGGCTTTATGCTCAGGGGTATTGGTGTCCCCATACCAGAACTTGATGCAGCCAATCAGCGCACTTTCCACCACACATCTGAAATTTGCCAGGGTTTTTGGTGTTATACCAAACCTAAGCAAACTCCTGAGGAAGTAGAAGCACTGACATGCTTTCTTCACAATGTCATTAGTGTGTTGAGTCCAGGAAAGATCCTCAGAGATAGCGACTCCCAAGAACTTAAATTTGTTCACCCTCTCCACCTCTGATTCCCCCCAATGATCACTGGATTGTATCACCTGGCTTCAAAAGGGTGCCCCACAATTCAACGTGATCATCTTCTGTAGCTTCAACTCATCTTCTGCACAATTACCCATTACCTTTTCTAACCTGATCTCTCAGGTAAAGAATTCCAGAGATTTGCCAAATTCAATGAGAAGGAATTTCTATGCAGTTCTGTTTTAAATGACCCACCCCTCATATCAGATCCTGCCACATGTGAAGACATCTCACATCTACTCTGTCAAGGTGTCTTATGATCTTGTATGTTTGAATAAGATTTCCCTTATTCTTCTGAACTCCAAAGAATACAGACTCAATCCTTTTAGTCTCCCTTGAAAGGACAATTCTCTCTCCCAGAAACCAACTTGGTGAATTTCTTTCAGACTGCATCCAATTTTATGAAAATCACATTATTTAGTGTGAGTGATTTATCATCAAAAGATGAGGCTATGCTCATTTGTGGATCCAGAATAAAAGTGTCTTTAGCTCAGGGATCTCCAAAATGGTCAATATCAACCCCTGGGGGGGTCAATGAGACTATCCAAGGGGTTGATAAATGCCTGGGAGTTGAAAGGGGGTGGATTGAACTTTTGGGGTTGAAAGCAGGGGCATAACTATGGAAAATCTTGTCTACGGTAGAGCTGGCCAACCTTTTGTGAGAGCTGGCATTAGTGGTCAACCTCTTGCAAGAGCGGGCCATGGTGGCTGCCATATTGTATTTGGCTTCAGCTGTCTAATAAGTTGGGAGCAAACAGGAGGGTGAGGAATGGTGGATGGCCAGTGCTGTCAACCCCAGACAGTGCTGCCACCCTACCCACCCCCTGGCTTACAAAGAACACTTTGATGCCTGGGGGTCGATGAGGGACCAAGTCTTCCATGAAGGGGTTGATGGTCTAAAAGGTTTGGGGGCCCCTGCTTTAGCTGAACTTCTCCACTTGGTAAAATACCCGATTACATTTACTATTCAGAAGGGTGACACAGTTAGTGTAGCGATAAGCATGACTCTATTACAGAGCCAGTGATCTGGGTTTGAATCCAACACTGTCTACTTGGGTTTGCTCCAGGTGCTCCAGTTTCCTCCCACATTCCAAGGATGCAAGGGGTTAGTAGGTTAATTGGTCACATGAATGAATTTGGATAGCGCAGGCTTCATGGGTAAGAAGGACCTGTAACCGTGCTGCATGTCTAAATTAAATTAAATTAAATTTAAACTAAACTCTCACAAATTAATGGCTATTAAAGGACAGTTAATTACCAAGGAACTATTTTCTCATGAGAGTCATTTTGGGCTGGATGTGAAACACCAGTCAATTCTACGAGGTTAAGCTTAATAAAAGCAAATTATTTGATTTCTTGTCTAAGGATTAATTATGGCTTGTGACTGGTGTGGAGCTGCTTTGGTAAAATCAAGGGGAAATCTTTAACAAAATGATCGAGGGAGGGAAAATCTTTAACAAAATTGCAAGATTGCAATCATCGATTTCAACAAGCCTCACAAACAGCGTTAATTAAAGAAAATAATCAGATGGAAGCAAAATCAATTCAATAAAATAAGGTCGTTGCTCTGTTCTTGTGAGGAGGTTGTCTGTTTATCAGAAGGTTATCAGCCAGGGATTTCAAGGGGAGAATAAAAGATAGGACAAATCCATAGATCACTTGAACTAATTTTAAATGCAAGCACTAATTCTCTAATAAGCATTCCATTCCTGCAGGAGGACTGGATCATCTGTCATTTCCTTGGCACATTTAGCCTGTAACTCAAGTTAACTCTGGCCCACCTTACTTCAAGAAACTACTGCATGCATTACAACAGTAACTAGACATTAAAAATATTTTAATCAGTAATAAAGGCCAGAGAATGTGAAAGCTATAGGAGAAACTTTTTAAAAAATTATTTCAATTATTCCCAGCTGCCATCCATTTAGTTGTATCTGCAGTTGAACTAATGGCTTAAAGGAGTTCATCTGCTACTTCCTTCTCTCTTGTAGTCTCACGGGAATTTGGTTCTCTGGTTATGCAACTAATTCACAACTGCAATTGTCAGAATGCCCTACTCAAGTTCAGGGTATTTGAAATAGGAGCTGAAGTTCACCTGGTCAATGATCACTCCCAGCCTGTTTAATAGACACGAGTCAGAAAGAATAGGCTTACAAATAACAACAAGAGTTACAATCAAGGGAAGTAAAAGTGGACTGCAGTGATTCATCAATGGTAATGTCGCATCATAATCTTCCACTCCATCATCTTTATATAATTAACAAGGGGCCATCAATCTTATAGATCAATTTCTTCAATGTAGAAAACTACAGGCATTTATTGAATTGAATATTGGAGAAATTTCCCATTAGAAGATGTGACAAGAAAGCCTAATTGTGGATCGTATTCGAAGAAGATGCTATTCTAGGCTCCAGTAACTTGCAGTTCTGCTCTGCTTCTGATGGGGTAAGGCAGGATGAGCAAAGCACCAGACAAAAACTGTCAGACCTGAAGAAAATGGCATTAAGGCAGGAGACTAAAAGCTTAATCAAAGGGCTCAAAAAAGCATGGAGGAGGATCAAAGGTAGCTGAGACTTCCTTGAGGGTAGGTACATGGAGCTGAGTCCACGGCCAGATCAGCCATGATCTTCTTAGATGGAAAAGTGGACTCAATGTTATGTTTGACAGAGACCAATGGGAGGATAAAAAGATGCAAACTGTTATCTTCAGAAATATAAGGAAACGTAGAGCAATTGGTGTCGTCCCTTTGATAAACTCAGAATCAGAATATATTGTCGTGAACATCTCATAAAATTCATTGTTTTGTGGCAGCATTACAATGCAAATTTTGCTATAACTTAGTCTGACAATAGCAAAGGTGTCCCTTCAGAAGAGTTGGGTGTCACTGCAACATCATAATATCTCTAATACTAAAAATAGATGGCCATCACCCCAAGTATCTCTGGTCAAATTCTTCAACCTACTTGAAAATCTAGAAGTATACATGTTGGAATCATGAAAATAAACCAAAAATGTAGGGGATATTCAGCATCTGAAGAGAGAGAAGCAATCAAGGACTCGACATCAGAAGACAGACAATGAAGGACCAACCATAGAACTAGGGGAACACAACAACACAGAAATGGGTCCATGCTAAACTATTATTCGCCTAGTCCCATTGATCTGCACCCTAACCATAGTCCCCATCCATGTACCTATCCAAATTTTCCTTCTATGTCAAAATGGAGCCCATATTCACTACTTCAGTGAGCAGCTCGTTCCACTCACACCACTCTTTTGTTGATGCTCCCCTTAAACCTGTCACCCTTAACCTATGCCCTCTATTCTTCTCAGATAACCTCCATGGAAAAGGCCTGCTTACATTTACTCTATCTATACCCTCAAAATTTTACATTCCTGTGACAAATCTCCCCTCATTCTTCTATGCCGAGGAATAACGTTAACTCTGCTTCTCTTTGCGCTGTTACTGAATGTTTCCATCACTTTGCTCATCAGTTCACCAGATAGTTTTGTTCTTCTGACTAGCATCAACTCCCATCAGAGTAAAATAAAAACCATTTGGCCATTTCAGGAGTGCCTCGTGTCTGATCTTAGAGGCAACACACACCCTGCCCAAATCTCGACATTCAAGCAGACTGATTTCATGTATTTTTCTTTTGCATGATTACTGTGGGATCATGGTCTGGGAAATGCTTCTCAGCACCTTCAGCCAATTGGTAACTAATTGAGGACCTTCATGAGATTTTAGGCTTTAAAAATTACACCCAGTAGTGGTATAATGCATGTTCTTGCAGCCTGCAGAGGCAAAGAGGGAATGGAATATCTCAAACCCCTGACTCTATCCATCAAATTGCTTTTTTTTTTGCACTTTACAGGGGAAAGAGTTCATGTGCTTTTCATTCCCTTGTCTTCAAAATTCTTGAAGAAACTTTAGGGAATGAAAGGCCGAGCTAAACATAACTAATCAATTATTCATCTTCTCAACGATGTAATCTTTCTGAATAGTAATTCAATGAAATGAATCACAGGGTCATAATATTATTTTTCTTCTCACACATATTCCTTTTTATAAGGAATATTGGTTAAACTGACAAACAAGCTATCTCTTCTATCTGCCTCGATAATAAAAGGTTTCATTCTTCTCAGAAATGGCACTCTCCCCAACAAGAATGGGTTTCTTCTGAAGGGCTTGACCCTTAATAGATGCAAGGGAACCACAAATCTCTGAGATACTGTTACCACGCTGAAAAATTAGTTTTGGATTTTCCTCTCTGCACTCGCTGCCTGACCGTTTAAATCATTCCAATATTTTCAGCAGTTTCCAGCTACTGTCTTATTTTGTTGAGGAAGCAACCTATTGACTGAATTCCATTAGTGTCCGACTGGTCCCTGCTGTGCAAATAACAATTTGATTTTTATTATACAAATCATTGAGTTGGTGTTGATACACATTGATCAGTCATCACCGACTCAATGATTTGTGCCATAAGTAGAAAGGTTGTGTCTTTGAGTCTGGCTCCAAACATGCAAGCACAGCTTTGAGATTGCACTGGGCATAAGTCCTATCTTTCACCTGAGGACGTTCCTCTCATAAAGTCTCCAGTGGGTGAAAGATCCTGTGGCAACATGTCAAAGCATCAAGTGATCCCTGATACTCCAGACAATATTTATTCCCAAAACTGATGAACTGGTCAATGAACTCATTGCTGTTTGAGAGGTAGGACTGTATGCAAATTGTCTGCTGTTATTCCTGCATTAATTTAGCCTTGTGGAATGAATAGCTTTTACCCAATAGCCATAGTGAAAGATAAACTGCTCTCTCTCTCAGCACTGATACATGCGCAGCAATTTCTGAGCAATCTGATGGCTTCAGTGTTGCTGCTGAGGCTGTTAATAAATGCACTATTCATTCATTTGTCAACAACAAGGAACACCTCACTCCATAATATATTGATTCCAGCCACCATTTTATGGAGCCCTAGTCATAAAACACTAACACGACAGCACAGAAACAGGCTTTTCAGCCCATCTTTTCTTTCTTTGGCTTGGCTTCGCGGATGAAGATTAATGGAGGGGTAATGTCCACGTCAGCTGCAGGCTCGTTTGTGGCTGACAAGTCCGATGCGGGACAAGCAGACACGGTTGCAGCGGTTGCAGGGGAAAATTGGTGGGTTGGGGTTGGGTGTTGGGTTTTTCCTCCTTTGTCTTTTGTCAGTGAGGTGGGCTCTGCGGTCTTCTTCAAAGGAGGTTGCTGCCCGCCGAACTGTGAGGCGCCAAGATGCACGGTTTGAGGCGAGATCAGCCCACTGGCGGTGGTCAATGTGACAGGCACCAAGAGATTTCTTTAGGCAGTCCTGTACCTTTTCTTTGCTGCACCTCTGTCTCGGTGGCCAGTGGAGAGCTCGCCATATAACACGATCTTGGGAAGGCGATGGTCCTCCATTCTGGAGACGTCACCTACCCAGCGCAGTTGGATCTTCAGCAGCGTGGATCCAATGCTGTCGGCCTCTGCCATCTCGAGTACTTCGATGTTGGTGATGAAGTCGCTCCAATGAATGTTGAGGATGGAGCAGAGACAACGCTGGTGGAAGCGTTCTAGGAGCCGTAGGTGATGCCGGTAGAGGACCCATGATTCGGAGCCGAACAGGAGTGTATGTATGACAACGGCTCTGTATACGCTAATCTTTGTGAGGTTTTTCAGTTGGTTGTTTTTCCAGACTCTTGTGTAGTCTTCCAAAGGCACTATTTGCCTTGGCGAGTCTGTTGTCTATCTCGTTGTTGATCCTTGCATCCAATGAAATGGTGCAGCCGAGATAGGTAAACTGGTTGACCATTTTGAGTTCTGTGTGCCCGATGGAGATGTGGGGGGGATGGTAGTCATGGTGGGGAGCTGGCTGATGGAGGACCTCAGTTTTCTTCAGGCTGACTTCCAGGCCAAACATTTTGGCAGTTTCCGCAAAACAGGACGTCAAGCACTGAAGAGCTGGCTCTGAATGGGCAACTAAAGCGGCATCGTCTGCAAAGAGTAGTTCACGGACAAATTGCTCTTGTGTCTTGGTGTGAGCTTGCAGGCGCTTCAGATTGAAGAGACTGCCATCCGTGCGGTACTGGATGTAAACAGCGTCTTCATTGTTGTGGTCTTTCATGGCTTGTTTCAGTATCATGCTGAAGAAGATTGAAAAGAGGGTTGGTGCGAGAACGCAGCCTTGCTTCACGCCATTGTTAATGGAGAAGCGTTCAGAGAGCTCATTGCTGTATCTGACCTGAACTTGTTGGTTTTCGTGCAGTTGGATAACCATGCTGAGGAACTTGGGGGGGCATTCGAGGCGCTCTAGTATTCAGCCCATCTAGGCTGTGCTTAACTACAATTCTACTAAGTCCCATTCACCGGTACTTGGATCATAGCCCTCCATACCCTTCCCATCCACTTACCTTTCCAAATTTCTTAAATGTCAAAATTGAGCCTGTATTTACTTCAACTGGAAGCTCATTCCATACTCCACTTTCTGTGTGAAGTCCCCCCCAAATGTTTCCTTTAAACATCTCACTTAACCCATGTCCTCATTTCTTGTATCACATAACCTCAGTGGAAAAAGCCTGCTTGCATTTATCTATACCCCTCATAATTGTGTATACCTCCATCAAATCTCCCCTTTTTCTCCAATGCTCCAGGGAATAAACTCCTCACCTGTTTAGCCTTTCCCTTTAACATCCTTGTAAATGTTCTCTCCACTCCTTCAATCTTATTGATATCTTTTCTGTAGTTAGATAACTAAAACTCTACACAAAGCTCAAAATTTGGCCTCATCAATGTCTCATACAACTTTACTATAACATTCCAACTTAATATTTTGATTTATGAAGGCCAATGTGCCAAAAACTATCTTAACAACCTTATTTTCCTGTGGCGCCACTATCAGAGAATAATGTATCTGCATTCCCAGGTCACTCTCTTCTACTGCTCTCCTCAGTGCCCTACCATTTACCATGCCTTTCATATCTCAATTAGTCCTCCCAAAATGCAAAACCTCATTGATCCAATAGGTTACCAACTCCCTTTTCAGCACATTTAGGGCTAGAATTCCAGAAGAAGGGGCTTCATATTCCCACCATGTCTTTCAACAGAAGGTTCACCTCATTATTCTGACCCCCGTGGCAGCTACCACCATTACAAATCCCAAAACAAGAACAGAATTCCCTCAGTGATGAGACCTGAGAAAACAATGCAAGAAACCCAAAACAACAAGGAAATTGGATCATACAAGTAGAATATTGGGATCAGCCATGGCTGGATATATTCAATTGGGTATTTTTGAAGTGGCATTTTAATTGGGTTGTTTATTTACAGGCCATCACACATAACCTTAACATGCCTGAATGTTTTCGGGTGGAACTAGAGGAAGGGAAGAAGGAGCCAGCAGATGGACAGCCAATCATTACAGGAAGCAGAAAAAAGAAACACCGAGGAAGCATTCACCGATCCCAAGACACGCATGAAAATAAAGACACTGCCAAGTAAAGGGCACCCGAGAAAGGTGGATACGAGCACAGCTTTGAAATGTGCTGATCCTGGACGTGAGCGGAGTCTCAGTTTGAGGTACACCCATTTCTGGACCTGAGAATTGTGGGTCAAAGCCTCTTGAGAGAGATGAGCAGGATGATTGATGCAGAAGAGTACTAAATCCTTTCCTTTCATCGGAGCAACTTTATAGAACCTGAAGATGACAGAGCTGGTTATTCTATTGGTTGTTCCTAGGGGCCATGCAAAATAAGTTTGATTAAAATATTCCATTGGGAAGTTGAACAGGGAAGTTCCCTACATCTTCACCATAATTAATCCCTCAACTAATGCCTATATAATGGATTATTTGGTGACTTGCACTCTGCTAAGTATATATGCCACCCAGGCAAATGCTGTTTTTGCCACACATGCAAAACTTTATATGCTATAGTCAAAACACAAAATGGCTGGAGGAACTCAGCATGTCACACAGCATTCATCAGAGATAAAGATATATAACCAACTTTCAGGCCTGGGTCCTTCGTCAAGCAAAAAGCAGGCAGGTGCCCGAAATTAAAATAAAGGCAGGGGGAGGAGCGCCAGTCAACAGGTAAAAGGACATAATTGGTCATGGATAGGAGGACACAAGAGGAAAGGTGAGACATAATCAGGGGAGGTGGGGTGGTGTGAGGGGTTGGCTCTGTGAGTGCAGATCTGAAAAGGAGAGAGAAGGCAAGGGAAAGAGAGAGTGAGACAGAGTGAGAGAAATGAGATAGAAGGATAGGGAAAGGGTGAGATAGCAGTTGGGGCTAAGGGAAACCGGAGAATTCCATGTTAATACCATCTGGATGGATGGGGTCCGGATGGAATAAGAGGGGCTCAGGCCCAAACAGTTGCATCTTTATCGCCTATGGATCCTGTATGGCCCGCTGCGATCCTCCAGCATTTTTGTGTCTTTACAACAATCACAGCATCTGCCGATGTTCATGTTTCACTAAAACATTTGGGAGCCAAAGTTTCCCACATTTGACTTCATTAAGTACATCATTGATTGTAAGACATTTTGCAATGCTTTAAGATGTACAAGGTGAGTCATTCTTTCCATAGAGCAAAAGAAAAGATTGGAAAGGAGTAAAGTAATTTACAATATACAGTAAAACCTCTGGTATCCAACGCCTCCGGGATTAGTAGATGCTGGATAAGTGAATTTTCTGATAGCTTGAGACTGCATTTTGCACGAATGGTGAACAAACAGCAAGGCACACCAATTTTAAACTTCCGTATTTTTAACCTATTTATTTTCTGCCATGTTTTTGCCGATTGCTTGAATTCCGGATAGCAGGGGTTTTACTGCAACACCTTTAAATGTAGAATAAAAAGGGGAAATGCACATTTAATAGCCTTCAGCAAGTAATTATTCTTCAAAGTAAATACAGCAAATGAATAGATTTTAGTGGGTCAGTGCTTTGTCAGTGATTGCCATGTTCATCAGTGACTCAAAATAACAAACAATCACAGTAAAAGAGACCAGAGAAAGCTATTGATATTAATCACACTTCCCGACATTTAAGACTTAGCCTTGCCGATTACAGCTGATTTAGCGTTCAACTGTTTTTTTTTTTTGAAAAGTGCAAGGACGGCATCAAGTTCCAGACATACACACTATGGGTCACCCAACAGAAAAGAGGTGGAAATCTCGTGAAATGGTGCGAGAGTACCCCGAGTTTCAACATGGTCAATACGAAGGAGATAATCATGAACTTCAGGAGGACCAGGAATGACCATTCTCCACTGCACATCAACAACTTTGTAGTAAAGAGTGTGGAGAGCACTAAGCTACTTGGAGTTCACTTAAATAGTGACCAATCATGGACACTCAACAACTCACTTGTCAGGAAGGCACAACAGTGACTGTACTTCCTGAGAAGACTGAAGAGGCAAGGCAACCGGACACCATTATGTCAGCTTATTGTAGGAGATCTATTGAGTGTGTCCTGGCCAGCTGCATCCCAGTGTGGTACATTTGCTGCAGAAAAATGGATTGAAGATCAATCCACAGGACCTTAAGAGTGGCAGGGAGGATCACTTGAGGCTAGTGGGCCAAAAGGGTCTGTTACCATGCTGTACACCTAAATTTAAAGTTTAAAAAACATTCCTGGACACACAGGGACAGCACTGGGGTCATTGGCTTTCTGATCAACATGCTGTCAGCTCTCTTAGCCACTCAAAAGTCTTCCTGACATTATGGAAGTAACAGGGCCCATGAAAAAGTGAAAGAAATCTTGCTGGTGTTTGGGTGAATGTGGGTTCCTTCAACAGTATACAAAAATGTGATGGCCATAGTATTGTCATGAGATTAATCAAGAGATTAAAATAAGGATAGATAATATTTTAATGTTGCTTTCATTTAAGTCTAACAAATAATTACAAAAAGTAAAATATTTTCCCACAAGATCAACGAACTCTTTTTTTTAAAAATGGGACTACCATTTATGTGACAATTATCCTTGGCTCAAAGCCTAAAATTAGAAGCTCAGCCACTGGACTTGATGGTGAGACCAGAAGAAGATCAGAGAGTCAGCTGTGTTGTCTAATGGGGACCTGGACTTCTGCACATGGCCCTAATCACATGTAAGAAGGAAGTTTCCTGAGGTGCAGTTCACTGACAACCTAGCAGATCTATACCACCAGCATGGGAAGCATTTCTCTGTTGAAACAAAGAGTCCATCTCACTTTTCTTCCATCCAGTATCTGTCCCATTTTCTTCCATCATAGTTGCTTTGCCTGCTCCTTCCTTGCTGAACCCCTGTGGGTTTAAACGAGCTTCCTTCAGCCAGATCACGTTAACTCCCTAAACCATCCATGTATTGCACAGTTTGTTTACAGTTCTTTATTTGTTTAAATGTGTAGGTTGAGTATAGTTCATTGAGTACAGTTTTTTTTTCATTACCAAGAAGTGGTCATTCTGCCTCACCCACAGGAAAAAAGAATCTCAGAGTTGTATGTGATGTCACGTATGTACTCTGACGATAAATTTGAAATGTCCATCCTTGGCCTCCACCATTGTCAGGAAAAAGCACAGCATAAACCTGAGGAACAACACACCATACACCTCCGAAACAATCTTAAACCTAACAGCATGAACATTGACCTCTAATTTTCAGTAACCCATAACTTTGTCTGATTCCACTGCTTCCATCTTTACATATTCCTGTGCTTTTACTTGCTCTGATTTTTCTTTCTTCACCTCTCCCTTCTTAACGGTTTCTCCCTCTACCCTTCTCTTCACCTCTTGTACTTTCTGTCCTATACTTTGTGTCTCTCACCCAGCTTCATTTCCCCTTTATACAGGTATATGTAATTTCATGTTTTATATAGTGCCCTTGTGATCCACAGTTTTCAATTTATAATCAAAAAATACACATGTAATTAAAGCTCGCGTTCCAGATTTTATACAATGTATTCATTTACCTTTTGGTTTGACCATGGAGAAATTAGAGCACTTTTTATACATCGTCCTCTCATTTTAGGGCACCATAATGTTTGGGACATTTGGCTTCACAGGTGTTTGTGAGTACTCAGATATAAGAGAGCAAAGCTTGTTTCTAAGCTTTTGATCTCCCTTGGAGTCTGCAGTTGCCATTTTTCAACATGAGGACCAGAGTTGTACCAATGAAGGTCAAAGAAGCCATTATGAGGCTGCTAAACAAGAATAAAAAGTCAGAGACATTGTCCAAACCTTAGGATTACCAAAATCAACAGTTTGGAACATCCTTAAGAAGAAAGAGCAGACTGGTGAGTTCAGTAACCACAAAGGGACTGATATTCTAGGGAAGACCCCCACTAATGATGACAGAAGAATTCTCACCATAATGAAGAAAAATCCCCCACATGTCCAACGGATCAGAAACACTTTTCAGGAGGTAGGTGTGGATATGTCAGACTACTCTCCACAGAATAATTACTGAACAGAAATACAGAGGATACACTGCAAGATGCAAACTAAGGCAAAGGTGGTATGCTTTGGATCTTAGGCAGTTCTTTTAGGCCTCCATACTTTGATCTTGCCATCTCTCTGATACAGATTAATCTTGGTCTCATCAGTCCACAAGACCTTTTTCCAAAATTATGCTGGTTCTTTTAAGTACTTCTTGGCAAATTGTAATCTGGCCATCCTATTTCTGTGGTTAACTAGTGGATTCATCTTGTAGAGTAGCCTCTGTATTTCTGTTCATAAGGTCTTCTGCAGACAGTATTCATTGACATGTCCACACCTGCATTTCTGAAAAATTGGATTTTTTTTTTTCTTCATGTCTCTGTCATCAACTGTGGAAGTCTTCCTTGACCTACCAGTCCTTTTGTGATTACTGAGCTTACCAGTACATTCTTTCTTCTCATTGATGTGCCAAACTGTTGATTTTGGTCATCCTAAGGTTTGGGCAATGTCTCTTTTTTTTAAGCCTCATAATGGTTTGACTTTCATTGGCACAAGTCTGATCCTCATGTTAAAAATGGCAACTACAGACTCCAAAAGTGGTCAAAAGCAAGCCTCGCTCCCTTACACTTCCACCAATGAAGCAATTAAACATCCTGAGTACTCACAAGTACCCATGAAGACAAATGTCCCAAAACATTATGAGAGGACGATGTATAAAAAGTGCTCTAATTTCTACATGGTCATACCAAAATGTAAATGAATAACCTTGAATTAAATCTGGAATGTGTTCTTTAATTACGTGTGCATTGTTTGATTACAAATTGAAAACTGTGGATCACAGGGGTAAATAAAGGATAAAAGTGTCTTGGCCTCAAACATTATGGAGGGCACTGTATTGTTCAAGTGTTCAGGCCCGAAATGTTGACTGACCATTTCTACTCATGGATGCTGTCATGGACCTGCTGAGATTATTCAGCAATACTTTAAAATGCTCAGTTCATTGCCCATGTCTTGTTTGATCTGACTGGTCTTCTGGACCACAGTTATGCCTCACCTCTTCCGCTGAACCTCAACATGTTCTTTTCCTGTCCCGTCTCCTCACCCAAGCCAGATTCCATAAGGGCACGTCCACTGAGCAAGATAGGAAAGTGCCTCAGCACATTTTAAATCCTGGGATGCCGAACAGCATTGCGGCAAAGATGTTTATCTGTGTTTAATGGACAGAAAGGGAAATTGGTTTTAGCTGATTAAGCATTTTGCACTGTGGGATGGGAAGGACAAGATGGGGTTGCTAAATGGAAGCATTCTTCTGCTGTGCTGTCTAGTAAATCAGAAGTTGAATTCTCTTCCCTGCCTCATTAATATACAAGATCCTGTCTATGAGGTTTCTCCATGAACAGACAGGTCCCCCAGGTCTTGGCAGCAGTGAGCTAGTAGCATTATAAATGCAGGGGCTAATGGCAGCAAGCCAAGAAAGGGCCAAGTTCACATCTACACAGTTCAAAAATAAATTCCCTCTCAACAGTCAGAATCTCCAACTTTTCATCTCAGCTTTTCAAGCATGCCTGGTGATACTGCTCAAATGGGCCAGCTTCTAATGTGCCTAGTAACCAGAATCAAAATTCACAGCTACAAGTTGTTCCCCCCCCCCACCATCCTCCTCCCCCACCCCCCCTCCATTGGCTGTTGAAGTTGCCAGGGGAAAGATGGGAGTATGGCTGGGGTTAGGTACATTGCATTGGGTGCAAGTTCACTGACTCATTCATCAAGTAACTCCCTTAACTCTGGGTCAATAGATCTGTGGGGTCAAGCAATTATTGCATGATAGCAGGCAAAGAGGCTCTTTGGTCCTTGCATCTATACTGGCCTTTCGAATGAGCTTTTCTAATGGACCCTATGGAAATTCAGTCACTAAGAATATATTCAAAACAGATGGATAAATTGAAACAAAAGTCTGCAGACACTGTGACTGTAGTTAAAACACAGAGATGCTGGAGGAACTCAGCCAGTCTCGCTGCATCCATAGGAGTTAAAGATCTGTTACCTATGTTTCAGGGCTGAGCCCTTTCCCAAGGTATGGAGGAGTTTGTACATTTCCCCATGTCTGCATGGGTTTCCTCCCACACTTAAAAATGAACTGGGGTTATAGGTCAGTTGGGTATAATTGGGCCTGTGGGCTGGTGTGCAGTAAATTCGCCAACAAAAAATTCACCAACTAAAAAAAAAATCACTGACCATCTAATTCATCGACTATAACTTGACCACCAGAAAAGAAAAACACTGACCAACTAATTCACTGAATTAATTTTGGTGAATTTACCATACATCCGGAGTGTGGTCAGGATTCATCACCCTCATCAGCCACATTTCACCTGTTGGTGGTAGGAGGGAGGCGAGGTGCGGTAAACATCCTTTCCTCAGCACAAACCACCGCCAACAATCCGCATCTGGCCCACTCACTCTGGAATTGAGAGATCCGTGCACATTCCCAACATGATTTAGGGTGGAAGGAGTAGGGAGCAGATATTCATAGTTCAAACAACACCAGCCAGAGCAGGAGAGCGGAGTGCCTGCAGTCCCTGGGGATGCATGCCAGCTCTGCTCTGTGTCCACTGCACTCTCTCAACACCACCTCTCCAGTGGGTGAAGCTGCCAGGATGCTTCCCTACCCCTGGACTGAACACAGGATAGGGGAACAAAGGAAGCTCCCTGGAATGGGGCAGTTGTCCAACATCTGGATTCTGGTCTTCAAAGACATCTTCACACCATTAAAACTGGGATTGTTAGAGACCAGGACTGCAGCCAAAATCAATCCATTTTGGCATCTAGCCGTGCATCCCCACAAGGAGGGGAGTGGGAGAGATGAATTCTCCTGTGCACATGGGGGGGGGGGGGGGGGGGGCGAAGAAGAGCTAGTATAAGGTCGTTGCAGGAGCAAAGACCTAAGGGGAAGACTCGTTAGATAAATGTCTGCAGGAATAATCAATTAACACCAAACTAAAAGCTTTATTAAAGGACACTTCAAAATTAATTTAAAAATTAAAATGATATACATGTATTAAGAGCTACACCCCTTAAAAATTTAATTTATTCAATTGTCAGTGAATTTTCTTGGGGGTGAATTTTATGGGTCATTTTTCCATCGGTGAATTTGATAGTTGGTCAATTTTCCGGCGGTGAATTGATTTCAGTGAATTTACCTGTAACCCTGTGGACCATAAGAGCCAATTACCATGTTGTATATTTAAATGGTGCCATTGTAGCTGAACTTTGTTACAATAGACTTAACAATAAAGTTCACTCACAATGTGCTCAGCATATGGACCCCTCCTGCCAACTAGCTTCTTCGTGTTTGTTCATTAGGTGCTCAATAACCTACTGAGTTTCACCAGCACTTTTATGCATTACATATTTAACTTCAATGTGACTAATTGTAAGGGACACCATTCCATACTGAACCATGGTGAATCTTCATGGCTTCCCATGGCGGTAGGCAAGTGAGAAAATGCAACAATTCTGCTCCTGTTGATACCTCGTGGCTCTTTTCTGGGCCAATTGATCAGTCCTACTCATCACAATAGTGAACAGACAATGGCCTTAATAACAGTGAGAAGTAACCACCATTCCTTCCTAAGCAGGTCACTTCACGATGGTTCTCTCATCGTCAAGACGAGGTCAGGTAACTGTAACATTGGCTTTCCAGGATTAAACAGTTGTTTAATGGAGTTCCATTCCTTGTTACATAACTGTCACTCTCAATGATTAAGACACCACTCTTTGATAGGTTGTGGATCCTTGCTGATTGCAGTTTCCTGTAGATGGTGGTGAATGTGGGATCGAACTCCTTCATCAGCAACTGTGTGATAAGCCACTTGAGAGGACGTTCATCTCCAATCAAAATATTGGACTAGAAGTAAATGCTGTCAGATATTTTGGATTTCAGGTTCCTTCCTGGTGTTGTGAGGGGTGGAGAGAGAGAGAGAGAAGGGGGAAGAGAGAGAGAGAGAGAGAGAGAGAGAGAGAGAGAGAGAAGGGGGGAGAAAGAGAGAAGGGGAAGAGAGAGAAAAGGAGGAAGAGAGAGAGAGAAGGGGAAGAGAGAGAGAGAAGGGGAAGAGAGAGAAGGGGAAGAGAGAGAGAGAAGGGGAAGGGGAAGAGAGAGAGTGAAGGGGAAGAGAGAGAAAGAAGAGGGAAGAGAGAGAAGGGGAAGAGAGGTGGGAAGAGAGAGAGAAGGGTAAGCGAGAGAAAAAGAGAGAAGGGGGAAGCGAGAGAGAGAGAGAGAGAGAAGGGGGAAGCGAGAGAGAGAAGGGGAAGTGAGAGAGAGAAGGGGAAGCGAGAGAGAAAAGGGGGAAGCGAGAGAGAAAAGGGGGAAGCGAGAGAGAAAAGGGGGAAGCGAGAGAGAGAGAGAGAGAGAGAGAGAGAGAGAGAGAGAGAGAGAGAGAGAGAGAGAGAGGATCCGGATACATAGTCGGATTGGGGAGATGAACAATGTGAAAAGAGAAACAGGTGAATGGACTGAGGACATGATTATTTGATGGTGCTGCTCTAAAGATGGCCAAATTTATTCAACACTGTTTCACACCATTCACAACCTCCTGAGAGGAGTCATGCATCAGACGAGTATTTCCATAGTCTGCAGATGAGAAAGAGAAAAACATCTGTATTCGTTACCAGTGATCTTCCACATAGTGGTACTCGTGCCAGGGTTCATAGTTCAATCCCCCCCACTACTCTCCATCTTTCTCTCTCGCTTCCCCTTCTCTCCATATTAACAATAGATCCGAGCAGTCAAAACACGACCCCATCCTTAAATAAGGGAGGGGAAGAGTCAGATGTGGAGCATGAACAGCAGCTGGGGTTAAATGGGCCAAATAGCCTACTCCCTTAGTACATATTGCATATTCTCCAGTTAAACTACAGGCCCCCAATAGGCAATGAAACGATGGGCCATAAAGAGGAGCAGCTGGGTTATATTTTAAACTCAGTCTCAGGTATATATCTGTCTGAATCATAATGGACAAATTAAAAAAAGCAATATATTTTTTGTATAGAGTAAAAATGGGAGTGAATACATCAGACCCACCAATTTGTGGTTACAGAAGGTTAAATTTATCACTGAAGATGGCACCACTCTAACCATATTGTTTAATACTTGCCGACTGCAACAATAAATGGTGACAATACAAAACTGCCTAAAGATTTAGTGTCAGCCAGTTATCAATTGTAATTTTAACAATACCCTAGCCAAGTGCTACGATGAATGCAGTTCTGTGTGTTGTGTTCACACAATGATTTTACAAAGCAAGCTCAATGCTGAGACATAACATCAATCACCCAGGTAACTCTCAGCCATGGGCACCGTTTAACCACAACTCCCTTCTGAAGAGACAGGATCTCCTTGGAAGGGTGGGTAACAAAGGCTAGACAACAGTGACAGCTGGAATATTGGGACTCTGTTCAGTCACAGCATTCACCAGGCAGGGTCTGACTGCCAGCGTGCATCTTCCCCTGATGCCACCTGCCACAAGGCCCAAGATCTCCCAGTGGCTGGCTGGCACTCTAGAATGCAGTGAACTGAAGTCGGATACAGGTATACCCTATTTTATGAATAGTTGCTTTATTAAAATTCACTTTTATGAAGAAACCTGTGTTTGCTTTTAAAAAAGGATTTAAATGGGTTTTCACTTTTATGGAACTGCCTTCAATAATAGTTAATGGGTCTTTGCTTTATGCCATTTCGGCTTATGAAAGGTTTCAACAAAATGCTTCAGTTTCGTAAAGCAGGGTGTACCTGTATAGGCATTAAGGCTCATAATAAACCCAGAAAAGGAGACCGATGCCTGTCTTTGACAAATCCTAAATCACTTTCATCTACTCACACTTACTTTTGAAAAGTGCCAATTTGGGTGAAAATGTCATGGTGCTTCCTTTGAGCTTTGAATTGCTTTCTCTGGGGATTGCACCATTAAGTGCATCAGCTGTCCATGCACCCCTCATACTGTAGTTTCATGCACTGCTCCAAATTGGCAATGAACTTCCAATGATGCCAAACATCAGCCTCACACACCTTGGCAAGAGAGTGGGCTCCTCACTCACAGGCAGCAGTGGTAGACAGGCTCAGTGGAACATTAACAGAAGCAGGATTCGACAGAAGGGCAGAATTATGTGGAGCAGAAGGCATGCAAAATGGTTCAGCAACCTCAGCCAGGCCTCAGCTCAATGCAAGGGCCTCAAGTTGTGCACTCCGAGTTCAATGGCCACTGGGAAATTGGTGCGTAAAATGTAAAAAGGCCACAGAGGGAGGTGTCAGGTGTACAAGCGCACTGTACATCTGGCCTCCGACAGGTAACTAATCTTGAGCAGGTATCACCCGAGGCTGCTTGCCAACTGAGGACGATGATCTTGTACTGTGTGCAGCATCTAATCTGGATCAAGAACTCGCCCGCAGTCTGGGAACACCAAAGGCAAAATAATCTGGATACCAGATCTTTCTCTTACAGTGACAATATTTTTTCATCATTGTTCATGTAGTAAATTTGCAGACACTTTGTTGAAGATTTTACAGAAACAGCAGGTCAATGAACAGATTTTATTTTGCAGGAAAGAATACAGATAAGAAAAGCAGTACCCACTGGGAAAAAAAAACAAAGGGAAGACCAGTCATTGGGCTCAAACACAACAAAATAATGGAGGTAGTTGAGAGAAGATCACCATGTCCTGTTCTCACTGAAACAATGGTCCACCTGTAGTCAGAGTTGGGGCAGTGACAGGTGCATCCTCTATGCAGTGAGGCAACTTCTCACAATAACCCCTTGGTATAAAAACAGTTCGAGCCCCACCATATTGTCTGTGCCCATTACAATGCTTGCACAGAAAGAACCCCAATGTTTGGAGGGTGAAAGGAAGGAATGGAGGGAAGATACATTAAAAAAAAGGAGAGAGAAAGAAAACATATCTGGCAAAGGAAGGAAGGGCGAGTCACAATTACTGCTATATATGTGCCTGCAATCAAAGAGCAAGAATCTGCTGTAAATCTAGACCTGGATCAAAGTTGTTAGAAATAATCGACAACTTGCGTAGTATCTGTGGGGAGAGAAACAGTTAATGTTTCAGGTTGATGACCTTTGATCAGAACATCTAACTCAGCCATTCTTAACCTTTTATTGGCCATGGCCCCTTTAGGCTCATGCTCAAAGTTTATGGTCCCCCTTCTCTCTGAAACAGTCAGGTTTAGTTAGTTTCTTCTGAACGTCTTTCCTACTGACTACATAAAAAAGTGGCCCACATTGAGAATGGCAGATCTAACCCGATGAGAAGTCATCAACCAGTAAAGTTGACTGTTTCTTTCCAACAGGTGCCATCCAACTGGTCAAATTTCTATAACTCATTCTGCTTTCACTTTTGTCTAATTCAATTTGTGTATTTACATGAGTTGAATCTGGAACTATCCAAATGATGCATCTACAATATTTCTAGTCAGTGTCTATGCACCTCATTACAGCTTTCGTCTGTGTGGCACATGACCCGTACATTTATCCCACAAATACCTCCCTCTCACAGATCAGAGAGCTACATTTTAAAACAAATAATTGCCTCATAGGGAGGCAGTAGGTTGTGGGGAATGTTTGTTGAACTTCCTTTCCAAGCTCTATTTGTTGGGAGTGTTTTCCCTTTATGTAGAAGCACCTTAAAAGAGATCAAAGATTATGTCAAATGTCAAGGGATTTGTTCATTCTCGTCAGCATCCTGACACAGCTTTGCCCTCGAGTTTACAGGTTAATCTGCTAGCTATTTCCTCAAGGCAAGTCCCAAGCATTAGGGAGGCAGCAACTGAAGAGAAGGAGAACTGGGATTAAGTGCTCTTCATGAAGCAGGGAAATCACATTCTTTTCAAAACAGATTGCTCAGGGATTATTTCTAAGATTTGTCATCTGATCCTTCATGCAAGTCATGAATGTGGGTTATAAATTCCACACCCCATTCCCATATTGACATGTCTATACACAGCCTCATGCACTGCCAAGCCGAGGCCATGGATAGAATTGAATAAATAACTCTTAATATTCCACTTGGACTCTCTCCAACCCGATGACAATAACATCAATTTCTCCACTTTCTGCCCCTGACTCTCTCTCTCTCTCTCTCTCCTCATCTCGGTCTCCTTTCTTCCAGCTCTCCACCCACTTTCCTCTCTTATCAAAGAGCTCTCCCTTTTTTAGCCCTCTGCCCCCTTCCCTCATCACCTCAGCTTTTTTCTCTTCTATTCTCCCACCTGTATCCACCTATTACCTCTTACCTATCAGTTGGTGCTTCTCCCTCTGCCTCTTTCTTTCTCCCCACCCACCTTTTTTATTCAAGGATCTGCCTGGTTTTTTTTAATGTATTCCTGATGAAGGGCAGGCCCAAAACATTGGTTGCCTATTACTACCCATGGATGCTGCGTGATCTCCTGAACTTCTCCAGCACGAATGTGTCACCATATTGTGTGACCCGAGGAGAGTCTCTACTCTGAACTACAACTATTTTATTAATCCAACTGAACAATCAACATCTCTCACATATATTTATGAAGAACTCCATGATTACAATGAAAATCCTCAGAATGTAACCTTCCAGCAGTGATAATGAAAGAGATATTTTAAAGATGAATTTAAACCCGGGGTTGGATCTTCAAATTCCTTCCTCCTGAGCCTCAGCTGAAGCACCAGCACCTAGAAGCAATATCACTTGCCCAGGAGGGAGCTAAATCACTATTGCCCTATTGACAACACGCTGGGTCTGATATCTGGGGATTAGGCTACATTATTAAAGTAAAATCTTTCTCAGAAAGGGGAGCAGGAGTCCACAGTGATGAGAAGGCAAGATGCAAACTCCATGTGGCACAGCAATTAAGGCTGCACACTTTCGATCAATTTTCCAGGGGGCCAGAACAATTAAAACTCAGATGTCCATCCACAATTAGGGCCACTGCCTCTCAATATTTGGCATTTCCCCACAATACTTCCACACAGTTCCTCCTCCTAACCTTCGAAAGCCATTGCAACACCAAGAAAGCTGGATTACAAACACCAGGTACTGAGAAGCTCCACAGACAAATGCAAATAAATGAGAGAGTCAATGTTGAGTATGGCAGGGCAGAGTAATCCCCCCCCCTTCTCCCCATCTTCATTCCCAACCAGGCACCTCATCCATCACATTGATAATTTTGGGGGGGGGGGGGGGTAAGGAGGGGGTGGATGAAGGAGTGCAGCTGACAGGGGGATCAGGGGGGAATGGAGGAGAGAATCGGTTGGGGAGAAGGGCAAGCTCTCAACATGCCCCTGCTCACAATTCCTAGGCCCAGTGATGAGCACAGGAGGAAACCTCAATAATTATAGAACATTACAATGCAGGACAGGCCCTTCAGCCCATGATGCTGTGCCAACCCCTATATACCTAACAAAGAAAAATTAAACCCTCCTTACCACAAAATCATTTATTTTTCTTTTATCCATGTGCCTAAGAGTCTCTTAATTGCCCCTATTGTTCCAGCCTCCACCACCACCAATGGCAAGGCATTTCAGGCACCCACCACTCTGTAAAAAAATACCTGATGTCTCCCCTAAACTTTCCTCCCTTCATTTTGTACAAATCTCCTTTGGTGTTTATCTCTTCCACCCTGCAAAAAAGTTGTAGGCGTTGGTTCTCTATGGTTAGTAAGGGATTACTTAAGGTGGTATGTAAGTAGAAAAAAAAGGTTGAGAACCACTGAACTAGAGACATAAAGCACTGAGTCAGCTCTTCAGCTCACTCCGCACTAATTACTAACACCCAATGACACTAATCCTGCATTAATCCTTTTTTTTGTGCAGTAACGTAGCTGACCCCACCCCCTCCCCTCAGCAGCACTGCTCATCCCACCCTGGTGTGGCACCATTCTCCTTTCTTGTCCTGCCCTGATCCGCAGCAGGCAAGGCAAGTGATGACATGGGGCTCACCACATTCGCATACCAGACAACAGGACCTCTTTCAATTATTAACACGCACATCAAATCCATAGATTCTCTCCTCTAACATGAGCAATCGCAGGACAACAACAGAAAATAAGATTTAAATGCAAATTCCTGGCCAGTCTACATCCGCTGATAAGTGAAGGCAATTTCACGGTAAATTGGTCACAAGTGCTAACACCCCCACTGCCCTCCCAGCCCCCAAGGCCACAACTACTGTGCTCAGGCATAAAACTGCTTTAACTATTAAAGCAGGCTGCAGATTACAGCCCTGATTTAAGCAGCTCACAGCGGCCATTATTAAGCAATGCTGATAAACCTCATGTCCTACATTGCTTCCTCAAATGCTGGGATGAAATTTCACCTGCCCCGAAACAATACTCCCTGCCCAGTCAACCACACTTATCATCCATGTTCCTCTAAAACTATTCACAGGGCCACATTCCAACATGGAAACTGCTTTTACTTCTTCATTTGCCACTGTGGTTACATTGAAAGGATCGACATCCCAGGGGATGCAATCTGCAATAGGATTCCCTTCCTTCCTGTGATCATAACTTTTGTCAACACTGACTGCACACAGCTTCTTGCGATATTCTCTCCCTCCATTGGGCTGGGATCATCGCATTACCCGTTCCCTCAGAGTCAGCTTCAAGTATCCTGCCAGAGTCGTAAGCCATCCCAATGTCACGTGTGCAGACTTGGATCTGGTAGGGCATTGCTAAAGAAGTGCTGTATTGGACAGAGTACTGACTTTCAGAAACAACCCAAGATATTGACTGCCTTCTCAGGTGTGCACAAAACATCCCATCTCTCAGCATCATCCGGAAAAGCAGCAGACATTTTGATCGGCACCTGGCCAACATTGTTCCCTAAAACAGAACTCTATGCTTGGCATCACCTTGGCCACACAGGTCTGAGGCAGCAGCTCAAGGCCAGAAATGTCTATATTGCTGGGAACAAACATTTAAAATGGACACCAATCCACCACCATCCCTCATTCAGCTCATCGGCCTCTTTTCCAAATTCTGCCAACAAATGGCATAAGCATCATTTCCAGGAATGAAGTTCATCGCTCCATAAAAAGAAACTCACTCCACTAAGATACAAAGGGCAGTTATAGACAAGGAGTCACAGAGCATAGAACAGGCTCTTCAGCCATATGGACCATATTGCCATTTAGGCTTGTCCCATTTGCCTGCATTTTGACTTATACCCTTCCAACACATACATCTGCCCAAACGTCTTTTGAACGTTGTAACTGTACCCACGAGGCGGCTAAGGAGTAGAACAATGACATTATATTTGTCCCACATTAACATTGATACAGAATTCCTGACCGAGAGGGAAGATCCAAAATCCACAAAAGTGAAGGAAATAAAATCAGTACTTGAAGAGGAAATTAAAAGCAAAATTATGGGTCTTTGAGGAAAGAGCACCAGGGGAATGAGATTGACAAAACTGGTCGATCAATAGCCTGCATAGACTTGATAAGCTAAATAGCTCCCTTCCGTGATCTAACACTTCTTTCATTCTACAAGAAGAGACTGAAAAACATTGAGGGGGGAAAAAAATTCATAGGAGAAGGATTACATTTATTTTATTCTAACGATAGCCTTTTCTTCCCCCCAGAATATCCTCACTAAAGCCACATGTTCCTTGTATTCGATTCATAATTTATTGACCATGAAAACAAATGTTACATTTAAATTAGAACCTCCCGTCTCAGTATCCTTCAGCTGTGGTGTAGGGGGCAGTATTCTCCCCTTTTGATCAGAAGATCTGGGTTCAAGATTGAACTCAGACTCTGGAGCACAGAATTGCAGAGGACTCCCCTGCATCCTGTAGAAAGCCTACACTATCAAAGTTGTGATTCTTCCCAAGAGATATTAGACCAAGTGATGAAAAGTGATCTTTCTGAAGAGCAGTAACAGAGTCATACTCCATACAAGACCATAAGACATAGGAGCAGAAATAGGCTATTCAGCCTACTGAATCAAGAGCTGATCCATTTTCCCACTCATCTCCACTCCCTGGCCTTCTCCCCACAACCTTTGATGCCCTGGGTAATCAAGAACCTGTCAATTTCTGCCTTAAATGCACCCAAAGACCCGGCCTCCACATCCACCAGTGGCATCAAATTCCATAGATTTACCACCTCCTGGCTAAAGAAATCCCTTTGCATCTCTGTTCCAAGTGGAACTCTTCAACCCGGAAGTTGTGCCCTCTTGTCCTAGACTCTCCCACCATGGGAAACAATCATGATGGGAAAGTCTATGCCTTTCAACATTTAAAATGTTACAATGAGATCTCCCCTCATTCTCCTAAATTCCAACAAGTACAGGCCAAAAGTTGTCAAATGGTCCTCATGATGACAACACTTTCATTCCAAAAATCATCCAAGTCAAGATTAGATATCTTAGTCAATATCTAACCCAGATTTGACATGGTATGTCCAGATTACCTGGTCATAACATCATTGCTCTTTGTCAGAGTTTGCTGTGCACTTTTACCTGATGGTCTATTGAGTTTCCTACTTTACATACGTGTCCAAACTTCAAAATTTGTCTTCAAAACACCATTGGACTGCCCTGAAGTAAATAAATGCACCAAAAAAGTAAGTCTTTTTCTAAAAAAGAAAATCTATGTTGTACTTCATAATCAATAAAGCTTCATAACTCAATGGCACAAGCCAGAAAAAAATATTTTCAAATATCTGCACCAAAATGAAAGATCAAAAGTCTTCATTGCCCAAGATTCCTTAAGAGCTGCATGAAAGCAGGTGGCTTCAATATGCCATCACATCAGGTCCTAAATGCAAGACTTTTCAAATATGCAACATCACTTCACAAATGTTCAAAGGAATGGCTTTTTGCTTTCCTCAGAGAGCAAATTCACGGTCATAACCCCCAGACTGCAAGTAAAAGCAACCTGTTTGATGCTGGCTGTGCAATAGATGTCACATCTCGAGTTCACAGCATGGCTTTTTGCAGTTTGGGAAAAATATAATGAAACAAATTGAAAAGCAAGAGTGAGCTTCATTCCCAAATGCCCAACCAGAAAATATTCTCATGTTTTAAACTCCTAGGTAGGGGGCACTATAAAGAAGTTTGCAAATGCTAGAAAAACTGACTGCTTGGTTGACGGGGAAAATAAATGCTTTGGGCTGCAGGAGGATGCAAACGGACTGGTCAGTGGGGCAGAAAATTGGCAAATGAAAGTAAATGAGAAGAAACTTGGCACATTAAAGTTCCATAAAATGGGACCCAGAAGTTACATTCCTCACTTGTTTCAATTCAAATAATTTCAAACCTCTTCAATCTTCAACCTAGTTTCTAAGTCAACCAAATCTCTGGTGCCGTGCACCAAACCCCATTGTATAGAATTGCTATGAATCCCTTTCTCATTTAATTTGGTTGCTTGGAATTCTAATGGGCTAAGTACCTCCGAGCATATAGAATTGAAAATAAGTTTCAGGCAGTCCCACCCTAAGGAACCACAATACGCTGGAGCAGAATCTATTGGCTCCAATCAAGGAGAAAACCAGCACGACATTTTTATCCTTCAGTTCGACTGTGTGAAATCAGCAGGTTCAACTCTTTCTTCATTTCATCTCCTACGCAGTCTATCCCTAATCCAATTGTGAGGTTTGTGATTACACAGCACATTGGCTGCAATCCATTGCACTCCATTCACACAGCAGTACCTTTTCAAAGTCTAATCCAGGTTTTTGCAAAATATTATTCAATCTTTTCTGGTGCTTGGCTCAGAACAAAGTATTGAACAGATAATTAAATGGGCTGCACTATAAGGATTTGCCAATTGATCACTTTTATCTGGAGTACATAAAAATCTTGAAAATGTCCTGTCAAACTCAATTATGGGGTTATCAGCATTCAACAGAAGCACAGGATGCAAAATGAATTAGCCATGGTAAAAAACAAGACTCATTTTACACCACATCATTCCTGATACTTCTGACCACTGTTGAGGTAACAAAAGATCCCCAATAGCCATTTATTAGTTGAAAAATGGGGAAAATCCGATGTTAATCAGCAATGGTTAAGGGGGCACGTCAACTTGGATTGTAATGGAAATGAATCCAGCTTTCTTATCCCACTTCCTTCTACAGGATGACTTGGGAAATCTGATGGAGTTTTCTCTCTTTATTAATGTCTTAAGGCAGTATAGTTAACGCAGTGGTTAGCACAACACTATTACAGTTTGAATCCGGTGCTGAATGCAAGGAGTTTGTACATTCTCCCCATATTTTTGTGGGTTTTCACCAGGTGCTCTGGTTTCAACCCACATTCCAAGGAAGGAGTTAATAGGTTAATTTGTCACATGGATGAATTAGGGCAGTATGGGTTCATGGACTGGAAGGGTCTGTGCTGGAGCTCTAAATTGAAAAGTGATATGATTTTTATGTTTCTTTCAACAGCAGGTTCTCTCCAGCCTCTCAGATAAAAGGGTGAATACCATTAAACCCCAATTCTGGAGACAAATTCATAACAGGGGCTCTACAGTCCTCCTGGGGGGGGGGGGGGGGGGCTACAGCATTTTAAGTAAAAGTCTTGTTTTCTTTTCACCTCACATAACAAATATTTTTGATGTAGGTAGCAGGAGAGAAGTATAAGAAACCAAAACTTGACTGCTTCACAGCGAAGGGGGCCATAGCCAAAAAATGGTCGAGAATGGCTGGCTTAAAGAATAAATAGAGAGGTATAGCACCAACCAGAGGAGGCCAACATATAGTAATTGGCAAGTCAACCGCAGAGTAATGGAGGAGATATTTTTAATTAAACTGGAGGAGATGATGTGGAATGTGTGCCTGAAGGTATGGTAGGAACAGATTCAACAGCTGTAATGTGAGCTATGGGAAGACAATGCAAACCTCTCTGATGTGGATATGTCCGCATATCTTCCAGCAAATGAAGCATTTCCAAAGTGTACCACTGGTAAACAGTAGGATCCCATTACAGAAATGCTATTTTAATTACACGAGTTTTTAATCCTTTATTTATAGAATTGCTGAAGCATATTTCTGGCTCCTGGAAAACGTACCAATAATTCACCACATTTTACCAGGAGCCCCTGTCAATTATTTTCTCTCAAGTGTCAGACCAATCCCCTTGAAAACATTTTTCATTTGGACACACAGCACACCTACATCAGCCCTTTTTAGCTCATAAGCCCATGACACCCAATTACATCCAAATGACCTGCAACCCCCGGTACATTTCAAACAGTGGGAAGAAACCAGAGACCCCAGGGAAAACCCATACAATCACGGGGAAAATATACAAACTCCTTACAGGCAGCATGGGATTCAAACCCCAGTCCCGATTGCTGCCGCTGTAACATGGGTTAACCACTACACTAACTGTGCCGCCCTATTCATTTGTTTCCAAGATAGGGTAACTCTGTCCACATTAGTGACAGAGATTGCCCAGTGGTCAATCTTTACTATTCTACGTTCCACTCCCACACTCCATGGCCTCATACTTGCCATTCTCCCTCCCTTCCCCTTGTCTAATTTCAATTAATTCTCTATCCCTTCCCTCTCTATTCACTGAGCTATCCTTCCTCCCCCTGCTTGCTGCTGAGCCCTTCCTCCCTTATCCACGTATTAAAACCTGCTTTTGGGTCCATGCTCCTTCTTCCTACCCCCCCCCCACCATTTTGTTTGGGCACCTGCCAACAATTTTCCATGCCTTGATGAAGGGCTCAAGCCCGAAATTTTGGTTATGTCATACAAAGGACACTGTTTGGCCTGCTGAGTTTCTCCAGCATGTTTTTATGTTGAATAACACTGGTTCAGTGACTGCATTTTTTTTTCATGGCACACAATGCAGCCATTGTGCATTAGAGGTGGAGCAAATTACACTGAAGGCGTGTTATCTAGAGTATTATTCAGCAGGTCAGACAGAAAACTTGGCTGAATAAAGGAATTTGCATATCTCTGCTCCTGGAGAGTCATCTGACCAGTGAGGCAAGCCGAAAATTATTTACCCATGTCAGTCAAGGTTAGATCCATCCACAGGTGAGGCTGCCACACAATTGGTTCTCCTTGGTCATGTGGGAACACCTGGACTAGATCCTCCAGATCCCATTGGTCCTCACAGGTTACATGGGCACACCAAAGCCAACCCCTCCAATCGGCTGCAGCATGAAGCCCACCACATGGAGCAGATCACCCTCTTTGTCCCCTCAAGACATCTCTGAGCTCCATTCCAGGTTGTGGGCTATAGCCAGAAGACCAATTGGGAGGGGTCCAATCCAGGTTTTGACCCATGGGCGATGCTGGAAGCCAGTTGTGTGGTATATGCCAGTAAACGGTGGGGATTATTGTGGCATGTATAAGAGAGAGACCACTGTATTTCACCCATTATAGTTGCAATTAGTTTTTTTCTGTCCATTAGTGCTGGTATTGATGTGTAGCCAAGTATCACTATTGGGAGTCACAAGCATCTTTGTCTGACTAGTGCCCTTACAAATGATTTGCAGGCTACTGTTGTGTATGTGTGAGTGTGATCCTTATTTCGAATTCCTTCGTGTACAAGAAAAGATCACTGTTTTCTATTAACACTTGTCCAGTGCTTGTCACTCTTTGAACCTGTTGAGCCTATTCTCCCCCTAACCATCTGATGGGTACTAATCAGGCAAGCTGTTTTGTCTTTGATGACATTAAAGGCTATTTAGAATTCTTAGGACTGAACTCATCACAAATGATTGGAGAGCACTCCATCATACTCCCAACTTGGGTCTAGTGGATGGTGTAAAGGCTTTGGGGCATCAAATGGTGAGTCAATTCACCTTCTTTGGCCCTGCAGCATGTAATTCATCTTGGTAGTTCAAGTTGACAGTGTGGCCATGTTGGCACCTTTCAGATTAAGCTGATAAACTTGGAATTTTTCCAGTGGATATTCAACATCCATGTGTACCATTTCATTGAAGAACTGCTATCCTGCTCCCTGAGATATCCCTGATAATACTGAGTAATTCCAAAGATATGCTGCAAGATTGACTAGCCACTGCAAATGCCCTCCATGAATGTCAATAGCCAAAAGGAGAGTTGTTGGGGATGTGAGAGAGAATAGAAGTTGCAAGAGATGATATCACAGTAGTGGGTTGTTTAAAAAGAGAGATTGAAAACTTGGCTGAATGGTGTACTAATAACAACCTCATATTCAAATGTCACCAAAACCAAGGGAGCTGATTATTGTCTTTCAGAAAGGAAAACCAGTGGTGTGCAAGTCAGTGATTATTGGGGGAATCAGAGGTGGACAGAGTGAGCAAATTTAAATTCTTGGGGGGATCATTATCTCAGAGGACCTTTCCTAGACCCAACAAATGAATATTATCATGAAGAAAGCATGCCTGTGCCTCTACTTTCTCAGGAGTTTGCAGAAGTTTGGTATAACATCGAAAAGCTTGGCAAACTTCTGAAGATGTGTAGGAGAAAGTGTCCGGCTTGGCTGCATCATGGTCTGGTATGAGGACACCAAAGCCCTTCAAAAAGTCAGTGGCCACTGCCCAATATGTCACAGGCAAAACACTCCCCACCATAGAGAAAATCTACATGGAATGTTGCCATTGGAGAGCAGCAGCAATCATCATGGATCCACATCACCCAGGACATATTCTGCTCTCGCTGAATCTATTAGGAAAGAGGTAAAGGTGCCACCAGACTCGTACTGCCAGGTTCAGGAACAGCTGCTACCCTTCCAACATCAGACCACTAAACCACAGAGACCCATTACTCTGACTTAGATTATTTGTGATGATTTTTTTTTCTTTATTGCACAGTTTGTTTACATTTCTCTCTTTTGCATATGTATCTTAAATGCAGTTTCTTTCACTTCCGGTAGAAATTCTGCCTGGCCTCCAGGAAAAAAATAAGCTCAGGGTCGTATGTGATGTCATGTCTGTAGTCTGACAATAAATGCAATCTGAACTTTGAGGCATATCGAGAAAAAAAGGGGAAACAGGATCAATATTTTTCTTCGATAGGTGCCAGAATGGACCTGATGGTATGAATGGCCTCCTTCTGTGTCGATGCATGGACAAGATGTTAATTCTTTAATCAACAGCCAAAAACAGCCCAACTTGATATTCCTGGGGCCTTGCTGTGCATAATTTGGCAAGGTGACAACAGTGGAATGCATTTTAGAAGTACTTGATTGGCTGCAAAGGATTTGGGGTTGTTTCTTTCATAAAAGATGAGGTTTAAATAAGTCTTTCCCTCTTTTAGTTTGGAAGCCTCCATGAATGGAGATGCAGCAAACATACAAGTCGTATGCCATGTGCTAGGATTTAGCAACCTTTTATAATTGTTCCTGTATTTTAAAATGGGCTGTTTTTAGTTTCTGTCTTCACATCACAGGTCTTGTTAATGGGATCCCTTGTCCCCAATGTCTGTACAAGTATAATCCAGTAACATTGAATTAGATTACCATTGGCAGGGAGAAGTATTGATGTATTTGTTTGGAGAAACAAAATTAACTGCCAGGATGACTTTAGCAGAACAGCCCATCAATCCCCATTCTATTATTAGACAAAAGTTGAATGTTTATTGATTATGTTTCTCTGCTTTTATGTCGGGTTTACAACAGTTTCAGACAGTTTATTAAAAAAATATTTTTAAAAACGGCATATTCTGAAGGGAATCACACTATCCTGACTCTTTCAATCATTCCCGTTGCTCTGTTTCTTGCTCCATTCCCCCACAGTGTTTCATTCATAAGTCAGATCTCATTTCATTCCAATCGGTTTCAAGAGCATCAGAACATGAAAACAGGGGCCCGTAAACAGGAAGGAGACTGAATTTCCACACCTTGTCTGTACTGCCACAAGCCGACTCTCCCCCACCTAACCATTTCTGTTTCTTCTGGCCCTTTGGTCAAACCAGCTAAACATCTGCTAGAGGAACTCAACAGGTCAAGCAGCATCAGTGGGAGAAAAAAGAATGGCCAACAGTTCAGGCCGAAACACTTCATCAAGGTGGGGGATGAAGAGAAAGGAATCCTTCTCTGAATTCAAATTCAGATTTATTAAACATACAACCCTGAGATTCTTTAAAAGTCAAGGATGGAAGAAACCACAGGTGGATTGTTTGTCAGATACAAGATCATCGAAAGATACAATACTGATTAACTGGTGCAAGTGCAAACAACTTTGACTATAGGTTTTGACAATTAGTTAAAAAAAATTACTGGAGCTAATTGAATTTTGGAGATAAAAGTAATTACAAAACAGTACGCTGGGCCCAGCAGTCAGGAGAGAAACTTTACTCACTTACAAATCAAAGAGCTACACACTGGTCACAGTTGAACAGACTAAATCTCTGCCGATGTCAACATATACATTTTTTGTTTAAGATCATTTAAATTCTTCCAAGTGAAGCAATTTGCAATAACTTTAATAACTTGAGACCAGTCAGGGCATAGATTGTGCATGCTTTTGGGATGGAAGAAATGTGATCAGATTTTCATGTCATCTCATGCTGATTTGATAGGGAAAAACTATTGCAGTCTGTGACTCAACGGGTGATTTTGTTTCTGCACTGTAGATCGGCTATGAATTTTAGGGATTTTAATATCTTGAAATTCTTCATCTCAAGTTGCCTGTTCCATGTGCTGCAATCCTGAATCTGGATTGATTGAAAGCTAAAACTGCATCTTTTAGCCTAGCCTGAAAAATCAGCTCTGTAGCATCAACAACTGCATCTGGGACTGGGAGGGCAGCCAAATCAAGCTGTGGACTGCTGGGTCATTGGCCAGCTACACTTTCTGGATTAGTCACCCAACTCATTGCGACTTGCTCCAGTCTATTATCTTTTGTGTGTGTCACAGAATAGGGGAGAAGAAAATTAAAAAGGATGCTGAAGCAAAGCTATCAAAGAAAGAATTATTCTATTCACTGAGACCTCGTTCAGGAAATTCTGATCAAAACTAAATGATTGCTTTAAATCTAATGAATGATAAACTACTGAAAATCTCCCTGGAATGACAAATGAGGTCATGCGCCTGTTTGACGTTGAATTCTGTGGAATCCTTACTTTCCAAATATAAAAAAAATCATGGATCAGAGTATTAATGGGTTGTGAAATTGTTCTAGACTGGCTAATAAAAAAATACCACCACATTAATCATTATGAGGGCCAAACTTATCAGACACTGGCTCAATTCTACTTGGTGGTTTGAGAAATTTCTGCACACAATTATTTAGGGAAAAGTTCACGTAGAGTTTCTGCTTCTTAAAAGCACTCCAAGTGTCTGCCAATTGCACAGTTTAAAATTGAATCAAGCCTTGAAAAACACCTGTGACCTTGAAAAAGAACAAACTGTTCACGAAAGCTGTTTGTATTGCAAAGATAAGCATGCTTTAGAAAAATGTTCACAATTGGAGAAAAAGTCATATGATGAGAAATTAACCTTTTTACAGAAGAATGGAATATGTTTTGGTTGCTCGTGGAAAGGACACATCAGTAAAACTTGTAATAAGTGACTCAGTTGTGATTTAAGTAATTTAAAGCATCCCAAGTTACTGCATACTCAATGAAATAAAGTTGAGAAGTAAGTCAAACTATCTGAATAGAAAACTAAAGACACAGTCAAAGAGAATGCCTCAGCTTCGATTCAGACAAACAGTCTTACTGGGGCCAGTGACAGAGCTCTCTCTCTTTCTCTCAATAGTTCCTGTGCAGGTTAAACTAAAAAAAAGGAAGCTTAATATTGAAGACCTATGCATTTCTTGATCCAGGAAGTAGCACATCATTTTGTACTGTTGAATTGCTGAATAAACTTAATCTTCATGGTAGAAGATCATAAATCTTGTTCAAGACAATGAATGATGAAAGGAACATTGAAACTAATATAGTTTCAGGTTTACAGATTTCTGGATTGAATAACAATGAATTTTGCAATCTTTCAAGTGTATATACTCAGAAAACTATGCCTGTGAATAAGGAGAATATTCCCTATCAGGATGATATCAAACAGTGGGATCATCTAAAAGACGTTTGCTTACCCAAGATTAATGCTAATATCAAGATGTTAACTGGATTAGATGTACCAAAACATCTCAAACCTCTGGAAGTAATAAGGAGTCAAAATGACGGACATTATGCCGTGAGAAGGTTTCTTGGATGGACAATTAACGGGCTATTAGGAGGCAAAATGAATAATGATCAGGAGTCATCGAATGTAAATGTCAACAGAATTTCGGTTGTCAAACTTAATGATCTATGGGAACAACAGTTTAAAATTAATTTCCCTAAATGTCTCAGAGATATTCAAGAACCTTCAAAGGAGGATAAACAGTTTCTGGATTTAGTTTCAAATTCTGTGAAACATGTTGATGGTCATTACAGCATTACCTTCGAAGAACAGGGAAATCTGCATGCCAGACAATAAAATAATTGCAGGACAGTATATGCTGAATTTGAAGAGAAAATTCAAAAGAAATTCTTCCTTTCATTTGGAATATACCAATGTTATGTTGGGCTTGATCACCAAGAAAAGGTATCAGAAGATATCTTGGAACATAAAGATGGTAGAAAATGGTATTTACCTCATCATAGAGTTATACATCCACAAAAGGAGAAACTACATGCAGTATTTGATTATGGAGCATCATTTCAAGGAGTTTCATTGAATTCTCAACTTTTACAAGTTCCAGACTTAACCAGTACTTTAATAGGTGTTTTGATAAGATTTTGTAAGGAGCCCTATTATTATTGCTGCAGATATTTAAGCAATGTTTCATCAAGTGAAAATACCATCAGAAGATCGTGATTTTCTACGATTGTTATGGTGTCCTAATGGCGATTACAGTAAAAATATGATTGAATACAGAATGACAGTTCATTTATTTGGAGCAACTTCATCATGAAGTTGTGTAAATTTTGCTCTCAGGAAATGTGCTGAAGATAATGAAGAGCAATTTATTTCTCAAGCTATAAGCCTCATCAGGAATAATATGTTGATGATCGTCTTACTTCAGTGGTTCAGAAAAAGAAGCAATAGATCTTTATTATAAATTAAAAGAGATCTGTAATAAAGGAGGTTTCTTCCTTACGAAATGGATTACCAACAGTCCAGATGTGTTGGCTGTTATTCCTGAGGCAGAAAGAGCAAAAGAATTTGAGAAGTGCAATGGTGTGTTCAATCTGATGTTTTCAATTTCAAAATGGTTTTGAAAGAACAACCTTTGACAATAAGAGGTATTCTTTCAATTGTAAGCTCAATATACAATCCTTTGGGAATATTGGAACCAATAGTATTAAAAGCCAAGAAAATTCTGCAAGAATTGTGCAGAAGAAAATTTGGATGGGATGAAACTATACCAGATTCCGTCGCACAAGACTGGATGAATTGAATTGAGAGTCTTGAAATGTTAGAAAGCTTTGAAGTCAAGAGACCTACCACATTTGCTCAGTTACACCATTTCGCTGATGCAAGCGAAGGTGGTTGTGGTCCTGTCAGTTATTTGCTACTGCGAAATAACATTGTGGATTTGTAATGGGAAAAGCCAGAGTGGTTCCGTTAAAACCAGTCTCCCCACCTCAAATGGAACTGACTGCTGCTATTATGGCAAGCAAAATGGACATTGTATTAAGAAGAGAATTACAGATGGAGTGAGCAGATACTATGTTTTGGACGGATAGCACATCAGTGCTTAAATACATTAATAACAAAACCATGAGGTTTCGTACCTTTGTGACTAACAGAATTAATGAGATCGAGAAGGATTCACATGCTAATCAATGGAGACAAGTTAAAACAGTGGATAATCCAGCTGATATGGCTTCACAAGGATCAAAAGTTCAATCATTTCTGAAAAGAGTCAACACTTGGGTGTATGGTCCTCAATTTCTTTCACAATCTCAAGAAGAATGGCCTCAAAATCCAGGAGAACTAAAAGAATTTTCAATGGAGGATCCAGAAATCCAAAATTCTAATGTGAATGTGACTCAAATATCTGAAGAGAATGATCCGATTATCCAGTTAATTTGTCATTATTCTTATGGTTACAATTGAAAAGAGCAATTAAAAACTATGTTTTTACATTGTATCAAAAAAGAGAATCTGAAGACTCGAAAGAGCTGTTACTTAACAGTTGATGAATTGGCGAATACGGAATTGGAGATAATTCATTTTTGTCAGAAAAAGGTGCTTGATAATGAGATATCAAAATTGAAGAAGAATCTGAATGTTGCAAAAGCAAGTCGTGTTTACAAGCTAAATCCTGTTATTGTAAATGATGTATTGAGAGTAGGAGGAAGATAGGAAAAAACAATAATGCGAGAAGAAGTGAAACATTGAATTATGTTAGCTAAGGAATTCCATATTTCTAAATTGATTGTTCGACATATACATGAGAAAACAGGCTATGATGGTTCTAATCACATGTTATTGGAATTATATCACAAATATTGGATACTTGATGTTTCAACATTGATCAAAAGAATTATATCAAAACATGTTCATTGTCGGCATGCAAATGCAAAACCTGGATAACAACAAAAACAATGGATTTGCCACAAATTTCACCTGATGAACCTCTACTTGCATGTGTGGAAGTTGATTATTTTGGTCCTTTGCAAGTAAAGCAAGGAAGAAGTGTTCAAAAACGACACTGAGCTATTTTTACTTGTTTGACTATGAGAGCAATTCCTATTGAAGTAGCGTCATCTCTTGATACAGACTCTTTTATCAATATTCTTCGACATTTTATCACCAGACGTGGTCAAGTAAAACAATTATGTTCTGTAAATGATCCAACTTTACAGGAGTTCAATTAGAGTTAAGAAAAGCAATTCAAAATTGGAATCAACATCAAATTCGTGATGTATTACTTCAAAAGGAAATTAATTGGATATTTAACCCACCCACAGGATCACATCATGGAGGTGTGTAGGAAAGAATGATTAGATCCATCAAGAAAATTTTAATTCCATTTTGAATAGTCAAATACCGAACGATGACAATCTTCAGAGAGTATTATGTGAAATCGAAGCTACATTAAATAGTCATCCAATAACAAAAATTTATGCCGATCCAAATGACATAAGGTACTTACACCGAATCATCTCTTCTTTTTAAATCTAAACCTTTAATGCCTCCAGGTCAATTTCAGAAAATAGTAATTTATGCAAGATGCAGATGGAGAAAAGTGAAGTTTACTGTGGATTTACTTTGAAAAAGATGGATTAAAGAATATCTTTCATTATTACAAGAAAGACAAAAATAGCCTAAAGCTAAATGCAATTTTGTATGCAGAGACATTGTAATTATCGTGGACAACTATGCACCAAGAAATTCGAGGCTGCTGGGGAAAATTGTGGAAACAGTTCCGAACAAAAAAGGTTTGGTTCGGCAACTGCGGGATTAAAACCAAGGCTGGTTATTTAAATCGTCCTATTAATCTGTCTTTACAAGAAGAGAAAGTGTTGATTTCTAATCTTATACTTACTATATTTACTATTGCATCTGGAATAGTAATTATTATATATTAATCATTAATGTCTATTATAATAATTAGGGGCTGGAGTGTAAAGGTTAAAACCTAGTGTTTTTGATTGGTAGTTAATTTTGTGCCTATCCCTTTAAAAAAGTATTGTTTATAGTGTTACTATAGTGACTCTGCTGTCATATGTCGTAATATCCGAGCAGATTGAGAGCTTGCATCTCATTCTTCGAAGAATTATGAACAGGACACAAACTAAAGATACTTTCTTTGAATTTGTCTTATTTCATCTGTTTAAAGTTGAATATCGTTTATATCATAAAACACCTACCTCTATCTTAACTATGCCTTTCATAATTTTATATGTCTCTAGAAGATCCCTCTCATTCTTCTAAATTCCAGCATGTATAATCCCAGACGATTAAACATCTCCTCACAGGCTAACTCTCTCATCTCTGGAATCAACCCAGTGAACTTACTCTACAGAGCCTCCAAAGGCAGTCCATCTTTCCTCAAGTAAGGGGACCAGACCTGCATACAGTACGAGAGATGCAGCCTCACCAGTTCTTTGTATAATTGTAGCATAAGCTCCCTGCTCCTAAATTCAATCCCTCCAGCAATGAAGGCCAACATTCCATTTGCCTTCTTGATAGCCTGCTGCCCCTACAAACAACATTTTGACATTCATGCACAAGTACTCCCAAGTCCTTCTGCAAAGCAACATGCTGCAATCACTTTCCATTTAAATAATAATCTGATCTTTCATTTTTCCTTCAGAAGTGGATAACCTCAAATTTGCCAACATTGTAGTCCATCTGCCAAAACCCCTACCCAATCACTTAACCTATCCATATCTCTCTGCAGACTCTCTGTATTCTCTGCACAATGTTCTTTTCCACTCAGTTTAGTGTCATCAGCAAACTTAGGTAAACAATCTGGAAGAGGGGACAGAGTGTAATGTAGTATATTGGAACAGTTGTAGGGCCAGCGCTGACCCCTACAGCAATGAACTCACCACCGAGGGCCAACACGGTGAAAAGTTTCACCAAGACATTGTGACCATGGAAAACCAGTATTGGGGCAACTGGAATCCATCAATGCTGGCCAACTATTGTTGGACACTGACAGAAGAGGTATCGGATGCTGAATACCAACAAATTTCAGTGCCAAAACACTTTTATATCAGTTGAACTAACGCAGTGTGTCAGCATCATTATTCGATTAAATAAAAGTTAATTTAATGTTTCTCCAACTTCCTACATGATACAAGAAATCTGAAATTATCTTTGTGTTCAGCTTGAATTTGTCTATCGTAATCCCCAAATTTGTTTTCAGGAAGCAAATGTTTTGACAAAAAATTGTGGTCCTGTGTTATGAATCACTGGGAGATCATATTTTTCCAAAGAGGTGTTGTGAATATTGATCAATGTTTTCTTCTGTCTGCCTGGTAATAATTTTAATTAATTAATCAGAGAGTGGAGGTGTATACTGCTGGCAACAGTGCTGGAGGTAGATAGAATAGGATCTCTCAAGAAATTATTAGATACAATACTATAGCCAGTCCTCTGGTCAGCATCAAAGAGATAGCTTTTAACTGGACGTTTCCCACCACATTGTTTTCAGCCTCGCTGAGTGCAAGTTGGCTGCTGTAGAATATTGCGACACAAGGCTTCAAGAATCTGCTGTTGGCAGCATTGTGAGGTCACGTTTGCATATGCTTGAGAACTTTGACAAGGACACTAAGCTGTCGTTGAACAGGAAAGTGCTGGAGAAAATTATCCTTAAAGCAATGTCTGAAAGTCCAGAATCAAAAGGAAAGTGGTAAAGAACCTCAAATTCTGGCAATTTGTGATGGCACAGTGCAAATTCACTGTCCCAAGGTAGATAAAAACTAGAATAGTCTTCACAGCTACAAAGACCAGAATATGGCAAGCAGTAGCCACTGGTCTACAGGATCTTTCAAGAAACTATTAGAGAAGGTTAAGAAATGCCTTTACATGTAGATTAGTTAGTGTGAAATCTTCCACTGCAGATAGATAGCAGCAGAGCCTATAAATTATTCCAAAAGGGAATTAAATATTTGCTTTGAAAATAGGAACATTAAAGGATCTGGGAGCAAGTAGTAGAGGGAGTTGAGAACAGGAGCTTGAGAAGAGAAAACACCAGCATATACTTAACAGATCAAATAGAGTAACACTTGGAGATACTTTGAGGAACAGTGGTGTTGAGGAATCCCATGGTATCCTCACCCAATGAAAACTTGCAATTACACTGGACAATTAAGATTTTGCTTCCTGAACATTTTTGGGCATATTTTATGGATTTGGGCTGCAGATCACAAAAATCATGTTAAATTTTTCCTATCGTGTATTGGTTTTTAGCTACAACCAGTTTTTGAGATTACCTGTCATATTTTAAGTCTACTTCAAGCTGACAAACCATGAAGTGCAGCATATCATTGAAAATTCATTTTCTGCATTCGCACTTGGGCTTCTTCCCTACTGAACTTGGTGTAGTCAATTACAAACATGGCAAAAGGTTTCACCAGGACATTATATCAGTTGTTTCAGGGCAACTAGAATCCATCAATGGTGGCCGACTGTTGTTGAACACTGGCATGAGAGGCATCAGATGGTGAGTACAAACAAAAATCAAAGGCAAAATATTTTTTGGTCAGTTGAACTAATGCAAATTATCAGCACCATTATCCAATTAAATATGCTAAATTTAGTAAAAGTTAATTAAATGTTTCTCCAATGTCTTACAGCAAATCTGAAGTTATATTTGCTTTCAACTTGAAGTTGTCTATCATAATCCTTTTTTTTCCAAGAAGCAAACTTTAAAAAAAAATAGTTGTCCAGTGTAATCAGGGACCTTGGAAACATGGACAATTTTACCCACTAGCCAATGCTGGGTCACAATTTCCAACAGCAACCTAAGGCCTCCCCTTTTGGGCAGGGTTTGGGCAATTCAACAGCAGATCAAATCTTCCTTGAATAGCTTGTCTGAAGGAAACTTAAAACAATGTGCCTTACAATCAACCCATATGCCAAGGCAGACTGCGAGAATAGAGATTGGCAGCCCAGTTTCCAAGACTGGAGACAACTGATGCTCAGGACTCCTGGTGGGTATTCCCATCAAAGTTTTCTTCAACATTTTAGCAAGGTCCAAACATTCAATTGCACTTTTAACACACAACTTTGTTAATCTCCAATTCTTTCCCCCACTCCCAAACCCCAAAAGCACCCAAACATAAGTTGTGTAGTCACCAAGATGATCTGCTATGTCCCCATTAACAGAACAAAGCCCCTCTTATTGATACTGGCACAGCTTCAGGATTGAAAGTCATCCATTTAGACAGAAATGCATAGGATTTTTTTTCTGTCAGAGGGTGGCAAATCTGTGCAATTTGTTGTCACAGGTGGTTGTGAAGGCCAGGTCATTGGGTGTATTTAGGTTCTTGATTAGCCAGGGCAGTGGGATTGAATGGGGAAAATGGATCAGCTCATGATTAAATGGTGAGGCGGACTCGAAGAGCTGAATGGCCTATTTCTTCTTCTATGCTTTATGATCTTCTATGTTCTATTGGACAAGGATCTCCAGGGAAAATGGATAGCAATCAGGTAAATGATGTTTCAATTTTGAGCATCCATAATCAAAATGAAAGACAGACCGGGACTGAAATCTTCCTTGGGTTAACCCCAGTTCCAAACCAGTACAGCCTCTGCAGCACATATAGATTTTAACATTATGATGGAGCTCCAGGAAGAGTTGGAGTCCCTGTGTCACTCAGGATCTCAAGAATGACCCCAATGCTTCAGTTCTCTTTTGATGTGTATCAGATGAAGCTCTATTTATTCTACCAACTCAACATGCACTTAGAGGCAAAAAAAAAAGCCATTAAAAAATAATTTCAATCATTCTACAATTATTCAAGTACAATAAAAACCCTGTTTTCTGGAACTCAAGCAAACAGCAAAATAAAAACTACAGAAATAGGTACAAATGCAGAAGTTTAAAATTGGTACACTTTGCCATTAGTTCACCAATCATACACAACCTCAAGCAACTGGCAAATTCACTTATCCAGCATCTACCAATCCTCATAGGTACCATGGGTTTTACTGTATTACCAAATGTTCAATTGACTTTAATTCGACACAAGGTTTGTGTTGGAGGAATTCAATGTTTCAGCAGAAATAACAACCAAAACTTGTGCAGGAACCTATTCTCATCCAAATGTCCCTGCTGCGTGGCACTGCCAAATCTTATGGTAACTGGAGATTCAGGAATATCTTGCCTTTCAAAGCATGTTCTGCCCTATTGAGTAGGAATTTGGCTTTATCCAGCAGCCTTTTCTCTCTGGGATCACTTACAACCAAATCAAGTCTTTCATCTTCCCCACATGTGCACATAGATAATAGGTCTCGTGATTTTGTCATCATCTTTCTTCCCACCCCCCCCTCCATTAATCTGCTTTGTCACTCCAGCTTCATGATCAAATCACATTTGTGCTCTGTGAAAGCATCTTCATCTTAATCCCTTTCTCTACACACCATGTCCACTCCTTTACTTTATGGGATTCGTTCAGAACTGATTGAAGGACACTTACTTTTGCACATTATTGATTTGTTTCTCTCGCTTTATTGAACAATTTGTTTATATTTCTTTATTTGTTTACATGTGTACATTAAGTACAGTTTTTTGCACTACCAATAAGTGGGAATTCTGTCTCACCTGTAGGTAAAAGAATCTCAAGGTTACATGTGATGTCAGTATGTACACTGACAATAAACCCGAAATCTGATTCTCTATCTCAATTTTGAAAATGCTGAAGGCGACCTAGTTTTACAAGAATAGCCATATTAAACTGATAAGAACAGATAATACATTTGATCTTAGCCAAAAGGCCGAGAATTATTATAAGGCAGCACAACTGAAATTTATTAATGGGATGTGTGATGCAAATAAATCTCCAGCCTGGGTTAAAATAACTGAATAAAATAGGAGGAAACAGTATGCAGAACTTTATTTACAAATGGAATTCAAAATCGTTAATAGGAAGTAGAGATATGCCTGTTTTGAAACATTTGATTGAATATGGAATAAAATAATTATGAAATAGGTATAAAAAGTTTGATTTCTCAAAAAAAGGCCTTTATATCAAAATATCCTTTAACTATGGACAATCAATTTTTGTGGATTTGGAGTCGAACGGGGATTAAGAAAATAGAAGACTGTTTTAAAGCTGGTAAATTTATTGCTTTTCAACAAATGAATGAAAAATTTAACATTCCAATTGATACCTTTTTCTGTTCTTGTCAGGTTAAGGCTTTCTTGGTTGTTAAGTTAGGTCCTAATTTGATACCACCTAGACAGAATTAATTAGAATTATTGATATGTAAGGGTGGATTGAATAAGTTCATTTTGGTTTTGTATAAATTACTTCAAAAAGAAACTCCCAAGTTAGAAATTCATAAATCAAGATTAAGATGGGAGGTTGATTTAAATAAATGAATAGATGAAAATTATTGGCTGCAATGATTTAAAGAAAATATGACAAAAATTATTAATGTTAGGTATAGATTGGTTCAATATAATTTTTTGCATCAATTATACTTAACTCCTCAAAAAAATTTTAAAAATTGAACTCAACATTATCAGATCTTGGTTTTAGATGTGATCAGGAAGTTGGGGGCTTCATTTTGCATTCGACTTGGAAATTGTCCTCGAGTAAAAACTTTTTGGTTAGAGGCAAAAAATATTTTTGATAAAATATTAGGGGTTAAACTCCCACAGGACCCAATGTTATTTTTGTTGGATAATATTATAGTGGTTAGACATAAATTAAGGTTAACTATGTATCAAATTTAATTTTTGTGACTAATTTTAGCTATTTATATGAATTGCATAGTCATTACTTGGAAATCAGATACAGAATTAAGGATGCAGAGATGACATGCTGAATTGCATACGTATTCCACTTGAGAAAATAACATGATTTATGTAATAAGTATCAATTCTTTTCAAAAATATGGAGCCCAGACTTATTAAACATTGATTTGAAAATTTGAAGGACTCTCTGAAAGCCCATCCTGTTGGTAACCCTGAGTTCCATTATTATTAGTATTGAGACTTTATATTTATTTTTGACATTCTCCCAACTCTTTCCTTTTTTTTCTTTCTTTGATATATTTTGTGGGGGAGGGACACACACACACACACACACAAAATGTCTAATTATTTTTCTCTTGTAGCTTTATTGAATGAGGATGAGGTTTTAAAATTCTTAAATAAAATATTCAAAATAAAAAGAATACCCATGCTATTGTAGTGAAACAAATATGCAGAAATGCCATTTTCAGAGGTATCTACTATCCCATTGGTTTCATGTTCATAAGAACAAATTCAGGTTGATATGACTATCCAAGCCTTTTACGATCAGAGAAAAATACAGCGCAAAATAGGCCCTTCAGCCCACAGAACCCATACTGACCACCAACCACTCATTTACAATAATACCCTTTAATTTATATTTTATTCTCCCCAAATCTTATCAACTGTCCCAGTTTCCTCCACTCATTTCCACACTAAGAACAATATCATGGCTAATTAACCTACCAACGTTCACATCTGTGAGATATGGGAGGAAACTAGAGCACTTGGATAAAACCCAAGGGGAAAACAGCCCAACTCTGTATAAACAGAATCGAGAGGAGGATGGAACTTGGGTCTCTATTGCTGTGAACCAGCTGTGCCCCCTCTCCTACTTGTTAACCACTGACACACTCTTCACCTTTCCCTGTTCCCCAACCCTGTCCTTTCAAAAAAAACTCTTTGAACTTTGAGTTGAGAAATAAAATAGGCCACTTATGTCCCTTGAACCACATCTACTCTCATGGTTGATCATTCTAAGTCACAGATGTCCAACTTATCTTTAAATTCTCTGCAACTTTCCACAACCACTCTGTGATTGAACAACATTTCAAATATGGAAGCATCTCCCAAATTATTATGGGAAGCAGGAAGACTGAAGATGATGGAAAACTGGAGCAACATGCAAAATGGTGGAGGAATTTGGCAGGTCATCAATAGAAAGCAATAGATTGTCAAAGCTTAATGCTGAAATGTTGACTATCTATTGCCTTCTGCAAATGCTGCCTGACCTGCTGAGTTCCTCCAGCATTTTGCATTGGTCCCAAATTGCTTTCATTTACTGGTGACCATTTTATTAGATTTTGACGCACCACCCTACCCCTACCCCCCCCCCCAACTAAGATGAAGGCATCCTCTCCATATGTAGCTTATTACGTTAAAGCGTGTCAGTCATCCTTCAACCTCTCTCCCCAAGTCAGGAGTCACAACCTTCCCTGATGAGTATAACCTCTGTGTTACGGTATAATTCTTGCAGAGACAGGCAGACAGATCAACAGATCACACTATGACCCAGACACTGCAGGGGTCACTGCCTAACCAGCGGAGCACTCGACAACCTGTAGAAATTTGACCCCATGCCTTGCAGTTGGACATGTTACAGTATTTACTCTTTAATTACACTTGTGACCCCTGGGATGAAACAGAACTTTTCAATTAAACAAAGTGTCACATATTTCACAATAACTGACTGTGTGCAGTCAGACAAGAGCCTGTGAAGGCAAAACAAGGAACATGAGGGGGGTGGGCCACGCAAGAGGGCGCATGCTTAGCCCAATGCTCTGCTCGTTATATACTCACGACTGTGTGGCCAGGCACAATTCCAATGCCATCTACAAGTTTGCCGAAGACACCACAATTGTCTGCAGAATTGAAAATAGCAATGAGGAAGTGTACAGGAGGGAGAGAGATCAGCTCATTGAATGGTGTAATGACAACAACCTTGCTCTCAACATCAGCAAAACCAAGGAGATGATTGTGGACTTCAGGAGAAAACCAGGAGAGCATGCCCCAGTCTTCATCGAGGAGAGGGTCAAGAACTTCAAATTCATGGGTGTCAACATCTCCGAGGATCTGTCCTGGAGCCTCCGCATTGATGCAATCACAAAGAAGGCTTGCCAGCAGCTATACTTTGTGAGGTATCTGAGGAGTTTTGGTATTTCAATGAAGACTCTCATAAACTTCTACAGGTGTACCATGGAGAGCATTCCGGCTGGTTGCATCACTGCTCGATATGGAGGCACCAACTCTCAGGACGTGTATATTCCAAAGGGTTGTTAACTCTGCCTGTGACACACAGGCACCAGACTTCATTCCATTGAGGACATCTACATGAGGCAGTGTCTTATAAAAGCAGCCTCTAACCTCAGGGACTCCCACTACCTCGGTCGGTCATACCCTCTTCACTCTGCTACCACTAGGGAAAAAAGGAACAAGCACTCAATGGCACAAGGACAGCTTCACTTCCATTAGGTTCCTGAATAATCAATGAACCAAAAGCACGTTATTATTGTTAGTTTTTTAAATTTTTTTATAGTAATGATGGAAGATGGTTTCAATATGTTTGCCCTGTGACGCTGCCGTAAAACACCAAATTTCATGACTTGTTCGTGACAATAAATCCTGATTCTTTAAGATATATAGAGATAGGAGTGAGGGGGCGAGTGAAAGAGAGGGGGAGAGAGAGAGAGAGAGAGGAGGGGAGAGAGTGGGGAGATCGAGGAGAGAGAAAAGGACAGGTTAGAGAAAGGGGAGAGAGGATAGAGGAAGGGGAGAGAGAGGATAGAGAAAGGTGGAAAAGTTATAAACAGTAGAGTGAAGGAAAAGAATGATACACAGGAAATGAAGGAAAAGGGAGACAATCAAAAATGAGGCCTGATGATTTAACAAGTCTGAGTGATTAATGGAAGCTTTCTATATGTAATAAATATATATCCTGCAACATGTTTTAATTGGATCATTGCTAAAAATATTCCAGATACCAGCAGCCAAGCCAAGTGTTAGAATGTGTCATTCTCCTTGCAGCTGCAGTGTATGTGGATGCCCCAATCCATCCTCCCTCAAACATTCCACAAGTTAAATGTTAAAGGAGCAATGAATCATTTAAGAAACGCCAAGTAAATTGGCCGATGGTCCATATGGTTTGTATAAACAAAATTGCAGTCGAGTCCAGCTATTAATAATCCTTTGGTTTAACAATGAGATCACGCTGGATCAGTCAGTAACATTCACGTTCGCTGCTGGTAAACATCCCATTGTGGAAATTTGATCACGTACTCTGAGCTGATCCTTCAATGCAATTTCAACAGAGCGTTGGTAGTGTCGCAACAAAAATGTTACATTGCAATTATAATGGGACAATACCTGAAATATCATGAGCAATTCTGAACTCCCTACCCAAAATAGGAGAGAAAGTACATCATAATTCTGCCAGATTGATCATCAGGACAGGTTTTATTTTAAAATCCTGCGACCATAGGGTCTGGGTCCAAGACTGCGGTGCCCATGATCAGCAGAGGCCGTGAGAGGTTACAGACTTCTGGGAAGTGGAGGACTGGCACAGGCCACTAGAAAACAGGGAGACCACCCCTATTTGAGGAGTAAGAGATGGTGACATAGCAGTGGACCAGTGAGGGGCTGAGGAACACACAGGCTATCTCGAGGTGAGGCCTGCTGGAGACTTGCTCAGGTATCAGAACTGGGATGCAAGAGGGTGCCAAGAACACTGGGGGTTCCTGATCATGTCAAAGGTTTGGATCTGAAGCTCAGATTGTTGATGGTTTTGGACTGAAGGCTGTGTGGCTCCGGAGTATGGGAGAGTACTGGAGGCGAGCCCATGGCCACTCGGCAACTCTGAAGGGACTCCCTTTTGCTTCTGTAAGGGGCGCCAGGCAATTTTTGCTGATGACAAATCTTTGTCAGTGGTAGACTAAAGGAAATTGCCTGTATTATTACTTTTTATGCTTTATTTCTTGACAATAAAAGAATCTTTAAAGACCACAAGACCCCTCAGGGCTGTGTGCTCAGCCCACCCACTGTTCATGCTGTAGACTCACAACTCCACGGCCAGATTTCATTCAAACAGAATCATTAAGTTTGCAGATGATACAACGGTAGGAGGTGTCCTCGTCGACAGCAATGACAAGTCGGCTTACAAAGCAGAGGTTGAAAGGCTCGTAAAATAGTGCGAGAACAAGCCAAATCTCAGCGTGGACAAAGGAGATGACTGTGGACCTCAATTACACATCAATGGTTCCATCGTGGAGAGGGGAGAGCACAAAGTTCTTTGGTGTGCATCTAAAGGGCAACAGGACAACCTACCCTTGACCAACAACGCCTCATTATTCAGAAAGGTGCAGCAACATCTGTACGTCCCAAGGAGGTCGAGGAGGACAAGGCTACCGACCCCAATCTTGACAGACGAACAGCAGATCAATTGAATATGTCTGTCCAGCTGCATCATTGTGTGGGACGGAAACTGCAAAACATTCGACTGGAAGTCACTACAGTGGATCGTCAAAACAACCAGGATCACTGGGTCTCCCTTTTCTCTTTCGCTGACATTTATCAGGAGAATTGCTTAAATAGGACAACGAATTATAAAAGACTCTTCCCATCCAGCACACAGCATCTTTATCCCACTACCATCAAGGTGGTGGTACAGGAGCATCAAAATCAGGACTGCCAGGATGGGAAATAACTTCTTCCTGCATGCTGTGAGATTGATGAACAGTACCCTGTCACTGAGTAAATCACCCCAAAATATTCATTCTATATTTTATCTTTATATATGGTTACAATTATTGGATACTGTGCATTGTGTGTGGATGGGAAACCCTCTTTCTTCAGATTGTACATGTACAGTCAAATGATAATAAACTTGAACTTGTTTTGCCAGAAGTGATTAACCTGACTGGGTACCTCATGAGTTTAGGAGAATGACACAGACAAACTTCTTATAGAGCTTGACAGGTTTGATGCAGAGGAATTATTTTGCTGGGTGGAGGGTATGCAAACAGGGATCAGCCTTAAAATATAGGACCAGCCATTAAGGACAGAGTTGAGAAGACCTTTCCACCAACACCACCCCCCCTCCAAAACCCAAAGAACTTCTGAAGTTCCCTGTCCAAGAGGGTTTTCTAAAATTTTAATTTAGTCATAGAGTACAGTAACAGGCCATTTCAGCCCACAAGTCCATGCTGCCCAATTTACACCCAATTGGCCTACACCCCGGTACATTTCCAATGAAGAAACCAGAATCCCCAGGAAAAAAACACTGCAGGCACAGGGAGAACGTATAAACTCCTTACAGACAGCATGGGATTCGGACCCTGTAAAGGCATTGCACTAACCACTATGTCAACCTTGCTGCCTTCAATAATATATTAGTTTTAGACATACGGCACATTAATGGTTCCTTCAGGACCATGAACCCATGCCCCCCAAATAACCAATAGACCCTGAACTTTTATGGAAGGTGGAAGGAAACTAGAGTACCCAGAGGAAACTCACACAGATACAGAACATACAAACTTCTCACAAACAATGCAGGATTCAAACGCAGGTCGCTGATGCTGTAACAGCAGCTAACCACTGTGCCAACTGTGAGTAGGCTCAGGTTAAGAGTCCAGTCAAGAGAGAGATGGATAGATTTTTTGATATTAGGAAACTTAGTTTATGCAAGTGGTATTGAGGTAAAGAGGTTGCACTCCTACTGAGAGTGAAAAGGCAGAGTCCCCCACTCCTGTTTCTGATTCTAAGGCCAAGGCTAAGGCTCCATTTCCCCCAAGATCAATGCAAGAAAAACAATTTTACTTGGAGTAGTCACAGACAACTTTCACTCCTCACTTAAAACCAATCAAGTTTTTACTTATTTCACCTCCTGTTTGAGGGCACTTGTTGGACACCAACTGGTGGGCCACATTTTCCTACATAATTGTACACTAGAAGTACCTGCTTGCTGTCCTGAGTTAGTGAGAAGTACAAAGTCATGGCAAACTGCAAGACATGCAAAACTACTCGACAACTGAATACAGCAGAATGATAGAGTTAAGAGGAAATCATGAAAGTCTGCGGACACCGCGATTGAAGTAAAAGCACAATGCTGGAGAAACTCGGCAGGTCAAATAGTGCACTTTATAGAGAACAAAATAAAGATACATAATGAATATTTTACCTCGAGTCCTTCATCAAGGTACCTTGATGAAGGGCTCAAGCCCAAAACATTTATCTTTGCTGAAAAGTACACTGTGTGACCTGCTGAGTTTCTCCAGCATTGTGTTTTTTCTGTGATAAAGAGTCAGGACAGTCTGAATGGACAATGAACCATAGACGCTACCTCACATTCTATTCCTTTCGGACTAACATTTTTTAAAAAAATATAATTGATAGCAATATTTGCACCTGCAATGCTACCACAAAACAACACATTTTCTGGCATGTAGATGACAATAAATTCCGATTCAGTCAGGCCCCAGTGTATTTAGGATTTTTCACTCCCCCCACCACCCCCCCACTGCTTTAAAAGTAATAGAAATTAAGTATTGTCCCTATTGTAATGTAGAAGACACTGTATTCAGTTTATACACAGTAGGATCCCAAAACCAGGTATGCGATCATTATCAGGTCAGGAGCAACTCTTTCACACAGAGGATAGTCCAAATATGGCACAAGCTGCGAGAGTAAGCAATAGAAGAGAGTACAACTATGATAAAGATGGGACCAGCACAGAATGCTAATATGGTTGGCATGGGCAAGTTGGGGTGAAGGACCTGTTTTGTTCTATGACTGTATATTTGATTGGCATGGTTAACATGCAGTTAGCGCAACATATTACAGTCCCAGAGACCTGCTTTTGTATCTGGCTCTGTCTGTACAGAGTTTGTACGTTTGCTCCGTGTCTGATCATTTCCTCTAAGTGCTCCAGTTTGCTCCCACCAACTTCAAAATGTACAGAGCTTTTAGGTCAATTGGTGTATTTCGGGGCCACAGGCTCTTTGGCGGAAGGGTCTGTTACCATGCTGCATGTTTAAATTGACGAATATTGGCCATAATATCAGAGATAAATTATGTGCTCTTCTTTGAATTACTACTTCCACATAAAAGAACAGGCCCTTAGTTTGATGCCTGAACTAAAAGACAAAAGATCTAACATGGAGCTTTCCCACAGTTTGTGCTGGGTGGGTGGCCAGTCTAGATTTTTGGGCCTAAATCTTCGGAGGCAAGCATGCAACCCACTGATCTACTACTGAGGATAAGACAAAGAAGCTGAGAGAGCAGAGCTTCAATCGACTGAGTTTCATACCTATGGGAAATATAAAGAAAGAGAACATTGTATTTAAGTAGATTAAGATACAGGAGGCTCAGAAAAGGAAAACAGATGCAAAAGTCCACTGAATTTTATTTTTATTCAGAGGAAGCTTCACTGCACATTATTTGCAAGCTTTCTTAATTATAATTCAATATGTGCTTTGCTATTTCAGCAGATCAATGTGATGCAGTGTGTTGTGCCTGAATATGCGCTGATTAAACTATCTGGGTGAACATAATTAGCTTCACTCATTGAATATCAAAAAGCCCAGCTACCACCAGCATGGCTGAGTATTACAAAATCAATGGAGAGGCACCTGTATGGGCCGAGGTTTGGTAATTAAAATTTATTTCAAGAATTGGAACTCATAGAGCTGTACCTTGTTTGCAAAATAGAAACATTTCTTCTACCTCTGAGTTTGCTGAACCCACCAACAATATTCCGGCTCTCTTTATTTTCTGCATGAGAAGTTGAGCACTGACAAGTTACAGCTTTGTTTCATTGTTAACCATAACCATATAACTGTTTGCAGCACGGGTTCAGGCCATGAATGTTGCTGGCAAGACTAGCTTTTATTTCTGCTTCCTTGGGTTGGGGTGGTGATGGACAGACTCATTACTTCCCTCAGCAGGTGGGTTGCAGGTGCCTCCACCCAAAGATCTCTTCGGTAGGCAACCCAGAAAGTTGATTTGCCACCGGCGAAGTTAGACCCATGTCAGGAAGGCAGAGTGCCACAGGGATGGACTTGGATGTGCTCAGCTCTCAATCGTCCTGCTACACTTCTTATTGCACTGGACAACAATTTTTTTCAAAAGTTTTGCTTCCTGAAAAAGTATTGTGGATCATGACAAACAATTCAAGATGAACATAAAGATAATTTCAAATTTTCTCTATCATTTAGGAAGTTGGAGAAATATTAAGTGAACTTTTATTGAATTTAGCATGTTTAATCGCATAATGATGCTGGCACATTATGTTAGTTCAACTGACCTAAAAAATGTTTTGCCATTGATTATTTTGTACTCAGCATCTGATGCCTCTTGTGTCAGTGCCCAACAATAGTTGTCCTTTAATGGATTCCAGTTGCTCTGATACCTCTTTTCCATGGTCGCAATGTCCTGGTGAAACCTTTCCCCACACTCGTCACTGACTGCACCAAGATCATCAGGGAAGAAGTCCAAGTGAGAATGCAGAAAATTAATTTTCAACAACATTTTGCACTTCGTGGTTTTATATGCATAAAGTTGACTTAAAATATGACACAAAAATAGGTTATATCTTTAAAAAAAAGGAATATTTTCACAATTAGCAATCAAAATCCATAAAATACACCCAGAAGTGCTCAGGAAGAAAAATCTTCATCATTCAGTGTTCTAGGTGTTGGTAGAGATGAAGCCTCAACTGACTATCTGTTCTGGAACATACCAGAGGATCGCTGCACTCGAGATGGGCCGGCATCATGAGCGGCAAATACAATCAATGTATAATTAACAAAGATTTCATCCACTTGCTTTATTTTTTAAATTCACTCTAACTTTATTGGCCATGTTTATAATGTCTCTATATTAAATTCAACAACCTCAACCTGTGCTTTAAATGCCCAGACCCATTTTTAGCCCTGTCCTTCATCACTAGAGACAGACATGCTTGGGAAGAGGGCCTGAAGGAACTTTGCTCATTGTTGTAGTGATGTTTGTAGATGGCAATGCGCTTTTATTTGAAGGGAATGGACAACTGCTCTGCTGATTGCATTTTCAATTGATCAAGCTACTGTCCTGAATGGTTTCAAGCAATCCAAGCATCGTTAAACATAAACTCAACTGGATAAACGGAAAATACTTCCGTCAAGTCTTGTCAAAAGGTAGAGGCCCTGGAATGTGTGGGGAATGACACATTCACAGCAGGGTTATCCATTTACTGCTCTCGTCTTCACTGCCAATGCCCAGCTAGGGATCCAGTTCAAGTACTTCATGTAAACTCTGTTTAAACAAACTGTTCAATAAGAGAGAGAAAAGCAAAGGCTGATCCAACACCTCCTCCAAGGACTTCCCAGCATCAGAAAGCTAGAAGGTTAAATAAGATGCAACTTTAATAACCATCAGTTTATTCATCAAGCAGCTGGCTTCAAATAAGATGTAATGATGGGAGGAGGGAAACCTAGTTAGATTCCTCATGCCACTGCTAAGGTGGTTCCAACTTCTGTGTTTATATTCAATAGCTATGAACCCAATTGCAATTGAGTTTGAGCTTGCCTTCCTTCAGACCTGGATTTCCAATAATTTAGTTTATCTACAATGAGAACTCACCATGGGCAAAATGGTGACTCAATTCCAAGATCACAAACATGACAGCACCTCAAAAACTACGTCAGTGGGTGGAAAACATTGTCTCGTGGAGGTAATGAAAATGACACATAAATATAATCGGTCAGAATGAAGGGAGGTAAATTATTTTTAAAAATTGGAACTCTAATAACAACTTGTTTGCAAAATTTCTTTGCTTCTGAACCTACAAACAATATCCCTGCTCCTCTTATTTTCCAGCTGAGAAATTGAGCACTGACAAGTCACAACTTTGTTTCATTGTTCAGGCCATGGTTGATGCTGGGAAGACCAATAAATGATGAGCTTTGTCCAGTTGTTATGCTATTGCAAACTGACCTCTTGCATCAGATTAGGAACATGAAATCCTTGCTGGGATAGAATACAAATCCTGATCCCAGACTCCTGGCTAGCTGCATCACAGTGTGGAATGGTTGCTGCAGAGAAATAGATTGGAGGTCAATCCACAGGACCATAAGAGTGGCAGAGAAGATCACTGGAATCTCCCTCTCTCCCATCAACATGATCTACCAGGATCGTTGACTGAAGAGGCCACACAAAATCATTGAAGACCATTTCCACTCCGCACTCAGCATTTTTCAGATGCTCCTGTCGGGAAAGAGATACAGGGGTATCAGAGCCAAGACCATTAGGCTGAGGAGCAGTTTCTTCCCATGGTCAATGAGAATGCTGAACAACCAAAGGAAATTTCACTAACCATCTGAGCCTCTCATATTCACAAAAAAAAACTATTTATTTATATGAAAACTTGTTCTGCATGTGTATTGCTTGTCTGTATGTGTATTATGTCTGATTGTGTGTCTGCATGTTTTGCACAGAGGACCGGAGAACACAGTTTCATCAGTTGTACTTGTGCAATCAGATGACAATAGGCTTGATCTACTCATTGTACACTTTTCATTAACTAATGGTTGAGGTCCTGGCTGGGTAGTACTTGGTGGCAGCTTCCCTCAATCCATTAGATTCGGACGAGAGTAGCTGTAGAGAGTGTAGGTTAGGATAAAGAGTCCAACTTATCAGGCTGAACTTTAATTTGCAGTTAGTTTCTACTCACCTTCATATGTAACATGCTGGGAGTAATGCTCCTGTGTTCAAGTTTTTTTTAAATTGAGCTATTGGATTGGATCAGGAAGAATCTTGATCTGAAATTGGTTCAGAGGATGAGCTGGGAGCATCAGTAGAGTTGGGTACAAGGACAGCAGAGGAATGGTCCAGCTAAAGTCCAGTGAATAGGTCATGTGCAATGATAGATTAGTAATATAACATCACTTAATTGATTGGAAAATCAAACCAAACCAAATGATACAAAACTCATTCTCTCTACTCAATACATTTTATTTCACTTGGTGTGAATATCTGTTCTTTTAACTACTCCTCCAATTCACTTTTTTTCTCCTGGAGTTCGTCTGGGGAATTCCTGATCTATCTCTGTCATTGCTCCCACTGGTCACCCTGTAGTTTTTGAAGCCTGCTGTTAACAGCTCCTGGGGCCAGACATCATGGTCCTTGGGCCTTCCTGAAGGTGTCAATTTAATCTTGCATTCATGGGTTGATGATCCAGTGAAATTTGATGCTTCAGCTTCCACGCACTGGAGCCAATACAAAATGGAGCTATTAAGGTACTTTGTTAGTTTTGGCCACCTTTCACCATGCCAGAGTGTAGGTATACCTCACAATCCTTAAGGACCCCACCACCCAGGCCATGCTCTCTTCACACTGCTTCCATCAGGAGCTGAAGACAAACACCCAATGGCAGAAAAACAGCTTCTCCCCCTCTGCCATCAGATTTTCAGACAATGAACCATAGACAATACCTCATTTTCATTTATTTTTCACTTTTGTTTTGCAATGTAATTGATAGCAATTTTGCACGTATAATGCTGCTTTAAAAAAATGAATTTTGTGATATGCTCATGACAACTTCAGATTCATTTGAAAATACTTCAAGTCGATTCATTTGTTAAAACAATGGGGCTTTTGACCAGCTATTCTCAACAGGAGCCTACAGACCCCACCCCGCACCCCCCCGGGGCCATGGGACATTAAAGTAAAATTTCAGATCACATAACAGATATTTTTAATGTAGTTGGTAGGAGAGAAATAGGGAAGAAACTAAAACTCGACCTTCACAGGAAGGGAGGGGGGGGCGGGTCCTCGAGTTCAAGCAGAGTCATAAGGAGGCCATAGCTGAAAAAAGCTCAGCAAGCCAATGAGGATGGCTGTTGATTGATGGTTACATTCACTGTGGTCCAATAAGTTGATATTACTGACCCAAGATGGAGCTCCATAATACACCGAAAGCAATGGCTTGTGATTGTTTATACTTTGCATTATGGCTCTTAGAATGATTCAAAAAGATTTTCGATTTACTTATTGACAGAGTACATACACGACTTCACATACAAACCTAAGATTCCTTTTTCCTGCAGGCGCGGCAGAATTACCACTAATGGGTAGTGCAAAAAAAATTGTACACTGCGTAAACTTGAAAAAAACTATAAACAGATAACGATTGTAAACAAACTGACTGTGCACCATATATTTTATTTATTGATGACCCTTTCAATTTCAAAGGAATGCTTAGAATTTCAGGGGAGAGCTGAAAACAAATTAAAAATGAATCTTAAATGATCTTGAACTCAAGTATTTATTTGACCATGACTAGCAGCAATGCATGGAAAGCAATCCATCAGGAGAAACTACTGCTTTCTTGGGCCACAAGACACTATTAGAGCTACTTCCTCAAATTGTTAGAGATACAAGTTCAATCCTGGGCACTATCTCTATGGAGCTTGCACATTACCCTTGTGACTACTGGGTTTCCTTTGTGTATTCTCAACTTCTCTTCCCACATCTAGAAGCACATGGGTTAGTAGCTCAATTGAAAATTCTCCTGGTATTTAGGAAAGTCATAGGTAGGATGTGGGGGTTTGGAGGTGGGTATTTGTGTGAATATGGGGATATGACCAATATGAGATTAATGGTGGTTGATGATCCGCATGGACAGGGACAAGTCCAGTTTCTGTGCTCTCCCTAGGACTCTATGACAAGACACCATCAAGTGCTGGAGGTCAGTCCTGAGCCTGTAATTGCCAGACAAAGTCAGACTACGGTTAATCTTCACAATCCTAGTGCATGCGCGATGCTGCATGGGTTTTCCCTCAGACGTTCCGGTTTCCTCCCACAATTTTAAATGTTCTGGTGATTCTAGGTCCAATTGGATGGCAGGAGCTTGTGGACTTACCACGCTGTAAGTCTAAATTTAAAATTTTTTAGACCACTTTTAAGAAACAACTCTCCAGACAGACTCAAAGCAATTTTTGTGATACCGAGAACAACCATCTAACATTTTCCAAAAAGAGGAATCTCTCTTAAAGCTTTTACAAGCCAATACTCAAGGCACAGATGCATTCCAACACAGAGGTCATTGGGGACCAGGAAAGCTGCCAACATCTCAAGAAAATCCAAACCCCTTCCAAATTCAGAACATTTCTAAGCAAAGGCCTCAATTAATTCCACTGGGCTTAAGCAATTGTGCCATGTTGGGGTTTTTTTTGCCACAGGTGAATAAAGTGATGAATTTGCCTGCCAGACTTGCAGCTTTAATTTACCCGAACCTATCCAAAGTGGCATATTTTCAAGGATGACACAAAAGTACGATTAGCAACGAGCAGCAATTACTATAAATCAGAGTGCATAAATTAAGCCTGAAATTCCTGCATTATGCCCGACATACTAAGGCTTTTAGCAGGCATAACTGTTAAAAATGATCACTGTGTCATTACTGCTGTCTGTCTAGAGAGTATAGCACAGTTATTTGAAAGAGGCCAGCAATTGCAGATTGAATCAATTGGAGAGACTGCATTTGCAGTGAAAGAGACAGTTCAGATCCAAACTGCAGCAGATGACATTAAGGGAGGTGACTTCTTTCTGCACTGACGGAAGAAAGAACTAATGTGGTTTAATGGGTATACACATGCATTACTACAAGGCTGAAATTAGGGCAATTGACCAAGTTTATCAACTTAATTAAGTCAGCACCCACTTAAATAATTAACCTTCTGATTCTTCAACTGCTTAAGCTGTATGCTGCTAAAGCAATAATTTAAAAAAAAACAGATTTATCACTAATCTATTAACTTGAAAGATGTATTCTCCTGCTTTTCTGAAATGTATGTGGTCTCTCTTTCCTCTCCAGTCAGGTAATGCTGTCAAATCATTCATTCAATCCTTTTCCCCCACTTTCTCTCCCCACCTCCACATCTGACAATGTCAGGGGTGGCTTGGTGAACAGCTCTTTTGTCTGGGGCATTGAATGGAATTGAATTGTTTATTGTCACACTTACCAAGATAATTCGATGTCAGTGCTGTGCATTTGCTTAGAAAAAGGAGGTGTAAGGAGCTCCTTCTGTCCAATAGCCTACAGGTTACCCTTGGGCAAGGTGTAGAACCTGTTTAGCCTCCCAATCAGAGTCACGTGAAGCCATGGGTTACAGATGGTGGATGGTTTTTTTTTTAATAAGCAGATTCTACAAATTGGAATTTATGGTTGTGAAACTAAAAACACCGGGAGATAAATCTGCCAATCAATGGCTAGGGTTACCTGTCCAAGACGGACACTACAACAGAAGGCAGCAAAGGGAAATCACTTCAGTATTTTTGCATTATATAAATTATGAACTCAGCATCAACTACGGTCTCAGTTCAAAGATGGAGCTTTCACCGAAGGAGAACAGAGAGTCAACAACTGCAATCCAGAGGGCCAGAGATCATGACGGATGGAGAGACATGATCGCTCACACTGAACGGCAAGGTACCTGAATGATGGTGACAAAGATACAGTGAAAAAGTACCTAGACAAGTCAAATGATATGCAAATATACAGGTTGTGTAAAATTAAACAAATCTGCCATGCAGGACCTTGTCAAAGGCCTTGCTAAAGTCAATATATACAGTGTACACCATCCAGTCTTCTTCAATCAACTCTTCAAAAGACCCTGTCAGATTCACAAGATCTCCCATTGCCAAAGCTATACTGTCAACCTCTAATCAGTCCCCACCTGTCCAAATACTGATAGATACTATTTCTCTGAACCCCCTCCAGCATCGTTTCCCTTCACCGACATCAGAATCACTGTCTTGCTCTTGATGCACTTTTAAAATCATATTACAACATTAGCCACTCTCTTGTCTTCCGGAATTTCATTCAAGGACCAGTATAATGTAAATATCTTTGCTTTCTAAGGTGCCCTTTCAGGTTTATCCACCTTAATGCACTCCTGGGCTGCCAACACCTTCTCCCTCATACTTGGTAAAATGGCCCAGGACATTGCAATTCTTCTGCTCCAATTCCTTACCACCATGAATTATCCACAGTAACAACCAAGAGGAAACATTTGTTTAAAGTTTCACCCATCTTTTATGGCTTCACACAAAGGTCATCCACATCCATCTTCTCACTTTCATCTCCAGGAGATCTACTCAAGGCAGTTTCTCACAAGAACAATTCCCAGTCCATGAAACTCTCCACATTGAAGGACAATAATCTAAATGCTGACGTAAACTAAGATTTCTAAGACAGAGTTGCAGAAGCCTACCTACATCACCCTCTTGAGAATTCTCTCCCTTAATATGGTCCAGTATAACTACCTCTTTGGGCAACTATCTGGAAAGGAGAAGATCGAGAGGCAATAGATTAGTGTTTTACAGGCAGGTATAAAGAATCTGTACCTACAGAGCAAGCATAAATTCTAAACTGAGAGGGGGAAACAACATTCCAGTGAAATCAACTTCCTCAGCACAAGTAGAACCATTTAGTATTGATTTATTTAACAACAATGTTCAGGTTGAGTCCCAAAGTTACTTCAACATAACATGGTTTAGTGGAGAAAGTAGCTTTGGATTGGTGGCTTACAAAAATTTTCTCTCAATAGGGATTGGCTCACCTCATGTAAGGGTCAAGTTGATGGTTGAACTGAAATTGGTTCCAATGATTGGACATCAGCCCCATATTCACTCTAATTACTAGAATAGAAAGTCAATTAGTTAGTTAGGCTTTCTCTGCCTTGCTGTTTCAGTCTTCATGAATTAATTATTGCTACCTGCAATGAGGAGGTGTGTCAGTTGGGTTTAGATGGGACAACTTTGGGGATTAGATTCAACATATAACCCACTTTATATTTTTGGATGAGAGCAGAGTGTACTGAATGCAGAAGATGTCATTCTCTCAAAGAGAATTAGATTGAGGCCAGAGCATTTACTGGAGAACGATTAGGCAAGATGGGATTTTTTTCAATTTTTAAAAATTTATTTAGCATGGTAAAAGGCCCTTTCAGCTCGTGAGCCCGTGCAGCCCAATTACACCCAATTGGCCTACAACCCCTGGTATATTTATGAAGGTGGGAAGAAACCGAAGCACCCAAAGGAAACCCATGTAGACATGGGGAAAAGGTACAAACTCCTAAAAGGCAATGAGGGATCACTGGTGCTGTCATAGCATTGCGCTCACCACGATGCTAAATATTATCCACGAGAATGCTAACTACCAGATCAAACTGAACCCATAAAGTGACCAACTGGGTTAGAACCAACAGAGTTTAATCAGTTAAATCTCCCACATACACAAATCCTTGGTATTTCAGTTGTTTTGTGAAGAGGCAACTCCAAATTATTTGTGTGAAGCAAGGAAGTCAGCAGACGCTATGATTGCAGTTGATACACAAGAACCGGAGAAACTCAGCATAGACAGATTTCAGATTTATTGTCAGAAAACATACATGACATCACATACAACAGTGAAATACTTTTTCCTGCTGGGTGGGGGGGGGTGGGGTGGGGTGGGGGGGAAGACGCAACTACCACTTAAAGGTACAATAGTGCAAAAAAAATCTGCACACAAGTAAACAAAATGACCGTGCAATACAAATAGGAAAGAAAACAATGAAACACAAAAGTAAGAATCTTTAAATGAGTCCCTGATGGAGTTTGTGGTTGAGGAGCCTGATGGTGGAGGGATAGCAGTTGTTTCTGAACCTGGTGGTACAAGTCATGAGGCCCCATACTTTGGACCCTAAAGGACCTACAGGACCACAGAACCATAAGATACAGGAGAAGAAATAGGCTATTCAGCCCATTGAGTCTGCCCCTGCTGAGTTTCTCCAGCACTTTTGCATATTAATCTCCAAGTCATTGTTCAGATACCGCAATGGTTCTAATCTCTGTCAGTTCTGATTAAAGGCCAAGGACCCAAAATTTTATCTTCAACCAGGAGGCCAATTTCTCAATGTCCCCACAACAGCCAATCATGGACCCCACTTGCAGTTAAACAATTAAAAATTAGACAAAATAGGATTAGCACTTATCAAGGAAATTCAAACTATTCTAAAAGATTTCTGGCTTTCAACATCCTAAGCATGGCTGAACACAAGATTTAGCACAGTGGGAGCAGAAAGTAAACAAATTTCAGTCAGTTACACAAGGAGGGAGAGATGCCCATTCATTTCACTGACCCATTTGGCATTTGGATTAGCAACAAAACTCTATCCAGGTGTCAATCAGTGCTTAAATTCAAACTCTAAAAGTAGGGTTTTGTGCCAGATGGCAAGTGGATAAAATGGGAATGATTACTGTTAAAGGTAATTGGTCCATATTTTATAATCAGCATTTATTCTTTTATTTACACTGGTGGTAATCGGTTATTGTTTTCCATTTTTCAGGAGATGGTCAACAACAGAAGGAACACAGAGCACCTCTTCTGTCCATCCAGACACTGTCTGTTCCTCATGACCTGGCCCCTTGCCAAACGGCCACTGAAGGCCAACCATTTATCTCTCAAACTCTGGAATTCCTCCTCAGCATGCCTGCCGCACTCTCAGATTTCAGATTTATTGTCAGAGAACATAAATGACTTCTCCAGTGATTGTCACCTTGTCATGGTGGAGAAGCTTGTGTGGTCCTGTGATCCTGAGAGCAATGCTGTCTGGAGTGATGCTCCTGGTAAGGTTAAGGGTGAGATCCCTGACAGAGCAATCCAACCAAGTCCTCAACACTGGAATAGGCGGACAAAGTTACTCTGCACTCAATGGCTGTGAAGGCAAATGAAGGCTGCAACAAATCCATCAACTTCAATCGTCGTTTTTATGCCATTGGAATTAGTTGGTCTATTTGTGAAGTATCGTGTGCTTCTTGAAGTGCAACTTCAAGTTCACGTTTAATAAATACACGCACTAGCATCTTCATTCTGAGGACCAATGGAATGAAGGCCATCATCCTCAACTACGAGGGATAGCCACAACATGCATGCAACCCTGAGGATTTTTTTTTCTATTAGCAAGGCAGAATTATCACTTATTGGTAGTGCAAATAAATTATACTCAACCTATACATGTAAACAAATAAAGAAATATTTTTTTTAAAATCAAGTAAGAGTCCTTAAAGGAGTTTTTTGTTGAGGAGACTGATGATGGAGGGGTTACAACCATTTCTGAACCTGGTGGTGCAAGTCTTGTGGCTCCCTCTTCCCTGATGGTAGCAGTGAGAACAAAGTGTGTGTTGGGTGATGTGGATCCGTGATGATTGCTGCTGCTCTCTGACAGCAGGTTTCCCTGTAGATGTTCTCAATAGTGGGGAGAATTTTACCTGTAATATCCTGGGCTATGTCCACTATCTTTTGCAGGGCTTTACGCTCAGGGGCATTGGTGTCCCCATACCAGACTGTGATGCACACTTTACACCACACATCTATAGAAATATGCTAGTTTTTGATGTCATACCAAATCTTCGTAAGCTTCAGCATCAATATTACACTTTCAGCAAAATTTCTTTGGTCATCTGTTCTAACATTTCGGTCTGAGTTGATGTTTGTAGTGCTCTGGACCATTAAACCACAACAAAAAGTCCCGTATGAAGTTATTGCTGTGATGGAGAAAGAGGTGGCATGTATCATGACACAGACTAAATGAGTTTTGCTCATATCATTCCTGAACAATTTAGTTCTAATCTTCGGTAAACACATTCAATGCAGAGAAAAGTTTTTCACCACTCAACCAGTCAACAACGAACCATTTTGATAAAGGCTTAAAGTAGTTAAGATAAGCAATCTGAATTTAACATTTATTTCTGCACACTCTGTTCTGCCCAACATTCTAAATAATTGTGTGTACAGTGCAGGAAAAGGTTCTAGCCTGTTTTATCACAAGCTTTAGTCATGTCGGGGAAGGCAGTGCCAAAGTAATTAGCAGGGACCATTTCTAATTAACACTTTACATAAACCCACTCTGTTTGGTATCCGCCTCACTGATCTAAATCTAATTTGATACTGTATGGAGAGTGAATTTTTTAAAATAATTCAAATCAACTGTAAAACGTTGTTTATTGCCAGGCCTAAATTCCTTTGGGTGAAGTCCTTTCTTTTTGTTACAAAGAATCTCAAAGCCATTGGGAATTATAACCTCTAATGGAAAAAGAAACAACTGTGAGAGCTTCTCAAAACAAAAATATATATTTATAACAGTTCTAAGGAGGAGTGTGAAAAGGCTTTAGACCAACACACCAGCCCCTTTCTGGTGTGAAGTTTGTCCCACTGCAGGAGCTCTTGAATCCAAGTCAAATAGTTCTTTGTCCAAGGACAACTCCAGGCTTTCAATGAATAATCTTTAAATACAAAATCCAGTGCAAGAAACCAGACATAATGGGGATTACTGAGACATGGTTGCAGAGATTCCAGGACTGGGAATTAAATATTACCAAGTTGAATGCATTCAGGTGGAAAGAGCAAAAATGTAGACTTGATAGATGAAGTGCCAGTTGATGATGTAGACAAAGACAATGTGGTCAAACAATAATCATGGCTTTTATTATCAGAAACTCATGGTACAATAATGTAAGACAATAGATGCATATACAGTATATCTAAGGGGAGTGTCCTTAACAGCACAGCCAATGTTCGTACAGCAAGGATCGTCAGAGGGAAGACAGGCAACTTGGCAGACATTCACCACAATAGAAATGTCCAGAAATATGAAGAGCAGACAAAATAGTGATGCCACAATTACTAAGATAGAATTAAAATCTGCGCATTTAGTTCAATGATGTAAAAGAAGTGATTGCTTTAAGCTATAAATCACCTTGTAGAGGAGGGGAGATGGTGGAAGAAACCCAGAAAGAAAAAAGGTAGAAAGAGAAAAGAGCCAACAAGTGAAGGATAGGTTAACAATCATAATGAACTTCCAGAAATAATATGCAAGGTCCAAAAGTCCATATGCCAGAAATCCAAACCTCCCGAGCATCCGGACTTCTCAAACTCTGCTTTTGTGTGCATGCATTGCATAAGTGCCACAGATGGACTGCCCAAGAATCCGAACAATCCGAACCAATCCAATTCCTGAACAGTCCAGATTTTAGGACTTTAATGCCCTCTGCTCAGGAACCAGAGTTAGTCACAAAAAATAAACATGCAAGTACATCTTTAAAAAAGTCGAACTGAGCACAGGAGGTAAACAAAAAATGCTGCAGAGGCTGGGGCTCAGTGCAATATGCAAATATGCTGGAGAAACTCAGCACATCACACAGCATCTACAGGAAGTAAAAAGGCAATCATCATCTCGGGATTGAGCCCTTCGCCAGGAATGTGGAAAAATAGCAAGATGCCTCAATGAAAAGGTGAGGGGGGGGGAGAAGGAGAGAGAGGAGCACAGGCTATCATTTACCAAGTACCTTCCCTTTGCATGTCTTACAGAGACAAACTAGAACATGAATTTAAGTGTTTAATTTGTCTGAAACCTTCAGGAACTTCAAGACAACAATTTTAAAGTTGCAAATGGAATTATTTACCATACCACCACTGCCTGATATTTTTTGCCATTTCAATTAAGACTTAGTAGGAATGGCACGATAAAATTCTGACTCTAACACACAGGTATTTTTTGCAATTTTGCATTTGCACTTTCTGCATTTTTTTTTTGCAATCTCACGAGTCACAATATTCTTGAGACCCAATCAGATGTTTCCTGTCCACAATATATTAATATTAAGAACATAGTCAACATAAGAACATTTGCTGTTCATCGGGCATTTGGAGTCTTTCTCAATTGTATGAGGCTCAGTCCGTTCCTGAGATCTTACATCTGGCTGTCAATTACAGTTCAATGGATAGAACATAGAACACTACAGCATAGTACAGGCCCTTCAGCTCTCGACATTATGCCAATCAATATGTCCCTAAAAAAAGGTATTAAACCCACCCTACCCCACAACCCTCTATTTTTCCTTCATCCATGTGCCTGTCAAGAGTTTCTTAAATGCCAATTAGCATTCATCTGATTGTGAGCAAAGTCTGCACCCCAGGAATTTGAGTTCAAAATCCAGGTTGATACTCTAGTGCAGTCATTCTCATCCTGTTTATGAGTGTGGCCCCCTTATCACTCTGCCAAAGTCAAGTTTAGTTGTTTTTTTTTCTGTACTTCTCTCCCAACTACTATATTTTTAAAAAAATATATATAAAGAATTTCAGTCTGTGGTATCCCTTAAATGCACTATGGTCCCTGGGATGGGGGAGAGAACACATCCCTCATTGAGAATGGCTGCTCTAGTGAGTACTAGAGGAAAATTGCATTGCAGCAGATGCTGTCTTTAACGAGAAGATCTGCCCTTCCATTTATACTATTTCATTGCATTGTTTCTAATTGCGAGGGTGATCATTTTGGTGTGCTGACCAGATTTACCCCTCAACAGACAACACTAAGAACTGATTGCCTTGATGCATGTGCAATTGTGTTGAGCAGAATTTGACAAATGCATTTCTTGTGTTACTATCCTGACCTCATTAGGCAGAATGCATGTTAGGGGTAGGGTAGAGGAGGAACAGTGTCCCAAAATCTTTAAAGATAAAAGTTTGTTTCCTTTCCCAGATAACTCATACCACATATCAGACACTGAACAATTTCTGAAAGACATAGCAGAATGAAAGTCTTTCCATTGCCATCTTGCATCTCATCATTTCAGTCAGGTCTCAAAAGTTAATTTGAACTTAACCCTCAACTTTAATTTAGCAAATAATCATGAGAGCAGCATTATGCTTATCAACATACAGACTATTAAAATAATGGGTTGTGTTAAGTGTCTGGGTCAGCATAAGGTTAAGACTTCAACACCCAATCAGAATCATTTTCTCCTGCTCAACTGCAAACTTTTAAAAATAAATTTTATTTTTCACACTATGAACCATATTAATCAAAATATACACAAACATTTCCCTCTTGAATATACAGTGGCATTTTCTCCTCTTTTTCCCCCTCCTTTCCCTCCCCCCTCCAAACCCATTAAACGTTCAACATATACAATACAATAAACCCATTAAGCAATGTCATCGCACAATGAAAATAAACAAGAAAATTGTGTCATCTACTTTTACACACTGGGTCAGTTCATTTCGTCTTCTTCTCATTCTGTCATTTTAGGGGGTGGAGGTCCGCCCTGTTGTGTTCCATGTACGGTTCCCAAATTTATTTGAATACTGTGATGTTATTTCTTAAATTATATGTTTTTTTTCCAATGGAATACATTTATTCATTTCTATGTACCATTGCTGTATTCTCAGGCTCTCTTCTGATTTCCAGGTTTACATTATACATTTTTTTTGCTACAGCTAAGGCTATCATAATAAATCTTTTTTGTGCTTCATCCAAAATGAGGCCTAGTTCTTTACTTCTTATATTACTTAGAAGAAAGATCTCTGGATTTTTTGGTATGTTGCTTTTTGTGATTTTATTTAATACCCGATTTAGATCTTCACTTTCTCACATGCCCATATTGCATGTACTGTTGTTCCCATTTCCTTCTTACAACGAAAACAGCTATCTGATACTGTTGGGTCCCATTTATTTATCTTTTGGGGCGTGGTATATAGCCTGTGTAACCAATTATATTGTATCATCCGTAACCTCGTGTTTATTGTATTTCTCATAGTTCCGGAGCATAGCTTTTCCCATTTTTCATCTTTATGTTTAGATCTTGTTCCTACAGCTTATTTCATCATTCTCTTTCTCTTGCAGCTTGATGTATATGTTTGTTATAAATCTTTTAATTATCATTGTGTCTGTAATCACATATTCAAAGCTGCTTCCTTCTGGTAACCTCAGCCTGCTTCCCAATTTGTCCTTCAAGTAGGTTTTCAGTTGGTGGTATGCAAACATTGTACCGTGAGTTATACCATATTTGTACTTCATTTGTTCAAAAGATAATAAATTATTTCCAAAAAACAATTTTCTATTCTTTTGATCCCTTTTCTCTCCCATTCTCTAAAGGAAAGGTTATCTATTGTGAAAGGGATTAGTTGATTTTGCATCAATAATAATTTTGTTAGTTGGTAATTTGTTCTTTTCCTTTCTACGTGAATCTTCTTCCAAATGTTGAGCAGATGGTGCAGTGCTAGTGAACTTCTATGTTGCATCAGCTTTTCATCCCACTTATAAAGTATGTGTTCTGGTACCTTCTCCCCTATTTTATCTAGCTCTAACCTGGTCCAATCTGGTTTTTCCCTTGTTTGATAAAAATCTGATAGATATCTTAATTGTGCTGCTCTATAATAATTCTTAAAGTTTGGTAGCTGAAAGCCCCCTTGTTTGTACCACTCTGTTAATTTATCTAGTGCTATCCTCGGTTTCTCCCCTTTCCATAAGAATTTCCTTATTATTCTCTTTAGTTCATTGAAGAATTTATCTGTTAAGGGAATTGGTAACGATTAAAATAGGTATTGTATCCTTGGGAAGATATTCATTTTAATGCAATTTACCCTTCCTATCAGTGTTAGTGGTTAATCTTTCCAATGTTCTAAGTCATCTTGTAATTTCTTCATTAATGGCTGATAATTTAATTTGTATAGATGACCTAGATTATTATCTAATCAAATACCTAGGTATTGGATCGCTTGTGTTTGCCATTTAAATGGTGATTCTTTCTTAAACTTTGTGAAATCTCCATTATTCATTGGCATCGCTTCACTTTTATTTGCGTTGATCTTGTACCCCGATACTTCTCCATATTCCTTCAATTTCTTATGTAATTCTTTTATTGATAATTCTGGTTCTGTTAAGTATACTATGACGTCATCTGCAAATAGACTGATTTTATACTCCTCTTTTATTTTTATCCTTTTTATTTTATTTTCGGTTCTTATCAGTTCTGCCAATGGTTCTATTGCTAAAGCGAACAGTGAGGGAGATAGTGGGCATCCCTGCCTAGTTGACCTGCTTAATTTAAATTGGTTCGATAGATATCCATTTACTGTCACCTCCGCCAATGGTCCCTTATATAATGCTTTAATCCAATTAATATATTTCTCTGGTAGGTGCTCAACTGCAAACTTAATGCATCTTCTCTCTCTTTCTCTGGAAGGGACAGGAGAATGCAGATCCAAGGCTATCACACTTAATATTACATGACCGTCATGATAAAACTGATAGGTTCAGGAGCTGTACAAACAACAGCTCAGCTCCCAAGAGCCCAGTGATTCTTCCATGTAACCTTTTTTATTCACTTCGACAATGCGCCTTCCTGATCAATGATTACCAGGTTCACTTACTCAATGCAATTTACAGCACTCACTGGCCCAAGTCATTAACTATCAATCACCCCCTCATTCTAAAGCTCAGAACCATTCTCTTTCCCTTTTTAATCTCAAGCCACCATAACCTGCATTTACGTAATGCCAGTTTAGTACAGTAGACCATCCTGAAGAAAAACTATGACAATGCCCATATGGCAAACCATTCCAGCAGCATACCAAAGGAAAGCAAGGATCCAAAGCTCAGTTTTTGGTATGGGATGGGGAAAGAGGTGGGGTTTTAAAGAAGGACATTCGAATGAAGACACGACATCAACAATATGGGGAAGGGGATTTAAATGCAAGATGTTTACATTTTGGAAGTGTCAACTTTAATTTTCCACGTGATTAATGACCTCAGCATTCAGACCCTCTCCTCTGGTTTTCAGATTTCAAGTGTTCTTGGGGGCTTTTTTTTTAAATTTTCCTGTACTATTTAATTAATCTTTGAAAGAAAATAGCTTTTTTACCTTTGGTAATAGCAAACCAAAGAACTCTCTCCTGAAGCACACTGCAGAGAACACTCGCATCCAACCCCCTCTCTCCCCCTCTCTTGGCGTGACTATAGGAATTCTGAACCCACAGTCAAATCCCCAGGCCACGTTACAGTAGTGCAAAAGCAATCAATAACTGCAACTCACAAGTGGAAGGAATCAGAGAGCTGCCAAAACACTGACAGTCAATATTTATCCTGGCCCCATGTAACCAAAATAATCTGGTGAATTACCCTCATATGATTCAAGTTGCCAGAGACAGTGCTTTGTGCTGCAACAGTGGTGTCCTAATAAAGGCTTAGTCAAGCATTCAAACATTTGCGACTTTAAAGACCCACTTTTTGCACAAAAAAAATTGATCCTCACAAATTCAGTATTAAGTGATCAAAACCAAAACCAAAAGTGTTAACAGTTTTAAACGGCAGAGGACAAAACTGTCCAAAAGAAAATTGAAGTTCGAGGCTCTTTTCTTTTGAAGCAGGTTTCCTGGAAACTAGACAAAGAGCGGCATTTTCACTTGGAAGATTCCAAAATATAATGCTGATTGATAAACGTGGGGCAGCAAGTTTATTGCAATGCTATTACCGTGACCTGGGTTCGAATCCAGCACTGTCTGTAAGTTGTATGTTCTCCCTAGAGCTTCATGGGATTCCTCCCACCCTTCAAATCATACTGGGAGTGTCAGTCAATTGGGTAGCATGGGTAAATGAGCCTGCTCACACGCTAGATCTCCAAATTCAAACGTAATGGGGATTCAGGAGGAGCTTCATTATCCTGAGAGTGGGAAGTCACAACCAGACAAGGCTGCTATGTAAATGGTACAAATGTATGAAATATCTTGGTACAAATCCTGGCACCCAAGAGACTCCAGGGGAGCAGCAGTCCAGCGGGGCAACAGAAATGGGGAGAACACCACTCCCCTTTCTTCACCCCCCCCCCCCCCACTCCCATTGATTTAGACACACACACAGCACGGTAACTGGCATCTTCAGCCTGTGCCGCCTAATTTGACCTATAACACTGGGACATTTTGAATGGTGGGAGAAAACGAGAGGACACCCTCACCGACTCAGGGACAACATACAAATTCCTGACAGACAGTGCCAGATCCAACACCCGATCACTGGTGATATAACAGCATTGTGGTAACCACTCCTCTAACCATGCCAGCCATTAATATTTAATGGGTATTTTGAAGTGTTTAGGTTTCAGAAGAAATGGGTCTCTCCATCTCCGTCTATCAAAGTATCGCCCCAAATTATGGCTCACTGACACGAAAAATTTGGTTGAAACCATTTTCTAAAAGCCTGGGCTCAATTTTGTCACTGGCAAAATCTGCTTCCAACCTGTAACAACTGCACCAATCCAGCAGTCAACACCAGGGCGGAGAATATCTACACTGGGATGAGGAACCCAGGCAGTCGGTGGGACAGACTGTTCAGAGGTCAAGAGTTCAATCCCCACCATGGCAGGTTGTAAAACTAAGCCTAGAAAATCTGGTAATGTGCGACTGGGAGCGAGGAAAGTGATTTAAAAATAAGGCTGCCAGATTGTAGTAAAATAGAGTTATTTCCTGAGAGAAAGGAAACCGCCGCTAATAAACAGCCTGGCTTAGATAATATTCCAGTCCCCACATTAGGTTGCTGACTCGACCCTTAATGAATTCCAATGCACCATCTGTCACCCGCACTTATGCAACTTTAAAAATCTGCTGTTTGAAGTTCTTTTCATCAGGGAAAAAAAAACTTGCAATTAAGTAGTATATATTTCTGCAGATTTTCATACAAAATATTATTTTCCATAGACATCAGTTTATGCAAATACAAGATATATATCCAAGATATTTTTTTAAAAGGAATTATGCTTAAAAAAAATACTGAATAAAATCACCTGGACCTTTTGGTGTCTCATCCACAAGACAAAGTCCACACCGGTTCAGTGTAAAATTATGATGGCGGCAAATAGTAACAACCCTTCAGTGTGGAATCACTGCGGTTGAATCCGAGGTCAGCAGGATGAACCACTCACAGCCAAAGATTCCCAGTTCCTGTTTGTCAAGAGAGCACGGGATAAAAGCGCGAAAACATCAACAGGGCCAGGCAAGCAAGAATTTTCAGCGATCCTTCAGATTACTCCAAAAATATACCGCCGTTACTCATGTAAACGTGACATTTTATACACCACCTTACAACGTTAAACTTATGGGGTCAGCCATTACATTTGTACTACTTTGACCGTGGTGAGGGCGTCCGAGGCGTCGGGAACTCCAACGGGCAGGCGGCCGAGGCGCGAGCCCAAGGTTCGGGGCGTCAGGAGCTCCCAACGGCCAGGCGGCCGAGGCGCGAGCCCAAGGTTCGGGGCGTCAGGAGCTCCCAACGTTCGAGGCGTCAGGGGCTCCCAATGGGCAGGCGGCCGAGGCGCGAGCCCAACGTCCGAGGCGTCGGGAACTCCAACGGGCAGGCGGCCGAGGCGCGAGCCCAAGGTTCGGGGCGTCAGGAGCTCCCAACGGCCAGGCGGCCGAGGCGCGAGCCCAAGGTTCGGGGCGTCAGGAGCTCCCAACGTTCGAGGCGTCAGGGGCTCCCAATGGGCAGGCGGCCGAGGCGCGAGCCCAACGTCCGAGGCGTCGGGAACTCCAACGGGCAGGCGGCCGAGGCGCGAGCCCAAGGTTCGGGGCGTCAGGAGCTCCCAACGGCCAGGCGGCCGAGGCGCGAGCCCAAGGTTCGGGGCGTCAGGAGCTCCCAACGTTCGAGGCGTCAGGGGCTCCCAATGGGCAGGCGGCCGAGGCGCGAGCCCAACGTTCGAGGCGTCAGGAGCTCCCAACGTTCGAGGCGTCAGGGGCTCCCAATGGGCAGGCGGCCGAGGCGCGAGCCCATCGTTTGAGGCGTCAGGAGCTCCCAACGGGCAGGCGGCCAAAGGGGCGAGCCCAACGTTCGAGGGGGTCAGGAGCTCCCAACGGGCAGGGGGCCGAGGCGCGAGCCCAACGTTCGAGGCGTCAGGGGCTCCCAATGGGCAGGCGGCCGAGGCGCGAGCCCATCGTTTGAGGCGTCAGGAGCTCCCAACGGGCAGGCGGCCAAAGGGGCGAGCCCAACGTTCGAGGGGGTCAGGAGCTCCCAACGGGCAGGGGGCCGAGGCGCGAGCCCAACGTTCGAGGCGTCAGGAGCTCGAGGCGCGAGTTCACGACCGAGGAATCGGGAGCTCCGAGAAGTGGGCAGCAGGAACAGAGGTGAGAGACTAGGGTCGACTTTTACATGAAACAAATTAAAAATACCTGATTTTTGTGCCAAAAATAGGGGGTGAATGTTAACATGGTATCAACTTTTACACAAGTATATGTGGTAGTGCTCTATTCAGTTATGTGGAGGACTGCAACATGATTCAGGAATTAGTTATTGAGTAGTCCAGGGCATTTATTGGTGTAATGACAATCAAAGCATGCTTTCAATGCCACGACCATTGATGAAGAAACATCTTTGATAATGATTTTAACAGCACAATCGAACAAATGAATCAAGAGCTGGTGAATTGATGAAATTGAACCAAATGTGACAAGAAGACAGCAAGGAAAGGGATGTTCTGCTTTAATGTGTGATTGATTAGAGCTGTGGGGTCAGAAAATTGCTGCATAGTCAGTTTTGCATGAACTGGATATCACAGGCTGTACACAATGAAATTGATTGTTGCAGGAGAGATTACAACCATTTACATATAAAGTTGCAGCTTCCAGTAGCGTACAACTTTCCATATTCAATCACTTCTTTCACCATCATCCAGGAAGATTGAAGAACTAGACTTGACACACAAGGAAGATTTGTCAAAGTTCAACCTATTGGATGTTCCTCTTAACCATATCAATCTCACAATAGGAGTTTGGCTTTCATAGTGGATACTCCACAATCCCTCCAATGCTGCACGCACTTTCCCTGCAGTGGTCCAGAGAACCACTATTTTTTCTGGATGTACAGTCAGATGATAATGATCTTGATTAGTAAAGCAATGTGGATCAGTTGGCATCACTGGGTCGAAGCTTGAAACATCAGTAATGTATTTTTATCTCCTATGGACAATGTGAGACCAGGCTGAGTCCCTCCAGCATTTGTGTGTTTTTAACCGCAATCTTGGCATCTGCAGAATTTCTAGTTTCACTCTTATCTGGGCTTGAAAATGTGTCTAAATATAAAATGCGCTGACAGCTCTGAATATATTCATCTATTTTGCTCATCTATTTCGCAAAAGCAAGCTCGATGACAAATGAAATTAATGCACAGGAGAAACTTTGGTAAAGATAAGGATGTGTTGTTCCTTTGGAGATTTCTTGTCGAAGAAAATTTTTTAATTATATAGCACCTTTCACAACCCCACAACATTGGACTTTACATCCAAAAATAATTTATATAAATAAAATCCTTGGAGTTATGTTCAGACTGTAGATATGCAACCTGCACACCCAGACATGGGATAAAATTGGAAAGCTGAGAAAAACCCACATGACCACAAAGAGAGCATGGGTAGTGTCCTCACTAGAGGTCAGGTTCAAACCCAACTCTCTGGGGTTGAGAAGAAGCAACACTAACTGGACCCTAAATCTCTTCCCTCTTAATCACTAGTTTTAAATTAAACTGCCTGTCTGCTTTTTGCTCATACTTTGAAGGGCTCAGGCCCCAAAACATCAGTAATTACCTCCTATAGATGCTGCATGATTGGCCAAGTTCTTCCAGCATATCTGTATGATTTTACTACAATCTCAGTGTCTGCAGACTTTCCAAACACTAACTGGATCCTCCTGTTCTTCTCCCTACCACCCCTTCCCCTGTCAGAAGCACAGAAGGAAGGCCACTACCTTCAAGTGAAGTCTACAGATGGTATTCAGCCTGATCATACATGCACACAAACTCTGAGGGATTTTGTACTTCACCAACAGGTGATAAACATCAGTTCCCCAGGACCTTTGGAATGTGTCCCTGAACCTTCTTACCTGCCCTTACAAAGCCTCATCAGTTTCTAAGGCAGCTTATTCTTCCTGTAGCTCTGACAAGAGTACAGGTTAATGGTAGCATATTAAGTTACAAGACATGGAATCATTATTTTCAACCAAACAGATCACAGAACCTAAATGGACAGAGAAAGAAGAAAATAGCAGGAGGCATTCAGTGTACAATAAACAATCACATCTCAAAATTCACCCTTGTCCAAAGTAAATTGAGTGCTCACAATTCCACAATGCAGCATGTAATTCACCATGGATTCAAGAGCAGAGCAAGGATTTGTTTATTTTTTTTTAAAAAGAATGCTTTGATTTTCCTTACACAGACATGAAGGGTAACAAACCCAGTAATCCTGTCTATTCTCCAGTAAGATCTGTGGTTAAGCCCCTCCCGTTCAAGCAGTTCGTTAAAGATGGATCTGGAAGCTGAGGTAGAGTCCCCAGGTATTTGTCCAATGCTCGGAAGATCTGCACAACATGGTAAACAAGTTGGAACAGGAGCAAGAATACACTGGACTCAGACCCTACTGCCACTCAGTCTGCACTATAATACACTGTCACTACCAGAGGTGACCCAACTGAGTGTTGCCTCGAACATCATCATATGAAGCACAAAGGGATCAATGTACATCAGCAGTGATTCCATGCTTCTTCTCCCTCTCTGGACCTGTGGCTGCCACTGGCCAATCCTCTCTTGCCTTAAAAGGAGCATAGACTGTGCATGTGAAAGAAATAGAAGTAATATGTATGTACATGAGAAAGAGAGAATCTATCCCTACATTGGGGCTGCACCATTTGTGCAGAACTAGCGTAATGTTGTTACAGCACCAGCGACCCAGGTTCGAGTCCAGCACTGTCTGAAAGGAGCTTGTGCGCTCTACCCCTGCTTGTATGGGTTTTCTCCAGGTTCTCCGATTTCCTTCCACATTCCAAAAGTGTGCTGGGTTTGTATTTGTTTGTCACAAGAGTGTATTTGGGCACATGGGCCAGTTGTTACTGTATCTCCAAATTTAAAGAAATAATTTAAACAGGAGGTGCGATACAGAGGGTTTGCGTGAGAGTGTGAAAACTGGTGCTCACTTGGCAGGAACACAGATTGCGAGGATCCAGGTGGAAAAGCTTGAGCTGAACTCTGGATCAAACTTGAGCCCTAACTAGACAGAATTAATGGACTGGTGTACAAAAGAGTGACATTCACTGATTATCACAAAGCCCTCAGAAGCCATGGAACTTCTAAAAGAGGAGAGGATCACAGGGATGGGAACCATATCACAAGTGTCAACACCAGTGTTGTAAAGCCTCTGTAAATGTTCCATGTCAAGAGAAACCCAATAGCAATTTCTCTTAAGTGGGTCAAGCAGGAAAATAAAAATCATTGCTGAAGGCTCAATGATGCACAGAGAAGAGCAGGAAAAGGATGTTATTGCACCACCTTTTAATAAAGTGACAGGGGAAGGGGAATATGCTTCTGTGTATTCACTCTGCAATGGTTCAAAGCTAACAAATCCCAGAAGCTCAAACTGATCCAATCCATGTTCCTCAACTCCACTCAAAGTTCTCAGATCACGGATGCAGTCGTCAATGGGAAATGTAAACACAGGCAATATTTGAAGATCCTGCCGAATCTCATATTAATGACTGACCAGGGAATCTTGAGTGCAAACAGTCAGATCTGTTTATATTAATTCACATCACAGCAGTTAAGACTTTGCGGGGTCAAAGGTCACAGGATTATATGTAGCAATGCTTGCACTGGGCTTTCAATCAGTTAATAACACACACACACACACACACACACACACACACACACACACAAAACAGGCTCTTATTTATCTAAAGCTCAGAGATGAGAAAAGTTGAGGTTGAAGGGAAATTAGATAATTCCAAGACCTTATTCACACCAAGAATTAGGGAAACAGAATGAATGATAAATCTGTGATTTACTCTATAATCTAATACCTTGTGGTGATATTCCACCAACTCCATCATCAGCTGCAGAGAAAAATACTGGACTCAAATGAAAGGAAATTCAGAACTGACAAAGGTTTCTGCTTCCATAGCATTAATCTGTGATTGAATCTGTGATTAAAACAAGTGAAGAGCCTTAAAGGCAGAAGGGAAATCGACAAAGGAGAGTAAATGAGAAAAATAGGGTGGCACAGTGGCATCGTTAGGAGGGCTGCTGTCTCAGGCCCTGAGACGGAAGGCAGATGCATTCCTTTCAAGAGGAATAGAAAACAAGAGTAGGGGTGTGATATTGAGGCTTTACAAGGCACTGATGAGACTTCACCGAGTATTATGAACAGTTTTGGGCTCCTCACTTAAGAAAGGTTGTGCTAACATAAGGGAGGATTCAGAGGAGGTTCACAAGGGTGACTCCAGGGATGAAAGGGTTATCATACAAGGAACATTTGACAGCTCTTCACATGTACTCACTGGAATTTAAGAGAATAAGGGTGGATCTCATTGAAACATTTTGAATGTTGAACAGCATGGACAGAGTAGATGTTGAAACATTGTTTCCCATGGTGGGAGAGTCTTAGACAAGAGGGCACAATTTCAGGATTGAAGGGCGTCTGCAGAGAGCAGAGCAATTTCTTCAGCCAGAGTGTCAAATCTGTGGAATTTATTGCCACAAGTGGGTGTGGGTGTACTTAAGCAGAGATTGATAGGTTCTTGATTAGCCAGGGTTATGCAGTCAAGCTGAGTGGCAAAATGGATCATCTCATAACTAAATGGCAGGACAGACTCAAATGGCTGAATGGCCCATTTCTGCTCCCTTGACCTAAGTTTAATCCTGATCTCCATTGAGCTCTATGAGGAGTTGCCTTGTTATCCCTGCAATTGCATGGATTTTCCTCTCACATCCCAAAGATGTGGCTTTTATTGGCCACTGCAAGTTGACCTGATGGCCTAAGTTAGTCAACAGTGGAATCTGGAGGGGCTAATGGGAATGTGGGGAGAGTTTACAAAAATTTACATTTATTCTAACTGCAGGGACTCAATGGGGCAAAGGGCCTGTTTTCATCTCATTGTGACTCATTGAGAATGCAAGAAATATCAGTAGGCCATTCAGCTCTCAATCCTGTTGCATCATTCCACAAGGTAGTGACTGAAGTGTACATCCCCATCATTATATCCCTGAATATGAATCTCAACCAAATGAGCAGCCACACCTGCTCCATCCGCTGAAGAAATGTCTCATTACCTGCATCTGAAATAATTGTCCTAGTGATTGACTCTAGCCTGAGGAAGCCTTCATAACAATTAAAGGAGGGAGCCATGGACAGAAATTAACTTTAATTTTCAATTTAAGATAATTGTACACACAGAAACAGACCCTTCCGACCCACAAGCCCATGCCGCCCAATTACACCCATGTGACCAATTAACCTACTAACCCCAAACGTCTTTGGGGACATGTAAGGAAACTAGAAGATATCCACGTGGTCACGTGAAGAACATACAAACTCCATACATACAGCTCCGGATTCGAACCTGGGTGGCTGGGTCTGTTATCGTGTTGTCTAAGAATATGGTAACCATGTCTGAAACAGAACATCACCCAACCTCCTGCTCCATTCATCACCCTGATCCTCACCCATGCTTTCCAATAGTTTCTCAAAAGATCTGGATTTGAATAATTGAAATAGTAAATAGCATTATTATCCATTTTCTTAATTGCTATCAAAGAAATTAAGATTGCTTACTGACATAAACCATATAGCAATATCTCAGAGCCCCTGAGATTCCCCTGATATTTCAGGGTGATATATTTCATAGTAAAACCCATGGTATCCAGCACCTATAGGATTAGTAGATGGTGGATGAGAGTATTTTCCAGTTGCTTGAAATTAGCTTGAATTCCAGGTAACAGGGGTTTTACTGTAAATTCATAAAAATACAACACAGTAACAGGCCCATGAGCCCACACTACCCAATTACAGCCATGTGACCAATTAACCTTCCAATCTGTATATCTTTTGAAGGTGATACAATCTTTCGGCAAACCTTAAGACCCTAGAAGTGTGTCAAGGAGTGCTGAGGTGAGCTAGCAAGTTTACTCTTCTATTCTCCCTCTCCAACACTCCTGCCACCCACACCACTTGGGCTGGAGAGTCATCGAGTCATACAGCATAGAAACAGGCCCTTCCATCCATGTCCATGCTAAACAATAGGAACCTAATCCCATTTACCGCCATGATACACTAGCAATTCATCAATCTGACATTTCCAAATCCCAAGCCTCAAGGCTTACCCTGCCCTTCATACTATTTTGTACCAGCCTTCTATCCCCAGTCAGCACACGAGCTTACCAAACGAGGAACAGAGCTGCACAAGGCCAAATGGGTTTAAAAGTTCAGTCAGCGTTTCTACAGGGTAGCAAATGTTCAACTAAGACTGATGCAGTGCAGTTGGCCAAGGAAAGCAGGCAGGATTTCTATAACGAACCATAGTCATGACAACCACATAAATCTCTCATCCCTATCACACCACTCACACCCACTGGCCCAGTGTTCCAATTATATATCAGTTTTGAACCATACTTTGGGGGAAACAGGGTGGAAAGGGAGGAACTTGCAGATCATCACCTTCCCACTCATTCTCCCTGTCCATTTTTCAATTTTATCTAAAGAGAAAGATGTAATTTTATTTTTACCACAGCATCTACGATTACAGCCTTCCCTTCATCAACCTGGAGATAAATTGAAAAGATTCATATTTCAAACCTCCTGCCAGACACACAGCCAACATGGTTGATTAAAGCATGTGAAGATGGAAACTCCATCTAACCTATTTTGAGGTGTCCAAGGTAACCACTTGAGACCACTACAAAATTCACAGAAAAATCAAATTTTTGAACCGATGCCATTATTTTTACCCTCATCAGCAAATCACTAGAAAAATAAAAACTGACCAAAGACTTTAAAATTTCTCCCTTGGCACAGTCGTAAGCATGGATCACCCCAGTCTGGGGGCTGGAAATTCCAGCTGTAGTCCAGGAATCGGACTCAAGTACCTCAGGTTGATTTCTCACTGATCCCCATCCTGCTGCTCTCCACCACATACTCACCCAGACTCTCTTCCACAGCCACGTGACCTTCCTAAATACTTGCCCCTGCCACCATCTTGTGCTGGATGGCTTTCAGCTCTATTTCCAGATTACCATCACCCCTCCTCCACAAGGCACAAGGATCTCGGCCTCTCTGCCTCCTTTCCTCCAGCTCTGCACTCACAGAGCTATTCCCCACCCCCGATCAAATTCCACCTTTCATCTCCTGCTTCACCTATTCACATCCATCTATGGCCTCTTGCCTGTAGGCCTGTGCTCCTCCCCATTATATTCAGGTGTCTGCCAGTTTTCTGCTCAGCTTGATGAAGGACTTGGGCCCGAAACATTAATTATATATCTTTGCTTCCTATGAATGATGTGGGACTGTGGGATAGAGTTCCTCTATCACTTTTGAATATTTATTGGATACAATCCCTACCTAGCACAAGTATAAAGTTTAGAGGTCTTCAATTCCAAACAAACCTGAGAACCTCTTGTTGCCCAAAACCAAATTTGTTTCTTAAGGGGCAAAACGGTTGGCATAGCTGTAGCACAACACCTTTACAGCACCAGTGATTGAAACTGGACATGGGTTCGAATCCCACATTGTCTGTAAGGAGTTTGCACTTTTTCCCTGTGTCTGTGTGGGTTTTCTCCGCATGCTTTTGTTTCCTCCCACCTGTCAAAACCTACCAGGGGTGTAGCTTAATGAGATGTAAATTGTGCAGCACAGACTCGTAAGGCCAAATTGGCCTGTAACAGTGCTGTATGTCTAATTTTTTTTTAAATTAGCCATCTTATGATGATGGGATCTTGCTGTGTCAGGATGATCATTGCATTTTCTGACATAACACAAACAGTAACACACTGATGCATGAATAGGAGAGAGCCAATCGCTGAATCAAATAAAAGACAAATATCGTAAGCTGTATCACTTTAAATGACTTAATTGCCCTCCAGGGGCACCGGCTCCCACAACAAGCCCACATTTTTAAAAAAATCCTAAATTAATAAACCAAATGCCAAAAGGGCTCTTGTAATTTGTCACTGATCATAAGGCACTGTGCAGCTTCACCTCACATCGACACAGACTCAAACACAGCCTCAGAATCAGAGAATAATACAGACACAGACTCAAGAGTCGGACAAAGACACATTTGTCAGGCTGTGTATTAGATGATGCCAAACTAAGGCTACCCTCAAATTGGAAGACCACTACCTAATACTCCATCAGGGCATTCTCCAACCAGATGGCATTGACACAGACCTCCAGTTTCCGTTAGGCCCCCTTCCAATCTTTCTCTCATCCACATCCCTCTGTCTCCTTTCCTCCAGTTCCCCACTCCATTCAGCGCGCTACTCCCTCCCCCCTTCTGTAGATTTTTCTTTCTTCTGCCCTCCCACCCATGGCTTTTGCCTGTTAGCCTGCCCCGCCTTCCCTCTCCCCTGCCCCGCCTTCCCTCTCCCCTGCCCCGCCTTCCCTCTCCCCTGCCCCGCCTTCCCTCTCCCCTGCCCCGCCTTCCCTCTCCCCTGCCCCGCCTTCCCTCTCCCCTGCCCCGCCTTCCCTCTCCCCTGCCCCGCCTTCCCTCTCCCCTGCCCCGCCTTCCCTCTCCCCTGCCCCGCCTTCCCTCTCCCCTGCCCCGCCTTCCCTCTCCCCTGCCCCGCCTTCCCTCTCCCCTGCCCCGCCTTCCCTCTCCCCTGCCCCGCCTTCCCTCTCCCCTGCCCCGCCTTCCCTCTCCCCTGCCCCGCCTTCCCTCTCCCCTGCCCCGCCTTCCCTCTCCCCTGCCCCGCCTTCCCTCTCCCCTGCCCCGCCTTCCCTCTCCCCTGCCCCGCCTTCCCTCTCCCCTGCCCCGCCTTCCCTCTCCCCTGCCCCGCCTTCCCTCTCCCCTGCCCCGCCTTCCCTCTCCCCTGCCCCGCCTTCCCTCTCCCCTGCCCCGCCTTCCCTCTCCCCTGCCCCGCCTTCCCTCTCCCCTGCCCCGCCTTCCCTCTCCCCTGCCCCGCCTTCCCTCTCCCCTGCCCCGCCTTCCCTCTCCCCTGCCCCGCCTTCCCTCTCCCCTGCCCCGCCTTCCCTCTCCCCTGCCCCGCCTTCCCTCTCCCCTGCCCCGCCTTCCCTCTCCCCTGCCCCGCCTTCCCTCTCCCCTGCCCCGCCTTCCCTCTCCCCTGCCCCGCCTTCCCTCTCCCCTGCCCCGCCTTCCCTCTCCCCGCCCCGCCTTTTTTTCAAACACCTGCCTGCTTCTTGCTCATATCTTGCTCATATCTTGATGAGGGGCTCAGGCCAAAAATGTTGGTTACCCTTTACATCCTTTCATTGCTGCATGACCTGCCAAGTTTCTCCAGCACTTTTGTGTATTACACTACAATCCCAGAATCTGCAGACTTTCCTGTTTAACTGTGTCATCAAAGAGAAGTTCTCTCTCTCAAGACTGTATTGAAATGATAACAAAGATATGAGAAGAGTAATACATTGTTCAGAACAAAATCTGAGAAAATACAAGAGTGGGAGAAAAACAATTTAAAGTGTAACTATAAAGCAACAATAAACAACTGACTAAAAACCATCAATTAAGAGTACAAGGATGATAGTGACTAGGCCTCCCGACAGGTCTCGGGTATTGACAGCTTCCTGAAGCTTCACGGAAACAGAACCAGGGATAAAGGGGACAGAACTTCTGAACAACAGGGCATGTGGCTTCAAAGGTTTTGGAGACCTCAGAGGAGATGGTCATACCCATGAACATGATCACTCTAAAGGGGCTTAGAACCATAGAACATTACAGCATAGAAAACAGGCCCTTTGACTCTTTTAGTCTGTTCCAAATTATGATACTGCCTACTCCTACTGGCTTGCACCTAGTCCTTGGCCCTCCACATCCCACAACATTCATGTATCTGCCCAAAAATTTCTTAAAATGTTAAAATTGAACCTGCATTCACCACCTCATCTGGCAGCTCATTGCAAACTCTCTCTACTCTGTGTGAAGAACTTCCCCCTAATGTTCCATTTGAACTTTTCCCATGTCCTCTGGTTTGTATCTCACCTACCCTCCATGTAAAAAGACTACTTTCATTTACTCTCATCTATCCCCCTCGTAAGTTTAAATACCTCTATCAAATCTTCCCTCATTCTTCTTCAGGTCTCAGTAATGGCACTGGATTACTTGGTGATTTTATTTTATATTTTGGGTGTAGAACAATAAATTGAATCGTATCTTTACATAGCACAAATGAAAATCAGCCAGCCTCATCAACTCTTCATTCCTCAAATCCTCCTCTATGCATTAACTGCCCCCACTTACCCCTCGGTTCTAGGGCACAAGAGCTGAAGAGTTAAATGAACTACCTCAGCCGTTAAGTAGTTCACATTCTCCACGAGTTGGTCTGTTCTGAGCCCCAGCCTGTTGTCCCCAGCACTATCTCCAATCCTTTCTTTCATACAGGCCCCAGAATCTGCTTTTCCCTTCTTATCTCCCAACTCAATGTGATACTGGGGAGACCACACTTGCGCTTGTTTATATCACAGCATGCAGACAAAACAGTTGCCATCGTATCAGAGTCTCATCAAGAGTGTCCTCATGCTGTTGAATGCAGTGATTGATCATGTCGGTAAATGAGCTTAGCCTGAGGCAGCCAGAGAACATCATGCATCCTTGCCATCCCAAGGAGGACAGGGGAGCACAATGGAGTCTCGTTCCTGTCAATTTGCTCATCAGAGTGATTGCTCAATTAACGTGGGCTCTTCATGAGGCAACGTACTGCCAGCTCTCCATCTGAGCCACTCTCGGCAAGATGGAATGGTGTCTATTGTGCTGCCTGGCCACCAGATGAGGCAAGGCAGGGGCTAAGTATATGACCCAACCACTCGCAATCACCTGCCATTGTAACCAGACCCTAGTCCAATAGTATTGAGCTCAGATAATCTTCAGAGAGTCCGGGTCAAATCCAAATAAACACCTGGCTTGCTGAGAGAGTGTGATGCTTAATTCCAAGTCAGAAGCTTCACATTCCAGATCCAGATCCAGGAATGGAGCAGGGAATCCAGGCCAATACACCCAACATTACTGAAATGGAGTGCTGCACCAGTAGAGCTGTCTTGGGAGGCTATCAAAGGTTGAATGGGCAGCAGGGACCTCTCTCCTATTTACTGACTGATTTTTAAAAATCCCTCAAGTAAAAAACATTCAAGAGTACAAAGAGGTGGAATAGACCATCAAGCTCCTCACCTGATCCCTCATTCACCAAAATCACCACTACTTGTTGTTGACCCTAACTCCATTTCCATCTGAGATTCATAATGTCAGTTTCAAGAATCAGCATCAACCCTGAATGACCTTTGGATTTAACATTCCAGTCAATATTAATTTTTACAAAGATTCCTTCTTTTAGGATAGAGTCCCTCAGTGAGCTTACATCTGTGCTCTCAGATAACCATTAAAGATGTTATGGCTGTATTTCAAATCTATTCCCCAGCATCTTGATTAATATTTATCATTAATTTATATCATCCCATCATTATCTCTTTGTGGGAACTTCCTGAGTCCCAATTGGTTGTTGGACTTCCAAAAGTTAGTGTAGTGGTTGGCGCAAAACTATTACAGTGGGAGTGGCCCAGGGTTGAATCCAGCACCGTATGCAAGGAGTTTGTATGTTCTTCTTGTATCTGTGTGGGTTTCCTCAAGGTCAGGGGTGGCCAACATTTTAACTTTTTATTTAAACATACTGCATGGTCACAGGCCATTTCGGCTCATGAGTCTGCCCAATTAACCTACACGCCTGCTATGTACACATGGGCCAGAATGGCCTGTTACTGAGCTATATGTCTAAATTAAAAATTAAAAGGTTGGCCGCCCCTGCTGTAGGTACGCCAGTTTCCTTCCACCCTTCATAATGTATGGGGGTTGTAGTTTATTTGATGTATTTGGTGGGGGGGGGGGGGGAGAAGGGAAAGAGAAAAACATGGTCATGGGTGGGAAGGGCCTGTTACTGTGCTGCAAATCTAACTAATAATGACACCTCAAATAATTAGCTCCAATCAATGATAAACATTGACAGTTGCTGGCCCTTTAAATCCCAGTCAGCATCCAATCACAACACTGTTCAATGTGATCAGAGAGAGTGAAATCTGCTCCCTCATAAATTATGGCAAAATAAAACAATGTGCTGCTCACATCCTTTATAACAAGTGTGTAATAAGTAGTTTTCATTTGTGCACATGTGAGGATCCTAAAGTGAGCTGGTACTGTTCCCTATTGCTAAGTTGGGCCAGGGCATTTTTTCCCCTCTGAGGAAGCTGGCTAATCAATTACAGTTCACTGGGCTGTCACAGATCACCATTAACAGCTTGCAAATTACACATTTCATATTACACTCATATTAAGTAACTACTCAGCAAGTCTTTGCTGTCAGCCTCCAAAATAACTTGCAATGCATGTATGCAGAATATCAACACGGTGAATCACTTGATCCTGTGCAAATATAATACAAAACTACATAATGGTCTCTTAGCCCAGCAGCTAGGGGAGACAAAGACAGTTCAGTCTTATATCATTGCAGACCCATAGACATGCACAAAGAGACAGACACAGAGAGAGTCGTTTGATATCTCTAGCACATTGCAGGTAGGTGGTGGGAGAGGGTAAGTTGCCCACTCTGGTCTAACGTTACATCACAGGACACTACATGAGACAATCTAACCCTTTAGTTTTTGACACCTTCTACTGGTTAAATGAAATGCATAGTCAATATTCAACATGAAAAGGGCTTTCACATTCCTTCATGGTCTAGGTTCACAGAAAAGTGTCTGGTAGGATTAATGGGATGACAAGTTCTGTTCCCCCACCTGTATTCAACTAACTATTGATGCATCAATCATTGATTATCAGAGATTCCAAGATAATATAGGAGAACTACAAAACTGGGCAGAGGAATCAGATGAGGCTGAAGGAAAGTGTGTAGAAAGAGAGCAAGAGGAAGTCCAGCTACTGGTCAGATTGTCCAATGAACATTGGAAATACTGCCATTCCTCCTTTGAAAAAGACAGCCCTTGAATTTGTTACAATAAATAGTTGATTGAAATGATGAGAACATTTCAGTCCTGTGAATAAAATATGTTCTGATTTTTAGATCTCTTTTGAAACTCCAAGTACTAATTGAAGAGAGAGGATTGGGAAAAACAATCCTTCCTTTTTTCTGTTGGTACTTCTAAAGTTGATGATTGCACCATGCTGTTTGTGAGCAGAATGTGTGCTGCAGGAGGCCTCACTTTACAAAGATTCATGCTTTGGTGGAAAGATTGTGGAATAGGGGCTCACAATATTATAACAACCAGTTCTCAAAGAGGAAGGACAGTGACAGGAGACTCAAATCTGAACCAACTGGATGTCAAAGCCAAGATCCCAAACCAGTGCTTTAATTAAAGTATTGAATGAGCATTCTCTTCCAAAATTGCAAAGCAGATTTTAATTGGGATACAGCAGAAATAACAATTCTTGAAGAAAATACAGGATTCTCACTGTGCTTTTGTAAACATTATCTCCAACTCCAGATGACAGAGGTGGCACTTCAGTAAATTCCACTAGGTGCCCAGAATTCAAAGCTAAACTGCATACAACTCTAATTGACCCATCACAGGAATAATGTGGAGGTTCTGGAAAGGGTTATCAAAGGAATTTACAAGCATGTTGCCTAATTTAGAGAGTATTCAAAGTTCAAGAATGTTGTCAAAGTAATATACATGACATCACATGCAAACCTGAGATTCTCTGTTGGTTGGACAGTATATCTACTGAAAATGAAATTGTACTCAAAAAGAATGTAAACTTACTGTGCAAATGCATTTGTAGGTGTAAAAAAACAATGACCAAATTAAGAGTTCTTAAATGAGTCTCTGAATAAGTCTATTGTTCAGGAGTCTGATAGTTGAGTAGCAGCAGCTATCCCTGGATCTGGTGGGACAAGTTGTGTGGCACCTGTACATCATTAGTGATGGCAGCAGCAAGAACAAATACAAGTTATGGGGGAAGAGTTTGGCAAACAGTTGTTTTCTCTGGAGCAATGGAAGTTGAGGGGACACCCTCTAGAAGTTTATAAAATATTGAGAGGCGTTGATAGGGTGAATAGTCAGAATCTTTTCCCCAGGGCAAAAGCACACAGGAGAGGACGTGTGTTTGAGGTGAGGAGGAGGACAACATGTGTGGGACAAAGTCCTTTACACAGAGAGTGGATGTGCCTGGAACAGGTTGCCAGGAGTATTGGTGGAAGCAGGCACATAATATGAACAGGATAGGGCAATTTCTACACAGTTCCAACAACAGAGTTGCAGTTTGATTTGGACATTATGTTTGTCATGTTCCTGTGCTCTTGTTTTATGTCCTATAGATTCTATGTAAAACCATCAAAGGCAGAATAGGCCAGTGCTTCACTGTGACCAGGCTGCATCTAACCACCTCCCACCTTCTCACCCCTGCTTCCTATGCTAGCCTGCTCCCCAGCCTTGACACAACTCCAGAACATGTCCAATACCTGCTATCTGGATAGTTTAATCATGGGATAAATGGATGGAAGGAGGACTATTGGTCAGCTAAGATGTTACAAAAATAACTGAGGTGGCCCACTCCACAGGCCAACACAAGAAATGGCTATCGAATGCGGCGATCAAGCAAGTAGCATGCTTGCTCCTATAGGCTGCAGTAATAGCAACCAAATCAACCAATTGCCATCAGCAGATCGCAGGGGGTCCAATTTGGGCCTGCGGATCAGAAGCAGCCAATCGGCAGTCATCTCTGCTCAAGCCACCACCTGGTGGTGACACGGCCGGCTGTCTATAAAAGGCAGAGCTGCATCTCAATATACTCAGTGTCAACTACACTCCCTTCGTGCGATAGTCTCCTTTCTTGTTATAACCTTGAGCTATAACCCCACCATACCTCGAGCGATAACTGTAGTGACATGCTACAGTGGGATATTTTACATTCCTTGTGCTTTAAGATTAGTTTCTTCCTGAGATTACTTTGCTAAAGGCTACAACATCTTCAGCAATCTCAGATAAAAACTAGACTGTAGACTAAAAAACAAACTGATGGAAGAACCTAGTGGTGCTAAGGGATTCAGATCCAAAATGTCAACCATTCATTTTTATGCTACTCAACCCACTTGAGTTCCTGCAGCAGAATACTTTTTTATTCCATATTCCAGCCTTTCACATGTGCCCCATGAACACAGATTGTTTACCTGAGAATTTAAAATAAAACAACTGGATGAAGAAGTCTCCAGGTTTACTGTTGTTTTAGCCAATGCCAAGGAATGTAGAGGAAGTGTTAATATTCAGATATCATGTACCGTCATGTTCAGGAAGATATCCAGAGTTGGTAGTTCCAGAGCGAGGTAGGACTAGGTACGGTCAAGGGGTAGGAAATAGGAAAAGGAGACAGATGAAATGTCATTGATATAAAGGCAAGGTAAAAGTGGACAGCTTCTCATCTTCTCACACCTGCCTAAAAGGAGGAAGATGCCCTCATGCACTTTCTGGACCAGAATCGCCCAGATACGATCAACTCAGGGGGATTTCAGAGAGGAAGATCCTTGGTGTTTAAAGTTATGAGAAAGGGCAGCACAGTTGATGCAATGCTGTTACAGCGCCAGTGATTGGGACCAGAGTTTGAATCCCATGCTGTCTCTAAGGAATTTTTATGTTCTGTGTGTGTGTGTGTGTGTGTGTGTGTGGGGGGGGGGGGGGGGGGTTCCCAGGGGCTCTGGCTTCCTCCCGCTGTTCAAAGTGTTCTGGGGGTGTAGGTTAATTGGGTGTAAATTGGCTGGCATGGACTCATAGGCCAAAATAGCCTGTTACCATGCTGTATATCTAAATTAAAGTCAAGATGATGTGAGCTAGGGAAGGCAATTCACCCAGGATTTTTATCTTCCCATTCCCTCTCAGGTCTCAAGCCTTAGGAGAGCAATGGCCACTCCAGGCAAGAATCAAGCAGTGCCTTCAGACAATGCTGATTGCCACTTTAAGTAGTAGCTCATTTGGTTAGCGTGCAAGTTGATTTGAAGTGACAGGCTATTAAAATCCCAGCTGTGTGCATTAGCTCAGTGGGTTACATTACATGATTATCGAGAGTGACACCCACAGGGTCAGGGAAATGATACCAATAGGTGTCAGAGACCTTCACATCCTGAAATCATGCCCTGCTGAGTGCTCAATGATTTACCTTTTAATAGGAGAATATAAATGAGAGCGGGTAATACATTTTTTAAAAGGAAGATATAACACTAACAGGCCATTCCTGCCAATCACTCCAGAGTTTGTGGTCCACTTCAGCTCCCATCCACAGTTCCCTGTCAGCATTATTTGCTATTTCTTTCCTCGTGTTACAGGGGCCGTGCCCAGTATGTCAGAGGGAGCACAAAATCCACATCTGATCAGCCAGATGCCAAACCACGAGCATTTCAGAATAGATTGACAGAGAATTCTAGGGATTTACTGTATTTGCAGACTGCAGTTTTGCTCTTCCCCATCAGAAAATATATGTGGTAAAGCTGTTGGGGATAATAGAGTCTATTGATAGACCGATCAGGTATGTGCATGGGCATATGGTCAAAGCAGGACAATAATGGTAAATGATAGATCATCCACTGAAAAGAAAAATGGTAGTTTGGACTGTTATTTATAATGGTTAAAGATTGCAGCATGACCTGGGAGTATTTATACACGAATTACAAAAAGTTAGTTTGCAGTTGCAGGAAGTACTCAAGGCGGCAAATGAGATAAAACATAAAACACAGAAGTCTGGAAACACTGGTTGAAGTAAAAACAAAGCTGGAGAAACTCAGCAGGTCAAACAATGAACTCTATATAGCAAAGATAAAGATACATAACCAACATTTTGGACTTGAGCTTTCTTTCCTCTAACTCTCCACCACCTTCCCTCTCCATTCAGAGTATTCCCTTCTACCTCTGCTTGCTGGTGTGCTTTCCCTCATCTACCTATTACCTCATGCCTTTGGGACTGTGCTCCTCCCCCCTGTTCCCTCCCCTGTCACTACTTTGTTCAGGCACCTACTGACACTATCTGCCTCTGTAAATAGAGGGTGCCTGTGTGCATTTAAGTCAGATTTTTTGAAAGATAAAGAAATTCCAGATTATGGGGAACAGGCAGGTAAGTGGAGCTGAGTCAATGTCTAGATCACCTGTTTTATTGAATGACATACAGACTTGACAGGCCATATGATCAACCCCTGCATCTATTTGTTATGTGCAACCTAAATACTTGAATTAAACTCTTTAAATTGTTTTTAAGGCTACTAAATCACATCTAATCTACAAACCCATTCCTTGAAGAAACACCCACACAGAGCAGTAGATATGAACAAACAGAATGTTAGACTTCTCCACACATGGTCCAATCCAGCCCAGGTTATGGGTCCCCTTAGTAGTTGGCTTAGTTTCAACTAGTTCATCATGCATTCCATTCCCACATGACCAGCATTCACGATAATACTGTGCCTTTCATGAAGAGTTACAGCAATGCTCGAGGGTCTGAACCCTACACACCAAATGACCCTCATTTGCTGTTTATTGGCAGAGTGGCAGACTACCAGTCTGCCAATAAACAGCAGAGCTCACAGCTCCTGAACAGTCCTTAAAACCATATCCCAAAATTCAATTGCAGTCAAACCTGAAACCACCTGACCAGCTAATTGCATCACTGCAAAGCCTCACGTCCGTACAGAGGCAAGGTGCAACTTCATTAGCATCAGGAAGAAGTGTCAAGATGGTAAGAGTCTTCTAGATAGACACACAAGTGTGCTGGCAACAGTGGGGTACGAATCATATGCAAGCTGCAGAGTTTTAATTGAATTTGGCCATCATGTTGGGACAGGCATTGCAGGCCAAAGGGCCTGTCCCTGAGCAGTACTGCTTTACAATGACATGGAACCTCCATCACAAAGGGTTACACTAAAGATAGATAGGAAAGGGAGCGATCAACTTCACAGCACAGCCAAGACATGAATGCCCTGACATCACATCATTTGATTGGCTCTCTCCACATCATCCTATCTTGTCAGCCCCCTCTACACCTTCTGGCTATTAGCTTGATAGCGTGTGCTGTAAAATATTAGGTTATTAACCCCTCTGAAGCCCCTGTAACACGATTCCAGCCTAAATAAATTAAAATTTCACAGTAAACCATGACACCAAGGATAATGAAATGAATAAAACATCCCATAAGCTGGGTCAACTCCAGGCCAGATGGGTACTCTGCAGTGACTGAGCTCTTAAAGAACAACACAGGGAAAGACCAAGATCTCCAAGCCTGTCCCACCAAGATACAAAGCAAACCTGTGAACTTGATCAACCTTGCTACCTACTCAGCTATCTTACCCCCAAAAATATTCTGGACAGAACAAGCCAGTGGAAGGAAAAAAACTCAAATAATGGTCCTTACTTCAGTGTCATCGAGCATATAGTCTCTGCCAACCACTGCAGCCCAAAAAACATACATTTCAAAGCAGAAACCACCACAACTTCTCAGAGCAATTGAAGGGGATCTGCTTAGAACAGAGATGCAGAGGAGTTTCTCAGGCAGAGGGTGGTAAATCTATGGAATTTGTTGACACAGGTGGTCATGAATGGCAGGCCATGGTGTGCATTTAAGGGAGAGATTGATATCAGGGCAATCAGGATAATCAGGGCATCAAAGATTATGGGGAAAAACTGGGAAGTGGGCCTGAGTGGTTAAATGGCAGGGCAAACTCGATGGGCTAAATAGCCTATTTCTGCTCCCAAGTCTTATGGTCTAAAATATTAACAGAAAACCCACTCTCAGTGAATAGTTTACACATGTTAGTAACTGGGTGTGCCAAAATGAAAACAATCAATGTTGGAAATGTTCAGCGGATTGGTAGCAATGGGGAAGCCACTCAGCACATTCAAACCCTGGCAGCTTCCAGTAGAGCCATCCCACAAGTTCCATTCCCTCTCACCACATTCTCTCACATGCCTAGCAACTTCCTTTGACCCTCATGGCACTTGAGCAGAACCAACAGCAGCTCATTAACATACCAGTACATCTTTGGGATGTGGGGGAATCCCCCCACAATTGGGGGAGGGGGACACCCATGTAATCCCAGGAAGAGTAATCAAATTACACACAGGCAGCACCAAGATCAGCATCAAACCTGGGTCCATGGAGCTGCAGGACAACCCATTGTAGCACCTTGCTGGAGGGAAAAAAAAGAGTTCATGCTTCTGGTTGATGACCCTTCATCAGAACAATGATTAACCCATTTTCCTCTCTCCAAAATGACCACTACACATTAACAACTCAGTAGTGGAGAGCACCAAGTTCCTCGGACCACTTAACTAATGACCTTTTGTAGATATACCTGGCCAGCTGCACCACAGTGTGGTACAGTTGACACAGAGAAATAGGTCAATCCACAAGACCATAAGAGTAGCAGAGAGGATCAGTGGAGTCTCCCTTCCTCCCCCTTCAATGCTATCAACTGGGATAATTGTCTGAAGAGGACATACAAAAGTCAATCAGGACCCCTTCCACGATGCACACTATCTTTCAGCTGTTCCCATCGGAGAAGAGGTACAGGAGCATCAGAGCCAGTACCACCAGAATAAGGAACAGCTTCTTCCCACGGGCAGTGAGAATGCTGAACGACCCAAGGAACGGCTCACACTCACCCCCTGAGACTCATATTCATCAATGTTTACTTATCTGTGAATTTTTGTCCTTCACATGTATCATTTGTGTTGTGTTATGTCTGATTGTGTGTCTGCGTTTTGCACCGAGGACCAGAGAACACGGTTTCGTCTAGTTATAATTGTGCAATCAGAGGAAAATAAATGTGACAAAGCACAGGTTTCACCATCATATCCAACTGACCACATGACAGGACAGCCAACCATTTTGATCCAGATGCATTTGTGCAGAGCATCATTTTCTGGCCTGAAATAACAGTGTAGTCTTCGCCTCACCCTCTCTTAAACAAATGTTTATTTGGAAAATAGTTCTTGAAGTCTATTTGAGGAGATTTCTTCAAACCTATATATTGCTCATGGATTGTTGTACATGAAGACATTTGTTTTCATCTCGACATGCTCCCAGACTAAAGTAATCTTCATCTAATAGAGGGTTTTCTCTCGACACTCAAAGATTTGTTGTTCACCATCATATTGTTCATTCCATTTGGTTACACCACCAATCCATTCACCTATCTGGGTAGATATCACAGTCCAGTACTCACACTTCCCCTGTTCGCCTTCTCATCTTTTTGCCTTTATTTATATTTACCAACTTGAACCCCCTTTCCCAAGCTAATGTCTCCCCCACCTGCCCTCTATTTTGGGCTCACGTGGCTGTACAATAGAACCTATTCTATGTAATTTCCTTGGGATTACAGTCTGTAAAGTCTCTTGAATCTCGAGTGGAATCTGTACTCTGATACAAAAGCCAATCTCTTTGGTCACTAGGAGTAAACAAATGTCAAACACGTTACAAGAACCATCTATATGGCAGACTGCAGGGGAAATCTCCATGTTGTTACTGAAAACCAGATGTTTCTCCTTCCTTGAAAAATGGTCACAATTATGATAAGTGGGCGCATCACTGAGGCAATCCCAGAACAAAGTGGCATCAAGCATGGCCTTGTCATCACTCCAAACCTCTTCATAATCTTCCTCTCTACAACAAGCCACCTCGAGAAGTGAAACTTATCTACAAATGGAATGGAATTCATTGAACATTTTGTCTTCTCACACCAAGACCAAAGCTGTTCAAACCACCATCACTGAACTGCAGGACGCAGGACATTTGTATGCATGCATCACAAGTGGCTTAGATCCAAGTCACCCTCAACTTGTTCAGTAAGATATTCAAACAAATTGGTTTAACTTTAAAGATAAAGAACTTTAAAGATAAACAAATTGCCCGAGAGTTGGGACTAAATTAAAGAGAAATTTTAAAATCAATTTTAAATTTTACTTACAGCACAGTAGAAGCCAAGCTGGAGGTTTAAACCCAAGTCACCCAATTACACCCTTTTCATGTTTTGTTTTATTACAAAATAATAATTACACACAAATTACACACAACTGCTGTAACCTCTTATAAATTGTTGACCTTTGAAGTATTTGTTGTTTATTCCCATCTTTTCATATTCTTTCTTCCTAAACTGAAGACGCTTGCCGAAATGAGATGCAGCATGCCATATCTCTTCAGTAAGTGTAGACCACAGGGGACTGTAGAGGCCAGTGTTTATTGGAGAAAGTAGATGCATTTCTCAAGGCAAAAGGCATCCAAGGGGTTCAGGAGGGAGCAGGAATATGGTACAGAGATGAAAGATCAGCTCAAAGGGCCAAAGGACTTACTCCTGTTTCTACATTGGTAAGACACTTGCCACACCTCCATCTCATCAGCTCAGCTTTTGGGCAGGTCCTAAAGATATGCCAGGCAGTGATGACTCCTGCTCTCCTGCATAATTCTTAGACATGATGGCCTACAAAGGGATGGAGAGGTACAGACAATGCTATCCCAGGCAAAATCCTCAACAACCAGAGGATAATCAAACCACCATCTGCATTCTGTCCAAGGACAAATTTCCCAGACAGCAACAGGAGGTTATCCCCAGAGTTCAGTTAAAATGAATTGTTCCTTCAATATTGATGAGGCTGGGAATAATCTGGATTTCGTGGAGATCGAGGTGTGTAAAATGACTGTCGCTTCCTAAATATTTCAAAAACAGTTGCTTTGTAAAATTAAATTCATTGGCAGTAAAGTTTTTTGCCACAAAAGGAACGTAAACTTACTCCCTTCCTTTCCTAACAATCGGTGCACACAGATTTTAGGTCCATAACAGAAGTAACTTTTTGGAAGGGGGGGGGGGGAGAGAAAAAAAAAATCAGGCAGAGAGTGGGCAGGGGAAGGAGATCAGGAGCTTCTGGCACTGAAAGTGTTCTGTCAAATAATTTGACTGTGAGAAACCAGAAGAAAGTAAGAGATGGTTACTATAGATACTGAGCTACAGTGAGATGTCCTTTGAGTACTGAATGCCCTTCACACTTTTCAAAAGATAAGAGCTTTCATTGCATCAGATAAAAGGCGGAAATCTTAGTCGTGCAACATCTTATAAAACAGGACGCAAATTAGAGGTGAAATGATTCCAAGATGCACGTGCTCTGGAAGTTAACATTTTTTGAAGTTACCTTTATTTTTAGTTCCCCAAATTCAAACCAGATCACATGGTAATAGAACAGTCTTCTTTTGGAGTTCAATAACTTCTGCAAACATGGCAAATGGCAATGGAACTAGAAATAATGTTTCAGGCATTTCTCTATCAGACTGGTTCCTGATGCAGCAGATAACTTTGCAGTGGTTAGCAGCTGGCTATTTTGGCACTGGCCAATCCAGCATGAAGAACATTTCGTCTGCTTCACTTCTCCAAGATGATGCTCAATGTTGATTGTGGCAAGCCTGCTTTCCTCCATATGATGTGCATGTTTAAATGCCACAGAGCATCCTGAAGGTCCTCTCTCCCATCCAATAGAATGAAGAGTTAGTTCCCAATCACACATGGGTTATAAAACCTGGCATGCAACCCAACACTAGCAGTTGTTCAATGTAAGCATGTGTGCACCATATTGAGGGTTAAGCTTGCTTGTTTTGCAATCCAAGGCTCACGAGAATCTATGTTATCCTACTGATTGGTATGGTGAAGAAACATCTTTTAACCATCATGGGCCACAGAAATAACTTTATATAAATGTTGTGGGACCTGAGGAATTGAGTTACAGGGAAAATTTGAGCAGGTTAGGAACGTAGAAGTACAAGGGGAGATTTGATAGAGGTATACAAAATTATGAGGGGGTATAGATTGAGTAAAAGTAGACTTTTTCCACTGAGGGTAGGTGAGATACAAACCAGAGGTCATGGGTTAAGGGTGAAAAGGGAAAGGTTTAGGAGGAACATTAGGGGAATTTCCTTGCATAGACCCTTTCACACTGCCAACCCTCCTTGGAATGGGGTAAACTTACTGGGCACAGTACACCATAATTTACCTGGTTAATCAAGGCAACCCAGCATTTTAAGGAGGGAGGGTCCCACCTCCGGCAGTGACAATGCAAGAGCAGGTTAGGCTTCGTTTTTATGTAGTTGGTCGGAGAGAAGTATGGAAGAAACCAACTAAACTTGACTGCTTCACAGGGAAGGGAGCCCATAAGTGTTGATCAGACTTCAGAGAGCCATGACAAAAAAAAAGTTGAGAATGGCTCATCTAGATTATCATTCACTACCATAACAAGCAACAATAGCCACAACAACACACGAGGGCACTTGTCGCCTTAGTATTAATGAAATACAGCATTGACTCTGGTCCCATGTTCCATCCTGGAAGAGAGTTTGCATCAGCCTATTAAGTCAGCAAGGTGGCTCCCCAGAAGGATGAAGCAGACAGAGCAATATCAAAGAAACTAACATGGTCCCGATGGATCAAAGGTCCAGTTTCTGCAGTCATTGTTGAGATCCTGCTGACATTTTTTTTTGAAAACTCTGATTCTCAATATTTGGAGACCAAATCTAGAGCTTTCAAGCTAATGTTATGACAATAAAGTAAACTGGCCATTAATCTATAGCACGATGACATCGACTGGCAAAACAGTTGGCAGTTACCAACAGAACATTTCAGGTACAACAGGAATTGTAGTATTTCTTTCAAAAGAAAAATTACCTTGAAATTGAGCATTTATGGGAAAGCATGTTGGAAGATGCACGTGTGTGGATTTCTGGCAGAAGGACAGCTGCATTTGGGGTATGGGATGTCCAACCGCAAGACTATCAAATCAGCAAATAAAATTCATGCTGACTGAAGTTCCATATCTCAAACATGATCTAAGAAAATCACCTAGGCACTACCTTCAACTCCAAAATGAATCATGCATCAAAAAGACCAACACTAAACTATCACCATTCTAAGCAAGAACATAAGAGCAATAATAAAAATGAATCTGGATTTTCCTTGACCGTCTCTTGCAAAGTTGCTGAACATTAATGCTGTTTCAGCACCAGTGACCCAAGTTTGAATCTGGCACAGTCTCTAAGGAGTTTGTACGTTCTCCCTGTGTCTACGCGAATTTCCTCTGGGTGTTCAGATTTCCTCCCAACCTTCAAGAACATACAGGGTTTGTACATTACTTGGGAGACATGGGCTTGTCAGCCAGAAGGATCTGATACTGTGCAATATAGCACAATTAATTTAAAAAAATTAAAATTAATGATATTTACAAAACTAATGAGAAGACTCCAACATTTGAAGCATTGAACCAGGGATACCAGGCACATCATTTCTGCAACAGTGAACTGGTCTAAACAAAGACAGCTGGCAAGGCAACACAGCTTTGAAAGGATAATTAACTCCTGCCCATCTCTCAGTATCTGTGATCCTCATTCATAAATAAATTAAGAGGCAAACATACAGAATCCCCGCCAGAAAGCATTACAAGACAAAATTATCAATGAAATACAGCTTTCAAAGACAACTTCATGGACAATGCAATAAACAACTTTAATTTCTTGCCCAAGACTAGTAGAAAACATTTAATTAAAAGGAGAGGACCAGCAGTGAATTGCCTTGTGAATAGTTTAAGTGGCTTAGAGCCGTCGTCTCTTCAGATATGTAAAAACATGAGACAGCCATAGCAGAACTCTGCAAGGGCTGTTTCACTATTGAACATAACCATCTTTCAAAGGGGATGTTCAGGGTGATGCCAGAGGTACGGTTTTTATTCAGAGTAGTGGGTGACTGGAATGCTTTGCCGGGGATGATGGCAGAGGCTGGTACAATAGGGACATTCTAAAGACTCTTAGATAGGCGCGTGGATGCAAGAAAAATAGAGAGCTTGTGGGTGTGAGGTAGGGAAAAAAAAAGATAGTTATGGAGTAGGTTTACATAGATCAGCACAACATAGTGGGCTGAAGGGCCTGTACTGTGCTGCAATGTTCTATATTCCATTATTTAAAAAGGCACATTATTGCCGAAGTGCTCAAATAGTCAACCGCTTTTTCTGAAATTCACATTAATTTTCACAGCTAGCTGCGTTCTTCAAGAGCGCACGAGCCGAATGATCTACCGCCAAGAGTAGTCTCAGATGTTTGCGCATCTTGACAATTTAGCACACAGATTTTAAATACGATTAGTGTAGCAGGGCAGCATAATTAGCATAGCAGTTAACGTAATGCTGCTACAGTGCCAGTGACCCGGGTTCGAGTCCAGTGTTGTCTGTAAGGAGTTTGCAAGTTCTCCCCATGTCTGAATGGGTTTTCAATGGTTTCCTCCCACCATTCAAAAACATATCTGGGATTGCCACCTTGATGAAGGGCTCAAGCCCGAAACATTGGTGATGCTACATAAAAGGCACTGTTTGACCTGCTGAGTCTCTCCAGCATTTGTGTGTTTTTCACTTAACCATGGTGTCAACAGAATCATGTGTTTTACCTACCAGGGTTTGTAGGTCAATTGGATGTAATTGGGCAGTATAGGTTTGTGGGGCAAAAGGGCACGTTAACATGCTGTGCATCCAATTTTTTTTTCTCCTTAAAATTAAAATTACATTTCCCTTCATTGAGGCAAGGACTGCAACAGTTCAAGCACTCCATCAGCAAGAAAGCATTTTGGAGCATCAAGATCGTGAATGTTGACTACAGCTCTTCCCCTTAAGGAACTCAAAGAGACAGTGCAGCAGGCAACCAAAAGTCATTACATTTCAGTCACGCAAAGCTGTCCCAAGAGCAGTGGCTGGACTTTGGTGGAACTAAACCAGAGAAACATTCGAATCAGAGTCCTCTGAAAAAACTAGATTGTAACTATATTCTAGCTTTTTAAAATCACTATTGAAGTCAAAGCAAACTTGGTTTAAAGATGCAAAGTGACCGTCCAGCCCAAGTACAACGGCTCCCTCGCTGGTCCAGTTATATCAATGCAACACTGGAGTTATGGGAAGCAAAATCTGAGATTTGATCCTTCATTACAAAAGTGGACACACCCCGATCTACAGACATTGATGATGCAAAAGTATTAATAGCAGTGAGCAGCTTGACAATTCTTCCCGTGATGACCCGGAAGATGCTGCACAAACAGTTGCAAAATGTTCAGAAATGGATGCATTGGCTAAAGAAGCACAAGTTAATGCGAATTTACAGCTCCTGATCTAGCCATGATGATCCAACCTTGAAACTGGAGGATTTCAAGGGGACACTTAGAAAATGGCCATTTATTTTTCTTACGCTTCTGTTTTTTTTGAAATGTGGTTAGCAAAAAGAGGGTTAAGGCAAGAAAAAAATAATGAAAGGATAAGAGTAAGAAGAAAATAGTAAAAAAAGATAGGAAAAAAATAACAGGCTTGAAGTTTTACATGAAGTTAAACAAGGAAGGCTGCAGATGCTGGGGTCAAGTGTAATACACAGCATCCATAGGAAGTAAGGGGTAACCAACGTTTTGGCCTTGAGCTCCAAGCAGGATTACCCTTTACTACTAAGGATATTGCACGATATGACTTTCTCCAGCACATTGTTACAAACATGTAAAAGTCCAATACACCAAACAAATAGTCTGGTTAACCATGCTAATTTTTTTTTTATATATACACGAGGCACAGGAAATCTTCAGCCTCAACATGCAAACTGATGAAATGGTTGGAGGAGAGCAAAGTTGGGGGAGTGCTGGGGGGGGTGGGGGGAGAAGCAAATGCAACTGCCCCTTCAATTGGATCTAGAACTCTGATCTCCAGGCAGTTCTGACTCTCCTTTGATGCATCCAAATTCTTCCAATTGAGAAGCAGTGGTGCTCACCTTGAGACACACAACAGATGTTTGAACCCACACTGCCTGCTCACTAAAATTCTGGCAAACGTTTTCCCAAACTTCACTTGTCAAATTTTTAAAAGTACAGGTAGCAGAGATAAGGCATGAAAATGTAAATAAATGCCACTCCTGTTGCCCGATTATCACACAAAAGCCAGCGTCTTAGTTGACTGCAAATTAATTTTTCTAGGAGCATTTAACATTGGTAAAACTGGGCACTATCCAATTATGCACAGCAACAGCCTCCCACTGCAGTAGGAGTAGCAGTGTGGGTTCAAACATCTGTTATGTGTCTCAAGGTGAGCACCACTGCTTCTCAATTGGAAGAATTTGGATGCATTAGTCAAGCTCAGCAAGAAAGCAAAAACATGCCTGACTGTTGGAGGCTGAAATGAACCCAGACATTAGATAATTGGCATCAATGCCGAACCAGCAGTGTTCTGTTGTTCAGAGGGTGCATTTCTACTCCACAAGGGATTTGGCAATATGGACTTCCTAAGGCAGGGATCCATGTGGGGGCAAGAGACATGTCAAATTTGGATACAGAAGCACTAGTGGTCAAAGATGGACTGGAATATTGAAGAATGAGTGGAGATCTTATAACATTAGGAAAGGAATAGATGAGACAAAAGCATGAAAGTGATTCAACTGGTGGGTGAGACCAGAACTAGGGGACATCACTTGAAGTTTCAAGGTAGTAGATTTAAAGATGAGGAGGAAATGCTTCTCCCAGAGAGTTGTGGATCTTATAATTTCCTAGAGGCTGCCTCATTAAATATGATTAGGTAGATGTTTGTATAGTCAGGGAATTAAGGGTGATAGAGAAAAAGCAGGTTGGTGGAGATGAGCCCACTGCCAGATCAGCCATGGTCTTATTCAATGGCAGAACAGGCTCAGTGAGGTGGATGGCTGACTCCTGGTCCTATTTCCCCATTACCCGAAATCCTGTAGATGCTGTTGTCCGAAGGAGATAAAAATAACTCAAACTATGAGATGATTGTATGGAATTAGCAAGTATTTTATTTGTTTTATCCTTGTCGCCACTTTGATGAGTGTTTTCCCCTTTGAAAATAATCTCACTCGAAACTATAATCATCTTTATTCATGCCAAGATGGTGCCAAACTGAACCTTCTCATACAATGTAACTCACCTATATAATATTATGTGCGCATGCACGTTCCCATAACCATATAACCATTTACGGAGCGGAAACAGGCCATATTGGCCTTTCGAGTCCACACCGGTCACTTCCCGTTCTTCTTCTTCACCAGGGTCTCAATATCTCTTGAAAACCAAGGTTCCATACACCTTCCGTACATCTTACCTGTAATTCAGATCCTTTATAACCAAGGTTCCATACACCTTCTGTACATCTTACCTGTAATTCAGATCCTTTATAACCAAGGTTCCATACACCTTCCGTACATCTTACCTGTAATTCAGATCCTTTATATAAAAAAGTTAGAGTTTAATTAAGTTAGAGTTTAATCACACAAATGATTTGGAGAAGGGGGCCAAGTACATTATCATGACTAAAAGTAAAAAGAATCTCAGGAAGGCTGGAGAGGGTCCAATGACATCATGTTATTATGTGTCAAAGAAAAGGCAAACCCCAAGACAAAACAGCAGATATTACAAAATTATCTGATGATGATGTTTCAAACAATATAGCATTTTTATTTTGGAAGGTCTGGCAGCCTTATTTAAACTACATAGGGGCACAATTGTAATGTGGACCACAATGCCTCGCCGCCCTACCCTACCTCCTAATCCACCCCTCAATTGGTGGGAGAGTGGAGGGAGTCCACTCTCTAGGAAAAGGACTAGGAAAAGCCACAGGGAAAAAAAAGGCAGCCTATGCAATGACCATCCCCCAAATAAAAGTTTCATACCTTTGCTGTGAGTGTTTTGGTTATTATGTGCAAGTGCAATTAGTTTTGTGTTAAGTATTTACAGTTGGGGGGTGGGGGGGGAGGGAAGAGAAGGGGATAAAAATAACTCAAACTATAAGATGATTGTATGGAATTAACAAGTATGAAATGTAAATAATGTTGATAATATTAATGATATTGGATAATTGCAGTTGGAGTGGAAAAACTAGAAATAAAATATTCAAAAAAGTGTGTTGAGGTTTCAGATTTTCAAACAAATTTCCAGCCATTGTAAATCATCAGGACAGTGGGGGGTATCTCTGTAAAAGCTTGTAAATAGGCTCAATGGCCTTGGTGGGCACGTAGTTGGTAAAAAAAAAAACACAAGTTGCTTACTTATCCACTCTGATGAACCCTAACCAACATTCTCAGTTCAAAGTGAAGACATGGATGTCTATTCTGGGAACAATCCACAACCAATCAAATTCTAAGCCAGATTGGGATAGGGTTTGGAGAGATCCAAAACATTGGTAATATATCTTTACCTCGCATGGATGCTGTGAGACCGGCTGAGTTCCTCTAGCATTACAGTACCCTGCTGCCGGACTTTCAAAGTGCAAAATAAACAGTCATACCCAAAGTCCACCACCCCCAGTGATGTTTGCCAACAAAAACGTCAGACTATTGGCACAGACCCCTGGTAATGATCATAACCCCAAGCAGCAGATAATGACCACCTCAAGACTTTACATTGCTCCTACTCAACCAAGGGAGTCTTCACAAATCAAATTCAAATACCTGCAATTGCTCCTCGACATCGACTGTACATTTCATCAATGCCTGATCTTGGCACAGGTGAGAAGGAGGAAAAAAAGGTATCTGCAACAAACATGCCTGGCTTCTTCTAAAAGAAGGTTAGCTTGTCGATTTGCAAATAGTAACCAAACAGAGGAAACCTTGGCTAACGCTCCCATGGGGTCTTTCTAATGAAAGTAATGTAATATTGGAGCACAATTTCAAGCCTCCGATTTGATTTCTTCTTATGCCCAAAGCAGCAGTGGAACAAATCGATTTATACTTGCTTTGATTATGTTTAAAATTGATTATTTCTGTTCCACTTGAGAACTGGTAGGAGAGCATTCATTTAGATTAATGGCCATCAGCACCCTTGGTCACTTTACGCAATAGTTTATTTATTAAGATCGTGGACATGCAATAAAGTAAAACAGGATCAGATAATGAGTTTTTATTTCTGATGCAAGTCTTTCTTTTTATTTATATAATACAAAGAGAATCTCGTCCTCTATTGCTTATCCTAAAGAGAAAATAGTTCCGCCAATCCACGTCGCAGATAAGCAAAGATTTAAGCATGGTGCAGTGGATAGCACACAACCTCACAGCTTCAGTGTGAGAAGGCAGCAAGATTTTCACTCTCAGCATTGGCCACTTGCAATCCAGTCAGACAGCACAGTGCAGAGGGAGGCCTGAATTCTGAGGTGCCAGTTCTCAGGTAAGCTCAACTATCAGCTTATCGGACCTCTTAATTCCTTCCCATTTACCACCCTCACCACACCCAAATTGCCCTACAGATGCTGCTCAACCCGCTGATTCCCTCCAGTAGTTTGATTTTTTGCTCCCAATTCCAATCTCTTCTGTCTGCCCAGATCTAGATAGAGAAGTAGGACAAAGATGGCTGGTCATCAATTCCACCAGTAACAGTGAAATAACTCCACCGGGACTTCAGGTTTTGAAAGTAATACATTCAATCCAACGATAGCCATCTTTGAGTCCAGACTCTAGTGGGCAACCAGTATTGATTTCAGAGGATGCCTGGCTCTTCAGTCCGACAGCTGCATTTTCGATGTGAATCAGACAAAGTCTGGGGTGGCCGAGTCCAATTCTGATTGACCAACAGATGCATACAGGACATGCAGTAGCAAAGTGAAACATGACTATAGATGGCATCAACAATAAATAACAGGAATTTCAGGAAGAAACCAACTCAGTGCAGTGGTTTTTAAAAGCCAATAGAAACCTTGGAAGCTGTTTAAATGCAGGATACTATTCCTGACAGAGCATCAACTGCAAATTATAGTGCACACGTTATACTCCTCTCTGATGCAAATACCAGAGGACATCTGTTTAAGGTGAGAGAGAGTTGTCAGTTTTTATTTTATATAAATAAAACACCAACTGGTGGGTGTTTGTAATGCATTGCCTGGGGTGGTGGTGGTGGAAGCTGGTTCATTAAGGACATTTAAAAGACTCTTAGATAGGCACACAGATGGAAGAAAAAATAGTTATGGGACAGAGGTTGGGAAAAATTAGATTGTCGTAGAGTAGACAGAGGTCAGCACAACATTGTGGGCTGAAGGACCTGTATTAATGTGTTAAAAATTAATTTAGACATACAGCACAGTAACAGGCTCTTTCGGCCCATGAGCCATCCCAGCCAATTACATTCAATTAGCCTACAACCCTGGTACATTTTTTTGAATAATGGGAGGAAACCGGAGCACCTGGAGAAAACCCAGGCAGACACAGGGAGAACGTACAAACTCCTTACAGACCACGCCAAATTCAAACCAGGGTTGCTAGCACTGTAACAGCGCCAGTGACCAACTGCTGCGCCAAAGCATGCCGTCCCATTACTGTGCTGTTATATTCTATATTTGACAATGTCTGCCTTAGTCAAATAGTTTCCACAATCAAACTATTAATGAGCTTCAGACAGTGTGCAGTGCTAGATACTCATGATCCATCCCATTCCCTGTTCCATTGGGATAGTGTTCACACCTCTTCCATTTTCTACAGGACACCCTTGAACCTACTTGTTCACCTCTTTTAAGCTGTTCCATTCTTCAGAGCTCAGCTGTATATCATTCAGTGATGAGGATTTCACAGATCTGGTTTATCAGCATTCATGCAGCAATCAGGACGATCTCAATGAAACATTAAGTCGCATGAGCTCTTGCCCAAAAGATTGTTGACAATGCATTGTAAATCTGTGCATAATCCCTTAGACACAGTAGTTAGTAGCTTTAGTGTTCTTTCCCTAAATGGCAGCAGTTACTTCCGGGGTGGGAGGTGATCATCAGATGTAATGTACTCTGCATCAGTTTACTGTGCAGAGCACAAATTCCTCAGGCGACACAGCAGTCTATGAACTCACTGTGATCTCTCTCCTTCTCAGTGCCTGTACTGACGGTTCAAATGTGCAGAATAATTTCAAACGCTACAGATTTAACCAATTTGTTAGGGGCATGGTCATCAACGAGCTGAAGGATCTTGGAAACCAGAATGTAGTACCATTTATGAAAACTGTATAGTTTGGCCCTAACCTTGAGAGTACGGTGTCCAATTCTGACTTCCAAGCCATTAAGGATCCATGGGGATTCTACATTGCAGAATGAGAGTGGTTAAAATACAACTCAAAACAAATTGTAGATTCAAAGTCACAGAGCTGGAAATGCATGCACCCATTTACCCCGACCCATTTCATTCTCCCCTATATTGCCATCAATTCCCCCCAGATTCTAGCACTCTTCTGTTCACTAGGGGCAATTTACATGAGACAATTAATCTTTTTTGGGGAAAGCAGAGGAAACCCAGAAAGAAAACGTGCAAACTCTCTACAGAGAGCACCAGAGTGAACTCTGCTCACAAGAGCTATACTACAAAGCATCGCACGAATCAGAGAAAACAAACCCAGGTAATTGTGGAATATCTACTTTTGTGATTGTAGTCAAAACCCAAATGCTGGAGGAACTCAGCCTGACTCTCAGCGTTCATAAGAGGTAAAGATACATTACTGCTGTTTTGGGCCTGAGCCCTTCCTTAAGGTACAAGTGAAAATAGACAAGCGGCTGAATTAAAGGCTTGGAAAGAAAAAGGGAAGAATGGGAAGCGGAGGAGTGCAGACCAACAGATAAAGGTATTCATTGGCTATAATTTGAATTTGACAGGCAAGAGCTGTCAAAGCATTCCTTGTAATGATAACCCTTTCATCACCAGAATCAATCTTGTGAACCTCCTCTGAACCCTCTCCAACATCAGTACATTCTTAAATGAGGAACCCAAGACTTCAAGTGAGATCTTACCAGTGCCTCATGGAGTGTCAGAATCACATCCCTGTTCTTGTATTCTATTTCTCTTGAAATGAATACAGGCATTGCATGTGCCTTCTTCACCTATGGACACTGCGAGGCCAGCTGAATTCCTCCAGCATTTCTGAATCATGGAATATGACCTGCTTTCCTTGCCATTTCCCGATGTACAGCCAAAATTATCAGGCATCAAATCTTGGTGACTTGGAGGATACATTGGTGGGGTGGTTACAAGTTTGGTTTGGCTACCAGACCCATAACGTACTGGGGCAGCACATGCTGCAGTTAGTAGATCCACCAACTTAGTGTCAGAGATCAGATACAATCCTGACTTCAAGTGCTATCTGAGTGGAGTTTGCACATTCTCCATGACAGGGTCAGTTTCTTTAGGGTCCAGTTACTTCCCACAGCTCAAAGACATGCAGGTTGGTCAGTTAAATCAGCCACTAAGTTACCCCTAGTGTGCAGGCGTGTGGTAGAATATGGAGGAATTAATGAGATTGTGTGGTGAGCAAAACAGGCAGAGACAGGAATGGATAGAGATATATAAATATTTTTTAAATATGTGTAAATATAGAAGAGATCAAGACATTTTTTCTGCAATAAAAAGCAAAGAATCCAATGCACAATTGCCACCAACATTTGTATAAAAATAACAAGATCACACACTCTATCAAATCATCAAACTTATGTGAAAGACAAAGGGACAACTCACTGCATCTGTCTCAAGACAGACAAGATCATTTTAGATACAGAGTTCACGAGGTTAAAATCCAGACGTTATGATCTTTTATTACCTCATTCTGTTAGCTCTTACAGTATGGGCTCTCACAAAGGCAAAGCAGCACAAGTCTAGACTGAAATTCAATAGCCGCCCTCCAAATTTAATTTACTTTTTACCATCTCAACTCCAGTGTGCTCTTGCTTAGAGTCGATAAACAATGCAAGACCACTTTAGGACTATTCTGTCATTTTTATTTCACCCACCCCAGCAACAAAAAAAATATGCGATTGATTTGGCGTGTTTTGGATACAGGATGTGAAACAGTGCTTCATGCAACCATCTGTGATGGCATTGAAATCAAAGATGTTTTTCCATCCTGCCCGAAGTGGTCCCCTGCTGTGGTAACTAAAGGAACTTCCTTTTCTCCATGATATTTTTCAATGTGTCAGGTGGCATCAAACTCTCATAGTCAACATTTGTTACTCTTCCCTACTTAATTAAGTGATTATCTTACCCATCACCCCATACACCCAGAGACACATACAGAATGGACTAAGGTATGACAGCAGATTTTCTTCTGTAAAAGACACATGGTAACCAGTTGAGACAACATTTCAGATTTATCTCTAACTCATTTTTGATTTCTCAGCTGCCATTGGAGGATTTGATCTCTTGTTAAGAGCAAAGAACATTTCAGTGCACAGCAGGTACATCGGCCCACAATTTTGTGCCAGCTGATATAAACCTCCACAATAATCCAACTTTTCCCCATCACACACCCATTACCCTCTATTTTTCTTAGATCCACTTGCACATCCAAGTCTTTTAAATGTTTCTATTGTATCAGACTCCACCACTATCCCTGACAATGCACCCAACATTCCCTGTATTTAAAAAAAAGTGTACCCAGACATCTCCCCTAAACTTTCCTCCACTCACCTTAAACAGATGTCCTCTGGTATTTGCTATTGTCACCCTGTGAAATGGGTACTGCCTAGCCAATCAATCTTCTATACCAGAAATTTTTAGATAGGCACAAGGATAGGGAAAGATTTAGAGGGATATGACCAAATGTAGGCAGATGGGATAAGCCCAGGTAGATAACTGGTCAACGTGCACCATTTGGGCTGAATGGTGTCTAAGGATATTACTCCAGACACTGTACTACCAAAAGTGGTTGTGTTTCACCCCACATCACACAATGCCGTTGGCTAACAATGTATTGCTTAGATTAAAAAATTGACCAAATATTTATTTTCCAGTTTTATAATATTAGAGAACAATTTTTTTTTCTATTTATGGATTGGGAGCATTACTGCCAAGGACAGCATTTATTTTCTTTATTTTGCTCTTGAGCTGCTGCACTCCTTCAGAAGGTACTTCCACCACACTATTAGAGTGTTTCAGGACTTGAACCCAGTGACAATGAAAGAACAGCAACATACTTTCAAGACATTTTCAATTAGAGTTCAGAATTTGCAGGTTTCAATGAGATTGCCCTTCATTTTCCCAAATTCCAACAAGTACAGGCCAAGAATTCTCAAAGCACTCCTCAAATAATAGCCCTTTCATTCCCAGAATCATCCTTGTGAATATCCTCTGAACCCTCTCCATAACAGCCACACATTTATTTCTTTAATGAGGAGCCCAAAACTGCTCACAATATTCCAAATGAGGTCTCACCACTGCTTTATAAAGCCTCAACATCACATCCATCTTATATTAGTCACTTCACTCTGTCCTGGCCCACCTGGACAGTGATGCTTCATACGCCAGGCTGCTGTTCATCAACTTCAGCTCAGCACTTAAAACGACCATTCCCCAGAGGCCAGTGGAGAAGTTGTCCTCGCTGGGACTCTAACGCCCCTCTCTGTAATTGCATGCTGGACTTCCTAACGGAAAGGCCACAGTCTGGGTTGAAAGCAGAACGTCGAGCACAGTCACACCGAGCACTGGCACATCTCAGAGCTGTGCACTCAGCCCACTCCTGTTCACACTACTCACAACTACATCACCAAATTCAGCTCCAATAGTGTCATCAAGTTTGCAGATGACACAACAGTAGCTTGCCTCATCAGCAACAACGACGAGTTGTTGGGTTAGGGAAGAGGTGGAAAATCTCATAAAATGGTGCGAGAGTAATAACCCAAGTCTCAATGTGGACAAGACAAAGGAGATGACTGTGGACTTCAGGAGGACCAGGAATGACCCACCCTCCACTACATTAACAACTCTGTAGTAGAGAGTGGAGAGCACCAAGTTCCCTTGGAATTCATTTAACTAGTGACTTATTGTGGACACTCAGCATCTCACTTGTCAGGAAGGCTCAACAGTGACTGCCCTCTGACAAGACTGAAGCAGGCATGGTTACCAGCCATCATTATGTCAACCTTCTATTGGAGCTCTATCAAGAGTGCCCTGGCCGACAGCATCACAGTGTGTTGCGGATGCTGCAAAGAAATGGATTAGAAGTCAATTCACAGGACCATAAGAGTAGCAGAGATGATCAGTGGAGTCTCACTTCCCCCATCGACGTGATCTACTGGGATTGTTCTCTGAAGAGGGAATTGAGGACCCCTTCCACCGTGGATACAGTATCTTTCAGCTGCTCCCGTCGGGCAAGAGATACAGGAGTATCAGAGCCAGCAAGGGATATGTTAGAATAGTATGGGTAAAATAAGTCTTACAATGGAACCGTTTTGAAAAGAACTTCACAAGGAGGTGCAAATGGAACAAAGTCCAGGCTTACAAGTAGAGAGAGAATAAATAAACAAGTGATTTTTCTTTTGAAGAGAGAGAAGTCAGTTCTACAGCAGCAGTTGAGGCTGTAAAATGGCAAGCTGGCACTATTTTTGAAGATAGGTTCTGAGTTCAGACTGTTCAAAACCCTTGTAGTCCTTACAAGAAGAAATGGCTGGCTGGAGTGTTTCTCTTGAAATAAGGGAAAGAGGAACCCTGTGGTAACCTGGAAGAAGAGGTTATAATTTAGAAAACCTATGATGGGCAAGTTTCTTCAGTAAGACACTGAAGTGACTGATTGGAAGAAATTAGTTTGTGTGTCCAACAAGCAACAAATTTCTCTCTGGAACCATCAAGAACCTTCCTGAGCAGTAACCATTTAACTTTAAGCACCAGAGCTGGGTGGAAGTTATAAATGTTGAGTTCTGTGCACAGTATGAGAACTGCCTGTTATGAACTTGGAGAAGTGAAAAGTGAATGATTGGACAGTGAAATAGAGAACTTTCCTGAACATGTACACATTACATACATGTACGCTTAGAATTAGAAGGGGGTTAAGTTAATAACAATAAGTTGAACATAATAATTGGATCAATCTTTAAAATAAAATTAAAAGCAATTTTTTTTTAAGTAACCATTGTCTTGGTGAATTTCTATTGCTGCTGGGTTTTGGAGTTCTCTGGGCTTGTAACACACCAGGCTGAGGAAAGCTCCTTCCCATGGGCAGTGAGAATGCTGAACGATCAAAGGAACTGCTCACATTAAACATACAAGACTCTGCATATGTATTATTTATCTGTATGTTAGTTATGCCTGGGTGTGTGTCTGCATGTTTTGCGCTGAGGACTGGAAAATGCTGTTTTGTCAGGTTGTACTTGTACAATTTGATGACAATAAACTTGTTTTGATATGCTATTCCTCTTGAAATGAATGCCAGCATTGGATTTTCCTCCTTCACCAGCAACTCAACATGCACATTTACATCCAGGCTATCCTGCATGAGGACTCCCAGGTCCCTTTGCATTTGGGCATTTTCAATTTTCTCCCCATTGAGAAAATAATCTAAATAAAAATTTGAATCTTTCGCTGTCCATTGAAATTTGGGACTCTTTTTTAAAAACTGATCAACACTACATCTCTGTGTGCTCTCCTCTGTCTGCTGTAATTCAAAGTTGTACATAGGGCCCACATGTCTAAAGTCAAATTATCTCATTTTTTACTCAGATAGAAATCTTCATTGTGATAAATGCAAAATAGGTGATGCTTCTTTAATTCATATGTGCTGGACATGCTCCCATTTGGAAAAATATTGGAGAGAATTTTTTCAAACATTATTGATGATTCACAATTTAAAACTAGAACCAAATCTCTTAGTTTCTTTGTTTGGAATTCTTGGAGAAGATGATGTTTTACTAACTCCAATTAAATGTCACATTCTATCCTTTACTTCGTTGCTGGCCAGATGTGCTATTTTGATTAAGCGAAAAGATAATACCCCACTTATTCATGCACAATGGCTAAGCTAAGGGACGTAATGTCCTGTTTAAATTTGGAAAAAATTAGATATGCAATTAATGATTCAAATATTAGATTCCAAATGTTACGGGGCCCATTCATGGACAACGTTGATAAAGAATCTTGAAACTATGTTGTCCCACTTCAAAGTGTTTCATCAATATTAATTTTCAACATTATCTAAGGGTTTTGAAAAATTTAAATGTATTATGTCCATTCTTTATTATTATAGCTGTACTTTGGGAATTCATATACATAATTCTCGTGATGATTTTCTTTCTTTTTTCTGTAGTACAATCCATAATTTTACTGTACAATCTTATTACTGAAAATCAATATTTTAAAAAAATAATCTGCCTGTTTATTTTTTCTACTGAAGTGCATGACCATACACTTTCCAACATTGTATTTAATTTGCCACTTCTCTGCCTATTCTCCTAATCTGGCTAAATCTTTCTGTTTCCTCAACACTACCTTGGTATCATCTGCAAACTTTGCCACAAAGCCATTCATTCCATAATCGAAATCATTAATATACAACATAAAAAGAAGTAGCCCCTGTGGAACACCACAAATAACTAGCTGCCAACCAGAATATGATCCCTGTATACCAACTATCTGTTTCCTGCCAATAATGCTCTACTCAGTAGAATGGGCATAATCAGACATTAGTTGGAATTTTCACATTGAAATATCCACATGAAAGAAAGTGGCAATAAAAGGTTAGTACCAGCAATTTTCATTTATCCAAAAGACATCCAAAGCACCAGGAACCACAGGTTGATGGTGAGGATCCCATCAAATTTAAATTTAGCACCAGTGGGAAAAGATTCTCGCACCATGAATGGGTAATAGATGCAAGAAGCAACCTTTGGAGTGATTGAGTGGAACTATCTCGGTGTTCAGTTGAGGATATTGAATGGATGAGCGTCAACATCTTGCATTTACAATTCACCTTCCATACACAGATAAGCTTCACAGGAACACAAAGCCCAAATCTGGCATGGTTTGTATATTAGTCCAGATGGAAAAAGGTGAAGGTGTTTTGAGAGAGCTTTGTGGCTTCAATAGCCACAGCCATGGTGTGACACAGAGTGAAGGAAACCACGCTTGTGACAGACAGATCATATCAGAGGCGAGGCATGATCCCACTATCCGAGACTTGGAGACATCTCAGCAAAAAAAAAAAATGGTGCAAACTGCCTGTCTCAAATTTCAATTAATGCAGTCTGGGAATCTCATACCCTTTGAATGCATTGGATCTCACTGCCACCTCTGAACTCTCTTTAAGGCTGGCATCCTGTTTGACCCAGTAAAGCAGGAGGCTTGCTTCCCCTGGGAAGGGAGCTCCTCACCTCACTCTGCTTCCTCGTCCTCCTGCAGTCTCCACAACATCCCAACCAAATACACATTCTCAGCAAGTTACACTGCTGGGTGGTCTTTCTTTATGGGGATGACCACTTCACAGTCAGCAATGTGGCAAGCCAAGGTGGCGGGAACAATTTTAACATATCTGTAATTGGGAAACTGACTGTACAAGATGCATCATTTCATTGCTGATTTCATACTCCACTCAAAATGTTACAATGAGGAAATGGAGGGAAAAGAAGTAGACAATTCTACCTGATCCAGATTTTTTTTTAAATTCCCTCGAGTGCTGAAATAGCCTTCACCTTCTTCCCACCACCTTTTTCATACAGCTTGATTCTTAAAAAGGTAAACAGCAAATGTAATGCCTCTTTACGGATTGGTTCCATCCATTAAATAAGGCAGCACTCCCATGTATATAATGTAGCAAAAACACAATGCTAGAATAGCTCAAATAGTGTTCTTTATATAGCAAAGATAAAAAGATATAACTGACGTTTTGGGCTTGAGCCCTTCATCAAGGTATATAATGTAGTACTCCTCACCAACCCTCTCTGTCATCTCATTCAGTTCTAAAGTGAGAGGAACACAGTCCATACTCCTCTTTCCCATTCAAGCTGATGGGATCTTTCCCCAGAACATGGACAGATTTAAGCAACTTAACATGCAAATAAAAACAGTTTCTGAAGTACTTTGGCCCCTGGACACACTCGGGAGTCCATAGGGCTGCAATCAATCCAGTCACAGAATTTCTGACAGCACAATAATCACAAGATGGTGACCTTCTTCCAAGCCAACCACATCATCCAGGGAGTTGAGAGGAAATATCAAAATGAATGAAAGCCCTTTGCCAGGAGATTCAAAGCTCCCAACTGATGATAAAATGCCATCACATCTGAAGGAAGCATTCTTTTCTTGAAAAAGATAGTCGCACAAAGTGAATCAGAAGTCTTGGCTCATCCATTCCCTGGGCATCTGAGGCCACAGCCAAAAATCAGCGAGTTTCTGGTGTCACTTTGAATCAAACTACACAAAAAGAACCCAGTGTTTTCACACTGAGGGAGTTGATACCAAAATGGTCAGAAATAAAACTGGAAAGTGCTGGAAAACATTCTGCTCATCAGACCGCATCTAGGAAGAGAGAGAGAGCTAACTTTCTAGAGATTATGGAAAACTTACAAGTTGCAGAGGAAGAAGATGGGTGGGAGGACCAATGAGTATATGTGTGGCCTTGGGCCCAAGAGAATGAAAAGTGTACAGAAAAACCACTGTGCAGTGAATGGAGATTCACTGGTGGTGTGTTATACTGATGGCTGGCTCCACCCCCATTTACCCATATATAACCCTGGTTTTCCGCCGAAAATCTGAGCCCTTCTGAAGACCACCTTAAGACCTTACCCTCAATTATAAGCTAATAAAAGTGCATGTTCTCCTTCCAGTCTGGTATCTGGAATCCAAGCAACCGGCAATCTCAAGTAACCAGCAAAAAAGAGGAAAATAAATAAATACAGTAAAATTCAAATTATCTGAAATCAGATTCTCCAAAATCCTCAGTTATCAGATTTTTAAAAAATTTTGGATAAATAAGGATATCCGAAACAAATCAGAAATCCTCATTTATCCAATTTTTTTCCCCCCAGAGCTGAATTGGCTGTGGGCCTCGGGCTCCCAGTGTCAGCAGCAGGGGTCCTCAGGTTCCCAGCACAAGCGGGGCCTCAGTGAGGAAGTGTGAGTGATTGGCAGTGGCTGGCACTTTTTTTTGGTGAGAATTAAATATTATTTTAATGCTTAAAAAGCCTTCCTTTGTTGTTTGTTGATGTTTAAACACTGTTACAAGTGATTTGCTGTTGCTACTGGGCTGTTTATTTTTAAAAAACGACCAGTTCTCTGAATAAAAATTTATCAGAAATAGGCCTAGTCCTGACTATTTTGGATAATTAGAGTTGTATTGTAAACAAGCACAAATAAAAAATTAAATAGAAGTTTAAAATTGTAAAAGGAAATGTTATCTGAGGTAACACATAAACCTTTGGTGAAGATGGGAGCAAATAGTTAGCTAGCGGAGGGCCCTGGTTGTGCTTTGCTCGTAGCAGCTGTTTGAATGAAGTTGTACGAAACAGAAATGGCATCGCCCAGGATGTAGAGTTATTGATGCCACTCATCTTTGCGGTGACTCTCTTAAAGAGTCTCCTTATCCCTGCTTAAAAAGAGTCATCCCAGTCCCAAAGGCTTTATCTGTAAACTTGGGGGAGGAGGGTCAATTATCTACAATGTCAGTGTTCATCTTTTGGGCAGTTCTGTGGAGGGGGAAGGAACCTGCAGATGCAGTGATGGTTAAATGTTTTCAAAGAATGTGACTGAATATAAAGTAAAATGCTTTAGGTTTATATATTCTTGAAAGTGAAGTTTGTTCAGTGCAAGTACAGAATGGTATTTTTGTCTTTTAAACTGCCTATTCTTAATAGAGGTGCATTTAGGCATTGAAAGAGCAAGACTCAAGCAAACAGGAAATACATTTATCCGGCATCCACCAATCCCCATAGGTGCTGAATACCAAGGGTTCTGCTGTACATGGTTTGATGCCAGCCAAGAGTGGGTGGTGAAATCTTGTTAATTGCAGCTGATCTGTCTGGAAGAGATATCCAGACAAATACGACTCCTCCAGGAGAGAGGCAGAGAGAAAAATGTGAGAACAAATTGTTGGAAAATTGGGATTTCAAAAAATCTTGTAAGGCATCCTTTATGAAAAGAGAAAAACATTACAGCCTTTGATCAGAATTGGATAGCTCGGATAAAAATTGGAAAAGCAAGTTAGCTGGAATAATTGAATTCAGTGCCAGGTCCTAACATCGGTAACATTTTTCATTCCTCACTTGTGGGGATGGGGTGGTGGTCAAAGTTGAAGTTCAGGGTGGACAGTGAAAAATTAAAATGAAAACTTGGGTTCACTCCTATAGTCCGAATGGAGGTGATTACATTTGCTTTCTCTGGTGCAGAGAAGATGACCAAGTGCAATGCAATAATTTGGAGTAAATTGAATTATTGCTTTACCTGGAAGGAATGCTTGGGTGCCTGGCTGGTGGAAAGGGAAAGGTCAGCTGTTGCATCCCTCACAGTTGCATAGAAAGTTGAGCTGTTGTGGACTCTTGAGTCAGAGGGATTAAAAAAATACTTCCCTTCATAAATGTTACAAATTGAACTAATTTATCTCAAGTGCTTTCCAAGATCGTCAATCTCAAATCAGCGCAGGAGATTTTCCAAAAGTAATCACCGGTGTTTATAAAGAAGTCTTGAGCATCACATAGCGTCACTAAGGAGTCACGGCCTGTGGGAAAAGTCAGCTCAGAGGATCCACGGTGTGTGGCTCCAGCTGCGAGAGTATGTATCGCCCCGAGTGAGAAAGGAATGGGCTTGCCTGAGTGACTGATACTCCTTACCCAAACGTATTTGTGAAGCCTGTCAACAGGGTCAAAAAAAAAAGAAAATCTCTCAGCAGTAGCCATCATGTTTGAGCAAGAGTGGACTGAGAAAGTCTGGGGATGTGTTTGTAATTACAGGAACAGTTCCAGCAATCTTTACTGGGATCTACTCGATCCATACAGATCCCATGGGAAACCATTCTCTTATGAATTACAGTCACCAGAGACAATGCTAAAAGAATTAAATAAACACGGTATCAAATTGAAAGCCACATTCTGCACTACCCTGGTGGACATTTGGCAGTGGTGGAAAACCTTGTTAATTGGAAGGCCGCACTTTTAATTTACAATTACGGGCCGTACCCCCCCTCCCCCGTTAAGTGAGTTCTCGAACAGCAGTTTGTACCTCACCATGGATACCCTAATACCCCAATTAGATCTCTTCTGATGCAGACTTCATGTCACAGGCTTACCGCCACACAAGATCATAGGCCAAGTCGCCTGGTCTGTGTCAAACCAATGGATCTGAACCAAAAAAAAACTGCACGATAATTAAAATGAAGTTTGATGCCCTCTCCCCGTTTGGAAAAGGGACAAGTTAAAACAGAATGTCAGCCCAGTTCCTTCTTTCTGATCACTCTGGCCATGTTCATCCTGTCCAAGGCTAGGACAACATCTCCCCGGTCAAATGCCTCATGATCCTTGCGGTTTAGAATTTCCTGCAGAAGACCAGCCCTCTTCAACCAAGAACACTAATAGAAGCAGGAAATGCACTATTCTCCCACCAGTCCATTAACTATGTATGCTTTTACATACAAATAGATAGTTTTAAAATTGTGTAAATGCACAGGCCACACTGACATCAAGTAGCTCCTTCGCTTTCTAATGGGCCTCTTTCATGCCTTGTTTTCTGAGTGCTCATTTCCACAGGGCTCCCCGTCGTCAAGTTAACTGCCCTCCTCCATTGTCTGAAACACTTCTGCCTCCTCGACCTCTATTGCAAGAGCAAGCATTAAACCTCATTGATGCGCATTCATTCAGACATAGAGGGAACAATAACAAAAATGTGAGTTCATCGACCTAGCATTTAAACTATATGTTTGGGCAAAAATGTTGAGATAATGAGTTTGGTTTTTAATTAATTGCTTACTTGGAAAAGTGCAATGGGGACAAATTCCTTCAGTTCAAATTTCTCAATTCCCTGTTCAAGTTTTAAAATGTTGGTTCTAATGAGGATAAAATTGCCAATTCAAATGCATTAAAGATTCAATAAATGATTATTTCCCTGCTCTTCAATTCCTCCCCTTTTAATTTTGCTCCATTCTTCTCTGCGTCCCCCACCCTAATTCCATCCCCTTGCCTTGCACCTCAGCCACTGAAACAGTCTGCGTATGAATGGCAAAGGTAGACTCTCAGCATCACATCTGCAGCTCTCGCATCCAATGGGGGCAAGGAGACTCCCTGCTTATGGTGATTCTTCCCCAGCGACACCAGAGAAATGATCAAAGGGAGTTAGTCTTAAAATTTCCTTGCACAGAATCAGCACGAATTGCCACTTGCTGAAGTCAATGGAAGGGGTGAAAGGGATTTAAAATAGCGCTGCATTTCCTTTCTTAAAATTTCTTACTGGTTCACACAGACCTTACAGACTGAAGGGAAATAAATAAGACTCATGTTCAAGTTGAAGTGAGACTATTTCCCCCATCCCCTTACTCTCCCCACTGCTCCAAATAGAGCAGAGAATCAGCACATTTTCATGGCACAGGCTTCCACTGTTCTCATCCTGCACAAAACCCAAGAAATGAGGCCCCAGGGAGACCCTGGGGAAGAGGTAGCCAGTGAGAGATCAAGCAATTCAGATGTAGGATTATAATGAATTCCTTGGTGGACCCCATGAGCAGTGCTCCAGCTTGGTTCCACACTACCAACCCAGGAACAGGCCCCTCAGCTCACGAGTCTGTGCCAAACACTATTCCCAGGTTGAACTAAAACTCTACTGCTTGCACAGTTAATGCAATACTGTTACAACACCAGAGATCTGGGTTAAAATCTGGCACTGACTGAGGAGTTTGCACATTACCCCTCTGCCTGCATGAGTTTCCTCTGGACACTCCAGTCTCCTCTCATCTTTCAAAACACAAAATGTACCAGGGTTGTAGGCCACTTGGGTGGCATAGGTTCATGGGTAGAAATGGCCTGTTACTGTGCTCGTCTAAATTTAAAATATCCTTTTATTTCCTCCATCTCCCTAGAAGCCTCTTGATGCTTCTATTGAATCTGCTTTCATCATTTCTCCTGTCGTCCACTCCAGACACCTATGCTTCCATCTCCTTTATATACTCTGTACCACCCTTCAAAGCATGCCCTCTGGCACGTGGCACTTTTATCCAGTGGAAAATATTTTTTGACTGTCTACCCTATCAATGCCTCTCAATTTTATAAACTTCTATCAGGTCACCCCTCAAGCTCTGACACTCCAGAGAAATCAACCCAATTTGGATCATCCTCAGCTTATTGAGCGACACGAGCTCATGGGCCTAAAGGACCTATTACCATGCTGGATGTCTAAATTTTACAATTCATAGCTCAAACCCTCAAATCTAGATAACATCTTAGTAAATCTCTTCTGTACCCTTTCCAAAGCCTTCGCATCCATCTAATGGGGAAGCAGGTAATAGCCATAATATTGACCACAATGTTCTTTGGCTTGGCTTCGCGGACGAAGATTTATGGAGGGGGTAAAAAGTCCACGTCAGCTGCAGGCTCGTTTGTGGCTGACAAGTCCGATGCGGGACAGGCAGACACGATTGCAGCGGTTGCAAGGGAAAATTGGTTGGTTGGGGTTGGGTGTTGGGTTTTTCCTCCTTTGCCTTTTGTCAGTGAGGTGGGCTCTGCGGTCTTCTTCAAAGGAGGTTGCTGCCCGCCAAACTGTGAGGCGCCAAGATGCACGGTTTGAGGCGTTATCAGCCCACTGGCGGTGGTCAATGTGGCAGGCACCAAGAGATTTCTTTAGGCAGTCCTTGTACCTTTTCTTTGGTGCACCTCTGTCACGGTGGCCAGTGGAGAGCTCGCCATATAACACGATCTTGGGAAGGCGATGGTCCTCCATTCTGGAGACGTGACCCATCCAGCGCAGCTGGATCTTCAGCAGCGTGGACTCGATGCTGTCGACCTCTGCCATCTCAAGTACTTCGACGTTAGGGGTGTAAGCGCTCCAATGGATGTTGAGGATGGAGCGGAGACAACGCTGGTGGAAGCGTTCTAGGAGCCGTAGGTGGTGCCGGTAGAGGACCCATGATTCGGAGCCGAACAGGAGTATTGACCACAATACAGTCCAATCTATTCTCCTTGTTGTCAAACGACCCATCAAAGTGACATGACGAGAATGACATCTCAAAAAAAAAAACATCCGGGGTTTATGCCCCACCACTGACACAACTGCTCCACCAATTCTAATCTTCTCACTACTCCATATCACTGACAAAGTATTTAGACCTTCAGGGAAACTCAGTCCCCAAAATTACAAAAAAGGATTTGTTCCAGTCACATTTTTATAAATTACTTCATCTCCAAAAATCATGCGTTTCAACAAAGTCTGCCATTCAGCACCCATTCCCTCACATCCCGAGGGAACCCTTGGAATTTAGTCAGTCACAGAACTGTGAGTGTGTGTGTGTGTGTCACAAGGGGGCTGATAAACTTAAGTTCAAAACAGGGCACAGGCCATGACACAGTGATCTGCAAAGGATCAAAATTGCAGAACAAAGCAATAGCATGCATCAGGAAAGAGTAAGACACTAAAATCACTAAATAAGAGCCACACAGATTCACAGAGTTAAAGATAAGCAGTCATCAAGGTGGTCATATAGAACACTAGATTTAAAGAGCATATATATGGATTATAACCAACTTGAACCAATACAAGTTGTCCAAGCTACATAATAAAGGATGGATATTAATACACATATACATTACACACAGAGCAAGTGAAAAAGATATTGAGAGAATATATTGATTGGCAAAGGACGCTGTATTCAAGCAGACTTTAAAAATCACAAGTTTATTAACCACATTATTTTCTTAAGACTTTAATCATGTAGAAAATTTGTGTTTTCATTGAACTTTCACAACTTTTGAATGTTTTCAAACAAGTTGATCTACAGCCAAAGAATGCAGTCATCAATTCACACCCAACAAGTCCTCCAACAGCAGCAAGTTAAATTTGTAGGGGCTTTTCTTGAACTCATGTAAACATTGGCTGAGACACTGGGAGATTAAGAGAGAGAGCAGATGGGAGCCCCACTTCAGATTTTTCCCAAGTTTCTAATGGTGGAGAGCCTTCTCAGATCTGCAAGCTCAAGCCTCCAGCATGCTATCTGAATTCCCAACCTTCCAGTTCAGGACAGAGCAAATTCTCACCCAGTCTCAATTTAGCTCAAGCTGCAACCCATGTGACCAGGCCATTTTCTCCACATAATGCCAATTTGAAGTTTTAGAACATGGCAAGAGATGTCAAGCATTGCCTTCATGAAGTGTTCTCCCATTTCCTGCTCAATCTGGCCAAACAATTTCACACTAATTTCCATTGCTCAGTTTGGCCAACTGAGACTGCAATAACTCCAACTTATTCATGGCTGATCACAAGAGACAGTCTGAATGATTTTACTGTTTGACCCAGAGACACCATTTCTGTCGAGTTCCTATCCCACTGAACAACGCACATAGCAGGAAGTCAGAATTGCCTCCAGGAGGGGTCAAGGGATGAAGTGAAACATTTGACCTTTTTGAGAGCTGCCCATCATTACTCATCCATTTGAGGTCTGCTCTGGCTTTCCCCAGATGATGCAAGCAGAAGAGGACAGAGAGCATCTATCCAGTGAAAAGTATTAACTTTGAGCTGTGCACTCGTGCCGAGCTAAAATACTCCAGTCAACAAAAAACTGAATGCAGTAAAAGTCCAAAAATACGTACTGGACAGGGACTGGGTCGGTCTGGATTTTGCAGATGCTCGAGATGTACTTTTAAAATTCAAATTTAAGGAGGTATAAAGAGATGAACACGTCATTTTTGATAGTTTATTTATAAGCAAATACAGCATGCTTCATTTATCAAAATGAGCAGTTTTAAAGAAAAATAAAGTGGTTGCTTATTGCCATTGTGGGTCTGTGGTGCTTACACATGAACGCACACCAAGGTATGCTAAATTTTCAAAGTTTGAGAGTTTTTGAAAAGTTTGGATTCTCAAGTGGTCCAGATTTCTACTACAAATGCCAATGAATGGTCTAATTTATTGGGACTGTTTATTGCAACAATCTGCCTTTCAGTGTGGATGAATAAAGAAACCGCATCGTAGAAGGATGATGGCATCTTACAATTAAATAATATGCACAAGGGTTTATCAGATGGTATCCAATAATAATCTTGATCAATGTAACATGCAACATCACATCCAGTCTTGTTAGGAATAGGTAGGCTCAGTAAAAATTAAGAAGCATACATTGTGTAATTGTTACAGAATTCCCAGAGGAACGAATTGAATTTTCATTCTCAAGATTTGACACAATCCCAATGCCATCTACAAATTTGCCAATGACACCATGCTTGTCAACAGAATCATGAACAGCAATGAGGAAGCTTACAGGTTGGAGCTAGATCAGCTCGTTGAGTGATGTCACACCAATAACCTTGCACTCAACCTTAGCAAAACCAAGGAGATGATTGTGGACTTCAGGAGAACATGATCCAGTCCTCATCAAAGGCTCAGTAATGGAGAGACTCAAGAAGTTCTAATTACAGGGTGTCAACATCTCCGAGGATCTGTCCTGGAGCCTTCATGCCATCATGAAGAAGGCTCGCCAGTGGCTATATTCTGAAATGTCTGAGAAGATTATATACGTCACCAAAAGACTCTTGAAAACTTCTACAGGTGTACAGTGGATAGCATTCTGGCTGGTTGCATCACTGTCTGGTATGGAGGTACCAATGGTCAGGACAAGAAAAAACTCGAGGATTGTTAACTCAGCCTGCAACATCACGGGCACCAGACTTCACCCCATTGAGGGCATCTAAAAGAGCCGGTGTCTTAAGAAAACACTCCATCCTCAAGGACCTCCCACCTCCCAGGCCATGCCCTCTTCATTCTGCTATCATCAGGACAAAGGTACAGGAGCCTGAAGCCGAGCACTCAGCAGCACATGCTGCCATCATATTCCGGAATGATCAATGAGCCAAAGGCACTGCCTTACTTTGACTTTTCATGCACTTATTATCATTTACTTTTGTAAACTCTGTTTCTATGAAGGTTTGCACTGCACAAAACAACGAATTTTGTGACTTGTTCATGACAAATTCCGATTCTGAGATTTTGCATTGCAAATACTGAGGACTCCCAAGTTATTCAGCAATATTTCCAAGTGTAGCAAAATCCTCCTTGCATTTTTTGAAAAGCAGGGCTCCTCTGCCAGGATTAAAACTTCCAGTTCTCCCATCAATCCTGAACTTTCTTACTTACTGCTAAAAGCGACATTTAGTGACTGCAAGTGTATTAGAATTACAATAAACTCATCAAGCTTACAAATCCACCGCTGTCTTTGGTTCAACAACTTTGTATTCTAATATATTTTTATTTACTGACTGGAACATTTTAGCACAGAAAAATTCATTCATGTATAGGCTCTTGGAAGAATATGCCTAATTAATTGTACTTCCCTCTGAAATCTAAAAAAAAATCCTTTATTCAATTGAATCCATTTCCATCACATTTTCATATTTCATAAGAATGCAACAATTAGACTACAGACCTGTAAACAAGAGCTGGATTTTTACCCATTAGCTGACAATTGAAATTCAACTAATTAGATAAAGAACACTGCCACCATCACGTCAACCTACTACAGGACCTCTATAGAGAGCTCAGTGTGTTACGGTTGCTGCAGAGAAATGGATCGGAGGTCAATCCACAGGACCACAAGAGATCACTAGTGGTTCCCCTCCCCCTCCCCCCAACTACCCACAACAACATGATCTACAGAGATCATTATCTGACGAGGGTGTGCAAAAAAAAAATCACTGATGACCCCTATCACCCCACACACAGCAACTTTCAGCTGCTCCTGTCAGCTGAAAAAAGGTACAGGAGGATCAGAGCCAACACCACCAGGCTGAGGAACTACTTCTTCCCACAGGCAGTGAGAATGGTGAACATCCAAGGGAACTGTTCACACTGACCATTTGAGACTCTTATATTCATGAAACAATATATATGAATACTTGTCCTGATTATGCATTGTTTGGCTGTGTGTTATGGCTAGTTGTGTGTTTGGATGTTTTGCGAGGAATGGAAAACACTGCTTTGTCAGGTTGTACTTGTGCAATCAGATGATAATAAACTTGTCTTGAACTACAAACTGTAATAGCAACCACAACACAACTAGATCTTTTAAAACCTTTACTTGTTCACCAATATCTTCCATAGAAGGAAATATATCATCCTTATCTGAATAACACACAACTCCAAACCCATCAATTACATTCTCAAATGCATTCCCCCCCCCCCCCCACCACCCCATAGAGCAACAATATAGACAATAAATATTGGCCTTGCCAGTGACATTCACATCCAATGAATGAATGAAGAAATGACAAGAAAAATCCCTATTTATGGGGCATTCTCATCTCTTCCCACTCCTTTTGCCATTTTTTTTAAATTACATTTTTGAAAATTAGACAGAGTACTGTAACAGGCCAATTTGGCCCTACAAATCCGTGACACACAATTTACACCACATTAACCTACATTTTTGGAGGGTGGGAGAAAACAGAAACTGGAGCCCCAGAGAAAACCCACAAGGGCACAATATACAAACTCTTTATAGACAGTGCAGGATTTGAACCCAGGTCCAGACCCAATCACTGGCACTGTAAAGGTCTTGCACTAAATGCTATGCCAACCGTGCTGCCCTATTATTCCAAGTCTGTGCCTTGTAGCTACTAACAAGATTCACAGTCAAGTATTTGAATCCATAGAGCACTTGCACACTTGGGTACACCACTCCAGTCTTCAGTTGTCTTATTATTGTGACCAAAGTCAGAAAATCAAGAGGAATCATGATAAATAGATCAAGGCTCTTTCGGCAAGCTTGTAAAATACTAACATAGGAGCATACCAGAGACTGCTACTTAAATCCAAAGTGTTTGGGGAGAGAGGGAGGGGTGGGGATGATTTGGTGCAGAAAGTAGGAGATGGAGAATCTCTGTCCAGGTTATTAGAACATGAACAGGGTCTTTTCAGATAGAAACTAAATGTTGTTTGAAAGTCAGAAAATAGATGTAGAACAAGGGAGAGAACATTGCAGAATGAGGATTCAAGTAGAAATCAAAGTTGAGCACCCCTTGGACCATAATAGGTGCAATAAACCAAATGGATTCCCCTCAATCAGAATTTTCTGTGAACTCCAAGTACCAACTCATTCGTGGTGTACTCCTCACTTTCTATTCTCAGACAGGTTCCAACAAATCCACTGGGTGACCAAGAAAAGGAAACACTTCAAGAATTTATTGATTTGCTCACAGGATGAAGGTCTTACTGTTAGCATAGGAACAGGCCAATCAGCCATCTAGGTCAATAGCGGTGATCTCACTTCATTCCATCAGCTCAGCTTTTACACTAGGTCTTATCTACTTAACTAGTTTCCCCTCGAGTAGGCCTACTCTTGGTTCAACTATTTCTTCTGGTAGATTTTTACATTCTAACTAAACCCAGAAGAAATATTGCTAATAAATCTCTGCTATTCTTTTCCTTGCATCCTTGTTAATATCCCACAAGTGGAAACAGTCACTTTCTAATCTTTCACCAACACCTTGCAACTTCTCTATTCTCATTCCCAGTCCTTTAAGTCTTCTCACCACCCCTCACCCCACCCCAAACATTTCTGTTCAGCTCTGGTACCTCTTGGGAATGGTTCAGTGACCATCCTCGCGCTTGTGAGCAATGACATCAAGTTACTGGCCTGGCATCAGCACCCTCTTGTTCCACTGTAGATTATTGGTAAAAGCTGACGAGAGTTTATCAGGTCTCCAACTTCCTTCATCAAGAATCAAAAGGGACAATAACCTAACCTTAAATTAAGTCATGCTATAAATAAAGAGGCCTATTGCAGAGAGACAACTACTGGCTGCACGGTCTGTGCACCTGCATTTCATTCCGCAATGTTAATGCACGTCCAATCTTGCCTTACAATAAATGTGGCCTTAAGGGAATGCAACATTTTTCTAGATCTGAAATTAGGCCAGCAAGGCTAGATTCATCACAAAGTTTCACCATGCTGCAAAATCTTAAAAAAGATTAGGTGTTCCCTTGAACACTACACAAACTGCTACATATAAATCATGCACAAGTCCCCTGTCAGAATGTTACTCTCCCATCCTCCTCTTAAAATTAACGGTCTGGCTGTTTAATTATATTTGATAAATTTTGATGAGCCATACTCAATTATTCTGTCCAATTATCAATAATCCTGTTCAGCTCAGGATTTTTACCACCCTGAAGGCTAGGAGATCAATTCTTCTTAAATAGAAGGACCCCACTTCGCCTACCATAGTTCAATGGTTTTCTCAAACCACGCACGGCCTGTTTGAACTTAGAGGAAATTAGAAGTGCAACAGTAGAATCCAGTGTTAAATTTGAAGAAACTTGGCATCCACTCAAAAATTATATCATACGAAAATATTGTAACATTTTCTTTGATTTATTGTCTCTTCCCGGTCCTCTTTTGGTTGATGACCAGGCTTCTTATATTTGATGAACGTTGATCTAAGGCTTTCCAGTTTTTTTTTTTGTTTCTTTTCTCGACTTCATTAGATTGGAACAAAGGGTTTATAAAAATGTGTTTGCTTATTTTTTTCCTTCTGATTATGTGGAGATAAGATACTATTATTATGTACTGATTATTGTATATTGTAACTTTTATAATTATCCATCCTTCTCTCTCCATCCATTGTTTATGGTATATTAAAATCAATAAAAAGTGAAAAAGCAAGTAGGATTTTAAGTTTACAAATTGCTATCACATCATACACTGGTGGCTCTCAACTCAATTCAAAAGCTCTTCAGGTATATCCAACAAAAATGCTCCATCCAGTCGCAAATGTTATGCCAAGCAACGTGACACCAGTACTCAAATTGGAATATACAATTTGGTATTGAGACCACTCTGACACTTCTGTTCCCAAAGATCTAAATGACTCCAGCAATATTTCTACCTCTTGAGGGATATTCCTTCTGCAAGTCATCAACTTAGTCCTATTTACTTGACACAAAGCAAAAGGAAATTTCAACTTGATTTAAAAAGACAATGACATTGGAATCATATTGTACACTTCTTCCCTAACAAGCTGTTGGGAAATAAATTACAATTTATACACGCAGTTCGTTAAAACTGCCTCCGTTGAAATACAATTAGCGAATGTAATAATCGGTTCATGATGATGTAGTCACACACATGGTGTGCTGTGCAAATCTGAACATCTTTGGTAGAGTGCTTATTTCATTGTTCAAGCCCGGGGTTCCAGTCTACATTTTTTATCTGCACAAGGCCTTTCCAAAGAGGATTGCCTGAAAGCAAGATGGAGCACAACTGACTGATATGATGCCAAGAATTGACCCAAACAAAATCCACCCCATCATCCTATGTCACCGAGACCACCCCCATCATATCAAAGTCATGAATAAGCTGCCCGTACATGTTGCTCCCAAGGTGTACATGTAACAAACACAAGTACAACACGATGAATTGTTAGGCACACATCCACATGGACTAAATCTTGTTTGGGTCCTCCCTCAATCAAAGACAAAACTCTCTTTACTTACCAATTTCTCTCCTCACTGAAAAAGATCAGAAGGAAGCATTTACTCCAATGCCAAAGCATGCACCCCAGCCATTCGAACATAAATATTTTGTGCGTTTTCAGTTGAATTTTTCTTTTTAACCCCAGGAATTGTGGGTTTTAATCAAACCAACAGAACAACACCCCGTTCACTCCTGCCTTTTATGGACCTGTCCGTCTCTTGTGCATTCACTTGTTCGACTGCTTGGGGTTGACCAATCCATTGCAAAGATGATGAAATGTATTGTAATTTTGTTTTCTTATTAACTAGCTTTTGCTCCTTTCACTGTATATTGGTGAGAAAAATGTCTTGTTCCCAACCTGCCCAAATTTAATTGGCTTTTTATTGATTTTCTGAGCCAAAAGAAATGAGCTCTCTCAAGTTCTTTTAAGAACTTCAATAGATACTATCTACCGAGGCATATTTCAATCCTTTGCCTCTTTCAGGGAAAATTCAGAAGTATTTTCTGGATAATAGTAGACGTGTCAGCTTCCAGACCCTTGCATGGCTCCAAGCCACACATCATCTTCAGAAATTCCTCAGCATAATTGTGAAAAATATTTGATACGTGGCCTTGGGATAGTTATTTTTGAAAATCAACCCACATGATGTGGACATTGAAAATATTTATAACAGGCAATTTGCAGCAATACTCATCTCTCCTAGAATGTACTTCAATTCACAATTCTTGAACCCCGATTCGTAAATGAAATTTCGAAGCAATTGAGATAGATTTGTGGCACGCACTTCAAACTATACTTTGCCACTAATGGAGCATTTCTCTCGTTGACCTGTTACCGTCAAAGTGGAGTTGGGAATCCCAAAAGGGAAGATGTCTGAGCTGCCAGACGCTAGTCTTTAATGAAATCATCCATGACTGATGCTGGTCATTCAGCCCATCGTGACCATGACAGATCTAAAGAGTTACACAATTCGTCTCATTCATCGTAGACCTTCTCTGGAGAACTGCAATTTGTACTTTCTATTCCTTGCAATTTGTACTTTCTATTCCAAGTGCATTATATTGTGTTTATGTACACTACAAGTTCATTCTTATGGAATAAGAGCCACATTTATAAAGACCACCAATTTAATTAATATGCTACAGTGTAAAAGTGAAATTTAACCCCATCAACATTGCAAAGTTAAACATCAACATTAATGTTCTGTCAGATTTATAACATTACTCATCTAACTTAACTCGCTTTAATTAATATGCATATCAAATACTAGAAACCAACAAGCATTAACTGCAACACAGGAAAAACCACAATGAGATCTCAAAACAATTAAATTCTGGCACACGGGGGCCATGAAAATTAATTTGAAACGAATATTTATCACTTTAAGAGCATGATCAAATAATTCTCAAAAAGAACAAAACTGCAGAATTCATATTCTATTGTAATTATTGTATTGGGTGGCATGGTTAGTGTAGCGGTTAGAGCAACATTTTTATAGCGCCAGCGATCAGGACCAGGGTTCGAATTCAACGCTGTCTGTAAGAAGTTTGTACATTCTCCCCATATCTGCGTGGGTTTTCTTTGGGGGGTCCGGTTTCCTCCCTCTGTTCAAAATGCACCGGGGTTGTAGGTTAATTGGGTGTAAATTGGGCGGCCGGACTCCTGGGCTGAAATGCCTGTTACCGTGTTGTGTCCAAATCCAATTATTATTCATGTATACATTTAAGGATGATATTTCTTCATCGTAGTCATCGACTATTTCATTCCTCTCAAAGATTAATTCAATCCTCCACAATAAAACTACTGTTAATTACAGTTAATAAGAGTCTACATAATAACCCAATGCTGGGAGGAAGACCTCTTCACCAATATCAAATCCAAATATGTGCACGTTTTCAAGACAAAAGGTTGGGTATGGTGAGGCAGTATGAAGAATGCTCACCATTCACTCAATCTTCAGTTTCACACACTGCTCAAGTAGTGTGGGATCATATCAATTAACTTCAGCAGGTTCAATTAATCTATTTTAATTACAACTGCTCAAAAGTTAAATTCCTTAATTTTGAAAACAGATGCTGTGTCTCAAAACCACATGGCCATCAAATTCACGTGTCTTCCTGTTATTGAAGTTCTCCAAATTTCATCCATTTCAACTCAGTGAAACAGCTCATGGTTTAGGTAGGCATCATTTTGAGCCAGGGTTAATCCCACCATCCCATGGGTTTCAGACACCTCTCACTCTGAGCTTCAATGATTACCATGATCCCACATCAAAAATTCTCATCAGATGGAAAGACCATTAGAAAATATACATGACAGAAAGTCACCAACTAGCTTTATGTCCATGCCAATCATTGAACCTCATCAGTCCTTGCAAAACTTGGTCTGTTAACCTGTAGGACATGGTTCTTTGAGTACACAAAGTGCTTTTTCAATGTAATGAGAGTTTCTCCCTCTACTCCTCTTTCTGACAGAGTTTTAGACCATGACAGTCCTCCGAGGAGGAAGTTAACAAAATTCTCATGTCCTGTTTAATGCTTTTACTTATTAGTTTAAAGCATTTGATATTTGACCTTTCTTCTGTACTAGCTATAAGTGAAATTGGTAATTATGAACTGGTACCATTTTGGAGAAGTTTTAATGGTCCTGAATTTGGGAATAGTCTGACAATAGAGAAACGACTGCCAACACTATTTTACATGGAAAATCAGTGAGGCAATAAACAGGCTAGTACATCCATATGTAACAGTATGGTTTTCAAAGACATAAAAAGGTGTTATCTGCCCCTACCTCACAATGGACCTGTTACTTGTGCATCTTCATGGAACATGTTACCAGCTAAGGTACAGACATGAACTAGAGACCACATATGCCTTGGATGCTGATGTGAGATTCAAACTCACATTATTATTGCACGCAAGAATCATGACATATTCCATTAGGAGTTCGCAGGTCAATGGAATAAGAGTTGATGCTCAAAGTGCCAGTGGAAATTATGTAATCAAAAGCCATTTGTTTTCTTCAGCAAGCCTCAACACATCTCAAGCATTTGCTCACGACTCAAAAAAAAAGTCACTGATGTACTTGATCCTTACCCCTCAATTGCCACTAGTCCAACATCCAACACAATAATCCTTAATATTGTTCATCTCCATTTCAATACCAAGCAATGTCCATTCTGCAGTCATGCACCAATGTTTGCAGCAAATTCTAAGCAACTCCAGTACACTGGTCGCAGAAGAAAACATTCATACTAGGAAATGTGAATTGCAGTATCAAGTACAACAAAACACATGACTCTAGCTGTCAACACAAAAATAAAACTGGGAGCTGCAAAAGCCACCTCGTGCATCAACAACCAAGGGAACGTAGGAGAGAGAAAAAACAGCTTTTCTTACCTTTTTCAGCTTTCCGCTTTTTGTGCCCACAAACGCCAGTGAGTGGTTGTTGTAAACATACGAGATCACTGAGGTCATCCGATCCCTGTCCTCTGAGAACAGGGGAATTCCCTGCATGAGAGTGGAACCGCCCAATGGAGCATTAATGTCCAAGCCACAAAAGTTGTCGTCAATTGGAACAGGCTGCGCAAGGAAGAGAAAACGGTATCAATAGTTAAAACTTACTCCAAAACAATCGTAATTAAACATGCATTAATCTTTGTTCAGGTACATAGCCTGCACAGACAGATGTCACAATGATATATCTGTGATGTGCTATCAATAACTCCAAAGACTAGAAGTTACCTGACTGATAGGTTTTTATTACCATAAACAGAAGACATGTCTCATGTTGCTAACCCGAAATCAGAGCTTGTTCTGGGGAGGGGTTATGGTGTTGCTGCCTTTATTTGGGGGCTCAAGGGGGAAGGAGCCACAGGTACAATCAGCAAGGGGCAGGCCAGCAATACACAGTAGTTCCACCACAGTATGTTTCATGGGTACTTTTTAAAAATTCTTTCAATTTATAATTAAGAAGCAAACATGAGATGTGGTAGATGATTTTTGCCAGCAATGTTTTATTAAATTTAACACTTTTTTTTTTAAATTACTTTAAATGTTAAATTTAGACATACAGCACAGTAACAGAATAGCAACAGACACCTTCCAGTCCAGAAGCCCATAGCATCCAATACCCCAATTAACCTACAACCCCTGTACATTTTGAAGGGTGGGAGGAAATCAGACCACACAGAAGAAACCTACACAGATACGGGGAGAATATACAAAATTCATACAGACAGGGCCAGATTGTAACGCAGGTCGCCGGTGTTGTGCTATTCACTACATTAACCGTGCAACAAAATACTCTATATAGAATAAGTCAAGTAATGAACAGAAAACCCCAATTAAAATAGCATAATCTTCAACAATTATCCTTTTACAGGTTAACAAAAGATAGGGGGTTTAAATCAAGGAAAAAAAATGGACATACATCAAGTAAAGGAAATTGTTATCTAACAAGTCACCCAAATTCTACAGAGGATATTCAAGAAAACTTAAAGAAATTAAGAAGACAAAAAAAAAATGGAGACATGTATTAACCTTGGGATTTTTCTTAATCATACTCGCCAAGAGTTTGGATGGCTGGGTTTATTCCCATTGGAATGTCAGATAGAGGGGTGACCTTGCATAGAGATTGACAAAATCAGTGGCAAAGGTAATGCTGGTTTTTATTCTGTGAGAAATAGAATACAAGAGCAAGGATATGATGTTAAGGCTTTCTAAGTCATTGGTGAGATCTTCCTAGAGATATTGTGATCTGCTTGGGCTCCTCATTTAAGAAGTGCTGATGTTGGAAAGGGTTCAAAGCAGGTTCAATAGGATGATTCCAGGAATGAAAGAGTTCTATGAGGAGTGTATGACAGCTCTTGGCCTGTATTCATTGGTATTTAGGAGAATGGGATGGGGAGAAGATCTCATTGAAATATTTTGAATTTGAAAGTGTGGACAGAGTAAACGTACAAAGGTTGTTTCCCATGATGGGAGACTTCAGCTCACAAGTCCTTGCTGCCCAGTTAACATACATCCCCAGTACATATTCATGGGCCCAAATTAAAAGGTTGGCCACCCCCAAGAGAGAACAACTTCAGGAATGAAAAGTTTGTGTTTGGAACAGAGATTCAGAGGGTGGTAAATCAGTGGAATTTATTGCCACAGGTGGTTATGGAGGCCAGATGATTAGGTGTACTTAAGGCTGAGATTGAGGAGAAGGCCAGGAAGTGGGGCTGAGTGGGGAAAATTTATCAGCTCATGATTAAATGGCAGGGATGGGCTGAATAGCCTATTTCTGCTCCTACATTTTTAGGACTTGTAGAAGTGAAGGCAGATACTCTCACAACGTTTGCAAAGTATCCAGACAAACACAAGTTACCTTGCATGGAGGTGGTAACTCTGGAATTTGTTGCCAGTTGAGGAGGCCAGGTCATTGGGACATTTATGACAGAGATTGATATTTTAGATTAACCAGGGCTTCAAACATTATGCAGTGAAGACCAGGCATTGGGAGCGGAGTAGGAAAATGGATCAGATTGTGATTAAATGGCCAGGCAGACTTAATGGGTTGAATGGCTTATTTCTGCTAAAACCTAATGTGTGGTTTTCTATTGGTTGAGAGATGAATATTTACAAGTACTCCTCTGCAAAAAGACACGAAGACAGGCAGGCAGCTTGGGCTAGTGTGGAATACTTGAGCGAAAAGGCCTGTTTCTGTTCTGTATACCACTGTAAAGTAAATCCAGAAGATTTATGACCAGCCTAAGAGTTCAAATGGGAACACAGGTGTTGTTTTTGATGAGCTGTTATACCAACAGCGCTCCCTTACTGCTACACAAGGGTCGGATATCTTTAAGATAATATGTCTTAATTGCCTGAGTAGCAAAAGTTTCAAAATAAAATACTGTAAATAGATTATTGACTTGTTCTGTAATTTAAAACCTTGTGTCCAGTACAATAGCCTTCGGTTTTAACTTGCACTACTGATCAATACAATATTACTCTCAGTTTCAGAGTGCAGGAGGTGTGAGACATCACAATGGAAAAGACATGCCTTTTGTATTTAAAGAATTTATCTCGTGCATTTGTTGCCTAATAACAATTACAGCATGAAAACAGGCCATTTTGGCTCTTCTAGTCCGCACTAAACTAAGTACTCTCCTCTAGTCCCACCTACCTTTGAAACCCTGGTTAATCTGCCCATAACCCTCCATTCCTCTCCTATCCATATACCAACCAATTTTTTCCTTAAATGACAAAATTTACCCTACCGCCACTCCTTCTCCCGGAAGCTCATTCCACACAGCCACCACTCTGAGTAAAGAAGTTCCCCCTCGTGTTATTTCTAAACCTTTTCCCCTCAACTCGTGACCTCTTGTTTCAATCTCTCCCATTCTCAATGGAAAAAGCCTATCCACATCAAATTTATCTATCCCTCTCATAAATACCTCTATCAAATCCCCTCTCAACCTTCTACACGCCAAAGAATAATGAGCTAATTTTCTCAATCTTTCTTTGTAATCTGGATGCTAAAACCCAGGTAACATTTTTGTAAATCTTCTCTGCACCCTCTACCTTGTTGATAGCCTTCCTGTATTTTGGTGACCAGGACTGAATACAGTATTCCAAATTTGGCCTTACTAATGCCTTGAACAGTTTCAACATCATTTCCCAAATCTTGTATTCTATGCATTGATTTATAAAGGCCAGCAAACTAAAAGCCTTCTTCACCTCCCTCTCCACCTGAGATTCTACCTTCAGGGGACGATGCACCGTTATTCCTAGATCTTTCTGCTCCACTGCATCCCTCAATGCCCTCCCGTTTACTATGCATGCCCTGTTTTGATTATTCCTACTAAAATGAAATACTTCACACTTCTCAGCATTAAACTCCATCTGCCATCTTTTTAGCCCACTCTTCTAAGCACTCCAAATCCTTCTGCAATCTTTGAAAACCTTTTCATCATCCAGAATTCCACCTACTTTAGTATCATTCACATATTTACTAATCCAAATTACCACCCCATAAAGAGTATGTCATACAGCAATTAGCCCAATACAGATCCCTGAGGCACACTGCTTGTCACCAGCCTCCAGCCTAACAGTTATCCACTACGACTCTCCGGCATGTCCCTTCCAGCCACTGTTGAATCCCATTTGACTATCTCAAAATGAATACCTAATAACTGTACCTTCCTAACTAATTGTCCATGCAGAATCTTAAAGGCCTTACTGGTCCATATAGACAACATCCACTGCTCTACCCTCATCAACATTCCTAGTCACCTCTTCAAAAAATTCAACAAGATTGGTCAAACATGACCTCTCATGCACAAATCCATGTTGCTTGTTCCTGATCAGACAGACCGGTCTTTCCTGATCCTTTCCATTAATTTACCTACCACAGATGCCAAAATTACAGTCCGATAATTGCTAGGCTTGATCCTCAAACTCTTTTTAAACAAAGGAACCACATGTGCGATACGCCAGTCCTCCAGCACTAATCCCATCTCTAATGACATTTGAAAAATCACCGTCAGAGTCTCTGCTATTTCCTCACTAACTCCTCTCAAGAAGTATCCTCCCACATTTAAAGTTGTCATCATTGTTAGGAATTAATTATCCTCAAATTGTTCCCAGTTTGACTGAACGTAGAAGGTTCAAAATGCCATTCCAGGGATTTAAAAATGAAATAATCTAGCTGATACTCAGTACCATATTGATGTGTCAGAGGTGCCATTTTTTGATAAAGGATGAAATCAAGGCCTTTCCTACACACAGATGAGTGTAATGACACACTCCGCACTATTACAGAGAAGAAGTGACACCCCTCAACAGTAATGCCGTAAGGAGTTTGTCCATCTCTCCACGTATGCGTTGGTTTCCCCTGGGTGTCCAGATTGCCAATCACCCTTCAAAAAGATGTGCAGGTTAACTGGGGTATTTGAACAGCACAGGTTTCATGGGTCAGAAGGGCCTGTTACTGTCCTGTACATCCAAATTTAAATTTAGATGCAAAAACAAATCCTCAAGCAAATTATCTGGTCGTCATCTCTCTCATTTCACTGGGATATTTCTGTGCACAAATTGGCTGCTATTTTTCCTACAATTATGTGGAGGCTGCACTCTCAAACTTGCATCACTGGCTCAGAAGTACTTAATTATTCTCTAAAGTGCTGCAAAACCTGATGTAATTCGTATATATAAATGAATAAAAGGAACATCCAGAACCAAACTTCTCCAAGTTGCCAATTACCCATGTGAATGGGTCCCGAATCTTTAAACTGACCTGATGGGAAGAAAGCATCTGCTTTCACCATCATCCCAAGAAGTATCACCCTGCAACCACAAAGTGATTGATCTAGCAAACCCACTGAAAATAGTCACAATCTTACAACTAACATCAAGTTGCAGCAAAACTAGAAGCTTCAGTTCAGAGAACAGTTCTTCTCTAAATTAGTTTGAAGGAAAGGGAATTCATTTTACACTAATAGAACTACAGGCACCTCATCACCCATTTGGAATGCACTGGTCAACACCTGGTGGTTTTTTTAAAAAACTTCCATCCATAATTGCACTGACTTTATAGAGATTGCAATGAATGTGCATGGGGTCAGCACTAAATACTGGTGAAGGGCACAGCAAGGCGAGCAGCTCTTGTTTCCCAAGCAAATCGCCAAAAGAACTTGCATTTTCAAGTGACCTGAAATGTAAAGAATGTCCTGGGGAAGGAAGAGTTTGTAAATAAAAAGGAGGCAGGAGTGAAGGAAAAGAAATCAAAGAGTTGTCAGAATTATTTTCACTTCCTGACCACCCTTTGATATCCTTATGAATCAAAGATAAAAAGGGAACAGACCAGATCTTCCAAAATGCATACCAGGTCACCAGTGAACCCAGGCCTAATATTTACAGACTAATAGCGCAAATCCTGCATCAATTTTATATCCACGAGAAGAGTAATAACTTGGATTTTCTTTAATAACTTTAAAGAGTCGACAATGGTTTTATGAAAGGCAAATAGTGTTCGACAAATTCCCTGGAGTTCTTTGTGCATTTATGAAGGAACCAAGAGATGGAATGTTTTTGAATTTCCAGAACATATTCAATAAGGTGCGACATGAAAGATTGCTATGCAAGATCACATGCAATTGGGGGAACTATATTGGCATGGATAGAGGAATTAAAACAGAGTTGGTAAAGTTGTCAACCTTGGATTGGCAATCAATAACTAGTGGATTTTCCATGCGAATCAGTACTGCAATCCCAACTGTTTGTTATCTATACTGTTGGCTTGAATAAAGGGATTCAGTCTTCTATAGTCAAATTTGCTAACGAAACAAAGATGGCAAGTTAAGATGAGGATACAAAGACCCCACAAAGGTATGCATGTATATAAATACATACATTTAAGTATGTGAGGTTATCTGCTTTGAAACGAAGGATGAAAAAGCAGACAAACAAACCAAAACTACAAAATGTTGCAGGATAAAGGAACATGGGGATGCCAATACATGAAGCACCAAAAGATAAAATGCAGGGACACCAAGTAATTGGGAAGGCAAATAGAAGGTTGGACCTTGTTGCCAGGGAGGTTGCTCTGCAAATTAACAAATCACCATTGAAATCACCCCTGCAAATATTCTGCACATATTTGGACTCCATCATTAAGGCAGGATGTACTTGCACTGAAGGCAATGCAGGGTAAGTTCATTAGCTTGATTCTTGGGAAGAAGCGATTGGTGTACAAAGATAGTACAGGATGGGCCTCTTCTCATTGGAGTTAAGGAAAATGACAAACAATATTAATGAACCATGAGACTTTTCCTAATGGGGTTTGGTTGCCAAATTATGTGTTCTATTCAGATGAAGAGATATTAATCTCAGAGAATGAAGAATCTTTAGAATGTTAACCCAGAGAGGCTGGGAGGCAATAGCTGAATATGTTCAAGGCAGAGATTGACAGACATAAACAATAGGGGTTCCAAGGGAATGGAAAAAGTAATGCTGAAGCTAATATTGAATTAGTTTTGATCTTATTCGAGGTTGGAGAAGGTTTCAGGGGATAATTAACCTGCTCTCGTGCTCTTAAACCATTCCACAGATTACTTATTGGAGAACCATAAAATGATATGAACAGAAAGGAAAGCAAGTCGAGAAAAATTATTTTACAGCAATACAAACAGTCTGTTGACATGAACTCACTGTCACTTTTTTCCCCCCCTTTCAGATGTTGTGGATGGCAAGGTTCTCCTTTTTGACTTTGGGAGTGAAACACAATCATCTACAGACACTGCAACTCCAGTAAAAATACATAAATATGGGAGGAGCTCAGCCACTCTTGCAGCGTCCATATTACTGGCATTTTACACCCAAACTCTTCTTCAAGGAAGAAGCAAAGACCACAAAAGTGCAAGAATAAACAGACTAAAGACTGCCCAGAAGAGGAGTCCAGACCAACAAATGGTGTTAATCAGATAAGAGGTGAGAATTGATTTTCGCTCTGTGAAAGGAGACAGAGGGAAAGGGAGTCAGAGCTGGGGGGAAAGGGGTGGTTTTAATGGCATCTGGTTGGAAGGCACCCAGACAGATGATCAGGTGTTTTTCCTCTAATGTGCAGGTAGTCTAGCAGAGCACGAGACCATGGACAGGCTTGTCAGCAAGGGAATGGAGACAGGGAATTGAAATGGGTGGCTACTGGGAGAATTTATAACTGCCATAGGAATTTGCAGCTTGGAATACAGAGGGTCTACATCAGATTTCAAGAGAGCTACAACAATGGCATGATGGAAGTTGCCTGGTGAAGCAACAGTTGATGGGCAAAGTTGGCCTGGTTGTGGTGCAATGGAAGTGGAGATAGGACAATCAAACCAGACTGGCAGGCAAAACCGACACAGGTACTCATATCTGGTTGCACACATTATGCATATACATTGAAAGATTGTAGTTACAAGATTAAACAGCAAAATGCCAATGAACTGAAAATTGTCATCAAATAAAACAAAAACTGAGACAGCTGAGCTAGCTCGGCAGAAGCCAGAACTGAAACAATATGCTTCCTGATATGTGACATGACACAGCACATGGTTCATTTACATCCTTAAACCATCAGAACATTCTGCTTTAATATCCACACAGTATTGTGTATAATTCATCAGCCCTAAAGTCACAAATAAATCACCAGCCTTACAAGGATTATAAAAAACACTTCAAAACTGTACATGTCTCACTCAAATTAATTTTATCTTATTTGAAATAAGATTTCTATTTTTTTTCCCCACTGATACTACAAAAATTAATCAGGAAATGCCAAGTGCCTATTAAAAGATAATGAAGAATTTTGTCACTGCAAACATTAAATCATGTACCAATGCAAATGAATACTAGTCATGAAATCACTGCACATTCTTCATACTCACCCATAAAGTCTAAAGTTATGGGTTTAAATCTCCATTGAAATGTCTGCACAAGTTGATACATACAAGAGGCGAAAGGGTTAAAGGATTTGCCCTGAGAAACTGAAATGAGGCTCATGTGAACCTTAAACTAGTTGGGACAAATAGAATTGGATACAAAAATTATAGCAAATCATGTAAAAGGCTGGGGACTATTACAATTTAAATGAAGGGTTTAATTGATATGCCACCTCGGAATTGAAAGTACTATTAAGGTAGTACTATTAAGGTATTTTCCTGGGCAACACTCCTTCAAACATCAAATGCAAGTTAATTGGTCACTCATATATTGTTTTTGTTGGCCTTTGCTCTGTGCAACATAGCTTCTTCTAAACACTTGGACCAACAGCAAGCACACTTCAAAAATCAATTCTACAAATCTTCTTCTACAAGATTAAATAAAAAGATTTCTTTCTTGGTTGCAAATTATAATGGATTTTCAGAATCTTAGATTTGTTACAAAATTTGAAGCTGGGGTCGTAATTTCATGAACTTTTACACCCAATGCAAAGAACCATTGTTCATATGCATCCCAAAGAGCAGGATACTTATCTCATGTCATTTAACCAAACCCAAGTCCTGTTTGCAAACACACTTGCTTAGGTCATTGTGATCAGAGAGCCCCAGAGAGGAAAGATTCAAGTACCACAATCTTTAAAACAAAATGAACTGACTCTGCATGAGTGCTAAAATGCACATTGAATGCTTGATGAGGAGAGGGGGAAATCCAAGAGTTGGCTCTTAGGTGCAATACTCAATTCAGCCCACAACGACCTTCATTGTGAAACTTTTTTTGAAGACCGACATTGGCAATGAAGAATCATTATTAGGGCATCCCATGAAGTGTGAAGTGAACTCTTAACACTCTCTACCTGTGAAATACCAAACTGCACTCACAGCATCAATCACCATGGTTCTACCATGACACCCAATAGCAAAACACAGTTGAAAGTACATGTCCTAGTTCTTTCAGGTGAGTGGAAATGTCAATTTTTAATTAAACTCATTGTCCATCTTGGAATACTGAACCTGGAGAAACGTTATCATAAATGTTAACTGCCATTAGATCATGCAAGGGTGGTGGAGTTTTAGACCTACTTCATCAAATGCATCCCAGTTTCCAGTCACTTCCAAATCCACTGAACAACACCAAATGCCTCCACTATGTAACATTCATGCTGACCTCACTCAATAGTCGGGACCAAAGATGGACAAACACCACTGACTTCCTCTCCACATGCAGTTTCTCCAAATTCTTGTATGCGCACTCAATATCAAAATAGAATTGGTGTGTCTCATGGCAAACTAAACATTCTTAAAAATCTGCCCTTACACAGCACCTGCCACAATGTGGGGACATCTCGGAGCGCTTGAAAGTGCAGGACTTATTGATATGCAGTCACTTTGGGATTCAGAATAGCCAGTTTGTGTTCAGCAAGTGATCACAATTAGCGATGTAATAAATGGTGAAAGCAGTAGACAAGATACATCAATATTACTGAGGAAACATAGGTCAAGGTCCCATTCCAAAAACGGCACCCCCTCAACCAATGGAAATCTGTCCATACCAATCCAACCTGCCAGCATTTGGTCCATATTTTTCTGTGCCTTAGGTGATTTAAATGCTGATCCAGATAGGGGCTGTGACTCTGCTTCTACTACTCCCTCAGGTGATTCAGATGCCTACCGCTCTGGATGCACAAGGACCTCCTTGGATACCCACTAAGCAGCTTCAGCCTACATCAGTGGTTCTCTCTCTCTTTCCCCCCCCCCTCACATACCACCGCAAGTGATCCCTGACTTACTTGAGAACCACTGTTATCTATCTTCTAGTTGTATTAAGGAGAGGAGGGGCATTTCCTTCCAGAACCCTCAGGATGTAATACAAGGACAATCACGTCCCCTCTCAACCTCCTCCAGCCCTGTGGAACCCCACCCAGGCCCGCCTCTCAGTGGACGCTTGCCGGCGCAAATCGGGGGGGGGAGGGGGGGGGGAAGGACACGGTCGCACGGGGCGAGCCTTACCGCGGGGACGCACTGGATATCCTTGACTTTGAGCCAGGCGAGGTCCAGCAAGCCTTCCCCCCGATAGCAGGACTGCAGACGCTTCTTGATGCGCTGGTTGATCGAGTTGAGCACGAACAGACAGAGCACGGACTCGTCAGGCGGCTGGCGGCGCTGCTTCTGGCCCTTGGAGAAGACGGCGAAGAGCACATCGTCGTGGTCGGGGCGGATGCCCAGCGAGCGAGCCAGGACCGGACCGGCTCTGGACAGGTGGGCAGCCTGCAACAGCCGGTACTCCACCCCGTCCTTCACGCAACCGATGGGCATCTCCACGTACGAATTGAAGGTGGTGTCGGCCTGGCACAAGCGCACCAGCTTGGAGGTGTAAACACGCTGGCGGGTGGAGCCGGGTCCGGCGTGGACCAGCTCGGGCTGCAGGGTCAGGAAGTAGACGAAGGCAGAGCTGCTGAAACCGTAGATATAATAGATGTCAAAATCGGGGATGATGGTGAAAGTGTCGGAGGGGATCTTGATGAGCGAGGCCACAAATTCGTCGTGGAAGACGTAGGAGAACATCTCGTCTGCCTCGGGGTTGGTGGCCAGCAAGCGGCTGGAGATGGTGGGGAAGTACTCGGGTTTGCCATCCACCGCCGTGGCGACGAACAGCTTGGAGCCTTGCCCCTGGTCCGCCACGATCACCCCGAAGACCGAGCCGCTGTCATTGACCCCGCTCAGGTAGTGTTCCTTCTTGTGAAACGGCTCGCCCAGCTTGAAGAGGTCATCGAGCCTCAGCACCTTGCAAATGCCCTGGTACAGGCTCCCGCAGGCGATCAGCCGCCGCTCGCCCTGGTCGATCAGCAACATCTTGTTCACGTTGTCGGTGAGGCGCAGGGGCTCGCTGCATGGCTGCACGATGCGGGGCGGGTAGCAATCCGGGTTGTCCTCGTCCGGGCCCGTCTGGTGTGCCACCAGCAACTGCAGGTCGCCGGAGAGTTTGTAGATCCTGTTCACCGCCCCCAGGTACACGCTCCCCGTGCGCTCGTCCACCGCCAAATGGTTGAACCCCCAGTCCGCCTTCTCTCCTCGGAAGGTCTTGTACTCTTGGGGAAGCGCCTCTCGCCGGCCGGACACCACCACCAACAGCAAGTGGAAGTAGATGAAGCTCCCTGCCATCTTCCGACTTTTTCTGCTGGCGTGTTGATTCTGAATCGGCTCCTCTCGCCTGAAGTTTTATTCCCAGCCGGAGCACGCAGCTACATCCTGCCCACCACTGGACGGCCGGCCCTTAGCATCGTGACCCTGGAAAGGGGTTGGGGGGAAGGGGGAAACAAAAAAAAATGGTAAGAGACAGGGTAGTCTTCGGTACCCTCGCCACTCGAATGTTCCCAGATTCAACGTCTCCATGGCATTTTTCCCTTCCCACTCTCCCTCTCTGGGGTCAGGGTCCCTCTTCCCTGCTTCTGTCTGTTCCCACAATCTTCAACGATCTCCACTCCACAGGTGAAGAGGAATTCCCACCGAGGATTGACCAGAGGGTAAAAAAAATCGGCATTTCACTTATTAAATGCGTAATCGTTGACGAGAAACTCCTTAAAAACTCCGTTCACACATTTCCCAGACTATATTTAAACATTCCCCATTACTCCGACGCCCGAATAAATTCTATCTTTAAATAATGCAGCGCTCAATTTAAGTACCTCATCTGAACAACGCGACTTCTGAAACCCAACGTGGATCGACCCAATGCAAGACAGCGTTCGGATACCGCTGTCCAACACCTGCAGCCAGCGAGCCGCCTGGTCCTCAGCGCGTCGCAACGCCCCGACCGCGGTGAGATCGCTTTAAGACCCAACTTGTCGCCTCCGCCTACTTCGAGCTCCTATTTGCTCGCTCTCGTCGTGAGGGGCGGTCGCCGATCCCCAGTTCCGCGCTCACTGGTTACTCGCTAAGCTAATCAGACAATCCGCCCGCCTCCAACACAATCCTTCAAAATGATCGGATACGTTTCCCGTTTAATCGGATTTACTGAACGGTTCAAAGACCCAGCCGATAAAGAATGAACGTGAATCTTGCCGCGAGAAAGGCGATGTATCGCAAAACTGCAACAACTAGAACTCCAATTAACGTGGCTCATCTATAAACAACTTTGGTGAATTCAGTTGTTTATGGTTTGAGAACATTCAGTCCCAAATACCAACGTCCTTAAGAAAAAATGAGGAACTAGTCCCGCCCTATGAATTCGAGTAAAACACGAGTCTGCAGACACTGTCGTTTAAGTAAAAATAAGGCTGGAGAAACTCAGCAGGACAAAGTGCATGTTGCAAAAAATAAAGATACATAAGTATCTTGATGAAGGGCTCAAGCCCATTGGTTACCATTGTTGCACCTTTGCATTAAATGTTGGTCTCAACTGAATTCCACGGTTAAAGGAGGTCACACTCCGTCTTTAGCGGCCAATAGTAGCCGCCGGCCCCCATTTCACCCTTGTCCTGAAACAGACCCTCGTTCTCCGCAAGCCAACACAAAACGCAGCAAAGGAACACGCACCGGTTCACGGAGCAACCGAAAGAAAATAATAGTAGGGGTTTGGCGACGACGTCTGTCGTGTCTGTGCTGGTGGTTTCAGTGTCCTCGGGACCCAGGTGCCACGGCATCGAAACAACTCACAGGGCGCACTTTCAGAGAACTGGCCCGAGAATCCTCCGCCGAATTCGGCCAAAATTTCCCGATGCCCCCTCTCTCGTCAGCTGAATCGGACACAACCAGGCCCATCTGTTTACAAATTAAGTTTGAGTGAACTCAAACTGAATTCAAAACAATAACCAACTTGAAAAGGCGTCGATACTAACTTTGAAAGCATTGGTCATGCTTGTTTAGACCGGTTTACCTTATCCATCAAAGTGACCAGGACTTTTTAAATTACCCCAATTGAAATGCTGGACGCGCAAAGAGACCTCTCCAATTTGGACTGGTTCCTGAAGGCCACTTGACCTTCCCCCAACAACAAGGATCTGCGGACAGATGGTTGGGATTCAGTGGCTCGTTTGTTGAAAGGAATTGCCACGGGGTGCTGGTGTATTTTTAGTGCAGCGCGTCATCTTCACAAGGAAACATGGAGAACCATGTGGGGCTCGTCCAGAGAGAGAGAGAGAGGCAGGATTTTGGGATGAACGGTGTTATCGCCCGCCAACTCATAGCGCTTCTGTAACAAGTCTGAAGGGCCGACAACCATGTCAAATGGCCATGTAAGTGAATAAATCACTTTCACCATCTCCCAACTAGAAATAAGCGACCAGTAATAATTTAATGTAACATCCCAGTGATGCAACTTTCGCAGACCACAAGCACTGCAGATGTTGGAACCTGGCGTAAACAAAGAAGTTGCGGGCCGCGACCATGGAGAGGAATGATCAGCCATCTCCATTAAAGGTCCCGACCCGCATTATTAACTATTTCGCTGGAATGAGTGGGGTTGTCACGTTGCCTCGCCCGTCCCGCCTCTTAACACGAGGGCTTACCCAATTTACATTAACATTATATCAGGTTTTTTTTTAAACCAGCATTATTGCAGACGCGCGATCTACAGCCAATCGGATCAAATCCATCAGCTGTTAAATCAGAACTTTGTTTTCAACTGTGAAAAGTGATAATCATTTTCTTCTAGTCATTACCCTAAAGTAGCACAGAATGGGGAGATCGCCCTTAATCTGGAGGATCCACCGAGAGACAAGGCGGCCGAGCTAACTGCTACTTTCCCACAATCTGTCCTCGCTTCCCCCCAGCCCAGGGTTAGGGCGAAGCCAAGACCGCTCATTGAGCCTGTGTCTTCAACCCACTACATTGACGAGTTCCGAAACTACACCCGTTACCCTGCGGCACTCGTTAAAGAAAGAAATAGCTCACTACTAATTTTTTTATTTTATTTTTTTTTTACACAAAAATTGCACCTCGCATCCTCTTGCCAACCAGCTCTTAAAGGCTTGTAAGTGGATGCGCCACGACACGTTACAAAAGTCGCATGAAGTTGAGCTTTCCGGTTCCATGCCATTTCGCTCAACTTTCCACTCGGATCTCTCACCACCTGGTGTCGGGGTGGAGGGGGACAAACCGCTCGAACGCACATGTTGGCGTAAAATCACGTCGCCTCTTCCCAAGCCCCAATTCTGTCTCAGCCTCCAACCTCAGCGACAAGAACTTGCTGCAATCATTCACCCGACAAATGACCATCGACAGCTCTTATCCGGTCGAGAGTTTGGAAGCCGCACACCACCTCCCCCTCGAACAGCGTCTTCTAGAAATGTTGCCCCCGCTCTCCATCGCCAAAACAAAACGCTTTTGTCAAATTCAGCTTTGAATCCGCCGCCAAATGAGAAACCGATGATGTGCGTTTTATTGGGCGCTCTTGGTGTCCGGAGAATCTCGAACAGCAACTTGGAATTGGACTCTCCTCTAATTGTTACTGAAACAGGTCACCGCGGCGTTTGAATGTATTATACTATGCGTCAAGTTTAAAATAGTTCGGACCCACAAGGCTCTCTGAAATGGCAATAAAATGACCTCAATTAAAACGCGCAAATTTCTTTCGTGTCACACACAAAGAGACAAACTGCAACCGTTTCCCTTTCTCGGTGAATAAGAAGGCACTAGGACCCGGGAGGAGATCAAGGGCACTCAGACCCAATAATAAAGTCGAGGATATTTGAAACTCGCCAAATCTGTTTCAGGACGGGCTCAGACCCGATCCAGTTTAGTTGACACGCTTGGGAGAGGTTCGGAGATTGTCACCTCTACCCTAAGGCAGGGCCAGGTGCCTGTTACACGTTCAGCGTTTCGAGAGGAAGGGAGCGTGACTGGGACCCGTTTATGCTGCCGCAGCGTAGGAGCTCGGTGGGAAACACCTCCGGGTCCTAGCGCCGAAGTTTAGCTACCATGACTGAATGAATGATTTAACCTGTCGAAACTCCCAATGCTATTACATCGCATTCAACTCTCTTCGCAATCAAATCCGAAGGGAACACCATAATTCTCAATCATTTCCTGAATCATTAGGTTGTAAACAGTATAGCTTTCTTAACAAATCGCTATCCAAGTTGTTAGTACATCAAATTGACGCTGTTTGCGGATTTAATCAAGGAAACTCCTCATTTCGGTTTATTTAAACATATTCTATTATTTACTATTTTCACACCCTGATCATTCGTTATTGCTCCGGGGCCCCTTTCCAGCGGATCCGGGACATGGTCAACACTGTCTTCCTGCCACGACACTTCGAATTTACAGCGTCCCCCACGCTCCTCAACTCCCAAATGAATGGGGATCCCCTTTCATAATGGTCTCCTCAGACAGGAACACAAGCGAGCTCCACAAGACCCTGGTGTGAATGTGATTCATTTAACATTGTGAACACGATCACAGCGTTGGAAATGGGCTCTTCTCCCCCTGACCGCAACCCTTTAAAGAGACGCTGGATTGCCAACATCCCCAACCCGAATAAAGCAAACAAACTCTTCGTTATTTGTTTAAAGTGACAGAATTCTTAATATGAACTGAAAATAAAAGAGTACGCCAAATAATTTTCTCACAGTGTTGCTCCGGACGCAGCCTCCTCACTCACTGCAGTGTCCATCTATAGCAATTGTTTCAATGCGACGACAGAATTAGATCCTATTTAGTTGATGGGCCGATTAAAACATCAAGAATTGCTCAATTGCTCTGCGCCTTTCCAATAGTATTTAAAGTGACATCTCTCCTTCTGTTATCAAGAAAGGTTAATTAACACAGCCAGTTTAAAGATTCTAAACTAATGATCAAACTAAGATATCACTGAAAAATATATTTCCTTCGTTACCATTAATCTGTTTAATTGGGTGAATGTAAAAAATTAGCCTTTCATTTCATTAATCGTACTCGTTACCCTCGCAAACGTTTTTTAGTTCTGTCACGAAAGCTCTGGGAGAAGATTCCGTCCACCCTCGACGCTGCTCGGAGACGGGCCGGTCTCGAGACAATCTCTACATTTCTCTCACAATCTGCGGTGAGCGATGAAGCCTCTCGCCAACAGAGCGGAGAAAGCGAGCTGACTCCGGAGACAGCGCTGAAGGAGTACAGCACTTGTTAATACCCGCTCTATGCGAATGGCTTCAGATATTGGTCTCCAGAGAGGTTGGCGTCTCTCTCTCTCAGTCTGATCCCAGAGGCATGCTCTAAATTAAATACGCACACTGTTATACAGTGCAGATAAACAAACGCCCGCATTCAATTCCAAAATGAACTATTTTCCATGTGATTGAGGTTAAGGATCTCTTTCCCAATGCTCTCCCGCACTCTTTCACCTTGTAGAGCTAAATAAACCTCAGAAAACTCTTACCTTGCTTATTTTCTCAGTCTAAGGTAGCGCAGTGTTTCAATCGCCTTGCAAACATATTGCACCAAACAAACAATCTGCGAAAATAACAGCAAATCACTGGACAAAACGCCACGCAGGACTGAGGTGCGCCTCTCTACTGAATTAAACTGGGACTGGAAACCACGCTGTGATCTGTGATGAGAAGTGTGGGCACGGACAGCGTGTTATCAGCTCAGGGGAGACCAGTGCCAGTCCAATGAGTGCCAGTCCAGTCGATGAGCAAGACAAGCTCCAGGCCAGCCTGTCAGCGTTTTGGACCTGTAGGCATTGGAAGAGGGACTGAATCCCCACACTCTCGTTCACACGTTACATCTCTGCTCTACATTTATTGTTTTTAGTCTGCAGACTCGTCGGCGGTGCTTGTATGTCTCTGCCGACACTCCTCAAAGGTTTCCTTTAAAAATAATTCGGCGGGCTTTAGGACACGGCGTAAGAATTGTTTCTACTCTTTTCCCGTTCCGCGAGTGGAGCATGTACCTGCATTTAACGCAGACTATCAGACGGCAAGGGAATATAGCCAGATGGATACAGGTATACTGATGGAGAGACTCATAATCTATGCACGGAAATAGAATCGTGCACAGCGTTTTAACAAGCACTAATAGGCATACACACGCGCGCCCCCGCGAACAGAGACTGGCATGGACGACTGACAGTGTCAAAGACACGGGCACGTACCGCATTCACAGGGAGAGAGAGAGAGAGGGGGGGGGGGAGTTAGGCAGTCATCAGAAGGGCAGAACACATCGTCCACCCTTCAGAAAATAAATGAACGACAGAGACGGCAAACAATCTTGGAAATATTGACAGTCATAAACGGGAATAAATCTGCCTGAGTGGGTGGCTGAGAGTGCGTCTGGGGGGGGGGGGGAAGCAATTGAGGGGAAAAATACCGAATCCACATTGCCACCTGCAGTAAGGCTCTTGCAACCGAAGGCTGTGCCAGAACAGAATGCACAGGCCGACCATCACAGTAATTGCAAGGGGTTTTTTTTATGTTATTATTTATTTTGGTTGCAAAAAAAAACCAGACCTACCAGTTATTCAGTATAGACATTCGATAAATCTGAATTGCTAAAATCTTGGTAGCGTTAAATTATATTGCCAGCTTTATATATATTATCTATTGATAAATAAATATATATATATATATATATGTGTGTGTGTGTGTGTGTGTGTGTGTGTGTGTGTGTGTGCATATTGCAGCCGTGGGTACTTCGTATTTCATTACTGTACTTGCAAATGAAATTGAAACTGACACTATTGGTGCAGCTAAAACTTCCCATTTACTAGGTCTGCAACGGTTCACTACTTACCTCCGTGGCTGCCTGGCTTGCATGAGCAGAGCGCCGCATTGACACACACTGCAAAGACGGAGAGATACGGGGCACCAAATCCTGGGCAACACCTCAGAGATGTGCCCCCTCAAATAAAAAAAAGAGATAGATCTCTCCGGATCTTCGTCTACTGAAGGCAGACCCAATGAAGAATATGTCAATGCCGGCTTCCCGTGGCGCTCACTCTCTCTCCTCTCTGCGAATCAGTCGGTCAAGCCATGGAACACTTGTGCAGCTCAGAGCATTTTGAAGGGGGGGGGGCGGTGTAGCTGGAATCGAGGTTTCACGGGTAGATCTCCTGCTCGCTCGGGGGGTTCCCTCATTCAAAGCCTGGCTTCCTCGCTCCGTCCTGACGGCAGCCTCCGAGCTCAGTCAAGCCAAGAGCAGCGGCTGTGGCAAGCCCGGCGAAGGGAAGGAACGGGAGATCTCCGGGCTCTTGTCGCAAGATCAGATTCGCGCGTCGAAGATGGGGCGGGGGGGAGCGAAATGCAGACACCAACTTTGCGTAAAGTCAAGTGTGTAATTGTGTGGATGTAGCTGTGCAGCCAATTTGCATTTCCACAGGGCGCAGTGGCGGCTGAGCTTTGCCGTCCGCGGGTGGCGTGCAGCTACTATTAGTTACTGCGAGAATTGTGCTATTTGCAGCCCTGGATCACAGAGGAAGAAATGCAAATGTGCTTATCAGGAATAGAATCTGCAATTATTAACGGCCCAGATTTCATTCTGAATGAACGCGGAGAGCACTGCAATGCTCCACGTACGCTGCAGGCTTCAAAATTAATGCAAACCGATACTTCGCTCAGCTGGCACAAACTTTCTCGACCTCTTCTGCTCACAGAAAGAAAAAAACCCCAACATCATCACTTCCTTTGAGACATAACATTAAACAGGTTTTCTGGGGAAAGTCCTTTATAACCAATGAGTGCCAGATGCGACGATAAAGCAGTTTTATGAAACCCCTGTTCAAATAATTCCGCTTACCCCTCCCCGTGAAGAAGAAAAGTCCACCACCTTTTAGCATTCTTGTCTATTTCTGTCTGGTTTGCATAGGTCGCTGCTTTCGTTATTTTTTTACAGCATTGCCAATGCTTCTTAGTGACTGATAACGCTTCAAAAATACCAGTTAAAACATTGTAGGAGATACCTCTTTTCTTTCTCAAGGGGATCAAATGTGACTCCAGGTAACAGGGAGCCCAGTCTCAGCCGGAGTTCTGCTTTCCTCGTCATCCGCGTGTCTGCAACCAGCGGGTGGTAACGAGGTATTGCGAGAACAATGTACATTGATGAGAACGAATAGAGATGACGGACAATTATGAGTTAAAAGGTTTTCTTGTTGGTCAATCTTTTTTTCGAGACAAGCTATGTCTAATGATAATGTGTAGAAAGGATAAGGTACCACAGTGGTGCCAACGGAGTATTGAGATAATAATGTACAATGAGATACGACTTGACATGAATGCAAAAAGTCTTAAACGGTTTATTGTTTGTAAAAAAAAATATTGTGAATAAATTATATTTTGGGGGGAAAAAAATCCAGCAGACAATAAAAGGATGATATTCTAACAAAGTAAATACTTCAATGTAGCTGAGTTCCGCAAAATAACCCCAAAACCGGACACTTCGCAGAGGCACTGGACATTCTGACAACTTTGTTGCCTTTTTTACATTTTATGGCTTCGTCCGTGGATAAAATGCAGAGTGGTTGCCCGCGCATGTGGAATTTCCTGAACAGAAAATGCACGCTTAAACAAGAGCAACTATTATTACATTTGACGCTGCAGGAGGCGAGTGAGAGCGGGACGTTCCGTGGGCAGGAGGAAACTCGCCGGCGAATCCCTGCATTGCAACGACCTCTACAGGAGAGACAAATCTTGCAAAGTCAGCACTTCCACTCCAGGGCAAAGCCTCTCAGGCACGTCCTTCTAGAAAGAGGCATTTCGGGGGATGGGCGGCCTGGATTTGTTTGGTGGCCGTAAGACAGAGGGGTTATGCCCCCATTATCCGCACCTGACATAGTCTTCCAGATCCAGACGACGGAGACCGTTTCCACTTCAAAAACGAGCACTGTAGCAATTCAGATTCCCAGTATCCGCAGAATTTTGCTTCCACGCCACCGGCTCATTTCTCCCAAAATGAACGTATCTTTTGATTCATAGAACTGATATTGTATCACCGCTCATCCGTTCAGTCTAAAGCTGCAATTGATACCTCGACCTACAATCAAATTATATGACACATTGGCTTTTCCAATTCTTAATAGCACGCTCCCCCAAATTATGATAGTATTCCATCATTGAGATTTGAGCCGCCCCCCTCCCTAACAGAGGTCCATAAATGTTCGTATATTAGAGAAAGTTCTCAGAAGGACCGATGCAGGAAGATGCAGTGTGATAATTGGGCTGCCCTTACATGAGGGCGTGTTTGATTTTGGGAATATATCCCAAATATTTTTAATTCATGTCTTCAAGATTAATTCTTCAAATTCCGTATATTTGACAAGTAATTTAAAACTGCACGGGACATATTCTAACTCATGTATTATGAACCAAAGAGCAGCTAATTGATCCACCGTGTTCACACTGATTCCTATCAGTCCCATTCACTCTCTTATTTACTTATGTACTTAAGTATGGGTTGACTTGCCTGGATAGATGGCAAAACAAAACTTTTCACTTGTATCACAATAAAATGATTCAATTCACTTTTGTCCCGTGACCCTGCAACTTACTTTCCACCACATGGCCAACTTTTTTGACATGTATTTAGAGCGGGAGTAATTTCTAGTGTCTGGTGAGAAGGTGAGGGAGAGCTTCCAAAATGGTAACCTGGTGCTTCAGACATCTGAGCATTTCTCGTGATTCCTGTTTATTCTTGGATTTACAGCTTTTAGGATTATCTCCTCTGTAACATGGAATTAAACTCATTTATGATTCCCATATACTAATGTATGGACCTATTATAGACAATGTTGAATTCAGCTTGTTCAGTGATACTCTCGCTGTATTGTACAATCCTTCCATTTTAAATTAAACTGGCTAACAATATTTTTCAAAAGGTTTTCTTCCTGAAAACAAACTGGGGATAATGATAAACAACTTCAAAATGAACACAAAGATCATTTCAGATTTGCTGTATCACGTAGGAGAAGCATTAAATTAACCTTTACTGAATTTAATCGCGTAACGCTGAAACATTGCATTAGTTCAACTGACCTAAACAGGTTTTGCTGCTGAATTTTGTTTGTACTCAACATCTGATGCCTCTAGTGTCAGTGTCCAACAATAGTTGGCCAGCATTGATGGATTCCAGTTGTCCTGATACCACATGGTCCCAATGCCCTGATGAAACCTTTCACCATGCTCATCATTAACTGCACCCAGATCAGTGGGGATGCAGATTCAGAAAATGATTCTTCAATGACATAAATTATTTAAATTGTTATCTATCAGTGTCCCGAAATACTTGATTCCATTTATCAGCCATTTAAATTGGGTATCACTGAGTAAGAGGTAGAATTTCACTTTTATCCTAATTTACTTTATAACTGGATATTATCCATATTCTTTTCACCTTAAATATAATTTCAATAGTGAGCCTTCTGGTTCTGTCATGTAACTTAACACATCATCTGCAAATATTATATTCCTCTTGCTTAATTTTAAAACCTTTAATATCAGGGTCAGATCGAATCAGTTCTGCAAGTGGTCCTATTGTTAAAATAAATAAATCTGGAGATAATGGACACCCTTGCCCACTCGATCTAGTTAAATGAAAAGATGCAGATATTTGCACATTTGTTACAACTTTAGCTTTTGGTCCATTATATAAAGCTTTAATCCAATTTGCAAATATTTGTCCCAACCCTGTCAAGCACTTGAAACAAAAAGTCCCATTCTAATCTATCAAATGTTTTTTCCACATCTAAAGCCACTGCCACACTTACGTCCCCTCTCTTTTGTGCCAAATACTAAATAATTTGGTTACATTATCCACTGATTTTTTTTTATTATTTAAATTGAATTATTCCCTTTTAAGGGCCTATCTCATTGGCCTGGAGACTAGGCGGCGACTCGAGTCTCCACCAATGAGATAGACCCTTTACTTAAGAAAATTGATGAAGACTTGAAAATATGGATGGAATTGCCAATAACAAATGGGAAGAGTTAATTGAAGGAAAATGAATATATTTCCTAGCGTACAATACCTTTTCAAACATTGCATATAACCTTACCACAGAACTTTTTTCAGGAATTAAATAAATATGTAAGAAAATATCTTTGGAAGGCCAATATGTTGAAGGGTTCTTTAGAAAAATTAACATAGAAATTTGAATTAGGTCTACAAATTTCAATTTTTAAAAATTACTATAAGGCAACACAAATGAGATGGAAATGATTGGAGAGAAGACACCAGAATATTTTATATATAATGGGAACTGAGATTAATATCTGGTGACAGAGAAACTCTACCATTGAAACATTTGATTAATATATGGAATAAAGTAAATAGTGAAATGGGAATGAGGAACCCTCTGTTCTCTAAAATCCCTTAGAATCAGAATGGACTTATCCCACTTACGATGAATAATCAACTTTTAAATATTTGGTTTTCTAAGGGAATTGGAAATATGAAGGAGGAAATTTCATGTCATTTGAACAAAAAAGGATACAATATAATACAATATTTTGGAATTGATATGATCGTACAATTATTATATTTTGTATTTTGACGTGAATGCGTGATTGGAAATTTTTAATAAAATATTCAAAATCAAGGTAATTACAAAAATAGGTTCTATCTAAAACACAGTATGTGATAGGAAAATTTTAAGGTGATTTTCGTGATCAGCAGCCCAGCCTCCATAAAATACACCCAAAAGTGTGCGGGAAACAAAATCTTCCTTGTCAAGTTTTTTTTATGATTTGCAAGATTATGCTTTCAAGATTATTCTCAAATCAATGTTCCAATCTGCATCAGAAATTTTGTTTACACCTTGTATTGTGCAAAATTTCTCCATGTATGGAATTATTCTCACCTTCATTTCAACATCAATGAAGTGCAGTATCGGTACCAAAATTAGCTGCAGTTACTACAGTAAAATCCAGAGGACATAGTGCAACTTGGTGAAATAGAAGCATAAAAATGGAACTGGAGTGATGTCTTCAGCTCTTTAATGGCTCTGCTATTCAAAATGCCCAGTCCTCTGCAAGCCTCAACAAATGCTATGCTCTCCATGACGATGAACTCTTTTCCCACCCTCCCTGCCTCATGTATGTTTCTCTGGCAAGGAGTACTGATGATACTTTTGTTCAGCCATTCTCAACCTATATTTTTAGCCATGGCCCCCTTAGGACTCTGCTCAAAGTTTATGGACCCCTTTCCCTGTGAAGCAGTCAAGTTTAGTTAGTTTCTTCTGTACTCTCCTCTTTGGCTTGGCTTCGCGGACGAAGATTTATGGAGGGGGTAAAAAGTCCACGTCAGCTGCAGGCTCGTTTGTGGCTGACCAGTCCGATGCGGGACAGGCAGACACGATTGCAGCGGTTGCAAGGGAAAATTGGTTGGTTGGGGTTGGGTGTTGGGTTTTTCCTCCTTTGCCTTTTGTCAGTGAGGTGGGCTCTGCGGTCTTCTTCAAAGGAGGCTGCTGCCCGCCAAACTGTGAGGCGCCAAGATGCACGGTTTGAGGCGTTATCAGCCCACTGGCGGTGGTCAATGTGGCAGGCACCAAGAGATTTCTTTAGGCAGTCCTTGTACCTTTTCTTTGGTGCACCTCTGTCACGGTGGCCAGTGGAGAGCTCGCCATATAATACGATCTTGGGAAGGCGATGGTCCTCCATTCTGGAGACGTGACCCATCCAGCGCAGCTGGATCTTCAGCAGCGTGGACTCGATGCTGTCGACCTCTGCCATCTCGAGTACCTCGACGTTAGGGGTGTGAGCGCTCCAATGGATGTTGAGGATGGAGCGGAGACAACGCTGGTGGAAGCGTTCTAGGAGCCGTAGGTGGTGCCGGTAGAGGACCCATGATTCGGAGCCGAACAGGAGTGTGGGTATGACAACGGCTCTGTATACGCTTATCTTTGTGAGGTTTTTCAGTTGGTTGTTTTTCCAGACTCTTTTGTGTAGTCTTCCAAAGGCGCTATTTGCCTTGGCGAGTCTGTTGTCTATCTCATTGTCGATCCTTGCATCTGATGAAATGGTGCAGCCGAGATAGGTAAACTGGTTGACCGTTTTGAGTTTTGTGTGCCCGATGGAGATGTGGGGGGGCTGGTAGTCATGGTGGGGAGCTGGCTGATGGAGGACCTCAGTTTTCTTCAGGCTGACTTCCAGGCCAAACATTTTGGCAGTTTCCGCAAAGCAGGACGTCAAGCGCTGAAGAGCTGGCTCTGAATGGGCAACTAAAGCGGCATCATCTGCAAAGAGTAGTTCACGGACAAGTTTCTCTTGTGTCTTGGTGTGAGCTTGCAGGCGCCTCAGATTGAAGAGACTGCCATCCGTGCGGTACCGGATGTAAACAGCGTCTTCATTGTTGGGGTCTTTCATGGCTTGGTTCAGCATCATGCTGAAGAAGATTGAAAAGAGGGTTGGTGCGAGAACACAGCCTTGCTTCACGCCATTGTTAATGGAGAAGGGTTCAGAGTACTCTCCTACTGCCTACATAAAACACAGAATTTTTTTTATGCTTTCACTCCATGGGCCCCCTCTTTAAATGTGCTGTGTCCCCAAGGGTCTGTGTGGCTCCCGTTGAGAAAGGTCGCATTAGTTCGTTTCCAAAACACCTCCTCCTCAGACACCCTCCTCGAGCCAGTTTTCCACTCTTGATGTATGAGGATATAAAGTCCATGTCCTTCTCAGCAACTTTTCACAAATTCATAAGTCTCTATCCTCAGGAACCCAAACTCAAAAGCCTTTGAACTAATTTTAGATCATCAAAGACATTGATAAATAGTTCAGGTTTTTAAAACAATAAGCAAAGTAACAAAATTAATTTTTAAAACATCGTTAAGCGCTAAGAATTAAAAACCACATTATGACTATAAAATGTTAAGATTAAGTAAACTAAAAATTTAAAAACAGATCACTCTCTGTACTTGGCTTGTCAATCAAGGTTATTGAAGTAATTGTTACAGGTAATAGGGTGATACCATCAACTTAAAACCACTCGCCTTCTGCCGCTGGAGAAGTTGGAAGTTCTCTCACACTTACCCTTACAACCCAGAATAAAATTTAAGAGCATTTCTGCATTTTTACTCCAATCAGCATCTACAGACTTTTGTGTTTCACAATATTTAGGAATAGGTTAGAGGGAGGAACAAAGGAAAAATGGAAATGGTGATTTGGAGCAAGGATGAGCAGAAGGAGCTAGTATTATCGTTTGTCGACATTATCATCAACTTGATACACAGGTTAGGCTGAATGGTCTGATTCTATGTTGTCAAGTTGATGCCATGTAGTATTGGTCATCATACGATTTCACAAGATACAAGAGTGGAAGTAGGCCCATTGGCCCATCAAGTCTGCTCCGCCACTCTATTATGAGCTGATCCATCCTCCAACTCTGCCCCACTCCCTGGCTTTCTCCCTGTAACCCTTCATGCCCTGTCTAATGAAATACCTGTCAATCTCTGTCTCAAATGCACCCAATTCCACAGCCGCCTGTGGCATCAAGTTCCATAGACTCATGACCCTCTGACTGAAGAGATTTTTCTACATCTCTGTCTTAAATTGACACCCCTTTATCCTGAAGTTGTGCCCTCTTGTCTTAGACTCCCTCACCATGGGAAAAAACCTTGCCACATCTAATCTGTCCAGGCCTTTCAGTGTTCAAAATTTCTCTATGAGGTCCCCCTCGTCTGAGCAATAATGTATAGGAATAGAACTCAGGTGCTTAACACTTGGCTCATTTGTCATTCTGTTATGTTGTGCTGGTTCTATAATATTGCCATGCTCATTTTTGTACAGAAAGATCAATAATAATTAGTGATTATGTATTCATTATAAATAATAATGATATGAATGCCGAGTACAAAGTGAATGAACTGGTTTTATGTAAAGCTGTTGTTATAACCATCCACATTCAGTGAATTATACTCAAATATATGTCTAACTTTATGCAAAATAATTTTACATCAGAGGAAAAATTGCTATCAAGATTCAATTTATTGTCATGCACACAAATACCAAAAAAACCTTTCCTTTGCTCTGCAAAATCAAAGAATCACCTTCTAATTCAGCAACAAACAAGAATGAGAAGCCAAAGCAGGTCCCTCCAGAGACAGCGAGTATCCCGGATCTTACCAACTCCTCCAAGGTTGCCGCCACTGCCATCCCTTGAACCTTTGAAGCTGTGTGGCCCATTGTTCAGCAGTGAACTTGCGCCCAAGTCAAAGAGTTTGGACAGTAACTGCGGCATGTTTCAGAGGGGAATATTATACTTGCGCCAGAAAATTATACTCCACCATCCAAAATAAATCGCTGCTGACTAACACTTTATCTGGCACGTCTCAGGGAATACTCTTTCCATACTTTTTAAAGCAACACACGCTATTCTAAATAATACGAATGGAATCTTTAACAGAGTAGGATGACAATAAAGGATTGATCTCAGAGGCAGTGTTGATCTGTTCTGATGTGTAATGGAATCTAACAAAGGATAGTACCACATGTGAGCCTCAACCATGATAGTCAAATAATAGCAAACAGATTAATTCTGTATCATAAATTTAAGAATAGAAGAATACATGATTGTTCCAAATGCAATTAAGCGCTATCAAGGCAAAGTACAGGATTTTAAAATGCCCCAGCTTCTCTGTCTCTTTTTGCTTCTCAGAGATAATCACTTTTGGATGGAGAGCATAAAAGCAATTATTTGACATGGGTGACACTAAGTGCCTCTCCACTCCTTTTTTTATGATAACTTAACACCAAGTAAAGCTGAATTATAACTCAAGGTCTTAGTGGGAAGTTTTGTCTATATAAGTGAAAGATGATTCTTTTTCACAAACTTATCTTGAGAATGTCCTCTCAACGGGACAAGTTTCTTTCAGCAAGTGGACAGCAGTTGTCCTTCTTACAGCTTGTCACTGTTTAAACAATGGTTCTTCGGGAGAGTCTGACAGAGAAGAATCCTTCAATGTCTAGATCCACAAATTCCCAGTGAGAGAGACTGTACTTTGATAAAGGTTTACACGTAACAAGTTCCATTAACATGATAGTGGGCAACATGCATGCCTTGGGATAGAGAAAAGACATATCCTCTTGCACTGAACATAAAGCGTACATCCTGAGGTCTTTGAATAGGGAAGGAGGCCACATCACTCACTGTGCTTCCTGTTTGAAGGAGCTGTTCATTTAGTTCCCATTCTCCAGGTTTTAAAACATATAGCACAGTAACAGGCCCCTCCAGCCTATGAGCACGTGCCGCTCAATTACACCCCGGTACAAACCTGGAACATTTTGAATGGTGGGAAGAAACAGTTGTAACCTGAGGAAATCCATGCAGAAGCAGGGAAAATGTACAAACTCCAGACAGACTGCGTCAGATTCGAACCCAAGTCCCAGTCTCTGTTCATTGGTGATGTAACAGCATTGTGCTAGTCGCTACAGTAACCATGTTGCCACTGTGCCTCTGAAGTGTTTCCTTTTTAAATATAGATCCATTTTCCTTTTGAAAATGAATCGGGTTCTCCCTCTCTTTTTGTGTAAGGTCATTGTATCTAAATGATTTTTTTTTAATATCACTTCCCTGACACATTTACTAATTTCCTTAAATGTTGTGATTATTCAAGGTGCAATTAAGTCAGGTTCATGAACAAGCAGGAGATGTAGGGACTTTGACCATTTGCAGTCAGATGGAATTAGATTTACTTGGCATCATGTTCTGCACATACATGATGAGCCTGTTCCTGTACAGTGCAAAGGTATATTTTAATCTGTCTTTATATGTTTCCTCAGTTTAATATTTATTTGCATATCAGCTGTCCCCTCAACTATATTCTCATGGTACAAATATTCAATAGACTGAATGTAGAATGTACCCTGAAGTTAAATGATCTTTTATTTGTACTTATCAATGCAATGACATACTGACAGTTCAAAACAAAATAAATCTTTGCTATTGTTTGAGAAATCTGCAGAAATAGATATGACTATAAGCATTGCCATCTTTAAAAAATGGATTTGGCTATTAGCAACGTGGTTGGATCAGTCTAACTCTGACCCGCAACACTGAGGTAACCAAAATGATTTTACTGAACATTCATTGAGTGGATTTTCAAAATCCTTTTCCTTTTACAGCAGATGGAGAAAGAAACCAGATGCCTTTTCTGATGGTGAGTTCAGAGTGAATTTAGTAAATGACTGCCGGAGGGATGAAAATATAAAAATTAAAACTACCTTGCTCCAGGGAAGCCAATAATATCGAAAATCTATTTTCCTCCTGGTCTTGTGAAATGCTGTGCGATCTACGATTGCAATGAAAGCTGAAGCTTAACTCTCTTTTTTTTCCCATCACAAGAATCAATGGTCCCCAGATTGATCTGGAACACCATGAGGAAGAACGGGCCCAAGATTGATCCAATATTACAAATGTGCAGGGACATTCAACCTAGATGGCCACACTGAAAATTCAAACATTACTTCCACACAGATTGAATGTATTAAATACTGTTATTGCAGGACTGAGTTTTACTTGGCCTTTTGGATGGAAAGCACAAGATTTAAAGGCTTCACGCATTCTGTGCTCAGTTTTTTTTCCCACCTTGGATTGCAGGCAAAGCATATATTGACAATATTGAATTGCATTTGAGAAGATTGTGCAACTGAGAATTGCTGCAGTCAGATCTTATAGAACATTTTATTGACGTGAGGAGCATACAAAAGCCTAAAGAGAGTCAAGTATGAAACCCTTGGGACAAGTGTATATTTATATTGTCCTCATTGAAAATATATTATATACTTAATTTGTTTTTGAACACAATGTTCAATGTCACTGCATTCTCCAAAGAGACATTGCAACAGTTAGCTCCAACTGAACAAATAACAAATAATCACAAATTAAAACATATATTTGGTTTATATGCAGGTTCACTGGTGTAAGTCAGCATGTTTCAGGTAAAACCTATGCTAATATGAAGTGAATGCTTTGTATTTAAAACATATTGATATTGTGAGTCTCAGCAGCTTAATATACATTAATATTTTTCTGTCTGCTGCCATTTTCATTGCGAATTAATGTGCATTACAGAAAACTCTCTGGATAATCTTGGAAGAGAATTCCATCGGAATGATATTGGTAACCCTGGAAATTTTCTACAGATGTGTGGTGGATATATGCTGACCACTGCATCATGCATCACGACACAGGTATTTGTACACCTGTACCCTGAGCATAAAGCCCTGCAAAAGGGTATGAACATCATAGGCAAAACCCTCCCCACTATCAAGAACATCTACATGGAACGTTGCTGTCAGAGAGCAGCAGCCATCATCAAGGGAAACTAGAGCAAAGATTTATTTTGTTTTGAACTGTCAGAAGGTCAGTGCATTGATAAGTACAAATAAAAGATCATTTAACTTCAGGGCACATTCCATATTTGTACCCTGAGGATATAGTTAAGGGGACAGCTAATATGGAAATAAATATTAAACTGAAGAAACATATAATGCCAGATTAAAATCCACACCACCCAGGACACGCTCTGTTCTCGTTGCCTTCATCAGGAAAAAGGTAGAGGTGCTACAAGAGTCGCACCACCAGATTCAGGAACGGGTGCTTCCCCTCCACCATCAGACTCCTCAACAACAAAGTCAATCAGGGACCCTTACTTTTGTACTTTATTGATTTTTTTCTCCTCTCTGCATGGCACAGTAAGTTTGTTTACATTTCATTATTTGTTTGTATGTGTACATTGAGGACAGTTTTATTTGCATTACCAATAAGTGATAATTCTGCCTGGCCCACAGGAAAAATAATCTCAGGCTTGTATGTGATGTCATGTATGTACTCTAACAGTAAATCTGAAAATCTGAATGGGAAATACGGACATTTCCCCAGTTAATATGTTCAGGACTTCCACAGAAGCTCATGCAAAAACTGCTGCCAGATTAACCGGAAGTCTTCCCTTTTGTCTCTCCAGTCTTCCAGCTGAGATATCTGATCTGAAATGTGTATTGCCTTTCACTTCCTCTGGATGCACCGTGATCTGCTGTGTATTTCCATTGCTTTTGTGTCTTGCAGTCGGAACATCTGCCCATGAAAAGTGAAACAGGTTAGACAGGGGTTCCTCACTGGGGCTTCATTTCTATGAAGGGCGCTGGAAAACGTGGCAACTCTCTGTCTTCCTTATGGTAGACAATAATAGAACCTTTACCTTTTTACCTTTGCTTGACACAAAAACCCCCCACAAAAACTACAGGTGATGGAATCTGGAGCAAACAATAAGAAGGTTGAGGAACTCAGTGGGGGTCAGGTAGCATCTATGATGCGATAATGGTCAATCAACATTCTGGGTTGGGATCTTTTATCAGAATGAAATAGTTCCATTTTTTTTTCTTGATCAACTCCTATGATCTTGATCAATATCACAGCAGGATTCCCAAGACTGGAATACACAGTACTTTTTTTTAAAGAGTTGTACCAACAAGATGAGATTTGACATCCTTTGGCCAACCTTCCATTCTTCACCACTGAATACATTAAATTAGTTTAACTTAAGTTTAAATATACTCTATATCTATTATGCATTTTATTAGGACATAATGGAACTCCTGTATTTTTCTTTGCAGGAAGGTGGGAGGACCTTTCAGAAACCTGAAACATACACAAAAAATATTTGATGCTTGCAGAAGCTGTGGCTGATGCTTTTAAGTCATCAAGTTTATTGTCATCTGATTGTACAAGTACAACCTGATCAAATAGAATTTTCCAATCCCCAGTGCAAAACACACAGTCAAACAACCAGACACAACGCACATACAGACCAACAATACGTAAGCAGGACAAGTATTCATATGTAGTGGCAGCTACACTGCTACTGAAATAACACATAACCAGACGGGTTGAGCTCAGTGAGCTGAACTGATTTATTGCAGGCTGCCTGGCTGGCCTTATACTCCCAGCCCAGACCTGGCTGAGAACTGTGCTGGGGGCGCTGACGTCACCAGGGCATCACGTGGGTCCCCGAGCGCGGGCTTCTGAGCCCAGTGCCGAGGTCGAAGGGGGAAACCCCCGACGGCGCCATTTTGGCTGGCTGCCCCGCCATGTGTGTTACAAGCGGGGCCGGCTCGCCTACCTAATGGTGTGCCACTACACATATAAAAATAAATAAATATTGTTTCATGAATAAGAAAGTCTCAAATGCACGTGGTGAGAAGATGATCCTCAGCCTGGTGGTGCTGGCTCTGATATTCATTTATCTTTTTTTTGATGGGGGAAACTGAAAAATGAGTTGCGGGGTGGAAGGGGTCCACAGTGATTTTACACGCCTTCTTCAGACAATGATCCCGGTAGATCACATCAATGGGGAGTGGGAGACAGGGAGGGAGACACCAGTGATCCTCTCTGCCATTCTTATGATCCTGTGGATTGACCTTTGATCTATTTCTCTGTAGCAACTGTACCAGACTGTGATGCAGCCGGCCTTGATGCTCTCAATAGAGCTCCTGCAGATGGTTACATTTTAAATTTAAATAAATTTATTTTTTTAAATTTAGACATACAGCTGTTACGAGCCCAAAGGATCCCAAAACCCAGCAGCAATAGACATTCACAAAGACTAGTGGCTTTCAAAACAAAAGTTATTTTTAATCAACTTCAAACATAAAAATAGAATCAATCTTTAACTTAACTCTATTCTTATACTATACCCAAATTACCCCCTTCTAATTCTAAGTGCACGTGTTTGTAATGTATGTATAAATTCAAGAAAAGTTCTTTGGTTCACAGTTCAATCTCACTTCTCCTTCTTCCAAGTTCTCTGGTTCCAGGCAATCACCGTACTGTGTACAGAATTTAACATGTAGAAAATTCACCAGGCTTGGTGCTTGAAATGTTTACCGCTCAGGAAGGCTCTTGTAGGGTTTGCAGAGGGATATTTGTTGCTCCAGGATTTCCACTACTGAGGTACCACCTCTAGTCACCTCAGGGTCTTTCTGATGAAACTTGCCCCATAAGGGTCTTCTAGATGGTAACCTCTTTCTTCAAGCTACCACAGAGTTCCATTCCTTCCTCTGTTTCAAGAGAAACATCAGACAGATAGCACTTCCAGCCATCTACTGCTCTGGAACTTACTTTCATCAGTTTCAAACAGTTTTCCCTGGATTGCACTTTTCAGTTACTTGTCAGTGTCCCACACACTGACTGACTGACTGAGCTGTTAACTCAACTCTCTCTTCCAACTGAAACTCCAAAGAGAGCATGTGACTCATGTCTTGCAAAACCTCCACCTTCTCCAGCAAACAACAGGAGTTCTTTCTTCTGCTCCATCTGTTGTTATATTAGGTAAACAATCCAGAATTCACCTTTCTGTGAGCACTTTGCAGAAAGGGTACTGATAGACAGCATGGCTCCAGCAAGACAGTGGTCAAGCATTTTATGATGTCAGTTCAATTAACATTTTTCAAAGATCCTGCAATGTGTATTCTTCAGTTTTTCAAATAAGATCTGTTTTAAAATGTGTGTATGTATGTGACCTTCTCTAAATCTTATAAATTCTCCCCAAATATTAATATTGTTACACAGCCTAGTAACAGGCCATTTCAGCCCATGAGCCCATGTCACCCATTTGCACCCAATTAACCTGTAAACCCAGATACATTTTGAATGTTGAGAGGAAACCAGAGCCCTCGGGGAAAACCCACACAGATACGCAGAGAATATACAAACACATTACAGCCAGTGCAGGATTCAAACTGTGGTCCTGAATGGTGACGCTGTAACTGCGTTGAGAAACCCCTATGCCAACTGTGCAGCTTGATATAATGGTGGCTGGTAGCCTTGCTCACTTCAGTCTTCTCAGAATGTGTAGCCGCCGTTGCACCTTTTTGACAAGCGAGATGTTGTGTGTCCATGATTGGTTACTAGTTAAGTGAATTCCGAGGAAATTGGTGCTCTCCACTCTCTCCACACTGTATAGTGGTGGATATTCTTTCCTGGTCCACCTGAAGTCTACGATCATCTCCTTTGCCTTGTCCCCACCTACCCTTCCCCCCCCAACCCCAGGAGAAAGGGAAAGGTAGAAATTGCATGAAGAAAAAAATGTTAGGAGAAAAAGAAAAGGAAAGAAGAAATGAGAGGCTGGGTGTGGTGTTGGTGCATCCAGTGTGTGTCCTTGGAGACTGTGGGGCCACTCCCTTGTGTAGCCACTTTTCTTAATCCATTTGTCAATGTGCCATATGCCAACGAAGGTACTGTGTTGGTTCCTAAGGTTATATGTGATTTTTTTTCCCATGGCAATACAGCTGTTCCCATTTGCTGATGAGAAGAGGGGAGTCTGACTTCCAGGTCATTGCTCTGCATTTTTTTGCTATGGCCAGAGATATAAATATGAATTGAATTTGGAATTTGGTTAATTTGCAGAATATGTCCATAGGGTTCCCTAGTAGATATAACTTTGGGTCCGGCGGAAAGGTTACCTTCATTATTTTGGATAGTATGTTGGCTAAGTCCTGCCAGAATGGGGCTACCTTTATGCAGGACCAGGTTGCATGAAGAGATGTTCCTTGCTCCACTCCATTTTGTCCATTTGTACTGACTTTTGCCTGCAGTTTATCGTACAGTGTTTTTATCCAGTTAACAAACGTTTATCCCATTCCAAATTTTTCCAGGACTTTAAAGAGATAAGGCCGTTCTAGCCGATTAAAGGCCTTTTCTGCATCCAGTGAGACTATTATGCTTGGACCTTGCTTTGTCTGTGCTAAATGTATAATGTTGAGTAGTGTATTTAAGTTATTGGTGGAGTGTCTTTTCCTAATGAAGCCTACTTGGTCTGGATCTATCAATTTAGGGAGTTATTGACCCAACCTGTTGGCCAGTGCCTTGGCTCTTATTTTGTAGTTTGTATTTAGTAGTGATATGGGTCTGTACGAGGATGGCTTCATTGGGTCCCTGTTTCCTTTAGGTATCACCACAGTGTTGGCTGTTGAAAAAGACTCCGGGAGACTCCGCATCTCCATGTCATCTGCAAAGTTGATGACACTGTTGGAGCAGGGTCTTGGAGATGCAGCTGTAATTCCTGATTTATTTCGGATATAGATTACTTCTAAAGCTTCAGCATCATAATGCGTCCAACTCTGCACTCCACACTTCTGGAATAATGTTGTCTTTGATTTAGCTGAAGAAACATATTAGAATTATATCAGATCTTAGATTCATGGGAAACTGGAAATGCCAATGTGTTTTCCTTAGAGCAGGGAAGGTTGAAGGTTTAATAATGGTTCCAAAATTATGGCTGGATTTAATAAAGTGAATAAATTGTTTTGACAACAGGAGAGTCATTCAACAGAGAAGATAAATTTAAAGTAATTGGCACAAACCATGGGGAGGTGAGGGGATTTTTTTTTTGCCGAGAGATGCAGATTTTCAAAGTGTTGCCTGCAAAAGTGGTGTATTCTGATGTAATAAACCTGTGAGAGAGCAAATTTTAAAACAGGATTAGGAAGGTAAATAATACAGAAGAATGGGAGAGCCATCGCAAGTGTGGGGATAATTGGACAGTCCTTTGATAGAGGTAAACAAGAAATCTGCAGATGCTGGAGAAATGGAGCAGTACACAAAAGTGCTGAAGGAACTCAGCAGCATCCATGAAAAGCAATAGGCAGTCGTGTTTCGAGCCCGAGCCCTTCTGCAGTCCCTTGATAGAGCTCCTTCTGTGTTCTACATTCCATGTTTTGTGTAAGAAGCTTTCATCTCCTGAAAGCTCACACAGCATTTGCAAGGAGTAATGACAAATCATTAACCTGCACCAGTTTCTAAATGAATGCTCCTCGGCCTAACAAGTATTTCTTGTAATTCCTGATTTATTTCAGATTTACAGCATCTACAATATTTTAGCGGCATCACTGGAGTTGGTGTCACCCAGTGTGGTAACTCATGGTGTCTCTCCCCACCACCACCCACCCCTCCCCCAACCCCATGGTCCTCCTCCTGTACCAGACCATACAGTATCCTTAGTAATGTTTTTTTTGTACCAATGTTACTCATAAATCGTAATTTCCGTATACCACTGAGCGTAATGGCCATAGTAGTGAGATAAACAACTAGCAAAATTAAAATTACACCTTTAAATGACAATATCATATGCACAGCAGCAATGAAAACAATAGCACATGCTTATGGTGCATGCAGACGAAACCACATGATTTGAAACATCATTGTAATTGGGTAATAATAAATGACATCTCTGACCAGAACGCAAAAAGTTAATTAGCATCGAGTTTTAGCCTTGTAGGTATATTGATACATGTAAGCTGGATTTACAAAAAATGTTTCTGTTGGGAAATTTTTATTTAAAAAGTACATTTCTGCTGAAACACGGCACAAAAATGTTAAAGATAGCCATTTTGGTATCACCCCATCTGATGGTGTTACCTGAACCCCACTAGTGAATGTGTTGCATTTAGTTTTCAGGACTAGAAATCAAAAGGCAATTCAGCTTATTAGTCTCTCCACAAAGTTCATCTCATTTTGCCATTATCAAACAAGGGAAAACATGAACTAAAATACTCCCCGCCACTGAGGAAATCTGCAGGGAACGCTGCCGTCGGAGAGCAGCAGCAATCATCAAGGATCCACACCACCCAGGACATGCTCTGTTCTCGCTGCTGCCATCAGGAAAGAGGTAGAGGTGCCACAAAACTCACACCATCAGGTTCAGGAACAATTGCTACCCCTCCACCATCAGACTCCTCAACAACAAACTCAATCAGGGACTCTATTATGGACTCTTACTTTGCACTTTATTTATTACTGAGTATATTTTTTTCTTCTCTATCGCAGTTTGTTTACATTTCTTTCTTTTGTATACATACCTTTTCTTGAATACTGTTTGTTGCACTACAGATAAGTAATAATTGGAAAGAAGAAAAAAATACAAATTAGTTGTAAGCTGCATAGAAGGTAGGGGAATAGGAATAGAATAAAAGGGAGTAACTAGGGTTGTCATGCGGATAAGTCATGAGAGGTCCCTCCAAACAAGTGAGCGACTGAGAGTAGTTGTAGGGTGTAAACACTGGCAATGGTGATTTTGCTTCCTGGACACTTCTGGGTATATTTTATGGATGTTGAACTGATGATCAAGAAAATCACCTTAAAAATATCCTATCACTGTTTTTTTTTTGGATATCACATATTTTGTGATTTCCAATCATGTTTAAAGTCTACTAGTGTATTGCCCATAATGCAAGCTGTTTTGGTCAGTCCAATCATGCCTGGGCATGCACTCAGTGCAGGTTCTATGCAAATGTTGTTTTAGCCCTGGCCAAGCTTACGATAGATGCAGAGAGGCAATAGAAGCAGCTCACATATACAGATGCTGTGCTTTACATTGATATTGATTGAACACATGTTCTTCAGGCAATAGCATAGTGGGTGTAATAGCTTTTATGGTCTTCAGAAAGATTCAGTACAGTAGAAATGTCTCATAAATGGTGCATCAGCTGCAACATATTGTTACATTTGTGGCAAGTATACACTTAATGCATCATTATACGATTAAACATGCTAAACGTTCATTTAATGTTTCTCCAACTTTCTATGTGATGCAGCAAACCTGAACTTAACTTTGCGTTCAGCTTGAAGTTGTCTACAATAATCCACAATTTTATTTCAGGAAGCAAACTTTTTGAAAATAAATTGTTGCCAAGTGTAATACAAAGAAAGAAATGTAATGTGTTGCAGGTGGCAGGGCTGCAGGATATGCCAGTTGGGTAATCTCTTGTAATGGAGAAATGGAGAGAGAAATATTATAGTGTTGATGTGGAGACTTCACATTGGAAAATTCAGTGTTGAGTCCAGAAGGCTGCGCCATGTCGAGACAGAAGATGCCGTTCTTCAAACTTGCTTCCAGCATCATTGGGAGAAAAAGCCAGAGTGGGATGGGGCAGAAAGTTAAAGTGGCAGGCATCAGTGAACTAAAAGCAGTCACCCAATCAGAGTATGGTTTATCCAGTGCAAAGGTGAACACAGTGTGAACACTGAATGTAATTTACACTTGGGTTGTGACACTCAAAGTCTTCGTTCTTCAGAGTACTTCAGTCAAACATCTCACACTAGCTGGATTTAATGAAGAACCAGTTCTTAATGTCATCCATTCTCTTCCCAATTTATTACCACAAAGAAACAACATCTTAGCTCGCATCCTTACACAGTAAAATCCCCATGATCTGGAATTCAAGCAATCAGCAGCTTCAAGCAACTGGCAAAAAGAAATCATGAAAAATAAATAGGAAAAAGAAACAAAAGCTTAAAATTAGCTCCCCTGGCGGTCAGTTTGTCAATCTATTCAACATGCAATCTCAAGCAATCCCCATAGGTGCTGGATACCAGGGTTTTTTTTTACTGTATTTAGTTTATTGCTTGCAACAGTCATATCTCAGAGCATCAAGGTCCATTTTTGTATCACTGAACCACTAAAAGGGGAAAAATTAAAAAAAACCTGCTCCAGCAATTCCACAGAATGTATTGCCAGGACTTCCAGTTTACGCCTATCATCCAGACTCATGCGACAGGATAGTTTCCTGAGCAACTATCATTCTACTAAACTGATTTGGCAGTGATGCTTGAAGATCACGTGTGGCTTTTATGTATGTTTCAAGAAGAAATACACTTTTTAATCATTGAATTTTGCTGTGCAATGTTTGTACATAAAGCTTATCTAAAGTTGGCCATACAGGCAATAATTTTTGATTATTTTCAATGATCTGGTTTTGCAGTTTCTTCATTTGGAGCTTCTAGATCCATCCCAATGAGCCACAGCTCCATGCATTATCTGCTTATCAAGTTTGACAGTCGTATAAGATCAAGCTTGGAAAATAGTTTGTGTTGCTAGTCATAAAATCACAGAAGGTCATCCCACAGAAAAAAGGCTATTGGATTCCTCATGGCAGTACTAGTTATTACTTGCTTTAAGCCTTCTGGGAATATTGGCACCAGCACACTTCAGTGTCTGATCTGAGTGGTTTTTACTCATGGGTAAACAAACCAATGGTGTCCAATAACAAAGGGAAAGGCAAAAGAACTTGTGGGAACAAATTGTCTTTCAGGATGATTCAAATAATTTTATAGCCAATTTATACCTCTGATTTAAAATGTTCATTACTGAGGTCACATTACTCCAAGGCTTCTTTGTTCCCCACCTCTGCAACTTTCTTCAGCTACATACCCTCTGAGAACTCTGCATTCCACTAAGTTCACCCTTTGACTTATTTGATCCACCATTGATGGATCTACCCAACAACCCCAGTTGAACTCTGAAATTCGCTCAATATTCCTCACCACCAAAACATACTCCAACCAATGTTTTCACGACAACCCCTTCACTAAAATCATTACCTTAAGGAGGTTGTTGCTGTTGTTCCTTATTTAATACAGGGCAAAACAATGAGAAATCTGTTCACAGCTTTATTGATTTGGAAATCTGTTACATGAGGGATAAAAATTGAACAGGACATCATTTGCAGCCTGATGCTGACAACATAAACAATCCTACTTATCAAACTTCTATATTCATGACTCACATCGTCCAGTTCCAAGACCTGCGGCTTTTTTTAAACAACACGATAGAAGCCAATTCCCGCCATGTCGTCAATTACACCCAATTAACTTAAGGAGATTGTATATTCTCCCCATGTCTGCATGGGTTTTCCCTGAGAGCTCCGGTTTCCTCCCACCATTCAAAATGTACTGGGGGTGTAGGCTAATTGGGTGTAAATTGGGCAGCGTGGACTCGTAGGCTGAAATGGCCTGTTACCGTGCTGTATGTCTAAATTAAGAAATACGTGCACGTAATAATATTTATTCATGCATGTCATTTTTAAACTGCTTATTTGTATTTGTTTCAATAATCAAAAAGTACACATATACATCTAATATATATTTGTGCATGTATTTCTGTTTGTTTGTCTGTTCTTCAGGCAAATCAATATGGAGCCCTCTAGAAATATCCAAGGAGGTTCAGTAGGGGTAACATTTGATGCTGAATGTCATGACCACATTGAATTTAACCTTTAAGGTCATATGAAGTTCAAAAATGTTTTTTTGACCAGCTTGCACTAACTTGCATTACTGTTTATTGTACATGTACAGTACAACTGATTATCTGAAATCAGATTCTCCAAAATCCTAATTTTCCCCAAATTTTTTCGGAGATGAACTGACCTCACAGGTTAAAAATAAAATACACTCGACGTGAAATTAGAACGACAATTGTCCTCATTTCAGGTAACTCCCTCCCCTCTCTCTTTCCATTTCTTCCTTACCTTTCTCTATTGATTTTTCTCTCCAACTCTCCCTCTCAAACTGCGTGCCACTGTCTCTCAGCCATAAGCGGTCTGAAGAATCACTTATCCTGTCATTAAGGAGAGTGGACTCCCAGGCTCAGTGGTGTTCCCTCCCTCCCTCCTCACCCCTTCCCTCCTCTCCCCTTCCCTCCTCTCCCCTTCCCTCCTCTCCCCTTCCCTCCTCTCCCCTTCCCTCCTCTCCCCTTCCCTCCTCTCCCCTTCCCTCCCTTCTCTGCACATCACTAAACCCTCCTCTTGGCCTCCTACCGCACACGCACACCAGATTTCTTGGTGTGCGTGTGCGGTAGGCTTAGGTGAGGATTCAGAGTCAGGATCCGGTGACCGGGGAGGCAGGAGCCTGCTGACTCGCTAGTGAATGTTTCACCAGCCCCAGGAAGTCTCCCCTGGTATTGGCAGCTGTAGTTGGTCGGTCTTGGCAATTGGCAGGTGGGCTGTGTTGGGGATTGGTGGCGGCTAGCTTTTTTTTGGTGAGAATTAAACATTATTTTAATGCTTAAAAAAACCTTCCCTTGTTGTTTGTTGTTGTTTAAACATTGATACAAGTTATTTGCTGTTGCCACTGGGCTGTTTTTAAAAAATGACCGGTTCTCCGAAAAAAATGTTTATCTGACAAAGGTCCGGTTCCAACCATTCCAGATAATTGGAGTTGCACTGTATTTATTAGCACTGACATGCATTAATGTTTACAATAATTGTGGTAACATTTGATGTTGAATGTCATGACCACATTGAATTTAATCTTTAAGATCACAAGAAGTTCAAAAGTTTTTTAAAAATTTAACTTTCACCAGGGCTACCTCAATTAGTTATATTCAGAATAAAAACAAATGGCCAAACCCAGTTCAATATGGACTTAAAAGAAACAAAACAACATTGCCAGAAGCTCTTCACAAGCCCCTAGTGTTAGACAAAGGAGACAGCAAGAGACAGCAGAGGAACATCAGTCTCATCTCATTGTTGATGCTTCCAGACATGCAAGGAGCAGGCAGCAGGAAACAAACCAGCAGCGATACGCCCGTCTCAGTGCTCAGGCCTCCAGGCAAACAAGGGGCAGGCAGCAGGAAACTGAGGAACAACGCCAAGCCCACCTCAGTGCTGATGGCACCAGGTAGTTCAGGAACAAACACGAGTCTGCTGAGGAAGAACAAGCAAGACTCCATCAATGCAAACAAAAGCCAATAGCCGAAGGGCAGCACAATTTTCTGTAACAAAGAATATAAATGTTGTGTTTGAAAAAAAGATATATTTATGCAGAATTAACATAGTTTTTTTTGTTTCAATTATGGAGTCAACAACTGAGCATTTTATTTCCCAGGCAACACTGGGTATCCTGCTAGTATTAAATATTTTCAATTGCAAGCCACACCCCCTAAAACTAACATTGAGAGCACCGGCTCGTACGTTTTCTGTCTCAGCCAACATATTTTCACGAGCCGCACTCTGCATGTCAAAGGGCCGCATGTGGCTTGTGAGCTGTAGTTTGGGCACCCCTGCTCCTGCTCACCTTTGTGACTTCAGATAAAGCCACCACAATTAGTTCACACAATGAGAACAGTTGGCATTTATTGTCCATCTCTAATTGACAATGGACTGAGGAAGCATTAGAGAGTCAAATACATTACTGGATCGAGAGCAGCCATCATCAACAGGGGAAATCATAAATGTTTTTAATTTTTTTAAATGCATTCGGTAGAAGTACGGAAGAGATCAACTAAACTTGGCTACTTCAAGGGGAAGGGCCCGATAAATTGTGTGCCAAGTCCTAAGTTTGGGGGGTGGGGTTAGAGCCAAACAAAGGTTGAAAATGGCTGCTTTGCAGTCACAAATCCACCATCTGGTGAAGGTGGTGGATTCCCTCCTTGTAAGATATTAATGAGCCAGTTACTGTTACTGTAAATATCCTTTTTTATTAAAAAGTCTACACTTATTCAATTACTTTAAATTCACCACGTGGCATAGTGTTTATCCAAGTGTAGTTAAGACAAAAGGTAGAGGACATAGGTTTGAGGTGAGAGGAGAAACATTTAAAGATACGAAGGGCAAATTTTCACACAAAATTTTTCTGCCAGGCACGGCTAGTGCAACATTGTAACTACGCCAGCAATCAGGACTTGAGTTCTAATCCCTGACTATCTGTAAGGAGTTTGTAGGTTCCACCCACCCCGTCTGCGTGAGTTTTCTCCAGGTGCTCAGATTTCTTCCCAATGTTCAAAATGTACTGGGGGTTGTAGGTCAAATGGGAGTATTTGGTTGGCACAGGCTTGTGGGCTGGAAGGGCCTGATACGGTGCTGGATGTCTAAATTTATCAAACAAAACTAAAAAATAAAAGTGTGTCATTCAGAATTACAATGGATGCATATATAGGGAGTTTAAATTGATTGAACCCCTTTTGACTAGATAAGCAAAACTTCTTGATGGTTTGATAAAGAGATCTTGATGAAGCATCATGGATATCATGTGCGTATCCACAGCCTGATAAGAAAGACAAAGATCAATTGATAGAAAATGACTTGAAGTAATTGAATCTCAGAAGTGCACAATTTGAAATGCTGAAAGCTGACAACTATATGATAGGGACTGTTTATATTAATTGGGAAGTTTAAAGTCGTGCAGCTATATCTGTGGCAACCTATTTTGTTTCGGTTTTTTACAGGTTATCAAGCAGAAGAAAGGGCACTGATGTAATATGATGAAGACATTCAAAATATTGGTGATTTCATCTCATACTTTTAGAAGATAAAACTGGATGAAGAATGGCATAAAGCTTTTGGTTTTCTGCAGTATTTTCAAGGTAGAGAATAAGGTTGTGAGGGGAAGCAGGCAAAAGAGCTGAAAATCCAAACATGATGTGTGTACAGTGGTCAATTATCTGTTACCCAGGCAAAAATTCCACCTGGCCTACAGGAAAAAGAATCTCAGGGTTGTATGTGATGTATGTACTCTGACAATAAATCTGAACTTTGAACCCACCAGAGGATCTTAATCAGGCAAGTATATCCATGATCAAGTCTCAAGTGATGGTCCTCTCTCATTATCAAACAATGCCAGGTTGGAATCTGTTCTGTGGGCAGTCTGAGAATAAATATGTAGAGTCTGAAGGTCAGAGGTGTAATGCTGCCTGAGCTCACCGGACTGCCACTCCAGGCACCTCAGGGGGCAGCTCCAGGCACCTCCTTGTCGCTGTTTTTGGTAAGCTCTGGCGCCTAAAAATGACCTATGCACCCCTGCTGAAGGTGAAGGAATGATTCCATCGTGAATGCAAACCCATCCCTCCTATCCCTTCTCCCCACTCCCTGTATGTATCTTTATGGGCACAAGGACAGTATAGAATTACTCAAGGTTCCTTTTATTGTAATAATACATCAAAAATGTAACATACATGATATTCTTTGGGTAAAACGCTAAAGTCTGCAGACACCGAGAATGAAGTAAAAACACAAAGCTGTAGAAACTCAGGAGGTCAAACAGTGTCCTTTATGTAGCAAAGATCAAGATACAGAACCAATGTTTTTGGCTTGAGTCCTTCATCAAGAGATTAAAATATTTTAACTTTTGCAAACAAAGAGTTGTCATGAGCCCAGTGCCCCTAACAATAGGAGAAAGAGAAGCAAAAGTGAGTCCTTTCAGAGTCACTGATTGTCCATAGATTTCCCTCCAGTGCTCCCACAGCCTCTGCAGCCGCTCAGACCTGTTTGATTCATTGGCAACGTGATCTCCACATTCAAACTGCCAGGATGATCAGGAAGCTTTCAGTGCCTGAGGCCCTTTAGGACCCCTTCTTAACCTCAGCACCTTCTTTAATCCCAGCTCTAATACCTGGTTCACGTGAACCAGTCGTCGGGCAGGTTCTCCCAATCTCAAATTGCCAACAGCCTGCAGCCCGTGCAGACTCCTTCGCTGCTGAGCCCCTCGCTAGTCCACTGCCCTGGTCACCACTCTGTAGGCTAATGTCCCAGGGTTCCTCTTCTCAACGGGGGTTGTTCTTCCTGTTTCTGATTCTCTGTGCCGGACTACTGCTCCCTCAGCGTCTGCAACCCCTGCCGAGCACAGACACCACCATCTTTGGTGCAGACCTCGTGGTTGAAGGATTTTACTTACAAACACAATCAACTCCTTTAACAGACCCTTTAAAGCTTGTACTGAGCTGTCAGCATTAGGACCCAACAAAGGTCATTTGGTACAATCATTCCATGTTAGTGCTCCTCCAGAACCAGTGTACAGGGCAAAGACTGAGGCAGTATTCTGGCGGGGGCTGATGTGGGAAATGAGATTAGTCCATGTGCCAGTGCCAGTCAATGACCATGCCCATCAAGAAAACAATGGAAACACCATCATCAACAATCAAGTAGTTACCACTTATCACATATTCAGCTGGTCCAGCCTCATAAATATTCTGGCTACAAGAACAAGTCACAAGCTGGGATTCCAATAGATGACTCACCTTTATGACTTCACACCAAATGCAATTCAAATGTGTCACAACCAAACTCCAGAAACTTGACATCATCTGGAACAAAGCAGTCCAAGTGGTTAGTTCTTCACCCAGCAACCTAAACAACCCAGCCCTCTTCTACTGACATATAGTGACAATGTGTACCATCTATAAAGTGCGCACAGTTACTCACGGGAATGATTCTGACAGATCAACTCAATCTTCCTACCCATGCAACCACAAAAGGACCAGGTGGATGGAAACATCAATGCCTATATGTTCCTTTCCAAGTCACTCACCCATTTTGACTTGTAAATATACAGTAAAACCCTTGTATCTAGCACCGATGGGGATTGGTAGATGCTGGATGAGTGTATTTTCCAGTTGCTTGAGACTTACTTTTACAATTCCTAGCTAATACACCTGCATTAAGAATAAACAGTTTAAAAGACAAAAGACAGAAATACTATACTGTATTTACACTGAACAAACTTCACTTGCATGAATATATAAACCTTAAAGCATTTTACTTTATTTTCAGTCACATTCTTTGAAAACATTTAGCCGTTCCCCTTCCAAGGAGTTGCCCAAAAGATGAACAATAACATTATCAATAATTAATCACTCCTCCCCCAAGTTTACAGATAAAGCCTCTGACTGGGCAACTCTTACTAAGTGGGGTTAAGGAGACACTTTAAAAGAGTCACCCCAATGGTGAGCGTCATCAACCAGCTCCTCATCCTGGGCGACACCATTTATTCAAGCACAACTTTATTCAAACAGCTGCTATGAGCAAAGCCCGACCAAGGCCCTCCGCTGGCTGAATATTGGCTCCCAACTTCACCAATGATTTATGTGTTACTTCAGAGAACATTCACTTTTACAATTTAAACCTGCATTTTTTTTTAGCCTATTTATTTCAAATTTTTAAGTTTATTTTCCTTGATTTTTTTTGCCGGTTGCTTGAAGCTGCCGCTTGCTTGAATTCCAGATACCAAGGGTTTTACTGGATTGCTATTCCTTTTCCACAGTCTTCTCAGAGGCAAGTAAACGTTGCCTATCAAGTAAATTTCAAAAAGTTCTAAACAAATGTTTCTTTTGCCCATTTATTTGAGTCACATTGCCTGACTGTTGAGGATTCTGCTATGATTGTTGAAGTGCAGCTTGCAGATTATGGAATGAAGTTCAGTCTGCCAGGCCTCTAACTAGATTGTGTTGATCAGCACTGTGGTCCCACATCCCTGCTTTAGTTCCAAAAGCCTCGACAAAAAAAAAACAATCAATCTAATTTCAATTGACCCAATAGCCACAGCTTCTTGTCAGAGTACATTTCCGGTTTTCACCAAGATTTGCGTTAAGAATGCGACTTGATTTCACTTCTGAATGCCTTGGCTCTAATTTTACGCTTTAGTTGCCTTCAACGAGAGAAAATTATTTCTTCTTCTCCTCCGACCAAATTAATTTATCACTTTAAATGCCATGATTACAACAATCTATACCTCCTCAGGGTTAATGCATGACATGAATCCAGCCTGGAAAGGAACACTAGATGACACCAATACAACGCTTCACCAAGGTTTCCCTCAGAGTAGTTTGTAGGGTTTTTAATTGTCCTTTCCTAATACCAATCAACTGATTAAGAGTGATTCATCAAATCACTGACCTTTTGTTAATTGTCATTGAAAATAAAGCTCATTGTATCCGAGTTTTTCATCAAGCCAGAATTTAAAATGTTTAATATTCCTTGGTGGTAAAATTTCTTCTGTAATTTTCTACTCATTAATCAGATGGACCCTGGTGCAATATTTGCCCCAGGATGGGATTGGTTAGATTTATGGCCCTCGTCTGAAATTGACAAATAGAATATTAGTAATGGTCTCTTAGAATAAAGAAAAGTGAAACACAACAAAATAAATCAATTTCTTTAAAATGAAATTTACCCTGCAAATGAAATTTACCCTGCTCCAAGTGCAACTGAGCACAATCCTATTTTAATTACATTATCAGGATAATCCCAGATTGAGGCCTTTGCCTGGTTATGTTTGAGGTCCTTGGTAAATTGACTGCGAATGCATAAAGAGAGAGGTAATATACTCCATGGATGGATGAGCCCACACTTCAGGCATTGATTAGATGATACCTCTGTCTCTGTGCCCAAAGCTAACATATCTAGTTCACACATTACAACGCTCCAGTATTACTTTTTCCTAACTTCGTCTCAGCTTTGGGAATGTATTAAAATCCCCCGAAGACTCATTGTCCCAGATTGTGTTCACATAATTGTCTCATTCTTTGTCCATGAGCATGTAAACTCCTCCAGAAGTTAGTCACGTCCCATGAATTTCAACAGTTGAAGCCCCAGGTGCCGAGTACAATCTGCATTCCTCAATGTTGTGTGGCACATTCAATTTTAATAGACTTGGACAAGTTTCAGTTGCAGATTCTTTCTTGCTCATATCCACTGGTGTCATATCATCTACGAGTTTAGACTCGATTTACTTTCGATGAATTGAATGTCAGGCTTCTCTCCAGTTGTCAACTGTAATAAAATAAAGAAAAGGAAATAAAGGTGATTTATATGATCAGGAATGGGGGCATGGGGAAATGCAAAGACAGCCTGGAACTGGCATTACTTGAACCTTTCAACTCTGGTAATTCTATTAGATGTAGCTTGGGGTCAAGTATAGGGAGAGGCATTCAGTTCTCTCTCCTCACATCAAAAACTTTCACGGAGCACTGGAAAGTCGATCAGAACATAACCACACTCATGAAAACTCCCAAATGCAACTGTCCCATCACTTCCTCACCAACCTCTGACAAAAAAAAACTTCCAATGAGTGACGTCAGGGTCACTGCACCCACAATGTGTCCCGTTTCCCAACCACCCATCAAAGGTGGTTGGGGGGGTGTTCAACACCTCGATGCTGGTGCTATTGTCCTAGGAAAGAACACTGCCATTGACTCCAAAATTAAAATTCTTCAGACGCTAGGAAGCAGGCCAGATGTGGCAGCAGGTAAAGCAGTAACAGTGGAAAGGAGTGCAGTGTTAACATTTCTGGCTGAAGACCCTTCATCAGGACTGATATAGCTTCATCTAACTGAGTAGTGCATTTAGAAAAGTTTGCAGCGCCGACTTGAGAAGAACTATGTTTGAGATACCTTCTCTGTTTCTGAACACATGCAGGAAGATGGGGGATCACCATTAATCTTGGTAACCTATGAGCTTGATGCTAGGTTTGAGATTTAGGTTTTGGTACCATCTTGGTACCAAGGGTGGTTATAATAATCACAAACTTTTTCCTTTAGTCATAGAGTTACAGAATAATAGTGTTACTGCATGGAAACAAGCTCTTTGGCCCATTTTGCTAACTAAGTGGCCAATGCAAGCTGGTCCCATTTATTTGTAGTCAGCCCTCTAAACCAGTGGTTCCCGACCAGAGGGCCATATTGTTCGTAAAATATGTTAGATAAAATTAGCATTCTTTCCCTGACAGCCGGACTGCGTTGGTCAATTGATGGTGGCGATGGATATTCTTGTTGATGATTACCTTTGCAGACAATGGTTCCCAACTTATGGAGGCTGAGCTCTCTTGGCCAGTGACTCATCGTACCTTTTGATTGTCAGTAGAAGGTGTTGTGCAGGAGGGAAAAGTTGGTGAAGGATATCACTATCCCAAATGTTTAGTGTAGGACCCATTACATGCATTAGTGAAGGAATCAACAATATGGATATAGGGTCCGTGATTTTCTATCTCACAGGCCACAATCAGTGAGGATTGGTGGCAGCACCTTCTCCACAACCATCACCGTTGTGCACTCAGATCCTTACTACATTCCCTTTTAACTCACAACCGCGTGGCCAAATATTGCTCTGACTCCAACAATAACTTCATTGATGGCACCACCATTGCCACTCATGAGAGATCACCTTCTCTTCAGTGAAGAAATGAGGAAATAAGTACAGTTATTGCAGAATGGGGAAAGTGCAGGATGCAGAATAACTTTGTGGCTTTGCTCCACAATCTGTCTTCATTTGCATCAGAGTGTAATAGATTCAAAAGCAAAAACAATTGAAAATTAATTCTTTAATTAGAGAGTATGATTAAATAAAGCAAGGTAAGTAATCTGAAAAAGGCTCACAACACTGTTACCAGGACTTGGAGGCTTGAATTACAAGGAGGGGCTGGATATAGACTGGGACTTTTCACCTTGGCACACAGGAGGATAAGGGAGGATCTTCGAGAGATTTATAAAATCATAGGGCAGAAATGAGCTAAATGGTCTCAGTCTTTTTCCAAGGATAAGAGGGCCTAAAACTAGAAGGCAGAGACTGAAGGTGTGAGGGGAAAGATTTAAAATGAACCCAAAGAGCACCTTTTTCACCCAGAAGATGGCGAGTATGTGGAGGAAGATGTGACCAACGTCACATTTAAAAGAATTTTGACAGGTACACGGGCATGAAAGGTTTAGAGCAGTGGTTCTCAACCATTTTCGGTCTAAGACCCACCTGGCTTCTGGCCTAATTTGTGACAGTGATTGAGCAATATTTTCAAAATCAAAAGGCAGCTCTGTAAGAAACGCATCTTTATCTAATTTTATCTAACATATTTTACGAACAATATGGCCCTCTGGTCGGGAACCATTGGTTTAGAGGGCTGACTACAAATAAATGGGACCAGCTTGCATTGGCCACTTAGTTAGCAAAATGGGCCAAAGAGCTTGTTTCCATGCAGTAACACTATTATTCCGTAATTCTATGACTAAAAGAAAAAGTTTGTGATTATTATTTAATTTGAAGAACATTTTGAAAAGTCGATTTTCACTTTCACTTGGCTGATCTTTGGTTGAGATTTCAATAGCTATGACGATCCTCTCAAAAGCAGCATCTCATTGGTGCAGAAGACTTCAAGGAGGTTTGATTGGCAACCTCTGAGTTATGCAGAGGGTGGCAGGTGGCTGACTAGTATAATTAGCAGATGATAGGTGACAGAGCCAACCTGCTAAAGCAACCGTGCCAAGCCAAGATGCAAGAGAACAATATTACCATGCAGACTATTGATGGCAATGTGTGGAGATCAGAAGTGTTCGTAGAGCTTAGAACTGCTTCCTCTCTCCAACTGCCTCAATCTGCTCTAATGATATTGAAGGGACTTGTATTTCCCAGGCGTGAGAAAGGATACTTTGGTGAGGTGGTTCTCTGCAGCAAACAAAATCATGTGCGTTAGGTTTTATTGTTTGCTCAACTGCATTAACATTCACAGATAATGGATGGTGCACTGCCGTCTGCATGGGTCTGACTCCTCCTAGTCATCTGCTCTGTCTTCACCCTGCTGCTGTTATTTGGAGGTGACAATGAGGAAGCGTTCTTGTCATGTATAAGCATGTTCTGGGACATAAGTGACAGGGAATATCTGATCAGAGTTCAGAGTATTCAGTACAGCACCCTCTTTAAAGGCGATGGTCCTTAGATGAGGCTCATCTGCCCCCAACCTGTTACACTGGACAACAAATTCTTTCAAAAGCTCTTGCTTTTTGAAAAGAAAATTGGGGTTTGTGTCCAATTATAGTCAGCCAGCATTAATGGGTTCCAGTTGCCCTGATATCACTTTTCCATGGTCGCAAAGTCCTGGTGGAACATTTCACCATATTTGCCATCGACTGCACTAAGATCAGCAGGGAAGACGTCTAAATGTGAAAGCAAAAAATGAAATTTTCATTGACAATTGATGGCATTTCATGGTTTGTCTGCTTGAAGCACGTTAAAAATGTGACAGGAAATCACAAAAATAGGGTATATCTAAAAAATGGTACGTGATTTGAAAATTTTAAGGTGCTTTTCATGATCAGCAGCTCAAAATCCATAAAATACACCCAAAAGTGTTCAGGAGTTTGTACATTCTCCCCATGTCTGCGTGGGTTTTGTCTGGGGATTCCAGTTACCTCCCACCATTCAGAACATACCAGGAGTGTAGGTGAATGGGGTTTAAATTGGGCAACACCAACACATGAAATGGCCTGCTACCATGCTGTATGTCTAAGAAAAAAGCAAAATCTTCATTGTGCAGTGTTTTTATTAGATCTGGAACCTCTCCCACTTCTCCCCTCTCTAAAAATCATACCAATTCCTTCTGTACCACATTGTTCAGGGAAAGTTGTGACTTGATGCGGAATTTTCTTTGATTTTTAATATTGACTTATCAATGAGGACACTTAGAACAGATCCAACACTAAGGTCTAGAAGAAATATGATTCCTGTGTTTACCCTCTGGAATCCCACAGGAATTTTGTACGCTTCAATTAAATTACTTCTCATTTTTATAAACGCAACAGAGTAGAGGCTCAGTGTGCATAACAATATCTCAGAACCATCTCACTTCACAGGAACCAATCTGGTAAGTCTATGTTTACTCCCGTAAAAGTAGCAGAGAGAATCACTGGGGTCTCCCTCCCCCCACTGATGTGATCTACCAGGTTTGAAAAGGGTGTGCAAAATCATTGAGGACCCCTTCCTCCCCACACACAGCATCTTTCAACTGCTCCTATCAGGAAAAAGAGACCAGCACCCACCAGGCTGAGGAACAGTTTCTTCCCATGGCAGTAAGAATGCTGAATGACCAAAGGATCTGCTAACACTAACCATCTGAGACTTTCATATTCATATTTATTTATTTGTATAGATGAAATACTTGTCCTGCATATGTATCATTTGTGTGTATGTGTGTTATGTCTGCTTGTGTGTCTGTATGTTTTGCACCAGAGGATGCTGTTGTGTTGGCTTGTACTTGTACAATCAGATGACAATAAAGTTGGCTTGACTGTCTCAAGTATAGGACTCTTGCAAATTTCTACAGGAAATGGAGAGTATTCTGACTGTTGCATCACTGTCTGGTATGGAGGTGCCAATGCACAGGACAGAAAAAGAGTACAGAGAGATGTGAACTCGGCCAGTGTCATCGTTTGCATCAGTCTTTACTCCATCGAGTACATCTACAAGAGCAAGTTAAGAAAACAGCATCTATTCTCAAGGACCCCCACCACCCAGGAAATCTACTCTTGCTCCCATTGGGAAGGAGCTACAGCAGTCTGAAGTCAAACACCCAGCAGTACACATACAGTTTCTTCCCCTCTGCCGTAAGATTTCTGAATGAACAGTGAACAACGCACACGGACTCACTTTCTCTTATTTTTGTGCTAGTTTATTTTTAAAATGTGATTTATAGCAATATTTGTATCTTGTAATGTTGCAGCAAAACAATGAATTTAATGTCATGTTCATGACGTTAAATTCTGATTCTGGGATTCTGCAGATTCCTGTAGGACGTCCATTCTCATACACACAGATTCACTTGCAATAAAGGCCAACATACTAAATGCTTTCCTAATTAAACTTTCACGTGAACTTCAAGTGATTCAAAATAGGAACACCCACTTGGCAGTGTCCTATTCTAGTTTGTGGTGCACAATTTATTAGAACAAATAACAGGGATCAAATTTTCGCAGGATCCAATCCTATTTCTCTTAGGTAATATTAAAGGTATTACACCTAAATTAAAATTAAATATGTATCAAATAAAGTTTGTAAAAATTGCCTCTCCTTCAGAGAGCCAAGGATGTTCTGTCATTGAGTCTATTCAATGCTGAGGGCAAATGATTTGACAACACAGATTTTCTTAGAATATTGTGGGATTGAGCAGGAAACCTGAGTCATCAGACCACCATGATCTGGTTGAATGATAGGGCAGGCTAGAGAGGATGTTTTAGTTTGGTTGGTTTAGTTTTTAATTCCCATCAAATAATCTTTAAGACAGGTTTTCCCCTTGTCCCTACCCTAAATGTCCTATTTATGAAACAATTTAAACAGGGAGGACAATTAATTAATTACATTACAGATGCTGCACGTGATTCACTTATCAACAGTCGTACAATAAATCAGTCTAAAATTAATGAAGCCATTTAGCTGCTGAGGTATTTAATTAAGTACAGAGACATATTAGGTCTGCTCATTTTACACCAAGTCGAGAGCCCTGACATTTGAATTTGTTACCTCAATTTGACATACAGCTTTTCAGGCACTTGAGTTCTAAGTTATTGCAATTCAGGATTTAACGCAGAGTGATCTGTAACAGTTCTGTCTGTTATGCGAGTCCCTTTGGGAATTATGGTATTAAAAAAATCATGACCACATTAGTTCTCATTACATATTGAGTGTATCAGATTTTCTCTCTGTTTCTGTTTTCTTCCCTTTTTGAAAGAAACTTTAAACCAAGGCCATGTGCATTCTTCCACTTGCACATGTGTCATCCCATATTACTATTTAAGAGAAGAGCAAAGTAGTTGTCAACATTCTATGTTATGTAAATATTTCAAATATCACTGAGAAAGATGAGCTGCTCATTATCATATTGGTATTTGTGGGAGATTACTGCGTGAAGATTGGTTCCTGCGTTTTTTGAATTACAATACTAACTACCAGTACACTTAAAGTATTCCAATTGTTACAGAATTGTGCTATTATTAATCTTTAAGTTATAATATATTATAACTTGTAGGTTGGAAAGAGGGAAACGCACAAGGACACTTACACACAGATAACACTGACTGGAGATGGTTTGAAGCTTGAAAGTCATAAAACCAATATTATTGTTTCATTGGAAGCCTGTTTGCTCAAAAAGACAGCTAGCCTGCTAATTCAGAGCAGTAAGAGGTTTGGTTATTGTTCTCCATTGAAAGTTTGAAATGAAAGATGTTTGCTAAGAAGACACCTGTGTACACAAACGGCCATTTGCTTGATGACCAGTGTAGGCAAACAGGAGGTTGTCTACCATAAGATGTGCTTTTGAAAAAAGAACCAGTTGTGATCAAAATAGTCATGTGATTGAACACACATCAAAAAAAAATCTATAATATAAGAAACCAGTTCCATCTGAAGTCAGAAATGCAGTAACATTCTGTGAGAAAGGACTTCTATTGTGTTCTCCTTGTCCAGAGAGGAACACAGAATCAAAGTGGCTTAGAAAAGATGGCAACTTTGACTGTCTTTCTTATTTAAGAGAGATCAGTGCAACTGTGGACATTGTAATGGTCATTTCATCTGAACCCTTTCCTGGGTTTGTGAAATCATCGTGAAAATCTCAAGTTCTGTCACCTCCACGCAAGAGAGGGGAATTGTGGAAAAATCATTCATTTGAAGAAACATTTTTCTGAAAGCAACTTACTTTTGAACAACAGTTTAAGTACTCCTAGTTTCAACACAAAAGATTGAACTTTGAAATTGACATTTCAGAATTGTGCCTGAATTGTAATGGTTTGGGATCTGCCCCACACACACACACACACACACACACACACACACACACACACACACACACACACACACACACACACACACACACACACACACACATTTGCGCATAGTGGGGTTAAGTTTAGAGTTAAGTGAGAAATGTTATAATATTAATAGTTATTAATAAATATTATTGTTTTGAATATACCATTGTCTTGGTGAATTTCTATTGCAGGTCACAACACAATGGATATTAAGTGCTCTGGAATATTCTGAAAGGGACATGCACAATGTTATCAAAGTGAAAGTACTTCTTATTCTACCTCTCTCCAATTAATAGTGGTCTCTGAGAATGCTCAGGTAAGCATTTGCTGTGTTTAAGAGCAGACCGTCTCTGATGCTGTGCACCCCACCCAATATTCTACCTGCCCATTATCCCCCCACCACCTGTCACCTACTAGTCTCAATCCAATTCACCCCTTTTGCTGCTATATAGTGGCATTGGTTGCTCTTTTGTCTCAGTTCTCTTGGAGAGTCTTAAGCTGAAACGTCAGCTGGCATTTTTTGCCTCCACCAATGCTGCATGACGCGTTGAGATCTTCCAGCATTGTAATTCTTTGTTCCAAAATAGGTGGCTGTAGGACAGGATGGGGAACAGGGGAGGAATGGTGATTATCATATCACAACCAATGAAGAACAAAAGCTGAGGATCAGCAACATTTCAGAATCCTGTGTGTTAACAAGGAAGGGGAAAGTGAAATACAGCATTGTGCTAGGAAAGAACATTGTTTATTTGTCATATTAAATCCAATATGGTGAGAAGGGTTCATCTGCAAGCAGTCTGGAAGGTAAGGTCTAACATTCATACAGCCAGATAAAGTAGAACAGTACCATTTACAGTGTAGAGTTCCAAAGAAAGAAACCAAACAAGGGCAGCATGCAGAACTGGCACAGTTAGCGCAGCAGTTAGCACAGTGCAATTACAATGCCAGAAACACAGGTTCGAATCCAGCACCGTCTGAAAAGGATTGGTTTGTTTTCCCCATGCCCATGTGGGTTTTGGGTGCTCTACATTCCTCCCACTTCTCCACAATCAAATGGGATTTGGTGTATTTGGGAGGGGGGGTTGGGGGGCACGCGCTCATGGGCCAGAAGGGCGTGTGACCATGCTAATATGTCTACATTTAAATTTAAATGAGGTAATGGTGTTCAGAAGGAGAGGAGTATTTTTGTACCTGAATCACTGAAAGTTATTCTGCAAGTCCTGCAGAATATATACATTCTTATCAAAGAAGAAACAAAAACAATATTGGCCTTTATTACAAGTGAATTGAATAGAAGATTGGATTTTTCCTGTTAAATAGATTCCCAGTGAGATCACATCTGGAATATTATATACAGGAACAATATACTCTGTGATGGATGGAGTGCAGAGAAAGTTCACCAGATTGGTTCCTGGGACAATGGAATTAATCAAATGAGGAGAGAGAAAGCAAAAGGCATTCTGCTCTCTGCAGTTTAGACGAGTGAAAGGTGATCTTATTGAAACCTACGAAGTCATCAAGGGAATTGATAATTCCTCTGGCTGGGATGCCTAGAATCATATTTACCAGTCTCAATATGAGGAATCGGTCATTCAGGATCAGGATCAACTGGCTGGTGGTGAATTTTTGGAATTGTCTATCCAAGGGGGTTGTGGAGATTCAATTGCTGTGCATATTCAAAGCAGAGATGATAGATTTTTGGATAATTAAGGGGATAACAGGATTAGAGGAGGATTTACATGAGAAAGTGTCACTGAGATCAAAGACTAACTTTGATTCCACTAAATGGCAGAGAATGGACTACTCCTGTTTTCATATTTGAGATTAATCAACCCATTTCTTCCCAACGTGAATGTATGACGAGTAACATCATAGCTCCACTTTAGGGAGTAAAGTCAGCACTAATAACTAGTTCGGGTTGAAATGAACAAGAAAATCCCTTGTCAATCAGTAGTATGTTAAACAAGGGCCTATTGATCTATGGACATAAGAGCAAATCCCAACAGAGCAGTTAGGTCATTGAAATGCAAATAATTAGACATCAATCTTGCTTATAAATGTTGTCTCAAAGGTGACCATGAAATTGTTGGACTTTTATTAAGGTTCATCTGGTTCAGTGTGGCCTTGATGCCTCTCCGACCTGACTGGTCTACAAATGGCACCAGACCCCTAAGGGCTACTCAGTTTATGAGATAATTGGGGACAACTAATGTCCCATCTCACCTGCTGACACCAATATTTTGTCTGCGAATAAAACAAAGTCACGTTTGATGAAAATCTTGCTGCAAGTAGTTGAGAGTGACTTTTGGAAAATGCTGGAAGCACTCAGCAAATTGGCGGGCATTTGTGGAAAAAGAAACAGTTCATGTTTCAGTTTATGTTTGGAATCTTTGAAATGTTATGTTTTTCTCTTTGCACAGATGCTGCCCAACCTCCTGGATGGATACCTGGATTGCAGCAGCTCACTGGTGCGAGGGAGGTCAGGGAAGTTCCCATAATTCTTCCCATGGGCAGTGAGAATGCGAAACAACCAAGGGAACTGCTCATACTAACCATCTGAGACTTTTGTATTCATATATCCAAATAAATAAATATTATTTCATGAATACAAAAGTCTCAGATGGTTAGTATGAGCAGCTCCCTTGGTTGTTTCGCATTCTCACTGCCCATGAGAAGAATTATGGGAACTTCCTTGACCTCCCTGGCACCAATGTTTCATCTGGGTTGTACCTGTGTAATCAGATGATAATAAACTTGACTTGGTGTAATTAGCATTGTCTTCAAGACAGAAACATCCTGTAAAATGTTCTGCTAAAGAGAGACACCTATTCTGAGATCACAAGTTGAGATATATCCATTTTCTTAAAAAAGAAACAACTAGAATTAGAAACATTTTAAACCCCAGCAGCTGTTTTCTTTCATATAAACTCAGATGAAAGATTTATTGTTCTGAAATATTAACTTTGGGTTCTTTTTTACATTGTTTCATTTCAAATTCCCATTACTTGCTGTGTTTTGATATTCATAACTTCTTTGTAGTCACTGCAGTTTTGGGGAGGGGGTGGGGTGAGGTGGAGAAGTTACCCCTGCTTTTATTGGGAGAAGTAAACATTGTCCCAGTTTCTCTTGCTTATTTAACTGATCTCTTTTCTAGAGAGCATTGTTTGCTGTGAAGCCGCACCCTCCCTTTAACTCATGCATACAATGCTTTAAGTAAACTGATTTCTCAAAGACTTCTTCTGTAATGTGAGTTGTCTAAATAATACCATGACTAACAGCCCCCCCACATCTCCATCAGGCACACAAAACTCAAAACGGTCAACCAATTTACCTATCTCGGCTGCACCATTTCATCAGATGCAAGGATCGACAATGAGATAGACAACAGACTCGCCAAGGCAAATAGCGCCTTTGGAAGAGAGTCTGGAAAAACACCCAACTGAAAAACCTCACAAAGATAAGCATATACAGAGCCGTTGTCATACCCACACTCCTGTTCGGCTCCGAATCATGGATCCTCTACCGGCATCACCTACGGCTCCTAGAACGCTTCCACCAGCGTTGTCTCCGCTCCATCCTCAACATCCATTGGAGCGCTTTCATCCCTAACGTCGAAGTACTCGAGATGGCAGAGGTCGACAGCATCGAGTCCACGCTGCTGAAGATCCAGCTGCGCTGGGTGGGTCACGTCTCCAGAATGGAGGACCATCGCCTTCCCAAGATCGTGTTATATGGCGAACTCTCCACTGGCCACCGTGACAGAGGTGCACCAAAGAAAAGGTACAAGGACTGCCTAAAGAAATCTCTTGGTGCCTGCCACATTGACCACCGCCAGTGGGCTGATATCGCCTCAAACCGTGCATCTTGGCGCCTCACAATTTGGCGGGCAGCAACCTCCTTTGAAGAAGACCACAGAGCCCACCTCACTGACAAAAGGCAAAGGAGGAAAAACCCAACACCCAACCCCAACCAACCAATTTTCCCCTGCAGCCGCTGCAACCGTGTCTGCCTGTCCCGCATCGGACTGGTCAGCCACAAACGAGCCTGCAGCTGACGTGGACTTTTACCCCCTCCATAAATCTTCGTCCGCGAAGCCAAGCCAATAAAAAACTGAATGAAAGAGCCATATGATAATACTGGGACCTGGTCATCTGTTTATATCCCTGCAACACTATTAACAAAATACACACTTCACCTCCCCACCACTAACTTATTAGACTGGCTTGCATCCAAAGCAAGGATTCTGTGTGTCTGAATTCATCATCCTCCATGTTAATTATGTTATTGGTGCAATTTTTTTTCTGCAGATCTGAATTGCATTGTCACGTTGAGTTAGTGATATGCTACTTTAGAGCAAATAGTGCTGTTCTGAATGTAATGCAGAATGTATTACAGGGAATTGGCATATCATGGGAAGTGTGGACTACAGGCAAGATACATAGTTTATCATGGGAAATACCTTGTAGAATTATCATGACACGGGGTGTGCAGATTCAGGGAATAGTTAAATGAAAGTATGGTGGAGTAAGGTGCCTGGGGATTTTTTTTTAATATACAACAATCAATCACAAATAAATCCTAATGTAGGAATCTTTAAGGGAGATGCTACAACAGGAGAGTTAAATGGGGAAAAGTCTGCAGATGCTGTGGATTGTAGTGAAAGACACAAAAGTGCTGGAGAAACTCAGCAGGACTGGAACGTTGGTCACCTACCCTTATTTCTACGGATCCTGGGTGACCTGTTGAGTTTCTCCAGCACTACAACAGGAGAAAGGGCATTCATGAGAGTACCAACCCAATTGCCTTAACCTGCCTTCACATGACAAACATGCTATGTCAGGAATCAATAAACCCGAGGTGGAGGCAGTGAACAGAGGAGCTGCCATCTGTTGGACAGAGACCTGAATCACAACAGCTAGTGAGGTCAAGGGAAAATTCCCATAATTAACATTAACTCTACAAGTAACAATGAAAACATAATTCGAAAAGTTGTACTGAAGAGAAATGACCTTTTTGTGATTAAATTTGCAGGTGCAGCGCACACAATTTCAAAAAAAAATCATACACAGAAGCAATGAGAATAAAAGAGAACATGCCAGAAAGAGCCAGTAGCACGACCTTTGACAGAAACCCCGATGAAAATAATATTGCTCTGAAATATTAACTTATCTTTCTCTTTCCACAGATGCTGCCTGATCTGCTGTGTTTCCACAGTTCTCATTTTCATTCCAAATTTTCAGTATTTAATGAGATAATTGGATTTTGTATTGTAAAAAAAATCTTTCATATTGTCAACATAAGATCATTGTTCTGATTTTCTTAATGGAAGAAAAGCGGTCATTGTGGACACATAACATCCTTCAGCCATTATTTCTGCTGTACAATGTGCCGCTTAATATTCAACTCAACTTGACATAATCATGAGCTGCTGTGAGGGTGATCACATCTTTGATGAGATTAACACTAAATATTTGGCAGTAAGGATATATTCAGAGATTTATTGGTTGACTGGAGATGCTTCAGAGGTTCTTTCAGATGAGATGCAACCAATACAGGAGGCTCAAGGGTAACTCAAGTTTGCTTGGTGCAGCTTCGTACTTGACAGGCCGTGCAGGTGTTTGAGCATTGGGGAATGACAGACATTAAGTACACAGTGGTGCTGAGATTCAAAGTTTCACCGTAGAAGGAGATATTTGATTGTCACAACATACAAGTCCTTTCTTGACCTTGCCCAGAAATGTATCATTATGAATATTAAGTGACACCAAGATGTACTGAAAGAAAGTGGAGAACAATCAGGTAAAAAGCTGAAAAGTCTGGAAGTGTTCAGTAGGCCAAGGCAGCCACAGTGGTGGAAGAGGCAGCGTTAACATTTCAGGTCACCAAACTTACATCAGGAAGCCATTTTTGCTTCCATGGATTTGGAGAGGATCCTGCTAGCAATCTTTATGTGAGTTACATTCACTTTCTGCCAAGATTCACTACAGAGTGAAAACACGACGCTGAAGAAACTCAGCAGATCAATTCGTGTCCTTTATGTAGCAAAGATAAAGATACAGAACCAACGTTTCAGGCTTGAGCCCTTCATCAAGGTATGGACAAAATGTAGGCAGGCACCCAAACCAAGAGGACAGGCACCTGCACACATTCTGTCCACACCTTGATGAAGGGCGCAAGCCCGAACCGTTGGTTCTGTATCTTTATCTTTTCTACATAAAGGACTCTTGCTTGACCTGCTGAGTTTCTCCCACTTGGTGCTTTTACTTCAACCACGGTGCCTGCAGACTTTCGTCTTTTACTTTGCTGCGGAATGACGCTGAGGTCTCGCAATTGGCTGTGTGATTTCTGCTTCAAACCCATTTTATTTAAATAATTCAGACAGGCCATCTGTAGCGTTTTATCCCACCCAGGTCCAAAGTCAGGGAGGTTCAATGTACTGCATGCCATGCTTTATGAAGCAAATGTTGCAAACTTAGATCCTGGATTTTTTTTAAAAATTGTGATTTTCTTTTTGAAATCATACAGTAGTGCAATGTTGACTTTATTTTGTAATAATATTGAATTCTGGAACAGTGAACGCACCATCACAGACAATCCATTAAAATGAAATGGTTGAGCTATTATTATGAGCTCCTATTTCAGTAAAATGGGATTATCCCTGTAAGGGATAGTATAGATAGGAGGGACTGAATGGTCACAGTTAACATTTAAAATTTCACACAAGCACCAAGCACAACACAAGTCACAGCCCAACGATAATTCGATACATTGGAAGAACTGAGGGAAGGTTTGACACAGTCTGTCCCAGAATTCAATACATTTGCAAAGGAATTGTAATTTTGCAAAGGGAGAACCATTCTGAGGGGCTGAAGAGGAAACAGCTTGTTGAAGCAGCTGTTGCGGCCAGCTATCTTGTGGAATTCAGAGCAAAGCATGCTCTGAATGACTGGGCCAAGAGAGTCTTTTCGTGAAGTAAAGTGCTTCATTTTGATTATGATTAACAGTGGACATCATTTGGAGAGACCACTTCATTTTGAGTGTGACTCGCAGTGAAGTTACTTGGAGAGACCAGTCGGTCGGTGTCAGGGTCTGGGAAGCTTCGTGGAGCCTGGCTCAGTTCGAGTCTTGCCTACAAAAGGGCCAGGAGCTCGTGTGAATGGACATTTATTCAAAGGTAACGCAAGAAGAATTTGTGTGTCTGTAGCAGCCATGTCTTCCCATCAGTTCAACATTAATTCTGGGCATCCAATTTCAAAGGGCGCTTCAACAGTGAATTTGGAAGGACTGGACTTTGAGGTCACTTTCTAGATTTTGGTCTGGACTGTAAATGTCTGGGTATATCTCTCTTACACACACACACACACACACACACACACACACACACACACACACACACACACACACACAGAGCTGGGGATAGATTTAGTGTTAAGGATTCCATTGTTGGCACTTTCTTGTCTTTTCATTTCTTGCTGTGCTTTTTTTTTGTCACGTTTGATGTAATGAGCGCTGACATTTTCCTTGTTACGTTTTAGACCAGCTATTCTCAATGGGGGCACAGCACATTTAAGAGGGGTCATGGTCTGAAATCATAAAATATTTTTTAATGGTTTTTTTGATGTCGTCGATCAGAGAGAAGTATGGAAGAAACCAAAATTCAACTGCTTGACAGGGAAGGGGGCCCATAATCTTTGAGTAGAGTCCTAAGGAGGCCATAGCCAAAATGAAGGTTGAGAATGGCTACTCTAGACAACTATCTGAAAAGCTTTGCACTTTCTCTCTCTGTATTCTGTCTGACCTGTTGAGTCCCTTCATCTCCTCTTTGTCTGTTGAATATGACCAGATAACCTACACAACTCTCATTCCCAATGCAGGGTAGGAGATAATCCATTGAGTGGACAAAGTAAGAATATTGTTGAAGCAATATACCTAAATTGCTATATTGAAAGACCACATGTGGGTGCCTCAGGGTCATCTGAAGTGGGGAATGTTAAAAGTTAGGAGAAGGAGGGTAGTGAAAGGAGAAAACTAAAACTAAATCAGAAAATACTTGAAACACTCAGCTGGTCAGACAGTATCTGTGGAAAGAGAAACAGACCTAATGTTTTAGTCAGCAGAAAGATCACGTTTCTTGCTCACAAGGCAGAATCAGTCTCATTTCTCCGTCTGATCAACCAGCCTGTCAACCTTCGAACTTCGGACACAAAGTGATCACCCTCAGTAACTTTTACTGCTGCCACTGCTGTGTCTATCTTGTGATAGAAGCCCATTCCTCCAAACAGATCGATGGGGAATAGTGATAATTATTCCCGGTCCCTCCCCACTCCCAAAATGGCAGAGAGAGTTGAAAATTAGCAAGTAATTCAGATTTTGAGTTTCATGTTCTACATCATTTGGCAAATGTATAACTGCAAGATGAATCTTTTTGATTAAAATGTACATCTTTCTCTTCCTTTTTATTGTTATCTGATCGCGTGGAGCAGCACGGTTGAAGTAGCAGTTAGCGCAAACCCTTTACAATGCCAGCGATCGGGACCAGACCATGGTTTGAATCCCGTGCTATCTGTAAGGAGTTTGTACGTCCTCCCCATGTCTGCGTGGATATTCTCCGGGGGCTCTGGTTTCCTCACCATTCAAAATGTACTGGGGGGGTGTAGGTTAATGGGGTGTAAATTGGGCATCTTGGATTCATGGGCCGAAATGGCCTGTGCTGTATGTCTAAATTAAAAATTAAATTAAAATTAAATAAGAGTAAAAGTGACCTATTTTTATCTTTGAACTCTGATTCTAATCAGGGCTTCACATTGAACTACTTTATCAATCTTGGCTTTCCACTTTGTAAAGGTTAATAAGGAATTGTTTGTAAGCCAATCCATTTTGTCCATTTAGCATCATTCTGAAGAGCAATTACAGCCAACATCAAAGAGACGGAGAAAAGAATTGAGCCTCTCTTCAGTTCTATTCACATTGGTCTGTAAGTCACCTTCAGCACCCAGATGGAAAGAAACTTGCAGGATATCAATTATTTTATCAATGAGCTGCTATTGATGTTTAAGTCCGAGGTATGCTTCAAGTTCAAAGCTCAGCTGCTCTGTGATGTGGTCCATGGAGTGTACCCTTGATCAATCTCCACAATAATCTTTCTCATTCTTGTAAATGTTGTTTGCTTTTCCTGGCACTGTGAACTCTGAATTCTGAAAATTGGCAGGCACTTTGGTAAAATGCAGTTGTACGTGACATTATAATTCAAGATTCCTTTATTGTCATGTAATAGAACATGTAACATTTCACAATTGCCTTCTGCCTACTGTAAGGCAGACAAAGAGTCCATTAGTGTCACCCAGTGCCCCTTACAGTAAGAGAGAAAGAGAAGCAAAAGAGACCCTTCAGAGACACTGAGTGTCCATGGATTCAATTTCAGCGCTCCCGCAGTGTCTGCAGCTGTACAGACTCCTGTTTGATCCATCGACAACCTGGGCTCCAGATCCAAACCTCCAACACACTCAGGAAACTTTCAGCACCCAAGGCCCTTCGGGAGCTCTTGACCTCAGCATGAGATAATGATGTTAATGCTCAGAATTAATCTATTTTTAATAATACTTGCAGTTGTGTGATGCCCTACGAGTTTCACAATCACCGACGTGATTTACATATCGATGTGCATTTGGAACAGCGGCAAGGTTCAGAAGTTTCCTTGAAGCTGCAGTGACTTTGGGCTATTGCTTTACTGGTAACGATACCAATTTCCACTGTGCTTCTGGCTATGTTCCATTGGCATTCAGTCTTTTGCCAGAAAATGTGGATGTGCATTGCCCAGAACAAGTTCTCACTAGTAGCAACAAATGGATATCCTGAATTCTCCAGTTTCAACAGCATCCACGAGAAGGGCGCTTTGGCATGAATTCCCTTGGGCTTCAAATAGTTCAAAAGGACTCATGCAAGTGAAGCAAATATTTAGAGAGCAAATGATATCTTGATCTATATTACAAGATGATTTACCCTGCCAAACTGTGGTACCCTGCCTAAATGACCATCGACCAGTGGCACTCACATCAACAGAGACGGCTTTGAAAGGGTGGTGATGAAGCAGATCAGCTCCTACCTGAGCAGCAGCATGATCTATTCCTATCGTCTATTGTAGCAGCAGGTCTAAGGCAGATGCCACCTCACTGGCTCAACACAAAGCCTTGGATCACCTGAACGGCAAAGATGCATACATCAGAATACTCTTTATAGATACAGTTCAACATTTAACACCACGATCCCCTCAAAACTGACCAGCAAACTCCAAGACCTGGGATTCGACACCCCACTGTGCAACTGGTCATGGATTTCCTCTCCTTCAGACCACAATCAGTGAGGATTAGTAAGAACATCTCGTCCACAATCTCCATCAGTTCCGGAGCACCACAGGGCTGTGTTCTTTGTCCCCTGATCTACTCACTTTACACCTATGACTGTGTGGCTCAGTAAGACATCAACACCATCTACAAATTCGCTGATGATACCACAGTAGTGCGTTGTATAAAAAGAGATGTCAGCGTACAGGAGGGAGATTGAAAACTTGACTGATTGAAAACAACAACCTTGCACTCAATGTCACCAAAACCAAGGAGCTGATTGTTGATTTCAGGAAGGGAAAACCAGAGGTGTACGATCCAGTGATCATTGGGGATCAAAGGCGGAGAGGGTGAGCAATTTTAAGTTCTTGGGAGTCATCATCTTAGACGATCTTTCCTGGAGCCAACACACTAATGGCATCATGAAGAAAGCATGTAAGCGCCTCTACTTCCTCAGGAGTTTGTGGAGGTTTGGTATGCTATCGATAACCCTGGCAAATTTCTACAGATGTGTGGTGGAAAGTGTGCTGACCGGCTGCATCATAGTCTGAAGTGGGGACACCAATACCCCCAGCAAAAGTAATGGACACATCCCAGGATATCACAGGCATTATTAAGAACATCTATGGTCAGGGGTGCAGTGCTAATTTTTTAGGTGCCAAAAACGGCAATAAGGTGGTGCTGGAGCAGACCCATGAGGTGCTGGAGCTGCACCCTAAGGTGCCGGAATGGCACTCTGGTGAGCTCTGGCAGCACTGCACCCATCTCTACACGGAATGCTGCCATCAGAGAGCAGCAGCAATCATAAGGATCCACACCACACAGCACATGCTCTGTTCTCGCAGCTGCCATCAGGAAAGAGGAAAAGGTGCCACAAGACTCACACCACCAGGTTCAGGAACAGCTGCTCCCCCTCCACCATCAGTCTCCTCAACGACAAACTCAATCAGAGACTCATTTAAGGACTCTCACTTTGGTTTTTTTCACAGTCATTTGTTTACATTTGTTTATTTGTTTACATATGTACATTGTGTACAATTTTTTTTTGCGTTACCAAGTAGTAATTCTGCCTGGCCCACAGGAAAAAAGAATCTCAAGGTTGTATGTGATGTGACTCTGATAAGAAATCTGAAATCTCATACAAGAAGAGACAAAATTTGGCCAGTAATCTTTAGAAGTTAGAAGAATGAATGGAGATCTCAAAGGTGCTGAGAATACTCATACAGAGCTTGACAGGCTGGGAGCGGGCAGCCTGTTTGTCCTAGCTGGGGTATCTAGCACCATGGGTCTCTGTCTCCAAATGAGAGGCATGCTATTTAGACCATGGTGAGGAGAAATTTCTTTGTGCAAAAATAGTTCTCTACTCTGGTTGTTTTGGAAGATCAGTAATTGAATTTATTCAAAACAGTGATTGGTGGATTTCTAGATATTAAGGCATTGCAAGGGTATGGGATTGTGTAGAAAAATCCTGTTGGTGTCAAACGGCTACGATATTGATGAACAGTGAATCAGATTTGCAGGAACTAATCCTGTCCCTGATTCTCATGTAGATGGAATAGCTAGAGTGCTTGCCTCAAATTGAAACACAATAAGAGGAATTTTGATAAAGGTTCAAAAGGTTTTGATGGGTTTAGCTCAAGTAAATAGAAGGAAGGAGATTCAATAGGAAATTTTCAAGGACTGGGGTCACCAATTCATGGCAATAGGGCATGAAACAAGTCGGGTGTGAGTTAAAAATTTGTGAGGCACCAAGTATGGTTTCAAACTCATTATCTTATAGATGGTGGGACATAGGTAATGTTGAGGATGAGAAAACTGTCAATCAGGTCTTCCAGAAAGGATTAGATAGGCACTTGGAGAGAAATAATCCGCCAGGTTACAGGGAAAAAACAGTGGGGCTGCTGCCGCAGGAAGGGGGCCAAAAACCTTCTGGGTCAAAATAATTCGATCAACAACCAGAAGAAATAAATAAGTTGGTTTCTGGTCTCATTTCAAGAATTGTAACTTTCCCTCAATTATCACAACATGATATTTTCAGGTCCACTGACAATTAAATCAGGCAGATCAAAATTGGCTGAAGGCCGTGAGGTGGTGTTGAAGCTCCGTAACATAAACTTCCAGCAACTTGAGTTTTACTGGAACAAACACATTGAAGCATTAAAGCGTCCAAATGGCAGTACAGTGGTAGGCAATTTAAAAGTCCTGCCGACGTTACCCGAGTCATGTTGTAGGTGGTTTCAGAACAAGGTGAAGACTCAGTGTTGCTAAGAACCTTCATTTTGTAAGTGAGCTCCACCACTTGTGGACTGGTTATGCAAGGTGCTCCCAGACTCGATAACTATCTTTCCAAACATGGAAAATGCAAAAATAAAATAACTCCACCTGGTCGATTTGCACAAGGTCAGAAAATATTAAAGTGCTGGGGAGTTGGTGAATACAGCATCATTCTCTTGCAATATAGTAGAGCTATAATTCTTACACAATATACTGGAAACATCAAATCTCTCTGTTACTGTGGGTGCATCACTCATTTACTGTGCACTCGAGGCATCATTTCACTAGAAGATGACAGCAATTGCTTCTATACAATATGAAGAATCATCACCCCATACAATTTTAGAAAGATGATATCAATACAACATATGAAAATGGTAGTGCTATCATTTGTGTACATTATGATAATGGATTCACTGGAGAATAATAGAGGTGTCCCATCATTCTTACATGATACAGAAGTACCATTAATCCTGCAAGTTCAAGGGTAAAAGCCGCAATTGATGAATAGAGCCCCACTGCTTTTTTCACCATGCCACCACCGCCAGCATTTTTCAAAAGTTTCTTCATTGAATATAACCTCATCAACAAAGTATTCCTTCCATCAAAAAGTCCACAAACTCAATGTTAGAAATAAAAGGAATGACATAATGTCTCGGACACCACCTAAGGGCACTGAAGGCCTGATAGGTTGGGATTAATGCAATATATAGTATCAGATTGCAACATAACCTTGCGATGGTTCATTGTCAAAAGGCTGAACCCATGGAAGTCGAGAAAATTATTGTTTTTTTTTGTAGATTTAGAGATACGGCTAGTAAGAGGCCCTTCCAGCCCCATGGGCCCACACTGCCCAAATACAACCATGTGCCCAATTAACCTCCGACCCCGCAGGTCTTTGAAACATTGGAAGAAACTCTGGCACATGGAGGAAGCCCACGTGGTCGCGGGGAAAATGTATAAGCTCCTTACAGTCTGTACCTAATTCGAACCCAGGCTGCTGGTGCCTTAATAGCATGGTGTTAAGCGTGGCGCCCCATTAATCTCATAGTTTTAAATACATAAGTAGAATTTAAGTTCAAATCCAAGTCCAAGGGTAGCTCAGTTATCTTAGCCGTTAGTTGCAGCACCAATGTTCGGGACTGGGATTTGCATCCTGCACTCTCTGTCAGGAGTTTGTACGTTCTCTCCGTGTCTGTGTGGGTTTCCCTAGCAGACTCCACTTTCCTCCTACGATTCAAAACGTTCTGGACTTGTAGGTCAATTGGGTGTAAATTGGGCGGCACGGGCTCATGGGCCAAAAAGGGCCTGTAACTGTACTATATGTCTAAATTAACTGTTTTAAAAATATATTTATTTTGAGTGCTTTCCAGCAAGTCAACTCATACTGAGTGCAGAGGCAGGGAGAGAGATCACTCAGGATGAAACATAGGCCATATTATTTTATGAGTGAATTCTGATGGCAGTGGAACCTTAACTTTGCAGTCAGTTTACGGCTATACCCCGATCTCCAGGACCAACAGTGGAGACAAGAGACGTCACAAATGATGAAAACCTGAGGAGACAACAGAGACCGCTGGATGACACGGCAGTTTGTGCTACTGACCCTCCACTCCACAGACCTGCGATCAACATCCATGCACTGTTTGCATCTTCACCCAGGAACCCATGGGTTTCCATCAGGCACACCAATTTTAAACCACATCGCCAAGATGTGCCATGAGGTTAATTGGACTCATTATTTTTTTTAATTTCATGTTGGTGTGTTTTGAAAGACTCAAAGGGCAATTGATGGGCAAGAGAAAAAAAATGTAGTTATGCTGAAGCAAAGTAAAGTGGAATTGGAAGTGATAGGGTTGCCCTCTTGGGTGCTAACACAAACCTGAAAGGCTGAATGGCCTTCCTTTATGTTGTAACAGCTGTCAATAACATACTTGTCAGCCAATATCAGTAAGAAAGAGGCAGCTTTAAGCTCCTTGCCCCAGTATGTTCTTTGTTCAATTGGTAGCACTGTCAAATCAACTCAAGTTTATTATCATCTGATTGCACGGTTACAACCTGACAAAACTGCGTTCTTCGGTCCTCGATGGATCACACGGATACAGACAAACAATACATATGCAGGACTTGTATTCATATATACAAATAAATAAACAAACATTCTTCGGTACATTTGAGAGTCTTGGATGGTCAGTGTGAGCAGTTCCTTTGGTTGTTCAGCATTCTCACTGCTCGGAGCAAGAAGGTATTTCTCAGCCTGGTGGTGCTGGCTCTGATCCTCCTGTATCTCTTTCTCAACAGAAACAAATGATGGATGCTGTGTGCAAGGTGGAAGGGATCCTCACTAATTCTGCATGCCTTCTTCAGACAATGACCCTGGTAAGCTATGTCAATGGCGGGGTGGGGTGGGGGGGGGGGGGGAAGATCCAGTGATCCTCTCTGCCACTCTTATGGTTGAAGCTCACTGAACATTTGTGAGTTGATAACGTGCGGGAGACACTTCAGGAAAAATGTGTGAGCTCAGCTAATCAGTTCCCCTCCACCTGAGAGCCACGATGCGGCAGTCTCCAGGGAGGAGAGCTTTCACCTGGAAGTTCATCTGGATACAGAGATATTCATCTTTAAAACAAGATTGGGTGGATTTTTTGCATTGTAAGGGGAAAAGGCAGGGAACTGGAGGTGACCCTATCATCAGATCAGCCATGATCCTATTGAATGGTGGAGCAAGCTCAACAGGCCGGATGGCCGACTCCTGCACCTATTTCTTCTGTTCTTATGAAAGAACTTGCTGGAACATCCCCTTAGAGGCATGAAAGAAGGCTGAGGAAAGAGTTTCCTATCAAGCTTTAGTACCTTGGGTGTACAGAGCAAGAGCTAATGATAAAGAAAGACAACAGGAGATGAAAGCCAAAATAATAGGTTTTTAAAAAGGCAAAATATTGGTTGTCATACGAGAGTCATTGAAACACATGGGCAACATCTACACACAATTTGTGAGGTTAGAGTGACCGAACACAAATGAAAAGGTGCCACGTGTCAACAGTTGTACTAATGCCACTTCTACCAACCTAAACAGGAGTTCTGGCAAACAACATTCAACACCAATCCACACACAGCGATGAGAGAAATACTGACCAAAACCTTGGACAAGAAACATTTAAAGTTCAAGAAGAGTAATTATATTCTTTTCAGTCCATATAGGTAATGACAGATGGTGATTTTATTCATATACATATTCCCCTTATGAAAATGGAGGATAATTTTCTTAAATTCACCTCATAAAGCCATTGACAGAACTCATCTATGGCACAATGTGTTTTTCAAAGGGAGTTCTCATTGTACTTCTCTTGGCACTGACATAAGATTTTCTTTGAAAATGCAACTGTCCAAACACCTTCCATGTAGCTTTTGTCTCACCATCTGGCAATTGATGCTGGATCTACCACTTATCCAAATCAGCTCTGAAGCCAGGGATGCTTGCAGCCATCTGCTCTTTGTATTCTCACCCCTTCCCATTTTAAATGTGTTTTGTTCCCTTGGTTTTCTTTATCTTGAATACTGCTCCCTTCAGTATGATACACCATCTCCCCCTCTTGAATCATCTCCTTGGAGGCATGGCAAAATGTTAAGGAAAGAGTTTCCTCTCAAGTTTGAGTTCCTTGGGTGCACAAACCAAATCTATTTGACAAGACTAATGAGAAAGAAAATCAGCAGGGACCCACACAATAGCCAGACTGGAGCGGAAAGTCAAAACAATAGATTTTAAAAAAGGTGGAATATTTGTTGTCAGTAAGACATGGGCAATATTAAGGCGGTTTTGTAACAACAATTAAAAGGATCAAGGAAGTTGCAATGGATGCTACATGAGTGATAGAGTGTTGAATACCAGATGGGGCTCTTAAAGGATGACGGGGGAGTGGAGGACATTAAAGAGGATCAGGAAATGATTGAGGCATGAAACAAGTTCATCACAACTGTCTGCACAGATGAAGGTTGTCATCAATTTCCTCATTACCCGCTCTTACAGTTGGTGGGATTCATCTATGAAAATGGATTGGGCAGCTGGAATTGGCAAACTTTACCAGTTTCTGGGATGCGATGAAGTTCCAGATCCCATCAACAAACTCCCACGGGCATCATGAGAGCAGAGGGTGTTGCAGAATATAAGGAGTGCAGGAAGGCAGAGCAGAAAACTGAAGAAATCTCAGCCAGTTTACATCAGTTTCCAATGCTGATGGTATTTGAGGGCATTGTATGTATATGCTATAGACACAAAGGGCATTTGTTTACTATTTTTAAGGATAAATAAGCAAAGATTGTTAAAGATTGCCAGAAGTGATTAAAATAGATTATTAACATGACATTGTCCAAAATTTCCTTCTTGAAATTAAGATTATTTATTTCTATATTTTCTTTCAGTACCAACAAATCCTTCTTTTGAGATATACAGTACAGTAACAGGCCCTATCGGCCAATTAACCCATGCCGCCCATTTACACCCAATTTACCTATAACTCTCCGCTCCTTTAGGTTTTGAACAGTGGGAGGAAACTGGAGCACCAGGAGGAAACCCACACAGTCACGGGGAGAACGTACAAACTCCTTATAGACAGCGCGAGATTCAAACCCGGGTCACTAGCGCTGTAACAGCATTGTGCTAACAAATACGCTGACCATTCTGCCTTGTTATGCTTAAATTGACTACAAGTAGTGGATTGAGGCATTGGAGCAAATAATACATTGGAGGAAGTACCTAACCAAATCTTCACAGAGTGTGAATATTCCTGACTTTCTTCAGTAACAAAGAATCAATCTACAGCTGAAAACACATGCGCGCTGAGCCACTGCACAGTGGGGCAATGGGGCAGCAAATCTGGGCAGTGTATTGGGGCACTACGCCAGAGACTCAGGTTCTATCCCCTGACCTTGAGTGCTGTCTGCTTACCCTGTGACTGGTAAAACAAAGTCTGCAGACACCGTGATTGATGTAAAAACACGAGGCTGGAGAAACTCAGCAGGTCAAACAGTGTCCTTTATGTAGCAAAGATCAAGATACATAACTAACGTTTCGGGCTTGAGCCCTTCATCAAGGGATGAGCTAAATGACTGCATGGGTTTTGTCTAAGACCTCCAGTTTCCTTCTACCTAAGCCTGGGGGTTGGAAGGTTAACTGACCCAAGTGTGCCAGTGAGTGGTAGAATCTGGAAGAAATCAAAGAGAAGGTGGGGAGAATACAATCCGGGATGTTTGTCAGGTAAGTGTCAATGGTCAGTGTAGATTCAATGAGCCAAAGTACCTGTTTCTGTATCTCTCTATGGATCGATGTAAAGAGACTATTGGGGTAATCACTGTGCAGATTTATACTAAGGGCAGCTGCCCCTCAACTCTGTAATCTTGCAAGGACTTTGTCCACAATCACCGTCCGACTCCCATTCAAAATTATTAATGGGATCAGCCTCCTAGACCAGTCCTGACATCAAAGTGAAGAAACAAAGGAGCACTTTCCTCTCGATCCTTTTCCAACGATTGTTAAACATTTGACATTAGGTTATTGACTCAGTCTCCAGAGATATAATCAAAACAATAAATCAATGAAAAATATTCAAGAGAGTAGCAAAAATGATGCAAGGCACTTTATAATATAGAAATTATTGATCACGTGTTATGATGCAGAGCAAGCCTGATAATGTGAGAGAAAGAAAAAGTCCACCCCCCTGCCCGATGTCTCCCTTGTTTACCCTCGGAAACGTGCCTCAGTTTGTATGGCACTCATTGACACTGACACTCAAGGCTTGAGTTCAGCAAATACAATGACACACTGCATCCATCACCAAGCACTTTCTGTCACCTTTGGTGAATGTACAACTTGATCTAATGTCTCAACCCACTGTTTGCGGTCATATTAAGCAAATATTATTTGCATGCTTAATGATAATGTCTCAGTGAACCTTTGTGTAGCATTGACTGGCGCAGCTGTAAATGCAAAGTCTGAATGCATCATGAACATTAATGGTTAGAATGTGGAGTAACTTCAACCAACAACACTTTTTTGTAAACGACGTTTCTCTTCTATTAACACTGGCCCTTGCTGCAGAGAAAGTTCTCCAAATGTCATGCCCCTGGGCAGTGACCACAGATTGATTTTCTTTTTGACCTTCCTCCGCAGGGTCATCAAGGCCACAGATTGGGGATGATATATGGATTCTGGTCTACATGGCTCAATAGCATGTTGCATTCAAGTAACTGAGGCATCTTTGCTTTTAGGGTTCGAGGTCAGAAATGACTGTGAGCAATAAAACTGCTGTATATGAATACCTGACAGACTCATTAGTCTGGCTTTAGAGGACAAACTAATTTTTTTAAAGAAAGCAGAGAGGAATCTAATACAGTTGCATCAAACATAGATTTTTTTTTACATTTTATTCTATTACAAATTATCTATTGTGTGTGGATATATCTACAAGTATAAAAACATATGTGTGTGTCCCCTGTAGGAGTATCTGGTAGATTTAATGGATGGATATGTCAGTGTATGTACAACAATTAAATTAATTAGTAAGTGAATGTAAATAGTTTCTTCTTGAATTAATTACTTATTCAACAGGGTGTCAGTGTTGTGATCTTACCCTGTTGTGCAACTACATCTTCAGTTCGTGACCCCAGCATGGATTCACACACAGTTCATAGGTGCCAGCATATCATTTTAAATGTTGAGGGGATTACACTGCGAGGTGGGCTTGAGGACTTTTCACTATCTGAATACGGTATTTAAGTTTAGACATACAGCACAGTAACAAACCCTTTCGGCCCACGAGCCCACGCCGCCAAATTCCACCCAATTGATCTACAACCCCCAGTATATTTTGAAGAAATTAGAGCTCCAGGAAAAACCCACGCAGACACAGGGAGAACGTACAAAATCCTTACAGACAGCATGTGATTCAAACCCCGGTCCCGGTCGCTGGCGCTTTAACAGAGTTCCACTAACTCCTACACTAACCACGTCGCTCTTTATTCAACTAGATCTGTTGTACCTTTCATTCTCCATTGCTGATGTGCACAATGGTTTTCAAGTATCTTAGACCTTATTTTCTTAACTTTTTTTTTAACCTAGAGGCAACTTAAGAATATTTTTACTAACTCCGGACCACCTACAACAAACCTATGGATCACCAGGGGAGGGAAGCTGTAACACTTTCCCAGGAAGGATTTGTGTTTTGGTAGGTAATTTGAGAATTTTTCAGATTTTTTATTTGTTGTCAAATTTGCAGCCCTGTTTTACATATTACTTGCTGATCAGTGATCGGGGGAAAGGGAGAGCAAGTTAGCAGAAACTGGAAAAGTCAACGTTAATGCCATCTAGCTGGACAGTGCCCAGATGGAAAATCCGATGTTGTTCCTCCAATTTACGAGTGACCTTGGTGGATAGTCAGTTCTGTGTCCCACTCCTATATTCGCATGTCTGTCCATGACCTTATGTACTACCCCACCAAAACCACCCGTCAATTGGAGGAACAACACCTGATTTTTCATCTGGGCCCTTTCCAACCGGGTGGTGGCATCCGGTTTCTGTTAACCTTCTCTCCCTTCTCCCTTCCTCCTGTCTTCTTTCCCTCAGCTGTCCATCCCCTTCCCTCTCTATTCACATAGCCATCCCTCCTCCCCCTGCTTGCTGCTGTGCCCTCCCTCCTATCCCCGCCTATTACCTCCTGCCTTTGTTACCCTACTTCCCCCCACATCTCCCCTCGCAATTTTTTATTTGGACACCTGCCGACATTTTTCAATACCAAAACATCAGTTAGATTATATATATGTGTGTGTGTGTGTGTGTGTGTGTGTGTGTGTGTGTGTGTGTGTGTGTGTGTGTGTGTGTGTGTGTGTGTGTGTGTGTGTGTGTGTGTGTGTGTGTGTGTGTGTGTGTGTGTGTGTGTGTGTGTGTGTGTAAAGGGCATTGTTTGACCTCCTGAGTTTCTCCAGAATTGTGTTTTTATTTCAACCACAGTGTCTGCAGACTTTTGTGCTTTACTTCTGAAAGTTATATTGACAATGAACTGTGAGAGCAAAAGATCCCATGATGCAACTCCAGGGAAAACATTTTTACTGTTGTCGGCCACTGCAATTAAAACTGCAACTATGATAAAGTTTAGCCAGTGTTGCTGATATATAACTCATCAGAAATTCTCATTGGCCATCCAGTGTCACCGTAGACTGAGTGGAGGTTTTATGAACAACTAATTGATGAACTCATTCAGGGCATAAGATGCTTACCTGGATAGAAACTTTGAATTGAAGCTCAGATCACCATCCACATATAGATGCCACCTGAAATTCTGGACATACTTCATGTGTCCAAAAATGGAAGAAGAACCTTGTTTTGAAAGGAGTTCTCTGTGCTAGAAAAAACCCCAAAATACATTATCTGGCTTTGAATGCTTGTAATATGTAGCATTTTAAATGCTAGTGGACCAAATTATACTTCACCCAGGCCAAGCCTTGCCTTTGCCACGCGTGGAATGATGGGTCATAACCACCACCCTTGGCCACCTTTCAACACACTACAGCCAGTTTTCTATCTGTGCTGCCACAGCATCATTTGTCCAATGGCCTTTAAAGTCAATGCACTTTCTCAAATACTCTTTGGAAGTCCATCAGCTTCAATTCAATCATCAATCCATTCAGCAATGTCATCAAAAGATCTATCAGATTAATTAGTCACAGTTGTGTGGATCACATTTTAATTTTATACCAGATCTCTCTTCCCTTCCATTCCCATGAACACCAGTCCTTGAGAAGAAAGGCCAGCATTCCACTATTCTGTTTAGATGTACAGCACGGTAACAGGCCCTTCCAGCCAACGAGCCCATGCAGCCTAATTACACCTAATTAACCTACAACCCCCATACGTTTTGAAGGGTGGGAGGAAACTGGAGCACCTGGAGGAAACCCATGCGGAGAAGGGGAAAACATATAAACTCCTTACAGACACCGTGGGATTTGAACCCGGGTCACTGGCGCTTTAACTGTGTCGTGCTAACCGTGCCAATTTTGACTATTTCCTGCATTTTCAATAATGTTTTAGTGATCAATGTACACAAATCCTAAACACATTGGGGAGGGAAGAAGAGAGAATGAATAAACAAAGTTGATGTAGTTATGAATGAATTAGCAAGTGAGTCAATGAATTGCTAAGGAGTTCTCCGACACTTGATAAATATCCCCACAGTGAGTCTAACCTGATAAGTACAACTGACAACGTCACGACTGACACCAGTTCAGCTCTTCGTGAAGGAAGATGGGTCATTTATTCCATTTGCGTAAGGATCGAAACCATTGCGTTCCTTCTTGTTATTCAATTGCTTCTTGTTTGCATAATTTATTCAGGCCCAGGAGCTGGGAGCTAATCTTTTCCTCCAGTTCTCATAAAATCCTTTTCTAATGCTATGGGAACACTATATTTTAATCATTTGTCTCAGTGGCAGTCCTGCTTTCTCTTGCTGTCGTACTCTGGCAGAAGACGTGCAACAAAATTACTGTGCCAGCAGCTACAGATAATTCACTGCACCTTGGCCCATCATTTCAGCTCACACAGTAATATTAATACTACAGTAATAAACTCCTGAGATGGCAGGGAAAGAGTTATTAGATATACATATTGTGCGCCTTCCAAACGTCATTAACTAGACTTCCAATCTAAGACCTGTCAAATCGCAGGGCCTGTGATTTTCTTTGTCTTACAAATGTCTGCGTTCTTCATTGTGAAACTTAAACAACGGCTCTGCTGTTGGCACTGTCACCTCAGTCCAGGGACTGTACATTCAGGTTGTACACATGAGAAATTAACACAAAAGTCCAGACTGACATTTGGTGCAGTTTTAGCAGAATGCCACCCCCTCAGATTTCAATTTATTCTCAGAGTACATACATGACATCGCATACAACCCTGAGATTCTTTTCCCTGCAGGCGAGGCAGAATTATCCCCTACTGGTAGTGCAAAAAAACCGGACTCAACATGTAAACAAGTAAAGAAATATAAACAAACTGACTGTGCAATACACAGAGAAAAAAAATCAATAAAGTTCAAAAGTAAGAGTCCTTAAATGAGTCTCTGAATGAGTCTTGTTCAGGAGTCTGATGGTGGAGAGGTAACAACTATTCCTGAACCTGGTGGTCTGAGTCTTGTGGTACCTAGACCTCTCTCCTGATGGCAGCAGCAAGAACAGAGCACGTGCTGTGGATTCCTAATGATTGCTGCTGCTCTCTGACGGCAGTGTTCCCTGCAGATGTTCTCGATGATGTAGAGGGTTTTGCCTGTGATGTCCTGGGCTGTTAGGCAGCGATCACCGATATTCTGCAGGAAGATCCATGGAGGTCAAAGTCACATTTACTCTCAGCTCGCTGGCCTCAAGATCCTTCCAAGAGGCGATACCAACTTTCTGCCACATCAACCAATTTGCTATCACTGCTGCCTCAGAGAGGTCATCCAGGTTGCTACTTTGGAAGAAACAAAATGTAGACGAAGTGATCACTTTGCAGAACATCTCTATTCAGTTCACAAGAGTAATCCTGAGTTTCTGGTCACCTGTTATTTTATCGAACTAAACCCAATCCCAACCTGCTGATTTTCTCTTATCTCATTGCAACAAGAATAAGATAACATAAGAACTGCAGATAAATCTACCCGAGTGAAAAGTCCTGTAAAAGATAGAGGACAAAGGCCAGCACATCACAGGCAAAATTCTCCCCACCATCAAGAACATCTACATGGAACAATGCTGTCAGAGAGCAGCAGCAATCATTAAGAAGCCAAAGCAAATGCTCTGTTCTCACTGCTACCATCAGGAAAGAGTTAGAGATACCACAAGACTCGCACCATCAGGTTCAGGAATAGTTGCTACCCCTCCACCATCAAACTCCTGAACAAGACTTATTCAGAGACTCATTTAAGGATTTGTAGTTTGCTCTTTATTTATTATTGAGTATTTATATTTCTAAATTTATATTTAGACATACAATACAGTAAGAGGCCATTTTGACCCAAGAACCTGGGCTGCCCAATTACACCCAATCAACCTACAACCCCCGGTACATTTCAAACGGTGGGAGCAAACTGGAACCCCCAGGGAGAATCCACGCAGACATGGGGAAAACGTACAAACTCCTTACAGACAGCACAGAATTTCAACCCCAGTCTCAATTGCTGGCACTGTAAGGGTGTTGCGCAAATTGCTACGCCAACCGTGCCGCCCCTTACGCAAACCGCTCTGCCTCAGCGCCTCTTGCTTTCCGCATTTGTACAGTCAGTATGTTTGCATTTCTTCCTTCTTGAGTACAGCTTTTAGTTACCTTTAATTAGAAATTCTGCCTGGAAAAAAAGCAGAAATGTATGTGATGCCATTTATGTACTCTGACAGTAAATTTGAACTTTGTGGAATCTTGAGAGAGGAATATGAAAGTTGTTCCTCAAGTTTCTGTATAACAATATCCGGGTAATGGATGAGGCTAAGGATAGTCTTTTCTGTGTGGGAATGATAAGGGAAATTAAAGTGCTGAGAGCAGGTGTTCACAGTCTAAAGCAGGGGTGGCCAACCTTTTAATTTTAATCACAGCACAGTAGCAGACCATTTCTGCGCAGGAGTATGTACTGGGGATGTGGGCCAATTGGGTAGCATGGACCTATGGGCTGAAATGGCCTGTTACCATGCTGTATGTCTAAATTAAATTTTGAAAATTAAAAGATTGGCCATGCCTGGTCTAAAGGGTCCAAATACAAAATGCTGACTGATCATTTTCTTCCGTGGATGCCTACCTGATGTGATGAGTCCCCTTTGGGTCTCTTTGTTCACTTACCATTCCAACAACGGAAGGTAAGAAATAGAGTTTCCAATTCCAATTTGGCACCTTGCTTCTCTCAGGATTTATCCCTGAATGCATCAACTTCAGATGATCAACCCATCCTGTTTGTTTCAGAACAGATCAATTGTCAGGAAGATGCCCATCTCCCCAGCAATCACATAATGGACCAAATGATCGGTTTTTGCCTTCCACAACAGTGAATAAATTGTGACCTCACTTACTTTACTTCACTTACTGGTGGGGTTGGCTGGGTTAGCATAGGGTCAGCGTGATTAGCGTAGCAGCTAGTGCAACGTCATTACAGCGCCAGCAACCTGGGTCAAATCCGGCCCTGTCTGTTATGAGTTTGTACGTTCTCCCAGGGTCTTCATGGATTTTTCCCGTGGGCTCCAATTTCCTCCCAAGCTTCAAAACGTACTGGGGGTTGGAGGGCAATTGGGTGTAATTTGGCAGCACGGGCTCGTGGCTTGGAATGACCTGTTCCCATGCTGTATGTCTAAAGTTAAAAAAAAATTAAATTGTGAAAGGAGCTTTTTACTTACTTTAGTTCTCATCAAAACAAAATTATTCCACCTCCAAAATAGATGATGGAAGAAAGGGATCAGGAGCAAATGGGCGTGGAAGTTGTTCTCATTACCATTGACAATGAGGACTCACAATGTCGTCATTGACTTGAATATTGCTCCTCAGGTAGGAAGACGTGTGGACAACTTCCACCCCTAACTAGCACAAACCGTGGTCACTGTGAAGGAGGATGGAGAGGAAAATACATTTACTATTCAACACATTTTTTAAAACGAAAGCAATGGCACCCTCTCCACCCGTAGACCTCAGTTCCCACCCCTTGCCATGTGTGTGACTTGGTGCTGAGAAAAGGCAGAGTTAAGTTTAGAGCAGGTATATCTTATCCACAGTTGCAAAAGGGTCACTACGAACTGAACAAAAAAGCTATGCAGAAATTCGACCAAAAAATAAAGTGACAAAGAATAAAAGGTAAATGGCAGCTGGATTCATTATCGTGCACCAGACTTTAAAATTATGCAGATGGTGTGAGGGCAGTTTTGTTTTGATTTTTTTCCCTGAGACCGAAGCCCAGCTACTTAATTAAAAACAAAACAAAATCATACTGTGCGATTTGTTTAATTATGTGCATGGCTAGCACCTCCTAGTTGAGTTGAGCTGACAGTTATTGAAGTCCTTAAGATCTTGGTAACTATTCAACAATTAGTGTACAACTTTCAAAGGGACTGTTAAGAAAGAAATGGGATTTATATCACATCTTCCATGATTGTGAAGTCACAATTAGCAACAAAAGCAAAACGTAAGGACTTTTATAGAAGGGAGAGTAGGCTATTTGGTCCCCTCTGCCCAACCTAACATTCCATCTTTTATCTCCGTGGCACTAACAGCAGATCGTTGTTGAAATACCCAAAGACTGATCCATCTTGCTCTGAAATATATTCAATCACTGTACCCTACAGGCCTCTTGGGCAGAGGATTCACTACTCTCCGTGTAAAGAAATTTCCACTCGTCTTAGTCCCGACAGTTCGAGACTGTCCCCTTGGCTCTTATCAGCCTAGCCAAGGGAAACATCATCCTTACATCCACACTGTTAAGGGACATACACTCATTCTACTCAGCTCGAAGGGGTACATGATTTGAGTTTCTTGTCATCTGCATGTAAAGTGGACCGATTCATGGAAATTGGCTTGCTTCAGCCACACAGATATGCAAGATCGACCAAATTAACTTAGCACAATATTTCTTCTTTCTTCGGCTTGGCTTCGCGGACGAAGATTTATGGAGGGGGAATGTCCGCGTCAAGCACAATATTAGAACACAGTAAAAACCCATTTTCCTTCACCTCCCCACATGACAACAATGTCGGCATCAATCCAGTGCGTTCCCTTGTCACATCCACCCTTCCGTAGGCAGGGAGACTGGACTTGTACACCATATTCCAAAGTCACATAAACGGAGCGAGACATCTCTGCTCTTGTACACAAATCTTCCTTGCCTTCCGAATGGTATAACATATGAGAAATACTGTAAATCTAGAATTAAAAACAGAATATGGTAGAACTACCCAGTAGGTTATTTTGCATCTGTGGAGGGAGAGGGGGCAAGTTCATGTGCATGAAACCGAAGGTAAAGCAGTGAATATGTCCAGAAGCTCGCACGGCTACTCATCTTCTTCTCCTCCCTCTTTTCCAATTCGTTCTGACAGAGAGGAGAGAAACAACGTTAACATTTTCAATCAAAACCAGGAAGGGCTAGAAAGGAATACATAAAAGTGCTCAGCAGGTCATGCAGCATCTACTGGAAGCAAAGGGTAACCATCGTTTTGGGCTCAAGGCTGTCGAATGGTACAGGCCTCTAACTTTAGTTACCCTTTGCTTCCTATAAATGCCTGATGACCTGCTGAGTTTCTCCAGACAATTTTGTGTATTGCACTACAAATGAGGAATCTGCAGGTTTTCCTGTTTAACCCTGGGCAAGAAAGGAAAGAAGTTTTAGGATACAACGAGGGGCGAAGTGGAAAGAAAAAAATAGGAAGGTGTGTGAGAGGGCAGAGAGCAGGAGAGATGACAAGGCATGAGAGGGTGGCAATAAAGTCAAGGAATGTTCAAGAGGAGATAAAGCAGAAAAAACCCAGAATCGCCATCTAAATTATTCAGGAGGGTCAGCCTTGTCAAAAGGTGAGTGCTTGTCCTTGGCATTCAGTGCCTCACTTGTCAGGCCTCTCCATTTGAAGATTTCTGCTCACTTAATGAAGTGTTAGCTTAGCTCAGTGGTGGCACACGAGCTTGGAGTGAAAAGCCTGTGGCGTCTTCTGGGATGCGAGAACCTAAGCTCTGCTGACACTTCAGCACAGCTGTGAGAGAGTGCTGTCACCTTGTGCATGAGACATTCAGATGAGGCATTTGTTGCTCTCGGCTCTCTTCAAAGAGCCGGGGAATTGTCCTGGTGTGCAGACCAACAGTTATTGCTGAACCAGCTCCACCAAAAATAGATGAACTTGTCAGTTATTTCAATGTTAATTATGGAAGTTTGATGGCTGCAAATTGGCTGTCACATTTCCCCGACAAAAAACAGTGACTGCATTTCAATAGTAATTAATTGCCTGTGAAGAGCTTTGGGATGGTCCTGACATGTTCAAACTGCTCCTTTTAATTGCAAGTTTTTAAAACAAATTCTTACTTCCATTTTCAAACAGATGGTCTCTGATTTTTTTTTCGTTGCAAGAGAACTCTTGGATAACTAATTCTTATCCCAAATCTAGAGAATATGTGCTCAGCGGTGACTGATATTGAAAACACACATAAAATGGTAAAAAAAAATACTTGTAAGGCCAGGAAGCATCTGAGGAGGAAGAAACAATTATGATTTGAGGTCACCAATGGTAGGGTTAAATTGTGCAAGGTAATTGTTTGGCCCAACTCCTCCATACCAGCTAAGTTCGTATTCCTACATTTATTCCATATCCTTCTAAGCCCTTCCTATCCATGTATCTGTCCAAATTTCTTCTGAATGTCAAAATTGTGCCTGCTTCGAGTTTCTTCTGGCACTAACCTCTGAGCGAGATTCTCATCCTTATATTCAAATCATTCCATGACCGTTACTCCTCTAACATTTTGTTCCTCTGGGGTGTTGGCAAGCTTGGACCAGATAATCATCTGTGGAACTCTGTCAAGGTCATTTGTGTCCATCACCAGACTGTCACAGTATTCTGAGCACTATTCTGACGTGAGATTATGGGAGAACATGGGAGATTCATCTTTGGAAAAGTGCAACATCTTGACCAGTTGTGTCAAGGCCAAAGGTGCAACCAATCACTTCTAAGTGGGCTCTGACTGTGTCCTGATAAAGTCACTTCTATCCTTGACTCTCAGCGAGGTTGGAACCTGGATGTTTTCTCATAAATGGTTTTGGCAGTGCTAAAGAATCCACACATGTCACAGTTATTGGTGTGTTGACAGATGTCTTGACCTCTGTCCACCCATCACCTCTTTGTTGAGTCACTGTCTGAACCTTATCTGCAGGGACCTGTTCCCTTGGGATTGCTGCCAATCAAAGAAACATCATGATGAATTCCTTAACCTTCTGAACATTTCCAGTAGAAGGCCAAGTATTACTTCACAACTGGTCATATTTGAAGGCCAAATGGTCAAATTTGAAGGCAGAATACAATGTTAATGGGAGAGTCTGAACAGAGTGGATGAAATGAGAGATCTTGGACATTCAATGGGGGTGCACAGGTTGATAGTATCATTAAGAAGGCAAATGGCATGTTGGCCTTCATTAACTCTGGGACTGAATCAAGAGCAGTGAGGTAATATTGCAGCTACATAGAATTTAGTTAGACCCCACTTGGAATTTTATGTTCAGTTCTGGTCACCTTACCACAGGAAGGATGTGGATGGTATAGAGAGGGTGCAGAGGAGATTTACAGGGATGTTGTATGGATTGGCGAGCATGCCTTATGAAGACAGGTTGAGCAAACCTGGTCTTTTCTCCTTGGCATGATGGAGTATTAGGGGTGACCTGATAGAGGAGTACAGGTTGATGAGAGACATCAATCATGTGGATGGCCAGAAGCTTTTTTGCAGGGCTGAAATGGCTCAAATTATGGGGGATAGTTTTAAGGTACTTGGGAGTAAGTACAGATGGGATGCAAGAGGCAAGTTCTTCACACAGCAAATGGTGGGTTCATGGAATGTGTTGCTGGCAACAGAAGTGGAGGCAGACACAACAGAAACTATTAAGATAGGGACATGGAATGGAGAAATTTGGAGGGTTATGCAGCTAGGAAATTCTAGGCAGTTTTTAGAGGAAGTTATTAGGTCAGCACAACAGTGTGGGCTGAAGGGCCTGTACTGTGCTGTATATTTCTATGTTCCGTGTTAATTGTGGTGCACTTAAGGATAGTCCAGATACAGTGGACATTTTGAATCATCTCCAATTAGTTGAGAGCTGTCGGTTTGTCTAGGAGTGCTGTGAAGGAAGAACGTTTCAGGGCCTTGAAACTTTGAATATCAATCCCTTTGAGACAGCTACTTTCACATCTGCCCTGACATCCTGTTTAAATTTTGTTTGATAATCTTTCCAAGAAGTACTTTTGGATTTTGGAGCAGATTTGCCACAACATATCTGTTGAAGGATTTTTTTTTGCTGGTGGGAGTGAAGGAGAAATATGTCATGTTTGGCCTCATTGTTGGGGGAGATTTTTCTTTTGCTTTTTAAACCATGCCAATAGACCTTGCCACGATAATTTCTCGTCAGACGGAACATTAATTGTTTGCTTTGCTCAAATTAATGCCAGGTCTATTGGGAGATTATTCAAGCCTAGTTATTTTATCAGATGAATTGCAACATGAAATGTTCCAAGAACTTTGCAATAAGGTAGGAGATTAATTGAGTTGCCCATATTGGCCTAAAAAACCTTCCCTCATAATTTCTTCTTAAGCTTTGACCTTTTTTATGTACAAAACCAATTTTCTTCCTGCTCTTTATGTTTTTAATATGCTTATCTTTCTGAGCTCCATAGTCAAAACAGTCAATGTCCCTTTGATCAGTGCATTCCACAAGCTCACTGCTGAACACAATATTCTGTGTAGGTCTGATCCAAATTTCACTTCCTCCGAATCCTTACACTGTAACTTAGACAGGAACAGTTTAAGCATCTTAAATATTGAAAGTTTACAACACATTTGACATCACAGCCATAATTACACTGGGCCCTGGAGCAAGCACATCTGGAATATTATGTACTGGTCTGCTCTGCCTTCCTGGGCAAGGATATACCTGTGATAGCAGAAGTGCAGTAAAAGTTCACCAGAGTGTTTCAGGGATGTGGGGGGGGGGGGGGGGGGTGTTGGGGGTGGGAAGTTGGGAGTTGTTGTTCTGTGAGGAGAGGTAAATGCTTTGGATTCTGTGTCCCGGTTATTCTGGGACTGGTTTTATACCCAATCACCAGCTGGTTTGTACTGGTGCTCGTACTATTGTTTACCCACAAACTAAGTCAGGAGAATGTGTTATGAAAGGTTAAAAATGGCTGGAGTTAAATAGGCTGGACTTTCGGTATGTCTTTAAGGATGAGAAGCAGTCTCTTTCAAATATATTAAATTTAATTAGATTTGGTATGATGAATGCAGGAGTGTTTCTCCTGTCAGGGATGTCCAGAACTGGAATAGACATTCTCAAAATTCTGCAGTGACCAAACTGAGGAGCAATTTCTTCACCCACAGGATAAAGGATCCAATCATCTTATTGTAAGCAGAACTGAAAGTCTGAGTGTCCTCTTCTATTTTCTTATGGCTCTCTGGCAGCCTCACTGCCACGTTATTCTGTCTTTTCACTGGATCTTCAGCCCTGTGCCATCTGCAGGAATTTGTTCTGCTCTAGACCTATCGCGTCTTCATTCTGCCTGATCAAACCAGCTTGGTGGCAGATGCTGCTGCTCCAGAACTCATTGGCCAAGTTGATCTGGACAGGAATAGTTGGGAAACAATCCTCGCTCCCTTCGGGGATACACCACCAGTTTCCAAAATCCACATCCCTCTGTGGGATCCACAAGGCCATCAACTGGTCCCAACACTTTCCACATTTTATTCCAGGTCATTTATCTATTTGTCCAAAAGCACCTAGCTTACGGTGAATGACATTTCTCTCTGTTCCTGCTACGTGAGCTTTCCCAACTGGTCCAGTATTGATTGTTCATTCTAAATAATCAAATTGAATTGAGTGACTCATGCTGCTATTTCAGAGCCCAGTTAAGATTGCTTTACTCTGCGGACACATCAAGGCAGATTTAATTCCCTGAAGAACATTAATAAACCAGATGGATCTAATGACAATCCATCACGTGTGTTTTTCTTAATATATATTCCTTTCTTATTTAATTGCATGAATTTAACTTCCCCCAGCTGCAGTGGTGGGATTCGAACACTTGTCTCCAGAGCAACACTTCAGATTTCTGGTTACAAGCACAATAACTTATAACGTGAGGCCACTATGTTGCCATAGTCATGATGTCCTTTTTTTTTAAATTTTTTATTTTTCACACCATAAATCACATTAACCATGGTACACACTTTTTCCTTTTCATACATATACAGTGCCATTTTCTCCACCCCCCCCCCCCTCCTCCCATCCCACCCTCCCTACCTCCCCCCTCCCGTCCATTTAAGGTATAAAATCTAGGATACATTAAACCAGTCAGACAATGTTGTCATTCAATAAAAATACACCAGAAATTCTACTGAGTCCATTCTTTTCATTTCCTTTTCCTTCCGTTAACTTAGGTAATGATTGTCCCCGGTGGGTTTTCGCTATTGTATTTAATGTAAGGCTCCCATATTTGTTCGAATATTTTGATATTATTTCTTAAACTGTTATTTTTTTCTAATGGAATACATTTATTCATTTCTATATACCATTGTTGTATTTTCAAATTATCTTCCAATTTCCAGGTTGACATAATACATTTTTTTGCTACGGCTAGAGCTATCTTAACAAATCTTTTTTGTGCATCCTCCAAATCAATTCCAAATTCTTTGTTTTTTTATGTTACTTAGGAGGAAGATCTCTGGATTCTTTGGTATATTGTTTTCTGTTATTTTATTTAATATCTGATTTAGATCTTTCCAAAATTTTTCTACTTTCTCACATGTCCAGATTGCATGAATTGTTGTTCCCGTTTCTTTTTTACATCGAAAACATCTATCAGATACTGTTGGGTCCCATTTATTTAACTTTTGAGGTGTAATGTATAGCCTGTGTATCCAGTTATATTGTATCATACGTAACCTCGTATTTATTGTATTTCTCATCGTTCCGGAGCATAACTTCTCCCATGTTTCCTTTTTTATCTTTATATTTAAATCTTGTTCCCATTTTTGTTTAGTTTTACCATTTGTTTCCTCATTCTCCTTTTCTTGCAGTTTAATATACATATATGTTATAAATCTTTTGATTATCGTTGTATCTTCATGATGTCCTTGATAGAAATCTGTATCAGTGATGGTGTTTTCTGTTGCTTGACTGAATCCACCTGGTTGGGTAAACTTACCAAATCCTTATCCCCAGATCCACCAAAATGGCTCCAATAGTGTCATGAATCTGTTAGGAAGATAAAGATACAAAAAGATCCAAGAATATTTTTACTTGGGAATATATATGAAAATGATATAAAACTGAAATTGGATAAATGTCAAGAAAAAATTTAAAATATAGCAATAGCGACTGCAAAGAAAGGTATAGTGGTAATGTGGAAAACTGAGAGTGTGGTACAATTAGACAGATGGCAGGTTCAAATGCAAATTGTATACCTTTAGAAAAAATTACATGTAGATTAAGAAATCAAATTGAAAACTTTCATAAAATTTTGTTTTTATGAATAAAATACCATTCACATCCTCCACTTTGCCCACCCCTCCCAGTTAGAAATTATAACAAAGAGTCAATGAATATTATATATGTTAATAATATTATGTATGTAGAAGTAAGGTGTTCTTTTTTTTCTGTTTTTCTTTCTTTTGTGGGGGAGGGGAGTTGGGGGAGAAAAATAAATGTTTTTTGTATCATTTTGTATGGTTTAAGTTACTGAATTATTGAGTTTATATTTTATATTGATGCAAATGATAAATAAAATTTTCAATAGTGTGATGATTCCAATTAGCTTTTTCCATTTGGATCTTTCCCCCCACCTCATACCCAATTATTTCTGTCCTTGTCACCCTGCTCTTCCATCCTGAGAGTTTCACTGGAATCTAGTTTGAATTTAATTTATTGTCACATGCGCCGACAATAGAGTAAGAAAGTTAGCTTTAGGAACAGTCCAGCTAGACACCCTATACATAGTCCAACAAGTAGGTTACAGTAGTGAAATGAAGAGGTCAGTGAGTAGAGAGCAAAGGCAACATTATTTTGCCAGTGAGAAGTTCATTCAGGAGCCTGATAACAGCAGGAATGAAACTCTCCTTAAATCTGGTGATGAGTCATCTCACACTCATGAATCTTCTTCCTGATGGTGGGGGGTGGTTGTGTGAAGAGAGTGAGGTTGGGGTGGGGTGATTCTTTTAATAACTTGTCTATTTTTCCAGGCAGCGGGATGTGTAGATAGAGTCGATGGAGGGGACGGGTGGGAGGTGGGGGTGTGCAGGGGGAGTGGGTGTGCAATTTGCCTAATTGTCAGAACTGCGCTCACATCTCTCTGCAGTTGCTTGCAGTCAAAAGAACCAGAAGAGCAAAATGCTGAGGCTGAGCTGGACTCCCACTTACTGAGGTCAAAGGACCTGCACAGGCCACGGGCTACTGGAACTGCCTCATGGGAACCAGGTATCGGAGCTGGGATTCAAGATGGTGCTGATGGCAAATAGGGCTACCAAAGGGCCTTGAGCTCTGAAGGCTTCCTGATTGTCTTAGAGGTTTAGATCTGGAGCTCGGGTGGCCAATGGTTTGAAGTCTGTGCAGCCGCAGAGGCAGTGGGAGCATTGTAGGTGAATCCACAGACACTCGGTGTCTCTGAAAGGACTCTCTTTTGCTTCTCTTTCACCTATTGTTAGGGGCACTGGGCAATGATCATGGAGACTGTTTGCCTTACAGCAGACCTAAGTTGAAGTACATCATGTAGAGAATTACACATTTTCATGTATTTCCTGACTATAAAATGAACCTTGAACCTTGCGAATTCACATTCACGTTTTCCCTTTCCACCAAGCCAACAGTGCTCTCTCCCAACTCCCACCTTCCTCTAACTTTCAACCTCTCATCCTCATGTTGAGCTCATGTTCCTCACAAAATCAAACTTCTGTTGAAAATGCTGGCTAGCTTCGATAAGCTGATCGTGCAGCATCTATGAAAGGAGAAACAGACTTAACATTTCTAAGGAGAACGTAGAACACTACAGCACAGTACAGGCCCACCAGCCCTCGATGTTGTGCCGACCTCTAATATATATTCCTACCCAAAAGAAACTAAACCCTCCCCACCCCTGTAACCCTCTATTTTTCTTTCATCCATCTTCCTGTCTAAGAGTTTCTTAAATGCCCCATTCCTAAACTCTGCAAAAAAAAAGCCTGATGTCTCTCCAGAACTTTCCTCCCTTCACTTTGTAGAGATGTCCTCTGGTGTTTGCTACTCCCGCCATGGGAAAAAGGCGCTGGCTGTCTACTTTATCTATGCCTCTCAGGATCTTGTAAATTTGGTCAAAGATTCTTTGTCTGAACTCTACAGCAATTCATCTGATGAAGGGTCTTGGACCTTAATTCAGCATCTACATATGCTGCTTGGCCTATTGAATGTGTTCAGCACAGTCTCTACCATTGTTTTAGATATCCAATGCCTGCACATTTGATTTACAATTTAGTTTTTATTCTATTAATCTTGTTTTCACTAAACAACTAATGTTTCTTAAGGTTTAACTTGAATTTATTATGTCTGAGAAAGTTCAGAATCAACTGTGGGAGACTCTAGAAAGAATTCAAACATTCCAAATATTTTTTTAAAGATTAAAACATAACACTTTTACAAATGAAGATGCCATACAACCTTACTCTGGAGAAGAGAACACAAGAAGTGATCCAGCCTTCCATTGGGAGATGTGAGGGGCTTCATTCTTCAATGGATGCCAACTTTAAATATTGCATGCACATTCTTGAAAAGATCAGGCTGTTTTTTAAAATCTATCTTGGAGTCATTTCCTGTGCAGAATAATATTTATGTATCTTGTTTGTTTAACCTCAGTTCAAATAAGCATCTGTTATTCTCTGCAAAGCTGTCCCTCATCCTTGAAAGCGCAAGTGGTTTAGAGCAAGCGTTGTCCTTGAGGGATAAAGCAAGTCAGAAGAAAACTTGCCATTCTTTCTGCCTCATTGCAGCTTCAGTGTAATCAAGGCATGTGTGCTGATTTTGGTGAATCCTATTTGATGTTTCAATGCAATTAATCCATTTCACAGTTGGGTGTTACTCCTTGAAGTGTTATGCCCTGCTTTTGGACTGGCTGTTTAAAAGTTGGATGTTTATAGATTTTATCTGATATTCAGGTTCAAGTCCATTCATTTGGCGATTTCAGGACACCATTCGGAGCAGATCATAAATCAACAGTGCCTTCCAAAGTCTTGAAGACAAGGCATCAAAGATTCTGCATGAAGAAATCCACAATTCTGCTCTCCCACCTCCCTTCCTCATCACAATCCCAGCAGGGGAAGTACCAGAGGAATTCTCTTCGTCAAGTACTGTTCCTCTTCCTTCCAAGCCTGCCTTTGTCACCCAGTTCCCAAAGGCTGTAGACACCGTGACTGAAGTAAGAACACAATGTTAGAGAAACTCAGCAGGTCACAGTGTACTTTATAAAGATAAAGATAATGATACCTTGGTGGAGGGTCATGCCCAAAACATTGGTATTTGTCTTTATCTTAAGGGCACATTATTTTTCCTGCTGACTTTCTCCAGCATTGTGTTTTACCTCGAGTTCTTTTATCCTAGTTCCCACTGTTCCCTCTCTAATCTGCCTTCGAAAATTTTAAAGCTGTTTCCTCAAACCTGTGCCCATGTACCAGTCAGATTTCTGCCTCTGCTACAATGCGGTCTGATTGTGTTCTATCCGTCCAGAGTCCCTGCAGCTCTTCACTAGCTTGACCACACCCATGTCCCATTCAGCAGAACTGCCTGAACTCAGTGTTACCGTCAACAAGAAGCTGTAGAAGAGAACGTCCTTGAATGTCTTCTCTTCCCACCAACAGGCCACTAATTTCAGGGTCCTGAAATAAGGACTCCTTGTCCTCCTCCTAGGGATTAAGTAGATCAAGTGGCATCGTTAGATTTTTTTAAATTTAGAGATTCAGCACCATAATAGGACCTTCTGGTCAATTCCTTCTGCTTATTCCTTGAAGAAGGGCTCAGGTCCGAAATTTCAGCTATATATCTTTGCTTTTTATGGACGGTAAAAAGACCGGGTGAGTTCCTCCAGCAACTTAGTGTGTTTTTACGACAATCACAGAGTCTGCAGACTTTAGTGTTTCCTTCTGGCCAATGAGATGGTGCCGGCCAAATGCGCGCATGTGACCAATTAACCTACTAACCCCATACGTATTTGGATTGTGGGCAGAAACTGGAGCACCCAGAGGAAACCCACGTGGACATGGGGAGAATGTACCTTATGGACAATGGCAGATTTGAACCTGAGCTGTTGGTGCTGGCACCAGCACTGCACTAACCACTACACTAAGTAGATCGTCAATATTTTAAGTTTTCCCCATGATTCCAGCATCAGTGAATTTCCTGTGTGTTTTGGTGATACTTTTGCAGAGATGGTATTAGTTGTTGCAAGTAAGCTAATGACACCAGTTACTTCTTGCGATACCTCCACCAATTCTGTTTTGTCAACTACTTGTTACTGGTTGATCTGCCATTTCTTTCAATTAAATACCAGGATGGCCAACATGATTGGTTTCATTCCCCACTGTAAACTCTTACTCCCTGATTGAACTTTGTTTCAAGTTTCAAGGGCAGTATGATTAGCATTAGGAAGGCATGGTTTGTGTAGCGGTTAGTGCAATAATATTGCAGCATCAACGACCCGGCCTCAAATCCGATGCTGTACATTCTCACTGTGTCTGCGTGGTGCTCTAGTTTCCTCTCACACTTCAACACGAGGGTTGTAGGTTAATTGGGGTATTTGAGGAGCATGGACGCGTGCACCGGATGGTTAAGTGTAAATTTTAAGTTTAAATTCAAGTTTATTATCACATGCACCAAGATGCATTGATGGAGACTGTTGGGTGAGGTCCAGTTAGATATATCATACATAGTACAAGTAAGGCACAGTAGAAAAGTGCAGAGTTACCGAGACCAATCAATTGGAATGGAACAAAGGAAACATGATTTGACATGTTCATTCTGGAGTCTGATAATGGTAGGAAAGAAACTGGCCTGGAATCTGATCTCATACTTGTGAATATTCTCCCTGATGGGGCGGGGGAATGAAGAGAGTGTGGCTGGGATGGGATGAGTCTTTCATATGTTGACTGCTTTTCCAAAGCACTCACCTAGACCAACTTGCAATGTTCACTGCCGTGACATACTCAAAAGACCCTTAACCGAGCTTCTCACCTCATAGTCTTTCATTCACTTTCACCCCTGCACTTTTCCTGTCTCTGGCTGATCGACTTTATCTACTCTTCAGTTGTCTCCTGACCCCACTATTCCAAAGCCCATTTCCCAGATGACCCAAACACATCCAAACTACATTGCCAACATCCTAATGTCTGCTCACTCATCACCCCTACCCAGCTTCATTCTCACCAACCTACTGCCTAGTCTGCCAACACCTCCATGTTAACATCTTCACTCGTCGTCTAATCCTTCAAATAGCCTCAACTTCTCCTCCAGTCCTTTAGCTCCTTCAAGAAATTTGTGGTTCTTCAATTATATTTAACCTCATTTATTTAGTTTTCAAAACGCTGAGTAAAGACTTGCAAACTTCCTCACTTGATTTTTCCATCTTTGTTAAAGATCTTCCCTGAATTGTATCCCTGTGGCCAAGCTCTTGATCAAACAGCCTAACATTTTTTCACCTTGGGAACAATATTTGGTTCATTATACTTTTTTGATGCCTTCTGATATCAAAGATGTTATGTCAGGTGTTGCTTTTTTTTAAACAAACATCATGACAGACAAATCTTGAAAAAGAGACCTCGTAACGTGTATGCAGTAATTAATGCAGAGCAGAGTAGTTAATATATTTAGATGTTGTGGAACTTGCACAATGGCTTTTTTCCAGGGGATTGTTGAAGCTGTTAATTACAATTCTTAATTTAGGTGATTAAAACACTGCAGATTAAAGCTGTGTGGATCATGTTCAGTAATTATGAAGGCACTTAAACTTCTAAAGTATTAGCTCTCAAAATGCTAGGCTTGTCAGCATAGGAATGATAAATTGTCAGGTGGTACTTTCATGTTTGAAACTTGGATTTCAATTTATTCTGGGCTAACCATTGGAATTTGAAAGTCATTTCATTTGGTTGTCTGTGAGTGTCTTGAAGGAGATGAAATAACCAGGGCAAAATAACATCTCATGTGGGTGTCAGCCCTCATTCACATCTGTTAAGGGGATCGTAAAAGTGGCATTGATGGGAGCCACTAGTCAACCATCTGGGAGAGACAGAGCGTGTGTGTGTGACTTTCCACTTTTATTTTCGTCAGGATGGTTTGTGATGTCGAAGATGGTGGTGTACCCATGCATGACGGGGGGTGGGGGGGGGGTGGTGCTGGCAGTGGCCCAGGTATGTACCTTGCAACCACTGTTCATTGGTGGGTGATGAAATAAACATTTAAGATGAGGTAGTAATCCTGCGAGTTTTCCTGGACTGGATAATTGAGAGTTGTGGAAGCTGTGTTTATCCGAACGAGTGGTAACTATTCCATGGCTTCCATCATTGACCATAAGGACTGATTCTGTGTGAGTGTCTACACCAAGTTCTAACATGATCAGTCAATTGGACCATTCCAGACACCAATCCCCAGATATTCATGAGGAGCTCGAGGGATGGGAGTGACATTGCCATGTCTGAATTCAATGTCTTGGGCAATGCTGCATGGTGCATCCAGTTTTACTATTTCTCTCTTTCAATGATGTGATGTCTTGCTGGGCCATTTCCTGCATATACTTGAAAGCAACCATTTAAAATGCAGAAAAACACCAAATGCTGGAAAGCATTCAGGCAGTCAAACAGCATTTGTCGACAGAGAAACATGATGAACGCTTCAGGTTGATGCCGTTTACCATTATCCTGACATGTTAATTCAGCTAACACTTCACTTCCAGGTCTCTGCTCAATCGCCCCATGTTTACCATGGATATCCAATGCCTATACACCTTCATCCCCAATACTGAAGGCTTTCATTTCTTTCTGGATAATAGACTTAACCAGTTCCCCTCAACCACCACCCTCCTCTGGCAGGCAGAACTTATCCTAACCCTCAATAAAAGAAAGAGAGGGTGAGGCCATGCCGAGGATCTGGACAGATACAGGTTGGAAGAGCTCTCCGAGAAGATTGATTAAAAGACCGATTTAAAGTTGTCAAAATAAAAATTTATTGTGTTAAAAACATAAACTTGATGGGTAAGAAGAAAAAGACCCAGAAAAATAAAACTGAAGAAGCCGAAAAGTCTCTGAGATCATCAACTGAAAGTCCACAAGGGAGTGGTGAAGAAGGTGCAGCCACAATGTCAACACAGACCCAAGGAAGTGGGGGTCAAAAAAGGATTAAAAAAAAATGATGGAATCCATAGTGATTCTGAGTGAAAGATTCTCAAAGGTGAAAATGTTCTAAAGGAGGAGGCAGAAGAAGAAAAATAACAGTTTTGGTGATGGCTATTGATGACCTGAACAATAGGGTGGGCCAGGTTGAAAACAACCTGATAATGACTCAAGAACATTGAAAAACCATGGAGGAAGACACAAAGAAGTGAAAAGCAGATAAACAATTGTTCCTGGATAAAATGGACCACATGGAAAATTTCAGCAGGAGAAATAATGTCCGAATCGTCGGTCTGGAAGAAGGGACCGAGAGGAACGTCCCTGTGAATTTTTTTGAAGATTGGATCCCACAAGCATTGGGAGTAGTAAAATTCAAGGAAAAATTACTTACAGAAAGAGCCTCCTGGACCTTCGGCCCCAGGAGTGTGGATGACCAAAGATCACGACTGGTCCTGGTAAGATTTTTGTTACCAGAATCAGGAGGTAACATTGAGAGCAGCAGTGGAGTATGCCAGGAAAAGGATGGCCCAGTCGAGAAGGAAGAAGGAAAGGTACTATTCTTTCAGGGTCTAAGTGCTACTTTGGTAAAACAAAGAAAAGAATTTGACAATGTAAAAAGACGATTAAGAACACAGAATATAAAATGCACAATGCTGTGCATTGTGACACTCAGGATTGATATAGCAGAGGGAACCCGAAGATTTTGTAAAAGTACAAAAGAAGTAAAATAAATTCTTCAAAATTTGTAAAGGAGATCAAAAATATATATCAGAAAGAAGATCAAGAATAAAGATAAAGTGAACTGTAAATGATAAAAAAGGATGAAAAGTGAAATAGTTATATTTTTGAAATGTATTTTATTGGTTGTTTAAAGTAATATTGAAAGGTATATGGAGAGCCCAACAGAGAGTAAATGCTTGGCAGGATAGTAGCAGGGTGGATGCTCCAGGGTTAATGACACTGGAGAGGGAGAATATTTTTTCAAAATGACGCCAAAACTAAGGGAAGGGGTTCTTCTTCGGACAGTACCACGGGCTTTTGCCGAGGGTTTCTTGATTACGTCACTGTCAGAGCAGGGGCAATGTCTATGTTTGTTTGCAAGGGAAAAATTAATATTGTATAAATAAGCAAAAGGGTCTAAAGATAGAGCTGAATATGTACAAATATAAATATGAATAGAACACTAAAATTGATCAGTTGCAACATTAAAAGGATAAATGGACCCATAACGAGGAAGAGAGTTTTGGCACAATGAAAAAAATTAAGGTCGATATAGTTTTTCTATAGGAAACATACCTTACAAAATCAGAACATGTTAAAAAGGGATTGGTGGGACAATCATATCCTATTAAAAGTCATATTCTTGTCCTTTAATTTCAAAGCCAGGGGGGATAGCAATTTTAATAAATAAAAATATACCAGTGTTGATTAAAAGCACATCCATCGACCCGGCAGGAAGATTTGTAATGGCACATTGTCGAATATATGCAGAATCCTGGATGCTCATGAACATATAACCTCCAAATTTCAATGATGAATCCTTTATACAAAATGCCTTCTTAAAAACAGTGGAGAGTAAACAAAATGTACTGATTGGAGGAGATTTTAATTTTTGCTTGGATCCAGTCGTTAGGAAAGTGACAAAGGCAAAGGGTACAAATGTTACTCTTGATAGATATATGGAGACAGTTACACCCCAGGACAAGAGATTATTCATTCTACTCAAAGGTTCATGACTCCTATACAAGGATAGACCTGTTTTTAATGTCTGCACAATTGAAAAACAGAGTGATTGAAACGGAATATTTAACCAGACTGCTTTCTGATCATGCACCTCTGACTTTAAAGATAATGATGCCTGAGAGGCAAGAGAGTGTCCACAGATGGCATCTTAATTCTACACTGTTGAGAAGGACAGATCTCTGTAATTTTATCATGGAATAAATAGAATTGTTTTGTGAAACAAATAGACCCACCACCAATGATAGTTTCCTAATATTGGATACATTAAAAGCTTACCTGAGGGACAGATAATTTCATATGCAAAGAAAAAAGAATATATGACAAGTCAATGGACTAGAGAAAGAAATATCAGAATTAGTAAAAGAATACCAGAGAATGGGCTTTAAAGAAAAACATAAAATTCTGGTAAATAAAAAATTGAAATACAATATGTTACAAACATATAGAATAGAAAAAACTATTTTAAAGTCAAAGCTAAAGTATTATGAATTGCGAGATAGAGCGCATAAAGTTTTGTCATGGCAACTAAAGGCAGAAGAGACATCAAAGATGATAAATGCAATTCAAACAGAGCCTGACAAATTAACATATAACCAAAAGGAATTCACTCATCTGTAATAACATGAGATAATTAATACTCCATCTGATTGGTTCCTGAAGAGTTTTAAAATAGGTTTTAAATCACTGTAACCCTATCCAGAAGCCCACTCAAAATCTTCAGCCAAAAAATTATTTAATAATTTTAGTTTGAGTCTCTTTTCATAAATCAAAAAAGATCAAACGCACTGTTCTGATTACAGCGGAGGCCAAGAAACATTTGGTGACACATATCGGTCTGACATTTGATTACGGCCACACAAGATTATCAGAGATTTTATTTAAAAAAAAGTCAGAAAATCTTAAAGATTATTGGCAATGCTCAGCAGCCCAATGTTCAGTGGAAACATCATGACTGAAATTTTAATTCCTCTGAGCTCTCAACTGACACTAACCCTAATCCTTCTGCACATTCTCAAACATTTTACTGATGTTAATCAGGTTAGAGAGAGAAAAAAAAGATTCCTTATTTAAAAATATATCAAAGCACTTAATGTCACTCTGGCCCACAGGCTGCAAACATACATTGCAATCGGTGTCATGGTGTAAGATATTAGCTGAAGGGGCAGTATGATTTTAAATTTACTGGTTTATCAATATTGAATCTCATTATCCTTCACAATAAAATGATTGAATACAATACTGCACCTGGTGATTATCTATATAACAGCGATTTTTGTTTTGTTGCATGTTATAACCCAGTGCATGATGTATTCTACATCACACAGCCATACATTTTGAGTGGAACAACTGTTTTCATACAAGATCTTCAAGGCCAATTAACATTTTCAGTGGGGTCCAACATCTGCTGCTGTGGTTGTGGACTTGGTACAATTCAAATGATGTCTGCTGTTTAAATATGGTTAGCAATAGGTCAAGGAAAGTAACACAATTTGTAATAAATGCATAGGCTTAGATTATAGAGATTGAATGAGTGCTGGAAATTAAACCACAGCTAGAAACTGGCGACTACTCTTCCACCTAAAGTCTCTGATAGTACAGTGTTGCAAGCAGCACGGGTAGATGGCCAGGAGTAACTCATTTCAAATCGTTTATCAAAACTTAATTTCAGATTGCATGCATTTTGCCGTTGGCATTTAGGATGGTTCTTTCTGCTCACACAGGAACTAAAAAGTGAGATGAGAGGAAAAGGATAAACCTGGAATTCTGATGTACCAGATACAAGATATTTAGACCGTACAGTTAACGTACTTTGAGGTCATTATTCTTTCTTATTCTTGCTGTTGAATAGCACGTATGATTCTAGCGGTAGTAATATAAATTTGAGGAGGCTGAGATCCAAACTGAAGAGGGTCACTTTGGATTGGAACTGCACGGCAACTGATATGTTTAGGCTGTCACATTCAAAATGTTAGCAAACATCTGGAGAGATAAGGTCACAGAGTCACAGATAAGTACAGCATAAAAACAGGACCTTCGGCCCACCACATCCAGACCAGGAGCTCTATCAACATAGTAATACAGTTATATCTATGATGCTATAATTTTAGACTAAAACCCAGTGCATGATGGGCTCTGACCATACTAAAACCCAGTGCATGATGGGCTCTGACCATACTAAAACCCAGTGCATGATGGGCTCTGACCATACTAAAACAGAGTGCATGATGGGCTCTGACCATACTAAAACCCAGTGCATGATGGGCTCTGCATCACACAGCCACACATTTTGACTGGGACGGCTGTTTTCATACAAAATTGTGAAGGTGCAGTCTTCGTAACAAGGCAGGTGAATCCGTGACACAAATAGAGGCATAGGGGTAGGATCTAATTATCATTGCAGAAATAAGGTGCAAGGTAACCAGACTGAGTGGAAGGATCAAGGGCAGTCAGTGTTCAGCAATAACAGGCAAAATGGAGTTGGGATAGCACAGTTAATAAGAGTATGAGATGCACACAGTGATGAGAAACCATCTTGGCTAACATCAAGTCCACGTCAACCCTTTTGCCCATTTACAATAATCCCTTTTGCCCACATTGGTGCCAGTGGAGAGGGTGAGCTAATTTATGTTCTTGGGAGTCACTATCTTAGAGGTTCTTTCCAACACCATAATGACATCGTGAAGAAAGCATGTCAGCGCCTTGATTTCCTCAGGAGTTTACAGAGGTTTGGTATGACATCAGAAATTTCTATAGATGTGTGCTCTCCAGCTGCATCATGGTCTGTTATGGGGACACCAATACCTCTGAGCGTAAAGCCCTGCAAAACGTAGTGGAAACAGCCCGGGACACCACATGGAAAATCCTCCCCACCATTGAGAACATCTATGGGGATCGCTGCCATTGGAGAGCAGCAGCAATCATCATGGATCCACAACACACAGCATATGCTCTGTTCTCGCTGCTGCCATCAGGAAAGAGGTAGAGGTGTCACAAGACTCGCACCACCAGGTTCAGGAACAGCTGCTACCCCTCCACCATCAGATTCCTCAATGGCAAACTCAATCAGGAACTCATTTAAGGACTTTTACACTTCATTTATGTTTTTTCTCTCTCTACATTGCATTCAGTTTGTTTGCATTTCTTTAGTTGTTTACATGTGTACATTGAGTAGTTTTTTTTTGCATTACCAATAAGTGGTAATTCTGCCTCGCCCACAGGAATAAGCAAAAGAATCTCAGTATTGTATGTGATGTCATGTACGTGCCCTAACAATAGATCTGAAATCCTCTGGCCATAGCAATATATTCAATATATCAAACACGTAAACTAACATGAGTAATATAATCATCATGGATTAATAATAATAGAATATTATACAGAGTTTGAAAATTTTTTCATTCAAAACTACGGTCGTATGTCCACAAATAATAAGGGATGTGTTGACTGTATTAATTTTTATTCAAATTATATTGGTAGACAGGAAGTGGCAAGCAGTTAAAGAAATGAGACTTGATTTACAAAAGGGAAACAACTATTTAAATACATAAGAACCTACTGTGATCTAGCCATGGATGACGAAGACATTTAAGATTTCATTAAATAAAAGGAAGATTATTTATATGTAAACAAATTGCCAAAAGAAGCACCAAGCCTGAGGATCAGAAGGATTTTTTTGGAACTCAGAAGAAGATCAAGAAATTGATGAAGAGAAGGAAGATACAGTATAAGAGTAAGCTGGCAAGAAACACAAAAACGGACCGTCAGAGCTTCTTCAACTCAGTGAAAAGAAAAATCAGTGAGACAAATACTTGGTGTCTATCTTCACAGAAGCCTCATAAAAACCAACAAGCCAAACTAAAGATGAGCAATAGTTATTTTTTTTTTAAAAAAGAGAAATCGAATGACCCTCTGAGTTACATCCCAGAGTTTTGAACGCAGCAGCTGTAGAGATAATGGATTCTCTGCTTCTTATCATTTTCAAAACCTCTATTGCGTCTGGATGAATTCTCAGAGATTGGAGGTAGCAATTGTGACCCCATTACTTAAGAAAGGAAGGGTGAGAGAGAAGGCAAGGGGCTATGAACATTTTAACTCTTGAGATTTTCATTTACTATCATCCATAATCTACTGTAAGCTATCAAACACAGCAAATTCCTTCTACATTTTAACCAAATAGCATTTTGGTGCAATAAAGATAGCTATATCACTTATTTAGAGCATGTCTTTAATTACCTGTATGTCAGTTAGAAGTACACTCATCTTCTGAGATGTAAAAACTCCTTAAAGCCGGGTTCTGGGCTTGAGAAAGCATTTGTAGGGTACGTTGATTTTGCCTGTTGTCTTTCACCTTTGATTTTTTTTTGTTTTGCAAATAAAAATGGATTTGTTACATATTGAGCAGGCATTTTAAAGGTTCAAAGGTTCTTTCTGTTGTCACATAATCATACACGAAAAATATGATATACATGATATACTTCAATGTTTGTCCCTAATAATAGGAGAAAGAGAAGCAAAAGAGAGTTTCTCCAGAGACACTGAGTGGATTCGCCTGTAGCCTCACAGTTCCAATCGTTGGCAGATCCAAACCTCCATTACTGAACACAAAGAAAATGGGGTTTCTAAACATTTCTAAACGATCTACATACATCTTCATACTTTGTTATTGTTTTCAATATGGGGTGCTATTGTCCACAAGAGGAATGCATGTAATTGTTTAAAGAATTCGAATAGTTTTTTTTTCTGCAGTGTTAACAGTATATTAATGGGAAACTGCATAATTATTAGACTCTGGCATAATTACATTTCATATTCCAAAACAGAGATTAAAGGTGTTAAAGGGCAGCAAGCTGCACATCAAAGAGCCACATGCCATGTAACAGCTGCTTTATGTGTATCGCTGATTTTGCCTGTCACCTATTACTGGGAAGATGCTGGAATCTACCATGATGTAACACCTAGGACAAAGCAGCGTTAGCCTAGATTTATTAAAGAGAAATCATTTAGTGAATTTATTGAGAGATAATTGAGGGTGTGACCTGTTGAATAGACAATGGATGTGGTTTTCTGAAGGCTCTTCTCACTAAATTATCCTTCACACTTGCAAGTGATCCCAGGAATTAACAGCAAATTGGCCTTTAAAGTGTCTAGTGAGAAAGGAAAATTGTCTCAACGCCGATATCAGATGACATCATCTCACGCCGGGGAATGACGGCTTCAACCCCAGAACAATCCCTGGCGTCTGCAACGCCAGCGTTGCGATCAGGCAAGTGTAGAATGGGCAATTGCATTGTGGGATTGAAATGACCCAAGTTCTTTGCGTGAGCGAAGGAAGAAAAGATTAAAATGAAATTATAAACTCTGCTGTGGGAAATTCACAGTGGTGGAGGGGGGGGGGAGAGAGAGAGAGAGAGAGAGAGAGGAAATAAGTAGCAATAGCAGACAATTTTTAAACAGCATGGGAAAGTTGGTAACGCTATAGTGCACAATTTATAAAGACCGTGGGAAAAAGTGATGGCGGACCTGACTTCCTGGAATGCCGTGCAGCAGAGAAACCCCTTCATGAGTGTTCAATGGCTGCAACTGTGCACACGGCCCTTTCTCTGTCACACAGAATTCTGGGAGGGTAGGTCCACCATTGCTTTTTCCCCCACAGTATTTATAAATTGTATGCATAGTGGTATCATCTTTCCCATGCTGTACAAATTGTATTCGATAGAGCTACCAACTTTCCCACACTGTATAAAATGTCCGCTATTTCTATCTATTGCTAGCGCATTCCCATGTCCCTTATAAAGGTTTATATAGGTTGGCACAACAACAACAGGGGTTGAAGAGCTCATACTGTGCTATACATTTAGCTTAATTATGTTATAATTAAGCATGAATAATTTTGTTCAAATATATCATAATACATTGATCATTGTGCAGGTCCACCATTGCTCGACATGTCATGACATCACCGGTAGAAGGTAGAACAGTCCTAACCCTGGGTGGGATGGCTCCTTGCAAGTGTGAATGCATTCACTGTCCCAGTTAGGAGTGGTCAGTGTGAAAAGCCAAACCCCTATTGCTATCCCGGGACATTGAATGGCCGATTTAGTGGGACGCAGGTGTGGAAGGGGCTACAGATTTATCTATGAGATTCAAAAACATGGAACTGGGAGTAACATGCGGGTATGGATTGAGAACTGGCTAAAATACAGAAAGCAAAGAATGGCAATAATATCTTTCTCACGACGGCAGGCGAAGAGTACCATGGAGGACAGTACTTGAATCAAAACTAGGTGGGATTATAAGTAGGGAAGAGGCTGTAAAAGGGCTTGAAAGGGAAATAAGCTGGACAAGAAATCTTGGGAGGCCCTTCAGGTTTCTTGGGAAACCTGAGGAGCTTCCCAAAAAGATATACTGATTATAATGGACTGGGTTGGACTGGACTCCTGAATCCTTCCTCAAACCGGCCTCCTAGATCCAATAGACCTGATGCTATCATACGAGTGAGTGAATAAGAATGTGGCAGATACATGATGACATGGAAAGAATGCTGGTCACTCCAATGCATAAGATTAAAACAATAGATTTTTAAATGCAGAGAGATTAGGGCATTTTTGGTTTTCAAAGGCACCAAGATATTACATAATGAAAATCAACATACAAGTTAGCCTTAATTATAAGTGGATTTGAGTACATGATTCTTTTCTTCTTTGGCTTGGCTTCGCGGACGAAGATTTATGGAGGGGGTAAAAAGTCCACGTCAGCTGCAGGCTCGTTTGTGGCTGACAAGTCCGATGCGGGACAGGCAGACACGATTGCAGCGGTTGCAGGGGAAAATTGGTGGGTTGGGGTTGGGTGTTGGGTTTTTCCTCCTTTGCCTTTTGTCAGTGAGGTAGGCTCTGCGGTCTTCTTCAAAGGAGGTTGCTGCCCGCCAAACTGTGAGGCGCCAAGATGCACGGTTTGAGGCGATATCATCCCACTGGCGGTGGTCAATGTGGCAGGCACCAAGAGATTTCTTTAGGCAGTCCTTGTACCTTTTCTTTGGTGCACCTCTGTCACGGTGGCCAGTGGAGAGCTCGCCATATAACACGATCTTGGGAAGGCGATGGTCCTCCATTCTGGAGACGTGACCCACCCACCGCAGCTGGATCTTCAGCAGCGTGGACTCGATGCTGTCGACCTCTGCCATCTCGAGTACTTCGACGTTAGGGATGTAAGCGCTCCAATGGATGTTGAGGATGGAGCGGAGACAACGCTGGTGGAAGCGTTCTAGGAGCCGTAGGTGGTGCCGGTAGAGGACCCATGATTCGGAGCCGAACAGGAGTGTGGGTATGACAACGGCTCTGTATACGCTTATCTTTGTGAGGTTTTTCAGTTGGTTGTTTTTCCAGACTCTTTTGTGTAGTCTTCCAAAGGCGCTATTTGCCTTGGCGAGTCTGTTGTCTATCTCATTGTCGATCCTTGCATCTGATGAAATGGTGCAGCCGAGATAGGTAAACTGGTTGACCGTTTTGAGTTTTGTGTGCCCGATGGAGATGTGGGGGGGCTGGTAATCATGGTGGGGAGCTGGCTGATGGAGGACCTCAGTTTTCTTCAGGCTGACTTCCAGGCCAAACATTTTGGCAGTTTCCGCAAAGCAGGAAACTGCATGATTAAAGATGCCTTATCACAATTATATTGGGCTTTGTGCAGTTTTATTCCTCTCACCGAAAAGGAATATATTTACCAGAGAAATAGTACCACAAAGATAGATGCATTAGATAGGTTTCCAGAAGAACAACTGTGATGTAAGAGCAAGATTGAATCAGTCATGTCTCTATTAAGAGTATCCTTTCCAAGCCCAATGTCCCCAGTAATGAAGTCAGGATTATACATAATCAATTGGGAAAGCCACATCATTTTGTGCCTGACACCAGGCTCCTGAATGAGACCTTCTATTCCCAGGTCTGTCACAGAAACAGATGATCAAATGGACAGAGGAAAAGATTCAAGGATACCCTCAAAACCTTTAAAAAAAATCCAACATCTTCATTGTGAGAATCTCTGGGCCATAACTATTGAAAATAAACATTCGGTGGGGGGGGGGGGGTGGTATCAAGATCCTTGACTCAGTGTGTCTGGAGTTAACACAAATTCTGCGCAAGGAATGCATTAGCTCTCAAAATAGCACTTGAGGGCTTTCTGCCACTCCTGTGACACATGAATCTCATGAAGCACCTCAAAATCCAGAGAACTGGAATGGATTCAGCAAGTGATCCTTGAATCGGAGGGGCTTCCCAAGGAGATAATGCTGTTTATAATGGACTGGGTTGCCCTGGACTCCTGAATCCTTTCTCAAATTGGCCTCCTAAGTCCAATAGACTCAATGCTTTGGCTGCAGGTGGTGAGCCGTCCTGGGCACTGCTAAATTAGGTCCTGTCCATGGAGTGCCCCAATAGCTTCATGACACAATTCGCTGTCAGAGGCATTTTCACTGATTCCGTGTCACTCATGTTCAGAGATATTTTATAAATATTAACCTCAAAGTAAATTCACTTCTATACAAATAAAATTGAACAATATTTTTCAAAAGGTTTGCTTCCTAAAAAAAATGGTGATTATGATAGACAACTTCAAGCTGAACACAAAGATAATTTCATATTTGCTGTATCACGTGGGAAGTTGGAGAAACATTAAATTAACTTTTATTGAATTTAGCATGTTTAATTGCATAATGACGCTGACACATTGTGTTAGTTCAACTGACCTAAAAATATTTTGCTGATGATTTTCATTTGTACTCAGCATCTGATGCCTCTCACATCGGTCCAACAATAATCAGCCAGCATCGATGGATTCCAGTTGCCCTGATACTGCTTTTCCATGATCGCAATGTCCTGGTGAAACCTTTCACTATGTTTGTCACTGACTGCACCAAGATCAGCAGGGAAACAGTCACAAGATAAAGGAACAGAAGTAGGCCATTCAGCCCATCAAGTGTGCTCCACAACTCCACCCTGAGCTAAACAGTTCTCAGATCTAGTTCCAAATTCAGGCCTCTTCCCCATATCCCTTGATACCCTGACTAATTAGATACCTATCAATCTCCTCCTTAAATTCCCCCAAAGATTGGGCCTCCACAACTGTATGTGGCAACGAATTCCACAAATAAATGCGAATGCAGAAAATGAATTTTCAAGGTCATGTTGCATTTCATGGCTTTGTAGACTTAAAATGTTACAGGAAATCACAAAATAGGTCATCTAAAAATAGTATGTGATAGGAAAAATCCAAGATGATTTTTGTGAAAGCGTTCAGCAAGCAAAATTTTCATTGTCCAGTGTAAGAGACAAATTAAATAAAATATTGATACCAATTCAAAAGAAACTAATTTTCATGTTTGCCAGTCTCCATGGATGTGATCAATATCTAGAAATAACTGAGGATCAGATGTTTTGCCTCTCAGTTCAGGTTGGTAAGAGGATGCTGCTGGATTTACTAGTGAATTCAGGAATCAAATGCTGGTCAGATGTCGTGTCTGACCTCTTGTGTACTCAACTTCACTCTGAAATGTGGAACCACAGAAGACAGGAATGTGCTGAGGAGTGCACTGCAGCCAGATGTTCTCTATGCACAGAACATCTGCACAATCTAGTCCAATATATACAAACAAAGTCTAAAGATCAATAGATTTAGTATTAATTGACTTAAATTTCAATTGTCTCTTGGTTTGCTTTTCTTTTGTAATTTGTTCCAGTCCTCCTCAGGACTGACTATCCACCCACCCACAATTTGGCATCAGTTGGGAAATGTGTATTTCATTCCAAAGTACAAATTATTAGCGTGAATTGGAACACCAGTGTTGTCAGCATTGCTCTCTATAGAACACCACAATCCACCTTCTTCCATTGTGAAGAGTTGTTCTTTACTCCCATGCTCTGCTTTGCAGTCATTGAGCAGTCCATTCTATTTCCCTTGTCTCCATATTCATTAATCTATCACAGAGGGTTTGGAAAAACCAAAATTACATCTACTGCACTATCTTTATCTTCTCTGTTTCCATTTAAAAAAAATCAGCAAGGTTCGTCATCCAACATTTTCCCATTGGAAATCCAAGCAAACCCTCCATTATAATACTGGTCATTTGTAGAAGCTCTTCGTTTTAATATAGACTCTGTCTTTCTGATATTAAGCTGACTGGTCTATAATTTCCCAGGCATGTTCAATCTTCCTTACTAAATAACTGTGTTAAGTTATCCATCAGTCTTCTAACACAGCACACGTCTGACAAATTAATTATGTGCAGTAGTGCCTTTGCTATCTCTTTTCTGTAATGTGTGGATGCAATTCAGCAAGACCAGGATTTCATCCTCTAAGTTGATTACCTTATTTAATATATTCACTTCTTCTATTTCCTTATCTCATTTAAAAAAAAAAGGCAATGGGGAGAATCCTAGGAATTATAGACCAGTGAGTCTTACCTCAGTGGTGTGCAAACTATTGAAGAGGATTCTTAAGGATAGGGTCTATGAGCATTTGGAGAAGTGCAGTCTATTCAAGGATAGTCAGCATGGCTTTGTGAGAAGATCATGCCTCATGAGCCTAATTGAGTTTTTTGAGGAGGTAACAAATGAAATTGAGGTAGGGAAGTAGATGTGGTCTTTATGGATTTTAGTAACACATTTGACAAGATCCCCCATGACTTGTCAGAAAGTCACAAGGCATGGGATCCTTGGAACCTTGGCTGTGTGGAAGGCAGAGAGTAGCAGTGGACGGAAAGTATTCTGCCTGGAGGTCAGTGAATAGTGGAGTTCCTCAGGGATCTGTACAGTGGCCCCTGTCAGTTCATTTGCAGATGATATGAAGGTTGGTGGAGTTGTGGATGGAGCTGAAGGTTGTTGTAGATCACAAAAGGATATAGACAGGATGCAGAGTTGAGCAGAAAAGTGGCAGATGGAGTTCAATCAGGATAACTGTGAGGTGATGCATTTTGGAAGGTCAAACCTTAAGGATGAGTACAAGATTAACAATCAGATACTTAACAGTGTTGATGAAGAGGGATCTTGAGGTCTTTGCTGTGAATCAACACCCCTTCCTGTAAATGGATCTTGGACTTCCTAATGGAAAGACCAGTCTGTCCGGGTCAGTAGCAGAATGTCGAGACCATCATGCTGAGGACTGGCGCACTTCAGGGCTGTTCACTTCAGGACCGCTTCTATTCACACTACTGACCCATTGCCAGATCCAACTCCAACAGCATCATCAAGTTTGCAGATGACATACAGTTGTTGGCCTCATTAGCAACAATGATGAGTCGCACTACAGAGAAGAGGTGGAAAATCTCGTGAAATGATGCAGGAGTAACACCCTGACTCTCAATTTGGACAAAATGAAGATGATCATGGACTTCAGCAGAACCAGGAATGACCACCTTCCCCTACACATCAACAACTCTGTAGAAGTAAGAGTGGGGAGGACCACATTCCTTGGAGTTCACTTAGCCAGTGACCTATCATGGACATTCAACATCTCCTCACTTGTTTGGAAGGGGCAACAGTGACTGCATTCCTGAGAAAATTGAAGCGGCAAAGCTACTGGCCATCATGTCAACCATCTATAGGAGCTCTATCGAGAGGATCCTGGCCAGCTACATCATAGTGTGATACAGTTGTTGCAGAGAAATGGATCAGATGTCAATCCACAGGACCATAAGAGTGGTAGAGAGGATCACTGGAGTCTCCCTCCCCCCCAATTGAAGTAATCTTGCGGGATTGTTGTCTGAAGAGGGCACACAAAATAATTTAGGACCTCTTCCACCCTGCCCACGGCATCTTTCAGTAGCTCCTGTCAAGGAGTATCAGAACCCTCACCACCAGGCTAAGGAATATCTTCTTGCCACAGGCAGTGAAAATGCTGAACGACCAAAGGAACTGCTCACACTTACCATCTAAGATTCTCATTTGTATAAAACAATATTTATATATATAGATGAAATACTTGTTCTACATTTGCATTGTTTGTCTGTATGTGTGTTATGTCTGGTTGTATGCCTGCATGTTTTGCATCGAGGACCAGAAAATACTGTTTCGCCATGTTGTGCTTGCACAATCAGATAACAATAAACTTGACCAATCCATACTTTTCTCAAGGTGATCACGCAGGTAGGTAGGATAGTTAAGAAGGCTTGTTATTTGGGCGATTGAGCTCAAGAGTCGAGACGTCATGTTGCAACTCAACAAATCTCTGGTGAAACCACATTTAAGAGTATTGTGTTCAGTTCTGATCACCTCATTATAAGAAAGATGTGGAAGCCATGGAGAGTGCAGAGATTTACTAGCTGTTGCCTGGATTGGAAAAGAAGTCTTATAAAGCAAGGTTAGCAGAATTAGGTTTTTTTTAAGAGTGAAGAAAGATGAGAGGTGACTTAATAGGTCTACATGTTTCTAAGTGGCATAGATAAGGTGGACAGCCAGCACCTTTTTGCCAGGATAGAAATAGCAAACACCAGAGGGCAACTGTACAAAGTGAAAGGAGGAAAGTTTATCAGGGGCTATTTTTTTTTAATGCACAGAGAGTTTTGGGTGCTTGGGGTGATGGTGGAAACTGAAACATTTGGGGGATTTAAGACTCTTAGACAGGCACTTGGATAAGAGAAAAATAGAGGGTTATGAGGTAGGAAGGGTGTAGTATGCTTTTTTGCTAGGTCAGCACAACATGGAGGGCCAAAGGGTCTGTTCCATTATTTATTTATCATGTCCATCTCTCTGCTAAATCCTAAACTGGAATATGATTTAATGTTTTGGCCATCCTATTGTTATATGTGCCATCCCTTCCTTCTTTATTGATGTGTCTTTAAAATGTTTCACAAGTTTGTTGATGGCCATTAGTAAATGTTCTAATTGCTGTTTGCCTCCAATTGTTTTTTTCTCTTTTTAAGATTCAAATGGCACATTTGGGCATAGCAAGGCCTTTACAGCGTCAACAATTGGGACTGGGGTTCAAATCCCGCGCTTCTGTTAGCAGTTTGTACGTTCTCCCTGGATCTGCACTGGTTTTCCCCAAGGTCTCCGGTTTCCTCCCACTGTTCGAAACATACCGGGGGGGGGGGGGGAGGGGGGGTAGATTAATTGGGTATAAATTGGGTGGGCGGCATGCACTCGTTGGCCAAAAATGATCTGTTACTGTGCTGTAAGTCTAAATTTAAAAAGAAATTCCTTATTGTCATGTAATAAAAACAGAGCAATATTACACGGAACTTGCTTTAGCCTGACGTAAGGCAGACAGATTCACCATCAGCAGAAATTGTCTGAAGCGCCTCATAGTCAGAGAAGTAAAAGGGAGTCCCCTCCGAGTCACTGAGTGTCCAAGGATTCACCTCCAGCACTGCTGCAGGTCCCACAGAGTTCAGTCCAAACCTTTAGCAACCCAAGCTCTAGATCCAAACCTCCCACATGATCAATAAACTTTCCATGCTCTCGGCACTCTTGCATCCTGGTTCCAATACCTGGTATTCCTTCAGCTCGTCTCGAGCCAGTGTCCAGTAGTCTGCAACCCAGCGTGAGTCCTTTGATGGCAGTCGACAGCAGCTCACAGCCTGCGTGGGTTCCTCACCTCAAGTTGCCAACAGCTCACCACCTGTGTGTTCTTCAGCCACAGAACCTCATTTGTGATTAGTTCGTTCTTTCCATTAACTGGAATACATTTTGCAAGGACATATTAAAACAAATGTGTTACCATCAGTCCACAGAACACTGGGATGGCAGCACATAGCCAGCTCTCTCCTTGCACCAGTCATTCCCGAAGTGGGCGGTGCTTCCCTCTGGGGGTGCTGGAAAGATCCAAGGGAGCAGTCAGGAAAAAAGCAGCAGTCCGAACACTTGTTTGTATCTTGGTGATGTGGTCTGGACAGGACACACGCCACACCCCAGTAAGATCAGACATCAGATGCTGTGGGGACTCATCGCGTTTTCACATCTGCAGGGGCCAAGGCTCTAGGTTTGTAAGTGTTGTAAGTTATCTTCAGCCAGGGATGGTGACTGGCTGGGATGGGACTCCTCTGGACGGCAATTGACCACCCGGGAAAGTGACTGTCTGCGATGGTGACGACCGGGGATGGTGACTGACCATCCAGGACAGTGACTGCCCAGGATGAAACCACTGGGGCGGTAACTGCCGACTCACGATGGGGACCACGTTATATCAAAATCTGCACTGTTTAAAATCATGTTATACAAGGTATACCTGTATTTACGTCTAACTGTAACTTCTAATGTAAAGTAGTTCTTGTATTTAATTTTTTTAGTTTCACATTCGTACTTGTATTTTGTCATGTGTTTTTCCTAGTAATTTAATTCCTATTATATTTCCTTATGGTTTTTCTGTTGCATTTTGGCGTGATTTTTACAAATAACATTTTTTTGTTGCAGAATAAAATATGGCCGTAGCTCAGCAAACAAAAAAAGTGTAAGCAATATAGTGTGAAAACTGTGAAGTCAATGTCGTTACAGATGAGATGTAAATTTACTTTATCACATTGCTAAATAAATTGTTTTATTTGTGAAATACATATGCTTGTTTATAGCATTAACTTAGTTGCTGTTTTAAATTTGCAAGAGACCTAATACTAAGAAAGAGATGTGTGTTTATTGCGTGTGGGAGTGGTGGGGGGGGGGGGGGGGGTGGGGGGGGCGCTAGGGATGTGGAGATGGCGGCCCAAAAAAGTTTTGGAACCACTGCCTTACACATCCCCCTTATATGGAGAACAGAGGAGTAGCTGAATGGTCACTGTTCAGCTGAGGCAGTGTTGTGTACCTCTAAAGATCACAGAATGGAATAGGCTTTTTCTTTCATATTGATCCTGTGTGATACAGAATTTGCAGTTTGAATCTGAGGCAGAATCCTATCTGAGGCATTGTAACTAAATGAAGTGAGATACTCCACGGGAGATGATGTTCTCCCAAATCTTGTTAGGAACAGATCATAACTCCAAGTCACAATCATGGAAGTCCTGAACATTGAGTTAAAACCACTTTGGATCGATGCTAAAATAAACCTGAATGAAATGATCAGAAAATAATCAACTTACCATTAGGGATAGCCTGGGTAAGGGCCAGTTGGCTACCTCTTTTCATACAACACAAGTTCAAGCAAAACTCATTTCTGACTCAAGCTGCAATGAACTCATCCTAATATAGCTCAAAAACCAAGCAATATCTGGAATACTGTTCAGCAACGGGGTTTAGAAATATAAAATAATTGAAGTAATGTGTACACAAAATAAAAAGACATTTTGTACATCAAAGCCTCAGACAGAATTGAGTAACTTAGGAGAGGTCAGGTGTATTTTGATCTTTGAAAGAGATTTAATTACATTATTGTTTGAATGTTTCAAAGGCCTCATATTAAACAAAAGAAAAAATTTCAACATAATGTCATGAGACAGCACAATTACAGAAAAGCTGAACACATTTCGGACTAGAAGCTTGGCAAGTTGTTGAGACATTCTTAACACATTCCCCACCAATTAAATCAGGGTGCTTGCTGCTGCTGTGGTGACAATCATTCTTTGGTTTCCTCTTTCCCATAATATTCGGATGCTTTTGTCGAGTTTCTTTTCTGAAAGGTGATCTGTTGTTGAAATGAGGGCTTTTTGATAAGACAGGAGACTACTTCAACCTCCTTTGCCCAGAAGGCTCTAAAGTAAGGAAACAAGACATATTTATTTAAAAAAACAGGTTAACTAAGGTGAATTATGTAATTTTTTTCCTAGATATTTTACATACTCGTGTAAAAGACAAATTTTACAGACGATATTTTAATGCTAAATTTATGGGTTGACTATTACTTTTGAGGGGCTGAAATTTACACTAGAATCCAAAATACTGCATCAGAAGCAGAAGTCCAAATGATTTCTGAACAAATAAATGAATTAAAGTAATAATCCAGTCAGCGCATCAAAACACACGTCCTACCAAGTAATAAAAAAATAAATATTTTCCTGCACTTGCTCTTTTATTTGTATAAAAGGAATGATTGGATGATATACCTGGTTCTGACTGATAATAAGGGAATATAATGTTAATGAATTTCAGCCTGGCTGTGTTCCTACCCATATAGCTTGTATGAGAAATGGTGGCGTGATATACTTTGTGATAATCACGTGAATTACACTACCAGTAATTAAAGTGCTTGGCCGATAATGAACTTAAGGAATCTGTAACCTAGCATTTGTATGAATTGTACACCAAAACACTGAAAAAAATACACATCTTCATCGTAACATTTATGTACAGGCACTTGCAACTGTTGATCTGTTACCTGGGAAGAACTAGGGTTGACTTTTACATGAAATGGATGGAAAATACCAGAAAATTTGGCCAAAAATAGGGGGTTGACTTTTACAGGAGATCGACTTTTACACAAGTCTGTATGGTATCATGTAGTTTCCGTATTCCCATTAAGATAATAGATTCTAATAAACATAATATATTAACTTAATGAACTTTTCATTGTTCTCATTTAGCTAATTGGCAATGTGCCCCAACAGTTCTTGTCCAACACTAATTGCCCTGGAATTGCAAGGCCATTTCTGAATCAACTACATCCAACAGAGCAGGAAAGGATGGCAGATTTCTCTCCGTAAAGGACAATTGTGAACATGATTGATTTTTTACGACAATCCCATCGTCTCACGGTCACCATTGCCGATGCCAATATTTTATATGATTGTTTAAACAAATTTAAATGAGTGTCTCCAGGTCAGTAGTCCATTTGTGTGAATATAAGTCCAGTCACGACCATGTGTGAATGTGCACCATCTCCTGGCACATGAGAGAAATCCACTTCCTTCTCCACTTTTGTTTGGAAGGACAACTTTGGATAGACATTTTTACACCCAATTAACCATCAAGTTTTGAAGGGTGGGAGGAAACACACGCAGACAAGGGGAGAACGTACAAACTCCTTGTAGACAGCACCAGGTTCGAACCCTGTTCGCTGGTGCTGTAACAGCATTGTGCTATCTGCTACGCTCTCCGTCCCAGCCAAAGGGAAAGAGCAAAAGATGATTTTGGTCCTCGACCTATGGGTTATTAGCTCAGCATGCTTCCACTGCACCACCCTGCTCATGAAATGTAGTGAAAAATAAGTTAAAAGCAACATGGTGCAACTCAAGGATAGTGTCATAATATTGGGCTGACTGCCATTAATCTCTAATATTTGATTAATCTCAGCAGAAATGGTGGTGAGAAAGGAAAAAATGAGAGCAAGAGGCACACAATGCAATTGTTAGTTATGGAGCATGACTGGATATTGGTTTCCTGTCTATTCTCTTGCATCTTAAATTCCTATTGATTGCAGATAGGTGGCATTATCCTAATAGATCCATAAAACTGATAATATTCATGGGCTAAATGGTCTTCATGTTTTCTTCTGTTCTGGGATTGGAGTATTTTGCAAAGAACCAGAAAACAAAAATAGGAAATTAAAAAAAACTTGGACAAAAACCTTTCATCAACTTGAAACTAATTCACACACTTCCAAAACTATGTAATGGTACATTTTCAGTAAAATAAAATTGCACTTCACACATCAAGAACAGAAAGTTATTGGAATTAGGTACACGTCAAAATTTGCATCATTATCTGCTCTTAAAATAAGAATAAAGTAGGTTCAGTTTTGAGAACACAACTTCAATTATGACATTGACGAGTAGTGTAGTTATGACAGAGTGATGCCTTTGGTGCTCTGTGGTTAGAAAGGGATTACTTAAGGTGGTATGTGAGTGGAAGGAAAAAGGTTGAAACCACTGGTCCAGAGGCTTAGACCAACAATCCAGGGCTCAAATACTTGCATTTGTCAGAAACTGTCAAACCTAAAATCATTAATAGCTTGAATTTAAAAAAAAATCTAAGTTGTATTGATGCACGGCAACAATACTTTGCTGTAAAACTATTCTGGTTCACTAATCATTTCAATGAATGATGTCTGCCACTCTCACCTGGTCTATGTTCATGGACAACTCAGGGTAGGCAATAATTTCTGGTTTTGCCGAAGACACAAAGATTATAAAAATGACAACATTTAAAATCTTCCAATTGAAGGTGATTACAGATAGTAAATAGTCCATGGAGATGAAAAGATTAAAGGTTCATCTGACACATTTCGACAAAGGCCTTGAACGGTGACAAAAGGAGCCTCTCTATTTCAGGAATTCTGAACAAATGGATAATTGTAAATCAAGAAAGGAGTGCTCGTCTCAGAATAGCAAATATGTCTCAAGATGTTTCAAAGATAAGCAAGTAATTAAAGAGCAAAAAAACTTTCATTTCTAATGCCTTGCTTCTTTTCTCATGATTCCTGAAGTGCCTTGAACCAATGAATTACTCCTGATGCAGTCACCGCAAGTTATTGGCACACCCAGTAATGGTTCCACAGCAGGAAATGAAAGGCTGTATGATACGTTAGGTTGATTTTTTTTGCTCATGTTGGTTTGAAGGTGCAATGTTGAACAGGGCACCTGGAAAATTTCGGGAACCGACGCACAGATGAGCTGCCGGAAGACACCTCAATTTAACACAGTGGTCCTCAACCTTTTTCTTTCGATTCACGTACCATTTTAAGTAATCCCTATGCCATCAATGCTCTGTGATTGGTATTTGAGTGGGAAGGGGAGGTTGAGAATCAATGGTCTAGACCCAATTGTTACTGAAATATTTTGCTTGAGAAAATTGTCATTGGTCCATTTCTTCTGGAGTTATGAAATCGTGCACATAACAAGTCAATTAGTTACAATTATAACAGTAGTTTTCAAACTTTTTCTTTCCACCCACATACCACCTTAAGCAATCCCTTACTAATCACAGAGCACCGATGACATAGGGAATACTTAAAGTGGTATGTGAGTGGAAAGAAAAAGATTGAGAACCACTGCTCTAAACCTTTCCTATCCATGTGTCTAAGTGTTTCTTTAACTTTACCATTTCCCTGCCTCTGGGTGGCACAGTTAGTATAGCAGTTAGCGTAACGGTGTTACAGCACCAGGAACTGGAGTTCAAATCCGTCACTGTCTGTAAGGAGTTTGTACATTCTCCCTATGTCTGCGTGGGTTTCCTTCCACCATTCAAAAATGCACTGGGGGGGGGGGGGGTGTTGGTCAATTGGGCATAATTGGATGCCATGGACTCGTGGGACGAAAGGACTTGTTTTACTGTGCTGTATGTCCAAATTAAATCACCACTTTCTCCGGAAGAGTGATCCATATATCCACCATTCACTGTGAAGAAGGTGCCCCTCAGCTGCCATTTAAATCTTTCCCCTCTCATCTTAAATCTAGTTTTAGATTCCCCTATCCTGGGAAAAGGATAGTGACCATTTGTCTTTCCTGTACTGGGAATGTTAGCCCAGGAGAGGATAGGGATGTTGGGTTGGCTTGTCCATCCAGTTCATTTTTTAAGTATTTTACAGAAATAGCACTAACCAAATGCATCGATGTGCCTGCTGTAGATGTTCCAGATTTCAGGAGTTCCAAAATGGACAGGGACCACTATTGTGTAGAAGACCATGAGTTAATGTGCCAAGTTTGAAGTCTTGATCTTCAAATATCCTTTTCCTCCACTGGCCAAATGTTATTTTGGTGCATTGAAGGCAAGGGTTAATATTCATTATAATTACAATGGCACAGAGGCTTGCTGTGGGGTTTTGCTTTGGAATATGGGTAAGAGAGAGGTTAAAATAATGCAATGTCCTTTGCAGAGGACCTGGGAGGTGCATTATCAAGGCAAGCAACTTCCTTACCAATTTGATTGAATAAACCCTTTGTGATCCAAGTATAGTTTGCTTTGTGAAATGTTAAATTAAGTACAGATGAAATAAAAAAATGTAGAAATTTGTCTTTCAATGGATAAGTACGATCTTTTAAGGTATGGTTGGGAATCTAACCAGTCTGCCACAGCAACAGTAGTCCCTGTCCCTGTTAAACATTTTACTGGCACAGATTTTGAGTAAAAGCAACTGAATTCACCATTTTTAAGGAATAACAACATTGTTCACAACTAAATGAAGAAATTAGTAAGTCACTGTCTAATTAGTACCACTCCTACAAAACATTTGCATGCTAGATCATCAGCAGGAGAATCTGATTCAAATAACCACTTCTCCTCTAAGACAGGGACTATTTATAATAAGCATCTCAAGGCAATGGGAAAAATAACACCAATGTGCTCTTTAGAAAATACTCTAATCTTCCTGGAGGATAACTGAACCTACATGCTGTCCAGCCATCACTCCTGTCACTGAGGCCCCATGTTACATTCAGCCAGCTGTAATAGGTAGGCCACTTCTTTTATATGTCTGCCATTAGACTCCTGACATAGATCCACTGTTCTGGGTTCTGTTATGGAAGGAGATTACTAGGTAGATAGAGAAGATGATTCAAGGATGTGCTCATAGCTCCCTTGAGGAAATCAACTTTCCCATTGACCTTTGAGAACCTGTGGTCCACGACTACTGAAAGTGGTGGTACACTGGGGAACACATTGCAAACAGTGGACCCTTATGTACCCACTCACCCAATTGGTTACTACCCACCTCAGCTACACCAGAGAGTGCAGTTCCCGCATTGAATTATGAAATCCACAAAACCAGAGGGACTGTCTTAGAGGAAAAGTGGTTAAATAGAAGGAAAGATCCACAACTTTGTGCCTGTCACGCATTTCAATCAGATTCTCCGGCTGAAGATCTAGCATGCAAATGTTTCGTAGGAGTGGCACTGATTAGACAAGTGACTTACTAATTTCTTCATTTAGTTGTGAACAATGTTGTTATTCCTTAAAAATGGTGAATTCAGTTGCTTTTACTCAAAATCTGTGCCAGTAAAATGTTTAATAATTCATTTAGTTTTGTTCTCTTTTGGATTTGAAAAAGTCAAGATTCTTTTATTATCACGTAATAAAACAGGTGCAACACTGCACAAAATTTCCTTTAGTCTGCTGTAAGGCAGACAAAAATTTGCCATCAGCAGAAATTGCCTTACAGTCAGAGAAAGAGAAGCAAAAGAGAGTTCCTCAGAGGCACTGAGAGTGTCCGTGGATTCACCTCTAGTACTCCTGCATCAAAATATGGAACATTACTCCAGGAAGGACAAGCACATAATTGAATAATGAAGGATACACATCTTTTGGTGATGCAGATTGAAATGCTATACAATCCCTGAGCATTCCCTTTGTGTTTTAGTAACGATCACTTTGTTTCCCAGTAAAGTACTCTTGTTCCATCTGAGTAACTACACCACAATATATTCAGCAACTTGGGTCAATCGCATCTGTGGCTCTTTCACCTACTTTATTACATTCTAAGATACCCTTGTGCAGCTGCCTAATGATATCATGAGACTTTCAATAGTTTCAGTATAACAGATGAAAATTAGTCTAATGCAGTAATTGAATTTATTTGTTCTGTGAGCATTCACAGAGAGCATTGGTCTATAATTAGTTGATGGAATTGCTGCCTTACATTTTATCCAGGTATTTATAAAACATATTGGCACCAGAACTGAGAGCTGCAACCAGAAGAGAAAGAAAAGTTTTATTTATTAATTCAAAAAATGTAAGTGCCACTGGCAGGGTTGATATATATTGCCCATCACCAAATGTCCCCACACAGAAGATGGTGAGTGCAGTAAAACCCGTTGTCTGGAATTCAAGCAACTGGCAAAGTTTTTTTTGAGGAAAATAAATAAAAATAAATAAGAATAAATAAAATATTCAATAAAAGTTTAAAATTGTAAAAGTAAATGTTCTCTGAAGTAACACACAAACCTATGGTGAAAATAAGAGCAAATATTCAGCCAAGCGGAGTGCTTTGGTCGTGCTTTGCTTGTAGCAGTTGTTTGAATAAAGCTGCTTCAATAAAATGGTGTTAACCAGGATGAAGAGCTGGTGATTCTCAGTTTCTCCTTATCATCACTTAGTAAGAGTCTTATCAGTATATTAGTAAGGCTTTATCTGTAAACTTGGGGAGGGTAGTTAATTATATTGGTCGCACGCATGGTGTAATGGTTAGTACAATGTTGTTTCGGCCCCCGCCATTGGGGTTTGAATTTAAATAAGTTACGGGAATTACCTGATAAAAGTGAACTAGCTAAGAACTAACAACACTGATTTTTTTTTCAAATGACTTTACAGTCTCCCGGAGCACATGTAAGAGGCCGATATTCATCGTGGCTGGTGTGAGCAATTCGAAGCTGCGCTCCGAACCATCAGGAAAGGTTTACTGTAAAACAATGACATTTTTGGGTGGAGCCCAAGATCATATTCTGCCATGATCACACTCACCTGAAAGGTTGCACAAAACCAGGTTCAAAGGATAAAGTTCTGAATTTAAAAAAAAATTAAATTTAGATACACAAAATGGTCAAGAATCTCAAAGAATCCAGATGCTGAAACTATTACATAATGAAGTTAAAAGATATTGAAAAGAGCCAACAACGGATACAGAGTTCTATGAGGTGTATCTGTCACGCTCTATATACGCTGCCGACCCAAACCCTTCTGCATGCCTATCTTCAGCTTTGACTAAGACTGGCACTGTGGAGCTCACCTGTTTGGCATAGTTAATGCAGTGAACATACTGCTTGGCCAAAGCAGAGCAGCTGAGAGTCTGGCCTGGGTTCTGTTGATAGCAGCGAAGGACGTCCTCTTGGAGTTCAGCACAGATGGGTTGAGACTTGTACCGTCTGGGGGAGAAAAATGAGATCAAGAAATAATGGATTAGACTGAACAAAAGGAGTATTACAAGTGATGTAATACTGTATTGGATTGCATTGAGGTGTCATAGCAGTGAAACACTTTGTACAAAGACATGTGATATTCCATATCTGGAGCCTGGCACCAGTGCAGTATGAACACACCCAAAACTGTATCTGGAGTATGCAATATTTTGGGTGGAACAAAAGCTATTTAAATATGGTGCCACTTGAGATCATATTCTGTGCAATGATCATGTTCTGAAATATTGCATAAAGGCAGGTTCAAAGGATAAAGTTCTGAAATATATTTAAATTTAGATATACAGCATGGTAAAAGGCCCTTTCATCCCAAGTGTTGTGTCGCCAAATTACACACAATTGACCAAAAACCCTGGTACATTTTGAACGGGGGGAGGAAACTGGAGCACCCGAAGGGAACCCACACAGACACGAGGAGAACGTACAAATTCCAGATTCGAATCCTGATCGGTGGTGCTGTAACAGCATTGTGCTAACTGCTACGGTAACCATGCCACTCACTGATTTGCGTCTTTTGCAGATCTCAACTATAATTGACCCTTTATAACATTAACAAACAAAATACCAGATCTGATCACTGTCAGTTGATTTCACCTGTGGTGAAGTATGGAAGACAGATTTTGGTTAAAGGAATGCTATCAAGTAGGGTGGTGTTGAGTCACAGTCATGTTCGTGCCAGGGATGTCAAGCATGGATTATGCATTTAAAAAAAAGTACATACACATTTCACCCATTGATGTAATTTGAAATCTGAATAAAGACTGGAGAGAGAATGGGGGATGGAAGAATGGAAGGGGGAGGAGTACAGACCAAAAGGTGTTAATTGGATATGATGGAAAGAAAGTTTAGAATTGATTTTGGCTCTGTGAAATGAAACTGAGGAAAAAGAGAAAGAAACAGATCTGAGGGAAAGGCATCAGGGGGAAGAAGGTGGGGAGGGAGGTGCTAAAGGAAACTGGAGGTCAATGTAATGCCATCTGGTTGGAGGGTGCCCAGACGAAAGATGAGGTTTTGTTTCTCCAATTTGCGAATGATCTCAGTCTGGCAGTGGATGAAACCATGGAGAAACAAGTCAGCAAGGGAATGGAACAGGGATTTGAAATGGGTGGCTACTGGGTGACCCATACAATTGAGATGGACAGAGCCATCAACTAAGTGATCTCCCAGTCGGCGTCTCTCTCTCTTGTCCTTTTTATACAGCACTTGAAAGCAGATTGGGGGGGGGGGGGGTCCTAGACTTACCCAGCTTCAATCTGCCAAGTTAATGTATACAGCATTAATGTGGGTTTTCAGTATTTTACTCTCTCCCCTTTTCCCTCTGTCTCCTTCAGAGAACCAAAATCAATTCCACTTTTCACTATATCATATCCAATTAAAACCTTTTGGACTGGATTTCTCCCCATCCCATTTCTCTCTCCAGTCTCAAGACTTTATTCGGATGCCTTCCTGTTTCAGGCCTGAAATGTCGGTAATTTATCTTTACCTCCTATGGACACTGCATTTCTGTGTGTTTTTACTACAATCACCGTGTCTGCAGACTTTTGAGTTTCATTGTAATGTCCATATGAAGGCAACCCACTCTAAACTTGACAAGGCCAATCAGGGATGAACAACAGCTGGCCTTGGTACTGACACCCATATCCCAAAGAAGAATCCTTAAAAAATGTCATCAAGAAATTCTATGGCCCAAGACAAAATGTAGAATTTTCACTTGCATTGTTAAAATTTCATGAGCACCCACCTCCTTTGCAGATCAATTAACCTATGAATAAAATCATAATCAACTGAGCAAACATTTTGTAATCAAACTAAGATATTCTTTACTTTTAGTACCAAACAACGAACCAAGATCTAACTTTCAATGACAGTTGGTGTTGACCGCAGATCAGAAATGGGTGTTAGTCCAAGCAAATTCTATCTGTGTAGCTCAAGGACATAAAAAGGTATCTGAAAGTTATAATCCAGAAGAGAAGATGTGTTATAATTCGTTAGTCATTGCACCAAGCTATAATTTCAACACAAATGTGAATTTAGAGCCTCAATATAGATGGGGTATTAGGCACAAGACACCTGAATTCCCAGAGTGATTTTTAATGATAAATTGTTCCATCTGTTTCTCTCCATGTGGAAACCCATTCTATCCAGCAATCAGAAGAAACAGTAGAAATGGAATATGTTCAATTCAGGATGGCTATGAGCTGCGTGCATGCATGTCACTTGTAGTTATCAGCTGTTTTACAAGAATGATAAATTAGAAGAAACATAGAGCCTGACCATCCTTGCTCAAGCTCATCTCTACCTGCTGGAAATAGTATTTTGAAAATTCATATTTCAAAGACTTCACCCCCCAAAAAATACCAGAGGATCAGAATCTACTGTGATCCTATTTCACTTCTATTCAGTTTATATTTTCCAAAAAAAAAGGCTCACTCTGGTTTTACCCAGCAGAGGTTTCCTCTTTCCCCTTCCCCACCCTCCTTGAAACTTTCTTATGTTTCTTTTGCCTCCTTTCTCTATTTCAGAAGAAGGGCCTTTGATATGAAACATTAGCTCTGCTTCTCTTCCCAATGATATGGCCAGCTTGCAGAATATTTCCAGTATTTTCTTATATTAGAGCAGGAAACATTCCCTTCATTGATTCAAAGGTAATCATTCTTGCTGAAAGGGAATCTGGTGAGAGATCAGCATACTTTAATTAATCATCCCAATATTATGGTGAATTTTATGAACAGGTGGCTGCAGAAATAAGAATTTTGGTGCATCTGCAGATTGTACTGATGTATGTGATGTTAAACGCACATTTCATATTCAATACATTTTTTCTAAATTAGAGACCACTACCACCCAGATGTGGCCTCACCATTGCTTGATATAACTGAAGCATAAATTCTTTTGTTTATTCAATTCCACTCGTGATAAAACAAGACCATTCTGTCAAAATTCCTAATTGCTTGCTGCGTGCACACTTGCCTTTTGAGTGTTATGCTCTGCTACCTCGATCCTTCTGCACATTTTAATTTTTTTCTGCCAACGTAGACAGTTCACATTTATTTACGTAATGCTCAACTTGCCAGATGTGGTCTCATCAATGCCCTGAAGGATGACCTCTCCGTCTTTGTATTCAATCCTCCTTGTAATTGGCCAGATTTTTGCCGACTCTTTGACCTATCGTTATCACTCTTTTAGCCTCCTTTTGCTTTTTTTCACAACTTTGTGTTCTTCCTACCTTTGAATCAAAAGCAAATTTAGCAACCAATATCTCTGGTCCATTGTAAAATGCTGAGATCCCATTTTTAATCTCTCCAGTGAATCACTTGTCACATCTTGCCAACTAATAGTCCAATTCGAGGCATTTCTCTGATTCCTGCTAGCCACCTATCCTTGCCAATGTTACCTCCTGCACCATCAGATTTTTATTTATTAAAAACCTTTTATGCAGCACCTTATCAAATGCTTTATAGAAATCCAAGTGTAGTAACTGAAGATCAGTGAAGATTCTGAAGTGATGTTGAACTTCTGTTATCCTATAAGTTATTCTACATTGTTCAGTTCCCTTGATTGTGAGCTAACTCTTTGCAATGGCTTGCATGAGCAGCACCTCTTAATTGCTCATTGCCAATGCCTTTCAAACAAATGGCACAGAAGAGGTTGAAACTAAATGACTCCAGGATGGCGTTTTCTACATATTCAGGTTTGTAGTATATTTCTTTACAATTCACACTCCAAGATCGTGTACTATGGCGAGCTCTCCACTGGCCACCGAGACAGAGGTGCACCAAAGAAGACGTACAAGGACTGCCTAAAGAAATCTCTTGGTGCCTGCCACATTGACCACTGCCAGTGGGCTGATCTCGCCTCTAACCGTGCATCTTGGCGCCTCACAGTTCGGCAGGCAGCAATCTCCTTTGAAGAAGACCACAGAGCCCACCTCACTGACAAAAGACAAAGGAGGAAAAACCCAACACCCAACCCCAACCCACCAATTTTCCCTTGCAACCGCTGCAACCGTGTCTGCCTGTCCCGCATCGGACTTGTCAGCCACAAACGAGCCTGCAGCTGACGTGGACATTACCCCTCCATAAATCTTCATCCGCGAAGCCAAGCCAAAGAGAAGAAGAGAGAGACACTCAACAATGTTCCACAGATGCACTGTATGAACAGAGAGTACACCACCAGCTTGTGTCACTGAATCTTTTTGCACTGAAGAAATATTCCTGCATTATTAAAAGCTTCTTGCAACTGGACATTCTCAGAACCACAAAGAAAGACTTCCAGAAAACAGGAGTCTGGTAATGAGTCACAGTCCCCTTGGACTACTTATACTGAGAGTCCGTAACCACTGTCCACCTTCAATCCTAAACCAACTGTTGGTGAGTATCTCAGCAAAGGGCTCATCCTTCCAGCAAACTCTTTCATTAGTTAGAACTTTACCAGAGTGCAAGGATGTATTGATCTCATCCACATCATATAGGTCATAATTTGCAGGTTTACCTTCAGGAAAACTCAATAAGGTATTTCTGGTAAGATGACTGGTTCAATAGCAGAAGTCATCTTTCATCTGTATGTTTGGAAGCTTTGTGGGCTTTTTGCTGCACAAATATATTGTTTGCATAATTTATTAGAAGTTAGAAGAGAGGATCAAATCCGATTGCTTGCAAGGCACACTAAATGTGATTGGAAAAGCACAATCTTTACTTTAGCACCAAGAGAAATCATAAAGGAATGAATTAATGTACAAAAAATACACTGGACATGGATGACTTCAGCTGCACAGCACATATTGACAAGCAGCCTTTAATGCTCTGGGACACATGGTTAAGTTACTTCTATTCATATGAGATACAGATAAATTCACAACAAATTAGATTTTAACAAAAAGTAATAAGAATGTGGATGGTGCAGGTTGAATCAAACTGTCAATCACTGAGATTAATTCTTTAATTTCAAGCAAATTAAATAATTCTTCAAATGTTGCATGGATATAGAAGAAAATAATTGATCTATAAGGAGAATGTAACAAGGTTGTAATTTAATTGGGAGAAACTTGAGATCAAAAATGGCAATAGTTGATTTCATCACCATCTGAATCCAGGGATTGAATTGCATTTCTCATGCTCAACAAGGACCATTCATTACCATTTGAAAAAACCTAGATTTTCAGATTTAAATTTATTGTCAGAGTATATAAATGATGCCACATATAACCCTGAGATTCTTTTTCCTGTGGGCGAGGCAGAATTACCCCTTATTGGTAGTGCAAAAAAAAATGTACTCAACATACACATACAAACAAATAAAGATATGTGTAAAAACTGACTATGCAACACAGAGAGAAAAAAATCAATAAAGTGCAAAAGTAAGAGTCCTTAAATGAGTCCCTGATTGAGTCTGTTGTTGAGGAGTAGCAGCTGTTCTTGAACATTGTCCTGTAATGTTTGCTGGGAGAGGATTGTCATCCTTTGGTGAGGATAGGCTTGGCTTCAAGAGCTTTTGTGGTGAGATAGTTGGCTGGCATTTCCTACCTGAGGTGAGACATGAATGGGACAACCATGGGTGAGATACTGAAGGGAATGCAAGGCATTCCTTGAGTCAGTGGCGACTGTAGCTTCCACTCCTGCAGACTTGTGTTGATGACTGCTGTACGTCAATCTTTCTGCTGGAATCTGATAACTTTAAATTTAGACGTACATCACGGTAAGAGACCTTTCCGGCCCATGACTTCGTGGCGCCCAATTACCCCAAGTAACCTACGAACCTGATACGTTTTGAAGGTTGGGAGGAAAGCAGAGCACCCTGAGGAAACCCACGCAGACATGGGAAGAACATATAAACTCCTTACTGACAGCGCCGGATACTAACCTGGGTCACTGGCGCTGCAACAGCATTGCGCTAACCACACTGCCCATCTACAGAACAAATGTGAAACTGTTCTGCCTGCTTTTCCTCCTCTCCAGAACTAATCGCCTAAACTTCAGTCATTATGCTGCAGAATGCAGACAATACATACACGTGCACAGGCTTGAAGACCAAGTTTCAGCCTATTCACTGTATAACAGGCTTCCCATGGTACAACATATCCCTTCAATAATAAAGGTTCCCATATCTCAACAGTCACCTCTAAATTAAGGCAGGCATCAATGATTAAATCCATCTTTGCTATCGTGCTTTTGGCTGTTGGACTACAAATCAAAACTTCAAACATGCCAAAAAACTGATGGCCCATGATGCTGCATTAATATCTGCTATCCTGAGTCCTTCCGAGTCATGCAGTCACTCTAAAGTACTCAAGAGGGTCTTTACAAAATCCACTGGCAGGGTGAATGAACCAATAGCAGCATCCTCTTCCAGGCAACATTGAGGCCCTAACTAACTGAGAGCTTGCAAGCCCGACCCTGCACTGCTGTGACACAAGCCACAATAGAATGCTGGGTGGATGGAATGATTGAAAGGTTGCCTTGCAAAATGTAACATCCCCTTTGAGCATTGCAACTGGATCCTGGACTTACTAATCAGAAAACAACAGTCAGTACTGTGGTTTGAAACAACATCTCCTCACTGATTACCAACACAGGCGTAGCCCAAAGATGTTTGCTTAGCCCACAAAGCTACTCATTATACAACCCACGACTGTGTGGCCAGGCATAATTCCAATGCTATCTACAAGTTTGCCGATGATATTATTGGGGTTAGACAAAGTGGAGTGGGAGGAGGCACTGGTGCGAACCAACGGGGTATGATAATGTCTTCAGTATCCAGAGGCTTGCGCAATTGAGCTGGAGACATGGTCTTGAATCCAATCAAGGCAGCTAGGGAATTCAAATTAAATAAAAATGAAAAAAAAAACCATCAGTTTCAATCATGGGGGCCAGGAAACAACTGAATTGTCACGAAACACCATCTGTTTGGCTTTTTAAGATCAGAGATCAGATTCAAGAGGGAACCTGATCTGTCATTCCATAAATGAACTTTGACATCAACTCTATTTTCCCAGACTAGTCCAATATCCTTGTATTCTCCATTTCAATCTTGAACCTAATCATCAACTGAGCCACAGGAGCTGTAGAGAACAGAAGATTCTAAGAATTCAGCCTCTCCTCAACTCAGACCTGAAAAGTCAATCAGTCATCCTGAGGCTCTAAACTCGTATTCTAGTACCTGTGTGATGCAGATAATGATGAACACCTAGCCAGCTATGGAGAGGGAGAAAACTATCATTACATAGTGGTGAGAGAAGGGGGGGGGGGGGGGGGATAAATTTTAAAAAGATTATTTGGTGAAAACAGAGCTAGGTACTTTGAGAACTTCTGACCATATAGGTACAGAAACTCAAACTAAAATGAACTAGCCTTGTTCTACTGTTAAGTACTGAGTAAATCTTCCTTCCACTCTTTTTAGGGTCCAAAAAATAAGGATGGCATTTTCTAAACATGCTTCTCATGTCTGAACATAAATCACTTAGAGCAGTAATGTGAGAAAGAGAACAGGAAATCTAATCTCCGTGACTCTGGTATTAGTATTTATAATGCTAAATAAATTAAATCAAACAGGACAAAAATGGATGGCTTACAAAAAGCTCCAGAAAGCCATTTGTCTTGCTAGTTTCTTAATAAGATTAGTGGGATTTACAGAACAGCACTAAGTGTAGCATTTAAGGAGTAGCAGTGCCTGTAGTTATTAATGTCATGATGTACAATTTCACTGAAGATATTAGCTGCATATTACTGAGGTGGAGAGAGCTTGACTTCTCACATTAAATATGTTTAATGTGAGAAAAAAATTATATAACATTATGGGGGTAAAAATAATCCCTTGTGCTGTTCTGAGTCACAATGAACAGAAAGGTCATTAGCTAATACTGGTGAAATTAGGTGACATTATTGATGTTTCTGCCTTTGACCTCAATGATTGGCTTCCTTCCCCAATCTATGTATTGTTTCATTCTCAGCCCTAGAACCCTGATTACTTTTAATTGCGTACACTGATCCACATATCGCTTGATTCTCCGCCCTCAAACTCACATATGTACATTACCTTCATGCGCCTAAATCTATATAAATGGCCATTTATGTTTCTTTCAGGTTTGGAATCCCAAAGATTCACAAAAGTTTCTTCTCATTTCAGTATTCAATGTTTCACCCTCTGCACGTGGTTTCTTTGTTTCACACAGCCCAACCAGAGAAAGTCTCTCAGTATTTATCCTGTCAATCCCTTCCAGAAATGTCAACGTCTCGTTCTTCGCAAGTGCAGTGAGAAAAGGTCAATCTCACTCAATATCTCATCATTGGGACAAGACCCTCTTCTCATGAAAGTGATCTAGTACATTTACGCCACACCAATTCGAAAGCAAGTTTACACTTCCTTCCTTATGAAGGCTCTCAGATGTAGTTTAATTAAAGAAACTTCCGCAGTTGTACCAAGGCTTCCAAGATTTTGCTCTCCATTCTTTAGACAGCAAAGAATACCATACTATTTTTGCTGATGCTGCACCCCCATGACCCCTTTGTAACACACCAGACATACGGTCCAAAACACTACCTTTTTTTCCCCATTATTGAAAGTAAATTAATTTTGAAATTAATTAATTGAGTGGGTAACACACCAAATATTTAAACAGTGCAAGCTGAAGAACAAGACTTTTCAAATCCTTCTCAGCTGCTTAAGATGAAGGCAATGCTCTTCTGTTATTTCATATTTAAGTCTTCAGTGCAAGTTGCTGGAAGAAAAAAAGCTTTTAGAGGATATGGGGGAAAATCTTACTTTGATTAGAATCTTTACCAATTCTATAATAGGAATTAGTCAATGATTGATCCAGCAAATCAATAATTGCCCAGATGAAGAATTTATTGTTGGATTTAAATTAGCAGGCCTATAGTCCAGTTGCCGTGGAAACAACCATGAAGAGTGTTGGGCAGGTCTCTGTGGCCTGATCAGGACAGGGAGATCCACATTTCCATTCCCATGGGACGTGGTGTGTAGTGAACAGGTTATCGGGTGATGTCTGCAGAGGCCCAGACCCAGAGCAATCTTTGGACGGCTTGTTTCTGATTCAAGTCGTTTTAATTCAAGGAACAAAAACTTAAAGGCAGTTCATATAGGCGAAGTAATTAAGATAATGTAAAATGATTTGATGTGTAAAAAATAAATTAAAATATGCAATAAAAATAATGAAAAATAAGCAGCTTGTTTTTCTTTATATAACTCAGGACTAGTGAGCACATTCAAACCAATGGCATCATGCTCCTCCAGGCAGTCACATATTACAGTAGAGAAGGAGGTCAATGGCCCCACTCAAACAATGGGTTGCATTCATAAGCACCACACCACTGGTTGGAATGGAGTCACAGATCTGGAGTTAAATAAAAACAAACTTTTATTTTTCATTATTTTTAATGTAAAATTTTAATTAATTTTGATACATCAATTAATTTTATTTTAATTATTTAAGCCATGAACAAAATTTAAATGTTTCCGATAACTGACAATTTGAAAGCCTTTGTCAACAGCCTTTGACCTCCTTGCTTTAATGCATCTAAGGAAATTGGAAATGAAGTGGGCAGCAATTCCGATTGGGTCCACCAGTTAAGGTGAACATGATACAGCCCAATATCACAAAATACCAAAATAGCATCATCCTTAATCAAGTGGTACTTCATGCTGATACTTCAATTTCCTGATCCAAAGAAACTCATTGTCCTTTACCTTGCTAATTCCGGCATTAGTGTAGGAAAAGCAAAGAGCTCGTCGTTTCCCGCAGCAATGGAGATGGACAGGCAGCAGCAAGCATAACTACCGGATCTTCCGTACAATTAATTACAAGAACAGTAGTGAGGCATCAAGAACTTGTACCTCATCCAAATAAGGAAGGACAGAGAGAACAATAAAAACTGAGAGGTTGGAATATTTTTGAGGTAAAACAAAGGCAAATGAACTGAATCAAATCACCCAATTGGAATTGTACTGGAACTGAATTACAATGACATGTTGAATTATATTTACTATTATAATAAATGGAGATAGGTCGAAATGATCCCAGAAAATAAGTGGACTTCAACTTTGATTCAAATAATTAAAACAGAGGTGGCAACAATTTTCGATATATTAACAGCCAGTGCAATAAAGATCTGCATCCACTATACACAGACAAAGTTATTATAGTTTTTTTTTTAGATGACTGACATCTTCAGTGGAAAAATGTACCATAAACAGGAGACTTCTTTAAAATGTGCCTTGTAACCAATGAGGATCAGACAACAATATTCACACATGACATTATTTTCCAAGGTTATGCGTTACTTCTACGAATAGCGAAAGAAAGCCATGGTGTTTTTCGCCAAAGAATCACACCATTTCAAAGACACGTGCAGAACACAATCAGAGTGGGGGTGGGGGGGGGGGGGTGGGGGGATGTGGGAAGAGGGAGATCAGGATTAAATTTTTGTTCCTTCTACTCTCCATCTAACCTCAATTAGTAGGACAGATGACTAAATTCACCCGTTCAATGAAATTAACTATAAATCAGTTTCTGGTGCTCATTACACATTTATTTGCCATTTGAAATATCAGCCAATTCTACCCATTGTTAGTGTACATTCTGCTCAAAATGGTTCTCAATTTCACTATTAACCACTATTTAACAGAGCTTCAAAATTCTCTGAATTTGATCGAAGAATGCTGTAATGGGTATCTGACAAACATGATTAGTGACAGCCTTCTGTTACAACTGCCTTCAAAGGAAAAACACTGAAGAGGTGCATTGCCACAAGCATTTTCTTGCCATCTCTGAAGACACAGCATATCAAAATGGAGCCCAAGAGGAAGATTATTATGAACATGATCATAGTTATTGGTTGAATCTCTTACGGCTGTGTCTAATGTATATGGCAGACAGCAACAGGGCTGAGATGATGCCTGCCATACAGCAGCTGTTTCATAAATCAATGCTGAAACCAATACAGAATGACATACAGCCAATGACAATAAAAAGTTAACACTGAACCTGACTGTATCAATCTTCATAAACATGTCCATGAAATCAAAACTAGAGCCACATTACAGCATGTCAGCCCCTAATGCACACAAAGGACTGACCCCAGTGGCCTGGTGAGGCTATTTAAATGGTTTGTTAAATGGATGGGATTATAAATGGTGGAGCAAAGAAGACAGATTTAAGTAGGCTTGCTTGATGCAGCATTCTTTCAGGTATAAGGCAGAAAAGGTGTCAAACGATGATTGTAATGAATTTAGATCTGAGTTTTCTAATGCTGCTACACCAGCTGTCTATGTAGAATGGTGTATGTCATGATGTTCTGCTGATGTACTGGAATTCAGCTTTGATCGCTTCATCATCTGCCCAAGTCTACTGGGAAAATCTGGGGCTGGTGGGCTGACCTTGTCCCAGATGATTGGCTAATGTTCCGCCACCAACTGTGAGGATACTTGGCGCTCAGCTCCCGTCTTGTGATGTATCACGCGGAGTGAGATCAGGTCTGTTATCATGATAAAAGCCCCTTCTCATTTATACTTCCCATTTACCATGTTCTGAAAGTCCTCGGAGGAAATCAGAGCAAGTAGATATATATAGAATTTTCTTTTATTTGTCACAACCTTGCCTTGCAAATGTTTACCCTGACAAGTTCATTGGTTATAATCGGAAAGGAACACTCTACACTTAGCTGCTTAAGAGAACAAGAGAGTAATGCAATTTATTTTGAATTTGCACAGAATGGCATCTTGCTCAGCTCAGCTTGCATTTTCAGCTCTCAAAGGATTAGACTGAAGTGTATTAACAATTCAGAGATAATGCCACTTTATTCAGATTGAGAAAATGAAAATTGACTTTGTTTTTTGAGTGTCTTTGTTCAGAAATCAGACTATCCTTTATCTTAAAGAGTTCCTTGGGATCAAGGAAGACAGGCTTTCCTTCCAATCTGTAGATGAGCACAATATAGGAAGGGTCAAATGGGCTTTGGAGCTGTCCATCTGCTCTTTCTGCTTGGTGTCACGTGCTCCTGAAACTTCTTGACAATCACACAGTCCCATCAGATGTTCCTACCTTATCTTGTGTAATCATGCGTCACAGATTCCCCTGAGTCAATGTGAATGTTGCACTTTTTCCCAAAGAAGCTTGAGAAATGTTGTCAAATCATTCCCTCTATCAATCAAGCTGCCTTTTCTTTTACCTCCACAGATGTTGCTTGACCCACTGAATTCTTCCAGTGTTTTCTTTTGTTCTAGATTCAACCACTTGAAGTTTCTTCTATCTTCATTTTCTCTGTTCCCCCCCCCCCCCGGTAATCTCTTGTCATGGCAGAGTTCAGAACGTGATAACTGTTCTGAAGGCTAACATCAGTACAGCTTCAATATAGGTCAGGGAGGATGCTGATATTAATCTATTTACCCTGCAGTGGATTTGGAGGATTTTATTCAGAAGGGCCTACTGCATGTATTCCAAGTAACTGAACAATGCGGATGCCCAATCGGCATAGCTCGCAGAAGCCCAGAACTCCAGGCCTCAAGCAGTCCTACAGCCTCAGCCTCCGAGCAGCCAGAGAACAGGCGCACGCCACTATGCCCGGCAGATAACCACATGGTCATATGTATTCCATGTCTCAGAAGCACAGAAGAGGACAGGGTTTGAAATCTTCACCACTCTTTCTCAAACAGCCAAAGTCTGCCTATGCATAGTACGAGCAATAATGAATTTTGTCATCAACTTCAGCCTCGTCTCAGAGGGTGGGTATGTTTTCCAAGGCCAGGTTATGGACCTTGATTGCTGGTGGGCAGTGTTCAGCAGTGGAGACAAACTGATAGAAGACCTTTATTTTGTGAACATGTAGTGCTAGATCCATTCCATCACAGGCTTCAGCGAACAAACTGATGATGAATTTTGAGTCTGGCCAGTAGATGTTAATATGCAAACTGGAATGGAGGAGAAATAGGTTGAATAGATTCCCATCTGTCCTGCCGATTAAGTCCACAGGAGCTGGAGGTGAGGTGTATTGGAGAAAAGATGCAGTATTACTTGACACCTGTCTGCAGAGAGATTGGATCTGTTGCCATCACAGGAAATTGCAGGATTGGGATGCACATTGGCCTTCAGTCAGCTTCAGAAAGCTTTTACACAACCTCTTCAAAGAAAGCAGGACTTAAGTCTGAAATATCCACTGTCTTTTGCTTCCTACGGATTTCCCTCAGTACTTTTGTGTTATGGAGTAGTCCCCAGTATCTGCAGATTTTCTTGTTTATCTTCAAAGACAGGATAACTTTCTGTTTCCACGCCTCTGAAACTTGCACCAGTTGTTTCCATCAGCCGAAACAGGTAAGTATGCCTTCCAAAGATAAAACGGATGATAACGTATGCGAAGTCACAGTTGAGGTCCAGCTGAGATGTGTAAGTGACTGTACACAAATCTCTTTAACTGCATCATAACCTTCCTTATCACTTCTAAATGTCAGCCACAAAAATACCAGCAAATATTTTTACTTATATCAGTCGAATGTAGAATCAGAATTTATTGCCATGAACATGTCACGAAATTCATTGCTTTGTGGAAGTGTCATAGTGCCATATATAAACCACATTAAAAAATAAATAAATATATTGCAAGAAAAAGAAAAAGACAAAGAAAGGAAGTGTCTATGGCTCGACGTTCATTCAGGAATCTGATGGCAGAGGGGAAGAATCTGTCCTTGTGCCGCTTAGTGCTCATCTTCAGGCTCCTGTCCCTTTTTCCAGATCATAGCAGTGTGAAGAGGGCATGCCCTGGGAAGGGTGGGGGGGGGGTGATCTTGAGGATAGAGGCTGCTTTCTTCAGACACTGCCTCTTGTAGATGTCCTTGATGGAATGAAGACTGGTGTCAATGGTATTACAGGCTGAGCTCACAACCCTCTGGAGTTTTTTCTTGTACTTAGTGTAGGCACCTCCATAGCAGGCAGTGATGCAACTAGCCAAAATGCTCTCCACAGCACACCTGTATAAGTTTTCATGACTTCGATGACATATCGAATCTCCTCACAAAGTATAGCCGCTGGCAAGCCTTCTTCATGATTACATCGACATGGAGGCTCCAGGAAAGAACCTTAGAGATGTCTGTCTCCATGGGCAAATATATCACATATTCCTAGCAAATGCAGTCCCACTTGGGTGCCGGGGCAGGAGTCCCTCCCTCTTGATATTCACAGCTTAGGTTAAAGAGAGTCAAGCTTCAAAGACACAAAATCAACATGGGTAACATGGACTGAAACACAGTCTTCAGATGCTGTGATTGTAGAGAAAACACAGAAATGCTGGAGGATCTCAGCAGGTCTTGAAATGTCCAAAGGAGGTAAAGATATATAAACGACATTTCGGGCCTGAGCCCTTCTTCAACATAACGAGGAGTGAAATGAACTTGTGTCTGTTTGAAAAGACGATGGCAGCATTCCAAACTCATTTTTTTCTCATATTTCCTTTCAATAAAGGAAGCTCTTCAGCCTGTCGAGTGCATGCTGGTTCTCAGAGCAACTTCATCAATTCCACTCCCCCTTTTATTTCCCTTTAGCATAGTCGCTCACACATACCTATTAAAAATATACTCCTGACTCTCCTATCAGCCACTGATAATAGGGGCAATGTACAGTGGTCAATCTCAAAAGAAAAGTTTGGCTATTCAGGACTGAGGAAATTCTCATGCAGAAGATAGTGAATAATTTCAAATCTTAATCAAAGAGGGCCGTGAAGGCTCAGCTGCTGCATTTAGGGCACCTTTACAGCTTAAGCAATCAGGACTTGGGTTCGAATCCTGTGGTGCCTGTAAGGAGTTGTATGCTCTCCCTGTGTCTGTTTTCCACGGGGGCTCCAGTTTCCTTCCACCATTCGAAACATGCTTGGGGTGTAGGTTAATTGGGTATAAATTGGGTGACACAGGCTCGTGGGCCAAAATGGCCTCCTGCTACCGTGCTGCATGTCTAAATTTAAAAATTTTAAATAGTAAAGTCAGCGATCAATATTTTTGGATATCAAGAGATTTAAGGGATCAAGAGTTTGCAAAGCAAAGTGGCAGTGAGACAGAAAATAAATCACAATCAGATGAGTGGCACAGCAGGGGTCTACCCCAGCTTCTGATTCTTAGGTTCTTACAAAAAGTTCACTAGTGAACTTCCCTCTGGTCATTGTTCATGAGAGACTGACGATACTGGGTCTCCTTACCCTGCCCCCCTTCCCAATGAATGGAATGCTCCTCATCCTCAAGATGTGGTTAATAGAATGGCCAGAAGTGGATTGGAATGGATCCAAAATGAACACATCCTCTTCTTCCCATCACCTTCGTTGATTATAAATTTGCAGAAATGCACACTTTTGCATTTGTTCCCTTTCCTCCAAATTTTGCACCAAGAACATAACCTTCTCTGGTTCAGGGGAAATGCAATGAATTGGATACACACCTTCACTCAACTTAACATCCCTCTTCATCAAAGCAGACTAGATTCTGCACACAAGGTAGAGCTTGGCTTTCGTGGTTGGCCACGAGATGAGCAAGACTACAAGTCAGGGTAAAGTGAAAAGCTAGCGGGAGGAAGCATCTTACCCAAATGTGGAGAAAAATCAGTGCTAAGATCGAGGCAGTGCACAGAAGACAGGGGATAAGGATCTATTATACTTGGGCACCTCATGTGATCATGAGCCAGGGATTTGATATGGTGATACAGAGTGACAATGCTGCTCAGAAGGATCCAAATTTATTGTCATGAACAAAATAAATAAATTAGTGCAAAAATAAGAGAAACCGAGGTAGTGTCTGCGGATCACTCTCCATTCAAAAATCTGATGGCCGAGGAGAAGAAGCCAATAGGTGTTCGTCTTCTGGCTCCTGTATCTCCTTCCCAATGGTAGCAGTGTGAAGAGGGCACGGCCTGGGTGGTGAGGTTCGTTGAGGAAAGAGGCCGCTTTCTTAAAATACTGCTTCTTGATGGAGTAGAGATTAATTAATAACTCTGTATACAGTTTTTTTCCTGTTTTGTGGTTGGCACCTCCATAATAGACAGTGATGTAACAAGTCAGAATGTTCTTCACAGTACACCTGTAGAAATTTGCAAGTATCCTTGGTGACATACCAAATCTCCTCAAACTCTTCTCAAATTATAGCCACTGGCAAGCCTTCTTCATGATTGCATCGAATGGAGGCCCCAAGACAGATCCTCAGAGATGATGACAGCCAGGAATTTGAAGCTCTTAAACTTTCCACTGTTGACCCCTCAATGAGGACTGGTTCGTGTTCTCCTGATTTCCCCTTCCTGAAGTCCACAATCACCTCCTTGGCTTTGCTAACGTTGAGGGCAAGGTGGTTCTAGTTGCTACACTCAACTAGCTGATCTATCTCCCTCTTGTACGCTTCCTCATTGAAGTCCATGATTTTGCTGACAACCGTGGTGTCATCGACAAATTTGTGGACATCATTTGAATTGTGCCTACCTACACAGTCATGGGTGTAGAGCGAGTAGAGCAACGGATAAGCATGGATCCTTGAGGTGTGCCTGTATTGATTGTCAATGAGAAGGAGACATTTTTTCCGATTTGCACTGACTGTGGTTTTCCGATGAGGAAGGGAAGGATCCAGTGCAGAGGTGGGGGGCGGGGGGGGGAAACGGGGTGCAGAGACCTAGGTTTTGGAGCAGCTGACCAGCACTGAGGGTATGATGGTGGTAAAAACTGAGCTGTAGTCAATGAAGAGTAGGCTGATGTACGTGTTGTGTCAGGCTGCAACTAACGTTGAAAGTCACTATAGGAGAGAGGAAAAACCATTCTGAAGTGCAGGGTGTAGGCGATTTTTAAATGACAACAAGCCACTGATGTTTTGAAACACTTGTACTGAGACGGAAAATATGATTTATATGACAGTAATGTTTCACTGCAACAGCAGCACAAAGCACTATCATTTTTCTCTCTGATTTATATTGCCATCTGATTTTCACCAATAGAGAAAGGAGTGGGATTCCTTCCACAATCAGAGCATCACTGGCAAGGATGGGATTTATTGTCCTTACCAATGGGCCTTGAAAAAGAGGTGAATACCTTTCTTGAACCACTGCAATTCTGGTGAACCTACCAGTGTTGCTTAGAAAAGGATAACAGGATTTAGATCCATTTTAAAAAAAGATGTATATATGACTATAACCTACATCACAAGTACAATGTACAGATGAATCAAAATTCTTACTTTCTTCAGCCTGACAGGTGCATGAGATATACAAAGCATAATAAAATAAATTAAATTAGTGCAATAAACAAAGACAGAAAAAAAAATAATACAGTACGTTTCCCCATATCCAAAAAACTTAGGACCAGACAAAGTGAAAAAAACCCCAAAACAGGACAGTAGCACCAGCCATCGCCAGTCCCCAGTTTCTCCCCACTGCTGTCGCCAGCTCCCAACACCTCCCCACTGCCATTGCTGGTCTATGACACCTCCCCACTGCCATCGCCTGTCCCCAACACCTCCCCACCGACACCCCCTCACCACTGTTGCCAGTCCCCGACACCTCCCTACCGCTGTCGCCGGTCCCTGACACCTCCTCACCACCACCGGTCCTGACTACGATCTGGGCTCCTGCCTGGGACCCTAAGGTCCCTGCTCCTGCCTGGGAAAATGCTCTCCTTGACGCCGGGACAAAGGATTCTTCCAACCGCTTGCGGCTGGGAGACAGCTGCATGCAATTTGTAAACTAAGTATAGTGGAGGGTAAAGAAAAAAATGGAAAGAGAGAGGGGAGGGAATTACCTGAAATGGTGTTTTAATTTCTCCCCAATGCATGGGCTAACCCGCCGACTTCCTCCAGTTGCTCACTGATGGCTCGAGATTCCAGCCAGCTTCTCTGAGCCAACATCCAAATGTCTAGAGCCTGCCTTTCTAGCTGGTATTGGGCTCTGTTGTTACCAAACTGGTGCCAACAGTGTCAGAGCCACACATGGGCAAGTCGGGTGATAAATGTTTTTCACTTTGTGATGTCACGTCAGTGCAGCATAAAAACTTGGATGATCAAATATTTTGGTTAACGGAACTTCTGATAATGGAAAATGTACTATACATATAAAAAGGATACATATTAAAAAAATAAGAGAAAGTGAGTCAGTGTTGGTTCATTGTCCATTCAGAAATCTGATGGTAGGGGAAGAAGCTGTCCTTGTGCTACTGGGTGCTCATCTTCCAGCTCCTGTACCTTTTTCCTGATGGTTGCAGTATGAAGAGGGCATGACCTGTGGGGTGCGGGTGCTTGAGTACAGAGGCTGCTTTTCAACATATTGGATGTTTTCTGTGCGATATTCCTTGTAAACTTCCCACATTGTTGGGGAGATGGCAGCGTTGCTCCTCTACTGGCTACTTCCGGAGAGCAGGCCTTCAGTTCCACGATGGTGGCTGGTCCCTTAGTCTTTGCCGATGATACCATGGTAGTGGATTGTATAAAGGAAGGGGATGAGTCAGCCTACAGGACGGAGATTGAAAACTTGGCTGAATGGTGCACCAACAACAACCTTGCACTCAATGTCGCCAAAACTAAAGAGCTGATTGTTGACTTCAGGAGGCGTGCAATCCAGTAATCATTGGGGGATCAGAGGTGGAGAAGGTGAGCAACTTTAAGCTCTCGGGAGTCACTATCTTGGTACACCAAAAGGTAGTGGAAACAGCCCAGGACAACACAAGCAAAATCCTTCCCAGTATTGAGTACATCTACAGGGTACCCTGCTGTCGGAGGGCAGCAGCAATTATCAAAGACCCACATGATTCCAGCTCACAGCCTGTTCTCGCTGCTGCCATCAGGAATGAGCTATAGGTGCCACAAGACTCATATAACCAGGTTAAGGAACAGTTGCTACCCCTCCACCATCAAATCCTCAGCAACAAAGCCAATCAGATACTAATTTAAGGACACTTACTCGTGCACTTTATTGACTTTTTTGTTCTCTCTGTGTGGCACAGTTTGTTTACATTTATTATCTGTTTAGTTCTTTTATTTATTTACATGTTGACGCTGTGTACATTTTATTTTTTGCACTACTAATTAGTGGTAATTCTGCTGTGCTTGCAGAAAAAAGGAATCTCAGGGTTTTATGGGTGATGTTTTGACAATAAATCTGAAATCTGCCACCCAGTAGAAATCATGCCGTCATTTTAAATATCGGGAGAGTAATATATCATTACCCTGAGTTTCTTTCAAGACAACTGCTTAAACTTTTTGAATGATATTAGATTAAGGAACTGTTAAGAGTGTGGTGTGGGTTGGATTCATACCAACAAAATGGTTTGAAAAATATATTAGAAATGCTCAGCCAAAATTACGCCAAAATTTGAGCATTACACAGATCTTGCACAAATCACATTAATCCCCACTATAAATCCTCTAATTAAACAAAGCTTGGTCCAACATCTAATGTGATGGGTGGTGGGAAGCATAATTGCATTAAACAGATTCTTCTGAAATGCAATCACCAGTATGTTGCTAAGCTCTAGGGTGCTTCAAAACCTCTAAATCTGCCTTCATTTGTAATAGTAGCCATTTCGCCGATTACACGAGAAGAGATCAAGAACCTTGAATCTAATCATTCACTAAAAGCTAAAACCATCACCCAAGGCTGCTTTCTTCATGCACTACCTTGTTTCAGTGTACATTCTGTGTCAATCTTTCATTCCATTTAGAAAATGTGACCATCTTATTTTAATGTTTTTTTTCTTTTAATCTAACAATGAAGAATTTAATCTGTGCATCACTGCTGCAGAGTCAAACTAATATCTTCATATTACTTGTATCCTGAGAGAGAAAAGCAGAGCTTGATGGGCTTACAATTTTCTGGCAGAAACTAATTAACTCCTCATTGAATGGAAAATGTATGGACTGTACAGGGGAAAAGAAACACGAGTTTCTGAGTTGCAAGTGGTGCTGACCTCAAATCTAGCAACAGGGAGATTTGCAACTCTGCCTTCTAGTGGTTGTAGCCCAAAGTTAAAACGGAATCAGAATTGATTGTCACAAAGTTCATTGTTTTGCACCAGTGCAAAGAGTGGGATAAATCGTATTAAAAAAATAAATTAGTGCAAAAATAAGAGCAAGTTAGGTTAATTGTCCATCCAGATACCTGATGGCAAAGGGGAAGAAATGGAAGACCTTTCCTTGTATCTCCACAGTAAAAGGTCATGCTTGATCTGCAGAAGGGTCAATCAAAATCTAAGTAAATTTAAATTAAGACATACAGCATGGAAACAGGCCCTTTTCGGCCCATGACCCCAAGCCGCCCAATTAAACCCAACTGATCTACAATTGGTACCTTTTTAAGGGTAGGAGGAAACCGGAGCTCTCGGAGGAAACCCACGCAGATATGGGGAGAATGCACAAACTCCTTCTAGACAGCGCAGGATTCAAACCCATTGCTGGCACTGTAACAGTGTTGTGCTAATTACAACGCTAACTGTGCTGCTCATTTAAACAAAGCCACAAATGGGGAAGCAGTGAAAGAAAGGGGTCATTTTAAGGAAAAGCAAATACATTGTGTTGCTTGAAAAAGCCTATTTTACATGTGAGTCGGACATATTGTAGTTCTGAGAGTCAAAAACAAACTTGCTGGTCTTGATAAAATAGTGGGGATAGGATGGAACAATGTGATGGAACTTTGCTCTGCATTACTGGGCAGAATGTGTGAAAAAAGGCTTTAACCATACTGCTTTCTGCTTTAATAGTTACCCCAACGTTCAGTATCTAAATTCAGGATCAATGCACCAATAGGGCTGTACTTCAAGAGAAAAAGTAAAATAAAATGTTCTATAAATTTGTGCCATCAAAAAATATAATCAAAATCAATTTTTTCTAAACTATTTGCACCCTCAACTTAAAAATGCAAACTTATCCACCACCACAATAAAACGATAATTAACATCTCATCTTCTACTGAATTGGTTTGGTGTTAACTTTTAATGGTAAACTATATTTCATATATAAAAATGTCTTAGTAAAATAAATTATAGAGTTAAAATAGTGTATCTGTAATCTTAAGCCCCTTTCACACTTGTATCCCATTAAATCGGCCATTCTGTGTCCCTGGTTAGGAATGGGGGTTTGGCCTTTCACACTAGACCACTTCTAACTGGGACACATCGCTTTCACACTTGCAAGGGTTCATCCCCAGCGTTTGGTCTGTTCTACCTTTAATAGGAAGTGCCTGCAATACAATTGCCCGTTTCACAATTGACTGATCTCAATGCTGGTGTCTGCAGACTCTGGGGGTTTTACTAGGGGTCGAGGCTGGCAATCCCTTCATCCAATGCTGGGGTTGAGCAGATTTTGCTTTCACGCTTGCCACTTTAAAGGCCAATTGGCGTTCAATTCCTGGAATCACTGGCAAGTGTGAAAGGGGCTTTAGTAAGTTAGCTGCGGGTTGGTATGGGGTCACAGACAGGTCACAGTACATTTAAAGAGAACCATTGTTTTCAGAGAGCTCATTCTCGATGTGTCTGGGAAGGACAGAGGTAATGGATTTCAAGTGAGTCTTAATTGTTCAAGAAATGCAGAAGGAAGCCATCTGCTTTTAATAAAAGCCACTTAAGCCTCCTGAACAGAGATGAGGTCAGAGGTTGTAATGGATATGTGATGGTTTTCAAAAAGGAACAAAATTTCAATAGAAATAAAACTGATGGTCTTGTGGTTTCCAAGAATTGAGACTCACCTCGGTGATGATGTGATGGTCACATGATTTGGAGAAATATATTACTGAATTCAGACATTTTGAGTTCAGTTTTTTTTTTGTAAGAGTTCAGTTTGGAGAGTACAGAAGTTAAAACTCCTGTGATACATGGTTGAAACCTTATGAAAGACAAGAATTGAGTTACAGTAACCAGAATTAGTGCTGTTGTTGTGTGTTACTCCTGGGAAAAGGGGAACACAGAATAAGTGGCTTTTGAAATAAGGAGGACCACTTTGCTGTCTCTTTGAAAAAGAGGACAGAATTCTACTGGGTCCATTTTTGTGTGACAACTTCATTTAACCCTCGTCTGGTTTGTGACTTCATCGTGGAAGAAGATAACCACATTTGTTTAACCTTTGTCTGGGTTTGTGACTTCATCATGGAAGAAAATAGCCACATTGTGAGTAAAGAGGTCTGAAGATATAATGTTTAAAAACATAATAATTGATTCTGAACTGAGAATTTAAGACCTTCAAACAAGAGTAAAATTATGTTGAACCTTTAAAGACTGACTTTTCAGAGTTGGACTTTAATTATACACATACACACATACATTTACATTTGCGCATAGTGGGACTAAATTCAGAGTTAACTAAGTTTAGAGATACGTAAGAAATGCTGTTATTAATGATTTAATTAAAAATTATTATTTTGAATTTACCACTGTCTAGTGAATTTTCCATTGCTGTTCCTCTATTAGTGCTCACAAAGTTCCTTTAGTCCCAAAAATAATTAGAAGGGTTGTTAGTTCATAACATAACAACTGTGTCACTTCATAAGATTTCTTCTTTGGCTTGGCTTCGCGGACGAAGATTTATGGAGGGGTATGTCCACGTCTGCTGCAGGCTCGTTGCTGACTGACAAGTCCGATGCGGGACAGGCAGGCACGGTTGCAGCGGTTGCAAGGGAAAATCGGTTGGTTGGGGTTGGGTGTTGGGTTTTTCCTCCTTTGTCTTTTGACAGTGAGGTGGGCTCTGCGGTCTTCTTCAAAGGAGGTTGCTGCCCGCCGAACTGTGAGGCGCCAAGATGCACGGTTGGAGGCGATATCAGCCCACTGGTGGTGGTCAATGTGGCAGGCACCAAGAGATTTCTTTAGGCAGTCCTTGTACCTCTTCTTTGGTGCACCTCTGTCTCGGTGGCCAGTGGAGAGCTTGCCATAGAACACGATCTTGGGAAGGCGATGGTCCACCATTCTGGAGACGTGACCCACCCAGCGCAGTTGGGTCTTCAGCAGCGTGGATTCGATGCTTGCGGACTCTGCCAGCTCGAGTACTTCGATATTGGTGATGAAGTCATTCCAATGAATGTTGAGGATGGAGAGGAGACAGCGCTGATGGAAGCGTTCTAGGAGCCATAGGTGATGTCGGTAGAGGACCCATGATTCGGAGCCGAACAGGAGTGTGGGTATGACAATGGCTCTGTACACGTTGATCTTTGTGTGTTTCTTCAGGTGGTTGTTTTTCCAGACTCTTTTGTGTCGTCTTCCTAAGCCGCTATTTGCCTTGGCGATTCTGTTGTCTATCTCTTTGTCGATCCTTGCTTCAGATGAAATGGTGCAGCCAAGGTAGGTAAACTGGTTGACCGTTTTGAGTTCAGTGTGCCCGATGGAGATGTGGGAGGGATGGTAGTCATGGTGGAGAGCTGGCTGATGGAGGACCTCAGTTTTCTTCAGGCTGACTTCCAGACCAAACATTTTGGCAGTTTCCGCAAAACAGGACGTCATGCGCTGGAGAGCTGGCTCTGAATGGGCAACTAAAGCGGCATCATCTGCAAAGAGTAGTTCACGGACAAGCGGACAAGTGGCTCTTGTGTCTTGGTGTGAGCTTGCAGGTGCCTCAGATTGAAGAGACTGCCATCTGTGTGGTACCGGATGTAAGCAGCGTCTTCATTGTTGAGGTCTTTCATGGCTTGTTTCAGCATCATGCTGAAGAAGATAGTAAAGAGGGTTGGAGCGAAGACGCAGCCTTGCTTCACGCCGTTGTCAATGGAGAAGGGTTCGGAGAGCTCATTGCTGTATCTGACCCGACCTTGTTGGTTTTCGTGCAGTTGGATAACCATGTTGAGGAACTTGGGGGCTGGGGGGGGGGGCATCCGAGGCGCTCTAGTATTTGCCAAAGCCCTTTCCTGCTCACGGTGTCAAAGGCTTTGGTGAGGTCAACAAAGGTGATGTAGAGTTCTTGGTTTTGTTCTCTGCACTTTTCTTGGAGCTGTCTGAGGGCAAAGACCATGTCAGTAGTTCCTCTGTTTGCGCGAAAGCCACACTGTGATTCTGGGAGGACATTTTCGGCGTCCTCCCAGAATCACTTTATAAGATTAGTGCATGCAAAAGTAGCTAAAGCAAATAAAAATGGAAAAAAAAATTTGGATGAAAACAAAAAATAAAATTATATTAAAAAAGTAAAATATGCTATTATAATTGTAATGAAATTTAATGGGGCAATCATTAATGATGAGGAGCTCTCACTTGGTTTGCACAGTTTATGATGTAATTCAGTGATTTTTAATGAATTGCAGGTATCCATTATTGTTTTATCTTCTGCTGAATACTGCAGCAGTTTGGGCAACACTGCTAATTATAATACACCTTAGCACTCCATCATTCATAGTACATAAAACACATTGGATTTTGACCATTTTATTTCCCCATAAAATAGAGCAATAAAGTGCAGGAAATGGAATCACAATGGCCCGTGTGCAATAACAACCCTCTCAGGATTCAAATTCTGAGATCATGCGCACTTTGAGTCTACTTATGGATTTGATGCGTTTTCTTCATGAGGCTTCCAACTGAAAGTTGGTGAGTTCCATCCATGAGTGCAAGGTGATCAGTTGTGAAAACTAATTCAGGATTCCCATTTGATTCAACTCATATTTCAGTTGCTGAATTTGTTCTACATGTCATGTATTAACTCTGAGCCTCTGCACCCAGGCCATGACCTCTTCATTGGGGAAAAGGTACAGGAGCCTAAAGGCAAGTATTCAATTTCTCAAGGACAGCTTCTTCCACACTGCCATCGGATTCCCGAATAATAATTGAACCAAAGACGCTGCCTTACTTTTCGTGCACTTTTTAAAAAAATTATTGCTGTAAGGTATGAATGTTCACACTGTGACGCTGCCACAAAACACCAAATTTCATGACTTGTTCATGACAATAAATTCTGATTCTGATGTTTTCATGAAAAGGCTTGAGAATAGAAAATACTTTCACAGGTTCTGCATGGAATTATTTTTCAGAAAATGTCAATACCTTCAGAAAAAAGTCATACAGTGCAAAAGCTGACCTTTTGATACATCACATTCATCTATTTATACTACCATATTTACTTGATGGTAACTTTCTATTACTTGCTAAATTAAATGCTTATCTAAACATTCCGTCGAGTCTGCCACCATCATCAGCACTCAGCCAGAGTTCCAGATGTATGCACATTTGACCTCCACTGCATTCTTCTGCACAGGTGTGGGAGGAAGGATTTTGCTGCTTCATGCACTGCGGCTAGGAGGCAATTCCTGTGGATGTCTCAGCCGTGGGTCTTAGCCATCAGATAAAACCAGAAATGTAAAAGCATGTACAGCTAGTTATTTTGTTACATGCTTAAAATTTCAATTGGTCATGATTTGAAGTAAACAATGAATATTAAATTGCAACTGGAGAGCTAATTCAACATGATTAACAAAAGATTTCTTCAGTCATTAATAATAGAGAATTCGGAGTTCCTTTACCTTGAATTTTCAACATATGTTTTTCTGATTTACATCACAAGAAAAATCTGGCAATTGGAGTTGTGGACATTTCATTTACAGATATAAGCACTTAACAAATTTCTTGTGACATTATTTGTGGAAAGTAATTTGGTAAAAATTGGAATTGAATGGTCTTCTATGAAAAGCTCATAGTATCTTATAAAATGTCATTTGCACTTGAATACTTAAATAAGTCAATTTATTTAAACCCATGCAAGTTAAGAGCATTCAAAGAGTTGGGAATATTCAAGTAGTTCGGTTTATTTTAACAGAATTAAATAGATTTATTTCACAACCAGGAGATCACAACTCACTCTTGTCATCCAGATACAGTACATGCAAGTATTCAGACATGACCTATAAATTGCTTTGTTAATATAATATGGAGGGCACACCTGACTTTCAGTTCAATGCCACCTGCTAAATTTTCTGATACTTCTAGCTGTCAAATTAGATCTCTTTCCCCACCTCCATTTTTGGAAACTGTGACAGCGATATCCAAAAAAAAAGCTTCCAATATGAAAATAATTTCTCCGTTGTATATTTTTCAAAAACAAAAACAAAAGCTCTGATACTGGCAGTTTGAAATTGAAATTACAGGAAATATCCAAGTAAAACTTGGGGAAAGTAAACAACAGATTTTTAAACTATAATATATTTTGGCGTATAGGTTGACCTCTATTTTTCAGCCTCCTTTTAAGGGTTTTATGGTATAAGTCAACCCTAATTTTCTGATACTTGAGTTGGTGCGTTGACCTGCGTAAAAGTTGACCCCCAAAGATCGTGATGCCTGAGATAGGCCGTTGACTGCCAAAGATCGTGCTGGGCTTTGGCTAGAGGTGATTGCTATCATGGAGGGTCCATCAACACAACGCAACTCACGACAAAAATACAAAGCAAGTTTTAAACTGAATGTGATAGAGATGTCCAAGAAAACCAACAACTGTACTGCTACAAGAAGATTTGATGTATATGGGAAGTTGGTAAGATAATGGAGGAAGAAAGAAGAAACTTTAAGAAAAATACAAAAAAGGCAAATGTTAATTGAGAAAAGGAATCATTCATTGGCCAGAGTTGAAAAATCACATTGCAGAATGGGTACGTGAACAGAGGCGAGATTGCTACATAGTCACCCGAAATAAAATAAGAACAATTGCACTGCAGTGGGCAAGGTCGCTCCCAGATCTCAATAAAAGTTTTGAGGCTACAGTAGGCTGGTGCAACTGTTTCATGAACAGGAAAAAATCTGGTATTATGACAAAAAAACAGAAATTACTTAGAAACTACCAAAAGATCTTGATCATAAAGTTGTAAATTTTCACCAGTTTATTCTATGTTATCAGCACAAAATTGGCAAATATTGGAAACGTGGACAAAACCCCCATGAATTTTGACATTATAAGCAATAGAACAGTGGAATGAAAAGGTGTTAAAATTGTGCAAACCAGAAGTACAGGCCATAAAAGGACCAGGTTTACCATGGTGTTATCATGCGTGGCCGATGGGAAGAAGTTAAGACCCACTGGTAATCTTTAAACCAAAAGTAAACTGAAAATAAAATTCCCTGCAGGCATTTTTGTACATTTTCATGAAAACGGATGGATGGATGAAAATGGTGTAAAGCCATGGATAGACAATGGATGAAACAGACAGCCAGAGGTTTATGCAAAGACTGGAGTTTGCTGGTCTGGATATGGTTCGCAGCCACTTAACTGAGAAGACTAAAAGTAGTGCTTGAACAAGCCATTCGAAGACCACATACGCAAGAAATGGAATATATGGATGATGAAAATCTGTCGCAGTCAGGTTTTTTTTGGTTTTTCATGGGTTGACTTACACGCCAATTCAATTTTTCAATGGTCGACCTATATGCCAGATCAGCGCAGATTGGATCTGAGCTGAATTTAAGGTTTCAAAAGTACCGGTATATCTGGCAAACAAGTTGACCCCCGATTTTTTTTTTTAAGAGATTTTTTGGAGTTTCATGACTTGACATACGTTGAAATATATGGTATATTTTGTTTGTACTTTTGCATTTCTTCTAGTCTGTTATATACAAATTATGCAAAGCCAGTCTGATTCCTGCTTCCAAAATAGTGCCTTGGCGCAAATGAAAATAACCAATATTCCAAATTAAACAAGAAAGTCTGGAGACACAGTGATTGTTGTTCAATATTCCATAGCCCAGTGCACTTACGACACAAATGCAATGTACAACCATCACAAATTAATTTGCTGCAGGATACAGAAATTAACAATAAATTCAAGAGAATCAAATGCCACTCAGAAAATTTCAGTTTCTCAGTTTGCTTTCAATGTAACAGTCATTTGGCTTGGTGTCGTCCTACATGTTGACTATTTTTCAATGCTGTCACCAGTCCCACTCTGCATTACAGTCTTTCTTTCACAAATTGGTGCTGTCAGGAAAATCACAACAATTGCTGATGGAAACCCTGTCGGACAACAAACAAAATTCCTCATGGTTCTTTTACTATTCAAAGAGTGACAAGAGCATAAGTAACCTCATGAAGCATCAGCCTATATGTTGCTAAGTAAAATGGATTTGCATTAAGAAGTCAGGCTCAGTCAGCTCATTGATTCTTTATAATGGCAATGTTTTTATGTGCCCAAGAATGACCAGGTTTTGTGGAAAGCTGACTTCCTATGAAATTAACATGAACAATCTAGCCATACGTGATTTATTTGACAGTAAATCCTCTGAATGCGGTTAAGTTTAATGATTAACTCCAGTTCTTGGAATACAATGAGAAGAACTTGCATTTTTCATAGAAACACACATCAATACTAAATGTCTTGTAGAAGATCATTCATTCGAGGCTCAGAGAAAAGAATAACAGAATATGACTGTTTCTGGATATTCTGCTGCTATGTTTCTTCCTCTGCTTGTTCATTCTGACCCCCGATGCACTAATCTGCACGTTCATTTTCCTTCTACGTGCTCATGCGTTAGAACACAGCTCTGTGGCAGTCTTCCTCAACATGCTCTCTCCCACGATTACAAAGATGTGGACCTCTGCGCTATGTTCAGTCTGATTATTCTCTTCTAATTTATGACCTTAGGAAACCCAGAGTGGATCCACAAAAAACATTGTGCTATCTTGGGATTGTGCCAATTTTCACTAACAATATCAAATATGGCTGATACATCAGACGAGATTGATTTGATTTAATTATCACTGGAGAACAATTTTTTTCAAAAGCTTTGCTTCCCCCCAAAAAATGGGGTTTATGATGGACAACTGACCATAAAGATAATTTCAGATTTTCTGTATCATATAGGAAGTTGGAGAAACACTATCTTAACTTTTATTGAATTTAGCATCTTTTATCACATAATGTACCTCTGAACCAAGCTCTGGTTAACTGCACATGTTGGACAACAAATGTGAGGAGCCCACGTTTTGTCTTGGTCAGAAATTTTACAACTGAAGTAGAGCTCATAGGCTTTCTTAATAAATGCAGTTATGCTGCATCTTTGAGATTTAAGTGTATACTCACCACAAATGTAACTGAATGTATTGCAGCTGTTGCGATATTGATGAGACATTTCTGCTGTATTGAATTTTCTTGAAGACAATAAATGCTATTGTTAAGTAGACTCACTCTACTGTTGCCTGAAGAACGTGTATCAACACGTATTCAATCTATATCAAAGTAATGCTCAGCATCTGTATTCGTGAGCTGCTTTTATAACCTATCTGCCTCTATCCTGACAAAGCATGCCCAGGCCTACGAAAATATTGGCATAGCACCAGCATGGAGTGCATGCCCAGGCATGTATGGACTGACTAAAACAGCTTGCTTTGTGGGCAACATACTAGTAGACTTAAAATAAGACAGGAAATCACAAAAAATAGGTTATATCCAAAAATACAGTACATGATAGGAAACTGTTAAGGTGTTTTTCATGATCAGCAGCCCAAAATCAAAAAAATACACCCAAAGTGTTCAGGAATCAAAATTACCATCTGCATCACTCTTAACTCTTTACTGCATTCACAGATATATGTGCCACTTAAAACTTATATTCTCTTTCAAGCAAATATTAAGAATTACGAGGTATACTGGTTCTCTTTCTCGAACCTGGATCATTGAAACCTTTTAAGAAGTTGAAATCAACACCTGAGTGAATTGAAGGATATGCTATGATTGAGACAACGTTGACACACATGGATCAAAATTACTGACATACAAATTAGATGCTGCAGTAGTGATCATTCAATTTCATTCCATCAATTTAAAGCACATCAAAATAAATAAATATGGGGAAATATCCGAAAAAGACAATGTGATCAAGGTAAGACAACTCTTGGAGGAAAGAAAATCTCCATTCATTCCATTTGAATCACTGATTTTGTGTTTAATTAGCCAGCCACAGAACATGAACAACGTTGTGCCTTTTTACCAAGAGGAACAAGCCCAAAGTGAATGCATGTGTTTGAAATATAATTAGAAATGGCTGGAAATAACCAGCACAGAAAGGTAAGTCAAAGACACGGAGACAACAGATGATGGAATCTGAAGCAAAAAAACAATTTACTGGAGGTACGCAGTGAACCTAGCAGCATCAATGGGAGAAAAGGAATGGTCAATGTTTCGGGTTGGATCAAAACAGTCAACGTAACGTTGTCTGTTCTTTCTTTCCCACTGATGCTGCCACTGAGTTCCTCCAGAGAAAAGTCGACAGGTAGGTTTGGGTTTCAGGTGTGAATAATTGCCGAAGCAGCGTTCATTCTGATAAAGCATTTCATTCCCCTTGACATGCTAACTGACCTGGTAAGTATTTCTAGCATTTTCTGCGTTGACCTCAGAATTTTAAGCATTGTTTTTCCATATCATGGCTTGAAGCAGGAAGTAAAATGCAGTGTTGATTTTACCTCGTTACTTCCCCATAGTTTTAAGGAAGAAGCAGGAAATCTCAGCAGCAGTGTGTGCTCCCATGTTGCTTTAAATGGAGGGTACACACAGCCCTCAGAGCATAATCACTTTGGTTTGAAGAAAAGAGTCTTTATAAAACTGAACAATGCATCTTACTTGAACTTGGACTCCACATCGCTAACTGCTTTCTGGTATTCTTCAGTGGTCAACTTGTAGAACTGGGCACTCTATGGAGATACAAAATAAAATTTAGTCAATAGCAAAATTTGCATTGAACTATAACCCTGTTCTTTTCAAAGGACTAAGGCTACCCTACTCACCACTGCACCAGGTCGTAGGATACAAATGATTGCCACAGACGAGGTCTGTTATATTAGATAGAAATCAATGGTGATGTGATTAGACAGGAGCACACTGAGATGGGTGGATGGGTCATTGCTCGCAGTGATGAACGGTTCATAATTGGCCTTGTGGTCCTGACGCACTGACGCACAGTCATCTCATTTGGGCACAGATTTATCTTTCTTTATCAGATCAATAAAGATGAACAGAACAGCTGTAAGAATCGATAGCAATTTTTGATCGTTTCAGCCTGAAGGCTCATTTTTATTTAGTAATGATATTTTGAGTAGTTTATTTGCTGTTTTGATTGCTGTTCAATGGCCCAGTCAGAGTTTCAATACGAAGAAAGGTTTTTCTAATTTAATTGCAAGTCAACTGATCAAAAAGTCATTTGTCAGCAGAGATAGGATTCATCATTTGTTTCTCGCTTTCCTCTTCCACCATCATTTGCTCATTACACAACCAGTCCTGAGGTTTGAAGACATTTATTACCACCCATTTTTAATGTAGTCGAGAAAGGAAATAAAGAAGCAGACGCAGCCCCCTCAGGCAGATGTGACTCTTGTGCAATTTATCTGCTTGGAAAGGCAAAGGAACAGTGTTTCAAATCCTTCAACTGGGCTTAGTTCAATGCAAACAATCATTGCATCATGCTTATTTCTTTGGTAAACACAGCTTTATTGGAAATGAAGTAGAATCTCACAGTATAACGTTGCAAACATATTTTCAGTGTACACAGAATTTGAAAAAAGATGTTATTCAGGATATGGTTAATAAAAAAGACAAATCATTAGATTCAATTCTCTGAATTCCCCTAGAGGTTATGCTGAACCAATATTGCACGAGCTTTGCAATGACAACCAACCTCAAACAAAATTAAATGATCCGGTTATTTCTGAAACAGTGTTTGTGGGATCCACTGCTGCATCTGCTTACATTTTCCATCCTTTTGTTTTTCATTGTAATTTGCTACACCTGTACTGTATTATATTTTTGTGATAACATACTGTTTGGTTCCACTGAACTCCAATAAATACCTAAGTGAACCCACAGAACCCATAGCCCCAGCAAAGTCATCTTCAAACTTCCAGATCTTGCCCTCAATGTCACCCATTCCTCACAACTAGATCCTTGACTTACTGTCTGACAGACCCCAATCAGCAAAAATGCGTGGCAACATCTCCTCCTCAATCACCCAACACCGGCACTCTGCAAGGATGCGCACTCAACCCTCCACTATACTCCCATTACACCCATGACTGCAATGCCAAATGTTGTTCAAACTCCATCTTTAAGTTCACCAATGACACAGTCAGAAGCCAAATATAAAATGACATTGAGATGAAATAGAGTCTAGTGACATGTGACTGAGGTTACAACCTCTCTTAATATCAGTAAAACAAAGGAGCTGATCATAGACCAGGAAGGGTAGAGGGGTTACAGCCCGTATCCCTATCCTCCTCAATGGCATTGAAGTCGAAGTTGTGATAGGTTCCAGTTCCTGGAAGTAAACACCTGACCTGGACCAAACACATTCACACGATGGTCAAAAAAGCACACAACGCTTCTTTCTTAAATGGCTGAGGTTCAGCTGGTCCCTCAACGACTTCTACAGGTGCACCACTGAAAGCATTTTTGCTGGATTCATCACTGTGTGGGTTGGAAGTTGCTGTGCCCAAGTTTGGAAGAAGCTACAGAAGGAAGTGAATGGAGATCAGAACATCACGCAAACCTCCCTCCCCTCCGTGGACACCATCTATACTTCCCGTTAACTAGGAAAGGCAGCCAACATACCAGAGGACCCATCACAATATGCCTGAGACTGTCTGATCTTGGAAGCTAAGCAGGTTCCAGACTGGTCAGTAGTCGGAGGGGAGATTGGTCTAGGAACACCAGGTGCTGTAGGTTTCTGTAAAGGGCATTGGACAAAATGGTAACTCTCTATCTGCATTACCGTAAAGTTAAAGAATGTCATGTATTTTACATTCTAAATGTAGCATTGCGTGACAATAATGGAACCTTTACTTTTAACTTTTCTTCTCCCATCAGGGAAAAGATTCAGTTGTGGGAAATTGTGCAAGTGTTTTCTCTGCAGCCATCAGGTTTTGAATGAATTTCACAACAATAATCTTTTCACTGTTATACTATATTCTGGAATTGAGCTAATTTTCCCACCTTGTACAGGTTAGAGTTGAATTGATAGACTGCTTCCAAAAGAATCCTTCACATTGTACCAGGTATAATCTGGAAATAACTTTGAATTTGAGTTCAAGGATAATCACCAATGAACAAAAAGCCAATGACCAACATCAGCAGAATGGTGTTACTCATGAATAAAAGGAATAAGGAGACCATATGGTAAGGTTAGTAATGAAAAAAATGAGATCGCTAAACAGGTAATGTGTCCAAATTTTATCCACTGTATGGGCTGAAATACATTTAATTAGTGGGCAGCCAAATCACAAAATGGTCCAATTGCAACAAGGTTGAGATTGAATGGCCTTTTCTAGATGAGCTTTGTAACCAATTGGGACAAAGATATTAAAAAGCTCATTAACAATGTTATTTTCTAAGCAACTCAGATACTGCTGTGAAATGCTGTCAGCTGTTTGTACGCATGTTAAAGCAAGTGGTAATTATATGTAAAACATTCTATACTTTCTAATTTCTCTGACAATGTTTCATGAACCAAGAAAATAAGAACAGGAGTACCCCTTTAGGACCATCAATCCTGCTCTACCAGTCACTGGCCTTAGCTCCTCTTCTGTACCATTTCACCTCTATTCCTGTATTTACTGTATAAACATTTCATTCCTCTGAAGTGTTTACATAGTAAAATACTTGTCATGCAGAATTCAAACAACCAGCAAAAAAATCACAGAAAATAAATGAGTAAAAAAAATACGCAAGTTTGAAATTGGCGCACCTCACCGTTAGTTCTCCATTCATGCAACATGCAGACTCAAGCAACTGGGAAGTTCACTTATCCAGCATCCGCCAATCCCCGGAGGTGCCCGACACCGTCGATTTTACTGTATTCCTCCAACTTAAATACATCTAATAATGTGGTGTCCAGCCCTCTCTGGGGAGAAAGTTATCAAGCAAGTGATAATTACATCAGGAGTGAAGATATTCCCAGATCTCTTCAATAGTCACAAAATTGTGGGTCTGCTGAGATCTTACTGTGTTTTTTGTAGAACCCCTTTCAATGGCATATTCCAAAAATTTTCCCCATGGTCATTACAACTTTGAAAGTCAGGATTAATTATCCAGATCATTTATAATATTTATGATTTGAATATCACAAGAAGTATGGTTTTATTCACGTGAAGTATTATTTGAATATTCAGAGATGCGGAAAAGGGAGAAAATGTCATGATGCACAATTTGGGCACACGCTTTAATATATAAAGCAAAAGAATCTATTTGAGTTCTGGATTTAACATTGTGAACATATTAATTTTCAATGAAAAAGTTCAATTTGTGGTACAGCCAATATATGACAATTTATATGCATTCCAGTATGGATAATTTATCACAGATGACAAGAGTTTTAAAAACAATTATTAATGAAGGAACATTCTTCGAAAAAAGAATGAATATGGACAAACTTAAGTGAGGATATCATCAACCAAGTTTTAGCCAGCGAAATAGATACAAGCGTGAAATTAGAAACATTCTTTGTAGAAGCTTAGTGGCAAATTCTCCTGACTGATGCTGCACTCTGCACACTCTCTATTCATTGAGCCAATACTTATTTTCCTACTCATTCCAGCATTGCACAACCCTTACTGTTTCTTCCCTCATACTTAATCACAGCACAATGCAGCAACGCACTGTATGATGAGCTGGTTCTTTCAAAGAGCAATGAAGTTTCTCGAACTACCCCCTCCCCCCAAATCCTAAAACAATTCTCCTCTGAAGTCTCCCATTGAATGTCGATCCACAATTCTGCCCGGCAAGGCTTTGCCAACGCCATCATTCATTGCGTAAAAAAGATCTTTCCTCATATAATCTCTGGATCCTTTTCCAACCACCCTTAATATTGATGGACTTAGTGAAAGATTAGTGAAAGAAAACATCTTACAACATTTATGGGTTGAAGAACACACATAACAGTTTTAACTATCAAATGGCAACATGCGGCAAAGGTATTAGCAGGCTCAACTAGTATAATTGCAATAGAAAAGAGACTGATCACATCTGTGGTGCAGCTCATGCAGGGGGAGTATCCTGAACCTTTGTACAAGATGAATTAAATATTAAAATTAAACCAAACTAAAAAGCATTGATACGTAGAGGAACTTTGGGTTTCGGGTCCATTGATCCTTGACAGTGACCACGGCTTAGAGATAGGGAGGTGGAGAAAGAAGGTTGCCTTCATTGGGTTGGGAATAGGAGTAAGAAAGTCATGTTGCAGCTACACAAAACCTTGGTTAAAACACACTTGGTTAAAACAAAATTGTGTGCAGTTGTGTTCACTCATTACAGGAAGGTGTGGAGGATTTGGAAAAGGATTTACCAGATTGTTGCCTGGATTAGAGGATATGAGCTACAAGAAAAGGTTTAATGAAGTTGGGTTGTTTTTCTCTGGAGCATCGGAGGGGGTTGACCTGATAGAAGTTTATAAAGTTATGTGAGGTATTGATGGGGTAGACAATCAGAATCTTTCTCCCAGTATAAAAGTATTGGACATAGAGGTCATGCAAGTAAGGTGGGGGGAATGGAGTTTAAAGGAAATGTGCAGGGCAATTTTTTTTACACAGAAAGTGGTAGGTACTGGAAGTGGCAGTGGCAGAAGTGGTAAAAAGAGTGTGACAGAACATAGATACGTTTTGGGGAGATAAATTGGGGCAGGTATTGTTAGTGTAGGTCACATACAAACACTTTAAAACAGATCTTATTAAAAATATTGGAGCTCTGCTAATGCTAGACATGTTGGGGCCTCAGAGCCTTTGCAAAAGCTTTGGAGAATGCCCAAGAGACTTCACTAATGGATTGTTGTTTACAAAAACAGATGAAAGAGCTTGTCGGAGATGCATTCTGTCTGGAAGGGAACTTGCTGTTCTAAGAGGGTCTCTCTGCAAGCAGAGAGAGTAAAACAGATTTTCTCTCTGTGTGAGAGTGAGAGAGAGAGAGAGAGAGAGAGAGAGAAAGACACGCAGAGATCAGATCTACAGTGTTGCAGCAAGGAACAGCAGCTGGGACTGGAATAGGACAAGCTGGCAAGCTTGTGGAAAAACCCCATTTTGGAAGACGGATTGTGAGTGCTTAGTTCAGCCTGGTCAAAGCCCTTGTGGTTCATGTAAGAGGAGAGGACTGGTTGTCTAATGTTTCAGTTGAAATAGGAGAAACAAAAAGGCACTCTGTGGTGACCTGAAAGAAAGAGGTTATCATCTGGAGAACCCTAAGGGGGCAAGACACTGAAGTGGCTGATTAAAAAGGAACAACAAATCTCTCTCTAAAAACTGACAAGAACTTTCGTGAGCAGAATCCATTTACCTTTCAAGCATCAAAGCCTGGTGAACTTCATAAATGTTAAATTTTGTGCACAGTATAAGAATTGCCTGCAACCAATAAACTTGGAGAAATGAGAAGTGAGATTGGACTGTGAATCAAATAACTTTTCTGAACTTATACACATACATACATGTGTTAAGTCAATAGTGATAAGTTAAAGTGTGATTCTGTTTTCATGTTTAAAAGCAACTTTTGTTCAAGTAACCATTTGTCATGGCCAGTATCTATTGCTGCTGGGTTTTGGGGTCCTCTGGGCTCATAACAAGAGATACAATAGTAGCACATAGGCTTCTAGATGGAAACATGTATATTCAGGTAATAGAGGGATATGCCTCATGTGCAAGCGGCAGTCTCAGTTTACCATGGGCATCATATTTAGCGCAGACACGTGGGCCAAAGGGCCTGTTCCTGTGCCATTCCATGTTTAACCACCAGAAATAAAGGTCACCATTGGAAGCAACGTCATCATCTCAATGAGACCATACTTCATCGTTCAAACATGCAGATGGTGCCAGTCTTTCAACAAATCAGTGGGCAGTTTCTCCATCTCAAAATGTTGCTGAAAATAAACCTCAAACTACTTCTGACACTTGTGTGTGGGACTATCAATTGTTCCAGAGATCCCTTCAAACCAACAAGTCACTCTGAAGGCCTCTGTGGTCCAGTGTGATAGCAGATTCAAGAGAGAAACAGAAAGTAGAAGAGGTCACTAGTGGTTTCCTGCTGACACAAACTATTGTGATTTTTGTTTCAAATGGAAAAAAATCTGCTCTTGTAGTTTAATCTTGGAGAGGAATATGCACAACTTGCAATGATTTTAAGTAGAAAAATATTATTGGCAGCTAATAGAGGTGAGAAGGAAATACTGTGTTGTTATAGAAGTGAAAAGGAAAGTGTGGTTAAAAAAAATGCTTTTAAAGAGGTAAGAAATTTAGTCCAGGGTTGTGGTGTCAGGGGATAAATCTCAAGGGTCTGATGGGTCCAGCATCTTAGGGTTGCATATAGAAGGGGTCTTCTCCAATGACAAATGTCCAATCAGGGAACTAGAGGGTTCAGGGTAGATGGATGGCTTCAGAAAGGTTCAAGTATGAAATGGTATTTTAAATACAGTGCTTTGAGGACGTGAAAACAAGTGTTGGGCAAGTCTATGCAGCTGAAGCAATGATTTACTTCACTTCTTCCGGTGGATTGCTATTTGTGCTCAGAACGTTGTCTTTACTTTGGAGAAATGAAGCATAGGTTGCCTGATCGCTTTGAGGAACACCTGCATTAAATCCACAATGGTGACCTGAGTCCGTTATCGTTTAAATGTATTTACTATTTAACATTTAGCACTTTTTATGCATTGCACCTTTTTCAAAATCTTGCACTACTTGTTGCAATATGCATAGATTGACTTGCCTAGATAGAATGCAAAAAGAAGCTTGTCACTGTATCTTGACACTTAACTCAATTGAATTGAATTGAATTAAATTCAAATCTCTATCCCTCTCCCAATCTGCCTCTTGCATTGTAACAATTAGATCCAAACACAAACTTGAGGAATGACATTCCCTCAGTCATCAAGTCATTGAGGCAACAGGGCCTTTTGGCCAACCAATCCATGCCAACCAAGTTGGCACTCTGGGCTTATTCCATTTGCCTGCATTTGATCCATATCCTTCTCTCTGTCAACTATTTGAACACAATCTTGGTGTTATATTTGATGCAGAGTTGTTTTTCAGACCTGATATCCATTCCAGCATCGAGATCACATATTTTTAAACTGCAACATCTCTGGCTTAGTTATCTGCCACTGAATCCTCCATCTATTCTATGACATTACTAACAATAGATTTGATTCTTTCAATGTGCTAGGAGGCTTCCCATGGTGCATGAACTTGAGGTTATCCAAATACCTACTGTACATCCTAACTTAGAGGAGATGACCCCAAGGACAATGACTGTGGTAGCAGACCAGCAAGGGGCTCCGCAGTTGAAAGACACACACAGGTGACTTGTGGGTGAGGAAACCACACAGGCTATGGGCTGCTGGTAACTTGAAATCAAAGGAATCACACCAGACTGCGGGCTACTGGAGACTTGCTCATACGAACCAGGCATCGGATCCGAGATTCAAGAGGATGTAAAGGACAAGGATAGCTCCTGAAGGGCCCTGGGTGCTGAAGGGTTCCTCACTGTGTTGGAGGCTTGGATCTGGGCTCGGGTTGACGATGGTTTGAATGAACTGGAGAGGCTGTGGGAGCTCTGGAGGCGAATCCATGGACATTTGGTGACTCTGGGGAGACTCTCTTTTGCTTCTCTTTCTCTGACTGTAAGGAGCACTGGGCAATACTAATACTGATGTTGAGTCTTTCTCTGCCTTATTTTGTGTAATATTACGTTTCTGTTTTATTACACATCACAATAAATAGTATCTGATCTAGTGGTGCTAGTAACCCAACATGCTTTGTGAAGGGCTTGAAAGAATATTCTTCACTGAAGTATGTAGAATTTAGAAAGTTAAGAACGATCAAGAGCACGCCTGGTGTCACCCTCCTATTCGAATGGGATGGTGTGCACATTCCCTTGTTCTATAACTGGAGAACATTAGAACCAATTCCCGTTGCAAAACAAAAGGAGAAAAACTGGAATGGATTATTTCATTTTGGCCCATGTCACCAAAATACACCAATTCACCTACAAATCCTGTACATTTTTGAAGAGTGGGAAGAAACTGGACCACGCAGAGGAAACCCACTTGGTCCTGGGGAGAATGCACAAACTCCTTACAGACAGGATAGATTGTGAAGCCAAGTCACTGGCACTGTAATTGTGTTGTGCTAACCACTACACTCACCAGATAGAAAACATTTAAGAAAGTGACCCAGTTGACTCACTAATATTAATAATATTCTTCCACACCAATTTATGAGAATCAAGGATGATTTGCTTCCAGTCTTGCTTTATGGGTTCTGAACAATTAATGAGGCCACTTAGTAACCACAGACTCTTCCATGGATGGGGCAGGTGGTGTCTCTCGGGGCTGGTAATTTGCAAAGTGAGCTGTTTCTTCTGCCACTTCTAGAGCTTTTTGGTGCAACCAATAAACCATACCCTTTCAAAACTTCTTCTGCATATTGAGCAATCCTGGGCCAGATTCCTGTTTAACACCACCATGCGAAGATCTGCTTTTCCACAGCATCTCGTCTCACTTGTCTGTGCTAGAGATTTAGGTTGGTACTTCATGACCTATCACCTCCCCAAGTCTCCCCTGCTTTCTGCTGATTCTTGCCCCCAATCCATCTATACCATGGGGGGGAAAAAAATGAAAGAATAAGAAAGTAAGAAATAATTCTTCACTGCAGTCTGTGTTAAATTATTAAAGCATCATCTGACAGTCGATGTTTGTAATAATATTTTTTCAGAAAGAACACACAGAGTTGCCATTAATCCAGTGCCAATCAGTGACCTGAATACAAAACTGGTTTGTGTGTTTACTCAATCACCAAAAAGACAGAGCAGAAAATGAAAGTCCCAACCGTGCGGATACGAAAACAATCAAAAAGCAAATTAATCACCCAGATGAAGGTCTGTTTGCTCATGATCTTGGAAGAGATGGGAAGGAAAAAATGCCACTTATTAATGTTGACAACAGCAAATACTCATTTAATTTAGACAACTTCAAAATTTTTATGACATTCCATGATAATGTGGCTGATAAATTTATCAAATCAACCATTCTCATTTATGAATTTGAGTGTCCATCATTGCTACAGCTAATTCTGCTCTTCACAAGAACAAAGCATGACAAATTCAGATTAACACTTGCACTGCTTTTGTATGTCATTCTTGTTAAGAGCAGGATACTGTTTTGGAAAAAATACATAAACCTAATTTGTCTGCATTGTGTTTACATCAGGTCACACATTGAGACATTCAATAAATTATCAGGAACATTCAATAAATTATCAGGAACATTCAACAAATTATCAGGAACATTCAATGGCATGTCCCTCAAAAGTTTCTTCCTTCTCCTCCACAAGATCAATGGGCTGTTATTACAATGAATTACATTGAGCACATAATTTTTAAAAAGCTATACAGTGCTAAAGAGATTCTATGTGGAAACAGGAGGGGGGAGAGAGAGATATCTGATCTCAAGATTAGATGCTTTCGAGCACATTGTTAAACATTCACTTTCAAAGGCATTATGAGAGTTACTGCAGTCATCAAAAGGTTGGACAACTTTTTTTTAATGTTATATCTTAAATATAGCACCTCCACCAATACAGCATTGTTTAAGTAGTGGATTGAAATATATTACGAACATGTAGTTAATGTAATATTGTAATAAAGAAACGGGTTATTTTATATACTTTATTAGCTACAGTACTCATATAACCTCGTGGAGAGATCCATTTTGAATCTACACCTAGCTGCAACAACTTATTTGTCTCCCTCTAGTGGTCAGGATTATTACTAGTACCCTATCATTACATCACCTTTCCTGGAGATGTTGAATCTAACAACATGACACACTAATACAGTACTCATTTCAATTTAAAGTTCAATACAAATGTAAACAAACATCAAAGGCACAAACGTTAAGTGTGCAGTTCTTTTTCTTTTAGAGATTCAGTTTGTAAGGTGCTTTGATAATGCCTGTGGATCATCTTAACACAAGGGCTTGTGTCAGGTCTGCTAATCCACTACTGTCTAGCACTGGTAGTGTTACCTCTGTCGCTGCGCAGGCTGGATCCTCTGCATTTGTCTGTTCCTGCAGTGTCTCTTGTGTTTTCAGCAAGCTCTTTCAATTTCTCCTCAGTAGTGGACCATCCTCTGTTCTGACAGTGTAGGATCTTAGATTTACTTCCCCCATAACAATAGTCTTTTTGTCTCACTGTGTCATATTGTGCCAATGGCCCTAAGATTCTTGCTGACTTGTCATAGTTTGCTTTTTGTCTCCCTTGCAGACCCTTTTGTTTCTGTTCAACATCTGCGACATCTCTGTTCTTGTTTGGATCTGAAAAGTAGGGAAGTGTGGTGCGTAGTCTACATCCCATCCATCAGAAGCTCAGCAGGTGACATGCCATGATCAAGTGATGAAGCTCTGTAACTCAATAGAGCTAGATAAGGATTTGAGCCAGTGTCTTGTGCTTTCTTGAGCAACTGTTTAAATATATGAACTCTTTTTTCTGCTTTCCCATTTGACTATGGATGCAGAGGACTTAAAGTCACATGTCGAAAATCATTCTCTCCAGCTGTAGCATGGCCCATTTTTAAGAATTCCATGTCTTGCAAAGATGGATTTCATATTTGATCACACAAGCAGAAAACATGTTAAGAAGCAGCACAATCTCCAGATAGTTCGACAGATAGTCAATAACCAGCAAGTAATTATTTCCATCCATGTGGAACAGATCAGTCTCAACTTTCTGGCATGGTTCCATTGTTAAGTCAGTTATGATCATGGGTTCCTTTGTCTGCTTTATGTGATGTTTCAAACGGGTCTCACAGCTTGAAACAAACAGCAGTTCTGGCCCTACTCATGCATTTTTCCATTCCAAGGTGCAGCCTTTTGATAGGCTTAAGTTTTCACATGCTTTATCACCAAGCAATGATTCATGTCCATCTGGGACTACTGTGAACCCGAGGTGGTGCTCTTTATCTTTAACTTTCACCTTGAGTTTACATGTACCTTTTACTTCAATACTTTGTCCACTGTAAGCTTTTGAGTTGTACAGAATTTGCATGGATATATGGCTTTATCTTCATTGCCCTGATGTCGGGCTCACAGATCAAATTTACCTTTCCCTATGTGTCCAGCTTGAAAGGAATATTTGTTCCATTTGTATGCAATGACACAGTCCACTTATCCAGCTCAACTCTGTTCACGCTTGGCTGCTCAGTGTTGGTTTATAGTCTTTCTGCACTAGCACGTCAATGAAGAGAACATCACTGAGAACATCCATTAAAAAAGTATCAAAGCTCACTGACTGCAACTGCATACGTGATTGAAACATGTACCTCTTGAATGTTTCATTTTTCTTTGATGACAGTGTTCATCAAACATCTTGATAACCTTGCTGAACTTGTCCTGGTCAACTGCCTCGGCAAAAACAAATGTGTTGAAAATATCTAATGCTTGAGGTACCATCACGATAAGTAGCAGTGAAGTTTTCTGTGCATCAGGTTTGCTATTGAGACCAACGGCTTGCAGGTACAGCATAAATCATTGCTTGAACAATCTCCACTTGTGTTCAACATTTCCAGTCCAATTTACAACACCAGGAGCCCTTACACTCTCCTTGTTTTCTGCTGCTATCAATTGATTCTCACTCTGCACACTCCTGGTACCATGCGATGTTTCTTTTTATTGTGAGAAAGAAACTTGGGTTCTTTTATAACTATACTTTATTAACTACAGTACTCTACAGGACTACAGGACCTCATGGAGCCATTCATTTTGAATCTACCTTAGCTGCAACAACTCGTCTCTAACTCCCTCTAGTGGTCATGATTATCATTAGTACTCATCAATACAGTTAAGTTGTGGAATGGATTTTGAAATCACACTTTGGAAAAGAGTCCTGTCTTCCAATGCCATCATTTGCATTTAGGAGGTTAGGAGTCATCCTGTTGAGTTATTAATATCTGAATGATCTTTAGGCAGAATTATGAGGGAGAATTGTGAGGCAAAATTCTCAAAGATATTAGGTGCTTGATGATAAACACTCCAGGTTCATTTACAATCATGAGGTGAATTGGTGAAATGGTTTCCCATGTTTGCTCTTCACTATATTGTCTTTGAGAGAAAATAATTTTGTTTTAGTGCAAATGAAAACAAATTTAACATCAACATATAAATCAAAAATCAATCATATGCCTTTGGGAAGATCATTAACTGCCTTCCCCTTTGAAGATGCTTATTCTCCAACCTATTAATCTAAAACAATTTTTCAATTACATTTTTAAATTTTATTTACCACACTGTTATGGGCCCAGAGGACCCCCAAACCTAGCAGCAATAGAAATTCATCAAGACAAATGGTTACTTAATCAAAAGTTGCTTTTAATTATCTTTAAACATAAAAAACAGGATCAAGATTTAACTTATTCTTTGATTGGCTTCGCGGACGAAGATTTATGGAGGGGGTAAAAAGTCCACGTCAGCTGCAGGCTCGTTTGTGGCTGACAAGTCCGATGCGGGACAGGCAGACACGATTGCAGCGGTTGCAGGGGAAAATTGGTTGGTTGGGGTTGGGTGTTGGGTTTTTCCTCCTTTGCCTTTTGTCAGTGAGGTGGGCTCTGCGGTCTTCTTCAAAGGAGGTTGCTGCCCGCCAAACTGTGAGGCGCCAAGATGCACGGTTTGAGGCGTTATCAGCCCACTGGCGGTGGTCAATGTGGCAGGCACCAAGAGATTTCTTTAGGCAGTCCTTGTACCTTTTCTTTGGTGCACCTCTGTCACGGTGGCCAGTGGAGAGCTCGCCATATAACACGATCTTGGGAAGGCGATGGTCCTCCATTCTGGAGACGTGACCCATCCAGCGCAGCTGGATCTTCAGCAGCGTGGACTCGATGCTGTCGACCTCTGCCATCTCGAGTACTTCGACGTTAGGGATGTAAGCGCTCCAATGGATGTTGAGGATGGAGCGGAGACAACGCTGGTGGAAGCGTTCTAGGAGCCGTAGGTGGTGCCGGTAGAGGACCCATGATTTGGAGCCGAACAGGAGTGTGGGTATGACAACGGCTCTGTATATGCTTTTCTTTGTGAGGTTTTTCAGTTGGTTGTTTTTCCAGACTCTTTTGTGTAGTCTTCCAAAGGCGCTATTTGCCTTGGCGAGTCTGTTGTCTATCTCATTGTCGATCCTTGCATCTGATGAAATGGTGCACCATTTAACTTATTACTATTAACTTAACTAACCTAACTTCACCCCCTTCTAATTCTAAGTGCGCATGTATATAATGTTTGTGTGTTCAGAAAAGTTATTTGATTCACAGTCCAATCTCACTTCTCACTCCTCCAAGTTCAATGGTTGCAGGTAATTCTTATACTGCGCACAGAATTTAACATATATGAATTTCACCAGGCTTTGGTACTTGAAAGCTTCTTGTCGGTTTTCAGAGAGAGATTTGTTGCTTGTTGGACACAAACTGATCCCTTCTGATCAGCCACTTCAGTGTCTTGCTGAAGAAACATGCCCCATCAGGGTTGTCCAGATGACAACCTCTTTCTTTCAGGTCACCACAGTGTTCCTTTTTGTTTCTCTTATTTCAAGTGAAACATTATCCAGCCAGCCATCTCCTTTTGTATGGATCACAAGTACGTTGACCAGGCTGAACTAAGAACTCACAACCCATCTTCAAAATGGGGGTTTTCCACAAGTTTGCCAGCTTGTCCTGTTCCAGTCCCAGCTGCTGCTGCTGAACTGTAGCAATGAATTCTCTTTCTCTCTGAGAAAAACCTGTTTGACTTTCTCTGCTTGCAAAACCTCTTAGAACAGCCAACTTCCTTCAGACAGACTGCGGCTCTGGACCTAATCTTCCGAGTTTGTTCATCTGTTGCTTTCCAAAACAATAATCCATTACTCCACAGCATGTCCAATTAACACGTACTTGTGAAGTCCTTATAGGCATTCTTCAAAATTTTTTCAAAGACATCCGGAGCCTGGACTGTCTGGCTTGAGCAGAGCTCTGGCATTTTAAATGAGATCTGTTTTGAAGTGTTTGTATGTGACCTAAACTAAAAAAAAACTGTCACAATTTATCTCCTTTAAAACATATATATATAATATAAAATATAACATAATCTGTCACAGCACAATAGAAGCCAATTCTGGCCATTGAGACCTGTGCCACCCATTTAATCCACAACCCTGTATGGTTTTTGGAGGGTGGGAGGAAACTGGAGCACTGGAGGAAAATTCATGCCGGTCACGGGTACAAACCCCTAATAAACAGCACTGGATTAGAAGCTGGGTCTCTGTTGCTGTAACAGCGTTGCTCTAACCACTATACTAACTGTGCCACATCTTCTGTGAGTAATTGTGAGCATACTGTTAACATCTGAAACAATAAAAGGTATGAAAAGATAAACTAGACTCTACTTGTCCAAAGTCACCCATTTCCCTGGTGAACATTAATAAAAATAAAAGTGCAAAATTAGTCTATAAAATACAATTTGGTATTCAATCTTGTCATACTGAGCTTTAAATGCAAATACTGAACCATAACCCTATTTCACTATTCATCAGTAATCGAGCTATATTAAAGAGAGTAACATATTACCAATGAAAATCTAGTGGAGCTGCACAATAATTTCTGGAATATTCAGGTTTTTTTTTTAAAAAGAGAGCTTTTGTTAAAATTCCCAACCTTTAAATTACACCAGGTATATTTTTATTCCAAAGCCTGATGGAACAGGCTTCAACCACATTTCAGCAAGTGCTTTTCCACACCTCCAGTGTTGATTAGAGTGGGCACAGACCACTCAGCCAGCAAAGGATTACATGAACAAGAGCATGCACAAAAATGTATGGGTTGGATTGAGAATTAAATGAAAATAGGAAATGAGGTTCAGATTGATTGTGGTCAAGTTGTTGTTTTATACTGCAGCAGATCACTATTGCACACATGGATGGCACTGTTAGATCAACATTATTGCAGCACCAGCGACCCGGATTCAAATCTGGCACTGTCTGTCGTATGCTCACCCTGTGGCCTGCATGGGTGTACTCCAGGTCTGAGGCTTCCTCCCACTTTCCAAAACATATAGGGTCAGTTGGTTAATGCTATGAAATGCAGGGTGGACTCTCTTTGCAGCCCCACACACAAGAGATTGTTGTTACAAATCTCCATTTCTCTCTCCACTGTTGTTCACAGAACTTTATGTTTTACTTATCGCTTGCAAGCTGATCCATTAAAACTAATCAAGAATAACTTTTTTTTTTTTAACTTGGGGAATTGTCTGTGGTTCCTTTCAAATTTTCTTAATATTATAATGAGCAGCGATTGAGTGGAATGCAACTTGGCTGGTAATTGGGAGTAATGAGCAACAAACATGACGAATCAGCGTTGAAAAGGATGATTCAGAAGGAATTTAGTAATTGCACACAGATTACCAAATGAAACAAAATAATTATGTGAAACAATATTTTCAGATATCCCCAGACAGCTACGATCAGGAATGTGAAGTGCACGTTTAAATCAGATGCAAGGAAATCTCAATTTCGTTCACTTCAGGGATTTTCATGCATTTCAGTTACGTGAATAAATTGGAGTTAACCAAGCCAGTGTGACACTTAGAATTTTGGTTAATAGCAGCAAAACACACCTTGCTGCTATATTTAAGACAAGGTTGGATGGATTTCTACATAGGGAATTAAGGGACATGGGGAAAAGGGAGGTTGGTGGAGATGAGCCTATCTTAACATCAGACCAGTCATGATCTCATTTAATGGCGGTGCACGCTCAATGGGTCAGGTAGCCTACTGCACCTATTTCCTATGTTCTTAAATTCTACCCAAGGACCAATGCCTCACATATGTCCATTACCAACTTAATATTTCCTTCCAATTCAAGAGATGCATTTCAGCTTAAAGCAGCACTGTGAAATTGCTTAGGTACTGGCTGCCAATCCATTTTATCTTTAGGAAAAAAAGTGTATTTGTTTCCCACAAATAAGCTTTATGGTTGTTCAAGGTGAGAGATTTCTTTGATGCTATAAAATTCTGGAACCATTGGCCAAACTAGAATGGGAGCACCTTTACCAGAAGGACTGTTGCAGATCATGAAGGTAGCAGGTGGCTCTCCATCACCTCCTCAAGACCAATTACAGACGGGCAATAAATATTCTCCTTGCCAGTGAATTAAAAAATTAACATGCTGCATGTTTTAAAGCATGAAATCACAGTTACTTCTTTCAGTTCATTATCAATATTGCTAACATCACAGGTCCCTTATTTGTATTTATTGATATATTCATGCTATCCTTTTGCAAAGTAGATGAAGTTTGAATTTATTTTTCAAACAATACTCCATTTTTCTGCCGGAAATGCTTCAAGACCAAATGAGCCATAGTTTGTTCACATCAGAGATAACAGATGGTTAGCAGTGGGGCATAGAACAATAAATGAATTAAAGGTTTTGTTGGCATCAAGAACCAAGACATCAAATTACAAGCATATTGTTTATATCCTATATGTATCGTTCTGATTTTGTTTTGGGAATATTGTTCACTATCCCCCAGTCATTAATTTTGCCAACTAGAGAATAGACATCAAATATAAATACTGTACAAACATCCCAAATGCATTTAAAGGTTGGCACTCTTTTGCCACAAAGATATTTTTTCAAACAATCCCCCCTCAAACTTGTAATCTATTTCAAAGATCAAATCTCTTGATTTTTGAATGGGATTTCACTTTCTACATTTGCAGATTAACTTCCGAAAGGAATAACATACTTCGTGCCAAATTGGACTCCAATTTTGTTGGCTCTGAATATGCTGTATCAATGACACAATCTTGGTGGTGTTGCAAGGAGGCTATAAATAAATGGTTTTTTTAAGCAATATATACATTTTAAACCCATGTTATCATATTGTGTAAACATGAAAACATTCATTAAAAGTAAAAAAGATCCGCTGAAGAATTTTACACAAGAAACCAGCATTAAGTGCAGCTTGAAATAAAAACAATTCTGGAAACTCCCAGTGCATCAGGGCCACATCTGAAAATAGAAGCAGTTTGCACCTCAGAAAACAAGATGAGTTTAAGAATCATTACCAGCAAACCACCTCTCCAATCCGAAATGGGAAGGGTAGATTGCGATCAATTCCTGCTGTCTGACATTGTGTCTCTGAGCAGATTGTGTAAAGACAGGACAATTTTTATTAACTCTCAGGATGTGTCATTGTTCCAATCCTAGTTCTCCCCAAAATGCCCATTCACAACATTATAGAGAAATATGCCCCCAGTCTCCACAAAGGCACCACAACACCCAACTTGATTTTATCACCCGTCGCTCACCTATTTCCAAATTATCTTGCATGACATTCAATACTATTGAGCCTAAATTCAACCAAAGACCCAAGTGAAAAACTAAGATTGCAAACTGTTAATTCCATCACCCGAAAATGAATCTTCCTCAAAACTTATGCCATCAACCAATTTTTTTTAGAATGCTCCTGTGAAATGCCGAGGCATGTTTGTGCTATGCTAAAGATACATTACAGATATAAGAGATTATGGAAGAGGAGTATTGCCAGCAATACGCAGAATCAGGATTTAGACCTAGCAATAATGAAGGTGTACAATACAAATCAGTATAATGCACAATGTCGAGGTCCTTCTTGGTGACAAGGGTCATACTTTTGGCAACAGCTAAGTCATGTTACTGTATTGCATTTTGTAGCTAGTGTACCCTCAGTCAGGGTACACCAGTGGTAAAAGGAAGGAATGTTGAAGCTGGCTTCTTTGTTTTGCATGGCTTCTTGTGTCTTATCGGGGTTGTAGTCATTTGGCCAAATGAATGACATCCATCATACTTGTGACTTGCCACATGCAGATATTGTCAGGGCTCTGGGCTATCAATGAGTTAATCACTTATCTCTAGATACCCTTGTAGGCATAGTATTACTTGGCTGAGTCCAGATGAGGTACCATTGGTGGAGAATTCAGCAAGAGTAATATCCACAGTAAGTGGTTAGAATCTATCACGTTGGAGATGATTATTGGGACTTGTGTGGAGCAAGTGTTGTTTGTCATTTATTAGCCATGTCTGCATGTTTTCTACATCATGCTACTTCATTGATTGAGGAGTTGCAAATGAAACTACAGGCATTAAGAACCTGCTATCGCTTGGTGAACAGTGTGCAGAATTTATTACTTTAGGCAGACTAATTTTTTTTTCCAACATAATCAAATGATAGTTTTAATCTTGTACTATTAAAATAAATCATAACTACTAACCCCCTACAGTATGACAGTAATGGGCATATCTTAATCTTGCCTTTTACCAGTTGTCCTTTTCCTTCATTAATAATGAAGATCTTATCTTCCAAAGAGGCAAATAGTGGGATTTTATTCAGACTCTTCTAGCTCTGAAATAATTCCTATTAAATATTAATCTGGGTGTTAACTGTCCTGGGTTGCAATGGAGGAATGTATTTTTATTGCAGTTTTTCTACTTGTGATTCTTTGACCTCTTCTAAATTTAACACTTTTGAACCTATATAGATGTGGTATTTTTTTTGTTGCAACTGACAGGGTGTATAATTGCAAGACATCAATACAGGTACCTTCAACAGTCATCTTTTAACCATTCCTTCAAGATCAGATCTTTATAATCAACTGTTGAGTGCTATCAACATGTTGCAGCCATTGGGATTCAATGCCAAATTCAACAATTTCAGATAATCAGCCTTTCTTTCCACTGTCAATTCTGATACAAGTTATTCACTTTTAATATCAACTCAGTTTTTTTTCTCTCTCTCTCTCCCTCCAAGGTTGCTCTCTGACTTGCTAAATGTTCCCAATTTGAAAAAAAACATTGGAATTACAGCAGCTGTACTGTTATGAGTCTTAACAGTTCTCACAACCTCTCTCCCTCTATTTATACCACTCTCAGAGAGATCATCAATGGTTAACAAGTGATTACACCTTCTCTTGACTGCCACTGACAGCATTTGTGTCACCTGGATTCTCTGACACCACCTTACCAGTCCCAGTGATCTCTTCAACCTTCCTTCTTCTCTGCAACTTTAAACACACTAGTTTTGTCTCTTTTTTCTGTTAAGATGCCAGATTAGCAAAATCAAGATAATTGATTTAAATAAAACAATGATTCGAATTTTGATCCTTGGAAAGCTATTCTCCCTCCTCCAGTATGATAAACAACCAATCATCATCATTTCTTTGCCATTCTTCTGTGACATGCGCTTCAACACCTGCTGTGCATCACCTGATCAGAAGCCTATTGGAAGTTCATATATGCCTTGTCAAAAATTCTACCAGATTTGTTGAATACAAATTTTCCTCAATACATTTGTGCTGCTACATTTCCTCCAGGTGACCACTGATCCCGTGATGGTCAATGCTACCCTACCGTTGACGTTAAGATGATGAGCCTGTCGTTTCTTGGCATCGTGGCTCCTTTTTTTTGAACAAAGCAGTAAAATGTGCTGATGTCCAACCTGTGTCATCACTTCTTCATCCAAACAGCACTGAGAGATTATGTGTTCCTCATAATTTCCTCACCTGCTCCCTCAGAATCGTAATATATCCAATCTAGACCTTGTAACATAACTATTTTAAGTTCAGGTAATTTTTCTAGTATGTCTGTGCTATCAATTTTGTGTAAATTTATATTTGTACAACTTGTACAAAGCATCTCAATGATCTCTTCTTTCATTGTTCTCTTCTATGGCAGACAGGTATAAAGTACCTTAACAGTGCCCTTGGCATCCATTCACATGTTCTCACTGATGGCCCTAATGGGCTTCACTGCTTGTTTCACTAATCCTATGCCTTTCGGATATTTTTCAATTTCCATTTGTGGTCAAAGATCAGACACTCTCCTTGCTTCTCTTATTTTAATTTTTTTTTAACTTTCTTTTGAATTCATTTCTCATCAGCATGCTTTTTGCTAGAAGCTGCAATCTAATTGTACACAGCCTTTTGCCAGCCAGGAAATGTACCCCTTCTTTCTGAAAAGGCAGTACATTTGGTTTAAGAATTATACATCTGAAGGTGCTGCGCTAATACTCTTAACTCCTTGTAATGTCTCTATAACTGGGGACCTATAGCAAATTGAAGACTTCAGAAACCAATATGTAAGGCTGGGAATTATTGCAGCTCTCCTTCAACATATTTTAAGGTAAGTCAAATTTAAAAACCATAGGACACTTTATTCTATTCTTTTAAATCTTAGCCAAAATCTTATCACTAACTTATTATCTCCCAAGGCTATTCATGACTTTTTAACAAGCTCTTGATCAGATCTGTAATTCTACACGGGACTAGTTGAGATTAAATAAAGTTCAGTCTTTTATGATTCATGTGTGCCATTCCACTGCTTCCCACACACTCCAAAATAAGGGCATGCAAATACTCACGTCAATTGAAAATTTAGGCAGTGTTGTTAAAATCATGAATAATTTAGTTTTGGGGAAAATACGCATTTTGTCCAACATTATCTCACAATTAAAATGGAAGAGGCTGTAAGTGCTGTATTTCAACCTTTAAAAAGGTCTTGAGCTGCTCGTCATAGGCAAATTGTATAAAAATCGATCTATTTGATGAGAATCTATGCAGAATTTGCATTGCACAAAATGATTCTTGCTTTTATGAATGCAAAGACATGCAGATATTTGTCGGATCGGCAGCTGAAAAGATTGAGCTGGCTTAATGCTGTAATCTGTAATAAGGATGAGAATAGACACCGTTAATCAATGTATCCACTCACAGCAATAGTCTTAATGTTCACTGCAGTGAAAGATTATGATTTCTTAATGATCTTAATAAACAAAAATCATAAAGGATTGACATATTAAAAAGTGGCCTTGTAAGCTTGTTCCAATGACAGAAACTTTTTACCATAAATTAGTCATATGCATGAAATATTAACATATATTAATCAAATCACAAACATCGTTATTTTTTGGTGTTCCGGGAGCCTCACAAGATCATAGAGAAACTATTGTGTTTTTTAAACCAAGCTAGAATTTTAAATGCTAAACAAAACCAGACAAGAATTTAACCATTACCACATAAATAGCTGTTTGTCCTTTCTTACAGAAATGACAGTTTCTAAAAGGTAACGCAAAGAGGATACTTGAACAGTACAAAAACAATTCTAACATTCTCTATTTCTGTTTTTGCATCTATTTCGCCCTGTGAACTAGCAGGCTTGAAAATGAAATTTTACCAGTGAGGTCATATAACTGGTGGAGAGATCCTGAATTCAACCCATATCAGCTGCTTGGCATTAATGTAATTTAGATAGAACATTTATTTGAGATTTTTAAGCAGTCCTTTAAGAAAGCAAAGTTAGATGTTGTCTTTCATCTCCTCAAAATCTCACCTCCATCTTTAAAATGCACCAGAAATACATTTGCCATTGTTACATAAGATAAACTATAGATAATTTACATACAGTAGGTTCCATAAACGTCAGTGAGGAAGTTGCGGACAAAGGACCCACAAAGGCTGCAGGCTGATGGAGAATGGCTCATGGGAACCAGGTATCGGAACCAGAATTCAAGAGGGTGCTGAGGGCAAGAAGGGCTCCCAAAGGTTCTCAGGTGCTGAAGGCTTCCTCATTAACATGTGTTGGAGGTTTGGGATTGGAACTCGGGTCACCAACAGATAGAACAGGAGTCTGTGCCACTGCAGAGGTTTTGGGAGGGCTGGAGGTGAATCCACGGACACTCAATGACTCTGAAGGGACTCTCTTTTGCTTCTCTCTCTATTTCTGTAAGGGGTGCCGGGCAATGCTAAGGGGAACTCTGTGCACCTTATGGCAGGCAAAAGTAAATTTTCTGTATTATTAAATTTTCTGTTTTTATTGCACGACAATAAAAAAAAGTCTTGAATCTTAATCTGTGGCAGTAATGTTGGCCACCAGATAAATATTAGTTTGGAATCTACAAGTCCCTGATCTGTCTTGAATAGTGTTATGTGATGATTTGCAAGCTACTTGACAAGAAAACATTGCTTTATCATCTTTCTGAAAGACAACACCTCACAAAACAGAAGTCCCTCAACAATGTATTTAATTAATATATACTCATGTAATTGTCAAAAAAGAACAGGCGTTGACATTTACACGGGTCAAATTTTTGACCTCGCAAGTATCTGTGTCGTTCAAGGCAATGGGAGCTCCAATGGCTGGGACCTGATGGTAATTCCGTGGTCAGGGTGTAGTGAGCTCGGATGGCCAGGCTGCCAGGGTGAGGATCTACAGTCAGGAGCTCAGATGGGTGGGCAGCTGGGGCAACGGGAGTTTGGATGAACGGATGGCCGGGCAATGGGAGTTCGAATGGGCAGGCAGCCATGGTGACAGGAGCTCACAGCTGGGATGAAGATTCGCAGTCAGGAGCTCCAATTGGCAGGGAACCAGGGTGAGGATCTATGGTTGGCAGCTCAGAGAGTGGACGGCTGGGGCGAGGATCTGCAGTCGAGAGTTCGGATGGGCAGGCAGCCAGGTTGTCAGGGAGTTCAATTGGTCAGTCGGTTGGGCAATGGGAGTTTGGGTGGATGGATGGCTGGGATGTCAGGAACTCAGATGGGCAGGTGGCCAGGGCATCGGGAGTTCGGATGAGGATCCGTGGTTGGGAGCTTGGAGGGACGGGTGGCCAGTGGGTCGAGAGCTCTGGTGGGCAGATGGCCAGCGGTTCAGGAACTCCAGTGGGTGGGCAGTTGGGGACAAAAGTAAGGGGGGGGGGGGGGGTCGACTTTTACACAGGTCATACAAAAACACCCAATTTTGGGGCCAAAAAGGAGGTGCCAACCATTACACGGTAGCAACACTTACATGAGTATATACTGTATCTACCGAGAACAACGCGTAAATTCTTCACTTGGATAAAGCTCTGTTGTACATTGTCAAATTGATCCCAAACAAACCAAGGTACACTTCAGCATTGAACTCTATTTGACAGCATTTTAATCAAATGGGTGTGCAGAGAGCTCTAATTATTAAAAAGTTCACTTTTTTTTAAAAAGACAATACTTCATCATTAACTTAGCACTAACATTGATGGTCAGAAAGATACTAAAAAGTTTGGAATGGACAAAAGCAATTTTCGGGATTTTTTTTAAAAGATTCCAAGCATGCAGTCTATAATGGACCTTACATTAACTATATTTGTGTTGAACTAACTTCAAGTTGGCCTGAACTATCAAACTTGGTTGAATTGTACATCTGTGGCTCTTTAGTTAGAGACAGATCTGCTTTACATAAGCTGTCAAATGATGGATAAGAATTCAAAATGCACCTTTACAGAAAGGACACTTTGCTCATCAATGTAGTGTACCTCATGTTCCGAAACAGATAGAATACTTCATATAAATCACAGATTATATAAAGTACAGATTATAAAGCCAATCAATCAAAGCCACAGACTTTTACCTCAGACTGCTTCAAAACACTCTTCAGCGATTAATCTCCTCTCTCAGAAGTTGTCAGGTAAAAAAAAATAATTGGGAATAATGCCAAATATTCATAAAATATTTGTTAAATATCATCAGTACTGCAGCTATAATATAGCAGAATAATCCAGCAATGCATCTATGTCAATAAAAATGAAATGCATATCATGAATTTCTCAAAGGTCTTCACAAGAGCAGAGGGTGTAGAGGAAATTATGGTGGAATCACTTTAAATTACATGGAGAAGGAAACATTTTTTTGACAGAGGCACTGAAAATTAGCAAGTAAAAGCTCGTTTAGAAACAAATTCCTCGCAGCACGGCGTCCAAAAGCTGAAAAAAGTCTGCTCAACAGTAGGATGAGTCTGAAAACAGGGGTATTCTGGGAAGGGTCTGTGAGCTGAAGGCTATTTTGCAGATTGGAGTTAAATTCTAAAGTTATTAAAGTACAGATTAAGAACAATTTAAGCACCAGGAATTTTCGGTTTTCATTCCTGCACTGTGAATATGGTGGATTTGCAGCATAATGGGGTTGGGAGTGAAGAGTGGGACATGTAGTCGAGTACTCAGAAAGTTCCTCTCGCAGATCCAGATGACTCTAGAATTCTCTGCCCTGGCAGGTGGTGGCACCCAGATCTTTTGAAGTATTTAAAGTGGAGGTGGATAAATATGTATATAACAATGATTAGAGGGATATGGAGAAATGGTACAAAAGAGGAGTTGAGGCCAGTGAGGATATCAAACGGTGGGTCAGGCTTGAATGTCTGGAATGAGGAACACCTGCAGGAAGAATAGTTCAGAGATTGAGAAGGTTATGAGGTCGGGTGTTTTGCGAGCAATTACAGAAGCAGAGGATGTATTTTGCAGAATGGCTCTGACTTCAACACAACACAATGGTCCTATAAGATAAACTCAACCATAGATTTATATTACAATAGGCATAATGGGTATAAAGCCACCTCCCACAGTGTTCGCAGAGGAGGCATCACTGATGTCAATCGAGAACTCAAGTGTGCTTTAGCCATGTGAAAAGATACTTTTTGATTATGACAGTAGCTAATGAAAAGATATTTGAAGCTTGACCTGGTCCAATTAGGCCAAGTATTTTTTTCCTAATCTTTCCTTCACTATTCTTACTAAGAACTTGACTGAAGCTACCACAAAATTAGCCACAGGAACAGTATTTGGTACCTCAGTGAGGTTGCCACGTTTCACAATGAAGCTGAGACAGATTTAGCACTCAAGTCACATGTCATATTGTGACCATAGATAATGTTGCTATCATTTAGCCTAACATTCATAGTTAGAGTGAAACACAAATGTCTGCAGATGCTGAGATTGTAGTAAAAACAAAGAAATGCTGTTCTTGCAGCGTTCATAGGAGGGAAAGATATATTATCGACATTTCAGGCCTCAGCCCTTCTTCAAGATACAAGCAAAATGTAGACAGGCACCTGAATTAAATACTGGGGAGAGAAAGGGGGGTGGTGGGGAGAGAAGAAGTACAGACTAACAGACAAAAGGTATTAATTGGATATAAGAGAAAAGGTGAGAATTGAGTTTTGTTCTGTGAAAGAAGACAGAGGGAAGAGAGAGAGGGAGACAGAAGATGTTGCATCCAGTGCTCCCATTGTGGTCTCCTCTACATTAGAAAGATTGGCACAGATTTGGAGATCGCTTCATTGAGCACCTCGGCTCTGTCTGCTGCAATAGCGTGGATTTCCCAATGGCCATCCATTTCAATTCCCCGACCCATTACTTTGCTGCCATGTCTGTCCTTCGTCTCATGCACTGCCAGACAGAGACCACCCACAAACTGGAGGAACAACACGTCGTCTTCTGTCTGGGAACCATCCTAACGGATTGCATTAATTTTGACCTCCAGTTTCTGTTAGAACCCCACCTCTCTCTTCCCCTTTTCCTCTGTCTGCTTCCACAGAGCCAAAATTAATTCTCACCTTTTCTCTTATTATATCCAATTAACACCTTTTGTCTGTTGGTCTGGACTCCTTCCCTCCCTTCCCCCCACCCATCTTATTCTTCTCTCTTTCTCTCCCCAGTCTTTAATTCAGATGCCCACCTGCGGTTGCTAATACCTTGAAGAAGGGCTCAGGTCGGAAACGTCAGTAATATCAGTATTACTCAGTTTATCTTTAACTCCTATGGATGCTGCGAAACCGGCTGAGTTGATCCAGCATTTCTGAGTTTTTGCTAACATTTATATAGTTATCCTCAGTATTGGCTAATATCAGTCAGAAGTAGAAATCTGTGTCAATTTGCTTCATAACCAACATGGATTCCATGGCCAAACTCAACAGATCTTTTGCTTTCACTGAAAGAGGGTTTCCAAAACCCTGTTTTGCCATTTATGCAGAAGTAGTTGATCCACATGGACCACACAGAGGACAATGGCCTGGAATTCTTGGAGTGCACAATCTATAAGAACAATGAGTAATTTTGGATGATTTACCTATTATTTTTGTACAGTGTGCACAAAATTCACAATCAGTAAGTTAGTCTTCCCATCGTGGACAAATTCAATGATGCTCTGCAAGTCATCTTTGCTGATGTAAAATAAAGTATTTATAACTTTAAATCCAGATTCTTGATCAGAAGCAGAGGGATATGACTGGATGACCAGGCACTTTAGTTTTTATTCTAGAGTCTTAGTGAATGTGCAAGAGAACAGCTTATCATCCTTGTCAGAAAAAAAATCAAGTTGTGAGTGATTATCTGAATTGTCTTACTTTTGGTGAATACATGAAGGTTTAAGATGCACATCATCTGTGAAAAGTTTTGGGATGTTATAATGTGTTCAAAATGTAAATTTTTTTCTCAATAGAGATTCATTAATGTGCATGTCAGAAGTATTTATGCACAGCACCAAACTACTTTGCACCTTTTTTTAAACATTATTGGTCTTCAGCTGTGAAGAAGTACAAAGTCAGATTATTTTTAATGCTAAACATCACAGCTTTTATTTCACAATACATGAGAAATCACTTATCTTTAAGTTGCTCCAGAGCCTATTCTTCATGGAGACATGGCAAAGTACAGACTTTATGAAATTCTTCTGTATTTGTCACAGGAATAACAATTCAATGGAGAGGGGTAGGCATAAAGGACAAAGTAGTTATAGGGTGATTTATATACATTCGGCTGAGTGTGAAATTGCCCTCCAACAGACTTTAAGAATGTTTCTTCCCCTCAGCCATCAGGCTCCTGAATGAACCCCACACAGTGCTCTCATGCTGCTCATGTTTTCTACTAATAGATATTTTTCTTTCATTGAAACTCTATACACTGTAATTGTGCACTTGTTCTTCCACTTCTATGGCTGCATGATCTGTTAGACCACTCATGGAAGAACTCTTCTCATTGTATTGGCTATAGAGTGGCTCATAAACTTAAACTTACCTGTGTTTTGAAGTTTGCTACTAGTCAAAAATGTTAATTGTTATAACTAATTTGAAGTTAATAAAATTGGTAAAGATAAAATGTTGTTGACATTTTGATAGCACGGAAGTCAGGGAGCAAAGTTTAAGTAATTACGAAGTTTCTCAGTATCTCTGTGGATAAGCCTGACCTTTTCTCCTATTATGTGATTTACTTCCACGATTCCTTTATGAGGACTGGAAATGTGACTGCAAAAGAAGTTCCAAGGGATTCATACAAATATGGACTTTGTATATAAATTCATGAAGTTGGCCCCCTGTTATTATAAAAGTTGTGATCCAGTGAACCTGATATAATGATTAAAAAAAAAGATTTGGACATACAGCATGGTATAGCCCCTTTTGGCCCACGACCCTGTGTGCCCAATTAACCTACACACCCTGGTATGCTTTTGAATGGTGGGAGGAAGCTGGAGTCCTCGGAGGAAACCTATTCAGATGTGGGGAGAACATTCAAACTCCTTTCAGACAGCAGTAGATTCAAACCACAGTCCTGATTTCTGGCGCTGTCACAGCGTTGCGCTAACGCTACACTAACCGTGACACTCAGATGTGGTCTCAAAAGCTGTAAAATATTTTCATGCCAGCTTTGACCCAGTCCCCCAAAGCATGAAGTAAGATTTTCATGGGTTGTGGAAATCTATTGTGTCCTTCTTGGAAATATCTATAACATAATGTGGATACTATTCAACGTGCCTTTGTGAGGTAAAGCTACTCAAATCATAAACAAAGCAGTCAAAATATCAAGTCAAGAATGGATACAAAGTCAATTTTTTTAAAAATGGAAAAAACATTTACGAGCCACATAAGAGTGCATTGGATCTCTTTGATCTAATTCAGGAGTGGCCAAACATATAATGTGTGGCTTGTGGAAATTTGTTGGCTGAAACAGGAATCGTATGAGTCAATGCTCTCGCCTGGGCCCCGGCTGCCTTCCCGTCTGAGCTCCCGATGCCCCAAACGCATATTTACCACCCTGGCCCATATTACTCCCAAAGCAATATGTATGCAATAGTCGACCCTCTTAATATTATCCTAAAAATTAGTCCACAAAATTTGACTATTACATTCATATATACGATATCTGTACTTTTTGATTTCTGAAACAAATACAAATAATCAGTTTAAAGACTATATACATATATCCTTGTGTACATGCATTTCTTAATATTTAAATACAATATTTGTAACAAAATATGTATGTAATTGTTTTCATGTCATGTGGCTCTCAAACATCTGAATTTATTGGATGTGGCTCTTACGATAGGCAAGTTTGGCCACCTCTGATCTAATAGGTCATGTCAATATTTTGTTATATTTACCCATCACCTATGGAAGTCAAAGAATCAATAACTCTATATTTCAGAACACCAGTCTGGGTCATTCAACAAGTAGCTGGCAAGTATTCTGAGATATAAAGCAAACAATGAGAAGCTGGAGGGATCCTGCAAATTTGGCCACAGCCATGGAGAGAAATGGACAGTCAATCACAACCTTTTTTCTCGAGACATTGACACTCCATTTCTCTCCGTGGATGCTGCCTGACTTGCCCCAGTTTCTCATTGTTTGCTCAAGATTCTAGTATCTGAAGTTCATGTGATTCTGAGAACAATGCCTCACAGCAGCAGTGAAATATCACCCCCTTTCTTCTTTGGCTTGGCTTCGCGGACGAAGATTTATGGAGGGGGTAAAAAGTCCACGTCAGCTGCAGGCTCGTTTGTGGCTGACAAGTCCGATGCGGGACAGGCAGACATGGTTGCAGGGGAAAATTGGTGGGTTGGGGTTGGGTGTTGGGTTTTTCCTCCTTTGCCTTTTGTCAGTGAGGTGGGCTCTGCGGTCTTCTTCAAAGGAGGTTGCTGCCCGCCAAACTGTGAGGCGCCAAGATGCACGGTTTGAGGCGATATCAGCCCACTGGCGGTGGTCAATGTGGCAGGCACCAAGAGATTTCTTTAGGCAGTCCTTGTACCTTTTCTTTGGTGCACCTCTGTCACGGTGGCCAGTGGAGAGCTCACCATATAACACGATCTTGGGAAGGCGATGGTCCTCCATTCTGGAGACGTGACCCACCCAGCGCAGCTGGATCTTCAGCAGCGTGGACTCGATGCTGTCGACCTCTGCCATCTCGAGTACCTCGACGTTAGGGGTGTGAGTGCTCCAATGGATGTTGAGGATGGAGCGGAGACAACGCTGGTGGAAGCGTTCTAGGAGCCGTAGGTGGTGCCGGTAGAGGACCCATGATTCGGAGCCGAACAGGAGTGTGGGTATGACAACGGCTCTGTATACGCTTATCTTTGTGAGGTTTTTCAGTTGGTTGTTTTTCCAGACTCTTTTGTGTAGTCTTCCAAAGGCGCTATTTGCCTTGGCGAGTCTGTTGTCTATCTCGTTGTCGATCCTTGCATCTGATGAAATGGTGCAGCCGAGATAGGTAAACTGGTTGACCGTTTTGAGTTTTGTGTGCCCGATGGAGATGTGGGGGGGCTGGTAGTGCCTAGTGCCTAGTGAAAGGAACTAACTTCTAAGTTTAACAAAAAACAGTGCCTAACTTGCTGAAAGCACAAGCTTCTAATTAAAATGCAAATAGAGGTTTCAGACTGCCTAGCAACAAAAGACTTTGAGCCCTAGGTTGAGAATGCATACAGTCTAACTAGATTGAGAATGAGCCACATCAAGTGCATTTATTCACCATAAAGCTGTCAATGTGTTTAAGGGTTAACAATTTGATCAAAATAGCGCACAATAGATATTCAAGAGAACGTGTGGTTTATATGCGAACATTGTATTTCCATTTTAAGGGGATTAAGAACACAAGGTTCTGAAGCAACAAATAAATGCATGGTTAGAAGGGCCTGCAGCTGACGTGGACTTTTTTACCCCCTCCATAAATCTTCGTCCGCGAAGCCAAGCCAAAGAAATATTATCTATTGCGTATTTTATCTTTTTCACCAAACCAGAGGTGAAAAGGAAATCACCTCAAGATACAAAGTTGAGGATTCATCAGAGGACAATGAGTTCCAAAGAAGTGGTTCCAAATAAAGTTGAGTCACTGCTACTTTTTCAATTTAATCATGACCTCATCAAACACAGGGAGTAAAACACAAAGGTCTGCAGACACTGTGGGTGAAATAAAAACAATGCTGCAGAAACTCAGCAGGTCAAACAGTGTCCTTTATGTAGCAAAGATAAAGATACAGAACCAACGTTTTGGCCCTTCGCCAAGGTATGAACAAAATGTAGGCAGGACCCGAACAAATTAGTGAGAGGAGGGGTAGGGGTGGAGGTAATAGGTGGATAAGGGAGGGCACACGAACAAATTGGAGGAAGAGTGAAGGCTCTGTGACTATACAGGGAAGGGGCTGGAGAGCTGGAAGAAAGAAGGCAGATGGATGGGGAAGAAAGCGAGAACAGGGAGTGGGCTAGCAGAAAATGGAGGTCAATGTTATTGCCATCCGGTTGGGTAAGTGCCCAGATGGAAACAAGCATCTTCCACACATGGGTAATGGAAAACATTTAGCACTTGATCAGAAGCCAGGTCTTTCAAGAAAATCAAATACATTTTGCTGACAAAAGTGCATTCCTACCCTATTTTCCAGTCTGGTCACTTGTTCCTTGTAATATGCATCGAGCTTCTGTAGTTCTTCTTCCCTTTCTTTCAATTGTCTGGTCTGAAAGACAGCCAATTGTAACTTTTAATAATTAATAATGTTGTCATTAAGAGTGTGGGACAAAAATTACTTATTACTTCACACACAACACTGGAACATTGAGTTATTCTTCACAGAGCATTAACCCAAATATACCATCTGAAAAGTCATCAACTAAGCAATGGAGTCTTTTATAACATTAGGATTTTACTGGCAGTTGCAGCTGGTGAACAAAGCTCTATTGTATCCTCATAGAAGGCCAGAAAATTCAAACTTATTGTTGTTTGTCTACATTGGGACAAATGCCAACCAGCATCTATCCTGAACATGTGAGCAAAAGTAGGGATGAATTACAAATAGGATATTTTTATGCTGTGTTGTTTAGATGTAAAGAAAAATCTCTGCAACACTAAGTAAAGTGCTTATAACTCAATTTGAGAGATTGAACTGGAGCAATTGCAATGCATACCAGCTATTTACTAACCTGCTAATATAGGCAAGTTCACTGATCACTGTCTTTTGATTAGTTGCTCGGTAATTCAATTGCAGGAGATACAACTCCTCCCCAGTCAATTCTGATAAATGGCAACATATTTGACAAAGATAGCACAATGTATTTTGCATCCTCCAATATCTGTAAAAACAATTTGTAGTTCCAATCGTGAAATATTTCAGGATTATATTTTTCCTTTCTATTTGTTCCCATCACCCTTTCAGGCACTTTAATGACTTAGACAAGAACTTGAGCTTTTGATAAATCCTTTATTAAGTAACTGCTGCTCAGAATATAGATACCCTAATAATACTTTAAACCAACTTCTACAATCTCAGCACACCCTTTTTGAATAAAAAATGATCGAGGAAATATGAAGTAGGATTACCTCCCTCGATTTCTCGTCTTCAGAAACATTCAAGGCCTCAGCAATATGGATCACCCTTGTGATATGGAGAAGATCAATCCTGTTTGTCAGGATTTAAATCCTTTATTTAGTATTTTAACCATATGAAGCTGAAATACTGGGTTTTGCATCACGTTTTGTTATTTTCTTTAATGGAAAACGCCCAATTTAAATTTCACATCATTCAGTATCTTGTGTTTGATATATGTGAGGATATAGCTCTGCAAAATAACTTAAACCTATTGCTCAAAATGTCACCTGGAAGCTAGAATAGGACTACACACTTAATAATTAAATGGGCCTTTATTATTCTGCTGAGAAATTATTCAACTTCAGAGCTGCTTTACAAAAACAGGCCAAAGAAATTAAGGAGGTAGAATGTGAAAAACCAGCGTGGTTGAGACCAAGAAGCAACCAAACAAAGATAGTGAAATAGTTGGTAAGATTCTAAAACTGAGGTTTTTTCCAGCAAAGTACAAAGGTATAAAATAAACAAGTGTATCATTGGAAATACTTTAGATTAGATTAGATTCAACTTTATTGTCATTGAGCCAAGTTAAATTCAAAGCAAATGAAATACAATTAGCATCCAACCAGAAGTTAAAAAAGTGCTAAATACAAATAACTATCAAGTACATTCAACAAGCAAACAATTATAAAAATACTAGCTGTACAATATGAGTGGGGGGTAAAAACAGGGTTTAGAAATCAGATGAAGGAATTTGGAAAGCACATACCCAAATTAATAATCAGATAAAGCCACTACTCTTTGGCTGATCATTAAAATATAAATTTCCTTGAAATAAAAGATTACGTTTAAAAATAGAAAATGCTGGAAGCAGCATTGAGAGAAAGAGAAATATAGTGAATGATTCAGGTCAAAGATCGTGTGTCAGAACTCTGAATGAGAGGAAACAAGTCAGTTTTAAATTGCTGAGAGAATGGGGGAGGAATAGGTAAAGACATGAGAATGAATTTTGTACAATCTACTTCAAACTGGAGGGCCAGAGAACCCTGTTTCGCCAGATTGTACTCATGCAATCATATGTCATTAAACTTGACTTGACAAATGTTCTGATTTCTGACCTTAGAATGGCAGGAAGATCATAAATGAAGCCCTGAATTGGCTGTGCTGAGGATACCTCCCTGATGAACTCTTGTAGCCATGTTCTGGGTTTGGATGCTTGTGCTATGACAACTTCCTTTCTTTGTTCAAGGTCTGATTTCATCCACTGGAGTATTTTGTCCCTCTGATGCCCATTTACTTTGGTATCATTGAACACCTTGAATACACACTCAAGCAGTGTCTTTATGACAGGAGCAGTCACTCTGGAATTCATCTCTTTGGTCCTGTGTTGAATCAAGAAAGTTGCCATGATGTCTGGAGCCTGGTTAATCCCATGCCTGTGTGTCCCCGGAGAGGAGGAGCTTGTGGCGCCCATGAGTACAGTGGGGGATTTCCGAAACCGGTGGGCACCATCGGGGCTCAAGCGGGACTGTGATGATATATTATGATTTGAACATGTAAATAGTGTGTAACTGAAAGACTGTAATATCGTATTAATGTGCTTTATTATCACTGAATAAAGCACCTTGTAAAAGGAAATATCAAAGAGTAGGAGCCAAGTGGTCACAGGGGAACCCAAGTGAGTAAATGTCATTGTCAATGACAACTTCCATCAATTTTCAGACTGATTCAGTTGTGATCTGCTGAATTAGATTTGTCCTGATTTTTGTACATGGGATATACCTGAGCAATTAGCAAGACTGGTAAATGCCAGTATTGTAACTGCAAAGGAACAACTTGGTTAAAGATGCAACTAGTTCCAGAATGCAAGATTTCAGTGGTAAATCTCTTTACCAAAGATCAGATGTTGTGGATTTGACTATTTATTTGACGGAATCTGTTTGCCTAGATTGAGGATTGGTTAATGCATTAAAAAAAAGAGCTGAAATGAAAGAGCAATTTTCAGAATGGCATCATGATCAATGCTTTAGCCTGACCAGCTTACAATCTTTAGAAGGGCAATCTTGGTGATGAAAATAAGCTCGCTGGCAACAGAGAGCAGCAGCAAATGGTGAGTGGGCAAAAAACTGGCAGATTTCATTTTGGACTATTGTGGAACTATCAATTTCAACTGAAAGAATGGAAACGAGAGACTAGCAAACACTGTTCATCCAGAGCAGTTTTAGCACATGAAATTGCAGAAAGTGAACTTGAAGGTTAGGAAGGTAATTAGGAATAAAAATGGCATAATAGCCTATATTGCAAGGGTCATGTGTAAATTAAAAATTGAGTCTTACTAAAATCAAGCAGAATTTTAATAAGATCCAGTTGAGTTACTATTCAAAATATTGCCTTCCTTATGCAAGGAAGAAAATTTGTACTTAAAAGTGGGGTGGGGGGGGGGGGGGAAACAGCTTTTCACTTAATGGAAAGGGCAGTTGCAGGGGAATAAAGAATGAACTTGTATCCTCTGGAGTTGTAAGAAACAGAGGTGATTCATATTTACAATATATACAGATAACCTTGTTTGGTGGGATTAAAAAAATCTTTTTTTTCCTTTTTATTATTAAAACAAATGGGGGGGGTTAACTACAGATTATGGATCATATCACACGATCACATCAGAGAAATATAAAATATCTTATAAGGGAATTTTACATGTATTATTTGCACAATTTTGTCTTCCATATTATTTTTGGCCATAAAGTTATGTCTTAATTGAACAAAATAAATTATGTAATAATTATCATTATGGTTCTAATTTACAATTGATTTGTGGTGTGTATATATGATTTGATGATGTAATCATTAGTATATCTTGTGTAAAGGGTTTTTTGTTAAACTCAATTAAAATATTTAAAAAAGAAATAATGTCTGGAGCCATTCAAAGCAATGGTTCACCATCACCCTGTTGACAACATAGGCTGGCAAAAAATACTGGCTGAGACCACTATGCCCCGATTCTGAAAAATGGTCAATCAAAAGAAAACACAGGTTCGTTTGTTTGCATTTTATTAAAGCAACCTGTGAAGCTGAAGATCAAAATACAGCCCAAACCTTCAGTGTCTAATACAGCCAGTATACTCAACCGGTTTAGAAAATTCAGAGTTTAAATCAGCCTGCTGAAACTGACACCTCAGAAGGAATAAACATCAACTAAATCTTGCATCACAATATTCTAATCAGTTTTGTTCTAAGCATTTCCCTTGACTGGCCATTGCATTGAAATAAGACAATTCTCAGGGGTCCTAAAACAAAATTGAAATCCACTCTCCGTAAGCAATCAAATTAAATTCCAAAATAAATGATACTTGATTTATATTTTACTGCAAATGATCTTTAGCAAATGCAGAGGCAAAGAGTCTGAAATCAATCAACATTTTGGAAATTTCAGATAATTATGCTATGCTCACACTGTTTGTTGCAAGGTCATCTGTTTTGTCATTTAAAATCTCCTATTTTCCCATCCAGTGACTGGCATTGTTTTCTACATTCCACTCCTAATATATGTCTTTTAAAATCTAACATCTTACATCTAATATTATATTAAAAAAATTGTTCACAATTTTTAAAGCAATGTCTCTCCCGACCATGGTGCACCTACAAATAGTTTGTGTATTGCTTCCTGTAATAAGTGTCTCATTTTTTGATACTCCACAACATTTCCTCCATCTACTGGACATTTCATCACCCAGGGCTAAAACTCGCACCTTTTCCAACGCTCCTTAATATTCATTACTCCACTATCACGATTCTGTATTCCATCTACAATGTGTAATGTTCTTTCTTCCTTTCTTCTTTGGCTTGGCTTCGCGGACGAAGATTTATGGAGGGGTAATGTCCATGTCTGCTGCAGGCTCGTTGGTGACTGACAAGTCCGCGATGCGGGACAGGCAGGCACGGTTGCAGTGGTTGCAAGGGAAAATTGGTGGGTTGGGGTTGAGTGTTGGGTTTTTCCTCCTTTGTCTTTTGTCAGTGAGGTCAATGTGTAATGTACTTATTCATTATATACTGAACAGCACCTCATAACCGTTGGCCTCTACTACCTACAAGGCTTATGGGTTCTTCTGAAAACCTGTGTGGCTCAAGGTCAGTTGGAAAACTACTAAATTAGCAGGGATTGTTAATAAGACGTAACAAAACAAAAATAGATTCAAACAGGACAGCAAGACAAGGAGGAAACTGAAATCAGAAAGTAGGAATAACAAACCTAACAGCAAAGGAAGACAAAATACTTAAAATTGAGAATGATGCAGCTTCCTAACGGAAATGTGCAGACACATACTTGGAGAAAAAAAAAAATTAGAAGCAGCTAAAGGACGTGAAGAAAAAAACCCATTAAAGTTGTTAATATATATAACATGCCCAAAAAAGTTAAAGCAAATTTTAGGTGGTCCTAAATGTCCCAATATATCCAAAACTACAAGATGTGGGAAGGAACAGGGAACCACAAATAAATCAAATTCAATCCTGCTGTCTTCCTTAAGCCAAAGAAGGAATTATTTTGTTTTAAAGCAAAGATTCATAGATTATGTGTTTATCTCCTCCAGACAGTCAACATAATAAATTCATGGACTCTCATTGGTTGCAATATTTAAAAAAAAAAGTTTTTAGAATGTAGATGATTATTTTTGCCATTCATTGATTGCCTTAAGGGGTTGGGGCCAACTGTAGGCAGTGCTGACTTAATGGGCTGAATGGCCTATTTCTGCTTCTTTGTCTTATAGTTTTATATTTAGAGTCAATTCCGTGAACAATAATCCTTTTATAAAAATGTAGCATTTTCAGATTTACTGAGCTCAATTTCATCGAGTTCTATGATGTGCTATGAACATGTGACTTCTTGCTTCCCAGTCCAGTATTATAACCAATCCCATAAATCTAGGGCACAAGAGGGTCAGCCACAGAAGAAAATAGCTCAAGTAACAATGGAGATATTGTAGATCATCCTGAAAATGGTAATTATCATTCAGGATGCAAAAGAGAAAATGGAGATGTTAATATGCCAGAGTGGCCCAGTTGATTATATCATTTTTTTCAACAGTTACTTTATTGTGGTTATAACTGACACTTTGAGTTTCACATCAATGATGCAACATTATCCTTAAGGAAAGCTTGCTTGTAAACAAAAGCATGAAATCCATATCCTCTGGGACAGCAATGTACAGCAAAAATCAGTAAACACACATTGTAGAGAACTACATTTAAAACGTAATCCAAAATTCAAACAAACAGCAAAAAAAAAGCAGAAAATAAACAGGTTAAAACACGGAAGCTTAAAACTGGCATTCACCAATTACGCAATCTCAAGCTACTGGAAAATTCATTTATCCCCCATCTATCGATCCCCATAGGTGCTGAATACCAAGGGTTTTATTCTACATTAACCACATTTAAGTTATGGATTCTTAAACAAAGGTAAAGCAAGTATAATTTTTCAATTGAGTTCAACGTAAAATTTGATTTAAATGCTATGACACCTGAAATATTTGTTAACAAAGTTATGCAGGTGTAATTTCTTTAAACAGGCCCATTCATAATCACACATGAAATGGAAGGCGGTGTAAACCATGAAGTCCCTTGTGTTACCATTCATTCGCATCATGGCTGATATTTCCAATTTTCTGCATTAACTCTGTTTCCCTTTAATTCTTGCTGCATCCAAAGTAACCAGCAATTGCCGAATTATCAAATGATCCTCAACTAGTATTTTGTTGTGTATGTGAGATTTTGTCTGAAGCTGAAAAGACAATGAACCAAACAAATCAAAATCGCAGGAAATTATGGCGAAAGCACAGCAAACCTTGTAATTTGCCATCCCCTTCAAAGGCCGAATATCTCAAAGTAACTTTTCTGAATTGCAATGTGAAACAGCAAGATCAAAATGGAAAAAGTTTGGAGCTGCTGGATAGGTTGTTTCTCAAAAAATTAATATCTTCATTTTATAATTTTAAAGCAGCTCTGCTTTATGTGGCAGCAGGTATTCATTGAATAGTAGCAGGTGACGTGAGCCTGCTGCTAAATCTGCATGTTCAGTTGTACATCATGAGCTTCGGACAATCCCACTGTTCAGGACACAAATTAAGAATATCAGTTTTTAAAAAAATTCTGCCGGGACTAGAAATTTTTGACTATTGTACATTTGCTTTGATGAAGTGATGTCAATCAAGCGATGACTTTCGTAAGACCTTTGACGAGGTCCCACATGAAAGGTTAGTCATGAAGGTTCAGACGCTAGGTATTCATGGTGAAGTTGTGAACTGGATTCGACAATTGCTGGACGGGAGAAGCCAGAGAATAGTGGTGGATGATTGCTTCTCAGTCTGAAGGCCTGTGACTAGTGGTGTGCCTCAGGGATCAGTGCTGGGATCATTGCTGTTTGTCATCTATATCAATGATCTGGATGATAATGTGGTAAATTAGATCAGCAAGTTTGCAGGTGACACTAAGATTGGTGGTGTTGTGGACAGCGAACGTTTCAAAGCTTGCAGAGGGATCTGCACCGGCTGGAAAAATGGCAGATGGAATTTAATTCAGACAAGTGTGAGGTGCTGCATTTTCAAAGGTCAAACCAAGAAAGGACATACACAGTGAATCGTAGGGCACTGAGGAGTGTGGAAGAACAGAGGGACCTGGGGATACAGATATATAATTGCCTGAAAGTGGCATCACAGGTGGATAGGGTTGTAAAGAGAGCTTTTGATATATTGGCCTTCATAAATCAAAGAAATGAGTACAGGATGAAAATACACAAATGCTAGAAGAACACAGCAGTCTAGGCAGCATCTAGTAGAAGCAGTAGCTCAACGTTTCAAGTCGGGGCCCTTCGTCAATACTGGTGAAAGATAGAAATGTTCAGAGATTTGAAAAGGGGTGGGGCAGGAGGAATCTAGGGATTGGCTCGAGGGAGAAAGTGGGGTGGGGGGGGGGAATCCATAATAGGCTGGAGAAAAAGAAGTATAATAGGAAGGAAATGCATGGAATGCCTAGAAGGAATGGAGGGGAAAGGGAGGTTAGGAGGTATATGGAGAATAGGTAAGAATAAATTGTGAGGGGAAAAGAAGGAAACAGGGAGGATGGGGTGAGATGGAGGGAAAAAAGGAGGTGGGGGGGGGTTAATGAAAGTTGGAGAAATCAAAGTTCGTGCCATCAGTTTCGAGGGTACCAAGATGGGATATAAGGTGTTGTTCCTCCAACCCGAGTGTGTTCTCATCTTGACAGAAGAGGAGTCCATGGATGGACATATCAGACTAGAATGGGATGTAGAAATGAAATGTGAACACTGGGAGATCCTGCTTCTTTAGGCGGACAGAATGTAGGTGCTCAATGAAACAGTCTCCCAGTCTGTGTTGGGTCTCACCAATATACAGAAAGCACTGGACGCAGTATACCAACCCAGCAGACTCACAGGTGAAGTGTCATCTCACCATGAAGGACTGTCTGTGGCCCAAAATGATGATGAGGGAGGAAGTGTAAAGATAGGTGTAGCACTTGCTCTGCTTACAAGGATAAGTGCCAGGAGGGAGATAGGTAGGAAGCGACGGGGAGGATGAATGGACGAGGGAATTGCAAAGGGGGCATTCTCTATGGAAAGCCGAAAGTGGTGGGGAGGGTAAGATGTGCTTGGTGGTAGGATCTTGCTGGAGATGATGGAAGTTGCAGAGAATTATATGTTGGACATGGAGGTTGGTGGGGTGGTAGTTGAGGACAAGAGGAACTCTATCCCTAGTGGGGTGGCAGGAGGATGGGGTGAGAGCAAATGTGTGTGAAATATGGGAGATGTGTGTGAGGGCAGAGTTGATGGTGGAGGAAGGGAAGCCCCTTTCTTTGAAAAAAGAAGACACTTCCTTCGTCCTGGAATGAAAAACCTCATTCTGAAGTTAGATTAGATGCAGCGGAAACAGAGGAACTGAGAGAAAGGGATGACATTTTTCCAAGCGATGGGAGGGAAGAAGAATAGTCCAGGCCATTGTGAGAGTCTGTGGGTTTATAGTAGATATCGGTAGCTGAGCCGTCTCCAGAGATAGAGACTGAGAGATCAAGAAAGGGGAGGATGGTGTCAGAAATGGACCAGATAAATTTGAGGGCAAGAGGAAAGCTGGAGCATGTCCATCTATGGCCTCCTTTTCTGATGAGATGAGGCTACACTCAGGTTGAAAGAACAACATCTTATATTCTGTCTTGGTAGCCTCCAACCTAAAGGCATGAACATTGATTTATCCAACTTTCGTTAACCCCCCACCTCACCCCATCCTCCCGCTCTCCTTTTCTCCTCACAATTTCTCCTTACCTATTCTCCATATACCTCCTAACCTCCCCTTCCCCTCTATTCCCCTCATGCTCTCCATGCATTCCTTCCTATTATACTTCTTTCCCTTCAGCCTAGCTTGGATCCCTCCCCATTCCCTCCCTCTAACCAATCACAGTCTCCCCTCCCCCACTTCCTTTATCAAATCTGAATATTCCTTACTTTCACCATTCTTGACGAAGGGTCCTGACCTGAAACATTGCCTTACTGCTTCTATTAAATGCTGTTTGGTCTGCTGTATTCCTCCAGCACTTGTGTTTTTTCATTTTATTTATTCCAGCATCTGCATTTTTTTTGTCCATTGAGTTCAGGAACTGGGATGTTACAGCAAAGTTGTGAGGCCTTTTTGGTGAGGCCATATTTGGAGTACTGTTTGCAGTTTTGGTCACCTAATTACAGGAAAGATATCAATAAGATAGAAAGAGGACAGAGAAGATTTACTAGGATATTGCCTGGACTTTAGGAATTGAGTTTACAGGGAAAGGTTAAACAGGTAAGCAATTTATTCCCTGGACCATAGAAGAATGAGGGGAGATTTGATAGAGGTATTTAAAATTATGAGGGGAGGGGGGGAAATAGACATAATAAATGTAGATAGACTTTTTCCACTGAAAGTAGGTGAGCTACAAACTAGAGGATATGGGTTAAGAGTGAAAGTGGAAAAATTTAGAGTGAAAGGGGAAAAGTGTAGGGGGAACTTCCTCGAGAGTTGAACGAGCTGCCAGCTGAGGTGGTAAATGGAGGCTCAATTTTAACACCGAAGAAGAATTTGGACAGGTGCACAGATGGGAGAGTATGGAGGGCAATGGACTGGGTGCAGGTCAGTGAGACTTGGCAAAAAATGGTTCAGTACAGACTGGAAGAGCCAAGGAGGTCGGTTTCTGTGCAGTGGTGTTCTATTGTTCTAAGTCTTTGCAACACTGAACTATTACATGTAAGCAAAATGCACATGACAAACAATGCATCTGAGTCCAAGTTTCAGTATTCCAGTATTATTATTATTATCATCAAACTCTTAACCTCCTCTCCGTCTCCTCATCCTCTTCTTTCTGTTCATGCCTTGGGTTGTTTTTGAATTTTAGACAGAACAAAATTATTTTTTTCCCTTTTGGGGAAAACTTTACTTTGCTTTTCTGTCCCTTTTATTTTTGTCTCAGTGCGCAGCAATTCTATGAGTGAGGAAGTGAACAAAAGACCAGATCTCAGGAGGTCTCCTGATTACACTCTGCAACAATAATGAGATCAGGAGGGATCATTCTTTTCACAAATCTTCCTTTTCATGATCAGCTTTGTTGTGTTGTGAACCTGACCATACTGTTGAAATGAAAATCGTTACATATGTTTTCCACAATATTCTTAGTTTAAATAACATACAAATGGTCCCCTACTTATGACCTATGCAACTTACGACCATCTGTACATAAGACCAAGAAAAAACTATAAATTAAAAAAATGTAAATATAAAAATTATACGTCATGTCCAAGGGATCGAGGGGCTGGTTATTTTGACAGATGGTCACTGGTGGGGAGGGGACTGAGACTCTGCTGGATACAAAGGCAGTGGCGGAGCCGGTGTTCAAGGTAGGGGAGGGTGAGCTCAGGCCATATGCCGGTTGTGGTGGAAAATGGGTCTTTTCAGTGCCAGGTGAGCTGGGTCATGTATGAAGTGCTGCAGTTCCACTTTAAGAACATGTCTGCCCGGAGTGACAGATGTCTGACTTACATCCATTTCAAGATCTGACTGGTCAGTCAGAACGGAACTTGAACGTATGCCAGAGACCATTTGTACAAGAAGGAAAAATTGATGATATTCTCCTTTTTTTTGTGTTTTATTTTAAGAAGATACATGATCTTATAATCAATAAGAAGAAACACAGGAGGACTTTACAGCCATTGAACTCTTGCTTTCCAATATAATAATATATACTTAGCTCCTTGGGCCCCAATACTAACTCATTTCCTGAATTAACTCTCCTTGGTACCAAATGTGACAGATTAATAAACACCAGCATCCAGGAGTAGCTATAAACTCAATACTCTCTCTAAATAAAGTCCCTGTTTGAATGAGTGAATCTATTATCTACTGCTATGTGCTGACTATAGTTTAATGCACTGAAGTCCTGGTTTATGTATATATATATATATATATATATATATATATTTTATTTTTTATTTTTAAAAAAATCGCTAGAATATTGCAACTGTACATTGTACTGAAATGTACCAGAAAGGAACATATCGGAGGGATTACAGAAAATCCTTCCCAGTCATATTCCGGTAGAAGATGTTCTTTTAGCAATCAATCCTCTTTGCACCACTAATCAAGTTTATAGTGTAAAGTTATAGATTTTGTGCTTGTAAAATGGCATTTAATCACAAAGAATCATCCAATTGTATTTTTTATTAAAACTTAGCCTCTCTTTTACACCCTCCATTACACAGATTTCTCAACCTAGGCACCAGCTGCTGAGATGCCATTAACCTTCAAAGATAGGCATTTTCATGAAGCAGACTGTCTCAAAATCTCCACTTTCAACAGTAACATCTATGTCCCATTCCAATTCGAATAAACTATAAATGTACAATTCAACTGCAATAATGACTGTTAAGGAGCTCTTCAGATTGCTTGCAGGATCTGAAATCACTGCAGAATAAGAGAGGAAACATTCTCCACACCTGATGGTTATTGATGGTTACTCTGTGCTTCGCATAACTCCAAGGCCGAATTTAACAAAGTGTAAAAAAATCCTGCAGATGCCACAGAGAATAGCCACAGGCCAAGTAATATACCTCGCTACAAATGAGGGGACATGGCACTTAAAAAGCTACAATGGCATGTCCTGCTGTGTGCTGATGTGCCTCGCTTGAGAAAAGCTATTTGCTGAAGTTGCACACAAGAACCAGAAAAAACAATAGCATGAATGCAACAACTTCGGGACCATAAATATGTCAGAGAGCATTAGTAATCAGTGCCAAGATAGCTATGGTTCCCATTGGAAGTGTGACAGTGACTAGCAGAACAATGAAAGGAAACAGATTCCTCTCAGAGGGAATAATTATTGTTCTCTTAATGCAGAAGGTAGAAATGTCAATATTAATACTTAAAAGTTTTATATTAAGCCTGAAAGCATGCAATACTTCTACAATGATCGGATAATCATGCCTTTCAAACAACTGCCCTTTCTGGAGTAGACCTTATACGAATAAAAATGTGGGGGAAAGACTAACTTTTGTTGGTACTGCATTTGCAGCAGGTTTTATGGGATGTACAGGTCCTCCCTTGGTTGCGAACACCTCGCCTATGGACACATGGACAAACATTTGGGAGACTGAGTGGTGAGGGTGCAGGGGTGTGGGTGGAGATGGATTGGCCGGTTGTTTAAGACAGCTTGTCATCCCTCTCTCGCAGGATCTCAACCTGAAATGTCAACTTTTAATTTCCCTCACAGATGCTGCATGACCTGCTGAGTTTGCTTTATTTGCTTAAAATAAGGTCATTGCTGATTAGAAATTGAAGTTAAATAATCATAATGGGGGAATCTCCCACCTACTGCATTAACTATCTGCCCACCTCACATTTTTCTTCAAATGTGACAATCTCCACCCAAACTGCCAGGAATATGTAGTAATGCAGTTTTATTTCTCAGCTCAAGAACAGTCAACTTAAAAAGCAAATAAAATATGCTATCTAAGTAATCTCTCTTTACTCCTGAACTTAAGCCCACAATGTTACTAAGTGGTCTCAGGTGGAGGAGAATAAAGTAAATTCCCTTTTAGAAAGTAATAATAAAAAATACATTGACAAACTCAACTTTTCCAGACTTCGAAGCTGAAGACAGGGTTCAGAAACTTGCATTCACTCAAACTTGGTTTCATTTTTCACATTCTCTGAACAAATAAACTGATGGCACGCCACATTCCCACATTCATCTCACTTGGTTTTTTCGCACTACATTGAGACACCTCCTGAAAGTTGCCCTGCTCTCATTTCCTCGAATAGGTCAATTTGAAGGCAAAGATAAAATCTTTACTGAAAACCACATTCTTAAAACAAAGTCATGCCTCATTCACTTTTTCACTTTCAACAAATAGGAGTCACTCTTGAGACTTCTGCCCTCAAAATTGAGACCACCTGCCTCTGCTTTATTCTTTTCCCCATGATACCTTGCCCTTTCCAAGGTTCTCCCCCATCTCTGCTCCTTGTGCCTCCATGTCAACTGATTCCATTCTTATCTAACCATTTGAAGTCAAAGAATAAACTTCAATGGCTCATCCTCTGCCCTCAATACTGTTTTTGGTGACTCTTAAGGATCTAACAAAAAATCCCTTCCATTTCTCATCCACCCAAAATGAAAGAAAAATAGCATAATAGCGGATCTCCTTTGACACCCCATGCAGTTTAAAGTGTCAGTTTTAACATCCAGTGCCTTATTAGTAGTAATTTCCTCCATTCACATAATATATCTGGCATAAATTTGATTAATCAGCCACAAACTCCATCTTCATCCCAGTCAACAATTTTAACTTGAACTAAACAGGCGGCATGGTTAGTTTGGCAAATAGCGGAACGTTGTTACATTGCCAGCGAGTACAGGACTTGGGTTCGAATCCTGCGCTGTCTGTAAAGAGTTTGTACGTCCTTCACGTGTCTGCATGGGTTTCCCCCAGGTGCTCTGGTTTCCTCCCACCATTCAAAATGTATTGGGGGGGTGGGGTTGTAGGCCAGTTGGGTATAATTGGACTGAAAGATCCTGTTACCGTGAGTCGTATTTTATTCTCTTTTGACCTTTGGACCATATATCCATATTAGCTCCAAGGCCACTCATTTCCACCTCTTTATCATTGTCTTTCTCCATTTTTGTTGACATTATCACGAGAGTTTAACCTACTCATGGAGGCCTCCCATTTTACACTCTCTGAGAAATTGCAGTCACCCAAAATTTGTCTAGCATGTACAAGTTTGCACTGTCTCACTGGTGCTACAATAATACAAAAGCCAGGTTTCGAGAACTGGTCTTAAATCCATAGCCTTCCACAGATATCTCAGTAATCCCATCAATTCTCCAAATTTCATTCCTGAGATTAATTGCTCCACCATTACCTTTGAGCTTCATTAGGTTTGAGCATCAGACTTCCCCCTTGTCTTTCCTTGTCTTCTTTTAAGGAATCTTTGAAACTTACAACAGCTTTTGGCCCTTGCCTTTATATTTGCTTAATTTGACAACGCTACCAAATAGTTCTCACCATTATTTTATATGACACTTGTGGACATTTGGCCTCGAGTCTTTGCTACCTCTTATTAATCGCATCCACTCATTTAAATTTAAATTTTAAATTTAGACATACAGCATGGTAACAAGCCCTTTTGGCCCTCAGGTCCACGACGCCCAAATTACACCCAATTGACCTACAACCTCCATGAATGGTGGGAGGAAACCAGAGCCTCCGGGGAAAACCCCGGACATGGGGAGAACATACAAACTCCTTACAGACAGTGCAGGATTCAAACCTGGGTCCCGATCGCTGGCATTGTATCAGCATTGCACTTACCATGTCATCCCTTAATTATCTGCAACCTATTCCCACTCACGTACCCATCAATTCCACCTTGATTTTCCGACCATCTACCTATAGTGGAGTAACTTATCGATTAATCCACAAGCCAATGCATTGTTAGGATGACAGAGGAAACTAAAGAAACCCATGTGGTCATGGGAGAACATGCAAATTCAACTCAAGTGGTCCTGGATGTTCACACTGAACCCTGCCACTAGGGGTCTGAGATGGCAGACTTGTTGTTGTTTTCAGGGTCTTGTGGACAGCCAAGCACAGGGGTACATCGAATTACAGGCAAGGGCAGTTAATTGTGTACTTGCTGCAGGTATGGCCAGAAAAGAATGTTGTTTTGTTGCTCCCATGAGCCACCATGTTAAAGATAGTGAATAAATAATGTTATATGTCAGAACTGAAAAACCTCACAAAGATTAGCGTATACAGAGCCGTTGTCATACCCACACTCCTGTTCGGCTCCGAATCATGGGTCCTCTACCGGCACCACCTACGGCTCCTAGAACGCTTCCACCAGCGTTGTCTCCGCTCCATCCTCAACATCCATTGGAGCGCTTTCATCCCTAACGTCGAAGTACTCGAGATGGCAGAGGTCGACAGCATCGAGTCCACGCTGCTGAAGATCCAGCTGCGCTGGATGGGTCACGTCTCCAGAATGGAGGACCATCGCCTTCCCAAGATCGTGTTATATGGTGAGCTCTCCACTGGCCACCGTGACAGAGGTGCACCAAAGAAAAGGTACAAGGACTGCCTAAAGAAATCTCTTGGTGCCTGCCACATTGACCACCGCCAGTGGGCTGATAACACCTCAAACCGTGCATCTTGGCGCCTCACAGTTTGGCGGGCAGCAACCTCCTTTGAAGAAGACCGCAGAGCCCACCTCACTGACAAAAGGCAAAGGAGGAAAAACCCAACACCCAACCCCAACCAACCAATTTTCCCCTGCAACCGTGTCTGCCTGTCCCGCATCGGACTTGTCAGCCACAAACGAGCCTGCAGCTGACGTGGACTTTTACCCCCTCCATAAATCTTCGTCCGCGAAGCCAAGCCAAAGAAAGAAAGAGAATAAGATGTCAGAGTGTTAAAATGTTTTTATCCTTGAGATGTTACACTGTCCATTCTACATCATATTCCCAGCGGTGGTTAGTGTTAGGCATCTGATTGAGATCAATTATGGCAGGCTACATTCTAACCTTCAAGTACACTTCTGTGACTTGTAATGAAATAAAATAGCTGAGACTATTTCAAGATATTGTCAGTTTGACTTAAATCACAATGATCCTGTCTTATGAATATACACATGTATACATGTTACATTTTAATAATTTTCTAAAAGCATTACCACGTCCGATTACACTGCAGTACAACAACAAAAACAGATTCTGGCCTCACCAACGTGCACCAAACTGGAATAATCAAGCAGCAATTAGGAGTGAGAAACTAAGCAGTTATTCCTTCCTCTCCGGCCTCGGTATGCCAAAGCCAATGGTAGCAGGTTCAGGAGTAGCTGCTACCCCTCTAATGTCATCCTACTCAACAACAAACTCAATAAGAGATTCCTTTAAAAACTTTTTTTTGCTCTATATTGTTTTATTTTCCTCACTATATTGCACAGTTATTGACATTTCTTTATTTGTTTACATGTATACATTATGTACAGCTTTTTTGCACTATCAATATGTGGTGATTCTGCTTCACCCGCAAGAAAAAGAATCTCAGGGATGTATGTGATGTCATGCATATATTCTGCCAATAAATCTGAAATCTGAATAGCTATTCCAAAATTCAGTCCTCAGTCTGCTCATAGAACTTGCCAGAAGCAAACTTGATTTTCTTTTTCTGTCTTTATAAATGCCAGCGTCAGGCCATACGGTGCTCATATCCACCTTGTCCTTAGCCTCTCCATATTTAAATCCACATCCTGATTTTTAAAAGACACAAACCAATCATTTCTTCTGAATGCTTTTTGCAAAAGCGTTCCTTGGAGATCAACAAATGAGAAGTAATTTGCTCTGGCAGCAAGAATATGAAAGATGGGATGAATAAATAGTGACAAATCTGCATTTGATCACCTCTATATTAAAAAGCATTCCCTAATGACGTTCCAAGTATATTACCTTTGTGAAAAGCAAACTGCAATTTTCACTGAGCTTGGTGGTATGAAGTATGTTCAACAAAATGCAACATTCCATACTAAAATATTCCAATGGGTTGCCGACAAAAGACATGCTATTGTGGGGTACAGTCGCCAACTGATTACCTTCCTGAAGGCTTCGAGAAGTAGTTACGATTTGAAGGACACATTGTGTGGGTCAGATCAGTCTTGATGAAAGTAAGGATTGAATGCAATATCAGAAATGAAACACATCATGGTGGCTGTTTTTGCAGTGTTAACGGAAGAAGCATAAAGTAAGTACAGATACAGTGGGGTCTTGGATCGTAATATTCCCTTTGTGCTTCTTGCACTGAGATTTGGATCTGGAACTTGCATTGCTGTTGGATCGAAGAGGAGTCTGTATGGCTGCAGAGTCTGTGAGAGAGCTGGACACAAATCCACAGAAACTTAGTGACTCTGAAGCATCTCTCTTTTGCTGCTCTTTCTCTTTTATTGTCGCCAGGCGACATTAATTGAAACTCTTCGTCTGTCTGACAGTAGACAGAAGGCAATTTCCTGTAATTGGAGGAAAGCCACGCAGACACGGAAAGAACGTACAAACTCCTTACAGACAGTGCTGGATTTGAACCTCCCATTGTTGCTGCTGTAATTGTTTGGTCCCATTACATGAGAATAAAGGAATTTTCAGATTACAATTGATCTGGCTTCATTTCATGGTATTTGTACAAAATAGCCATGACATTTACCTCATGGTTGGACTTTGGATCATCAAGGATCTATACCACCCAGCACACTCTCTGTTCGAGCTGCTACCATCAGAAAGAGGTCTAATGCCACAAGAATCGCACACCAGGTTCAGGAACAGCTGCTACCCCTTCACCATCAGACTCCTCAACAACAAATTTACCCAAGATGGCACTTTATTGTTTTTTTCCCCCTTTTTTCCTTTTTTATTGCACAGTTTGTTTACATTTCTTTAGTTGTTTACACATGTACATTGTATAGTTTGTTTTACTACCAATAAGTAGTAATTCCACCTCGTCTACAGGAAAAAGAATCTCAGGGTTGTATGTGATTTCATATACAGTTGTATATACAGGGTTGTATGTGATTTCATAAAAGATGCAAAACATAGTTAGCAACAGAAAGGATGGCCATATTACAGATCGCCAAGAAGTGCAGAATTCTAGAAAAAGGTCTTCCAAACACACAGAGAGAGAGAGAGGGAGAGAGAGAGAGAGAGAGAGAGAGAGAGAGAGCGCGAGGTGGGAATGTATGAGCTTTATTGAAGTTCTCAAGTCATTGAAAGATGTCAAAGTACTTCACATTTGAATTGCCTCAGGAGTGAATGTAGTAAAGTGGGTTTAAGTATCTTCCATTCTGCATAATCAATGTTCTGGATTATGATGAAGACAGGATAAACTTGTTTGAAGATGTACAATCTGACAGTACTTTTTTTTTTGAGTGATAAGGAGAGGGAGAGGTGGAGAAATTTGAAAATAAAGGGAGGAAAAGTGTTAAAAATAATCAGAAGGTCAAACAGGACCAAATGGATAGAGAATTGAAGATCATATTTTGATTGATGGCAATTTATCAGTTGAAGGATAATATATTCTCTCAGTGCCTTATCTCAAACTGAGACAATATCTCATCAGATGTAGATGAGTTTGTGTTTGGGTAAACCAAAGTTGTATCCAAGAGGTGTTTAAAAAAATTTTCTGGCACACTCTTGGCCTGTTCCATTTGAGGAATTCAGCCTGAAGTGTACTCCCATTATCTGTTAGATACATGTGTCAGCATTGTGTTTGTTTCTGATGCAATTTCAATACACAAAGTGGGTTGGGGTGGGATCAATGGGCTTAACAGACAAACTTGACAACTAGCAGCACACTTCCCTTTCTCAATCTTCCTCTCCACCTCAGGAGACAAACTCTCAACAAAGGAACAACACCTCGTGTTCCAACCAGATGGCATTAACACCTCGAACCACCACCCCCACCCCCCCGCCCCCGTCATCTACCTCAATTCTCTAGCTCTCTCTCTCTCTTTCCCCTTCCCCCTCAGTCTCCTTTCTTCCAGCTCTGCACTCACAGGGCCAAACTATCCCCCTCCCCAATCAATTCTCATCTTTCCTCTCTCCTGCACTCCTATCCATAACCAATGAACACCTTTTGTCTGTTGGTATGTGCTTTTCCCCAGTCTTTTAATTCAGGCACCTGTCTGCTTTTTACTCATCATGTGAAGACGGGCTCAGGCCTGAAACGTTGCTTATATATCTTTACCACTTATGGATGCTGCAAGACCTGCTGAGTTCCTCCAGCATTTCTGTGTTTCTAAACAATCGCAGCATCTGCAGACTTTCACGTTTCACTTCAGGAAAATGATGGTCAGCCACTGGGATAAAGGGCCTGTTTCTGTTCTGCATCTGACACTACATGGTGTGACGAATGTGCAAGTAAAATGTATTTTGAGTGTGAAAATACAGATTTGCAACTTTCCCTCCCATTGCTTGTAATTCCCTGAATTGATTGTTCCATTGTCACTGATTAAACGTCATTGTTGATAAATTGATCCTCATCACAGAAAAGGCTTTTGATTGGAATAGCTCGGGGCTTATCTGCATTTTTGAAGACTTAATTAATGTTTTTCATCCAAACATTGATCTGAACATTAACAAATCCAAAGACGTTGAACATAAAAGCAGACTTGTTGTTGTTTTCAGGGTCTTGTGGACAGCCAAGCACAGGGGTACATCGAATTACAGGCAAGGGCAGTTAATTGTGTACTTGCTGCAGGTATGGCCAGAAAAGAATGTTGTTTGTTTTGAACCTGTTGTATCTATCAGAGATACCTTGAAGAGTTCAGATTTATTGTCAGAGTACATACAGTACCTTAGGGACAAAGACATTTTTTTTTTCTCCTTTATTTGCCCGTGTTCCACTCTCTCCAATATGTAATTAAACAACTCACATGTAATAAAAGTGCACATTCCAAATTTTAATTTGTATATATTTTGGGTTGACCATGCAGAAATTACATAATCAATTATACAAAGTCCTCTCATTTCAGGGCACCATAATACTTGGGTCATTTGGCTTCACAAGAGTTTTTGAGTATTTGGGTATGTTTAATGGCTTAGTTGGTGCAGGTTTTAAAGAGCTAGGCTTGCTTTTAAGCTTTTGATCACCTTTGAAGTCTGTTGCTATTTTTCAACATGAGGACAAAGTTGTACCAATGAAAGTCAAATAAGCCATTATGAGGCTGAAAAACAAGAATAAAACATTAAGAGACATCGCCCAATTAGGATTATCAAAATCAAACAGTTTTGGAACATCCTCAAGAAGACCTCCACTGCTGATGACCAAAAAACTCTCATCCTTATGAAGAAAAATCCATGTCTGACAGATCAGAAACATTCTTCAAGAGGCAGGTGTGGCCATGACTACTAGCTGCAGAAGACTGCACGAAAATAAATACAGAGGCTCCACAGTTTGCTCTTGCCACCTCTCTGATACAGGATAATCTTGGTCTCATCTGTTTGGAAAGTTTTGAATTGCATTTACACTAACTGACAGAACTGTCCAACACACACCTGTGTTTCACCTTAAGCCACGAAGAATAATATATTCTTTGGAAGTACAAAAGATCAAACAGACAAATTAGACCTGGAGTCACATCAGGCTACAAGTTGGGCGCACAGTAGCAAGTTAACAACGAACTGACAAGTAGTAACTTTGAATGAAGGTGGCTCAGGCAGCGTAGCGGTTAGCGCAACACTGTTACAGCATCATCAATCAAGACTAGGGTTCAAATCCCGTGCTGTCTATAAGGGATTTGTATGTTCTCCCCGTGTCTGCATGGGTTTCCTCCGGGTGCTCCGGCTTCCACCCACCCTTCAAAAAATGTACCAGTGGTTGTAGGTTAATTGGCTGTAATTGGGCGGCACGGGCTCATGGGCCGAAAAAGTCTGTTACCGTGCTGCATGGCTAAATTTAAAAAGCAAAAAAAATTGAATCAAAGCAGATAAAGTCAAATCTGCAATTCTGCCAAGAGTGAAAGCCTTTAAGTGGAAAAGCTTCAGTAGTTTCTGGTTATAATGGCTTTAACAGGCCTTTTATACAAGTACTTGTTTCCATCATCAGAAATTTTACTGGTCCTTTTGCTATATAGTTAGCATCCATAGAAGGTAGCTTAAAATGAGCCAAGAAATTCTGATACAAGACTAGAGAAAAAAAGGTATGCAGCAATTGCAAGACAATGTTGCACATTGGTATAATAAACTTAATGTCAGGATTTCCAACAATGAAAATTCAAGTACTATAAACGAATTGCATTTAAAAAATACTTGTGATCATGACTCCAAGAAAAAGAAAATCTTTCTGTGAGCCTACAAAAGGAAATGTCACTAATGGAAGCAATTTAGGTTCCGAGGGTTGTGCTGAGTGAACAAGGAAAACTGGAGTCAAATTTTGAAAAGGATTAAATTGACTAATGTGATAGTACAGATCTATCACCAATGTACATAGTGTATATAGTTACTGTATCTAGACTGTGCTTACAGCGATTGGCTGAGAGCTAAGCCACACCTATTGTTTGGGCCTTAAAGGGTTGTGTCCCTAGCCAGGTCGGATCATTCCGGACTGGTCGGCCACCTGTGAAGAGCTCCGGTCTTTTGCTAATAAAAGCCTTGGTTTGGATCAACAGTCTTTGGTTCTTTCGACGAGCTCTACAACTAAATTGGCGGTTCAACGAACCATTTTAAAATAATGGTAGAGACATTCACACTGGACCAATGTTAACCTGTTCTCTGCGCCCTTTCACATTTACCACCTGGTATCGCAGAGCAATGGGATGCCTATCCTCCAGCGGTGACTTCTCCATACACCCTGACCTATCCACATTGGGCAAACCTGTACGCCGATTCAAAATACCTGCATGCCGCTTCAAGAGCATTCACACTGGCATGTTAACCAGTAGATTGGCAGGTAATTACTGGGTTAAAGTGCCAGTGAGAATGGGGCTAGTAAAAATTAGAATTTTGTGTAAAGGAACCATAGTATTGTAACATTTGTGGTCAACTAAATGATATTTTTTACCCCTTATGTTTATAATCAGTAATTCTTTCAACTGAGAGAAAATAAATATTTAATAGCTGCATTACAGAGTTAGTACTCCCATATTCCAAATAATTCCAGCACCATTTGAGTTGATTTCTATTTGCTTACTCCTTGTATTACTACTTCACTTTTGCAGGTGCTATAAAATATCGAATGCAATTCAAGAAACTGGAAATTGGTTACAAATTAGTTTTCTCTGTTTCATAAATGAAGAAGATTTTAAACTGAGCCCTTAGAATATTTTCTGAATGCTACTCTGTGCCTGGCAAACAAAAAATATGCCACCTCATATTTAAATACTGCTCGTACCTTTGTGTATAACCTACAGTGAAGAACACGTATGCCACTACAGAACTGACCTGTTCCTCAAGGACCTTCTAGTTGCTCTTGTTTTCTGAAGAGTTGATTAGATTGAACTAGATAAATAACAGCAATTAAAAAGACCAAGAGAAGAATCACTTCTCACAATTCTGCAGAGGATGCTACTTGCCCTTCTTGGATTTAACAGCAAATATTAACTTTCACAAAGACTCCTTGATTGTTAACTTGGCCTGCGACATCACAGGCACCATCACTCTATCGAGGACACCTACACGAGGAGGTGTCTTAAGAAAGCAGCCTCTATTCTCAAAGATCCCCACCACCCAGGCCAGGCCCTCTTCACTCTGCTACCATCGGGGAAAAGGTACAGGAGCCTAAAGACGAACACTCAGCTGCACAAGGGCAGCTTCTTCTCTACTGCCATCAGACACTTGAATATTCAATGAACCAAAGACCTTGTCTTACTTCTGTGCACTGATATTATTATTATCATCTTACAGTGATGTAGAAAAATGGTATAAAATTAATGTACAAATATGATGTTGCCACAAAACACGGAATTTCATGACTTGCTTATGACAATAAATTCTGATTCTGATACCACAAAGACAAAAGGCCAGGTCTTAGTGATGGCTAAGAAAGTGCACCCACACCTCTAATTCCTCACAAGCCTGAGGGACTTCCATGTTCCTCCCAATTTCTACAATGAAAGAATCTTGACAAGATCCATCATTTCATGGCAATAGGACGCCCCATCCAACACTGCATAGAAGTACAGAGTTGCAAATGCTGCTCATAACATCACACAAACCTATCTCCCCTCCACTCCATTCTACACTTCCCAGTGGCTCAGAAAAGTAGACAACATCTTAAAAGATTCCTCTCACCCCAGCCACACTCTCTTCTCTCTACTTGTCAGGGAAAAGATTCAGGAAACAGAGATTATGAACCACCAGATTTATAGACAATTTTGTTCCCCCGCCAGACTCTCAAATTGATCACCACCCATGAAATAGTGTTGCCTTTGCTCTGTTCTCACTGATTTCTTTTCTGCAACTGTGCTTTTACTGCTGTCGTATATTTGGGTTGACCAGATGAATTACTCACAAAATGAACTTTCTCACTATACCTGAGTGCACGTGACAATAAACTTGAACAAGTGGCCATTTTTCATTGCTAATGCATGGTCAGTTTTTGATGACCAAGAGCTTTTGAGTTTCTTGCATTTATCCATGGACCCAGTTATATCCAGAAAACACTATTATTTTTAAGAAAGAAACTGCAGTATTATTAGTGCTCGGGAATTCTGACCTATTGAGTTAAACAGGGAGACATTGCATTTTAAATAGGAATTTGGAGATAATGTCAGGTGCCAAAGGTTTAGTCTGGAGTTAATCTGTGGATTCTCCTACCATATAAGGTGGAAATCTTCATAATTTTGGAATACAAGATTTAAACTATGCGCTTATTGAATACTATTCTGGATAACCAGGAAAGGCAGTTGTAAGTGGGGGTTGGGGGGGGGGGGTGAAGTAGGAGTGCAGTGATCAGGTGGCCCAAGCATTGACTCGAACTAGTGTAACAGCAAATATAATTTGGATTTCTAAATCTGAAATTGGTTCTATCACTTTCTGCTTCTGAGCATTGGGAGACTCTTGGGGGAATAGGTAGAGGGTTACGGAGTAGCGTGGATTTAGTACTTTTTTTTAGGGATATATGGGTCAGCCTGTACTGTGGTGTAGTGTTCTATGTTCTGTACTATGACAATTTAGCAGTCCAAAAATTAACTCAAGGAACAGTAAAAGTCTTAAAAATCCAGAATGCTTGCCGATTGGGTCGGTGCGGGTTTTTGGATGTTCCGGAGTCTCAGGCAGTACACTTATGCAGTGCATGCATGCACACAAAAGCCAAGAGTTATTAAGAAGTCTGGATTCTCAGGCGGTCTGGATTTCAGCTGAGAGCTCATGTGAATTCTGGATTCTCGCTCAGGTGGTCCAGATTTCTGGCATATGGATTTTTACTGTAAATGGTTTAAAAAAAAAGAACATGGACAATTCAAATTGTGTCTGCACAGTATTCTGCTGACCTGGAAATAAGTTAGTTCAGATCTTCTTCATGATGCTCATGTTTGAATCTGTCAGTTAAATATATCCTATTTTTGAGACGTGCCATTTTTAGCAGATAATTTGCAACATTAACTGTTTCAAGTGTGTAATGCTACAATTCCACAATTATAACACAAATTCAACCTGGCCCTTTATCAAACGGTGATAACAAAAATGTGGCAGGGCATGAATAAAAATCTGGGAACTGTGAAATATTTGAAACACCTGGCTGCTTTAAGTAAGAAAATGACTCCTGCCAGAAATCCACTTAGCTTGCAATGAACAGTGGCCCAAATGCCACATGAGATGACACAGATCTGAGAGAGATACACAACTGCAGTGAATTAATCCTTGTTGCTATTATTTAAAGTGGACAATCTGAAATACTCTGTGCAGTGGTGGCGAAAATGGCCTTTGATCTTCATGGTTACAGAAAAGCAATTTGACATGTTGAAATGAAAATCATTTATAATGGATGGAAGTGGCAGCTATGTTTCACCTTTCCTCCTTTGAATTACAGTAGTAAAGACTTGGAGGTAACTGAGAACAAAGTGAGTCTGATAATGAAAAATACACATCCTTGCCTTGTCCAATGAGTTCCTCGGAGCCTTCACTTCAGATATCTCAAGTGGACAAAACCTAGATAATTCAGAGGCATGAAAATCTTCTGAATATTGAATATCCAGTTGTGTTCTCCAAAATGCATGGCTGAAAGTCACAGGGAACAACATTTATTTATTTACAGTAAAATTCAGAAATCAGACCACCCAAGAATCCAAACTTCTCGAAAACTCTCAGCTTTTGTGAGCATTCATGCATAAGCACCACAGATGCATGGCGGCAACAAGCGATCACATTGAAGTTGCAGAAATTCAAGAAACTTTTTTTTGTACTTCGGGTGTTATATGAAAAAATGTTTCATGAATAAACTATCAAAATTACCTCCTTATTCTCATTAAATTCAAATTTAAAAAGAATCCAGAAAATCCAAAATTCCAGGGCAGTCCAGATTTTAGGACTTTACAGTAAATTTTCAATTTTTTAAAATTTACGGTAATTTAGATACAGAGCACAGTAAAATGCCCTTCCAGCCTATCAGCCCATGCTGCCCAATTACACCCAATTGACCTACAACCCCCCATGTCTTGAAGGTTGGGAGGAACCCCACGCAGACATGGGGAGTCCATACAAACTCCTCACAGACAGTGCGGATTAGAATCTGGGTTGCTGGTGCTATTAACAGCATTACGCTAAACACTACGTTAACAGTGCTGCCCTTCAATAAATACCAGGAAAAATCTTTGAAGGAGCAAAATAGATATACTATACTACGTGGTGTTGATGTTGGAAACAACAGTCAATTTATTAGAACTGATGCGCATCAGAGGACCAGTTAAAGCTGATCTCCTGACCATGATTTTGGAACAAGTTTTATACTCTCAATGTGCAAAATTACAGAAATTTGATTAATTTAGTTTTATTCTTTTGATTACAGAATGGGAGTTACAAAGATCTAGTTAATGGCAAGATAAAGGTTGATAACAGAATAGGATGCTTATTTATCTATGTTTAACTTAATTAACAATGGGTCTAAGTTTCTGATTAAACAATGATGCGTGTTATGATTGTAACTTACTTAACAATAAATCCAATTCCTTAACAGCAAAGGGCGCACGTTAATGTTCTTTCAAGTAGAATGACTTTAAGTGGGTTTAACACTTAACCAACTTTATTTTCCTTAAGCTGCTTCAATCCACTTCCAACCAACCACTCCTGACATATGTCACTTCCAATTTCTGCCAACCGCATGCGTTACATGCTGGGAAATGTAGTTCTTATTTACAAGCATAATAACACATCTTTCCCCTTTAAAACAAAAACACAATACTATGTCTATATAATAAAAGTATCTACATTCTGCGGCCAGTCTCTTTCCACCCGTTACATCAAATGACTTCTGGTTTCACCAAGTCATTCAAGTTCATATCGGGCATCCACAAGATTTATCTGAAGTTCAGAATCCATGAAGAGGTTTTTTCTTGCTCTTCCTTTTCCTGTTATCAGCAAATTCTCAAAAAGTCACCAGTTGATTTTGCTTTTGCAGTTCCTCAACATTACGATAGGTCACCAGATGCTGAGAATTCACTTCAGAGGAACTACTTACGTCAGCAGAACTAACTTCATCTTCACTTAAAATATGATTTTCTTGCGCATCTTTGAGTTCCATCACAAGTACCCTATTCTGCTGTGAAAGATCTGACACTTGCATTTTGTATCTCTGATTCTCCCTATTGAGTAACGAAGCATACTTATTCACCTCATCATTACATTTTTGTAAATGGCGAATTTCCTTCATGGCAGCTTCCAATTTAGCCGAGAAATTTGCCACACATTTTTGCACACATTCATATTCTTCATGTTAGCACTTCAGAAGCAGAGCTTTCATCTCCACTTCTTTCACAATTTCCCTCTCTTGAATATTTAAATCAATACATGTGTTGTGTATTGGCCTATGTGTTATGTGGTTTTATGTTAAAAAGTGACAGTTTGCCTTAGAGAGCCAAGGTGAAGGTGGACTGCTGAGAGAGTGGGAGATGGACTGAGCATGTGCAGAAAATGGTCTAAAAATTTCTGGACTTGGACGATAAACCACCACTGGGTGGTGCTGTGGAGTGGAAGAAGGCCCAATGCATGAGTCATGGTCTGGAGGACAGTTTAGAATGTTGGGATTTCAAAAAGGATGAACATTGCGAAGGCAGCCAGAAGGATCCGAACCAAGCCATTGTTCCTCTCTCTGCAAGCAACACAAGGCAACTTTGAATTTTGTGCTCTCTCTCTCTCTCGCTCAAAGATCATTTGGCTTCAGTTTACCAAACAAACTGAATTTTGTTTATGATCTTGCTTCAGTTGAGATCGAAGTTTAGTGAGTCTTGTGTTTTGTGTCTTAAGTTTTTCTGTGGGCTGCTTGGAAATATAACAGACTTTAATTACATATGTTATATTTAGGCTGGGGAATTTATTAGTTTTACACTGTTATAGATTTGCAAAGTAACCAGTAGGCATTGTTATAAAAGGGGGGGATTTTGAATTAAACTTTGAAGGTGAATTTTTTGTTAATAAAGTAATTGTTCATCTTTACCCCTGTGTGATATGCCTTCTTTGTGGTTGCTGGTTTGATCTTGTAAAAATATCTAAATACAAGATTGTCATCTATTCAAATCAAAGCAATAATACATATACAGTATTTTATTTTGTACCCCCCAACCCTTCTCTCACCCTCCCCCCAAAATAATAAACTCCAAATAGTAAAACAAAAAAAGTATAGAAAAGAAAGAAATGGATACAAATTGTAAAAGTAAGAAAAAATAAAAATACATCCAGTTTCTAAAATTACAATCAATTTCATAGAATTTTGCCTCTACAATATCAAACCTATATACACTAAGGAGTTGATAAGGTTTCAAGGTTAAGGGGTAATTTCATAATGTGATACCTATAGTGAGTAGATTTGGGCACCAACATTTTAAAGAAATTATCATATTTATTCCTTAAATTATATGTCATTTTTTTCAAGAGGTATACAACTGCACACCAGCATTTTCTTGCAAATGTGAGTGCAATTTTCACAAATTCATTTTGAAACATATTACATTTTAATTTTGGCCTAATCCCAGATATAATACCTAATAGGAAAAGCATTGGATCTTGAGGAAATTTAACTTTAGTAACCCATTCTAAAAATACTACTAATTCCATCCAAAAAGGTCTCCATTTTAAACATGACGAAGTAGAATGCAAAAAAGTACCAACACCTATCTCTTGGTTACAACTAAAACGTTTATCTGATAAATCTGATTTCAACCTATTTAATTTCTGAGGAGTAAAATATATTTGATGAAAGAATTATATTGAACCAATCTATATCTAACATTCATTGTGTTTGTCATACTATCATCTCTCAAATTCTTGTATTCAGATCAATTTCCCATCTTTGTCTAGATTTATGAATTTGTTGTTTCCGTATTCCCTTTTGCAATAATGAATACATAGCTGAAATAAATTTCTTAATTGATTTATTATAAATCAAACTTCTTGTTTCACTCCTTTCAGTCAATAAAATTGTTGGACCTAATTTATCCCTCAAGAATGCCTTTAATTGTCAACAACAAAATATAGTATTATTTTGTATTCCATATTTATCTTTCTTTCACAATTTTATTCAAATATTTACTCACTCTCTTATTTTCCTTTTTTGCCAATAGCAATTGATCATGCACTTCAACATATCCATTATACAACTCTGTGAGCTTCAATCCAGACCTCAGAATCTTACTGCAGTGGGCAACATAGCTGCCAGTTCCTCTTCTGAGAGTGCGGTGGCTCCTTTAAGCTTTGCAGTTGAAAGAATTTTGGTTTGCATTTTCCAATCCTTATCATGAAGAGACTCTTTAAAATGCTTTCTTAAGAGTACAGATATATTCTTATCCTCTAATGCAGCCATTCTTTCTTTTAGATGCAGCTGAAGTCGCTCATTAGACTCTCAACAATCTGTCCACTGTATCTGACAATCACTTATCGTGTTCTTCATTCATTTTCTCTCTCTGTCAGGCCCTTTGCAGTTCCTGATTTTTTTCTTCAAGCTGAGTTTCTAAACATCTCAAATGTTCTCTCTGCTGCCAGACCATTCTTCAGCCTTTGTCAGAGCTGCAATTCGCTAGGCAAGTTCAGCTTCTACTTCTGGTAACCTTTCTGCTCGCTTCATTGTTTGCTGCAGCTTCTGTTCAGCCAGTTCCAGACATTCCTGTAACCGTCTATTTTTGTATTGTAGCATTTGTTGTTCTCCTGTCCCACTTTGATTCTCCTTTTTTCTTATAAAGTAGGTGACCATTCGGTGCATGAGGATATACTGAATGGTCAGGGATATTCAAAGTGCAATATAATTGGGAAAAATTGAGTTCATGCACTTTGGAATTACAAATAAAAAGATGGGGAGCATTTTTCAAATGGTGAGAGAGTGAACGTCACTGGTCTGCAGAGACCTGGATACTCATGTACACATAATTTAAAGTTACATATAGATAAAACAATGTGGAAGGCAGATGGTACATTGCTATTATTTCAAGGGGATTTGAGCACAGGAGTCAAGACATTTTGTTCCAATTATGTAGGGTCTTGTTATATTGTTTATGGGTCTTCCTCCCTTGAGAATTGTGTACTTCTGATAAAGGGAGAGTAGGAAAGGTAAACTGGCAGATGTATTTGTTGCACGAATAGATACTGGGCAGTGGGTTTATACTCTTGAGCTGAGAAAATTGAGAAGCGATCACACAAGGCAGGAATGTTGTATCTCCTTTCTGACTCGGGGGGGTGGGAGGTGAAGGTGAGTTGGTCACAGTCTTGAGCTAAATGTTTGGCCATTCAGGAGAGAGATGAGATACTCCTTCATCCAGATGGTAACAAATTTTTGGGAATCTCTATTCAAACAGGCTGTGAAGCTCACTGAGTATTTCAAAGGAAACCTGCTTAGGCTTTTAGATACTATTATTTAGGGTTTTGAGGGATGAGGGTTAAGTACAATAAAGTGGCACAGATATAAAAGGTCGGTCATGATTCCACCAAATTTTGAGGAGGCAAAAGGGTCTACTTTTGCTTCCAACTTTTAGATTGGGCAACGTCAAGTCATGTCAAATTTATTATCATCTGATTGTACAAGTACAACCCGACGAAACAGCATTCTCTGGTTCTTGGTGTGAAACATGCATGCACATTACAAGACATAGCACACATACAGACAAATAATATATATGCAGGACAAGTATTTAATCCATACAAATAAAGAAAGAAAAAAATATTGTTCTGTACATTTTACAGTCTCAGATAGTTAATGTGAACAGTTCCTTTGGTCGTTCAGCATTTTCACTGCCTTTATGAAGAACCTGTTCCTCAGCCTGGTGGTGCTGGCTCTGATCTTCCTGTATCCCTTCCCCAATAGGAGCAGCTGAAAGATGCTGTGTGTGGGGAGGAAGGGGTTCTTCATGATTTTGTGCACTCGCCAGACAACAATCCGGGTAGATCACGTGGATGGGGGCGGGTGTTGTCTTGGGTAAACTTGTGCCTCTCACTTTGTTCATTTTAGATTGGTCACAGTGTTGGAGCTACCGAAAGAAAATAGACACACACGCCGAGAGCACTTCAGTTTAAACAAATCTTTATTACAAATTCTAAAGCTGATATCAAACTACAATATGCAAGCCCTTTCCAATTATACTTATCAACGCCTGGACTGGTCCCAACTGCCGAGGCGAGGCAACGACTGCACACTTGTAGTAGGTTGTCGGGGCGCCGGTAGCAGCTTCTCCACCTCCCCCGACCAGGACGTTGGCTGGACTCTAGTTCTTCTTCTTGCTGAGAGATGTTGCCACCTCTCGGAGAGTCTGAAAACTTAAGCAGCGGGACCACGGCTTATAGTACCCATTCTAGCTTTTCACTTTGAATACAATGGTTTATTTTGCGTCAAGGTTAGGTCTCTGCCTGAAAGACTTTGACCAAAACAAGCAGGAAGATTAAATGTTCTTGGTACACAGATGTCTTTTTGTCAGATAACTGCATCTCTGGGCCCCTTGGTGGAATTTAGCTTATGTCTGCTGAGTCTCAAGCAGGTTACTGATTCTCAGCCTTGCAGGAGCAAAAAAACATGGTTTAAATCCTCCAATACAGATGTGAAGGGAGATTCCAGGGATCCTCTCTGCCTCTCTTATAGTCTTGTTGATTGACTTCAGATCCATGTCTTCTCGGTTCTTGTATTTTTGCTTTTTTTAAAATGTTTCTATATATCCATGATTCCGAAAAAACTACTGAAGGTACACAATGAGTCAATTATAACCTTGACATAAAAGGTGCATTATTAACAATGGAAAATTGTTCTAATAGAAATAAAATCGAATAATTCTAATGCAATACCTTTGTAATGCTAATGCATTTCTTATTTCAGATGTCGGTTGACCTGCTGTCCATCTTGCATGCATATTTTATCTTCTGTTCTGGTTTCCAGTTTTTAAAAAAATTTCAGTCGCAAAGCCATTGGTAACAAAACAGATATCACACTCTCACAAATACTCATGAAACGAACTCATGATTATTTGTCAATGCATCCTATTTAGTATCTAATGTCTTCTTGCTTCCATTCCACAAAAATAAACCTAGAATGTTGCAATTTAACACACTGGTGGCTGATATGTTTCCAACTGCAAGTAGTTATTTCATCAACTCCAGAATGGAATTCCAATTTTGACTCAAATGGAGGAAATAGATTGGTTTGAACTATGGCAGACCTTACATGCAAGAGTCCACAGATGAGTGTGTTAAATGAAAGTCAGAAAGTATCAAGAAAGGAGTGAATCTTTATTATGCCTGGGAGCCACAGAGATGATGGAAGAAAGAGAAATGGATGGGAGGGTGCAAGGATATTTTGGGAAGGGTGCCAATGGTTTCAACGAGATTTTATATTGTATTGTGGAATATACTCTTAACATTTATAAAATGGGATGGGTCGCTACCTTTCATTTTCATGTAGAATAAAATAAATAACTTGGTTTGAGGATTCTAGAATTTCATATGCTTGCAAGATTATTTAATCAAAGATGGAACTGAGCACAAGGTGGGAAAAAGTGGATGGCGATCAATCATGTGACTCTCACCTCTAGCATCCACTCCTTCAGCCCAAGTGGTGACCTGCAGTCATGTAGCCTGTCCTTAGGATATCATCTTTGCTGGATTGTCCATTCCAAATTCAGGTAGGTGATCAGCTGACTCCCATTTATTCTCTTATCGTATGTCCTAAAGGGCTTCTTAAAATAAACCCCATAATGATTTGGTAGATTTTCTTTCACGAATTTCGTAAGGTGGGGATGGATTGACTTGGAGAAAATAAGAATGGGCAATAATTAATACATCCTTATCTAACTGAATTTGAGAGATAGCAATAATTCTGTGATGCATTTTGTTATGGCTGAGATTATAATTGTCTAACTAAAGGTTGTCATACCGGCAATGAAATACAAAGTGTAAATTGTAATCCCTTAATACTGATAATGCACTGTGAAACATGCATTTTGATAAACTGCGTCAATAGATTTATTCATCGAAAATATTTTTAGTTGAAGATGTAGCAGTGTAAAGCAAGTTCAAAAGTACTGCACCCCTTGCTAGCAATAGTTATTGTGTTTTTATAGAACAAGACCCCAGCTGCTATGTTTTGATCAAATGGAATATTGTCAAAAATAAAATTGGCTGTTATGTAAATATTTACAATGGGCAAACACCACAGCTTATGAATAAAAAGCAATGTTATGCTGTGCAGATAAATCAATACATGAGAATTGGAAAACTGCACTAAAAATGAGGAAATCAAACACTGTCACAAGGATCGTTTCCATAGTAACTGCAACTACTTCAATTCATAAATGTTACCTGATACATTCAGTCAACAGAATAACCAGAATCATTTCAATTCAAATTTATAATAAATTATGTTTGATTTTAGGAACATCGCATAATGTAGCTTATTTGACATTTGATTCTTATGGTCATTTAAATAATAATATTTGGAATTATTTGCCCATATTCAATTGAAACAAAAATTTGCTCAAATTAGTACAGTTTAGCTGAGAATAAATTTCTTGCATTGGAGTATTTTATGCTCTTGGACAATATTGTAAATTAGACCATTTGATAGCAGGAAAGGGAAGCAAATTTTCAATAAAATTGCAAAAACAACGAACATTACTTTGTGATAAAGGAACATGAACTATCCAAATAAAGACAAAAATAAAGTACAAAAGGCAAAGATGGATCGAAACTTACAAAACACACAAAAAGAAATCTAACATATCATTGTCTTTTTCAAAGAGACCCTTTAGGATCAGATAAGGAAATCAATGATCCTCTCTGGGGTCTCATTTCTGTGAGGGGCGCTTGACAAAGTGGCGACTCTCTGACTTCCTTATGGGAGACAAAGTTAAAGAATTCCATGTATGTTACATTCTAAATGTAGTATTATGTGACAATAATGGAACCTTTACCTTTAAATGGGAGTAGGATGACCATCCACCTAATGGATGTCCTAATGACAGGCTACATGACTGCAGGTCACCACTTGGGATGGAGGAGTGGGTGCTACATGTGAGAGTCACATGATCCATCTCCACTCTTCCCCAGCCCAAACTTGGTTCCCTCTTTGATTGAATACCCTTTCAAATGGACTACATTTTAGATTCCTCAAACCAAATTATTTTTCTTTTTATCCCTCTTTTTTTCTTCTTACACGAGGATGAAATGTGGTGACCTGTCCAGTATTATAAATGATAAGAGTCAATTCCACAATGTAATGTAAAGCCCAGTGTAAACCATGATACAATTGCAATTTTTTTTTGTTTTCCTTCCCTAACTGAATGACATTACATTCAATCATTAAAGAAATACCAAACAGGCTCCCAGAGGAAACTTGAATCCAAACAATATTGACTTAGAGTGGGATATGAATGGTGACTTTACCACAACTATTAGTACTTTCTTACCTTATTAAAGTTCACCCTTCAACAGGATGGAATTCAGTCCAAGTGGTGAACATGATGAAAACTCTTACAGACAATCTCTGGCAAAAGTAACAAGTTTCCATCGATTACTTCAAGTCTAACCTAATTGGATTCCAGGAGACTGGGAATTAACTGAATTTTGTGATGCCGATTATGAATTCTTCAGCTGCCAAGTGGTTTATTAAGAATCAGAAATGCAGCTTTTTGCTGTTGTTTAATCAGTGGAACCACATACAATGAAAACACTTTTTATTACATTAAATTAAGACTTACCAATAATCCATAAACTGTCACGATGTTGAATTGCTGCTTAATCAAGTTGTCAACGGACCAGAATTCTTATTAATACTAAAAGCCTGTGACGACCCAGTAATGGAACCTTGCCATCATCAACTCCTGTAAACCAGTTTCTCTTCTGAAATCAATCAGTATTAATTAACGTTGATTGTGAGTGTAAAATCACTCATCTTGTATATAACCATTGCTCAAATGAAAAATGGATCACGTGGAAATTTTATTGGAATTTAAACTTTAAGAATAAAACTTGCATCTTGTCCATGGACAGGCACGTTTGCCCAAAACATTTTCACAAAACATATTCAACTTGAGGTTAAAAGGAAACCAACCTAATCTGAAAAAGCTCATTGGTTTAATGTAAATCTGTGAAATGAATGAGATTTCACTGGAAAATCAATTTAGAATGCCAAGGACAACCTAATCAAAGCACAATTTCAAAAATCTATTTTTCAAAATACAATTACAACTTTAATAACTGAAATGGAACACACCGAAAATATTAGTGTTGCCAAGTATTCAAGTTAATTTAAAAGTAAGCAATGAACTGACAATGGAGTGTGATTTCCTGAGACAAATTGACAGCATTACACTTCAAGTTACTGCATTCATTTTCCTTTCTTCTCAATTCCAATCATATCAATCAAGATTATTAAAGATTATCTGGTTTTACTGTTTGTGGGGCAGAGCCCTTTGCAAACTGCTTGCCATTTTACTGCATCATGACAATGACCATTCCAAGTTTACTGGAAAGATAATCAGATTTCAGATTTATTGTCGAGTACATACATCACATCACATACAACTCTGAGATTCTTTTTTCCTGCGGGCGGAGCAGAATGACAGTAGAACCCTTCATGTCAATGCACGTCATCTTTGCTAGATAACGTGCGGTCTGGGGTCACCTTGTAGCAGAGACCTGTTTTGTTACAGTTGTACACTTGTTCTTCAACGTAGCCACCTTCTTCTCAAAGCGTTTTTAGTTCTGCTGGGTATTTGCTGGTCTCTTCCTCAACTTTCTAAAGCGATGCGTGCGATTTACCTTCCTCAGATTTCCAGCCATGAAGTGTTGATTCAGGTACGCCGAGATCACGTGCAACTTGGGTTTGATTTTTAATTCTTGATTGCGTCAAGTGGGTGAAGCTTATCTTTCACTGAAAAAGATTTATCTTCTAACAGTGCATTCCATCACCAGAAAGAGAGGGAAAAAAAAGTGTTCACTGGCTGATTGCATTATATCTGGTTTCGTGTTAAATCGGGATTCCACTGTACCATTAACTAGTGGTGCAAAAAATAAACTGCACACAGCATGAACATGTAAACAATCAAAAGAACTGTAAACAGATAACAAATGTAAACAAACTGACTGTGCAATACAGGGAGAGCAAAGAAAATCAATAAAGTGCATAAGTAAGATTCTTAAATTAGACCCTGATTGAGTTTGTTGTAAAGAAGTTTGATGGTAGAGGGGTAGCAGCTGTTCCTGAACCAGGTGGTGTGAGTCTTGTGGTACCTATATCTCTTTCCTGATGGCAACAGCGAGAACAGAGCGTGTGCTGGGTGGTGTGGGTCTTTGATGATTGCTGTGCCCTTTGACAGCATTGTTTCCTATAAATGTACTCAATAATTTTACCTGTAATGTCCTGGGCTGTGTCCACTACCTTTTAGAGGGCTTTTCACTCAGGGGTATTGGTGTTCCCATACCAGATTGTGATGCAGCTGGTCAGCACACGTTCCACCAGACATCAGTAAAAATTTGCCAGGGTTTCTTATGTCGTACCAAACCTCCACGAACTCCTAAGGAAGCAGAGGTGCTGATGCTCTTTCTTCACGATGCCATTGATGGTTTTGGTTCAAGAAAGATCCTCTGAGATAGTGACTCCCAAGAACCTAAATGTCCTCCTCTCCACCTCTGATCCCCCATTGTATACCACTGGCTTTCCTTTCCTGAAGTCAACAATCAGCTCCTTAGTTTTGGTGGCATTGAGTGCAAGGTTGTTGTTGATGCACCATTCAGCCAAGTTTTCGATCTCCATCCTGTATGTTAACTCATCCCCTTCCTTTATAGAACCCACTACTGTGGGATCATTGGCGAATTTGTAGACGGAGTTAATATGAGCCACACAGTTGTAGTCATAGATAATCAAACCATCATCAATATTCTCTCTCCAGTCAGCATCACTCGCAATGATGTGATTCCGTCAACTCCTTTGGGCAAGTCAAGACTCCCAAAACAGACACAACAATCATCTTAAGAAGGGATTACTCAGCAAACAGGGGGAAGGATTCTAGAATGTGCTCAAAGGCTCCTTGAAATTAAAAAAAATGCAAAATATATTTTTTTTAAATGCTGAAAAATAAATGAAAAACTATTCCCACCAAATCTCAAGCTGGAGAAAGATGATTTTCAGAACACTCAGATGTTTCCTGTGAAGGGAGCACACCACTTCTCAACCTATCACTCCATCTACCCTTGTGGCTCGTATGTGGACGTGCCTGTGGTCGCACATTTGCCTCACCATTTATGTCAGGAACCAGAGAACCAAAGTAAAAGCTATAAAAAACCTCACACTCAAAGTAATGCCAAAGAACAAAACAACACTTCAGAGGTACTGCAATGGCTCTATCAGACTTTACAACAGGTTGGCTTGAAAAGAGCTTCATAAATACCAGTTTCATTTTATCCTTGATTGTATTTTAGATGAGGTAATAGCCTATTGTTTATCGTTGTGTACTGATGAGACCAGAAAGCAGGGAGAGAAAACACCTTGCCCTCTTTCGAGATTAGTGGATCTCAGCAATATCTTACCAAATATTCAATCAGACACATCAGAAAAGAGAGAAGACAAAACTGCCTGGACTTTTTAATATTCATTGCTAACTGATGATCAACTGATCTAACAGGTTGAGAGGTATGGGTTTACAATAGGGCAATAAAAATCAGACTTGGATTTAATTTACATCACAGTTAAACAGGTTGCCAATGCTAAAGTGGACACACTCGTGTCAGGTGAGCATTCAGGTGAAACAATAGCCCTTTTTCCACTGGCATCCTGTCCCAGGAATTAACTGGGAATTTACTAGGACAAGGTCCGGTTGAAAAGGAACACTGTCCGAATGCCGGCCATGAATGACATCAATTCCCGCTGGGGATTAACCGCCTCTTCCCCCTACTCATATCACAGGCATTTGCTGACGCCGGCATTCTGATAAAACCAATGGAAAAAGGGCAGTAGAAAGTCACCCTTTTCCAGTTGAAGGTAGAACCCTCCGATCTCAAGGGATGAGTGTGTTCAGTGGAAAAGCAATTAATGTCCCAGTTAAGGGTGGCCCAATGGAAATGTCACAAAGGGCTTCCTATCCTGGGACACTGCACAGGGATGCGAGTGGGAAATAAGCTAATGATTATCACCATGGGCTTTATATCTGGACAAAACGAAACATCACGAGAGAAAAGATTGAAAAATGACTAAAACTACTAGTCTTTTGAAACAGAAGGCTGACCTTTGGCTCATCGCCTTTGCTGCAAGGATGGAACTGTTTCAACTTCTATTTTTGAGTGGAACCCCTATAAAATTCAACAGGTTTTTTGTAGAGCAATAATGCTGCAGAGCGTGATTATGCATACGAGGTGTATTAATGTTAGACCTGTTACTCTGTCTCCTGAATGGTTATGTGATTTTCATGTGCAAATATATACAGTGCAGCCACACAAATGTCATTTCCGGTGCACCTTGGGTGTTTGAAAGACACCAGTGCCATTTAGTAGCTACAGCAACAAGCTATAAAAAAAACCCTCGTCAGAAAAACACAGACAAGACCTTGCTCTGTTGAAATATTTTTCCATTCTACACAAGTAACGAGGGGAGAAAAACATTGCCAAGGCAAGAGTGGAAGATTGGTATGGGTGAACCCTTCAAGAAAATTTAAATTGTACAAAGTAAACAGGCTCAATTATTCTTACTTTTTTATATAGATAAATGAAAAAGTAATGTTATCTTATTTATACAAACACTTTAGTAAAAAAAAACTTACTCTTGATGTCTCACATGTGTCCTCTGGTGTTTGCTGATTTAATCCTGCCCTGGGAAACAGGTGAGGGCTGTACACCCTATCTATGCCTATCATAATCTTGTAGACCTCTATCAAGACTCCTTTCGCCCTTCTATGCTCCAAAGAGAAAAGTCCAAGCTCTGCGAACCAATCCAGGTAACATCCTGATAAATCTCCTCTGTACCCTCTCCATAGCTTCTACACCCTTTCTATAATGAGGTGACCAGAACTGAACACAATACTCTGAGTGTGGTCTTACCAGAGATTTGTATTTGCAACATGACGTCACTATTCCTGTATTCAATCCCTCTATTAATGAATCCCAGCATCCCATCGGCCTTCTTAACTATTCTATCAACTTGTGCGGCAGCCTTGATTGAAGGAGGTGGTCACGTCTCTGGCCCCCTGGCTCAGAAGGGAAGGGGAAAGAAGAGGAGAGCAATGGTGATTGGAGCTTGTTGGTTAGACAAGTGAATAGAAGGTTCTGTGAACAAGATTGAGGGTCCCAGATGTTATGTTGCCTCACAGTTTTAGAAATAAGGGAAATGAACTTAGAGCATGGATCAATACATTTCGACTTGTCCCTGGTAGGACGTCCCCACCAACAGCATCCAGAACGGTATACCTATTGTTGATGGGAATGGCCACAGGGGTACTCTGCACTGTCTGACTCTTCCCCTTTCCTCTCCTGACAGTCACCCAGTTACCTGTCTCCTGCCTTTAAGGGTGACTGTCTCTATGAAACTCCTATCTATCACTATCTCTGCCTCCCTTAAGATCCAACTCTGGCTCCTGTTCCCCAACTTGGTTTGTCAGGAGCTGCAGCTGGATGCTCCTTTTGCAGGTGTAGTCATCAGGGACAATTATGCTGTTCCAGATTTTCCACATCCCAGAATCAGAGTGATTCATTGCCCTCCTGAGTTGACTGGATCACTGAGGCTGGAAGCTGCAGTGGCTCAATACAATTTGAATCCATTATCCCTCTCAGCATTCATGAACTCACTCATGCACATTTGCCAGTCTCTTGTTGTTCCAGTCTCCTGTTGTTCCTTTTCAGTCAATCAGTACTTAGCACTGAACTTTTAACAATATTTTTAATGATGAGCTTTTTTGTTATATTACTTCATTCAAGTTAAAAGAAATGTGAGAACCTTACAGCACAAGGGCCTGGTATCAAACTGGTGTTGTAATTCTCTTATTATTACTGGGTAAGTGGAAAAAAGTGACGACTATTCTCTCTGGCCAGCAAATGATGGCCCCACATTTTACAACATTTTAAAAAAATCTTTGAATCCCTAAGGATACCATCTTGTTAATGATGAATCACAATATCACACATCACAAATAAGAGAATACACAAAGTTACAGCAGATAATCCAAAGTCATACACCTTGGAACTGAGGATAAATCAGAAGGAAGGTTGGTAAAAACAATTGTATTTGCATTAACACAATTGCTAAATGCTTGCGTATAGTTACAAAAATAATAGAAAAAATAACAGACTACATTTTATCTCACATTGTTGGAACTTAAAGCAACATACCAACGTCAATTTGTCGAGAACTTTGGTGGAGGATTATTGAATTATATTTTTGAAACGGTCGCTCATCAAAGGCACACAAGCTCACTATACAAATTCATTTGAAAGACACAGGAAGTTAAATGTCATATTATAGGACAGGTGGCATAAATGAAGTTTGTATTCCTATAGAGTATGGAGAAACAGTAGTTCTGATCAGGCTATGAGATAACTGAATTGTTGCTCAGTGTCTTATTACAGTTCAAAACTTCCAATGTCCCTAGTGCTCCACTCTTCTTAATGGTGACAAGATCTCAGTTGCACTTTGGGAGACCATGTTGCTGTTCTGTTAAGGGATTAGAGAAGATGAAAGAAAAGCTCACGTGGAAGGTAGAAAAATCTCATTGTCTTCATAAATTTTTTTTTTAAACCTGAAGGTACACCCATGAAACTGCAGACATTTCAGTCTAGCAAAGGTCAAGATTCTGTCCTTCCAAACTATATTAATGAAAACTGTTGTCCATAATTTTCTATATGGCCTAGTTACTGTAGTGAAACCCCTGCTATCTGGAATTCAAGCAACTGGCAGCCTCAAGCAACCAGCCAAAATTAAATTGCAGAAAATACATCGGTAAAAATACAGAAGTTTAAAATTAGAGTGCATCGCCGTTAGTTCGCCATTTCACACGACACACAATCTCAATCAACCGGAAAATCCAATGATCTGGCTTGTACCAATCCCGGATACCAGTGCTTTTACTGGTTATGCAATTACAACAATTTCTCTCAGGATATTTAAGAGTCCCAGATTTAACAAGTGTTTTAGATTTTATTCCCCTTGTCAAATTGGATGCAAAACTGCAAGTTAAGTTGCCTTCACAAGAAGGTTCAATTATAATTTTTTTTTAAAGTTAGACGTACAGTACAGTTCGAGGCCCTTCTGGCTCATGAGCCCATGCCACCGAAATACACGAATCAACCTACAACCCCCATACGTTTGAAGGGTAGGAGGAAACTGGAGCACCCAGGGAAAACCCGCAGAGACACAGGGAGAATATCCAAACTCCTTCCAGACAGTGTCAGATTTGAACCCAGGCTGCTGGTACTGTAATAGCCTTGCGGTAACCACTACGCTAACCGAACCTCCCAAGTGTTGGAGGTTATTTCCGCAACTGTTAAAGCTTCCTGATAATCACAGAAGGAAATTCCTCCATTACAGCCAAGCATGTTCTCAAAACGGCTAAAAATGAGTAATGATCGCATGACTATTTCTGTTTTCTTCCATACCTTTTCTCATCAAACAACCACTACATTCCAAATAAACAAGAGTGACTTAGGACTCAACAGCTCTGCAAGAAAATCTACATGTGTAAGCTAGATAGAATTACTACCAAAATGTCCACATCACCTCTAACCCTTTCTGCTTTTTGCTTTGTGGCTTTTACAGCAACGAATTTCAAACAGCTCTGATGTTCCACCAATCATAATATTAAATGTGATTGAACTGTGATTAACCCCATTGATGGTTTTGAATCAAAGCTTTGCTAAACTTCAATTAAAATTTAATGTAAAATGGTTGAACTTTATTTCTGTCATGCTGATTCGCAACTTGTGTGGTATAAAGTTACAATATAATTAAGGGATTATAGCCATAGGGAACTTGTTTTGTCATCTATTACAGGTTATCCTTCAGATTTCTTATTTTAGACGGAGTATGAACTTAGATTTGAAGATGACTGCAAACTTTCATGCTAACAAAATGGTGACCAAGTCTTAAATCAGCAGTCCTTTTGTTGACCTGTTCCTTATAACTTATCAAATTAATGCACATTCTAGATATTAACTCTCAGTATATCTGCTAATGCAAGAAGAAATTTGAAAATGAACAATTTTACAGTAGGCATAGAAATGTTCTGTGGAAAACCACTGAGATTGGCTTGCACATTAAAGTGGATTCAGTTCCCATACAGACATAAAAGCAGACTTCAAGGTGTGACAAATCAGTCTGTCATCTGGAAGAAGACATTGCCATCTCAGCCTCTTCACAAGTCAATCTGCATTATCTTTTCATTATTAAATTCTACCTTTATGTGTTTCTTAACACAAATTGTGGGCCAAAATTAAAAGTTTTTTTTTCAAAACCCAATACTTTGATTCCAAGAGGTTTGAAATCTGATCTCAATTGCACCCAGGGTTGGGAATTTCAAATATATGGAAACATTATCGATTCCAATACAGACTGGTATTGTAATCATTGTACACTTTTGAACATGTTCATATTAACAAAAAGATTAATAATACCATTTCACATTGCATCAATAAATAACTTTAACGTTTCTTCAGTGCACAAGTGGATTATGGTGAAGACTTGCAGAAGACCTTTTGTTTTATCTTAAAAGGGAGTGCAATGAAGCCCACAATGGTTTTCCCCTATTCTGCATTTTACTAATGAACACATTTATTTTGATTATTTTCTAGAGGCAGGATTGCAGCATTAAGTTTTAATATTGCTGAGTAGCGTGAATAAAAGCTCTCACGACTGGAGGGAGAACAAACTATTTATTGGCTTTTAGGGTAGGGTTCAACAGTAGTCTTCAGAAGGGTTCTGGGTTTAGGTGGGAAACCAGGGTTATATATGGGGAGATGAGGGCGGAGCCAGCCATCAGCACCACACCCTACCAGTGAGTCCCAGTTTACTGCATTTTCACTGCAAATTCACAGGATTTTTTGCTGTATGAAACAGCAAATGAATTTTATATTGGTATAATATATTGGAATAGAACAATGACAGATGGAAGCCATACAATATAGAGATTAAGGATTCATTATTACTGCACTAAATTAGATGAGTAGAGCACACTGTTGACATCTATTTGGGGCATGTGCGTGTGTCTCTCTATTTGGGTGGGAGTGTGCATTTGGGTGGGTGCATATTTGGGGAGGTGGGCGTGTATATTTGGGGGGGGGTGTGTGTGTGTGTATTGGTGTGTGTGTGAGAGAGATCTCTGCTATGAGATTGATTAGCTCGAATCTTTCAGAAATCCACTGTCAAATAAGTTGGATTCCTTGCATTCTAAACAATCCCCTTGAACCAACCTTTAAAAAGGTTATTGTGCACAGCTAAGATAAATTATTCATGAAGACTTATCTAATGGATTTTAAAAGGCTTCCCTGTTTAAAGATTATTTGGCATTTCGGAAATCACGTTGGCCGACTTGAATTGGATTTTTATTCCGGTTGCTCACAAAATATTACCTCTTCTTCAATCCCCATATCCAGCATTCTCAAAAATCCCTGAAAATCATTTCTAAAACTACTGAGATTAAAGAACTTTGGAGAACGACAGCAAGAACAATTGCAGTGGGGTGATTTTGGAAAACTGCAGCAAATTGAGATGGAGCAACTATTTTGCTCATCCACACTGGAACATTGACACACAGGCTGATAATACAGCAACAATGGAGTGGTTAACTGCAAGGTTAAATTGGGTGCCATTGGTGTAAATGTACAAACTGATTGTGAGTGTTATATGGATGAGAATATCTGGCAGGGTTGAAATTAGGAATGTATCTCAGGGGAAGTAACAAGAGACAGAGAGGAGGAAGAATTATGGGTAATACTCTGAGTGCAAAAATATTGGTTAAAAAAGGACTTGCAAACAAAATCCCAACGGGTATTTGATGGTAACCTCATCAACTGTATCATGCAGCTGAAATTATTTTCCCCAGGTTTGCAATCCTCCTTCCACTGAAATTTATTTATTGTTAGTTATTCAATGAAAGTTCCATTTAATCCGCTCTGCTCTGAAATAATAATCCCAGCTTTTATGTAAATCAAGACCCCATTTTAAGTATTTTTTTCAATAAATTCCTTCTGCACACAAATCAAAGCAAGTACTGCTACAAATAAAAATACCCAGAAATGAACCAAACAATTCAGATGAAGTCATATCAGCATTCCTAAAAGTTCATTACACTTTCTTTGACTTGTAGCCCTAGTTTTTAATGATAAAGCCCAATGATCCTTTATGACTGACAATCACAAGTTCACAAACAAGAGCCAAGTTTTCAGTAATGGACAATTGTAGTCTTCTTCTTGCTCTAGAAACTTGTGTTATGGTATAGTACCATAATTTGGTATTTTGCTTGAGTATCTATTCTTCATGTTAGAAGTTGGATTGTGAATGTCACCAGAATATTTTCCTATTTAAATACCATGATTGACTCCAATACAAATTTTATTCCTATACAATATTCTCACCCATGTAATTTCTCGAGGCACTTTGGCTCAGATAACTTCAATTAGCACGTAACAGAAAATAGGAACAAATGAGTCAGAAACTGGTCCTACTAGAGAGGGGAGCAACACTGGACATCCTAATGGGAAATGAGGCAGGGTAAGTTATCAGAGGGGAAGAACTTTCCAGCTAGTGATAAGGTCCTGCACAGAAGAATGGTCCAGAATTTAGATCACAAGGGATCCAGTATAAAAGATGGTCAATTGGATACGTAATTGGCTTGGTGGAAGGAATTAGAAGGTGGAGAGTGGAGTGGAGAGCAGTTTTTTAGATTGGAGGACTGTGGTCAGTGGTATGCCACAGGAATCGGCACCAAATCCAATTTGGCTTGTCACCTACAGCAATGATTTACATGAGAATATAGTTGGCAAGTTTGATGCTATTGCTGAGGAGTGACCTTACAAAACACAAAATCAAGAGGAGCATTGTTAAGGTGAATGATCACATATTGTGCATTAATCTAAAAATGCTGAGGAGCAGGATGACTTTAGCATTTTCACAACTTGTGTGAAACCAAGTGCAGGTCTGGAGAGGAGAACTATTTACATCTCAACAAATTTGTCTGGAGCCACTGGAAACACAACAGTTTAGCTCTGTAATTTTAGGTTTAAATAAAGCCAATTCAACCTAAATTACTTTAGGTAGCATTTTAATGCAGCCAAATTTCCGACGCACTTAACTGGAGAATCACAAAGTTTGACATCAAGTTACAAAATAAAGGACAGATGACCAGACTAAAAGTTTGATCAAAGATATTGGTTTTGTTCTGTCTTAAAAAGGTGAAAGATGGACAAAAGCTTCTGGGAACCAATTACAGAACTCTAACAGCCAAAAAAGCATAGAGCCAATAGTGGGGTGATTAAATTTGTGTTCAAGGAGGACGGACAACAAAAACATGTATTAATTTATGATCTTCAATGCAAAAAACAGCCTCAGGCATTTCAAATGGATATGAGCAAGCACATTATGCTTAAATATCCTTTAATACCATAGTAATGTGTTTTTGACCATTTACTCTTGACTTCTGTGATTTTTATGTGGAAACCAATTTGGAGACTTCTCAGAGGCAAATGTGTACTGTTTATGTCTGGCATGCAGAACAATTAAAAACCTGACTGTTTCTCACAGATTAAGAAAATTATTATGTACTTCTCAAATAATACCATACTAATGCTTCAATAGATTAAACACGTAAATGCATTATGCAGTTTAAACTTTGGGGAAAAAAAAGACAATTGGAGGGTCCCACACTGTGATTTTTAATATTTGTGCCATGTGAATTGTTTGTGAATGCTGGATCTTGCATGTATAGCTTTTGGCCATTAACTTTCCACTTTGAGATCACTCATACATGTTGACGTTACTTTCCTATTTTTGCTGCTCAAGGATACAGAGTGATTTACCTTACATGTAGGTACTGCAGAGGGAAGAGAGGACAACAATATCATTTGACTCATGGCTCAGAAATCAGTTAAAAAGTGTTGCATGATATATTTGATATGGACTAAATTCACAACAATCAACAGCAGGTTCTTTAACCACATGGTTTGAGGAGGTAGAAGAGAAGAGAGAAGCAAGTTTAATTCCCCAAGGATGAGAATGATTGAAATGTAAAAACTATGAAAAAAAAATCACATGATCACTGGTCTGGCCCAAGATGGCAATGCCTACGATTGGCAGTAAAATGCCAAAAACAAAGTGCCTACTTACACCAATTCTCCATACCTTCCACAGGTGCATTGTGGAAAGTGTAGTGAGACTGGTTGCATCACAGCCTGCTTTGGGAATTCGAATGCCCAGGAACACAGAAGGTAGCAAACCTAGTCAAGCCCATCATAGACTCTGACCTCATATCCACTGAAGACATCCATGTAAGCCAGTGCCTCAAGAAGGAAGCCAACTCAGTGGGGCGGGGTGAAGGAGGGAGGGAAAGGAGGGGGGGAAAAGGGGAGAAAATGACACTGTGTATATTCAAGAGGGAAATGTTTGTGTGTATTTTGGTCAGTATGGTTCATAGTGTGAAAAATTTAAAAAAAATGTAAAAAAAGGAAGCCAACTCATAAAGTACTTTCAAGGCCACAGCCCATTTTCACTGAAGACCAGCACCTCTAGGTTCAGTAACAGTTTTTTCCCCAACAACTGTCAAGTTTTTGAACCTTCCTTGTTAACAGTAATCAGGCTCTGCTCTGACACTAAAATTTGACCGTGCATTATTTCAAGTCATTTTCTTTTTGCACTAGGATCTATCTTTGAGATATATTGTCCCTTTTTAATTTGAATTATGTATGACATTGTAGTAATTTTTTAATGAAGTACTCACTCCGCAAGAATTTTGGTGCATATTTACATTTGGACAATGTCTATGACAATAAACCTGTTATGGTAATAAATGAGCTGAAAACAGAAACTTAAGTCTAGTTAACTTTGTAAATGGTTCCTCCCTATACTTACTGCAAAAATTGAATTTGAAGAAACAACAAATGTCAAAATGCTGGAGGTCATGTTTAATATCGGCAATCAGCCTGGCTGTCACTGACAAGGAAATCATAAACCAGTTGTAGATTATTTCAGACAAAAGGCAATTTCATCTTGACAAGCTTCCAGAAAAAGGTAAAAATTCCATCTGTCCTGAAGCTGTCTTGTTTAAGAATGAATAAAAGTCGGAAAAGGTACTTTCTCTGTTGCCATGGCTACCACAGCACGAGCAAGTGTTGAATTGGATTGATATAAAGAAATTATGTTTTCCATTGGATTGATTAAAACTACCACAACCAAGGATAAAAATGACTCAAATTTCCAGGAAACTATATGATGTGGATGCTAATATTGTAACTACATCAAGTAGTTACATACGAGGGCAAAAGAATAATTTCATATACTTGAACCTGAGTGAACACCAAAGCAAACAGAATACATATGTTTCTAATGCAAATCTTCTCCCTCCAACTGTTCTGTTCCTCCACTTTGTCCTTCAACTGTTGGTAAAGACATTGAACAGATTGGTTTACTACCAAGCTCATACAGTTCTGTGTGGTCACATGTCCCACTGCTGCTTTGTGAATCAGTTTCACTCTCATGTCTCTTGCAGCAGTTCACTAATATTCAGTACTCTTGTGTCATAAAAGGCACTACATCAATGCAAGTTTTCTTCTATTTCTCTGTCACCAAGCCAGGTATAAAACAAGCTGCAGTTCACCACAAGATTCTACCATCTGAACTTAATAACCAGTTCCTTATAATCATATGATTTGCACCTCCATTAATATAGTGCAAAAAGCAATTCAGATGATTGGGTTGCTAACTGCAATGTCAAAGTTATCAGGAATGGAAAGAACAGTGAACTGATAATAGTTTATTGTAATAAATATTGTGCATTATAAATATGCATAAATTATTTTACTTGTTGCAGCTGAGAAGGCACTTTGTAAAAAAAAACCCAGCTACAATACAATCAGGTGCCAAACTGAAAAAAGTCATTAAATATAAAAAATACATAAATCATAAATATTCAGTTACTGCAGTGCAAATAGTTACAGGCAGCCCCTGTCAAATCAGTCCCTGACAAGTGGAACAAGGGAAGGTTCATAAGTATAACTGTTGGAAAAAAATTTATTTTTGAACCTCGAGGTGTTGGACACTCTGCCCAAAGGTGCCTGTGAGAAGAGGTTGTGACCAGGGCGATGGGGTCCTTCATGGTTTTAACTGCCTTCTTGAGGAGCCACCTCACACAGATGTCCGCAAAGATGGGGTTGGAGCCTGTGATGGACCTGGCCACATTGCTACTTTCTGCAGCTTTGTGTGTCTCTGGGCATTTGAATTCTCAAACCAGGTTTGATGTAATCGGTCAGTATATTTTCTACAGTATTCAATGATATGCCTAATCTCCTCAGACTCCTTAGAAAGTACAAGTGTGGCATGCCTTCATCATGATTGCTTCGATGTGTTGGCTCCAGCGGTGCTACCTGATCTAAATTCCCACAGCTACAACTGGTTTGAAATCATCAGCTTAGGGCTGAGAATGGGTGAAGATATGTGCGCTGGTAATAGTTGATGGTGGAGAGTGAAAAATATGAAACTCTCTCAATACCAAAGACCTTTTCTGCCATTTTGTGAGTGGGGCAATGAAGTCAATGGCTTTGCAGTGATGAATGCATTTAGAATTCAATGTTGTTCAACTGGGTAATTGAGAATAGAATTAACGTACAGGTATTACAGTTTCCCACTCCAATTTACCTGTTCATTGAGCCGAAAAAAATTTTTTCTAAAAATCCACTCCTTCTCATCAGTCTCAACCCACACCATCTCCTCACCTCCATCTAAGGCCAATAAAAAAAACCTTAAGGATAGGGAGAGTTTCATATGTTCTTCCTCCAACCTAATCTACAGCTTTTGATGCACTTGGTATGGCCTCCTCACTGTCGGCGAGACCAAATGTAGATTGGGTGAATGCTTTGCATTGGAGGCCCAAGGTAGAACTCCTTGGTTGCCAGTCATCTCCCGTCACCATTCCTAAGTGCTTATGTCTGTCCTCTGCCTCATCCATTGCCAGGGTGAGACTAAAACGTGAATTTAAGGAACAGTGTAATGCATTCCTCCTGGATAGCCTTGAACTCAACAATACGCACATTGATTTTGTTTTTCAAATTTTAGTTACCCTGCCTTGCCATAAATAATTTCACCATTTCCATCTCTACCTGCTCTTGCTCTCACTTTTCTTCGCTCAATCACCCTCCCTCGGTTTCCTCTCCTATCTCCCACTCCAATCACCTCTTGGCCCCTTCCCACCACCTTCTAGTCTTGAGGAAGGGTTACAACCAGGGGGCATCGCATGATGGTGTAAGGAGAAGACTTGGAAAAACATCTCCCCCTGGCAGAACTATTTAGAAAGCTCTTACTTTTGCTAATTCTTTGCTTGCTAATAAGCAGATTCAAGACCAGTTTAATCAACAACTTGTGCTGGTCTCGAAAAGAAAGAATGGAAAACGAGAGATAAACTGATTGATATTGGTATTGATGATGATCAAGTTAACTGTGATTTGGAGGCACCCAATTATTACTTGATGTAATTACATTATTTTTTGCTGTTTGTTGTTCAACTGCCAATTCTTCTGAAGTTGTCAGCCACTTTGTGGCATTTGTCACTCCCTTATTATTGGGGGGGGGGTACTACACTTATATTGTTGCAGTTTCTTTTTTTGGGGGAGGGGGTTTAATTTTTTATGGGGGTTTTTCTGGTTTTTTTTCTTTGTTATGAGCTGTGGGGGATGTTTCGCCACTGTGGAGGATGTATATAATTTATTATGGCCAACTTATTTTGTTACTTTTTGTTACTTTTAATGTTAACGGGCTTAATAATACCATCAAAAGAAACCGGGTATTAGTGTATATTAAAAAATTGAAAGTTGATATTGCATTTCTGCAGGAGACTCATTTAACTGAAAAGGAACATCAAAAGTTAAAAAGAGATTGGGTTGGTCATGTTACAGCTTCTTCTTTTAATTCCAAAGCAAGGGGTGTTGCTATTTTAATTCATAAAAAGTTATCTTTAACATTGGATTCAGTTTTTGAAGCTGTTGGTAGGCTCTTGATTGTTAATTGTAGAATTTTTTCAGAAACTTGGACTTTAATGATCATTTATGTTCCCAATATAGATGATGAATGATTTATGGTGGATACCTTTTTGTATTTAAATCAGGCTCATGATAATGTATTGGCTGGAGGTGACTTTAATTGTTGTTTGGATCCATTGTTGGATAAATCTCCAAAATCAGTAGTTAAAACAAAGATAGCTAAGCAGTTAATTACAGTAATGAAGGATTTGATTTTGGTAGAGATTTGGAGAAAGTTGAACCCGACTGAGAAGGATTTCTTTTTATTCATTGAGACATGACTCTTATTCTGGAATAGATTTATTTTTAATGTCAGTGCAATTGCAAGGAAGAATTATTAAGACTGAATATAAAAGTAGGATTTTGTCAGATCATTCTTTGTTGTTAATTACTTGTACTGGTTCTGAGAGCGTAGAGAATGTGTATCGATGGAGATTTATTCGATATTGCTGAAAAATCCTGACTTTATTAAGTTTTTGAGGGATCATACACAGTCTTTTTTGAAAAATAAATGTGGGTTCGGTTGATAGTAAGTTTGTTTTGTGGGATGCATTGAAAGCTTATTTGAGGGGACAGATTATTATACAGCCAGAATTTTATAAAAGACAACATATGGTTGAGATGAATGACTTAGAGGAGATAGAGACTTTGGAGAAAGAAGTACAGCGAGACACGATGGAAACAAAAAAAGCTAATTTAACCAAGTTGAAGTTACGATATAATTCTTCACAAACGTATAAGTTTGAGAAGTTATTGCAGAGAACTAAGCAACGTTATTATGAGTTAGGTGAACGTGTTCACAAAGTGTTGGTGTGGCAATTGAAGACTGAACAGGCTTCCAGGACAATAAATGCTATTAGACGGGATACGTTGATTACTTATAAGCCACAGAAAATTAATTATGAATTTTGTTTATTTTATGAGAAGTTGTATACTTCTTAAGTATCAGAAGATAATGCCAAAATTGACACCTTTTTGTCTGATTTAGCTTTACCATCTTTAAAGGATGCAGGTTAAGGATTTAGATGCCTTATTTACAGTTGTGGAGGTTAAAGAAGCACTACAGGCAATGCCTGGTGGGAAATCCCCAGGAGAGGATGGTTTTACTTCAGAATTTTATAAAGAATTTCAAGATTTGTTACTTCCTTTGTTGTTGGAGGTTTTGAAACAGGCAACAGAGTGGTTCTTTTCCAGATTCCTTTTCCAGAGCATTGATTACGGTTATTTCTAAGGATAGGGACCCGCTAAAAGTGGGATCTTCTAGATCAATTTCTTTATTAAATGTAGATTATAAGGTTATTGCTAAGGTTCTGGGTACTAGATTAGCAAAATATTTACCGGATTTGATTCATGTAGATCAAGCTAGTTTTATTAAGAGTCGGTATTCTGCTAATAATATTGTAAAGTTGATTCCTTTAATTAATGTTTCTTGGGGACAAATCCGGCCAACCCATGATAGTTATTTTAGATTCTGAGAAGGCCTTTGACAGAGTGGAATGGGTTTTTTTGTTTAAAGTGTTGGAGAAGTTTAAATTGGGGCCACTTTTTATTGGCTAGTTGAAGGGTTTATATAAAAATCCATCGGCTAGAGTGGTGACAAATGGTCTTCTTTGTTTTTTTTATCTAGATCATCTAGACTGGGTTGTCCTTTGTCGCCAGCTCTATTTGCATTAATTATTGAACCTTTGGCTCAAATGATTACACAAGATGGTAATATTAAGGGTATTAAGATGAATGCAGATCAGTATAAAATAAATTTATTTGCAGATGATGCTTTGATAAATCTAACGCAGCCTAAGCAATCATTGGATAGTCTACATGGGACATTGGAACAGTATGGTGAATTTTCAGGTTATAAGGTTAATTGGGATAAGAGTGAAATAATGCCTTAGAGGCTGTAGATTATTCGTCTTGTAAGCATATTGCAAAACTTAGGTGGTCTGATCGAATTAAGTATTTGGCAATTATAATAGATGATAATTATAATAATTTATATGAATTGAGATATTTGTCTTTATTGTCTAAAATTAAATATGATTTAAATCAGTGGAAAGATTTGCCAATAACCTTGATAGGGCAAGTAAATTGTGTGAAAATGATATCTTTCCCTGTATCCAATATCTTTTTCAGTCTATTCCATGTAGAATACTCCGAAAAATTTTTAAAGACTTGAATGCTTTGGTGAGGACTTTTTTATGGCAAGAGTGTTGTTGCAAAAATTGACTTGGAAATATGTTTTGGGAAGATTGAAAGTTCCTAATTTTCAGCATTATTATGAATTGGCACAATTAAAATTCATTAATAGAATGTTTGAAGTGGACAAAGCCTTAGATTGAATTGTCTCAGATGAGTGAACAAAGAATGGATCATTTTATTTATAAATGGAATTCTCAGCTTCTAAAGAGTTATAATTTACCAATGTTGAAGCATTTAATGGAGTTATGGAGTAAGAATAATAATATTATAAGTACTGAAGGTAAAATTTTGGCTAAAACTCCTTTATCAGAATAAACTTTTTTTCTTTTTCAGTGAATAATCAGCTTTTGAAATTTTGGGAACAAAAAGGTATTAAGTTGGTAGAGGACTGTTGTGAAGCTGGGTATTTTATTTCATTTCAGAGAATGAATGAAAAATATGGCATTTTTTCAAATACCTTGTTTACTTATCAGGTTCGAGCTTTACTTTTAGATCATTTTGGACGTACATTAAGATTGTCTAGACGATCTAGATTTGAAAGTTTACTTACTGAAGGAGGTAGGAAGGGATTTATATTTGAGATGTATGCTTTCTTACAACATAAAATGCATAAGTCAGATATTTATAAATCTAGGCTTAGGTGGAAAAAAGATTTGTCTATTTCTATTATTCAGGATGATTGGATGACCATGTGTGAAAATAGTATGACTAAATTAGTGAACATAAGATATGGATTGCTTCATTATAATTTTATACGTCAGCTTTATTTAACTCCTGAGAAGTTAAAAAAAATATGTTTATTATTTCTGATTTATGTTATAGATGCTACAAACAAGTTGGTTCTTTTTTTTTTTAAAACACTCTGGTTGTTTGAGACAGTGAAACTTTTTGGAATAGAATTATGGAATTCTTAGAAGATTTATTTAAATTCAAAAATTCGTTTGACCCTTTGGTATTTTTATTGGGTTATGTTGAAAAATTAAGTTTGGAATTAAAATTAGATAAGTTTCTAATTGTGTTTATAAGATTGGCATTGGCTGTGGCATGAAAATGTTTGGCTATTCCTTGGAAAAATGAGACCGATTTAAGCATTCAATGGTGGCATATGGAAATGAGGTATTGTATTCCATTGGAAAAGATTACATATAATTTGCGTAATAATTATCCCTGTTTTTGTTAAGGTGTGAAATAAATGGGTTTAAATTTGCAGTATTTTTTTCTCCCCTGCTGTTGGGGTTGCACCAACCATGGCGACATTGGATAATTGTTATGTGAGTTGATCTCCTCTGTTCTTTCTTTTTTCTCTTTGGGATAGTTTAGTGTGGGGCGGAATTATAGGGGAGAAAATATTATGTATATTTGTATTTTGCTTTTGATTGTATGCTTTACTTTTAATAATAAATAAGATATATATAAAAAAAAAGGAAGGGTTCGAACCCAAAACGTTGGTGGCACTGTTAGTATAACCCAGGTTTGAATCTGGCGCTCTCTGTATGTCCCCCCTGTGTCTGCGTGGGTTTGCTCTGGTTTCCTCCCACCCTTCAAAACATAAGGGAGGTGTTGGTTAATTGGGTGTTATTGGGCAGCACGGGCCTGTTACCGTGCTTTATGTCCAAATGAGAAAATAAATATATAAATTAATTCTCTGCACGAGTGCTGCCTGATGAGCTGAATTCCTTCAGTTCCCTTTGATCATTCTTCTCATCAGTCGTCTATTAAAACCCAGTCTTTAAGTATCATTAAGTGTTCCCACCTCATTTGTTTTCTCTTTTGCACAAGGACTTTGATCCTTTATCTTTTAGTTTAAAAAATACCAGGCAACTTTCATAATCATAATTTTCTCCAAATGTACCTCACTTCAGTGATCAGAAGAAAAAAAAATTAACATGCATTCCAGTAACTAGCACAAACCATAATCGTATTATTTTTCACAACAAAGGTAAAAATTGATCATGTCCTTTTTCAAAAGGGAGAAATCTGTTATAGCTATTGCCAGTTAACCATCATGTATTGCAAATAATATGATTAAAAAAAAACAATTTCAGTTGAAATAGCTGATCTATTAGCAGTACTTCATGTACACTGTTTGGTTTACTGAACAATTTAAAATCCAGCACTTCAATTCACAGTATCCTAAACACAGGTGCTTGAAATCTGAAACAAAACTAGAAAAGGCTGAAAACACTCTGCAGGACAGGCAACCTCTGTGGACAAAGAAACCAACTTTTCATCAGGTCTGGAAACCTTTCAGTGGCTGAACCTTGAATTTGTTTTAATAATAAAAAAAATCTTCACTAGATCAATCTTTCATTTTTGTTGAAACTCCATTTGTCCTAACAGAAGCAAAAGCACCAGACTCATTAGTCACCTGTCATTGTTACAGTTTACTCCAAGTGCATTGGAGAAGGCATGCTACAAAATTCTGTGAACCTGAGAGAGTAGGCTACATTTGGTGATGAACAGGTTAATTATTTGGACAGCCATTGCTTTTGTTATATAGGTTTGCTTGCTGACTTGTAATGTGCCCAGAATATTTATCAAAATGTAATCAATATTTTCCCTAGATATCTATGAATGACTGACAACTACCAAATAACACCAGAGTCCCCTACCGCAGACTATATATCCACTAAAGGGGCTTTAAATTTTTTCATGTAAAGATTTCTGTCAACCCCAACATGTATAATCCAACATATGAATTGGCATAGTGTCATTTACAGGGACAGGATTTGACAGGTCTTCATTCATCTGGGCTCTGAAAGCTTAACAGTAATGAGAGAAAGAAAGAGTGCTCTGACTTGAATTTCAAAGGAGCACGTTATTTAAAACTACGACTTTCTAATAGCTGTAGGTCTTGCCTGTTTCAATGCCTTGGGTCCCTCAAGTAAAGCCAATAACATAATGTGCCAAGAAAGTGATGAATCCTAGCATGCATCGTGCATGAACATGGATTATAGATAGTAAAAATAAAGTTTTAAGTAACAGGATACCACTAGACCACGACTTCCATTTTATAATGGACAAAAACAAGCAACTCAGGAGCTCTTTCAAATGTCCTTCATTTGGTAAAGGTGTTGTTTCACTCCAGGTCTGAACTCCTAATTTTTTTTCCCCAAATGATGCAGGCCCAAGGAATAAAACAGCCTACTCTTCCTGTGCACCCAATAAGATTCACGAATCACAATTCATTACAAGAGATCTGATAACAAAAGACTCAATTACTGGCATTTAAACAGTTTAAACAAAATTTCATAAAAATAAGAATAATGAAGCACAGAGACAAAGTCTCATGACATCCAGCCTGCTTTTGGTTTGGCTAACCTTCTGGAGCCACCATCTCTCAGCCACTGGACATCTCCCAGCCTGCAATTTCCAGCCACAAGCCTAAACTCTTGTTAATGAGTTCAATACACAAAAGTGCTGAAGAAACTTGACGTGGACAAGAAACCTGCTAAGTTCCTCCAACACTTTTATGTAAGTTCAAATTTATTGTTCCAAGTACAAACATGACTTCACATACAACCCCCGAGATTCTTTTTCCTGCAGGTGGCACTGTAAACAGAACTCAAGATCAAGAAAGATACCTATACAAAAGAAAGAAATATAAACAAAGGAAGAAATGAAAATTAACTGACTGCATAGGGATAAAAAAAATCAATAATAAATAATGTGCAAAGTAAGTTATTAAATGTAACTGATTGAGTCTGTTGTTTAGGAGTCTGATGATGGAGGGGTAGCAACTATTCCTGAACCCGGTGGAACAAGTCTTGTGACACCCATACCTCTTTCCTGATGGCAGCAGAGAGAACAGAGCGTGTCCTGGATGGTGTGGATCCTTGATGATTGCAGCTGCTCTCCGAGGGCAGCGTTCCATGTAGATTTTCTGAATGGTGGAGAGAATTTTGCCTTTGATGTACTAGGCTGTGTCCACTACCTTTTACAGGGCTTTCCACTCAGACATGTTGGTACACCCATACTTGAATTAGATCAGCTAGTTAAATGGTGTCGCCGCACCACCTTGCACTCAATGTCAGCAAAACTAGAAATTGATTGTGGATTTCAGGAAGGGGAAATCAGGAGAACACAAACCAGTTCTCTTCGAGAATTCAGCAGTGGAGAGGGTAAGGAACTTCAAATTCCTGGGTATCAACATCTCTGAAGACCTGCCCTGGGACTATCATGTCAATGCATTCATGATGAAGGGACACCAGGATAGTACATTTCCTCACTTGAAAAACATCAACAAACTGGACAGGTTTCCCAGCAATCTGATCACCATGGTTGCATCACATTTTTTAATATGCAGAACAGATTTTATTATTTACATTTTGTGTATGTATATGTGTGTATATACACCCACACCCACCCAAGAAAGTTTACTTGAACAGCTAAGTCACTCACTCTGCCTTAATGGTCCAGAACACTAACTACTTGTTTATTAAGTTAACCATTTTATGACACTACCCTATCTGAATGGTAATCACAACAATTATGGGGTGCAAGATATGGCTTACAAGTCATGTGAACAAAAAGTCCTCTACGATATAATTAAGGTTAACTTTCAAAAGTGCACAGAAGTAAGGTTAAAGATCACAAATAAAGTTTTTAGATTGGCTAATTAAGGAGGTCCAACAATGTCTTAGTCTTAAAGTGGGAGCATAAAAAAGGTTCTTGATTTTGCAGAACAATCATTCTCTTGTAAATTCATCACGTTTAAAATAACACATGTTGCACTCGTGTTCTTCAGCTGATCAATCGACAGGAATGACAGCCACTCAAAGAAATTCCAGAGTTTAAAATAAAAAAAGTTCTTGAAATCTTTCTCAAATACATCAAGTATTTCTGCCCTAAAGATCAAGTGTTATAAGTATGAAAAGATATTAATTTTATTTTTGCAAAATTCACTTTAAATTTTCACAAGGCCACAATAGGCCATGTATAATTTAGCATGAATCACAGCAAAAAAGAAATGTAACTTTTAATATGAACTTATATTGAATGGATTTTTCCTTATTTTTAAAAATTCATGCACAAGAATACACAAAGGATTCAGAAATGCACAAACTTAATACAACTGTCCATAAATATGGCTTGTTGGCAAAAAGGTCAAGTAAAAAGGAAATGCAAAGCATTCAGATCACAAGTTTAAAGTAAAGCAATTTCATTCAGAGTGTGGTTGATATCTGGAGGTCACTGGCTATAATGGAAGATAGAGGCAGAATGATCATCACGTTGGCTCTGTAACTGAAGAACCACAGCCATTAAGAGGGAGGTACATGTGCAATGTTTTAAAAACATTTAGACAGGTACATGGATAGAAAAAGGTTGAGGGAGAGAGGCCAAATGCAGGGAAATGGAATAGATGTAGATATACACATCTTGATCTCTGGGATGATTTGGGCTAAGTGCTCATTTTCATGCTGTAGGACGATATAAATCAAAGTCATGCCCTAATAATGGAAGATGGAATGACAAGTCTCAATGTAAAGGGATTTGGACAGTCAAAACCCATAATTCTTTAATTCAGTCATAAATCTTTGGCTTGGCTTCGCGGACAAAGATTTATGGAGGCGTATGTTCACGTCTGCTGCAGGCTCGTTGGTGACTGACAAGTCTGATGCGGGACAGGCAGGCACGGTTGCAGCGGTTGCAAGGGAAAATTGGTGGGTTGGGGTTGGGTGTTGGGTTTTTCCTCCTTTGTTTTTTGTCAGTGAGGTGGGCTCTGCAGTCTTCTTCAAAGGAGGTTGCTGCCCGCCGAACTGTGAGGCGCCAAGATGCACGGTTTGAGGCAATATCAGCCCACTGGCGGTGGTCAATGTGGCAGGCACCAAGAGATTTCTTTAAGCAGTCCTTGTACCTCTTCTTTGGTGCACCTCTGTCTCGTGAGAATTAGAAAAATGACACTCTGGTTACAGCTCATTTCACTGTATATCTAATGGAAATACTATTTGTGTATTCGACAGACATTTCTCAAAATGGGAAAGGATTACAATACAGATCCCTCAAAATAGGCAGGTGACATTTATGGAATGTTTTCTTGAGATGCAAATAATAAAAATGTATCCATTTTGCTGAAAAGGAAACTGATATGAAAAATAAACTTTGCTACAGTTGAAACCTTGAATTTTCTTTGCTAATCATACTACATTCTGGAAGACTAAATATATTCAGTCTCCTACACCTTACAGAAAAACACGATTTTGAATAAACAGATGACTGCAAAATTAAATATAATTTTCTCATTACACTTAACCATAAACTGATTTGTAGAGACACAAAAGTGACAATTAATCTGCAACCAAATATTCTCAAAGCAGGAAAGTTTGCTCACTATCGTAAATGCTGATGGAATCTTCAACAAATTTAGATAAAGACTTGCATAAAGTGTGAACAAAATCAGCTAAACTGTTGATTTAACTATCACACCACTGTTAATCACCAGATCAGCATTTCTAAAAAAATACTAAACATTTTATGCTGAAATTCAACATTGGATTGATTAGAGTTGGCTGATTATTTTTATATACAGTAATAGATCAGTAGATCAAATGCAGCTGACTACATCAGCAAGTTTAAAAGTTCCAGTCAGATGAAGAACTCAAATGTTACAGTCACCTATCCTATAAAAGAAGTCTATGATACAGAATTTGGTTGAAGTGTAAAGAGAGAGAGCATCTGAAAGCAATTTAGCATGGAGTAAATATGATATGGCATGTTAGCATTTTGACACTGACAGCATCTTATTGATGGTCAGTTGTACCCAAATTATTGATGGCCTGTTGACTGGTTTTCATTTTCTCTTAACTGTCTTTTATCAGAAGCTTTCATTTTAATTGACTAAGTCACATATTACAAATTGCTCTGTTAGTTGGGCAACTTTCAACTTTCATTCCATGCTGACAAACTTGTAACCTTTTATCAAATCAAATTATATACTAATTATATATTAATTGCATCGTGATTAATAAAAGCAAATAATCAAAATTTATTGGATTTATCAATAAAATGTCTCACAAAAATCGCTTGATATTCAAACAACAGATTGAAGATAACTATATATGTTCTTGAAAATTTAACATGTTTTTATTGCCGCATCTATTAATAGTATTCCTGTCAACATTAAGATGCAAAATTATACAATGCGACACTGCACAAAATAAATTTGGTTGTGCAATCACAGACTTCCGCATTGCAATGAAAGCACCTATTTGTCTTTGGCCCTCTCTGCAGCAACCAAACGTGCTATTATTGAAACCAAGCACTTCGTGACAGAAAGGTCACATGCATTTTATGTTTAGTTTTCCAAAGGATAGGAGAATCTTTGGTAAAATTTATAAGGTAATTGCCATCCTTTAATCCTCTTAATTGAGGGTGATTATGAGCTTTCTTCTTGAACTGATGCAGTGTTTGTGGTCTGTGAACAAGTTCAGCATATTGACCCAGTGAAGAGGAGGATGGAGTCATTGACTTTCAAGGCTGAATTGGAAGATGAGCTAAACACTGAGTCATCCCAATGTGCTTGCTATTCTCAGTGGTCACAAATCTGGGAGGTGGTGCTCAAGTAAAGAAGTTTATCTGTGGCCATTTGACCACCTGCAAATTAGGGGAACAGCTCCTCATATTCAGTTTGGGCACCCTCCAACCAGATGACATTAACATCAGCTTCTCTGGCTTTGTTTAGTTCCCCCCCCCCCCACCCCCATCCCCATGCTTCCTTTCCTCTTGCCCTCTCTCTTTCCCTGTCTCCTTTTCTCCAGCTCTACATTAACAGAGCCACTCCCTCCTCCAATCAATGCTCAGCTTTTTTTCTCTGATTCTCATATCCATGTCCAATTGCCTTTTTAATCTGCTGGCCCGTGCTCGCACCCCCCCCCCCCCCCCTTTCTTCTCTTATCCCTCAGCCTATTCAGGTGTGAGCCTGCTTTTTACTCATACCTTGAAGAAGGGCTCAGGCTTGAAATGACAGTTATATATCTTTATCTCCTATGGATGCTGTGAAACCTGTCGAGTTCCTCCAGCATTTTTGTGCTTTAATTCCAGAGGTTTGGTGAGAGTGATTGGTTTTAAAATGAAGCAAACATTTGAATGATTGCAACAGCAAAAGCTCCAATAAAATTGAAGCAAATGTATCATGAAAAAGATTCCACTGGCTGGAGAAAAAAAAATCTCAAGCAAAGGAAGTGATATGGCTGCGACGGGCTGACACATTGCACAGTCACTTGCTGCAATTCCTCAGGACATTGTCAAGTGTTCAAAATGAGCAAAAATCTAACCAAGTCCAGGTGGGTTTAGGTGGGAAGTAAGTGGATTATGTCTCAAACAACAAACAATGCGCTGGAGGAACTCAGCAAATCAAGCATTATCAGCTGGGAGAAAAAGAATAATCAACATTTTAGGTTGAAATCCTGCATTGTCTTGAAAAGAATTCCCACCTGAAACCATAACCATTCTTTTTCTCCTACAGATGCTGCTCAATTCGCTGAATTCTTCCAGCACATTGTTGCTACAGATTCCAGCATCTACAGTCCCCTGCATGTCCCTGAATTAATGTTTCTTCATTATCCTAAAGAGACCATCTTCTACCACCACTTAGTTCATTAAGAATATACTGACAAAACAGGGATTCGTGGTTGTCTTCTGTGATGGAGAGTGGTCAAAAGAAGACCTAAATGAATTTTTGCATCTCCAAATGATTTGTCCTCATCTTGTGCCCTCTCATATCAGGCCTGACTCCCATAAAATGTTGAATTCACAATTGCTGTTCGTGATTGAATGTGGCATGGGTGAAGAGCTTTCATTTGAACAATTTGGGTTGGGGTCACTCAGCTGTATCTGAGCCATGCTCTGTTTATTATTTGAGCAAGCATATTGTCTTCCAGCTTCATTTGCATTGTTTGGTCCATTTCGCGTGTCTTACAACCCTCGGTTTACCAGAGCTGGTGCACCAGAACTAGATGGACGGAAGGATATAGAGCACCATGCATTTAAAGAACACAATTCTCCCAACCCATAGTAGCTGGTTTTGAACAGCTGAAACAATTGGATCAAAGCTTTGGTGAACTGAATGAGAAAAGCCCAATATGATAGTCTCTTCTCACAATATGGTCATGAACAGATTCATCTGCTGCAGGTAGATTGACAAGGACAAGCTTGTTTCCTCTCAGTCCCCGTCAGAACCAGGAGAGCATCCAAAATATCATCATCATCAATAATTGGTCCCAATGCTACTCTCACTGCATATTTCAACATTGAGGAGTAATAATTCATCAGCTAAGGAAGGGTAGATGAAGACAAATTCATTAATGTTCTGTAACTCCTTTCAACAATCATGGATACCTTGAATTTTCAAAGAGTGACAGTGCACGAGGGCAATGAAGTCTTTTTGGAAAAGCTACTGTATTATTCTCAAATATTTCCCTCATCAAACACAATTTCCTTTCAGAAAAAATTGAAATGATGCTGTTTTGAATGTAGCACATTTCAGATTTTTAATAATACAATGCAAAAAAAGGAATTCTCACCTTTAGTTCTTCCATCAATTACATTACATCTGTGCCCTCTAGTGAGTGACTTAGCTGTTCAAGTAAACTTTCTTGGGTGGGTGTGGGTGTCTATACACACATATACATACACAAATATACAGTCGTCCCCCCTTATCCATGGGGGATATGTTCCAAGACCCCCAGTGGATGCCTGAAACTGTGGATTGTACCGTGTTACATGCTTTTGTACGTATAGGCGCATATGTAAGTACATACACTTCCTCTCCCATATCATTCTGATATCATTTTTCTCTTCTCACCTCTATTTTCTCCATCTCTAATACCCGCAAGGTTTCCCCAATCATTTGCCAACTCATGGTGGCACAATATGATAAAACTGAGGAAGCTTAGCACCAAAGCTTCTCTTCTACAGTGCTCTGTTTAATATTGCACATACCTGGATGCCGACAACAGCTCAAATTATCAAAACATTTCCCTGTCAATACATATATGCAGTTATAATTCAGTCTCATAATGAGTCGACAGCACTCCATTCTTGACAACACTACAGAAAGCTCATCTTAGAAGGAGTCAGCTTGAAGCTTCAGCAATGTAATGAAGCTGTTTTCAAACTTCTAATGGCAGCTCATCACTATTATTGAAGCAGGCAGTCCACTTGAAAATGCAGGTCATCACACGACGATAGTACCAGATGGTCTTCATCACATGGCTGAATTATGGATTTCTGTGTGCGACTACTTCATGATCATGACTCAATGATATGTCAATATGCAATTGCTTGTGACAACACTGCTTGAAAAGTTTTCATATCTACCAGCATAACTTCATACTGATTTGCAAAAATAAATAACAGCTCATGAAAATTAATTTTTTTTCCTTCATTTCTTCAATTCCACTTTTCAATCACTGGGAAATCTTCGTTAAAAAGTAAATTTAGTAACAAAATGCAGAATTTTTAAAAAAGTACCAACTCAATCAAAGCAAGTGTTTCAATCTGAAAGACAGTGAAATTCCAACAATTCATTGTTGGATTATTTGTATTTCCTGATAGTTCAAAACCTCTCTTAATGGGCAATTTTTGTAGCATCTCCTTTAACCTTACAGGGACCCCATTTTCAGGGTTCTCTTTCACCAAATCTTCCTGGGTCCACTAGAAAATTTATGATAATATTTTGCCACATTTAAAGTAAAGTTTTAATAAAGTTGTGATCGAATAAAATGGTGCGCAGCCCAGGGTAAAAATCCAGCCAACGCTGCTCGCCACCAGGGCAACACTCCCAAGTGTCTCCCTATCCCTTCCTGGTAAGAGCCTTTATCTTTATTAGTATTGTATATTTGTAAAGTTTTATCCATAAACTTAGGGGAGGGTGTTAATTATGATGGAGGTACCGTTAGCGTAATGGTTAGTGCAGCTCTGTTACAGCACTAGTTAATTAAAATTAACATTTTGTAAATTACGGTTATTACCTGATTAAAGTGAACTTTACACAATTAAAGACTACAATACAGATTTTTTTTCCTCCAAATTACTTAACATTTTGGCCTGTCTTTTGTCTTTTAAACTGTTTATTCTTAATGCAGGTGTATTAGTTAGGCATTGAAAGAGTGTTTCTCAATCAACCAGAAAACTCACATCAGCAATTCCTGGAGGTGCTGGATACCTGGGATTTTACTGAATTTACTCATGATTAAATGCAAGGGGAAGCAGGGTGCGGGGAAAGATGCATATGGAATTTGCAATGGCACAGACACTAATCACCACAGGAATGTCTACGCACAAAAAGCGCACTTACGGTACAATGGCTCATCCAAGAGTCCCAGCTTCATAAACATTCAAAGTTTCAAAATTCAGGTTTTATATTTGTTGTCAGATCCATTTCCCAAGTATCAGATACCAGAAGTCAGTCAATATGTTAAATAGTGAACATTCACAAAAGTGACCAAACACACAATTTCAGGCCGACCCATTGATGAAAAATAATAATGGATAATTGCTACTGGTTATTCTTACATAGCAATGCTTGGACGAGTTGTGGGGAGCCGGCCATGTGACAAAGCATTTTCTTACACAGCTTAAATAGTTTATTGTATTGAGTCAAGTAAATTTAACCACGGACCAGTGAACATGGAAAGGAGCACTTTAAAATAAAGTCAATCCTTCTCATATTCTGCCGAGAAAATACTTATTTCATGGCCCATTTAAAAAAAACATTTGAAGGGCAAATCAGCTGAAGTAATGCTGCAGATTCGACAATGATTTTTGTTAATGATTAGTGATATTGCTTTAATGTCAAGTTACACACAATATATGGTTGCCTTGTAGTTAATATAAAGCAAGTCTTTGTGAAACAGGAAGACTTTAACATGCCAGAGTACAGTGATTTATGCACCTTCACTTGGTCATACTTTTTCATTGTTATCTTCCAGGTTAAAAGTATGCTCTACAATCCCTGAAGAAAATCTTTCTTGATTCTGAAGATGGCAACACATGCTAGAATGTAGATCTGTGAATTTATTATGTAATCTGTCAGCCTTTATATCCTGCTCACACTGATACACTATTCAGCTGTATGGGTCATCAAGGTCAGGGCTTATACTCCTGTAACCTAATGCACAGGGAATTTCTATTAGGAGTGATAAAATATGACTATTTAACAATGGGGGTGGGCATCATAGGGTTACTCAACTTGAACTTTCCGCAAGTCCTGCACATCACCATCAATTACACCTTCCTGCAGTGAACGTTAGATGGTGATCAGGAAGCATAGTTGATTTCTTCCCACTGGCACCAATACAAATTGTGGTCCTAATACAGCTGAGATCAGGGAGCCCTGCAGACAAAGAAACTACATAGAAATGTTTTCTTTTTGCAGAGGGTTTGTGCATTGTTTCTCTTTTCAAATTTTACTCTCCATCTTTCAGAGTGATAAAGGATTCTGAAAGCCAAAAAGGATTTTTACTGCCACCCGGCTCAGATCAGCTAACAATGCAGAGAGCATTGAATCTGAATCTCCAACTCAATGTGACCAGCCAGAGATTGCATTTACTAAAAGGGGCCACTGAGGGAGTTCACATCAGCACTTCCTTGAAGGGAAAGGCATCCAAAAGCAGGATGGAATCTGGATCTTAACATTAGTCTGCATCAAATACTTTTTTCAAATACAACTTTTATGAATGGTAAAGTTTGGCAATGGCAAACTTTTAACACAAAATCTTCAAGATAGAAAAATTTTTTCGTCTTTGTTCATATCCTCAACTTCTTAAAATTTCAAATGGCACCTTTAATCTTAATTTTACCCGACATATGCTTGCTTGAAAACACACAGACATTGAAGTCCAGCATGTATCCCTTCCCAGCTGTAGAAATCAATGGCAAATCTGAAGTCAGAAATGTTTTGCACATCTCTTCAGTCAATCATATTTGCAAACAATCCCAGTCAACCTATTCTTCACATCACCATTGCCAGTTAGCTCCAGTGTCAGATATTTATGAAAAAAAAATGGCTTTCCCTATTACTGTGTAAATTGGATAAGTATAGAAGCCAACACTTTAACTGAAGGTAAATTACAACTGATGCAGTAAATACAATAAAAAGTCAGTGCCTGCCGGTGGATTGATGGCAGAATTCTGGAGAATCAGAGGAATGAGGTTTTCACGTGGATCTATTGTCTGAAGGTGCAAATTTTCCAAGGTTCATAATATTAAACTTGTAGTAGTAGATGAATAACCTTCCTATTAAATTTTACAATTCTCAAATCAGCAGGAGGTCAGAAAGTAAAGGTTATCAATTAACTTACTGCTTGTTTGGATTTCATTCGCTCCTCTTCAGTCAGTGTTCTTTCCCGCAAAACAGCTTTTACAAGGCTATCATTTGCAGCATTTCTTTCGCTTTCAAGAATTTTGCCGATTTCGTCATGAACGTATCGTTTATCATGTTCAAGCCTGTGATTTAAAATAGAGAAAAATGCCTAATTACTTGAGTAAAAAAACCTTGAGGGTTATCACGGATTGTGTTCAAAGTTGACGCCTGTTCAAAACCAATGGCAGAGCTGTCACAAAACAAATTTTAGCAACTATCATTAATCATACAGAAGAAAAACACCAAATTTACCTCCTTCCAGAATAACAGAATCCAAAACCCAGCTAATTTAACTCGTAATTTAGTATTGGACACAAAGTTCAGATTTATTGTCAGAGAACATACATGACATCGCATACAACCCTGTGATTCTTTTTTCTTGCGGACGCCCACTTATTGGCAGTGCAAAAATAAACTGTACTCATCATACACATGTAATCAAATAAAGAAATGTAAACAAACTGAAATGCGCAGTTTCGAGAGAGAAAAAATTAAATTCAAAAGAGTCCTTAAATGAGTCCTTGATTGAGTTTGTTGTTGAGGATTCTGATGCTGGAGGGGGTAAGGGCCGCTCCTGAACCTAGTGGTGTGAGACTTGTGGCACCTATGCCTCTTTCCTGATGGTAGAGCATGTGCTAGGGGACGTGGATCCTTGATGATTGCTGCCGTTTTCCAACGGCAACATTCCCTGTAGATGTTTTACCTGTGACGTTCTGGGCTGTGTCCACTTCCATTTGCAGCACTTTACAGTCAGGGGTATTGGAGTCCTCATACCAGTTCGTGATGCAGCCAGTCAACACACTTCCCACCACACATCTGTAGAAATTTGCCAGGGTTTCTGAGGTCCTACCAAACCGCTGCAAAATTCTGAGGAAGTAGAGGCCCTGATGTGCTTTCTTCATGATCCCATTAGCATGTTGGATCCAGGAAAGATCCACCGAGATAGTGACTCCTGAGAACTTAAAATTTGCTCACCCTCTCCATCTCTGATTCCCCCAATGATCATCAACCACAAGTTATGGACCCTAAAAACATTTTAGCTGAAGTACTGGTACTTGTAAACCTATTCAACAAGACTAATTGATCCATTTGCAAACCATCCCAATGATACAGCTTCAAGTCTACCACCATATTCCAATGGCAATTATAGTTGAAAAGTAAAAGCAGTTTTGCCAATACAACTCAAGCTGAGAAATTAGTTATTTCTTAAATATATAGAGACACTGTTGACTTTTCCACCAATCGGAGGGTTAACCCGAGTCCTTCCTTACCTAGTCCCATACTTAACGAGACGAGATCACAGGAATGTGCAGTTCAGAGTCAAAAGGGGCGAGTTCAGATTTTTTAAAAAAAGTTTAATTAATGTAACTGTTAAGTTATTGTAGTCTTGTAGTTATAAATTGAAGAATAATACTGCCTTTGATTTCCAAACCAATGAGATAACGTGGAGACTGTGTTAAATGAAGTCAGACAACCCAAATATGACAAAACAAAGTCTAATCTGCGTCACTCTTTGAAGTATGAACTTTGATGAACAAAAACATTTCAGAATAAAAACAACAGTGATTAGATAAAATTCATTTATTATACTCTACATTTTAAAATGGGAATGTCAGATAATGTTCTGTAGTGATAAAATATGGGAAATGATGGAGACCATTAGGACCATTAAGACTAAGACCACAATATGCATCTGCTGCTCCAAGAATTTCAACTCAGAGTTGATGTGAGGGTTCAAGATTTGTAAACGGCAATCCATCAAAGTGGAAAGTTGAATGGATAACAGTTTCCAGAAAAGATAATACTTCTTGGTTTAAATGCCACACAGGTGGTTGGTCGACAGTGAGGAGGGGCTGACAAAACGTGAAGCGATTATGGGGATTTGCAATGGTGCACTGTTGAAGCATCAATCCTTGTGCCTAACAATGCCAAACTTCCTTGAGCCCGTGTCGATGATGAAAAGGGATAGCAGGGTGACAGAGCAAACTGAACACGGCACTGTGGTAAAGGTGGTCGTGTAAATTTTTTCAATTGTGGACAGTGGAATTATGGAGTTGGTTTGTGTTCTCTGCAGCAATGAGCACAAATCCAAGGAGTTTGTTGTCCATTCAGTGCCATGGTTTAGAAAATATTCTCAAGAGTTGGATGGGAAATATGGAGTGGGATGGAAAATTTGTCATGGCCCATGATAAACCAATGTTAGAGGTTTGACAAAGAGATGGCTCTGCTAAACGTAAAGGAGTAATTGAGGTGGACATTAAAACACCATCACAAAATTAGCCATATTTGGTTTATTAGCTGAGCTATTTGCAAATTGGAATTGGGAAAAAAAAAATTAAAGAATTGAATGTATGGCTTGGAGACTAATGAATTAAAAAAACCCAAATTGAAAATGTTCATCATTCAGTTGGTCAAACTGCATCTGTGGGAATAGAAATAGTGTTCACATTTCAGGTTGGAGACCTTTGTGAGAGCAGTTCTGACAAATTGTCTCCAACCAGAAACATCGGTTCCCTATACTCATGGATACTGCCTGATGTTTCATTCATTTATAGTATTTTCTGCTTTAGGTTTCTTCCATCTGCAGTTTTCTTTTGATCTTGATTGACGTGGGTATAGGAATTTCAACTTGAGATACTGGATGACGTACTAGGAAGAATGGGGGTGGGGGGGGGAAAGAGTTTGGTATGTTGGGGTAAGCTTCATTTGAATTGAGCTGAGATTAATGCCCTTGTGAATCAATCATCTACAATTGAAATGACCCTTTAAGTTAAACAAGGGTGGTTTTGAGAGGGGAATATTAAAGTCATATCAGAAAATGATAGTGCAGGATATCAAAATGAGAATTGAAATCGATAACCAGGTGTTAAAAGGCTTAGTGCATGCAAAGGGACAGGAGTGGAGCATTGAGCGTACACACTATTCCAAATAAAGGTGATGAATTAAGGCACACAGAAATAAATGGGTACAAAAAATTTCCTGTCATGAGGATGGTGTTTATCCTCCACGATCAGACTGTTTAGAAAATAAATTGATTGAGGAGAGTTAGTAAGAATTAATAAAGGGGGGGGATTATGACTGGAGTTGTTTAAGTATTTGATTTGTAGAGCCAATTGATGCAGTGTATTTCGATGTTCAGAAGGCTTGCAATAAAGTTGGAAACAAGATGCTGGTCAGCAGGAGATCATTTGCAATTGGGGATGATCTTCTTGCATGGATGGAGATTTGGTAACAGATTAAAAAAAAGGAATGGATATTTCTCAGTTGGGTCAGGTGCAAGATTTGGTGTTTGTGCCCAAGGCATTTAGAAATTGAATCAATAATTTGGCTGTGGGAACCAATATAGTGTTTCTTCTTGGTGCTGACACTAAATTAAGTGGGACAGCGAGGACTATTAAGGTTTTCAGGTGAGGAAGTGGGCAACAGTGTCCATATGTGGGGAAAATAAGTCAAGTGATCCTCCTCATCAGAATAAACATATGTTTGGGAACTGTTCATACTCTTGGGACTTGTGTATCTTTGTACATATGCCATTGAAAGCTAATGTGTACATGCAGCAGGTAGTTAGGCCCATATGCCTGTAAAGTTTAAGCCATAGCTCTGTGGTAGTAGATTATTTAAGGTGGTATGTGAATGGAAAGAGAAAGGTCAAGAACCACTGCTCTAAACCTTTCCCAATGTATGTCTTTTGATCCACAATTGTTTCCACCCCCAGCATTTCCTCTGGCATCTCGTTCCATGTACCCATCACCCTCTGTGTGAAACAGAGGCTCTTTAAATCCCTTCTACATTTCCCCTCTCTCCTTAAATCTATGCTCTTTGTTTAGACCCCCTACCCTTTAAAAAGACACTAATTAGCCCCCTCATGATTTTATCAACCTCAACCAGGTCCAACTGAACCTACCACATTCCAGGGAGAAAAGGCTTAGTCTATCCAGCCTCTCTTAATAATTCAATCTTACCAGTTCCAGTAAGATTCTCACGAATCCTCTGTGCCCCATTTCCTGCCTAATGACAACATTCCTATATCTGGGTGACCAGAACTGTGGACAATACACAGTCTCACCACTGTATTGTACAGTTGAAACATAACACCACTGCAATCACTCTTGGTAATCTGCTTGAAAATGTTGCTCAAAAGCAGCCATTCTCATCTTTTTTTTTTACAATGGCCCCCTTAGGGCTCTGTTCAAAGTTTATGGGCCCCTTTCCCCGTGAAGCAGTCATTTATTTGGTTTCTTCCGTATTTCTTTCCTACTGACCTCAAAAAACAAAAAAAAATCATGCCAGTTCATCTTGCCCCACCCTGTCATTGCACTGTGGCCCATTGGCAGTTTGGGGGAAGGCATATGGCCCCTATTGAGCATTGCTGCCCCAAAGCATGCAGTTTGCAGAGAATTTCCAAAATGAGCAAAGGTTTTACTAAATTAACAATATCTCTGACATGTAGTATGGAATACTAACCATACTGGCCAGGTATTAAAAATGCCTCTGTACAACAATCTTATGCACAAAATTTCTGTTCCCTTGGATAACTGTGGATCTCAGACTTTATAACATTTGTGATGGGGAGAAACTCTGACACAAGACTTCAGCATTTTCATATCTCAATGCACCAACTTTCAAATAATTAATTGTTCTACCAAAGAATATCAAACAACTTAAAGGCTCAATAGCCTTAAAGGCTATTTGTTGTCATAATGTCAAGTGAATGGAGGATCATGTTATTACACATGAATTTACAATTATCAGATTATTTCATTGTGTTTAATTCATCCATTGAAGAATCATGACTGATCATAAAGTATACATGCAACCTCCTTGTCAGCCATAAGCACAATGTTGGCTTTCTCTTTAGAGCAGTGCTGAGTACAGTACTACTTTCAGGAAATTCAACTAAGTATCTACTCACGCAAATGTAAAAAAAATCCATTGATCTATTTTTAAGACAAGTCGGAATGTTCTTCTAGCTCCAAGATGATTTTCCCCAAACAAATGGCAACAAAACAGATTTTCAGATTATTTATTGCATCACTGTCAGGCATTTGCTGTGTCTTGCATTTTCTGAACAGCAAGATCACAGCTCAAGTGTATTTAACCAGCAAAAAGTACACTCTGGGTCCTCCTGAGGTTCATAAAATTTTGATAAATGCAAACGCTGTCTTTCTATACATTTTGTGTGAATTGCTTCCTCTCACGCGTGCCCAGTTCTTTCAAAACTCTTAAAAGATATGCCTAGCTCAGAACAAGATGTTGTATCATGTTTAAATGCTCTCAGAGGCATCTGTCCAATACTTTGTAATATTAATGAATGTGAAATGCTTTTTAAAACTCTCATTTTAATATTTAATGGGCAAGTTGAGTGCCTTTCAAAATAGAAGCTCAGTTTTTTCATTTAGCCTAAATCACAGGAGAATAGATCAACTCTGACTCTAAAGCAATTTACATTTGATGAAATGGCATGGCAACCTGCACAAACTGATAAACGTCACAATCAGGAGCCATGACAAACACGAGGGTTAAAGGGGGACAGGCAAATGACTGGAGAATGAGGCCACAGGGATGGCACGCTGGGAGCAAGTCCAAATGAAGTATCCCTAGAAAACCATCTCCCAACTAAAAAAAAGATGTAAGCAGGGACATGGCAGAGTTCCTTGGGCTCGTTCTGCCATTCATCCGTACTGATCTTCAATCTCAATTCCTGCCATCCACAATATCTTTCTTTTCCTTGATTCCTCAGTATTAAAAATTCTACCTTGGTCATGAATATACTGAATGACTGAAAATTCAATGTCCTCTGGGATGGAGAACTTAATTCCAGAAAATTCTCATCAGTTTTAAAGAGCTGATCAGTTACTGTTCATAACCCCAGAAAAAGGCAATTTCAAAAGGTAACTACACAATTCTCAATTAGGAAATCATCTATACGCCAACCACTCATTAAACAGATTTACCCTATTTGTTTCCTCTTTTACATCTTCCGAATAGTTTTGTTTACCTCTCAACGATGTAAGTATTATGACTTCTGCAGATTTAAGAAAGAGGTTGCTGTTGGAACAGTGAAGGCATTAGTCATCTCTATGGATTCTACATTTCCTGCAGATTAAAGGGTAGCAAAATTGGAGGGCAACCATAATTTAAGGAAGAGATGAAACAGGGATCCACAAACTTACCAGTTACAACACTCAACAAAACATAGATTAGTCCTGTACAAAAAGTTCACTATTTAACTTATGAAAAAAAATCTCAATTTACAATTTCGATACCTGAAAGCAACTTCAAAGGTGTCATCTCATTTCAGAATATCTAGTTATTCCCTACAGCTGCTTTTGATAAAAGTTCACTTGTTCCATTTGTTAGCTAATCTAATATAGATTTGCGCACGTATGTCTGTCTGTTTGTTTGTCTGTATTCCATCCAAATCAATATGGAGCACACTAGAAATGTCCAAAGAGGTTCAGTAGGGATAACAATTGATCTGAATGTCATGACCGCATTGAATTTGATCTTTAAGGTTATATGAAGTTCAAGAGCGTTTTTTGACCAGCTTGCACTGACTTGCATTACTGTTTACTATAATTGTGGTAACGTTCAATGCTGAATGTCATGACCACAGAAGTTTTTAAAAAAAATTGAACTTGCACCAGGGATACCTCAATTAGTTACAGGGCTGTGCATCAGTGTACATTCAGAATAAAAATAAGTGGCCAAACCCAGTTCAATATGGGCCCAAAAAAGCAAAGCAACAGTGGCAGAAGCTCTTCACAAGCCAGTAGAGCTAGACAAAGGAGAAAGCAAGAGACTGTTGATGCTTCCAGACATGCAAGAGGCAGGCAGCAGGAAACAGAACAAAATATATTTATGCAGAATTACCATGAAGATTTTTTGGGTATTTTGTTTCAACCATGTAGTCAACAATTGAGTGCTTTATTTCACAGGCTGCACCAGGTATCCAGCTAGTTAGATAATGAAAAGTAACTAAATGCCTAACAACTGTCAAATTACAAAGATTCTTTCCAAATTTGTACTAAATGCAAATTTAATGGGTTTCTCATCTGATCGATAACTAGCTTTTTGTAAAGCATGCTATGCAGAACTCTGTTCCATTTACAGATAGACCTGACTTATGACGCTCCCAGATGATCAGAATCCGTTTTCAATAAAGCTAAGTCGGAGTTGACCTGTATCAATGAAGTCACTTTTCCTTCTCTGAAGGAAATCTTTCCGTCCAATCAGCGCACGCAGATCGCTTCCCACCGATTGACAAGGGAGAGAGAGAGAGAGAGAGCAACGACAATATGCGCATGTGTTCCAAATCACAATGTCTTTTCTTTGGCTTGGCTTCACGGACGAAGATTTATGGAGGGGTAATGTCCGCGTCAGCTGCAGGCTCATTTGTGGCTGACAAGTCCGATGCGGGACAGGCAGACACGGTTGCAGCGGTTGCAAGGGAAAATTGGTTGGTTGGGGTTGGGTGTTGGGTTTTTCCTCCTTTGCCTTTAGTCAGTGAGGTGGGCTCTGCGGTCTTCTTCAAAGGAGGTTGCTGCCCGCCGAACTGTGAGACGCCAAGATGCACGGTTTGAGGCGATATCAGCCCACTGGCGGTGGTCAATGTGGCAGGCACCAAGAGATTTCTTTAGTAGGAAAGGGCTTTGGCAAATACTAGAGCGCCTCGGATGCCCCCCAAAGTTCCTCAACATGGTTATCCAACTGCACGAAAACCAACAAGGTCGGGTCAGATACAGCAATGAGCTCTCTCAACCCTTCTCCATTAACAATGACGTGAAGCAAGGCTGCGTTCTCGCACCAACCCTCTTTTCAATCTTCTTCAGCATGATGCTGAAAAAAGCCAAGAAAGACCTCAACAATGAAGACGCTGTTTACATCCGGTACCGCACGGATGGCAGTCTCTTCAATCTGAGGCGCCTGCAAGCTCACACCAAGACACAAGAGCAACTTGTCTGTGAACTACTCTTTGCAGACGATGCCGCTTTAGTTGCCCAAATCACAATGTAGATTGCAAAGATACAACATTGCCCCTTGTTACCCAACACCACCTCAGCCTCCCAGCAGTAGCGAGGATGTCAGCCTCCCAGTAGGGACAAAGCAAAATACTACCTATTCAGGTAGACCCAACTTACAATAATTTCTATTTATGATGAGAGTCCCAGAATCAAACCCCACCTTAAGTCAGGGTCTACCCGTACTTGGATAACTACATAGAGAACTTGCATGCCCAGGATGCATGAAGCTTTGAGTCTCAAGGAGTTGCTTCTTTACTCTATCAATTTTCTTTGCCGCTCCATAGATGAATGGATGAATATTCTCCTGTGTTATTGTCTAGTTATCAATTTGAACAAGACCAGTAAATCGAGCTAATGATCACAAAACAAACTTGCCAGTAGTTCAAAACAACATGGCCCCTTGTTTGAATGAAGAAGCGGATGATGTGCAAAAACGAGAAAAAAATTTAATTCCAAGACACTTCAAGAACATTAGTTCAGGTTCCTCCAAAGGAGGATACATTTCAACATTTCATTGATAATCAGTATGAAATCCATTTCCCCATGACTATTCTGCAAGAACTGATGGCTGTTGTTTACACCATTATCATGAGCTCATAAAATAAAATTATTTTTTATAGATCATCTTAATATCTCGTACCATGATTTAGGACTTAAAACAGTTCAAAAAGGTATTTTTTTAGTGTTCAGAGGGGGTTTCCCTTTATTTTACTTTCTGTTAAAAACATTTATATGCATGAATAAGAATCTTGCTATGGATATCAATTTATTTTCCCACTTTATTATGTGCATTACAAATACTTAAGTTCAAGGGATATGCTTTCGAGATAAAAATTCAAGTTACGGATTCTTAATTCCACTGGCCTTAGTGAGGCATTATTGTCTACTGTCCAAACCCATCGATAAGCAAATTGTTCTACCTCTAAATCAAACACCACAAAGAAAATATAGTCTGGGTAGGTGGTAACATGTCAGAAAAGACTTAGTGTAGCAAGAGCAAATGGTTTGATTTAATTTTAATTATAACAAACCCTCTGAATTGGGACTCATCATATGGTGGGTAGCAGAATTTTAAAAAATGACAAAATCTAATTCCTGAATTATATGATATGCTCAGAATAAGTTTCAGCAAATAGAGCAAAACAATGATTTTCTCAGCAAACAAAAAAGGTGCTGGAGATACTCAGGTAGTTATGTCAGGCAGTCTCTGGACGGAAGTATACAGGTGACATTTTGGGTCGAGACCTTACATCTCGTAAAAAGAGGTAAAGGGAAGGGGTGGGTTAAGAGCTGGCAAGCGAAAGATGGATCCAGACGAGAGGCTGATTGCAAAAGTGAGGTGGGGAGGGAAGGGTGGATATAGTGAAGATGTAGGGATATAGGAAGATGAAGATATAGGGAGATGATGCGGAGGCAACAAAAGGCTGAAGACTGTAGAATATGGTAAGGAAGTGAAACCAAATGAATGAAGGGAAGTAGGCAGATGGGAATCATGGGAGGATGGGGAGCAGGATGGCAGGAGTATGTAGGTAATAGGAAAGGAGGAGAGTATGAAAGGTGTGAGAGGACCAGGAATGATTAGAGAGAGAGAAGTGTACTGGAAAGGTGCAGATGACCTGAAATTGAAGAATTTATTGTTCATGCATTTGGTTTGGAGACGATCCAAACAGGTGCTGTTCTTGCCTGTATTTGGCCTCACAATCCCATTCAAGAAGTGGAGGACAGACAAGTCAGTGTGGGAGTGGGAGGAAAAATTGAAATGCTTTGCAATTTGGATGCTTGAGATAACCCTGCACAGCCAAGGCATTTGGCAAAACAGTCACTTTGTTTAGGTTTATGATATAGAGGAGGCCACATCAGGAGTACCAAATGCAATAGAGAAGATTAGTGGAGGTATGTGAATCTTCGTCTCACCTGGAAGAACAGTTTAGATCCCTGGATGCAAGAGAGGAAAGGGGTTTTCAACCCCTTTGCTTGTAGGCAAAAGTGCCAGCGGAGGGAGAGGGATGGAATCGTCCCACAACCTGCTAATATTTGAAGATTAAAGGGTGAATTCTAAATTTTCTATGATTTTAAATTATTTTTTGACAATATGTAATTCTACTATTGAACCTGAAGTATTATCTTACATATTCAGATACAATACTATTTACCTTGTGGCTATTTGAAAGGTTAATTCATAAATAAGTAATAATTACACTGAGTTTGCACAATGTACAAAGGCACTGAAATTCTTACTTGCAGCTGCTGAACAAATACCTTGTGGAAAAAAACCACCAGAAAAATTCTCAGCATTTGCAGATTTATTGTTCACTACAATAGTATACTTATTTGAATTAAAGGGCGACAATACAAAAAAAAACAATATTCAGTTATCTTGATGCAAAGAAAGTGACTTAGCAATAGTGTAGATAGTCCTTTTGTGCTTTCAGAGCAGTCCCTGATTAGTGTAACAAGGGGGAGGTTCAAGAATTGGAGAGCTGTTGGAAAGAAACTATTCTTGAACCAAGATGTGCTGGTCTTCAGGCTTCTGTACCTTCCGTCTTCAGGCAGTAATGAAAAAGTGTGGGGATCTGTCATGATGTTGGCTACATTCTTGAGACAGTGGTTCACATAGGTGAACTCACATTCCCAATCCAGGCTGTGATGCAGCCAGTCAGCATACTTCCCACAGTGCAACTTTGTAGGTTTGGTCAAGAATTTAACAACATGCCAAATCTCCTTAGAGTCCTTTGAAATTGGAGGCATTGGTGTGCCTTCTTCACAGTTTCTTCAATGTGCAGTCTCCAAGAGGGAGGGGTCTTCTGAAACATGGACTCCCGTGAACTTCTATCAACCCAAATAGGTATGTTGCCCCTCAGCCTCTCCTTGGTGAAGTTGAGAGCAAGATTGTTGTTTTGGCATCACCCAACCAGATTCTTGATCTCCATCCAGCATTCTGACATCTTTTCCAGTATTTCGGACAATAATAATTTTAGACTTATTGTTAGAATACATACAACCCTGAGATTTTTTTTCCTGTGGGCAAAGCAGAATTATCACTTATTGGTAATGCAAAAAAAAACTGTACACAACATATGCATGCAAACTGCAATAGAGAGAGAATTTAAAAAAAATAAATGAGTGCAAAAGTAAGAATCCTTAAATGAATCCCTAATTTAGTTTATTGTTGAGGAGTCTAATGGTGGAGGGGTAGCAGCTGTTCCTGAACCTGGTGGTGCGAGTCTTGTGGCACCTAGACCTCTTTCCTGATGCAAGCAGTGAGAACAGAGCATGTGCTGAGTGGTTATTGCTGCTACTCTCCGACAACTGCACTTCCTGTAGATGTACTGGATGGAAGGTTTTGCCTGTGATATCCTGGGCTGTGTCCACGACCTTATGGAGGGCTTTATGCTCAGGGGCATACCACAGCACGATGCAGCCAGTCAGCACACTTTCCACCACACAACTGTAGAAATTTGCCAGGGTTTCCAATATCACATCAAACCTCTGAAAACTCCTGAGGAAGTAGAGGCATTGACTTGTTTTCTTCATGAAGATCCTCCAAGATAATGACTCCCAAGAACTTCAATTTTCTGGTGGAGATTTGGCATGTTGTTAAATTCTCGACCAAACCTACAAAGTTGCACTGTGGGAATCTGAGTTGGAGCCAAAGTTGGCTCCGCAGCCATGAGCGTTCAAGGAGTAAAGAGAGCCAGAATGCAGCCTTGTGATTGGCTTGTGATTACAAATTATCAGCAGTTGACATTAGAAGATGGTTAAAGTACTTTTCCAGGTGATTCCTCCCTTTGTTGTTTACATATAGAAGCACCAGTCATCTCCAAAGCAAGCTCTGCTACATATTTTCATGAGTTACACATTCCACTTAAGATGTGTTTGTTGCTCTGCTGGGCCAGAGGAAATTCCTCACATCTCAGTGGAGTCACAGTTAAACAACAACCGGACACAGAACTCATCTTCAAGTTCATGAGGCATAGCACCATCTGCTGCTGTTTCCAGCTGCTTCCTCACTACAAAGACTAATGCCGTCTCTTACAAGGAATCATTTACTGACACATTTGCACATCCCAAGTCCCTGGAAAATGTAATCCCTCCAGCATTTGGCTTGCTTCAAGTAATTGGGTTGTTCATCACTTGCAGTAAAGCCTCTTCAATGCAGTGGTACCTTGATGATCTATTGTCTCACTCTTCTCTCAAATGCAATAGCAGTGTCCATTAAGCTTCTTTGTTACCTTTACTTAGTAAATGAGACAATTTAACTAGGATTTTGACTGAAAAAATGCACAAATGCTGGAGAAACTCAGCAGGTCAAATAATGCCTTTATGTAGCAAAGGTGAAGATACATCAACAATGTTTTGGGCTTGAACCTTTCATCAAGGAGTGGGGGCACATGAGAGATGTCTGAACAAAAAGGGAAGGGAGGGTGGTGAGGGTGGGAGATGATAGGTGGAGGGGGGGAGATAAACACCGCAGTGTGGGGGGGGGGGGGACTGAGTCTAGGCTAGGTGGAGAGAGAAAGGAAGTAGGAACCAGTTAAGGGGGGGGGAGGGTGGGGGTGGTGGGGAAGCAAGCCGATTAGTGGAATGCAGTGAACTCTATGTTCATGGCCTGGGGTTGGAGAATGTCAAGATGAAAAATGAGGCGTTGTTCCCCCAACCTGCAGGTGGTCAGGGTGAGGTAGTGTGAAAGGCCATGGACAGACACCCAAGCTTGAGAAAGTGACTTAGAATTGAAATGGTTGGCTACAGGGAGGTGGCTTTTGTTGTGGTCGGAGAGGAGGTGCTGGGCGAAGCAATCTTCTAATATGCGACTGGTCTCTCTGATGTAGAGGATTTTGACTGGATTGGAGAACCTCAGTGATCATGAGAGATTGATAGGGTAGAATCTTATTCCACACTAGTATCATAAATATCAAGTGATATCATAAATAAAAATGCATAGGCTTAAGGTGCAAGCATGCAACTTTCAAAGAAATTACAAAAAAAGTGGTTGGTATCTGGAACTCAATGCCAGAAAAGGTAGTGAAATCACCAAGTTTAAGAGGCATTTAGGCTTCTAAATAGTCAAGGCACTGAATATTAAAATGAAATATGTTGGAAAGTGTCATGCTCTTTGGTTAAAAAAAAGGGCAGACTAATTTTTTTTTAATATAAATGGAGAAAATTGAAAATACCCAGATGCAAAGGGATATGGGAGTCCCTGTACAGAATAGCCTGCATATTGAGATGGTAGTGAAGAGGGAAAATGCAATGCTGATATTTATTTCAAAAGGAATAGAATACAAGAACAGGGATATTATGTTGAGGTGTTATAAAGCATTGGTAAGAACTCACTTTGAATAAAATGAGCAGTTTTGGACTCCTCATATAAGAAAAGATGTGCTGACATTGGAGAGGGCACAAAGGGGGTTCACTCAGATAATTCTGGGAATGAAAGAGTTATACGACAGCTCTTGAATTTAGGAGAATGAGGGGGGTATCTCATTGAAACATTTCAAATGTTTAAAGATGTGGACAAGTAGATAGTGGATAGAGAGTGGTAAATCTGTGGAATTTGTTGCCACAGGTGGCTGTGGAGGCCAGATCATTGGGTATATTTAAGAAAGAGATTGATAGGTTCTTGATTAGCCAGGGCATCAAAGGTTATAGGGAAAATGCAGAAATTTATCAGCTCATGATTAAATAGCGGGGCAGACTCGATGGTCTGAATAGTCCATTTCTGTTCCTATGTCTTATGAATGATAAGGATTTAATTTCAGGCAAATGGAATTAGTGTAGAGAGACATATAGACTGATTTGAATGCAGTGGGATGAAGGGCTTATTTCAGTCCTGTATAACTATGACCATTAAAAATGATCTGATAAGGAATGAAAATTCTGAAAGTAAAATTCTTGGTACAATTGAAATCCAACATGGAAATTTTGCATCTATTTGGGATTCTTCATATGCCAGAGCAAACAAAGTACTTCCTTTTCACTAACTTCATCCAAAATCCAAATGCTTTCAAGAGAAAACGCTCAGAAAAGCTACTGGGCCAAATTCAGCCTTTGGGCAACAACGAGGCAGATCTTAAGGTCAAATTAGGCTGATGGTATTTCAAGTTTGAGTTTATTTGTCATCCGTTTGTACCAGTACAACCTGCCAGAACAGCATTTTCCAGTCCACAGTGCAGAACAATGTAAATAAGCAGATAGACATAGCACATACAAATGATCCATATTCACAGAGCCCATGTAAACACATTAAAATAAATATTCTTAATAAAATGGAAAATTGGAGAACAGAGTTGTTTTAAGTCATTTGCCCTGATATTTACTCAAATGTTACAGCAATGTCAGGCAATGAGTAGTCAAATACCAACTTTACAAATGTCTCTACGTTGTGAAGCTCTACTAATCAGCTTTATGAAAATATTTCACTGTCTGCTACACCAATGACATGAACTACTTTGACAGTATGATATTGTACCTACAAAAAAAGGTCAAAATTTAAATCAAATTTAAACAAAATGTAATTTAAAATCTTAAATCAAGTTTAATTCTTGTCAATTCAATCCTCTAATACTCTTTTAAAGAGTTTAAAGTTATTAAATACATCAAATCCACCAGTGGCATGAACATTCACAATTAACAAAAGTGCAGTCCCATTTCATAAATTATAAAATTTCGGGCAACAATAAATAAACTGTAAATGTACAGAAAAAGTGGTCTCTTAAGTCTAGTCCCTCTCTGAAGACTTTTGAACAGTAAATTGATCCACTTCCTTTGATTCTTTTGCTGTTTCGAAACTTCATATTGTCAATCCGATTAGCTCAGTTGGTCTTGCTATCCCCATATATCTTTTGCTGAAACATAATCACCTTGTCTTCATCAATTCCAAAATGCTTGAACTGAAAAACATTGGGGTAAACCTAATTAACTAAACTCTGAACAATGCATTTTTCTCTAATAATGTGTAGTTAAATACCAACGTTTACAAATGTCTCCAAGTTGTGAAGTTCTACTAATCAGCTTTATGAACAATATTTCACTGTCTGGCACACCAATGACATGGACTGCTTTGACAGTATGATATTGTACCTACCAAAAAAGGTCAAAATTTAAACCAAATTTAAATAAAATGCAATTTAAAATCATAAATCATGTTTAATTCTTGGCAATTCAATCCTCTAATACTCTTAAAGAATTCAAACCATGGTTGTACTTCCTTTGCAGATTTCACAGTATATTTTTAGCGAACTATATTGCTCCTTTCACATTTTGACAATTTTTCTGTTGCCATAAATGTGACATCAATATATTAATGCTACCTCAGCACGACTAGTCACGGGCAGCACGGTTAGCGCAGTGCTATTGCATTTCCCAGGGACCAGCATTCAAATCTGGCACAGTCTGTATGGAATTTGTACGTTCGCATGTCTGCATGGGCTTAGTCTGGGTGCTCTGGTTTCCTGTTACTTTTTCAAAATGTATGGATGTTGCAGATAAATTGGGATATTTGGGCGGCATGGGCTTGTGATCAAAAGGGCCTGTTATCATGCTGAAATGACTACATTTAAATTAAAATAATTCCTGATTGAATTTGCATAATGTTCCATTAACTCATTATTTCTGTCTCACCATTTCTTCCATTGGGAGTTGCACACTTTTAAAAAATTAGACATATAGCACAGTAACAGGCCCTTTTGGCCCTTGAGCATGGGCCGCCAATTTCATCCAATTGTCCTACAACCCCCAGAATGTTTTGATGGGTCAGAGGAAACTGGAGCCCCCAGGGAGAATGTAAAAACTCCTTATAGACAGTGCAGGATATGAACCCCGATCCCAATCTGCTGTCATGGCATTGTGTTAACTAACTGCTATGCTGCCCTATCAGCATATTGCTCTTTAGCAAAGTGGTGAAAGTCGGGGCAACTGTGAAAACACAGGCCTTTCCTTGAGATTTCTTATTCCGAGGTGCTGAGTTCATTGCCTGACCACCATCAACCGTATTGTAATCTGGACTTACTGTATTTCCCAAAGGGAAACAGTCAGTGTTATTCGTAACCGTGCAAACAATTACACTGCAAATGTGAATTGGTTCGTCATGTGTCCTCAAATAGTAAAAAAGCATTGTTTTAAATGTTATCTATGGATGGCACCTCATTATTCAGTACAACAGGCCGTGTAATAATAATGTAAAGTCCAGGTTGTGGTGCCACAAAAAGTCAAAGAGTGCAAGAGAAAGTTGCCCAAGATCAAGTGCAACAAAGAAAAAAGTCTGATTAAAACCGTGATTTAAAACTATGGCGTATTCCTATACTACAATTCTGCTAATAATTGGTATTAGTTCACAGAATTTTTCACCAACACTGGAATAAACTTTTTTAATAATTAAGACTGGACAGAGAAAGCCAACTTGCCAAAATAAAAACTGAATTGCTTCCTGACTGCAATGTTTCCAAGTTCCAGCACTGCCTCTAAAATGAACTACACGCTTCATTGTTTGTAATGGCGAAATAAACTGTTGCTTGATGTTAAATAATAGCATATTTTGTTTCGGTTTAGACAATTTATTTCAATGCACACATTTTCAAATTTATTCTGTTGTATTTTATTTAGCTCTGACTTCTCAATGATGATTTCATTTTTAAAAATCTACGTGATGGTCATTGATACTTCATCTCAATCTCGGACAACCTCAAAACATTATTGCATCGATGCAACCTCCCACTGAAAACTGAACCTTGATGCTTAACTGTTTAGTTGCTGTACCAGTCACAAATAAATTGAGCAACTTGGAATTTCATGGAGCCAATTCTGGAATTGAGTATAATTTACTTTTATTAATTGCTTAAATGTGGACAGAAAAGAATTCCCTGTGATGGAACTGAAGTGCCATCATGAAAGAACCCCTGGGAAGCAGAAGTACTAAACAAGATGTTGCACTACATTTCAATAACATTTTGAATTCCAGCCACTGACATTTTGAAATCACCTGACAGCAATCCTGCTTTAATCAATAAAATACGAAACCAGGCCCCACAATATATTCTGCTCTTTAAACAGAGACATGGGATTATTAATGCCCATCTGTACCATGAACACAGGTGCTGTGAAATTCCAATAATCCACCAACTAACTATTCGGAGATCCTGGAAGGACATATAATGTTTGGCTCACAGATCAGTCCAGAATGTGAGCTAAGCAGCCATTCTCAACCTTTTTTTTGGCTGTAGCCCCTTTCGAACTCTGCTCAAAGTTTATGGGCCCCCTCTCCTGTGAAGCAGGCCCATGACCCTGTGCTGCCCCAATACATCCAATTTTCCTACAACCCTAACCCAGTTATGCTTTTTTGAATGACAGGAGGAAGCCAGAGAACTCAAGGAAATCCACACAGGTACAGAGAGAATGTACAAACTTCTTACAGACAGCCCCAAATTTAAACTCCGGTCGCTGGCACTGTAACAGCATTATGCTAATCGCTACACTAGCCGTACTTCTCTCCTACCAATGATCTCTGTTCATGAACGCCCTTATATGTACTGTGCCCCTGAGAGAGAGGCGGGGGGGGGGTGTCAGTAATGGTCCCCACCCCAATGAGAATGGTTGAGCTTAGGTTCCAAAGTGCAAGCAGGACAAGTGGCCAGCTATTTGGGGTCCAAATTATGAGGGGTGAGGAATAATGGTTTGTCGCCAGAGCTAGGGTCTGGAGTACTTTCAACACAATATGGTAACTTAAAAAACAGCATACTACAGTTTAAGATGAAATAAAATTGCAAGTTGGGTAGGAACTATTTGTAAAATCTGATGACCTGATATTATTAATGTTGCTGAATAATCAGTTTTAAAGTTTAACATCTTGCCTGAAGGACTCCTTCCATGACTGATCCGTTTGTCTTCAAATGCTGACTTTCAAATGCATCATTAGTGTTTACATATATACATCTAATAAGGAATGAGCAACACAAAATAACTGTTGTGCAAAGAGCACAAGACATTAAAAAATGTATGGATTAAAGGGACAAAAGAGATACACCATGACAACAAACTAATACAGTACTGGAATTCAAAAAAAGGAAGACAAATAGGTTTAAAATTGGCACACCTCATTGTTAGTTCGCCAATCACCCAATCTCAAGCAACTGGAAAATACTCTTATCTGGAATCTACCAATCCTTATAAGTGCTGGATACCAGGGGTTTTACTGTGAAAAAGAGTGGCATCTGCTAGGTTCTGTTGTAACATTGTGATAGCTTGGACGAGAATAGGTGCAGTGACTTAAGTGGATTTACACTCAAAAAAAATGTGGCTTCCCTTCTAATGGATTGGAATTTTTGTGGTGTTCAAACCTTGTGAAAACTTGAAAATTAGTTTTTAAAAAATCTACATCTTTTTTTTAAGCTTGGAACTCTTCCAATTAGCAATATTTGAACTTTAAAAGAATGTGCTCCCATTTTCCATGGTCTTAAAAGCATGCTGAAGTATCACAGGCTGAATGCAAAATGTGAAAAAAGCAATGGTAAAAATAATCTGCACAGCCTGTTATGATGGGCTATGTCGTGTTTGTGGAGAGAGAAAGGTGAGGCAATGGTTGCAGCAGAAAGATAAGACTGTACTGGAAAAGTGCAGCTGTGAGCACTGTAAAATGTCACACACTGGAAGTTTAAAATTGCTGCAGATACTCAGCAGGCAGAACCTGCGGGAAAAGAAATCAGAATGAGTATTCAGGTCATCTTTCACAACTTGTTTTTAAACTCAGTAATTTCAAAGAAGGATCTTTGACCCAAAATGTTAACAGTTTCTCTTTCCACAGACACTGCCAAATTGATGAGTGTTGTTTTATTTTCCATTTTTATGTCAGTAATTTGAGACTGAGAAACAACACCTAAGATGATTCAAGGGACAACATAATAAAATAAATCCTTCCCAATCAACAATAATCAAGTCATTTTAATCACGGGGCATGCATGGAAAACAGTCAGCATTTGGCAATCAAAATCAATTTGTAAATCCAAGATAGAAAAATTACCAATTTTATTCTCATCACCTCGTTTACAACGGTGCAAGGATAAAAATTTCCATTGTAATACCACTAATGAACAGGACCAGAATTAACTTCCTGACATTGCATCAACCTCTTTCCAGTTCATTCACAGAATTTCAATACTAGAATACTATTTCATTTTGCAAAATTTAAATTCTAATTTCTCTTTTGCTCTTTCAGTACTGTTTAGTTTGTATTCATAGCTACCAGTACTTAAATAATGCAATTTTTTTTTAAACTTCAACATAAAAACTATTTATTTGATATTTGGCTCTGAGTAAATGTGAACATTTGACGAACATGATGAGTGCAAGTTCTAAATCTAACAGTTAAGCACAAAAGGTAGTTACTTCCTCCTCCTGACACCAATTGTCAGTGGTGATTGCACTTGAAGCTGGCTCTCAACACATAATTTTGGCTCAATTTCTAGGCAAACCTGGGTTCCAAATATAAAAAAAATGGTACACCAAATAAATCTTTGGAAGAAACATTAAGTAGAAGCTCTATCTATTTTAGGTACCCAGGTGGAAGCTGAAGATTGCAAAGAATTCAAGCAGTCACAGCAGACTTAATCAAAGAACCAATTTTAACTCAAGTCAATGTCCTAATTTTTCTCTTCACAACTGGCTAACTTACTGTATTCTCCTATAGGACTCTTCTTCATGCAAAATGTAATGTTCTTTCAGTTCTTGCTCCAACAACAGTTGATGGTAGATTGAATTCTAATCAATACAAATATTTTTACACCTACTCTACGTGAAAACCTTAACATTTCTCCTTAAATAGTTTCTTTTTCGGATTTGCTAGCCAATACTTTTCCCTCAATCTACCAAGCTCGTGCCCAACGATCATTCATTTAATTTGTATTTAGAGGAGATGGTTCTGAAAAAGAATCCATTGTATGAACTTCTTTGAAAAGTTGACTTGTCAATGTAAGCCTTTCTTTCTTTCTGGTCACATTAAGTATACAATCAGATACAATTAACTCCAATGCTAGAAAGTTACAAATTTATAACTTTCACTATGCACAATTTTTCCACCAATAATATCACAATATAATACCAAATAAAGGCCACAGAATAGACCACCCAACAATGCAATTTAACAATTGGATCGAGATAATAAAGTCAAGAGAAACTATAGCCACGATAAAACAGCCTTAAACTTTTGATGTCACATACAAATGCAAAAAGAAACACAATTTGTACTTTCATCGAACTTTATCATAACTCAAGCACTTAAAATATTTCCAATAGTAAGTTAGTGACATCATCATTCAGTGCAAACTACAAATCAAAAATTCAAGTAGCTTTCCAAAGAAACGGAAATGTTTTAAAAGAAAATACAAGACGATCATGAATGAATCACATCAAAATAGAAGCCGTGTTTTCAAATTTAATTATGTTAGGATTGGAGATAGAAGGCATTTTTCTGGTGGGATTGGTGATAGGAAAGAAGGTGATTTAAAATAGGATGTAAATCAGCTGGAAAGTTGGGACTAATAGAGAACTGAATTTAACACAAAAGAGTATGAGGTAATGTATATTAGAAAGTCAAATTCTATAGAACTCCCAATTTTTGGTCCAAAAATTTGGTATTTTCCATATATCATGTGTGAAAGTCGATCCCCCTATTTTAAGCCATAGCTGCCGGCAACCTGGAACTCCCAACGCTCCAAAAGTGGACTTTCCACCTGATCCCTGCCACCCGCACATCTGAGCTCCTGGCACTCTGACCACAGACTCTCGCCCTGGCTGCCTGCCTAGTTGATCTCACCACGTACCAAACGCAGACTTGGAACCCTGTCCCAGCAGTCTGATCACCCCAGCTCCTGGGCTTGAATGGCGCAGGTACTTACCGCAGTCAAAAGTAGTATGCATGTAAAACAAGAAAGTGTGTATAGATGGCGTCTCAATGCCACACTGTTGAAAAGGAAAGACTTTTGTGAGTTTTTTTTTAAAAAGAGACAGATAGAACTATTTTGAGAAACTAATCTTCCTAATACTGATAATACCTTTTTAATATGGGATACACTTACAGCTTACTTAAGAGGACAAATGATCTCATACAAAAAATCTTGAGAGAACATGCTACAAAGTTGGATGTTTTGGAAAAAGATACAACAAAACTAGAAAAAGAATATCAAAGAGCAAGGTGACAAGAAAATATAGATTATTAGAGAATAAATAAATTGAGATGTAACATTACAAACCTATAGAATGGAAAAAATTATATTAAAAACTAAACAAAAATATTATGAATTAGGAGAATGGGCAGACAAAGTTCTATCTTGGCAGGGAAAGGCAGAGGAGTCATCTAGGATGAAAAACGCAATAAAAACAAAGGCTGATATTAACATATAATCAAAAATTAAATTTTTTTGGAAAATATGTGAAACTATACAAATCAGAATAATGAGATGAAAAGGAGATGGATGAATTTGTAGCAAATATGGAACTTGCAAAATTAGGAGAGAGAACGTGTTGATTTGGATGCCCCTTTGACAGAAGAAGAAATTGAGAGCGCTTCGGGCACTTTACAAGCGAACAAATCTCTAGTACTATAGACAATTTATTGATGCCTCTTATGATGGACGTATTTGTCCAGGTGGTGGAAACCCAGGCCCTCCCGGAATCTTTCTCAACTTGTACAATTACAGCGTTACCAAAGAAAAATAGAGACCCATTAAAAACTTCATATCAATCTATAATCACTTCTGAAAGCTGATTATAAAATACAGGCAAAGGGGCTAATAGACTGGGATAATATTTACCAAAATTAGTACATCGAGATCAGGTGGGATTTGTTAAAGGAAGATGTTCTTCAAATAGTCTGGGTAGACTATTTGACATAATACATATGGCAAAGTCAAAGTGGAATCCAAATATAACAGTCTACCTAGACGTAGAAAAAGCATTCAACCATTTAAAATGGTCATTTTTATTTAAAACATTGGTAACATTCGGTTTAGGTAGAAAATGTATAAATTGGATAAAAGCTATCATAAACCACAAGTCAAAATCATATCTAATAATCAGACATCAGTAGTTTTTCCCTTGAATAGATCGAAACATGGAATGAATGATTTGGCTGGAGAAATACACCAAAATTTATAACCAAGATGCTCTCCAGAATGAAAGTAAAAAACAAGGTTTACAGAGATTGAGAGAGAGAGATGAGAGTCAGATCTAAGTGTTGCAATAATGGAAAGATGTTGGTCTGATTGGTGTTTGGATAGCATCAATTCTAAATGCAAGATACAGATTAGTGCGATATAATTTTCTACACCAGGGGCCTCCAAACTTTATAGACCATTGACCCCTTCATGGAATCCTTGATCTCAGGCACGCACAAAAATAAATAAATAAACGATCAATAAGTAGACGTGCAGTTTCCATATACACAAGTCAGGGAAACTGCATAATGTCCAGGCCTCCCAACAAAAACCCAAACTTTGTACCACACCCCAATCACCAAGAAATAAATCTGTAAATTAAGTGAGCAACTGATTACAATAAGAGTAAATAAAATTTTGCTTCTGGCCAGGAAGATGCCAAACAGAGCTGGGTCCAAGTCTTGAGCATTGGCGATGAAGACTCCATTCTCAACATTGGGTGCGATGCTGTCTGCATTGAAGTCATCTCAGGCTCCCAGGCAGGAGCGAGGACCTTGGACTCTACAATTCTTTCGACCCCAAAAGTTAAATTGACCCCCCCTCAGTGTTTATTGACCCCCTTAAATTTTTGACCCCTTCGATAGACCCATCGACCCCCATGGCTCTATAATCAACCACTTTGGAGACCCCTATTCTATACCAATTGTATCTCACATCACAGAAATTGGATAAATCAAAATCTGAAGTATTAGAGATGCATTTTATGTGTGGGAATAAAAATAGGAACATTTTTACTACTACGTGGTCATGTGTGAAGGTGAGACCTTCCTGGCAGAGTATTACTGAAATATTAACAAGGATAACAGGGGTGGCCTTCACAGGAAACCCGGAGCTTTATCTTTTGGGAAACTTTACTGAAATAAGCAATAAATTAACTAAATTCCAAATTGAATTTGTTAAAAAGCTTTAGCAGAGGCTAAGAAATGCATTGCAATTACTTGGAAATCCGACTCTCCATTATGGACTGCTGAGATGAATAGTTGCAAAACTAGAGAAAAAAAATTATATACAACTTAAAGAACAAAGATAATATATTTATCAAGATATGGCAGCCATATTTGGATCATATAGGATCCCAATAATAATGCTGCTTTAGTATATATATGCAAGTGACTTCCTCTATGAAAATTTTTTTGTGGTCAACATAAATGGGAGTCCTGATGGTATGTGAAAAGGGAAAGGGGGTGGGGTTGCTTTGTGTTGTTTGTTTTTTTGTAAAAGTTTAAAAAAATCTATATATAGATATTGGAGAGTTTACCATGAATATTTATGAAAAAATTTAAAAAATAAAATATTCCCCAAAAAAAGTATGTATGCAATAGTCGACCCCCTATATTTCACCCTAAAAATTGGTCCTTAATATTCAGCTATTAAATGCATATATTTGCCTTCATAGATCTTGGCAATGAGTATGATTGACCAGAAATGGAATTTAACTTTTTAAAAAAATCATTCATACTGGCAATTCTAGGGTTTTTTCTACCCTTTTTTTATAAATTCATGTACAGCAGCAATAAATTTTCAGCGTAGGTAATGGCATCACAGCATACAACGTGTTGCAGGTGGAATTCAGGAGAGAATGAACTAGACAAACCTCTTCTGCAAGTTCAAATCTTGCCTTGTCCGTTCTTGAGCCAGCTCTTCAGAAATTTGTTTTCTCATCTCATTAGCAACTGCAAATAGGAAAAAAATTAAAAAATTAGTTGGATACAATTGCAAGACAACCTCTGAAATGATCATCAATAGCTAGGTGAGCAAAGAGCCACACAATCCAAGACCATAAAATAGGGTAACCACTTCCCATTGTTTAAAAAATTCATACTGTAATTATGGAAAGGCAGACTTAAATTTGCTCCCTTGCAGCAAAAAAATACATCATGGTCCAACTGTTTTTTTAATGTCAGCATCATTTCATTATTTATAACCATACTTTCATTCATCTTGTGGATACTGTATTAAGATTGAAGATGCCAAATTAGACTTTTGACATGACAGGTTTTTCTACCACACACACAATAGACAAAATATTTTATAAAACCATAGAACATTATAGCACAGAAACAAGCCCCTTCAGACCTTCTAGTCTATGCCAAACCATTTTTGTTTCCCTAGTCTCACTGACCTGCACCCAGTCTGTAGCCCTCCATACTTCTCCTATCCATGTACCTGTCCAAATTTTTTTTTTTTTTTTTTAAATGTTAAAATTGAGTCACTACTCACTACTTCACCTGGTAGCTCATTCCGCACTCCCACCACATTGCGTGTGAAGTTCCCCCTTTCACCCTTTCCCTATGTCTTCTGAATTGTAGCTCATCTACCCTCATTTATTCTGTCTATTCCCCCATAATTCTAAATACCTCTATTGATCTCCCCTCATTTTTTAATGTTCTAGGAAATAAAGTCCTAACCCTATTTAACCTTTCCATGTAACTCAGTTTGTGAAGGTCAGACAACATCCTTGTAAATCTTCTCTCCACTTTCTATCTCATTGAGATATTTCCTGTAGTTAGGGACCAAAACTGCACATAATACTGCACTCCAAATTTGGTTTCACCTGTGTCTTAAACAACTTTACCATAACACCCCATCTCATATACTCAATACTTTGATTTATGAAGGCCAATAGGCCAAAAAGCTTTCTTGACAAACAAGCTATCTGTGATGCCATCTTCAGGGAACTATGTACCTGTATTCCCAGATCCCTCTGTTCAGCCGCACTCCTCAGTGGCTTACCATTTACCATGTCCTGCCTTGGTTTGTCCTTCCAAAATGTAACACCTCACATTTGTCTGCATTAAATTCTGTCAGCTGGTTCAGAACCCTCTGCAAGCTTTGAAAACTATCCACACTGTCCACAAGGCCTCCAATCTTAGTTATGCTGATCTAGTTTATCACATTATCATCCAGGTGATGGATACAGAGGACAATCAACAATGGTCTCAACCTTGATTCCTGAGGCACACCACCAGTCACAGGCCTCCAGTAGGAGAAGCAATCATCTACCTCTACTCTCTGGCTTCTCCCATCCAACCATTGTGGAATCCAGTTCACTACTTTCCCACGAATATCTTGCATGTGAACATTCCTGTCTAACCTCCCAAGTGGGACCTTATCAAAGGTTTAATTAAAGTCCACATAGACAACATCCACAGCCTTTCTTTTGTGAATCTTCAAGGGCACAAATTTTGACACTTACCATCTTTTTGCTCTTAATATACACCCCTAGGATTTTCCTTGACATTGCTGCCAAAGCAACTTCATGTCTTCTTTTGGCCTTCCTGATTTCTATCTTGAAGTTTTTAGTTCATTTTTTAAATGCTCCTTTAAATGCTCCTCATGTATCTAACCCTAACCCGATATTATATATTACACACACCGCCCACCCGCACCCCCCACCCGCACCCCCCACCCGCACCCCCCACCCGCACCCCCCACCCGCACCCGCACCCCGCACCCGCACCCCGCACCCGCACCCCGCACCCCGCACCCGCACCCCGCACCCCGCACCCGCACCCCGCACCCCGCACCCGCACCCCGCACCCGCACCCCGCACCCGCACCCCGCACCCGCACCCCGCACCCGCACCCGCACCCCGCACCCGCACCCCGCACCCGCACCCCGCACCCCGCACCCGCACCCCGCACCCGCACCCCGCACCCGCACCCCGCACCCGCACCCCGCGCCCGCACCCCGCGCCCGCACCCCACGCCCGCACCCCGCACGCTCGCACCCCGCACGCTCGCACCCCGCACGCTCGCACCCCGCACGCTCGCACCCCGCACACCGCACGCCCCCCGCACACCGCACACCCGCACACCGCACCCCGCACACCGCACACCCGCACACCCGCACACCCGCACACCCGCACACCCGCACACCCGCACACCGCACACCCGCACACCCGCACACCCGCACACCCGCACACCCGCACACCGCACACCCGCACACCACACACCCGCACACCACACACCCGCACACCACACACCCGCACACCACACACCCGCACACCACACACCCGCACACCACACACCCGCACACCACACACCCGCACACACACACCCGCACACACACACCCGCACACACACACCACACACACACACACACACACACACCACACACACACACCACACACACACACCACACACACACACACCACACACACACACACCACACACACACACACCACACACACACACACCACACACACACACACCACACACACACACACCACACCACACACACACACACCACACACACACACACCACACACACACACACCACACACACACACACCACACACACACACACCACACACACACACACCACACACACACACACACACACACACACCACACACACACACACCACACACACACACACACACACACACACACCACACACACACACACCACACACACACACACCACACACACACACACCACACACACACACACCACACACACACACACCACACACACACACCACACACACACACCACACACACACACACCACACACACACACACCACACACACACACACCACACACACACACACCACACACACACACACCACACACACACACACCACACACACACACACCACACACACACACACCACACACACACACACCACACACACACACCACACACACACACACACACCACACACACACACACCACACACCACACACCACACACCACACACCACACACCACACACCACACACCACACACCACACACCACACACCACACACCACACACCACACACCACACACCACACACCACACACCACACAGTCTTAAAAATTAAATAAATTACATTTTTTAAAAATTCAAATAAATCAGTCAGACAGAACAAAGCAATGCTAGAAGCTCTCTTTGATTAATCCCTGCCTTTTCAAACATTTCCTCATGTATGTAATTGGGCTTGCTGTGCAAAATCCTTTTGTAACAAAAATTTAGTTTTTCTAGATTGAGCACTTAAAATACAAATACAGGAGGTGAAGGAGGAAAATGATTTCAATCCATTTTCTCCAAAAGTCAGAACAATTGTTTTAGGCTGACAGATTTACTTAAAAACAAAATAAGAATTTATTTTCCAGAAATAAAATATGTTAAATCCTTTGTGAATGTAGCCTCACATCATCAACCACTGGAAAGTACCACATTTATTTTCCAAAATGCTGATTACCTCTTGCCTGCAAACATCACTGGTTCCAACGTCTATAATCGCAAAGCATTTTAAAGCTATTAAAAATGAGATCAACGAAGGATAGTGTTGCATTAGTAATGTGAAGGAACGGAATTATAGCAATCAGAAAATTAGACTGAACTCATGCATCAATTCTATGTCATCATCACCCAACTCTGTCCTGTAAATTCACCCTGTCCAGACCCATGACATAAACTGAATTTTTATGTATGGTCACATATAAAGCTAATCAATTGTTCATGTGTTCTGTTATCCATTGTAAATTCACCCTGTCCAGACCCATGACATAAACTGAATTTTTATGTATGGTCACATATAAAGCTAATCAATTGTTCATGTGTTCTGTTATCCATTTGAGAATAAGGTATAGTTTACAAGACAGCCATTGATTGCTCTCATATCCCAAGTACCTTGCTGCTATGTATATTGTGTGCATTAACCCAAAGTGGTTTATAAATGAGAAGAAAAGAATTATGATAATGAATACTGCCAGTTAAATGAGGAATGGTGAGAAATTGCTTACATAGACATGGGAGAAATTTACCAATTGATGTCTTAATTTTGGTCATTGCTCACAAAAAAAAGCAATTGCTGTAAAATTAGATTCAGTTGAGTTCCCATTTCAATATCTTGAATAATAACCAATTTACATTGCAATTTGCTTTCAACAGCCACATATTTTCCTGATGACAATTGAAAAAGGTAAATTACTAGCCACTGGTACATCTTTGATATTGTTTGGAACCCTTCTTAAAATGAATTCTTATTTGATTAACTGAAGTAAAATGTGTTTAAATCCAAGGACAGTAATCTATTTTGGTTCCATATTTTCTCAATAACATTAGTTATTTTAATTCTATTGATTACAGACCATTTCCAATAACTGCGCTGTTAGCAACATCAGAAACTAGAATAAAAGGGAAAAAGTTTATTGTGCATCCAAGAAAGAATTTTTCTCATCATGTTTATGAACTCAGGAGTTTGTTGAGGTTTGGTATGACACCAGAAACCCTGGCAAATTTGATAGAGGCATGGTGGAAAATGTGCTGACTGGCTGCATCACAGTCTGGAAATGGGTACACCGATCTCCGTGAGCATGAAGCCCTCGAAATGGTAATGGGCACAGCCCAGAACATCACAAGTAAAATCCTCCTCACTATTGAGAACTTTTACAGGGAACTCTGACATCAGCAGCATTAAAGACGCACACCACCCAGCATACACTCTGTTCTCGCTGCTGCCATTAGGAAAGTAATATAGATGCTACAAGACTTGCACCAGTAGGTTCAGGAACAGTTGCTACCCATCCACCACCAGACTCATTTATTGTATTTCTTTTTTATTCTCTCTGTATTGCACAGTTTGTTTTCATTCATTATCTGTTACCAGTTCTTTATTTGTTTACATTCTGTACCAATTTTTTTTTCACCACCAATTAAAGGCAACTCTGCCGAGCCCGCAAGAACAAAGAATCTCAGGTTTGTACCTGATGTCACAAATGTAGTCTGACAATAAATCTGAATCTGGAATCTAAACACATTGCATGAGTGGGTGGTGGAAGTGTGTACTGTCAGAGCAGCTCTATGATATCGTGATAATACTTGAATTCCAGAGGAACTGACTATTACATGCAGACAAAGTGCTAGCAAATGGCATTGGTGTAGATGGATAATTGATGTTTGGCACAGATATGGCAGGCTGAAGGGCCTGTTTTACTTCTGCAAAGGAGGAAAAACCCAACACCCAACCCCAACCAACCAATTTTCCCCTGCAACCGCTGCAACCGTGTCTGCCTGTCCCGCATCGGACTTGTCAGCCTCAAACGAGCCTGCAGCTGACGTGGACATTTACCCCCTCCATAAATCTTCGTCCGCGAAGCCAAGCCAAAGAAAGAAGAAAGAAAAAAAAGAATTCTATGACTCTAAGCTACAATAATGTCAGACGCAAGAGTTGTACAGAATCCAAAATACAAAAACTTTTTGTAACTGCAACAGTTTTTCTAACAAACTTAAAGCATAGAAAGGCACAATTTTATTCCAGCATTTTCCTCATACTTCAATGAAGGGCTCTGGCCTGAAATATTATCAAGGTCAGCAGTGAAGCAACTTGTTGTTACTCACTTCTCTATCGTTTGAGGTACTTCCCATCCACTTCACCCCCTCAATGCCCAGTGAAGCAAGGGCTCTTGAATGTGGTCCTTCCTCACATTGGCCTCGTGTTGGCTGCTCCAATCCTCAGAGCATCCCTCAGCACATATTGCTGCAGCATGGAATGGGTCAGTCAGCAGCATTTCTTCACTGATATCTCTGCATGCAGAAAGATCTGCCAGACATTCCTTTTGTACTGGTTTTAACCCTATCTGAAAGTCCTTGCATATATTAACTATTTCTTTCCATAGCATTATATTCTGCATTTGTGTTTTATTTTTGCATGATGGTATTTAAATAAGAGTCGACTTTGAGAGTATACAAAACAAAGTTTTTCAACTGTAATTGGGGACACTCATCAATGAACAATTCAATTAAAATCTAAATGAAAAAGTATCAAAAAAAATCACAAGAACAATTCTGACTGAAACATCACTACCTCAATACAATTAAGACTGAATTTTCACATCCATGATTGCAGTCTGAACAGAACCTCACAAATATAATGCTGTCAAAGCAGTCTTTCAGCACAATTCATTTGATCCATTAACACAAACACTTAATAATGGAAGCTACCATTTCTTTGATATCAAGAAGACACAATAAATCCAGAAGTCACATTGTCATCAGAAAATGGCCTTGGGAGAGATTACCCAATGTTGGAAAGTTGAGTTTTTCTCTTCTGCTTTGAGCACTGACAGTAAAATTGCTCTATGGATTCATTTAACGGAAGACATGCCAGACAATTGACAGGCAATCAGATTAAGCTCCATGCTTTTAAAAACAAAAAAAATTTGGAGAAGTTTTTTTTTTTTATACAGCATGAAGACAAATTGTGTTCCAATTACTCGCAGCAATTATTTTAATGAAGAGGGCGTTGTTGAAGGGAATGAGTGGATATAATCTCCAAGAACTTTTGGCAAAGCCGTGGATAAAAGATTATTTAGCAAAACTAAAAAATGGGGAATTGAAGGCAATGGAACATAAAAAACCTCAAAGAACATAACTTGGAATAGAAAAACACCATCTGGCCTTTTTGAATCTGCTCTACAATTCTTCAAGATCATGGCTGATCTAGTACCAAGTGCAAGAAAAACAAACCTTCTCCATATTGCCAAATTTCTAACATTCCCAGTAACTTCTCTCAACATTAAATCACTTGATGATAGAGTCTCCACAGATCTGAAGCAGAGTGAAATTTGAAAGATTTGGTCTGAAATGGACCACTCCTTGTTCTGAGACAATCTTGGTTCGACTCTCTTGCCAGGGCAAACATATTGTATCTGTCGGTGCACAAGATAATTGGGTATATGAAATAACCCCAGAATTTCCACTTAAATTGTAAGTTTTGAGCTAATACTCACTGAACAAGACTACCCCAAGTCAGGCTCTTACCATTGAGAGCTCACTGCCTCAATAGTTCTTTTCCAACGATCCCAGTATGATCGTTGGACACTACTAAGCAGCACAGTCTTGGTTATTTAAAATTTAGACAATTCACTTCAAAGTAATAGCAAAATACTGTCAATTCACTACCATAATATTCATCAAACATTCCCAGTGGGTGTAACGTAAACACTAGTGATGTCGCTAATGCTCTATCAATTATCTTCAAAGACGAAAAGTTGCCAGACGATTGGCTTTTAATTGCTTAAAACTGAATGTACACTCATATTGCTTGGCCAGAGTTCAGAGTTCGTACTGGGAGAGGAGTCTGGGCATAACAGCCTTCATTAGGGGATTCCATGGTTAGTACGCTGTTTACATCCGGTACCGCACGGATGGCAGTCTCTTCAATCTGAGGCGCCTGCAAGCTCACACCAAGACACAAGAGAAACTTGTCCGTGAACTACTCTTTGCAGATGATGCCGCTTTAGTTGCCCATTCAGAGCCAGCTCTTCAGCGCTTGACGTCCTGCTTTGCGGAAACTGCCAAAATGTTTGGCCTGGAAGTCAGCCTGAAGAAAACTGAGGTCCTCCATCAGCCAGCTCCCCACCATGACTACCAGCCCCCCCACATCTCCATCGGGCACACAAAACTCAAAACGGTCAACCAGTTTACCTATCTCGGCTGCACCATTTCATCAGATGCAAGGATCGACAATGAGATAGACAACAGACTCGCCAAGGCAAATAGCGCCTTTGGAAGACTACACAAAAGAGTCTGGAAAAACAACCAACTGAAAAACCTCACAAAGATAAGCGTATACAGAGCCGTTGTCATACCCACACTCCTGTTCGGCTCCGAATCATGGGTCCTCTACCGGCACCACCTACGGCTCCTAGAACGCTTCCACCAGCGTTGTCTCCGCTCCATCCTCAACATCCATTGGAGCGCTCACACCCCTAACGTCGAGGTACTCGAGATGGCAGAGGTCGACAGCATCGAGTCCACGCTGCTGAAGATCCAGCTGCGCTGGATGGGTCACGTCTCCAGAATGGAGGACCATCGCCTTCCCAAGATCGTATTATATGGCGAGCTCTCCACTGGCCACCGTGACAGAGGTGCACCAAAGAAAAGGTACAAGGACTGCCTAAAGAAATCTCTTGGTGCCTGCCACATTGACCACCGCCAGTGGGCTGAAAACGCCTCAAACCGTGCATCTTGGCGCCTCACAGTTTGGCGGGCAGCAGCCTCCTTTGAAGAAGACCGCAGAGCCCACCTCACTGACAAAAGGCAAAGGAGGAAAAACCCAACACCCAACCCCAACCAACCAATTTTCCCTTGCAACCGCTGCAATCGTGTCTGCCTGTCCCGCATCGGACTGGTCAGCCACAAACGAGCCTGCAGCTGACGTGGACTTTTTACCCCCTCCATAAATCTTCGTCCGCGAAGCCAAGCCAAAGAAAGACAGTTAGTAAAGCCATACATACAGAGATGGTAACCAATAGTAATACAGTAGTATCACTACAGCCACTTAGGTATTGTTTTTCTACAGGAACAAACATGGTATCAAGTATTTTAATAAAATTACTACTTCAGTCATCATATATTAAAATCCTGTAGGCTTCATTTGCTATGCTGCTATTGTAGGATATGTTAGGTTTATAATATTTTTGTTGCTTTAATATAACATTATGTTTAATCCAGCTTCTCAAACGCAAGTTTAAGTAGAAAAATATTTAGTGGTTGGACTGAAGGAGTTAAGCGAGCATTTCATTCCGTTCTCCATCGCCGTGGGGGATGGTCTTAATGACAGGATATTAATGTTCATATTTTATACTTGGCATACAAGATGACCCCTGGCTTTGGGGTGACATTTTTTAAAGGTACAAATTCAGTCTTGTACACCAACATATACGGAACTCTGCATTCACACTGCGAGAACTCAAGTTTCTATTAAAATCTTCCCTCATTCATATAATACACGACTCATCTTCTCCATTCCTCTTTTTACAATAAATTCATCCTCCCAAAATTAGTCAAGTGAATCATAACTGTACAACCTCAATAATATTCTACTACTGTATAACTTTTCTTAACTAAGGAGACCACACCAAGCTCCATAATAGTTGCAGGGCTTACTGCAATCAAATCTTCTCAAAAAAGTAAAACAAATAATAATTTGCCATTCTGTTTGCTCCACTTGCAGGTCAGATTCAATTGAGCATAAACATTAAATGCCAACATTTCTCAATATTGGTCTATTGATGGACAGAAAACAGAAGGTTGTTAACAATTTGAGAGTTATACATTGCTGTATTTCTCTTTACAAAAGAGAAAAGAAAGTTATATTTCTACAAAAGTCAGTATTAACGTCCCAGTCATCTACAATATAGATTTGAGTTACACATGGGAGCCCTGAAGAACATTTTGAAATTTGTTAAGTGTTGCAAACTGATAGTAAGTCAGTAACAGACTGCAAGAAAACAGATTGTGAACTGGACAGACAAGTGACTGAAAATCTGATACCGTTAAATGTGAAATGATACATTTTGGGATAAAGAATGAAGAGCAAGTTCAAATTCATTGTAAGAATACATACATAATCGCACACAACCCTGAGATTCTTTTTCCTGCAAGCAAGTCAGAATTTCTATTTACTGGTAACTGTAAACTGCACTCAATAAGGAATAAATGTAAACAAAAGAATGAAATGTAAATAGGCTGACTGTGCAAATGCAGAAGTATAAATGTTCAGTAATAATGAGTCTCTGTACAAATCTGTTGTTCAGGATTCTGATGGCGGGAGAGGGGGTTGATGGTTGTAATTATTCCTGAATTGGAGGTACGAGTCTTGTGGCACAAGTACCTCCTTCCTAACTGCGATGACAGAGCACGTCTTGGATGGTGTGGATCCTTGTTAATTGTTGCTGCCCTCGTCCAGCAGCATTCCATGCAGATTTTCAGTGGTGAGGAGAATTTTGTTTGTGTCCACAACCTTTTGCAGGTCTTTCCACTCAGAGGTATTGGTGCCCCCATACCAGGCCGAGATACAGCTGGTCAGTACACATACCACCACAAACACATCTGTGAAAGTTTTTCAAGATCTGGAGACACAAATTCAAAATAATTTGCAAAAGCCAGAAATGAACACAAGCATTTTTGAACTGGAGTAATGTTTTTACCACTCTACAATTTGATATTTTGTGTTTCTCCCAGATGGCACATCCATGGGGTATTTGGATCTTGAGCTGTTAAAATGTAGCCCTCATTTTATTCATTTAATTTTTTGTTCTTAATTAGAATATAGAACTTTACAGCATAGTATATGATATTGTGCCATCTGATATAAACTTACTCCACAACAATCCAATCCTTCCTTACCACACACACATAATCCTCCATTTTTCATACATTGATGTGACTATCCAAGAGCCTTTTCAGTCCCTATTTTACCATCGTCCACCATCACCCCTGGAAATGCATTCTAGGCATTCACAGTCAACCTTGAGAGATCTATGGATTTGGACCCCAACGCCCCTCTGCTCTTCCACATTGTTAAGAATCCTGCCATTAACTACTCCACCTTCAAGTTTGAACTTCCAAAATGCATCTCTCACATTTATCCTGATTGAACTCCATCTGCCACTTCTCCACCTGACTCTGTATCCTTTTGCAACCTACAACCTTCTACTCTCTCCACAGCACCTTCAATCTTCACGTTATCTGCAAACATATTCATCCACTTCTTTGTCCAAAATATTTATACAATTTTTTAAAATAAATTACAAAAGGTGTCCCAGAACAGATCCCTGTGGAACACCACTCATCATGCATCTCCAGGCAGAATACATTGCATCTACTATTACCTTCCAATTTCTGCAGGCAAGTCAATTCAAAATCCACCCAGCTAAGGTTCCATGGATCCCATGCTTCACGACTTTGAATGAACCTACCATGGGGGATTTTGTCAAAACACCAGACAAAATTTCATATGTACAACATCCATGGTCCTACCTTCAATTTCTTTTGTCAACTCCTTGAAAAACTCAATTAAGTTCATTTACATTTCTCCGTCCTGATTCCTTTATTCCCATCTTGCCACTATAAACAAAGGCTCGACCCAGTGTCTGCTGCCACAATCACAACTAACATCAACTAACCTTGTGTCTGCAAACCTCCCAAAATTTATAAGTCCACTGAGAACTCAACTTTGGGCTGCTTCATTTGACTGCAATGACACTTTACTAACCTTTTGTTTGCATTTAGTCAACTTTTCCATCAGCCTTCATGGGCTTCAATTTAGAATTCACAACTAAACATCTCATTTCAACTCAAGACTGTCCCGACAAGTTTGGTTTGTTTACTCATGTAAGAAGGCACAACATAATAGCTTGTTATCCTTTTTGCTGTAATCTGTTCTCTATTAAATTTACATGAACTCTGCTTCACTGGCTAAATCTTATGGCATGCCACAGATCATAGCATTTATTCTAGTTCAGCAGCCAGAAATGCAAATAAATCCACTGTAAAATTGTGCAGATTTTATGTTTAAGAAATCACAAGCCTGAAGATCAGTACAAGTTTAATCACGGGGGTAAAAAAAACGATTAAAAGAGAAAAGAACAAAATGAAAAATTATTTATCCATACATCTTGAGAGGGCAAAACAGAGATTCAAACAATCCTTTTTGTGGAACAAACATCTTATTTAAAAAAAATTAGAGATGCAGGAAATCTGAAATGAAACCAGAAAATGCTAGAAAAGCACAACCAGTCAGGAAGTATCTATGGAAAGAGTAATTTCAGGTCAATTTCTGGTATTTTCTCCATGTAAGAGAGATACAAAAGTCTGCAGATGCTGAGATTGTAGTAACCACACACTAATGCTGGAGGAACTCAGCCAGTTTTTTTCCAGTGTCTGTAGGAGACAAAGATATATTGCCAACATTTTGGCCTCAAGCACTTCAAGAAATACATCGCCAGAAGCAGAAAATCTTAGAAAGTCTCAGAATTCAGACAATGCTGGCTGGGGGAGGAATCCAGAGCACCTCATCTTCCAACTGCGCACCCTCCAACTGGATGGCATTACTATCGACTTCTTCGCCCATCGCCTTCCCCTCTCTGTCTCTCCATTTCATCTCCTTTTGCACAAATATGATAAATCCTAACCTTGCTCTTTATCATATCTATTAACACATTTTGTTGGTCTGGATTCCTCCCCCAGCCAGCATTGTCTGAATTCTGAGATTTTCTGACATTTCCTGCTTCTGGCTTATTCCTGAAGGGCTCAGGCCCGAAACATCGGCAACATATCTGTCTCCTATGGACGCTGAAAAGATTGGCTGAGTTCCTCCTGCATTTCGGTGTGCTTTTTCTCCATGTAAAGGAATAATTTTTTCTGCGTTGTCCATCATTTAATGAAGCATCACACCTCAACTAATACCTGCAATTTAAATATTAAAATATTTTGTACAACATTGACAGGTAATGCATCAGGAACAATGACGGTCAAGAATACCAACATGAATTCACTCATTTCTGAGCACCTTTGATTCTGAAAAATAACTATTCTCAAATGCATTCCAATTGCATCAATATTAAATTTATAAATTAGATGAACCAATGGTATCTTTTCAACATGAGGAGCAAATGCCATATATTCCAGAAATAATGATGGAACAAAGCTAGTTGGTAAGCAGTTTTGAGAAGGATGCACAGAATTTAACATTTATAAAGTTCACCAGGCTTTGGTGCTTGAAAGGTAAATGGTTACTGCTCAGGAAAGTTCTTGTTGGTTTTCAGAGAAAGGGATTTGTTGTACGCTGGACATCCAGTCTCTTGCCAAAGAAACTTGCCCCCTCAGGGTCCCCCTGATAAAAACCTCTTTCTTTCAGGTCACCACAGAGTTCCTTTATTGTTTCTCCTATTTCAAGTGAAACATTAGACAGCCAGTCCTCTCCTCTTGCATGAGCCACAAGGGCTTTGACCAGGCTGAACTAAGCACTCACAACTCATCTTCCAAATGGGGTTTTCCACAAGCTTGCCAGCTTGTCCTATTCCAGTCCCAGTTGCTGTTGCTGACGGTCTCACTGTAGAACTGATCTATCTACCACACACCACACACCACACACCACACACCACACACCACACACCACACACCACACACCACACACCACACACCACACACCACACACCACACACCACACACCACACACCACACACCACACACCACACACCACACACCACACACCACACACCACACACCACACACCACACACCACACACCACACACCACACACCTTTCTGCTTGCAAAACCCCACAACCCTCTTAGAACAGCAAATTCCCTTCCAGACAGTCTGTGGCTCCGACAATATCTTTCATCTGTTGCCTTTTTGTAAATAGCAATCCATTATTGAAGTCTCTTGGGCACTCTCCAAAACTTTTGCAAAGGCTCTGAGGCCCCGACATGTCCAGCATTAGCAGAGCTCCAGTATTTTAAATAAGATTTGTTTGAACTAACAACCCTTGCCCCAATTTATCTCCTAAAAACATATCTATATTCTTTCACACTGCCAAATTCAATATTTCATGCCTGTACTCAATTGTTATCAAGATGAAGAACCACTTCCTTGAATTTCAGATAAAAGCACTGCCAAAAAGGAAATGCACTGATTTAATGTAGTGACAATTGGCGAGTAGTTAAACAAGTGCACACCAAAATGATATGCAACATGAAGCAGAAACTTGGAGATAGTGGATTCTCATGCACATATTAGTTGAGACTTTTAAGAAAATCCCAAAGCAGCAATCTTGTTGGTAATTCATTTGTAGGTAGCACACACTACAGCCATTGTATGTGCAGTGTGTTGACATATACTGTTATCAAATGGGGAAAATGACCATGCGGGTCCCTGTTAAGAACACAGTTGTAGGTGCATGAATTCAGGCATGAACAAAGTATTCCATCGAACTGCTGATTTATACCCTATGAATGTTAGGATGGTTCTTGGGAGTCATTCCACAAGCAATGAGGTATAAATGAAGAATGATTACTCAAATCAGGATTTAGCTATTGTTCGAAGGGTCACAGAAGCAAAAGAACCATTTCGCTTCCACTATGGTACCTGACCTGCTGAGTTTTTCCAATATTTCTTGTTTTTGTTTCAGATTTTCAATATCTGTGGTTCTCCATTTTTACCCTTAGTTGATATTGATCAACTATCTTAATTGGTATTGCCCACAGAGGTCAGTTTATCAGGTAAACATTTCATCCATGTACAAAGAGAAATAAATTTGCTCCACAGAAATCTTCAAGAACAAGTTAAAATTCATGGTTGTGAAGTGAATGAGAAGATACAAATTTCTTTGGACACAATTTGTCATTCACCCAATCAACTAAGTGGCTTCTCACCATGTTGTATAGTGAGAATTTTTCAGTACATCCAGAGGAAAAGAATTTCAACTCACAATATAAATGTACACACTGCAAATAAAAGTCAAGAATATCAAATAGTTTAAAGCAGTATCATTCAATAATGAGATTATCATGTGATCGAGAAATTGTGCAAACACTACGCATATTAAATATGAAATAAACTGAAATTATATTCAGGTCACTGCAATCAAGCTACTTGCTGCACAGCCAAATTTATCAATTAATTTAAGATTTTTTTGAAAAATTACATTTCGCATTAAAACAAAACCATGGCAGATATCAACCAGCATTTAATATAAAAGCAGATATACCATCATAAAAAGGTTGTCTTGGTTATCAATTACTTTTCTGGCAAAATTTAATGAAAGTAGAAATTTTGAAAACACATGAACACCTCACTTTTCAGAATAGTGAAACTTTGAGCAAGAAAACAGCAAAATAATTCATAGTTTGAACTGTTATGTAACAGCTGGCAGATACCAACATTCAGTGTAGAACTGCAAATTGAATTATCGTCTATGGTTTTCTAAGAAAGAAATTAAGCTTTCACTCATTTATAGATAACAGACCCCTGCAAACCATTAATCTTCCACCATGTTTCTGAATAAAAATGGTTTCAAATAAATCGCCACTTCTTACAGGGCAGGTGGCAAGTAGACTTGCTGTTTTTGTATTACAAACTAAAAAGAAAAATCTCTCATTCCAAGATACATGTGCAGATGGCAGGAATGCATTATAACAAATTGACAGCTTTGAGTTTAAGATTTAATGTTTAAATAAGTGAGTGGGCGACATGGGCTGAAAAAAACTGAATCTTCTCATGCAAGTGTTTTGCCTTCAGACCGTCTGATATTAAACTGGCAATATGTCATCAAAAACAAACTTACTTTGCAGTTTAGGGCATTTCTATTTTATTTTGCAAAAAGCTGATTTCATGCATTTTGATTTCTTGGCAAATGTGATGATTTTCAGCAAAGAACAGACAATATTTTCAAACGTTTGGGAGATGATGAGGCAACACTGAAGAGGACACAATCACAATCATTAGACTGCAAGACTAATATTATTGATAAACTGACCTCTGTGGGCAATACCAATTAAGATAGTTGATCAATATCAACTAAGGGTAAAAATGGAGAACCACAGATATTGATCTGTGGTTTATAAAAGGGAATAATATTTCCACTCTGAAAATAATTTACAACTTCTGCACAGCTATTGCATGACAGGGTAAAAGATACAATGAGCAGAAAGCTCAAAAAGGTGACATTGGAAATCTGAAGTAAAACAGGAAAAAGTCGAGGTTCTCAGCAAATCAGGTAGTGTTGTGGAGAGAGAAAAACCATACTGATGCCGACTGTGTCCTCTTCAGTGTTGGCTTATCAATCATATACCAAAATTTCACTATTAAACCAAAAGCCATGGATGAACTAGAGGCTTCACAACCTGCGGAGGGTGTGTTCAATGGTGTTTAAGACTGGCGATCCAGATCGCAACAGGAAGTCCAGGAACAATCAACAGGAGGTCATCTTAACAATAAGGAGACAGGTCAGAGTAAAGTTAGAAATGAAATCAGATACTCACCAGCTATTGATAGGGGTTTCAAGCCATTACATCCTACAAGGAGAAGCTAACATCATTAATGGTTGTGATGCTTCACTGCCCTATGAGAGCCTGTGCAGAAGCTGGCAAACCCTGATATCAGACACAGAGTCCAACATCTAAACGTATTTAGAGAGGGTGAACCCTTGCAAGGCATCAGGCCCCGATGGCAGGGTACTGAAAATCTGAACCAACCTATTGGAGTGTTCAGACATTTTCAAACCCATACTGCTAGTCAGAGGTTCCTTCTACTTCAAAAGGTGCCCAAGAACAGAACAAGCTGCCTAATGATTATTTCCCAGTAGCCCTCACATACACTACAATGAAGAGCTTTGAGAGGTTAGTCATGGACAGAATTAACCTGTACCCAAGAAAATACATGCATCCACTGCAATCTGCCTATCACCACAATTATTCCTTAGCAGATGCAAACTCACTGGATCTCCACTCAGCCCTGGATCACATGGACAACAGCAAAATCTACATCAGGCTGCATTTCAACAACACCATTATTCCCTCAATACTGGGCAACAAGCTTCAAAACCTGGGCCTCTGCACCTGAATCCTTGACTTCATCGCAAGACCACAGTCAGGGCAGATCAGAAACAACATCTCTTCCTCAGTGACAATCAACACAGGTTCACCTGAACGATTTGTGCTTAGCCTATTGCTCCAATCTCTCTACACCCATGACCGTGGCCAGGCACAATTCAAATGCCATCTATAAATTTGCTGATGGCACCACAGTTGATGGCAGAATCACAGACAACAATGAGGAAGTATACAGGAGTGGGATAGATCAGGAGTGGTGTCACAACAATTTTGCATTCAACGTCAGCAAAAATAAGGAATTGATTATAGACTTCAGAAAGGGGAAAAATCAGAAGAACACAAATCAATCTTCATCAAAGGGGTCAGCAGTGGAGAGGTTAAAGGACTTTAAATTTCTAGATTCAACATGTTTGAAGATCTATCCTGGAGCCATCACATCGATGGAGTCGTGAAGAAGGCTCACCAGCAGCTCTCCTTAATGAGTTTGAGGAGACCTGGCACGTCACCAAACACTCTTGCAAATTTCTACAGTTGTACCATGGAGATCATTCTGACTGGTTGCATCGCCATCTGCTAAGGAGGTGCCAACTCTCGGGACAGGAAAGCGTGTCAGAGGATTGTGAACTCGGCCTGTGACATCTCAGGCACCAGTCTCCACTTCATCAAGGACATCTACAAGAGGCAGCCTCTATCCTCAAGGACCCCCACCACTCAGGCCATGCCCTCTTCACTCTACTACCATCGGGGAAAAAGGTACAGGAGCTTGAAGTTGAACACCCAACTTTACAAAGACTGTTTCTTCCCTTTCACCATCAGATTTCTGAGCAGAAAATGTACCAAAGACATGACCTCACTTTTTCCACTAATTTTTTTTTTTTTTTTTATTATACAGAACAGTAATTTATAGTAATCTAGTAGCTGTAATGGACAATATGGCTGATGCAAAATGACAAATTTTGTGATTATATGTCCATGACAATAAACCTGATTCCCTGTTGATAATCATCACATTTGCCAAGAAAACAAAATATATGAAATCAACATCTTGCAGAATGAAATAGAAATGCCCTAAATTGCAAAATAAGTTTGTTTTTGATGACATAGTTCCCATTTAATATCAGACGGTCTGCAGGAAAAACAGTTCCACACTAACATTCCGGTTTTGTAGCCCATGTTGTCACTCACTTAATTAAATCTCAAATCAAAACTGACAATTTGTTATAATGCAATCCTGCCATCCGCACATGTATCTTGGAATGAGAGAGTCAATATTTCAGGTCAACAAGGAAAGTGGGGGGAAAAGTATGTTTTAAATAGCAGAGTGGGGAGGATGGAGCAAACAAAGGAAATATCTGCTCATGGGATGAAATCATGAAAATAGACCTGATAAATCACTTCGAGGAAAGACCATAAGACCACAAGATATTGGAGTAGATGTAGGTCATTCAGCCAGTGAGTCTGCTCCACTATTTCATCATGAGCTGATCCATTCTCCCACTCGGCCCATCTCTCCTGTCTTCTTCCCATAACCTTTGATACCTGACTATTTAGACACTGATTAATCTCTGCCTTAAATACACCAAATGACCTGGACTCCACAACCACCCTTGGTAGCAGATTCCATAGGTTCACCACTCTGATGCAGTAAATAACCATTGAAGAATCGCAAATGAAACGTTGCTTCACTTGTAGGAACTGTTTGGGACATCAGAGAGACTGAGAGATCGCTTTGTTGAGTGCAGTGTTCACCTACCGCACGCAGTGCTCCTTTTGTGGTTTTCTTGACATAGGACAGACTGGGTGATCACTTTGTTGAGCATCTCGGCTCTGTCCACAAAAATAGTGTGGATCTCACGGTTGCCACTTATTTCAATTCCCCGCCCCATTCCCTTGGTAACATGTTGGTCTATGGTCTCATGCACTGCCAGACTGAAACCACCCACAAATTGGAAAAATTACACCTCATCTTCCATTTGGACAACCTCCAAATGGATGATACTAACATCAACCTCTGCTTTCTATTGACTGCCCCCCCCCCCCCCCCCTTTACCTGTCACCTTTAGGCTTTTGGTCTGGACTCCTCCCCCCTCCTATTCTTTCCTCTTCCTCTCTCTTGTCTTTAATGAAAACAATCTCTCAGTCTGTGTCCAGGCTCTCCTAGGCAGAGGAGACCACAACAAAAGCACCAGATGCAGTAGATGACCCCTACAGATTCACAAATTAAGTGTTACTTCATTTGGAAGAACTATTTGAGTTTGAATGATAGCAAGGAAGGAGGTGTGAACAAGGTTAGTATTTTTTGCAGTCACAGGGATAAGTGCTCAGGGGTGATTGGTGAGGAGGGAGTGATGGAGTGGAGAGATCCCTGCAGAGATCACATAGTAGATGGTGGAATTGGGCGAGGATGATATGTTGGATGCAGAGGCTGGTGGGTGGCAAGTAAACACAAGGAAAATCCCATCCTTGTTGCACATGGGGGCAGAGAGGGCTAAAGGTGATGAAGGATATGTGGTTGTGTGCAGACTTGATGATGGTAGAGGGGAAGCAACTTTTTATTTTAAATATAAAGAAGGTGGACATCTTGGATGATCTCACATAGAACTCGTCCAGGGAGCAGATGCAATGGAGGAATTGTGAGAAAGGAATGGAATCCTAACATGGGGATAAGGTCTGAAGAGGTAGCTGTGCGAGTTGATGAGTTTGTAGAAAATGTCTGTTGAGAATTTGCCTCCCAAGATGGCGCGAGAGAGGCGAGGAAAACATTAATAGAGATGGAGCAAGTGAATTTGACATCTGGGTGGAAGTAGGCAGCAAAGTGGATGAAGTCGACAAGTTCATCATAGGTTCATTAGGCAGCATCAATGAAGTGGAAGAGGAGTTAGGGAGCCTTGCCTGTGTAGCATGTAGCATGGCTTGCTCCACATAGCGAGATGACTAGAAGCAATGAGTTCAGAGTGTGTGAGACAGTTGTTTGAAGAGTTTTGGTGAGGTCCTGTTTAAGGGTAAGAAAGAGGTTGTGTTGGAGATTTGTCATCTGGCTTCAGCCAGATAGAAGTCAGTGCACCAGACCACAACAGCTCCATCTTGCCTGCTGGTTTGATAGCGAGGGTGAGTTAGGTGCAGAGAGAGCAAAGGGCAGAGTATTTCGAGGAATGATATTAGAATGTGAGGGAGTTGAGACAGTTGAGGTCTTGGCAGCAGTTGTAAATATAAAGACCCAGAGTTGGCATAAGGCTGAAACCAACTGTCCAAGGAGGAGGAAGAAGAGTTCCGGTGGGGGAATGGGTCAGGACTGGGCAGTGGAAAATCCTGGTTGAAGACAGAGCCAACAGGAGTTTGACATGCATGGAACTCTGAAGTGTGGGCAAAGGGGATGAATACAAAACCTCTACTGAGATCATAACTTTCCTTCTCCAAGAAGGAATGGTATTGACCAGGCAGGATGTGGAGTGGAGCCCAATGGGGTGGAGGCATCCAAGGGAGGACGTGGTGGGGAAGAGGAGGGCGAGAAAGGCTAGTGTGAGAATTTGTGATGGAGGCTTGATCACATAGCTCACCAGTGCCAGAGTGAGATCACAACAGAGGCCCAGTCCTGTAAGCTGATGGGACCAGGGTGAGAGTTCACCATTGAGGCTTGGCCCTGTGAGCAGCCAGACCAGGGGGAGAGTTTGTGACAGAGGCTCAGTCCTGTTGGCAGTCAGGGGCAGGGTGAGAGTTTGAGAGAGGGGACTGGTCCTGTAGGAGGGGAGGGTGGGGCCAGGGTAAGAGCTAGCGATGTAAACTCAGTCTTGGAGGCTGAGGCGAGACCTACATCAGAGGTTGCAGAGGCTGCAGACTCCTGGGAAACAAGGTTTTGATCAATGGTGGACACCTTGTGAGCGTTGAACACAAGGATCTGGTGGAGGATAAAGTGTAGGAGAGGTAGAAGTTCGCAGCTGTGCTGGTGACAAAGCAAGAGTGCGTGGAGGAAAGGTGGTCTGTAGGATACAGTGAGAGAAGCAAAGAGAGCACCAGTTACTGCAGCACAGGTACCAAGATCTTCTGAGACCCAAACTGGGATGCCTGCAAACAGAGCTGGAACCCATGTGGCAGAGGATGATGGCAGAGGCAAGTCGCCAGTAGTAACAAGAAGAGCTGACAGATTGATTTTGAAAATTGAGGTGTTGCTGTAAAATATTGATGTTTCAAAGACACTAGATTGTTTCAAATTAATAAACTGTCATTTTACTAATAAAATTATTTATGGTGATTCATATAGAAACCACAAGGGTGAGATCACAGTCGCAGTCAAAGTGAATATTTGATGAAAACTGATGATATTGAACTGCAGATTAAAATTCAACATGAAAAAAAATTTAATGAAGGTACCATACTTCAATATTTCAATTTTATCACTAAAAGAACTGAATCAGGTGCAAAATTTGAAGTTCTTTAAAATAAACTCAATAACTCAGAACTTAATTCTTTCAGCAGCTGCAGAGACATTTTTCCATAGTAATCCCACATTAATAACATATCCGAGCATGTTCAGTAACAAAGGCTTATCTGGATGGCAATTCCATTGATGTGCATTATTTTATTTTATTTTATTTTATTTTTTTTAAACTGTACTTTGACATCATGTCTGTGCAAAAATCCATCCATCTCAGAACCCAATCCAGTTTTACCTTCACTAATTAATTCACATTCAATCTTTTGGAAAAATTGGAAAGTATGGTCCAGATCCAATCAAGATAAAGAAAACAAATAAAATTGCTGATGCCAGAATCTGAAACAAATACAGAAATGGCAGAAGAACTCAGCCAGTTGGGTTGTATCTGTGAAAAGGGAACCCGGTTAATGCTAAGCAGCAAATCTTCCTCCGAACTAGAGATGAAATGAGTTTCTCTCATAAACAACGGCTTCCTTTATCCGCCTCTTTTGAAACAAGGTGCTGTTTGCACAACCCATCGGCTTAAGCATCTATGAAAACAAACCACGGCCTATTGATATATTTGACATGACACAATTAGCTATTGGAAATAGAGGTCTCCATTTTGCCAATGAATGTGACAACAAGAAGTACATTGTGTTACCAAAGGCACACATAAAATGGAAAGAATGAAAAGAATTAAACGTGGTTAGAATAACAGAATCTCTGGCAGGCGTTAAAATTAGATAACGCAGGAAGAAGAAGAGCCTTTACAGCAAAAGTACAAAGCTGGTGATGGATCACGTTAAAGCGTTAATATTAACAGAGGCAGCCACAATTGCATTGAACTTTCCACAGCATTCATCTTGAGCATGAGACACCAAGTGCAAATGTCATCGCAGCTGAAAAGGTTTTGAAGGAACCAAAACAAAGTGTTTAATGTTAATGAAATGGGCTCTTCAGGCAGACCTGCTTGAAAATCAAATTTGAAACTTTTAAAGACAGGATCTGAAGATTGTGATAATAATAAGAAAATGATAAACTAGAATTTTTTTTACAGTTCCTTTGTAAATCTATCCCATGAAATGTGCTCCAGAATTTTTATTATATACAAAAAAAGACAAAAAGTGGCAAACATTTTATTTTAAGGCTGAGCCTAAAATCATTCCAGCACTCTTACATTCATGAGGGAAATATGTGTTTCATCATGAATGAAAATCTCCAATGTTATTGTTCTCATCTATTGCAGTTTTATTCTAAAATTGAAGTGAGCTAACACATATTCCCTTAAACACAAGCACTGCATTTTAAAATTTAAAGGAAATGTGTTGAAGACATTTTACAAAGTCACAGAAACAATACAGGCAACTTATGTTTTTATTCTCTGCTTAATTTCACAATACATTTATAAAGAATACTGTACATCTGGAGAAGCTTTATTGTCCTGGAAATCTGAACCTACCAATGAACTCAGATTTATTAATGAACCATGACATTTTTCTAAGACGTACAATGACTTCTCAATATTGACAACAATGAGGAAAAAATCTTATCACTGGACTGAATTGAAGGCAAAGTAAGCATAATTACAGTCATGTCTTTTGGGGTTTCTTTTTACAAAATTAGATGCAGCGCCCTTGCTAAATTTGTCCCCATTATTCAATTCATTTTTCTTTGAACTTGCCCTGTTGGAAGCAGCACCACAAAATTTCATTTTCTGAACTCTAAACCAATTGTTCTATCCAGAGAAGTCATGGTTAACTGACAGTAAAATTCCTTTCACATCCATTTATTAAGTCACCCAATCAATCTCTACTATTAGATTCCAGTTTTAAAATGTTAAATTCATCCCACCAAGCCAGCTTTTCTCTGGGAATATGTTCCACATTTCAAAACCTCTCAATGTGAAGAAATGCTTTCTGATTTAGCTCTGAAAAATCAACGACAATCTGCCTCCCAACTCACAGAACTTTAATTTTAAGATTAACGAACTTTGTTCTGGATTCTCCAGTTGAAGAAATGGGTTCATTCATTTAACCCAGATTAAGAGAAGATTCACCATCTTAGAACAGCATACAAAATTATGAAAGGCACAGATAAGATAGAGGTAGGCAAGTTATTTAGAACTAGGGAACATAGCCTCAAGATTTAGAGTAGAAGATTTAGGATGGAGATGAGGAGGAACTGCTTTCCCCAGAGCCAAGTGAATCTATGAAATTCGCTGACCATTGAAGCAGTGGAAGCTACCTCAAAAAAAATTTAAGATATGGTTGGATAGATTTTTACAGAGTAGGAGAACTATGGGAAAAGGGGAAAAGGCACATCAGTGGAGGTGAACCTATTATCAGATTAGTCATGATCTGATTGAATGGTGGGGCAGGCTCAATGGGCTGGATGGCCTACTCCTGCTCCAATTTCTCATGTTCTAAGTGTCAAAGATATTTTACCTCCCTCTTGCCTTGTTTGGTTAATGGCATTTTTGTGACAGGAATGTTGCCTGCCATCATCAACCCATCCCTGAATGTTGTTAGTGCTCCATTTGCTCAGGAAATTGCAAATTAAACACTGTACATTTATCAACCAGAACCTGTGGCTTTGTTGCCCAGTGGCATCATTTATACCAGTGTTCCATCAAATGCTGCCAATGTCAAAGGTAGTCAATCTTGCGTCATCTTTGGAATTAAATTATTTCATCCATGTTTGAACAAAATAATATTTTCCAATAATTTCCCACAATCAAGGTTGACCAAAATGTATCAACAAGTATATTTTTTAACCACCATATTAAATTAGCAGTCCTCAATTCTCTGGTACCATTCCTGCAGACTGATAAAATTGTAAAATGATACAACATGAGGGAGGCTCCCTAATCTTAACAACTTGAGCTACATAACATCCAGAATTTTCACACTTTGATAGACACCAAGACCTGTAATAATACCATTCTTCCATTACATTTATTCCAGCAAGAACTTTGCATTTCATTTGGGGCCATCTCCTCTCTTTCTGTATATTGGTTGTTGTATTGACGACCTCTTGTCAAAACTTCTTATTCTTTGTTATCATTTGAAAAATTGGAAGCAATTATGAGTTTTTATTTATCTTGATTCACTACTTTACCAGTCTGTTACCTGTGCTCTTCCCTTGCTTTGTACCAAGTACATTTTTTACATCTCTGGGACTTGAGTTTATGAAATTCCACTCTTTTTTTAAATGGTACTTTTCATGCTCTGAACTTTCGTATCTTCTCCTTGAATACTACAAACTGACAATAATTCACCAACAGAGTTTTAATTCCACCACAAGTCAAATTTATTATTGTGGGCCTTTCCCATTTGAGAGCTTTAATGCTTTTGACCTTATCTACAGTTAGATCAAACCCCAATGCTCTCTCCAGCTTTGTACCCTTACCAATGACCCTGACTGACTCATTGAAAATTATAATAGCAAAAGTAATTTTGAAAATAAGTTCCAAGAAATTAAGGGGAAACCTTTGAGAATGCTCTGGTAGTTCCTCAGATACATTAATGGAATAATGAAAGGAATGCAAAATTACTTTGCTCAGGCACAAAAAAATCAGTTGTTCATGAGGGTAAAAATTACAAAGATACATTTTATGAATTGATCATTTACAATTTCACAGATGGCGGCTATTCAACCCAATAGGCCATATTAGCTTCCAGTAATCTCATCACTTCTCTCTCCTCTTATTTTCCTACAACCTTGCAACTCATCCCCTCACAAATTCTTTATTTTGGCAGTCACTAACATTATGGAACAATTTACATTTGGTAATTAAGGCATCATATTTTTGGTACGAGCAAGGAAAATGGGAGTGCCAGCAGAAACCCATCCAGTAAGTGGAATAGGAAAGCTCCACAAGGCAGCATTGATTTGGTCACTGAATATGCAAAGTAGCACATTGTCACGATGATGCCCTGCCATGCCCACTCTTGCCACTGATTAAAATTCTGATAAAAACTAACAATGAAGTCCTTACAACTTGTACTGTGGAGACTGGAAATGTACTCAATATTATTTAAAACTATTTCCATCATAGCAAGAAAGATGTCAGAACTAGGAAGAGAGTGCAGAGATTTACCAGGATGTTGCCTGGATTGGAAAACAACTCTTGTGAGACAAGGTTAGCAGAGTTGGGACTTTTCTCTTTGGATCACAGAAGGATGAGACTTGGAGGTCTATGAGATTCTGAGAGGCAGAGATAAGGTGAACAGCCAGTGCCTTTTTTCCCATGGCAGAAATAGCAAACACCAGGTGAAATTTCTAAAAAGTCAAAGGAGGAAAGTTGAGGGGAGACATCAGGGATATTTTTTTTTTTTTTAAATATAAAGAGTTGTGGATGCCTGGTGTGGCAAAGCTGCGGGTGCTGACAGATCTCATTGTCGACCCCTGGGCTATGAAGTCTACACCAGTTTGAAGACAGCCACTGCCAAAAACTGATGGAAAACCGTGAATGGCGTTACAATGCAGCATCCAGTTATTACAAAAACGGACTTCCAGTGCCCCTATTGTGCTAGACACTACGCTTCCAGACTGGAACTGCAAAGTCACCATCATGTACACAGATGAACTGCTCAACCATGCACCTTATTCAAACCGAAGGATGACCAAAATATAATGTAGCGTTTAACACATCTCCATCATTAAATGTCAGGTAACAGCTTGAGTCATTTATTAACTTTAAGCTAAGCAGCACAGGTGAAATGACTTAAAAATTCATCTGCAAAATACCTAATGGTTTGACCGAAGGTGGAGAAGTTCCGCTTGAAGTTTGTTCTGTAGGAGATGGCTGTGACTTTTCAGCAGATGGAGCATTATCCCGCATACGGTTGATGACACTTTCGGAAAGCTGTTCAGAAAAAACAGTGGTATCCTGTCATGGTAATATTCCCAATTTTGAAAACCAGCATTCTCCAAGATGTTCTTCCAGTATTAGTGGAATTAAAAAGTTAAATCTTTCAAGCACAAATCATACCTTTCAAAACTTCACAAGTTACATTACCAGCAGGTTTACTTAATTTTGGAATAGTTTAATAACTTTAAATGCGAAGAACTCATTTCACATCATGCACGTGGTCTGTGAAGCGTGGAAATATTTTTCACATCTCTGCACTTCACTTTAAAGAAAACTGAGGTTTTCACGAGTGATAAATATCTTTTCTTGCAAGGCTGTCTTTAACACTTGTGTACATTACAGACAGCAACCTTGACTGATAACTGTGTTAGTACATCACTCATGCTGAAGAAGTTTGTCCATGCCTAGACATACAATACAAAACTTTCAGAGGCAATTCCAGATTAATTTACAGAAATTCTATGAGAGATAATGTAAACTTTATAAGCCTGGTAATAAGTGGAAGATAAAAAAATTGGAGTGACCGCAAGAGCTCTTTTTACTCACAGAAACATTAGTTTTATGATAGTATCAGCTTTTAAATTTTGCTTTCTTCACAGAAAGACTTGTATACAATTTTTTTTTTCTAAAATAGAGATCTAGATTGCAATTAGGTGATTTTTGCTATATTTGTAGATGAATTCTTTATTTAAAATTCTCTTCAAATATTTTTATTAATTTCAAATATAATCATGCATATATTAAACATTTACGGAATACATAGAAGTAATAACAAATGACAAATTTGATAACTCAAGCTATAAAGCACATACAACTGAAAAAGAAAAAAAAAAATCATGTACGGCACGATTCTCACCCTATTCCCCAACCCAAGGAATATGATTAAAAAAGTATGTACTTAGTTCATAGAATATATCTAGAGGTTATGAAAGTAATTCAAGAATGGTCCTCACAACCATTGAAACTTTAAATTATTAATTGAATAATGTATCTTTTCTAAATTTAAACAGGAGCATGAGCAGGTGGGGAAAATTCTATACTCAAGTTTACATTTTGGTGGGATGGTACTTAAAACTTGAGAACTGCCACACTAGATCCAGCTCTAACAGAGTCATCAAGTTTGCAGATGGCATGACAGTAGTTGGCCTCATCAGCACAACAGAGAAGAGGTGGAAAATCTTGTAAAATGGTATGAGAATAACAACCCAAGTCTCATTATGGATAAGACAAAGATGATTGTGGACCAGCAAAACCAGAGATGACCATCCTCCATTACATATTAATAGCTCAGCAGAGGAGGGAAGAGAGTACCAAGTTTTTGGAATCCACTGAAGGAATGACCTATCCTGGACACAAAACATCTCCTCACTTTTCAAGAAAGCACAACAGTGACTGCACTTCCTTAAAAGGCTGAGGCGCAGGAAAGTGATACAGAAGTATCATGGGAAAGTGATACAGAAGTAACAACCTTTCAAGACTCCACTATTTATTTACAATATTCATTTTAAATATATGTATACATACACTGAACTTGCCTACATGTGTACTATGTTTGTATGTGTGCTTACACTATGGATTAGGTACTGGTACAATCAGATGATAAATAAACTTGAACTTAGGAGAACTGTCCTAATGGAAATTAAGTTCTTTGAGTTGAAACATTAAATTGAGAAATAAATTCTCACTCCTTTAGATGTTCAGCACACCGTGTTAATGGAATTTAAAAAATATGAACATTTTTGCAAACAGAATAAGGTTAATTATCCTTTGCTGCTTGTGGGATCATGTGATGAATAGCAAAAAACTCAAGTCTTTAACTCCCAAGTGCAGAGAGTCATTCAAGAACTATGAAATGCACAATATCTTTATGAAAGATAAAGTATTAAACTACATTTATGTCATACCTTTCAAGGTAGTAAAAAAAAATCCCAATTAAATGCATGCCTTGATTGTAATAATACAAATGGAGACATGGCAAGACATCACAAATACTAGATAAATCATTATGTAATCAGCATTATTGATGTGGCTGAAGACATAAAATTCATCAAGACCACAGCAGCTTTGGTTAAGTACTCATCTTAACATTAGCCCGATGGATAAAAACAGAGATTATAAACCAGTAATTCTGGTTGTCACATTACAGAAAGGAAGGTGGAGGCTTTGGAAAGAGTACTGAGATGTTTAGCAGGATGTTGCTTGATTTAAAGTTATGGGAAGAGATTGGGTGGGTTTTTTTCTGGAGCATGAACAAAGATGGAGGTTTACAAAATCTTGAGGGGCATGAATCTTTTCCTTAGGGTAATAGCATCACACGTTAGAGGATAAGTGGTTAAGGCAAAGGGGAGGACGTTTAAGGGAGACAAGTTGGGTATTTTCTTTATATCTAGACAGAGAAAGTTACGTGCCTGGAACAGGCTGCCAAGAGTAGTAGTGTCAAAACATTTGCACTTCAGAGACTTCGAGATAAGACACACGAATATGAAAGGGGTGGAGAGAGAGATATCTATCAAACATAAGCAGCAGTTTTAGTTTGAATGGGACATCTTGCTCCTCATTTATTCCTGTGCTGTACTGCAAATTGTTCCTTGATTCTAGAAATGCATAATTCTTGGATTTTAAAGGACTTAATGACTGAATCTCCATGGCCAACAAAGCAAGAGAATTCCCAAAATTCACCATCTTCTCAAATGTGCAGAAATAAATAGCTGCTCTGTTTTCTATAACTGTAATTACTATCCTTTTTTTTAAATTAAAGGGTACTAATTAGTTGGAATTAGGCTGTGAGTGGTATAATACGCAAAAGCTTGTACTATTTTACAGCTTCCTTTAAATGTCTCGAAATTAGGGCAATTCGAAGCACATGACCCAGATACTTAACCAGCATGGAAAAAGTAAAATAGAAGAACTTCATTCTCCAAGATTCCTCCAACACCAGAAAAAAAAACAACTCAAAGAGTCACAATAACTCCAATTTCTCTTTATTTTTTTTGCCAAACCATCGAATTACAACCGAACAACTTGGGTTTCATGAATTAACGTACCACAAACAAGCTCGTCCTCTCTCTCTCTCTCTCTCTCTCTCTCTCGAGAGAGAGAGAGAGAGGAAAAAAAGGTTAAAAAAAAACCCTTAGAATTATAAATTTCACAGGACACCGGAAAAAAGGTTTAGGTCCGAGTGGAAAACAAATGTTCTTTCGAACAGTATTTGAAACAACGATTTTGAGCATTGACGGTGACCAGCTTTCATGAAGAAAGTTTGTCAGTGACTTGACTCACCCTAATGCCCTTCACCACTGTGATCTGATCATTCTCATCTGCTTCAAAGGAAACGCGTTTGGTGCTCCCACTGCTTCCCATCTCGTAGAATAAACACAAACCACATCCACACACACAATAAAATAAACCAGCTGTCTCTGTCCGAAGTTTCAGAGACCCGAGAATTTGCACTTAGGGGGGAAAGGAGGCACAGGCCGTCACCCGTCCTCTCCACCCGGCCACTCACCAAGCCGGCCAACAATAAAACGCGTCCCGATTCGCCAGTCATCTTGACACACCTTTCATCTCCCATTGAAGCCGATCGTTGATTGGCCGGTGACTGAAATGACCCGCCCCCAACGTGCTCAGCGAGCCTGTTTGCCCGACGACTTGAATAAAGTTATCTGCTCGCGGGATTATGGGGGTTGTAGTTTCAACCATAACATGACAATCAGCCAACCGCCTGACAACGCTGATTCTTTTATTCATGATTGGAGATAACTTCGCTCTGTGTTCAGAGCAAAAAGCCTACGATCCTCGCCATGTGTGATGGATTGTCCGCCGCTGCTCCGGCTGTCAATCACCGCGCGCGGAGGGTGGCGGGATTGCACAAGATGGCGGCCGAAACGGGCAAGTATAGGTCTGCCATCAGCAAGAGTAAAGATCCCTCCGGTTTACTGATTTCAGTGATAAGGTCAGTGCATTTGGAGGGGACGGCGGTCGTTTGGTGTTTCTATGCGGCAAACTATTCACTCGTTCCGCAGTTCACTGTCGTTTAAAACGCTGTCACTTGGCAGGATGTCCCAACGTTGGGCAGGGGCAATGTATTCTCGAACTCCACAAGGCCTGGAGATTGGAGAAATCTCGCTGTCTTTATCAGCAAGTTATCTTGCGAAGTCATACCTGACGAAGGGCTCAGAAAGTGACCCCCCCCCCCCCTTTACTATCAGTGCAACCAGTTTCTACTCTCCCACCTATGACCTCTTACTGTCAGCCTGACATCCTCCCCATGCCCCTCTTCTCCTTTCTCTCACCCACCTCACCTTTTTATTCAGGCCTGCTTTTTGCTTATACCTTGATGAAGGGCTCAGGCCCGAAATGTTGGTGATGTACCTTTGCTACATAAAGGCACTGTTTGACCTGCTGAGTTTCTCCAGAATTTGTATGTTTTTTCCTATTGATGTTGCATGACTTGCTGAATTTTTCTGCATGTTTGCGTATTACATTGCAATCACAGTGTTTGCAGACTTTCCTGTTGAACTCCAAACATTTGATTACCCTTTAGTTCCTATTGGTGCTGGGTGGCCTGCTGAGTTTTGATAGCACGGTTGTGTATTGCATTCAACCCCAGCTTCTGCAAACTTTCTTGTTTAACTCTATATCTTCTAAATATAATTTGCATAAAGGTATTGTCATTGCATGTATGTGTTAGACCTATTTTTTTTGTTTTAAAGTGTGAAGACATTGGCATAAAATCTTGAGTGACAATAAATTTAATGCTCTTTCTTTCAAAAATAAGTACTCAAGGTGCGTTCAAAGAATCCTGCTGCTCTACTTCAAGGAAAGGCAGGGCAGTCTTCCAGGTTTACTGAAATTTGCAATTAAAAAAAAATCATGTAGTATTTATAAAATAGATCCTGCAGTACTTTTTCAGTTTTCCAGGCAAGCTGCTGAAGTCACTTGACAGAATATCACATCATCAAACCTTTCAATAAGAATCATCACCAGATTTGGATTTGTGAGGAAGGCCCAACCCATTGGATTTTTCGTGAATAGTTTGAATATTAACCCCACTGCCATTGTGGCACTTGTACTGGAACTAGTATGTCCTCTACCAGAAAGGTTTTTGTCAGAAAGATCTGGAAAGAGATGCAGAGATATTTGTCAATGTTTCCATAAATAATCACATTATACAGAACTTTGTTATAAACACAGAATCTATCTTCTTTAACATTCTGTTACAATACTCTGTTGTTTATCACACCTCAAAGCATGATCTTGTCTGAATAATTTTAAATTTAGATATATAGCATGGCAACAGGCCCTTTTGGCCCGCAAGCTTGTGCCACCAATTGTATCCATTGGACCTATCACCCTGCCGTACATTTTGAAGGGAGGGAAGAAACCAGAACCCCCAGAGAAAACCCATGCAGATATGGGGAAAACATACAAACTTTTTGTAGACAATGCTGGAATCAAACCCCAGTCATTGACGCAGTAGCAGCATTACCCTAACTGCTTGGCTAACCATTGCCATCCTAATGTTAATGAGTTGAGTGAAATTTCAATCAATGGATATCTAAATCATTGATATATAAGCGGGAAATAATTTTTACGTCGACTGAGTTAAAATGTAAAGTTTGAAATGCACGATACAGAAGTAATATGAATTTGGTGCAAGTAGCAAATGTCAACATTCAAGATGCCCTGATTGTTATCTAATGATACACAATGTGTAACAATACACAAAATTCATCAACTGTTGTTTGCTGTAAAGGCACAAAAAGAGGCACCACTAGTATTGCCTGATGCCCCCAATAATAAGAGAAAAAGAAGCAAAAGAGTGTCACTTCAGAGACACCAAGTGTCCATGGCTTCACCAAACCATCAAACAGGCAGTTTCTGGTATGATTACATTCAAATTGTAATGAAAAATTTCAGTATATTTTAGCATACAAGTTGATCAGCAGATAAGTCGGGTCTCCATTTTCAGTCTTGTTTTAATGGTTTTATCATATATTGGGCGTATATGTCGACCCCCAAAAATTGAGTTGACTGAGCTGTTGAGCATTGGCTGAGGGTGGTTGTTATGATGGAAACTCCAGCAAAACTACAAAAATGTGAAGCAAGAAATCTAGTAACTGTGCTGCTTCAAGAAAATTTGATACATATGAGAAGTTGGTAAGAGATTGGAGGAAAAAAGCAGAGCCTTTAAGAAAAATTCTAAAAAGGCAATGTTTGATGAGAAGAGGAATCACTCGTTAGCCAGAGTTGGAAAATCACATTGCAGGATTTGTATGTGAACAGAGGCAAGATTACTACATTGTCACCTGAAATAAAATAGGAGCATTTGCACTGAGTGGCCAAGTCGCATTCAGAACACAGTAAAGATTTTGGGACTACAAAAGGCTGATGCAACTGTTTCATAAACAGGAAGCAAAAAAAAAAATTGCCAAGAAACTACCAAAAGATCTTGATCTTAAAATTGTAAGTTTTCACCAATTTATTATATGTAACTGGCAGAAACACCAGTTTGTATTGGCAAATATTTGAAAAATGGACGAAACCCCCATGAATTTTGATGTGATAGGCAATAGAACAGTGGAATAGAAAGGTTTGATAACTGCAAACCAAGTACAGGGCATGAAAGGACCACATTTATGGTAGTGTTATCGTGCACGATGAACGGGATGAAGTTAAGACCCGTAGTAATCTTTAAATGCAAACTTAAACCACCTGGCAGATAATTTTGTACATTTTCATGAAAATTGTGTCAAACTATGGATAGACAATGTATGGAATAGGCGGTTTACACAATGAATGTAGTTTGCTGGTCTTGGATATTCTTCATAACCACTTAATTGAGAGCACTAAAAATAGATTAGCACTGAATAATGCTTGCATGGCAGTTATCCCAGGTGGTTTCACATCTCTATTGCAACCTCTTGAACAAGCTATTCAAAGACCATGTTAGTGAAGAATGGAATACATAGATGACGAGTGCAGAAAAATTGTTCACAAAAGCTTGGGCTATGCGTTGCATCACTTGATGTGCTGTGTGACTTTGTGCTCAAAGCATGGGTTAAAGTGAAAGCCGAGACTAATAAAATTTTTCAAAAAGTGCGGTATCTCTTGTGCAATTGATGGTATGGAAGATTATTTATTGTGGGAAACTGATGATGAAGCTGAAGTCATTTCATCAGATACAGACTGGGTCCTGTATGATGACTGTTTAAACAGTGAAAGTTTGGATGTGCTTGCCACTATCTTTGCCTCAGATGAAAATACAGTGATTTTTGAAGGATTCTAAATGTGTTTTTTTTTCAATAAAAATTTTGTTCTAAAATTAAAATTTGTTGTAATAGATTTCTTTTTGTTTTTTTCAAGGGTCAAATTATATGGCGAATTGATGTCGACCTTTTTTTTAAGTTGAATTTAAGGTCTCAAAAGTATATCTGGCTTATTAGTTGAACAACATTTCTTGAGAGATTTTTGAGGATTTCAAGACTCAACTTGTATGCCAAAATTTACGGTACTTGTGCAGTAACTCTTAGGGTTGGGGGGGGGGAGTGATGGAATTGGGATTGAGATGGATGGCTGACCTTGCATTCCTATCGGAATGTTTATCTTTACCTGCAGGGGGTCAAAGGTAATGGGTCAAAGTCATGAAATTCCACCTATCCCAAAATTAAATCAGCCATAATTTCATTGAATAACTGTACTATCTTAAGAGCTTTATTCCTCATGACGCTCCTTTTTTACATTGTCATCTTAAAGAACATTCCCAATCTCTTAATATATCTAAACCAGAGAACTGAGTCTCTGAATAAGTAGATATCCATTTAGAATTATGTGAAATTGATTTTTTTTTTCTCTTTCTCAAACAATCATTTGTCTTTGGCATTTTTCCTTGATGAAAGCTGTGGAGGCTCAATTTTTGAATATATTTAAAGATAAGGTAGATAAATCTTTAATCTTTAGGAAAAGTGGTCTTCAGGAATGTTGGATCAGCCATGATCTTATTGAGGGCAGAGCAGGCACAAAGTGCCAAATGACAGACCTTTCTGTTTTTAATGGTCTTCAGCTTTGACTTTATGTTGCGAGACTAGGTGTTTGAGGAACCAGTCAGCCAAAAAAATATTCACTCATGTTCAGTATTCAAATGCTGACTTATGACTCGGGTTCAAATGATCTTAATGAAAATACTTACTTGTACATTTCATTAGTTCTGTAAATGTAATCCAATGTTTATTGCATCCTCTTGTAGAACTCTGTCAACCAGCAATGATATTCAAGATCGAGAAGCTGAAAAGGGCCGTTTAGAGGAAGCTTATGAGAAATGTGACCATGACTTGGATGAATTGATTGTGCAGCATTACACAGAACTTACCACAGCCATCAGGACTTACCAAAGCATCACTGAACGTATCACCACCTCACGTAACAAGATAAAGCAGGTGAAGGAGAATCTGCTTTCATGCAAAATGCTGCTGCACTGCAAAAGAGATGAATTACGTAAATTGTGGATCGAAGGTATTGAACATAAGCATGTGCTAAACTTGCTGGATGAAATTGAGAGCATCAAACAGGTACCACAGAAACTGGAGCGATGCATGACAAGCAAACATTATCTTCATGCCACAGACATGCTGGTTAGTAAATGTGGATCATTAACCAAAATGTGGATATGTGGGGTATTTTATTTTGTAAGTGAACTTTAAAGTTTGAATTTCTGAAATGCAGCATTCATTTGTGATCCTAGTGTGCAAGTATATTGAGTGTGAAACTGTTTAAGTTAATTGGAGTGCTTGGAAGTTATTATGTTATATTTGGTTACATGCAAGAGATTGTATCATTATGTTCACAGGCTTGTTGAAAAAGGTTTTGATAGACTAAAGAATTCCCAGGAGAGCCTCAATGTTTACTTTGGATTTGTGAACTGAAGTCAGCAGAATTGAGTTGATGGTTCACAAAAAAATTTGGCTTGGATTCTTAATATGACTTAAAATAAGATAGCTCTTTATATACACTGGCTATTTATTTCATGGTGGAAAGACAAAAAGTACTAATATACTATAAGCTCGAGGGCAGTTAAAGACTAGTTCAGGGTATAAATTTAAATTTTGACATACAGCACAGTATCAGGCTTTTTCAGCTCTTAACTCCATGCCAGCCAATTATACCATTATGGAAGGAAGCCGGAGCAATTGGAGGAAATCCATGCAGACACTGGAAGAATGTACCCTTACATACATCTCCATCCTAAATCTACTTCCCAGATCCTGAGGCTTTATCCCTGAGTTCTAGTCTACCCCAACAATGGAACATGACCTACCTCTATCTTGTCCATGTCTTTAATAATTTTATACATTTCTATAAGATCTCCTCTCATTCTTCTAAATTCCAGCAAGTACAGTTCCAGACAACTCAATATTTCCTCAGAGGCGTTCCTACTCATCTCTAGAATCAACCTGTTGAACCTTCTTTTCACCACCTCCAAAGCCAGTAAATGCTTCCTCAAGTAAAGAGACCAGAACTGCATGCAATACTCCAGATGTGGCCTCACCAGTACCTTGTACAGTTACAGCATAAGTTCCCTGCTCCTAAATTCAACCCCCCCCCCCAGCAATGAAGGCTAGAGGAAGGAAGTGGAGAAAGAGTAGTTGGAGAGAAATTTGACCTGTGTGATGGCCTGTGCGGCATTCACAACATTTCAATCTATTGCTGTTTTGGACAGATTGGTCCCCATACCATGCTGTCATGCATCTAGACAGCAAACCTTTTATTGTGCATCTATAAAAATTAGTACAAGACTTGGGGTATATGCCAAATTTATTTAGATTTCCAAGGAAGTAGAGGCATTGGTGCACTTTCTTGGCGTCCACATGAATAGCTACCATTCTGGATTGCAAATGAGATGGGAGTTCAGGATACAAGAAATAAAATATTTAAATTTTGCATGAGATTGCAATGAAAGTGCTCTGACATTACAGCACGATTCCAAATTATAGTTTTTTGTTGAAAAGCTGTTATATCAGATTCTTGCCATTTTTTACAGAAACTTTTCAAACCTCTTCACAGTCCATTGATAGAATTTAAATTATCACTGTTATTCAGTAAACAAAAACAGAAGCAATTTATCCGCAGAAAAATCTGACATGTTATCGAATGAATAAACTGACAAATTGAGGATGTTCATTCAAATGATCATGTTCCATAACAGTGAATTGGGTCCAGGTACTCACTTGGAATGTATAAGAGCTTCAGATGTGATCACATATTGATGTTTTGCTGAGCATGCCAGAAAGAGATTTAAGCATTGAATTTAAATATTTGGCAGTTCTCAAGAATTGCAGAGAAACTTTTTTTTCAAAATTCAAACTGGGAACAAAGGAAGGACAATAAAAGTTAAGATCCACTGCTTTAGTTAGAAAATGGTTTATATTCTTGTCATTTGGGTTAAAAGTTTTTTAAAAATTCCTGTTTGTTTACTTGATAATCTTTTATTGATGCCCAGATTCATTCGTGCGCATACAGTAAATGGAAACATTCCCTCTCAAATTCTGTCAGATCCTTTCAAAATTTGAAGCAACCTCATTGGCTCTTACTCCTTTGCTTTCTTCCAAGACTTTAATTTTTTTTAGTTTAGTTTAAATTTATTTGTCACAAAATATCTCCTAGAGTGAGAAGGGATCTCCTGTGAACAGTCTAAAAGATTATCTCAATTTACAATGAAATGTAAGACTAATTAGCACCAAGCAAGGGCAATCAACCCATCCTATACAAGAAATTCATTTATGATCTCTGCAAGCACAACTCAGCATCCATAGGAAATAAAAAGTAACCAATGTTTCCTTTCATTTACTATAGATGCTGCATGACCTGCTGAATTTCTCTACCACATTTGTGCATTGCATTTCATCCCAGCATCTGCAGAATTTCTTGTTTAATCCTATGATCTCTGCAAGTCCATCAGAGACATCAAGTGGCAGTATTGAACTATTGACTTCAATGCTTGCTTTGAACAGAAGACTGGTGAGCCAGTGGCATGCATAACGCCAACCTCAGGTGAACTTGCACCCATATTCCCTGCTGCAGACATCCAATCAGCCTTCCTGAGAGTGAGCCTGTGGAAAGTGACTAGCCCAGATGGAGTCCATGGACATGTCTGGGACTTAGGCTCAAATAATGAGTTTAACAACAATATTTCATTGTCACCATTACTGACACCAGTTAATAAATTGAGTTTTAATTCTCAACTTTAATGGTGGGGTATAAACTTGTTTCCTTTCCTAATTACAATGTCACCATTCCCATTTGCATGGTATTTCTTCTGATGAAGATAAAAGGAATACAGTTTGCATTTAATTATTTAATATATTCTGTCCATTAAAATAATTCTCAGTGGTTATCATTTTATGAACTGAATTATATTGCCAATACAGTTCAGAGAATTGTGATGAGCCCAGAAAATCTCAAAACCCAACAGCAATAGGAATTCACTAAGAGAAATGGTTACTGAAACAAAAGCTGTTTTTAATTATCTTTAAACATGAAAATAGGATCAAATTTTAACTTATTACTATTAACCTCCATTCTAATTCTAAGCGCACGTATATAGAATGTGTGTGTAAGTTTAGAAAAGTTCTTTGGTTCACAATTTAATCTCACTTCTCATTCTTCCAAGTTCACTGGTTGCAGGCAGTTCTTATACTGTGCACAGAGTTTAACATTTATGAATTTCACCAGGCTCAGGAAGGTTCTTGTCGGTTTTCAGAGAGAGAGATTTGTTGCTCGTTGGACACCCACAGCTGATTCCTTCTGATCAGCCATTTCAGTGTCTTGCCGAAGAAACTTGCCCCATCAGGGTTTTCCAGATGATGACCTTTTTCTTTCAGGTTACCACAGAGTTCCTTTTTGTTTCTCTTATTGCAAGTGAAACATTATGCAGCCAGTCCTCTCCTTTTGTATGGACCACAAGGGCTTTGACCAGGCTGAACTAAGAATTGTCTTCAAAATGGGGGTTTTCTACAAGCTCACCAGCTTGTCATGTTCCAGTCCCAGCTGCTTCTGTAGAACTGAATTCTCTCTCTCTCTCTCTCTCTCTCTCTCTCCCCACTCTCTCAGAGAAAACCACATGACTCTCTTAGAACAGCCAATTGCCTTCAGACAAGCTATAGCTCCAGACCTAATCTTCTGAGTTCGATCATCTGTTGCTTTCCAAAACAATAATCCATTAGTCCACAGCATGTCTGCTTAACACCTACTTGTGAAGTCTTTATAGGTATTCTTCAAAGTTTGTGCAAAGGCACCTAGAGCTTGAACTGTCTGGCTTGAGCAGAGCTCCAGCATTTTAAATGAGATCTGTTTTGAAGTGTTTGTATCTATATGCGACCTAAACTAAAAAACCTGCCACAATTTATCTCCAACAAAACACATCCATACACAATACAAAATACAACACAAACTGTCACAAAATTATGAGATTCTTAGATTGGCACTTAATCAGTTGGGCTTTATTAGTCATGGTTTCACAGATAATACTGGTCAACAAATCATTTCAAAAGGTTTGGTTCATGAAAAGAAATTGGGGTTTATGATAGACACGTCAAGTTGAACACAAAGATAATTTCAAATTTGCTATATCACGTAGGAAGTTGGAGAAACATTAACCTTGATTGAATTTAACATGTTTAATCAGATAATGATCCTGACATATTGCGTTAGTTCAACTGACTTTAAAATGTTTTGCGGCTAACTTTCATTTATACTCAGCATCTGAAGCCTCTCGTGTCACTGCCCTGATGCTGCTTTTCCATGGTTTCAATGTCACTGACAAAAATTAACAGGGAAGAAGTCCAAGTGCAAACGCAGAAAAATAATTTTCAAAGATATGTTGCACTACATGGTTTGTATGTTTGAAGTAGATTTAAAATATGATAGGAAAATCCATAAAATACACCCAAAAATATTCGGGAAGCAAAATCTTTATTGTCCAGTGCAATTATTGAATTGTTTAGAAAGAAATTATTTGTTCTGTCACTTTCAAATCGTCAAAAGTTTGGAAATACTGAATGACATGGCTTTGAAAAAGAGTGAGATTCAGCATGTGCTCTTGAACTATAATTTGTGTGGGTCTAGCTCAAAATCATCCTGCATTTAAAGCCATCATAATTTAAGACAGTTTGCACATTGCACCATTTCATCTTTTTTGGTGAAATTTTGAAGATTAAATTGCACTTTCTTTATCTTTTAAGGAAGTTGTTTTAAGTGCTGAAGTTTTGTAAACTAATAGAAGCTTTAGTAGAATCAGTGATAAGGAGAGGGTTCTTTTTATTGAAAAGTGACATTATTATATGTTTTATTAACATGATCTTGAATTGCTTTAAAATAGTGGCTGGAATTTTATTATTTTTGTAATTTTACTTCAAGTCAGTTGATTCAGTACCAATTTTCCATTTGAGATGGTGATTTGGCTGTAAGTGTTTAATGGGAGTAAATTTCCACCTGAGATATTTAATTTGCTCTTTAAAGGTTATTGCTGCTTTTAAATAGAATAGTAGGAAAGCTGATTGCATCAGATTGCTATTGGTTTTTTTCAATCTTAAGACATTGGTATGGCTGATCATAGATTTCTCAGGAACATTATCATTTGGACACAATAACGGACAAAAAAAAAATCATTTATTTCCAAGTATATCAAAGAATCATATAAACTGGCTGAGATGATTAATCCAAGGAAGGGGACTTTGTCAGAATTTAGCTGATGATGAGAAAAGAAAATCTTTGTGTCCAATGGATGAATGTGAGAAGGGCTCCATAGCAGACACCTCATCAATGCATAGAGTCTCCTGGCTCGAAATAATCTGCCACAATTCTTTTGACATTTTTATGTTGAATACTGATTGTAGGTACAGATCTGTGTTAGCAAGGACTGGAAGTGGAGTGGGATATATGACCTGCAATACAGGGGGCATAAAGGAGAACATTCGGCCATTAAAGTCTATCTTTGCTCTTGTAATAATTCCATACCTCCACTTTATTTCCCCGTGACCTATTCCCATCAACTTTACCCTGTCTTTCCCACAATCTACCTATATTAGGGATAGTTTGCAGTGATCAATTCATGTACCAAGTTGCATATCCTTGGGAGGCACCCAGGGAAAACCCACATAGTGTTCAAATTTACAAAGATGCCATCAGTTACAGTATCTGGAATTCAGGCAACCGGCAGGCTCAAGCAACCAGCAAATAATCCTAGAAAATAAGTAGGTTAAACAAATGCGCAAGTTTAAAATTGGCACACTTCATTGTTAGTTCGCCAATCCCACAACACACAATCTCAAGCAACTGGAAATTCACTTATCTGGCATCTACCAATCCCTGTGGTTGCTGGATACCAGAGGCTTTACTGTATCAAGATTGAACACAGCTCACTGGAGCTCTGATAATCATTATTATCTCCTGTGGCACAGTGCCATCCAGTTTATTTAAACAGCAGAAGTAGTAAAGTTACAACAAAACTCCAGTAAAATTGGGGTAATTCCAAAAAAAACCTCAGAAAATGAAAGATAATTATTTATAAATTACATGGATGAAATCATTATCATTAACTAGTAACAGTACATTCACCAAGTCTGATTAATCAGGGAGTAATCTGGAGATTGTTGACCTTGTGGCAACTTCTCTTTGTTTTCTCCTTCATTTTTTTCAAATGTTCATTATTTTTCAGCATGCTCTGTTTCCCAAGGAATGAATTGTCTCTATTTTAAATCATCTCAGGCAAATTATGGAAGTGGCAGTAGTAAATTGAATTGATGACAACTCTGGAACAAAACATTGGACATCTTTATTGATTCTGCTTAAATTTCAGATGCATTGTATTTGAACATTTGACAATTTGTTCACCAAGAATTTGTTGGCAATATTTACTTTTCCAGAAGGTTGTTATTGATGCTGAGCATGGATTTACATGCAATCACTGCCCTCTGGTGCTTCGCTGAAATCAATATTCTTTTAGGTGCAGTGTGAATCTAATTGACTTTGCTTGTCGTCCATAATGTCTTTGTATTTTTTTCTGTCTGGTTATACAAACAGTATTGATTATATTATAGTAAGTTAAAAATAATTACAATGCATCTTTAATTTTCTCCTCCCTAGGAGTTTTATATTTTGCATCTTTTACAAAAAAGAAGCCATTCATTCCCTCCAATGTTTAGCAATGCCAGGCCTGTTTCCAAAATTGGTGTTTGAAGGAGCTCCTCTGCCCTGTTTCTTCAAATATTATCTTGATCTCTTAACACATCCAGCATTTATTGTCCTTATTCCATATAAGAAACAAGGCAATATTAATTACTACCCAGAATTGCCACTTAAGAAGGTTATTAAACAGTACTGGATTTTTCATTCAAGGTCAAGAAAAGAAACTTTTAAAATTAGCATGAGCTGGAGTAATGATAAATTCATGGTACAGGTATCTCTTTGTTCTTCATAATTCATCCCAGAATCTCCTGTTCTTTCTTGGTACCATGATTGCTTCTCAGTTTATCACAACCAAGTAAGAAAAATTTAGACAGGTACATGGACTGGGTGCAGGTCAGTGGGACTAGGCAGAATAATAGTTCAGCATAGACTAGAAGGGCTGAAGGGCCTGTTTTTTTTGTGCTGTAATTTTATGTTTCATTGTCATAATCAACCAGAGTTCAAGAAGAAGAAATCAGGTTGAGAAGTGAATTCAAATTCCTTTAAGGAAGTATTGCCTGGAAGTAAGAATGATAACACATGATTATTTACATAGGAAAAAAAATCTACAGATAGATGGAACAGAAAGAGATTGTGGATCTATGTACATGAAATACAGAAAAGTAGCATGCAAAATAGCAGTTAATCAAGAAAGCTAATGATAAAATAGCTGGAGTACAAAAGTAGGATGCTCTCATTCCAAGAAGAACACTTCTGGCCTATTGTGTTACATTTTAGTTCCCAAATCTAAGTAAACCTATATTGTTAATAGAAGCAGTTCATAAGACTTACCAGGAAGATCCTGATTGAAAGGTTGAACAAATTGGAGTTTACTCATTGGAGTTTAGAAGAATTGGAGACAACATACACCAGAGGACACATCAGTGCTTGACGGGCTAAATGCTGGGCGGAGTTTCCTCTCAACGGAGAATCTTTAGCCAGAGAGTAGTCTTTGAATAAAAAGGAGCATGTATAAGATTGAGATGAGGAAAATATTTCCGTCAGAGTTATGAGCCCTTGGATTAGCTTGTGATGGGTAGATACTTGAAAATATTCAAAGCTGAAATTTCAGTTTGTTAAGTAGATACCTTTTTCTTTTTTTTGTCTCGTCTCGTTTATCTCTCCAAGGATTTTACACCTTTCTAAGGTATCATGCCCAGAACTAGAGCAAAAAAATAAGAACAGAATTCCCCTGCTCCTTGTCTTCCACCCCGCCAGCCTCTCATTTAATGGATCTTTTGTTTTTCAATTTCCAACTGCTCCAACAAGAGACCGCCAAAAGCACATTTTTCCTTCCCTCCCCTTTCAGCATTTAGAAGGGATCATTTCTTTCACAAATTCATGGCCCCTACATCTGTTCTCACTTGACCCGAACTGTTGTATGGAGCTTTCCCATGCAGCTGCAGGAGGTGTACATTCCCATCATTTAACCTCACTTCTTTCCATTCCACCATCCTTTAACCTCACTTCTTTCCATTCCACCTAAACTGTCTTTCCAAATAAGGCATCAATTACTTTTCCTTCTTCAAATTCAGGATACTGCATTTGGTGTTCCCATTATGGCTTCTTTTACATTGGAAATACCAAAAACAAGTTAGGCGAAAGCTGAGTTTGAAAGAGTGTCTGAACTTCGGGTTATCTGCTATTTTAATCCAACATTCCACTACCACTCTGACCTCTGTTTCTGTGGCTTCCTGCACTGTTATAACAAGGCTCAAAATTAGCCTGAATAACAACATATTTATTATCCATGCATTTTGCAGATAGTGGGACTCAAAATGAAATTCTCCATCTTTTTCATTTTTATTTTGTACCAGTTCTGACCATTAGGCCTCTTTTCCCTCTTTTTCATTTGAATCATCAGGTCCTCCTGGAACACTCACACATCCCACCAGGCCAGATTGTGCAATAGATTCCATACTTCACAACATTAAAAGCACATCACAAAGTCAAAGGATCTTAACTAACTATTTGATGTCCACTTTATTTCACCCAATCACAAACATTCCCTTTATTCCATCCAGGCCTTCCCCTTTCTTTCTATTTAGACCAGCTTGCCATCTCTTTCACAGGTCTAAAGAAGGCTCTTCCACGTGTGCTCAGCCCACTCCCGTTCACGCTACTGACCCACAACTGCATTGGCAGATCCAGTTCCAACAGTGTCTTGAAGTTTGCGGAGTTGGCCTCATCAGCAACGATGAGGAGTCACAATACAGAGAAAAGGTAGAAAATATCACGATATGGTGCAAGAGTAACAACCTCAGTCTCAATGGAATTCAGGAAGACCAGGAACCACCACCCTCCACTACACATCAGCAACTCTGGAGTGAAGAGAACTAAATTCCTTAGAATTCATTTAACTAGTGACCTTTTGTGGACACGCAACATCCCCTCACTTATCAGGAAGGTGCCACAGTGACTGCATTTCCTGAGAAGACTGAAGCTGGCAAGGCTACTGGTCACCATCTTGTCAAGCTTCTAAGGAGTTCACTCACAGTGCATCACAGCGTGGTTCAGTTGCTGTCGAGAAATGAATTGGAGGTCGATCCACAAGATTGTAATAGTGGCAGAGAAGATCACTCGAGTCTCACTTCCCCCACCCCTCAACTCCTCCTTCCCTGCTTGACATGATCTTCTGGGTTCGTTGTCTAAAGAGAACACGCAATATCATTGAGGGCGCTCTTCCACCCTGCACACGGCATCTTTCAGTTGCTCCCATCGGGAAAAAGATAAAGGAGCATCAGAGCCAGCACCGCCAGGCTGAGGAACAGATTCTTCCCACGGGCAGGGAGAATGTTGAACGACCAAAGGAACAGCTCACACTGACCCTCCCAGACTCTTGTATTCATGAAGCAACATTTATTTATTTATTTGTATAGATGAAATACTTGTCCTGCACATGTATTGTTTGTCTGTATGTGTGTTATGTCTGATTATATATCTGCTTGTTTTGCACCATGGACCAGAGAATGCTGTTTTGTCAGGTTGTACTTGTGCAATCAGGTGACAATAAACTTGACTTGAAACATTGTTCTTTCCACAGATGTTGCCTGGCATTCTGACTTTTTCCAGCATTTACTGTTTTTATTTCAGACTTTCAGCATCACAGATTGAGATTTCAGATTTATTGTCAGAGAACGTACATGACATCACATACAACCCTGAGATTCCTTGTTCCTGCGGGTTCAGCAGAATTACCACTAATTGGTAGTGAAAAAAATAACCACACAGCGTAAACATGTAAACAAATAAAAGAACTGTTAGCAGATAATGAATCTAAATAAACTGACTGTGCAATACAGAGAGAGCAAAAGAAAATAAATGAAGTGCACAAGTAAGAGTCCTTAAATGAGTTTGACTGAGTTTATTGTTGAGGAGTCTGATGGTGGAGGGGTAGCAGCTTTTCCTGAACCTGGTGATTCGAGTCTTGTGGCACCTAGACCTCTTTCCTGATCTGATGGCAGCTGCGAGAACAGAGTGTGCTGGGTGGTGTGGGTCTCTGATGATCGCTGCTGAACGGCACCGTTCCCTCAGTATTGGGGAGATTTTTGTCTGGGGTGTGTTCACTACCTTTTGGGGGGCTTTATGGTCAAGTGTATTGGTGTTCCCATACCAGACCGTGATGCAGCCAGTCAGCACATTTTCCCCCAAACCTCTTGCCAAGGTTCTGGTGTCATACCAAGCATCCGCAAACTCCGGAAGAAGTAGAGGCGCTGCATCAGTTTCATTTTCTTTCACTCTCAGTTGACTCCAAATGATTTTCTCAAGCTCATCGTTGTACAGTATTTTACTGAAGAGTCATAATAACCTTCAACACCCAGTGTTTTTTTGGTGTGATGTTTTAAAAAGAAATATATTTTTCTTGAGTAATTAATTTTTGAGGGATTGGTATCTTCTTTTTCTTTCTTTCTTTGGTTTGGCTTCGCGGACGAAGATTTATGGAGGGGTATGTCCACGTCTGCTGCAGGCTCGTTGGTGACTGACAAGTCTGATGCGGGACAGGCAGGCACGGTTGCAGCGGTTGCAAGGGAAAATTGGTGGGTTGGGTGTTGGGTTTTTCCTCCTTTGCCTTTTGTCAGTGAGGTGGGCTCTGCGGTCTTCTTCAAAGGAGGTTGCTGCCTGCCAAACTGTGAGGCGCCAAGATGCACGGTTGGAGGCGATATCAGCCCACTGGCGGTGGTCAATGTGGATTGGTATAAGAAGGTGATAAAAGCATTGGTGGACTATGTGGCAGTGAGATCCTGTTCTGTTATTAAATGAGGCTGTGGGCAATCATGTGCCTCATGTCCACTTTCTCAAGCTCCCCAAAAGTTCCTGCTTGATCATGCACTTAGAACTATTCAACTTGAGGAAAGCATATTTTTAACTGAAATCCACCGTGGCTCAAGTTTTCGTCATTCATAATTTTGTATGGTCACAGCCAGATCTAAAAAGTATGTTTTAATTGACTGTTCTCTTATATTATTCAGGTTTCTGCAGTAGATTCTCTGGAGGGACAGCTACTCCAAGTGGAAGGGCTAAGTGACCTACGCTTGGAGCTCAACAGCAAAAAACTGAACATGCACATGGTCCTGATTGATGAACTACACCGCCACTTGTACATTAAATCCACAAGCCGCGTTGGCAACAAAAACCGGGATAAGAACAGAATTGGGTCAGTATGCAATGCAATTATGTGGGTTATGTCATAGAGTTAGTTAATGCATCAGCATGTTCATGCTTTGGCTTACCATGTCCATACTGACCTTGTCACTCATGTGCACTAATCCCATTTGCCTACATTTAGACTATTTCCCTTTATATCTTAGCAATTTAACTATCTGTTTAATTGCATTTTGAACATAGTAATTGTATCTGATTCTACTGTCACCTCCACCAGTGTGCATCAGATATCAACCACAGTGCAAATAAAAATGTACCTCTCTAATCAGATCCCCTTTCATACTTCCACCTCTCATCTTAAACCTATCTTCTCATATTTTTTTTTTTACCCCCTACTATGGAAAAAAGTTTTTCACTATCTACTCTATATGTGTTCTCAGAAACTTTTATATATTTCTGTCAGGTCTTTTCAAATAGGATCATACCTTTTGTTTATTTTTATTCATCAATATTAAGCAGTTTAATTTTGAATAAAGTTACTCATTACTTTGGATATTAGCACTAAATAGTAGAGGAACAAGAACAATGTATCAATTTTTGTACGTCACTTCACCCATTTTCATCAGTTACAGAAACACTCAAACAAATTCCAGAAATATTATGTGCTTTCAGTGTATTATAGCGCTATGTTTGCTGTTACCGCGGTGTTAATGTGGGTCTTTACTAAAGGAGTGAATCATGCAATGGAGAATACCATACAAAATTAAATATGCTCTTAAGAATTTATGACACATAGTTACCAACTGATCTTTCAGTATTAACCTTGAATAACAATAAAATTTAAATATGATATAAAGCAACACTCTTAACAATTTACTCCAAAGATGAAAACATAAAACAAAATGGTTTCAAATATCTTTCATATGTGACGCTCATAAGAAGAAACTCATGAAAACAGGTATCAGTCAATAGCTCATACTGGAGACTTGGAATTTCCTGAAACTAAAGTGATAAGTGTTAGAATGTTAATTGGCAAACTGATCAATAATTTTTTTCCAAAACTTGTAGTGAGAGACACCATGGATAGCTCTAAATAACTGACTTGGTATTCACTGTATGGTTTGTTGATGGTTAATTGGCAGCTAGTTTTATTTAAGAACATCGATTACTGTATTTGTCAGTGTATAAGACTGTATTTGAATCTTTAAAATGTTACCTCAAAGCCAAGATATCTTAAACGCCAAGTATAAAATCTGAAGTCTCAGTGCTCCCCCACGCCGTGTAAAATCCAAACCTTAACAGCAAAGTCTCCGTGTTTCCCCTTACCAAGTATAAAATCTGAAACTTTACAGTGAAGTCTCAGCGCTCCCTTGCTTGTACAGGCTTTAAAAGGACTCTTTCAGAGCCAAGGGTGGTTTATTTTAAAATATGCTAATAAAATTTAAACATTTACTGGTTAATTTGCTTTTAGAATATTGTGACAGCATCACTCCACTGGTCAGGACTATTGGGGTAGTAAGATTTGGGTAGTCTTATCCAGCAAGTTTCGCTCAAAATCTACATTTTAGATGGAAATTCAGGGGGGTCATCTTCTACACGATTCATCTTGTATGCCGGCATAGATGGTATATGTTGCAAGATGCATGTATTCCACCATAAATTAACATTTAAATTTGAACAACAAAATGATTTTAATCGGAGTTGTAATTTAGCAATTGCTTGACTGGAGAAATGTTCAAATTCATAATCTTCCTGCTGAACAAAAGAAAGTAGTTTTTGTAAACCATGTTCAGGCTATCTCCTTTATTGATATTACATAGGTTGCTGTGATGTCCTTTCAGTATTTGTACTCCTGCTGAACAAAAGAAAGTAGTTTTTGTAAACCATGTTCAGGCTATCTCCTTTATTGATATTACATAGGTTGCTGTGATGTCCTTTCAGTATTTGTACTCCTGCTGAACAAAAGAAAGTAGTTTTTGTAAACCATGTTCAGGCTATCTCCTTTATTGATATTACATAGGTTGCTGTGATGTCCTTTCAGTATTTGTACGACTTTTAAAGAAAACACTTATTGAATTTTTCAAATCAGCAATTGTGTTCTCCACGATTGGCACAGATTTGCAAATTTGTCTCCAGTCAGCAATATTTCAGCATTTTATTGGCTGCATTTCTTTCTATTTGCATAAAGCAACATTTGTATCTAGCTATTGAAGCTCACATTCCTGCCCATTACTTGATGCAAATCTGATGTTTCACATCACACTAATATTTATTCTTGCATTAAATTACTCCAAAGAAATTGACAAAATAAGTAGTGCGTTTTCACCATCTTTTACTACAACTCTGGCCAGTCAATTAAAGCCAGAAGTGATATTATTAGCTGTGATATTGTTCAACCATTGGTGATATTGATTTGCTGGCAAGGATAATGACAGGTTAAACATTGGTAAATTGTGTAATAACACTGGCCAACGAAGATTTTGCTTCCTGAACCCTTTTGGGTGTATTTTATACATTTTGGGCTGCTGATAAGCAAATCATCTTAAAATTTTCCTATAACGTTCCATTTTTCTAGATATAACTACTTATTGTGATTTCCTTTCATTTTTTTAGTTTACTAGTATATTGCCCGGAAAGCAAGCTGTTTTGGTCCACTAAGCATGCCTGGTCGTGCACTCAGTGCAGGTGCTCTCCTGATGGTGTCTTAGGCCTGGCCATAATTAGTCAGGATAAATGCAGATAAGCTATAAAAGCAGCTCTCATATATAGATGCTTTGCATTACATTGATAGAGATTTAACACACGTTGATGTTCTTCAGGTAATAGCAGAGTGAGTGTACTTAACAACAGCATTTATTGACTTCAGGAAGATTCAATGCAGCAGAAATTTCTCGTTAATGTCACAACAGCTGCGATACATTCTCTTACATTTGTGGCGAGGAGACGCTTAAGACTCAAAGATGCAGCATGACTGCACTTATTAGAAAAGCCTATGAGCTCTACTTTGGTTGTAAAATCGGGGACCAAGACAAATCCTGGGCTCCTCACGCCTGAGATCTTGGCTCAAGGGTACATTACGGTTAAACATGCTAAATTCAGTAAGAATTAATTTAATGTTTCTCCAACTTCCTACGTGATACAGCAAATCTGAAATTATCTTTGTGTTCAGCTTGAAGTTGTCTATCATAATTCCCATTTTTATTTTCAGGAAGCAAACCTTTTGGTAAAAAGTTTGTCCAGTGTAGCAATTCTTGAATGGAAGGGGTCAAGTGTATTGGGGATTGTTATGAGCAGGGACAATTATGACATTTGAGCAAATTAGGAATAAATATGGAGTTTTAAATACATTTTTTTTGCTATTGTTATGAGCCCAGAGGACTCCAAAACCCCCCTTTAATTCAAAGCACACATGTATGTAATGTGTATATGTTCAGGAAAGTTCTCTGTTTCACTGTTCAATCATTCAATTTTCATTTCTCCCAAGTTCCTCGGTATCAGGTAATTCTCATACTGTGCACAGAATTCAACATTTATAATTTCCACCAGGCTCTGGTGCTTAAACTTAAATGGTTACCGCTCAGGAAGGTTCTTGTTGATTTCAGAGAGAAATTTGTTGCTCGTTGGACACGTGCAAACTGATTTCCTCCAATCAGTCACTTCAATGTCTTGCCGAAGAAACTTGCCTCATCGTGGGTTTTCCAAATGCTAACCTTTTCTTCAAGATCACCACAGGTCTCCCTTATTTCAGAAGAAACACTCAAACCAGCCATTTCCTCTTGCAAGGACTACAAGGGTATCGAACAGGCTGAACTCAGAACTCACAACTCATCTTCAAAAATTGTGTTTTTCAACAAGCCTGCCAGCTTGACATTTTACAGCCTCAACTGCTGCTATAGAACTGACTTCTCTCTCTCTCTCTCTTCTGAAAAGAGAAATCACCTGTTTGTTTTTTCCTCTCTCTGTTTGTAAAAACCAAATGACTTCTCCCAAGGCTCCAAACCCAATTTTCAAAAGATCTTTTCTGCCTCTGCCTGGTCATTATTCCATTTGCACCTCCTTGTGAAGTTCTTTCCAAAGCAGTTCCATTGTCTCTGCAAAATCACTGGTGACACAATGTCTCACCTCAGCAAAGGTCTTGCATTTTAAATAAGATGTCTTTCTCAAAATAAAATATTCAGGAAAAAGTTGCTGAATGAAAAATGTTCAGGAAGATTGACCGTACTTAACTGAGTTTGGATTATGAACCATTGAATTGAAGTGTTAAACTTTAACATTTTCTTAAATGTTGTGTGACCTATTGATTGATGCAAGCATTTTATGTTTTCTCCCTAAATATCTGCATTTACATTTTTTTGAATGTGTTTAAATTGATGCTTAATTTGTGCAGGGAAAAGAATTAATCTGTTTTTTCATTCAGCCTGCTTGGGAAGGATACATCTCCAGCTCCTGTTATTGAGGTCAACTTGGTATCAACCTCACGGAGATTTATAGATTCCTCACAGTATAGTGGCTCGGGGAGTGTGGCTGGTGAGTACATCAGTTGCTACTGGATTTAAATTCTGAATGCATTGGAATTTTGCTCATGGGATAGTGCTTTGAAATTCACCAAATTGATTTCCATGGAGGAAAAAGCAAAGCATTTGGTTAATTAACAGGAGAAAGACGTTCTACTCACTTTACACCTAAGACTGTGTGGCTTGTTATGACAAAAACACCATCTACAAATTCGGTAACAATACCACAATAGTGGGTTGTATAAAGAAAGATGATGAGTCAGCACACAGGAGGGAGGTTGAAAACTTGGCTGAATGGTGCACCGACAACAACCTCTCACTCAATGTTCCAAAACTAAGGAGCTGATTGTTGACTTCAGGAAGGAAAAGCCAGAGGTGTACAATCCAGTGACCATTAGGGGATCAGAGGTGGAGAGGGTGGGCAAATTTATGTTTTGGAAGTCTCTATCGCGGAGAATCCTTCCTGGACACAACACACTAATGGAATTGTGAAGAAAGCACATCAGCACCTCGACAGGTAGTCCCCAGGATGAAAATGTCTGATTTAGAAACAAGCTGTAGTTACGAACTGACAAGTCAGCCAGAAGGAGAACGATGCCTACTTCCGGTTTGAGTGGAGGTCACTTTCCATTTGCTTGTGCCCCGTTGATTGTCAGGCAACCAGTGACGCAGATCTGCTGTCAGGTTACATCTCACACAGCCTGGACAAAGCAGTGACCAGGCGAGGGGACGAGCGGTCCAACAGAAGGGAGGGAGGAGAAGAAGAAGCAAGCGTACGCCATCACGATGCCTCCAGTACTCTCACGGCTTAATATGGAGCCACCCCTCGGCCCTGCAAAATGGCAGCCTGGCCTTAAAGTGCGATTGCACCACAGGGGAGGGAGGGGGGAGTGAAGCAGACGGCACCGATTGGAAGGAGCAAAGATGTGGTGTTCCCGTCGCCCAGCATCGCGAGAGGATAGCATACCGCATATATCAAGCTCAGGAACTGTACTGTAGCCATCTCTCAATGATCTTCTCTGTTGGATTCACCAAATGTTAATTCATGTATCAGTTGATTAAAGCTACCCAAACTATAGTTCAAATTTAAGTTGCAATGAAAAAAACTGTACAAAATAACAGTGAGAGTAAATATATGGGAAGGTACCAAATAAATTCAGAAATCAAGGTGTTAAATAGATTAAAACTGCTCACAATTACTTGAGATAAGAGATCCTTCAGTTTTCTATTATTTTGTATAATCTGTCTTAGCTTGGACAGCATTGACATATCTTTAAGTTAATAACCTTAGAGGTGATTTATATCTATTGATTAAATGTCAGGGCTTGGGCAGGCTTGGCCCATATTGTGATGGTCGGTCCACTGGCATGTTTTTGAGTTGTATTCTTTTGTTCTGGACTGAGAAAGAAAGAAATTCTGTCTCATTCTAATATATTGCATCGCCAGTGATTTAAAGTAAATTTGTTGGCTTCACAACAATTTTATTGAAGCTGTTTCAATCCAGACATAAAATGTAGGTTTTTTCTTTTGTAGAACTATATTACCAGATTCCTCAGTATAACATTATTATAAAAAAACTAACATATTAACAATGTCACATATACAGAGCCCACTAAAATGTACAGTAAAACTCCCAGTATCCGGCACCTATGCGGATTTGTAAATGCCGGATAAGTGACTTTCCCGGTTGCTTGAAACTGCTTGTTGCGTGAATGGCAAACTCACCACTAGGGTGTGGCAATGTTAAACATCTGTATTTTTTAATCTATCTATTTTCTACAATTTGTATGCCGGTTGCTTGAATTCCAGATAATGGGGATTTTACTTCAGTTGTTATTTTATAGTATTTTAATACTTGTGAAAGACAGGAAATTGATAACAAAATGAGTCAATGATATCAAGTTGAAAACTGGCTAAAATCACTTATGAATATTGGGTAAAATGGACAAAATGTTTGTTCACATTAAGGGAATTGGTCTTGATAGCAATATTTTGTTGAGATAACAACCAGCTTTGAACTTAAGTTTTCATATATGTTGCCTTATAAGGCAAATGGGTGTATAAGATGACCACCAGAATTTCCACTTCAAATGTAGGTTTTGAGCTGTCCTCTCTGTATAAGACTGTCCCAAGACTGGCACTTACTGCCCCAGTAGTGCTTTACCAACCATCCCACCTGATCAGTGGAGTGATGCTGTTAAGCACACTACTGAGCAACAAATTCTTGGCTATTAAAATTTAGCCAATTCTTTTCAAGTAATTGCAAAATACTGGCAATTACATACATTACATGCATCAGACATTTCCAGCTGTGAACATTGAAATAATAAAGGATAAAATGCCATGCTGCAGCAGATGATGACGTTGAGTTTCTCCCTGAAGGATTGCCCTCAAATTCTGCTAAATTATATGAACACAATTTCTGGAGAGCACATATGTACAATAAACATAGACATCCAGAAGTTTACTTTTCCACAGAATCTTTTCTAGTGTGATCCATGAACTGATGAGAGCCTAAAATGTTCACAAAGTATTCTGCGAATATCTAAAAATATTGCACTTTGTTACATGGCTTTGTCTTTAATGTTACATTTTTGACTTACAATCTCTCTGACACGAAAGATTCTGTAATGATCATTTTTGATAAAAACCATTTAAAATATCAGTAAATTTTATTTTGTTAACAATTCTGATTTTTTTTTTGTCTTCAATTTAATCTAATTTATTTTCAAATCTTTCACGGTGTTGACAGATGACAAATAATATGGAAAAGAGAAAACTATGAAATTTCGGTTGTGAGATAATTTTTTTGGAGGGGAGCTGTCTGAGGTTCTGATTTCAAATTTTTTGTCAGTACCTACGTGATAGCTCTGAGATTTTTTTTCCCCCACAGGCGAGGCAGAATTACCACTTATTGGTAGTGCAAAAAAACTGTACTTAACCATCATTTTAAAGATTAACCATCATTTTACAATTGCAATGCCATTACAAAGATCCTCTTCAGCCCATCGAGTGCAAAAAAAAGTTTCTAACTCTAAAATGACGGCTATCTTCAATATTCATTTTCAACTGTAGAATCCAGTTGAAGATATTTATTATCTGGATTTTCCAGTGTTCCAAATTTACCCTGCCCCTTATCCATTAATCCCATCTTTCTTACTTGGAGGGAGTGGCAGCAAAAGCTCAGCAATGTATACAGATGATGTTGGTGCACCATCCATAAAACTCAACAAGTAAATTCCCCCCTCAGCTTTGCCATCTGCCAATGTGTTCAGGTTTTTCAATGCTTCTGTCAGATTCAAAAACAATTAAAACTAATAAAAGAAGAAACAATTAAAATTAAAATTATGAAAGGAATAGATAGACTTGACATAAACAGACTCTTTCCCCTGAGGGCAGGGGAGGTTGGAACAAGAGACCATGAGTTAAGGGTAAGGGGGCAGCACTTTAGGAGAAATATTAGAGGTGGCTTTTTCACTCAGCAAGTGGTGGCAGAATGGAATGATCTTCCAAATGAGATAGTTGCGGCAGGTTCCCTTCTGTCATTTAAGAGAAGGTTGTATGTGTACATGGGGGTGAGGGGGTTGGAGGGTTATTGGCGGAGAGCGGGAGGTTTGAGCTTGAGGAGTCATTCTAGTGAACCGGTGCGGACTCGAAAGGCCGACATGGCCTGTTCCCGCTCCGTAAATGATTATATGGTTATAAAGGGTTTTAAACTGATTCACCTTTTTAAAAAAAAAAATTATAAATTTCCCTATACATGTTTGGTGATCTATTTCAATAAATACAAGCATTAAAGCTGATCAAATAATTTAAGCAACAACTTCCCTTACTCTGACCCTTTTATCCTTGCAGCTTGACATGGGGTTGAGGATCCTAGGAAAATTAAATGTACTTAGAATATTAATTAAACTAATTAATGGGTTGGGTTTTGCCTTTTTTTTTAAAGTGAATTTCATTTCAACCTGAATGGAGTTGAAATTCATCCAAATGCTGTTTTTCACAATTTGCAGAGGAGTCCATATTGTGAACACAAACACTATGGCTGCTGCAAATTGCTAGTTCCTGTGGGCACTTTTGTGGTTGTAGGTATTACTGCTTTCATTGGATGATGGTTTGTAAGAGTATTTATGGAGAACTTCTTAATGTCTAATTGATGAGGTAATTACAAAGACGTGTAAAGATGATAATTTATGGATAGTTTTGTTGCTTTTTGAATTTCCATAAATTCTCACACCATACATCCTACTACATAATCTTCACTACATGGATCTTTCAGTGGAGTTTGAGGGCTCAGTCTCCATTAGAACTGTACTATCTATGATTTTGTGCAGAAAACTTTATTGTTGTGAAGAAATTAATAATGTTACATTGATGAAGGATTCAGGCCCAGACATTGGTTATAGATCTTTGCTTCCTATGTACGCTGCGTGACCTGCTGAGTTTCTCCAGCAATTTGTGTAGCTGAGTTGCATGCAGTTTTTCCCTGAGATATTTCTGTTTATTTTTGCAGTCAAGGAGATAAACCTACAAGACATCAAGGAGGACCCTGAGTGTGATCCAGAAGAGAACAGCATACTTTTCATGGGAATTTTGATAAAAGCTCTGGCAAAACTGAAAAAGATTCCTGAGATGGTCAAAGCAACTAAAGAGCGTTTCAATCAAGAACTGGAGCACATAGTGAAACGGTCGACAACCCAGATCGCAGACCACGCTTATCAGCGTGGTGAAATTGTGTCACAGGAGAATCAGCCCAGGTAATGGTGGTATATTTGAGGAGAGGGAAGAGAAATCAAGGTTTTCTAATTGACATTTGAAAATAGAATATCAGATTACAACAATCAATTAATCTTCAGTTACAGTGTACTTGTTAAATTTTGACTGAAAATTTCCATATTTTTAAGCTCTTTCCTCATTTATGCAGAATATTATGAAGGTGCGTATTCAGTGAACTTTTACACCGGAAGATCCATTTGAATATTACTTTTAAATAAATTTCCTGAATCAGGATCAATCACAATACTGTACTAGTGTCCACCATTTTATTTTAGACATCCAGCATGGTAACAGGCCCTTTCAGCCCACCTGTGGCGCTCAATTATGCCCAATTGATTAACAACCTCTGTTTTTAATTTGTATGTGTTTTTTTTTTAAATCTTTTTTTTAAGGTAAATGTATCCTTCATATCTATCAAAGTGAATTGCCAGGAAATGTTATCATTGAACCTCAGTGAAAAGCTGTCCTTTGTTCTTGCCTGTTTCTGGTTTTCATACCAGTTATTAGTTAACTTATTTTCTGTTGTTCCTCAACTTGCAGATTGCAGATTAACATTTTGATATCTACATTTGTGACTATTTTCCATGTTTTTTTTTTATTGCTTAAATCTGTATTAACAGAACTCATTTTAAAAGAATTGTCCTTGTTCTCATTTTCTTCTTTAAAGTCTGTGGCCTACTTAAGTGCCCTCAACCCTGAAGCCTTCATATTGGCTCTTGTACTGCATATTTTCAAGATTGGTTTCCTAAACTCCATGACCCCATACGTTATGCAAATTTAATCTTTCCTGCGAGATCAGAGATTTTAATTAAATTTATTGCATACTCCTCTGAACAAAGGATAGAAATGGACTTGCAATCCTTGTTTCAGTGATAGCAGTAAGAAAGTACATTTATTAATTCTATTTAGCCACAAATAAAATGCACCCACCAATAAAGAAGGAATTGTTGGATTGGGTATTAAAATGTCTTCTAACTCACCAATGACTGTGACTATGGTAAGGGTGCTCTTGCTCCTTTTTGTTTAAGGTTAAAGATAAATTTTAATCTTATTATATTGCTGAAGTAGATAGGCACACAGTTAAAATCATCTTGCATAATCATTCAATTAAAGCAGTGGTTCCCAACCTCCTCCTTCCAACTCACATACCACCCTAAGTACTCCCTATGCCATAGGTGCTTTGTGATGGCGTTGTTGACCAAACCATTCTTCTCCATTGATGTGAGCACCTGGGTATTCTTACCCTATGCCATTTGTATCTATGCACTCCTACTCAAAGGATTCCCTTCCAGTGCTTGAAACCTGTGGTTTCTTTTAATCATTAAACTTTGGCTTGTTCTTGTTTCTCATCCATTTGTTGCCCAACAAAAATATCATCTGTAAACACAACATTAAGTTTGATGAATTCTAACAATTCTAACAATACTTTCTTCTGTCAAAATGCATGCCTAACAAAGAGCGCTAAGATCGATACACATTTCGTCCATGTGGGCATTGGAGAAACTATCATCGGTCTCTGTCACAAACCTAGTTTCTTAGCAACTGATTCTTCTCCTTTTGATCTCTCTGGGGAAAAAAAACAAAGATTTTGAAAGCTTGATGTTGAAATTTAAACCAGAGATGAGCTTTAGACGATATTCATGCCTTCACTAATTGAAAGGATAAATAGAGACATTTTAAATGCTGAAATATTTGAATACTTTGATAATATGTATACTGGTTCTTCTTTTGCAATACCTCACATTGATTTAAGGTTATACATGAAACAGGAATGAAATTGTATTTTTCTCAATTCTGACAACTTCAGTAATTTGTATTTTTATTGTCCTCTGTGATCATCATTTTACATCTTTTCTTAATGCAGTCAGACTGTACTGAGCTTGTTCCAATGAAATGATGAAACGAGTAGCTTCACAGCATTCAGTATAATTCACTATTTTGACTTGTTTGTAACATCAAATATTTTGTTCTTGTTTGGAATCTATCTAGCTACTTTAGAGTTGAGTGTTTTCAATTGGCTCCTATCATTTTTCTTGGAAAGCTAACTTAATTGCTCCGAAAAGGTGATAAATTGAAGACTACATTGCTGTAAGGAATAGCCATTTCTGTGTAAATTGATACATTTTGTTTTCCAAGAATCAATAAGATTACAATTTGTAAAGATGTAAGTGGACAGAAACTGATTGTCTGGAGTCTTCACAAATAGTGGTAGTAAAGAGAGAATTTTTAAAAACGTTGCCTTCCAGTTGTCTGTTGAACTGAAAAATAAATGGACTTTAGAAAATGAACTGATTTTTTTTTAATATACATAGACTTAAAGGTATCCTGGCAGCCAATGAGAAGTGGGTGGGATTCAGAGGGTAAGGTTGCATCCATGGGGAAAAATGTACTGTCAGCATTGTGGATCAGGACCTTTGAAATGGGAAGGGGGAAAAGGTGTGGGGGGGAGGGTTGAAGGCTAGGGTGTGGCCAAATGTTAGGAGAGGAGGAGCAATGATCTGGTATCTTCCATGAAGCAAATGGTTCATGTAAATATTGCAACAAATTTTAAATTTAAATTTACACTTACAGGCCCTTTCAGCCCTCAAGCCTGTGCTGCCCAGTTCCACCCAATTGACCTACCGCCCCTAGTACGTTTTGAACAGTGGGAGGGAACTGGAGCCTCTGGGGAGAACCCACGCAAACGTGGAGAGAATGTACAAACTCCATACAGACAGCGTGGGATTCGAATCCCATCCCGATTGCTGGTGCTGGTAACAGTGTTGCGCTAACTGCACCGTCCAACCATGCCGCTCTAATTTTAGAATACCAGGTCCAAGCCTCCACAGCTTTAAAGGGCGTATGTCTGGACAACATGTTCATTGTTCTCCTGATAGGATAATACATGTTGATAAATTTGTAGTATTTGACCAAACAGTAATTGCACAAGTTACTGAAAATGAATTGGAACGTTTTCATTCCCAACTTTTCACCAAACAGCCTGATGAGCACCAAACAATTAAAAGATTGTTTGTACTGTGATTGAAAATTGGTGATAAGCTTGTTTTAAGCATATTTCTTGAAGGATTGGATTAACACACTTTTTGTTGTTTCAACATTGACTTGATTCTGTCTAAATTTTGCCATCAGGAAAGTTGACCTATAGCTTCAAAGTGTTGGGTGATATTTGTGGAAAATCCATTGCAGGAATTATTGCAACATTGTTAAGGAGTCCAACCACTTAAGTAAAGGTATCCATTAACACAGATGAGCATAAGCCCCAAAGTACTGTAAGTTCAACAAAGACAAATGGTCTTCAATATTTGTAATAGCAACAATTTTGGGTTTAAAGTAGACGCTGATGATGATGTCTTTGGTCTTCACGATGCCCAGTTGTAGAAAATGTATACTGATACAGTGCTATATATCAGATGACCAGTTTTATATTTTCAACAAGAATCGAAACAATCCTGTTTAACTTTTTAAGCAGCTGATTTGTATTTGAATTTTTTAACAGGTTATTGTTAGAGCTTCTGGAGTTATTATTCGAAAAATTCTATGCAGTAGCTGCTGCTCATAAAATTGTTCTCAGCTATCTTCACCAAATGGTTATGTCGCCTTCTGGTTTGAATGTGAGTGAAATCAAACTGTACGACATGGCAGAAGTGTGGGCAAGGATCCAGAATGTGCTTCAGGTAAGCCGAGGCAAATCGCTTAGTTAACCTCATGTGGCTGTGTAGTCCTATATTTTCACATGCAGTTATTTTCCCACTTGTTTACCTTTTGGAGATAGAAGGCTTACTGAATTGATGCCAGGTTTGGGTTATGTTATTTGGAATATTGGATTAGAACCCAACAGGTTAACCTAAATTACTTGTGAAAATTGCACATTCTGTTCATTCACATGTTTGGGCAGGGGAGAGAATCAACAGTTTTATTTTATTCCTTTCTCCTCTCTTTTCCCAAACTTGCAAAGAACGATTAAACAGATTTGTCCAGTTTTAATTGTGGGCCAGTGTGTCGGAGGTGTTCATGCATCTTTGGTGTGCTCTCTACTCTTTGCCATTTGTGGACAATTATTTTATTCCTTGTTGCGTAAGCCATGAACTCCTTTATGATATTTTAAATCATCTTGTATTTTGGACAGACTTAACAGACATCTAGTACAAGGGCTATTGACGAACTGTAAATCCTTGTAATGTTGTAAAGAAAACAATGGGGCATTTTGGAAATTGGAAGCAAAGGAACCTTGGTGTTCTCGTTCTCTTTCAGCTTAGAATTGTTAATTCTATCATGCCAGATCACATCCATTTCTTCAGTTTGTACAATGCTGATTGTCAGGATCATTTTGAAGAGGTGGCTATCAAAGCTATTCCATTTGAATAATAAGACAATAATCTTTGAGTTACATTTCTATCATTAAAGATTGCCAATTGAGTCTTACATGAGCGGCAAAAATATACTAGGCTATTCAGCCCATACTGAATCGTGATGAGGAGGGACATTTTACAGCATTGAAAGAAAGTCTCGATTTAATTTTAAAGATCTTGTAAACCATCTGTTACAGAAATATATATGCAAAATTAAATATTCCACATAAGTTGACATTGTGTGGTGAACGATCAGATTGAATGTTTGGCATTTGTTGGAAAGTCACTTTTCCTTTGAATATAAGGGAAATGATTTCTAATCATCTGATATCATTGAAGTACAAAGAGTTTGCTTCTTGAACAATTTTGGGTGTATTTTATGGATTTTTGGGCTGCTGATCATGAAAATCACCTTAAAATTTTCTTATCACGTACTGTTTTAAAAAATATAACCTATTTTTGTGATTTCCGGTCATACTTTAAGTCTACTTCCTCAACAAAAATGACGTGCAACATGTCGTTGAGAATCCATTTTCTGCATTCGCACTTGGACGTCTTTCCTGCTGATCTTGGTGCGGTCTGTGACAAACATGAAAGGATTTCACTAGGACAGTGTGACCATGAAAAAGCAGTATCAGGGCAACTGGAATCCATCAATGCTGGCCGACTATTGTTGGACACTGACATGAGAGGCATCAGATGCTGAGTACAAACGAAAATCAGCAGCAAAACCTGTTTAGGTCAGTTGATTTAACGCAATGTGTCGGCGTCGTCATGCAATTAAACAGGATAAATTCAATAAAAGTTAATTTAATGTTTCTTCAACTTCCTATGTAATACAGCAGATCTGAAATTACCTTTGTGTTAAGCTTGAAGTTGCCTATCATAATCACCAATTTTTTTTTCAGGAAGCAAACCTTTCGCAAAATTTTGCTGTCCAGGATATTTGTTGAATGACATAGATCCATTGGTAGCATGAAAGCCCCTGAATGTATTCCAATGCACTGCAAATTGAGAAAGGTTCCTTTGGAATTTCCCTCTCCTGTTTGAAAGGTACAGAGAATGGAGCTGTCGAACACTTTTTGTTCAGGAGTGTGGCTTGTGAAAATTTCTTCATTTTACATCAGAACTGTGAGACAAACATTTCCAAGATCTCTGTATGTCAGATTCCAGTAATAAACTGTAAAAATGCTTTTGTGGGTGGATCAACATTTGATCTTCTCTGGATACATTTCCTCCTTCTCAGTGCAAAATAAATGACTTCTCTCAACAAACTCCATTTTCCTGAAAATAAATTGTAGGTAAGTATCAAGCAGTGTTTGTGGAGTATGCCCCGGATGAGTCCTCATACCTCTGTGCTGCATTCATGGAACTCTGGCAACTAGTTGGTTATGATTTAAGTTACAAATTGTAACTCAGTTGATTGGTAAGTAGGAATCAGTGTAAACAATTGCAGGTACAACATATTTTATGAATAATTTCTCATTCTAGTCTCACTTTTTCAGAGCAGACATTCTCCATATAAATTTATCTTGCAGCTTTCTTTGATTAAATATTGAGTACTTCTCCTTGCGTGTGGATGGAACAAAAAGATAAGATAACTCATCTGTTTATCCTGCTTAGTGCATTTCTGTTCACTGCTTTGAAGTGAAAGGAAAATTGATACTCACAGAAAATATTTGCTGGACTTGCTCAGAAGAAATGGTAAAAGACCATCAGGATTATCCCTCAGAAGATTTTGCAAGCTCCAAAACCAAACCTGAATACTGATAAGCGAGACACGCTGATTCAAGAGAAAGGTCTCTTGCAGCCTAAGAATTGTTAGGAAACGTTACTATCATTTATATGGTCTTAGCAGCGCTCTCTACAAATCCTTTGTAATTATGGACCATGTTGATTTGCCGGCGGATCAATTTCAAAAGCTTAGAATATAGATATAGCTGTTCTACATTTCAATTCGCCTATTGTAGCAACAGGTCTCCGGCGGATGCCATCTCACTGGCCTGGAACACCTGGACAGTAAAGATGCATACATCAGGGTACTATTTATCGACTACAGTTTGGCGTTTAATACCATCATCCCCTCAAAACGAATCAGCAAACTCCAAGACCTGGGGCTCCAGACCACAATCAATGAGGATTTGTAAGATTATCTCCTCCAGAATCTCCCTCAGTGCTGGACCGCTACAGAGTTGCATTCTTAGCCCCCAGCTCAACTCGCTTTACACCTTGACTGTGTGGCGCAGAACAACAACACCTACAAATTTGCTGAAGATGCCACGATAGTGGATTGTATAAAAAGGGGCGAGGAGTCAGCAAACGGGAGGAAGATTGAAAACTTGGCCGAATGGTGCACCAACCGTGCACTCAATGTCACCAAAACCAAGGAGCTGATTGTTGACTTCAGGAAGGGAAAACTTTGCTTCGACATCAGCAGCCCTGGACACCAATCCCCCTGAGCGGAAAGCCCTGCAAATGGTTGTGGACGCATCCCAGGATACCCAGGCAAAACACTCCCCACCATCGTGAACATCTACAAAGAATGCTGCTGTCAGAGAGCAGCAGCAATCGACTAAGATCCATATTACCCAGCACGCAGTCTGTTCTCACTGCTACCATCAGGAAAGAAGTATAGATGCCACAAGTCTCACACCACCAGGTTCAGGAACAGATACTACCCCTCCAACATCAGACTCCTCAATGACAAACTCAATCAGAGACTCATTTAAGGACTTCTTTTACACTGTAGTTTTTTTTTTCTGTTTTGTGCAGTCATTTTGCTTACATTTCTTCGTGTGTACATATCTTCTTGAGTGCAGATTTTTTTTGCACTACCAGGAAAAGTAATCTCAAGGTTGTATGTGATTTCATGTATGTACTCTGACGATACATCTGAAATACCTCGGCATGTGAACTTGAAACTGCTGGCCATCACATTCCTAGACAATCTCGAAAATTAATTCTTAAAACAAAACCTTGAAGGCAAATGTGGATTGTAATGGTAATCATAAAAGAAAGCGTAACGACTGTCAGAACTTGGCATTGGAAACAAAATTTGCTCAGTCAGGAACTTTCCATTCCTTAGAAAGTAAATGTGACGAATCACACTAAGTATGCATCTTGATTTCTTTGCACTAAATCTCATTGTTATTTTGTTTTTGGGAATGCGTTCAATAATCCAGCATATCTTTTACTTCAAGAGTTATGACAAGCTTGATCTTAAAAAGTTTGTTGCATACAATGTTGAATATATTTTTAAGAAAATCATTATTTTTGCTGCTTATTGTCCGTGTCGCCACAGAACGCCACATGTTTAAATCTCTGATTTTCAAACGCAAGCCGTTAACAAGTCCTTTTTGCTTGATGAGTTAATTTGCCATGTCATTTCGGACTAGCAGGTGGATGAGTAATTTGAGACACTCAATTAAGCAGATGTTTTATTGAACATTTCACAAATTAAAATGCAGTAAATGCTTGATTTACAAAAGAGATGCACTCCTGGAAATCATTTTGTTAAGAAAAATTTCAGAAACTCATAAATATTGGTGAAGTGCATTGGCTTATTTCAGTACCGTGTGTTATTTGCAGAGTGATGCACTGTTCATTATAGCAGAATTCAGTTTCAGCGATTGAAGGCACATACCCCAAGGACTTGCTAATGTTAGTGGGAGAAATTGTAAATTGAAATTAAAGTGTTGTTTAAATCAAGAAATGATTGCAATCTCTAATTAATTTTATAATTGCGCCTCAACTGGTTGGTATGTACTTGACTGACATACCTTGGTAAAGATGGTTGAGCAGTTGTTGTCATTTAAGCTTTCATCCCTACACTAAAACTTTAATTGTTAATTGTGGATTCCTGCCCTCAACACCTTTGCTCAGGTTGAAGAGCCCTGTGGCCATCCCTGCATCCTTCATTGTATTGTTTATTCTGGTTTTCCATTTATCAGTGGTTCTCAACCTTTTTCTTTCCATTCACATACCACTTTAAGTAATCCCTATGCTATAGATGCTCTGTGATTAGTAAGGGATTGCTTAAAGTGGTATGTGGGTGGAAAGAAAAAGTTTGAAAACCACTGTTTTAATCGTACCTAATTGATTCGTTATGTACCCGATTTCATAACTCTGAAGGAAAGGGCCAATGACAATTTTTCACAAGCAAAATATTTCAGTAACAATTGGGTCTACAGCAGTGATTCTCAACCTTCCCTTCCCACTAATCCCTTACTAATCACAGAGCACCAATGGCATAGGGATTACTTAAAGTGATATTGAGTGGAAAGAAAAAGGTTGAGAACCACTCTGCAAAAGCTTTTAGTAACATAGCTTTTTCAAACAAAATCATCACCCCTTCTTTGCTTTCTGTTTAATTGCTTTCCTTTGTAAACGTTCTATGATTAAATATCAAGAATAAACAAAATATTTATAATTGTTGATGGTGTCAGCTATTCAAAGTAATTGCCTTCAGTTTTTTCTTGTTCAAAGAGGGAAACTAATTCCTCCAATCCCTTCCCCTCCCTATCTGTCAAAGGCTGGTCCAAAAATCTAATTTAGAATTAAAATTTTAAGAGATTGCTCATGGAACACTATAACATCATTTCAGCATTTTAAAAATAATTTGCAAATACCTTAATTTCAAAATTATGCTTGATTCATAATAATATGGCCAGGGACATATTGGTGGATGTCTTCCCCTACATAAATTCTGTCATCAAATCAATACATTCTTTACAATGTGTAGATGCCACTGATGTTTCTTCTCAAACCATGCACTCGTGAAATGTTTGAGAGGCTTCAACACAGGGCAGTCCATCAGTGACCAGTGGTGGCCGAATCCTAGACTGTGGTCCTTCCCCACAAAGTTGTCTTCTGAACCATATTTTAAAGCTGATATTCGACTTGGAAATTTAATGGAATGTTAATAAGATAATGAATATTAGAGTCACAAAATCAAATGAACAACTTCCCACTTAAATCCATTCCGTTTTCCTATATCTGAAAAGCAGAATACTTGTATCAGCGGTTAAACAACAAAGAACAACAGCAGGCTTTTTGAGCATGAAATAATGTTTAACACGTACCAAAAAAAACAACTTTACCTCTGCTTTCAAAATAAGATAAATGCAGCATCAAACACTAGAAATTCTCCTGACGGCTTTTTCAAATGTTTCCTCCAGTGTCATCTGCCTCATTAACAATGGTTTTTGTCTTAAAAGTTTCTCTTTGATTTTATACACTGACATGATTTCTTGTTCGCTTATGAATGAATGCACACTGGTCTAGTCCTTCAATAAGTCGATGACACATTTTCACCATGTTGTCTTTCGGCACTTTTTTGTAGTGGCAACTAAGTTGTCTTCATTGCACTCACCTTAATTCAGAATGAAATTTTTCAAGGGCAAAATTGAAATCCCAGAAATAAACTGAAAATTGTTTAAAATCAACCTTGTTGCAAAAATTATTTAAGAAATGTGCAATCTGTAAATAAAGGCATATTATGCATGTTAGAACATTTGTTTAGTGATATTTATATGCTGTTTTTAAAAAGTTCAACATTTCATGCAACAAATTGTAATATGTTTATAATTTCTTAAGCTGAGTATAGCATCTAAATTCCTAAAACAATTTCTTATTCCCCTGGATAAGAATGCAAAATACAACCTGTGGAGAAGTAGAAGATTGTTGACACAGTTTCTGGCTTCCCTCATGAACTGCACATATTTATGCTCCCAAAGTTGCTGTCAGTTTGATGCAATAGCTGCAAATGTTGACAGTTGTGTTATCTGGAGAAATTGCTGGTCTTTCCTACTGTAATCTATGACAGTATGCTTTACTCCAAGCACTGTGTAATATTTCATGTCTGCAAGGTAGGTCAATAGTTTCTATACCAGATAAGTCAATTAGGAACGAGAGTAAGCAAAGACATCACTTTGTCTTAACAATCATGTGCTCAAATTATGCAAATGTTTATGTGTTCTTATCCTTTGCCAAGAATGCCCAAAACATAATTATATACTGAAATAACTTTTTAAAATTTCTGTTACAGGATATTTAACAATAATACCCAAAGCCATTGATTGTTAATTTAGAGAACATCTACACTAAACTTGCAAGTAATATATTATTTCTCGTGCTTTAACTGAAAAATCATTTATGTTTTATAAAGTCTTGGCATTTTTCTCCATCTCTTTATTTCATTTTTTTTCTCCTCTCAACTTGTCCTGATGAATAAAATAAAAGGAAAGCAGTTGACCTGCAATTAAATTCATATGAACAGTATGTATTGTGGCATATTATTTTGACTTATCAAAACTTTTTCAGATATAAGCTATTATTCTGGATTTGGAACCATCAGATCCCTTAGTAGAATTCTTGAATAGTAAACAAGGAAAACATTGTTTTCCATGATGACTTTTTAAAATTTTGACGTACATCACGGTAACACTCTTCTGGCCCACGAGCCCATAGTACTCAAATACACTAATTGACCGACAAACTCCATATGATTTTTGCAGTGTGTGAGAAAACTGGAGTACCCAGAGGAAACCCACACAGACAGAGGGAGAATGTACTACCTCCATTATAAACTTCACTTAATTCGAACCTGAATCACTTGTGCCGTAATAGATTTGCACTAACCACCACGCGAAACAAGCTGCCCTAATAGTGAGTGGGACTCTGAGTATGCTTTTTCATTTACAGTTCTTTTGGTTTTGATTTCATTTTCCATTTGAATTGATACAAATGATTGATTCATAACAAAGCAGGTCTCTTAACTAATGGGGCAGACTGCATTGCTATCGCACAGTTTAATTGGACAGTCAGGTGTCACACCTACCAAAGCCTTGGATCTGATTTCAAATGCTTATGAGTTGGTTAATCTCAGGGCAAATAATGGAGCATAATAATTTGCCACAGTCACCTTTTCCTTATCAGAGTAACTTGAGCAGTGCCAACGGTATTCTATAATTTTAATGATGCAGCCTGGTAGAAGGCCCTTCACCTGTACCTTTGGGGGGTGGTGGGGTGGATGGGAGGAAACCAGAGCCCTCAGAGAAAACCACACGGGTCATGAGGAGAAGGTACAAACTCCTTACAGACAGTGTACAAGGAGCCTGGATCACTGGCGCAGTAATAGCATTGCTCTAACCACTACGCTGACCTTGCCGCCCCGTGAGCTGCTCAAGATGAAGAACTTGGAAAGATTCATTGAAGTCAAGAAGGGTACAGTTCCAGAAAGTTACCAGCTACCGTGAAACCGACGCATGATATTTGGAAGAGAGTTAAATATTTTCACGGGAGGAAATAAATGTTTAATTTCCTTCCATTGTCAGCAGCTAAGTTTCTCATGATGTTTGCCAGACCAAAATATATGCTATCAATGTTGCAATCAATCATAGTTATGAATAACAGAACAAAAAGGTAAAGTTTGTGTTGGAGCAAAGGAAATACAATGAAACCTCTTTAGAACGCGATTCGTTAATCCACAGAATCGCTTATAGCGCGGGTGTCTGTGGACACTAAGCATTGATTTTAGGGCCCAGGCTAACAGTGGCTAACAGCCACAAACTCAAAAATGGATTCTTGTGACTCACTTACAAGATGTGTATGTTAATATGTGGAGTTTAAAGGTCTTAAAGATCTTATTGAAGGTTTGAGTCTCAGTATTCTGTTTTCCTGCTTCCTGAATCATGACGTATATGCATCTGTTCCGCGACTCGGCTGTAACGCGGTATGAAATCTTGGATCCCAACTACAGTGTTCTAACGAGGTTTTACTGTACCAATCTTTGTTAATTCTGCATAGTTGTACCTTCACTAGTATAGATCTTTAGCAACACCAGCTCACAAGTTTCAAACGTGGAACCAAATGAGTTTGAATGATGTGGGAACTTGCCAGAGCGATGCTCAAATTTACTTGAGGACATTTTGTTCTCCTTGGCTACCTGGTTCACAACTCCAATTTGAAAACACAGCAATACAATAAAATCAGATGCTGTGTTGTTAATTAAGATGCACTGCAGTGCAATAAAGTTAAACCATCAAATTGCTTAAATATTCCTTTCATCTGCATTGCACCTCCGCTCGATTTAGATTTTGTACTGAAGGCAATACATTTCACAGTGCAAGTCATTGCAAAAGTTACATTCTTTCATATCTCATGCAAATTAAGGAAAGAAATCCATATTTAACTGCCAAAATGCTGGCTCTCACAGCTGAAAGATATTTTGCTTCAGCTTTGGCTGTGCGATAGAGCAGAAAAAAAAAGGTGGTGCTGCCGGAGCAGACCTGCGGAGAGTGAGGAGAGGAAACGCAGCCCTCCACCGCAGGGTTCGATCACCCAGTCCAATTACTGGCAGCTCTGTACAGGCTTTAAAAGGTGTGTTAAAGGAGCTGACAGTGGTTTATTTTAAAATAATGCGATCGCGGCGCCTACGCCAAAGATGGCGGTGCTTATGCTCAGCAGTGGCCTCGAGGGGTAGCAGACTCCAGGGAATACAGAGATCTGGCGCAGGGTATCAGAAAACAGGGAGATCACCTGCATTTGAGAAGGAGACCCTACGGGACAGTGACCATCGTGGTGGGCCATTGGGGCTCTGAGGCTGAAGAACACACAGGCGGTGAGCTGTTGGTGACTTGAGGAGAGGAACCCACGTAGACTGGGGTGCTGGAAACTGCAATTAAAACACACACACCAGGTTGTGGACTACCTCGAGACTGGTTAATGGGGTGCCAGGTATCGGAAATGGGATGCGAGAGGGTGCCGAGGGCACTGAAGGCTTCCTGATCGTATTGGAGGTTTGGATCTGGAGCTTGACTTGCCGATGATTTGGACTGTGTAGTTGCAGAGGCTGCAGGAGCGCTGGAGGCAAGTCCATGGACACTCAGTCACTCAAGGGGACCTCTTTTGTTTCTCTTTCTCTAACTGTAGGGGGCTCCAGGCAGTTTCTGCTGATGGCGAATCATTGTCTGCCCTACAGCAGACTAAAGTCAATTTTGTGTAATATTACATCTGTTTCCATGACAATAAAAGAATCTTGAATCGTGAAAGAGGGAATTGATCTGATATTTTGAAGTGCAAAGCTCTTGCAAAGCTTGATTTTCATTGCTCTTAATTATAAAAGGCTAAATTTTAATGAAAACAAGGAATTTTAAATGGTTGGAGAATAGCTATTCAAGTGTTGTAATTGCATGCATCACACTTTCACCATTTTGTGATGTGCTTCATGATGCAAGCTTATTTTTCATTCATGTCTTGAAAATGAAGTGTCTTTTGGGACTGACCATTTAAAATTATGTTTGTTATTTAGCTGGATCATGAACTTTGCCACAACTTTGAAATTTGCACATTTGTTGTACCCCTTTCTTCAAAATTTGTATCTCAGCAACATCGTGCGTGAGTTTATATTTGGCAAAAGATTAACACAAAAGAAAATTACGACTAGAGTATATCTTCAGGTACTTCAAGCCTGCCCTCCATTTACTATAATCATGACTGACCAATGGTAACTTAAACTTTTCCATTTCTCAAGACTCTTCTATTTCTCAGTCTGTCAAATATTTATCCACCTCCTGTTTAAATACTTATAATGATCTAACTGTTATCACTGTGCCAGGGAAAAAAATTCACTACACTCTGAGAGACCAAACTTCTACTTCAGTTTTAAATGACCAGTCCTTCAACTTGTCCCTATATTCAAGACGAGAGAAAATATGGCAACATCTGTTCTGTCAAACCCACTTAAGTTATTATTCTCATTCTTATAAAAGTGAAAAAATACAAACCCTTTTTTTGTCTCACATGGTAACTTGGTAAATCTTTCTAATACCTCCTGTGCCATTATCTTTTGTTTTTAGGTGATGGCACCAAAACTGCACATAATGTTAAGGTTAGGCTTCATCAACAATCTGGATAATTTCAATGAACCTCCCTATTTTTGAATGCTAACTTCTTTAAACGAAAGCCAAAATGCTGTTTCCCTCTGAACTGCTTGTTGGATCTATCTGCTAACTGTTCATGATTCATGTACAAGAATATCCAGATCCTTTTGTACTTCACTCACTTTTATTCCCTCTGTTTTAGAGAATAATCTGCTCTTGCCAAAGTGGATGGCCTCGTATCTTCCCAGATTAATTCAATTTGCCATTCTTTTGCCCATTCACTCAATCTAAATCCCAGTTCAGAATCATAATGTCCTTATCACAGCATGCCCTTCCATCAATTTTCATATTATTGCCACCCTGAAACCTTACATTCTGTTCCTGCCTCCAGATTACTCATGTATCCAGTGAACAATTGGGGGTCAAGAATTGATCTTTGCTGCATACCTCTAGTTATCTCCTTCCAGTCTGTAAAGGATCAACATTTCAGCTCAGCTTTTCTATAAGACAGCCAGTTTTCAATCCAGTTTCACATTTCTTCTGATACCATTGCTTTTAACGTGTGTACTGTGTTTTTATGTTGCATTTTACCATATGCCTTTAGGAAATGTAATCACACCATATCTACAGGTTCCTCTCAAACAATTCTCCTTGTTATATTCTCAAAGAATTCAAGCAAATTTGTCAAATATGATGCAACTTTCAGAAAATCATGTTGACTAGGATTAATTATATTCAACTTTATAAATCATTAGCTTTTCCTATGATTATTTATTTCAGTATCTGCCAATATTCACTTTAAATCAACTGGCCTACTGTTCTCTGCCATCTCCCTTTCTCCTTTTTTGAATAAGCAAGTCACATTTTCTGTTTTCTGATCTACTGGTACCCTTCTGAAGTTCAGCAAGTTATTAAAAATTTCAACAAATGGGTTCATAATTTTCTGCAGTGATTTACCATAAAACTCCAGCATAGAGGGTATCAGGTCTGGGTGACTTGTCTACATTTAGTCTCCTAGGTTTTTGTGGCACACAACTGCCCGTCAGTACAAATCAAAAGGTGTAAATATTTGTATTTATTCATGTCTTTGAGCCTGGTTGAACTGCCCCTGTGATGTAAAAGAATGAGACTATAATTGAGAGACTTGTGGAGTTGTTGCAGAAGTATGTATTGTGTAGTTCACGTAATTGTCTTGTCTTTACAGATACTGTTGACAGACTACTTAGATGTGAAGAACACTCGAACTGCCTCTGAACCTTCTTCTCAGCTCAGTTATGCCAGCTCTGGGAGTGACTTTGCAGCATTCTTTGCCAAAAAGAAACCTCTGAGACCCAAGATCTCCCTTTTTAAGTAAGAATCATATAGTTTAACTTTTACTGTGGAATTTAGAAGTAAAATGATTATTGGTTGGATAAATTTAGTATCAAATAAAATAAATTATTTGACTTTCCTTCAGTGTATATAAGTATGAAATTTGGAGCAGGATTAGAATGTGCAATCTGGCAAAATTATCATTTTTTAAAATCTCATCCCTTGATTCTATTTCTTTACATGCACGAGTCACATAAACCAGTTCTGAGCAGTGTCCCTGAATACCGCAGAAGAGCCTGTAAGCCAAAAAGCATCCCCATATAACTGGAAAGTATTTTGGAAAACAGAATATGTGAACTTCCAAGTAAATGGGCTTGCAGGAATAAAGAAATTAAAATGTGATTCATGCAATCCTGCTTCATGAACTTGCGCATTTGTAACCTTGTTTTGACAGTGACCTAATCAAGATTTGGAACATTTTCAAATTCATCACTTCAACTGTCATGATGCTCAATTCGTGGTTGCATATTATTACTGGAAATAATTACTTAAAATTATAAATGCTGCCCCAGGAATTTGTTGTTTTGGACTGTGCATAAGAAGGAAAGGGAAAAGTGTATTTTGTTTAAAAACACAGGCAGAGATGTGGAATAACAACGTACTGTGTATCTAAATGTTATGCAAATATTTTTTTGGGCTGCACAGATGGAAGTTTAGAGCAATTTTCATCTCAATGGCATCACCTTATTGACTTAAGATACTGATATCCCAGAGTTACGGGCCCAACTCAACCATGGCAACCAAGGAGCCTTCCTGAGATGGTCCTATATATCTTCTATATCTTGACTACCTGTGACACCCCACTTTCAATGAACTATATACTTGTCATCCTAGGTCTCATTATTGTACTACAATCACCAGGGCCTTGTCATTTGCTGTGCAAGTCCTGCCCTGTTTTAATTTCTCAAAATGCATCACATTACATTTGTCTGAATTAACTTCCATCTCCCATTCCTTTGCCCATCTTGCTTGTTGATCGAGATCAGTGGATTTCAAACTTTTTCTTTCCACTTACATACCACTTTAAGTAATCCCTGGGCCATAGGTGCTCTGTGATTCGTATGGGATTATTTAAAGCGGTATGTGAGTGGAAAGAAAAAGTTTGAAAGCCACTGTTTTCATCGTACCTAATTGACCTGCTTATGCGCACGGTTTTATAACTCCAAACAAAATGGGCCAATGACAATTTTTCTCAAGCAAAATATTTTAGTTGCAATTGGGTCTAGAGCAGTGGTTCTCAACCTTTTTCTCCCACTAACATACCACCTTCAGTAATGCCTTACTTATCACAGAACACTTATGGCATAAGGATTACTGAAGGTGGTATGTGAGTGGAAAGAAAATGGTTAAAAACCACTGATCTATATGTTATTGTGACATTAGACAGTCTTCTCTGTCCAGTACAAACTTACTAATTATGGCACCAACATTCTCATCTAAATTGTTAATGTATATGATGAAAGTCAGGGACTCAGCACCAATCCCTGCGGTACACCTCTCATCACAGGCCTCCAGTCTGAAAAACAACCCTGGACTTCTGACTCTTTTTCAGCAAGCCAGTTGTATCCAATTAGCTACCATATCTTCTTGACCAGTCAACTTTGTTGAAAGCCTTTTGAAAGTACATGCAAACAATGTCTACTGCCCTGCCCTCATCATTCTTCTTGGTCACCTCTTCAAAAACTGAATTAAATTAATGGGACACAAACCCATGCTAACTATTCCTATATCATCCTCCTATACTGTTATGTCAATTTGCATCTTAGAATAATTGAAGTATTATTTTAATCCAGTCCAAATAATTTAGGGATTTTAGTGTGGCCAAGACAGTAATGATTTGTGTCATGAATTTCTGTCTTTCCACTTTCCACTTAATTCTGCCTCTTGTATGTTGAGGCAATGAATTGGTTCAGTTGAACAATTATGTATGAGCAGTAAAGCATCTGAGCTTAAAATACAGAACTCTTCAGAGTGTTAATACTTGATCCAGGGTTGATAATTATTGTCTTCACATAAAATAGTACATATGCATTGAAATTTAACCAAACGGAGGCTACTTGCAAAATAATTTACAACTGAATTCAGTATATGAAATTAATTCCAGTACGGAAAGAGACAAAAAATATAAAAGATAGATAATAAATATTCATTGTTATAGTGAGTGCAAGAAAAATAGTTATTTGAAGCATAACATTTTGTTTATCAATAAAATAATGAGAAAGGCAGAATGGAGAATGATTCCAGCGTCTCCATCCATTAACTCTTCATGTTAGAAAGCATTGTCATTCATCCAATGATTTTTTTCACTAATTTCTTTTTGAATTAGATAAATTATAAGCAGAATGCATTTCAACCTTCCATATCTTTGACTAACAGAGTATATTAGATTAACAAATTCCAAAATGAACTGTGAAAATTCCAAAATCAACAGGTAGAAGTGTTAATTTACCCTTTTGTTTAAAAAAAAATGGCCTCCACATTTGACAAGTACAAGAGGTTGTTAGAATGTGTGTAGAACAGTAAGTTTTATCTGGATTGATGCACAAATTATCTCACAAGAAGCTTGATGTAGGATTAGTATTTTAGATTAATTTTCTATCAGCATGGGATGAATAAAGATTGGATATTGTAATTAATTAGAATTATTACAAGGGAACAATGCATAAAATGTTTTAGATGGGACCCTTGAGTTATAAAGCAGCGGGTAATTATTGAGCTGATGCTTAAAATAATTTTGAAAACTTCTCAGAGCTCGTATATAATGATAATGAATTATGATTATCAATACAAGCAATGTGGTCATTTTCAGATAAGGAATGGAATTTTCAAGAATGCAAGTAACTTTTTTGAGGTGCTAAAAATCTACATCTTTTGTCTTCTTACCATACTATTATGCCACAGGAGAAATAATAATTTAAAATAAAATTCCTCAAATTTAAATTGAAACTAGGAACATTGGAACTGCATAACATGTTAAGATCCAAAGCAATGGAAGCAGATTAACAGAATAGTCAATCCCCCTGGTATCCGGCACTCACTCTTTCAATGCCTAACTGATACACCTGCATTAAGAATAAACAGTTTAAAAGAAAAAATACTATACTGTATTTACACTGGACAAATTTCACTTTTGTGAATAAACTGTATATATCTTAAAGCATTTTTACTTTATTTTCAGTCACATTCCTTGAAAATATTTTACATCACTGCATCTGCAGGTTCCTCCCCCTCCACAGTGCCGTCCAAAAAACGAACAATAACATTATAGATCATTAAACCCCTGTCCCACAAGTTTACAGATGAAGCCTTACTAATATACTTAATAATAACTAATAAAGATAAAGACTCTTACTAAGCAGGGATAGAGAGACACTTTAAGAAAGTCACCCCAATGGCATGCAGCATCAACCAGCTCTTCCATCCTAGGCGACACCATTTTATTCAAACACAACTTTATTCAAACAGCTGCTATGCTATGAGCAAAACATAACCAAGGTACTCCTCTGGCTGAATATTTGCACCCACTTCACCGAAAGTTTATGTATTACCTCAGAGAACATATACTTTTACAATTTTATTTAAATTTTAATTTATTCTTATTTATTTCAAATTTATTTATTTCATTTTTTTGTTCTAATGGTTCCTTGTATTCAAGGTAACGGGTTTTAGTGAATTGCAGGTCCTCAATTCATTTTATTTTTAATTTTTAAATATTTTTAAAATTTAAATTTAGCGATACAGCATGGTAAAGACCCTTCCAGCCCACGAGCCCTTGCCACCCAAATACACCCATGTGCCAATCAACCTACGAATCCCATACCTCTGGAATGTGGGAAGAAACCAAAGCACCCAAGGAAAACTCATGCAGACACATGTATGAACTCCTCACAGACAGTGCCAGATCTGAACCCAGGTCACTGTCATTGTAATAGCTTTGTGCTAATGACCACAAACTGTGCTGCTCTAACATAAGAAGCTAGAAATACTGAGCAACTCAAGTGGCATTTGAGGAGAGAGAAATGGAATTAACATGAGACCGACGTCCTGGATTATATCATTTTTAACAGGTTTCAATCAGAACCAAAAGAAACAAAGTATGTCTGCAATGAGTTGAAAGGGAGGAGAGATATTAGCTAACAAAAATGCAGAATGTGCAAAACTGAAATAACTGGTAAATGAACACAAAAATAAACCATTCAAATTCATTCGTTTCACGAGGTATATGTCTTGAAGGGGAACATTGTAGAGAAATAAAAATGACATATTTTTCCAAACGGTTTACCCATTTGCAGGTTTGAATCATCATCACATGCTATCAGTATGAGTGCATACCTGCGTGAACAGAGACGTGAACTGTACAGCAAAAGTGGAGAGCTACAAGGTAAATTAAATGAATTAGACCTTTTCTCCTTGATGCAAACAGAACTGTGGACCAAAAGGAGAGATATTCAAAGGTTGTAAGCTAATATCTTTATCTTGTTCTCCGGTAGGTTGAATGATTTCAATAAATTAGCTGTGTTATGATGTGAACGAATGAAATCCCAGAAATGTGGAATCAGTTTATCTGATTGGAGAACAAGGGATGGAGGCTATTAAAATAGGTCAGAACATTAACAAATAGGTTTAGTAACAAAAGGAGGAGTGACAAACCGGAAACATTGACTCCTCTCTTTGGAAAAAAAAAGCTAAGCACCATTTATTTTGGTGGGGGGGGGGGGTTAGAGAAAAGAGGGATAAAATTACTGATCATTGCTTATAGATGATCGTGGAGGTCATCCAAAGATCAAACTGTATGATAATGGTGTGGTTTACTGTCTCTTGAGTTGGGACTGAATAATGCCAATGGAGAAGCTTATTTGTTAACTTTTTGTCTGAATATTCAGAATACTGTTTACTTCCTTTGGGACAAGGATCAAATCTATTTCTGTGTCACAAATGTTTTTTTTTAACAGACATCCGTAAGTCTATTGTGATCGTGTCAGAAAATACTTGATACAAATATCACTCCGTGGTAAAAACTGCAGTGTCGTAATAAATAGCATCAAAGGCACATAAGACTGATAAGTAAAAATAATTACCATAAATGGAAATAGAGAAACTAATTCTGCCCTTCATAAGTGCAAACATACGCACGGACATCAGAGTTTTGAATTAATAAACTATGGGAGCTATTAATTGGTATGGATGTCCATCCATTGGGTGGAAGTAACCCAGGATGGTTTGTATTCTCCTTGAGTTATGTTTCAATGAATGAGATAGCTGTTGTTTTAATAATCAGTACATCAGTGGCATTCAGTTTTTAGGGTAAACCCTCATTATCTCTAATTATATGGAATACAAAATGTTTTTAAAGAGTTGGGGAAGCAGATCATGATAGAAACTGCGAAAGCTTGTCGCAGTAAAAGCAGGACAATTTCCTGGGTGACAAATGCCATCAGTGGAGAACTGTTGCACACACATTATGTGCCTAAGATCGCTTGCAGTGTATTAGAGTCATCAGAATGATGGGTGGCACACTTGTTAGTCCCACGCCGTCATTCAGACTGGAATTATCATTATGCCTTATGTGATATGATGTGATTATGATATGAAAGTTTATAGCTCTATACATAATGTACAGGTGAACCAGAATACTTTTGACTGCATCCAAACAGTTACGTAGGATAGTCAAACCACAGAAGTGCTGGAGGTAAAAATGTATTACTGATATTTCGTGCCTGAGCCTTGCTTCAAGATGTGAGTAAAAAAAGAGAGGTGTCCTTCAGATCCCTGTCTTTTTTCAATCCTTCCTTGAGGAAGGGTTCAGGCCCGAAATGTCAGTCTTGATGCTGCAAGGCTGGTTGAGTTCATCCAGCATTTGTGTTTGGCTACAATCACAGCACTTTCATGTTTCACTTCAGTTACATTGGATACACCAACAACTGTAATTTAAATTACTTTACCACAATGCACCATGAGACAAAAGGAGTTATAACTAAAGTAGGATAGATTCACATTTGCAGTTAATACAAAAAGTTGTGCAAACAGATTCTTTATTGATCTGGTTCTGGAGTAGTTTATGGTGAGGGTTGTCCAGGAAGTGTATAAGAGCCTCATAACTATTGGGGAAAATAATTATTCTCAAACTTAGAGATGTCAGACTTCAGGCTTCTGTAAATGCTGCCTGAAGATAGTAGCAAGAAAAGGTTGTGGGGATCTTTTATGACGTTGGATGACTTCCTGAGGTGGGGCCTCACAAAAATGTCTTCAATGGAAGGGAGATTAGTGCCCATTATAGACTTGGCTAGGTTGGCCACTTTCTGTAGTCTTCTGCATCCCTGAGCATTCAAGATTCCAACTAGGCTCTGGGCAACCAATCAGAGTATTGCCACAGTGACCTGTGGAAGCTTGATAGAGTATTCGATGACGTGCCATATCTCCTCAGACTTCTTTAAAGTTGAGACATTGGTATGCCTTCTTCATAGTTGCCTCAGTAGGCTGGCTTCAGGATGATATGTGGATTCCCAGGAGCTTGAAGGAACGAACCGTCTCAACTGCCATCCTGTCAATGAAGATAAGTGTGTGGTCCACTGGTCTCTTCTTCTGAAATCCACAATAATGCTGATGTTGAGAGATCATTGTCTTGGCACCACATCTCCAGATTATCGACCTTCATCCCAGATTCTGATTTGTCATCAACTGTTATTCAACCAACAACGGTAGGTGATATCAATAGCAAATTTATAGATTGTGCTGGACCTGGATTTGGCTGCACAATTATGGTTACAGAGGGGATAGAGGAGGGGACAAAGCACATCGCCTTGAGGTGTTCCTTTGTTGAGGGTCACTAAGGAGGAGGTGATGTTGCAAATCCCCTCTGAACTTGTAGGAATGAAGAAATGCATCAATGTAACAAATCATTCAGTACCAAGAGTTCTCCCTTTGTTCTGCATTAAATTGTCAGCTTAGTGAAGTGCAGAGGATTCATAATGTAGATTGGGAGCATCAGTGTGGCATCGTTAGTATCGCAGTTTGAGCAACGGGGTCAGTGATCGGGACCAGGTTTCGAATCATGTGCTCTCTGTAAGGAGTTTCTTTGTTTTCCCCGTGTCTGCGTAAGCTTTTCCTGGGGGCTCTGGTTTCCTCCCAACGTTCAAAACATACTGTGGGTTGTATGGGGGAATGTAGATCATTTAGATGTAATTGGGCTGTACAGCCTTGTGGGCCAAAAGGGCCTGTTACTGTGCTGTATGTATGTCTATTTTTTCTTTAATTTAAAGTTTTTCTTAAAACCTGCATGGTATTATCACAGAGTAAAAATACAATGCTGGAGAATAATCTCAGCAGGTCAAACAGCGTACTTTATCTTTTCAAGATAAACATACATATTTCATGTTTCAGGCTTCATCAAATTATGAACAAAATGGAGGCAGGCATCTGAATAAAATGGAGGGGGGGAGAGAGGGGCAAGGCAGGAGGTAAAAGGTGGAAAATGGAAGGATCACAGCAATTAACAAGGATGGGGGAATAGTGTTATCGCAGAACAATTGCCTCGATCCTGGCAATCCACTGCAATCCTTGTGGTGAGGATGTTCTGACATTGCTGTTCAGGAGGAAGAGCCACAATATACAATCAGTACAATGAAGGAAAGCATTTATTTCAAACATTGGAAGAGATTTCACTTTGCAATTTAGCTCTATTGTTTAGTTTCATTGCTGCAGTTTGAAGGATGCATGGCATTAAAGGTTCCAGGTTCTTACCAATAAAATTCTTGAGGTGGATATTGTGGACAGGCCATTTTTTTTTCTGCTCCTCTTCAATCGAATGAGTCTATAAATTTTTGTTTAAATCCAAATACATTCTGAAAACTTCAAATTTTATTTGTAACTTTGCTCAAAATAACATTGGAAAATTCACATTCTATTTCCAATTCTGAAACACAAACTCAGCAGAACTCTGCTCTGTCCAGGAAATTTGAGGCACTGCCTTGAGTTCTGGCACTCACCATGTTCCGTGATTTAGTGGGACCTCAATATCTTTATGGTTTTCTGGACTTGGTTCAATTCTGTGGCGCCATCTTGTCGGAAGCATCTATCCAATTTTCACACAATTTATTGGTCTCTTTTTGATCGCAGAAAATCTTGTGGAAGTTAATGATATAGTCATTACTTCATTAAATTACTTGTCTAAACAGTCACTGTGCTCTGTGACTGACAAGAAACAAGGAAATGATTACTAAACCTTCATTGAACCTACTAGTTCGTTCAATACCTTTGCAAGGCTGGTAGGTGTACAGGTGCTGGTAGGTAATCATCATTCTGAGTGAAGAAAGTGGATTTCCAAGAAAACAGCAGTTTATTTTTAATGAATAAATAAATTGGGAAAACAATATCCAATTTGCTTGTTATGGAAAGTCATTGTGTCACCAGGCTGGTTAATTATTTTGTTCACCATTATTTCATTTAGCTTGTATCATCTTGTAACCTGGAAGCTTATTGCAACTACAAAAAATGTTGTAAAAGGCTATCACCATGCAATAAAAATGACTGGAAATCTTTCATTGCCAGTCTACCCAATTATTATTTATTTTTGAAATGTTACAATAGATGAGAATATGTTGGTACCTTAGTGGCATCTGCTTTACCACCCCCCCCACCCCGTCTTTTTAATTGTGTTTTGCCTCAGGGAGAAGAATACGTTATGTAGCTTTAACCTCAGAACATCTGCTCCTGTCAAACTTTGTGACATTGACACCAGGCCTGACAATTTTACATCAGTGAGTAAAACTGGCTAGAATAAACAGATTATGTTTTCTTTTTGCTAATGTGCTGGACTGAGAAGCTTCAGCCCAATTTAACTGATGAGGTTTAGTTAGTGTTTAAATTAATGTAAACCTGCCTATTGTCATCTATTTGAATGTAAATTAATTCATTTTGTGTTTTTGGTTTATTATTGATTAATTGTGCAGGGGAGTGCAAATATAGCTCCCTATTTACATTTTGTTACAGTTAATCACAGCATTTTCTGTCAATTCTTGAAGATCTAACTGAGAGAAACAGTGAGTATGCAGCGTGGAAAGGGCAAGGATATTGTTTTCCCAATTTATTTTTTCATTAAAAATAAACTGTTGTTCTCTTTTGGAAATCAACCTTCTTGACTGGGAATGATGATTTCCTTGTTTCTGTGCACTGACGAGCCTTGCAAAGGTATTGAGTGAACCAGTAGGTTTAGTAATCATTTCCTTATTTCTTGTCAGTGACAGAGCACAGTGATTGTTTAGACAAGTAATTTAATGATTTGGAGACCTAATTTCATGATCCACCAAAATAAATGGGAAGCTAAATCAGCTAAAAAAAAATCTACAATAAAATAAATTTGTCAATAATGGGATCATGAAGCAAAAAAAACCAAACTGCTGGAGATTTCTCAGCCGCTGTCTCCAAGGTGATCTTAAATATGATTGTAGATACTCAAGTGATCACAAATGACTAAATTTTTCTTATTTGTGTTTCATGATGTCATGATGCTATAATTTAATATTACAAAGTTCTGTGCTGGTGTATCCTCAGTCATACAGAAGGTTGAGTAGAAAATCAGAAAAGGGAATTGGGTCCTGGCTACTCTGAAATTAGTCAGTTTTGTCTTGCTTGGAGAATAACAATAAGAAAATTCTCAATGTATTGAGCTTGTGGTATTTACAAATTTGCAGGTTTGATGACAACACCTAAAAAATAATACACAAAGTCTAGTGAGTAATTTTTATGTTTAGTGTTTGTAATGCTGGTTATGAGTATATAATTTCATCAGTAGAACACACAAGGTTAGATATAAATCAACATGTGTTACAGAATAAATCCAGATTTTATGTGTACTTTATTTCTAATGAAAAATGCAACAGCCAGTTTGCCTGGAGAAATGACTCACGAGTCATTGTGGGGAAAGACATTACCGGTTAATCTGATTTCATTTATTGTTATCCATAGGTCTAGACACAAGAGAACAAATGCACCATCAAATTGGGACATGGGTTGGCATTGTGGCCCTTTGAGCTCATGGTTAAACTTGTATATATTCTTCATACTCCCATTTATCTTGATTCCTTTAATCCCCAAAGATCTAGCCCAATATCTGAACCCTGTGACCAAGTAAATTCCAAAGATGTGTAATCTGTGGAATTAAGTAATTCCTCTCATCTATGTCTCAACTGATTAGTTCCTTATCCCAAGCCTGTGACCTTCAGTTATTGACTCTTCAGTCAAGGGAAACAATGCCTCAACATCTCCATGGTCAAGTCATCATGGAATTTCAAGCATTAGGAACATAGAAAAAAAGGAGCAGGAATGAAGAATCAAACTTTTGAGCCTGCCGTTCATAGAGAGCATGGCTGACCGCTGCGTCAGTCCTATTCACTCACACACTCCAACATTCTTTGATTGCTTTTATGCTCAGAAGTATATCAACCTCAGTTTTGATTTGGCATATTGGCCAAGCCTCCACAGCTGATTTGGGTAGAGGATTTTAAATATTCACTGTCCTGAAGGTGAACAAACATCTCCTCATTTCTGCCTTAAATGGATAGCCCTTATTCTCAAACTGACCCTCTTGGTCCTGGATTCCACATTCTGGAGCAATGTTTTTCCTGCATACAGCTGAACATATCCCAGAGAATTTTATTGATTTCAGTGAAATCTTGTCTTTTCATCAAAAGTCCAGACAATAAATCTCTCCTCATACTGCAAACCCACTATCCCTAGAAAAAGTCTAGTGAATCTTTGCACTCTTTCCATGCCCAATATATTCTCTATTAGATTAGGAGACCAAATCGTTGTACTTGACTCCAGGTGGAGTTTCCCCAACCCCATGCAATTGCAACAAGACTACCTTATTCAAATCCTTTTGTAATAAAGGCAAACCTATAATTTTTCATCCTGATTGCTTATTACTGGTATACTGTGTTGCCCTTAAGTAATTGTGCAGAGTACAAGGTACCTTTGAACATCAGTAATACCTGATTTAACAAATATTCATCTTTTATATTCGTCTCTCTGTCTACTAATTATGAAAATGATAATTCCATGTGTTCAATTGTTCCTTAAAGCATAACACTCCCATTTCACAAAGGCTCAAAATGAACCTGTCATTGTATCCACATGTGAATATTTCATTGGATTAGGACACAAAAACTGCACATACAGTTGCCTTCCTTTTCTTTTGCTGTACTTTTATGTTCATTCGGTATTATTTATTTATAAAAATACCCAAATCCCTTTGAAGTTAATTTGTAATGCTCTCTCATCATCTTAAAGTTATTCAACTTTTCCATTCTTCTGAAGAAAATTATTTGACATTTAAACTATATTGTGCTTCATCTGGATTCTTGCCCAGTCGACGAACCAGTAACTTCCCTTGCTGGACTCTGCACGTTCCACACGGTTTGCATTCCCATCTGGCTCTTTTTTAATAATTGGTTCAAGCTTGGTTTACAGCTTGTTTCCTATCTAAGTCATGACCTGGTTTGCAGGTAGCTCCAGCCTGATGCTTTCAGGATTCAAATATACATACCCTGCCATCCTAAAATGTACCAGTTTATTCCAATTCTGAAGGTTTCTGTGAAATCTTCAGTGTATGTTACACCACCATCGATGGAAGTCCATCAGCCATAATCTTGTCAAAAGATTTGCTGCTTGTAAATTGTTCTGGAATGCTAAACATACCACACCTGCTGCTTTTCCTTTAACTTCTTTGCTAAATATATCCTAAAATAAACTTGAACAGATTTACCAAAAATATCTTGTTCTTTTCCATCTTTAAGAATTGATTAGGCTGTGATTAGAATAATGTTTTACACTTCATCTCACTCTAATTCCAGAGTAACACTGAATGTATTTCTTTATATCAAGATTCAAATTAAGCCTGTGACTTTAAAAATAGCATAGACATAGTGCGTAACATTCCAACATCATGGTTATGTGCTGTATTTCTCCATGTCTTAATGACTATGCTTTTTATTACCTGTCCAGATATCTCCTTTTGTGCTTCAGTGTCAAATTTTGTGGGATAACTTGCTGTGATTAGCAGTCTCACATGTTTGCTGTGTTTAATTTTTTTGTGGAATATTGGTGTGACTGAGAAAGCCATTGTTCCTCCTCGCAGTTTCCTGAAGGACAGTGAGTTACTTTCTTGAACCGCATTTAGTTTTATGCTGAAAACACCTCTATTGCGCCGTTAGGTTAGGACTCTGAGGATGTTGAATTTGTGTTACTGCAGGAACAGTGATTTCTTTCCAAGACAGGGTTGTGTGATGATGTTGGCATTCTCGTGCACTGGCACCATTTTCTCTTCTACTTGCTTGTAACTTTGGGAGTTACTCAAGAAAAAATGTTTCCAAAAGAGAGAAATACAAAAAAGAAAGAAATGTAAACAAACTGTGCAATACAGATGAAAAAATAAATACTCGGTGATAAATAATTTGCAAAGAGTTCTCAAATGAGTTTCTGATTGAGTTTGTTGTGGAGGGGGTAGCCACTGTTCCTGAACTTTTTGGTACGTCTAGTGGCACCTATACCTCGTTCCTGAAGGTATTCAGTACTTTTGTATTTTCATAGGCAAACAAGAGAAGGCAAATTTGTAACACTTCTTAGGACAAAACGAGATTCACTTCCTTGGGGCACGTTGAAAGTTGCACGTTGAATTTTGTGTTCAGGGACTCAACCTTCTGTATGCTTCTTTGGTAAAAATGGAAGTGAATTGTTTCCCAGTCTGAATAGATAAGTGCAGAACTTATCTTCATCCACTCAAGCATACGAAAATGTTACTTGTAATTCATTAGTGGTATTCTCCTCTGAGATGTTACGTATTGTTGACTGTTATTAGAGCACACTGCACAAGTTCTTACTTTAGAACAATTCAAAACCACAGCAATACCAAAAATAATTTCTTGTTTTGGATATTAAATGTTTAACTGTTATACATTTTGCTCACTGTAGCACGTCGAATGACTCAAAGACTTGTTGACTCAAACCAAGGCTTTTATTAGTAATAGACTGGAGTGTATTACATCAAGATCGACCAGTCCAGACTGACCTGGATCTGGTTAGGAGCAGTCCTTTATGACCTGCCAGTAGGCGTGGCTACGGCTCTCAGCCAATCACTATTACTATATGCAAATATATACAAATATATACATTGGAGATAGTCTCCTGTACTATCACACTGACCTTTTATTTCCTTTGTGAAGAATGAAGGATAAAAGAGATACCATGTCATGCTCAGTTCTAAGCTTAGAATAACTATCCGAAGCAACTGTCTAATCACAATTTGACTCAGTAAAATGAGAACAATGCAATAAAGGACAATAGAGAACAAAATAATAAAAAATATTTATTTATCTTGATGCATTGATATTAGTTGGTTAGATTAAGTTTTGAAAGTATTATTTTTATTTAAACAAATAAAAAACTGCTATATTGTCACTGCATCAACCTTTTGGCTCAGGAGTCATCGTGACTTCGTTCTTCAATTGGAAATCCTTTCCTTTCGTCTTTTCAAGTGGGGTGTGCATCGGAATCATGAAATGAAGCCTTGTCAGCTCAAAAACACGAGGTGAAATTCAGTATTGTGAGAAACAAGTTTGTACAATTATATTCAGTTTTGACATGCTACTAGGCTTGAATTCAAGTTCTGACAGCAGAATGATTGCAGGGGAAGACAGCCTTGATTATAACCATCAGCTTTTTAATTTCACCATCAGAAACTTGCTTCACTTAGCAGGTTGGTGCATCAAGGGATGGATTTTTTTTGACAAAAGGATAATTCAAGGCAACTAAACATTTTAATGAATCTGAAGTTGAGTAGTACTTTCTAAAATCAGTTAATTCTGTAAAATTATCTTTCTTTTATTGGCACAATCAGATGATATCATTTATTTAACTCTTATCAATTGCAACAGTTATGAGCAAGTTAATTAAATGGAGGTTAATACATTTGAACTAAAATGGAATTCAAATCACATTTGTTTTTCCTTGCCTAATTTTCTAATATACAGTTCTTTTGTGCACCTAATTTCTTGGAATTTAAACTTGCTGACTGAAAATATCTCCACTTCAAAGTGATTCACTTAGAATGGTTGAAAGGAAAGCCAGTGCAGCGCTATAATGGTTTGTCTCCAATTTTCAATGTCTCAAATTGCAAAGATGTATGAGTGAAATTATAATGCAGGAAGAAAGTGATAGAATCAGTCCATTCATCCCCTTGTGTTGCCCTACCAATCAGGTACATCTGTGTTATTATGCATGTAAATAAGAACTGCATTTCCCAGCATGCAATGTGCTTGGTTGGCGGAAACCGGAAGCGGTATGTGACGGGAGTTGGTGAAAGTTGGTTGAAGCAGCTCAAGGAAAACAAAGTTGGTTAAGTGTTAAACCCACATAAAGCCGTTCTTCTTGAAGGACAAACATAATAGTATTCTTTATCTTTGAGCCATTTTCTTGAATTAAATCCATATCCCTAACTTCCCTTCATATCAAAAAGTTAATTGTTTTAGTTTTCAGTATTCTTGGAAACAGTCTCCAGTCTTCAAGGACAGAAAGTTCCAAAGATTCAATCTCATCAGGTTGAAAGAATTTCTTCTCAGACTTGAATGGCCAACACCTTACTTTGAGAATGTTTTAGATTCTGAATGTTCTGGTTTTAGACATCCCAGCCAATGGAAAATATCACCCTTTACCCTATCAAACGTTGACGAAGGGCTCAATCCCGAAATGTTGGTTCCCCATCTTTGCCTCCTGCAGAAGCTGCACAATCTGCTGAGTTTCTCCAGCAATTTTGTATATTTATTACAATTGCAGCGTCTGCAGATTTTCTTGTTTCACAGCATTAGAATTCACACCTGAATTTCCTTCATGATTAAGAAATATAAGAATAAAATTGTAGTAAGATTAGACAAGGCAGAAATATATTATGATTGATTACAATAAGAACCACATCAGAATTACAATTCAAATTAGATGCAGAAATTCAAAAATTAGCTTAGTCATCAAAAGGTTGCAGTGATCTGCCTGCCAAATTTATAATTTTTTATACAATAAAATTTCAACAGGCAATTACTGCACAATTAATTTTACAAAAACAAACTGCTCTGGAGAAATGACACAAGATAGAGAGCCAACACACATCTGTATTGGCCATTAGAGAAATACATGGAAAAAAATGCCCCAAAACAGAGGCTTTCCATCTTCCTCAGCTCTGCCCCGCTCCCTCTCCTTTCCTAACACCATGAATGTTTAAGATTCTTGGGTGTTTTTCATGGAGACATTAACAGGATCATTTTAAAGAATTAGCATTTTAAAACAGAGGATCGACACATATCACACTTGTAATATTTTCAGCAGTAACTTTTCTGAGGATGTGTCCTGGGACTTCCATGTTGATGCAGTCATGAAGAAGGCTCACCTTTGTGAGGAGATTTGGTATGACACCAAAGTCTTGCAAATTTCTACAGGTGGACCCCATCGAGGACATCTACAGGAGGCAGTGAAGAAGCCTCTCTCCTCAAGGACCCTCACCACACGTGCAGTTTTCACATTGCTACCATCCGCTACATTGCTACATGCTACATTGCTGCCTAAAGAAATCTCTTGGTGCCTGCCACATTGACCACCGCCAGTGGGCTGATATCGCCTCAAACCGTGCATCTCGGCGCCTCACAGTTTGGCGGGCAGCAACCTCCTTTGAAGAAGACCGCAGAGCCCACCTCACTGACAAAAGGCAAAGGAGGAAAAACCCAACACCCAACCCCAACCAACCAATTTTCCCCTGCAGCCGCTGCAACCGTGTCTGCCTGTCCCGCATCGGACTTGTCAGCCACAAACGAGCCTGCAGCTGACGTGGACTTTTACCCCCTCCATAAATCTTCGTCTGCGAAGCCAAGCCAAAGAAAGACCATCCGGAAGGGAGGTACAGGAGTCTGAAGATGAACACCCGATGGCAGAGAAACAGTATCTTCTTTTCTGCCATCAGATTTCTGAATGGACAATGACCCACAGACACAACCTCACTTTCTCTTCTTTCTGCACTAATTTATTTATTTTTAAATGCAATTTATAGCTTTAATGTTTTCACTGTAAAGAAATATTTGGACTGCAATGATGCCACAAATAATGAATTTTGTGTCATATTCATGGCAATAAATTCTGATTCTAGGTCATTCCACTGTCTGATAGCAGGTATTTTATTTACAGCAATTATTTGTTTTATTGTGAAATGTGACATCAACAGCTAAAAAGATATTTTTCCATTTGTCCTCGAACAAAATTGTGATGTTAGCTTAAGGAGCTTTAAGAGCTTTTCCCTGATGATTCCACTGAAAAACCTTTTCATACTGAATAATATCATGTTTCATTGTACATTGCAACACCTCCTCACCCACTGTTCTCCTACCAAGATGTTGACTCATCCTGTTTCCTCCTGGGATCTCCCTCAGCAGGAGGCTTCAGCACCTAGAATCTCGATTCTAGATTTATCAAAGAGACATTGCAAAGTGGAGGTCACCTGCTGATGTTGGAAAAGTTCTTACTCACAGGACAGAAGGACCTGCTGTGCCAAGGAATGGTCAGTCAGAAGGTCACTGAAATGCCTGTTACTGAACGACTATGCTGCTTTGGCCACCTTCCAAACTGAAAGGAAGGGAATTGTTGTAAATGATGGCAGAAACTAACTGTTGGCTCAGGAACTCTCAACCAAAATTTATTACTCAGAATCAAAATTTATTGCCATGAACATGTCAGGAAATACATTCTGTTGCGACAGCACCACAGTGTAGATATTTATATAAGCGACATTACAAAATAAATAAATATAATGCAAGAAAAAGAAAAAGTAATTTCATTCAGGAAGCTGAGGGCAGAGGGGAAGAAGCTGTCTGTGTGCCGCTGAATGCTCATCTTCAGGCTCCTGTAGCTTTTCCTGATAGTGCAGAGTGAAGAAGGCATGGCCTGGGTGGTGGGGATCTGCGAGGATAGAAACTGTTTTCTTAAGACACTGTCATTTGTATATGTCCTTGATGGAGTGAAGTCTGGTTAACTTAGAGGCAAAGTTAACAGCCCTCTGGAGTTCTCTCTTGTCCTGAGCTTTGGCACCTCCATACCTGGCAGTGATGCAACCAGCCAGAATGTTCTCCATGGTACATCTGTGGAAATTTTCGAGAGTCTTTGGTGACATACCGAATCTTCTCAAACTCCTCACAATGTATAGCCGCTGGTGAACTTTCTTCATGATTGCATCAGCGTGGAGGGTCCAGGACAGATTCTCAGAAATGTTGACACCCAAGAATTTGAAGTTCTTCCTGCTGAACTGTGAGGGGAAACGTCTATAACAAGCTTTGGCTAGGCTAAGAAAATGGACAATTAAATGGATGAAATCAAAGTGGAAAAGGTATATGTTTTTTGTGCAGAGGTAAACAACAACAAATTATCTGTTTTGATAATAAGGAAGCTAAAGTACACGGATAACTCTGTCCTGCACCAATTAAGCCAGCACTTGGAGAGACTGTGTCATTTTGGTCACCCATCCCTATATCAACAGTATTTGCATGTTCCATCGTAACAGCTTTGTGTACTACACATGTTATTTAGTAAAGTGCTGTCCTAAATATTTAATGAAGGCATTGTTTATCCTTTCATTCCTGTACACAATATTTTCTCATCTTGTACTACTTTGTGAATGTCCTTTGAAACAAGTTTTTAGTTAATAAGTAACCTCTTTGGAAACAGCTTTGATTGTTTCTCATCCTAGTGCTTAACGCCTGTCTCTTAATCCTTGGTCTCTGTACTTCTCATAGTCCCAGCATTCTAGGTTCAGTCCTGATCTCCACTGCTGTCTGTGTGAAGTTTGCACATTCTTCCTGGATTTCCTCTGGGTGTTCCAGCTTCCACCTTCATCCCAAAGATGTGTGAGTTGATGTGTTAAAACACACAGAAATGCAGGAGAAACAGCCAGTCTTGCAGCATCCATAGCAGCTAAAGGTATATTACTGACATTTTGGGCCTGAGCCCTTCTTCAAGGAATCTTCAAGGTTCATATGTTAATATACCACTAAAAATTGCTCCAAGGGAATAAATCAGCGGTTCTCAACCTTTTTCTTTCCACTCACATACCACTTTAAGTATTCCGTATGCCATCAGTGCTCTGTGATTATTAAGGGACTGCTTAAGGTGGTATGAGAGAGGGAAGGAAAATATTTGAAAACCACTGTTTTAACCTAATTGACTCGTTATGTGCATGCTTTCATATCTCCAAAGGAAATGGGCCAATGACAATTTTTTTGCAAGCAAAATATTTCAGTAACAATTGGGACTAGAGCGTTGGTTCTCAACCTTCTCACTCACATACCACCTTAAGTAATCCCTTACTAATCACAGAGCACCGATGGCATAGGGATTACTTAAGGTGGTATGTGAGTGGAAAGAAAAAGGTTGAGAACCACTGGAATAAATGAAAAATCTGGGGAAGTTGATGGGAATGTGGAGAGAAAAGTATGGGATTAATGTAGGATGAGAGGAAATGAGTTTAGTGCCAATTTTGGCAAGGGGTTGGAGGCAAAAGTCCTGTTTCCATGCTGTGCCTCTTAGGGTGGCCATTCCAAAGGATGACATGGTCATAGTTTATAGATATTATATATGCAGTGTGTTTGCATTTGTTGATTTTGCAATACCGTTTAAATTAAATAGGTGTGAGGTGTGAGGTAGGGAATAACTAGACTGTTGTGGAGTAGGTTCACATAAGTCACACAACATTGTGGGCTGAAGGGCCTGTACTCTGCTGTTTTGTTTTATGCATTAAGAGCCATTGATCCTTCTTTATTCATCACTTTCAAGAGTACTTTTTTTTTCATTTTTCCCTTAGACTGTTTTTAGTATTCTCCCTCATCTGTCCTTTGTTAACATAGCTACAGAAAGCTTCCCCACTACTTTTTTCGGTGTCTCTTTTGCAATGAGATAAAATCTTCACATTGGTGTCAAATTCACAATCTTAAAATATAAACAAGAGAGTTTTACTCTTGTGTTTCAAATTAATCAAGAATTGTTTAAATTAATGTACATATTATTGCCTCCTCTAAGTTTGTTTTATATGTGTATCATCCTAGGATCTTGTGATGCTTCCTGATGGACATCCACTGATCAGCCATGTCTAATTATTGAGTCATAAAATCTTCCAGCACAGAAATAGACCCACAGGACCAGTTTGATTTTTAAATTTTTAAAAAATTTTTCACACTATGAACCATATTAACCAAAATACACACAAACATTTCCCTCTTGAATATACACAGTGTCATTTTCTCCCCTTTTTTCCACCTCCTTTCCCTCCCTCCTTCCCACCCCTCTCCAAACCCATTAAACGTTCAACATTTACAATACAATAAACCCATTAAACAATGTCATCACACAATGAAAATAAATAAGAAAATTGTGTCATCTACTTTTACACACTGGATCAGTTCATTCCGTCTTCTTCTCATTCTAGGGGGTGGAGGTCCGCGGTAGGCCCTCTCTGTTTTGTTCCATGTACAGTTTCCAAATTTGTTCAAATAATGTGACTTTATTTTTTAAATTATATGTTATTTTTTCCAATGGAATACATTTATTCATTTTAATATACCATTGCTGTATTCTCAGGCTCTCTTCTGATTTCCAAGTTGACATTATACATTTTTTTGCTACAGCTAATGCTATCATAATAAATCTTTTTTGCGCTTCATGCAGTTTGAGGCCTAATATCTTACTTCTTGTGTTACTTAGAAGAAAGATCTCTGGATTTTTTGGTATGTTGCTTTTTGTGATTTTATTTAATACCTGATTTAGATCTTCCCAAAACGTTTTCACTTTCTCACATGCCCAAATTACATGTACTGTTGTTCCCGTTTCCTTCTTACATCGAAAACATCTGTCTGATAACGTTGGATCCCATTTATTTAACTTTATATATATAACCTGTGTAACCAATTATGTTGTATCATGCGTAACCTCGTGTTTATTATATTTTTCATATTTTCAGAGCATAGCTTTTCCCATTTTTCATTTTTTATCTTTATATTTAGATCTTGTTCCCACTTTTGTTTGGGTTTATAGTTTATTTCATCATTTTCTTTCTCTTGCAGCTTGATGTACATGTTTGTTATAAATCTTTTAATTATTATTGTGTCTGTAATCACATATTCAAAGCTGCTTCCTTCTGGTAACCTCAGCCTGCTTCCCAGTTTGTCCTTTAAGTAGGTTTTCAGTTGGTGTATGCAAACATTGTACCGTGAGTTATACCATATTTGTCCTTCATTTGTTCAAATGATAATAAATTATTTCCCAAAAACCAATTTTCTATTCTTTTAATCCCTTTTCTCTTCTATTCTCTAAAGGAAAGGTTATCTATTGTGAAAGGGATTAGTTGATTTTGAGCAATAATAATTTTGGTAGTTGGTAATTTGTTTTTTTCCTTTCTACGTGAATCTTCTTCCAAATGTTGAGCAGATGGTGCAGTATTGGTGAACTTCTATATTGCACCAGTTTTCCATCCTACTTATAAAGTATATGTTCTGGTACCTTCTCCCCTATTTTATCTACTTCTATCCTGGTCCAATCTGGTTTTTCCCTTATTTGATAAAAATCTGATAGATATCTTAATTGTGCTGCTCTATAATAATTCTTAAAGTTTGGTAGATGCAAACCCCCTTGTTTGTACCATTCTGTTAATTTATCTAGTGCTATCCTCGGTTTCCCTCTTTTCCATAAGAATTTCCTTATTTTTTTTAGCTCATTGAAGAATTTCTCTGTTAAGGGAATTGGTAACGATTGAAATACGTATTGTATCCTTGGGAAGATATTCATTTTAATGCAATTTACCCTTCCTATCAGTGTTAGAGGTAAATCTTTCCAATGTTCTAAGTCATCTTGTAATTTCTTCAATAATGGCTGATAATTTAATTTGTATACATGGCTTACATTATTATCTAGTCTAATTCCTAGGTATCGGATTGCTTGTGTTTGCCATTTAAATGGTGATTCTTTTTTAAACTTTGTGAAATCCACATTATTCATTGGCATCACTTCATTTTTATTTGCGTTGATCTTGTACCCTGATATTTCTCTATATTCCTTCAATTTCTTAAGTAATTTTTTTATTGATAATTCTGGTTCTGTTAAGTATACTGTGATGTCATCTGCAAATAGACTGATTTTATATTCCTTCTCTTTTATTTTTGTCCCTTTTTATCCCTACAAATAGATTGATTTTATATTCCTTCTCTTTTATTTTTATCCCTTTTATTTTATTTTCTGTTCTTATCAGTTCTGCAATGGTTCTATTGCTAAAGCGAACAGTAAGGGAGATAGTGGACATCCCTGCCTAGTTGATCTGCTTAATTTAAGTTGGTTTGATATATATCTATTTACTGTCACCTTCGCCATTGGTCCCTTATATAATGCTTTAATTCAATTAATGTATTTCTCTGTTAGGTTGAACCTCTGTAATACTTTGAATAAATAATTCCATTCTACCCTGTCAATGGCCTTCTCTGCATCTAAAGCAACAGCCATTGTTGGCATCTTATTTCCTTGTACTGCATGTATTGTTAATGAACTTACAAACATTGTCTGTTGTTCATCTTTTTTAATAAATCCAGTTTGATCTAGTTTTACTATTTTTGGTACACAGTTGGCCAATCCGTTTGATAATAGTTTTGCTATTATCTTATAATCTGAGTTAAGTAGAGATATTGGTCTATACGATGCTGGTGTTAGTGGATCTTTCCACGTCTTTGGTATTACTTTAATTATTGCTGTTTTACATGAATCTGGCATGATTTGTGTTTCTTCTATCTGGTTCATTAATTCCAGGAGAGGAGGAATTAGTAACTCTTTAACTGTTTTATAGAATTCTATTGAGAGTCCGTCCTCCCCAGGCATTTTATTGTTCGGTAGCTTTTTTAATATATCTTGTATTTCCTCTATTTAAAATGGTTTTATCAATTTATGTTCGGTAGTTCAATTTTAGCTAGAAACTCATCTATTTTGTCTTCTTTCCCTTCGTTCTCAGTTTGATATAATTTCTCGTAGAATTCCTGAAAGTTTTGATTGATCTCTGTTGGGTTATATGTAATTTGTTTGTCCTTTTTCCTTGATGCCAATACCGTTCTTTTAGCTTGTTCTGTTTTAGGCTGCCAAGCCAGTATTTTGTGCGTTTTTTCTCCTAGTTCAAAATACTTCTGCTTTATTTTCATTATGTTCTTCTCCACCTTATACGTTTGTAGTGTTTCATATTTTATTTTTTTGTCTGCCAATTCTCTTCTTTTTGTTGTATCTTCCCTTGTTGCTAGTTCTTTTTCTGTACTTACTATTTCCCTTCCCAGCTGTTCAATTTCCCAATTGTAGTTCTTTTTGAACTTAGTTACATAACTTATTATCTGCCCTCTAATGAAGGCTTTCTTTGCATCCCATAATATAAATTTTTACATTTATAATACATTTTAATTTGGCGCTCAATAAATTCTCTAAATTCTTGTCTTTTAAGTAGCATGGAGTTTAATCTCCATCTATATGTTCTTGGTGGGATGTCCTCCAGTTCTATTGTTAATAACAGGGGTGAGTGATCAGGTAACAATCTAGCTTTATATTCCATTTTCCTAACTCTTCCTTGGATAAGGGCTGACAACAGGATCAGGTCAATCCTTGAGTATGTTTTATGTCTACTCGAATAATATGAATATTCCTTCTCCTTTGGGTGTTGTCTCCTCCATATATCCAAAAGTTGCATTTCCTACATTGATTTAACCATATATTTGGCTACTTTGTTCTTTCTGCTCGTCTTTTGTCCAGTTTTATCTATCGTTGAATCCAAATTAAGGTAAAAGTCCCCTCCTATCAATATATTCCCCAGCGTATCTACAATCTTCAAAATAATATCTTGCATAAACTTTTGATCCTCTTCATTAGGTGCATATATATTGACCAAATTCCAGAGTTCTGAATATATCTGACATTTTAGCATTACGTATCTCCTTGCTGGATCTATTATTTCCTCCTCTATTTTGATTGGTACATTTTTATTGATTAATATAGCTACACCTCTGGCTTTTGAGTTTTGTGATGCTGCCGTTACGTGCCCTACCCAGTCTCTCCTTAATTTATTGTGTTCCACTTCAGTTAGATGCGTTTCCTGCATGAATGCTATATCTATTTTTTCTTTTTTCAGTAAATTTTAATAGCCTCTTCCTTTTGATTTGGTTATGTATTCCATTAATATTTATAGTCCTATAGTTCAACAAGGCCATCTCATACTTCGTTTACATCTCATTTCCGCTTCCTCACCTCCACCTTTCCCCTTTTCCCCATTTCCATTTCTCAGTTTTCTTTTTTTGAACGCACTGTATTACAAAACTTCTAAAACATAAAATATTTCAACCATTCCCACATCTAAAATTCCCTTAAACCCAAGTGTCCACCACCCCCCCCCCCCCCAAGTCGCCCCTTGTCCCTTGCCGGGCAACCACAAATCCCCTCTCCATTCGGATTGCTAACCCGTTTGCAAGTGTCAACTGATTTCGCAGTGATTGTTAATCTCTCCTACCCAACCCTCTCCAGAAAAGATTTTTATCTTCACATTAAAACAAAGCTCCCTCTCTTTTCTTCTCTTTTTCTTTTTATTTTCTATTTATTTATTTTTTAACTCCTCCTCTTTTTTCCCCCTCCTCCCTTACTTCCCTTTTCTTCTCTCCTTTAGTTCTTATACATTATTTTTACTTCTTTATATGTAGTTTGTCGTCGTTCTTTGTTCTTGTTACATCTCCTCATCTCTCTTTCTGTCTTGTAGGTGTTCTGCAAATTCTCGTGGTTTCTCCGGATCCGAGAACAGTCTGTTTTACTGCCCCGGGATAACTATTTTAAGCACCGCTGGGTACCTTAACATAAATTTATAGCCTTTCTTCCATAGGATTAGTTTTGCTGCGTTAAACTCTTTCTTCTTCTTTAAGAGCTCAAAACTTAGGTCTGGGTAGAAATATTTTTTTTGACCTTTGTATTCCAGTGGTTTTTTGTCTTCTCTCATTTTATTCATTGCCTTCTCCAATATATTTTCTCTTGTCGTGTATCTCAGAAATTTTACTAAAACGGATCTTAGTTTTTGTTGTGACTGTGGTTTCGGGACTAATGTTCTGTGTGTCCTTTCTATTTCCATTCCTTCCTGCATTTCTGGCATTCCCAGGACTTTTGGGATCCATTCTTTTATAAATTCTTTCATATCTTTGCCTTCTTCATCTTCCTTAAGGCCCACTATCTTTATATTGTTTCGCCTACTATAGTTTTCAATTATATCCATCTTCTGAGCTAACAACTTTTTTGTCACTTTCTTCCAATTTTCTTTTTAAGACATTCACTTCCATTTCTACCGTCATTACAAGTTCTTCCACATTTTCTAATCCTTTCCCTACATCTGTTATGACCAGCTCTATTTTACTCACTTTTTCTTCTGTACTTTTCATTTTTCTTTTCATTTCACTAAATTCTAGTGTCAACCATTCTTTTAATGCTTTCATTTGTTCTTGAAATTTTTTTAAATCTATTTTCTGGCCATTCATTTTACCTCCTGTTCCTCTGTGCAGAGCTTGGTGTTCTCCTTTTTCTTTTGTGTCTGCTCTTGGGTTTGTGTCTTCTATTTCCAGTAACTCAACTTCCCTAATCCTGGCAACAACTTCGTTAACTTCTTCTTTACCTTTCCCAACTTCACAATATCCTTCGTAAGTCTATGTAACCAAAACTGCACACAATATTCCAAGTGTGGCCTCATCTACATCTTGTTGGACTTCAACAAGGTATTACTTACAAGTTGCTGATCCAAAACATGTCCGTTTTCTGGACAAATGGCAATAAAACATCATTTGCTGGTCACTTTTAGTGCAAAATTTGTATTTGTTTCCTTATCCATGTCTTATGACAAAATGTGGCATTTCATAGCTGGAGCCATCTTTTATTTTGAACCTATTGATTACTGAATTTATGTCTGTCACTCGGCTTCCCAAATATTTCTTTTTTGCTTTCAGCCATTGTTTCACAGTGACTTCAGGTTCAGGCTGGGAATTGTGCAGAGTTGACCTGGACCAGAATTAATTTTATTGTCAATAAATGCTCAACAGTGTACTTTCACTAGGGAGGATGTTTTGAATAGGCTGAGTGGATTGTTTGAACGCAAGGGATAAGACTGAGAAACATTACAATGCAAAGCATTTCCTTCTCAGGTAGATGTCATAAATGGGGTGCTTACTCCCAATGGTGTAAGTTGACCAAAAAATGGTCTCATGCAGTGAAATAATGCCTTAAAAACTGGTGGATCTCACCAACCATACATTTCACAGCCTGATATTTCCCTGAACTATAATAGATGCTAAATTCCTAATAAAGTCAGAATATGTACTAATGCTGCGAACCAATTCTGAATCCTGTACAGTCCTGGATTAATTCCACTGCATGACTCAATGTCTCATCCATGGATTATGTAAGATTTCTTATTGAGGGAATATTCAATCAAGGGCCATTAAAGTCACAGTACATTGTGGTTGTGAATTAATTATTGGAACATTTTCATGCAAAACATCAAATTCTTTGATTATACGTACTGATCCCAGCTGCACTTCATAATGTAGTAAGCACGAATCACCATTTTCTATAATGGGCAAAATAGAGTGAATGATATTATCAGGTAGAGGTCAGATATTTGACAATTGTAGGACTAAGAAAGATCTGTTACTTGATTTGCAGCATATTTTGCTGAAAGAACAAGCACAGATTCACTGTCTCAAGCCTTAGGCTTTATTAACGTCCTGCTTGGTTTGCAGCGTATGCACATTCACTTGTGTTTCCGTTAAAGATTCTAGTATGTCAATGTTTATTTTTGACAGGGCCTTAATTTTTAATGCATTTTGTCTCTTTCTTTCAGGAAACACAAACTTTAATTGCACTTGAAAAACTTAACTCCTTTACCTAGAATGCTCTATTTATAGACATCAGTTCATTTAAGGGCAGAGTTAGTTTTCTATATCAAACTTTTTTCATTGCACATCTAATTAAGTTCAATGCTCAGTTCATTATCTGTTTAAAACAGCTTAAAATACCTTGCAAAGCAGGTTTAAAATTCTCCTTTATTTAGTTGAGTAATCTAATGCTTTGTTTCACATTGGTTAATGCCTGACTGAAAGTAGTAGATAAAGGATATAGAAAAAGAGGAGCTTGAATATGCTGTTTAGCCAATGGAACCTTTTCCTGCTGTTGAGTAAGCTCATGGCTGATCTGTAATACAATTTATACTTACCTTTTCCCTCTGTTCTTGGGTTAAACCTGTTAAACTCAGATTTGAATTTAAGTTTATTTGCAACAAAGTACCTGGTACAATGAGGTTCTGCAAGAAGTCCAACAGGCTATCTCTAATTGATACAGTTATGTTAAAATCACAATTAAAGAGTATAGGATGGTAATGAAAAAAAAAAATCAATAGCACCAAGCAAGGGCAATATGACAGTATATTTATGGAGTTCTGTTCGATTATTAATTACAAATCAAAAGTAAAAAGAGCTGCAGATGTTGGAAATTTGGAATAAAAGGAGTAAATGTGTAAGCGCTTCACAGATCAGGCAATATCTGTTAATGGAGAATAAGAAAAACTCCAGAAGCTGGAATTCTAAAATAGAAACAAAAAGTGGTTTAAAATTTGCAGCAGGTCAGGCCATATCTATAAGAGAAACTGATTTCAGTCTCAGGTTGAAGACCCTTTGCCAAAACTGGAAGGAGAGAAAAGAAGCTTGTTAAACTGCTGGTTAGGTAAGGGAATGTCTCTAGGATAAATCTGGGGTGACCATAGGGATAAGCTGTAAACAAGATTATTGGGACAGTGAACCAATGGCACCAGTCAAAGAGGGTGAATATAAAGAACAATCGCAAAATAATTACAAGATGCAGAGCAGTAAGGGTCGGCATCTTCTCTGCCTTCACAGAGCAAAAAGGACTAAAGGGGGAAAAAGCAAACAAATTGAGGTGGCATCACAGATGGGAGACTGAAGCGGAAATGTTATTTGAAATAGAATTCAGTAAGTATGGGCACCTATGGAGATTGGTAGATGCCAGTTACGTGAATTTGCCAATTGCTTGAGATTGCATTTTTTACCTATTTATATTCTGCATTTTTTTTTTGCCAGTTGCTTGAGTTCCAAATATCAGCAGTTGGAAGGTGTCATGCCGTTCCTTGAGCTTACACAGAGTCTTGCAACGTTACCAGAGGCTCCAGACCAGTGAATCAGAGAAGGAGTGTGTAGATTTTGGGAAAGTATTAGGTTCGGTGGGTTCACAGAGAGGCGAGTCTAGACTCACGTTACAATCAAAAGTAACTTTATTGAACACAGGAAACAAACAGGGAAAGATATCAAACGATAATTACTACTTAATAGCTATATAGGTATTTACATCAAACCCAGGTTGGACTCTGATACCAGTGACTATCTATCTTCTACACGATACGAAACAAAAATCTATAACTGTGCAAGCAGGCACATTGGGAACAATACCAGTGACTGCTTACCCTATCACACTCTCCCTCACTTGCACACACTTCACAGACAGGGATTTCAGATTTATTGTCAGAGTACATACATGACATCACATACAACCCTGAGATTCTTTTCTCCTGTGGGCAAGGCAGAATAACCACTAATTAGTAGTGCAAAAAAACTACACAGCATAGACATATAAACAAACAAAAAAACGAAACAGATAATGAATGTAAACAAACTGCAATACAGAGAGAACAAAAAGAAAATCAATAAAGTGCACAAATAAGAATCCTTAAATGAGTCTCTGATTGAATTTGTCATTGAGGAGTCTGATGGTGGAGGGGTAAAACTTGGTGGTGTGAGTCTTGTTGCACCTCTACCTCTTTCCTGATGGCAGCAGCTGGGTGGTGTTAGTCTTTGATGTTTGCTGCTGCTCTCTGACGGCAGTGTTCCCTGCAGATATACTCAATAGTGGGAAGGGTTTTACCTGTGATGGCTTGGGCTGTGTCCAGTTCTTTTTGGAGGGCTTTATCCTCAGGGATATTGGTATCCCCATAACAGACCATGATGCAGCCGGTCAGCACACTTTCCACTTCACCTCCGGAAATTTGCCAGGGTTTCTGGTGTCATACCAAACCTCCGCAAACTCCTGAGGAGGTAGAGGAGCTGACGTGCTTTCTTCATGATTCAAGAAAGATCGTCCAGGATGATGACTCCCAAGAACTTAAATTTGCTCACCCTTTCTACCTCTGATCTCCCAATGATCACTGGATTCCCTGTTCCAACGTAGGTGAGAGTCTCTGCAAGCTCTGACCTATTGCAGTACTGTACTACAGTTCAACTTAGTGTAGAGCACACCTTACCCGCAACTCCTCTAGCAATGTCCACAGTAGCGACTTGGCGTGGAGTGATTTTAAAGACTTGGGCTAAGAGGCAGGCAGAGAGAAATGTGCTATGCATTGATATTTATGATGTCTTGGCAATGATAACACTGAATAATTTAAATGAGTGAACGGAAAGGTGTGCACTAATGGCTGGCCAAGTCTAACCTTAATTGGCAGGTGATGCGACTTCCAAATAAGTTTCTGACTGGGAGGTCACATGACCCTCCGCAATCCACAGTGTTCCAGGTAGGAAGGCCACGTATTCTTCCACAATCCATGTACAACAGTGTGGGATGGAGAATTAAAATTGCACCCTCTTTTCAATGGAAATTTGTTCTTGAATTCCACTGTTCCTGTCCCTGCTTTCTCCAACTATGATGGAGGCATTTGTGAGGCATTTAACTGTCGGGCTCCGTGCACAGGTATCTGCTTTGATTCCTAAAGGCCTTACTCTTTACTGGTTACTCTCTTCCCATTAATATCTTTATAAAAAGCTATGGGATTGATGCACAATCAATTACCACAAAAGACTGAGGTTGTGAAATTGATCGCCTTTTATTGACCATAAACTGGAGCACCAACCAACCTCATCAACTGATCTTGGAAGAATGGGGAGCATGCAAGGGATAATCGGTAGGATTGATCTTGGGAGGCATATCCAGCCAGCACTAACCAATCATAGTATAACTGTGGTTTACCACAGGGATTTTCTATGATCTTACTCACCGTGGTCCCTCTTCACCTTCTTAATTACTTTTTAAAGATCCTCAATACTTTCTAATCTCCTATCGGGCCTCTCCTGTTTAATACTGGCCCTAAGCTACCTTTTATTTGTCCTTTATCCAACACTTGATTTCCAGGGCTCCTTGAAGTTGTTAGCCCTGCTTTTCACCCTAAGAGGGAGATTTTGATCCTGAACTCACACTACATCATTTTTCTTAACATGTTGACTATCCTTCTCCCAGTCCACTTTTGCCAGGGCCTGTATAATCATATCGAAATTGGCCTGCCCACAGTTTGGGACCGTAATTTCCTGTCCATACCGGTCCTCCTCCTTGAGATGTATAGAGTTATGGTAAGTATGGTCCAAAATGCTGTGTAAATGAAACTTTGCCACCAGAATGTTGATCCCCAAAGACTAGGCCCACTGCAGCCCCTTCCTCATTTCTAGGTACTGACTTAAAAAGCTCAAAAAAACAAAACAGGTGGTTGTTGACTTCAAGAGGACCCAGAGAGACCATGCTCTGCTGACCATTGACGGCTCCACCACTGAGGTCATCAAGAGTATCAAGTTCCTCGGAGTGCACTTGGCGGAGAATCTCACCTGATCCCTTTCCTGCAAAGGCTGAGGAAAGTTCATCTCCCACCCTCCATCCTTACTACATTCTACAGAGGATGTATAGAGAGCATCCTGTGCAACACCACCTGCTTTGGAAGCTGCAGAGGATAGTGAAATCAGTGGAAAAGATCATTGGGAGCTCTCTTTCGACCATGAAGGACATTTACAACACACAATGCAGGCGAAAGACAATAAATATTGTAAAGGATTCCACACCACCCTTATGTATACTGTTCTCCCTTCTGCCATTGGGAGGAGGTACTGCAGCACTCAGGCTCTTATGACTAGGTTGGGCAAGAGTTTTTTTTCCTCCCAAGCCATCAGACTCCTGAGTTCCCAGAATATTTAGGGTTTGGGTACCAATGAGTCTTAATATTTTAAATATGTTGAACTTCTGTTCTAACCTATAATTCAACAAAGGTGACTTGATTTGACTTGACCTGGATGGACTTTAATCAATTCTGTTGCCTTTAAGCTTTTCAGAATAGGGTCATCTTAGCTAATATAGGGGAAGTTGAAAACTATCATAACCCTATTATTTTTGCATTTTTTAGTCATACCAATGTGATCCTCTATCTTGCACTATTTCAAGGCAAAATGTTTAGATTTTTCTCCCTAAGCTGACTTGCTCAATTTTTTCATTGTTGGGAAACTTGTGCTCAAGATGCCATGTTGGTGTAAGTTGTTTCTTAATGCAAACCAGAAACAAAATTGATGCATTTTCTTTTGATATTCAAAGTCAAAGTTCAAATTTATTGTCAGAAAAAAATGCATGACATCACATTCAACCCTGAGATTCTTCTAATAAATCTTTGAGCAAATTCTATACACAATATAACTGGAAATAATAAAATCTAACCAAAAGCAGAGCTAAATTTCATCACATCCTGAAATAAGGCAAAATGTGGGTGCTTTGGCATTTGGGGACAGAATAACTGAAGCTTCAGTGAATTTTTATGAATGCCAGAAATTTAAAAAAAAGTTGTCAAGCAATCTGACGTGAGAATATCTGAAAACAAAGGCTGTTTTACTTTGTCCTTTATTGATAAATTTGACATTTATTGTTGTTTTTGCATATTTCCTAACAGTGAAATAATCATATTTTAGCATTTCCCCTTTCTATAGTTCAAGGAGTAAAGTGTGCATTTTGATTTAAATGAAACTGGTTGACATTGCATTTTGTTTTGTTTTTTATCTTATCTGGTTCCTGTTTCTCAACTTTAAACTGGCATAACAAATCACATGCCTATCAAATTGTAACTGTAGTCTATGTTTGACACTGTTTACACAAAAACCATTAAATTGTGTGTCAAACAGAAACTGCATCTAGATACTGATTTGCAATAAGCAGGACAGAGTTTAAACATGGAGAAACACAAAAGCTGCAGATGCTGGAACCTTGAGCAGATGCTATAGGAACTCAGAAGGTCAGGCATCATTCATAGGTAGATACAGTCAGTCAAGTTTCAGATCTGGAACCATTATATTAAGATATTAAATCATAGTTGAATTGCCGAATCTTTTTTCCCCACATAATAATCAAAGATTGGTGGTGTTGTGGACAGTGAGGAAGATTACCGTAGATTAAAAGGTGATTTAGGAAGGCTGGAGGCTGAGCAATGGCTGATGGAATTTAATACAGATAAGTGTGAGATGTTACATTTTGGAAAGGCAAATCTAAATAGGTCATTTGCATTAAATGGTAGGCTATTGAGATGTGCAGAGCAACAAAGGGATTTAGGAGTTGTGGTAAATAGTACCCTCAAGGCTGATACTCAGGTAGATGGGGTGGTGAAGAAGGCACTTGGAATGTTGGCCTTCATAAATCGGAGTATTGAATTCAAGAGTAGGGAGGATATGATGAAATTGTACAAGGAATTGGTGAGGCCAAATTTGGAGTACTGTGTACAGTTTTGGTCACCAAATTATAGGAAAGATATAAACAAAATAGAGAGAGTGCAGAGAAGGTTCATGAGAATGTTGACAGGATTTCAAGGTTTGAGTTACAGGGAAAGGTTGTGCAGACTGGGGCTTTTTTCTCTGGAACGTAGAAGATTGAGAGGGGACTTGATAGAGGTGTTTAAGATTTTAAAAGGGACAGAAGTAAACGTGGATAGGCTTTTTCAATTAAGAGTGGGGGAGATTCAAACTAGAGGGCATGGTTTAAGATTGAAGGGGGAAAATTATAAGGGGAACATGAGGGGAAATTTCTTTACGCAAAGGGTGGTGGGGATGTGGAATGAGCTTCCGACCAACGTGGTCGAGGTGGAATCATTGGTTACATTTAAGGAAAGACTAGATAGTTATATGGATAGGAGAAGACTGGAGGGGTATGGACCGGGTGCTGGTCAGTGGGTCTAGGAGAGTGGGGATTTGTTACGGCATGGACTAGTAGGGCCGAACTGGCCTGTTCTGTGCTATAAGTGGTTATATGGTTATATGGAACAAATTTGATGGTTTTTGAGGAAGGAACAGATGTTAAAAGTTTCCTATTAACACCAAAGTTCTGGAGAAACTCAACGGGTCACGCAGCATCCGGAGAAAGTTTCAGGCATGAACCCTTCTTCAGGAATGCTGAAAACCAGGCAGACATCTGAATAAAAAGGTGGGGGAAGGGAGAAGAACACTGACAAATAGATTACAGGTATAGTCAAAGTCCAAAAATCAATATGCCAGAAATCTGAAGCACCCGAGCATCCAATTTCTCAAACTTTTTAAATTTAGCAGGCTTTTGTGTGCATACATAAGCACCCTGATGTACAGTTTCAACATGCAACCACATTTAATACAGGTAATCTTATCACAAAGAAATTCATTTATATATTGTATTTTTCTTTTACAATTTTCATTTCTAAAAACAATTTCAAGCATTACATGCTTTTTTTAATAGTGAAAATAAATTGTTTACATTTTTGTCACATATTGACTTTATTTTTCTTTATAACTCCTCATTTGGATAAATGAAGAATGCTGTATTTGTTCATGTATAAACTATCAAAATTTACCTGTTCATCTCTTCTTTGTTCCTCCTTAAATTTGAATTTTATAAGTAGTGCCAAGAACCTTGAAAATCTAAAAATCCAGATTGACCCAATCCCTGAGCAGTCTGGATTTAGGGCTTTTACTGTAATAGGTGGATACAGGTGGGAAGATAGAAGAAAAAGTAGCTCAGAAGTGAAAGGGAGAGAAGACAAAAGGGTAAGAAAGATCACTCTCTGATAAAAGAAAGAAGGTGTGGGAGTTGGAGAGAGGTAGACAGGGATAAAAGAGAGTGACAAGGGGAGGGGGTTAACAGGTATCAGAGAAGTTAATACTGATACCGTCTGGGTGGAGACTGCCGAGACGGAATATTATATGTTGTCTCTTCAGTTTGAAGATGGCAATTTATGAGACAGTGAATCATGTAATACACAAAAGTGCTGTAGGAACTCAGCAGGAATTCCTGAGGAAGGGCTCAAACCAGAAACACTGACTACCTTTTGCTTCCTCTGGATCCTGCGTGACCTCCTGAGTTTTTCTAGCACTTTTGTGTACCGCACTAGACCTCAGCATCTGCAGATTTTCTTGTTTGAGACCTTGAATAATTAACACTTCTCGGCTTCTTTCTTTTATGCCATCCCAACTGTATCCACCTCTTACATCTTCAGTCCTGGAGGAACTCAGCCAGTCACGCAGTGTCCATAGGAGGTAAAGATATATTACCGACCTTAAGGATGGGCTCAGACCTGAAACGGTGTTAATATATCTTTGCCTCCTATGTATGCTGAGAGTCCAGCTGAGTTCCTCCGTCATTTCTGTGTTTTGACTACAATCTGCAGTTTTTTTGTATTACCTCTTAACTTGTTAGCCTGTGTTCATCCCCTTCTTCTGCACCCTGCTTCCACCTTTTATTCAGGCATCAGCCAGATACTCGGTGCTCCTCACAAAAGGTTCTGATCCAAAACGTCGACTGCCTTTTATTTCCTATGGATGCCACATGACCCGCTGAGTTTCCCCAATATCTGCAGACTTTCCTGTTTACTTTCAATATACACACTTCATTCTTTCTCACTGGAATATTACTAATTTTTTAAACCTGATTTGGTGAAACATTGAGGCATCAATTGAATAATCTATAATGTCAACAGGAAGTTTCAATTGCATTACTGCTTTGTTATTCACTTAGAGATATCTACTGCCGATTATATAATGTTATTTATCAGCAAATAATGACCGTGACTGGCTTGGCTAATGGCACTGTTTCTTCTCTCGATGGAGTTGACTTAAAATTACTTGAACGAATAAAAATTAAGTTGGGTCTATTTGTGCTCTTTGTCTTCAATATTTAATAATCTTTATGTGCTTTTATTTTTCTTTAAATCTGCTCACTTAACCTTGCAGAGAGGATAGGATCTTTCAGTTCATTTTCCATCACATTATTGTTTTAAAAATAATTGAAATCATGGAAATTAAAATAATTAAGACAATTGAAAGATACAAAAGCTGCTGGTGCCTGTCAGATAATTATGTCAGTGAAAATTATTACCAGGAAATCACTGAAAGCGAAGCCCAATCTGCTGTTTCACATCCTGTCTGTTTAGTATTATGGTCCCATCTAATCTTCAACCCCCAAGAATAAAAGCTATCATTTCACACATCAATGTCATATTTACCTTTAATTGGCATCCCTTGATTAGCTAAGTGGTTGAAAATGACTGCTCTTTCTACCGCCAAAATCATTGCTCATCAAGTTAACCTTGATTGGACAGGACAGTTTAATGCAGGGGCTAATGGGCTTTATTTTCTCTTTAACTCATTTGGTGCCATGTTTATTTCTATTTTCCACATACATTTAATTCCTAATTTCAAAATGAATTCTCTGAGCCAGTTTGACATACTCATAGTTGGCAATAATAATTGGCATTTCTTTTTCTCTGGCAGAATTTATTTTACCAAACATTGAAATAATTTTTTAATGCAAATGACATCACAATCAAATGCTGATTTTAAGGTGTGGTTGAACCTGAATTAACAGAGGTAGAGTTCTTAAGCATGGTGGGTTGTGTATTAGAACCATAGAACATTACAGCACAGAAACAGGCCTCTTCAGCCCTCCTAGTCTGTGCCAAACCATTTATTTGCCTAGTCCTACTGACCTGCGCGCATACCTCTCCCATCCATGTACCTGACCAAATTCTTCTTGAATGTTAAAATTGAGCCCGCGTTCACCACTTCACTGGAAGCTTGATCCACACTCCCACCACTCTCTGTGTGAAGTTCCCACTAATGTTCCCGCTAAACTTTTCCCCTTTCACTCTTCACCGATGTCCTTTGCTTTGTCCTACCCTCAGTGGAAAAAGCCTATCTACATTTACTCCGTCTATCCCCCTTGTAATTTTAAATACCTCTATCAAATCTCCCCTCATTCTTCTGCACTCAGGGAATAAAGTCCTAACCTGTTTGACCTTTCCCTGTAACTCAGTTCCTGAAGACCGGGCAACATCCGAGTAAATCTTCTCTGCACTCTTTCTATCTTATTGATATCTTTCTTGTAATTAGGTGACCAAAACTGCACGCAGTACTCCAAATTTGGCTTCACCAATGTCTTACACAACTTTACTCAATACTTTGATTTAGGAAGAGACCCTATGTTCCCCAACAATTCAAGGTGGTGACTTGTGTTTTCCTTATTGACGAAAGAATAGTTTGACCTTCCTTTGTTCCCATTGAGACAATCCCATATTGAGACAGTTAAGAATCTAGATTTGTTTACACCCATTTATTTTTCTTATCAAATATCCTTAGAAGCATTTGCATTGAGTTTTCATGTTTCTTCAAGCTTTATTATCCTCTTCTTAATCAACATTTTGCTAATCTATTCCCATTCTCAAGTTCGTAGTTTTCATCTGTCCATTTTATTTTTTTTTCCTCTGAGAATTTTGCCCTGTTCCTAATTTATTTTGTAAACCACAATTGACACTTCTTTCCCATTTTATTTTTGTGTCAGACAGAAAAGAACAATCGTTGTACTTTAAATGTGAGCCATTTCCTATCAACTGAGTTGATGTCACACATGGATGATCCTGCATCAGAACTGGCTGGTTTTGACACAAACAATAAAGATTTTGCTTATCTGAAATATTTGAATTCAGTATTGAATCCTGGGGGCAGTGAAGTGCAAGAACATCAAATGAGATGTTGTTCCTCAAATCTATGTTGGGTTTTAATGAAACAGCATAGGAGGCCAAAGTGGGAAATGTCTAAGTGAATGAAACATTAAAGAAGCAGACAGCATTAAGCATTTTCAGTGATGTGGTCATCCAAGCTGAGAGAGGTTTCTATAAAGACACCATCACGATCACTGAATGCAAAGCACTAAACTTGGTATCTGCCAAGTGTTGTTGTCTCCTCACATTCTAATGTGTCCTGGTTGATTAATAACCTAGCCTTTCGTCTTGGTGAGTAGAAAAAGAATCAAAAGGGAATTGATTGACTTGGAGAGAAAATACGTTGTATAGCCATAGGGAAATAATGAGGGTGGAATATTATTGATTGCATTTTTCTGTTTGGAACTGAATGGTCTCCTTATATGGCAGAGTAAATAAGGCACTAAACTCGAAGAGGTGCAAAAAACAGTTTTGAACATGTCAATGTGTTAGATACGTATTGATTGTTTCTTCTGGGGCTGGGGGAGGCGGGAGAAAATATTTTCACACCATGAATTGGTTTCCATGGCAAATCTGGATACATAAGAAAGTAGGGTGATATTGAAATAGTAAACTGCATACTTCTATAATGCCAGTTTGCGCAGAAATGTTTTTGGCCTCCTCTGTGACAAGTACCCCAGAAATGGAGCTTAATGGTCAACCTACCCTTTCCTGTTGCACCTCAGTATTGACCAAAAAATATGAAAAGTAATTTAAGCCATATGTAATTACATATCTTTTAAAATGGCATAAAACCATTACAGTTTAAGCTTGATTCGAGACATGATTTTAAAGTTCAGTCTCAGAAAGCTTTTGTGTTGAAACTCAAAGTCTTTACTGCTGTTTAAAAGTAATTACGGAGTAAAAGGGTGAGGCATCAGATTTCTTTAAATTGTTGCTCAAAAGCAATAATGATTTTGAAACATCAAGTCATTAGACCGCTAAAACTCACAAATTTGTAGAGTTGTTTTCAGAGCAATGTTTCTTTGTAGAAACAATTTTCCCTCTCTCATATGGAGATTTTGGAATCTGTGTTCCGATGAATCTATCCTCTGTTCCAAAGAGACCGTGAAGTGGCTATTTTCTTCCACGATGATAACCATCTAAAAATGGTTATGTTTCAAATGCAAGATCAATTTTTCTTTCTTAATCAAAAGTGACCATTTCCATGGAAACTACAAGGCTGCACTCTATCTTAAAGAGATAGTCAGAAGTGGTCTTCCTCCTTCAAAAGCCACTTATTCTGCAATCTTCTTTGACTAGGAGCAACATGCCACAGTAGCATTTCTGGTTACTCTATCTCAGTCCTATCTTCCACAGGATGGTCAACTTCCTTCTAGTTTCAAAATGTCCATTGTTCCAGTAATATGTTTCTCTGAAATGTCTTATCACATGACACTTGACATAATTTCTGTCTTAGAAGTTTATAATGTCTTCTTCACATTTATGTGCTAAATTCATAAGTATGAATCTAAAGCAAAAGACTCCGATCTGTCAACTGACCATTGAATTAAAAGTCCTGCTTGTTTAAATAGTTGCCCCTGAATTTCCATTCTAACAACATAAGTAAATAAGCAGAGTCTTGTATTTAAATACATGGCCTCCTTGAGCAACCAGCAGTTCTTCTTGGGTACTTCATTTTTATGGCTGTTTACACAGTTTCCACTGAACAATGAATCTACAGGCCACCGGTCTTGAGATCTGCCAGCTTCCATTTCAAAGGACTCTATGAGTGTAATTGTGTCTGTAAAATGTAAATGTGCCCTGTCCACCTAAAAACTAACTGTACTAAAAAATATATAATTCTATAATTTAACTTTAAATATTAATATTAACATGAATCAATTACAACTGTAACAGCCCACAAGCCCATGCCCCCCATATACACCAATTAACCTACAATCGCTGTATGTTTTTGATGGGGGGGGGGGGGTCAAAACCCACACAGACACAAGGAGAATATACAATCTCCTTGCAGGAAGTACCAGATTTAAACCTGGGTCACTGCCACTGTATCCTGAATCTTGCTCCCCTCAGCATTGTGAGTGTTTCTTCATCAGAAGAACATACAGTAAAATTCCCATTTTCTGAAATTCAAGCAACCAGCAACCGGAAAAAAAAAATTAGGAAATAAATATATTTTTAAAAATTAAAATAAATAAGAGTAAATAAAAATTTATGGTAAATAAAAGTTTAAAATTGTAAATGTTCTCTGAAATAACACATAAACCTTTGATGAAGATTGGAGCAAATATTCAGCCAGTGGAGGGCATTGGTCCATGCTTTGTTCATAGCAGCTGTTTGAATAAAGTTCTGTGAAACATCGATGGCATCACTCAGGATGAAGAGATGATTGCCTGCTTAGTAGAGTCTTAGAGGCTCACTCCCTGCTTATTAAAAGTCTTCATCTTTATTAGTATATTATTAAGTATATTAGTAAGGCTTCATCTGTAAACAGGGGAGGGGGGATTAACTATCTGTAATGTTATTGTTCATTTTTTGGGTGGCTCCATGGAGGGGAGGAACCTACAGATGTGGTGCCGGCTAAATGTTTTCAAAAAATATGACTTAAAATAAAGTAAAATGCTTGAAGGTTTATATATTCATGCAAGTGAAATTTGTTCAATGTAAGTACAGTATAATATTTTTGTCTTTTAAACTGTTTATTCTTAATGCATTAATGAATTAGTTCAATGCATTAGTTAGAGATTGCAAGAGTGAGTCTCAAGCAACCAGAAAATATACTTATCCGGCATCTACTGATTCTCATAGATGTTGCATACCAGGGTTTTATTGTATTAGCAAAAAAAAATGATCTGGTTGAAACAGAAAAAAATGCCAAAATAAGCTCTCTTCTGTAACCCAGGTTCAATCCTTTATTTTTTGAAAACTTTATTTAAAAATCGTTAATAGAAAAACAATATACAGTACAGCATAAGTAATTTTATATAATTGTATATATATGAAAAAAATAAAAAATGACAAAAAAAAGAAATACCCCTCCCATCCCATCATCCAGCTCGCTGAAGGAGAGCTAAAAAAAAAGAAAATATATAATACATCAAAGTACATCCAAATGCATATATTCCAAATACGGTAACCACTTATTAACGAAATAAGAATAATAATCATGCAGTTTATATGTAATTTTTTTCCATGACGATACAAGCTTTCAGTTCATTATGCCATCGCATTATATTAATTACTGTAGTGTCTTCCATGTACTTGCTACACATTTTTGAGCTACAGATAATACTGAATGTACAAATGCAATTTGAAATTTATCCAGCCTTAGTCCCTTTAAAGCAACCATATAACCCATTTAAAAAGTGGATGGATATAATGGTAACTTAATGTTATATAATTTTACCAAAATTAACCTAATTTCCTCCCAAAATAATTGTACTAGAGTGCTATTTATTTTTATTTAGACACATAGCTCAATTACAGGCCCTTTCGGCCCATGATCTTGTGCCACCCAATTGACTTGCAACACCGGTACATTTGAAGGGAGAGGAAAACGGAGCATCTGGAGGAGACCCATGTAGACGCGGAGAGAACGTACAGTCAGCTCGGGATTCAAACCCTGGTCCCGATGACAGTGTTGTACTAAATGCTGTGCTAACTGTGCCCTCTCACTGTGGAGTCTGCACATTCTCCCTGTGACTGCGTGGATTTCCTCTGGATCTTCTTATTGCAAAGACATGTTAATTGGTCACTCTAAAACGTCCCTGTAGAATTTGAGGAGAATAAAAAATGGATGTGGGATGAGTAAATGGGTACATGATGGTCAGTGCTGACCAGATGATTGAGGGCCTGTTTCCTTGCTGCATCTCTCGATGACTTCATCAATTGCTGCTTGCCCAGAAGGGCTGTTGGGTCCTAGAAGAGTGTCATTGGGGGAGATTAAAGACGTGGTATCATCTCTCTTGAAGTTGCATTTGAAAGTACTGTGAGAAGGAGAATTATTAAAAGTAGAAGTGCAAGCAAGGAATTTGTAAACAAAAAATCTCATTGTAAATCTGAAAGGGGAAGGGAGGGGAAAATTGTTTGGTCCTGGAATCTCATTAAAGGTGGGAGAAATTGAACAGATTATTGTGTGTAAAGTGGATAAATAATCTGATCCTTGCTAAGGCTCGGAGTTGAAAAGGTGAAAGTAAAAGTGCAGGAAACGGACCATGAACTGTCAACTGCGGCAAAAGGGAAAGAAAAAAATCATCTCAGAACTACTGGTGTGGAAAGTCTCATCTTCAGAACAGTTACAACAGAGCTGGAGAAACTGAGAATAGAATGGATGCCTTACAGGAAATGGGGTCACAGAAAGTTAGTTCAAAAGAAAAATTATTATTTTTAAGGACAAGACATTGTGTTGCTCAATAATATTTTGTGTGTTATTTAAAATAAGAATCTTGTTTTTGAAACCTGAGTGATCCTGAAGAGTCAGAGGAAGTTTGAATCTGAATCTGCACAGGAGAATTTCTGGCTGTTTTGATTGTGTGAAGTTGCACAATTTTGGTCCAAATAGGATTAAATACTACGGAGATTCACATTTTTTCATGAACTGTTGCTAGTTTTTGAACAAGTTGTCAAAAACAGAGAAGAGGCCATGATTGGCTTTATGGTAAAGAAATTAATTTCTGGACTGGTGTGACATTGATTATGAAGTTTTGAGGGTGAACTTCATAGAAGTATTTAATTTCTTTTCTTTGTGACTGACTGCATTACAGGGTTATTTCAGGATTAAAACATTATTAAATATAGTGATACATTATTATGAGTATACTCATATGATTTGTTCTCTGTTCAAAACAAACTATATAGGTATATATCATTGATAAATATTGCCGTCCCAACATTAAGGATAATTGGTGATTTTATGGTAAATTCAGTGTCTGTGTCTTAGTAGGTTGGGCCAATTTGTTTCAGAAATTTGACAAATTGCAAATAAATTGCCATAGGGAACATCGACATTTGTAGATTTAATAGGCTTGAAATTTTTCTTTCTGTAATTTAATAATTACAACCAAGTCGAGTTATTGGCAGAAAGATAAATTTCTGATTAAAATGATATTTCCCAAGCATTTTTGCAATTTATAAAATGCCCAAATAAATCAGAACGTTTCACATCATTGTTAAAATATTATTTGTGTTTATTAAGCAGAATATTCCGAAACTGGGAGTGTTGAAGTTTCATTTTTTCTCTAAGTGTGAAAGGTGGAAGAAGTATGTTAAGTCCACTCCTTGCATTATGCGAGGTAAAAATGCCACCTCACTGCATATTAATCTGCAAGGCACCATTTGGAGAGATGTCATCTGCATTTGATCCTTATAAATCTGGCAATTTGGTGCTGCTTTTGCTTGGTCCTCTTCATGTATAAGTCATTCCTAAATCAGGTTAATTTCTTGCCATAGATCTTAAGTTTGGAGAAGGTTCAAATACATTTAAAGTCTGCAAAAAGTTTCAATTCCCCTGCTTTCAGAGGGTAATTCAAATTTAAGCAGTCAGCCTGAACATTTGAAAACTTTTACATAGAGGAAACAAAATTGTTCTTTTTCACATTATTATTATCTCCATATATAAAAATACTTTTTTGATTTATTGGTAGACTTTCTACTTGCATCCAGTCGTGGGATGTTGTGCTTGAAAGGACTATTATGTAATATAATGGAAGCGAAACAGTCTTAAGCACAAGTATGACTTTCTTTATGTTAAAATTACCTGTGATATTCCCATTTCTCTATCTCTTGTCTCATATATGGTAGTGTATGTTCGATTTTTTAAGTTGGTGTACCTTACGAAGGGTAATCATCCTGTTTTTAATGATACTCATGGGAACGCTATAATTGATCAGTCCTCTAGCTGGAATATTTGTTGAATTCTCCACGTCATTTCTATATTTAAAAAACTAATGGGCATTGACCAGTAAAGTAGTCAGATTTTCATAGATGATAGCAACACAGGCAAAATCTCATCAGAACATTATTTCTATTGATTTAACAGACTGGGCACTATTAATCTTAATTGCAAAATAAGATTATAAATAAATATAGTAGTCCTATTTCTAAAGATAATTGCCAGATTAAGTAGCATTTAATCTACCTCTTACTGTCTGCAAATCTGGATGCAGCCAGTACAAACTAAATGGTTGCTGGATCAGAGATAAACATATTCATCAATTCAGGAAAAGCAAGATCCTTCTTCATGAAGGTAAGACATTTTCAGAGGGCTTGCTGGCAATGCTTCAGTGAAATGTGCTTCACTTTTAGAAATCGCACTTCTCATTCTCTCCAATGAATATTGCTTCATGAAAGATCACTGTCTAATGCTTCTATTTGTTGCAGGCAATATTTTTTTTGTCTCTGGTTGTCACCCAGTTGCACTATATCGTACCACAGTGTCAATAATGGCTGCCTTTTCCTCAGTGATGAGATTGAAATTTTGCAGGATTTTTGATTTTGAGGGAATGAATTATACGGTCACAAAGGGCCTCAAGCACTGAAGGCTTCCTGATTGTGTCAGAGGTTTGGATCTGGAGCTTGGGCTGTTGAGGGTTCAAACAGAAGTCTGTAGCTGCTGTGGCTGTGGGAGTGCTGGTGAGTCTGAAGGGACATTTATTCCCTCCTTTTGTACTGTAGGGGGCACTGAATAAGGCAGAAGTTAAAGTATATTTTATGCATCACATTTTCAGTGACAATAAAAGTAACAAAACCTTGATCCATAACGGCTCCTTTGCCAAATGGGTCTGCTGTTTGTGAATATAATACAGGAGTAAATTAGTTCCGATTGATTCGGCAAAAAATTTCAGTAGGTGAAAATAAAAATAAATGTTTGCATGTTTCCTTTCAATCTTGAAGGGTGTCATTTGAGCCATTGTGTCCATTCTGGTGTTTAGAGCAATCCAAGTTATCCCACTTCCCCAACCATTTTAATTTAGAAATACAGCACAATAGCAGGCCTTTCCAGCCCACGAGCGTGCGCTACTCAAATGAACCGACAAACCTGTACATCTGTGGAACCAGAGCACCTGGAGGAAACCCATGCAAACACCAGAAGAATACACAAACTCAGTCAGTGAAGAGTAAATGGCACTGTAATAGCATCGTACTAACATTTACACTTTCTCTGTCTCATTCCCAATAACAGTGCCCTGAATTTTTCCTCCAAGCCACATGCAATGAAAGTCATTTACAGTATCCAATCAGCACTCTTGGGATTTGGGAGGAAACCATGTCACCAAGGAAAACCCAAATTATTACTGGGGGAAGGAGGCAAACTCCAGACAGAAAGCACTAGAGTTCAGGATTGAACCCGGATGTTTGGATCTCTGAGATGCACTATTTGGTGACATTTTGTTGTGAAATTTATGTTGAGGTTAATATCCTCAGTTGTTTAAACAAATTGGGTTATTTAATGTGAATATCAATGAGTTGCTTCCCAGTTGTCTCACTGTTTTATTTGCAGAACTATGTCTGCCTCTCAGCTGTTGGTCTTTCCTCCTCCACCTGCCCATTCTTCCCTCCTCCCTCGACCTTTTTAATTCAGGCACCTGCCTGCATTTTCCTCATACTTTGGCAAAATGCTCAGTCCAGAAATGTTGGTTTTATATCTTTGCCTCCCACAGACGCTGTGGAAACTGCTGAATTTCTCCAGTAATTTTAGTGTCTGCAGACTTTCTTCTCTCACCATTATATATCTGATGGTCTTGTACTTAAATGCATTGATTTTCTATATAAATTCAAAATTTTGTGGGGTATTATGGGTCAGGTATGGGGGCACCAATATCCCTGAGCATAAAGCCCTGCCAAAGGTGGTGGACATTGTCTAGGCCATCACACTCAAAACCTTCCCCAACATCATCTACAGGGAACACTGCTATTGGAGAGCAGCAACAATCATCAAGGATTCAAGTCTGTATTCCATTAGAAAAAATAACATATAATTTAAGAAGTAATATTACAATATTTGAACAAATATGGGAGCCATACATGAAACATAATAGAGAAAACCTACCGGGGACATCTACCATCTAAAATGACAGAAGGAGAAGAGAATGAAAAGAACTGACTCAGTGGAATTTCTTGTTTATTTCTATTGAGTGACAACATTGTTTGACGGGTTTAATGTATCTTAGATTCTGAACTTTAAATGAATGGGAGGGGAGGTAGGGAGGGTGGGATGGGAAGAGGAAGAGGGGGGGAGAAAACAACACTGTATATATTTGAAAATGAAAATGTATGTATCTTGATCAATGTGGTGTATAGTGTGAAAAATAAAAAAATTTTTAAAAAAAGGATCCAAGTCGCCCAGTACGTGCTCTGTTCTCAGTGCTACCATCAAGAAAGAAGTATGGGTGCCACATGACTCACTTCATCAGGTACCCCTCCACTATCAGATCCCTCATCAATAAGGTCCATCAGAAACTCATTTAAGGACTTTTGCACTTCATTGATTTTTTTTTTCCTTTTTGTATTGCACAGTCAGCTTGTTTCCATTTTTTTACATGTGTATGTTGAGTACACTGTTTTTGCAATACCAATAAGTGGTAATTTTACCTCGCCTACAGGAAAAACAATCTCTGGGGTTATATGTGATGTCATGTATATACTCTGACAACGAATATGAAATCTGCTGGCAAGACTGGCTTTAATAGTACCTCCAAAATTATCCATGAGAAGGTGGAAATGGGAGGAAACACTCAACAGCTCATGCAGTATCTGTGGAAAGAGAAACAAGTCGACTTAGGGTTTACTTTGAGTTCTGCAAATTTTTATATCGTGTTTTATATCTATTTTATCCTGAAGACTTTCAGCAAAAGGCATCTCTCCTGTAATAATACAACAAAGAAGCTCATTGTTCTATTCAAATTCAGCTCCATCTCCTGAAGAATGTACACTTCAGTTTTACTTTAATCATTCGATGGAGGTTGGGTAATGATAATAGTATAAATCTTTGGTAATATTGAGCCACTTGGTAACATGCATTGACATGTCAGTTTTGAAAAAAGGATTATTGATCTTCAGTGGGTACTGGCGGACTTGCTGAATATTTTGAGGGCTCTTTCTTTCTTTCAGATTTCTATTATTTGCTGTTCTTTTACTCTTCAATTAAACCACCTTTGAATTAATCCTTTATGAGCTAATTGCTTTTTATTTTTAAAAAACCATATATTTATCCACCATTATACCATATTTTCTATTTTCTGATGCAGAATAGAATTTGCCCCAGAACCACAATGATTTGATTTAATATTCCCCCTGTTTTCTCTTCCACAAACCATCTTCTCCAATGTGCATCTTGACTCAAGGCTGTGCAGTGTTTGCTTTGAGGCAACCATCCTCCTCTTTCCCCGCCTTCCACAAGTCCAGGTCCTTTCCCCTGGAGAAATGCCTCATCACTGTTCAAATATCTGACATTCCAGATCCAGTGTCCAGACTTTCTCAGGAATTATTTGACTCCCACTGCCTGATTGGATAATTTATTAGATGTTCCTTGTCAAACCCAAAGTATTAAATAAGAAAATTGACATGGAATATTTAACATAAGTGCTTCTGTTTTAAATTAATGCAATCTATAAAATATGCACAATCTTTTAATTGATACTTATTATGAGAAATACAACAAAAACAGTTGACTTATTCAGCTGAATGACAGAAATGCATTTAAAACATCTGTTTCTGCAAAACTACAACATCAGGATCCTTCTGTTTTGCTGCAGTAAAAATACAAATGGTAACAATTAATATTTATTAACATTGCATCTTGTTTCCCTGCTGTCTCCAGAAAGGAACTGTATGAAAGCATTATCTTTTGGGTGAATCTGTCCAGCACACAGAAGGATGTTATAGAATCCACATAACATGTTAGAAATGGCACCATCAGTTAGACATTCTGGGAAAAGCCCTTACAATCTTAATTTTGTCATTCTTTTCAACTTTATATTGAGAATGAGCATATGAATTTTCTTATTATACTGTACTTAAAGGTCAGAAAGTCTATTTGTTCGAGTTGTCCATGCTGTTGTTTATGCAAAAGGTTTGTGTCTTCCAACACTTTGATATTTAATGTCATTACCATATGCTTTTCATCTTTTTCCCTCATGTTGTTTCTCTAGCATTTTCTTAAATTCATCAGTTCTTTTCTCCACAATTTCCCACAATGGATTCACTGAAGAAGTTGTTCCTGACTTCCTTCTTTGATTTATTTTTGAGTATTTATGGATCCTGGTTCGGATTTTCATTCAGAAACATCTTAGTATTTACCCTTTCTCACACTTGTAATCTAATCACTGCTCAATCTTTTCTGGGGGAGAGATCCAACCTAACCAAACATTTCTAAATAATTAAGGACATTTGAAAGAAACCTAACTAACTGTAATAAGTCATTTATTTTAATTTTTATTATTTGAATTTCACACTCTCTAATCGACCTGAAAAGATCATTATTTCCAACATGCTAAACATTATAATCCAGATAAACAACATTATCTTGCCCTGTGCACTATTGTTTTTTTTTAACATTGGGATTAAAATACCAGTCATAAATGCAGAATCTCTGCTTCTTTGGGCTGGAAGAAATATTTTTAAAAAGTTCAAAGTACTTAAAAAGCTCTCCTTTCCCAGGCATGTGCCTGTTGCTTATATTTTGGTTTGCATATATATACTTTTATGCTTATAAATGCTTATAAATATGTTGTTATAGATAATGTTGTTCTGCACTTTTCCAAACTCTAAACATGTCTATTTACACTTAGTTTCTCCTTCAAATATTGAAATCAAGATTTCTCATATGGTCATTTTCTCTTGCTCCTTTGATCCTCAGATTTATTTTTTAAATATAGATATATGGTTCAGTAACAGGCCCTTCTGGACCATAATCACTGCAGAAATATGCCAATATTATAGCTTATTGCCACCTTCTCACTGCATTCTTGCCTGCAGTTTTGCAATTATAGCATAATATGTAGAGTTTACCTTTCCAGATGGAGACAGAGAGATTGAGAAAAGGGAGATGGACCAAGTGAATTTATGGTTGGGGTAAAGTTAGCAACAAAGTGGATAAAATTGACGAGCTCATCATGGGTGCATGAGGCAGTTCTACTGTAGTCGTCAATGAGGCGGAGGAATAGTTTAGGAGCTTTGCCTGTGTAGGATTACTCCACATAGCCAACAAAAGTGCAGGTAGAGCTTGGATCCATATAGTACCCATGGCTACCCCTTTTACTTGAAGAAAGTGGGATGAGTCGAAGAAGTTATTGAGGAGTTTTCGCAATGTATTTGCACAATGGTTGTTTTCTATTATTGTAATTCATGTGTACTCTTGAGCTCTACTGATATCTTTCACTGTGGACCATGGCATCTAAGCAGTAATGACTGGGAGCAGCTGATGCAGAGATTCACAACTGTAAACTTGTAATTCTGGCCTCCATCTTGACAACTTTTTACAGTTACACAATTGAGAGTGTCCTGTCTGGCTGCATCATAGCATAGCATGGTATGATAGCTGCAAAGCATTGGTCTGAAAGCCAATTCAGAGGATCATCAAAAAAGGCCGAGAAGATCACTGGGGTATCCCTTTCCTCTATTGAAAACTTTACCTGAAGCAAGCAATTGCTTAAATAGAGCTCAAAGAATTATCAAAGACCCTTACCTCCAGCACATAGTATCTTTGACCCACTACCATCAAGAAAGAGGTATAGGCTGGTAAATAGCTTTTTTCTGCAGTCTGTGAGATGGATGAGCAGTATCTTGTAACCTCGTAAATTATCCCAAAATATTTATATGTTCAGTACTTATTTTAAATTATATCTTTACGAATATATGTGATTATTATGTAGTGCAATAAGGTCCAGAGAAACATTGTTTCATTGGGTTGTGTATGTGCAATCAGATGATGATCAACATGAATTTGATCTGCATCAAAGTCCTTAATGGTTCTGCACCCATTTTATTATTTGATAATATGCATAAATTGTGCTTCTTTAGAAAATAATAAGAAAAACTCCAAAGTCCAGAAACGAACACATTCTTTCCAATGCAGTGACAATAGAATGTAGAACAATGGAGCAGAGGACTTCAGGCCACCAGGTCTGCAACATCACGTGCAGATCTAGACTATTCCCATCAGACTGCATCTGGTTCATTTTCCTGCCTATTTACTTTTCTGTCTACATGCCTTTTTTAAACATTGCTATTGTATCTGCTTCAGCTACCTCCTCTGGCAGCACATACCAGCACCTACCACTGCATGAGTCATGAACTAACTTCTCCAGCAGTGAGTTCTAGATCACCATAACTTGCTGTGAGAGATAAACTATTATCCTCTCATTATTTTGCTATTTATGCTAAATTTAATCTTATCTCGGTTTTGAATGGTTTTTCCATTATTTTGAGGCATCAAAGGTGAGGAAAATGCACTATTCCATCTATCTTGTCAAGCCCTGTCAGAATTTTGTCCATGTCAATGAGCACTTTCTCAATGCTTTAAAACATGGTATTCCAGGAATCAATCCAGCAAACCTTTATTGCATTCTCTCTATTGCAAGTATGTCCTTAGATTTAGGGACCTGAATATCTCATGCAAGTACTCCCCGAATTACAACCATAATTGGGTCCAAACGATCAGTCAAATGGAAGTAAATCAGAGTTTTGTCTATGTGTGTGGAGTACCAAAGTCTTAAAGCAAATTTTTAAATTAAATCATCGTAGATTTGACGATTAAAAACTTAAAGCTTCCTGAATTTGTCGATCAACCTTGGTAAATCTTATCCACATTCTGGTCCATGCTTATCTTTTTATCCAGTGTTCTGAGGTCCGTCGGGTGGGCGTGGCCATCTCTAATCCTGTGCGCATGCACAAATCTTCAGTTGGCGCATGTGCGGTGGGTTCACATATTGGAATTCAGTTGGCACATGCGTGAGAGTTAAGGGCATGAATTTAGTTCAATTCTATGAATTTGGAAACAATTGAAAGCTTTTTTAAATCGTAAGGTACAATTCATGTATTTGACCTAGCTCACCTTAAAGCAGTCACATCATGAGATTCACAGTGCAAATGTAATTCTTAGCTGTTCTCACTTTCCAGTCAGCCACCAGATATAAAGAGGCAACAGATTAAGCAGAACTGGAGATGGCTGGCAAAATAAATTAATAAGCCAGTGGCTTTGTATTTTTTAATCGATAAAACAGATTTTAATAATTTTTGATATCACATCCAAATGAAAGCTAAAATTCAAGTATACAAATCGGTAACATTAACAATAGTGGCTCCATGTCAAACTGAATATGTCATCAAGACTAAATTTAGTTTGATTTGAAAATGACTTAAAGGATTTCAAATAGCAGATTTAAGGTTAGTGAGAAGCTTTGTAAGTTTTTTTTTAGCAGATTTAAGGTTAGTGAGAAGCTTTGTAAGTTTTTTTTTACACGGGATGCTGGGACATGCTGCCAGATGAGGTAGCTGAAGTAGATTTAAAGTGGAAAATGTTTCAGATGAAAAATTTTCGAATGATTTAAATTAATTTATTTCTATAAACTTAGTGCAAGCAGAATGGTATTTTCAAGTGAAGTTAGATGGATGTTTGGACCATATGGAATCCAGTACTTCTGCATATTGGGCATTTAGGTGGATGTGACCTTGTCATGGTTGAAACTTAACCAACATTTTCAGATTGTGACAAATGTGACAGTGTGGTGTGTACTCAGTTTTGTGTAGTCATTGCTGAGTATTCAGAATGATCTTGAATCTTTCTTCTTTAACTGTGAGACTTTTGAGCTGATTTAATCAATTGTTGATTTTATTGTTCTCATTTGGACGTCATAGTAGTTTGTCACCTGCTCTTACTGTATCAACTGCAAAGAACTTTCCATTGAAAGCATTCAGTGCAATCATCCCATTGTTCTTTGCTTTCATTGGATTATATTGAATACGGCACAGTTTATTCCTTTTGAAATCAACTCAATAAAAAATTTTGTCATTCTTAGTCCAGCAAAATCTTTCACAGCTTTTGAGTCTTCAGAGAAATATTTCTCTTTAAAGGAATGCTTCTCAGAATTTCTCAATAAAGGTAGTGTGATCAACTTTAATTATTATAGGTCAGTGTTCAGTTTTCCCATTGGCATGAAAAAAAACTTTAATTTCTGTAGCACATTTCATTACCTCGGGACATCCCAAGGTGATAAGCGCTCAGTTAATTAGTTTTGAAGTGTGGTCACTGTTACAAAAAAATGCAGCTGTCAGTTTATGTGATCCAGAAAATATTTTAATAACCTGACAATGCTTTTGCAATAGCTTAGAACTGGCACATAGGCCTTTCGATTCACTTGACTTCTGCACAATGGCATCTCCTGCAGTATATGTCTCTCAGGACTATTGTGTTCAAACCTCAAGTGGGGCTGGAAATCATGATCTTCTGACCCTAAGATGTGAATGCTGCCAAAGAAGTCCTATCTCACACAAAAATGTATAATAATAGTTCATAATTGCAACCAAATTGCAGTAGAAACCACTTCATTGGTGACCACTACTGATTAAGCTGCAAAGCTTGGACTACGTGTAAAGGTCAGTTGTTATTCTTCTGAATGCTGGAAGTCTTTTACCTTTCGTATCATAATTGTCCGTGGGTTATTTTGGTTTTGATTATTTTTATCCCAAAAGTTAAAAAGATATTAAAGTTCAAGTTCAAATTTATTATTATCATGCAATGGTAAAGTACAACTGGACGAATCGGGATTCTTTGGTTCTTGGTGTAAAAACATACAAACGTGTATACAGTATAGTGTAAGAGTGGAGCAAGATGGAATTGGGTGAAGTCAACTTAAACATTCCTTATATTTGCTCTCCTGTTGCAGACATTTTAAAATAATCTTGTGACTGAGTATAAAAAACAAATATTGAAAGGAAAGTATCAAAAATAAAACCAAAATTTTGTCGTTCAAAGTTCAGATTTGTTGTCAGACATCACATACAACCCTGAGATTATTTTTACCAGCGGGCCAGGCAGTAAAGTGCATACTCTTGTAATTTACAGAACCATCTAGGTTTGAATTCAATACTATTTGTTTGTTAGATCTGTTTGCTTGCCTTGGTATCATGGGGAAATGAGGAGGTAAATAAGTTGGATACCAAAGCTGATCTAGACAAGCGTGCCATATTCGAATTGTACCAGGTGCCGATTAGTATTAGAGTCGCAGGACGTGAAGTGGGCATATCTATTCCCCACCTTGATTTAGCTTCCAGATGTAAAATGTAATTGAGGTTGTAGTAAATTATGGAAAAATCCATAGATTGATTATCTTGACTTGAGCAGAAACTTGGGAAAATAAATCCTCTAAAATACTGCACATATTTATCATTATGCTGGGTGTCACATTTTTATCATAGATGAATGCGTTGAAGCATTACACAAGTATTAAATTCTTCAAAGAATGCATCATCTATTCACAAGGAGATGTGTTTGACGTCAAGCAAGAGGAAAAGTGCAAAGATGGCCATACCAGATCAACATAGCCATGATATGTCTGTCAATTTTATCTTTCACACTGGGAGTTCTGACTCCTGGGGAGGCATGGAAGCTACGGGAAGTGAATCATTCTTTCTATTTTGACTGACAGAATTTCTTACAGTTATATGATATCTTCACAAATGGGTTAAGTATTGCGATCATCTATCATAAATTGCCAATTGCCTCCTCTCCACTAATAAAAAAAATGTAGATTAAAAACTAATTCTATGTAAATTAATCCATCAGGGTTTTGGACATTATCTTTGGTTACTCGTTTTCGGAAGTCTCTGTTGACTTTGGTCATAAACCATTGAGAGATTGCTGAAGCAAATTTTATGGTAATGTATGAGAATCATAGATCTTTTTAAAAATTAGACATACAACACGGTAACATACCATTTCAGCCAATGAGCCCTTGCCGCCCAATTTAAACCCAATTAACCTACACCCTCAGAACATTTTGACGGGTGGGAGGAATCCAGAGTCCCCAGGGAAAACACGCAGACACAGGGAGAACGTACAAACTCCTTACAGACAGCCTGGTCTCAATCACTGATACTGTAAAGGTGTTGCGCTAAATGCTACGCCAACTGTGCTGCCCCAGTGAGTGACAGAGCTATTTGGAAGTGTCTAAATGAAATCAGACCCTCTGGATAAGATGGTTGAGCTGAGATAGGCCTGCAGAGGAATGGTCCTTATTACATAAGGATATCTATGAGCAGCAGGTGATGAACAGAGGTTATGTCAATTTTTGTCAGGGATTAATCAGGCTACAAGCCAACACAAACAAGGCTCCTCAACCCCTACTCCGGTACATCAGTCTTATACACCCATGATGAGCTCATCAACTCTGTATACTTTACTGCCAACTTCCACTCCAACCTCAATTCACTTGGTCCATCTCCAGCAACACTGTCCCCTCCCTCCATCTCTGTTTCTATCTGGGGGTACAAACTGTCAACAGATATCTACAAACCCACCAACTCCCACACCTACCCCGACTACATCTATTCACCCACAACACCTCCCTCACCACCATTTGGGACCCCAAATAGTCCTTTCCAAGTGAAGCAACACTTCTGTTTTGAATCTACAGGTGTCATCTATTGCATCTGGTGGTCTCCTCTCCATCGAAGAGACTGGACAGATGCAGGGTCAGTTCTGTCTGCTGCAATATTGGAGATCCGTCAGTGGCCACCCATTTCAATTCCCTATCTCATTCCCTTGCTAACGTGCCTGTCTGTGGTCTCATGCACTGCCAGACTGAGACCCCCTGCAAATCCACTCTCCAACTGGATCTGGTTTCCATTAGCCTCCCCCATTTAGACAATAGACAATAGACAATAGGAGCTGGAGTAGGCCATTTGGCCCGTTGGGCCAGCACCGCCATTTTAGATCATGGCTGATCTATATCTTTTTTCTTCTAGCTCTGTCTGACTGTCTCTCTCTCTTCCCTTTTCCCTCTGTCTATTTCCTCTCTCCTCTGACCCATCCATAACCAATTAACACACCTTTTATCTGTTGGTCTGTACTCTCCTGCTCATTTCCCTTTAATTCAGGAATCTGCCTGCTTTTTACTCACATCTTCAAGAAGATCTCCAGTCCGAAACGACAATAATATATCTATCTCCAATGGAGTCTGTGAGACCTGCTGAGTTCCTCCAGCATTTCTGTGTTTTTACTACAATCACAGCATCTGCAGACTTTAGCGTTTTCCTAGTGTGGCCCACTGTTTGTAACATTCCTCTGTTTCATTGAAACCCAACATGCCTGAAGTCGCAAGTCCACACCAGAAGAAACATAAAGTGGTAATAACTGCACCATACTGCTTATTCCTTGAAGAAAGGCTCAGGCCCGACACTGAAAGACTGGCTGAGTTGCTCCAGCGTTTCAGTGTGTTTTTAGTGACTGAACAATTGCTAGTCAAGTGACTTGAATTTTAAATTTAATTTTTTTAAATTTAGACATACAGCACAGTAACAGGTCATTTCAACCCACGAGGCCGTGCCTTCTAATTTACCCCCAGTACGTTTTGTATGATGGGAGGAAACTGGAGCCCCCGGGGAAAAACCCATGCAGACACAAGGAGAACATACAAACTCCTTCCAGAAAGCGCAGGATTCGAATACTGGTCCTGTAAAGGCATTGCACTAACAGCTACGTCAACTGTGCCACTTGTTATATGCATTTAGTTGTGACTTTAATGAATTTGTAACTTTGAAGTGTGGCATACATGAATGTGGATGCATCTTTAAGAATTGTGCCTCAGGTATTATAACTCTTGATGCATTGTTGCACCACAGCTGTTAGTTGAAGAATATTTTGTTAGTAGTCCTGTTCTCATTAGTAGTCCTGTTCTCATTATTTAATGCAAAAGAATTTAAATAACTTGAGGACATTACACTCTTGGCAACTTTTTTTCCATTGTATCAATGAGTTTTTGTTCCATTTTGTTTTTTATACCATCTGTAGATTTTTTGCTATTGCAAAGTGTATCACTTTGAATAATGTCTTTTGAATGAAATGGCCCCATTACCTTAGCATTAAAAGTATAACTTCAAAATTCTCCATGTATATTAGTTGACACCACGCAAGTTGTTTTCAGCATTTTTATTGAAAGTAATAAAACATATTTCTTTTGAGAAATGGAATGATTCATAAGTTAATTAAGAAGTGCTGTTTTGATTGACATAGTTTGAATCAGGCGCTCCATATTTCTTGATTTGCTCTTGCATGCTTGAATACAAATTTTTGGATTTTCAGTCTCTTTATATTAGATTTTCTCAGTGACTTCAAATAATAATTAAATCCAACAATGGGGAGGAGAACTTCTTGGATAAAAAAATCAAAATAGTCACCTCTGGGGTTCTTTTCTTTAAAGGGGGGGTCATTAAAATATTGACTACATTTAGCATGTAGGAATCATGGTTTATTTTGCTATCAACAGAAGGCACAAAATATTATTTTTAATGAAATTCATCATTGTTTTGATTCATTGGTTAACTCGTTCTGGAAGGGTTTATCAAGTTCTGACTGATCACAGTGTGGCTTCTTTCAGACATCCTGACTCTCTAATTTCTCTCAGTAACGAGTTTTGTTCTGTGTAATAAAATATTCATGCTGAAATGGGTTTTAGACTAATTATCTGCAGTCAACATTTGCTGGTGCAGTAATTTTCTTTTCGCTGGTAAGTTGATTAGTGATTCAGTTGTACAAATGGTCCTGTCTGGCTCAGGACCTACATGTTATCTTATATCTCAGATGGTTGGCTATGTACATCCAGATTTAATTCCCATTACTGCTGAGACAGATTTGTGAAGAAAATATAGCAAAGGAGTTAAAAAGGTTTTTAAGATTCCGCATAATGAGGACATTTCTAACCCTTCTCACTTGAGGGAAGCCTGGAAGTGATGGTTATCCTTTTCAAAAGGAAATTAAAATGCTTATTTAATGAATAATTACAAAATTGTCTTATAATGTTTTGTGGCTTCAAGGTACAAATTAGTGAAGGCCATACCAATTGACCAGTGGTATAATTAATTCAATTGATTAGAAGAAAATGAAAGAAAACATTTGTCTGTTCGATTGACAAATGGACTTGTGGCAATTGTGGACTGTTTTTTTTAAACCTTAAATTTTCCAGACCTACGTCTCACCATTTCTGTTAGTGTTGATATCTTTTTTTTAAAAAATTGATTACAGTGGGCACAGCAAACTCCCAAATAGTTATTTTATTCCAGGTGATCATATATTCTAAATCATTAAATAATGTTTATGTGGGTCTTGCAGAAATGCTTACAGTTCGCAGGCTTGTTAATATTTAGATTTATTCTGATGTACTGGTCTGACCGTTGACTTAAACTCAAGATTCCAGAGGTACAAAGTGGCCCTTTTCTGACTATTTACTGGGATTCAGATGGGTTATAATGATTGAACATTGTATATAAATTCATTTTATCCAATGAAACACACGTGCTTTCCAACACTTTCAGACAGTATTTGTCCAACCAATGTCCAAATGAAAGCAACTAAGAAAACATTTGGTTCTCTGGGTGGCTAAGCATTGACATGTATTCACCTGCAAAATGCATAGCAAGTTTTGTGACTTTTGTGTTTAATTGCACATCCAAAACCAGAATATTGCATTGGCATAATAATTCTTCGAATTTTTAAAATCCCATTCACAGCAATTCCAATGAATTATTCTTTCACTGCCTTATTTTTAAAATCTGACTGGCTGCAAGAGAGCTACATTTTTGTTAGGAAAGACCAAAATAATGTCAACTGAGGTTATTTTTCCAAGGGAGATAATTTATGAGCAATACTGTACATGTTTTCATTTAATAATTATCTCAAATTTGATACAATAAGAATTGTTTACAAGTTCCATGACCTTGAGTGAGAACATTTTAACTTTGTCAAGGTTACAGTAAGATCAGATATGGCTACTGAGCAGTCAATGCAAACTGGAAAAGAGACTCCTCCCTGTGTTCCTGTTGTTCCTCAATGAGGCTCACTCTTTGAACATATTGTTGCCACCTCTTAGCTCCCTTCTTCCCATTCCTCCATATATGAGTTGCTTCAGGGAGCCAAGGTTTCTAAAGGCAAAAAAAAACTTAAATCTCTCAGGAGATTGAGGCTTTGCAGGAGAGCTGTAAAACTGGATACAGACCTTGCTCACAGCCCTAGCATTCAGTGATTCAGTCTCGATTGTTTATCTACAAACGAGTCAAGCAGATAAATTGCACGTGAAGTCATTGTGCTAAGTCACATCAAACTAATTGTGTTTTCTTAATCTACTGAACCTAAAGTTTCATTATTTCAACTTTAATATTTTACTCACTGTTTTTTCTTTTGCACAATTATTTTTGGTAGAAACAGAGTTTCCCAATTAATTTGGTGGATTGGAACTCATTACCTCCCCATGGATACTTTATTAGCTTGGAGATCAACTTTCATGAAGTTGGAGAGCTAAAGTGAGGCCCAATATAAATTAGAGGAACGATTCCCCACTGACATGGTCTCATGCACCACCCAACTGAGACCACCTGCAAATTGGAGGAAACACCTCACATTTTGTTTGAGCATTCACCAAACAAATTGTGTAATGTTGACTTCTCCAATTTCCTTTATACCCCCATCTCTCTCGTTCCCTTTCCCCATGCCTCCTTTCTTCCAACTCATCCCTTTTCTATTTTCCTCTAACTCTGTATTCACAGAGCTCCCCCCTTTACTGACCAATTCTCACCTTTTCTCTCTTGACCTATTGTTGGCCTGTGCTCCTCCCCCTATCTTTTTTTTAAAATTTAGGCACCTTCCTGATTTCACTGGAACCTTGATTGAACCTCAGGTCCAAAATATTGGTTATATATCTTTTCCCCTCTGAATGCGTGAGATCTGCTAAGTTTCTCCAGCACTTTTGTGTATTGCAATCACAGCATCTGAAGCCTTACTTGCTTCACTCCTCATTCAGACTGGATAATCTGTAACCCAGATCATAGAATTTTCTAATTTCAGGTAACTAGTCCCCTCTTTATTCTGTACAAATGTAAGCAGAATAAAGAGATGAACAGGTACATTTTGATAGTTTATTAATGAACCATTTTTCCCACATAAAATACCAAGTACAAAAAAATAAACGAACAAATATTCATTTTTTGCGACATCTGTGGCGCTACGCATGCAAGCACACAAAATATTGCTTAATTTAAAAATGTTTTGAGAGTTTTCAAGAAGTCCAGATTCTTGGGTGGTCCAGATTTCTGGCATCTGGATTTTTTAAACTTTTACTGTATCTGGAATAATTAAAACAATTAACTTGGATTATGTGAATCTTCTTTTCCCAGAAAAAGAAATCAATTTTGTTTTTGCTTGGGCCTCTTCCAAAAAAAAAATCTTTTTTTTTGCAATCCAGGTAATATAAGACCTTTTCCTTAGATTGATGAATCTCTCTCCTGTACTCGCACAATAGTTCCCCAATGCTTGGGGAATCTCTTAGAAATCTCTGATCAGAAAGCAATGCTCAGCTCTTTGTAACATCGAGATGCTGAATGATAGCAGGCATATTAAAGGAAAGTGTGCTGCACATGGAGAAAATTTCATCAGTTTTAAACTAAAACTTGGCCTCTGATAAGAGAACAAAATAATTCACTGACTTGACAATTGAAAATGATTGCCATTTATTTTATTGTCCAGTTGATTGGAATCATGCTTATTGATTCATAATGATCAGGCTGAGGTTATATTTCTGATGTCTGTGGATTAAATACAAATTGAAAAGTGTGCAGGATTTGGTATGAGAGATGTGCCTCCTGATGATGTATTAAGTCAGTGAAACATTGGACAAATTTCCACATTTCTATAGCTATATTTGTTTCAATGGAGAACATTAATGTTTACTTGCTGAAGTGATGGTAATTAAATGTTCAGATTTTACTAATGGCAATAATGGAATATATCCCCTGATACCCATTGCCATCTCATTGGTTATAATTCTGAATATTTATTGGCTCTAAAAATTTGGATGGTTGGTGTGAAGGAGAGAAATCACACAGATGGCAGGTTGCCTGGTACACCATCGACTCCTGTAAATGCAGGAATCCTGATTTGATTTTGTTTTGTGTCCGATCACTGAGGCTTCATCTCAAAACATCAATGGTTTTCAAAGCTTCCTTTCTCATAATGAGATAGTTATTTATTGCCTTCTACATATTTGTTTTGATACAAACTATTGAAAAGTGTAAAAAATCCCTTGACTGCAGATCTGCACCCAAAATGGTTGTGCCGATGATCGTCGGCAGCCACAAGGGGTTGCAGGCTCTGGGGATGCAGAAGACTGGTGCAGGGCACCAGAAGTCGGGGAGATCACCCACAGTTTGTGAAAGAGAAGCAGAGGGGATGACCCACAGGGCATTGACCACAGTGGCAGACCAGTGAGGGGTTCTGCAGTTGGATACTTGAGGTGAGGAAACTACGCAGGCTGCGGGCTGCTTGTAACTGCACTTGAGGGATTGACAGAGGGCTGCGGACGGCTTTAAACTGGCTCAAGTTTGGCTGATAGGGTACTAGGATGTGAGAGGGTCCTGAGGGTGCTGAAGGATTCCTGATAGTGTCAGAGTTTCGGATCTGGAGCTCAGGCTGCTGATGGTTTGGACTGGCCTCTGTATAGCTGTGGGGGCTGCAGAAGAACTGGAGGTGAATCCTTGGTGACTGAGGGGACTCTTGCCTCTCTCTGACAGTAAGACACACTTCAGGCAATTTCTGCTGATGGCAAATCAATCCGCCTTACGGCAAGCAAAAAACCAAATTCCTTGCAATATTGCTCTGTCTTTATTACAGGACAATAAATTGAATCTTGAATCTAGTTAAATAGGGGGCAGCTTTGCCACTAAAAAGGGGACTCTTGGAAAATGTCTCGATTATATAGAGTTCAGTAAGTATAGCAGCAAAACACAAACGTACCCAGAACTTCTTCAGGCTGTTGCTCATTGACTGCAGATTGGCATTTCACACCATCATACCAGCAAAACCCATGACCAAACGAAAGGATGTGGAACTGTTTCTCCCTCTGCAACTGAATCCTGGACTTGTTCATCAGAAGAGCCAATCAGAGTGAATCAGCACATCTCCTCCCTGCTGACCACTAATACAGGGTCACCCAAGGCTTCAGTGCCCAATAGAGTCGTGACTACACAGCCAAGTTTGGCTCTAACTGTTACTACATATTCACTCTCGACAGCACTATTGAACATACCTATGTGAGGAGCTCCTCAAGAAGGCCCCCAACACCCTGGTCACAACCTCTTTTCGCTGATGCGTTCAGGCAGAAGGTACAGAAGCTTGAAGATCAGCATCTCTGGGTTCAAGATCAATTTCTTTCCAACAGCTATTAGGCTCTTGAACCTCCCCTTGTCACACTAATCAGAGACTGCTCCAACACCACAAAAGGCTGCTTATATTGCAAAGACACTTTTGCTCTTGAATAATTGTGAATAGAAATTATCTATCTTTTGTATTTATTCTCTTTTTAATTCAATTAAGCATACTATTGTTTTTAGTAATTTTGTAAGTTTTTTTTAAAACTAAAGTACCTGTTCAGCTTCAGCAAGTAAGAATTTTGATGCATATGTACATTGTAGAATGTATATGACACTATACTGTACTCATTTTCACTTTATCATATTATCACATACTGGTCATCAATGTTTCTGAGAAACAATTGACAATTTTTTCCATTAGCATTAAAATTTAACAATTCTTAATGACTAAATAGTTTAAGTTAATGCAATTTTCTGCGTGTTTTATGTCATGACAGAGACGAGCACTTTGCCAACTTCCTTTGAGACTTTCAACAACTCGGGAACTGACTCAGTAATGAAGAATCAATGATCAATATCCGAATTTTGGATAAACTCGGAAATCCAGTTGAAATGAACTCAGCAGGACTTACTTAGGAAAACCTGAACAGTAAAAGCCCACAATTTGAATGCATTTTTAATCTGATGAAATGTAATTGGTGGGACAAAACTTGAAGCTGGGCTACCTAATGAGACCAGGACATTTATTTTAAATAATAAAATTTGAGAAAATACTCAAATGACTGAGTTCCCTCCAGCAGATTGTTCTGTTCTCCAATTTCAGCATCTGCATTCTCTCACATGTCACAAGATTAGGGTGGTCATTTAAAGCTGACCTGTGCAGGAAGTTCTTGCAGAGAGTGGTGAACCTCAGGAAGCTCCGGTTCTGAGGAAGGGATCTGGCCCAAAGCATTAAATAGTTTCTCTTGCCTCTGATGCCAAGTTCTTCCAGTGTTTTTCATTGCATTTGATTCTCTGACTACTGTTGAATAGAGTAAAATAAGCCAGGAAAAGCAAGTCATCTCATTTATCTCATCCATGTCCCTCGTGATTTTATAAACTTCTTATAAAGGTCCTCCTCAACCCCAACATTCCAGGCCTTCTAGTAACTCCTTATACTTAAGCTAACCAGTCTCATTAACATTCTTGTTGATCTCTTCTGCACCGTTTTCATATTAATACCATCTTTCCTATTCTTTGGCTTGGCTTCGCGGACGAAGATTTATGGAGGGGGTAAATGTCCACATCAGCTGCAGGCTCGTTGGTGGCTGACAAGTCCGATGCGGGACAGGCAGACACGGTTGCAGCGGAAAATTGGTTGGTTGGGGTTGGGTGTTGGGTTTTTCCTCCTTTGCCTTTTGTCAGTGAGGTGGGCTCTGCGGTCTTCTTCAAAGGAGGTTGCTGCCCGCCGAACTATAGCTAGGGGGAAAATAACATAACTGTCACAATTTCACAAAAGGTTTAAATATTTTTGCAGGAATAGATATTTGATTCGGGGATCTGTACACTGAGTTCTATGGAAGACGTGCAAATTTGGAAGGCATGAGCATGTTCAAAATCTGAAGAGAGCAAGTGTGGGCGTAGGGGAGAGGTTTACAAGGTTTCTTGGAGAGGATGATGACAACTGCTTTGTGTGAGGGGACAGCATCAAAACAGATGACGATACTTAAGTGTTAGTAGAGAGTCAGCAGGTTTGAATAAGGTGAACTTGAAGACTGCACAGGAAGCAAAAGAGGATAACCTGAAGAAAGAAGCAGGCTGCAGACCACATTGAGGACGGAAAGCCTCAGGATGTCTTAACTGATCAACAAGAGGATGGGTGGGGAACAGCAGGAGCAAGGGTTAAACTTCCTTGCTCTTGTCGACGGAGGAATCACAAGGTCCTTGTGCTTATTGAAGGTAAGAATGGGATAGACAAGGAAAAGGGGATTATTTTTTAGAATTTAAAGAGACCCAAGTTCGATCTCTTCCAAGTACATACGGCCTTTTCCCCAAAGCTCTTCAAGTTTCCAAGGTCATCCTGGTTGGCAAATATAATATGATTTTGGAAACTTGAAAAGCTTTGGGGAAAAGGCCGTATATACTTGGAAGAGATCTAACTTGACTTAGATAATGATGACACCTTTCCAAACTTGAATGTTATGCCATAGAAGCGAAAATCGATGAAGTGAGTCACAACAGGGCACTGAGGTGGAGAGAAGAGTTTGGTTGATCAGATCAATAGAAGCTTATGGATGAATGAAAGTCAAAAGAATGCTGAATTTTGAATCATTGGGAAGGATCTTTAGCATCCCAATACATTCCCAGGATTGTATACAGAAGGAAGACATATGAGACTGCAGATGCTGGAACAATCTTGGAGGTGCTCTGCAAGTCAAGCAGTATCTGTGGGGGGAGGGGGGGGAATTGTCAACATTTTATGTTGAAACCTTTCATGGTTTTTGACCCAAAACCTTCCCCCACCCCTCCCCACTAATGGCACTAAACCTACCGAGTCCCTCCAGAAAATTGTTCAACTTGGAAGAGGAAGGAGGTGAGTGATCCAAGGAAATGATCAGAGATGGCTTTAACGAGTCTAGACATGATTGGGAGCGCAAGGCCATGTGAGATGGCAGGATCAAATAATGTGGTTTTGAACATGGGCAGGATTTGATTTTGACAGAACTGAATAAATTCAGAGGGTAGAGACTTGATGAATTAAGGAGGTGTTTTAAATCATTGTAAAAGAGAAGTGATTTGGCTCAGTGCAGTGGCTTGGAAAAAGATTACTATGTGTGCTGCAGAAATGTAGGGTTTTAAATTAGAGACAAATGAATGGAAACAAGTGAGATTCAGAGGTTGAGTGGGGCAAACCAAATGTAATTTGGTGATAAGAAGCCAGATCATCACCTCTCATTCAAAAGGTGCTTTCAGAAATATGTTCAAAATAATCAAAAGGTGGGTGCAGGATATTAAAAAAAATGTTATCAAATGCAAGCATTAGAAGAGAGCAGTTTGAAATTGAGCCTTTGGTTCAAATATGGAAAATGCTGTTGATAATGAACACTGGTGACGTGGCGAGTTAAGTAGCTGAAGCTTGTGCAAATTTGGATATGATGGCCACTTTCTTTTGCACTTTTACTCTTAGGACTGCTTGATTGCCACAGGCAGTCAATCAATTTGCCTATAAACATATGGAACTAATGGCACAGTAATCTGAATATTCATGATGTTCACTTTTAGAAACTTGATTCTATTTCCTGATAATAACTGCATTGAAGGAACTGCAAATGTTTGATGCCTTGGGACATTTTCTAAGACAAATGCTTGTAATAGGCAGTGATTAATCTGCATACAGTGGAAGAAAATTAAAATCACTCTTTGCCAACTGAAGGTTCACAGTTCATAAAGAGAATTTGTCCTTCGCTATTTTTGGAACAGATGATTCCTGTAAATTTGTATCATTTCTGTGCACTGAGAAACCTTAGGCTATTGTCACCTCTGCATTTTCACCCAATTCCCCACCATATGTGGTAACATTGTTAAACTGATATCTATTGTAAACTCATCAATTCCCACAGCTTTTCTTGATTGCACCTCTTCCCAATTATTGCGTTCACTGATTACAACATGGTCATCTTTTCCACTAAGGCAAATGCTTCTCATTACAGTTGCATGCTTATTTCCAACTTTTTTTTTAATCCCTATTACTTAATCCATTTATTTAGAACATTGCTGTAATCCACAATCAAAAGAAATGAATTCCAACTATACTGCCTTAGGTAAAGAGTTTCTTTTCCTGTGTTTTAAATCTCAAAGTTAACACCTCTGAAGCACTGATAACTTTGAACTTTTATTAACTGTTTCAGCCTTTCACAATTTGCCTTATTGAAGATTGTACCCTTCTACTCTTCTGTGGCCTCTTTACTGGATGATTATCTTTTTTTCAGTGATCACTGTTATGCAATATTTCAAAAATAACTCAGAAAGGTGGGTAACTTAGCCCTAATCTTCATTGTACACATCCCAACTTTAGATTTACACGTGAAACAAAATGCTGGAGAAACTCAGCAGGTCAAACAGTATCCTTTATATAGCAAAGGTAAAAATACATAATCGTCATCTTCAGCTTGGTAAGATACTTTGATAAAGGGCTCAAGCTCGAAATGTTGGTTATGTGTTTTCACCTTTGCTATATAAAGGACACTGTTCGACCTGCTGGGTTTCTCCAGCATTGTGTTTTTACTTCAACCACGGTATCTACAGATTTTTGTGTTTTACTTTAGATTTACACATTTTTGGTTACTTTGGCAGTATGGTTAAATTTCAGCTAATAGCTTGGAATAGATTTTCTGTTTGTTGCAGAAAATGGCTGATTTGTGGAATACAAATTGTGCGGAATTTACAGTGGAAGTTGATAGACTTCATCAAATGACTTGGGTGTTGATGAAAACTATTCCTGATTAGGTGCATTTATGCCAGGGCTCCACTTTGAGGCTGGCTTGAATCAGGGATAAAAATTTTAAACTTACCTGTTTATGAAGCACCCCTAAAAGGCTGCTCCAGCTGGCGCTGCTTTTATGCAGAGCAGCCGCTCGGTGCTTCGTCCAGATCCACTGTAGGTGGGATGACTGTTGCCGTTGCGCCGCCCGTCATAAATATGCACCAGAGCAATGGCCATCTTCCCTACCCATAATCCCCCACACAGCTGGAACCGCTCAGAGTTTCCCAGAACAGTTCCAGCTGCTTTATTATGGGTAGGGTGGACAGCCACTCTGCCACATATTCAGCCGCTGGCGCCAATGAGCAGCCCCGAACACTGAAACAGCCCGGTGAGGTACCGGAGGTCAGAGCAGCCAGCAGGGTTGTCACAGCCTACTCTGGCTGCCCATGACAGCTCCACTAGCCACCCCTGCCCTGAGGGGGGTCATGGAGTGAGTGGGTGAGTGAGTAGAAGGGAGATGGATCGTGGACTGATGGTGTCATCGCGACATCATTAGCCTGCCCCTAGCCAGCTGCTTGCAGCGGATGTACATTTATGTAGCTCCACCTGTAGCACGACCTTGGAGTGGGATTGGAGTCGCTACCTTGCAGCTGCTTATGGACCATTTCTGAAGGTAAATTTTCTGACATGAGCGTAGAGAATCTCTGCCTTGACGTTTAGATGTTTTGCTTTATAAAAGGGCCTAGTGTTTTTGCAAGGGGATGGGTCAGATGTTCCAGGCGATTCTCTGTTGCTCTTGACCTACTTTTTCCTTCATTTTCTATCTGCATTTGTATTTGATTTAAAATATTCCATTGCGTTTGCCAGTACACAATTGACATTCATCATTTGTCTGCTCAGTTAGAAGATTAATCTTGGCCTCCAGACGAATCAACCCCATTAACACTGCTTGAGTTGCCACAAATTTTCGAGCTTAGATTTGGTTCTCGAATTCAGTCATTTATCCAAATAATGAACAACAGGCATATTATGTATGGGATATTATGTACTCCATTCAAAAACTCCGTATGCGACATCTGGAGATTTCTTTTTAAACCTACAGCTTTATCAAGTATCACATCATAACCTGAAATCAAATGTTTTTTTTCTGTTCAATCCCTTGGGATTTCAGATATATTCTGAAGCTACCATGTAAACTATATCATATTGATTTATACAGCTTAACTAATGCTTCATCACAAAACTATTGAAAAGGGTTGAGGAGATTTGTGAAGAAAATATATCCCTTTAATACATGCAATATACAAAATTGTTGAAGCTCAGTATTTACAGGAAGCAAAGGGATTATAACCAACTTTTCAGCGTGAATACAAAACATTGCTTTTTTCCCCCCCATTTGCTTTCTTTAGGTTCTGCTTGGCCTACTGAGTTTCTCCAGCACTTTTGTGTTGCACTAACAATCACAGTATCTGCAGACTTTCCTGTTTAATCCCTTTTGATATATGCTAGCAAATTCTTACTCAATGACAATATCATAATTACACCTGAAGCTAGTTTCATTATTTTGTCAAGGCTCGTGGCACTGTGGTTCCAAATAGATTTTGATGACTTCTAGTTTTCCCCATCACAAAAGAAATTTCATGCAACCTTCCTTCATCCACATATTTACCTGATGTTCTTCAAGTATATTCGGAAGGTCGTTATTTTGTGTCATCATCCTCGACATTTTTGAACATCAATTTTATTTGTGTTTTATCTCCCTTCTAAACTCTAAGTAGTAATTTGAGTGTCACCAGATCACAAGATAGAGGAGCAGAAGGCCCATCAGCCCATCGAGTCTGCTCCACCATTCTATCATGAGCTGATCCATCTTCCTAATCAGACCCACTCCCTGGCTTTCTCCCCATAACCCTTGATGTCCTGACTAATCAAATACCTATCAATCAATGCCTTAAATACACCCAACGACCTCACTTCCACAGCACCTTGTGGGGTTGCACACGAGGCTCATGACCCTCCAACTAAAGACATTTTTCCATATCTGTTTTAAATTGACACCCTTTTATCCTGAAGTTGTCCTCGACTCTCCTACCATAGGAAACATCCTTACCTACACTATCCAGGCCTTGCAGCATTTGAACTGTCTCTATAAGGTGTTTTCCCCCCCCCCCCAATCATCTTTTTATAGTCTAACGAGTATAGTCCAAGAGCCCACAAATTTTTCTCATATGCTCATCATAAGCTAATTATTCTAATTTGTCAATCCAGTCACATATTTGTGAGCAGCTGACTTGTATGGGCTTTTTTTTTTTAATCATAGTTCCCGTTTTATTGAACTATAATCTTTGAGTTACTCAGATTGAAGAAGGACTATACTGCCGCAAGACGTAATTGAATATTTTGGGTATTTTCTCAACTTTGTTAATATCAGTGAGTGTTCAATTACTGTGGCTCAGTCCAATTCGCTTTCCAATTCTTTTGTCCCATTTTAGACAGCTTTCCAGAGATAAATAATTCTGTATTCAAAGTGAAATTGTCCTGCAATAAAAATAATAAGGAAAATGCAATTTTGTAAAAATGCTGTGCCTCCTTCATTAAACTCATTGCACAAGAAAGGACATCACAGCCAAAACCAAAGAAATGAAAATGTTGAGATCTACTCAAGATATTTACAATTTGTCAATATCAAGCTGTCCTCTTTCAGTTGCTCATTATTTTATCTGTTAATTTGTAAGTTTTCTTTGGTGTTTGCAGCAGGAAAAACCAGATTCAGTATTAAAATTATGTGGCACAAACACTCTGGTAACAGTCAATTTGTTACTGACAAAAATCTGTGTAGATAGATAAGAAACAATGGATAACCAGGCTGGATAAAACACACAACAGGTAACATTGATCAGATATGCAAGATATCTATTTTCAAGAATGGAAGCCAAAAAAAATTTGAATGATTTCATCAATAAAAGTATAAGATTCCTCTTATCCACCAAGTAGCTGGAACTGTTCTGGAAAACTCTGAGCGGTTCCAGCTGTGTGGGGGATTATGGGTAGGGAAGATGGCCATTGCTCTGGTGCATATTTATGACGGGCGGCGCAACGGCAACAGTCATCCCACCTACAGTGGATCTGGACAAAGCACCGAGGGGCTGCTCTGCATAAAAGCAGCGCCAGCTGGTAAAATAAGTTGTCAATAAGGTTGTATGTGCATGTGTGGAACATCAGACAAAAACTTAATTATAGATTTTGATGTCCTCATTTTGGTAAACAGTCACCGAAGATCAAGACTGAAGTTGGAAGCAGGATAAGTTTTCTGGGAAAAAAAGACAATAGCTAACTTTAGTTGAAATTCAAAGGTGCCCGTTATTGGATTTGGGGATTTTGAAGCTTTTTAGTGTCACCGAGGTGTGGTAGTGAGCAAATTCAAGTTTATTGTCACCTGATTGCACATGTGCAACCTGACAAAACCGCATCTCCACACCATGGTGCCCACACAATGACACAGGCTACACCCTACACACAATGCCCTACATATACATAGCAATCCAAAATAAACATCTATATGACTTTATTCTGGAAGTCTCACTGCCTGCAGGAAGAAGTTGTTTCCCAGCTTGGCAGTCGTGGTTTTCATGCTCCTGTACCTTTTCCTTGAAGATAGTTTCTCAGATATTGTGGGCTGGATGGTAAGGGTCCTCAATGATTTGCTGAGTCCTCTTTATCACCCCTCACTATCGATCTGCAATAGAGGGAAGGGAGACTCCAGTGATCTGAGCTGCGCCCGAGCTGCGCCCGAGCTGCGCCCGAGCTGCGCCCGAGCTGCGCCCGAGCTGCGCCCGAGCTGCGCCCGAGCTGCGCCCGAGCTGCGCCCGAGCTGCGCCCGAGCTGCGCCCGAGCTGCGCCCGAGCTGCGCCCGAGCTGCGCCCGAGCTGCGCCCGAGCTGCGCCCGAGCTGCGCCCGAGCTGCGCCCGAGCTGCGCCCGAGCTGCGCCCGAGCTGCGCCCGAGCTGCGCCCGAGCTGCGCCCGAGCTGCGCCCGAGCTGCGCCCGAGCTGCGCCCGAGCTGCGCCCGAGCTGCGCCCGAGCTGCGCCCGAGCTGCGCCCGAGCTGCGCCCGAGCTGCGCCCGAGCTGCGCCCGAGCTGCGCCCGAGCTGCGCCCGAGCTGCGCCCGAGCTGCGCCCGAGCTGCGCCCGAGCTGCGCCCGAGCTGCGCCCGAGCTGCGCCCGAGCTGCGCCCGAGCTGCGCCCGAGCTGCGCCCGAGCTGCGCCCGAGCTGCGCCCGAGCTGCGCCCGAGCTGCGCCCGAGCTGCGCCCGAGCTGCGCCCGAGCTGCGCCCGAGCTGCGCCCGAGCTGCGCCCGAGCTGCGCCCGAGCTGCGCCCGAGCTGCGCCCGAGCTGCGCCCGAGCTGCGCCCGAGCTGCGCCCGAGCTGCGCCCGAGCTGCGCCCGAGCTGCGCCCGAGCTGCGCCCGAGCTGCGCCCGAGCTGCGCCCGAGCTGCGCCCGAGCTGCGCCCGAGCTGCGCCCGAGCTGCGCCCGAGCTGCGCCCGAGCTGCGCCCGAGCTGCGCCCGAGCTGCGCCCGAGCTGCGCCCGAGCTGCGCCCGAGCTGCGCCCGAGCTGCGCCCGAGCTGCGCCCGAGCTGCGCCCGAGCTGCGCCCGAGCTGCGCCCGAGCTGCGCCCGAGCTGCGCCCGAGCTGCGCCCGAGCTGCGCCCGAGCTGCGCCCGAGCTGCGCCCGAGCTGCGCCCGAGCTGCGCCCGAGCTGCGCCCGAGCTGCGCCCGAGCTGCGCCCGAGCTGCGCCCGAGCTGCGCCCGAGCTGCGCCCGAGCTGCGCCCGAGCTGCGCCCGAGCTGCGCCCGAGCTGCGCCCGAGCTGCGCCCGAGCTGCGCCCGAGCTGCGCCCGAGCTGCGCCCGAGCTGCGCCCGAGCTGCGCCCGAGCTGCGCCCGAGCTGCGCCCGAGCTGCGCCCGAGCTGCGCCCGAGCTGCGCCCGAGCTGCGCCCGAGCTGCGCCGCCAGGGCACTCTCTAGTGTGTTCCTGGAAAACATTGTTAGAATGTTGCCCAGTGAGTAGAAGATGAAGCGGTGAAGCTCAGAAAGAATATGGATTTTCAGGGAGAATCTCAAAATGCAACTGTAGCAGTAATTTCTCAAGTCAGTTGCCGAAGTGATAAAGATTAGAAGCAGCTCTGAGTGCTGAGGTTGTACTTGCCAATTGTAATACATTTGTTGACCGGCCCGGGTGGGTAAGTCAATAGGGAGAAGACAGATGTTAGAAAAATAGAGAAATTTAGCTGCTTGACATTGCTTCTGGGAGGTTAAGTGCAAGGCAAAATAAATTTGTGACAACTTCTTAACACGTCGAACAGAGCTGTTGGAGTCATTGTAACCATCGAATTCTCTCCAGATATTATTTTTGTTTAACCTGAAAGTACCCTTGAATTCCAACAATTATATCTGATTTTAATGAAGCTGATAGATGAGGCAGAGAGATCAGTTAGGAAACAGGAAAGTGAGTGGAAGAAAGGTTTCTGAAAACTGTTCTTATATGATTTTGCTCTGCATGGGTACATTGTATGTCTGAACTTTCAAAATGAAATAACTTAGTTTTCTATGCCTTGATGGCATAACTGGAGGAGGAACTTATCATGGATCATTTCATCCAAGCACTCTGATATTCTTTGTATCCATGTCTGGGTGACACAGGCTCATGGGCTGTAAGGGCCTGTTACCATGCTCTTTGTTGATATCTGTGTCTTTGTCAGATGTTAGTCTTTGAGTCAGTGTCAACACCAATCTCATATTTCCCTCTGGAAGAAATACACTGAACATTTTTATGAAGAGAGACTTCTGGATCCATGACCAAATGGTTTGAATCACAAAAGTCTACAATTTGAGAAGAACCGAGATATTTCATCTGGTATCAGGGCTTAAGCTATTACTTTCAAGAAGCAAGAAATGAACATTTACAAGTTTGATGTTCAAAAGGAATGGGACACAAACTGGTTCTTCAACTTAATGTCTTTAAGGTTATATTTTCAAACAGATACTGGTGCCTGGTTAAAGAATCCAGTTGACTGCATCAGTTTTCCACATATTCACATTGAAATGAGATTCATTTTCATCACCTTTTATGATTCAGAAAAGATGAGATAAAAACTGTACTCATGAGAAAATGTTATTGTACTGACATGTTGCGTGAAAGAAAATGTTGTACATTCCAAGAAAAACATGATCTGCATTGACGCAAGGTCATTTAGGAACAGCTGCCAATGTGTGCCCGTCAGTGACCCAGAACGACAACTTGCAATAACTGTTTAATTTGTTTCAATGGTATCAGTTAAGAGATAGTCATCAGTCCTCACAACAGGGAGCATTTCACTATGATTTTTCAAAATAATGCCAAAGGATCATTTACATCCTCCTGAATGGACAAATAATATGGTCTATTTCATGAAGTGGAACCAAAATGGACCAAGCAACATAATGAACAACAAATTTTGTGGCATGTTCATGACAATAAATTCCGATTCTGATTTTAATGATTTAAATGCTAACTGTTGGTTAGCTACGTGGAGGAACAGCTCTTAAATAGTCTATTTCATCCTTAGCTTAAATTCTTAGCAAGGCATCACCACTGACAATTTCCCAGAGGGTGAGGATACTAATTCTTTACAGAGAGGAAGAGCAGGAATGACAAACAGGCTTAATGAAAAGAAAACTGACCTTTATCAGTCAAATTGAGTTCATTGCTTAATTTGAGAAATAAGACTAAAAAAGGCACATGATGCATAGTTTCAGTGATAGAAAATTTAATAATTGTGCAAAGTATGACCGAGTTCACAAGGAATTATTCACATTTGACAGAAATCTATTGTAGCAAGATATCTGGAGTGTGACAGATTTGTGCTAATTTTAATCTTTAGTATATATATATTCTTTCTTCTTTGGCTTGGCTTCACAGACAAAGATTAATAAAGGTAATTTTGTGGGTTTGGAAACAGGAAAAGACAGCCACACACTCAGAGGGAAGCCATTTTCAGAGATGAAAAGTGTAAACAACCCAATAAAACCAGAAGCGATTGTTCATTGAAATTGCTGGAACATTGGTGTAGGCTCAAGGAGGACATCTGGTTAAATAGAAGACTCTGTTCATTTACCCATGTTGTTTAAATGGAAACTCAGAAGCATTTGTTCAAACAAGCTAGCTTTTGCTTCTGATCTGTGTGCATAAAGGTTTTTGCTTGTGGCTTCAGCAGACCAGAAGCATTTGCTTACAAATGCTTTTGGAAGAGAGGAACTTCAAAAAAAAAATCAGCAGAGCTATGTCATGAAATTAAAGGCATTTGAAAAGCTGCATTTTAATATTGCACTGAAAAACATCAATGAATCTCTCCCTGTATCTGACATGATCTCCAAGCAGATTGCAACTGAAAGAGGAGGATACAGTGCTACAGATGGCCATCAAGAATCTGAATGAAGGATGGCCAAGAAGTGAATGACAGCCATACTTCACTCAGAGCTGAGCAGAGTGTTATCAGTGGGCTTCTTCTCAGACAGAATTATCATTCCTCAATCACTGTGACAAGAAATGCTGAAAAGGGTGCACGAGGGGCACCTTGAAATGGAAAGATGCAAGAGGAGGGCCAGAACTGCTGTGTATTGACATGGGATAAACACTGACATTGATAGGATGGTTTCAAGATTATGTTAGGTCTGCTTTGTTCATGAATGAGTGAGACAAACACCAGGCTGAGTCGAAATCAGGGTTCTTTGTTCTTTATTACCGGATTGTAACACTTGCGACCAACCAGGTTAGTCGGAGAATGCATTCTGCCGTTATCAGCAAAATGGTGATTTTTTATACCCTTGGATACATGCTTAGAACATCATCATATCATTACTTGTCCAATGACTAAAACTGTTGCTATCCTTTCCCTGCTAGCTTCCTGCCTCTCAATCCATCAACGTCTCTCTTATCTTGTAAGTACAAGGATGCATTTACATCTTGTTACAGCCCTGTACATTCCCATCTCATGATGTTTTACCTAACAGGAGTAAAAGGACACCTCCCCTTCTTGTTACTGCCCTGTACAGGGTAACTCCCTACACATTCCCATCTCATGATGTTTTACCTTACAATTATGACACCTGTTTGAAACATCAGGTCAAGCTGACATAGGAACCCATGATAATAACTGATCTACCAGTAGAACCATGGCAGTAAGTTGGGACTGATCTGTTCCACACTAATGAAAATAATTACTTGCTGGTTATTGACTATCAACTATCTGGAGATTGCACTGCTTCCTAATGTGTCAGCTGCTTGTGTGATCAAATATATGAAAATGATCTTTGCAAGACATGGAATACCTCAAATTGCCTGCATGACAATGGGTCATGTTAGTTTTATAGAATTCCAGAACTTTGCAGAAGAGTACAATTTTCCATATGTGACATCCACAGGTGAAGCAGAGAAAAAAAAGAGTTCACGTAGTTAAACAGTTGCTTGAGAAAGGACAAGACGGGGCCAGATCCTTATCTAGCTCTATTGAGTTAGAGCTTTTCCACTTAAACATGGCACGTCACCTGCTAAATCTCTGATGGGACCTAAACTACGCACAACACTTTCCTACTCTGCAGGCCCAAACAAGAACCAACATTTCAAATGGAAACAAAAGCATCTGCAAGAGAGACAAAAAGCAAACAATGACAAGTCAGCAAGAAGCTTAGGGCCATTCGCACAACATGACAGTGAGACTCAGTCATTCCAACACTTCAGACAAAGAGGTTACTGCTCTGGAGGAAGTAAATCCAAGACTACGCTGTCAGAGCAGAGAATGGTCAAATACTGAGGAAGAATCGAAAGAGCCTGCTGAAAATGCAAGGGACAATGCAGGAACAGACAAATGCAGAAGATCCAGCCTACACAGCAAGAGGAAACACCAGTGCTAAACAGTAGTGGACTAGCAAAGCTGACACAAACACCTGTGCTAAGAAGATGCATATGTATTATCAAAGCACCTGACAGAATCTAAAAAAGGAACTGCACACTGAAAAAGTTTGTACTGCTAATGTTTGTGTTTACATTTGTTTTGAACTGTTAATTGAAATGAGTACTGTATTAGTGTGTCATGTTATTAGATTAAACATTTCAAGGGAAGGGGATGTAATAGTTTGTGATCCTCCTGACCACCAGAGGGAGTTGGAGACCAGTTTGCAGCAACTTGGTTTGATTCAAGATGGACACCTGCACATGGTTTTGAGTCCATAGTTTTAAGAACCCAAGTTTCTTTATTATAATAAAAAGTAGCATCACACTCCTGATAACACAGACTAGATTTGATTGAGTCTCAAAGAGTGCAGCATTTCTTTGATACTGCATTGATCTACCAGGGTAAAATTTGTGCTTAAGCCTCTGGCATGAATCATGAACATCACATCAACTGATGCCTTATGGCCCTCAAGCGTGCCACTGTTGACGTAATTAATGCTCATTTACACACATTGCTGGAAGTTGCATCCAATTAAGAACAAAGTTGTTTCTGTATAATCAAGCCATTAGAAGACCAGAACACTGGGCCTTGAGAGGCACCGTACTGAGGGATCTAATTACAACTTCATCATTCTTCCCAGTCACAGAGAATAAATGATCAGTTTCCAGACACATTCGGATTCAGATACCTGTATCGTTGGTGTGGCTAAGCGGATCATTGTTAATAAACAAGATCTGATTTTGATGCATGATATGAAGAGCTTGGTTTATATTTTTTTTAAAATTTCAAGATACTGCACAGTAACAGGCCCTTCTAACCCACAAGCTTGTTCTGCCCAGTTACACCAGTTGCAAGTGCTCCATAGTGTTGCACTAACTATATAACTTAAATCATTCAATGTGTTTTTGAAAGACCTCAGCCAACCTTTGGTTAAAATAGATGCTTATTGAAGGTTATTCATGAATTAAACAAAGCTGTTAAGATGAGGAAAAATATTTTCATGAAGTAACATTGGAAAGAAGTTGATTCATTTCAGTCTTTCTTAACATGTGGCCCTGCAGTGACCTGCATAATTATAAATTTTCTGTTAAATTGACAATAGCCTCAGAAAATTATTGTGTTAATACTGTTTATTTATACATTAGCGAAAATGTTCCTGCTGAACATCTGCTGGCCTTATCATTAGGATCAGATTATTAGCTTACAGATTGTTTCTGGTTTTCTGCAGAGACTCAATGTGAATTAGTTTCTTCTGCTCAATCTGAAGAAAAAAACAGAATAGTTACAGGGCCTTTGGCATACATGACTGCACCGATCATCCCCATCACTGCTGCTGATCCCTCGGGAGGCTTCCCAGGCCGATGGAACACTCACTGGCTCTTATCTCCCCGGTCACTGGAGCTTCTGACGCCCAAGACCCAACTCTGAATCCTCCCCTAGGTCTACCGCATGCACATACCTGGACATCAGGTGTGCCTGTGTGGTAGTAGGCAGAGGGTAGGGTTTGGAGTCTGCATCAGGAGCTCAGTTATGCTGAGGAGGGAGGGAGGGTATAGGAGAGGGAACACCACTAAGCCAGAGCTCTTGCCCAGGAGGCTCCTCTCCTTGAAGAGCCAGGACAAGGGATCCTTCCAACCACTTGTGGCTGGGAGACTGTGGCATGCAGTTTGAGAGGGAGTGTTGGAGAGAAAAGTTAAGGGAAGGAAAAGGAGAAATTAAGAGTTAACTGAAATGACAATCATCATTCTAATTTCATGTCAAGTGAATTTTTTTTGTTCAACTTGAAGTCAATTCAGCTCCTAAATTGTGGACTAATGAAGATTTCTGATTTGTTTTGGATAACCTCATTTAACTGAATTTTTTTAAAATTGGATAAATGAGGATTTTGGACAATCCCATAAAAAAAATATTCTGTCCCACTATCCTATCAATGTTTTTTTTTTAAATGACCTTTATTAGATCTCCCTTTGGCCTCTCACAGTCCAGAGAAAACAACCCAAGTTGGTCCAACCTCTCCTTATACCTTGTGTCCATCTATCCAGCAAATTCCTGGTAAATCTCTTCTGTATCCTTTCCAAAGCCTCCACGTCCTTCCTGTAATGGAGGGACCTGAATTAAACACAATATTGCAAGGGCAGCCTAACCAAAGATTTATATAGCTACAACATTACTTTCTCACTTTTATAGTCAATGTCCTACACATTGGCACCCTTTCAGCTTGCATGGTCATTTTTAAGTATTTTCAAACCTAAACTCCCAGATCCCACAGTGCATTAATGCTTTTAAATGTCATGACAGGAATTGTATACATTATCCTTACATTTAACCTCTCAAAGTGCAGCACCCCACAGTCCAAATTAAACTCCATTGGCATTTCTCTGTCCTTATCTGTAACTGATCTATATTATTTTTGCATTCTTTGTCAGCATTTGACATATTGCACAGATCCACCAATATTAGTGGACCTGCTCTTTCAGCAGAATCATTTATATAAATCACAAACAACATTCCCTTGTGGTTTAACTTAATTTTGTCTCTTTATCCAAGTTTTTAAAGATGTATTTTGACTGCTACATTTGGCTAACTGGCCTTCTTATTATTTCTTCAGACACCTCCAACAAAGATGATTGTACCTACCTCTTAGAACATCTCTCCTACATTGTCCAATAAGGGGAAATTATAATCCTGTCGTGGCTATTATGGTAGATGCCTCTAAAGAAAGACAAAGATAGTCAACTCAAGACTGGTTTATTGCAGATAAACACAGACTTTTTATTCCCTGCCTGTTAATGAGCTCATTAGTGAACAGCTGCTGGTCCTGTGGACCAGCAGGTTAAAACTATTAGCCATTAGTGCCCCACCTCTTTAGGCAGGGGCTTCATCTGATCCACTCACTGTATTTTAGTGCCCAGCACAACTAGCCCGGCATGTGTCAGGTAAGTCTGTGAACTGATGGTGGCAGTTCGCAATACTGCTCTGTGTGCCCGCTACAATCCCTACAATAATTGATTTTCTTGCTTGAATGGTACTTTGCCCTAGAATTACACTCTATAACTGTTTTAAATAGCATTTTGTGAGCATTTATGCTTGCTGCATCATTGTATAGAAATTGTGACCTTTCAATTACATATTTCCACTTCAGTCCAAAATTAATTCAGTTGAACTCCATGTTGCTGGCTGTGTAACTATTTATTGCTCGCTGTATCCTTTTAAGTTCCTTTGGGAATCCAAATATATGACCTCAGTTTTAATCTGTTTCATTTCAGGTGGGGCTGATGATAATCTAATTGAAGGAGGTGGCACGAAGTTTGTTTGTAAACCAGGGGCTCGGAACATCACTGTGATCTTTCATCCATTGTTGAGGTAGTGTCTGAATCTCAATACAAAATAATAGCTGATAAAAATGTTGCCTGGAGTTATTTTTATAGATGCATTACTTTCAGTTAAAGTAAATTTTTGTTATTGAAGGCAAGTTTTGGACATGTCAAAGCATTTTACACATTAGTTGTTTAACTCCACATTGTAGGCTCTTGAATTATCATTTTATAGTTGTCTTAAAGGTCAACATTTGTAATTTTATCATTGATATCTGTTTAAATTAAATTAATCTTTCCTGAGAAAACAGGTATTTACACAATTTTCTCATTGTAAAACCTTTTTTTCTTTTAAGTGGCCTGTGGGTTTTGCTCGCCCACAACACAATATCCTGCATGTTGAAAGCTAACCAATGGAGCTCATTGTTCCCAGCTCATTCACGATTCCATTCAAAATATCACTTGTTTTGTGCTGGATTGGAGTTCATATTTCCAACAGTTATAGATGTACAATTCTAACAAACTGTCCTCCTTCCAACTTTGAAAGAAAGTTAACTTGGATGTTTATAATCCACATCTTCAATATTTTTGTGGGTTGAATGCAGCCCATTTTATTCCTTCCTCTACTCCTGCCCTGTTTTTAACAGATGCAATTGATGATCTTGTTTGTTAGTTGGAAAGAAAAGTTGTTGGTAAATATTTCCAAGGCCTTTTTTGAGACCAGTTTCCATGAGATATAACTTGATATTGGGATGAACAATTCCTTTCTGATAAAAATTGAATATGAACAATTTTTAAGATGCTAGTTAATCTCCTCCAATATTGCAAGTAAAAGTCAAGTGTAAGTGAGAGACTCAATCTGGTTATTCATTGGATGGGAGACTGCTTGGAATACCAAAGGGAACAAGCCAATTGCCTTTGGAAACAATGCACAGCTGACTGAATAAAGTTATCAGTCATATTGGATTGTCCAGCATAAGCTAAACAAGCCTATTAAGGAGAGATAATTTGGCATGGCTACGCAGATGTAATTCAATGTCTTTTTGGAATGGCGCCTTTTATGATTATTTTGACATATTTCTCATTTATAATTAATGGTACAGTTCAGATCAATTTGAGAAGCAGTAAGTGAATGTTGTGTGAAACATGGGAATTTCTTTACAGGGCTGGTTGAAGACCTGGGAGAGGAAATAATAATGCACAGCATCAGGTATATCCAGCTGGAGAGTGTGATTGCAGTGTGACATGTTTACAAAGTGAATTGTCATTTTAAAGATGTGGATATGAATTTGTAATGGGCTCTAAGTTGTCCAATTAGATGTACCTACAGACATAAGCCATGTCAAATTCTCTCTTCTTGATTTGTTTTCGTTCTTTGTACTAGCCTGGGCTATTTGTGATTTTAATAGTTTGAGCTTTGTCTTCATCTTCCAATAACATATTCATCTAAAGGCTGCAATGAACCAGTGTGAGATCATGGAAGGACTTGGAGTCAAGGTTGTGGATCTTAAGTTCAAGTAATTGAGTAATGGTTGAGTCAGCATATGTCAGGAATTTAAAATGAGATAGCTGCACAGGAGATACAGGCTGTGCTTTTAACTGTCCAGAAGACCTGAAGCTAACAGGAAAGTTACCGGAGAAGACACCAGTATGTGACAATTCTGTTGATAATGCCAAGAATAGGCAATAAAAGGATAAGTCTGCTGAAGATAATGAGGGCAATCAAAACAATATTCAGTTAATAGAATTTGAAATGTAAAATAATTTTCCAAGGTAAATGAAATCAATTGGAATTGATGACTAGGGATTAAATTTTAGCTGGCTATTGAGAAACAAGGCCTGGAATCCATCTCTCAGAAGCACCATTTGAATCCTATGGGATCATCATAAAACACTTGAAGCAATCTGGCAGTGAACAGTAAAGTTATGAAATGTGTTGGCAGCAGAAGTGGGGGGTGGGGGTTAGTGGAGGGTGTTGGTAGGGAGGGTGGGGGTTAAACATGATGGCTTGACTTGATCCACAGCAATGTGATGACAAAGAAGATGAAAGATCAGGTGCTTGGAAGTCTCCAAAAGTAACAATGAATTGGTGCAAAGGTTGGTTGGTGCTGGAGATATTCTGGATACAATGAGATCAAATGAATTTGTGGATAATTCACCAAATTAACAACAGAAGTGAGGCTTTAAAGGTGTGTACTGTCATCCAGAATGTTGAACCTCGCAGATGTTGAGGACAGATGAGTCACAAAAATGTTGCCAGTAGTGGAGTTTTTTTAAATATTTTCTGTCGGTCAGTCATAAAAGTTGGGATGTTCTGTTACAACTTCACAAAAAACACTGGTTTGACTGCCCTTGGATTTTTCTGAGCAGCACTGATTGCCTCACGATGGTAATGATATGGCTGGAGTACAAAGAAGATTCACAGGAATATTGCCTGGATTGAAGAACTTTAGATTTGACGACCAGTTAGAAAAATTACAAGATATGTAGCTGGGATAGGATATTCAGAATCTTTTTCCCATGATGTTGGTATTAAAAACAAGAGCATTGGTGTAAGATGAGAGGAAGCAGTTTTAAAGGGGATTTGAGGGAATGAGGTTTTGTCAGTACAACTGATCTAATTTAAAAACATTGGTGTAGACCATAAAACATCACACAAATTGTATCACTCATAAACATTTCCATAGTAAAATGCTATGATGAAATCTAAGAATTTATTTGTTAAATAAGGGGGGGGGGGGGGGGGGAAAATGATAGTTTTGCCATCATCATAATCAGAAAATGCAGCCTATTTATTTTTCTGTGCAAAAATTGGTTCAGTCAGAAGAATAAGCCTTCAAAAGTAGATAGATAAGAATGCTTAAGGATACTTTAACATGTTTAACTAGCACAGCATGAGCCATATAGACTAATCTTGTTTATGACCTTGGTAGTATGATAATACATGTGACTCAGAATCCGTATTTACAGCCATGAAAGTGTCATGAAATATGTGTTTTACAGCAGCATTACAGTGCCTGCCTGTCCCACATCGGACCTGTCAGTCACCAACGAGCCTGCAGCAGACGTGGACATACCCCTCTATAAATCTTCGTCTGCCAAGCCAAAGAAGACAGTATTGTTATAAAATTAGATTTTAAAATAATTAATGCAAAAATAAGAGAAAGTGAGGTAGAGGCTGTGGTTCATTGTCCTTTCAGAAATCTGATAGCAGAGGGGAAGAAGCTGTCCTTGTGCTCCTTCCTGATGGTAGCAGTGTGAAGATGGCATGTTCTGGGTTGTGAAGGTCCTTGAGCATAGAGTTGCTTTCTTAAAACCCTGCCACTTGTAGATGTCCTGGAAGGGGGAGAGACAGATACCTATGATGGCGCAGACTGAGTTCACAACTCCGGAGTTTTTCCTGTCCTGAACATTTGGACCTCCATACCAGGCAGTGATGCAACCAGTTAGAATGCTCTCCAAGATACACCTGTAGCAATTTGCAAGAGTGTTTGGTGACCTATCAAATGAATTCTTCTGGAAGTTTAGCCACTGGCGAGCCGCCTTTGATTACATCACACTTTGGAATTGAGAATCCCAAGCTATACAGGCACAAACCAGTGGTCCCAGAGACATATGCAAAGGGCAACTTTGGCTCTACCATCTCCCACCGAACAAGAGCATCTAATGCCACAACTTCCAGCTCCAAGATAGATTCCCCCCCCCAGTGGAGTGGGGAGTGCCAAGATTCAGTCATTTGGACAATTGACAACTTGGAGGTAGCAAGGAATCACACGCACACTTTATTTTGCCCCTGTGCTCCACAGATTTAAATTTGTAATCTTGATGGACTCAAGCCTGGAACGTTGGTGATCTTTGCTACATAAAGTTCACTATTTAACCAGCTGAGTTTCTCCAGCATTGTGTTTTTACTTCAACCACAGTGTTATCAGACTTTAGTGTTTTATTCCTGACTCAGTATTGTAATCCTTTACAGTCATAAGATAACTTTTTGGACCACTGAGAATCCAGCATGGATTTGATATTTAGGTTTCAACAGATCAATAGCAGGTTTGAAAATGTTATATTAACAGTGATAGGTTGTGCGTGAGGAGGAAAATGATGAGATCATGGTGTGTTTGGGTTTACTTTCATTTTGATACTGAAGAAGCCCTTGATAACATAGCATTTGGACGTAATATAAATAAATAGGTTCAACACGCACATATTTCCAACTGAACAAAATTCATACATGTTTGCACCCTTGATTGATCTAAATGTCCTACACGTACTCACAAATGTATTTGTAATAAATGAGCTCAACTGAATATTTACTCAGATGGTTTATGATTCTTGACATGAGATTAATCTTGACATCCATATGTGGTATTTTTTAATGTTTTCTTGCATGCAATAGCATTTAAAAGCATTTAACCCTCTTCAAATCCCAACATTTTGTGCTGTCGGTTTCAGTGTCCTTTGTTAATCTATAAGAGGGAGCAAGCTGCCAAAACAGGAGGATATTTATTACAAGAGATTTCCATGAACAGATGCCGTCGCTTCAGGGGCTTATGCTGTGTGACTGCATAGTTTAATTGGTGGTGAAAGTGCTACTGATCTTGATGCTGCTGAGCACCACTTGGCTATTGGGTCTAAACACATTGGAACCTCCAGCATGTATATCAACAGCACCTTCTTGCATTTTGTGCACAATTACAGGGCCTAAATGTGGCACTGTCGACGTAGATGATGCCCTAATTGTTAGGCTGTTAGATACAAAAATATTGTTTGTTACCCAAGCTAATTTTTTATTGTCTGGGCATTTTACAAATTTTGACAGTGGGTGTTTTAGCAAATTTAACAATTGATCGGACAAACTGGAAGAAGGGAAGCCAAGTAGTTGATATTCTTTATATAGAATATGTGGCACAGAAATAAATCCTTTGGATAATTGGTGCATGCTAACATTTTTGCTCCATTAGAATCTGCTGTTGTCTTGCTTCATCCATATCTATCAGTGCAATCCTCTGTCTAAGTGTACTGTTCCAAGCCCAGAGGATCCCAAAACCCAGCAGCAATAGATATTCACCAAGACACATGGTTACTTAAACAAAAGTTACTTTTAATTATCTTTAAACATGAAAACAGAATCACACTTTAACTTATCACTATTGACTTAATTAACCTAACTTAACCCACTTCTAATTCTAAACGCACATGTGTGTAATGTGTGAGTAAGTTCAGAAAAGTTATTTGGTTCACAGTCTAATCTCACTTCTCATTCCTCCAAGTTCACTGGTTGCAGGTAATTCTTATACTATGCACAGAATTTAACATTTTTAAAGTTCACCAGGCTTTGGTGCTTGAAAGATGAATGGTTACTGCTCAGGAAGGTTCTTGTCGGTTTTCAGAGAGAGATTTGTTCCAGGACATCCACAACTGATTTACTTCCATCAGCCACTTCAGTGACTTGCTGACGAAACTTGCCCCTTCAGGGTTCTCCAGATGATAATCTTTCTTTCAGGTCACCACAAAGTCCCTTTTTGTTTCTCTTATTCCAAGTGAAACATTAGACAGCCAGTCCTCTCCTCCTGCATGAACCACAAGGGTTTTGACCAGGCTGAACTAAGAACTCACAAACCATCTTCCAAATGGGGTTTTCCACAAGCTTGCTAGCTTGTCCTATTCTAGTCCCAGCTGCTGTAGCTGACCGTAACACTGTAGAACTGATTTTTCTATGTCTCTCACACACACGTTTTACTGTTTCTGCTTGCAAAACCATATGACCCTCTTAGAACAGCTAGTTCCCTCCCAGACAATACACGACTCCGACAAGCACTTTCATCTGTTTCCTTTTTGTAAACAACAATCCATTAGTGAAGTGTCTTGGGCACTATCCAAAGCTTCTGCAAAGACTGTTGGCCCCGACATGTCTAGCATTAGCAGAGCTCCAGTATTTTAAATAAGATTTGTTTTAGTGTTTGTATGTGACCTACACTAACACTTGCCCCAATTTATCTCCCAAAAACATATCTATATACTCTGCCACAATACCTTACTCCAACATGTGTGTGCGTGTATGTGCATACGTATGTGTATTTATAATATATTTTTATGCACACACACCCACAGATAGTAAATGTATTTCTATATATACATATACACGCATGCACACAGATTCTTGCATCTGTACATTTGTTACATTCATACACAAATTTATTGATGATCTCCAGGCCTGGCCTCCCAGAGCCTACCAGCTATTAATTTTGAAACTCCTGTCTTCACACTGTCTTTCAGTCCACTAACATAGTGTTCTTAAAGTATTCAATGTCTCCAGCAGTTTGTTGATTTATTTCTGTACAGAAATAGTAACAGAGAGAAGGTCATGTGGCATTTCAAGCCTGTTCTGCCAACAAGTAAAATCATGGCTGATTATACATGTATTTCTGACTCTCCTTATCTCTGGATTTCCATTGAATCAAAAAGAAAATTTCTTCAAATACAACCTTTTGAGAACATCTTATGTATGCACATATATCTCCTGCCAATGGTAATCTTGGCTTTACTCATGGGCTCTTGAATTCTGATAGTTATATTTCTACACAATATATCAAGACTCAAAGGAATTTGTTCAATGGCACTCCCACACTTCCCTGTTACCTATTCCCATAATTTTCTCCCAAATCTCCATATTGACACCCTCTTATTTCCTTCATTTATGTTGTCAGAGTCTGAGAGAGCAGAAACAAGTCCTTCAGCTCACCACATCAAGTACCAATCTATACTAATGCTATTAAACAATACTTGAGTCAAAACCTTCTACAGCTTGGCGATTCAGGTGCTCATCCTGGTGCCTTACTTCTCCATTTTCTCAGACAATGCATTGCAGATTGCAGCCTCTTCTCAATGAAAACATTCTTCCTAGATCCCATTTAACCTTATTACTCCTCTCTTTAAACCTATGTCCTCTGGTTTTAGGTAGCTCTATTAGGGGTAATAGTTCCTTATTATCCACCCATGAATATTCCTTATAAGACCATAAGATGTAGAAGCAGAAGGCCATTTGGCCCATCAAGTCCGCATCCTTATTCTTCATGGTGCTCCCTCAAATGGTTTGACCAAACAGTTAGTAATTTGCTAATATTGGAATGTTGTATATAAATTTCAGTGATGTTTCTTTGAATGTCCCACTTTAGCTTTTAGCTGATATCTGTGATTTCTGTATCAATGACATTTGATGGTGCTATATTTGAATTACAAGTCCACCCTCTGAAACAAAGCTGACTTGAAATTTTGAGCTGGATTAGGCTGACTTTTATGAGTAATTTACTGGCATTCAGCTTTTGGAGGGTCTTTTGCAGAAATCAAACCTTTCTGAACGCAAACTCTGTGCACTCTTAACAACATTGACTTTGTCATTTTCAACTGATTTTTAAAATTCTGAATCTCTCCATCGTTTTGATGACATTGTTCAAAAGAGTGTAGGCAATGAGATCAGAGATGGGGATCATGTGGGTCTCTAAATCTATGCCAACGTTAAGTAAGACCAACATCCAGAACTGCTGGAGCCTGTCAACTCTGAAAGCCACTCTTTGATCTGCTTGAATCCTGTTGATCTTTCAGCAAGTGGAGATGTTGGTGAGGGAATGCTGCTGACTGGCAATATTCTAGATTTTAGGAGTATGTGCTGAGGGGCGCACTGAGGCTTGGCGTAGCCAACATGAGGGCACTGTGGGGAAGGACCACCATCTTGAGTTCTTCCATTACCAGGCATTGAGGAGGTGAGACTGAGGGGAAGCCCCTCAATAAACAGAGGGAGGGAGTAATGACAAGGTGCCACAGTGATGGCAATGGCGCTAAATAGAAAATAAAATTAACAATCTACAATTATGGATATGTATAGATATGGCACTTAGGAAATGAAAAGACTTTGAACTTTTTTCATTTTGTAAATAATTTATTGTGAATAAAATCCATTTTTGGTTTAAATGGAAGCCACATAGAGTCCAGCAGTAGGATCCATTTTGTTAAGATTCCCCAGCTTTAAATGGGAAAAGCCACTCGTATCCTACAAATAGTCAGACTTGAAGTAGAATCTGTAACCCCAATGATTTTGGGAGAATTTTTAGAATAAGGGTTAGGGAAAAAAATCAGAAGTCATGAATGGAAACTTGGGACCATAATCAATCCTGGTTTATCTCCCATGTGCATTAGACTATCTGGTCAGATGAATACAAATTCCCATTGCTTGGAGGGACAGATGTTGGATAAAAAATATTATTATTTGAAAACATACTGATCAAAAATATTGTAGGTTTGTTAAATATTTAGAACAGTTCCCAAATGTGATTTAGTCTTGTCCTAATATGATAGCTGGCATATTTCAAGTTTATTACCACCCAATTGTACAGGTACGACCTAACAATATAAAATTCTCCAGTCCTTGGTGCAAAAACATGCATCCCAACATAACACACAAACAAACCATGCATATGCAGTACGTATATACATTCAGTCTTGGAGGGTTGTATGAGCACTTCAGTTGTTCATCAATCTCACTGTTTGTGGAATGAAGCTGTTTCACAGCCTGGTGGTTCTGGCCATGATGCTCTTACATCCTCTTTCCCGACAGGAATAGTTGAAAGATGCTATGAGTGGGGTGGTAGGGGACCGCAACGATTTTTGTGAGCCATCTTCAAGCAACTGTCCTGGTAGATTACGGCAGTGGGGAGGAGGGGGAGGGAGACTCCAATAATCTGCTCTGCCACTCTTAAAGGTCCTGTGGATTGACTTCTGATCTATTTCTCTACAGCACCCATACCGCACTGATGCAACCAGCCAGGATGCTCTCTATAGAGCTCCTGTAGAAAGTTGACAGGATGGTGGCCGGTAGTCTTGCCCATTTCACTATAATGCTTTCAGTTCTGAAATACTAAACCAGCAGGGTTATCAATTACTAGATACATTGTGGGTTGAAAACAACATGTGGAAAAGGCAACTTGTCATGTGAGGCAACAAGATGTCACCTGACTAGAATCTTGTCTATGCACACATTGTTGCCAATGTGCATGTTTATTGAATAGTCTTTGCCTGTCAATGGATATGTAATTGGAATGGTCTGTATCATGGTATTAGTATAAACTCAGTCAAATTGGATAGGTTTTTTTGGTCAGAACATGGTTCCCCTGTGTTGTCCTTCCGGACAGTCTCTATCCTTCTGAACATAACACTGTCATAACTATTAGGAGAATACTAAAGAAATCTGGGGATGTGCAGACCATTTTTATAATTTTGTAATGCATTTATCAGCATACTTAAAAAAAAAATCATTGAGATATTAAAAATTAAAGTTGAATGTAGGATTCCACAGAAAGGCCTGTTGCCACAGTAACATACTGGCTTGGGTAGATGTTATTGCTATGCCTCATTGCCAATCAAAATTGTCACCAGCTGCCATCTCACAGAGACCTAACTGCGTAAAGGTGTCATGCCTCCTGCTGTTGGGAGAGGAGTGAGCAAACCATTTTCTTTAATGACAGCCCCAGTTTTCAGATTCATTTACCAATGCTACCCCACAAATTAACAGATTTGTGAATATCACACTTTGTCTGGCTTTGATTTAGCCTCCATTTTGCTGGTGCAGTGCCTAATTGTTGAGCTATTACACTGAATGCAGTTACAAAGGAGCTTCACTGAATGGTCTCTTGGACCAGTATTTGCTTTCTGCTAAAGATATACAGCAGCAGACACCCCGTGTCCTCTCTTTCACAATATGGCTTAATTAAGGAGTAATTATCAGTCCTATGGCATTCTATCTCATTTACAGTTTGCGTAAAGGTGCAAGTTTCAACAATCTGCTTAATCAACTGTGGTTTACAAGTTTTAAAAATAAGAACCAATAATGTTAAATGGAAGCAGTTTCAGTTATTTCAAATTGAATATTTGTGAGCTAGCAGGAAGAACTTGATTCCAAAAGAATGGGGTGGAATTTTTTTCATTTAACTTTTTTAAATTTAGACATACAGCACAGTAACGGGCCCTTGCAGTCCACAAACCCATGCCACCCAAATACCCCAATTAACCTACAACTCCGTACGTTTTGGATGGTGAGAGGAAACTGGAGCACCTGGAGGAAACCCACACAGTCATGGGGAGAATGTACAAACTATAGACAGTGACTGATTCGAACTCAGATTGCTGGTGCTGTGATAGCATTGTACGTTTCTCCAGCATTGAGTTTTTACTTCAACCACAGTGTCTGCAGAGTTTTGTGTTTTACTTGAGTAAACTATGCCACTCTCCCCTTCACACCCACCCCCCAACTTTTGGGATTGTCTTTCTTAGACTTTAGAATGATGGGAGGAAATATGAAAAAATTTGCAAAATAATGAACAATAGAATAATAAGAAGCCATTTCCAATGGCAGTAGGTATCTGGCAATCACCAAGTACCACATAAAGTATTTTTCAAATCAATCAGAGGTAATGTTAGAAAAAAAAATTACATAGTAAAATGTTGAGATCTGGAATGCAGTGATCAAAAAAGCAGCTGTTGTAAATTCCTTGGTAGTGTTTAGATGAAATTTTAATGAATATTTAATGAGAACAAATTTGCCTGATTCTGGGGTTGGAATTAGGGAGTTGGACATATTGGTAAAGTCTGAAAATACCAACATGTACTGTAGCCAAAAGGCCTTAACCAATACTGTATAAAGGCAACATGTACCTCCTGTTATGGAAGTAACTGATCACGTTCTTTTATTTAATGACAATCTCTGCTTTCAGGTTAATTTTCTGATTCTATGTTCTAAATTAACAGATTTGTTATTAGCACACTTGAAAAAATATTTGATTTAACTTTTGGTTTGAAATGTCACCAGTCACCAATGCGTCACTTTTTATCCTTGCATTTGGATTCCTCCATGGTCCTTCCAAACTCCTTTATCCTCTTGCGAAGTTTACATTCCTCAATCTCCATCATTAGCTACTGTGCTGGGAGGTCCAGAATGCCCTTAGACCAGGAATACTCTTGCTAAATTCTTCCTCTTGTCTAGTTTTTTTAAAATTTACACATACAGCATGATAACTAGCTCTTCCAGCCCATGAGCTCATGGTGTGCAAATAACCCTCACACACTTTGAATGATGGGAGGAAACCGGAGCAGACAGAGGAAACCCACGCAGACAGACTGTGCTGGATTCAAACCCTGATCACTGGTACTGTATTCCTTTGGCTTGGCTTCGCGGACGAAGATTTATGGTGGGGTATGTCCACGTCTGCTGCAGGCTCGTTGGTGACTGACAAATCTGATGCGGGACAGGCAGGCACGGTTGCAGCGGTTGCAAGGGAAAATTGGTGGGTTGGGGTTGGGTGTTGGGTTTTGCCTCCTTTGTCTTTTGTCAGTGAGGTGGGCTCTGCGGTCTTCTTCCAAGGAGGTTGCTGCCCGCCGAACTGAGGCGCCAAGATGCACGGTTGGAGGCGAGATCAGCCCACTGGTGGTGGTCAATGTGGCAGGCACCAAGAGATTTCTTTAAGCAATCCTTGTACCTCTTCTTTGGTGCACCTCTGTCTCGGTGGCCAATGGAGAGCTCTCCATAGAACACAATGTTATATGGGAGGAAGTCCTGAAGGCCCAGTGCAAACTGATTGAACACATTATGACACATCATCCAGTATCTACGGCCATGGTGCCCCAGGGTTCTGTAATGTGGTTTCATATGTCCATTATATTTGTAAAACCCTGTGATACATATAAAAATTTATTGATTGTATTAAGTTAGATAGGACAGAAAGAAAATGAGATAAGAGCATAATGTTGACGGATTAACTGAATGGTCATTAGTTCTGTAATTGGACTTTAGACCAATAAAAGATACATTCAAGTGTTTTCTGAAAGTTTCAACGCTAATACATTGAAGGGTGGGAGGAAACCGGAGCAGCCAGACTGTGCTGGATCCAAACCCTGATCACTGGCACTGTGTTAGCGTTGCACTAAACTCCTCTGCTAAGAAACTAAAATAAGTGAATGGAATGAAGTTCAACTGTAAACTTGTCAACCAATTTTAAGTCTGGCTTGGTTGTCAAATATCTGGATTGTGGATTATTGATCGGGGATGCGAGTTCAAATCCTACTGCAGCCAACTTTGATGCTTAAATTCAAGTAATTAAATTAATCCAGTTTTAAAATGCTAGCACTAATGACAGATTTACATTTCTAATCAAAATCAATTTAATTTAATACTATCCTTGGGCAAGTAAATCTGCTGCCATGAAATGTTCTCAGTGTGTTTGCAGATCCATCTTCTTCCACTTATTTCAGATGGAATTACCAAAGTGCCAATTTACCTTGTCACACCACTAAGCCACAACATCTCCTCACATCAACACCTAGTGTCTAAAATTCTGATCATTGTATACAAACCTTTCTTTGGCCTTAACTTTCCACCCATCCCAATTAGTTTTGCAAAGTCCTAAGATATCTGCACCTTACCATTCCTGGCCACTTGAATGTTACCTGCTCTGCTCTAAGCTGCCATGGTTCTGAGCTCTGCAATTACCTCTCTAAACCCCTCTGTTTCACTTTTATTCTTGGAAAGATGCCGAGAAGCCTTCATCTTTGATGCATCTTTTGTGGCTTGTTGTCAGATTTTAGCAGATAGCATAGCAGTGAGTGCAACACTATTACAGCACCAGTGACCCAAGTTCGAATCCAGCACAGTCTGTAAGATGTTTGTATGTTCTCCCCATGTCAGGATGGGTTTCCTCCCACCCTTCAAAACGTAGGCGGTTTTTAGGTTAATTGGGGAATTTGGGCAACATGGGGTTCTGGGAGGAAAGGCTGTTACTGTGCTGTATGTCTAAATTTAATTTAAAATTTCTTTGAAGCATTTTGTAAGTTGCACTGGGTTGAAGGTAGTATAAATGACAACTTTTGCTCTGCCATGATATTGCTGTAAGATTATTTGTTAAATGCCTGGCATTGTACCTGTAGCTGAGTCTATGTTTAGCTCAGACTACAGCTGTTGTTTTCATCAACATTGGTTATTTCAGAAAAGATGAAAGCTGAAATTGACTTTTATTTCAACCAGTTTCAACAGACTTTCATACACCTTTCCCTGCACATATCACCACTGTCAGATATGCCTCCCCACCATCAGAAAAGTAGCTGCTCAATGATTACAACAGGCTCCTGGCTGAGAGTTTCCTACATTTGCACAAATAGTTCCAGTCTAGTTCTCCGGTTAGGTGATCGACCAGTAAACATCGACATCTTAATATTTTGCAATTGCAATATACTCTCCCTTCCGCAAACTAGTGTATCAGGATTATTCCTTACACTTTTGAACTTGACGCAAACAAATTAAGATTCTGAAATACCAGTACTTCTTTATGTCCAGTCTATATTTGCATTGGGGTGTCACTTTGGTTGTTGCACGAAGAACACAGAATAAGGAGTAAACAGATTTTGACTGACTTCTTCATTGGCAATAATTTTGCGAAAAATGATCAGTTATAAAGGTTTCCTTTGGTAACCTGACTGTTCAGCTAGAGACAATTTTTTGTTCAAGTTTGTCCAACATAAAATAATGTCATCTCATGCAATTCAACTTAAATGCTGACTATTGCCATAAAATAACCTTGCTGGAGGGGGCTGCATATCTGTCATGTTTGGGTCAGTGCAAAAGATGGTCCAAAGTTAACTGTTATAGTATCAGATTTGTGTGCATTTGACAGCATGGGTATTTGTCCTTGATGCTGCTTGATGGATACTAAAACCTTCAGGTTAATAGTTTGCCTTTTGATGACAGTGGGTGAAATGCTTTAAAAAAAAAAAATACAGTAAGTATACATTAATTTGTTGCGGAGAGTAAGCATGAGATTAACTGTCACAACAGATTGTGCATCAGATCATTCAAATCTGTTTATTTTAACCAAATAGCCCTTGTGCATTGAAGGCCAATGTGACTTTGACAGAGACTCTTCCTGGTGAAGTATACTTTTAAGCAATTATTGCAGTGTAAACTATATCAGGTCAATGTTAATTACATACTAATTTTCCTTATCATCTTAAAGGCATAGTTAACAAGAGAGAAGGGTTTGCAGAAGTTGGGATGGGCTGTTTGATTTATTTTTTGATTCCGTCATTCTTTGAACAAACCTGTGTGGATTTTTTTGGGGTAATGAATTTAGAAGAACTGCTTTACCCTAAATCTGCACAATATGTTGGTCATAGTTAGCTTCGTGAGCCATTAGGCTTTGAGTTTAACCACATGAAACAGCATCCAATACTGTCCTGAAGAGACTCTTCAGCTTAGAATTTACAATATAAATTTGGAGCCTATGTTGCTCACTAACTATATTAATAGTAGATTAAGAAACTGAAATTGGATTAGTTTCAATGTTCGACCCTCAGATTTATTTTTGGAATGACATTCATCCAACAAAACTGTATTTGAGCTCAAATCCTAAAGGTATGTCTTTAGGTCATCTTATCAACTGGCATTGCTCAAAGATCCAAGTAAAATCACTCTCACCAATGTCCTCATAATACTAATGTGATTATAAAAAGGAACTCTAATAAATGGTAAAACTCTTCATGTACATTTGTATCATCCTGCTGTGATTCAATGAAATGCGAATTCACGAGAAGCCAAAAATCGGGAATTTTTTTTTTTTGGAAAATTGCAATCATAAAGTGAAAGGCCATCTTGCATTAGACATTGAAAATGAGTTCAGGACTCAATAAAGTCACTCCAAATCCAAACACTACAAATGCCAGGAATTCAAAACAGATAAAATATATACTGGACATTCTCATGAGATGAGGCAGCCTTTGTGGAGAGCAAAACTGTGCCAATGTTTCAGCTCAGTGTCCTTCATCAGAACCAATCAGATTGTCAACCTGAAACAATGAATGGTGCTCTTGCTATATGGAGGTATTTCCAGCATTTCTTTTTGTTTATTATAGATACGTTGTTTTCAACCATAATGTCGGCCAACAAAATGTTGACACTATTGAAATGACAGAATCATGTGAACCCTTCAGCTGCAGGGAAAAAAGAGATGAACAAAAATATAGGAGAGAAGGATACTAGAGAAGTTCTCTTATTTAATTATTATAAGAATAAAATTGGCTCTTTAATAAAGATTTTCCTCATGGGACCAGCATGGATATTCTTTTCAGAATCAGTAGTTGTGATTGAAAGTTGTCTTCAATTGCTTATAACAGCCCCATATAATTTCAAATTTTAAAAAAAAAATGTACAGATCTATGGTTTTGAAATGGGTTTAGTGTTGATTAGAAGATATAAAGAAGAATGAAGAAAATGGGTTCAAATTTAACTTGCTAGAATTTCAATTGATAACCTGTGTATTGGGTTTCAGCTGTCATTTTGAAGAGCTCATTGGACCCAAGTATGGCTCCAGTAAGTCACAAAATAGTAAATCCATCTATTTTTGTCACCATTAGCACTGAACTGGAAGTTTGGCTGTAGATTTGATCATGATTCACCATTGATGCTGTGATTGAAGTGCTTTGATGGTGAATTATTATTTCTTAGCAAGGCAATGCTGAAAGGAACTCTAATAAATGGTAAAACTCTTCATGTACATTTGTATCATCCTCACCATTCACCCCACCTCCCCCCACAATCCGCAAACAGCCATCATTGCAAAGCCCCAAATCCTGATCAGAAAACTTCATCCCCTAAGTCTGATGAACATTCCATCCTGCAAGATGCCAATCCTCCTCTTGATAATGCCCCCCCATCCCACCCCAATAAATTGCCTTTTCCCTGACCCCATCACTTTCAACTGGGACCTCAGGGACCCTGATCTCTCACCAACGTCCTCCCCACTCCCTTTTCCTTCTATATAAATATCAGGAAGCCCGTACCCCACCTTCTCTGAAGGAATTCCATTTAGCATCCGATTCCACTCCTTCTCAGTTGTGGCTTTTACCAAACACCTTATTCCCAATGATCGTCAATCCTTTCAGTGCTGCACATTTTTTGGGTTGCGCTGATGCTCCAAGGCTTTCAGTGTCACCCAAAGTCCTGAAGGCCCAGTGCAATATTGATTGAACACATTATGACACATCATCCAGTATCTATGGCCATGGTGCCCCAGGGTTCTGTAATGTGGTTTCATATGTCCATTATATTTGTAAAACCCTGTGATGCATATAAAAGTTTATTGATTGTATTAAGTTAGATAGGACAGAAAGAAAATGAGATAAGAGCATAATGTTGACGGATTAACTGAATGGTCATTAGTTCTGTAATTGGACTTTAGACCAATAAAAGATACATTCAAGTGTTTTCTGAAAGTTAAAAAGTTGGAAGTGAAAAGGGCTGAGATCAATAGAATTTTGAACATTGAAAGGATCAAGAAGTTAATGCAGAAAAGTGTTTAAGTGTAGGATCAGCCATCATCTTATTGTCTGGGGTCCATATAACCATTTATGGAGCGGAAACAGGCCATGTTGGCCTTTCGAGTCCGCACCAGTTCACTGATTTTGTGCTCCCTCTTCAGGCATTGGTCCCGGTAGATCTTCATTCAATAACGATGGGCGAATTCAATGCAGGTGGAATCAGATAATAGCAAAACTATGAGCAAACATGTCTTTGCTGTTTACTCTGGTCTACACCAGCCTTTTGCAGACAAATGACTTATTCTTGCATTTATCTTCCATGCTCAGTGTTTAAAATACATTTTATCTAATTGGCCTTGTATTGCATTTATTTTTCAAGCCAACAATTGGTGAAGTAAAGAATATTTAACTGTTTAAATTAGTTCACTCATACATACATAGAACACTACAGCACAATACAGGCCCTTGATGCTGTGCCAACCCATATATTACTTAGAAAAAAAGTACTAAACTTACTCCATACCCCTCTATTTTTTCTTTCATCCATGCGCTTGTCTAAGTGTCTCTTAAATTATGCTAATATTTCAGCCTCCATCACCATCCCTGGTAGGCATTCCAGGCACTACAACTCTCTGCATAAAAAGCTTATCCCTGATGTCTCTCTCCCTTCATTTTGTACATGCGTCCTCTGGTTTTGCTATTCCTATCTTTGAAAACAGATGCCTCTTATAATCTTGTAGACCTATCAAGTCTTCTCTCATCCTTCTATGCTCCAAAGAGAAAGGTCCCATCTCTGCTAACCTTGCCTCATAAGACTTGTTTTCTAATCCAGGTAAATCTCCTCTGCACCCTCTCTATAGCTTCCACATCCTTCCTATAATGAGGTGATCAAAACTGAACACAATACTCTAAGTCTGGTCTTACCAGAGATTTGTAGAGTTGCCACATGACTTGTCTACTCCTGAATTCAATCCTCCTCCTCACCCCCCTCCATTAATGAATTCCAGAATCTCATAGGCCTTCTTAACTATCCTATCAACCTGTGCAGTGACCTTGAGGGATGAATGGATTTGAAGCCCAAGGTCCCTCTGCTCATCCACACTCTAAGTAATTGACCATTAACTCTGTATTCAACCTTCTGATTTGTTCTTCCAAAATGCATCACCTCATGCTTGTCTGGATTGAACTCCATCTGCCACTTTTCTGCCCAACTCTGCATTCTGTCAATATCATCTTGTAACCTTTGACAACCTTCTGCTCCATCCATATCTGTTTCAGAAGGACTGAGCTATATATACCATAAAATGCAAAATAGCCTTTGCTGTCTCACACAAAATCAACCGTTCAGTAAAAAGTATTACAGCAAGTCATGAAAAAAATATGGCAAGGTAATCATTTAATACATTACTCACTTGTTATTTTTCCAGCATCAGCTGTTGACTCCATTCTACTCCTCTATTTACATCATTAGAACCCCTCATACCTAACATTTATCTTGGATCTTTGCTGTACTTTCAATAGTATTTCTTGGCTGAAACCTCAGTGATGAACCCTGAATTGCCTGCAGCCCTGATAAGCATCTTGTACAAATTAAACTTCACTTCCTTGATGAAGATCAAAAAAATGGCAAATGATAGAAATCTGAAGTAACAAAAAGGAAAATATTGGAGAAACTGAGCAGGTCAGGCAGCATTGCTGGAAAGAAAATGGGTTTAACATGTCAGGTCAAAGACTCTTTCTGATGCAAATATCAACTCTGTTTCTTTTACCACAAGTACTACCTGCCCTGCCAATCACTTCTTTGATCTTGTGTTTTTACATTCAGAATCTGAATGTATTTGTCATGATCAAGTCACAAAATTTCTTGTTTTGCGACAACATCACAGTGCAAACATTTATATAAACCACGGCGCAAAATAAATGTTGAAAAAGTCAGTAAAAGGTAGAGTCTCTGGTTCATTGTTCATTCAGGAATCTGATGGCAGAGAGGAAAAAGCTGTCCTTGTGCCACTGAGTGCTCGTCCTCAGCTCAGTGGCTAATTGACTTACCGTATCTTTGAGAGGTGGGCAAGCAACTGGAAGAAAACTATATTGGTCATACGAAGAATTTTGAGGCTCCTCTCAGAGAGGATTAACCCAGTCAACTGAGAAACTTCAAAACACTCCTTTTGTAAAACAAATAGAACGTACTTGACATAAACATAAGGAGATTTGTAAAGCAATAACTATGTGATTCCAGAGGGTCGTTAACACAGCCAGCAACATCACGGGTACCAGTCTTCACTCTAATGAGGACATCAACTAGAGGCGGTATCTAAGGTGACCTCCATCACCCAATACTATGGCCTCTTCACTCTGCCGCCATCGGGGAAAAAATCTGGAGTTAACGGCTTCTTGACTGGGATTATTGATTCAACCTAACCTTGGCCTTTTTCTGAGCTCTCCAAAATCTGGTTTAAGTTTTTAAACAGTTATAGGCCCTTTTGGCTCCACAAGCCCGTGCTGCTCAATTAAACCAAGTTGACCTCCAACCCCGGTACGTTTTGAACATTGGGAGGAAACTGGAGTGGCTGAAGGAAACCCACTCAGATATGAAGAGAATGTACAAACTCTTTACAGAAAGCACGGGATTAGAACCCACGTTGCTGTCACTGTAACAACATTGCGTAAGCCACCAGGCTGACCGTGCCACCTTTGAGAGATAAAAATGGAGAGGTAGGAATTGTTTCTACTTCCTGATGATCAAATTGTTCACTTCAGGATATTTGACCTGTTTGTTTCTAGTTTTATTAAATATTGATTTTATTTTCTCAATGTAAAGCTGAGAACTCAGTTTGCTAGGCTACTAAAACAAAGAAATCTGAACTATATGGGTTCAATAGCTGGTCTGTTATGTAATTTTCATCCACACCCATTTAGAATGATCCTACCCCTTTTATTCTCCCCACTCACCTACACACCAAGAGCGATTTATCATGAGCGGAATCTAGCAGGAAGCTACCAAGTCACGGGGAGAATGTGTAACTCCACACAGGCAGCAGTAGAGGTCAGGATTGATGGTGGCTGGCTGGTGCAGTGAGATGGCAGCTCCTCCAACCAGGTCACTGTTGTGCTAATTGATTTATTTGCTTTTATATTGGGCTGGTGGCCGCCTTTTCCTCTGTGCATATGCAAAGTTCAGAATTTTGCAGTTTTAAAAAAAAAAATAAATAAAAAAAAATAAAAATTCAGTGAAAGTTACATCTGCAGCTATGTCAGTGCACAGCAGGGACCAGGGCAGCAGGGTTGTCAAACGCTTGCAAGAACATGGTACCTTTGAAACAGGAAATTTGTCTCAAAGTTCATTTAATCAGTGGTTTTCAAACTTTTTCTTTCCACTCACAATCCACCTTATGTAATCCCTATGCCATAGATGCTCTGTGGTAGTTGTGAAGGATTATGTTGGATGTTGTATATAGATATGTTTTAAAGGAGATGAATTGTGGCAGGGTTTTTTTGTGTAGGTCACATACCAACACTTCAAAAGAGATCTCATTTAAAATGCCAAGAGTTCTGCTCAAGCCAGACAGCCCAGGCTCCGGGTGCCTTTGCACAAACTTTGAAGCATGCTGATAAGGACTTCACAAGAAGGAGTTAATTGGGCATGCTGTGGAGTAATGGATTATTGTTTTGGAAAGCAACAGATGAATGTACTCAGAAGATTAGGTCCAGAGCCACAGTCTGAGTGCAGTTTGCTGTTCTAAAAGAATCATGTGGTTTTCTCGGAGTGAGAGAGAGGGGGGAAAAAGAATTCAGTTCTACAGTTCTACAGTCAGCAGCTGGGACTGGAACAGGACAAGCTGGCAAGCTTGTGGGGAAAAAAGCCATTTTGAAGACGCGTTGTGAGTTCTCGGTTCAGTCTGTTCAAAGCCCTTGTGGTCCATACAGGAGGAAATGGCTGGCTGTATAATGTTTCACTTGAAATAAGGGAAATGGAAAAGGAACTCTGTGGTGATCTGAAAGAAAGAGGTTATCATCTGATGAGGTAAGTTTCTTCGGCAAGACACTGAAGTGGATGATCAGAAGAAATTAGTTTGTGTGTGTGTATCCAATGAGCAACAAATCTCTCTCTGAAAATCAACGAGAACCTTCCTGAGTGGTAACCATTTACCTTTCGAGCACCAAAGCCTGGTGAAATTCATAAATGTTAAAATCTCTGCACAGTATAAGAATTGCCTGATATTGGTGAACTTGGATAAGTGAAATTGGACTGTGAATCAATTAACTTTTCCGAACTTGCACACACATTACATACACGTGTGCTTAGAATTAGAAGGGGGTTAAATTAAGTTAAGAGTAATAAATTAGAGTTTGATCCTGTTTTCTTGTTTAAAGATAATTAAAAGCAACTTTTGTTTAAGTAAGCATTTGTGTTGGTGAATTTCTATTGCTGCTGGGTTTTGGGGTCCTCTGGGCCCATAACATAATAAGGGATTACTTAACGTGGATGTAGGTGAGGGAAAAAATGTTGAGAACCACTACCAGGATTGCCTAATTCCATATTCCAATACATGACATAACATCCCATTCATTCGCCATTCCCTTTTTCACTGATATTGACGTAGGAAGAATCTCCAGAGTTGTTAACTCAGCCAGTGATATCATAGGCACCAGTCTTCACTCCATAAAGGACATCTACAAGAGACAGTGTTTTAAGAAAGCAGCCTCTATTTTCAAGGACCATCTACAAGCCAGGCCATACCCTCTTCACCCTGCTACCATCAGGCAAAAGGTACAGGAGCCTGAAGACAAGCTCCCAGCAGTAAAATTTTGCTTGAGAAAAATTGTCATTGGCCCATTTCCTTTGGATTTGAAACTATGCACATAACGAATCAATTGGGGACGATTAAAACAGTGGTTTCAAACTTTTTCTTTCCACTCACATATCCCTTTAAGTAATCCCTTAGTAATCACAGAGCACCTATGGCATAGGGATTACTTAAAGTGGTATGTGAGTGGAAAGAAAAAGTTTGAAACATGAATGCCATGAAATATTTTTTGCCAAATTTGATTTTAACTGAGAAGAAAAGGTGGAGAGTTTAGGGGACTAAATTACAAAATTTGAAAACTTGACAGAGTTTTCAGGTAGAGACTAAAATTGTTCAATAACACTGAATTGCTGGAGAAGTTAATTCACTGGAACTTTTATAGCTGGGGCAGGTTTCAGGGAGAGATAAAGTGAAGGTTCCTGGAATAAAAACTACATTTGTGGCATTGTTGAATCAGAACTTATTGTCATGACATGAAATTCATTCTTTTGTGGGAGCATGATAGTGCAAATATTGCGGTAATTTACATTTCAAAAATAATTCAAGAGAGATTGTGTCTGCGGTTCATTGTCCATTCAAAAATCTAATGGTCGAGGGGAAGAAGCTGTCCTTTTACTGCTGGGTGCTTGTCTTCAGGCTCCTGTACCTTTTGCCTGATGGTAGCAGGGTGAAGAGGGTATGGCCTGGCTTGTAGATGGTCCTCGAAAATAGAGGCTGCTTTCTTAAAACACTGTCTCTTGTAGATGTCCTTTATGGAGTGAAGACTGGTGCCTATGATATTGCTGGCTGAGTTAACAACTCTGGAGATTCTTCCTACGTCAATATCAGTGAAAAATGGAATGGCAAATGAATGGGATGTTATGTATTGGAATATGAAATTGGGCAATCCTGGGTTAATGAAATTATTTGTTCAGCAATTACCATTATCAAACAAAAAAATAGTTGACTGAACCACACAACAATCTATCAGAACAAAAGGTTAATTAGAGAGGGAACTCAAAGGAAAAGAGAGGGGTCGAGAGAATGAGAATTGTAGGGAGGTTATTCCAGAATTTCAGACCTTGCAACTGAAAACATATCACGAATAGTGGAGTGGTTAAAATTCAGTAACAACAAGAATCCAGAACTGGGTGAAGGGAGATATCCGAGGGATATGGGACTGGAAGAGATGGCAGGGTGAGGGAAGGACAAGGCTTTGATGCCATATGAAAACAAGATGTGAATTTTAAAATCAATTTGCTAGAAGTCAACAAGTCCAGGAACAATGGTTTTAGAAGCGCTCAAGGAGAATGGGGCTGTGGAATGAAGTTTATTATATTAGTCAAGACCAGTGGTATAGTTTAGAGATTTAACAATAGTTGAACAAAATTCCTCCCTAACCCAGGTGCCCAGCTTAGTGATCCAAGATCCTAGACAATATGGAGGACTTGGAGCAAGAATAAGGGAACCAGGGGCCTTTGGAAAAGACAGTGTAACCCAGACATAAGGTGAGAACAGAGGATCCAAGATTTTTACGAACTTTGCAGACAAAAGACTTTTGGTACACAACAGTATTAAAGTGATGACCAATTTCAAGCTCATTCTGAAATAGTATATTTTGTCATAATTGTTCCAAGCTACGCTTTCTTGACAGTTCAATGGTCACACTTTCAAAATTGAAAGTATGACCCTTTACAAGTTGACGAGATTTCTCCATTTCTGCAGTCTTGGTGCATCAACTGAGTTCACAGAGGCCGTCAAAACACAGATCAAAAAGATTGCATTAGGGCACAGAGCTCTTTGAAGATCTCAATATTACAACAGGTTTTCCAGTAAGAAACTGGTGTAAAAATGTAAATAATGCTGTACTTCGTTTTCGAATGTTGGTACCAAAAATGACTTTGTACATTTTCCTTCTAGAAATTTAATTTCTGATTCGCAACAATTTCCCATGGCGTAATAGCCAAAAAGAACCTGATTTGTTTGCACATGATATTGGCTGGAGAAATTGCAATGTATCCATCCAGAATGTCTCTTACAATTTGGATTGTCTCTGTGACAAACAATTTTGAATGCAGATTGACAAGACACTGTTGCAGACTGTGGTAAACATATATCCTTCATTGGTGTGCAATTAATGACACATAGACTGAAATCAGGCCCATGGGGGAGAATGTCACTACAATATTAAGATACCTTTTGACTACAGCAGGCCGTAGTGACAGGTCTCTGCAGTTAAACACACCAAAGATTCTGCTGTCAAAGGGCATCAGCATTTGATATATTCAGCTCTGGGTGATGTGTCCTTTTCTTTTCTTGAAATCCTTCCTTTTCATAACATGATAAGATTTATGTTAGAATGCAGACTTCTCTATAGCATGGAATATTGCAAAGGTACTGATTGTTTTTTTGTCCTGTATATCAAGCAGGCTCAAACCCTGAGTCTTTCACTGGAATTGAAATTGCAATGTATGTCAGCTTTGTCGCAGCTGGAACAAGCATCCTTGTTAGCAGAAGATATTAAAGATGTTGTGTCTTAAGAGTATATATTAATACAAATAAATTCATAATTTGTGCATATGATAGAGATGTCATGTTTCACTCATCCAAGAAATGTGGCTGTGAGTCATTTTACTTTACAGCACTTTACAATGCCAATGTTGTTTTTGTTTTAAGCCTGAAGAACAAAAAATGACTTCACCTTATCAATGTGGTGCTAACATTTTCTGAAAATGACTTTACTTAAAAGGCCATGTTTGCCTTGATATCCTTGAATTTGATATTTATTCATTTATTTAAATGTTACAAATGGGAAACAATGACAACCTATGAGATTTGCTCGTAATCAGCCCTGACAGAATATAAGAACATAATCTGCAAGTAAATGAGTTCATGCTGCAACTTCCTGAAAAGAAATATGTTCTCTCTCTCCCTGATCCAGAGCTTCAGGGTTCATTTGATGTTCATGGATGTTAATGGAGTTTGGCATTTCCCTCAAACTTTCAACCTCAAAGCTAAACAATCAAAAAGAATTTTCTGCCTGATGTGTAGTGCCCAAATCAAATGTGCTGACAGAACTTTCTTTCTGTTATTCCTTCAAAATTAATTCGGGTATCTTAACACAAAGTTAGAAAAGTTATTCTTGTTAATAAATAATAGGGCGACATGGTTAGCGTAACGCTGTTACAGCACCAGCGACCCGAGTTCGAATTTGACGCTGTCTGTAAAGAGTTTGTACATTCTGCCCATGTCTGCGTGGGCTTCCTCCCACCATACAAAACGTACCTGGCCTGTGGGTCAATTGGGTGTAATTGGATGGAACAGGCTCGTGGAACAAAAGGGCCTGTTACCATGCTGTGTCTAATGTTTTTTAATGAGCATTGATGTTATTGGCTCAATAGATTATATTTCATTCATCAAAGCTATAGCAGGAAATTCCCTTCTAATAAATTTGAAGTCACCTTTGGCTTGAGGAGCTTTGTATCTGTAGAATTACATACATGAGGCAGTGAGGTGATTTAGTCAATCTTCAGCATGATGCTGAACCAAGCCATGAAAGACCCCAACAATGAAGACACTGTTTACATCCGGTACCGCACGGATGGCAGTCTCTTCAATCTGAGGCGCCTGCAAGCTCACACCAAGACACAAGAGAAACTTGTCCGTGAACTACTCTTTGCAGACGATGCCGCTTTAGTTGCCCATTCAGAGCCAGCTCTTCAGCGCTTGACGTCCTGCTTTGCGGAAACTGCCAAAATGTTTGGCCTGGAAGTCAGCCTGAAGAAAACTGAGGTCCTCCATCAGCCAGCTCCCCCACATCTCCATCGGGCACACAAAACTCAAAACGGTCAACCAGTTTACCTATCTCGGCTGCACCATTTCATCAGATGCAAGGATCGACAATGAGATAGACAACAGACTTGCCAAGGCAAATAGCGCCTTTGGAAGACTACACAAAAGAGTCTGGAAAAACAACCAACTGAAAAACCTCACAAAGATAAGCGTATACAGAGCCGTTGTCATACCCACACTCCTGTTCGGCTCCAAATCATGGGTCCTCTACCGGCATCACCTACGGCTCCTAGAACGCTTCCACCAGCGTTGTCTCCGCTCCATCCTCAACATCCATTGGAGCGCTTTCATCCCTAACGTCGAAGTACTCGAGATGGCAGAGGTCGACAGCATCGAGTCCACGCTGCTGAAGATCCAGCTGCGCTGGGTGGGTCACGTCTCCAGAATGGAGGACCATCGCCTTCCCAAGATCGTGTTATATGGCGAGCTCTCCACTGGCCACCGTGACAGAGGTGCACCAAAGAAAAGGTACAAGGACTGCCTAAAGAAATCTCTTGGTGCCTGCCACATTGACCACCGTCAGTGGGCTGATCTCGCCTAAAACCGTGCATCTTGGCGCCTCACAGTTTGGCGGGCAGCAACCTCCTTTGAAGAAGACCGCAGAGCCCACCTCACTGACAAAAGGCAAAGGAGGAAAAACCCAACACCCAACCCCAACCAACCAATTTTCCCCTGCAGCCGCTGCAACCGTGTCTGCCTGTCCCGCATCGGACTTGTCAGCCACAAACGAGCCTGCAGCTGACGTGGACTTTTACCCCCTCCATAAATCTTCGTCCGCGAAGCCAAGCCAAAGAGAAAAGAAAAGATGACCTTGAGACAAAAGTGCTCCTGGGCAGGAGAGAGTTGAGAAGAATGTTTAAATAGCTTTGTAAGAAATCTTTAGAACCTACTTATTAGAAAGGAAGAAAAAAAATTTGTGAAGCCACTTATGTTCCAAGTACCAAGACATTTTTATGTCATTCATTTTGTACTCAAATTAAAATATATGCCTGAAACACAAAGGTCTGCAGACCCTGTGATTTTAGTAAACACCACAAAAATGCAGGAGGAACTCAGGAGATTTTGCAGTGTCCAAATGAGGTAAAAATATAACCAAGATTTCAGGCCTGACCCCTTCTTCAAGGTAACCAGACATAATGGTTAATTTTCTTTTGATGTGACCGAGGTCAGGACATTGCTCAGAACAATGGAGGAATGTTCTGACCACCTTCAAAATGTATCAAAGTTCTTTTGATAAGCATTTGAACAGGCACCATTTTAAAATCTTGTTGCCGGGGTATGGTATTACAATGTTAAGTATTTGCCAATGTTACCTGTTTCATTCAAGAATATAGCTTCAAGAATGAAACTTTGACTCAAAAAAAATCTACTCTGAGAAAGATCGAAAGGAGTACAACTCCTTGAGCTAACATGATATTAGTGGATTTTTATCATCAGACCAGTTCCAATATAATTGGTGAAGAGAAAAAAAACAGTAAGTGACTTTGAGGGAATCATTCTGAATAGCCATCAATAATGTTTATAAGTTGACTGTTCACTATTTGGTTAGAAGCATGCAGATCCCAATATCTCTGTCAAAGCAGTTCTGCAATTGGGCTTCTGAGAAAGACCTTTTTTGCCTCATGAGGAGAGGATTCTACTTTCCCAAGGTGGCCTGAACAATAGTTCAACCATGCCAGATCATTAAAGAAACAAATCTAGTAGCTTATTCTAACATACAAGTCAACAACCTGAGTTTTAGTCTGGAAAGATTAGTTGGATCTTCCCTTAATAAATCTTTCTGCATTTCCAGTAGATTAAACTTGGATTATATTAAATATTGTTGATCGGTCAGTGTTTAAAAGAAAATGTAGGCTTACTTCTTAACCTGCAGGTTTGCTCCCAGTGCTTTCCATATTTTGAAAGCCAATAAATGAAAAGTTGACTGCACAGCATAGGAAACTTTTTTGGCCTTTGGGTGTTGAGCTGTTTTTAAGTAAAGGGTTCTGACATAACTGCTGCAGGCTTTTAAATGGGAAAAGTCAAATTTGAAGCATCTTCTTTCTGATTTGCCTAAGGATCTGATGGTTTGAGAAAGAATGACGTGTTGAAGATTTCAACAAAGAATCAACACTTTTATTCGAATCCTCTCATTGATCAGTGTAATCTTTCTTCCTGATTTGAAAGTAGTAAAAAAGTAATAGTTTTAGACATAATTTTATAAAATCAATTCATCTAAAATCATTTTTTCTAAAATGTTCAAAATGGGGCTTCATGTTGAAAAAAACAATGAAATATATTTAAGAATATTTGTGTGTCCATCAAATGACCCACATGCACATAGCTTTAAGATAACCAGATTACAGTGATTCACCATCCATCTCTCCCGAAGTTGGTGCAAAAATGCAAGAATTAATCCAATTTGTTTTTCAATTTGAGACCTTGTGTCTATCACTGCAAGAAAATTCAGTCCCAAGGGTATTGATGATGGACATATTTCCTTCTGTTCTCATTATTAGCTTGTTGTAGGATGTCGCTTAGGCTGACAAAAAAAAACAAGATCTTCTTGAAATAACAGTACAAGGAAGGATATTTAAACTTAAGTAATCTCTCCCTGCTGAGTTTTGATATAATACTCAGCAGGGACAAGCCACAAAATAATAGGCTGTGACACTTCTTAATAACATAGAATGATGTAAAATACAGCAGTGGCAAGCACAATGCAAGGATGTTCCCATGGAGCATGTCCATCATTTGATGCATTTCTAAACTGGAAACACCTTGCTAAAATGTACAGCTCCTGGGCTATGCAGATGAGCCCTTCACAGCAGATAAATGCGTATATTTGTGCTCTCATAAAAGGGTCACTCTGATTTTACCATAGAGAGAGACACAAGGAAATTGGAACTTCATACTTAACTACTTTTTCTGTATTTATGTTCCTCTATAAGCAACTTGAATGACTATTGATTTCAGTGTCTTGTTTTATGATAATTTCCAACAAAAAAATTATATTACCAAATTCTCTTAGATGTGGTAGTAGATTCAGATTTCAGAATTGTCAAAATGCATTCATGACATCACATATAGCCTGAGATTCCTTTTTCCTTCACAGCGTAAATATGTAAACAAGTAAAGGACAGATAATGAATGTAAACAAACTGAATCTGAAATGCAGAGAGAACCAAAAGAAAATCAGTAAAGAAGACAGTGAGAGTGCTTAAATGAGTCTCTGGTTGCGTATGTCATTCTGTTGGTAGAGAGGTAGAAGCTGTTCCTGAACCTGGTGCTGTGAGTCTTGTAACAAAATTCTCAGTAAAACTACCAGATAGGAAGCCTTATGCCATGATTCAGGTTGGTGTATGCTGCTTTATATTAATTGAAATTAAATTATTTTTCCCTAGTTTCACCATTTCATTTTTTTACTTGGCTATTTAGAATTGTTTGTTAAATAGTAGATCATATCTCTGCATATTCTTTTCCATTTTTAAAACATTTATAATGATAGCAAGAGAATTGACATTCACTTATTGAAAATATAACCAAGTGAATGCATTCCTAAAATAGTGCAGCACACAGTATGGGTTCTTCAGCCTACAATGTTGTCTCAACCTTTATAAGATTCAAGATTCAATTTATTATTGGTGAGGAAGTGGAAATGAGGTGTGAACAAGATTGCCACATTGAACTATATGACTATAAACATTAATGGAATACATAACCAAATTAAAAGGAAGCGGCTATTAAATTTACTGAAAAAAGAAACAATAGTGCATTTGTGCAGGAAACACATCTAATTAAAGTGGAACATTACAAATTAAAGACAGACTGGGTAGGACACGTAGTGGCAGCATCATATAATTCAAAAGCTAGAGGTGTAGCCATCTTAATAAAAAATGTACCAAACAAAATAGAGGAGGAAATAATAGATCCAGCAGGGAGGTCTGTAATGATAGTCAGATATACTCAGAATTTTGGAATTTGCTCAATATATATGCACCTAATGAGGAGGATCAAAAGTTTATGCAGGATTTTTTTTTGTAGATTCACAGGAAATATATTGATAGGAGGGGATTTTAACCTTAATTTGGATCCAATGTTGGATAAAACTGGACAAAAGACAAGCAAAAAGAATAAAGTAGCCAAATTTATGGTTAAATCAATGCACGAAATGAAACTTATGGATAAATGGAGGAGGCAACACCCAAGAGAGAAGGAATATTCATATTATTCAAGTAGGCATAAAACATACTCAAGGATTGATACGTTTTTGTTGACGGCCCATATTCAAGAGAGTTAAAAAAGCTAAATATAAAGCTAGATTACTATCTGATCATTCACCCCTGTTATTAGCAATAGAACTGGAGGGCATCCCACCAAGAACATATAAATGGAGGTTAAACTCCATGCTACTTAAAAGGCAGGAATTTAGAGAGTTTATTGAATGCCAAATTAAAACATATTTTGAAATAAACACGGAATCAGTGAAAGACAAATTTATATTATGGGACACAATGAAAGTTTTCATTAGAGGGCAGATAATAAGTTAGGTAACTAAGATGAAAAAGGACTATAATCGGGAAATAGAGCAGTTGGAAAGGGAGATGGTCAGTACAGAAAAGGAACTAGTAAAAAGGGATGATATAACAAAAAAGAGAATTGGCGAACAAAAAATATACGAAACATTACAAACGTACAAGGTGGTGAAGAACATTATGAAAATAAAGCTTAAGTATTACGAACTGTGAGAAAAAAACATAAAATATTAGCCTGGCAACTTAAAACAGAACAAGCTAAAAGAACTGTATTGGCATCAAGGAAAAAGGACAAACAAATTACATATAACCCAATAGAGATTAATGAAAACTTTAAGGAATTTTATGAACAATTATATCCAACTGGGAGCGAGGGGAAAGATTATAAAATAGAAAAGTTTTTAGCTAAAATTGAACTGCTGAAATTGCAAGAAGAGGAACAAAACAAACTGATAAAACCATTTGAAATAGTGGAAGTACAGGATATATTTAAAAAGCTGCCAAACAATAAGACACCAGGAGAGGATGGATTCCCAATAAAATTCTATAAAACATTTAAAGAGTTATTAATTCCTCCTCTCCTGGAAGAAATGAACCAGATAGAAGAAACACAAAGCTTGCCAGATTTATGTAAGATAGTAATAATTACAGTAATACCAAAGACTGGGAAGGATCCATTAACACCAGCATCATATAGACAATATCTCTACTTAACTCAGATTATAAGATAATAGCGAAATTATTATCAAACAGATTGGCTGATTGTGTACCAAAAATAGTAAAACAAGATCAAGCTGGATTTAAGAAAAAATGAACAGCGGATAATGTCTGTTAACTTACTTATCTAATTCATGCAGTTCAAGGAAGTAAGAAGCCAACAGTGGCTGTTGCTTTAGATGCAGATAAAGCCTTTGACAGTAGAGTGGAACTATTTATTTAAAGTATTACAGAGGTTCAATCTACCAGAAAAATATATTAATTGGATTAAAGCATTGTATAATGGAACATTGGCGAATGTAACAGTAAATGGATAGATATCAAGCCAATTTAAATTAAGTAGGTCAACTAGACAGGGATGTCCATTATCCCCCTCATTGTTCGCCTTAGCAATAGAACCATTGCAGAAAATAAAATAAAAGGGATAAAAATAAAGGAGAAGGAGTATTAAATCAGCTTATTTGCAGATGACATCATAGTATACTTAAGAGAACCAGAAATATCAATAAAAGAATGACATAAGAAATTGAAGGAGTATGGAGAAATATCGAGGTACAAGATCAATGCAAATAAAAGTGAAGTGATGCCAATGAGTAACGCGGATTATACAGAATTTTTTTTTTAAAAATCACCATTTAAATAGCAAGCACAAGCAATCCGATGCCTTGATATCAGGTTAGATAATAACTTAAGCCACTTGTACAAACTAAATTATCAGCCACTAATAAAGAAATTTCAGGAAGACTTGGAACATTGGAAAGAATTACTGCTAACATTGATAGGGAGTGTAAATTGCATTAAAATGAATGTTTTCCCAAGGATTGTTATCAATTCCCTTAACAGAGAAATTCTTTAATGAACTAAAGAGAATAATAAGGAAATTCTTGTAGAAAGGGGGGAAACTGAAGGTAGCATTAGATAAATTAACAGAGATATCGCCAAGGTGGTTAGCAGTTACCAAACTTTAAAAAATTATTATAGAGCCGCACAATTAAGGTATTTATCAGATTTTTGCCAGACAAGGGAAAAAGCAGACTGGATTAAGATAGAAGTAGATAAAATAGGGGAGAATGTACCAGAACATATACTTTATAAGTGGGATGAAAAGCTGGTGCAATATATAAGCTGACCAGTATTGCATCATTTACTTAATATATGGAAGAAGAGCCACTTAGAAAGTAAAAAAAACAAATTACCAAATTCCAAAATTGTTATTGACACAAAACCCACTACTCCTTTTTACAATAGATAACCTTTCCATTAAAGAATGGGAGAGAAAAGGAATCAAAAGAACAGAAAATTGTTTTTTTGGGAAATAATTTATTAACATTTGAACAGTTGAAGTACAAATATGGAATAACTCGTGGTACAATGTTTTCATATCATCAACTGAAAACCTACTTGAAGGATAAATTGGGAAACAGTTTGAGATCACCAGAAGGAAGCAGCTTTGAATATGTGATTCAAGACAATAATAATTAAAAGATTTATAACGAACATGTAGATTAAGGTGCAAGATGAGGAAAATTATGAAATAAGCTAGAAACCTAAACCAAAGTGGGAAAAGGATTTAAACATAAAGATTAAAAAATGAAGCATGGGAAAAGTTATGTTCTGGAACTATGAAGCATACAATAAATACAAGATTACGCATGATACAGTATAATTGGTTACACAGGTTATATATCACGCCTCAAAAGTTAAAAGAATGGGATCCAACATTATCAGATAGATGTTTTCACTGTAAGAAGGTAATGGGAACAACGATACATACAATTTGGGCATGTACGAAAGTGAATATGTTTTGGGAAGATCTAAATCAGGTATTAAATAAAATCACAAAAAAATAACATACCAAAAAATCCAGAGATCTTTCTTCTAAGTAACGTAAGAAGTAAGGAATTAGGCCTCAAAATGGATAAAATGCAAAAAAGATTTATTATGATAGCCTTAGCAGTAGCAAAAAAAGTATAATGTCAACTTAAGAAAATGGAAGAGAGCCTGAGAATACAGCAATAGAACATGGAAATGAATAAATGTATTCCATTGGGGAAAAAAAACATAATTTATAAAATAAAGTCACATTATTTGAACAAATTTGGGAACCATACATGGAACATAACAGAGAGGGCTTGCCTCGGACCTTCACCCCCTAAAATGATAAGACGATACGACTTGATTCAGTGTTTTTGAGCTGGTCCTGACTATATGCATCCAAGGGTTCTGAAGGAAATGGCAGAAGTTACAGTTGATGCATTGGTGGTCATATACAAAAATTCCTTGGATTCTGGGCAGGTCCCGGCAGACTGGAAGACAGCAAACATCACGCCACTTTTTAAAAAGGGATGTAGGCAGAAGACTGGAATTTATCGGCCAATTAGCTTGACGTCTGTAGTTGGAAAAATGCTTGAAGCCGTCATTAAAGATGAAGTAGTGAAACTTTTGGAATGTTAGGGTTCAATCAGGCAGATGCAGCATGGTTTTAGAAAGGGAAGATCTTGTTTGACAAACTTGTTGGGATTCTTTGAGGATATAATGGGTGCGGTGGATAGAGGGGAACAGGTTGATGTTGTATATTTGGATTTCCAGAAAGTATTTGATAAGGTGCCGCAAAAGAGACTTATCAGTAAGTTGCAGGAAAGTGGAGTCCAGGGAAGTATATTGGCCTGGATTGAAAATTGGTTGTCTGACAGGAGGCAGAGAGTCGGGATAAGTGGGAGTATTTCAGGTTGGCAGAGAGTGGTAAGTGGGGTGCCTCAGGGGTCAGTGTTAGGCCCACAACTGTTCATCATTTACATTGATGACTTGGAGGAGGGGACAAAATGTGGTGTAGCCAAGTTTGCGGATGACACCAAATTGAGTGGAAGAGCAAATTGTAATGAGGATGAGAAGAATCTGCAGAGGGATATAGTTAAGCTGGATGAGTGGGCAAAAGTCTGGCAGATGGAGTACAATGTTAGTAAGTGTGAGGTTATCCACTTTGGCAAGAAAAATAAATGAGCTGAATATTATTTAAAGGGTGAAAAACTACAGCATGCTGTTGTGCAGAGGGACTTGGGAGGGCTTGTGCATGAATCGCAAAAAGTCAGGTTGCAGGTGCAGCAGGTTATTAAGAAGGCAAATGGAATGTGGGCCTTCATTGCTAGAGGAATTGAATTCAGGAGTAGGGAGGTAATGTTGCAACTGTATAAGGTACTGGTGAGACCGCACCTGGAGTACTGTGTCCAGTTCTGGTCTCCATATTTGAAGAAGTATAGACTGGCTTTGGAGACGGTCCAGAGGAGGTTTACTAGGTTGATCCCTGGGATGAAGGGGTTGACTGATGATAAATCGTCTAGGATTGTATTCGCTCGAGTTCAGAAGAATGAGAGGAGATCTTATAGAAACATATAGGATTATGAAGGGTATGGATAGGATAGATGTAGGAAGGTGTTTTGAGCTGGCCGGGGAAACGAAAACCAGAGGACACAGTCTCAAGATTCGGGGGAGTAGATTTAGGACAGAGATGAGGAAAAATAGTTTTTCCCAGAGAGTAGTGAATGTTTGGAATTCTCTAACCAGGGAAGTAGTTGAGGCTGCCTCATTAAACATATTTAAAATTCGGTTAGATAAATTTTTACATGATAGAGGAATTAGGGGATATGGGGAGAAGGCAGGTAGGTGGAGTTAGGTCATAAATTAGATCAGCCATGATCGTATTGAATGGCGGAGCAGGCTCGATGGGCCATTTTTGGCCTAATCCTGTTCCTACTTCCTATGTTCCTATGACACATTTTTCTTGTTTATTTTTCGTTGTGTATAAACATGGTTTTATTGTATTGTATATGTTGCATATTTATTGGTTTTGGAGGGGGGTGGGAAGGGGAGAGGGAGGGTAGGGAGGAAAAAGGGAGAAAATTCCACTTTTTAATGAGAAAAGTTTTATATATTTTGGTTGATATGGTTCAGTGAGAAAAATAAAAAATAATTAAAAAAATATTCAGTTTATTATCATAGTAATAAAACTGTCATATTATATGAAATTACTTTTCACCTGCTGCAAGGCCGACTGGCAGGAATTGCATAAGCATCTTTTACATTTCTTACAGACTTGCAGTCTGTGAAACCACCAACCCCCCCCCAATTCTTCTTGCCCTGACTCTTTTCTCCCAGCTCTCTCTCTCTCTCCCCCTTTTCTGTTTCCTTTCACAGAGCCAAAATCAATTCTCACCTCTTCCCACTGTTCCAGATTCAGTAAAAGCTCCTCCCCCTCCACCATCTGACTCCTCAACAACAAACTCAATCAGGGACTCATTTAAAAACTGTTGCACTTTATTGTTTGCTTTTGTATTCCTCTCTATATTGCACACTGAGTTGTTTACATTTTTTATTTCTTTAAATGTGTACATTGTGTTCAGTTTTTGTTTTGCACTACCAATAAGTGGTAATTCTGCCACGCCCACACGATATAGAATCTCAGGGTTGTATGTGATGTCATGTATGTACTGTGACAATAAATCTGAAATCTGTAAATCTCTTACTATATCCTATTTATACTTTTTGTTGGTCTGGACTCCTCCCCCTGCCAGTGTCCAATCTTTATTCAGACGCCTTCTTGTTTTTTGCTTATAACAAGAAGTTGGTAATATATCTTTACCTCCTATTGATGCTTATAGATCAACTGAGTTCCTCCAGCAATTCTGTGTAGTTTTACAGGCATTAAAGCTTCCCAAGATCGTGTTATATGGCGAGCTCTCCACTGGCCACCGTGACAGAGGTGCACCAAAGAAAAGGTACAAGGACTGCCTAAAGAAATCTCTTGGTGCCTGCCACATTGACCACCGCCAGTGGGCTGATAATGCCTCAAACCGTGCATCTTGGCGCCTCACAGTTTGGCGGGCAGCAACCTCCTTTGAAGAAGACCGCAGAGCCCACCTCACTGACAAAAGGCAAAGGAGGAAAAACCCAACCCCAACCAACCAATTTTCCGCTGCAACCGTGTCTGCCTGTCCTGCATCAGACTTGTCAGCCACAAACGAGCCTGCAGCTGACGTGGACTTTTTACCCCCTCCATAAATCTTCGTCCGCGAAGCCAAGCCAAAGAAGAAAGTGTTGTTTGTACCCAAATATTGATAAATGGCACATTCCTACAGATTTCAACCAACTTTGTTAAAATAATTTATGCCAAGTTCCTGGATTTGAGTCCATGTAGAAGGCATACATGCCATATTCTGCCACACTTGTCCTGTGGTTTCAGTTTGATAGAGAGCGCTACACATTTGGAAATTGATGAAGCAACAAAAACAAAATCTTTCTCCAGAAAAACAGCAAAAGGTGAGTGCAGCGTTTGTAGAACTATCATTCTATTAACATTTTAGAAATGGGTGTTTTCATGCAAACTGAAAGATATCATTAGTGAATGGCATTGCAATGGCGCAATGTATAGGAAAGAGGCATAGTTAATAAATATAGAAATGAAGGGTATCAGCATCCTTGATATCGACCTGCTTTTTATCTTCTAGCCTATTGAAACCTGCTCTTTCAGATTCAGCTGATATTCTCTGAGTACAGTAATTTCTTCAAATCCATTTCCTTGTTCTCATCTTGACACTTTAAAATTGTTCTGAGTCCGCACGGCTGATGTAGAATACATAGCAGCATGCTAAATTTCTTGTTCAGTTATTCTGCAATTTAACTAGAAAATTTTTGCCGGATAAAAGCTTGATCAAAAACAATTATTTGAATTTTCAAGTAAACGTTCACCCATCTTGTTCAGTATAATATATAGCCATTGCCATGGGCTAGATAAACTGAATTCAATTCAGGGACAATTAAGCTTAAAAAATTAGTTCACATTTTTGTTGCAACACAGGTTTATAAATCATGTTTTGGCTTTTTTATATTGAAACTACAGTATTGAGAACTTAAATATGTGTTACCTTTTACTTCAATAAAGTGAGAGTACTTGAAATGTGTTTTGTTCGAGAAGTCTGCTTCTTCTCCAATAATTTCACAGATTACTGTTTTTGAATTCAGCAGTACACTATTAATTGGATCACAGTGGAATTTAGGCCAAAATGCTGATCTTATTTGTATCTACAAATGGAGATGATTTGAAAAATGATTTTGTTTGAATTTCGAGAGGACCTGTTCATGCACATTTATTTATGTGGAGACTTTTTTTAAAATCCTGCTTCTGCCTTTTGTGTTTTTTGTGAAGAAGGGCTCGGGTTTAAAACATTGGTAATATATTTTTATTAAAATGATCCGAGATACTGAATAAACCAGCTGAGTTCCTCCAGCATTTTGGTGTTTTTACTGCAATCTGCAGCCTATCTTGTTTTCCCCTATTTATGTGGCCATGAAGAATTTTATGAAGTTGTTTTTGGTTAGTTGTGTTGTTTTTCCCTGACTGTTCTTTAGTAGCCAATTTGTTTCTTCTGTTACTCTGCTTTTTATGTTAAGGCTTCTTTTTCTATGCCATATTCTGTCAGAAATTCTACCAGGTATTTGGTTTGTATGTATTGGGTGAAAATTATGCCCTTTGAATTCTTTCTTCTCCCACCAGGCCTCACCCACTAATCTCGCAAATGACAGACAGTTCAGTAAAACACCTGTCCATCATCGTAAAGATTTCTTCTGTCCTTGAATCGTTCACTATGATCTGCACTGTTCTGTTGTTCCCAGGTTTAAAGTTCAAAAGCTCAAAGTTCAAATTTATTGTCAGAGTACAGGCATGATGCCACATGCAACACTGAGATTCTTCTGCCTGCAGGTTAAAACATGCCAAGTTTGTATTTACAGATCCAGTGTCAATGCCAACATTGCAGCCCTAACTGCACTTCGTTGGCTTAGCAGGACATTCCCCACACCACACTCCCAAAGCAGGCACTCTGTTCCAAGTTTCATCAAGGGAAGAGATCTACCATACAGCTCAGTCTTCTTGGAAACAACATCTCCATTGATTCCTGGGACTCTCAGGCCATGACTTCTGAAAATGGAAAAGGAGCGTTTGAACTGACATTGAGATCCTCAGATTGATGCACTGAGAGCAACCTTCCTCCCTGCCAGTTTGTGTCAGAATTTCATACCCCACATTGACCTCATGAAATTTTAGAAAATTGATGTTTTGCATCTTTTCAAACAAAAATACCTGATTGCTCATTGCATTGTGTATTAGGGATCAAAGAGTGAACAGGGTTTGAAGGGGAGGAATAAATAGAAAGACTAAGTAATTCAAGTACAGTATTTCATTGAGGCAAGACGGTCAGCAGCAAAAGAAAATTAAGTGTGTGTCCTCTGGAAGTGTGTTAGGCTCACAGGGGAGAAATGGGAATCTTGGTGGTTTTTGTTTGTAATTATATAAAATCCCTAAACATGGCACTTAAAAGTGTAAATCAACAGAGCAGAAATCACTTTTAAGCTCTGCTCTTGTGTGAACTGATCCACCAGTCTCTCCAGATGGTTTACTAACGCCATAATATGATTGATAACATGAACTAAAATATTCTGCATCTTCAATTTGTGTACAGTTAATCATGGTCATGAATGAGAATGGTGTCAGAGAGGTGAGCTGGATGTAACAAGGTGCATTGACAATTAGTATCTGTGTCATCCCTTGGAAGTCATGCCTGAGGAGATCTGCAATACTGGATGGTGAAACAACTGAGCAGCTGCATTTTAATTGAGACATTAAAAGTGAAGCTACAACAAAATGAATTAGATGCGGAAATAGATTGGATGATTGGAACTTGACTGCAGCATTAAAATACAGAATATGACAGAACAGTCACAGCTGAATGTAATTTGTACCTTGTTCTTTATCCCTTTAAAGATAAATTAATTAAGACAGTGAGGCACAAAAGGAGCAGACTGGTCCACAGAGTGTATTGTCGAGATTTTGTGGCCTTGCCACAATGCTGTACTGCCACAAAATTTTCTTATTCTAATCCACAGCTAATGATTTTTCATAGACTGTAAACACATGATAGCCCAAATACTTGTTTTTTTTCCAGGGTAATTGACATCAATTATTCAAACATAATTGGAGGAAGATGGAAGCTGGATCTAATCAACCTCTCTTTTTCAACAGGGGACAGTGAGTGGGTGGACACCAGGATCAAAAAGTGTAATTCTTCCATCCTTTAAGGATGCAAAATTACCTAAACCATAGGGTGGTATTGTTTATTAGTCTCCTGTGCCTGGTGCTCCAAGAGATGCTCTTTCTTCCAATACTCCTGGTTGTTCCTTTCCTTGGCCTTTGAAGGCTTCCACAATAAAGAGCATTATTTTGCAGACATTTGTCTAACTGGCAGACCTAGAGAACCAATGAACTGCTTTATCATGTAGCAAGATTTCAGATATATTGTCATAGTACATACATGACATCACAAAATCCTGAGATTCTTTTTCCAGTGGGCCAGGCAGAATTATCAATTGGTCGTGCAAAAACAAATGTACTCAACGTAAACAAATAAAGAAATGTAAACCAACTTTTCATACAGAGAGAATAAAAAAGAAAATCAATTAAGTGCACAAGTGAATCCCTGATTGAGTTTGTGGTTGAGGAGTGATGGTGAAGGGGTAGCAGCTGTTCCTGAACCTGGTGGTGCGAGTCTTGTGGCACCGATACCTCTTATGGCAGCAGCAAGATCAGAGTGCGTGCTAGGTGATGTGGCTCCTTGATGATTGCTGATGCTCTCTAATGGCAGTGTTCCCTGTAGATGACCTCAATGGTGCAGAGTGTTTTGCCTGTGATATCCCGGGCTGTGTCCACTACCTTTTGCAGCACTTTACGCTCAGGGTATTGGTCATACAAGACCATTGCGCAGCCAGTCAGCACACTATCTGTAGAAATTTGTCACGGTTTTCTATATCATACCAGTCCTTTGCAAACTCCTGAGAAAGTAGAGGCACTAATGTGCTTTCTTCACAATGCCATTAATATGTTGGCTCCAGGACATATCCTCCAAGATAGTGATTCCCAAGAACTTAAATTTGCTCACCCTCTCTAACTCTGGTCCCTTAATGATCACTGGATCGTACAACTCTGGTTTTCACTTCCTGAAATCAACAATCAGCTCCTTGATTTTGGTGACAGGGAGTGTGAGGTTATTGTTGATGCACCATTCAGCCAAGTTTTAAATTTCCCTCCTGTGTGTTGACTTATTGCCCCTTTTTATACAGCCCGCTACCGTGGCATCATCAGTGAATTTGTAAATGGTGGTGTTGTCCCATTAAGGGCTTTTCTCCTGTTCACATAACTTCCAAAATTACAACAGCACACTAAGTCTAGTGTTACAGATTATATTATATTTTATATATATATGTATATAAAATGGTATGTTTTTAAAAGGGATAGATTGTGGGGGGTGTTAGTGTGTAGGACACCACAAACAGAGTTACATTTCACAGAAGACATCTCATTTAAAATGCAAGAGCTTTGCTGAAAGTGAGACCTTGAGGCACCAGTGCCTTTGCAAAGACAAATTGCTTTGGAAGGAAGTTCAGAAACAGGTGCAAATGGATTGAAGCCCAGGCTCAAGTGCTGATAAAGATCTTCTAAAGATTAGGTTTGGAGTCTTGGGAGTGGTTGTTTGGTTTTCACAAGGAGGGAGAGAGAGAATTCAATTTTACAGTCCTGCAGTAGCTTTTGGAGGCTGAAACATGACAAGCTGGCAGGCTTGTTTAAAAACCCCATTTTAAAGACAGGTTGTAAATTCTAAGTTCAGCCTGTTGAAAATCATTGTAGTCCTTCTAGAGGAAATGTCTGGCTAGAGGGTTTCTCCTAAAATAAGGGAAACAAGAGGGACTCTCTGGTGACCTGGAAGAAGAGATTATCATTTGGAATACCCATGGTGGGGCAAGTTTCTTCGGCAAGACATTGAAATGGCTGATCGGAGGAAATCAGTTTGTGTGTGTGTGTGTCCAATGAGCAACAAATCTCTCTCTGAAACCAACGAGAACCTTCTTGGGCAGTGACCATTTACCTTTAAGCACCAGAGCCTGGCGAAAATTCATGTGTTAAATTCTGTGTACAGTATAAGAATTGCCTGATACCGGTGAGGTTGGACTGTGAATCAAAAAACTTTCCTAAACATATACACATTACATATATGTGTGCTTAGAATTAGAAGGGGATTATGTTAGATTAAGTTGATAGTAATAAGTTAGTTTGATTCTGTTTTTATGTTTAAAGAAAATCAAAAGCAACTTTTGTTTAAATAACCATTTGTCTCGGTGAATTCTTTTGCTGCTGGGTTTTGGGGTCCTCTGGACAAAACAAATTGGGGCTCATCCATTTCGGATTGAAATATTTGGAGTTTTTGGATCTTAAACTTTTTGAGTTTCAGCGATTTATTAGTTAATTGTTTTTTTCAGCTAATTTATAGCTTGTGTGTGTGGAAAATAGCAGCAATGGATGTTGGTACGTTTTTGTTACAACCATTATCTGCGGAGCTGCAGAGAAAAAGAAGAGGTCATGGCTAAGGAATTAAAGCTGGTTGAAGTCGAGCTTTGGATGAAGAGAATACACAGAGGATTATAGTGAAATATTATATAGGTGAGGGAAAATTTGTTGAGAAAGACATAATCAATTTTCCGGAGGTTAAATCTTTTGAATTGGAATTGGAGAAATCTTTAATGAAGGATCAAAAGATTAACTAAGAACGGGCACAAATTCAAGCCTAAATTTTCACAATCAGCATGGTGTGCCTCATGAATCTAATCAAGTTTTTTTGAAGAGGTGACCAGGAGGATTGATGAGTGCAGGGCCGTGGACAAAATCCTGCATGGAAGATTAGATTGTAAGGATAAGATCACATGGGATCCAAGGTGAGCTAGCCTATTGGATTCAAAACTGGCTTGATATTGGGTACAGAGAGTGATTGTAGGGAGCTGTTACTCAGATTAGAGGCCTATATCCAATACTGTGCCACAGGGATTGGTGCAATATCAACAACTTTGACGGCAATGCAGTGAAAACATCTAGTAAATTTGCAGGTGACCCCCAAATTAATGGCATAGTGGACAGTGAGGAAGGATATGCAAATTGGTCCAAGGAGTGGCAAATAGAACTGACAAATGTTGCACAGGTTAATACGTACAGTGAATAGTAGGGTCCAAGAGAGTATTTTAGAACAGAAGCAGAGGTTCAGGTGCATACTTCCATGAAAGTAGTGACTCGGATGGACAGGGTGGTGAAGGCAATGTTTGCCATGTGCTCCTTCATTGGATGGGGCACTGAGTACTTGATATAGTTGGGGAGATTACACTTGAAGTACTGCATGTAGTTCTGGTCACTCAGCTATAGGAAGGATATTAATAAGTTGGAAGATGAACAAAGAAAATTCCCCAGGATGATGCCATTCTTAAGTTACAGGGGGACGTTGGATAGGCTGGGTCTTTGTTTCCTCGTGTAAGAGGATGAGGAGTAACATTATAGAGCTTTATAAAGTCATGACAAGAACATAGGAACATAGAAAGTAGGAACAGGAGTAGGCCAAAATTGGTCCATCGAGCCTGCTCCGCCATTCAATACGATCATGTTGGTGAGAAGGTCAACTTGAAGCACATTAGGGAAACAGCCAAGAGATTGTAGGGTACAAGACCAACTGAGTCAAAAATGTTTGGAGAGGGGAGTATGTGGTGAGAAAGGAACATAGGATGTAGGAACAGGAGTAGGCCAAAATTGGCCAATCGAGCCTGCTCCGCCATTCAATACGATCATGGCTGATCTAATTTATGACCTAACTCCACCTACCTGCCTTCTCCCCATATCCCCTAATTCCTCTATCATGTAAAAATTTATCTAACCAAATTTTAAATATGTTTAATGAGGCAGCCTCAACCACTTCCCTGGTTAGAGAATTCCAAACATTCACTACTCTGGGGGAAAAACTATTTTTCCTCATCTCTGTCCTAAATCTACTCCCCCGAATCTTGAGACTGTGTCCTCTGGTTTTAGTTTCCCCGGCCAGCTCAAAACACCTTCCTACATCTATCCTATCCATACCCTTCATAATCCTATATGTTTCTATAAGATCTCCTCTCATTCTTCTGAACTCGAGCGAATTTTCCACTCACGTGCAAACTCATCTGACATCTCATTCCAAATGCCAGCTGTTCATTGTGGAAGGAGTTTACTCTTTTAAACATCTTCCCTCTCTCCTTAAACCTCTGCCCTCTAGTTTTAAATATTCCTTCCATAGGAAGCCGATCCTGGATATCTGTCCAATGTATATCTCTCATAATTTCATGCATCTTGATCGTGTTCCTCTAAGCCTCCTTCTAGCCTTTCCAGTCTCTTCCAAAAGCCCAAATATAATTAATATCCCTGCCTGAGTCATCACTTGGAATGGAGCATTCCACACTGAACTGGCATTTTGAATTTTTTTTTTTGAAGTGCCCACTTCATTTTTCTGTTGGCAACCTTAAGTACCCAACAAGTTTTTAAAAAAGAAAATCATGGAGAAATAAAGATGTTGCTACTTGGGAATCTTGAGCAGACAAAGAAATGCTGGAGGAACTCAGCAGGTCAGATAGCATCTATCAGGAGTAAAAACCATATCGCCCTCTCAAAGGATCATAAGGTTGTTAAAATACCTTTCAATCACTCTAACTTTAATTTTTTACCATCACAACATTTCAAGTAATATAATTGCCTTATTGAGAGAATGTGGAGGACATTAGAAAGATGTACCTTGAGTTGCCAGAAAATGTAGCTCGATAAGTAAGGCTGTTTACTTAGGCATAAAGGAACCAAGAACAAAAGGTTGAGATGCATAAATTTATGGAAGAGCCTAGAAGCAGTAAATAGGAAGAATTTAATTCCCTTTAGCAGCAGGGTGAAATACTTGGTGGAAATTGTCTGAAGGATTACAGGGGATATGGGAAAAAATCTTTCCATCCAGCCTGAAAGACTGAACCCTCATTGCATTTAAACAAAACTGGGACATATATTTGAAGAGCCATAGCTGCAAACAAGTGGACGGTGGCGAGATTAAACTGGGTGACTCTTTTTCGAAATGCATGAACTAAATGGAGAGAATTTGGGGTGATTTTTTTTTAATGAATCTGTGATTTTGTTTGCCTGTGGTGCACACAAATGTTTCAAAATAATTGTTTGCAACTGTGATCTCTCATTGCTGTAATTAGTCTTGCATTGTATCCCTCCAGCCAGTATTACTTTCAGTAATGTGCTGCTTGGAGCCAATACAAATGGAGAGTATTTTTTCACAATTGCTCCAATGCACAGAGCTCTTGGTGTCCTTCTGTAATTCTTGCTGTGTATGTTATCATTTTTAGTTGTGAGTTATCATGCAACATCAATCTATTTAAATAATGCAGTGACTGGACCAAAAACACAATTGGAAAGTGGAATGAGTTTTACATTTTCGACATGATGCATTGGTTAAGCCAGCCTGTCCTCTCATTTAATCACAAGCAAGTGTTGAGTGAATGCAATTCTTTTCGATTTGATGGCTGGATAGGATTTGATATGCATTATTATTCTCAATCATCAATTTATAATTTATATTTGTGATTTATAATCAAGACAGCTGGATTTGCAAAATAGCCTGTGAGGGATCATTAAGTGTCATTTGGGCTTCCTTGTTTGATTGTCAGTGAGCTATATTGTTCATCACAAATCGCGTTTTGAAAATTGTGCAAGTAAACTCAAGAATTGAACAGTAATATCCCTGTTAACTGGAATTCAAGCAACTGGCAAAAAAAATCCCAGAAAATAAAAAAGATAACTATTTAAAATTGGTACTCCTTAGCTGTTAGTTCGCCATTCATGCAACATGCAACCTCAAGCAAACAGCAAGTATACTTATCTAGCATCTACCAGTCCCCATAGGTGCTGGATACCAGGGTTTTTACTGTATAACTAAGAGTTGCAAAACTACCTGCAAATAGATATTACCCACTCTTGATGAACCCGAATATTCTTCTTGAAGTCCCTGATTCAGGATCTTCTTCAGTGTTTGATCTCCAGAGTCACTGCTGTCAGTTATCTCATATTTATACATTTCTTTGTGTTCTTCACAGACGTTGCTTAGTTCTTTATGTAATCTTGATGTGTGTCAAATGATTGATGTGGGAATTGCCCAGTCGTGATGTTACCCCAATCAGCATTGTACTTGTGCAGTTTTATTTCATGCTTTATGACCTTGTAAGGTATAGATTGCATTTCATAAAAGTATATCCACCATTGTGGTGAGGTATTTTGTTTCACTGTCTCTTCGATGAATATTTGGGAAGTAAAACTCAGGAATTATCTGCCAGTATGATTGTGCATGTGTTAATTACTGTGTGTTTAAGGACAAAATCTGGGGATTCTGATGTTTGTGAATTATAATACCAATGAGCTAGTGAGTACATTAAGGCGTTGCAAAATCAAGAAATTCTGTCTTGATATGGAAACAAGGAAATTGCACTGACTGAATTTATTTTGGGTATTAATAGAGACATTATATTGCAGATATAAAAATGAATGTAGGCTGAAGTTGGAATGTTGAAGCAAACACCTCTGAGCAATTTTGCTCTTGCTGTGAATATATATATATATTAAAAAATTCTTAACCTTAGTGAGAAAAGCAGTGCTGCACAGTGCATTCTGGAAGCCATAGTCTGTGTAGTGTGAACACTTCAAATCCAAGTAGATTTTCATCTGAATGCACAAGTTCAACCTGACGAAACAGTGTTCTCTGGTCCTCGGTGCAAAGCACGCAGACACATAATCAGGCACAACACACGTACAAACAATACATATGCAGGACAAGCATTCATATATACAAATAGATAAACAAATATTGCTTCATAGATATGAGTGTTGGATGATTCATGTGAGCAGTTCCTTTGGTCATTCAGTGTTCTCACTGCCCACGGGAAGAAGCTTTTCTTCAGCCTGGTGGTGCTGGCTCTGATCCTCCTGTATCTCTTCCCCGATGGGAGCAGCTGAAAAATGCTGTGTGGACGGTGAAAGGGGTCCTCAGACAACGATCCCAGGAGATCATGTCGATGATGGAGAGGAAGACTCCAGTGATGTTGTCTGCCACTCTATGGTCCAGTGGATTGACCTCCAAACCATTTCTCTGAGGCAACTATATCACACTGTGATGCAGCTGGCCAGGGCGCTCTCAATAGAAGGTTTGCTGTTGCACCTTCCTGACAAGTGACGAAATGTCGTGTGTCCGCAATGTAATTAGTTAAGTGAACTCCAAGAAACTTGGTGCTCTCTCTCCTCCCTCCACTAGAGTTGCTGATGTGTAGTAGAGGGTGACTGTTCCTGCAATTCCTTGCAGTGGTTTATCACCCTGTTTATACAGAGAAGGAAAATGACTTTCAGTGCATCATCAATCTGCACCTTCTTCCAATGGAGAGGGAAAAGTTTGCAGACCTATGTTTTATGAACACATTAGCTTGATGAGGGAAGGATAACTTTCAAATAATTATGTTAGCTAGTTTTGCATTTTAGCCATTCTTAGCAACCCTTTCACAAGCACAAAATATGTCCTCTTCTGAATTTTCCTCATTGCCATTTGTGATTCTGCCGACAACTGTGGTGTCATCGGCAGACTTGTAGTTGGCCAGGTTCAGGAACAGCTGCTACCCCTCCACCATCAGACTCATCAACAACAAACTCAATCAGATTTATTTGAGGATGCTTCCTTTGCACATTATTTATGACTGCATATTTGCTTTTTCTTCATTGCACAGTCAGTTATTTTTACATTCCTTTATTGCTTACATTTTTCATTTTTAGAAATGTTACTTTTTAAAAATATTTTATTTATAGATGCCATACGATCGATTACATATATTTCATTCACAATTAATCATACATGGCTTTTTCTAAAGAAAAAAAATAGAAAAAAGAAAAAAAAATAGAAAAAAAGATAAAGCCCCCAAACCATTCAATGCCCCCTGAAAACCTGAGAAAGAAATTCCCCCCCCCATTGCCACTTAAGGATATAGCATCACCCCCCTCCCCATACAGGATGTGGCTCATTGCCACAACAAGCCTATGAACAGCAGACGATGGACTCCGACACCCTTCGCTTCGTAGGTATTACATCAAAACAAAATTACCAATTTACTAGTCCATTACCTCATTCTAAATAGTTCCTTCTTATTAACTCAGCCTATTAAAAGGCAGAGTTCCCACAATATCTAATGCCTATTATAATCTATAAAAATTTAATTTATCATCTGATAGTACAACTTCCATCGTCGCTGGGAAACACAACATAAACTTGTATCCCTTGCCCTCTTATCCTTATTTCATAATTCTTGCTAAATAATTTTCAAATTCTCCGTAAATTGACAAAACCATGAAGAAAACTTCCTTCATCAATGAAATCAATCATCTCACTCAAATTCAATAATTTGTTCTTTAAGAATCCATTTTCCTTGACCCGACACCATCTTGTCCAGTCAAACAGCTGATCCAACTTGTTGCTGCTCCAGCAACTCAACTCTCTAACGGGCCCTGCTCATCACCCCAGATCTGAAATTCTCCGAATCAGAGGCCTCTTCATATTTAAGAACAACCCCTTCATCTGCTCCAGCAACAAGATTCTTTTCTTCAAAGGGTAAATGGACGACTCTTGTACTCTTCCTTCATTTTTAGTCTCTGTTAACTTCATCGAGATGATCATTGACACCCTTCACCTCCAGGTGTTACATCAATACAAAGCTTCTAATTTACTAGTCCATTGCCTCATTTCAAATAATTTCCTCTCATTTACTCAGCCGATTGGTAGTACAGGATACTATCACCAATGTATATATTGTGGTCTGATATCGCCGCCAACCGTGCATCTTGGCGCCTCACAGTTCGGCGGGCAGCAACCTTCTTTGAAGAAGACTGCAGAGCCCACCTCACTGACAAAAGACAAAGGAGGAAAAACCCAACACTCAACCCCAACCCACCAATTTTCCGCTGCAACCGTGCCTGCCTGTCCCGCATCGGATTTGTCAGTCACCAACGAGCCTGCAGCAGACGTGGACATACCCCTCCATAAATCTTCGTCTGCGAAGCCAAGCCAAAGAAAGAAGAATATTTGTATACATTTACACTTAGTGATTGACTGAGAGCCGTAGCCATGCCTACTGGCAGATCATAAAGGGCAGTCTGGACTGGTTTGAGTCAACAAGTCTTTGAGTCATTTGAAACACTACACCTATTAAAAAGCAAAGTTTTCACAAAATCTGATGCTTGTTTGCAATCCATAAAAAATGTATTTTTGCCAACCGGTAGAATAATCTTCATTATTGCTGGATAATGTAATGTAAAGTTGTATCCCTTTTCCCAAAGACTTCTCTTAACTTCATTAAACTGTCTCCACTTGGCCAACAACTACGTAGTAATATCCTGATAAAGGAAAACCTTTGAATCATGGTATTCAAGTGGACTTTTTTTTATTCTTACTTTTTCCGCTGCTAAGGCTAAAATCTTTTCATTATCTCAATATTTTGAACACTTAATTACTATAGAGTGGGGTTTCTCATCTGATTGTGGCCGGGGTCTGAGGCCTCTGTGTGCTTTTTCAATTTCAATTGGCCCTTCAAATTTATTTACCCCCAGAACCTTCAGTCTCCATCCTTGGAGAAACTGAATCATGTCATGTTTTTCTTCTTCTTCCTCCAAACCAACAATCTTAATATCGTTCCTCCTACTAAAATTTTCCATCTTATCAATTTTTTCCAAATTATCTTCCTCTCAACAATTTCTTCCTTAACTTCAGACTCCAAATTTTTAAGCTTCTCCTTTATATTTCCAATCTCACATCAAATTTTCATAACTTCCTGATTTTCTTCTCTTTTCTGTTCTTGTATTTGCATCATATTTGTTAATAACTGGTTGTATTTTTCTTATTTTTTATTCTCCTCTATTAAAAGGTTTATTTGTACTTGCATTAAGTCCATTTGCATCTGCATTGTGCTTACCGTATTTTGTAATTCAAAATCGATATTACTTTTATCCTTTTGTATAACATTGGATTTACATTTAACTCATTTAACATATTTATACACTGAAGTAACTTCATTGCAATCACTCATCTCACTTGAGTTCGATGATCTGTCCTTGCTTAAGGAATTTGTTGTCCTTGGCCCGGCGCCATCTTCCCCAGCTGACAGGCTGGAATAACTTGCTGCTGTTCCCAGCAACTTAACTCTCTGACAGGCCCTGATCATCACTCCAGAGGTTTCTATGGACCAAAGACCTCTCTTCACATCTAAGAACAACACCTTCATCCGCTCCAGCAACCCAACAATTCTTCAAAGGCATTTTAAAAGGCAAATGGGCTCTTCTTATATTCTTCCTTCGTATCTTAACCTTTGTTTACTTCATTTAAATAATAATTTTCTTGTATTTTCCAAGGAGAGTTAGGATCCCACGTCCTTCGTCCTCTGCGTCAAGTGACTCCCCCCAACGTTACTTTTCTTGAATACAGTTTTTTTACACTATCCATAGGTAGAAATTCTGCCAAGCCTGCGGGATAAAGAATCTCATTGTTCTATGTAATGTATGTACTTTGACAATAAGTATAAACTTTCAGGACTCTTAAGAAGCAACGAGTTAAGTGTTTGAATTAGCAAGGCACAGAGTCACAGGCCGAAGGTGGGTCAATGAAATTAGGGCATCTATGTACAATGGGTGACTTGAACATGATGGGCTGAAGGGCAATTCCCATGCTATACGGCTCTATGATCCCTTTAAGAACAGAAATAAACCCTACTGCTAGCGTTTCTACTCTCAGTAACCAATTTAAGGCTTAGTTGTGTGTTTGTCAAGATTCTTGAAACTGCTTGGTATTTGAAATCTTTTACCTCATTTAATTATTTAATTTTATTATGTTAAAGAATGTGACCCTCAGTCTTTGATTTTGGAGTTTACGATTGAGATTGATGAGAGATGTGACCATACTCTCATGTTGGAATCAGTTTTGGAGCTTATTTTGATTGCATGCTGTGGATAATTGCATTACTCCATGGTAAGTGATTAAAACGAGGTCATCCAATAATCCCCTCTCTTTGCTGCATTCCCCTGGTCCTTCCGGAATTATTTTCTCATCCTACACAAGCCTCTTTGTCATTTTTTTTCTTTATAAAAGAAAATCATTTGAAAGCTCTGGTCTTGTCCCTTCCAGGTCAGTAGATTTATTTCTGATATTCAGGACTAATCAAGTGAAATGATGATTGGTCTAAAGATAGAGGCATTGTGGCAAGAGAGAGCAGAAGATGCTGGATTCAAGATTTTCCTACCTTATGATGATGTTTGTTTTGTGCAGATTGCATTCAAGACCAGCCTCAGGAACAAAAAAAATGTTCATCCTACGTTTCATTAAAATTTTTATCCTTTTGATGACCAAATTAATTGTGTACAGTCACAAATATCGTCAGATAACACTAGACAACAACTTTTTTCAAAAGGTTTGCTTCCTGAAAAAAAAATTGGGTATTATGATAGACAACTCAAGATGAACAGAAATATAATTTCAGATTGACCCTATCACATAGGAAGTTGGAGAAATGTCAAATTAACATTTGTTGAGTAATAATGCTATCACATTTCATTAGTTCAACTGTCCTAAAATGTTTTGCCACTGATTTTCATTTGTACTCTGCATCTGATGCCTCTCATGTCAATGCCCAACAATAGTTGGCCAGCATCGATGGATTCCAGTTGCCTTGATACCACTTTTCCATGGTCACAATGCCCTGGTGAAACCTTTCACCATGCTCGTCACTGACTGCACCAAGATCAGCGGGGAAGAAGTCCAAGTATGAGTGAAGAAAAAAAAAATTCAATGACATGTTACACTTCATGGTTTTGTATGCTTGGCAGGAAATCACAAAAATAGGTCATATCTTAAAAATCTTGCGTGATAGGAAATTTTTAAGGCAAATTTCGTGATCAGCTGCCCAAAATCCATAAAATACACCAAAAATGCTCGGAAGTAAAATCTTCATTGTCCAGTGTATCATACTCCATTAAAGCAACTATGTCATAATTACATCTTGTGGCCTTTTTAACAAAGCAATCAGCACATTTAAAATCAGTGTCTGACATTGGTGGGGAAAGGTGATATTAGTCTCAGGTGCTGAGGGTAATCATTAAATAAAGGAAACCTAAAAAATCCAGGTCTAGATAATTAGCGTTAACTCATAAAAATCAGGCAATGTGAAAAAATTGCTGACATTATTATTTTTATGTTTTTCTATGTGGCTATCAAACACCACAGATGAAACTAATTCCAGAAATATCCAGAGCCAGTGCGTCATTTTCCAAATATATATTGGCAAGACCCAGTTCTGCTTCTGACAACATCTTTTGATCTCAACTGAAAGCTTGGAAATATTGGTAGGCATGTTTGACAGGAGCAGAGATAGGCAGAGGGATATAAGGAAGTAATTTCAAAGGTGGGGTTGGAAGACTAATGGAACACAAAAGGGTGAATCCAAGAAGGGTGAATTGGCTGGTTCCTTTACTATTAACCTGTTAAAATTGATTCTTGAATCTGACCTATTAATCCATAAACCTGCTTCAATTCCACTTTCCTGGCTGATCTCTCTTTGCCATGATTCATTTTTACAAAAGTAAACATGACATTCTCCACAAATTAACATGTTTTAGGACTTGCAACTCGGTATCAGGGCAGCACAGTTAGCAGAGCAGTTAATGCAATGCTAATACAGCACCAGGAGCCCGGGTTCGAATCTGGTGCTGGCTGTATTGAGCTTGTATATTCTCTGTGTCTGCATGGGTTTCCTCCACCTTTCAAACCACTTGTGGGTGGGGGGGTTATAAGTCAATGGTGTAATTGGGCGGCACGGGCTCGTGGTCCTAAAGGGCCTGTTACTGTGCTGTATGGCTACTATTAAAATTAATAATCAAATATATTAAAATATATTTGCCTCATGCGTGTCAATGTCAATTTTGAGTACGGTTAATTTTTTTTCTTCATTATTCATTCAGATCTTCTAATTGATAAGCAGCTTTTGCTTCCGAACATTTCAACAAATAGCTAATAATTTTCCCTTTGACTTCTGACTAATGATTAGTAACGCCAATACTAATCGGAATAGTTACACCTGATCCTAGCACTTGCAATGTATCAATGGGATATGATGGCTGAGTTTTTAAACAGTATTTCTTTTGATATTTTTCTTGGAGGGCTCAAGTTCTTTACCCCTATATTATTATTTTACCCTTCATTATTTTATATGACAATCATTCGTGTGCATGCTTTGACAGGATCTTTTGCAATTTGTTCCAAGGGGGCAAGTGTACCTACATTTTAAAAAAAAACGACTAAACAGTGGTCTTCAGCAAGAACTCAGCATCTCTTCCTTCCTTCTAAGTCAGCACTGCTGGTGACTGTCATAGTACCACTAATGTTACTCAAGTTGAGATCAGTACCCTGTATAATATTGTCATGGGTTCTAACCCCTCCAAATGAATTAGTGAATAGATGGATCTAACCGTTTCATAAAAGCATGTCTACTTTTTTAAAAAAAAAGTGGAAGGCACTTCAACATTGTTATTTGGTGTCAGCATCATGCAAAGGCTGTTTTGATTAAGAGATCCAGAAAGCGACTTTGAATCTTGGAAATCAACAGTTCAGAAAAGGCAGATTGTCAAATTAGATTTTTTTTAATGTTTACTGATAATGCATCTTCAGCAACCACATACAGACTCTTCCACTTCCTGCACTACTGGCCTCATTTCGCTCACCTCAGCCAGGAGAAGGAGTGAGTTCCTTCCTCTTCACTTTCCACTCTTAATAGCCTTCATGACCAACAGATGATGTTCCATAACGTCTGTCACCTTCAATATGGTGTCACTGCCAGATGAGCCATCCCAGTTCCCACTCTGAAGGGACCTTTAACTCTGCAACTGTACAGTTTATTTTCCATCTCCCCCGAACTATTCTCCTTGTGTTGTCCTCTCACACAACCATCAAAGGACCAATGTGCCCTTTTCCCTTTTATCATCAACCAAACTCTCCTTACAGCTGAAGTAATTTACTTGTTTTTTTTTCCAACTTAATGTTCTGTTGTTTCTTTGCTTTCCAAGCAAGAGCCAATGTCGAAGCTGGTGACAAATGGAGGAGAAATCTCTTTATGTGCCCTTTGTACTGCAATCAAATACTTATTCTGCTGATCTTATATTTGATTCTTGAAATTAAATATTCAATTTGTAATGTTGTACACTTTGTTTTAAATATCTCAATCTTTAAAGGCAATATAGAAAAGAGGTAGCTTGTCAAAAATGTAACTTCATTCCATGTGTCGTGAACAGAGTCTTTTCCAGTTGTTGCAATAATGTCAAATAACTACCATATATTGGAAATGCAATGTGTTACATAATGTTATTGGCATTTTAAAAATTTATTTTAAAATGTGAAATACAAAATCAAAATTACAGTTTGCCTGCATGAGGTTTGCAGGGATACAAAAAGCTGTGAATATTATTCAAGATTATTGTTGGAAGTTTGAATCTATAATATTGGCAAGAAATTCAGTGTAAATATATGTATGTGAAAGTCCATTGGCTCAAAATAATTACCAGTATAAGTTTTTGATCATTGGTATCTCAATTATGAATTGATGAAACATTGAATTGATCTATTTACACCTGATCAGCTGTCAGCACAACATTTTCCAAAGGAATCTCTTGACAATCATTAGTAAATAATTTTCAAGAAATGTGCTAAACATACATGCATATAATGAAACCCTACCTTCCAATAAAATCATGGCTGATCTAATAATAACCTCATCTTTATTCTCACATATGCAATGCCTTATCAGCGCCAGTGATCGGGACCGGATCGGTGTTCGATTCCCGCGCTGTCCATAAGGAGTTTATACATTCTCCCTGTGTCTATATGGATTTTTTCCAGGGGCTCCGTTTTCCTCCCACTGTTCAAAATGTACCGGGGGTGTAGGTTAATGGGACTCAATGAGCCAAAATTGCCTGTTACTATGCTGTATGTCTACATTTTTTTTTAAATTTAGATCCGGTTTAAAAACTCTGCTTTCCACCTTTTTAAATTTAAGCGTATAGCAGAATAATAGGGCCTTCCGGCGTGCCACACAAATACACCAGGAAACCTACAAATCTTGTACACTTTTGGTTTTTGAGGAAGAGAATGATAATCCAGCTCTCTAAATGTTCACGCTGCTAATCATCGGCAGCACTGATAATGCAAGAACAGACATGAAGAAATTACAGTTCACTTTTTTTGCATTAGTCATGCTGTATACAGAACTAATGCCCATTCAAATTTTCCAATAAGAATCACAGAATGAGGATAAGTATATGAAAGGAAGTACTGCTGTTTTGCACACTGATTCATCGGCTGAAACAAAACCTCTGCAGTTGCCAACCGCAGAGCTCACAGCTGTCGTGTCATTGTCACATTAGCTGGCGTAAAGGTCATCAGATATGGCATGCACAAACCCACTGCAGAGAGGGCTCCTGCAGACATGAGGAAAAACACAGGCGAGCACGGAGCTTTTCAGTTTCCATTTGCCATTGCCGCCCTTCCCAAACCTCTGCGTTATTCCAATGCCATGATGAAATTCCATCCTGTCACTGACTTCATGACATGCCACTGAGAATTTCCAGCTGTTCAGCTTAGAACAAATTGTGCAACCTGCTATTAACGTCGAGGAAAAAGACAGTGAGGCTTCTCTAAATATATAGTAAAGCCTCTGGTATACAGAGATTGGCAGATGCCAGATTTGCAATTTTTCCAATTGCTTGAGGCTCACTCTTGCAATGCCAAACTAATACACCAGCATTAAGAATAAACAATTTAAAGACCGTGCAAATTGTAAAGTAATTTGAAAAAAAATCAGTATCGTAGTCCTTAATTATGTAAAGTTTACTTTAATCAGATAATACTTGTAACTTACTAAATTTAAATTCAAACCTCGGTCATTAGCACTATAACAGCGTTGCTCTAATTGCTACGTTAACCATGCCACAATCATAATTAAATCCTCCCCAAAGTTTGCAGATAAACCCTTACTAATACGTTAATAAAGATGAACACTCTGACTGAATAGGGATAAGGAGACACTTTAAGAGAGTCACCCCAACGGCAATGAGCTCTTCATCCTGGGCGACGTCGTGTTTTATTCAAATACCTGCTACGAGCAAAGCATAAACAAGGCACTCCACTGACTGAATAATTGCTCCCATCTTCACCAAAAGTTGCTTCAGAGGACATTTACAATTTTGTTTATTTACATTTTCATTTATTCTTATTTATTTTAATTTTCTTTTTTATTTCTTTTTTATTATTTGTTTTCTTCAATTTTTCTTGGCGCTTGCTAGAATTCTAGATAACATTGGTTTTACTGTATTGAGACAATTTGGATGAATAAGCTATTTGTGAGGGAAACTGTCGCTTTAATTCCAACCCGCTGCCAACACATTATTTGAATTAGGTTGCACCAAAAATAAACATGGCTTTCAGATCATTGCTTTCACAAATCAACTCCTCTATTAGCAATTAATTTAAAAAAAAAAAATCAAACTGAAACTTGAAAATTGTCTTTGTTCACACATTTATTCAGCACTGTTCATAAATTCTTCAAACTTTCTTAATATGAGTGTCTGTGGCTTAGGGTGATTAAGTACAAGGTGCAAATTACTTGCTGAATAGTTGTGTATGCCCAAAAAAGTTGTGCTTTGAGCATTATGTGACAACTCAATAATTGGCAGTAATGGCAAATTAAATTGATTTGAACTAACTGCCCAATTTAAATGGAACTGTTTCAATAGTGGGAACTATCTATATCCAAGTAGACATGATGTAGGTGCTGAAGGCTTTGCACCTGATACTCTTGTCCTTGAGGCAGTGAAGGTTGGGAGAAGTCTTGCTGTGTTGCCACAATGCATCCCATAAATTGGACATACCCATTGGGATGGGGATGCGAGGGAATGCTTGGATGAGGTGCCTCTTTGACAGATTAGGTTGTGCTGTATAGAGCCAAAGTTCTTGCCTGTTAAGGGAAAGGAATCCTTTTCAAACGATGCCATCTTGGTGTGGATGGGTTTTGAGAAGTTGAGGGTTGGCCAACCTGGGCATCCAGAAGTTGATGTGCTTCGTCCAGGTCATTTATGTGGCTAGTTCACTTAAATATATACACTGTGGATGTCAAATGAATCTCAGCCATTGAAATATCTGCAGGAATCAGTGTTGAGACCAATTTAAAATAAATTCAAATGAAAATGTGGATGTGGTGTGCAGATTTTTATTTTAAATTGCCAAAGGACACCAGAATCCTCCACTGGTGCAAGACTAGCTTGGATTTTTTGCATTAAATTAGCACAGTGGTGAGTTTTGCGTCTCATCTGATGCAAGGGAATTTCAGAATCAGAATTTATTGTCCTGAACAAGTCATGATACTCAGTGTGTACAGCAACATCATAGAGCAAACATTTGTATTATAACCATCTTCCAACATTACTATGAGAAAAAGACAGTGTCTTTGGTTCATTGATTAGTCAGGAATCTGATGGCAGCGGGGAAGAAGCTGTCCATGTGCTGCTGAGTCTTTAGGTTCCTGTATCTTTTCCCCGACGGTAGCAGAGTGAAGAGGGCATGGCCTGGGTGATGGTGGGGATATTTGAGGTTAGAGGCTGCTTTTTTAAGCCACCACCTCATGTAGATTACCTCTGGTGAAGTCTGGTGTCACAGGCTGAGTTAACAACCCTCTGGAGCTTATTCTTGTCCTGAGAGTTGGCGCTTCCATACCAGGCAGTGATGCAACCAGTCAGAATGCTCTCTATGAAACACCTGTAGAAGTTTACAAAAGTCTTTGGTGAAATACCAAATCTCCTAAGACACCTCACGAAGTATAGCCGCTGGTGAGCCGCCTTGGTGATTTATATCAATGTGGAGGCTCCAGGACAGATCCTCGAAGATGTTGACCCCCAGAAATTTGAAGTTCTTGACCAGTACTGAGCTCTCGATGAGGACTGGGTCGTGTTCCCCTAATTTCCTTCTGAAGTCCACAATCATCTCCTTGGTTTTGCTGACCATTCAACGAGCTGATCCATCTCCCCTTGTATGCTTCCTCATTGCCATCTGTGATTCGGCCGACAACTGTGGTGTCATCGGCATACTTGGCATTGGAGTTGTGTCTGGCCACAGAGTCATTGGTGTATAACGAGTCAACCAGTGGGCTAACACATATCTTTGGGGTGTGCCTGTGTTGATAATCAGTGAGGTGGAGACGTTTCTAATTCGTACGACTGTGGTCTTCTGATGAGAAAATCAAGGATCCAGTTGCCGAATGAGTACAGAGGTCTAGAGTTTGCAACTTCCTGATCAGCACTAGGGGAATAATGGTATTGAAGTCTGAGTTGTAGTCATCGAAGAGCAGCTGTATGTATGAATTGCTGTTTTCGAGGTGATCCAGGGTTATCAACAAGATAACCCACCATTTGGTTTAGGTTTTGCCATATTTTCCACAAGTTGATTAAGATTTATGGTCACTGACGAGTATTACAGTAAAACCCCTGGTATCTGGAATTCAAGTAACCGGCAAAAATATTAGACTCGTCTGGTGGCCAGAAATCAGCAGTGGATAAGTTTTGGTTAGGAATTGTAAGAGTAAGATTCAAGCAACCAGAAATACGCAAACAGCATTTACCAATCTCCATAGGTGCCGGATACCAGAGGTTTTTTACAATATATGGAATGAATTAATTCATAAATTGAAAACTTGTTAAACAATAAACAGGACTCTACTTAAATCCTAACATAATGCATTTCACAACCAGGCATCGATCTAGAATATCAAGCAACTCCCAGTTCCAGGCTCTGCAGCCTCTGTCTCGGCCAGTCCTTGGATTTTTAATCTCCCTCTCAACTGCTTCTAGCCCCTTGGTTTCCACTTCTGCTGGTTTCTGGCTGCCCATCTAACCATAGACTCACTCACCTGAGTGTGCAACAAAACACCCTGAAACTAATCATCTTTAAAGTGTAATTTCAACAATTGGATAAAAAAGAATCTCTAGACATGGCTAATTTGGATTCCATAAGAGAAATCCTTGCTTGAAGAACATTTGATTTTTTGAGGCGGTAACAGTAAACAATTAAGATGAGTAAACGATTCCTTGATTAATGTAATTTATCTAGATTTTAAAAGGAGCTTTGGAAAGCCATTATTATCAGTGGAGCCAAAGGACAAGTGATAGAATGGATATGAAATTCAAAATGCTGCAGATGTTGGAAATATGAAATAAAAGCAGAATACAGTAAACAGCATGCGTAGCAACATCAGTGGGAAGAGACAGAGACAGATGATAAAAAGGCATGGGCATGAAATGTTAACCGGTGTTTCACAAGGATCATTGTTGGAAGGGGCCAATGATACAATATTCAGAATTTACATTAATGATTTAGACTTTGGAATCAAAAATACAATTTCCATGTTTTTGAAATGTTGGGGTTCAGTTAGTTGGGGTACTGCAATATAAAAAAAAATTATCAAGGTGGACAGATAATTGCCAGATGAGATTTAAAAGGTAAATGTGAGGTAGTCAGAAGAATAGAGAAATTAATGCTTGGGATGTTCAAGTCTATGTAGGACTGATTGGATCTCAGATTTCAATATACCAATCACTAAATGTTGTAACACAGTTGAGTGAAGTTGAAAAAAATAAACCAAGTATTAGAAGCTTTTTCTGAAGAGACAAAATTGAAAATTAAGAAGGATGTGCTAAACTTGTAGCATATAGGGTATCGAGACACTGGAAAGGTAGTTTGCAGGATGATACAAGATGTGTAAGAGTACAGAGCTGAAAAGGATGAGCAGACTGGATTTCCTCTCTCAAAAAAAGGGGTGAGGGTGACCTAAATATAGAGGCCTTTAAAATGAGTAAAGATTTTGATAAAGTGAATGCTGAGATAATGTTTGCATCTATGATGAAGATTCTAACCAGAGGACAACATTAAAAGAAAGTCACCAAGAAATCGACAATATAGTTTTTGAAAACCGACCCTCAAGTGGTGCCCCGGGCACATGCCATGCATGCCATACCCTAGATACGCCCCTGTCTGAACTATAGGGTATCAAGCAATGTGTATGAAAGAACAGAGGATAGTTACCAAGGTAATGCTCCATAGATGTGTAGAATCACAGATGTTTGTAGAGAATATAAAAAAAATCACATGATTTAAATGACTTTGCCCTCTAAAAGTGTGACAAAAAGCTCTGAAACCTTTAGAAAATCGGAATTTTGAAATATTTGACAGCTTGTTTTGCTCTTAAGAATTTTAAAAGTGTAAACTTCAGATTGACATAGAGATTGGTGTAGAATCAATACAAAGTTCTATTACTTTCCAAGATCTGTATGTAATTTTAGAAGGGAGTAATATTTTTATTTTGTTTAACTTTTAGTCCTAACCTGAAGCACTTTTTTTCTTCAATGCAGACTGTTAGCTGTTCAATCTTGAAACAAATGGATCAATATAAAATTTTGGTCTGAAATGTATGTTGGTGTAGGTGAGATTTAACAGACATTTAAACTTCAACCCTTTTAGCAGAATTAATTCACAAAGGAAGGGAATAAAGAATGCTCTTTCCCTGCACATTTAGTTGGTGCAGAACTAGACATGCCTAATTCATCGCTGGGATAAATGCAATCATTATTGGTGCTGTTCTAATCCTTGAATTATTGAAAAAGATTTTCAGCATCCCAGCTCCTAATCACTACAGGAATATATAAACATTGAATAAGAAAAGGATTGTGTGTGGATGGGACAATTACAAAGATCCTATCTACTGTTGTCCAGACTCATTTTCCTGGCTCATGCACAAAAATTGTTGATTTGATGATATCACAGTGCCTGGTCAGGATTTTTCAAAGTTACCTCTAACAACACCATCAAACAAATAGGAGAAAACATTGGCAAAAACAAACCATGTTCAAAGTTCAGCTTTATTGTCAGAGTACCTACGTGATGTCACATGCAACCCTGAGTTTCTTTTTCCTGCGGGCTAGGCAGAATTACCACTTATTGGTAGCGCAAAAAAACTGTCCTCAAGAAGATATGTACCCATGTAAACAAATAAAGAAATGTAACACGCTGTGCAATGCAGAGAAAAAAAATCAATAAAGTTTAAAAGTAAGAGTCGTTAAATGAGTCCCTGACTGAATTTACTTTTGATGGTGGAGGGTAGCAGCTGTTCTTGAAACTGGTGGTGCAAATCTTTTTTTATATTTTAGATTTTGAAAGACTCAACAAGCCATAAACAAATTAAATATATATGTATAAAACCAATTAACTACCTTCATTTTAAAAAAAACCACACACACACCATGTCTGCATCATCTTCTTTCCAAGTTGGGGGAATTAATCAAACTGAGTGCCAATATCATTCAAGTAAGGTTTCCATATCTGAACAAGTGTGTTACAATTCTTCCTTATATTGTAAGTGATCTTCTCTAAGGGAATGTAACCCTGCATTTCCATCATACCAGGAGTTGGACTTCCATGAAACCGCTATACACTTTCTGGCAACAGCTAAGGCGACCAGATATGATTTTACCTAGATGCAACAATATTGGAGATTCTAATTCAACAGGACAATGTATATAAATTTATATCTAGAATGTATTACATATTCCAAAGTGAGAGTCCAAAACCGAATTTACAAGGATCAAGGGAGAGATGGGAATTGGACTTAGATACAAAAATTAACGAAGAATGGTGGCAAAACCTATGTATGAACAGAATGACTGGAATCATTAATACCAGGTATAAATTGGTGGAATATAATTTCTTACATCAGTTATACTTCACACCACAAAAATTACATAAATCAAAATCTGATTTTTCAGAAATGTGATTTAGATATGGCGTAGAGGTTGAAACTTCTATCCACTTCAACTGGCTATGGGTGAATTTGGAGGAAGTTCTTTAGAAAATTACCAAAGTAGATTTTCCACAAGATCTGGAAGTGTATCTTTTGGGGGACATTGACAACATGAGTTTTAAGTTACCAAAACACCAAATTTCTTTTGCGAAGGTCGCCTTAGCTGTAGCCAGGAAGAGTAAGGTGGTGCAAGTCTTGTGGCACTTCTACCTCTTTCTTGATGGCAGCACCAAGAACAGAACATGTGCTGGGCGGTGTGGATCCTTGATGATTGCTGCTACTCTCTGATGGCAGCTTTCCCTGTAGATGTTCTCGATGGTGGGGAGAGGGTTCACTGTGATGCCCTGGGCTGTGTCAACTATCTTTTGCAGGGTTTTCTGCTTAGGGCTATTGGTGTGCCCAGGTCAAATTGATTTGACTTGATGTGGTTAAGTATTTCTGGAATATAGCAGGAAATGAGGTGTCAAGGGGAAAAGAGAAAATGAATGCAAAACTGAGGAATCTACCTTCAAAAAAACAATAGAATGTTTGCAGTTCAGACTGTAATCTTCTTAAATTTCATTCTTGTGACTTTAGGAATCCTATGATGTCCTTGTGAGGGTTTGATAGATAATCCTATTAAGAGTTGTGGATAGCGTTGAGATACAATCTGATGAAATGGCGGATCAGGTTTGTTGGTCTGAAATGCTGACGGCTGTTCTTGTGCTTCCAATTTTAAAGGACACATCCATGTTTTATACATAATATATGGTTTTGTGCCCATTATCTTTAGGAAGATATTTGTTTTTTGCAAGTCCAATTATTCCTTTGCTCGCCAAGAAGTCAGACCAGTCACACAGTGATTATCTGAACTATAGATTTCTTTTCCATATAGATGTACATTTACTGCTGCTGGATGGAACAAAGTTATGTAATGAATGTGGATTTGGATTAGAAGCAGAATTTATGGATTTTTCATTACTTATTGAGGTCTTATGTACAAAATTGAGTGGTGCAGTGGGTAAAGAAACTGGATTAAAGTTAGACAAAGAATCGAACAAAACCAAAGGAAATTAGATTGCATTATTTAATTCCAGACAGTTTCCGTAACTCAGGCATTTCAGGACAAATGTTGTGAAGTGAGAGCAATGATCCAAACTTCCATTTTTTTTTGGTTCTATGGTAAATAAAAGATTGCTTGTGGATCAATAGTTTGTTCTGTTTGCAGCATTTGCTTGTGCTTTTTTTAAGAGGCATTTGTTCGTAAATGTGCTGTTGCACATTTTGCTCAGGAGAGAGCAAAGAGGGACAAGAAACATAAACAACATTTACTCTTAGACTGACAGAATTTAATTGGATTTTGAATTATTTTGTTGAAGGAATTTGTTCCGTGAATGTAGGAAGAACAACGCTGAATTCATTTGTCTTTATTTCATTTCACCTATGAAAAGCCTTTTCTTGATTTACCTCACTGAGCACAGAGGAAGATTTCTTCATTCCTGTTAGTTTGGGCACAGCAGTAATCATGCATCTTAAAATCCCTACAGGAGCTTACAAAATTGAATTCACCAAATGTGGTAGCTTGCAAACGCCATTAGAAAAATCAATATAAAATTTCCAACCTTGTTGTGAAAAGCTAATTGGTGCACTGGTGTTATTTATGAAAGGAAATCAGCCACCCTTCCTTCATCTACAAATAATTTCATCCTTGGTGATTAACTCTTGATGTTTTCTGAAGTGGCTTGTTAGTTTTAGTAAGGGTTACCCAACAGCATGATGAACACTCACCACCACTTTCTCAGGCCAGCAAGAAATAGGCATTGTGTCGAAGAACTAGATTGAATCAAAATCAGAATTGGTTGTTTTGCGGAGCGGTATTATGTGCTACAGGTGCAAAAATTGCTCTAAATAACATTTTCATAAATACATTTTAAAATAAATAATTTATGCAACAAAGCGAGGTCTTGTCTATGATTCATTGTCCATTCAGAAACTGATGGCAGAGGGGAAGAAGCTGTTTTTATAATGTTGGGTGTCCATCTTCAGCCTCCTGTACCTCCTTCCTGATGGTAACAGTGGAAAAAAGGGCATGGCCTGGGTGGTGAAGATCCTTTGATAGAGGCTGCTTTCTTGAGACACTGCCTCCTGCATATGTCCTTAAAGGAATGAAGACTGATGCCTGCTGGCTAAGTTCACAACTCACGATAGCCTTTTCCTGTCCTGTGCATTGGCACCTCCATACCAGGCAGTGAAGCAACCAGTTAGAATGCTCTGCACAGTACACCCGTAACAATATTTGCAAAAGTCTTTGGTGACATACCAAATCTCCTCACATTCTTAATGAATATAGCCGCTGGTAAGCTGCCTTCATGATTTCTTCAGCATAATAGCCCTACAATAGATCTTCAGAGATGTTGACACCCAGGAATTTGAAGTCTGCTGTTGGCCTCCCAATGAGGACCGGTTCATATTTTCCTTGGTTTCCCCTTCCTGGTCCACAATCAGTTCCTTAGTTTTGCTAAAATTAAGTGTGAGGTTGTAATGACACCACTCAACTAGCTGAGCTATCTCACTCTAGTACACTTCCTCATTGCCATCTGTAATTCTGCCAACAACTGTGTTATCATCAATAAATTTGTCATTTAAATTGTACCTAGCGACACATTTGCTTGCTTCTTAAGTACAACTTTTTTAAAGTAATAAAGATCATCTCTGTTCCACTTTAATGTTTGATAAATACTGTTGACTGCAGGTATTCAGTACATTTACAGTCCACATTTCCATTATATATTTTTTAAGAACTTTCCATCAGTTTTATGCACCTTCATTTCTTTGCATTAGGCAAACTTGCACATGATGTTGACTTGAATAAAAATCCAGTGAAACAAAGTCTGATGATACTGTGATGTTAGTAAGGACATAAAAGTGCTGGAGAATCGCTGCAGGTCCTGCAGAGTCCATATTCTTGTATTCCATCTGGGGCACCCTCCAACCAGCTGGCATCAACATCTTAACATTAACTTCTCCAGTTAATGTTAAACCCCCCCTCCCAGCTCCCCACCCCTTCTCTCTCTCTCTCTTTCTCTTTTTACCTATCCCTCTGTCTCCTTTCTCCAGCTCAGCATTCAGAGTTCCCCCTCCCTTGATCAGTTCTCACCTTTTCTCTCTTGCCCTCCTATCCACGTCCACCTATGACCTCTTGCCTGTTGGTCTATGTTCCTCCCCCTGCCTATTCGGCTCTTTGCTCAGGCCCAAAATATTGATTGCCGTATATATCTTTGCCTCCTATGGACTATGCTGGTCCTGGTTTCTTCAGCATTTTTGTGTATTTATTTGAATAAAAATGCATGTCCTTCCCCATAATTCCGGGAATGCCATTCTCACATTTTCAGTTGAATTTTTAACCACAATAGAAGTACTTAGTTAAATTTGAATTTGGTGAACAGATGTCGAGCATTCATTTTTCCAAAACATATCAAGGAAAAAATAAAACTAGTTTTCAATGAGCATACAGCTTCTAAAATGGATTTAATTTCCTCCTCTGCATAATGCTACACTCCTCGACATTAATACAGTGCTGCCCCTCAAGTTATAACCATGCTGAATATGAGCCATTGAAGGTGAATACAAAATAACATACTGTCCAGTTCAGAAGGGGAATGCTATATATGGTTACTTGAGTTTGCACCTTCTCAATTGTGTAACTATTGCAAAATTTGTGTACTTAAATATTTTTGAACTCCATTGTGCCAGAGTCGCTGAGACATCTGAAAATGAACCTTTTCCAAATGTTTTGATGGCAAGTTGATTTCCTTGGGTAGAGGTCCTTTAATTATCAAGACACACTGGCTTTGTGTGAGCAAAATGGCATTTATTAGCATTTCCAAGGTTATTATTTGTAATTACATCGCACTTCCAAATGCCCAAGTGATATAATTTCTCTAACCTAGTTACTGAACAGATGCTGCGAATTACAAGAGTGCATACGTTAAGAGTATCCTATTCCAATTAAACGATCTTCAAGGGATCGAGCTTGCCTCAGAAAAAAGCTGGAGAAGTTCACTTGCTCACGAACATCTGTCAGCTTACAATCACAAACATCTTAATTGTGACAATATTTCCCTGTTCTGAGTCCTTTCATCAGGAAAGGAATGTGAGGTATTTTTTTTAAAAGGATGAAATCTTTATTACATTGCTGTTGTCAGCCCTATTTGTAATTCTTTGGCACTTGGAGATAGGTCAGGTTTGAAATAAAGGGCTCATTAAGTCATTGGGCAGTTTCCAGATTTGTGGATATTTTTATCATTTATTTTATTCTTTTCCAATTGACCTTTTCTAATGATGTGGTTGATTGATGAACGCATAAATGGTGGTCTCTGTCCACGATTGCTTCCTAGTTGGGGAAAATCGTGTAGAGTGTCATTCATTTGATTTGAAGTACATGTGATATAATTAAAGTTGTGGAGTTTTCTCTCCATTGCCCTGAAAACTTTTAATCCGAATCCCAGGCTTCCGTCAAAAGTTTTATTTTCTTGTTCTTCATTCCAGCGGACACAAGTCCACATAAATAGAAGTTGTAGCCAAATCTGTAAACATTGTTGTTTTTTGGTCTATCTTGTAGAAAGTACAATGCAATCAAACTTAGGGAAAAGTTGCTGAATGTATGGAACCTCTGATTTAGGCTCACATTAAGAGGTGAATAGTTTTGGGAATGGTGAAGATAAAGGATTTATTTTGGGTCTCGTGTTGAGTGAAACAAGTTATGCTTTTTTTTTTGCAGTTCTGGGATTCACCAGATGACTTGTGTTCATGATTTCTGTTGCTATACATTTTTAATCTGAGAGGTACTAATTTCTCAGCAGAGTTTCCAGAAGATGCTTTGTCGAGGAACTTCCAAGATTGAATTTCACATGTTTTTATTTGGTAATATTGCTTGACCTGTGTGGCACTGAGTGCAAAACAGATTGAGAGTTTTTTTTAAACCTAATTTATATATTGCCATTGATAATCAAAAATTCCACTTGGATATCAATAGCCAACTGCAAAAAGCAAGAGTTTTGAATTTCCACAGACCTTAAAGGAAAAGTGTAATGTAAATGAGTTGTAAAATCAAGATGCAGACTTTTTAAACCACTTCATTTCTATTCGTTTTCAAATGAAAAGAAAGCATTCACCTTCAAGGCAAAAGGTTCAGAGATGTTTCCTTAGAAATATGAACTGTAGCATTGCACAGTAAAACCCCCGTTATCTGGAATTTAAGCAACTGGCAGCCTCAAGCAACCAGCAAAAAAAAAATTGCAGAAAATAAATAGATTTTAAAATTCGGGTTTAAATTGGCACGCCTCACCATTAGCTCACCAATCACACAGCACACAATCTCAAGCAACTGGAAAATACACTTATCCAGCATTTACCAATCCCCATAGATGCCAGGTACCAAGGGTTTAGCTGAACTGTTGTAATCGTTGCAGGATTTAAAGGGTGGTGCAAGTCGAGCGGACGAGGGTTGGGGGCAGACCAGTAGCACAAGTCAGGCGGGCAGGGGGGAGATGGCAGCGCGACTGGGAAGGATACGGCAGCAGAATTCGGATGGGCTTAAATCTGGTTTTCCGAAATCCGAAAAAATCCGAAATTCTGAACACACTGTCCCCCAAGGGTTCCAGATAAAGGATTACATTTCTTTCAAAGAACGACATCCCCGGATTATTTTTTGATGTTTATGCTTTTTTTTAAAAGGGTCTTCCCCTGTCTCATGTCATCCTTGACCTTTGGATTTGGATGAACAATACATTGGAATATCCCTTTCCCTTTGTCTCTAACCAAATACTCTCTCCACAGCTGGATAATCATTTATCTAATTCTAGTTTGAAAACAAACAGGATAAGAAGTGTGACATTTGGGTCTGTTTTTCTAAGAACTTAATTCATCAAATCTAGATATGATTAAAGAAAACTTAAGTTAGTATTTGATTTTAAGCATAAAATGCTTCTTATAATTGTCGCAACAAAGTATTAAACCAATTAATTGTTTGCTGTGCTTTTAAAATGATGAATATTGTATTTAATATTGTCCTTTTCTAACCCAGCAAACTTCTTTGTACTTAATTTTCATTACCCTATAATTTTATTTGAAAACCAATTTTTTTTATTTCAGCAAACCGTTAATTTTTGAGCTGTTTCTGTGGAAACAGATACAAGGAATGCTGACAAATCATGGCAGTTGTTTCCTTGTCATGGCGAAGGAGAAATCCCTGATTCCATGTGATTTCTGTTAAAAATGAAGATGGAAAGAAAGGGAATTACATCAAGAGTAGGAGGTTAAAAAAGGGCAACGTTGCATATGTAAATTGTAGCTGTTTCAATAAAGTTTGAATAAAGTTGTGTTTGAATAAAATGGCAGCATCACCCAGGATGAAGAGACGGCTGGGGCAACTCCCAAAGTCTCCCTTTCCCAGCCTATTATGAGTCTTTATCTTTATTGGTATTAAGTATATTTGCAAGGCTTTATCTGTAAACGGGGTGGGGGTGGGGTTTAATTGTGATAGTGGCACAGTTAGCCTAGCAGTTAGCACAATGCTGTTACAGCACCAGTGGCCAGGGTTTGAATTCAAATAAAATGTATAACTTATAAAAGCTATGGGAATTATCTGATTAAAGTGAACTTTACATAATTAAGAACTACAATACTTTTTTTTCAAATTACTTTATATTTTGCACTTTTTATCTATTAAACTGTTTATTCTTAATGCTGGTGTATTATTTAGACACTGAGTGAGTCTCAGCTAACCGGAAAGTTCGCATATCCAGCATACACAAACCCCGTAGGTGCCAAATACCGAGGATTTTCCTGTACTACCTTTTTCAACTTTATAACTCCACTCCCAACACTTGATTCCAGACTCTTTTATAAAACTGAAAAGAGAAATGGATTCAAAACTGGTGTTTGGGAGAGAAAAAAAGCTTTGGGCGTGGATGATTTTCACAAGGCATTTGTATGTCTCTTATACATCCACGTATATGTGCCTCACCAAATCAAAGGTGACGGATGCAATTTGCCTTAAATCTGTGTAGGCTCTCTTAAATCATTCAAATTAGCTTTTCTGTCGTTGTGCAGTTTTACTTTTGATATTTCCAGGTCTCTATGCATAATTACCTATCAACTGCTCTGGTTGAAAGCCGATGGAAACCAAATGTTCAAATATTCATTCACTTCATGTTGTAAATGGTTCTGCTGGGTTGATGGCATCTGACCATCTGCAGTGTTTTAAGCAAAATCTAGGTCTCTTAAAAGTGCACATTTCATGTTTCCTTTCATTATTCCCTCATTTATCCATTTTATTGCCAAAACGATGACATTACTCATAATTATAATTTATTGCAGCCTTTGAGGCACTCTGTCCATTTGTTCACATTGAGCCAATGTTCGATGTCATTGCAAAGAGGCAATGATGGTAACAATAATCGATTTCTGATTTCTTAAACTATCTAAAATGTTGAATATACTTGATCAAAATGGCTCCAAGATTCTTTGAAGCAAAAAACAAGATTGCAATTTCCTGAAATAATCTCCTTTAATATTATGCAAGTTTACTGAGATGGAAAATCAAAATAATACATCAAATAAAATTTAATTGAACTGCAAGAATGCCTAAAACAACATGAAATGTGATTGTAAGAAGAAAAACACAAAAGTCTGCTGACACCATAGTTGAAATAATTTCATCTGTGGTTGGAATCTGATTATGTTCCCTCTTTATATTGGCATTCAAGTCTTTTGGTTACTTGCACACAGAGGTCACTGTTTTTCTTTTTGACACACACCATTGAATTCACCCATTCTGTGGGCTCCTCCACATTCTTTATAACCCCTAGTGCTGTCGTTCGGTCAAGTTCCTGCTTGAGCTTGCATTTTAGTGGTGCCACCTTGGGACATGCACTACTGGCTTTGCATTCTCCTTCAACTGTATCTTATAGGTGAATGGTAGAACACCAAACCCTTTGTAGATGACTGGAAATTGATCCAGTATTTCCTCCATGCTGTTCTGTGCATTGGCGCTGTTAATGCAGTACACCCCCTTGACTAGGCCTAAGTTTTCACATGCTTTGTCACCAAGCAGTGAATCATGTCCATCTAGGACTGCTGCAAACATGAGGTGGTGCTCTTTACTTTTAACTTTCACCTTGAGCCTTTCATGCTGTCCATTGTAAGCCTTGAACTGAATAGAATTTGGATAGATGTGTGGCATTATCTTCATTGCCCTGATGTCACGTTCACAGATCAAATTGGCCTTTGCCCCGTGTCCAGCTTGATAGAAATATACAATGGCACTGTCCATTTGTTCATGTTCAACTCTGTTCACGCTTGGCTGTTCAATGCCTGCTGATTTGAAATCTTCCTGTGCTACTATGCCCACGAAGAATGTATCACTGAGGGTAGTCTTCTGTGGTGGGCACACCTTCACTTCTGTTTAGTTTCCCTTAGTAAAAACATTCCTTTTCATAGTTATTCTGTCCTTTGCATTTGTTAATCTTTACCATAGGCTGGGCATTGTTTTGGTGCATGTTGAGTGCCACATTTTTTACAATTGAATGTGTCTCCATCTTTTTGTTTTTTTCCATGTCTCATTCTCTGTTTATGTGTGCGTCCAGACATTATGGCTACAGCTGTGCCTTCATTTTCATCACCCTTTGCACTCTTATCAAACTTTTTCACATGTTGCAGAGCTAATTCACTAGCATGGCATACCGTCACAGTTTCAGCTCCAACTCTCGTCGCAACCTCTCTCTCCCCTTGTCAATAATTCCGAACACAACTTTTTTCTTTTTCAATCTTTTTATTGGTTTTAACATGTGCAAAATACATGGGTACATCTGGTAATAATAATAATAAAGTAAATAAATATCAAGTTACAAGTATCAAATAACAATGAACAAGGTACATATGAACTCGTGTTATTAAATGGAAAAAAAGGGAAAGTGGAAAAAAAATGTATTTTCCTGAACTAAGAATCAATCCCCACCCTATGAGGGTAATAACTATAGGGTAGTGAAAAAAAGACCAAAAGTAATTGATCTGCAAGTTTTGAAAGTAATTGAGCCAAACACAATTTGATCATGGATCATTGAATCCAAAATTGCATGTTCTGGCTTTCAATTTCAGGTAAAACTGTCAAAGCTCTCTCTCTGCGCAAGTGGAATACGTACCTCTCAAATGTTTCATTTTTCTTTGGTGAGCAGTATCCATCAAACATCTCGATAACCTCGTTGAATTTGCCTTGCTCATCTGGCTTGGCGAAAACAAATGTGTTGTAAACCTCTAGTACTTGAGGTTCCACTATCGTAATTAGCAATGCAATCTTCTGGGCATCCAGTTTCATTTTGCATCCATTGGCTTGAAGATACAGCATGAATCGTTGTTTGAACAACTGCCACTTGTGGTTAACATTCACAGTCCAATTCATAGCATCAGACGGCTTCACACTTTTCATATCTCCTGCTGATATCAACTGATACCCACTGACACCCACTCCTGGTACCATGTGATGATTCTTCTATGGTGATAAAGAAACTTGGATTCTTCTGTATTTCTTATATCAACTCATAATCTCATGGAGCACATCCATTTTGTGCATCTAACCTGAGGAGGAGCCTTCCGTATCCACTCTTTTTGGTGGTCAGGTGGATCACCAACTCCCTGTCACCACAATATTTAATATACGCTGCAAAGCAGTGAATTCTATTAGTACAAGTGCACTAATATTAATCATACATCACCTGGCAGCAGTCACCAAAGAGTTTAGTGTTGTGACAAAGTTTAAACATGAGGAATATTTTTTAAAAATGGCGGCATTGTCGGAATAGCTGAGTGGGGAGCGGAGACACAGTGCTCCTCCGCAGGGTCCAACCATCTGGTCCAAAGGCCGACGGCTCTGTACAAGCCTTAAATGGGCTGTAGAGGAGCTGACAGTGTTTTTATATGAAATCCAGCAACCATGGGGTCTGTGCCAAAGATGGCGGCGCTTGCACTGGCGATGCTCTCGAGGGATTGCAGACTCCTGGTGAGCAATGATCCAGCGCAGGGCACCAGAAATGGGAAAAATCACCACCCACCCCCATCCCACTTTGAGAAGAAGGAGCATTGGAGACTACAGGATGGTGGCCATGGCAGCAGACCAGCGACTGAATGACTCACACAGGCTGCGGTCTATTGGCGATTGGCTCATGGGAACCAAGTTTCAAAATCAGGATTCATGAAGGTGCTGAGGGCAAGAAGGCACCTGAAGGGCCTTGGGCACTAAAAGGTTCCAGATCTTATTGGGTTTGGATCTGGAGCTCAGGTGCCAAAGGATAGAACAGGATTCAGAGGCTGTGGGGGCACAGGAGAGCAACCCAAGGACATTCAGTGACTCTGAAGGGACTCTAGCTTCTTTCTCATCAATACTAATGATGACTGTATTTCTGCCTTATGGCAGGCTGAAGGACATTTTGTGTAATATTACATTTTTTGTTTTATTACATGACAGTAAAAGAATTGAATATAAATTGGTTGTAGTGAAATTGAACTTTAAGATAAAAGGAATTTTTTAAATACATTTCTATTCTTGTTCAAAAATAGTATGTTATTATATTTCATTAGAATTCTCACTAATTAAAAACAACTTTACAACCAAACAGGATCCAAGTGGAACTGCATTTTCTTGATAACCCTGTGCTCCTGGTTTCATACTGTAAGATATGCAAACGTTGTAGCTAAAAAAAGGGAGAAAAGCCCAACTCAGAGTTTGCAGAAACTGACAATTTGTGCACAGAGGGGAACATTCTTGCACATGCCACTTTCCATTAATTGAGAAATTGTACTTGCTCATAGCCAGGGAAGCTCATTAACGAGAGTTGCCCAGGGGAGTGCGTCATATTTGTTTATCAGATCTGTTTAACTTTCTGGCCAATGAATGTAAATTGCATTGACATCATCTGTAATTTCCTTGGGGGTGGAGGGGGGGAAATCAAGTGCTGAGGAACTGGCAAGAAATGTCCCAATGTACTTTTTTCCCCAATCTGATTGAAGATTTGCATAATGTCAACAGCTGATTGGCTGAGGGTCAAGTTCTAAGGGAAGTGACAAAAGCATTAATTGTCATTTCTTTCTCTTCTATTGACTGCTTAACAAACATTAAGAATATTTGTGATATGTGAAGTGAAAAGAAAATAAGCCTCTTAATGAAATGTGCTGTGGCCCCATTTGTTGGGGGGGGGGGGGGCGCTGGGTGGGAAGAGTGTGGAGAGCCCCAGTTGAGAATGGCTGGTCTAGTGTTTTCATTCTTGTAATAATAGATGCTCTATCTCTTTGCACTCTTCCCCCCACCCCCCCAGTAATGTTGGAAAATTTCTGGAAATTGTTATCTTCTCCCATTAAGACAGGAGAAAAATATTTGTTCAAAGTCTCTGCCAATTTCTTGTGATTATTATCAATTTCCTGGTCCATTATTTCTCCTTCTAAACTCTAGTATTCACCTCAGGCCACCCTTAATCATGTTACAGTACAATGCTGTAGTGCATGTTTGATCTGCAGTTACTCTCTTTCTTTGGCTTGGCTTCGCGGACGAAGATTTATGGAGGGGGTAAAAAGTCCACGTCAGCTGCAGGCTCGTTTGTGGCTGACAAGTCCGATGCGGGACAGGCAGACACGATTGCAGCGGTTGCAGGGGAAAATTGGTTGGTTGGGGTTGGGTGTTGGGTTTTTCCTCCTTTGCCTTTTGTCAGTGAGGTGGGCTCTGCGGTCTTCTTCAAAGGAGGTTGCTGCCCGCCAAACTGTGAGGCGCCAAGATGCACGGTTTGAGGCGTTACCAGCCCACTGGCGGTGGTCAATGTGGCAGGCACCAAGAGATTTCTTTAGGCAGTCCTTGTACCTTTTCTTTGGTGCACCTCTGTCACGGTGGCCAGTGGAGAGCTCGCCATATAACACGATCTTGGGAAGGCGATGGTCCTCCATTCTGGAGACGTGACCCATCCAGCGCAGCTGGATCTTCAGCAGCGTGGACTCGATGCTGTCGACCTCTGCCATCTTGAGTACTTCGACGTTAGGGATGTAAGCGCTCCAATGGATGTTGAGGATGGAGCGGAGACAACGCTGGTGGAAGCGTTCTAGGAGCCGTAGGTGGTGCCGGTAGAGGACCCATGATTCGGAGCCGAACAGGAGTGTGGGTATTATTAGTGTAGAAAATTCGCAACCAATTTGTGCACAGCAACTTTCATGGACTGTGGTACAATTACATTCAGATACTTCATAATAATGCTAGTTAAGGGAAAAGTATTGGCAGGTACTTCAAGAATAAATTGCCTGCTTTTTTTAAAAATAATTCACTGGGGAACAGTATAGCACAGTACAGGCCCTCTGCCCTCGATATTGTGCCGATCCATATATTCCTTAAAAAAAATTTGAAACCCTCTTTTTTCTTCCATCCATGGGCCTGTCTAGGAGTCTCTTAAATGCCCCTAAAGTTTCAGCCTCCACCACCATCCCTGGCAAGGCATTCTAGACACCCATAACTCTCTCTGTGTAAAAAATCTTACCCCTGATGTCTCTCTCACTTTTCACTCAGGTCCTGTGGTGTTTGCTATTCCTGCCCTGGGAAATGGGCACTGGCTGTCCACCCCATCTATGCCTCTCATAATCCTTCATTAAGTCTCTTCTCAATTCTATTACTCTCCAAAGAAAAATGTCCAAGCTCTGCTAACCTTGCCCCATAAGACTTGTTTTCCAATCCAGGTAACATCCTGGTAAATCTCCTCTGCACTCTCTCCATAGCTTCCACATCCTTCCTGTGATGAGATGACCAGAACTAAACACAATACCTTAAATGTGGTCTCATACTTTTGCACTCACTCGAAATGACAGATTTAATATCTCATCTAACAGAAAATACTTCTAATAATATGTGCTCTCTCTGGAAGACTCATGTAACATGGAGGAAATATGTAATTTTTTCTTCAGAATTGGTGGGGAGCTGTAATACAGTTAAGCTTATCCCATGCGTGTAAAATAACCAAGAATAGCATTACGTTAATCAGCATATTTGGCTCATTTACTTGTTTTCTTAATTCACAGTCCTTGAAGCCACAGCTCAAGAGACTGGCATTAATTCAGCATTGATCAGGGAATGAAGCTGGATTTTTTTTTAGCCTGCATTGTTTGTTGCTCTTATTGATTGGTCCATGTTTTCTTTTGCGAAAAGTTCATCAATTCTGCCATGAAGATGTGGTCAAGAACTCAGGCTTGCTGAGAAATCTGACCCCTTCTGCAGTTACTACAGTTGATGTAATTGCCATATTAGGATATAATTTTTAAAATTTGGAGCTTTCAGTAATTATTTATGTAATCTTTCTTGAAGAGCAGTTTTGGCATGACACTTTGCTGAAGTATTCAGTGCTGTTGTGCTTCTTTGTCTTCAACAAAACCGAGATAAGCTTATTAAGCAGATTGTTACAGTTATAATTGCAATTTTGTCGGCAGAATTATTTCAGGGCAAAAAATTATTTGCTGCGGTGGTGTGACACAGCTTTTGGGTTGTTTGAATTGGTTTATGTGCAAATGCCTCAGAAGATATGATGAAAGACATAATGTGTAATTGGGAGGGAAGAGGAGAAAAACCTATTTGCTTTCCAATCCATAAGGATTATTTCCAGTGAAGGATTATAAATAAATAACTGATAGGAAATAACAGTGACTGAGACTAGTATTCCCTAGTTCAGAATATGTTGGTTGTGAATTTGGACTAGTTTCTCAACCCAATTCTGGCATCCCGTTGGATCATGGTTAATCTCTTAACTTTTTTCGTCTGACTTGGTTTTGTATTTTTTCATGCCCTTGTTTCACATAATCTATCAATCTGGTTTTAATTATGTTCAATTCTATTAAGCACTCAGAAAGCATGTGGGGGGGGGGAGGCAATAATCCTTCATCATCAAATAAAATCTCAGATGAAAAGCATTGTTTTAATATGAATATGGTGTTTAAAGCACAATGGTAGATAAGACCTCAGCTTCTGATGGAGTTAATCCACTCCATACATATTGATGGCAGAATGGAGAAGGTTTTAGCAAAATAAATGAAAGAAGCATAAATAACTGATTACACATGCATCCACTGGTTTTCTAGTAATTTGTTACCAGTCTTTTATTCAACATTCGGCAATAGGAGAGGTCGCCAGGGGTACTTCCAACTTTAAGTCATTTGAGTGAAGAATCAAGAGACTGAAGATTCTGGAACAAATAAAACAAAGAGTTGGAGGAACTCAGTGGTCCAGGTCGTGTATGTGGAGGTAAAAAGATAGTCTACGTTTTGGGTCAAGATCCTGCATCAGAACTGATGCAGTTGGATTTTTTTGGCTCATCTCAGAGTTCAGATTTATTGTCAGAGTACATGCGTAATATCACATGCAACCCTGAGATTCTTTTTCCTGCAGGCCAAGCAGAATTTATACTTATCGGTAGTGTAAAAAAAATGTATTCAAGAAAAAATACACATACAAAAGAGAGAAATGTAAACAAACTGTACAAAATATCCAATAAAAAATAATGTGCAAAGTGGAGTAAGTGGAATATCTTCTTTTGAAATGAAGTGGAATTACACCTGCACGGTTGTAGATTTCTTTGCCTTATCTCCATCCAATGGTCAAAATTGGAACTGTTTGCACAAGGTTCAGCTCCATTCATTTCTCAGAAAATGAAGCAGTCCATGTTTGAATGCAGCAGGATTATAGAGATGGCATCAGGTATGAACCTTGCCTTTGCTGAGTTCCCAACCGTGAACATCCTGAGATCACCATCGATAAGAAACCTAATAGGCCCAACAAGTTAAATATTAAGTACAAAAACAGGTCAAGGATGACCAGTAGTTGTTATAATCCTAAGCAGTTATGTGAAAAATGCAATTCTGTGAGAAGAGACAGAAAAAGTCTTGGTGAATTCTGTTATGGAATTGTTCTATTGATGACTATGGTCTTGTGTGGACAGATTGAAAATCTAGTTGGGTTATGCCAGAACACAATCTTGCTCTCAATCAAGACCAAGAAACTCACTGTTGATCTTCGGAAGGAGAGGCCAAGGACACACCTGTCGACCTTGATGATACAGAGATGGAGAGGGTTAGAATCTTTACTTGAAACCAGCTCATCGGTGCAACCGTAAAGGCACACCTGAGGAGATTTGGCATGTCATCGAATACTCTATCAAAATTCAGTTAGGTGCACTGTGGAAAGTATAGTGACTGGTTGCGTCACAGACTGGTTTGAAAATTCGAGTGCCTAGAAATCCAGAAGGTAGTAAACATAGCCAGCCCATCACAGGTTCCAAACTTCCAACCATTGTAGTCATCTGTGGAACATCACAAAGAACCCCCATAACCCTAGTCACAACCTTTTATCACTGCTACTTTCAGGCAGAAAATACAGAAACCTGAAACCAAGAACAGTGATCTTGAACCTCCCCTTATTACAAATATCATAGATTGCTCCGACCCCACAAAAAGACTGTCTACGTTACTTTGTCATGCCACTCTTGCACTATGATAACTGAATATCTATTAACTATCTATCCTTTATAGTTATTTATTTTTAATTTAAAGTATACTCTTTTTCATGAAGTTCCTCTTTGGCTGCAGCAAGTAAGAATTTTGGTGCATATGTACATTGTCATTATCAGCTTGTTTATGAAAGAAGGTGGATTTCACAGAAGCAAAAATAACAAAGAATTTCATTGCAACTGCATAGTTAGGTTTCTTTTACACCATGTCAAGAAATTTGATACATCCCACCTTTAATTTGACCCAATGTTAGGCTTGTGGTAACATTTATTATGAGTGGCAATTTATCAGATTTCACAACAGAACAGAATGCCTTTATAAGCACTTAATAAGTACATTAAAATCATTTCTGTTTTCAAATATTTGTAACTGACAGTTCAGACAAGCAGGCTAAAATACAGTAAAATCCCCATTATCCAGAATCCAAACAACTGCCAAATAAATCATGGAAAATAAATAGGTTAAAAATACAATAGTTTAAAATTAGTGCCCTTTGCTAATCACACAACACGCAATCTCAAGCAACCAGCAAGTTTATATCCAGCATCTACCAATCCCCATGGGTGCTGGGGTTGAGGAGTTTACTGTATTTACAAAAATATTGTTGCCTTCCATTTAAAGATTTAAATCTAGTTAGTCAATGCATCACAAATAAAGTCTATGTGAAGAGTGGTATCAACTGCTGAGAACTATTCATTTTCAATTTTTCTCAATATTTTATTTTTAGCAATTAAAAATACGACCATTTTATTATTTTCAGAACTTGTAACACCTCTACAAATTTAAAAATTGAAAGGTGATGATTGTGAATTATTTTATTCACGATTCAAAGGTAAGCAGTCATCTCAGGCTCATCCTTATTTCCTGATCCATGTAGATAGAGTTAATGGATTTTAATAGGAGCAACATTTTGGAAGGCCTCCTGGATCATAGCTGTTGATGGGGAAAATCAGGTGATATTTCTACTTCCAAGCACAGAATAAGATCTAAACACACAATGCTGAAGAAACTCAGCAGGTCAAACATTGTACTTTATGCAGGCAATGCTCGGGTTGAAAACATCCAATTTAAGAACAACCTGTAGCTACGAACCGACAAGCTGGCTGGAAGGAGAAAGATGTCTACTTTTGGTTCACGCAGAGCTCGTTTCCATTGGCTCGATGCCAGTGATATAGTAATGTTACACTTTAGTAATGGAGTATATTACTCACATCAGTGGTGCTCAGCTTCCCTCATTGGAGTATAAGCAGGTGTCAAAAGATGGAGAAAGATCGATCGTCAGGCAGATGGTGATGCGTATCCGCCGCTAGGCTACGTCACACATGGCCTGAGCAAAGCAGCAGGCAGTTGAGGGGATGAGCAGACAGATGGAAGGGAGGGAGGGAAGGTAGGAGGGGGAGAAGAAGAAGCAGCAGGATACACTATCACGACATTTCCAGAACCGTCACGGCTCAGCGTGGGGCCATCACTCAGCCCCACAAAATGGTCACTGCTCAACTCAGCAAAATGGTGGGAGGGGAAAGGGAGGGAGGGGGGAGAGAGAAGGGAGGGAGGGGGGAGAGAGAAGGGAGAGGTAGGGGGAGAGAAGGAATTGAGGGGGGGAGGGGGAAGGGAGCAAAGGAGCCAGGTGTGAAGTTCAGAATTCGAACGTACAGTACTGTATTATTGCTTTGACTATTATTATGCTCTTATTATTTTTAAGATTGTAATATATTGGAAAGTGTTCTATGCATGTAAAGGTAAAATATATACTATATACTAAGATAAACATTTGACTAACTGGCACAAAATATGTACTGGTTGTTAAAGAGAGACCTAGGTAACGGAACTCATATTTAACCCGGGACAGTCTGCAGCAAAGATAAAGGTATATAACCAATTATTTGGGCCTGAGCCCTTCATCAAGGTATCAAAATCTAGACAGGCATCTGAATAAAATGCCTAAATTTTGCTCATACTTTGATGAAAGGCTTAGGCCTGAAATGTCATTTACATTAAATTATCTTTGCTATGTAAAGTATGCCTTTTGACCTACTGAGTTTTTACTTCATTCACGGCATCAGCAGACTTTTGTGTTTTACTACAATATAAGAACTCTCCATTGGAAGTGTATGTATGCTCAATCTCAGCTGCATTGCTTTTAAGTCGTCCCTAGATGCTCTGCTCAAGCAAGAATGCACAAGAAATAATTCTGATCAAAGTGCTGTGGCCAATTGGAAAAAGTAGAAGTACTCAGGGGGGAACTAACAGGGCAAAAGTGGGATTAGAACTGTTGCAAAAAGGCAATCTGAAATTTAAATTCAATCTTTTATCATAAATTATTTTAAAATTACAATACATCCACAAAAATTGATATATTAATCTATCAACACCTGGCACAATCTAGCTTCATCTATCCTATGGGTCAAATAACGAGATGAATTGTGTATGGTGTTCTAGAATATGGGTCACACCTCAATAGCCTCTTCAAAGTGGGAATATTGTGCCTTTATTGAGCCATGCTGTTCTGTGTAAAAGGTACGAACACAGAATGGGGGGGGGGGTGGGGTGTCACTGCAGTTCCGCCTTTAAGCCGGCACCAGAGGCAGTCGAAGTGCTGAATCGCATTATGCCGGCATTGTTTGGTTCAATGTAAACAAGCAATGCCGGCTTAATGCCGGGTCTTCGCTATGGCACTATTGCAGGATCTCTGTGTAACAAAGCTTCTTGATTAGAAGTGTGATCATTGCTTTGCTTTAGAGGACAAAGTTTAAAAGGCATACATTTCTTCTAAATTTCTATGAAATAAATATCATTCTCTTATAAAATTGTTTGGAACCTGAACAATAGAATAGGTGTGGACGGTTTTCCAACTAAATGGCTACTATTTTTTTCCTCCAGGATCATTTTCTCTTTGAAATGCTCGGTGAATTGTCAACTTGCACTTTCTCTCTTTCAGGTTCATTCAGGAGATTGAAGTGGCAATGTGGTCAGGCTCTGGGAAGCAATGTCCTTTGCGAGAGTTTCTCACCATGTACATCAAGAACTTCTTCCTCAATCAGGTTCACCTGGATGTTAACAAGGAGATTGAGGCTGCAACAAAAGTCGCTGATCCATTAAAAGTGCTGGCCAGCGCTGATACAATGAAAGTGTTGGGAGTACAACGGCCCCTCCTTCAGGTAGGAGCTTGCTAATGCATACCTAAAACCTTCATGCAAATACTTGTATTTTGCACACTGCTTACGTATACAAAACTTGGATATCTGACATACTTTGGATGAGGCTGGACATTTAAAGTTCACACATTTACTCTGTTCTCACAATTAACCAACCTGTCCTCATAATGAATGGTAATTTATGAAAGAACATCCATTGACCTGATACTATTGTGGCCTCACAAGTGGCATTTGGAGCCATAAACACAAATTCCAAAGTGTTCAGCAGCAGGTATGATATTGTGATTCAGCAAATTCCCTTCACAAAGACACAGATACCTGTCACCAGGTGGTAATGCTTTTTTAATTAAGTGGCCTCCAATCACATTCTTGAATGTGAGCTCAGGCTTTTTCCATTTTCTTTTAAAATTCAAGATTAATTTACTGTTGAGTATTAAAAACAGTGCAATATTACAGGTAATTTGCATTCATCTGCCATAAGGCAGACAGATTCGCCGTTGGCAGAAACTGCCTGAAGCGCTTACAGTCAGAAGCAAAAGAGAGCCCCTCAAAACCACCGAGTGTCTGTGGATTCACCTCCAGTGGTCCCATAACCCATGCAGCCACACAGAGTCCAGTCCAAACCATTACCAGCCCGAGCTCCAGATCCAAATATCCAACACAATCGGGAAACCTTCAGTGCCCTCGGCACCCTCTCGCATCCCAGTTCTAATACCTGGTACCCCTTCAGGCAGTCTCGAGCCAGTCTCCAGCTATTCACCACCTGGTGGGAATCCCTCAACTGCAGACACCAGCAGCCCACAGCCTGTGCATGTTCCTCATCTCGAGTCGGCAACAGCCCGAGGCCTGTGTGTTCTTCAGCCACAGAACCCCTCACTGGCCCGGTGCCGATTTCACCATCAACATGGATTGTCTCTTCCGCTTTTCCTTCTCAAACAGGAGTTGTTCTCCCCATTGCTTTGTGGCTTGTATTAGGCATGCATTACTAAGTGAAATAGGACAAAAGACTTGCTCTTTTGGCTGTAAAACTGACAACTCTCACTGGCTATCAATTAATAAATTCACCTTTTTACTTTGCTCTCGAAAGATAATATTTACAACGGGGAAGGGACCTGCTATCCTTGCCCCATGTGACCTTTATGTGCCTTCAAACCACTCTTGCAATGACTCTTAACTGCATCAAATAAGGGGCAGTCATGCATGGACAATGAATGCCGACTTACCAACAACATTCACACACTGAAAGTGAATTTTCCCTAATGTGTAATGTTAAATATCAAACTCTTTTATTTGTACAAAAAACCACCAGATGTTTGATATTAAAATTAGAGCAGAATTATTCTTACATATTGATCCTCGGTATCTGGATGTGGCTAGCAAGAGTACTGCTTATTGTCCATATATGGCTGAGCTTGAGAGTATGGAGATGGACCTTTTCTTTAAATTATAAGCTACAAGGTGAAGGTAATCCTCGAAAAGACTTCAACAAGGGACTTTGACACAGCAATCGCTGAATATTTCAAATCGAAAAATAAATCCAAGTCAGAACTCTGTGCAACTGGGAGATGATGATGTTTTTGCGTACCTTCTATTCCTGCTCTTCCAAGTGACGCAGGCAAATTGCCTCCTACTGCTCTTATTTCTTACATTCTCAAGGAAGGATTTGAAATAGATAAATGGAAAAAAAAGTAATTTTCCATTTGTTAGCAAGAGCAACTGATAATAGAAGCTGAATAAATCATATAAAGAATTCACGAGAATGTTTGAACATGGAGTTTGTCATAATCAGAATTATTCGATATGAAAATGAGTTGCCGGGGTAATGGGGGTTAGATACAGAGGGCTGAGAGAGGGATAATATGGTATATAAACACCATTATGAAAGTTTCAGGCTGAATTGTGTAACTGCTGCAAATGCAGTGAAATACATGATTTTGAAAAAATGCTTGAGTATAAATTTTAATAAATTAATAATAAATTTTGAGATCTGGCAAGGTAACATGCGCCCGTGCCGCCCAAATAGACCAATTGACCTACAAACTCCGTGCACCTTCGAAGGGTACGAGGACGCTGTAGCATCCGAAGGAAACCCAGGTGGACATGGCGAAAATGTACAAACTCCTTGGAGTCCGTGCAGGTCACTGGTGCTTCAATTGCATTATACTGACCACTACATTAGCGATGTTGCCTTGGGAAAATGCAAGGAATAGAGGGGCGTGTATGATGTGCTAGCAAGAGTTTTAATTTACTTTGGGCATGGTGTTTGGTGCTGTTCTCATGGGCCAAAGAGTTTGTTGCTGTGCTGCACTGTTCTATGGAAGGACAGAAGGGAGTTTTTTTTTAACTCGGGGCTTCTGGAAATATATTGAGTACCTGAATTTCTGGATCTTTCCAAAACTTGAGAATCTCTGAGCACAACACTGAATAATTGAGATCCTAGCTGGTTGGGCTAAACAGCTACTTTCCATGTTGTAGTTTCATGTTCCACTCTGATGGGATAACGTTCTGTTTTATATGAGTTATCCGCCACCGCGACAAAGACATACTGAATTCAAAGGTGTGTTGTAATTGTACTGTTGTGGTTCAGATCATGAGAAATGAAAGTTTCAAACAAAAGAATTCCTATCTTTAGTGGCATTTCTCATCTCTTGACAACTGACTCACATTTAAGTTGCTCTGATATTGGCTATATGCTTGCTGGTGCTTCCAGCTTCCAACACATAATAGCACTAAAGTCAGTTGGCAGTTGCTTATAAAATACTGACTGGCTCAACTATTTTAAGGCTGTTGCAACTGAGCTCAGCACCATTCTTAATGGCATCCAATGCTTGCAAAAATATTGCCGTTGTTTAGAAATCTAAAAAAGAAAAATGTTGCAATCACTGAGCATCTGTGATGAGGGAACAGGAACATGCAGAATCTTCAATGAAAACTGGAATTCACATTTGGATAATTTTCAGAAAAAGTCAGTTCACATATACTCAACTCACAGAAGTTTAATTAAACAGGAAATCACGTTTTCCACCATTCATTGCTAAAATTGTTGCAGCTATTTGCGATTGCCAGTTAAAACAAACATAAAGAGTGCTTTGCAGCTAGTTAAATCTTCTGTTGAACACCTTCTAGTCTGTCTACAGATCAATTTTTAAGGAAAAATAAGTGACACAATTGTTGCTCCAATTGAGAAGCATTCGATTACACAGACCATTTCAGAGCTCATTGAACTGTTTCCAATTCAGTCTCCTATTGATCCATTGCATTAAATTTCAATAAAGCAACCAGTTGCATCATCTTTTCTACACCTGTTTGAATTCTGGGAGGTATGAATCTCCAAGTTGGTGGTTTATTTCTAATCATAAATTAGCTCTCAGATTTGGCATAGAATCATCACCAAAATTCCATGAACTATTCTGTAGCCTGAAACAAGAAAATAGATCTTGCATTATGATCGCATTAACATGCTCTTGGAGCACTGAAATCCACTCAAATTGGTCATAGGCCATCATCAGCCCCTGCCAATATACCAGAGCAACCTGGCTTATTCATGAATGATTAAAGTATGATGCTGGAGAAACTGAGTACTTTATCTTCTTCTTCTTTGGCTTGGCTTCGCGGACGTGGTATGTCCACGTCTGTTGCAGGCTCGTTGGTGACTGACAAGTCCGATGCAGAACAGGCAGGAACGGTTGCAGGGTTGCAAGGGAAAATTGGTTGGTTGGTACTTTATGTAGCAAAGATAAAGATACATAATCAATGTTTCGGGCTTGAGCCCTTCATCAACCTTGATGAAGGGTTCAAGCCCAAAACATTGGTTATGTTGTCGCGAGGTTGCTTCAGGTGGGTTATAGTTCTCGGTTATAGCCCTAAGGCTGTAGCTTGAATTCACAGGAGAAGAAAGACATACACACACCAGTAGAGTGTATTCAACACTGAGCTTATTCAGTGGCAGCTCTGCCTTTTATAGTCAGCTCAGCTGCGTCACCACGGGGTGTGGCTTGTGCGGCTGTTACCTCAGATGCCCCGATTGGGCCCCCTGCAATGCACCGGTGGTGATGGGCCAGTTTCACTGCTCTGCCGGCGGCCTATGGAAATGGGCGTTTCAGCCCATGTGATGCTTTGCCAGCCACGTTCAACGGCCATTTCCTGCGTCGGCCTGAGGCACAGGCTGCAGGCAGTTACATAGAGTACACTGTTTGACCTGCTGAGTTTCTTCAGTACAGGCACACGATCCTTTATCCGGAACCCTTGGGGGACAGTGTTCCGAATTTCAGATTTTTCCGGATTTTGGAAAGCCCACCTGATTGTGCTGCCATATCCACCCCCACCCCTTTCCAGTCATCCGGCCATCTCCCCCAAACCGCCGTCCCCTCGCCAGCCGGACGCCTCCCCCCGATCGCGGTCCCTCGGCCGCCCGGCTGTCTCCCCTGACCGCGGTCCCTCGGCCGCCTCCCCCGAGCGCCGGTCCCTCGCCACCTGGACGCCTCCCCCCCGACCCCGGTCCCTCGGCCGCCCGGCTGTCTCCCCTGACCGCGGTCCCTCGGCCGCCTCCCCCAAGCGCCGGTCCCTCGCCACCTGGATGCCTCCCCCCGACCGCGGTCCCTCGGCCGCCTCCCCCGAGCTTTCTGGATAAAGAATCATGTGTTTTTACTTCACTTCACAGTTTCAGGTTTTCCTATTATTCGTGAATGATATGACTGAGTTCTAACAGGGCAACTTGTTTCAGATGATTTGGGACAGACATGAAGGAAATTAATTTCAGAAATGTCGAGAGAGTGTTTACCCTTGATTTTACTGTGATCCAGTAGCTTTATAAATTGTGCTGAGTTTTTTTTTAATTAATATATGTAGATTTTGGGAAGTGGCTGTAATTTCAGCTGATTGCCAATGTCTGTTGGTCAGATCACATGGAACTTAAACAAGTTTTAATGAAAGAAACTTGCAAAAGTGGTCACCACTAAAGCATGCTCACTTACATTGAGCAAGAATACTGAATGAAAGAATCAGCTTCCTTGTGAGATTTCTCACCTTCACAGAAGAAGCTGTGTTTTCAGATAGCTTAATTTTTCCCACTCACATCAAGAAAACACTGAGAGCAATGAATACAACGAAGGTTCTGGACCAGCCTTCATTCTGGCTGTTGTAACTGAAGGCCTACAGTCTTATTGCTAAACTCCTCCAGAACAATTAAATCGTAGAAAATTGCACACATATGTTCAAAAAAGACAAAACAGTTAATCCTATTCAGCTAATTAATGCCTAATTGGTTTTCTCTGAGCTGTTAACCAAGAGATGTAGGGTGATGAGGTGAGAGTGTGTGTAGGATACACTCTACTGGTGTGTGTCAAGTGTGAGGAACACTCCAATCATTGAATTTTGAACCTTGCACAAAGGATGTTGGATCCACTTGATGGAGGTTAATCATCCCATCCCCAGTATACCATGCAGCAAGTCCTAGAATTAGTGTTTTTTCAGTCTAAGATCCACTTGGCTTCTGTTCTAACATGTGTTAGGTCTGCTTTGTTCATGAATGAGTGAGACAAACACCAGACTGAGTCGAAATCAGGGTTCTTTGTTCTTTATTACCGGATTGTAACACTTGCGACTAACCATGTTAGTCGGAGAATGCATTCTGCCGTTATCAGCAAAATGGTGATTTTTTTATACCCTTGGATACATGCTTAGAACATCATCATATCATTACTTGTCCAATGACTAAAACTGTTGCTATCCTTTCCCTGCTAGCTTCCTGCCTCTCAATCCATCAATGTCTCTCTTATCTTGTAAGTACAAGGATGCATTCACATCTTGTTACAGCCCTGCACATTCCCATCTCATGATGTTTTACCTAACAGGAGTACAAGGACACCTCCCCTTCTTGTTACAGCCCTGCACAGGGTAATTCCTTACACATTCCCATCTCATGATGTTTTACCTTACACATGCCACGGCCTACTAGTGGCAATGACTGAGCAATATTTTTCAACTCAAAAACAGATCAGTAAGAAACACATCTTTATCTAATTTAAACTATTTTATTTAACATTTTTAAAGACACACATGGAAACGCGTTGCAGCCCACCAGTGGGACATAGCCCACTGTTGAGGTCCACTGTCACCTAGGTAGAGTAAAATTGGAAGGATTATGGACATTTTATATTTTAGCTTTATCTGAAGTTATTGCCTTTGTGAATAAAAGCCACAACCTGAAGTGAAAATGTGGATATGAAAGTAAGAGGCCACTAGAGCAGTTAAAGTAGGTTCTGATCCAACATGGTCTGGTTTGTAAGTGATAATTAGTCTGGATAATAGGAAAGTGATACTTCAAATTTCTATTCTGGATTAATTCTGACAGTTACAACTCTCTGTGAAACATTACTTAATGTGTAATTCATGCCATTTAGTTGCTGATTTATTCTTATGCAGTTGAAGTACTTGGACAGAAGTCGCAGATAGCATTTATCATTTATTTAAAGTACTGTTCTTAAGATTGCTTTATTGGCCTGCTATGTAAAACTACCACCTTGTGCAAGCATGTCATTATCAGGTTTGATCACTAATTGCTGTGTTGGATAATGGTTCTGAGACATGTGGACTTGAGTAGGTATTTCACAGACAGGACAGTTGCTTGCAGAAATTACAACTGTTCTCCTGCACCCAGAACTCCCATCTGAGGAAGAAGAGCAAGAAATATCAACCAGGTTCTTCCCAACTTTGGTAACCTATGTGGCAAGGAGTGCACATATTGACCAGATCATCCATATTTTAATGATGTTGATTCAGCATTAATATTTTAGCCAGGATATCAAGGTTAATTGTCATGGGACCTTCTACATTCTCTGGGGAGAATAGCTCGATTTAATGGCTGACCTGAAAAATGAATAATTATTTCTATTTCATTCCTGATTTTTTTTTAAATAAACTGGCTCAAGTTTCATTGCTCAATCAACACCATTAAAATACAGATGATCTGGTCAATATGTGCACCCTTTGCCACTTAGGTTACCAAAGTTAAGAGCTTGCTGTATGCAAATTGCCTGCTACAATACAAAGCTCAAGAGTGGCAGTATTTCAAAGTTCAGATTTACTGTCAGAGTGCATACAAGCTGTCACCTACAACCCTGAGATTCATTTTCCTGCTGGCCAGGCAGAATTTCTACTGAATGGTAGCGCATAAAATATTGTGGTCAAAAAGAGCTTTATGCCTGCCAGAGGATTTTTTTTCTTCATTTATCACATCTACATTTATTGATGATTCTTTTGGCCAGCTGGTGTGGAGGTTTACTTCCTCATGTTTGTTGTTCACGTCTTGCTACAGCAAGTTCTCGAAAGCGGTGAGATGTGCAGCAGTCATCAATTCAACAAGTACTGGACTGGTAAAAGTTGGAAAGTGGCCCATGCAGCCAGGCTTTGCCCTGCTGTTTTCCGTGGATGCTTTTCATCCACTTGTTCCTCTCCTCCAGTTTTCTGACTGATTATTTTAATTAGAGCCGTGCTTCTGACAGGCTGGCTGAGCAAGACACAGATTGAGACCATAAATCTTTATTATTTTCTTAAGCCTGCATGCTTGCGAAAGGAGTGGAGAGAGGTATGCACCTGTCAATGCAGATTGACAGACAGAATCTGTCTGTACCTTTGCTATCCAAATGACCCACTCAGTTTCTTAAACGATGAAATGAAGCAGTGGATGTTATATTCATGCTGCACAGAGATTTCAGGGTGGGAGGAGTATCTTTTTCATTCCTTATCTGAATGCATAGATTTATTTTGCAGCACTGTTGTACCATGAATTCATATCCTGAAATGCCAGGAAACCTGTGTGAGTGAATCTGATTTGGCTGTGGTGATAAAAATGCAAGAAACCCAGTTTGTCGTTGCCACAATTAATTTTATTACTTTGATTTTTCTGTGTTTTCTGAGAATTTTAATTCCAAAAAGGTGCTCGAGGGTGACCAATTCTTTTCCAATACCTGGATAACGCACAAAACTAAAATTTTCACTGTATAAATTAAACTCTGAACCCTGAAGTTGCCTTTCTTGTCGTCAGTCTGTAGAGCTAAGAGCCACCAAAGTTCCTTGTACATAACTCACCTCCTGCTATTGCAATAAAAGATGGGCACGGATTGAGGTTCAGTCTGGAAACTCTGGTCGAGTAAACTGTGCAAGACTCAGTGTTCCTTGAGCCCTGGGTCAGTGAGATTGTCCAGGAACATTATTCTCTGTAAAATATTGTCAAGTAAGAACATTTGCTTGAAAAATGCATGCAAAATTAAAATGGATGGAAATGAACCTTTTGAATGAGCTAAAGTGTTGGACTTCAAAATAGCAAGGTGGGGATGTCTGCTTTTATAAGTTGTACTCTTCACGGGTCAGTTGACTTGATTAACTTTGGCATTATGATTGTAAACTCAGTTTTTCAACAATCTTAAATCTGTTGATAGTGTAAACCTTGAAAACAACTCACAATTAAACTCATGGTCTCAAGATCAGAGTTACTCTAGAAGTACTTGTACTGTTGCCAATATTTAAAGAATTCGAGCTAATTTTGGACAATGTGCTAGCTTTTATATGTTACATGAGTCTTTTTAGTTCATCCCAACCCATCAAAATGCCTGCAATCTTCTCTGCAGTCCCAAGATTGTTCTTCTTTCCAGCAATCTACCACGGCTGGCTTTCAGCGTATCCCCACCACTAGCACCTCCAACACTGAACAATAATCTCTGAAATAGAAACAGAAACGGACTTTTGATGAAAGGCCAACAACCTCAACAGAGGCTGACTGATTTGCTATTCCGGAATAGGCTCAAACCATCTCTGTTACTGAATGTTTCCAGAGTATCTTTGATACTCGTGGCATTCAATATTTCTGGATCACCCTGGGATCCGTTGAAAGTACATTTTTGGATTATTATCAATGTTAAAATTAATTTCTAAAGTTTAAATTCTCTCACTCTAATTTATTCAGTCACGCACAGATTTTCAATTATTTCAGTAGCCTTACTATTATTCAAACAAGCCAATCTGGCTGGAGAAACATTTCCTACACTATAAGCTGAGGAATCCGAGGAAGTTTGTGCTGTCCTCCTGGATTCCACAAGGACTCCACTGGAGTGGCACAGGTATCCCTCAACTGGAATTCTGCTGAGCAGAAGGTGATGCTACAGCTTTTACTCAGGAATAACTCAGTGGTGGCTTTTCCTGCTGGCAGATCTATGTAAATCTCCGTGGAAGATCAGCCCAATTCTTGCATTCCTTTCTCCCTTGACTTACGAATGTTCGTTTTAAAATGACATCAGCTATCATAAAGCTTCCTTCAAATACAGCATGACTACTCAAGGGCAATTCATCATGAGGGCAAATTTGATTTTAGTTCATTCATAGCAACTAAAGACTGAAAAGAGTCAAAATTAAAAATACTTACCAGGCCATTTACAATAAGAAAGAGGATTGATTTTGTCGATCAAGGGAACTATTCAAAGACCTGATCGTATAATCAAAAGCTTTTAGCTCTTTTGCCACCTGAGCTCTCTGAACAGCTCTCTTCACTCCTGTAGGGCAATGTTCTATGTAGTCATTAGGAGAAGTTCCATTAAAATAGGCACTCTCTTTGGATTCGATATGTACATCACACAAAAAAGCAACTCTGCTTCAAGCTTTAGTATAACTTTCTTAATTGCATCTGATCAGACCAATTTTGAATCTGTTAATTTGTTTCCCAGTTCTTTCCATATTGGTCTAAGACTGACACCGTCACATTAGAGCAGACAGCACCTGTGGAAAGAAGCAGAGTTCACATTTATTTCAGTTTAAAGGTTTAGAGGAGAAATGGATAAGGTAGATTAATGAAGGTGGTGAAAGAGAGAGAAACAAACAAAGAAATATATAAAAGCTGTGAAATTCAGATCAGAGCTTTAAATGAAACCTGAAATCAAAAGGAGAATGCTGGAAATGCCCGGAAGATCAAGCAATGTCCAATGAGAGGGGAGAAAAAACAGAATTAATGTTATTGATGGATTACTTTACAGCAAAAATGACCAGTTCTGACGCAAATGGGAAAAAAATGAATTAACTGGAATTTTTGATTTTAATATTGAATCCCAGTCAAAATGCCTAGATAGAAGACAAATTGGTATTCTTTAAGCTTATATTTGAATAATGACAGACCAGAGTGGGAATAGGACAAAGAATTAAAGTGACGGGCAATTGGAAACCCATTGTCAGTTCTGGGGGGTGAACAGAGGGTCTCTGCAAAGTGTTCAGCCCATCTGTGATTTCTCCAATATAACAGAGTCCACACTTTGAACACCAAACTTAATACTCTACATTAGAAGAAATGAAAGTGAATTTCTTCATCACCTGGAAGGATTGATTTGTCCCTTTTGAAAGGATGAGGTAAAAGGACAAATGTGGTGTCTGTGGCATGAGAAATGTTACTGAACTGTCCTCTGCCACCCTGGCCAGGGCACCTAATTGTAATTACAGTCCAATACGCCTGCTCAATTACACAATTGTGAGAAGATTCAGAGAGACCTACCTGTAGCTGCCAAAGTGAACATTGGAGTTTTGTTTATTTTTACTATACCTTTCTACTTCTATACCATTTTAAAATTCTTCATTTAGGGAATTCAGAGGGGAGAATAAAATCAAGAATAAGTCATAACCTTATTGATTGGAGAACAGGTTCAAATAGGCATTTTGTCTGTATGTCCTCCAATTTCTTATTTTCTAAATATTTTTACCAAGTTTTTGGCTATCTATGATAAACATGCCATTAAGATGTTTTATGTTACTGCTGGGTTTTGAAGATAGGTTGCTGTGTTTTTTATTGTATCCATACTTAACAATTTGTCAGAGAATCCCATTTCATTGATGCTTCTGTAAAAATGCTTGGTGTCCAAATATGCAGAAATTCAGGTAATGCTTTTTTTCGGTTCCCATCACCTTTAAAATTGAAAGCACATATGTTTTAATTATAATTTTTCTTTTGGTCTTTAAACATTCCAGAATATTCTTTAAGTGCTGCCGATTGTTTATGTCAAACTTTACCTGTTTCATCTCTGTCTTGAAAGCAAAACAACACAAAACCTCCAGCAGAAGCTGCTGAATGGTCAATGATGTGGATGGTCAATGATTTGGATGGTCAATGATTTGGATGGTCAATGATTTGGATGGCCAATGATTTGGATGGCCAATGATTTGGATGGCCAATGATTTGGATGGCCAATGATTTGGATGGCCAATGATTTGGATGGCCAATGATTTGGGTGGCCAATGATTTGGGTGGCCAATGATTTGGGTGGCCAATGATTTGGATGGCCAATGATTTGGGTGGCCAATGATTTGGGTGGCCAATGATTTGGGTGGCCAATGATTTGGGTGGCCAATGATTTGGGTGGCCAATGATTTGGATGGCCAATGATTTGGATGGCCAATGATTTGGGTGGCCAATGATTTGGGTGGCCAATGATTTGGGTGGCCAATGATTTGGGTGGCCAATGATTTGGGTGGCCAATGATTTGGATGGCCAATGATTTGGATGGCCAATGATTTGGATGGTCAAATAGCTCTCAACCATCTCTCTCTGTTTGTCCCACATTCTAAATCAATAAAAGAGATAACCTGACTACTTTAGAAATGGAAATAAATGCCCTGTTGGTATTTACATGTTCATTTGAGAGGATTTTTTTTTCTCTGTTAGAACCATGTTTTTTCCAAGTTATCTCACATCAAAAAAACCTATTCTAATCAATAATAGTGAGTGAAAATCAAGTCAAGTCAAATTTATTGTCCTACAACCCAATGGAACATCGTCCTCCGGTCCTCAGTCCTTTGGTCATTCAGCATTCTCATTGCCCGTGGAAAGAAGCTATTCCTCAGGTGGGTTGTGCTGGGTGTGATACTCCTGTATCTCTTTCCCGACGGGAGCAGCCGAAAGATGCTGTGTACAGGGTGGAGGCATGTTTGTCGTAGCAGTTATTGCAATGCTGTTGCAATGCCGACAACTGGGGAGTTTGTACATTCTCCCTATGTCTGCATGGGTTTCATTCAGGTGCTCTGGTTTCCTCCAACCCTTTCAAAATGTACAGGAGTTGTAGGTCAATTGAGTCTAATTGGGTGGCAAGGGCTCGTGGGCTGGAAAGGCCTTTTACTGTGCTGTATGTCTAAAAACAAACAAACCTATATTTTAATATCTAAATTGATATGACAGATGTCATGGGGAACTAGCTAACCCACGCATGAGCTGCAGTTTAGTCTGTAACCTAGAGCAGAAACCATATCTGATGTTGTTGTCTACTCCAGACCCAACATAGCAAACTATATATTTCATAATTTAAAAAAAAATTAGACGTACTGCACGAACCCCGGTTGCCCAATTACACCCAATTGACCTACAACCCTCGTTATGTTTTGAACTGTGGGAGGAAACCGGAGCACCTGGGGAAAACTCATGCAGATATGGGGAGAATGTTAAAAACTCCTTACAGACAGTGCTGGATTCTAACCCCATTCGCTGGCGCTGTAACTACATTCCACCAACTGCTATGAATAATGATTTGCTCATTCAGCAGATGTTGAGGACTGAACTTGATATGGTTTTGGTTTTTGTTTAAAGTTGGCTAAAATTGACAATCAAATTAAAGAACAATACACAAAGGTGCTGGAGAAATTCAGCAGATCACACAGCATCCAGAGGAAATAAAAAGAAGTAACTAAAGATTTTTTTAAATTCCCTCACTTCCCACAGAGGTTTGTTCTCTCACTTTTTTAGCTGAGACCAAGCTTAAAACTTGACTGTTTCAAAATCAAAATGATTATCCTGCCTGGGTGTCAAATGTTATCTGCTGTCGACAATATGACCTTGACTAATCCTGGGCAACTCTGCACACATGCCATCATTTGTAAGAATTCTGAAAGGTTTGAAAAGGAGAAAATCTTCTGATAACGAGCAATCACATTCTTTGAGAAATGAAGTTCAATTGTTTGTAGAGTTAATTTTAGGCAAATGAGTGCTGACATGATTTTGTAGGATTTTTGAGATGAAGAAATATCTCACCTCTCTGAAGTGTAATTAGGCTCATTTGTCAAGTACTAATTTAAGAATTATCACATAAAACTTGTACACGAACATGTTATCGAAGATAGCCTAATTAAGGTTGAACATTCAAACCCAATAAATGCAGATTTTACTGCCTTCAAGTAGAAAGCAATTTCCTTAAATTTCTCTTTGAGTTTCATATAATGGTAACACAACTTTTGAATTTGGAACAGTTTGACAATTTCAATTATTGTGCAATTTACTAGCAGTGCACATATTTATTATCTTTGTATTCTCTTTCTCTTCCTAACAAATGCCAATGCTCACAAATTAACCTCTGCCCAATATTAATTTCAATAAGCCCATTTTTCTCATCAATTCCACGGTATTCTTGATGCTTTTAACAAATGGTTCACAACAAAGCCGAGCAAGTGAATGCCAGGAAAGATTTGTGTTAATTTGTGGAAAATTGTGTTAGAATCTCTTAATGTTTTTTTCTCTGGGGAATTGTCGTGTTCTCTTTTCATATTGAAATTGGAAGATGTACGCACAAAATCTTTTGAATTTGTTAAAATTTGCTACCTGCAAAGGTTTTAAACATGCCTTTCCCCAAGTGAAGATCGTGTGCGACCAGGAGGGAACCTATGGATGGATGTGCCCACTGCCTTTGTTCTTGTTGGTAGCGTTCAGGGTATGGGAACTACTGTTGAAGTGCCAACACCAGTATCTGAAATATATTTGTAGATAATACTTATGAAAGCCACTGCACAGCAGTGAAGAATTGTTTAGGATGGTGATTGGACTACCAGTCTAACAGCCTGCTTGATTTGTAGCCCAATCATCACTTGAAACAGTTCTTCGTTGGATGCTTCCTACTGAGTGTGGTTGGAGATGAACTCATCCACACAAGTGAAGAGTCATTCATCATGCTCCTGATTTGTGCGTTATTTAAGAAGATTTAGGGGAGTGGTGAGATGAGTCATTCACTATATGATATCCAACAATCCAACTGCTCTTCTCATTGTGGCATTTCTAGCATTATTCCATTTGGGTTTCTGGTCAGTGGGGAAGTCCAGAATGTAATGTGACAATGGTAATTCCCTTTCATGTCAAGGCTATGTTTTGGAGAAGATCATCACTGATAATTATTTCATGCCATTTATCAGCCTATACCTGAAAAATGACTGAGGTCTTTCTGCATTCAGGACTAGGTAGTAAAACACGAAAGACTACAAATGCTGTGATTGTAGTCAAAATACAGGGATGCTGGAGGATCTCAGCCGGTCAGGTTCATTTGCTAAGTAGTTGCAAATGGAATTGAACATTGTGCAATGATCAATGAATATTCCTACTTCTTATTCTGAAACAGCTGAAGATGGATTGGCCTAATACACTGCCCTGAACAATTCTGACAACCCAACCCAGTGATGTCTTGGGGCCGGGTTGATTCATTTCCACTGCATTCAACCATCTTCCTTTATTCATGATATCATTCCATCCATTGGGATCTTTTCCCCTTGACATTGATAAAATCAAGTTTTACCCAGGCTTTTTTTTGGTCAAATACTTTATTGAAGACACCTCTGGAATTCAGCAGTTTGATTCCTGTTTGGAGCAAGGCTCTGATGAGGTCTCTAGTGGAGTGGTTGGCAAACTCCCAACTGGGAACCAGTAAGCAGGTTATTGGTGGGTAAATGTCACTTCAATGCACTGCCAGTGACCCCTACAGTCATTCTGCTGATGGTTGAGAATTGCATGCTCAATTATGAACTGGATTGAATTTGGCCTGCCTATTGTGAATGGGATATAAATTACATTTTAAATTTCATACAGCACGGTAACAGGCCCTTCAGCTTATGAGCTCGTGCCACCCAATTACACCCAATTGACCTACAACTCCAATCTGTTTTGAAGGGTGGGAGGAAACTAGAGGACCCGGAGGAAACTCACACAGACACAGGGTGAACGTACAGACTCCTTACAGACAGCACGGGATTCGAACGACGGTCGCTGGTGCTGGAATAGTGTTACAATAGCCACTATGTTAACCATGTCACCTATTATGTGAAGTTTCAAAGAGAAAGTGCTGGGACTCTTTTATTTGACACTTTGAGATAAAAGATGGGAAGAAAGGATTGTTCAGATGCTCTTCTAGCTGGGCAATTGTTCTGAAATTGTGTATCAGAAGCATGCTTTTTCCTCAGTTTATTGTTTTACATTGGGTAAATTTCAGTGGCTGGTGAAAATTATGCATTGAACTGTCCTTTTTAGATGAGAAATAAATAGATTAACAGTTGCAAAGAGGGTTATTAATCTTTTGTGCAAACGTGTGAAGAAACTGGAACTTAAATGAAGCTCGTTTTATTGTCACTTATAGAGGATGAAGTCTTCGGTGGAAAACTAAGGAGGAGTATGGTCATTCACAGCCACAGTTTGTTTAAATGTAATGCACATCAACACATCTGGAGAAATGGAAATAGTCCCATCATTTTTGATTCTTTATTTATCTGATGGTTTGCTCATTAAAGTAGGAGCTACTGAATCTGTTTCGATGGCAGGAGTATCGTATGGGAGAGTGCAAGCAGGTGAGACACATAACTGAATAAAAGGTTGCGGGAACACTGTCATGTCTTGAGTCTCTTTACCTGATCAGAATCAGAATTTGTTGTCATGAACATGTCAAGAAATTCATTGTTTTGCTGCAGCATCAAAGTGCAAACATTTCTAGTAACCACATTATAAAATAGATAAAAATAGTGCAAGAAAAGAAAAAGTCAACGTAAGGTCATGTCTATGGTTCATTGTACATTGAGAAATCTGATGGCAAATCTGTCGTTGTGCCGCTGAGTTCTTGTCTTCAGTCTCTTGTACATTTTCCCAGATGGTAGCAGAGGGAAGAAGGTTTGGCCTGGGTGGTGGGGTCCTTGAAGATAGAAGCTGTTTTCTTAAGACACCGCCTCTTGTAGGTGTCCTCGATAGAGTGAAGACAGGTGCCCATAATGTTGCAGGCCAAGTTAACAACCCACTGTAGTTTTATTTTCCCCTGAGCGTTGGCACCTCCATGCCAGGCAGTGATGCACCCAGCCAGAATGCTCTTTGCAGTACACCTGCAGAAATTTTCAGAGCATTCGGTGACATACCAAATATCCCCAAATTCCTCATTAAGTACAGCTGCTGGCGAGCCTTCTTCATGCTTGCATCAACATGAAGGCTCCAGGACAGATCCTCAGAGATGATGACACCTTTTGAAGAAGACTGGTTCATGTTCTCCTGGTTTCCTCCTGAAGTCCACAATCATCTCCTTGGTTTTGCTAATGTTGAGTGCAAGGTTGTTGTTGTAACACCACTAAGTGAGCTGATCTATCTTCCTCCTGTGCACTTCCTCATTGCCATCTGTAATTCTGGTGGCAACTGTGATGTTATCGGCAAATTTGCAGATAGCATTTGAATTGTGCCTGGCCACACAGTCATGGATGTAGAGTGAGTAAAGTTGTGAGCTAAACTCGCATCCTTGAGGTGCACCTGTGTTGATCATCAGTGAGGTGGAGCTCTTACTAATAATTTTTAAGTTGATAGTGTGATTCAATGCAACAACAAGGAATGATAATGAATACTGTTGCATTAGGGTCCCAAGGACAGGTAGCAAGTTACTTATCTCATTATTCTCAATATATTGAACACTCCATGGTGAGAAACAGCAACAATCCCACCTTTCAGAGTCCCTTTTAACCTGCCAGTGAATATCCTAGCCCACAAACTAACCTGCTATCTGTGCACTTGATTATTTAGTCAAGTTGTGCTTTCATTGACGAGAAATGCCAGACCAGCTTTATTTAAGACCCTCGTCTTTTTAATGAGCTTTATTGCCTTCCAGGTTTCAAGAGCAAAGCCACCATTTTTCAGATTTTGTTACTTTTTACTGCTTTTCTTGCCAAACAATCTCTAACTGCTGAGAATTCAGAAGTAATCACCTGTTTTTATAAAGAAAATGGAAGCATCTCTAAGTATCTGTACCTCTTTGCCTTCCACACAATCAATGAGTAATTTGGAAATAAAAATGTCAGATTCTGGTAAAGCTAAGCAAGTTGTGCAGTGCCTCTGAGGAGGGGCACCGACCTGAAAGTCAAGGAAGGTTCCCAGCTGGCAACAGTCAAGTTGGATTTGAACCCCCGAACAATCAGCAGGTGTGATTGCTCCTACATTCCTGCTGGATTCTGAACCTCTTCCATCTTCTAACTTGTGGAAAAAGTATGACCTGGGGGCGCTGCATCATTCTTCAGATTTGAGACCTGAACATATTTGTAGCTGAAGCAGAGATCATTTGTTACAAAGGAAGGTGCCTTCGGGAAGTCAGGGCCAGCCTAATGTCATGGATTAGTTTTGATCACTTCTTTGTGTTTCATGTTGTATTTGACAGTTTTTTATTTACTACACACACCCCCACACATATTAGTGTTACTTACATCTCACAGGCATTCATTATTTGAATTTAGAGTGTGCGTGCGTGTGTGCCTAGATGGATGAGGTCTTTTCGAGTTTGCCATTGGACAAATGAAATTATTCATAGGCCAGAGTGAGGATGCTTAATTGAACCTACTACAGGGACCTTGGAATACATTTGATGTCATTAGTAGCAAGAGAAGTAACTGTCCTTGCTTCTCTCCCTTTCTGAGCTCCCATTGCTGTGAACCCTCAACAAAATCTACACCCATCGTCTAGGTTAATAGTGGAGCTGAAAACTTACCCAACTATCATAAGGCCCCTGCATGGGAGTAGAATCTTGAGCAGTAAACCTCTCTAATAATGTGCCCTTGCTCCAGTGGAGAGTTTTGATGGACAGCTAATTTACAGTCTATTTTAAAGTTGGCAGCCTATGAAAATATCTCTGCTTGCAGCATACTGTGAATATGAGGCCAGAAACAAACAAAAATTAGCCAGCGGCAACAACATTTTGAACATTGGCCACTCAGTCAAATTACGAGTGCAGCCAACTTGCCCGAGAAAGTCATTGCCATTTGGGACTGATCTATAGCCCAAAGCAAAACATTTTGTAATTTCATTAGAATTACATGAGTTCCACGATCACTGATTTTTAGGGGAAATGTTTAAACTGTTCCTCTCAGAGATGCTTTCTTTTAATCATTTCGGTTTTGTCTCCATTCATTCATAAAATGTTCAACGCCTTTTCACTTCTCAGAGAACCATATTTAGATCCATTCTGGACGGCTTGGATGAGAATCTTTTTTTCATTATGAACTGAGGAGATTCTGAGGGAATGTGTATTGGGACAGTCTCAAAATAAGGTTGAATTGGGTTTTACTGCACGGGATAGAGCTGCTTGCAGTTTGTCACAAGCTGACGCTTCACCCTTAGGTGCAACTGGTGTTGGAAATGGATTGAGGAAAGGGGGAATTTTATTGATAAATGCAATTCTTTCTGCATTAATGGTCCAGGATAACCATTGTCATCTCAACTTGCTGAATACACTCGAGTAAATTTTAAAACATTGTGCGATTGTGTGCAAATATACTGTCTGTGAGATCAATGTAGGCACGTGGCCGATTGTTAAGTTTACTTTCCAGTGTGAGAGTATTTTAGTTCCAATGTCATTAAGGAGGTGAGTATATTCGTAGTATTGGATTAATTAGTTGTTTGAGGATCAGGGGAAATGAGTAGGCAGCTTGTTATTCATTCAGGATGTACAATAAATTCCTGCAAGTATTATTCCAAACAAGGGAGCTTCAAGTGAGGTGAAACGTTTATTATTATCTTTAACTCTAAAATGGCAAATGTATGTATGCTGCTTCTTAAATTCAATGGCCTGCTCAGCAATAATTCTGGGCACCCTCATTGCTCATTTGAGCTGTAAGGTGAATTTTATTATTTTAGCAACATATTGAAAACTGTCCATTTTGCTGCCTCAGACTAATCTCTTGTGTTAAGTTTTAAACCCACGTACACTACCTTTTCTTTTAAATTCCTCCTTTAAAGTCCATCCTGTTCCCTTTCAAGTTCTTATCCTTTTCACATCTGGTTTTAAGGTCATATTTTATGGTCAGATGTTGTCTGCTAACACTCTAAATAAAGTGAGGCCAAGCTCACTTAGAGATGCTGTGTAAGGTTTTACTGTTAAGGTTTTCAAAGCTTGCGGAAGTACCTGGACTAGCTGAAAAAATGGGCTGAAAAATGGCAAATGGAATTTAATGCAGACAAATGTGAGGTGTTGCATTTTGGAAGGACAAACCAAGAAAAGACATACACAATGAATGTGAGGAGTGCGGTAGAATAGAGGAACCTGGGAATACAAATGCAATATATCATTCCCTGATCATGGAATCACAGATGGGACAGGGTTGTAAAGAAAGCTTTTGGCATATTGGCCTTCATAAATCAATGTGTTGAATATTGGAGTTGGGATGTTATGGTAAAGTTGTATAAGAAATTAGTGAGGCCAAATTTGGAGTATTGTGTGCAGTTATGTTCACCTAACTACATGAAATATATCAATAAGATAGAAAGAGTGAAGAGAAAATTTACTAGGATGTTGCCTGGACTTCAGGAACTGAGTTACAGGGTAAGGTTAAACGGGTTACAACTTGAATCCCTGGAGCATAGAAGAATGTGGGGAGATTTGATGAAGATATTTAAAATTATAATGGAGATAGACAGAGTAAATGTAGATAGACTTTTTCCAATATAAAATATAATATAATCCATCACAGTATGACTTGGCAAAAATTTTGACGAAAACTTTAGAAGTGGGTTTTCCATTGGAACCAGAACTGTATGAAGCAATCTTATGGTCATTTTAGAGGAAAATATTTAGAGAAAAAGTATTTGGTATAAAAATCAGATTGTATTTACAGTGAAATACTGGAATGGGCTTTACCCATTTCAACAATGGACTAACCAGGTCAATAAGCTTTAAAAAAAAAATGTTCACTGACTTCAACATATCTTCTTTTGTTTTTAACTGTGTGGTTAATATACTTTGTAGGCACTTCAGATTGAGGTCTCAGTTTGATTATGTATTGTAGACAATTTTTATCAAATTCAGAGATAAATTGCAAGCTGTTGCAGAAGTGCATTTCAAGCACTTAGAAGCGCTGAACCTTTACATAGTCAATGCCAATCTAGAATATAAACCCCAAATTTAACTTATCATTAGGTTTATGAGGAGCCAACAAAGTACATGTACTGAGTCTTAACAACCTGGTTAGAATACAATGTTTTATGCATCTTTGCTCTCCAGATATATTAGATTTCTGTGGGGTTTTTATTTGAGAATGCAAGTCCATTCATGTTTATGAATACTCTCGACAAAAAATTCACTTTTACAGAGAAACCTTGTGTTCACTTTTACGAAAGGTTTTGAATGGGTTTCACAAAATGGTCAGGGTAATCAAGTGCACGAACTATCAGCCTAGAAACAGAGAAAGAAATACAAAATGAATGATGCTTTGCCATTGTAACTTTCTCCTGTTTTTGGGCCTTCCTTATGCCTTTGTTACATGGAGCCTTGGCCAGGTGCTTCATATTCAAAAGTTGGCTATCTTCAGATCAGCCGTGACCTCACTGAATGGCGGAGCAGGCTCGACGGGCCGGGTGGCCTACTCATGCTCCTATTTCTTATGTTCTTAAAAACAGACAGCAAATTCAGCAATAGATTCAAAGATTGAACAGTGATTCTATAATGCCACTGAAAACATGAGGCATGCAGTTTATATTTCTCTGAATTTTTACCATGGAAGATCCATAGGCACCTTTAGGTGTTTTAAGGAAGCTGAGTTCTAAGAAACTGCCAAAAAAAAAGAGACAATGCCACAGATTGATAAGAAATGTATGTAGAGTAAAATCAGATTAGAACCATTGCCAGTGATGACCATGAGGAAGAAATGGCTCCAGGATGTATTTCTACAATTTGGTAGCTGCCCTAAAGCATCTCAGGGAGAAGCGAATAGTGAACTGATCATTATTTCAGATTAAAAACTACTTTGCCCTTTTTGCACAAACCATTTGAAACCTCCTCTTGTCCTCCTCCACTTCTCTGTGCACATACAGTAGATACTGACTGGGTCAAATGAACCTGCAACAAATACCTATCAATTAGAATATAATAAGGGTTAAGTAGCATAAATTTGATATGAAATTCACTCATGTTGGGACAAAAATGCAACCAGTTTAGATATAACTGACTCAATTTTAAATCTTTATATTCTTTACGATAGCAAGTCCAACATAATATTTGGCTGCTATTGGTTGCCCGGCAGATGTTTCTCTTTCTAGCTCCAATAAGTACGTAATTGGGGACAACTTGCTTCCACTCCACTTTTGTGAGTTCTGTTGTGGCCAATGAGGCTATTTGTGGTACCATAGACTCTTCCACAGATAAAGCAGGAGGCAACTGCAGGTGCAGGGGTAATTTTATGAAAGTGTGCACTCCTTTAATCATTTACATATCATTTACACATCAATGTCAGTTTCTGCCTTTGCCAAAAGGTGGCTCCTGACATAGAAAAAGTCCGTGCACCTTCCATGATGTTAGTGGACAGGCCTGGTTCTATCTCGCCAACAGAGACCGAAGTAACTGTTTGTTATGCAGGATGCTTCTTTGCACAGTGATTAAGAATGGATGGGAATGTGTATGTATGCAGATCCTGCAAATGACACTGATAAAGTGAGCTCATAAATTTAAAATATGTTGCAGAAGTGCTTTGTCAATGCAGTCTGCCAAATGAACTGGCAACTTGTACCTTCAGGGATGCACATATTCAAACATCCTGGGGGAAGGAAGGAACGTATTCTTTGCTGAACAGTGGTCTGCAATGTCAGCTATTGACTCCATCCAACCAGTCCCACACATACTTACAATTTACTGTGGTTGTCTATGAATCTAGCATGCACTATTTACAATGTGGGGCTGGAGTTAGTTTGCCATTCAAGTTTATAAAAATGATCAGCCTTTAAAAAAAAATTAAACTTGATATAGTAGAAGTCCAAAAATCTGGATACCAGAAATCCCGACCGCTTGAGAATCCAGACATCACTAAAAGCAGGCTTTTATGTGTGGGCGTGCTTGTGTAAGTGCCACAGATGCACAGCGGCAACAAGCAACCTCACTTAACACAGGTAATGTTATCACAAAGAAATACATTTGTATCCTGTACTTTTCTTTTACAATGTTTATTTTAAACATAAATGTACATGTACATTTTTGTCAAATTTTTTTATTTTTCTTTAAAACTGCTCATTTTGATATATGAACCACACTGTATTTGCTCGTGAATAAACTATCAAAATTTACCTACTAATTTCTTCTTTATTCCTCTTTAAATTTGAATTTTAAAAGTACTGCTTGAGAATCTGGAAAATCCAGACCAATCCAATTCTGAAGCAATCCGGATTTTAGGACTTCAACTGCAATAGGTTGTAAAAGATGTGATTACAGGTGTATCCCATTTTATGAATACTCTTGACAAAATTTCACTTTTACAGAGAAACCTTGTGTTCACTTTTACGAAATGTTTTGAATGGGTTTCGCTTTTATGAAAATAGCCTTCAATAGTAGTGAATGGATCTTTACGGCATTTCAGCTTACGAAAGGTTTCATAGGAACGTTCTAATTTCTTAAAGCGGGCTATACCCGTACTTGCTACAAGTTTGGAAGAAAGATTTTATTATGATGAAAATGTTTACATCTGTTCATAAATCTACAGATGTAAAATGGATGGATGTTCTGTTTTACTGAAGATGTTTGACACAATTTCTTCCAGAGTTGTCATAAATTTAAAAGTATTAGTTGTTAAATGCAGACATTAATGCCCCTGCTCCTTCTTATCAATTTTCTGTTTGTTATATATAGAAGTGGACCTGGGATTTCACCATATTTCAGGAACTTTACTAACTTTGTCCTGAGAACAAATATTTATTTTGACAGTATTCTGTTCGTAGATAGACTGACTTTGATTGTATCAACCTGAAGAAAAATATATTCTGATGAGTAAATTTAGAACAATTATTATGTTCCCAGAAGTGTCCATGCGTAAAGACAACATTGGATGTGTGCATTGGTAAATCCAATGATATGATTTAGCACAACATAAAACCATGATGGCATGATGCCCAAACATGGCTCATCGTGCTGGAGCAGGGCATTTTGTGATGTATTTCATGATTGTGTCATCATTTCATTCCACTTCATGCAACAGCTCAAAAATAGTCAACATATCTTGTAGGGTGTGCATGACCTTAAATACAAGAGCAAAGGCATTTCTGGGACAGGGCTCAACAAATGGATCTGCATTGTATCACCCTAAGTAAAGAATTTAGGGTAAAAATTTTGTGAAATGTTACAGGAAGGGAAAGAGAAGATAAATAATCAAGGAAAACTAAAAAATACTTCAACGTTTTCTAAGGGAATTTCTAAAGTCACCAATTGTGCATATCAGAACAGGACTGAAGTGTTTCGATGTACTATTATAGCAGCAAGATTGTGTTGTGTTCTTACTGAATCAGTTGACCAAACCAGTTGCGCTTCGATGCATAATTTAAAAACTTTTCCCTTTCCTCGCAATTTATGAATAGAAGCCTAGCACTTGTTTTTGATGCATTTGTTCATGTCTCTACTTTTCCTCAGAGTTTTCTACACTTCACATTAGCCATAGGTTGTGAGACAAAGGACAGTTCTGCAATTGTAATGGATTGTGAGTCAAGAAACCACTCAGTCAATAGACCATCTCTGATGGTACCTGACAGAATAATTGTTGCAAGGATATCTCCCGTGGAAGAGAATTCTAGAATTTAAAAAGATGAGGAGTCAGACACCTGAAAGTAAGTTGAAGAACAGCTTCAACTTGGAGGTCAAGATACAGAAACTATAGATTTTTGGACAACAGGGAATGGGCAAGAAAGTGGAATTGAAGTCGATGTTTTTATTGAATACCACAGCAGGCTTAAGGAGCTGTTCCTAGGTATCTTGGACTCCTGACGCTTATTAATTTTGAACACACTCTTTGTCTAATCACATTAGTAAGGAGCAAATTTATACTTAATTAGAAAGGTCAAAGTAGCCTAGTAATGTCATCCTCTTGGTTCCTGCAAGGCACAATCATAACCACCTCTGTCATCTGCTAGTATGTTCGTTTTTGTAAAATTGATTTGTTTCAATGGAATTTGAGCTGGCCTATTTCACACAAGTGTTACTGATTGAGTATTAACACGGAGAAATTGTGACAGACTTACAATGGGGTAATGAAATGCTGACCATTGTTTCAGTTTGTATGTCAAATCATACCCAGTGCAGCTAGAAGAGTTTCACTGCAAGCAGTCTCAACTCTAACATACTCCAAAGCAATGTACAATTTTGAAACTTCTCCTTTTCCTCTCAATTTACAAATGGAGACAACTATTCTGTCAGGTACGATCAGAGATCCCCACTTGACTGCTTGTTGTTCCCTCACTCACAATTCATTTGTCTCAATGAGAAGTGTCAAAAAGCGTATGAATTTCAGAATATCTTTCTCTGGCCTGGCTTCGCGGACGAAGATTCACGGAGGGGTAAATGTCCACATCAGCTGCAGGCTCGTTGGTGGCTGACAAGTCCGATGCGGGACGGGCAGGCACGGTTGCAGCGGTCGCAAGGGGAAATTGGTGGGTTTTTCCTCCTTTGTCTTTGGTCAGTGAGGTGGGCTCTGCGGTCTTCTTCCAAGAAAAAAAGAAAAAAAAAATTACAGAATATAGTTATGATGTAAAAGACCAATGAACACCAAGCAAGAGCCTCATGATAACACAGTTGTTGGGCTCATTCAGGAGCTAGGAATGTCTTTCTAAATTTGGGTTTGAAGAATAGCTTAGCAATTTTTATTCTATTTCTGACTTAAAAGTATGTCCTGATGATTTAGAGGATGGATGTAAAGCATTTCATTTTGAAGAAAAATATCTCATTGCTCATCTCTTACCCATTACTTCCTAATGATGACTAAGACAGAATCAGATTTCATAATCAGAATTTATTGTCATGAACAAGCTAAGAAATTCGTTGTTTTGAGGCAGCATCGCTGTGCAAACATTTATAAAACTACATTACAAAAATAAATTAAAATAATGCACGAAAAGTCCAAGTAAAGCAGTATCTTTGATTCATTGATCATTCAGGAATCAGATGGCCGAAAGGAAGAAGCTGTCCTTGGGCCGCTGGATGTTTGTCTCCAGGTTCCTGTACCTTTTTCCTGATGGTAGCAGGTTTGGGTGGTGGGGGTTCTTGAAGATGGACACCATTTTCTTAAGAGACTGCCTCTTGTAAATGTCCTTGATATCAACATGATGTATGCTTCGAATTAGAACACCAACAAATCCATCTAGTTGTGCTTTTTTGCTCAGAAAACATGAATTAGGACACAGAAACACACATAGCAATTAAAAAACATAATGCTGGAAAAACTCAGCAGGTCAAACAGTGTATCCTGAAGTTCTCCTTTGTTCTCTGAAGGGAGTTCTATAATCATTCTCTCTCTCTGCTACCCATATGTAATCCTTGCCACTCTCAAGCTTTATGATCATGTACTCACACAGACTCACTTTCATAGCTACATTGCCTTCCTCAATCTGGTGTGCCCTCCCTCCCTTATCCACCTATTCCCTCCTACCTGTGGGACTGTACTCCTCCCCCTGCCCTTCTCCCCCACCCCACCATTTTATTCAGGTGCCTGCCCACATTTTGTCATACCTTGATGAAGGGCTCAAGCCTGAAACATTGGTTAGGAATCTTTATCTTTGCTATATAAAATACACCATTTGACCTGCTGAGTTTCTCAAGCATTGTGTTTTTACTTCAATCACGGAGTCTGCAGACTTTTGTGTTTTACACATAGCAATGGGTTTAAAGCTCTTAACTGCTTTCTAGATCCCGATCCCAGCATCTACACTGTCTTGCATTTCCAACTTTTTTCTGCTGCTCTGATTTTGCTGAGGCATGGAATGATTGGTGTCATTTGTACTCAGTCGTAGAACTAATGCTGTAATTTAATTGGATCATTCTGGCTGATTGCATTACTACCTGGTATGGAGGCATCACTCTCAGGACAAGAATAAATCCCAGAGGATTGTTAACTTGGCCTGCAACATCACATGCACCAGACTTCTCTCCATTGAGGACATCTACATGAGGTGGTGTCTTAAAAAAAGCAGCCTTTATCCTCAAAGACCCCCCCCCCCCTAACCACCCAGGCCATGCCCTCTTCACTCTGCTACCATTGGGAAAAAAGGTACAGGAGCCGAAAGATGACTGCTCAGTGGCACAAGGACAGCTTCTTCCCCGCTGCTATCAGATTCCTGAATAATCAATGAACCAAAGGCACTGCCTTACTTTTCGTGCATTATTATTTTCATTTTTTATAGTAATGTTGTAAGGTGGTTATAAACTGAATGTGTACACCATGATCCTGTCACAAACACCGAATTCCATGACAATATATTCTGATTCTGAAACTCCTGGAAATACTGATCTTTCCAAAAAAAAATTGCCTTTTTTCCAAGCTTCGTATATTCCAGCTCCACTGAGCAAAAGCATCTTAACTCCCTGACATTTGTTCAGCTCACTGCATAGTAGATCAGTAAATAAATCCACCACCCCCACAGACTCATAGCAGTCTGAAGATTTGGCTCTGTTATTTGTGCTGAGTTTATTCAACTCAGTTTTCACTAATACATGCTACTGAAACAAAGGATAAGGGAAAATAGCCAGGATTTCCTGACTTTTCACTTTTCATTTATAATATTGGCTTGGTTAAAGAAATCAATCAATCTCCAGTTCTGTTTACACCAGGACCACTCATCTCCAGTCCATAGCATGCCCTTGGTCCAAACAAGGAATTCCAGTGGTGAGGTGAGAATTACTGCCCTTAACACTGCAGATTTCAGATTTTTGATTTATTTACCAAAACTTTCCCTCTTTTGAGCAATTATCTGCCAAATTTAAATGACCTGATCATCATTGTTTTTCTTCGCTATTTACAGATTAGGAGCTTCTAAAATTCCTTAACATTGAGGCTTCCCCATGTCTTAGATTTTAATCTTATCTGGGAAGTATATCATTTTAGACCTAATCAGAAAGAACTGCTTTCAGCTCGTTATGAACTTCTTTTAAGATTGAGCCTTTATTGTCATTTAAAATCCGTACACAGTTAAAAAACAAAATTACATCCTCCAGAAGCTGCAATGCTACCCACATAACCACGATTACACATCAGACACCACAAAATGCCATTTCTGCTCCAGAGCAAACAAAAGATAAAAACTACACAAGACTAAAACCCACCTACACAAAACTACATACTGAGTAATAAAGTAACATTGCTAAGAGTACATTAAAAGATGAAAAATTGTCACGTCTCCAGAATAGAGGACCATCGCCTTCCCAAGATCATGTTATATGGCGAGCTCAACACTGGCCACCGTGACAGAGGTGCACCAAAGAAGAGGTACAAGGACTGCCTAAAGAAATCTCTTGGTGCCTGCCACATTGACCACCGCCAGTGAGCTGATCTCGCCTCAAACCGTGCATCTTGGCGCCTCACAGTTCGGCGGGCAGCAACCTCCTTTGAAGAAGACCGCAGAGCCCACCTCACTGACAAAAGACAAAGGAGGAAAAACCCAACACCCAACCCCAACCCACCAATTTTCCCCTGCAACAGCTGCAACCGTGTCTGCCTGTCCCGCATCGGACTTGTCAGCCACAATCGAGCCTGCAACTGACGTGGACTTTTACCCCCCTCCATAAATCTTCGTCCGCAAAGCCAAGCCAAAGAAAAAAAAAGAAAAAGGCACAGTGGAGACAATCACATGGCTTGAAAAGAAGAACCGCCACAGAGGTCACAAGTCCATACAGGCTCGTCAGCTTCGGCACCATAGTATAGACTCTCACAGCCTCTTCTCCGACCCCACCATCCCCCACAGGGCCCCGTACTCCAAGATGGCACAGCCTCCCAAACCTCCAGGCCAGGCACACAACACCGCCACTCCAGGCTCCCGGATATCTCCTCTGCAGAACAGGCATCCAGGCACACGCTGCTCGCTCCAGACACCCCAGTGCAGCTCCAATGACCCGCTATGGCATCTCCTCCTCGGCCACTGGCCGCACACGACGTTCGGAAGCCTCGGCCCCACAGCAGAGCCCCGACTATAGCAGATCAGGCTGCGCCGCTTCTTCCACAACTTCACCTTACTTCGATTCTTCTCAACTTCCGTTTCCACAGTGCTACTGTCCGATCTTTGTCCTTTAAAAATTGAGCACAGTGCTGCGCTTTGACTGTTTTGGTAGCATTCCGGTCTGGAGAGGCTGCTGCAGCCGTGCCATGACACCACCATCCTTGTCTAGTATTAAAAAAAGTTTAGGAACATGATTTTCAACAACTCTTTACTGAAGATACATGGGAGTCTATTTTGAAACATATACATCCATCGTCTCTCTGTGCTAGCCATTCCTTATTACAATTTAAAGTAGTCCATAGGGCCCACTTCTCTAAAGTTACCCCAATATATCCCCTAAATGTGATAAATGTACCCCTCAGGAAGGTACTTTATAACGTATGTTTTGGCCCTGTCCCTCTCTTCGTAACTATTGGAAAGAGGTATTTAGTACACTATTTTAATTCTTGATATCAATCTGACTCCGAGCCCTTTTATTGATATTTTTGGAATGGGTGGACTAATAGACTTAATTTTGACTCCATCTCAATCCTATTTGTTTCCCTAATTGCTAGACAACTCGTTCTGCTGCAGTGGAAAGACATTGTCCCTCCCACCCATACACAATGGTTGTTGGATTTGATGGCATCCCTCTCTTAGAAAAAATTAGGTGTTCAACTACTAAAATGAGTATACAATTTTCTTCTCTTTGGGATTCGTTTTGCAACTATTTTTGAAATTTATAGATCAATTATTTTTGGTCCTTATTTTTTTTGGAACCCATTAGTATCGAAATTAGAAGTTGTTGCTTGAATTTGCCATCAATCGCTCAGGGTTAGAAATTAGATTACCAATAGATGGGATTTTTTTTTTCATTCCTTTTTTTCATCAGTAACGTGCATCCTACGTATCTTGTTTACTGTTGTTTATCAGTTATAATTCTATTTTATCTTTACCTGAACATTATATCATATGTATCTATGCAACCAGATTTATTTTCAAAAAACCAATAAAAAGATTGAAAAGGAAAGATTTTTGATTTACTGTCAGTGTACATACATGACATCACGTACAACCCTGAGATTCATTTTCCTGCAGGTGAGGCAGAATTATCACTTAATGGTAATACAAAAGAAAACTGACTCAATATACACATGCCAACATGGCCTGTTTCCGCTCAGTAAATGGTTATATGGTTAAGAGTCCAAAAATAAGTCCTGATTGAGTTTGTTGTTGAGCAGTCTAATGGTGGAGGGGTAGCAGCTGTTCCTGATCCTGGTGGTTAAGATACTGGTGAATGATGGTTGCCTTGGATAATGATCACTTGTGCACTGTTTTCAGTAAGAGCAGCTAAATAATTAATTTGAGTTAATCTCAATGCTACTTCAACAGCACCTCCCAAATCCACAACCTCAATCACCAAGAAGTACAGAAACATGCCATCTTACCATTGAAATACATTATAATTCCTTCATTCTTGTTAGGTCTAGAATCTGGAACTCTCCATGACAGCATTGCCTGAGAACTTTCACCAAGACTCCAGAAAGGTAGCTCACTATTACTACAAACCAACTGCAATGATTGTCAACATACCATTCACCTTTGTAACTCCGACTGCAGTGCAACTCTGCCTTTGAACGGCTGGTGTACAAGGAAAGCTAGATTGCTTTATACAAATAGTGTTTTCCAATCTATCACTATTTCAATAATATTTTTCCTTTTTGTTTTCCTTAACTTCAAGTTTATCTACATCATAAGGCAGCTGCCTACTCATTCAGCTTATTCATGGTCTCAAAATCACTTTTCCATCCACCTCAAATCTCAGTCCTTCCCAGTGCTGTTTTATCAGTAAACATATAAACTGACTTTAGTTCATTCACCCAGAGCATCGTTGCACATTATGAGCTGCTGTGGCCCAAGTTTTGAACTGCCACCTGGATAAAGTCCTATTTATTTCTACTCTCTGTTGTGCAGTAAGGAAATTAAGGGTGATCGGGAAAAGACAGGTATGTGGTCCATGGCCAGATCAGATATGCATGATGAGCTCAGAGGGCAGCGTGTTTAGCATAGCGGTTAGCGTTACACTGTTACAGCGGCAATAACCGGATTTTGAGTCCAGTACAGTCTGTAAGGAGTTTGTACATTCTCTCTGTGTCTTCATTGGTTTCCTCTGGGTGCTTGGATTTCTTCCCACCGTTCAAAATGTACCAGGAATTGTAGGACAATTGGCTGTAATTGGATGGCATGGGCTTGTGGGCTACAAAAGGGCCTGATGCCATGTTGTACGTCTAAATTTAAAATACTGGAATCACGCGCCTTTCAGATCTGAAACCTTACATGAGAATTTTTAGGATAGCACTCCTGGGATGTTCATGAGGAGAATTTTTCAAGGTCAACTCCCAAATGTGCTATTACCAGATCTAAATGAGGCCAGGCGATCTGTCCAGTTTTATTATTTCTCTGCCTTAATATACATGTTCCTTTTTGTTAAAATACAGAAAGTATAAGACCTGGCTGTCTCACTGGGGCCCTCTAGGGGGCATTGAAGAGTCAGTCATTAAGGGTTGGTCTGGAGACTCACGTGGACCAGATTAAGTGAGGGTGGCAGATTTCCTGCCCACAGGACAGGGAACCAGACAATGTTCTGTGACCATTTAGAAATTTTTGTGGTCTTAATTATGAAGACTAGTTGTTGTTGCTTTACCAAAATCTAGATTATTAACTGAATTAAAAGTGCATAACAGCTGTGTGAATTGATTTCAGGTTTTCTCGATCCTTAGTCTAGGCCCCTGGATTCTTTGCATCAGTTCTGCAAAGTATCCTCACCGTATTATGTGAATTTGGATGGCCAAGAGGACTTAAAATTATTTATTTTCACAGATGTTGCCTATCACATTAGTATTATCGCATTACCCAGCTGTAGAGGTACTTCTAGACTCTTGTCAGCTGAGGAATTATGTATTGATATGGTCTCAAAGCTCAGAAACAGCTGTGCTTTATCTTCAGTTGCAACAGGGCAAATTCATCATAATTTGCATAGCAATAAGTCATATTAATTCAGAAAAGAATTGTGATCTTTCCATAGCTTGTTCAGCATGTTGAACTCAACATCAGCAACATCTATATCAACATTTCAATGAGCAGAGTTAAAGCTTCACAAAGGAACTTCAGAGGGTCTGTGCTGCTCGCCACCCCATAGTGCTGAACTCCGTAAAAGCATCCTAAGCTGAGAGGACAGGTGGAATTCATATCTATCCTCTCAGTTTTATAGCAGAAATGATTTGTGTATGTCCAATGTTCCCATTCTTTCTAATGGAGCCATTGATCTTTGACAGATGTCGGGGTGGCAGTGGTTTGTGGAATTGAAGAGCCCATGGCCTCATGCACTGCCGAAATAGAGGCCACCCACAAACTGGAGGAACAACTCCTTTCTGTTCTGCTGGGCACCCTCCAACCAGACAGCTTTAACCCCCTTCCCAGAGCCTCTCTCGTTCCATCTCCCTCTGACTCCTTTCCTCCAGCTCCCCACCCCCTTTCCTTTCAAGGAGCTCTCCCTTCCCCGTGTCATCTCTCTTTATTCTAACTTCTACCCTCTCACCCAAACCCACCTCTGACCTCTTGCTTGTTTCTGTGGTCCTTCCCCTGCTACTTCCTTCTTTCTCTCCTCCCACAGGTGTCTGCCTGTTTTTGCTAATACCTAATAAAGGGCCCAGGCCCGAAGCATTGATTGCCCTTTGCTTCCTATACATGATGCGTGACCTTGCTGAGTTTCTCCAGCACTTTTGTGCGCTGCATCCGACCTCAGCATCTGCAAGCTTTCTCGTTTAACAGGGTTTTAATTGTTTCTAAAGCTGATTAAGTATGCTCAGCCTTCATCATTTCCATGAGAGCATCGCATTCTAGTCTGGCCACAAGAAGCCTTTACACCCAGATTGCTTTGCTTTGAGCAAATCCTAGCTGAAAAGTTTGCACCTGACTTAAATGAGGAAATTGCTGCTAAAAACGGCCGTGAAATAGGTGACTAGTGAGTATTGGAGGAGTGCAAGGTTGTCAGAAGATTCTGCCCCTGGGATTTGGAACATAGATAAGAAGTTCAGAACATTGTGATCTCTTGGTGCCTTTGTTCTGCACCAGTGGATCCTTTCACTAACATTAATGTGCTCTCTCTCTTCCACTCTGTACTTTTCAATGCAGTTCAGAGTTGACTGACAGGATTGTTTACTAGATCTAATGTGACAATAAACCTGAACCTTAATAAACGGAAAAGTAACTGTCCAAATTGTAGTGCAGTATTAATGATTTAGCTTAAGTTTGTTCATGCTTTGTTCACAGTTCTTTGTTCATAGTTCATTATTTAGTCTTTCACTATTTTTCAGAATCAGAATTTATTGTCAGGAAAATGTCACGAAATTCATTGTTCTGCAGCAGTGAAAATATTACATTTAAAACTAAATGCATTTGTGCAAAAATAAAGAGAAAGTGAGAAAGTATCTGTGGTTCATTTTCCATTTGGGAATTTGATGGCGGAGGGGAGGCTGTCCAAGTGCCACTGGGTGCTCATCAGGCTCCTGCACCACCTTCCCGATGTTAGTGTGAAGAGGGCATAGCTGGGTGGTGAGGGTCTTTGAGGATAGAGGCTGCTTTCTTAAGACGCCACCTCTTGTAGATGTCCGTGATAGAGTGGAAAGTGATGCACGTAATGGCAGTGGCTGAGTTCACAACTCTCTGTAGATTTTTTCCTGGCTTGTGCATTGGCACCTCCGTACCAGACAGTAATGCAACCAGTCAGAATGGTCTTCAGGGTACACCTGTAGAAATTTGCAAGAATTCTTTAGTCACATACCAAAACTCCTCAGGAAGTATAGTCGCTGTTGAGCCTTCTTTGTGATTGCATCGACCTGCAGGCCCCAGGACAGATCCTCAGATGTTGACACCCAGGAACCTGAAGCTCTTAACCCTTTCCATTGCTGCTGCCTCAATTGGTTCGTGTTCTCCTGATTTCCCCTACTGGAAGTCCACAATCAGCTCCTTGGTTTTGCTGACAATAAGTGCAAGATTGTTGTCATGTCACCACTCAACTTGCTGATCTATCTCTCTCCTGTATGTTTCCTCATTGCTGTCTGTGATTCTGTTGACAACTGTGGTATCCTCGGCAAATTTGTAGACAGCATTTGAATTGTGTCTAGCAACACAGTCATGGGTGTAGAGCGAGTAGAGCTGTAGGCTAAGCACGCATCCTTGCTGTGCGCCTGTATTGATCGTCAGTAAGGAGGGGAGGTTGTTTGTACTGAGTTTTGATGAGGAAATCAAGAATCCATTTGCAGGAGGAGGGATGGAGGTTGAGAGGCCCAGGCTTTGGAGTTTGTTGACCAGCACTGAGGGTTTGATGGTGTTGAAAGCTGAGTTGTAGTCAGTGAGGAGTAACCTGATGTACATGTTGCTGTAGTCTAGGTGATCCAGAGCCGAATGGAGAGCCAGTGATATTGCATCTGCTGTGGAGTAATTATGACGGTAGGCAAATTGCATTGGGTCCAGATCTTTACTGAGGTGTGAGTTAAATCTGACCATGACCAACCTCACAAAATATTTCATCATGGTAGACGTGAGTGCTACTGGGCGATAGTCATTGAGGCAGCTCCAATCAGCACTTACAATGGGCGTTATACGGTTACTCATGAAGCACAAAGTGCACGTGAATCTGTCAATCTTATTTATTTAATTTAACGATGCAACATGGTAACAGGCCCTTCCAGCCCACACCAACCAAATACACCCATGTGACCAATTCACCTCCCTGCCCTGTCATTGGAACGTGGGAGGAAACTGGAGCACCTGGGGGAATCCCAGACCCGTCAGGAGGAGAATGTACAAAGTCCTTAATGACAGCGCTGTCATAGTTGTGCCCCCTGCTGTGCTAACTGTTTTAGCCCTTCTGAATTGAAAACACATAACTTCTTCTCAGTGTTATGTGCACTTAGCAAAATCCAGTCCCGTTCTAAGTCCTGGTCATATCTTAAAAATGTTGAGAGAGTTTGTCCAATTGATAATTTAGTGGTGGTTACAGGCCATCCCACAGATGTGGTAAACTCAATCTCTGAATCTCTACTGTGATTAAGCATGGCTGTCAAATTTAAATTATCACCTCAAGCAAAGTTTTTCATCATTTAGTGACTGGAGCTTCAAAATTTGGCTCTCAGTGCTTGGAAATATTAATGTAATATAAACTACCTCTAAGATCAGCACAGGAGTTAATTGGGCTTCAAACTACTATTAAATACTGCTGGCAACTTAATTTTACAAATGGGTGATGGATCAAGAATAGAACAGAAAGTATGTTCTGTTTTCTTTCAAAATATTACACAAATGTCATTTTATTTTTATTCATTGCAATCAGTTTAGTTTTTTTACTGTTTACTTGTTTGCATAATGGAGCAGGTCTGAATCAATAATTTATCCTGCTTGGAAGAGTTATGGGAGATGACAGTAGCATGACAAACAAAGCAAAAGATATTAGGTGTGCTTTGTCATTTTGAATGTTAATAATTCCCTATTATTTTACCAGTACACAGGGTCTGTTATCTTTTCCACCTCTATTATATTCTTCCATCTGAATTCCACTGCTATTGTTGAAATGTTACTAAAAGAAGCTGCACCAAAACAATCAAGTAGGTTTGCCTCTCAGGTAACTCAGAAGCTCCAACGCACTATTTCAAAGGAATTTGGGGAAATTCTCCTGGCACCTTAGTTAAATATTTGGTTAAATACAAGTCAACAGTGAGAAAACATTATTAAATGTCTACAATTAGGACATTGATATTTACAAAAAGGTTGTCAACAACAGTGATAATTTCATAGGCTCGAAAACACGACCACTTAACATCATGGAAGGCAGTATAAAAATTGTCGTTTTTCTTATTTAAGGAACATCCCTGTTTTGTCCATGTATTCAACAAGATATCAGACATTTTATGAAATAAATGGAAAATCAAAGGTAACATAATTTAGTCTGCCAGGAATCCAGTCTACAATATTGTAACTTGTTTCACTGTTCGCTTGTCTAGAAATTGAGAAAAGGTTGTGGGTGGGACTGAAATTAAAAAGAGTGAATGCAAAAATAGATTTTTTTTGTACATAAAATACTGTATATATGTGTGTGTAATATTCGATACCATGTAAATATCAACCCCCTATATTTGGCCCCAAAATCTGGTATTTTTCATATATCGCATGTACAAGTCAACCCCTCTATTTTTTGCCCCGCTCGCCCACCCATTGGAGCTCCAACCGCAGACTCTCATCTAAGCCTCGGCTGCCCACCCATCTGTGCTCCTGACATCCCGAACATGGACTTGTCGGCCATCTGAGCTCCCGATACCTCGATTGACACAGGCAATTACCGCGATCAAAAGTAGTGTACGTGTCATCTTCAGTTCTGAGCAATTAGTCATGTCAAGTCACCTTTATTTATCATTCATACCATACTCGCATGGTAAAGACGAACATGACAACGGAGGATATTTACATACATATAAGTTAGAATAGAAGTTAACCACATTAAAATATTTAGACTTGTACAGTGGACAGTCCCCAGTACCCTATCCCTAAGGTTTTGGGAGTTCAGGAGACTGATGGCTTGGGGGAAAAAGCAGTTGCCAATCTGGACGTAAGGGTCCAAGTGCTCCACCTCCTACCAGATGGCAGAAGGGAGAACATTTTACACGAAGGGTGTGTGGAGTCCTTCACAATGTTTATTGCCTTTCGTCTGCATCGAGTGCAGTAAATGTCCTTCATGATGTGAAGAGAGCCCCCACTGATCTTTTCCGCTGACTTCACTATCCTCTGCAGGGTCTTGCAGTCCGAGGAGGTACAGATTCCAAACCAGGCAGTGATGCAGCTGCACAGGATGCTCTCGACGCATAGAAGTTCTTCAATGCACAGGCAGATGTTGATGTCTTGCATGCCCTTCCATGTGTGTCACGCGTCCTTGCTGTCTAGGAAGTGACTGTGAATGTGTTGGGCATGCATACACTTTTCTTCCCTGATGACTTTAGACAGCTTGGCTTTTGCAACAGCTAGGGCTATCTTGTCATCCACTCTGAAGGCCGCATCTCGGTTTCTGAGCAGTATATGCACCTCCACTGTCATCCAAGGCTTCTGATTGGAGCAAATTATTGAGCACAGTGAAATCACCTGAATGCTTACTGATGTAGCTGGTCACAGATGCTGTATACTCATCCATATTGATGCAGTCACCACCGGTTGCTGCTTCCTTGAACATGTTCCAGTCAGTGCGCTCAAAGCATTCTTGAAGTGCCTGAATGGCCCCCACTGGCCAGGTTTTAACCTGCTTCCGAACTGGACTGGAGTGACTGATGAGCGGTCTATATGCTGAGATCAGTATTACGGACATGTGGTATGAGTATCCGAGGTGGAATTGGGGCTCAGCATCGGAAATATTCATATACACAAGATCCAATGTGTTCACCCCTCTCGTAGCAAAGTCTACATACCGATGGAATTTAGGTACTCTTGACTTGAGGTTCACCTGGTTGAAATCCCCAGCGATAATGATCAATCTGTCAGGGTTTGCAGTCTACGGATCATTTATAGCCTCATACAGTTCCCAATTACCTCTCTATCATTTGGCGCCAGAGGTGGGGAGGGGGAGGTACTCTGCAATTATGAGAACTGTGGTGAATTACCGCAGTAGTTACAAATTCCACCAGCTTTGAGTGGTGACTGGAGACTCGTTCTGAGTCCTTGCACCATTTCATGTTGGTGTAAACACACAGGTCACCACCACGGACTTTACCACATAAAGCAGCATTTCTGTCAGCCCGAAGTAAAGAGAGCCTGTCCAGCTGAATAGTGAAGTGCGGGACCCTGTCGCTGAGCCATGTTTCTGAGAAGACCAAAGGACAATAGTCCCTGTACTCACACTTCAAAGACCTCCGGAGACGGATGTCATCTATTTTGTTTCCCAGGGAGCAGAGGTTGGCGAGCAGAATGGACAGGAGAACTGGACAGCAGGGGTTTGCCTTCAACCTAGCACAGACCCCTGCATGCTTCCTTCACCTTATGCACTGATTCTTTTTCTTCTGCAATCCTGAGGCTTTTAGGCCTAGTCCACCCGTAGTCGTGTCCGTCCGCTGCAGCAGCCCGTGGTCACGAAGCTCATCCTGCAGATCTCCCCAGAGGTGAATACAAACATTTCTAAATAACTTTAAGTACTTTAGGCTATATCATTGGATAGTCATAGCTATGAAAACTAAAACTATGAAACTTGGTAATAATTTAACTATACTGTCACCAAATGACACTCAATGTCTCCAGAACCAAGGAACTGATTGTTGACTTCAGGAAGGGAAAATCAGAATTATCAGTTAATTTGGAAGCTGAAAAAGGTAAAGGTGCTCCAAGTATCGAAAGAAGAGAATACTTTTTAGTAGATTTAATCTCTCAATTAATCCATCTTAAAGCACCTACATGTTCCTGATGATGCATCCAAAAAAATAACTTGCCTAATATTGGCTGCCCAGTAATAAAACCTAAAGTTGGGTAATGCCAACTTTAGAACTCCTTATGGTAGCCTTTTGATAATCAGCTAATATCTCAGTAATCTGTAAGGTTGGAACTGTCCATATTGTGTCTCTTGATGGAGACAATCTTTTGCTGTGCATACCGAATCCTGACTGATTGATTCCATCTATTTTATCACTTCTTTATCAATTTGGTCAATTTTCAGGTTATAAATTAAATTTGCAGAAAAGTGAGATGTTCATTTTAAACTCTTCCTGCTCTTTAGACTCTACTATTCCTTATAATAATTAAAAATCAATTTAACTATCTAGGTATTACCCCATTACAAAGAAATTTAATTATTTGTTTAAAGAAACTTTCTTACCTTAATGAATCATGTTAAGAAGTCCTTGACACAGTGGTCCACTCTTTCATTGACATTAAATGGACGCGTCAATATTACCAAGATGAATATCCTACCTAAATTTTTATATATTTTTCAAGCTGTACTGGGTTTTGTTCCTAAATCCTTTTGTTTTGATTCACTGGACTCTCATTTCTTCTTTTATATGGAAAAATCTTTAAAACATTTCCCTTCAAAATACTTTTAAAAATAAATCTGAAATTGAATAAAAATACTTCTCAAATGTGAGCTACCTGGAGGGTGCAATAATTTTGTTCAAAAGAAAAATAATTCCAAGGGATTGGAGAAAGAGGCATGACGGGATCTGATGACCATTGAAATCAGTTTTACTTTTTCATTTTGGTGAAATCTCACTAATTTGAGTTTTTTTTTTAAAAAGTAAGTCTTGACATAGGGAATTAATAAAACCAGGAAACCATGGCAAAAATGATATAAATTTGCTCCCATAAATTATAGAATTCACCCCAGGAAGAGATGAATGCAGATCATTTTGTTTGTCCTGAATTAAGGTGCATGAATGATGAGTGAGAAGAGAATAAATTCATAGATCTAATGAAGGCCATTTCTTGTTGCAGCATAAGGATCTGTCACTTATGCCTGAGGCCAGGCTTGACTTGCTTGTGAGCCTGGGCTGATAAATAATCAAGGTTGAGCACAAAATAATCGGATTCACAGCATCATTATATTTTGATGCTGGAAAAGGTGATGTGAGATCATAGAACTGATCGAGCACGTTTCATTCATGTTAATCTAAAAATCATGAGACAGGAATTGAAGGAAGATAACTTGGGGAAATGTTTGAGGAGAAGGCACCAAGCAAAGAGGGATAGCTTTCACGGATAACTGCACATTGAATGTACTTGAACATGGATCGTGAAAAGGAAGCAGGTACAGTGATGAGATGCAGTCATCGTTTGCCATTTCTCCTATCCCATGGATTTAAGTACATGAATATTGGAAATCACGCAGAAGTAAATTAATTTTCATTTTGAGAAATAATGCGTATATGAGGTGAAAACCAACTGTGAAGTTATAGATTTGTTTATCAGGATTCACTGCAGAAGATTTAGAGGTTCACAATTTGGGGGCAGTAGTAAACAGATGTCATAATGAACGCAACTATTAATTAACCTAAAATGTCATGCCTTCTCTTGAGAACTGAACTTGTGTATCAAGATTCAAATTATTAGGATATGGAACTGAATTGATCAGAAAGGATTTGTCAACCAGTTTCAGATCAGTTTTTGAATAGTTCAATGTTTTTGGTACTTGGAGCCTATACATTGGTATCTCAGTCTTTGTAACATGGGTTTCTTGTGAAGACATGGCTCGCATGTTGACCAAAATCCACGTTCTTATTTTTCTTCCATATCCCTTGCTATTTTTGTTTAACATTAAGTGAAACAACATAGGTGACTGATGTTGGAAACTTTTCTACTTCCCAAACTCAATAATCAGAAATTTATACATCCCATGAGAATGTCATTTGGAGAAAAGGGAAAGGAGATAAATGAATGGCTGGTGAGTAGAAATTGGAGCCGGAAGGTGGTGTATCAAAACTCTACTTCAAAAACCAAAATCAGTGACATTTTAGCAGTGAGTACTGGCGAGTTGAAGATGAATGGTAGTCCAGCATCAAAAGGTCAGGTTCAATCCCGACCTCTGGTGCTGTCTATGTGGAGTTTCTGTATTCTCCCTTTCACAATGTGACTTTCCTTCAAGTCTCCAGTTTCCTCCCACATACCAAAGATACAGGTTTGGTAGATTGATAGGTTAATTGGCCACTGTAAATTGCCCATAGTGTGTAGGTGAGTGATAGACTCTTAGGGAATTTGGAAGGAGTAAAAATTAAGATTAACGTAAGACTAGAATAACTGGGTAGTTCTAAGCGAAGAGCGTAAATGTTCTCGGTAGGCAGAGAGGCCCGTTTACATAACGTGTAGAGTGAAACACGAAAGTCCGCAGACACTGCGATTGCAGGAGAAACACTGAAATGTTGGAGGAACTCGGCTGGTCTCTCAGCGTCCATAGGAAGTAACGTTTTGGGCCTGAACCATTCTTCTTTACCTCCCATGGTCACTGGCCAGCTGAGGTCCTCCAGCATTTTGATGTGTTTTCCATAATGTGTTAACTCCTGATGCTGAAGCTGTTTCCATCTTTTGGAATCAACGTAAAAATATCTCCTATTATTGAGAGTAGTCAGATTCATTCATTCTGTTGGACATTATCCCTTAAGTGGAACATGTTAACTATGTATTGAGTCATAGACACAATGAGTGCGTCGAGCATCAGTGGGATGAAGTGAATAGTTGATGTTCCGAGCTGAAATTCTTCATCAGGACTGAGGGGGAGTTTCATCTTGTCAAGTCAACCATTCTTTTCTTCCACTAATGCTGCTTGACCTGCTGAGATCTAGCAGATTGTGTTTTGCTTAAGAATCCAATATCTGCAATCTCCTAGTGCATCTGTAGGGTCACAGAGTTCTACAGCATAGAAGCAAGTTCCATTGGCCTACGTTCAAGCCCGAGTCGTCCTTCTAAAACTTTCCTATCCATGTACCTGTTTAAATGTCTTTTAAAAGTTATAGTCTTTCCCATCTCTATCATTTCTTCTGGCAGCTCATTCCATCTACATATCTTTCTCTGTGTGAAGAAGCTACCCCTTGTATTTTTAAAATTAGATATACAGCTCGGTAACAGGCCATTTCGGCCCATGCTGCCCAATTACACCAAATTGACCTACAACCACCAGTATGTTTTGAACGATGGAGAACGCAGACACAGGGAAATTGTACCAACTCCTTGCAGACTCCATAGGGTTCAAACACCGGTCCTGATCGCTGGTGCTGTAACATCATTGCACTGACCATGCCGCCACCTCTTTTAAATCTTTTCTTTGCGCCTTCTCAGCAGTTTTTTAAAAAATTTAGGCACACAGCACGGTAATTTAGGTCCATGAGTCCATGTCGCCCAATTCACACCCCATTAACCTACACTCCTGGTTCGTTTTATGAATGGTGGGAGGAAACCGGAGCCCCCAGAGAAAACACACACAGACATGGGGAGAATGTACAAACTCCTTACGGACAGTGCCTGTCCCGATCCAGTCCGGTCCCAACCCAGTCCAGTCTCAATCACGGCATTGTAAAGGCTTGTGCTGATAGCTACGTCAACCATTCTAAGATTCTAGTTAATCTCTAATTTTAGATTCCCATACCCTTGGAAAAAGGCTATGATTATTTACCTTATCTATGGCCCTCCTGGTTATAAAGATCTGTGTAATGTCCCCCCTCAACCTGCTACAATACAGAGAGAAAAGTCCCTGCCCAGCCTCTCCAGACGAATCATCTACCAATTCTGGTAATATTCTTGTGAATCTTTGTTCTGCACACTTTCAAGTGTAATGATATGTGCTCTCTGATACTGTCAATAAATTTATTCTGACTAATTTATTATCACCAACTTAAATAAGATGTATCTTAAGGATTGTATTTTTTTAAAAGCATTTTTATTCAAAAAAACTGATTACATTTTTTTTGTAATTGAGAAACTATTGAGAAGAGAGAAGTATTCATCTGCACAGGAATGACTTTCTGAAATGAAATTCAGTTTTGAATAGTCTCAATGGTGAGACACAATTTGTGGTTATTTCATAAATAATTCAAGAACTACTTATACGCTTCGATGCTTTGGTATTTCTGATGTCTTTCCACTTTCAATGTCATGTTGCAACAAATGAGTACCTCTCAACCTGTACATCACAACTTGTTCATTAAATTTATTTTAAACCATTTTGTTTAACCACTGAGGCTTTCTTCCTCTGTGCACTGAATAGAAAATATAGCCAGAAATGCAAAGGGCTGAAATCTCCAACATAAACTTAAATTCTCCTGGCAAAATCTTCCTAAAGAAGGTTCATGCTGATACATTTCCAGTGAGGTTGGCAAGTTGAAAGATCTTTTTCTGAACTTGGATGCAAGGGAAAAAAAGAGACCTGTGCTATTTGTTTGCAAGTCATTGGAGAGGATGGGGAATGTAGCAATGATCCGTGCTCAGTCTCAGCCATTTATATCTTTTGTCAATGACTGATCTGGAATAGACTTTGTGGGTCAAGTAGATCCCAATGACCCTCAGACAAAAAAAGTGTAATCAATCTTGATGCAGAACTAGATAAGAGGACAGAAGAACATAAAGGGATTTTAAACCAGTCAACTATGAATGGGAAAGAAATTGACAAATGGAATATGTGTGGATGCTTGGAAATATCTAGTTTGGGAAAAAACAATGGGAAAGCAGAATTTTTAAAAATCATAGTTGAGAGAGATTGACAAGCAAACATTGATCTGGATCAGGATTTGGGTGTTCTCGTTCACAAATCATAGCAAGATTACACGATGGTGTAATAATCAATTAAAAAGGCAGATTTTATTTTTGCAATCGTTACAATGGATTAGAAAGCAATCGCAGAGACCTCATGCTACAAGTGTATGACTTTAATCAGACCAATTATTGTAAGTGTTTTTGTCATCTTAGTAAGTAATAGTACACGACCTTTTGAGATGGATGCGAGAAAAATTCACTGGGATTGATTCTGCAGATAAAAGAGATATCATATGAAGAGAGACTAAGTAGAATTTTCTTGTATTGAATGAAGTTTCAAAGAATAAGTGGTAATCATACTGAAACCTAACATTCTCAAGAGCTTGGCAGGTTGATGTTTCCTAGCTTGAGCTGGGGGGGTCACATCATTAGGTTGAGGGGTTGGCCGTTTAGAGCGAAGATGAGAGGAAATTTATTCATTTCCAAGGTTGTGAGTTTTTGGAACTGAAGTCCATTTGATGCTTAGTTAATAAAAATATTCAAGACCAATGTTGGTAAATTGAGGGATATGGAATAAAAGAGTGAAATAGATGCAGATGTTCAGTTCTTATGTTATTGAATCATTCAGGAGGCTGAGGGAACACATCCTTCTGTTCCTAATTACACTGGACCACAAAGATTCTGCTTCCTGAATACTTTTGGATGTATTTTATGGATTTTGGGCTGCTGACCACAAAAAAATCACATCGTTTTTTAGATATAAACTGTTTTTGTGATTTGATGTCATATTTTGAGTTACTAGTATAAGGCCCACAAAGGAAACTGTTTTGGTCACTTGGTGAAGATGCTATGCAAATGTTGACTTAAGCCTGGACATGCTTGGAAGGCATTTAAAGATGTTGTTAAGAATTTTTTTGGCAACTACAGAGCACCAAACTTCTTCCAGCTGAATGACAGCGTGCTTCGAGCTACAAAGCCGTGAAGTGCAGCGTGTTGTCGAAAATTCATTTTCTGCACTTGCACTTGGACGTCTCCCCTGCTGATCTTGGTGCAGTCAGTGACGAACATGATTAAAGGTTTAGCCAGGACACTGTGACCATGGAAAAGCAGTATCAGGGCATCTGGAATCCATCGATGCGGGTCGGCTATTGTTGTACTCAGATGCTGAGTACAAACAAAAAAATCAGTGGGAAAACCTTTTTAGGTCAGTTGAACTAATGTGATGTGTCGGCATCATTATGCGAATAAATGTTAAATTCAATAAAAGTTAATTTAATGTTTCTCCAACTTTCTATGTGATACAGCAAATCTGAAATTATCTTTGTGTTCATCTTAAAGTTGTCTATCATAATGCTCTTTTTTTGAGGAAGCAAAGCTTTTGAAAAAAAATGTTGTCCAGGGTTATTTTTAAGTAGTTAAAAAAACTTATTGGGCCTCCTGAATGAAAATCTGCAGATACTGGGATTGAGTACAATACACAGATGTGCAGGAGAAACTCAGCAGGTCACACAACATCATAGGAAGTAAAGGTGAGCAAAAACAGGCCAGATGACGTATGACACTTGTGTGGTTATAAAGTCATGGAGAGATGAGGCATGCAAACGGCTTCAACCCATCAAATCGACAGTGACCGTTAATTAACCACACTACATTAATCCCTTTTTTATTATTCTCCCCACATTCTCAAGTTTATTGTCACATGCCAAGAATCAGTGATAGAGGTTGTTTTGCGAGCAAATCAGTTGGACATCTTGTACATAGAGCGCAGAGATACAGGGAGAGAGCAATTGGTACTGAGGAAAGGCAGCATCATTTTACTCTTTTGACCTTCTTTCAGGAGTCAGAAACTGCTCTTTTAACATGATGAATGCTTTTCCAAGGCAGCAGGAGTTATGGATTGAGTCAAAGGAAGATTGTGTGATGGCCTGGGTGGAGAAGTTCTTGTACCATGCAGTGATACACCTTGATAGGATGCTTCCAGGGGTGTATCTGTAGAAGTTGTTAAGGAATGCAGGTGGCATGCAAAATTTCTGAGGAACTGCAGAGGCACTGGGGTGCTTTCTTCGCCAATCAGCCACACTCCCAAATTCCTGCAGAGTGTGGGCAATTTACAGAGGCATATTTTTGCGATGTGGACGGAAACCGGAGCAACTAGTGGAATTCCATGTAGTCACAGGGTGAATTTGCAAACTCCACAGAGACAGTGCCCAATGTCAGAATGGAACCCTGGTCTCTGGCACTGCAAGGCAGCAGCTTTGCTAATTACACCACAGCGATGGTTCTGTTTTTATTTATCAAAACATACCCAGGGAATAATCATCAAGATCTCTATAGAATTTCGGCTCTTGGGTGCTGTCTGTTTCTTAGCTACATTCTAACCATGAACAATTTCAATCAAAGCTACTTCAGGTTGTACATACCAAATATGCCAATGTATAAGATGACTCAAGTATAAGAAAACCTGCTGAATTTCTACCTAAAATGTAGGTTTTGAGCTATACTCGCTATATAAGGCTACCCCAAGTCTCTCTGCTTCAATAGTCCTTAACCAACCACCCCTCTGTCCTGTAGAGTGATGCTATCACAATATTTTAAAATCTGTAAACCTTAAAATTTATTAGCAAATTTTAAAATAAACCATGTTGGCGCCTTTAACAGGCCTGCACAGAGCCAACAGCAGTCAGACGGAGCAGATGGACCTCCAAGGGAAGGGCTGAGACTTTGTTGTTAAGATTCGGATTTTATGGTGTGAGGGATTGCTGAAACTTCGCTGTTAAGGTTCAAATTTTATGCTTGGTGTACAAGACGACCTCTGGTTTTGGAGTGAGATTTTTAAAGTTCAAGACCTGTCTTATTCGCTGGCATTTAAGGTAAGTACTGATTATCCAGTCACACTATCTCGTTGGGCCATGCCATGGTCCTAGATTTGTCATGTTGGTTAGGTGTTATCCCATTCTGAATAGATAGGAATTTTCTGCAATTTAATATGGTTCCTCAGCACCTTTGACTAAATTTCCATCCCAGAGAGTTTTCCAGAGCTGAACCTGATTGGTTGGAAACTTGCTGCTGTATTTGACACAGAGATGAGCTTTACTCATTCTGCTCCATTACTAAAATTGAGACAGACAGCACGGTAACGGGCCTTTTCGGCCCACAATCCCATGCTGCCTAATTACTCCCAATTGACTAACAAGCCCCCAGTATGTTCTTGAATGGTGGAGGAGACCAGTGCAACCAGAAGAAACCACGCATACATGGGGAGAATGCACAAACTTCTTACAGACAGAGCAGGATTTGAACCCCAGTCCCGATCACTGGCACTGTAACAGCGCTATGCTAACCATGTCACCCTACTATAACATTGCCAGGCTTTGTCCCTGTATCTGCTCAACTGCTGCAAAATATCTGTACCTTTTTCTAGCCTCCAGGATGAAACTCCTAACCAGCATTTTAGTTTTTACCCAATGGCAACTTGTGCTTACTCCACTTGGTTCACAACTCCCTTAAATATCCTGTTCTCCGTTAGAGTGATAGACTGAAATCCTTGCTTTCTAGGTTTGTCGATGATCTCAACCCCTATCCTTCCCTCTCTGTCTCTGCAGCCTCCTTTCACTTTCACAGGACTTCTGGAATTCTGTTTTTCTCTGGCCTCTTGAGCACACCTAAATTTCATCTCTTTACTTAGGCAGTGCCTTAGCCCTAAGCTCCTGAAACATCTCTAACTCCCTACCTGCGACCCCAAGACGTGGGACTTGAAATGCATATAAAGGTGTGTTCATTCTGTTGGTAAAGCTTTTCATATTTCACACAAGATATCATTAGGCTGTCTCTAAGGTAAGCAGTTTGTTATGAGAAATGAACATTTTCATTGCATGTAATCGATTGGGGTTTTCAAAAGGGAATTGAATAGGCACTTCAGAGAGATTAACCTACAAGACTACTAGGAAAAAGCATGTGAGCGGAACTAATCAGATTGCTTGAGTACAATCCGGCACAGACTTAATAAACTGAATGACTGCTGTATATTAACAATGCAATGATTCTGTGACTAAATATTTAGCAGAAAATCACACCACGTTTAAGGTATTATTAGCTCAGACAAAATGTAGAAAAATAACAGTAAGAAATTGAATGTGGGAATACAAATGGAAGATTTCCAATACAATGATGGTGCAAGGATATTTTTTAATTCCTGCATTTTTTTCAATCTCATGATTAGCATTTTGCAGTTCCATTTCAAATCAATTGCATTCATGAGAGTTGTACCTTAAAGCTATCAGTAACATTACCTGTATATCATGGGGACCAATATATTTGTTCATCCATATTCAGAAGAGAATAATTCAATAAGTTGAGGTTAAAATGGAAGTAAAAGGGACTATAAAGTTGTGCCCATCAATTTGTTCGAAACTTAATTTAGTTCTGTTTCCAGCTAAGTCCTGAATAGTGGCTTCTGACATAGATTTCCAGTAAGATATCTCTTCATTGCTGCTCTGATACTGTGGTCTATTTATGTCCCATGTCATTGAGCATAACACAACGTCAACCTATTTCAAGCCACCCGTAAAAGCTACTCTGTAACCTCAAGGCCATTAGAGTCAATGATCTTAAAACTTCACAGCAGAATATGAACAACAGGTATGTCCTCTGTAAAGAAGGAAAGTCAATTAATGTTTTAGGATGAGAGCCCTTTATCAAAGAGGGACACATCTTGATCTAAAATTCCCCCTGTATCCTGCAAGTGTGTAGCTTGTGGCCACTCAGTAACTCTGCACAATGACAAGTCTGGTATCAACAGCACACTGTGAAGTGAATTAGCATTCTGCCCTGCTGTGCTACAGTCTGTTCAAGTTTTTACACCGATGCTGCTTGGAGATCCCACGGACAGGTGACTTTTTATCTTTTTAACAAGTTCACATGCTGCATGTCCTTGCCTAACAACATTCTGTCAGCCCTTTCTTTGAAATTTTCCCTTGAACTCCAGCCTCAGCTGCATTTTATGGGGAGTGAGTTCCATATTTGCACCAGGCGCTCGTGTCAACACTGCTCTTTCTCATGTGAAGGCTGTTACGTCTTCTCTGATGATCATTTTCTTCTTAATAGGTAACACTGGACAACAAATATTTTCAAAAGATTTGCTTCCTGGAAAAAAAAATTGGAGATTATGATAGAAAACTTCAAGCTGAACACAAGGATAATTTCAGATTTGCTGTATTAAATAGGAAGTTGGAGAAACATTAAACTAACTTTTATTGAATTTAGGGACTACTAATAGCATTGACTTCCAAGTACCTCTGAGCCAAGCTCTCAGGTTGACTGCACATGCTGCACAACAAATGAGAGGTGCCCATGGTTTGTCTTGATCACCAATTTTATACCAAAGTCAAACTCAAAACCTTTCCTAATTTGAGCCTCAAGCATCTCCTCGCCACAAATGTAACAGAATGTATCGCAGCTGTTGTGACATTAACGAGACATTTCTGCTGTATTGAATCTTCCTGAAAACAATAAATGCTGTTGTTAAGTGCGCACACTATGCTATTACTTGAAGAACATGTGCATCATCATGTGTTGAATCTCTATCAATGTAATGCACAGCATCTGTATATGTGAGCTGCTTTTATAGCCTGTCTGCATCTATCCTGATTAAGCATGCCCAGGCCTGAGACAACGTTTGCCTAGCACCTCCACTGAGTGCATGCCCAGATATGTTTGGACTGACCAAAACAGCTTGCTTTATGGGCAATATACTAGTAGACTTAAAATATTGACAGGAAATCACAAAAATCAGTTTTATAGATATATATAGAGAGATAAAATGATACACGATAGGAAAATTTTATGGTGATTTTCACGATCACAGCCAAAAATCCATAAAATTCACCCAAAAGTGTTCAGGAAGCAAAATCTTCATTGTCCAGTATAATCAGACCCATCCTTGGTTTACGGGACAGTCTCTGAATGTGACCGTAGACTTCTCGTGAAACTCAACTTTTACTTGTCCTTGTTTTGCTCATGGCCCAGTGTGAAACTTCTTTTCCCTTGCGATACCATTGTGGTTTCTGCTTTATACCACTTATTTATTGACAGTAAAATACTTTTGCCAAGTAAGGCACAGAATATTGAGGAAAAACTCTTGGTGAAGTTGTTGGAGTTTGAGCTTGTTACGGCATAAAATTTGGATTCAAATTCAATGGAATATGTAGAGATATTGTTCTATGAATAAAAGCAGTAAGATTATATCTCTTTAACTTTTAAATGACTTTCAGCTTTTCTTCTTATGGACTACTTTGCAGATGGTGTCACTGGGCAAAGTACTCCATCAATTCAATTCATAATTACGGAAAAAGAAACTCAGTCATAGAAATTAGTTCATATTGCCAGAGGTGGCAACAGAGCTCATCGACTTGTCCCTAAAGTCAAAGCAAACTGTGGCAGATTTCCATTCATGTGGAAGATAATAATATTATACAATCTGCTCTCCGTTAATGGCTGGCTCGGAGCAAATTCACCTGAGTTATCTTCTTGCGCAAACTAAGAAAATCTGAATTGTAAAGATCAGTCAGCTTTTTACTGTGATGCTGTTTGCATGGCTCACTGGTCCTTTCTTAACTGAGAATCTCTCCAGGAATCTTCCACCACTGCAGACTCTCCCGTGAGTATTCTCTAGAAGATCCACATGTTGATAAACATTAACAGTCAATTATAATCCTAAAATTTCATGATTTAGGGTGGTAGTTTGATTTGAATCGTGGATTACAGAGAAGAGGATAAGCAGGAAATGAGGCTATGGGCCTTCCATGAGCAGCTAAAGAAATTAGATCTATATTCTATTGAGTTAACATGAAGAGATCATATTAAAATGTATTAAATCCTGGGAGGGGTGGGGTGGGGGGGGAGGGAGGATAATAGAGCAGGGTAGATGCCAAGATGTTTCCATCAGTGAGAGAATCTTGAACAAAGGAAAAGAGTTACAAGTATAGGGGAATAAGGGGTCAGACGCAAAATATTGGTTATATATCTTTGCATCCTATGGACACTGTGAGACTTACTAAGCTCCTCCACCATTTTTGTGTTTTTACTACAATCTCAGCATCTGCAGACTTTCGTGTTTCACAAGTATAGGGGTGGTCATTTTAAAACTTGGGTGCATCGAAACCTCTCGCAAAGAGTGGTGACTGTCACAGGAGAAGTTGGAGCCATTGCTACATTTTTGAGAAGTGTCTTTCTATGAACCGTTGAGAGTTGCGTTCAAGCCTACCTACCCATTTGAGAGTAAATAATGGTTGAACATCAGAATTTTGGAAGTTTCAACTAATATCTGGGTCAAATGGAGTGTCTCTCTTGAAACCATTTAGAATTCAGGACATGTGATTTGTTTTCACCTCGGGGATTAGTAATATGACACCTGTATATTTCTTTCACTTCATAAATATCTGTATTTGCAGATAATTCATTGAAATGCTTGAGGACATGAATGGAATGATGCTACATGTCTACATCTATTCATCAGCAAGTGGGTACTACTCGCATGGACAATAATTGTTATCAGTATTTCTTTGTCCTTGAGAAGACGACATTGAGATTCGTTCATGAACTGCTGCGGTCCATACGATCACAGAATGTGATAGGCAGTGAGTTTTAGCATTTTGACCTCGTGATAATGATGGAATAGCAATGTATTTCTAAGCTAAGAATATGTGTGACTTGGAAGTACCAGTGTTCCAATCCACCTGCTGCTCCTGTCAAAGATGATAGAAATCAATGATTAATGAGGTGCAGACAAAGAAGCCTTGCTGCATGACTACAATGCTGCTACCTTCTAAGGGGTATGAAGAGATTCAGCACGTCATCAAATACTCTATCAAGCCTCCACAGGTGTTCTGTGGAAAGTATGTTGACTGGTTGCATAAAGGCCCGTTTTGAAAATTTGAATTCCCAGGAACCGAGAAGGCTGCAGAAAGTGTCAGACACAGCCAAGTCCAACACCAACACTGACCTGAAGACATCTGCCTAATGAGCCACTGCCTAATGTCACCAAATACCACCATTATCCAATGACTTTGTCCTGGGTGTTGCTGACCTCCTTGAGTGCTGTCGGAGTTGCACACCATTAAGCAAGTGGACAGTATTCAATCAGATTACTGGATGGTGTGAAAACAATGGAAAGTAAAGAAGCGCACTGCAGAAAACTATACAGTAAAACCCCCAGTATCCAGCACCTATGGGGATAGGTAGATGCCAGATAACTGAATTTGTTGGTTGCTTGAGATTGCGTGTCGTGTGGTTGGTAAACTGGCCACCAATTTTAAACTTTTGCTTATTTTTACCTATACCCTGTAAATTACCTGCAAATTTTTTTTTTGGTTGCTGGAGGCTGCTGGTTGCTTGAATTCCAGATAACAGGGATTTTACTGAATACTCAAACTTGCTCTTCTAGCCACGGCATTTGTTCAGTGGATCAATTGTGTTTCCAATCAGAAAGTCAAATGTAAAAATTTGATTAGAGTAATGGTTTGAATTATTGGAGATGGCCACATACAAATGCTTCTTTCTTCCTTCATAGTCCAAGCCTGACTCCATTCAGGAACTGACTAACTTCATGGTTTGAGGATTGCTCAACGAATAGAAAGTGTTTCCACTACAATGGATACATTGTAAGAAAAGCATTATCAACTTCTTTTCGAATTGCGTCTGTGCCTAATCTGGAAGAGCTTGCTGAACAAAATGTAAAATTTTTCGTTTCTTTATCCCGTAAATCTTTTTCCTCAGGCAACAACCCCCACCCCCACCAGTTTCTTTGGAGAAAATATTGCATCATTCAAAAAACTCCTGAAATGCACAGATAGTGTGTACTGCCATCTGGTGGAACTCTGGATCGGAATAACTTCTACCTCGCCTGTATTTTAGTGCTAATTTAATATCTAGCCAAGAGGATAAGAAAATTAGCAAAGGTCCCACTGTGAGCTATGCTGCAGACCAACCTTAGTGTGACTGATCTCCACATCAAAGTTCAAGATTCATAGCCAAAAGCCTGCGAAGGGAAAAAATTTTATTAAAATTAATTTAAATATATGCAATAGCATGCCAGTTAGTGAATTTCCAAAATATTTCATTACACATCATTATCCTTTAAATTTTATAGGTATTTTCATGTTGTTAAGGAAGGGAAGGGTGAAAAAGGAAGAGGTTTTCAGCAATATGTGATTGTGTTTTACAGATTATTTTGTCACAAGTAACGACTGTATTGAACACTATTTGTAGGCACCCAAATAAGGAAATGGTTTACACTTAGCTATATTTTCTCAGAGTAGGATTTCCAAAAAATTAATTAATTTGACTATGATTCCTGTTTCACCCAATCTTTTATGTGAAACACGAAACATTCAGACATTACAATTCAAGGAATTCATCCCATTTTCTTGGTCTGTGTCCCTCTTTCAACTAAAGACGATCAAAACAGTAAGTTCTTTGCTTTTATGGAAATCGCGCTGATTGTAAATCATTAACTAATTCAGTGATGTATTTCTTGTACAGTAATGGCATAGTAAAAAAACTTACAAAATGTGATTAATCATTATCAGTGACCCACCTCCTTCCTCTCCTTCCTTCACGACCTGAAACCATCTGAAAAAACTACCTCACAATTTTGCAATAACATTTTAGTCAATATCTCATTGCTCTCTACCAGAGAGCAAACAACCCAGCGAGAAGTACACATGGTCAGTGCAACTCTGCTCCTTGTGATGTGGGCCATGATCTAAGTGCAGAATTACTGTACACATGTCAAATCTATCTTGTGGTGTGGCCATTTCATCACATCCACACCCTTAAAGTGGAAAGCTGTATTGTGTTCAGTCTCAGGTTTCCAATTATTTTGTGCATAATCAAGTAAGAAAGAAGGGTTGGTCCCAGTCTTATGGAAATAGAGTGTGATATACTGGCATCATTGCAGCCAAGGCTGTTGCATTTCAAAACAAATCTGTCCAAATGCTCAATTCTGTGAGCTGGGGGAGGTTAAACATTTTCACCTGCTCCTTTCAGCTAAAATCCCAGTCAATGAGAATTAATGGAAAAGCGTTTGACCCATTTCATTAACTCCTGTGAACCTGAAATCTCATCCTACCCAGGCTAGCCCTACAGTTTTTGCCATACAACATCAATCTTCACTTTCCTGCACTTTTTGGCATAGCGTGGAGACCTTTATTGCTCACAAGGCATCCAACAGTTCATTAAGGATATTCCCCTGATTAAACAAAAGGTTATCGACTGTACTGCTATCAATGTGGTCCAATCCCAATGCACTTTCTGCCAGTTTCATTTTCTCCTCTTCACTTGGCGATTATTTCGTGGAGAACAATGCTATAGGTACTGGTAGCTATCTCCAGTCTCTCTAAAGGATTAAGATTCAAGATATTAAGCATGTTAATATTAATTTGGAGCAAATCCGCAATACACAAGGAAAAGGAGCAGGAGTAGGCCATCCGGCCCATCAAGCCTGCTCCACCATTTCATGTGATCATGGCTGATCTGATGATAAGCTCACCTCCACCTACCTTCCTTTCCCCCAAATCCCTTATTTCCCCTACTATGTAAAAATCTATTCAGCCTTGTCTTAAATATATTTACTGAGGTTGCCTACACTGCTTGAATGGGCAGCGAATTCCACAGATTTACCATCCTCTGGGAAAACCAGCTCCTGCTCATCTCTGTCCTAAATATACTACCCTGAATCTTGAGGCTATGTCCCCTAGTTCTAGGCTCCCCTAGCAAAGTAAGCAACTTACCTACCTCTATCTTATATATGCCTTGCATAATGTTATGTTTCTATAAGATCCCCTCTCATTCTTCTAAATTCTAGAGTACAGTCCCAGATAACTCAATCGCTCCTCATAGGCTAACAACCCCCCCCCACCCCACTTCATCTCTGGAATCAACCTGCTAAACCTCCTCTGCACTGCCTCCAAAGCCAGTATATCATTCCTCAAGTAAGCAGACCAGAACTGCTTGCAGTACTCCAGATGCAGTTTCACCAGTACCTAGTACAGTTGCAGCATAACCTACCTGCTCCTAAACTCAATCCCTCTAGCAGTGAAGGCCAACAATCCATTTGCCCTCTTGATAGCCTGCTGCACCTGCAAACCAATGATTTGCAATTCGTGAGCAAGTGCTACCAAGACCTTCTGCATGGCAGCATGCTGTAATCGCTTGCCATTTTAAGGAGATTCTGATCTTCCATTTTTCCTTCCAAAGTGGATAGCCTCACATTTGCAAGCATTGTACTCCATCTGCCAGACCTCCTGCCCACTCACTTAACCTATCTATATCTCTCTGCAGACTCTCCATATCCTCTGCACAATTTTCCACTCTATTTAGTGTCATCAACAAACTTAGATACACTACTCTGTTCCGTATTCCAGATCGTTTTATGTATATCGTGAACAGTTGTGCATCCAGCACCAACCCCTGCAGCATCACCCATTGCCAACCAGAAAACACCCTGTACCCCAACAGTGGCGATACGACCACCAGCCTACTGCAGAGGGCGATCTCTGTACCTGCAGGAAGCCTACTTAAAGGGCTGACTCCACCTGGCTGGCTGTCAATCAGTCGACCTGAATATAAACCTGAGCCGCCCCCTCCTGAGCCAGTCACACGAGGAGCCACCAAGGCTTGAACTGATGTTCAGACTTTTACTGGAATAAAGCCTGTTCTACAGTCTTTTGAGTTTTGTGCTTGTTTGTTGCTACCTCAGCGCACCACACCAACTCTCTGTATTCTCTTGTTGAAGTAGTGTCTGCTTTCTGTTTAATGTTGCTCTACAACATGGCTGAGCTTCACGTATATGCTAATGTTCTATATTTGCGCAATGACGTTTGACCACCCCTAATTTAGTCTGCCCAAGAAACTCCATTGGATTGTGCAGAGTTTTTGGTACTGCATGTGAAGAATTAATTTTTAACCCATTGGGCCGAACAATCGGGTTCACTGGCTGACAGGAATGGTTGTTAGAACCTAACAATATTTCTGGTCAGTTAAGTCAAAGTAGCACTGACCATCTGATTTTCCGCAGATGCATTTTCTGGGGAAAATGTGTTAATTCACTTAACACATTCAGTGGTGTTCACCGTGAGTTATTTATTTGCGTCAGCTCTTATTGTTTTTAGCAGTCACTTATTTAGGAAGTCGACTCTGACCCTTGTGTTTGTTTAATTTAGACATGCTTTGCTTACCTACCCAATTGCCAGTTTGAGTCTATAATCAAATAGAACGCCTAACTTTCTAAAAAGAATGCCAGTTTTCCTTTACTGAAACCAAGATTTTTTTTTAATTTTACAAAACCCCTCAACATTCTTGTGGAATGCACAAACACGCCAGAGAAATGCAGCAGCTCGCGCAGCAGCAGGTGCCTTCAACACCGAACTCCCTTCGAAGAGAGAACTTGATCAGGGTGAAGAGACTGCAGTGGAGCATCTGAAGGGAGTTAAACAGGAAAGTCTTCAGACACTGGGATTGTAATGGAATATACAAAAGTGCTGGAAAACCTCAGATCATTCAACATCAACAGGAAGTAAAGCCCCAAATTCCTGGATGTAATAACAACCAAAATGTCATTATCAGCATGCAGAAAGACCAATCATGTGGCCTATAGTAGCCTTGCTCAACCTTTTTTTTGGGCTATGACCCCTTAGGACTATGCTCAAAGTTTATGGCCCCCCTTCTTTGTAGAACAGTTGTGTTAGTTGGTTTCTTCTATACTTCTACCGACTACATACCAAATATTTTTATTTCAATGTGTTCACCCCCCACCCCCCCTAAGTATGCTGTGGCTCCCATTGAGAATAGCTGGTCTCTTGCAATGATATCTATGTATGCAGGGTTCACCAGATAAGCTGGCATTTTCCATCAGCGGTTTGGTGATGAGAGTGGGAGGTCAATCTTAACAGTCTGAAACAAGCAAAACATCTGGTGAGTGATGTTGCCCATGCAGTTTTGTTTTAATTCTACTTAACGGAAGACAAGACTGGAGAGGGTGCAGCTCGTGGAGCTGCAATATCATGACAGACAGGGTTTAATTCTGACCTTGGGTGCAATCTGGAGGGAGTTTACACATTCTCCCTGTAACAATATTGATTTCCCCCAAGTCTCTGATTTTCTCCCATATCCATGGAGAGGGTGAAGTGGAAATTTATCAGGAAACACGATAGGCCTGGATTCGAAATTTGAAATGATGAGGCAAGGTTAGCAGAGCTAGGACTTTTCTCTTTTAAGGATGAGAATTGACTTAAGGATGAGAATGGATTCTGAGAGTAAAGAGGTATAGATAACGTAGACAGCCAGCACTTTTTTCCCCAGTGTGGTGTAGCAAACACCAGAGGACACTTATACAAAGTGAAGGGAGGAAAATTTAGTGGAGACAACAGGGGTGTTGGTGGAAGCTGAAGCATTAGAGGCATTTAAGAGACTCTTAGACAGAACCCCGGATGAAAGAAAATAGAAGGTTACGAGGTAGGAAGGGTTTCGTTTTTTTTATAGGAATATATAGTTCGGCACAACACCTAGGGCTGAAGGGCCTGTACTGTGCTGTAATGTTCCATATCTATATCTTTCCCAAAAACATGCAGGTTAGTAGGTTAATTGCCCCTGATATGTGGGTGACTGGTAAAATCTGGAGGGAATTGGTGAGAATGTCAGAAGTATAAGTGATAGGATTAACATTGGATTTGTGGATGGTTGGGGTAGACTCAGTGGGACAAGGGGCCTGCCCTATGCTGCTTCTCTATGAATTTCTGAGTCTTTGAATGCCTTGGGCCTTACTCTGCCAATGTCAACTGAACATCCAGCTTGCTGAGCAGATAGAATGTGTGGGAGGTCAGAAGTACTGTGCAAAATAAACAAATAGATGGGGTATTTGTCTGAGAATCTAAACTGCTCAAGGCCAAACAGCTAATTCTCTGTCTCGTATCAGACTAAGTGGTTGATTTGTGTAAGCCTCACACTGCTGCTTCAAGACTGCTCCATAATATTATCCAGTCAGCTTTTTCTTTAATAAATTATCACTGCAAAACCCACAAAAAGGTGAATGCCAAATGAGTTCCTTTGCTGCGATGAAATTTAAAGAATCCCCAGCTATTCCTCGGTGGATATTGCCTTATTTGCAACAGTAACACTTGCTTGAATTCCCAGATTAGAGTCATACAGCAAAGAATGAGCATGTTTAGCCCATCGAGTCTCTTCAAACTATCCATCCACTGGTACACTGTTGAATTGAAGTGCGAGCCAGATTAACAATCTGAGACAAATTTGATGGGCAGTCACGTAAATAGAGAAATCTTGACTCTCTTGAGGGGTCATTTCAATTGTGCTCGTTCGTTGGAGGTCCAGTGGTCTGGGGGAAACTTGGCGGTTAAATGTGTGCCAGATTACACATTGTTCACAAGCTCCATTTCAATGGTTAGCACAGGAAAACCTCTGGGATCCGGCACCTATAGGGATGTGTAGATGCCAGATAAGTGTATTTTCTGTTTGCTTGAGACTTAACTAAAACTTATCCACTATCTCTTGATCCACTGATTTCTGCTCGCCAGACGTCTAAGGTACGGATGCCATGACAAATCCGCCTGACTCATGAGTGGCAGATGGGCAAACTAATGGCGAGGTGCGCCAATTTTAAACTTACAGTTGTTTGCCTCATTATTTTATTTATATATTTTCCTTGATTTTTTTTTGCTGCTTCCTTGAGGCTGCCGGTAGCTTGAATTCCAGATACCAGGAAGATGATGACGTCCAAGGAAGATGATAATGCCTGATAAGTTTATTGTTGGACACATTATACAATGTATGTGTCCATGGAAATTCATGCTGCAGCCCAACAGGTACATGTAAAGAAAAACTATGATATTAAACTAATTAAATTAAATTAAAAGATAAAATAAATATATAAGATAGATATAAGTATTCATAGCAATCCTAGTGTGAAAAAGTTAACGCATTCATGCAGACAGTTGGAGCAGTCCCTGGTTCGTGGACCAAGGGTAGATTCATGAGTCTGATAGATATTGCACAGAAACTATTCTTGAACTGAGATGTGCTGGTTTTCAGAATTTATCTCTTGCCTTCTTGATGTCCATCCAGAGGTTGTACTTGGACTTCCTGTAGGCTTTGGAATCTCCTCTCCGAGACAAATGTCAAGTTACTTACATTCTTTAAATTAACTGAACTAAACAAAAAAGATTTTTAATGTCATTGAGATTTGTATTTTCTTGACAATTTAATTTTTAATATTTTAAACTTTAGCATTTTCAGTGGTATGATTAATTTGTAATTGACTTTCAATATTTGTACATGTTAGCAATATTTGCAAACATTTAAAGTGTTCTAACTGCAATTCCTTCTGGGAGATGTGAATTAACCAGCTGACAAAGTTTCTTAGTTGTTTAGGTTGAGTGTAATAGTACTAATCGACGTCTGTCATGAAGATCATTGCCAGCTAATGGCATCCATGGTGGAACTTGACCTGTGTGGAAAGTGCTATATATAGTGCAGGCATAGGAGCAGAAACAGTGTGCATCTCAACAACGGATTCTGGAAATGCAAGACATAAATAGAGAATATTGGGCACATACAGCAAATAAAATATTCTGTTCTCTCCCCCCCCCCCCCCACTGCCATTGATGCTTCTTAACCTGCTGTTATATTCATGTTGTATGCTAAACAGTATGCTCCAGGTCACAGATAGATCTATTTCCCTTTGTTTGTCCTACTGCCTTGGAATAATACAGTAGAACTCCAGTATCTGACACCTAAGGGGATTGATAGATACTGAAATACAGTATTTCCCAGTTGCCTGAGATTGCATGTTACGAGATTGGCGAACTAACCTGTAGGGGGCACCATTTTTAAACTTTCATATTTTTTACCTATTTATTTTCTGTGGTTTTTTGGCAAGTTGTTTGAGGCTGCTGGTTGCCTGCATTCTGGATAACAGGGATTTTACTGCACATCCTTAAAAGAATGTGCACATCGACTCTTTGGAATACAGGGATGCAGCATTTAACGTCCACAATGCCTTCTGTGAAACTGGGCATTATGCGATGTGGATGTTGTGCAAACACCATAGATATTAATGTATATACTTAGCAAAACAATGAGATACTGAACTTTCCATAAATTAAGCTATATAATTTTTTCACATTTTAAACTTCTATATAACTACTTTCTTAGCCCCTATCACACACAATTTAACAAAGAGGATCAGGCTCCTCCACATCACTGATATCCACTCCCTCACAGTATGCCACTGCAAGAGTTTCAGGTCGAATAACCTCCACTGATGAACTGTCACTCTGTAATGCCTGAAGGACCTGGCTGAGGCTCTTCTTGGGGAGGTTTTGGCTTCTTCCGGATTATGTCCAGTATTGTTTGCCTAGTTTGCTTTTTCTTTTCTTCATAATTTTTTTTTAATGCAGCCAACACTGCATGAGCATTCCTCTATCAGTGAAAAATGTCCCACGTTTGGCTCCATCTCTTTAGCAAGCTGTTAAGGCCTGCAAAGAATGTGGCTAACCCCTTAACAGTGAACCTCTTCTGCACCTGTTCTTCTTCTTCTTCTGTAGTTTCCTTTTCCCTTGCCTCTTCTTCAGATCCGGTTCCTTCCACTAGGTCCTGTTCTCACGTTCTCAGATCGGGATTTCTGACTGAACACCATTATAACCTTATTGGGCCACAGTCTGGGGTACCCAATTGGACGTTAAGTGGTGCAGTCCTGTATTGCTATTGAATGTTTCCTCTTTCTCAGATCAGTTTCAGTCTGATTTTTGTGTGTGAATTGTAAAATAACACGTTGTTATTTGAATGGACACAACGGAAAAATATCCTGCTTTTCAATCACTGTACCACAATATAATTCTTATCAGAAACTCCTACAGTGGACCTTCAATGCCATGATCAGGATGTTTTCTGTGAATGATCTTTTTATGCCAAGAGGCAGCATTGAAATAACTCACCAGTGAGAATACATCTGCTACAAATTTGTTGGAGCCAATGGAAGTGCTTGTGTTCACTATTTCAGAGCTCGATCAATTAATAGCATGGAAGAAAACTAAACTGCTGCACACCTCAATCATTAAAGACCCATGCCCTATTCATTATAGCATCTGAATCCCCCGCCACCTCTAGCAATATCAAGGGGGGGTTACCATTAACCAGAAACTGAACCAAAGTAGCCGCATACACAACATGTGTGCAAGAGCAGGTCATAGGCTGAGAATCTTGCAGTGAGTAACTTATCTGTTGATTTCCCCAAAGTTAATCCACCATCTACAACACTCAAGTCAGGTGTGTGTACGAACAGTCTCCAACAGTGGACAACTGTAGGCTGTGGTCTGCTCCTGCTGCTTCATTGGAACAGCTTATGAGGTGAAGACAGAGAGGATGGAGTGGGATTGGGATGGTGAATTGATTTGACAAGTGGATGGAAGTTCAAGGTTCACCCTTATACACGGAATAGAGGACTCCTGTAAAGTGGACACTCAATCAGCATTCGATTCTCCAAAAAGGAAGAGACCACATCTTGAGTACTGGATATGGTCTGCCAATTTGGGAGAAATATCAATAGACTAATACCAGTCCAGGATTAGGCAAGAGAATGCAAATAAGTGCTGATTAATTCCACATCAAGGCATTGCCAGTCACACCGGTCAGAACTCAATATTGCATTCAACAGCTTCATATAACCACCCTCCTGTTTGTGAGGGAATTGACCAATACTGATACATGGTCAATTTATAACTTTAAATAGTGCCTGTCTCATCAATCCCAGCTCAGTGAGACCCAAATAAATGTGTCAGGATTGGGTGTTGTGAGGAAGTTTTACACACTCCAGCTTGCATCAATTTAGGACGGACAACTCAATAACTTAAATAGATCTTGGTTCTCTCACTTGAGCTTGTTCACGTTGGATCATGGATCAAAAAGCTATCTCCTCAGCCTCAGGCTGACTTCATGTTTCTGTGCTTGAATTAGACTTGGGTCAGGTTTTAACTTCACCCCTGAGCAGATCTCTAATATGAAGTCATTTTCTGCAATAGTGGATTTATTTATATTTTTAAATCCCTAAAATAAAAGTTTACTGACTTTGGAATTACGTGAAGATTGCAGCCTTCTCATCTAACCTTTCTGTGCACTTGACTGGGGTGAATATGTCGAAGATAGATTGAAAGTCTATCAATTAATTAAGTCAGACACTTAGTCAGCACTTCAACTTCATTCTGTTATGCTTAATTTCTGTGCTGTTGCAGCCATTTTCATGTTTTCAGTCGTCTCTTCCCCCTACTGTTCATGGCTGAACTCGAATCAGTGTTTGTTACTATCTAGTTTATGATAGCAGGGGGATGGGATGGTGATACCAACAGAGGTGTTCCGCTTCAAGCACCAAGACCACTTGGGGTCCTGTCATAGTAATGGATTATTGCACTGTGTACAGTACTGCAGACAGGTAAAACCTCATGAAGTGGAACAAATCAGTACCAATTGCTGCTCCCCTCAGAGACTCCAACTTGGATGTGGGCTTTCTTTCCTGACAGATTGATTGATATATTTATGGCCCGGTCCTTAATGACTAGTGCTCATCATGGGTCAGTGGTAGCCTCTGCCAAATAAGCCCTGTCAGAGCTTGGAGGAAAATGAATAATGTTTTAAAATCACTGTAGGTTTTAGAGAATGCAAATGGTGAAAAAGAGCAAGGTCAGTTACCTCGAGTGTAATTAAAACTAAGCAAACATTCAGTCTTTTCCATCTGCCAGAATGTAAACTGAATAGCCAGTGAGTTAATAAAATCCGCATGAAAATATTTACGTGTCGTGTGTCTTTTTAGTTTACAGAGTAAAAAAAAACAAAAATACTCACTCAGCCAAATCTACCGTACTATATTTCTTACATGTTACATGAATATTTAGGTTTGTGGCTGTTGAAGTTGTATTTCATAAATCAAACTCTCGGGTGGCACAGTGATATTACAGGTAGCACAACCATCTCACAGTTACTGTAACCTAGGATCGACTCTGAGCTCTGGTGCTGTGGATGTGGAATCTATACGTTCTTCCTTTGACCATGGGCATTTTACCCAGATGCTCTGGTTTCCTACAACATGATGACAGAATGGATTGCTGGGCAATAAGTAGGGAATTGGTATTGAAGAGATTCCTCAAATGCTGTGAGAACCAACATTAAATTGATGAGCTGAATGGCTTCCAATCTCAACTGGGAAACTCGTTTTGCCGTGGAGTAGTGGACAGAAATGTGGATCCATGACTCATGGTGTAGAGAGCATCTTGTCGCACTGATTTTTTTAATTTTTCACACTATGAATCAAAATACAAACATTTCCCTCTTGAATATACACAGTGGCATTTTCTCCCCTTTCCCCCCCTCCCTTCCCTCCCTCCTTCCCACCCCCTCCAAACCCATTAAACGTTCAACATATACAATACAATAAGCACAATGAAAATAAACAAGAGAATTGCGTCATCTAATTTTACACACTGGATCAAGTCATTTTGTCTTCTCATTTTTATCATTTTAGGGGATGGAGGTCCAAGGCAAGCCCTCTCTGTTATGTTCCATGTATGGTTCTCAAATTTGTTCAAATAATGTGACTTAATTTTTAAAATTATATGTTATTTTTTCCAATGGAATACATTTATTCATTTCTATGTACCATTGCTGTATTCTCAGGCTCTCTTCTGATTTCCAAGTTGACATTATACATTTTTTTTGCTACAGCTAAGGCTATCATAATAAATCTTTTTTGCGTTTCGAGTTTGAGGCCTAATTCTTTACTTCTTATATTACTTAGAAGAAAGATCTCTGGATTTTTTGGTATGTTGCTTTTTGTGATTTTATTTAATAACTGATTTAGATCTTCACAAAATTATTTCACTTTCTCACATTCCCAAATTGCATGTACTGTTGTTCCCGTTTCCTTCTTACAGCGAAAACATCTATCTAATAATGTTGGATCCCATTTATTTAACTTTTGGGGCATGATATATAACCTGTGTAACCAATTATATATTGTATCATGCGTAACCTCGTATTTATTATATTTTTCATAGTTCCGGAGCATAACTTTTCCCATATTTCATTTTTTATCTTTATGTTTAGATCTTGTTCCCACTTTTGTTTGGGTTTATAGCTTATTTCATCATTTTCTTTCTCTGGCAGCTTGATGTACGTGTTCATTATAAATCTTTTAATTATCATTGTGTCTGTAATCACATATTCAAAGCTGCTTTCTTTTGGTAATCTCAGTCTGTTTCCTAATTTATCCTTTAAGTAGGCTTTCAGTTGATGATATGCAAACATTGTACCATGAGTTATTCCATATTTGTACTTCATTTGTTCAAATGTTAATAAATTATTTCCCAAAAAACAATTTTCTATTCTTTTAATTTCTTTTCTCTCCCATTCTCTAAAGGAAAGGTTATCTATTGTGAAAGGGATTAGTTGATTTTGCGTCAATAATAATTTTGGTAGTTGGTAATTTGTTTTTTTTCCTTTCTACGTGAATCTTCTTCCACATGTTGAGCAGATGGTGCAGTATTGGTGAACTTCTATATTGCATCAGTTTTTCATCCCACTTATAAAGAATATGTCCTGGTACCTTCTCCCCTATTTTATCTAGCTCTGTCTTGGTCCAGTCTGGTTTTTCCTCTTGTTTGATAAAAATCTGATAGATATCTTAATTGTGCTGCTCTATAATAATTTTTAAAGTTTGGTAGCTGCAAACCACCTTGTTCGTACCATTCTGTTAATTTATCTAGCGCTCTCCTTGGTTTCCCCCCTTTCCATGAGAATTTCCTTATTATTCTCTTCAGTTCATTGAAGAATTTCTCTGTTAAGGGAATTGGTAACGATTGAAATAGGTATTGTATCCTTGGGAAGATATTCATTTTAATGCAATTTACCCTTCCTATCAGTGTTAGTGGTAAATCTTTCCAATGTTCTAAGTCATCTTGTAATTTCTTCATTAATGGCTGATAATTTAATTTGTATAGATGGCCTAAATTATTATCTAATCTAATACCTAGGTATCGGATTGCTTGTGTTTGCCATTTAAATGGTGATTCTTTTCTAAACTCTGTGTAATCTCCATTATTCATTGGAATCGCTTCACTTTTATTTGCATTGATCTTGTACCCCAATATTTCTCCATATTCCTTCAATTTCTTATGTAATTCTTTTATTAATATTTCTTGTTCTTTTAAGTATACTATGATGTCATCTTCAAATAAACTGATTTTATATTCTTTCTCTTTTATTTTTATCCCTTTTATTTTATTTTCTGTTCTTATCAGTCCTGCCAATGTTCTATTGCTAAAGCGAACAGTGAGGGAGATGGTGGACATCCCTGCCTAGTTGACCTGCTTAATTTAAATTGGTTCGATATATATCCATTTACTGTCACCTTCGCCATTGGTCCCTTATATAATGCTTTAATCCAATTAATATATTTCTCTGGTAGAAATATACTTTGAATAAATAATTCCATTCTACCCTGTCAAAGGCTTTCTCTGCATCTAAAGCTACAGCCACTGTTGGTATCTTATTTCCTTGTACTGCATGTATTAAGTTAATGAACTTACAGACATTGTCCGTTATTCGTCTTTTCTTAATTAAGTAGAGATATTGGTCTATACAATGCTGGTGTTAGTGGATCTTTCCCTGTCTTTGGTATTACTGTAATTATTGCTGTTTTACATGAATCTGGCAAGTTTTGTGTTTCTTCTATCTGGTTCATTACTTCCAGGAGAGGAGGAATTAATAACTCTTTAAATGTTTTATAGAATTCTATTGGGAGTCCTTCCTCTCCAGGCATTTTATTGTTTGGTAGCTTTTTTAATGTATCCTGTATTTCCTCTATTTCAAATGGTTTTATCAATTTGTTTTGCTCCTCTTCTTGCAATTTCGGTAGTTCAATTTTAGCTAAAAACTCATCTATTTTGTCTTCTTTCCCTTCATTCTCAGTTTGGTATAATTGCTCGTAGAATTCCTTGAAGTTTTCATTGATCTCTGTTGGGTTATATGTAATTCGTTTGTCCTTTTTCCTTGATGCCAATACCGTTTTTTTAGCTTGCTCTGTTTTAGGTTGCCAAGCTAGTATTTTGTGCATTTTTTCTCCTAGCTCGTAATACTTCTGCTTTATTTTCATTATGTTCTTCTCCACCTTATATGTTTGTAGTGTTTCATATTTTATTTTTTTGTCCGCCAATTCTCTTTTTGTTGTATCTTCCTTTGTTGCTAGTTCTTTTTCTGTACTTAATATTTCCCTTTCCAGCTGTTCTATTTCCCGATTGTAGTCCTTTTTCAACTTTGTTACATAACTTATCATCTGCCCTCTGATGAAGGCTTTCATTGCATCCCGTAATATAAATTTGTCTTTCACTGATTCCGTATTTATTTCAAAGTACATTTTAATTTGGCGCTCAATAAATTCTCTAAATTCCTGTCTTTTAAGTAGCATAGAGTTTAATCTCCATCTATATGTTCTTGGTGGGATGTCCTCCAGTTCTATTGCTAATAACAGGGGTGAATGATCAGATAACAATCTAGCTTTATATTCCATTTTCGTAACTCTCCCTTGGATATGAGCTGACAACAGGAACAGGTCAATCCTTGAGTATGTTTTATGTCTACTCGAATAATATGAGTATTCCTTCTCCTTTGGGTGTTGTCTCCAAAAGTTGCATTTCCTGCATTGATTTAACCATAAATTTGGCTACTTTGTTCTTTTTGCTAGTCTTTTGCCCAGTTTTATCCATCTTTGAATCCAAATTAAGGTTAAAGTCCCCTTCTATCAATATATTCCCCTGCATATCTACAATCTTCAAAAAAATATCTTGCATAAACTTTTGATCCTCTTCATATATATTGACCAAATTCCAGAATTCTGAACATATCTGACACTTTATCATTACGTATCTCCCTGCTGGATCTATTATTTCCTCCTCTTTTTTGATTGGTATATTTTTGTTGATTAATACAGCTACGCTTCTGACTTTTGAATTATATGATGCTGCCGTTACCTGTCCTACCCAGTCTCTCCTTAATTTATTGTGTTTCACTTCAGTTGGATGCGTTTCCTGCACCAATGATATATCTATTTTTCTTTTTTCAGTAAATTTAATAGCCTCTTCCTTTTGATTTGGTTATGTATTCCATTAATATTTATAGTCATATAGTTCAACATGGCCATCTCATACTCTGTTTACATCTCATTTCTGCTTCCTCACCACTACCTTTCCCCTTTTCCCCATTTTCATTTCTCAGTTTTCTTTTTTTGAACTCAATGTATGACAATACTTCTAAAACATAAAATACTTCAACCACTCCCACATCTAAAATTCCCTTAACCCCAAGTGCCCCCCACCCCTCTCTGAGTCACACCTTGTCCCTTGCCGGACAACCACAACTCCCCTCTCCATTCGGACTGCTAACCTGTTCGCAAGTGCCAACTTATTTTGCAGTGACTGTTATTCTCTCCCACCCAACCCCCTCCAGAAAAGACTTTTATCTTCACATTAAAACAAAGCTCCCCCTCTTCTCTTTTTCTTTTATTAACCCCCTCCCTCCTCTTTATCCCCCCCTTCTCCCTTACTTCCCTTCTCTTCCCTCCTTTAGTTCTTGCTTATACATAATTTTTACATCTTTATATGTAGTTTGTCTTCATTCTTGTTGCATCTCTTCATCTCTCTTTCTGTCTTACAGGCGTTCTGCAAATTCTCATGCTTTCTCCAGATCTGGGATAACTATTTTAAGCACCACTGGATATCTTAACATAAATTTATAGCCTTTTTTCCATAGGATCGATTTTTCTGTGTTAAACTCCTTCCTCTTCTTTAGGAGTTCAAAACTTATGTCTGGGTAGAAAAATTTTTTTTTGACCTTTATACTTCAGTGGTTTTTTTGTCTTCTCTAATTTTATTTATTGCCTTCTCCAATATATTTTCTCTTGTCGTATATCTCAGAAATGTTACTAAAACGGATCTTGGTTTTTGTTGTGACTGTGGTTTCGGGGCTAGTGTTCTGTGTGCCCTTTCTATTTCCATTCCTTCCTTCATTTCTGGCAATCCCAGGACTTTTGGGATCCATTCTTTTATAAATTCTTTCATATCTTTGCCATCTTCATCTTCCTTTAGGCCCACTATCTTGATATTGTTTCGCCTACTATAGTTTTCCATTATATCCATCTTCTGAGCTAACAACTCTTGTGTTTCTTTAACTTTTTTGTCACTTTCTTCCAATTTTCTTTTTAAGTCGTTCACTTCCATTTCTACAGCCATTGCATGTTCTTCCACATTTTCTAATCCTTTCCCTACATCTGTTATGACCAGCTCTATTCTACTCACTTTTTCTTCTGTACTTTTCATTTTTCTTTTCATTTCACTAAATTCTAATGTCAACCATTCTTTTAATGCTTTCATTTGTTCTTGAAAATTTTTTTAATCTAAGTACTGTCCATTCATTTTACCTTCTATTCCTCTGTGCAGAGCTTGGTCTTCTTATTCTTCTTCTGTGTCTGCTCTTGGGTTTGTGTCTTCTTGTATCTGTATCTCTTCTGACTTTCTTGTTGAGCTGCTTGCCTCAGTTTGTTGGGTATTTTTTTCATGGCTTCTTGATGTTGGTCCTCTTCTTCTGGGGTAATTATCTGTTGGGCTTCCTGCTGCTGTTTTTCTTTCTCATCCCTCCCTTTTCCGTTGCTTTCCTTTTCTTCCAGCTGGGAGCCCTGCTGTCGGGCATCTCTCAGCTGTTCGTGCTGTGTAGGTTCACTCCACAGCTTGTCCCCCCCTCCCGTCGGTGTTCTCGTTTTCCTTGTCGTGCGCATTGCGCACCTCTGTTAGGCTCATTGAGCCATTTTTGCAGTCCTGTGGTCGGGAGGTCATGACCACTAACCTCGGGAAGCAGGCTCCTCTGTCCACAGCGGGTCCCTGCTTCTTCGTGCGGGTAAGGCCTTCTCCTTTCTCTTCCGGTGTCTTTCTTTTTTTCCCCGTTGTTTTTGGTTTTTCTTTCTTAGGTGCCATTTTCTTTCTTTTCTCTACATCTTTATCTTTTATTTGTTGTGTTTTGTGTTTCTTGAGCTTTACATTTCCTTCACTTTTTTTCTTCTTTTATGGAGGGGGCTGGTATTCTCCTACTGGCCACTACTCTATCACGTGACTCCTCCCTTGTCACACCTGTGAGGAGAAGAAATAAAAGGGATGTTTTGCTCAATCTCCATCTGGCCCTTTAGCTTGTCATACTGCTGAATGTTCAGCTCTTGATGGTGCGACAGACTCCCCTGGTATCAGGATTTGGTTGACAATTCCTTATCAGCATGACATTTATTGCATTCACCCACCCCCCCCCCCCCCTCCACTGAATAATAAGCTAGGAAAAAAGATTTAAAAACACAATGTTGAAGAAACTCAGCAAGTCAACCAGTTGACTTTATGTAGCAAAGATAAAGATGCAAAACCAAGGTTTCAGGCTCAAACCTTTCATCAAGGTATGAACAAAATGTAGGCAGGTACCTCAACAAAATTGTGGGGTGGGAGACATCGGGGAAGGAGCACAGTCCCACAGGCAGGAGGTATTAGGTGGATAAGGAGGGAAGGCACAGCAGCAAACAGGGGGAGGGGGATGGCTTGGTGAATGGAGAGGGAAGGGGGTGGAGAGGCTTTTGTTCATACCTTGATGAAGGGCACAAGCCTGAAACGTTGGTTTTGTACCTTTATCTTTGCGATGGAAAGTTCACTGTTTGATCTGCAGAGTCCCTCCAACATTGTGTTTTTACTACAATCATGGTGTTTGTGGACTTCCATGATTTATTTCCTCGATAACAAGATTTTTCTGTTTTGTCCCTCTAGAGCACTGTGGTGGTGGAAAAATCCATGCAGGACCTGGTGAACCTGATGCATGACCTGAGTGCATACTCTGACCAATTCCTGAACATGGTGTGTGTGAAACTACAGGAGTACAAGGACACGTGTACCCTGGCCTACAGGTAATAACCAATTCTGCAAATGAAACTGACCCTGACCCTATTATGTTATAGTCATTTTTGATCCCTCTATTTAGAACTTCCCGGCGTTGCTTTGCATCTATCTCAAACATATGGGAATCCAAATCAGTGAACATTTCGCCTTTCTTGGACAGCTGTACAGTTTTATACCATGCTTGAGAAGTGCTGGACTGAACAAAACTCCAGGTCTTTCTCCAGAAAGAATAAATGTATATCCAAGGAAGTTGATGCAATGTTGTTCATGAAAAAAAAAAATTTTCATATCTTCTTTCAGAGCTTGTTGGTTTGGTTCAGCAGTGTGATGTTACTGGGGTGGAACATGTGCAGTTTGCTCAGTCCACTCTCATTTAAAATGGTAATCACCTGTTGCACGAAAAGTGATCAGTGAATTACATAGAATTCATGGTAGGGTTACAAGCCATTTTTCTCCTCCAACTATTGTGAACCTCAGTTTGTATTTCCTCATGGGTCTCATTCAGATTACTTATTCCCAGCTTGCAACCGTATCCTTGCCTTCCATCTTGCGTTCTAGACGTTGTCTACTCTTAAATCTGTCAGTGCTACTTTCTTCAGTCATCTGCTCCATGTTGCCGAGGGCAATATTCTCACTGTACTCTACAGTAAGAAATTCTCTTCAAAATACTGAGCTGGATGTTGCCATGACCTTATGTATAGTAACTCCAAGGATCATGGATGTTTATTTTAGTTCGTTTTACTGCCCTGAAAGATGTGTATCACTTAAAATTACTGGGAAAAGACAGCAATTAGGGTGGGCATCATTGGAGGATATGGCTGAACCTTCCCCCCCCCCCACCCCCCAACCCCACCATTAAGTGCAACTGTGAATATTTATTTATATATCCTTTTATATGTATCGTCTCCATTTCTGTCTCAGAGTAGTTTTAATTGTAATATTGTTGGTGCCCCTTACATATCTGTGTGGCTGCAGCAAGTAAGAATTTCATTCCATAAGTACTTATGTAAATAACAGTAATCTCTCATACTCAGTGCAGAGCTGGGGTAAAGGTCACCAGGACCAGCTCAGACCGCCCTTGAAACATTCTCTCACGCATGTGTACGTTTGATAAACCCATTCTATTTACACATAATCATTTCTAAAATTGGAACTTAATGGTCTGGAGTTGGTTTGACTCCTCACATTGAAGCAATATAATTCGATCAGACTTTCCACGCTATAAAATTATCAATGGATGTTAGAAATAAAAGCTGTCTGAGCTACACACCTATTTGTTTTTAAATGGCAATGCCCCGCATGATCATTTTGTGAAGATAATCACTTTGGCCACAAAAGAAAATATTTTTTACTATTGGTTTTGTGAATCTCAAAGTTGGCAACATATATAAAGGGTACCAAAGTAATCTTTGAATCACATAGAACAATAATCTGACATCCTATGTGCTGCGGAGAAATTTAATTTTAAAGTGTCACACTGAACATACCCTGAATGTCAAAGCACTGCAGAGGGACACGGTAGTTGGGGTGGTATTTGTTATCTCATAAGTGACTGTAAGGCAATATCAAGTAGAAATTACATATCTACCAACAGGGATTGGATGATGGAATTTAGAAACAACTTTCAGGTCATTTTACCTGCCTATAACCGTCAGTTTTGAGGAACAGTCTACAGCTGAAATTAAATCACCTTCTCATGTATTCAATCAAATCAAGAGCGTATGGCAAGAAAAATGCGAGTTTGGGTAATATTTCAGATCAACGAACACCCAAACAAAGAAAATCAAATTAACACGAAAGGTTGCATCATTTTTTGTTACCGCTGGATTCACAGAATATTACTTGTGCACTTTATTGATTTTCTTTTTTATTCTGTCTGTATTGGACAGTTTGTTTACATTCATTATCTGTTTACAGTTCTTTATTTGTAGACATGTTTACGCTGTGCTCAGTATTTTTTTTTGCACTATCGATTAGTGGTGATTCTGCCGTGCCCGCAGGAACAAGAATCTTTGGGTTGCATGTGATGTCATGTACGTACCCTGACAATAAATCTGAAAATCTGATTTATTTCACAACCTTGAGATTTCCAAAATTAAGCCAAAGAAAAATTTAATTGGCTCTTAAGATCATTTACAAAGCGATTATTCTCAACTTTTGTGATAATTTGAGTGTTCTTTGGTTTCATAAAGTGGCAAATTAGACATGATTTTGATCATTTTGAAAATGAGCTGATTGAAAACTTGTGAATGGGGAAGCGGTTTGCTGCAGTGACTCACTCTTACCCAGATCAACGAGGGAAACTTTTTTTGCTGTCTGCAGTGAAATTGCTCTGTTCGTGTAGCAAGTTGCGCAGTCCAAGTAAATGGACATTTACTACACATTCTGCAGTGTGCACCACAGCTTACCAACTCATTTGTCTTGTTTAAAGTACTTTGAAATGGCACTTTGAGTGATTCTATGGTGCTGAAGGACTGAAGGAAGCATCAGTTGAATGATTGAGGTACATTCATGCCTGGAGTTTAGATATCATAACTGCTTCTCTCAAGCCCCTATTCATGCATCAGATGAAATAGATTCTATTGACCTGAAACATTCATCACAGATGCTGCCTGATTCTACTATTTTCTATTTATTTCAGGTTTTCAGTATCTGAAATGTGTAGCTTCAGAATTAGGTGTTGCTATTTATTATCCAATGGATATACAAGGCTTGATTTGAAGTAGTAAAATTGAAATACAAGCCTTTTTAATGTGCTTACACGATCTTAGGGTGTTCCAGAACACTTTGCAGATGATGGAATATTTTTGCAGATGATGGAATATTGTTAAGTATTCATTTACATCTGAATACATTGGCCCTAAGATCACCAGTACATTTTAAGGGTACTTACAAGGCCTAACTAATACACCTGCATTAAGAAAAATAGTTTAAAAGACAAAAATACTATTCTGTACTTACACTGAACAAACTTCACTTGCATGAATATATAAACCTCAAAGTATTTTACTTCATTTTCAGTCACGTTCTTTGAAAACATTAAACCATTGCTGCATCTGCAGGTCCCTCCCCCTCCATGGACCAACCCAAAAAAGATGAACAATAACATTAAAGATAATTAACCTCCCCTCCCTCCCCCAAGTTTACAGATAAAGCCTCTGACTAGCATAACTCTTACTAAGCAGGGATAAGGAGGCACTTTAAGAGAGTCATCCTGTTTAAAAAGATGTGAAGGATAATGAATGGAATAGGTTAGAGTAAATTAGTCAAGTAATTGTACCAAGGTAATGTGTTATGATCACAGAGGTAAGAGTTGAAAAGAGAGCCATAAGTGAAAGCAATGCCTTCTCATTAATGAGTAAATAGATTTGTGGAAAAGAGATTGAAGTGATCTAGTTGGAACAAATTGACAGATTGGTGTTATATTTAAAGTACATAATTGAATTTATTTAAAAAATATACAATCTCTGGAGCCCCTCAAAAGACCCTTGCTGTACCTTTGCTGAGAATAACATGCATGTTTGAAAAACACTTTCAATCTCCTGAAGAGTTATGTTTGAGTTATGTTATTATCAGGTACTATATTTGCATGAAAGGAGTTGTGTTTTCTTGGCCCAGATTTTGCAGGAAGCTACAAAGAACGGTGATCACCATTCATCATACTGACATGCCAACAGAGCTGTGCTGTTTTGTTTGAGGCATCCTGAAATATTTGGAGGTTACTTTCAACTTGGCACAGGCACTCTAAAATTTGTGAGTCTGGCAGCCAAATGGTACAACTCCTCAACCAACCAGGCTGAAAATTTTTCAGTGAGCCAAATAGAGGCTTTATTTTAGTTTACATTTTGGAAAATAATAAATAGGATGCAAAACAAGGATAGGAGAGCAAGAAAGACAGAAAGAGAAAACAAAGTAATAGAAATCAATCTCAAAGAGAAGAATTATGATGCCTTCACACATGTAAAATTAAATTTGAATGGCATGATTGTTTTGCAATTTCAAAGAGATTGTTAAGTATTCATTTACCTCTGAATACATTGGCCCCAAGATCTCCAGTACATTTTAAGGGTACTTGCATTGATTTCGCTGCAGAATTTTGTTATAGCTCAGTTAATAGTGGAGCAGAGTAACTTAGACTGAGATTTGAAGTCTTCCATGATGACGGTGAGCCTTGATCATTTCCCAGTTATTCTCCGCACAGAATCTGAGCAAACTAACGTAAGGGACTACAATAAAGATTTTGCAATGCTGATGTCCTCAAAATTGAACATGAAGAAAAGAGGGTATATCTTTCTATGATTGGTAGGTGCTCAGTAAATATATTTTCCAGTTGCTCGAGACTTCCTCTTACAAGGCCTAACTAATACACCTGCATTAAGAAAAATAGTTTAAAAGACAAAAATACTATTCTGTACTTACACTGAACAAACTTCACTTGCATGAATATATAAACCTCAAAGTATTTTACTTCATTTTCAGTCACGTTCTTTGAAAACATTAAACCATTGCTGCGTCTGCAGGTCCCTCCCCCTCCATGGACCAACCCAAAAAAGATGAACAATAACATTAAAGATAATTAACCTCCCCTCCCTCCCCCAAGTTTACAGATAAAGCCTCTGACTAGCATAACTCTTACTAAACAGGGATAACGAGGCACTTTAAGAGAGTCATCCCAACGGCGAGTGGCAACATCCAGCTCTTCATCCCATGAGTCACCATTGCTGTTTCACACAACTTTATTCAAACAGCTGTTCTGAGCAAAGCAAAGCTTGAATACTTGCTCCTATCTTCACCAAAAATTTATGTGTTACTTCAGAGAACATTTACTTTTGCAATTTTAAACTTACATATTTTACCTATTATTTTATTCTTGTTTATTTTAAATTTTAAAAAATTATTTTCTTTTTTTTTTAACTGGTTGCTTCAATTCTGGATACCAGGGGTATTACATATATCCATGCAATGTTACAGGAACATAAGATATAAAGTAGAATTTGTAATCACTGATAGCTGATTCATAAGCTATAAAGTAGAATTTGTAATCACTGATAGCTGATTCAGTGTGGAAGCTCAATGCCTCAGTGACCTAATAACAATTTTGGCCTCCCAATTAATCCCACTTAGAAAACGTAAAGTGCTTTTTCTGTCTGCAGGTCTGGAACGTAATGGATCTGAATGTTTGAACCCAAATGTTGTTGACTGTAGTTTCATGGGACATGGTGGACTCCCCACAAATATCTAAAGTGTAATTTGGACCCTAATGTCCTTGAACCCATGGTTTGGAAGTTTGAATGAATCAGGATTTGTTCCTTTGTGGGTTATAGATTGGTGAATGAACCCAGATCTACCCAAAGTATCATATTATAGGTCCCAGCATTTGGATGGTGGAATGAAGAAATGCCATGATCTTGATGATCTTTTGGCAAATAGTAGATGGAAACCAGGTTGCATGTTCTTCAAAGCAATTAAGATCCAAGGCAATAGGCCAAGCAACTGCCCAACATCAATAGCAATTCATTTTGAAAAATAGCACAGTGAAATTAACAGCACAAGGACTAAGAAGGACATGGTGTAATGGTTTTCAAATAAGGCGGAGAATGAGAATTAGAAATAAAGGGGAAAGAAAGATTGGACTAGGACCAAAAATAATTAAACCTCCAATAATAAAAAACTAATAGAATGGCACTCCAAGTGTGTAATACAGGTTGAGTACCCCTTATCTGAAAGGCATGGGACCAGAAGTATTTCCAATTTTGGAATTTCTTTTGGATTTTGGGTAACTAAGCAGCCCAGTAGCATCAGCAGAATCCCTGTATCAGCTGTCAAACGACGACAGGCTTTCAGTCTCCCTACGATGCTGTGTTTTGATCAAAAGGTTACAGTACACTGTATTTAATTTTTTTCAATGCAATAATGTTGCTGGTCGTGTTACACTCAAACCTGGCATTTCAGATTTCAAATTAAAATAATGTTTTGTACTTACCAAGAAAAACTTGATCTCTGCTTAAAAAAGGAGATGAATGCAGCACCAAATACTAGAAATTCTGCTGGGCGGCTTTTTTAAATGTTCTCTCCAGAGTCATCACAGCGAGTGATGGACGTAGGTCGGGCGGAGACGGTGGTTGGTCACAAACTGGTGTCAACAGAGTGTCAGAGCCCCATGTGGGCAAGTAAGGTCAGATGTGGAATTTTCTATATGTGGTGTCATGTCGGTGCTCAAAAAGTTTTGGAATTTGGAGCGTTTCAGATTGATGGATAAAGGGTACTCGACCTGTGATTGTTTCCAAGCCAAAGAGTTTGAATGGCAGCTCATAACCCATCAAGTCATTGAGAGTATATTCAAATTTGAAATAATGACTGAGCCACGTTTTTTCCTGGTATCCATCATACGCAAGGACAGGAAATTTCCTGCTGCAAATGGCTGATATTGCGAGCTACACTGAGATACCATATTTTTCAAAGCTGACAGTAGAGCAGCAGACATCAGTGAGAATGTTTTGATTTCCACGTTTTCTACTTTACCTTTGCTGAAGTTGGCAATTTGTAGATTATTGGAAACCAATCTCAGAACCTAAACAAACGACTTGGAAGCACAATGTCTCAGTGAGGAGAACCAGTATGAGTCGAATCTTAGCCAGTGTTGCCAGAAGAAGATCTCTAAGTAAATGTCGAGAAGCACAAAAACTGCAGATGCAGGAATTTTGAGCAGACGAAAAAATATATATATTTGTCAACATCGTTAATCTTTTCTTCTTTTACCTGGCATTCTCTGTAGAAATAATTTATTTCCAGCTTGTGTGGCTTCAGTTTGAAATGGAAAATTGTGTGGATTTCACACAAGAAACACGAAAGCTTCTAGAGGTTGAAGAAAAAAAGTTACATTACAAAATATAGACATGCTCTTAATCTAATCGAGGCGCACTGGCTCCCATATCTTCATACGCAAGATGTAGGCCATGTTTGGTTCCAATGGCTGTCAGTTCTGTTGCTTCATGCTGAGTTTATGTGCAAATGTCTGCAGTTTTCTTTGCTCAGTGGCTCACATATGTCTATTCCTGACATCATGTGCAATCTCTTCCTGTTGGATTGGTTTAATTGGCTTCAGCAGTCTCGAGATTCCACTGTCACAATCTGCCAGTTCTTGGAATGGACAATAATATTAGTAAGTGGAAGGTAACAGGGCCAAGAATGTCAACCCAGAGACCATATTTGACAAGTGAGATCTATTTAAATTGTTTCCGGTGATGGGAACCTGAAGCCACTTGATAACCAAAATGCAACAGCTTAATATCAGGTCAGAATTCTCTACCTCAGTCTGCTTTCCTTTTGTTCAATCTATTTGCCTTTTCTGAACTTATGAGTCAATAAAACTTCTTTTAACACTTTAAAGCTCAATTGTCATCAGATTTACGAAGATGCCCTCAATCACAACCACGTCATTCTCTCGCTATTAATTTTGATGTCTTCTTATCTCCTATTATAACAATTCCATCCATTCCCTTTTCTAATTTCTGCCAGAGGAGTTAGAAATATACAAAATTCATTTTTTTCTTCAACTTTTATCCTTACCTATCACACTCCATTCATCCCCTTTAATGAAAGTTCCCCTTTTGGCGAATGGGCTATGCTTGTGTTCCATTTCATTCCAGAATTTTTCACCCACCTTTAAAGTCTAATTGATCCACTGGCGATGAGACCTGTGCACATGTACTGCCCGGAGTTATGCAAAATGGGTTGGCTAGGAGTTCAGTCTGGAGTTCAAGTTCAGCAACTTAAGCAAGATCTGATTCTGTGCAACATAAAGCCCAAGAGCCAGGATTTTGAAGTCATAACCTATAAAACTGAGGTAACTGAGATTGCACCATTTTAATTACTTGCAAAGCAACCCTCACTTGTCACTAATGACAGTGACAAGTTCATAGGCACAGAAATTCGTACTTGCTGCAGCTGAACAGGTACTTCATAATTAAAAAGAAAGAATGGATGAAGAGTAAATATTGACCGTTTTCCGCGAGAAAGAAAAAAATACTTTGCAATAGTGCCAACGGTCCTTTTGCAGGGTCAGAGCAGTACAGGATTAGTATAATGAGAGAGATTGGAGAGTCTGATAACCGTTGGAAAGAAACCATCTCAAACCTAGAGGTGCTGGTCTTCAGGTTTCTGTACCTTCTACCCGAAGAAAGCAGTAAGAAGAGACTGTGACCAGGGCAATGGAGTCCTTTGTGATGTTGGCTGCTTTCTTCAGACTGCACCTCACATAGATGTCTTCAACGGATGGTAGTTTGGAACCTGTGATGGACCTGGCGACATTATAGTTGGCAATCATGACACATTTCCCCATTTTAATCCATTTTGGGATCTGGGAAAATAAAGATCACTTCTATTGTAGACCACAACGTGTACAAGACTGTAGCTGCTCCAGTGCTCAGGGAAAAAGAAATGTTATGTATTTATGTGTCCCATCTGGCTGGACTGCATTCTAAATGAGGATTCCAAAGTTGAGAAAACAGTGAGGGAAATGATTGTACTGGTCTGTGCTGCATTTCATTGAACTACATTTCAGATTAATTTGGTCATATCAGTTGTAGCCATTATTTATTCCAACCTTTTTCAAAATGTATTGAGTTAAATGTCAATTTTCCTTTTGCAAATGGCAAGACTTTTATCTTCCAGCAGTTCAATATATTTTTCCCAAAATAATTTGAATTATATTGAAATATATGTAACAATATTAAAGGTCCAATAATGTCTACCACTATAGCTCTCTATTTTAATAGCTTCTTCTCGCTCTTTCCTGCACTGTGAATCCATGGCGAGTTTTGTTTCACAGTCTAAAAGGTACAGAAGAGAGGGAATAAAAATATCAAGGAAATGAAAGAAAGCACAATAGCAGGGGAATAATTACAGCAAAACCCCTGTTACCTGGAATTCAAGCAACAGGCAAAAAAAAAATCAAGGAAATAATTTTTTTTTAAATTAAAATAGATAACTATAAAATAATCAAACCATAAACCTTTGGTGAACATGGGAGCGAATATCCAGCCAGCGCTGGGCCTTGGTCATGCTTTGCTCGTAGCAGTTGTTTGAATAATGTTGTGTTTGAATAAAATGGCGTCATCCAGGATGAAGAGCTGGTTGCCACTTGGGGTGACTTCTTGTCCCTGCTTAGTAAGAGTTGACCCAGTCAGAGGCTTTATCTGTAAACTTGTTGGCGGAGGGGGGAGAGTAAGTCTCAAGCAACTGGAAAATACACTTAACCGGCATCTACCAATCCCCATAATCATCTGATACCAAGGCTTTTAATGTATTTTATTGGATGCAGTTTTAATTCTTTTGGCATGCTTCTATGATACCCCTACAGCCGAGGCCATACAGAGGCAGGCTTGACTGAGTGAAGGACATAACTGTTGGTGGGGCTTTACAATTAATGATATTCACTCAGCTGACACCGCAATGCTGATTAAGGACATTACTATTACCAGATTAAATCTTGAATAAGTGGGAGAAAAAGAATCATTTTGACAAAAGAGGTTTGTTTGTACCCCCCAACTTGTGACTAAACTGGTTACAGGAAATAAAAGGTATTCTTGATAAAATGGGCTGCCGTCATTTATAATAAGTTACACTATTTCAATCAAATCTGAATAAGAACATGGGCATTCTTTTTTAAATAAAAAAAATGCAATATATTGCCCACCATTATGGGCAGTTGAATTTGCAATGAGATTTTCAACAGGATTCACTATTTAAATTAGGACTCACTGTTTAGGATGTTGACTCTAGCTGTGATCTAACCTGTGAGAAACTCCATTTTAGACTCAGAATTTATTGTCATGAACAATGTAAATATTGGTATAAATTATATTTAAAAATAAATATATTATTTAGTGCAAAAATATCATAGTGGCTGGCTTTGTATCGAGTCAAAAGTGATGGGGGAGATCTTATTTTTTTTTCCATCAGTATTCACTCAGGAAATGGGCACAGAATCATGGGAAGTAAGGAAAACAAGCAGTGAGGTCATGGAACCTTTACAGATGAAAGAGGAGGAAGTGCTTGCGACCTTAAAGCAAATAAGGGTGGATAAATCCCAGGGCCTGACAAGATATTCCTTCGGACCTTAAGAGAGGCTAGTGTAGAAATTGCAGGGGCTCTGACAAAAGTATTTAAAATATCCTGAGCCACAGGTGTGGTGCCAGAGGATTGGAGGGTAGCTCATGTTGTTCCTTGTCTCAATAAAAGGCTCCAAAAGTAATCCTGTAAATTATAGGCCAGTGAGCCTGACATCAGTAGTTGGTGTTCTAAGAGATCTGATACACAATTATTTTGATGGCCATAAACTGATTAGGGGATAGTCAACATGGCTTTGTCTGTGGTAGGTCATGTTTAACCAATCTTGTAGAGTTTTTCAAGAAAGTGATGAAGGAAAGGATGTGGGTTGTCCACATGAACTATAGTAAGGCCTTTGACGAGGTCCCACAAGGGATGTTAGTCAGGAAGGTTCACACGTTAGGTATTCATGGTGAAGTAGGGAACTGGTTTTGACAATGGTGGTGGATGATTGCTTCTCAGACTGGAGGCCTGTGACTAATGGTGTGCCTCAGGGATCGGTGCTGGGACCGTTGTTCTTTGTTCAATGATCTGGATGATAATGTGGTAAATTGGATCAGCGAGTTTGTAGATGACGCTAACATTGGAGGCGTTGTGGACAGTGAAGAATATTTTCAAAGCTTGCAGAGGGATCTGAACCAGCTAGGAAATGAGCTGGAAAATACCAGGAGTTTAATGCAGATAGGTTTGAGGTGTTGCATTTTGGAAGGATAAAACCAAGAAAGGACATACACAGTGAATGGTAGAGGACTGAGGGGTGTGGTAGAACAGAAGGATCTGGGTATACAGATGCATAATTCCCTAAGAGTGTCATTACACAGATGGATAGGGTTGTAAAGAGAATCTTTCTAAATCAAAATATTTAGTATAGGAGTTGGGACAGAGGTCTATCTAAGGTATGGAAGGTATGACACATGCCCTGGGCGACACTTGAAGGGGTGCCACTGAGCAGTTTCTATTAAAGTCAAACAAGCCATCCTCGGAGAGTGAAAAATTAATGTTCTTCATCGCCCTGGCAACCCCACCCCCACTAGCACCATTCCACCCCCAGCATCATCTCCTCCCAGAGCCACCCTCCCAATGTACAAAGAACACATGACTCTTTCTTATCCACTCTGTCCTCCCTTCCTCATCCTCCCATTCACTCTCAACCTATTAAAAGGTCAAAGCCAAATACAGCATGGTGCCACCAAGGCCTACTCTCACGAGATCTCCTTGTCACTGTTTATTTTGGCACATGAAATGTAAAAGGTTGGACACCACTGCCATAGGTGCCATTTTCTGTAGATACACCCCTGAGTTGGGATGTTATGTTAAAGTTGTATAAGAAATTGGTGAGGCCAAATTTGGAGTATTGTGTGCAATTTTGGTCACCTAACTACAGGAAAGATATCAATAAGATGGAAAGAGTGCAGAGACGATTTACTAGGATGTTAGCTGGACTTCAGGAACAGAGTTACAGGGAAAGGTTAGACAGTTATGACTTTATTCCCTGGAGCGTGGAAGAAAGAGGGGAAATTTGATAGAGGTATTTAAAATTATGAGGGGGATAGACAGAGAAAATGTCGGTCGGCTTTTTCCACTGAGGGTCGGTGAAATACAAACCAAAGAACGTGGGTGAAGAGTGAAAGGGAAAAAGTTTAGGGCAACATGAGAAGGAACTTTTTCACACAGAGAATGGTGGGAGTGTGAATGAGCTGTCAGTTGAAGTAGTAAATGCGAGGTCATTTTTAACATTTAAGAAGAATTTGGACAGGTACGTGGATGGGAGAGGCATGGAGGGCTGTGAAATGGGTGGAGGGCAGTTTTGAGTTCCACCAGCATTTCTTTGTCTGCTCAAGATTCATGCATCCTTGTAGCAAAGCATGTTGGATGGTGATCAGGAGTAAACGCTAACTGAATTTTCCTGCTCAAATCCAGTGTGTTGAAACTGTTTATTGCTTTCCCGTCAAGCTTGTGGCTGTCACCAAATGAGCATAGACTGGGAATCGAACCAAGAGCTTGCCAGGATTGAATGAATTGATAGATACTAAAGAACACCAAAGAATACTAAAGAATCGTCATTAGACTATTGAAATGTGAACTGTGTCAGTTTGTGGAATATAGACATAGAACATTACAGCAAAAAGAGGCCTTTCGCCCCTCGATGTTGTGCCGATCCATATATTCCTAGCAACAACAAAAAAAGTACCAAGCCCTTCCTACCTCGTAACCCTCTTTTTTTCATCCATGTGCCAAAAAGTCTCTTAAATGCCCCTAATGCTTTGGTCAGGCATTCCAGGCACCACAACTCTGTGTTTTTTTAAAAAAACTTGCCCCTGATGTCTCCTCTAAAATTTCCTCCCTTCACTTTGTACATATGTCCTCTGGTATTTGCTATACCTGCCCTGGGATAAAGGCGCTGGCTGTCCATCCTGTGTATATACCTCTCAGAATCTTGTAGACAAGTCTCCTCCTCTCATCCTTCTTCGCTCCAAAGAGAAAAGTCCCAGTTCTGCTAACCTTGCCTCATAAATCTTATTTTCTAATCCAAGCAACATCCTGGTAAATTGCCTCTGCACCCTCTCCATCGCTTCCACATCCTTCCTGTAATGAGGAGACCAGAAATGTATGCAATACTCTCAGTGTGATCTTACCAGAGATTTGTAGAGTTGCTACATGACCTCACGACTCTTGAACTCAAATCCCCATTAATGAAGCCCATCATCCCATAGGCCTTCTTAGCTATCCTATCAATCTGTGTGGTCATTTCTTTTGAGATAGGAGCCTGCTATCCTGATATGTAAAACAAGTCCAGGCTGAAACACAAAAGTCTAAAGACACTGGAATAACCCAGCAGGTCTGGCAGCGTCTATCAGAGGTAAAGATATATAACCAATACATAATGTTTTGGGTCTGAACCCTTCCTCAAGGTACAAACAAAAAGTACATGCCTGGTTTTTTTTGCTCATACCTTGAAGGACAGTTCAGGCCCAAAATGTTGGTGATCTTTATCTCCTATGAATACTGCGACTTGCTGAATTCCTCCAGAATTTCTGTGTTTTTAATGTAAAATAAGTCCCATGTTTTTTAGTGTATTCTTAAGAAATACAGTATATATTAATCATTGATCATGTTCTCCCTTCCCTTCATTTAGTTCTGTTTAAGTCAATTAAATAAAATGTTTGCATCAGAGCATTATTGGTGGACAATACTTCAATACCTATTTAATGTTACATCTTAATGTCTACCAAAATGGTCTAGTAAAGCAGTCATTTGTCAGTAACTGAACAAAGTATCAGTTGTCTTGCTCTGTGGCAGGTGATAAATGTTCATGGAGGTATGTGGTGCTCCATAAAATCAAATAGCCCAGAGGCACTCTGTCTCTCCTGCACATGATAAGTGCTCTTGTGGGTGAGGGTGTGAGACCTGCTATCACACATTGCTGAAAGCCCATCGTTAGTCTCCTCTCAGGAGAAGAATGGTGGAGGCTTCATGAGAAAGCATTTCTAAATTAAAATATGGGTTTTTTTTAACATGATGTAGAGGGTTTTCTTCATTTATATTGTGTGCTGAGCAATATCAGCCATGTATTTTTTTAATCATCATATTTTATTTATGCAGATGCCGACAAAGGACCAAGTATAAAGAATGTCAATAATTAAAGAGCTAAACTGCCATTTTGTTCCTAAATATCTTAAATGCAAAGCCCAAGGCATTTTTTAATTTTAAAATCCTTAGTGTTGACTGAAAGGGATTTGATTTCTATTCCCTTTTCATCTCTGGGTTCTCTTGAATGTAGCTGTCAGCAAGACTTGTGGTAGACATCTGAGTTGCCTTCAGTCTCACCGTAGATGCCAAACTATGTGCATGCCAAGACCCGTGTCCCAGACTGTCAGCAGATCTTCCAGCTGACTGAATAAATGAGGAAATCATATGAAATTGTGCTCCACCAGTGGCAGGTGTTCCTTGAATAAAAAGCACTGAACTGTTTCAGTCTGGGGTTTTTTCCCACTGATGTTAAACAACCTAATCAGGTGCCGTCGTTAGTTTTATACCCCCGGAGACCAAGGTAAATAGCTGAGCAGATGGTTCACTCCATGAGCTTTAAGCACCGAGCAGGGTGCTATGGGGGCAGTGGAAAAGAGATCTAGGTTTTCATTTAATAATTCATCTAATTTATTCTTAAAGTTGATGTAGAAGTAAATACAACAAAGGGGAGAAGAAACAGAGGAGAGTTATTAGAAATACACAATTAAAACACAAAGCACCAAATCAAGACTACTGAGGGACTCCACAGAAAGTTCAGGGGCAGGTGAAGTGAAAACTTTGAATAATGTACAAGAGATTCATGAGGTTAAAGTTTGTGAAGGAGTTTTCAGGCTTGAGATCCAGAAATGCAAGATGAAACAGAGAAAGTTGTAGTGTGGAGCTTGGGAGGAAGTTGAATCTGGACAGGGAATTAATAGGGAGAGAGGGGGATATGAATCGAGCAATGCACATGGGATCCAGGGGTAGAGCGCACTCGGATCATCACTTTGAACTTCATGGCAAAAGAGTTGGAAACCCAAGACATTTCGGTGAGCTGGTACTGATTTGTCCATCGTGCAAATTCTGCCAATTACATTTTTTACTTATGTAACACTTAAATGGTGCACTGTGCTATTGCTGCCAGAAGATTCTTCTGGTGTTTCCAGTATAATTATATTTCAACAATATACCAACAGCAGGGAGTTGTGATTTTTAGACATCTCACAAGATAAACTTAAATTTGCCTCTAGAGCCGAAGGCAAGCAAATAAATTGATGTTGGAAACATCTTCAGTAACTTGTCACCCACTTAAAATTCTTCTGTAGTTTATTGCAATCTGTCCAAGTTCTACACATAACTAATGCTTGCCAAAAATGATATTAATATTTTCACTCTGTGCCATTGAAGTGCTTTACATTGTTTCAGTGTAAAGAATTGTATTGCCCTCCTTACCTTCCTCTTTCACTTCCAGCCATGCCTCCCCATCCAACACCAGCTCCACTGACTCTTGATTATTTTGTTCTCAAGCTTGAATTTTTCAGTCCACTGTACTTGCAATGAATGATGGTTATATCGGGATTGTCAAATCCGTTGAACGTTCTGGAGCCTTGATTTTGGATAGGAGTTGATTTTTCAAGCTCCAACTCAGGCCATAAGGCTTAATAATGCCCTGTGCTCCTGAGTTACATGGATTAAAAACCCAATTGAACTGTATCTCATTGGTCAATAATTGTGCAGGTGCAAGATCAGAAGTAATACATTTATGAAAACGTAGTGGTTTCCAATTTTATTCTGCCAACTCTTATCTTTCCCTCCAAGCACAAAATCTTTGGAATAATTTGGCTGGCAATGACCAAAATGTTGTGCTCAGAATAGTTTTGATGGATTCAAAGAGAATCAAGGCTGGTCATGTGTTATCAACAAATAATGGTCTTTATTTACATACAGGTGAACTCACCAAAGGGCCCACACTCTCAGACTGACGTACATAGCACACAGGCATACAGTAGTATACTGAAAAACAAGAGTTTAATTTGTTCGGCACCCACAGGCATGGTGTACTAAGAAACGAGGATTTAATTTGTTCAGCACCCACCACCCACTCAATCATGTCAGGAAATTTGGTGAATCTTGTCCTTATCCCTGCACATCCATGTTCTGAGAGGAGCGATCAATGGATGGGTTCAGGGAATGCCCTGGATGTTCTTTCAGTTTCTAATTGTCCTTCCCACCGGTCCAGATATGGTTAGGTAATCAGAATTTGAACCAATAGTTTTTTTAATTGTAAATGTAGATGCACAGCACGATAACAGGGCTGACTAGCCCATGAGCCCAAAATACTCCAATAAATCTACAACTCCCAAACATTTTGAAGGGTGGGCAGAAACCATAGCACACAGAAGAAACCCACACAGATGGGGGGAAAACAGTCTCCTTTTAGACAACACCAGGTTTGAACCCAGGTCACTGGCACTGAAACAGTTATCCTAATCAATGAGGGTTAGGCATATATTGCTCATATTGGTGAAGAACTTATCCAGTCGATGGTACAGCATTGCTTTCTGGAAACAACTTAAAAGAAACATTTTAACTCCCACACATGTTGCAGTTAATTTACATGATATTTTATTCTGAAGAGCTGTATGCTATTTTGGAATAATCTTAACAGAACTCCCTTAAAATTTCTCACAATAAGTCATAGAACACGTTATTTTTTAAGCAATAGATCTTTGTGCAAGGAGATTTGTGGTGTGGCTACAATGTAATGATGATCACCCATTGGGTTCCCACCAGGAAACATTGGAAAAACAGTGTCTTCTCTTTCTTTAACTGATGTTTTATTACTAATTCCTTTTTTGACCTTCTTGTGCTTTGTGCCTTTTTATTAAAAGGATAAGGAAATAATGGCAGGGGGCAGGTTATCAATGAACTCATCCCTCAAGACGCAGCATTCCCACACTGATACGTCCATCCAAGGCCTCATGCGCTGCCAAACTGAAGCTATCCACAAACTGGAGGAACAACACCTTATCTTCCGCCTGGGCGCTCTCTAACCTGACATAATTAACATCGGTTTCTCCAATTTCCATTAACCCCCCGCCTCACTTTCTCTTTTTCTATCAAGATTGTTTCCTGCCCTTCACTCCCTTTTATCAGAGAACGAGCCTCTCCCCTATTACCTTATCTTTTTTTCTCTTCTTCCCTCCTACCTGTAGCCACCAATTACTGATTAGCCTGTGCTCCCCCTCTTGCTCCCTCCACCTACAATTTTATTCAGACACCTGCTTGTCTTTGCTCACGCCTGTCGAACGGCTCAGGCCAAAGACCGTGGTTATTCTTTGCTTCTTATGGACGCTGAGTTTGTGTTATTGTCTGCATGTTGTGTTAAGAAATTCCAAACAACTATTTGAAAATTTCAGAATTCTCAAAACAGCTGCAGCCATAATCATTTTGTAACATTATTGGAAAATATTTGTTGTAAGAGAGCTGGTAAACTGAAATGACCAGATTAAGTGCAGAAACCTTTTGTCTATTTTGAGGAAAGACATAATGATGCCACAGTAGTCAGAATATTTAGCATTATGGTTCAGTAGGTAACCTGTTGGCATCAAGACAGAAGCTGTGTGTTGAAGTAAAACACTCTGGCTCTTCCAGAAATGTCGGAAATGCTGTTGTTTAGGTGAGATGTTGAAGCCTAAGATAGGCATAAAATATCTTGCCCCTATTTTGAAGAGTCAGAAAATATTTCTAAGTCAGAGTTATTCCTTTGAAAGAGTTTATGAAAGCTTGAAATGACAGGAAATCCTGAAACACTCAGTGAGTCAGGTAGTGTCTGTGGAAAGAGAAACAGAGTTAACATTTCAGGTCAAAGAACCTTTGTCAGAACTGAACAAGTTCTTAATCTGTCCAGATATTCTGAAGATGCTGTATAAAACAACTTAATTGATTTATATGTTTATTATAATAATTTAGTATATGCAGGATCATAAATAAATGAACAAAGAAAGAATACCAATGTTATGGGAAGAATATGGTTCTCTTTTGCGGAATTCTGAAGCTTTCGCAATCCTCATGCATCGTTAGTTTTGATCAAATGCCACATTTAACTTCACTTGATAGCTATTTTAATGTAGATTTCCAATTTCACATAGACAAACTTTGCACTTTGGATTATTCAAATTTAAGACATGAGTTTCAGAATAAACTAAATTACAGTCAAGCTTCATGTAACATTCTTCAAATAATAACTGAAGAACCCTTAGCAGGTATTCATCAATTAAGCCTTTTAGATTACAGAGCACCAGAACCAAAAATAGTCTGTTTCTTCATTGGTTCCTCGAAATACTAATCTAGGAAATCTCTTATACAGTCTATGAATTCATCCTCCATTCTGTGGCAACTAATTTGGTTTATTCAACTCTCTACGTAATGAGTAAAGAGAGGTTATGTCATATACATATGTACAATGTACAGTTGCACCACCCAATTATACGCGTGTGACCAATTATCCAAAATACCAACTCTGTACATCTTTGGAATGAGGGAGTAAATTCCCTGGACACAGAGAGAATGTACCAACTCCTTACAGTCAGTGGTGGATTAGAACTGGTCGCTGGTGCTGTAAGAGTGTTGTCATAACAGCTACGCGAACCATACTAGAGTATCATAAAATACAAAATCTTTAATTTTTCAGTGGGAGTTTAGGTTACCATGTCCACCCAGGGAAAACATCTACATTGAACTCTATCTGTTTTAGCAAACATTTTCATTGTACAGAGGAACCTCATCATACAGTGCATAATCTGTACTATATTAAAAATTAAATTCTTGTCAATACAGGAGCATTGTTCAATCAGAAGAGAAGCTCATCATTAGTGCATCCTGGGCTAAGGATGAGGACATCAGCCGATTGCTAACCTCTCTCCCAAGCTGGACCAACATGGCTCAGCCTAAACAGATGAGGCCTAAGCGAGAAGATGAGGAGGACTTTACAAGGTAGGATTTAATTGCAAATTTCTTCATTTCGAGCCCAAGAGTAGTTCCTTTACTGCTGTAATCAATGATGTTTTAAAATAAAAGTCTGAATGAATAAGAAGTGTTCTGCTGTGCTTAGTTGAAGGAAGGAAGTTATTTTGAATGACAGGAACTTGTAATGCTTTCAGATGAAATCTCACAATCAGGCCTTTAGTCTGGAACCACAAAGGCGAAACGAAAAGTTGAACTTACCGTAATTTAGAGATACAACACGGTAACAGGTCCTTCCAACCCATGTTGCCCAAATTCATTCATGTGTTCAATTAACCTACTAACGCTGTACCTCTTTGAAACGTAGGAGAAAACATTAGAACTATTATCAAAGACAGGGCATATTGAAAATTTCAAGTTAATCAGGGACAGTCAACGTGGTTTTGCGAAGGGAAGTCATGTTTAACCATTTTCTTGGAATTCTTTGAAAAGGTTTTATATGGACAAAGGGGTGCAGAAAGTAACATATCAGAATGATGGTTAGCTGATTAACAAGATAAATAGTGATTTAGATGGATAAATGGCATGATAAAATGAATAGTGTGTCAGAACATGATCATTGAAGTGTATATAGATGACTTGATTGGAGGCACTGAATTAATCACTAAATTCAGCAAATAAGTTCGGGCAAATAAGTTAACGCAGAGATAATGAGGCTCCAAAGAGATAGGAAGGTTAAGCAAGTGGACAAAGTTATAGCATGAATGGAATGTAATAAACTTTGACAGGAGAAGTGGAAAAGAAACATATCATCAAAATCAATAGAGACGGCAAAGCTTTGAGGGATTTGGATGTCCTTGTCCACGATTCACAATGACAGATCATTAGAAATGTTAGTAAAATATAATTGCTCATTGTGATGGCAATTGAATACAAAAGTAGAGAGGTTAAGTGATACAACTTTAACAGCCTCCAGATTTAAGGAAGATTGTGAATATGTTAGATGCAGTTCAGAGAAAGTTTATAGAGAAGGATTGGATCAGTCCACTGACGTTTAGAAGAGACAACTTGGTTGGAGCATGAAATCTTGAATATTCCTCACAGGGTGGTCATGGGAAGTTTGTTTCCTCTTGTCGAAGAATCAAGAAAGAAAGGATAAGGAGTCATCCATTTAAGTCAGAACAGATAAATGCTTTCTGTCAAAAGACACCATATTGTTGTTTGGTCTATCAGATTAGTAATAGCTTTTATGATAGTGGTGTAGTCTGTTCGGAGTACAGAATAAAAAGTGAAGAAATAAACAGTTGTACAAATCATAACACAACTTATGCGGAGGGTTGCTCACTTTCAGGTGATGGAAATTTGAATGCATGATGTGGTTTCAATTTCCCTAACAACTGAGGAGAGAAAGCTGGAAGTAGATTCCTGTCAAACTGCTGCCCTACATTTTCTGTTGGCCACCTTCAGAGCAATATTGTCAGGTGGAAGCCCTGCATCTTCTGGCTCTTTTCACATGTAACAATGTCAAGTGGATGAAGGATTAAAAAAAGGCCCATTATATTTTGACAAGTAAATGTACCATAACAGTTAAATGATACAAGTCCCATCCTCCTTTTAAGAAAAGTAGACTTCCATTTGGTCTTGGATTCTAACCAGTATTTTATAAAATGTATCACTAAAAGTCCTTAACTAGCAGTTGCATTCGTGCAAATTCGAAACCCAGCCAGATGTTATTAGGGAAATAATTCATGGAATTTTATTTTAAAAGAAACATGGATTTGGGAGTATTAGATATTTATGAAGTTTCTTTTTAATAGGGGTTTCTTTCTTTACTCTTGACTGTACCGTGTCAGACTAGAGTGGTGATCCTTGTGTAGACATAAGGACCTAACTGAGATTGAGATTGGTGTGTCAATTAGCAAAAGATGAATAGCTTTATTCCAATCCAAAAAAAATTAAAAGTTGTATATGTTTAATGTAAACATTGAAATAAACCAGTAACTAAATTTTTCATTCAGCTTGGCTCAATCTATTGGGCCTTTCACCCTTGGGGAGGCATCACATACAATTTATGCACAGCCTATAATTTAACAGAACAAAAAGAAGCTTTTGGATTTTTCTCTTCTTGAAGGACAGCAGGAAAAATGCTGCTGGGGCAGGAGAGATTGTGAGGCTCATGTACTAACTTTTTCTTGATGTTAAATAAATGGCCAACCAATTGAAGATGATATCCTCCGCTCTAAATTATGCCCAGGATTTCTTTTCACTAGCCAGCTATTCTCCCTCAGATCTGCATTTTTCATGAGTAGAGAGTTGTATTCAAATTGTAAACATTGCAGATGATATTGAGTTAATTAGATATCCATTGTCACATGTTTAATCTTAGGAAAATAAGGTCCCATGCAACAATGTTCGGCTTCCTTTAATAATGCCAAACAGAGTTAAGACATTATTTATATAATTATGTAATTTCAAGAGTGGAGGGAATATTCCCATTTTTTAAGAAGGCATCTCTGAATGTCACCAACTAAACAAGAAGGATTAACACTCTGCATCCCTCCCCATGACAAACGTTCAGAAAGCGGTGACAATTATAGATGGTTTCTAAATATGTTGTACTTAAAAGGGTGAAAGGGCAGCATGAGTTTCAGGCACATAACACGTTCTTGAATGGCACCAGCGACTTCCATTTCTCCTTCCATGGCTTGGTCCGTCCTTCCATTTATCACTCTGTCAGAATCCTGAAATAGAAATATCTTTTAAGTGTCAAGAAAGGAATAGGGTAAAAGTGATTAATTGTGCTTGCTGACATGTTACTGCAAGCATTTTACCAGGGGGCTGGGGCAGTTGGCAAAGAAATGGGCAACTGATGCTTAAATGGCTTGGGGCGGCTTTGGTCAAGCGTTGCAATATATCAACTCCCCATTGTTATGAATTTGTCAGTAATTTTCCTTTAATATGATTGAAAGCTGCAGGGTAACTAGTAATATGCTAATTGATGAGCAAACTCTGCTTTCTGTCTTCACCAGTTAATTCTCTTGGCTTTTAGGTCTCTAAGCAACTGATACATACACCATTTTAAAAAGGTTACTCTTCATAATAATAAGCATCTTGCAGTCGAACATCAGCTGACAGAATTCATTAGTTTGAGACTCCAGAACAGCTCCAATAAACATGTCTTCAAAGCAGTGTTATATGCAAGAGAAAGACGGTGATTTTTCAACCACTGACCTTTTAAAAGAGAATTTATACCTTTTTCTGACGACTCTTTGCTATTAGTTTTTTTTCAGGTGTGACGTTATCAATAATTCATTCTTGCACTCATTACATTTTCAAATTAAGAATTTTTACTTCAGCCATTCATTCCTAAAGGGAAGGAGGATTAGGGGTCTTGCTGGAAGCAAGTAGTTTTGTGTAATGGGGATTCTGTGCCATGAGATTGTCAACTGACTGCCGCAGGGAAGTGGAAAGAGTACCAGTGTTAATAATATGTTCTTCTCACACCAAAAGCTCCACAAAATTAATATTTCTAAGTGATAAAGTAAAAAAAATGTAACTGTTGGAAGATGACAGAAGCTAGAAATGCAGATTAGGTCAGTCAGTATCTGAAAAGTAACATTTCATTATTTTGATTTTTTATGAATCTTTCTTTGGATGAGATGTAAAGAAGGATGGGGAATTTATAGGTTTGAAAATTTGCTCTGCTTTGCGGAAGCTTAGCCCCAGACATCACATTACATTTTCTTCTTCATCTCCCTATGACTCCTTCTCTCTTTCCTTTTCCAAACTTTGATGTTTCATTTAGCTATCTCTGCTTACTTGACCCTTTTGCCCACCTTGTATTTGCAAACCAATCTGCCATTCCTGATTGCTAAACCAGATGCCACTGTTGACATTCACCTTGTTTATTGGGCACCATCCCTTTGCACTGCTCTGCCAGCACCTGCATAGAAAATCATTCAAAGCAATCATTTTTAAAAAATAATTAAACTTTTTTCCTGTGGCACACTGCTGTTTCCCTTCTCTAAGTTTGTCACTTTTGCAATTCCTTGTTTAAATTCTTTCTTTCTGCCTCTGGGCATAGAGTAAAATTCCCATTATCCGGAATTCAGTCAACAGACAACCTCAAACAAAAATATCTGGGTGTTTTATTGTATTACATTCCTGAGACATATTGGAATGGGTAAAATCATAAGGGAAGCAGACAATGAATATGTTGCAAGTTAAATTCATGCAGGTAAAATTAAGAAATAAGACACGTACAGTGTTTTTCTCCATTTGAGGTGTGGATTTAATTGGCAATATTTACATTTATTACTAACGTCTAACAGCTTGTAAACTGAAAGGGCAGTTAAGAACCAAATATATTGGTGGGTTTAGTTTCACATTTGGGCCAGACTGCATCAGGCTATCAGATTTCAATTACATGAAAGATATTAGATTGGGTGGAGCATTGGCTGACAGACAGAAGGCAAAGGGTGGGAATAAAGGGATTCTGTTCTGGTTGATTGCTGGTTACTAGTGGCATTAGGCAGGGGTCAGGGTTGAGGCTGCTTCTTTTTTCAATTTTTTTTGATTATTTAGATTATGGATTGAATTGTTTTGTGGCAAAGTTTGCAGATGACACTAAGATAGGTGGTGGAGGAGGAAGTGTTGAAGAAACCAAAAGTTTTCAGAGAGACCTGGACTGCTTAGAAGAGTGAGCAAAGAAATGGCAGATAAGATATAATGTTGAGAAATGTATAGTTGTTCATTTTAGAATAGGAAATAAACAGGCAGACTATTGTTTGGATGGGGAGAAAATTAAAATTTGGGAGTTCAAAAGGGCTTGGGTGTCCTTGTACAGGATAACTCAAGGTTGAATCGGCAGTAAATAAAGCATTCATTTCAAGAGGAATAGTGTATAAGAGGTGTTGTTGGGGCTCTATGGGCCACTGATGAGCCCTCATTTGGAATACTATGTACGGTTTTGAGCCCCTTATCTTAGAAGGGATGTAATGATGCTGGAGAGAGAACAGAGAAGATTTACCAAGATGATTCCTAGAATGCAAGGGGTAACATGCTGAATGTTTAGTGGCTCTTGGACTCTATACATTGGAGTATAGAAAAATGCTGAAAGGATTGGACAGAGTCGATGTGAATAAGATGTTTCCCTTGGTGGGTGAATGTAGGACAAGAGGTCCTACATTCAATCATACAATTAGAAGGTATCCATTTAAAACAGAGATGAGGAGAAATTTCTTTAGCCAGAGGGTCATGAATTTGTAGAATTCATTGCCACATACAGCTGTGGAGACCCGATCATTGGGGGAGTTTAAGGGAGAAATTGATAGGTATCCAATTAGTCAAGGTATCAAGGGATATGGGGAAAAGGCCAGAACTTGGAACTAGATGTGAGAACAGTTTAGCTCAGGGTGGAGCTACAGAGCAGACTTGATGGGCTAAATTTTCTACTTCTGTTCCTTTATCTTGTGATTTCCTTCCTTCAAGACATCCGCTGCTATTTGTAAGGAGTTTTTCCGTTCTCCCCTTGTCTGCATGGGTTTCCTCCAGGTGCTCCGATTTCCTCTCATTCCCAATTTGGACAGGGTTAATAGGTTAATTGGTCACATGGGTGCAGCAGCCTCATTGGCCAGAATGGCCTCTGTTACTGTGCTGCATCTCTAAATTAAGATTTAAAACAAATCAAGATCTTTTTAAGAAAATTGATAGCTTCATATTAAGTAATGCAGATACTAGCTTTTTTTTACATTTTGGCTTTATTTATTTATGTTGCCTTGCAAGGGGATCTTTGAATCTTAGGGCAAAGAGTCGGCATGCAGGTGCACATAATCAGGAAGGCGAATGAAATAATGACCCTTATTGCAAGGACTACAGAATACAAAAGGAGGGATGTTTTGATACAAATTTACAAGACTCTGGTGAGATGACCCCAGTGGGACTTAAATTCACATCTCTAGTTCAATGATCCCAGTTACAGTAGCTTAACCATATTTTATACCTCAAAAGAGATCCAGAGAATGAAAGGGAGCATTACAGTAAAACCCCCAGAATCCAGCCCCTATGGGGATTGGTAGATGCCAGATAAGTGAATTTTCCAATTGCTTGAGATTGTGTGTTACATGATTGACAAACTGACTTCTAGTCTAAGATATGTTTTGTACTCACTTACCTGAGAAGGCTAAAAGTAGATTAACACTACAAAATACTTAAATGGTGGTTATCCTGGGTGGTTTGCAACCTTATGATGTCTGCTTGAACAAGCCATTCGAAGACCATGTGCATAAGGAATAGAATACATGCATGTTGAATGCAGAAATGCGTTCAATTTTAAATACAAACTTTTTTTACCTATTTATTTTCTGCAATTTTCTTTTTGCCAGTTGCTTGAGGCTGCTGGTTGCTTGCATTCTGGATAACAGGGATTTTACTGTAATATATATTTTGGCATACGTCGAGTTGTGAAACCCAAAAAAACCTCAAAAAATGGTGTTCAACTTGTACACTGGATATACTTTTGAGATCTTAAATTCAGCACAAAATCCAATCTGCGCTGATTCAGCATATACGTCAACCCATGCAAAAACCAATTCAGCGTACTAGTCAACCCATGAAAAGCAGATTCGGTATACAAGTTGACCTTGAAAGCCAAAATAAAACCTGACTGCTACAGATTTTCACTGAGATTTTTATTGAAAACAGCAAAACAGTTAGAACCCTTCAAAATCACTCTCATCATCTGAGGCAAAGATGGTGGCGAGCACATCCATACTCTCACTGTTTAAACAGTCATCATATGGGTCCAGTCTGTATCTGATGAGGTGGTTTCATCTTCATCGTCAGTATCCCACAATAAATCAGCTTCCATGCCATCAATTGCACAAGAGATACCGCAGTTTTTGAATGATTTTATCACAGTCCCCACCTTAATTTTGTCCCATACCTTGAGCACAAAGTTACACAGCACATCAAGTAATGCAGCATTCAACATGCATGTATTCTATTCCTCACGCACATGGTCTTCGAATGACTTGTTCGAGCAGACATCATAAGGCTGCAAACCACCCAGGATAACCATCATTTAAGTATTTTGTAGTGTTAAATCTACTTTTAGCCTTCTCAATTAAGTGAGAACAAAGCATATCTCAGACTAGCAAACTCCATTCTTTGTGTAAACTGTCTGGCTGCCTGTTCCACACGTTGTCTATCCATAGTTTTACACCATTTTTATCCATCCATCCTTTTACATGAAAATGTACAAAAATACCCACAAGGAATTTTAAGTTCAATTTTGTGTTTGAAGATTACCTTGGGTCTTAACTTCTTCCCATCAGCCATTCATGATGTTTATGCCCTGTACCTCTGGTTTGCACAGTTTTAATTTCATTTTTCTCTTGCCTATCATGTTGAAATTCACAGGGGGTTTCGTCCATGTTTCCGATATTGGCCAATGCAAACTTGTGTTTCTGCTGGTTACGCATAATAAACTGGTAAAAACACAACTTTATGATCAATATCTTTTGGTCATTTCTGAGCAATTTTTGGTCGTAATATCAGATTTTTCCTGTTCATGCAACAATTGCACCAGCCTACCGTAGCCTCATAATCTTTACGGAGTGCGACTTTGCCCACTGCAGTGCAAATGTTCTTACTTTATTTCGGGTGACTATGTAGCAATCTTGCCTCTTCATGTATCCATCCTGCAATGTGATTTTCCAACTCTGGCCAATGAGTGATTCTTTTCATCAATGAACATTGCCTTTTCGGTATTTTTCTTAAATCTCTTCTTGCTTCCCCCAATCTCTTACCAACTTCTGATACACGTCAAATTTTCTTGACCATTTCTCTATCACTTTCAACTTAAAACTCGCTTCACACTTTTGTCACAAGTTGTGTTGTGTCGATGGACCCTCCATGATAGCAATCACCTCCAGCCAACAACCAGCAGACCAATCTTTGAGGGTCAACTTATACGCCAGTCAACGGGCCAACTCAGGCATCCTGAAAATTGGGGTCAACTTATATTCCAGATATACTTAAAATTAGACAAACAAAAAGGAGTTAACTTATACGCTGAAATATGTGAAATGTAAACAAAATACAAAGAATTAATCTCTTAAAGTAGATAAATTCATCTGAAAATATTGGTATTCTGAGTATGTTCCTGAAACTGCATGGATATACTTTATTTTTAATCATTCCAACATTTATAACTCAACCTTCGTTGATTATTCCATTAGAACAAAGATGAGATGCATAAATTTATTTTCATTGGTACCAACATCCAAACTGATTTCTGTTTGTGAATTATTTGTTGCTATTGACAATAATTTCCTCAGTGGTAACAGTGCAAGAGGCAGGGAAATAATCTAAATATCCTAAATCAGAGAATAGCAGGAATGTGGACTTTAAACTTGGTTACTTCAACAAATCTCAAACCAATAATCTCACCCTTCCAATTCCATATCCTGTGTTAACTAAGGTTCTGGATCCAAGTGAAGTGAAGTGGTTGCATTGAGTAACTTTGATGCATTTATGGGAAGCTGGTAAGTATTTGATTGAGAACTTTGTTGCAAGATATATTGCCAGAACTAAGTGGGGGACATGTGCTGAACATAAAGACTGACACAGAGCACTTGGACAAAATGGCCTTATTCTGTGCTGATGAAGTACTTTTTGTTACATTCAATGACACTGGAGATTTTATCTAATCCGATTTATTGTTTTAGATGATTAGGTGGCATATTCTGTAACTCTATGTAAGAGTAAATGTTCCTTTCCTAAAATGGTCAGAAGTGGGTTAGAATATGCATAACACATATTAACAAAGAGCAAGCCTCTTTGGTTATCCTGAGGGCAACTTGTAAATAATTTCTTACTGTTCCTTACACATACCAGTCCAGGGAGTGTATTTAATATTACGTAGCAGCCCATGCCTTGGGTTGACACAGGAAATGGCCGTCGAATGCGACAACTGGCAAAGCATCGTGCGGGCTGAAATGCCCATTTCCACAGGCTGTTGGCAGAGCGGTGAAACTGGCCAATCACTGCCGGTGGATCACAGAGGGCCCAATTAGGCATCTGAGGTAACCAATTGGCAACCAGCCCGCTTAAGCCATGCCCTGGTGGTGACACAGATGAGCTGACTATAAAAGGCAGAGCTGCCACTGAAAAACTCAGTGTCAAATACACTTTACTAGTGTGTGTCTTTCTTCTCTTTGGATTCCAGCTACAACTGTAGGGCTATAACCTAGCTGTAGCCATAACGACCTCGCTACAATTAAATGACTACTTAAATTCAATGAGAGTTTTCATCAGGGGTTAAATCAGGTTGGAGATAGGAGCCAGGGAAAATATGTTTGATATTTCAGTGCATGTTGGCCATGGTGGGGATTATTGCAGCTACTCAGAGAACAGCATGCAAGAGCAAAAAACACACAAATGCTGGAGAAACTCAGCAGGTCAAACAGTGCCTTTATGTAGCAACAGTTTGTCTACTGCAAATATTTTTTCTAAAATTTTCAATAATTTTAATGTTTTTTTTCTGAATGTTTGAGAATGTCAAAGTGTTGATAGTTTTAACAGCTGACTAAGCTGGGTGCCTAACCTAGTTGCCTATCAATTCAGTACATAGGTGGGTAGAACTTGTCCTGCTCCATTATCAAAATTGAGCACAGAATTCTTCATTTACGGTTGCACATTATAAATTATAAGGGACTGAAGAATATTAATATTTTTAATTGTGATTTTCTTATGTTAAGCTATCATTGATAACTTTTTTCCCCTTCAATATTTTAATTAAATACTATTATTATTTCAGAGCTGCTAATGCCAAGGAATCTGAAGTCTTGACTGGCAACCTGGGAGATAAACTTATTCCACAAAATGAAATTTTGCGAGATGTCAGTGACCTAAAAGCTCTAGCAAATGTGCATGAGAGCATGGAATGGTTAGCTGCGCGCTTAAAGGGCTTCTTTTCCAGTCTGTCTACAGCCCAGTGTAAGTATCTACCTCTCTTCGCACAAGTTTCATTTGTCTTTGATTTGCCCTGCCATTCTGAAACCTACTTGCAAAATGGATGAACTGATACGAGTTTGGTATTGTCCAAATTAATCTGATTTAGTAAAGTTATAAACTAGGGTGGATATTTGTTTTCTCTTTCTCTTGTCCTCCTTCTCATTCTTCTCATCACTATTGCTCTCCCACCTACTATCCGTCATATTATGGAAACCAACAACAGAAACAATGTCCTCCACACATGATGGTTGTTCATCACTGGAGGTTCCTCACCTTCCAAATGTGATATCGCCCATATTTCTACCTCACTGCCACTTAGCTTGATCCCTTCACTACTTTTACATGGTCCAAAGTGGTCCTGCTTCCAATTTGGAATGACCCCTTTTGTCCTCCACCCTAATATAATAAAACCCCTGGTATCCAGCAACTATGGAGATTGGTAAATGCTGGATAAATTAATTTTCTGGTTCCTTGAGATCACATGTTGCATGATTGGCAAACTTGCAGTGAAGCACGTTAATTTTAAACTTACATATTTTTTACCTATTTATTTTCTTCAATTTTTTTTGCTGGTGGCTTGAATTCTCAATAACAGGGCTTTTACTGTACTAGGAAACCAAAGCCATTGCCTTTGACTCCCTGTCACAAATTCACTGATCCCACTCTCTTCTCTACCACTACACCAAAATGTCACCTCAACCCCACCGCCGTCACTGATCCTGCCTGGGAACCCAAGGTCCACACTTCTGCTGCTGTCGCCGATTCTTGACACCTCCCCACTGCTGTCACCGATCCTGCCTGGGAGCCCAAGGTCCCCACTTCTGCCCAGGAGGCCACTCTCCTTAATGACGTCAGGACAGTGGAGAACCAAACAGGGTTGGCGTCATGGGAGGGTGGGGGGGGACAGACATTTGCGGGCCTTGCCCCACCCACCCTGTTCAACACTGTCACCATCACCGTCAATCCCTGGCTAACATTTCCACATCCCCTCCTCCCTGTCCAACCCTGCCACCACCACCCCCCCCCCACCCCACCAGTCCAATGTTGCCGAAAATTCAGTGTCTCCCCCCCCCCCCCCCCCCCCCCCAAGCCCAACCTTGGTTACCCTAATGCCCTTCGATTAGATTTGTTCTGTCACTGACTATGGAACCATGTACAGTGAAGGGTATAGAAGAAATGGAAAGAGAGAGGGGAGGGAGTTACCTGAAACGAGGACAATTTCCCTATGCACTGCCTGACCCACCGACTTCCTCCAGTTGCTCACTGATGACTTGATATTCCAGCCTGCTTCTCTGAGCAGGCATCCAACCGTTCAGCACCCGTCTTCCCGGCTGGTTCTGAGCTCGGTTTTCACCAAATTGCCACTAACAGTGTGTCAGTGTTCCACGCGAGTACATCAGGTGAAAATCTCTTTTCAACTTCTGATGTCATGTTGCCACTGAAAAAATTTTCGGGAAACTGAGGATTTTAGTTAAGTGGTTTTCAGATAATTGAAAACGTACTGCACTTCATATTCAACTGCATATTTTGCCCATAAAATCCCTTCATACCATTCCCTACTCCATTCCCAATATCCCCCTTCCTGTCTTCAAATCTACCCCTCTCAAACTTTTGTTTCTCCTATTTTCCTCCTGTACAGACCCCACCCCCAGCCATCTTTTCAATTTTGTTACCTTACCCGAAACTCTGGGATTCTCATTCTAAATCAGACAGCATCCTATCCCCCAATTTCCATGGGACTCGTTGTCTTATTGGCAGTAATGGATTCCAATGTGCATCAATCTACAAAAGGTAAATGGTTTGTTTCTGGAAGTGTTCACTGTAAGATAAAGAGTAAAGAAGTGTAGTGTTCTTTCTCAATAGCTTTTGCAACAAGCTGAGAGCTAAAAGGGTAAAGGGTTGATATCCCTTACATAAGATAGTATCTCTTATAAGACAGTACTACCTCATTATTGCATTGAAACGTTGGCTTCTGTGCTCTGGAATGAGCTTTGACTCCATGACCCACTAATTCACAACCACAGGGTCGAGGACTCCAGTGAAACAGTCAATGACTACGTAAACTTCATCTCCATTGCTTTAACTTTAAAAATTTTGAAACAAGAACAAATATCAAAGCTCTATTTATTCCTGCTTCTGAAGGTACATTATAGCCTCACCTTGTGAAAATATCTCGATGGTTACCTGTGTTTTAAAGACCAAAGAGAGGTTTCTTGTGCTGAATTCTACTTTAAAATAAACTTTATCTAATTACAAAAAAGGAAGGTGGCATTTTTGTTGGCATGTTCACAGTTAGTGTTCTTATAACAGATTAAAAACTCAATAATCCATTACTGTATGTGTGTTATAATTAACATTAATATAAAAATAGGATGGCTAATAGGAGTGCTTTATCACAGATGACAGTCACCTCGCTGTTCATTATTACTGTTTACTGAGCTGATGGAAGTTGTGTAGCTGGCTGTCTTATCTGGAGTCATTCAAAATTGGTTTTCATTTTATTAGGCTATTCAAAAAGGAAACATGATTTTTTTTATTAATAATTACAAATAATTTTCCTTGTCATATAATGTGAAATGTAATAAATTAAAGCTGAAAATAATCCCTTGAGTGTTGAATTCTTCTCAGGACAGTTACCTTGGTTAATATTCTCTATCAGAATGAGGTTTCTTTATATTGAATCTCTTGACAGCAATCTGCCATTGTCTCCTGGAGTTAAAAAAATATTGGGAATGAAGTAAGAGAGGCAGTCATTTTTTTTTTATTAAAGAAGGAAAGTAATTTATTCTCATGATCTAAGCATCACTAACAAAGTCTGCTTTAATCGCCCAACACTGTTCATCGACTGCAATCGATTGGTGAGCATGCTCCCACTGTACAGAGAATTATCCACGATCTAGATCCACGAAAAGTTAAATGCAAATCAGAATGGCATCTGCTCAGAGCATAATTTCAGGTTGGTGGTGTTCTCGAGTATCTGGTGTTCTTGTATTTGGAAGCTGCAGATTTGGAAAATGCTGCTCAATAAGTATTGATATCTTTCTGCAATGTGTGCTTCAGAAAGTTCAAGTTTATTTATCATCCCCAATGAAACTTCATTCTCTGGTCTAAACATTCATAGAGACATAAATATTGTTGAATAAATTGTAGAGGCTCAGAGAGTTTGTATGAGGAATTCAGCAGTCGTTCAACAGAAGGAAGAAAGTGTTTCCCAGCCTGGTGGTTCTGGCTTTCTCGACAGGAGTAGCTGGACGATGCTGCATGCAGGATAGAGGTCCTAATGATTTTGCAAGCCATCTTCAGTCAATGATCCTGGTAGATCACATTGATGGAGGAGAGAGGTGATCCTCTCTGCTGTTCCTTATGGTCCTGTAGACTGTCCTCCCATCCAATGGTCTACAGCAACCAAACCGCACTGTGATGGATCCAGGCAGGATGCTCTCGATAGAGCTCTTGTAGAAGGTTGATAGGATAGTGGTGGCTGGTAGCTTTGACCGCCTCACTCTTCTCAGGAAGTGTAGTCGCTGTTGTGCCTTCCTGACAAGTGAGGAGATGTTCATAGTTCAATTTATTGTCATGTAATAAAGACAGTGAAATATTGCGCGGAATTTGTTTTCACCTGCCATAAGGCAGACAAATTCGCCAACGCCAGAAATTGCCTGAAGCGCCTCTTACAGTCAGAGGAAGAGAAGCAAAAGAGAGACCCCTCAGAGTCACTGAGTGTCAGTGGATTTGCCTCTAGTGCTCCTATAGCCTCCACAGCCACACAGAGTCCAGTCTAAACCATCAGCAGCCAAGCTCCAGACACAATCAGGAACCCTTCAGTGCCCTCAGCACCCTCTCGCATCCTAGTTCTGATACCTGATACCCCCCCATTACTCAGTCTTGAGCCAGTCTGCAGCCCGGTGTGGATCCTCGACCGCAGTCACCTGCTACCCGCAGCCTGTGTGGATTCGTCGCCATTTTAGGGCTGCTAGTCTTGTACCGCTCCAGCTTTCAACCGGGCCGGTTCACTGTGTTGTGTCGTTATGCAGCGATTTACTACCGTGTACACCACTCAATGTGCCGCCACAGTCTTGCTCTTAAGTTTTAAGAATAAATTGGATAAATACATGGATTGGAGAGGTCAGGAGGGTTATGGAACGGGCACAAGTCATTTGGACTAGTGGAATGATGTTTCGGCACTAGAAGGGTTGAATGGCCTGTTTTGTGTGCTGTAGTGTTCTATAGTTCATGAAATGTTTGAAATTATGTTTAAAATTTAACACTAAAAGAAAAATACAATAGACAAACAAATTTCATTGTGATAAGATTACCTGCTTTAAGCATGGTCACTTGTTGCCGCTGGGCATCTGTGGCACTTACACATGCACTCTCACACACAAAAACCCGCTAAATTTAAAAAGTTGAGAGTCCAGATTCTCAGGTGATCTGGATTTCTGGCATCGGAGTTTTTTACTTTTACGGTATTGAATTTTGCCAGGCTCTCATCTTGAAAATATATATACCCTACAGGGAGGCAGGATGTTGAACAGGCATGAAAACCCCAAGTGACACTAGAAAAGCAGGATTAAAATGACAGCCACTTTGATAGGTTTGTAATCTGACTTTGATGCATCAAGAAATTATCTTCATTGAGGACCTGCTGTTTTCTATCAGAAAGCAGAGGATTCAACTCAGGACATTGATTAATTTAATTCCCACAATTTACACAATCTCTTTTTAGAATGTCAATTTTTCTAGTCAGTCTCCAATTAACACTCTCTGTGAAGAATGTTATAATGGTGTGAGCCTGACTCTGGAAAGTAGAAAGTAAATTATCTCCACATCAGGAAAAAAAATCAAACGGATGTGTATATATTATTTTATTGAAATATTTTTGAAATAAATATCGTTGATTTTGTTGGGTAATAATGTGAGGATAAATACAAGTGCTGTCACTCACCAGCAATAAAGGGAATGCAATTTTATATATACAGTAAAACCCCTGTTATCTGGAATTCAAGCAGCTGACAAAAAAAACACTGAACATAAATGGATAAAAAGTATGGAAGTTTAAAATTGGTGTGCTTCACCATTCGTTCTCCATTCAAACAACAGTCTCAAGCAACCGGAAAATTCACTTATCAGGCAGCTACTTGATTCCCGTAGATGCCAGATACCAGAGGGTTTACTGTACTCTGTAAGGTGCCTATCTTTGATGGACACCATAACCTTCCTGGAGGCTGAGTTATTTGAGTAAGGAAAATGCAGGCTGCCAGTTTGGCTTGGTGGTACACACACTTAGTCCAGTTAGGGTGTTTGTTCTGCGTTTCCCATCCCACTAAAGAAGTATACTCGTGTAATCGTCAATACTGTATAATATTTGACCCCCCCCCCCCTTTTTTTAGTCCAAAAATTGGATGATTTTGTATGACCCGTGTAAAAGTCAACCCCCACCCCAATTTTTGGCCCTGGCCGTTTCCCCCCCCCCACTGGAGCTATCGACACCTGAAGCCCTGGACGCCCACCCATCCGAGCTCCCGATGCCCTGTCTGCGGACTTACCAAACAAGCTCATGATGCCTTAAATGACACAGGTACTTACCAAAGTCAAAAGTCTGACCCATGTAAAAGTCAACCTCCCCTTTTTTTTGGCCCGAAAAATTGGTCCAAAAAAAAAATTGACAATTACACAAATATATACGGTAACTTACTGTTGTATCCTTGGGATTTAGAGGGCAAAATGGATAGACGACATTCCATTCCTAATCACAGTAGACAAAGTCTCGTTTTAACAGCGAGGAGGGTATCAAATACATTGCAAATCAATGAATCCTTCTCTCACTCAGCATCCTAACAAACATGGACTTTCAAACGAAAAATGCTGGAAACTACCTCTGCTTTTTTTTTTCCATTGGATAAGAAAACTCTAGCTCATTTATTTTCATTCCCTTCTAGCTGAATGCACTGGTTGCCTATTTAAGATAAGTTAAATTACTACATATTTGGAATTTAACCTAGGGACTTCTTGTTGCTGGTACAAAACCCATCGAGAGATGCAAAATCTGACATTTAATACAAAAAGTCGAATAGATTGAAACACTGAAGTGCAAACCAAAAGATGCAATCAAAAAGAAGCTGGACTCCTCGCAAAGCCTGGCAGATTAGAATTTCTTGATAATTGTATTGAATTTATATGTTGTTACTGGAGCAGCAAATGCCATTCTTTTACATTGTTTTAATGTGACAATTCATTAAACACCAATAGTAAGTAAACCCCCGGCAACATTAATTCATGAAAATAACATACTAGCTTTGTTTAACTAGCATTTTATCACAGATGACAGTCGCTCTAGTGTTCATTATAATTGTTTACTGAGCTGATGGAAGGTACAAGGCTGTCATTTTATCTCCAGATGTCTGAAATTGCTTTTCATTTTACTGAAATCTCCAGAGTTCACATAGGTATTCAGAAATAAATTGCAGAAGGAATTTTCCCACAAAATTTTATGTAGTCATGGAAAAATAACTAATAGTTAATGAGCTCTTTTTAATTAAGGTGGTTGTGTCATCTCTAATTTACAGCAATTTAAGCAGTCAGACCCATTTTTGTGTCGACAGTCAATAAATTTACAGCAGGAATTCAATACAGCCATATTTCAGGAATTCAATATTCAACATGCTGAGCTCCCTGCTCCTCCTCCTCCCCCCCCCCCCACTAAATATTGATTGGCAGGGGGAAGTCTCCAGTCTTATCCCTCAATCTGCAACCCATCAGGTTGACCTTCCGCTCCCTTTTCAAGATCCGTCCCATTTTCCGATGTGTCACCACTCCCCTCAACAAGCTTTGTAGCCTCGTCCCTTCTCAACCATCCACAAAGTCACAGACTGCAGCCCCCTGGCACTGATTTACTCACTGCCCTCTGGCCAACATGTCTTGTGCACGGAAATTAAACAAGTTCAAACCAAAAAAAATATTTGTCCTCTCCCCTTTTATTATTTTATGGATGTAGAGCATCCATTTAAACATCACTAAATAAAATCTCAGTTTCTATCTCCAGTCAACAGAAACTGAAATGATCCTCTGTAGCCTGAGGACCAAGAATGAAGAACTACATTGTATCAGGTTTGAACTGTCTGAACTATTATGTCCAAACAGATATTATTTTCATTTTTTTAAATTTAGACATACAGCGCGATAACAGGCCACGAGCCTGTGTCACCCAATTGACCTACATCCCCAGTATTTGAACAAAGGAAGGAAACCGAAGCATCTGGAGGAAACCCACACAGACATGGGGAGAACATACAAACTCCTTACAGACAGTGCCAGACAGCCCTGGTTGCTGGCGCTGTATCAGTGTTGTCCTAACTGCTACAGTAACCGTGCCGCCCCTCTAGGCTAACCATTGCCCATCTCCAGCTAATGATTCTGAAATTATTGTGTTAGTAGCTGCACAGAGAAAGAGAACAGCTCAATAAGTCACAAACAGTCTCCTGGGGGGGTCAAGCGGATCCCTTCACCAAGAATGAAGAATGCAGAGGTAAAGGATGGGAGAGGTTGTAAAGGGGACCAGTGAAGGAATTGACCCAGAGAGCAGTGAAAGTTAACGAATAAAGGCAGTTGATAGAAAAGTGGAGTCGATCAGGTTTATGCAAGTACTGCTCTGAAAACCAAATTTCTCAGAATCATCGTTTTCAGAAGCATTTCCCCCTGTTCTTGCTGCTACCATTAGGAAAGAGGTTTCGGTTCAGTAACAGCTTCACCATCAGACTCCTCAATAAGGGACTTATTTAAGGGCCTTTACTTTTGCACTTCATTGATTCTTTTTTTCTCTCTCTGTATTGCACAATTTGCTTAATTTCTTTGTTTGTTTACATATGTACATTGAGTCAGTTTCCTTTTGCATTGCCAATAAGCCTTGCCCACAGGAAAAATATTAGAATTCTTCTGACAATAAATCAGAAATCCCAAATCTGCATTTAGTCAAAGGTTGCCTTGGTGTCAAGGGCAGTAATTCTCACCTCACCACTGGAAATCTGCCTCAATGTTAATGTTTTTATTTTTTTAATTTAGATGCACAGCATGGAACAGCCCTTCTGGCCCCTGAGCCCATGCTGCCCAATTAAATCCAATTAACTTACAACCCCCATAGGTTTTGAAGGGTGGGAGGAAACTGGAGCACCCAGAGGAAACCTATGCAGATATGGAGGATTGTGTGTGTCACATTATCCTACTGATGGGCACTTAGTTGGAAGTCACCTCACCTGCAAATCAAGCTCAAGCTCCACCTAGAGATTACTGAACACCTGACCACTTTAATCACCTGACCCATACCTGGGCTGGATCCTCCAGCCGATTGCACTATAAAACCTATCACGTGTGGACCATCTGCCTCTTTTTGATCCCCAATTACTGGCGCTGTAACAATGGTGAACTAACCGCTACGCTAACCATACCAATCTTGTTTAAAGTTTAATGTTGTTTAAAGAGCTGAACATACCTGGATGTTTCCTGGAAATCCAACGAGTTAACGTGATTTCCAGTGGGTGATGTCTTTTCTTACTCATTATTCCTTTCCCCAGCAACATCCCGCTCCCACCAGAAATGCTGCATTATATTATGGTATATTTTCTTCCATCATGTTCTTCATTATCTCTTGAAACAACCTTCCCTTGTACCCCACTAATCTTCCTCCATATCTAGGAGATGGCAGACATGTCCACCCCCACCCCTCACTCCCCCCCCCCCCCTCAGCGCCTCCACCACCAACCCGGTCATACAGGGAACACACACCTGCTTGATATGCTCGTCCTCCTTCCTCGTCCTAGCGTTTGCTCTTAATTATACAACGCCAAATACCACATGGTGGCCACCAAGGCCAGCTCTCGTGAGACTTTCTTGTCGCCGGAAATTGTGACACATTGGCCATCCCTGTCATAGGCACCCCTGCCTCCACCCCTCCCACTGAATCTCATCCTCCCAACAATTGTTTCTCAAGTTCAATGTGTAGAGGTTAAAATCTTGTATTTATTATTTATGGTTGTTTTATGACTTTCTCTTTAAGAAAGATGGTTGTTTTTGTAGTTACCATAGTTACGATTATGTCATATGTCGTAATATCCGAGCGGACAAGGAGCTTATTTTCATTCTTAGATTAACCATGGAAGGAGAGTAAGCTCACATGAGAAACCTTTTGAATTTATCATTATTATTTTAATTCATTTATATTTGTCTGAAGTTGAGTATCATTAACATCTACAATCTGCTTTATTTTACTCATCGTTATGAATTGCGAAGCTATGAAAATGTTTATTCGCTTTTATGAATGACAAATTAAAACTATTTACAGCTGCAATTACGAAGTTCGATTTATTTGGATAAATAAGATACAATTGGGAATATTGAGGCTTACTTCTCTTGGAAGGTGACATGTTTTGAGATTGAGAAATATTAGTGACACATAGTGTCACCTACACTATGTGTCCAACATACCCTCCACTTTTCAGCTAATCATGGGAGACTGCCAATCAAGGCTTTCTACTGTGCACACTTTGAAACTGTGCACAGAGAAAGTCTGTGGCTGAAGCACCTCAGTCAAAAATGGCACGAGCCAACCACAGGATCTCAGATCTGTCTTTCCTTTGAGGAATGCTTCAATTTCTAGCCAGGATATTTGCAAGGTTGAGCAAGATTTCACCAATCCTGACAAATATTAGCACGCCACAAATCTAATCACTCTGCCACCTGCACTTGTGGAATGTTTCATAGGCTTATTAAGCAGATAAATAAAAACAGATATTTGCAGTAGGTCCATGTGTTCAGAAATGAAAATAGAAACCATTGTGTTATGAGAGGAAACAAGATCAACGAGTCCAAAGAGCAACGAGACTCAACACAGGCTAATTAACAGTGATCTTGATGCACACACATAGGGAAGTCGCCACAGAGATAAATACACAGACAGTCAGACAGACAGACACACACACACACACAATACCATCGCATTGGTCGCAACAGTTACCCAATGTTCTCAACTCGCAAATACTCAAAATAGTTTTACAGTCAAGGAATACAGTACAGTGCCTACCACCCCTTGATACACTGCAGGCCTGGCCCTTTACTACATGAAACTAGTCTTACAATAATGGTGATCTCTTCATGTACCACACTACAGCTTCCCACCCTTTGTCAGTGCACAACTTACCAATGACTCTAGCATCACCCACGGTTTGCAAACTGGAGTGGAGCTAGGGTTCGTCCCAGGGGAAGAAAAGAGGCAGATGATAGGTTTTATAGTGCAATTGGCTGGAGGATCCAGCCCAGGTATGGGTCAGGTGATTAAAGTGGTCAGTGGTCAGGTGTGCACTAATCTCTAGGCAGAGCTTGAGCTTGATTTGCAGGTGAGGTGACTTCCAACTAAGTGCCCATTGGTAGGATAATGTGACAAATGCAATCCTCCATATTAAAACCAATTTAGGTGTAAAATATCTGACTGAGCCATACAGAAATCCAGGAGTAAATGTGGAAACTTCCAAAGAGGAACATCAAACATCATGGATCAGTTATGCTGAATAGATTGTTTCTTTGCTTTAAATTCTGTTGAACAATACAGATTGAAAGAATATAATATATGTAAATTAATTTCAGTATCCTGGTGAAGAGAGTGGGCTTTTTCCACATATTAAATGTTCCAAGTATTAGTTCTGTCACCAGATGAATGGAATAGGATTTTGCCAAACCTTCCAAAAGTGTTGTTTGAGGTTGTTTGCTATTTGATAATACAATTGGTTATAAATATTCCCATCAGCACCATTTGTCACTCTTGTGACTGCTTTCGATTTGTGTACAATCAGTATTGTTTTATTTGAGTGATGTTCTTTATCCTTCACAGTATTATCAGTTCAGTGTGGCCAGATCCTGCCAGCAGCGTCTTGGTGTAAAACAACTTAATTGAGCTCATCTCCAAAGCAATCAACTAGATTAGATGTTCCTATTTGTATCTTGTACAAAATTGTATTTCTCAAGATTGTGTAATTCTGGTATACATCATGCACCAGTGTAAACATTAGGTACTTTTTGAAAGTATGCTTTTCATCTGACAACAAGCTAACTAAGACCAGACCAGACCACTTTAACTAATTGAGTTCACCAGCCAAGTGGTTTGGTATTTCAAGAGCAAAGGAATACAATCAAGAAGGCAACGCAAGGCAAGATGAAAAATTGGATCCTACAACAAAGTGTCTTCTTCTCTAATTACATTTTTTCCATCTTGTTCCTTCATCTAAATCAGCCATTCCCAACCTTTTGTTGGCTAAGGCCTCCTTAGGACTCTGCTCAAAGTTTATGTGCTCTCTTCCCTGTGAAGCCGTCACATTTGTTGGTTTCTTCCGTACTTCTCTTGCACTGAATGCATAAAAAACATTCTATGATTTCAGTCCGTCCCCCCACCCCCTTAAATATGCTGTGGCCCCCAGGGAGCCATACAAGTCCAGTTGAGAATGGGTCAGGTCTCCTTTGACAACTTTAATTTTCTGCCACCTCCTCTGATCTCTTCAAATAAAAGCTATTGCCACAGTTATGCTACTTGCCTCCTTGAACTGCTGCCCTTTGTTGGCATATCAATGAAAAAAGACATGGTCACCCTCGGGAGGAAGTTGGTTAAAAGCATTTGTCTAAAATGAAGGGATGAATTCTTTGACATTATACTTGAATAAAATAATGCATTGCAACATCAATGCCAAAAGAAGTTTCACCATCAATGGGCTATTTGTATTTTTTTTATATTTAAATCGAACGATTTTAAAGGAATGTAATTTCTCAGGGAATTTAACTTTAAAGAAGCATTTTGCCTGGTAATCGGAGGTCCAGTAGAAGATAGAAATGTATCGCATAACCCTTCAGCCTATATCTGTGCAACCCAGAATGCCAATTTAAACTGCATATTTCCCCATACATAATCAATATTCCCCTCCCAACCCCCCGCAGTTCTCCACTGCCACATATCTGTCCAAATCCATCCGACACATTGCTATCATTATCAGTTTCCATCGCTTTCCTTGGCAACATGTTCCAGGCTCCTATCGCTTTTATGTAAAAATAAGAATTTATTGTCATGTGTATGTCACGAAATTTTGTGGTTTTGCACAGCATCCCAGAGCAAATATTGCTCTAAATTATAGTTCATAAATAAATAAATAGTGCAAGAAGAAAGGATAAAGTGAGATAGTGTCTGTAGTTCATTGTCCATTCAGAAATCTGATGGCAGAGGGGAAAAAGTTGTCCTTGTGCCACTGAATGTCTTCAGTCTCCTGTACCTCCTCCCTGATGGCAGTAGTGTGATATACCAAATCTCCTCAAACTGACCTTGTGAATCTCCTTTAAATTGTCCGCATCACTTTAAAATGGTGAATTCTCGTATTTGACATTTCTATCTTGGGGATAAAAAAGACTCTGACCATCTCCCCTATCTATGCTTAAATCAGGTCCCTGCTCAGCCTTCAACACTCCTGATAAAACAGTCCAAGTTTCGATTGTTTTATATATGAACTATTGAAGTGTGTACAAATACAGTTGCTGGCCATCACAGATGGAATTCATTGTTTCAATATTTAGCATGTTATTATCAATTTCTAATATACCACTTTGTATAGTCATCATAGTTTAAATTTGTTCTGAGTGTCCTGAGTAATTGTGTCCTTTGTTCCTGCCCCACAGCACTTCCTTCAGGGCAAGATGTCCATGTAAACATGGATATTCCCCCAGTGTCTGAGCAGATTATGGAGACTCTCAATGATCTTGCAAAGGCGTTTCAAGAAATGGCTGACCGGTGTTTGCTTGTGATTCACTTGGAAGTTAGGTACAGTAAATAGTACGGTTTGCCAATCCCATTGACCCTTTCACAGCTATTTTTCCCCAAATTATACATTGTCATTGCTTTTCAAAGAGTATTTGTTCTCTGAAGCATTTGCACAGAGAAATATTATTGGTTCATCACGGTTTCTGGTAATTTATGCCACAGAAATAAAACCTTTTGAATAAGTGATTCTCCTTGACTTCATTACTGAAATCAAAGATGCTTCATTGTATTACTGATATACAGATCATGCTCTTTTATTGTCTTTGTTAACAGTTTTCTTCTGATGTCAGCATCCACACCCTCATGCTATTTCTAGTCCAACTAATGAGAAGCTGGGCGACTCAGTGTGTCAGGCAGCATCATGGAGAGAAATAGCCAATGTTTGGGACCTGTTTCCAATTCCAGCATCTGCAGTTCTTTTATTGTATAGTCCAAATGGCTGCATTTTAGTTTAGGTGCGCACTTGTTAACCCAATAGAATTAAGGGCAAAATTACTGACAAATTAACTCTGGATCAGGTAGCAAAAAGAAACTTTGTCCGAAGAATAACTAATATCTCAATTTTAGAATTCTGAGGCAATCAAGCCAATGAACATTTGAGGAATGAGCTTTGGTGAAACAGAAGAATCTTTCTTGTTTGTGATTTTATATCGTGCCTTTACATTATTTAACTTTGAAAATGTTTAGAAATTAGATTGTGCTCATTGAATATTTAGATAATTGATAATTGTCTAGAGTACAGATGCTGGAGCTGAACAAGCTGAGTCAATATATACATAAAACAAAATTAAAAAGAGATAATGCACAGATAGATAATAAACATCCACAGTTACCATAATGCAGAGACGAGTAGTAACTCCAATTAAAAGTCAACCAAAAAAAAAAGGAAAATCTTTGCTTCAACAAAACATTATTGTGATTTACATGCTTTAAGAAGTATTAAAAACTGACCTGACAATTCTACACACGTCGCCATTGGCATGAATGCAACAGCAATGCCATTTCAGTGTAGCTTTACGAAAAAATAGATAAGTAAGGTTGAAAGAATTTCCATTACAATCTCAGGCATCCATGAAGATGTGTTGAAATACGAAGGAAACACAATAAATATGGCATTTTGGGTGGGTAAGAGTGGTCATGGATGTTACAAAGGAGACAAATCCTCCCTGACCATAGCGCCTGCTAATTGTGCCAAGTCCTCATCATCTGTAGCCGCAATGGGATCATTCCCAAAACCTCCAAACTCAATGGAGGGCTACCATATCACCACCACCATATCACCATATACAGCACAGAACAGGCCAGTTTGGCCCTACGAATCCATCCCGGAACAAATCCCCACCCTCCTCGTCCCACTGACCAGCACCTGGTCCATACCCCTCCAATGCTCTCCCCTCCATGTAATTATCCAGTCTTTCCTTAAATGTAAATAACCTCCTTGCTTCAACCACCTCTGCTGGAAGCTTATTCCACATCCCAACCACCCTTTGTGTGAAGAAATTTCCCCTCATAATTTTCCCCCTGCAATCTCAAACCATGGCCTCTGGTTTGAATATCCCCCACTCTTTAAGCAACAATGTTTTATAGAACTAATTGAATAAGAACATTAAATCTACCAGAATCACTATTTTCAGTGTACCTGATTGAACTATATGTTAAAATCAGTCATGAACCTTTGATCTAATTTCTATGTCAAGATTGGGCAATACAAATAACATTGGCTTCGGTTGAATCATTGCCAGAAATAGCCCCGTCTTTATGGCTGCTACTACCCTGAAAAACATGCTGGTATTGCAACACTTGCCTATAACTGTTTGATCTGTGCTAGTTGCATTGAAAAAGAACGAGGCAATGGGATCAAAGAACAATCTACTGGAGGAACTCAGTGGTCAAGTACCATCAATAGGAGAAAAATAACGGTCAGTGTTTTGGGTCAGTACCCTTCATAAATGATGTTGATGAAGGATTCCAACCCAAAACATCAATGAATCTTTTTCTCCCACTGATGCTGCTCGACCCCCTGAGTTGCTCCAACAGATGGTTTCTTGCCTCAAATTCCTGTCTCCAGAGAAAATGGGAATTTTGAGTTGTCCAATTTCTTGGCTATGACTGTTTTTGGGAGCACTTCCACTTAATGTCAAAGTAGAAGTACGAAATGCAAAGGCCAGTCTCTGAAATGGGACAGAATCTCTTTGCATCATTTTTCTTCCTTCTATATATTCCAATTGTTCACACTGAATTGTTTAGAATACAACCGGCACAGCTTTTTCCAAATAAAAATCAAAAGAGTACAAGTCTCTTAAATTTGTTGAAGAGCATTAGAATTTGCCAATAGATCAGTCAGTATCTGATGGACACCTAGAAATCTCTTCCCAGAGGCTTCCAATGTAATGTAACAATGCTGATTTTGATACTTCCGTCATATGAGTTGGATGTTGTGGGGCACAGAGGATCTCTTCTATAGTCTTGTTTTGTTTCTTTTTCCAGAGCCCCTTGGATTAATATTTGTAATTAATTTCTGAAAAGAATCACTACCTGTAGGCTGACCTTTCCAATCCCTCCTTTCCCTCTATTTACCACCCTCGCCCTAATTATCCATCCCCCAGAGTCTGATTGTGATGTCATTGGACATCAGGAGGAAGAAACTCAGTCTTTTTTTTAAACCATGGGTAGTCATTGCCTGCCCTGCATGTGACAGAAATATGACAGTTATAGTCTATATGCAGTAAAGCCCCCCCCAGTATCCAGCACCTTTAGGGATTGGTAGATGCCGGATAAGTGAATGTGCCAGTTGCTTGAGATTGTGTGTTGCGTGAATTGGCGAACTGACTACTAGGGTGCGCCGATTTTAACCTCCCGTATTTTTTACTTACTTATTTTCTGCAATTTTTTTTTTTTGCAAGTTGTTTGAGCCTGCCCGTTGCTTGAATTTCGTATAACAGGGATTTTACTGTACCTATTCTTTATTCTGTTATAAATATAGACAAAAAAAAATTATTATTTTTAACTCTTTCTTTAATGGAAATGTTTGCCATCATGCATGCTACTATTTGTAAAATCTCAGCTTAAGTGCAATAATTAACATTCTCACTGTTGATTAATTGGACATATTCTAACTAAGACTTTATGACCCTATTTTAATTAGGTTAAACCTGGGAAGTGAGAATAAAAGGCAAAGATCTGTGTGAATTTTACACTATCCATTTACATAATTCCTCAATGCAGTAGTTTTCCTTTTATTCAGCTTAGCAATTTGAAGATCCACTCCAGCTATGGAGATTTTATACTATCATCCTTTATTTCCCTCAGAGTTCACTGCTTTCACTATCTAATCCCACTGGCCAAACAAGGCAACTATGCCATCGTGGCAAATGCAGAGAGCATGGATTATGACCCCCTGGTGGTGCGGCTGAACAAAGACATCAGCGCCATCGAGGAAGCTTTGAGTGGCAGCTTGCAGCAACACAAATTCCAATATATTTTTGAAGGTAAATGACTTGAAACTTAATCAATATGACTGCATGCAATTGTACCAAGGATTCTTTCAGATCATTCATTTTCAACCATTAATACAGAAAAAAATCAATAGTTAAAATCACTGTAGGGTCCACAAAAGATTTATTGACATCAGCTCACAAACTTCTATTACTGAATTACAGTCATGTACAAATTTACTGACAGACAAGCGTAATTATGAGCTAAATTGATGCAGTGTCTCCCAGTTGGTTGCTCATCTCATTTGCATTGTCTCTCTTTTCCTCCCCAACAATTTCTTTGAGGGAAAGTTTGGGAGCTGTGACATTCTGAAAACAATTTCTCTACACAATATTAACAGGGACATGTACAAGGACAAGAACATTAACCATAGTGCAACATGGAATTTCATTTTTTGAAAAAAGAGCAATATGTTATAGCAGGAAGTAAAGGTTGTGGTAATGAATGCTTTGCACCTTCTCTTGACCCCAGAGTGTTTTATGCTTTATGAATACTGTGAAATCCAGTCACTGGTGGAATGTAGCATGACAGCTAATGTGAGATTAGAGAACAGATCATCCACTTTTAGTTATGTTCATTGTGAACTAAACATTTTGCTGTTCCTTGTTGCCCTAACTCTGAGAGCATGTCCCTATGTCCCCTGCCTAGCCCGTTCATCCTGAATTATTGAGCTACCTTCCTGCATTGTTTCTCAGCATAGCTCTGGCATTGAATTCTTGAAACACCCTGCCTGTCCACTCAGGTTATTCAAATAAGCTAATCCCTCAATTTCTGGCTGGATCAATACCTCAGCAAGTGTTGACCTGGAGTCATGTGTGGAAGCACTGCATATACCCAGAATGTTTAATGTGCTACCTTTTGAAGAATAAAACTAACAAAAAAATGTAAAATCATATTCTGTGGTATTTTTTATGTTATGCAGTTGTACAGATCACCCTCATTTATATGAATTTGTCATTAATATCGGACCAAAGTCAGAGCTTAACCTGTCATCAATTTTATCATAACAGACTCATCCATTTATTTTACAAAGCAACTAGATTATTTCATAAGGATGCATTACTAGATGACAGACTCCCGTCGAGAAAACACTCAGGGCATTAGGAAGAATTCATTGAAAATTAGAATGGTTCCAAGACTTAGATCTCAGTGAGTTTTAAGAATCACATTAAGAAACTTATACTTCTTAGAAAAGTAGTAACAGAATGTATGAGAAAGATTGGGACATACATAATTCTTTCAATTGGGGAGGAGAAGTCAAACCTGTTATTATCAAATCAAGGAAAATGAACCAAGTGCCTTGATAAAAATTTTGGAAAATTTAAGGTTGAAAAAGGGTGTGGTCTAGTTTTTCATATTTAATGGCTGTGACATTATAAACAGAGCCTCATTGGCCAGTGATCCTCATATGTTTGGCTGCAGTGTATTTTTGGATTATGGAGGGGAAAAATACTGTTTGCAATTGTTCTGCAATGAAAGATCAGAGTGAGGAAATATTGATCAGGGTATTAGAGAGGTGCGTGAGGGTATGCCCCTGACAATGGGGAAGAAGGGAGATCATTGCTGCAGGCTTCAACGATAAGCCAAGGTAAACATTTATATCCCCTTAGTTGTTTTGTGTGCAGATGCTGGTGAATAATAAATTCAGGTCTGAATATTGACGCTCTCAGAGTCAAACAGCATGGAAACAGGCCCTTCAACCCAACTTGCCCATGCTGACCAAAATGTCCCACCCACACTAGCCCCACCTGCCTGCATTTGGCCCATATCATAGTAAATCTATTCTACCCATGTATCTGTCCACTTTATTTCTTAAATATTGTAATAAAACTTGCCTCAACCTCCTTTTCTGGCAGCCCATTCACCATCCTCTGGTTAAAAAAAAGTTACCCCTCAGGATTTCTGTTAAACCTGTCCCCCATCACCTTACACTTGTGTCCTCTGGTTTCTGATTCCAACTTCTGTACTCAAATATACTGACTGATGAAGATTAATGTGCCAAAAGCCTTTTTGACCCCCATCTACCTATGATGAAACTTTCCAAGGTTCTATTTATCTGTACTCTTAGGTCCCTCTGCTCTACAACACTGAATAGGTCATCCCCATGTTAACCTCCCAGACTGCAACACCTCACATTTCTCTGTACTGCAGGTTAGCGTAGGGAGGCACAGTTAGCACAAAGCTATTACAGCGCCAGCAACCTGGGTTTGAATCCAGCGCTACCATTTCACTGCCCACTGCCCAACCAATTAAGGCACCACTGCAATCCTTGGCAACTATTTTCACTTCCACAACACCAGACACTTTAGTGTCATCCGCAAAATTGCTGATCACGTCATGCATTTTTTACATCAAAATCATTGATTTAGATGACAAACAGCAATGAGCCCAGCACTGAATTCTGTAGCACACCACTAGTGTTTGAATAAATTAAATCATATGAAAGAATGACAAGCTAAACCTGGCACCAAAGGACCCCCTGCACTCAAAGACAAATCCCTATTTGAAATGACTGCTGCAGGAATGGAGGAATGACAACTTTATTTAAAGATTACCATGAGGGAGAATGGGATTATGGTGCACATTGAGAGGATGAAAAGAAACTGTAGATACCGACGAATCCTTCAGTGATATATATCTTGACCTCAATGGCCATGCATAATTCTGATGGCCTTAATACAATGAAAAAATATGTATTTTTCCTTCTAATTTGAATAGTTTTTGAATATTGATTAGATTCCTCCATTTTAATGGGACAATTGTATGAATGCCCAATTAAATGGTGGGATCCAATCAATATTATCAGTGTTTATTTTAGAAAGGATCTAACTTTTGTTTCTGCCTTAAATCTAGGTCTGGGTCACCTCATTTCCAGCATTTTGATCAATGGTGCACAGTATTTCAAGAGGATCAGTGAATCAGGGATCAAGAAAATGTGCAGAAACATATTTGTATTGCAGCAGAACCTGACGAACATCACCATGTCTCGAGAGGCAGACCTAGACTTTGCAAGGTTAGTAATAGGAGAAGCTGACAACTGCTGCATGAAGAACAATGAAAGGCAATCATGATGTGTCATTTTCTACCTTTCACTGTCGAACACCTTTAGGTAAGGGGGGAAAAAATAAATGCCAACTGTCTTTGTTGCTGAGTAGAGCTGCTAAATACATACAAAAAAAACTGACAGCCTTACCAGAAATAGCAGATACAAGCTGGTCTTTTTATCATGAAAATCAAAAGCTTAAAGCTAAGGGGTCATAAACACAATGTAGCCAATAATAAATCCAATAATGAATTCAAGAAATACTTCTTTTGTCAGAAATTGATAAATATGTGGAATTTACTACTCCATGGAGTCATGGATGGAATTCACATTTAACAGGAAACTGCTATAATACGATGGAAAATGAATTCATGGAATGCATTTGAGGCACACTATTCTAGATCCATCTGTTAAGGAACAAACGTGGGAAAGGGCTATTCTGGATCTTGTTTTGTGGGTGAGAAGGGTTGATAGATTTTTCGATCGACAATACATTGTGACAGCACATGGTGGGGGGGGCATAATTGTCGTAATTGCTAATTACTTAGTTAGCATCTTCCACCACAGGTGTTCTCAATTGTTATCACATCATTAAGTTTTATTCATTTTTCGGTTGTGAGCAATGCTCAGTAATGTTCCAATCCAACTTTCTGCTGTCCATTCTGGTGAAGACCTGTCCACACCGTCAATAAGTAGAACAAACAGTGAAGATGAAGGAATACAGATATGCTTCCAAGTAAAGAAAGGTGTGTGACTGGAAGAAAATTTGAAAATATATATGCTCAATATTTTAAAAGACTTTGCTGAAATTTTTAATTATCTTCCTGAACGATCTCAGTCTCTGTGAGGAGTTTGTACATTCTCCCTGTATCTGCGTGGGTCTCCTCCGGGTGCTCCGGTTTCCTCCCACCGTTCAAAATGTACCGGGGGTGCAGATCCATTGGGTATATTTGGGAGGCACAGACTCATGGGCCTAGTACCATGCTCTATGTCTACATTTAAATTTTAGAAAAACTTTTACCCAGCAGCATTGCTCAGATTGTCATTAAACCTTTTGGTACTTAATTGCATTGTAAATAGTCATTTTAAGTGCCAATCAATCATTTCATTTCCTTTAATGTTGACCAATATGAACATTTTAATTATTATTATTTTATTTTGTCTTACCTGCATGCATTCTTTCCAAAATTACTTCTGCTGCCCAATTCCTTAGTCTCTCAGGATCGAGGTTGACATGTTTGTTCCCCAATTCTCTGGATTTTGGAGAGTTTTTGTCAGCCAATGCAGTCTGTGCCAGGGATGGGACAGGAGGTGCTTGAAGTGGTGTTTGTTTGGGAGATAGTCTATTCTTCCCACTATTCACTTAAGTCTTTGTCTTGGAACCATTTAAAGTTGGGAAGAACATTTGAGATGGTATTGAAGACTGTGACCTGGGAGAGGACACAAATAATGGTTCACTTATCTTTCCAGTGAAATTGCAGGATTTTCCAGAGAGAGCAATGGTGATGTCTTTCTAGTACTTGTGGTAGGGAGTCCAAGTCTCCAAAGCCTGCAGAAGGGCAAGTGTGACTAATGTCCAGTAGACCATTAGCTTCCAGTCACATCCGAGTCTTGATCTTAAATTATCCTTCTCTTCAATTTAACAAAGACTGCTGGTACATTGAAGTTGATTGTTTTCATCCCTCCTGAATTTCATCATGAAAGGTCTTCACTAAGAGATGGCTCTCCAGATCTAGGAAGTGGTCCATATTTTCCATTGTCCTCTCAGATAGAAGCATGATACAGCAGGGCCAGGTTAATTGAACCATAGGCCTACAGAACATTACAGCACAGAATAATATGTGCCAAACTGTTATTCTTCCTCGTCCTACTGACGTGCACCCAGGCCTCCATACCCCTCCCATTCAAATTTTTCTTAAATATTAAAATTGAGCCAGCATTCACCACTTCAGCTGGCAGCTTGTTCCACACTCCCACTACTCTCTGTATCCCCCTAATGTTCCCCTAAACTTTTCCCCTTTCACCCTTAACCCATGTCCTCTACTTTGTATCTCACCTAACCTCAAAGGAAAAAGCCTACTTGGATTTACTCTTTTTATACCCCTCATAATTTTGTATACTTCTATCAAATCTCCCCCCCATTCTTCTATGCTCCCAAAGAATAAAGTCTTAACCTGTTTAACTTTCCTGAAGACCCAGCAATATCCTTGGAAATCTTCTCTGCACTCTTTCTATCTTATTGATACTTTTCTTGTAGTTAGGTGACAAAAAGTGAACACAGTACTCCAAATCTAACCTCACCAATGTCTTATAAAGTTGAAGATCTTTCTCTTGGGGAGGTTGAATATAAGGCCTATCTTCTTGTATGCTTCAGTGAACAAATTAGCAATGGTTTTGAGTTGAGCATCCAAAGATAAGCCATGTCATATTGCACACCCATTTCCTGAGAAGGACAAGCACAAGAGCTCATGGCCATACCACCAGTGAGGTTGCACCATCATTTGAGTGAGGGGTCGCAAAGATATCCACATCACCTGAGCCTTCTCAGACCAACGATTGCTGAAAAGACTGATGCCCAATGCTATTATCTTAATCAACATAGTCCCAAGCCTTGCTTTTTTGAAATTGGTATTAGCTGTGACTAGAAAATGTCTGGCAATTACTTGGAAAAATGAGACTTTTGGAGATGATAACATATAATTTACGTGATAATCATTTTTTATCGTAAAACTTGGAGCCTGTATTTGGACTACATGGGGTTGAATTATTAAATCCTCTCAACACACAGTAGTGGTGTTACTTCAAACCATGATAATTAACTGATGAATTTTGTTGTTGTGGGTGATATGCTCTTTTTTTTTCTTTCTTCTTCTTTTGGGGTAGAGGGAGGTGGTTTGGGGTGGGTGGGTTAGGGAAGGGGGTGGGAGGTATAGGGGTTAGTTTTAAAATATCATGTATGTATTTTTTGAATTGTTTTTAAGTTTTATTCATTCATTGTATGTTTCAATATATACATCATGATTCAATAAATAAAATTTTCACCAAAAAACATAGCCCTAAACCATTAGTATTAGCCAAAGCATTGCGATAAGAATTTAATATCGAAGCTCCAAAGGACCTGTAAAATTAGCTTTTATTTTAGGCAATGTCACAGAGCCCAATTCCCAACTGAAAACTAGAAGGGCTTGGGAGCAGAAAATATTCTCACTGGAAAAATGTGTGTGTTTTATTGCTGGGAACCAAATTTGATAGCCATGTATCTTCTGGGTATTTTGGTTTATTCAGTCTGTACTAGAATTGTCAGCTCTGGTAACAAACAAATTGATGGTGGGGAATCTTGATTTTTCTCACTCTGTCCCTCTACTTCTCTCTCTCTCTCTCTCTCTCTCTCTCTCACTCTCTCTCTCTCTCTCAGTCTGCGCCAATTGAAATGGAACAAGGGAGTCTGAGAGTTGGTTTTAATATACAAATGAGCATAAATTGGAATTGGCCAGCATAGTTATATAACAAGAGTGCCAGATGGAGAAAAGTGTACATTGCCAAGCATGTCTCCCTTCTTCACCTTGCTCAGGTATAGAGAAGAACACAGTAGGATTAATGAAATTATGCTCCTCAAAAATTCTACTTTCAGTAAAAAAAAATACTGGATTAATTAAATTTTCCTGTTTCTGTCTTCTCAAGCAGAGAAGTCAGAATGTAGACAGTAATTTTATTTAAATTGATAATGGCAGAATAAAATCAAAACAGGCCAGAATTTACTGCCAGCATTACTCATTAGATTTCCCTTGTTCATTTAAATTCTATGCTGTTTTACATAGACCTTGCTGGAATTTAGAGATTTTTAAAGCACGAAACCATCTGCAAGCATCTGAGATCAGCGTGACCTGATCAAACAAATAGCTCCCTCAATAATCAATTACATTGGAAAAATTGTCTATGATTAACAGAGGAAACCAAGTTTAAGAAATTAATGTAATTTCATTTTTGGTATGAAAGTGAAATAAAGAGAGGGAAGGAGAACGGAATTTATAGAGAGAAAAGTTATAAAAGTAAATGTTATTTTTGTTTTAAAATTTTGAACAAACAAAATTGAACAGGAAACATTCAACATGCAAATGTTAATTTTCTGTGCTGGAGAAATTGTGTCTCAATGTAAAGAGTTATTTGGGCATTGGAAGGCTACAAGTTTAGTTCATGTGTATGGAGTAGTTACAGCCTAGATTTAAATATGGCCGCAAAATACTGAAGCATTTTGATTTCCCCATCTCAGAAACCAATCATACTGATTTTTTTTTTCACATTTCAGTACTTTGTGTAAACAAGTGAACATTTTTTTTTCCCCAATAAATCCTGTTCTAAATCACCTCTCCCTACATAGTATGTTTATGATTGCAATCATAATGAGAAAAATGAAAATAATTTACACTCCTACTGGTAAATTCTAATGATGGGAATATGGATGATGAATTACACTTTCTTGTTGATTTAATTGGCACCCTCATACATTTTTCCTGAATAACCAGTAAGATTCATCAACTGCATTAAAAAAAACATTAAACCTGAGGGGTTTTTTCCTCAAAATATGGACATTAGAAGACAGGCAAAATGGCCATTTTAATTATTCACCATTGTGGTTATGTTAATGAGGGTGTGCTGTCCCTGCTTTAAATAAATTGACATATAAAAATGAAATTACATTTTGTATTATGTTTCATGTCAGTCTGTGAAACTTTATTCATCCAAGAAAAATTATTTGCAAAACAACCCAGTAAACTTGTCTAATTTATTTGCACTGGTGAAATATTCCATTCACTGCTGAGCCTTGAATTATAAAGCATATATTCCTGCTGCTACTTTCAGAGTAAATAAACTGAACTTTAAATGTTTCATAATCATAAAACATCAATGAATCTTTTCTTAAGTTATGGTATTTAATACATTGGAATGTTTAATTCAACCTTTCAGGCTTATGGAAGTAAAACACAAATGTGTCCAGACACCATGGTTGAAGTAAAAATACAATCCTGGAGAAACTCAGCAGGTCAAATAGTGTCCTTTATGTAGCAAAGGTAAAGAACCAACGTTGCAGGCTTGAGCCCTTCATCAAGGTAGAAAATGTGGGCAGACGTTGAACAAAATGATAGGATGGGAGGGGCAGGGGAGGAGCTTGGTCCCAAAGGCTGGACGTAATAGGTGGAGGGAGAGCACACCAGCAAGCAGGGGGAGGAGAGATGGCTCTGTGGAGTGGAGAGCTGGAGGAAAGAAGACAAAAGGAAAGGGAAGGGAGGGAGAATGGAGAGTAGGCTGGCAGAAGCTGGAGAAGTCGATGTTAATGTTATCCAGTTGGAGAGGCTTATCTATATTTTACAGTTTAAGAAAAATCAAAACATGCCTTGCAGTGATAACTAACCTGTTATTACTTCCTTAATGATGCAGAGAAAGATAATATCAGATCAGCATTTTTGTTAAGTATTAATTACTTCATGAACTTACAATTAAATTTACAGCAGCTGAGTGTGGGCTTCATGAAGCTGGAGATTCTTAGTTATGCTCCAATCATAGTATTTTGGAACATAAAAGGACGCCATTCAGGTCCTTAACCCCGAGTCACAACTTTGCAATGAATATCCAAATAGACACGCCTCTGTGAACTTTCACCATCAGGCTTCTTACGGTTCGAGTCAGCATCGTAGTTCACTCTGGAATCCCCTTCTGCTGGATTTCAACATGTTTGCAGATTGGGAAGGCAGCAAAATAAAAATTAAAACTGCATGTATTTTGTGAACAATTGACAGGCACGTAACAAGAAGAAACAGACAGCTTGCTTATTATCACTTGTACCCTTGCCTCACATTTACATGGATGACAACTTGACTCAATTCTCAAACTTGTCCTCAAGTAAGAAGATTATGGCTTCAACTCTACCTTAAATTAAATATTTTTAATTGCATTAATGATAGTTTCAGATAAAACATTTAAATTGTGGCCTGTCAACGTGCTACTAGATGATATGAATGTAGTGTCATTGTTCAAAATGGAAAGTATTGCTCTTGTGTTAGTTATCTATACCCCAAAATAAACAGATTAATTTATCCTTGGGATAAAGTAGGTTTAGGAAATCTGATATCTGCCCAATGTAATTTTATCATTGTAAAAGTCATTCATTGTCTGGCAATTTTTTGGACTTGTTTAAATGAAAGTCTTTTGTCTCAAAAGCCTTTTCAGTAGTCATTTATGCATTATCAGGATACTGCAAAGGAGCATCAAGATGACTGATCATTGATCAGAGTAGTATTTGGTGGTTGTAAAATGCACAGTGACACATCCTTGTTCTACTGTATCAACCTGATATGTCACTGAGAAGAAGAGGGAAAGTAACAAAAGAGCTCTGCACATTTGTACTACCATGACTACAGGAGCTCTTCTTCCTTGGCCTGATGATTTGCAGTAACAGGAGGGAATGGCTGACTTCTAACACTGAAACAATTTTCTACAAAGTTTTAGAAGTTCCCAAAAATTCAGTGAGTCTGCCTAGATGTTTTCTTAAGAGGTGACTTGGCACCACATGCAAATATACTCCATCCGACCGAGATTTGAGGTGGTGTGTTGCAAAGTGTGAGTGTTTTAGAATGTCAGATTCTGATCTGTGGCATCGCCTCACTGGGCTTGCATCAAATCGAGAGATGCTTCTTTGCAAAAATGCATGCATATATTGATAGCTGATATATAAATGATGAAGAAAGAATCTTTATTTTTTTTTTCATTTAATGTGCTAAAATGAATGGTGGCATATTTCCCCATATTATACTCCATTTGTCATTTTGCCAACTCTCTTAATCCATCTGAGTAGCTTTCTTATATCTTCTTCACACCTCATTTTTGTCATCACCAATTTAACTATTATATTTTTATTGCCATCAACCCATGTCATTTATACTGATTTAAATCATATGGAGTTTATATCATTTTCTTCAGCAGGCATGAGAATCCTGCATGAGATTATTTATTTCATATTAAAGGGTTTAATGTTAAATGGAAGACTGAGTGTTTGATGCTAGCACAATTCATGTATTCTTTCCTGGGCTTCATTGGTAGAACTGTGAGATTTAAGATTAATTGTTGGAGTCACGTAGAATAGAACAAGGATTGTGGGTTTCCCACCTGGGATTCTATAATGATTCTTTGTGGGCATTCTCATTGATAGCAGGTACCAGAAGGAGAACTGAATTAGGAATCCAAATCATCTTACCTGGTTCAAGGAGCCAAAAAGATTCAGTTAAACATTTCTGAAGAAAATCCAGACTGTGACATTTAAGCTCAGTCTTACTTTTACCTTTGGAAAATTATTGATTTCTGCAGTTTCCACCTTGAATTTAGGAAGTTATAGGCAAACTGGAGCTTTGCCAAGAGGCTGATGTAGCTGAGAAATAATTTTATGCAACTAACGTTAACATTCACTGCTATACAGGTACTTCAGAATTCAACATGGTATGATCCATACCACATTTATTTGCTTGGTTATGAAGTCCCAGTCCAGTTTAAAATAAGGACCAGAAGTAGTACAGTATTGTGAAATGTGCTAGATTTTTTATGAAACAGAAATAGAAAATAGAAATACTCAGCAGGTCAGGCAGTGTCTATGGAGAGAGAAATTGGGTTAGTTATTCAAGTCCAAGACCCTCATCAAATGAAAGAACTCATACCTGAAATATTGTTTCTCTTTCCACAGATGCTGCCTGACCTGCTAAGTGATCCTGCCATTTTCTGTTTTTATTCATGATTTCAAGCGTCTGCAGTTTTTTTTTTAATTTTCCTATTTTATCTTTAAAAATCTGGTCTCTCAGTGGACAAAAATCCCAGGGCACTAATTAATAAGCAGGAAAACAGTCCTTCCAGTATTCTGATTAATATTTATTTTACATGTGGAACATTAAACAGATGGTCTAATAATATATTTTACAGTTGTTTGCAGAAAATAATTTAATTTTAATTTGGATATATAGCATGGTAACAGACCCTTTCAGCCCAAATTCCCCAAATAACTTGTAACCCTAGTACCTTTTGAGGAGTGGGAGGAAACCAGAGCATCTGGAGGAAACCCACACAGACAGAGGTAGAACGTACAAACTCCATACAGACAGCACCAGATTCAACCTGGGTTGCTGGTACTGTAATAGCGTTGTGATATCCGCCACTCTAACCGTGCCGCCCTCTCTGAGCATAAATTGGCTGCAACATTTCTCTTCAATTCCCTGCATAAGTACTTCATGGCGGTAGGTTATGCCCAGAGATTTTGAGGTCATAAAATGTGTTACATCTTTCTGCATGGAACCATTCAGCCTAGTATGGTCATGCATCTCTCCATTTCATATCCTTTCCACCAACTATTCAGATTGACATTCCCTTTTATAATGCTGTTACTTATTAGAATGAGGGATAGAGATAATGAGAGACAATAAAATAGGTTCACCAGGTTTTGAAGGGAAAACAGCTGTAAGGCCAAGAACCCCAACTGAGGGACAGTGACCCCCCCAAGCTGTGGTGAACATGAGCTGTGCTTGCAAAAGTGGGGAGAGACTGTGAAATGATTTGTGAATGAGAACCAGGCCCTTGAAAGCCAAGGAGATTCATTCACGATGGATAGAATAATATCCACTAATTTGGTGATGTTTAAAGTTCATGAACAAAATGTCAATTATGAAATGGTTAATTTCTGCTCACTCCATGCTTGTTTCTGCTGCAATAGCAGGGCAGAAATTATTACTGGAAAGTTGTAATTAACTCTGAAATCTGTATTGCCTTTGGTCATGAACGCTTTGCATAAATGAGTTTCAACTTAACACTAATTTCATTTAATTTTTCATTCCTTTCTTTGAGGTAATTCATAAATATTTATGACATATATAACTTGTACAAGCAGACGAAAGACATTTGATAGATGGTTTCAGTGATCTTATCACTCGATGAAATATAAAAAGTGAATATAATTAGCCTTTTATTTCCTTAAGATTTCCTGTTTTGGCTTTGTGCATTATTGTAATTAAGTGAACAGCCCTATTTTCTATCAGATATATGCTTTAAGTAAATTGCAAATCCAAATTATAAAGGATTGTATTTGTAGAAAATCATCTTTATCACTCAGGAACTAACATTCTTCTGGGATCAGGAAAAGATTTTGCAAACTAACTGCAATGAATTATTTGGTATTTTTATCTTGCCTCTTCCATAAAAATTTATTTTAATTTGTGAAGTGTTTTATCACATCTTTCAGAAACCTATAAATTTGTTTTGACAAATGAAATATGAAAATGGCAAACAGGAATAAAAGTAGCTAATCTCCCAAGCCTGTCCCACACTTGCAAGAAAGGAAAGTGCACAATGGAAAGGAGATGTCTGTTCTCCCCTACCCACTTCAGGATTTTTTTGATTTATAGCCAATTCCAGCCATTTAAACCCATGCCACCCAAATTAACCTTGTACATTTTGGAGGGTGGGAAGAAACCAGGGCACCCAGAGGAAACTCACACAGACATAGGAAGAACGTACAATCTCTTGACAGATGGTGCCAGATTCAAACCCGAGTCACTGGCACTGTAATAATGTTGCACTAACCATGCCACCAGTCTAAACCAGATCCAAACCAGTCCAGAGATCGCATCGATAAAATGCTATTTGTAAATTCACTTGCATTTTATTGGATGCTAAGTCTGTCCCAGTATAGAGTTGATTCCTGCTCCCTCTTATTTAACATATAATAAATGGGGCCAAAATCTAATTGATAAATTATGTATTTCTGTGGCAAACTACCAAGATTTACCATTGTAAAGCAACCATAGCTGGTAGATAGTTGCAAGTTCATCTAAATGGATGTTTTGAATTTGCTCACAACCAAATTATTAGTAAACTGCAATGCTACTACCCACCACAAACATATTGAAGTTGCCCAGCAGTTACTTTTGGGAATCTGCTGACACTCCGCTATTTATACTAACATATTTAAAATTGTAATATTTCATATTATTTATTTTATTGTAATAATTATTACGTGCTCTGAATATCTCACTTTTTTGGATCAGTAAGTTAATATGGACCTTACTATTTACTTATATATTCTTTCAATAACCTTTCACGATATGAAATCAAACTATCAGCCATAAGAGCTGCTCATTCACTTCACATATTTAATTTTGTTTTATCATTTATTTTGTACACAGGCAGTACTATGAAATGCTGTACAACAACCCTGATGAGTTGCTTAATCTAGTGGTCGACCAAGGAGTGAAGTATACAGAACTGGAGTACATTAATGCCCTCAGCCTCCTCCACCGCAGCCAAACTGGAGTTGGAGACCAGACCACGCAAAACATGCGTGTGCAACGGCTCAAAGAAATTATCTGTGAACAGGCTGCCATCAAACAAGCCACTAAAGACAAGAAGATCACGACAGTCTAGGGAAGTAAGCATGAAAGAGGGGCTTGGTAAAGAAAATTTTAATCTTATTTAGAATTACTACTCGGCTCAAAGGCAATTTTCCAGTATGTTTGGCATTTATTTAATTAATTCAGTCCATAAATGATTATATGCGCATTATAAAAGATTTCTTCTTTCTTTGGCTTGGCTTCGCGGACGAAGATTTATGGAGGGGGTAAAAGTCCACGTCAGCTGCAGGCTCGTTTGTGGCTGACAAGTTCGATGCGGGACAGGCAGACACGGTTGCAGCGGCTGCAGGGGAAAATTGGTTGGTTGGGGTTGAGTGTTGGGTTTTTCCAGAGAAGAGGCAAGGGATGTTCTCTGTTGGAAGAGTGAATCCGATGTACTTTTCAGTAGCCAACTATAATTACAAGCTTAGCATTAACAGAAAGCACACTGTTGCCCAAAACTCACTTTTTGTTGTTTGAAATCTCAGAGCTGCCTCACCCCACATCCCTGTACTTTTCATCACCTCTGAAGGTTGGATTACAATTAGTGCCACCTAATTGTCAACTGACATCTAACAATAGTGCCATCTATTTTCTAGCAGCATTCACTTTCCACACATAATCGTGTTAATGCAGTATAACACTTTTAAATGAGTTTCCCTCCCAAAAGGTAACAACTTACATGAGTGAAAAAATTCCAACATGCTTTCCCCACAAAACCTCCCCCCCCCCCCACCTCCAAAATTGACCAGTGTCTAGTTGAATTAGCCACAAATAAATTAGGTCTGCAGTATAGAATGATGGCCTGGTACTGGTGCCATTAGCACCTTTTATAAATTTGGTGTTAAATATTTCAAACTGAAACTGGCAGTGACAATGCTGCAATTTGAATTTACTCAATAACAGAAGTTTGAACAGTTTCAGCTAAATTTGTTAACCTCGCCCAGAATTTATAGTTGTTATAGAGCCACATCTGCGATGGAAGCTCAGCTTTATTCCAGGATCTGACGTAGCTGTACTTGATGCTGTTTCTGGGTCCACAAAATGGGAACTGGTTCATTCTCCTGGATTTTTCTCCACCAGGCAATTTGTGTATGCCCAGCCAAAGCCATCACAGGAAGAGACCCTTAAACTTCACCAAATACCAAAAAAGCCTGGTACACAAACAACACCATTATAAAATGCAACCAAATAACAACTTCAAAGAATGCATAATGTTAACCTAACTAGTTCCTGAATATATGCAGTGCAGTGGCAGGAATACTATCAACAATTCCTTGTTGGAATTAAAAATGGACCAAAAATATACATTTGTACCCTTTTAAAAGCCTTTTGACATGAAATTGGACAATATGAAAATGCAGAAAATCTCTCAGGAACTGCTTTCAGTGGAGACTCTTGCACTTATTTCACTGAAACAAAGTTTCATAGGTGATTCAGCATTAAAAGGTTTCTTAGTGGAGCACGTGAACTCCAGCTCAAGTCCGATACTACGATGAATTTTCTCCAAGCTAACATTTGGGATATTAAAATTGGCTTCTGGCAAGAATAGAAAACTCAGGTGGAAGGCTTACCTGTTCTTTCTTATTGCTTGTTTGAAATAGTTGAGCATGTGGACATTCACAATGGGCCAGAGTCAGGGTCAGCTTTGTGCTTATTCTGGATGGATTAGCTACTGAATTATAATTGGGTTTTGTAGATGAGACTCACAGCCAAAATGTCTTGATGGTGATTGTTCATTTGTGGAACTATTAGTTCTGGATTTTATGAGGTACAGAATGCAAAGAGAGTTTTTTGGGGGAAAAAAGAGAAACTACATACTGAATATATTTGCCTTGGATTTTTATAAATCAGATGATCTATAATTTACAGCAGAATGAATAAAGCTGACGGTTTCTACAAAACTGATGCAAGACCAAAAGGTTTCATTTAAGTGACGACGTTTCACATTTAAGCACATTTCACTGAAACGAATGGCTGAAAATAAGATTAATTTACCATCTCAGTTGTACTAAGATTAGATTAACTGGGTCAGCCCCAATTAATAATGAACTTCTCTATAAAACTAATTTTTTGAATTTTGTAAAATATATTTTTCATCTAATTGTTTTAATCACATTGTCATGTGGAAAATTAATTAGTGTTGGTTTCAAAAAGGCAGATTTATGCTTAAATGCTTCAAAAATAGACAGATTTGTGGTAAAAATGTACAGATGAAAAGCACATTTTGTATTAGAAGGACTGCCGCCAGTCAGCAGAGTTTAACACAAGAAACAATGCAGATGAATGGGTTATATACACAAAGGAAATTATCACTGAAGGTGTAAGGCTTGTGTTGTGATGAAATGATTTTCACAGCTTGTGGTCCTCTGAATGCGCAAGACATACCTCCAAAGGTAAATAAATTGACCTAACTTTTCCAATGACAATGGAGATTCCATTTTTTAAACTACAGTATATCTGGCTTAATCCTTGCTCCATTTGGCCAAAAGACCTGACGCAACTACTCACATAATGAGAAAGAAAAGTGAATGGGTGCATATTTGGAAGATTTTTTTCCAGTGTTTGCCAAATCCGAGACTTCTAAGCCACATGATAGAAAGCTTTAGGGTCAAGAATGCCTCATAGAATATATGAGTAGAATATGTTGCGGGAGCTCTCGAATTTTAATTTTTGTTTTTGGTATATGGCCAATTAGAAAGGACCTGTCCTCCTGTAGAAGGATATGGCCTTTTTAATTCCTCTGTGCCAAACCATGTATATATGCAAGAGAGACTCACTGCACGAAATATCCCATACACTCCAAATTTATAGAGGTTTTATCAATAGAAGTACCAGAGAACAATTCACTGCAAGTAGGACGCTCCAATTTAGGGTTGGTTAAATGCCAAAAAAAACACTCACAGAATTAGTATTGTAATATCTGTTGTTATTTAGATGGGAAATGGGTGACTTGTGGTTATAACCTACTTGCATAAATGTTTCTAACTGCATAAACTATATGAGAATTAACTGTGCACTGCATGACCCAAGGACTACTCTGTTCTTTATTGTGTGTACAAAATATTCTGCAATAAACCTGCAAAAAATGTTATTTATCAGGTTTTTTTGCTTTTATTATCCCCTCATTTCCACAGGGGAAAGCCCTTTAAACTGAAGTGTAGCATTAAATACTGAGCAGCAGGTTCACAAGTGGCAGGACATTCCAAGCCCAGGTGAACCTCAAGAAATTACATTTGCCAGAGTTGAAATTATTCTGAATAAACACCCATTTTTTCTATAATAGCAAATAAAGATTCTGATGAAGGGAACAGTAAAAAGAAAAGATTGGGTTTAAACAGAAAATGTCAGACACCAAAAAATTAGCAAAATGAGTGTGGGAATAAATAGGTTATTTAACTTTTGATGGTGGGGGGGGGGGGGGGGGCGCTGTTGACTCTTCAATTTCCAGCCACTAAAAGAACTCCCCTGACAGATACCCACCCCAAAATAAACTATTCTTTCACTCGTTCCCTTGTTTGGTTTTGTCTCAATTTCCTGCAAAGAAAAATAAATCACTGGAGATTTTATTACTATGCAGCTCTTCAATGAAGGGATGCCAAGCATTTTCATACCTGATAATGAAACTACTGACCTTGTGCTTCGTTTATGCACATAGAACAACTCAAGTTCTACTTCATTCATTCCCTTAATAATTTTAAACACTTGAAGTACTTCTACCACACCTCTTCAATTGATTTTCTCATGTAATTTAAGACTGCAGAGCCTCTGCTTGTAGATCAATTGTCTGGATGCCAAGTATTTTGTATTCAGATATGAGCCTCGCCATTGACTTGTACAAGAGATAATGTTGGAATCTCTCTGCAAGTTAGGGAGCAAACTACCTGACCTGAGTACTTATAACATTTTTCGTTCTTATTTCAGTTTTCCAGGTTTGTTTTTCTTTATTTTTATAGCTCATCCAGGCAAATCAGAGATTTAATTGCACTTCCAATGTAGCATTCAGTACCCATGAGAAAGTTCTAAAATTAACATTTAAATAATCTTAAATTTAAATTTAGACATACAGCACAGTTACAAGCCCTTTCAGCCCTCAAGCCCATGCCGTCCAAATTCTGTACACCCAACAGACCTACAACCAGGTAAGTTTTGTAGGGTGGGAGAAAACTGAAGCACCTGGAGGAAACCCACACAGGAGAATGTACAAACTCCTTACCAACAGCGCAGGAGCCAAATCTGGGTTGCTGGCATTTCAACAGCATTGCACTAACCGCTACTTCATCTGTGCTGCCCGATTTTCCAAATCACTGGAAAATTTATGGACAAAGATTTAAACTGCCTGATATATAAACAGAAAAAACTGGAAGCAATCAGCATATTGGCAAACATCCATAACAAAATTAGCATTTTGGGTCAAAAACCTTCCATCAGAACTCTCAACCAAATTCCCATTTCTGGCACCTGATCTGTAGCTCTAGAGGTCACTTTCTAACAGTGAAAGGGTGCAATCTTTTGTTGCAGGAACCTGTGTTAACTTTTCATTGTTTCATATCAACCTCAAATTAGGACCCTGAATATGAGGTGCGTCTCCAAGAAATTGACCTAGAACTATAATTAGATAGTGTGGTGGCAGCCTATTTAATGATTGCTAGCAGAAAGTTTAAATTATAATCAGCACAGTGGTAAAGCAACTCAGGCTTTTTACACAACCCCCCCCCCCCCCCCCCCCACCACCCCGAGCAATCAGTGTGCAGTTTGCATTCTCCCAATGATTGAATCTCCACTTGTTTAAAGGTGTAGGTTGTGCATACTTTTTCAGTTGAGATTAGTACAATTTTATTCTTTCAGTACATTTCAAAGATACTTTATTTATTGTGAATTTTCCAAAAGAATATCAGGCACCCGACTGGTGCAAGTCTTTCTTTATTTTTTTACATTAACAGTCCATCTCATGTCCAAACATCTCAATTAATACATAGTCAAAGATCTTTCTTTTGGCTTGGCTTCGCGGACGAAGATTAATGGAGGGGTAATGTCCACGTCAACTGCAGGCTCGTTTGTGGCTGACAAGTCTGATGCGGGACAGGCAGACACGATTGCAGTGGTTGCAAGGGAAAATTGGTTGGTTGGGGTTGGGTGTTGGGTTTTTCCTCCTTTGTCTTTTGTCAGTGAGGTGGGCTCTGCGGTCTTCTTCAAAGGAGGTTGCTGCCCGCCGAACTGTGAGGCGCCAAGATGCACGGTTTGAGGCGACATCAGCCCACTGGCAGTGGTCAATGTGGCAGGAACCAAGAGATTTCTTTAGGCAGTCCTTGTACCTCTTCTTTGGTGCACCTCTGTCTTGGTGGCCAGTGGAGACCTCGCCATAGAACACGATCTTGGGAAGGCGATGGTCCTCCATTCTGGAGACGTGACCTACCCAGCGCAGTTTGATCTTCAGCAGCGTGGATTCGATGCTGTCGGCCTCTGCCATCTCGAGTACTTCGATGTTGGTGATGAAGTCGCTCCAATGAATGTTGAGGATGGAGCGGAGACAACGCTGGTGGAAGCGTTCTAGGAGCCGTAGGTGGTGCCGGTAGAGGACCCATGATTCGGAGCCGAACAGGAGTGTGGGTATGACAACGGTTCTGTATACGCTAATCTTTGTGAGGTTTTTCAGTTGGTTGTTTTTCCAGACTCTTTTGTGTAGTCTTCCAAAGGCGCTATTTGCCTTGGCGAATCTGTTGTCTATCTCGTTGTCGATCCTTGCATCCGATGAAATGGTGCAGCCGAGATAGGTAAACTGGTTGACCGTTTTGAGTTTTGTGTGCCCGATGGAGATGTGGGGGGGCTGGTAGTCATGGTGGGGAGCTGGCTGATGGAGGACCTCAGTTTTCTTCAGGCTGACTTCCAGACCAAACATTTCGGCATTTTCCGCAAAACAGGACGTCAAGCGCTGAAGAGCTGGCTCTGAATGGGCAACTAAAACGGCATCGTCTAGATAACAGCACTCTTTTTTTTTTATTAATTTTTTTAATTTTTCACACCATAAATCACATTAGCCTTGATATACACTTTTTCTTTTTCACACATTTACAGTGACTTTTTCTCTCCCCCCCCCCTCCCTCCTCCCAAGCCACCCCCCCACTCCCCCCCTCTCATCCATTTTAGGTATACAATCTAGGTGTAGCAAAATATGTAGGTTTGCATTTGAATTATCAAGCAAAAGAATTGATAGCTGAGCAAAAACTACATCTACAACTATAAGGTGCATCAGTAGAAGCAAACGAGGTTTAAGGAGGGAATTCCAGATTTTTGAGCCAAAACTACCAGAGTCAATGCCGGCAATAGTAGAACAATTATGTTCAGAAATAGCAGAAGATGTCAGAATCAGAAGTATATAGTCCTGAAGAAAGCTACAGTGGAAGGGATGGGTGCAGACATGCAGTGATTTGAAGGTTTACTGGACTGGGAATCTTTAAGGGATAGCACAAGTTAGGACATATCACCATAAATTTGGATGAAGGTCAGTTGATAGGAAGTGAAATATGGTCAAAACAACACTGAATTTGTCATTCCTAAAGATATCAAAGTCATAGCTGGAATTAGCTGAAATATACCTGATAGGGCAGATTTTAAATCAGATGTTAACCTTAAGGTCAAATAAGACACCAAGTCATAACTGGCTTTTCTCAGTCTCAGTCAAATGCAAAGTGGCAGGAGGACACTGGTGATCAAGAATAGAAACCTAATCTGATCTATCCCTTCTTAACTTGAAGCTGCTTGAAATTCTCTTTAGTGGGACAAAGGATTGACCTTAAACTTGTTAAATGTTTATGTTCAGCTATTGTTCGAAGGGCTGTGCATAAGATTCAGTCCATTATCTTGCTGCTCAACGGTGTCCCCCTTAGGTTCAGATCTTCCAAAATGCCTGCACAATTTGTGATTTCATTTTTTACTGCACATCTGATAATGTACTGAACTTAACTTTAACTAGTTTTTGTTAGAAGAGTATGACAGGTATAGGAGCACATGGTTTTGTGAAATAAATAAATTGTCAACAAATTGATAGTTGTTCATGATGAGAATCCTAAAAGAATAGTTGGTCAATCAACTCCTAGAATATTTCACTCAAGTTCAAGGCATCTAACTAATGATCCTAGGGTATGAATAAGTTAAATTATGAGGTAAGAAAATCAAAGATTTCTATTGCGTTCTGACAAAGGATCTTCATTCTAACAAGTTATCCTGCTGAGTGTTTCCAGTATTTTCCATTATATTTAGATGTCGACCATCCACAGTTTTTTTTTATCTTCAATGCGTTCATGTTTGTCTTGATGCTTTCCAACTTATTATGACAATATAAGTTTTAAAATGCTGACTGGAAGACAGAAGCTGGCTGCATTTTCTTTATTCTTATCTGCTGGACCTAATAAGGTCTAAAATAAGGCTGTAAAAGACTACTAACTAATGAGTAAGGGACATGACCCTGATTAACGAATCCCAAGAGAATTCTAAGGAATACGTGTATGGACTTATATGGAGCAGTCAAGAGACCTGGGTGTCTGAAGTACAATATACATGGCTTGTAAGCCACGAGGCAAACTCTCTTGGGCTGAGACTAGCTGCTGTAAAGGAGTTCTCACACTTTGCAAAGTGATTAAAAATCTATATGTGCTGCTGTATTCAAACAACCAAAGGTCCACTTTAACAATTATGCAGATTGTCAATGCTGATTGATGAAAAAAAATTGACAGCCTATTTTTGTAAGCAATGTCACAAATATAGCCTTGATCAAGTATGGCAATAAATTACTAAGGAGAGTAGTTGGTATATGAGTAGCTGGTAGGCGTACATTTCACGAGAACCTGACATGTCTGACCACATTTTTACCGTTCTGAAAAGTAACTCCTTGACTTGATGTAACTTGTCCCCTTATAATGAACTATATAGTTGTCCAATTTTAAAGATACTAAGTGACAGTTACAATTGTCTGCACTATTAAGTGTGCTGCAATATTCTGCATCTTCTTTCATTCGTTATTTTTGTTGTTGGAGACGTATTGACAGCCTCCATGTTTTTTCAGCAGACTCGGCGCAGCAGTTTTGGGTCACGGATTCCTCAATGGCTGCTATGAATTATTCCCATCTTCAGCAACAGCTGAGACAATTCAAGTATGATAAGATGCATCAAAAGCTTGAGTGCCACTCTTCTTCAAAGTGGCATTTCATCGAGCAACCTGGTTGAGATCTGAGAAAGCTCACCCAACTGTAGCAAGGCAAATTGAAGTGACAGACAGTCCCCAGACTCCGTCTTCTTGTTCATCGTCAAGTGCTCAGCAGAATCACAACACCGTCAAATGCAGAATTTACTTCCGTTACTGGTTGGATGAGTGGCTCCATTCCTGAAAACTGACAGTGGGGAGATTGTCATGAGCTCCTGCGGGAAAATGGTTACGCAATCCTTTAGGCAGTTTAGCACTTACGTGAAGCAATGAAGAATACAGGACAGGAAGACAATTCTCAGCCCACCTGGTCCTTAAACAAGAAATGAGTTGTGATGAACCCATGGGCTTCACTAGTCACATCCATTGGTCTGCAAGCATTCATAGACGTATTATTTGTTTTAAAAACACTTCATGATTTGAATCAGTAGACTTGAGACCAAATGTAAATTACATTACCACCTTGCATTGTCCATGTCACAGCATTATTCAAAATCAAGATTTATCCATGAGAGAGAGTGCGTGAGAATACTGATATCAATGAATGGCTTGAGGGGAGCAAAAGCTGTGACAAAAACCAAAATTAGAGGTTCATGAAGGTTCAAGAATTTGCTAATACTGTGACTGTTGCTAGATTCCCCAGTGACGATGAGGTTATCGATACCTCTTTTGGTAACAGACACACTTCTAAGTCTGAAGATTGCAATTCAAATTCTCATTTCATAGACATGGCTCAATATTCAGTTTTACTGCATAAAAGGCATTTTATACAGGGAATTTTCAGTTGATATTTTCGTGAATAAAAGGGGTTCTGGTAATACTGATTGAGACCCAACTATATTTAACATGTATCATCTACTTAAGATACTTTCTGGGTGCTCTTTACCACTCCTCTCCGATGGTGTTCCATCATTCCACTGTATCTTAATGCTGTTTTATATTTGTTCTTCCTAGTCTTTTCCCTGTATCGTTCTACTCCTCTCCACATCATGGTACTTACAAGTCTTTCCTAGGATCTCCAAGCTGTGGTTAAGTTTTATCTGTCTTAGTCTCCTCTTTGTCTGGTCTCTGCAGGCTCATTCTTCAAGCTTGCTGTCATTTGTTTGTTGATTCCTGATTTATGTCACATCACAAAACTGTAATCAAATATTGCCAGTTTTGAGTTGAAAGTGGTGTCATTCCCAAAAGGTTCTATGGTTAACGAGGGGCATGATGCGTGGGAAGACTAGTGTTCTGCACCAGGATCCAGATGTGAAGACACAAGAAATTCTGTGTGGTCCAAGAAGTCTGGTGTGACGCACATGGAAATATAGATGAGGTACTAATCTTTTCACCTGCTTCAATCAACTGGAACAGCAAGAAACACAATGTTTTCAGTAACCAGAATCAAAATCAGAACTTATTGTCACGAACATGTCACGAAATTCATTGTTTTGTGGCAGCAAATATTTGTTGTACATAAACCACCTTACACAATAAATGAAAAGAGAAAGTCAAAATAAGGCAGTGTCTGTCTGTCATTGTTCATTCAGGAATCTGATGGGAGAGGGAAAGAAGCCGTCCTTGTGCCGCTGAGTGCTCGTCTTCAGGCTCCTGTACCTTTCCCTATGGTAGCAGAGTGAAGAAGGCATGGCCTGGGTGGTGGGGGTTCTTGTAGATGTCCTCAATGGAGTGAAGACTGGTGCCCGTGATGTCACGAGCCGAGTTCAACAACTCTCTGGAGTATTTTCTTGTCCTGAGCGTTGGCACCTTGGTACTAGACAGTGATGAAACTAGCCAGAAAGCTCTCCAAGGTACACCTGTAGAGGTTTTCAAAAGTCTTCGGTGACAAACCAAATCTCCTCACACTCCTCACAAAGTATAGCCACTGGCGAGCCTTCTTTGTGATTGCATCGATATGGAGGCACTGGTACAGATCCTCGGAGATGTTGATACCCAGGTTTTTGAAGGGCAGAAAGTAAGAAAATGCAGTGCCTACATTTTTAAAATGCACATTGAGCATTCTGAGATCATGTATGTTTTTGCTTCATGATAAATAAACATTAACAATTTTAAACAAGAGTCAAGGTTTAAATCAATTAATCCTGGAGGAGAGAATTGCAGAGTGAGCTTTATCCAACATCTAAAAGAATTGTGAACAGTAATAAAGGTCTGTAACTGTTCTTTAAAACACTAAAAATAACTTTGAAATATTTATGTGAATGACAGCAATAATCCATTGATCTTCCAATTAAATTATTTTAAGTGACTGGAGGAGATATTCTCTGTTATACCTTAATTGCTTTTAATTAATATTGACAAGGTAAATACAACAGGACTGATGAGAAGGCATGGATTGTGAATTACAATTACACAAGTGGGTTTATTCGATCTTCAGCAGAGCGATCACGATGGAGCTAAGTACGTAATAACAGAAAATGCCATTGAGTTCCAGGTGGAGCAAGTACTGTGAGTGGAATATTGATTGTTTTCCCCAATATTTTATTTCAAAGTTTTTCCATACATGTAAATCATTATACAATACAATGAGTGTTTAAATTGAAGAGAGTTTTGTTCGTTACATGATTGTTATATCCCTCCCCTTCCCTCCCTATCCTAAACCCCACCCCCACCCTTATAAAATAATATATATCCAAAAGGTTATATATAGTAAAAATAAGAAAAAAGTAATAAAAAAAAGAAAGAAATAGTATGTTACCTTGAATTGCCTGGAGCATCACATTCCAACACATTGGAATTAAACAGATCTTATATAGACATTTCATGTTAAGGAAGAAGGTTAACACAGGACTCAAGAGGTTGGAAGAACGGTTCTACATATTTATACCTAATATTTGCATAGACAGGCCCAAAATTCACAAAAAAATATATATTTATTTCTCAAATGATATGCAATTTTCTCTTAAGTGATACAGCTTAGTATTTCTGCATCCCATCTTCCCATTCCTAAATGTGAATCAAATTTCCAAGTCACTGCAATACATTTCCTCGTTACTGCTAAAGCTATTTTAACAAATTTCATTTGATTAATTGATAATTTCAGCTTGGGTCTTGTTCCTTCTATATTCCCCAATAAGAATAAATCTGAGTTTAATGGGAATACTATTCCTGCAACTTAGTCTAAAACTACTGATTCTACAGTACTGCATTCATGTTTACTCTGTGATATCAAGTGACATAAAATTGACAGCAACCAATCTCTTTCAATCTTACTAGTTGGTGCTGACTTTGCTGCATATTGCAAACCTTCTTTCACCCTTTAACCCTCAGCACAACCTTCCATTGATTTCCCCCTTATAGATGCATTTGGAGTCTAATTTTGAGGTGGTTAAAATTACGAAGTTGTCTCTCAACATTTTGCCTCTTTGACCACCTCACATGTCAATATTGAGCTTGACCCAGGGACACTAATTACAAATTCACTCTTTGTCCATACAAAGTTCAATAATCTCTATCAAAATGGTGACTATAGCTCTTTAGGCTTTGATGTTCCAAACTGCCATCTGCAGATTGTGGGCAAAGCATGGAATGGAACAGAGCAAGCACATCAACCTGGGCTTCATTAGTCGGAGGACTGAGTTCAGAAGTTGAGAGGTCATGTTACAACTCTACAAATCTATGTTGAGACCATATTTGTGTTCACTTCTGATCACTTCATTACAGGAAGGATGTGGAAGCTATGGAGAGGGTGTAGAGGAGATTTATCAGGATGTTGCCTGGACTGGAAAATAAGTTGTGATGCAAGGTTAGCAAACCTAGCTAGGGGTTTTCTTTTTGGAGTGATGAAGGAAAAGAGGTGACAATAGAGATCAACAAAATTCTGAGAGGCATAGATAAGGCAGTCAGGAAGCAAACACTAGAGGACATATGTACAAAGTAAAGGGAGGAAGGTTTAGGGGAGATATCAGGGGTACGTTTATTACACAGAGAATTGTGGGTGACTGGAATGCCTTGGGTGGTGGTGGAGGCTGAAACATTAGGGGCACTTAAGAGACTAGGACAGACACAAGGATGAAAGAAAAATAGAGGTAGGAAAGGCTTGAGTCTTTTTTTTGATAGGAATATGTCGTCAACCCAACATCAGAGGCCGAAGGGCCTGTTCTGTGCTGTAATGTATATTTTATGTTACCATCCTTGGTTTCAAATCAATTCATGGGCTCACCCTTCCTTTATATGCCATCTCCTCCAGCTCTAGCTTCTTCCAATTCTGGGCTTGGGCATCTTGCATATCCCTGATTTTTCTTCATTGGGAGCTGTATCTCTGCTCAACTTTTCTTTCTTCATTTCCTTCTTATCTCTTTACTGCGTTCTGTTCCCCTTTGATGCGCCTTAAAATATACTGCTTTGACTAAACCTTTAGTCACCTCCCCTACTATCTCTATACTTGGCTCTTGGAATATTTTATTGACTTAAAGCAGCCATATAAATATGAATTGTTGCACTGCCAGATATTACACTCCGTGCATTTAATGTTAAGTTAATTAAATGGTGTTTTTTTCAGCGCAATTCAATGTACACTCCCATCATCCAAGGTACTGCGAACCTCAAAGGAGTTATAACTCAATATTTTTCTTTTGTCTTGCAGCATATTTATAACAAACCCAGAAACTAATTGCCATTAACAAAAATAGAACCCAAATTAAATTTGATTTTGAAAAAGGCAACATTCCTTATTTGTGCCACAGTCATTATGTTTCCCTGTCTCTTTTGCTGTATCTCCATGATCATTTGTGATTTATTCTTTGGGTTGTGTCCAATTCTTCGTCTCTCTTACAATCTTTCTCCATATATTGTATGTCATCCTTGGAAAAGACAAATAAATCATATACATTTTAGAGTCTGGGCAGAAAATTTGGAAGCAACTGCAAGCACAGTAAATAATAATGAAAAAGAAAAGTTACCTCCACTGTTGTGCTCTTTAAGCCAAGATAGACTTCCCTGGACAACCAACTTCTAATGAACCTGTTTTTATTTGAAAACCACAGATAGTGAGAGAATCAAGAATCAAGCATTGCAGTAAGTGAAGAGGTTCAGAGGAAGAACAGAAAGAAAAAATAGTGTTACCTTTCTAACATTTCTATGATTTCTGCCCCTTTTACCGTTCTAGAAAGGTACTTTGATAGATTTTGCATGTTAAAAAACTATATAGAGCAGTAAAGTTTCTGCTTATTTCTTGAAGAAGGGATCAAGACGAAATGTCAGCAATATATCTTTGTCTCCTATGAACGCTGAAAGACTGGCTGTTTCTCCAGCATTTTGGTGTGTTTTAACTACATAGAACAAACTAGAAAGGTTGGTAATACACAGTAATCATGGGCATAAGTAAGGAGAAGCAAAGAGTTATAGTTTAACATCAATGATCCTAATCAAAACTGTAGATGTAAATAAAAAAATTTAAATTACAGTGAGGGGAAGGATGGACAGATCAAAATGCATATCCATGATAGACTTAACAGTTTAACTGTTTCCACAGACACAGCTTAATGTTCTGTTCTTAGCACTTCATGTTTTTTATTCATTTAAGTCAACTAAATTTAATAATGTTGCATCAAAGTCGCATCGACAACGAGATAGACAACAGACTCGCCAAGGCAAATAGTGCCTTTGGAAGACTACACAAAAGAGTCTGGAAAAACAACCAACTGAAAAACCTCACAAAGATAAGCGTATACAGAGCCGGTGTCATACCCACACTCCTGTTCGGCTCCGAATCATGGGTCCTCTACCGGCACCACCTACGGCTCCTAGAACGCTTCCACCAGCGTTGTCTCCGCTCCATCCTCAACATTCATCGGAGCGCTTTCATCCCTAACGTCGAAGTACTCGAGATGGCAGAGGTCGACAGCATCGAGTCCACGCTGCTGAAGATCCAGCTGCGCTGGGTGGGTCACGTCTCCAGAATGGAGGACCATCGCCTTCCCAAGATCGTGTTATATGGCGAGCTCTCCACTGGCCACCGTGACAGAGGTGCACCAAAGAAAAGGTACAAGGACTGCCTAAAGAAATCTCTTGGTGCCTGCCACATTGACCACCGCCAGTGGGCTGATCTCGCCTCAAACCGTGCATCTTGGCGCCTCACAGTTTGGCGGGCAGCAACCTCCATTGAAGAAGACCGCAGAGCCCACCTCACTGACAAAAGGCAAAGGAGGAAAAACCCAACACCCAACCCCAACCCACCAATTTTCCCCTGCAACCGCTGCAACCGTGTCTGCCTGTCCCGCATCGGACTTGTCAGCCACAAACGAGCCTGCAGCTGACGTGGACATTTACCCCCTCCATAAATCTTCGTCCGCGAAGCCAAGCCAAAGAAGACAATGGATAATAAGGTACATAAAACCACGAGGTGCATGGGAAAAGCTTATAGTGTTCTTCCCAGGGTGGATGATGACAAGGGGAAAATTTAAGAGTGGCCCGAAGGGCAACTTTTTCACTCAAATCCAGAACGAGCTGTCAGAGGAAACTGCAGAAGTGGGTACAATTACGATGTTCATTTGGTCAGGTGCATTAGATAGGAAGGTATTGGACCAAACTCTGACAAATGGGATGAGACCCAATTCTAATTTAGTGAGCATGGGCTGAAGGACTTGTCCTGTGCTGCAAGATCCATCTTAAGTTTATCCTGTGCCAGGGACACTCAGAGGACAGAATGGGACCTTCAGTTGGCTGGAACCTGATGCCAGCTATTCTTTCTTCAGTTCTTCAGGCCCTGTGTGTGTGGTTGGGGGGGGGGGGGGCGGGGAATATGTATCCATCTTAATAACATTAGATTCTAATTCTTTATGATCCTTTGAAGCATTGAAATCCTTCAAACTGGTTAATTTTCCAGCACTGGATCCTTAGGTTAGCTCAGGCTGATTAAATCTTTCCTCTTATTATCTCCACCTCCTGCTGTCACCTCTACACACGGTTAATATGGTCTTTGCCTGCATGAAAATAAGAACGAATTTACAATCAGTAAATCTTGCTTTTTGGGAAGTGGCCGCCAACGTGAGGAAACAGGAGGGGTTTCTGGCAATTGTTGGCCCCTAGCGCCCTGTTAAATCCCATGGGGCTTTGCGCCATCTCCGGGCAACCGCTGGGCAACAACATGGCGGCGATCGAAGGAGGAAGGGTGCTCTGCGTGACTTAAAGTCACGGTGGTATCCGTGGACGACCCTCAGCGAGAGCGAAGTGCCGGAGGCGGCGAAGGAGGAAGAAGACGTCGAGGTGGAAGGAATGGACGTGCTGTGGGAGCTCCTGGAGGAGGTGGTGAGGGAAGTTGTGCGGCAAGCGGTCGAGGGCATGGACTGCGGCCTGCTGGACGAGGAGGCCAGGGAGCTGGCGGAGGGGTTGTCCAAGGACTTACTGGAGCGCGCCGTCAGCAGCAGTGACGCCAATAGCTCCGGGGAGTTCGACAACCTGGAGGAGGAGGAGGAGGAGGAGGAGGAGGAGGTGAGTTGGAGAGTGCTCCTGGTCCAGACAGGAGCACTTGGAATTCGTGAAATTATCTGCACTTTCTCAACAGAAAGTTTGCAAGGGAGATTTTTGGCCGTGACAATGAGATTGATTATTGGAAGCATTTCTCACAAACCATTCTCTATTCTATGCCAGTACACTAATCTGCAATTGAATTTCGCCAAGCTGCCATGAAGCGCTTGCCCTTGGTCCAGATCAATTTCCCGGACAAGGGAAAGTAAGCCCTCTGCTCCTATTGAGTGGAAACTTGTGTCGTTTTCCTAAGACTCAAGACATTCTTGTGCAGCCAAGTCGAGATTGCAGGAGCAAAGAGGCAGGATAATATTTGTTTGTGACATCTCATAAAAGTTCTTTTTTTTTGAATATGCCAAGAAAAATGCATTACATTTTCAAAGGAGCATCTGTTTTGCAGGAAGAGTTTGATGGGATATTGACAGAAGACATTTTAGTGAAAGGTTTGTCAAATCTGAGCCATTCAGCAACTGGACTGCAACAGGCCTATCTTCATCTCTCCCTACCTGTAAGTAGTGCAAATTCATGCTAAAAACAAAACAACATAGGCTGATATAAAATAGAATTGTTCTTTTTCAATATTTTTACCAGATTTTACAGAAATAGTAGATAAGTAGAAGCCATTAATCAAAGGTAATGTATAAAAAGGAATATACAGAAAAAGGTTATACAAGAAAAATAAAACTTGTATATAAACACAATATCATAACAATCAAACAGAAAAAAGGTAGTAAACACTTAAACAATAACAAGATATGGCTAACTGAAAAAGACAAAAATAACTAAATGTTATACGATAGTACAAATTCTACCCCTTCCTTCTGAAGATATCTGGTAATTACATATAATTTCACTACCCTAAACAGACACCACAATCTCACAAAACAAGATCCAAGTGATCTTATAAATTACAAAAATAACTAATAAAAGCACCCCTTAAACTTATAAAATTAAAAGCCATTACAATAGAAGAACATCTGATTCCCCCCCCCCAAGTTAGACATGCCATTATATCAGATAGCCATTTGTGTATAATTAGGAGGGACAGCATGTTTCCATCTCATCAGTATTGAATGTCTAGTAATAAGGGAGGCAAAAGAAACCACACATGGGATTGAGACATAGTTAAATAAAATAGCATTGTTAAAAACACATTCTTGAAGCTTTGAAGTGAAATTGAATTCAAAATAATTTGATTTGAAATTACAACCTACAAGTGCATCCCAAGTTGTAATTATAAGAATGTTTCTCTCAGAAGGTCATGAATCTTTGGAATTTTTCATCCAAGGGCAGTGTCTGTGAATGATTTTGAGACAGGAGGACAAATATTTGATGAACAAGGGGGTAAAAGATTACTGAGAATAATTGAAAATACAGCCAAGGTTACAATCAGATCAGCCATGATCTTGTTTAAAGGGAGAGCAGGGTTGAATGGTGAAGTGGACTAGTTCTCTTAATTTGTAATCATTCAGATTCCTCCATCACAAGTGCTCAGTTAACAAATTCTTAGCAAACCAAAAGAACAATAGAATTTTGGTCCTATTTGCTTCCATCATCTCAACCTGAAATCAAGTCAACATGGATTTTAAATAAAAATAAAATCTAAATGCTGGGAAAACTCTGTAGGTCAAACAGTGTACTTTATTTAGCAAATATAAAGATGCATAACCAAAATTTTGGACTCTTCATCAAGGTGTGAACAAAATGTATGTAGGCACCTGAATAAAATGGTGGGGGTGGGGAGGAGCTCAGTCTCACAGGTAGAAGGTATTAAGTGGATGAGGGAAGGAAGGCACACCTGTTGCACAGACAGGAGGGGGTATGGCACTGTGAATGAGGAGGGAAGGGGTGGAGAGCTGGAGGAAAGAAGACAGAGGGATAAGGAAGATAGGGAGAATAAAGAGTGGGCTAACTCAAACCCACTCAGATGGAATATTAGGTGTGGTTTTGGTTTGACAGTACATGAGGCTATGAACTCATGTCAGTGCGAGAGTGGGGTGCAGAATTGAAATGGTTGGTGACTGGGAGATCCCTATCATTGTTGCGGACAGAGCAAAGATGCTCAGCAAAGTGATCTTTCAGTCTGCGTCCTGTCTCTCCGATGACCACAATGAGTGCACCTGATGAAGTTGATGACTCCTGCAGACTCACAAATGAAGTCTTGCTTCACTTGGAAAGGTTGTTTGGGGCACCAAATTTTAAATATGCAGACTTTCACATTGAACATCAGTGTAATTAAGTGCTCATATGGGGACAATCAGTAGATTTTCTGAACTGCTTCTTGTCTGACTGTGATATTAAGATTCCAGTCCGATCACATTTCTTTCTAGCTTATCAGTGACTGCTGTTGTTGTATGAAAACATTTCATGCAATCCAAAAGGAACATTTGGAACCAATTTAAGTCATATGTAGAAGACGTTTGTATTCCCCCCCCCCCCCCCCTAAAATTCATCACCAATATTTTGAAGAGCTTAGACTGCAGATGCTGGAATCCAGAGCAAAAAATAAACTGCTAGAAGAACTCACAAGGCCCAACATTTGTGGAGACAAAAGGATAATTGACATTTTGGGTTGGGACCCTACCTCAGGACTGAGAGTGTAGAGGGAAGAGAGCCATTAAGAGGGAGGGGTGAGACAGAGGATGGTATATGACGGGTAGAACTAAAATGGGAGAGGGAAGAAGGTAAAGAGAAAGTCAGTAGATGGAAGTAAGGGGGGGGGGGGGTGAGGCAGAGGATGATAGAACCAAAACTGGGGAGGGAAGAAGGAAAAGGGAGAAAGTCAGTAAATGGAAGTAAGGGGGAGGGATGAGGAAGAGGATGGTAGTTGATGGTTAGAACCAAAATTGGGGTGGGGGGAGAAGGAAAAGGAGAAGTGTGTGTTGTCAGAGTAATATAAGGCAGATAGAGCTGGCTGGGGTAAGGGAGGAGGAAGGCTAGAAACTGGTGGAACAGTTAAGGGAGGGATCATGGGCAAATGGATGTACCATTGGGATTGAGTTGGAGGCCACCGAAGCATAATAAGAGATGCTGTTCTTCCAGCTTGCATTTAGTCTCGCTATGAAGATGGAGAAAGCTAAGGACATGCAGATGGGAATGGGAAGTGATGCTGAAATAACATGCAAACAGATTTTTGTATTTGTTGCCAGAGATCTTTTAATTTGTGTGAGCAATTTCCCAGTCAAATGAATAACCCCAGATTATGCCAGGCTTTGAAAAAGAAAAATAAACCAATTTGGATGGCAGTAGAAAAGATTTTCTGAATCAGTTACAACAACAAAAACTGTGACGCCGTCTCATTAATATGATTTCTTTAATCAGTGTTCACCATGGTATTTATTGTCTGGGAACGTTGCAACTTGGTTTGAAATTTATGATGGGCTAGCAAAAGTTCATATTGTCTGGAGATGATTGGAAACACTTTCTAATGTTCAAGTGAGATAATATACCCATGGCTGAAACTGGTGACAAAAAGATTTTAAAAGCCCAACAGCTTGCTGGAAGAGATGAACAAACATGCAGAAGTGCATGTACTCCAATTTTACAGTTCCACATACTTACCGAATAACATGGAAAGACAAATAGGGTAAGGTCAAGTGCCATTCCAGTGCTCCATTAGACCCACACACCTCCCACCCCGAGGACAGAGTTCTGCAAATTATTGGACAATGTGACACAGAATGTGTAATCAGTGGGTTTTAGCAGAGCCAATTAAACCTTGCAGTTGGATCCAACAATTCCCCCTTTCCATCTCTGCCCCTCATTGTTCCAATTAAATTACTTGTAATAGCACAGAAAAGAAACCATTCAACCCAAACCAGCTGCCAGCAGGCCAATCCCATCAGTCCCATTCTCCAAGTATGTCGTGATGGAATCGAGTCTGATGCACAGTGATCAACCAATAGTCTTGTCACCAGATGACCATCTTGGAATGGGTTGGAAATGGAGAGTACAATCAAAAGACATGGTAGTAACCAGATATGATGGCTTTCTGCACCAATGGGGAAGTGCACAATCATTTAGAATCCAGTGTATGAGATTGTTTCATCCCAGGAGATGAACATAGAAACTTCATTACTTCTTGATTGAAATACTGCAATTTCCATGTCTCCAGCAACAACCTAGAATAGCTTGATATTACAGCTGTCAATGGCCATCATTGTATGTATAGCTACTGGCAGTGCAGTTTTCATCTCTGTAAACTTCAGTTTTGGCTGGATTTTGATAAATTTTGGCAAGAACCTTCTTTGATATGTATCATGACTTATTGATAATAGTGAACCTCTTCCATCAAGGTCCATTTGGGATAAGCTTTGCCTCTGAGAACAAAGTCTTTGCTTTCCTTCTGTTAATAGGTCGCTATTATTCTCTCTTTATGTTGAGGGCCAAAAGAAATGCACTCTTCATTCCCAAAGGAATGTCGTCCCACGTGTTTTAAACCCTTTGGACTCTAGCCATTTTAAATCTTTCATATTATATACTCCGGATTAGGTCCATGTGTAAACTACAGTATGAAAGGATAAAAATCAGACTGAGTTTAAAACCAGTCCCAGAAACTGGGGACATGGAGTATATGCACTTATTGATTGCTCCTATAAACCAGGACACAGAGTATATGTGCTTGTTGTTAATCCCTGGAAACAGGAACATGGAGTCCAAAGGATTAATGCTGTTCTTCATATGGCAACAGCACCAATACTCTGCAACCCACTTTCCCTCTAGCCATCAACAACCTGCAAGTAATTGACAATTATTTAAATTGTGTGATGGAATTGATTTGTATGTTCTATATTGATTCATGAATATTTATTTATTTATTGGTCATTTTATTATATATTTATATATATATAAATATATTTATCTGTCTTGGCAGAGTATGCTGATTTGATTTATACTATTGTAATTAAATACCTGTTTGGATGCAGCAAGTAAGAATTTGATGTATCTGTACATAGCTGCACTAATGTCATGACATTGTTTCTGTCTCTGTCTATCACTGTCTCATTCTTTAAGTTGAATATGTACATTAGGCAGATCATCAAGGTCCATTTTTAGCAAAGGTAACACAAATAAATTAGATACAGGAGCAGATTATTTGGCCTCTTCATGCTGCCCTGCTATTCAATAATCTGATCTGATTGGAACCTCAACTCTGCATTACCATTTATTCACAATAGCCTTTCATCTTGTAGCTATCTACCTCTCTTTTAGAAAAATTAAAGTATTATTTGACTGCGCCTTTGGAAGTGACTTCACAAGACTCAACAACCGTTGAAAGAAAAAAAGCCTCCTTTCCTCTTAAAATGGGCCAGCTCTTATTTTTGAACAGTAGCCCCAAATTCTAGATCTTCCCACAAGAATAAGCATTCTCTCAACATCTATCCTGTTAAAAACCTTTCAGATTATTAAGTTATTTCAGATTATTAATCAAGCTCACTCACCTGTTTTTAATGCTTCTCTAAATAAAAGCCTAGATAGTTCAACCTATCCTCAAAATATGTTCTGCCTATTCCCATTATTGTCAAACCTTTTTTGAGCTGCTACTGATGGGGTAACATCCTTCCCTAAAAAGACAAAACAGTAAACCAGATGTAGTCTCACCACTGCCCAATTACCTAAACTACCTAACTTCCACACTTTTATCCCAGTAATAAACAGTAACATTGTTAGCTTTACTAATTACTTGCATACTGACCTTTTCATATTATGCGCAGTGTTTGAGCTCTTTGATCTCTAACCATTTTGATTATAATTTTGGTAAATTTTGGGGTTTTTTCCTGTCAAAATTGATAGTTGGCTCTTTATACTTTATTTGGCTGACTTTGCCACCCACTTCTCATAACTATATAATTTAGAAGCCTATTTAAATCCTCTTTGCAACTTATTTGTGTCATTAACATTCAATGAACAGGCCCTCGGTGCCTTTGCCCAGTTCAATTACAAAAATTGTAAAATGTTGATGCTCCAGTTCCAAACACAATTCAATTCTTGTTACAAAAAATCCACCTGTGTCTACTCTGCTTTGCGTTAGCCATTCAATCCTCTATCTTTCTGATGAAGGGAAGACAATCTGAAATGTTAAGTCTGTTTCTCTTTTCACATTAGTTGACTGAACTGTTGTTTCCAGCATTTTCAGTTTTCATTACAGTATCCAGCATCTGGATTTTGATTTTTAAATATTCTGCACCCATCAAAATGCCTTCGCCAAGCATCGTCAATATTGCATGAAGTTTGGCATTATGATCTATTCCACATCTTTGTAATGTAGACAAATCTTGCACATGTTCCTGTCTATCTGCATATGACAAGAATTAGGTCATGCTTAAAATGAATGTCTGCACACATCAGAATTTCAAACCAAGTCAGTGCCACTGTGCCAGAACAGTCAACGTTTCTGTGTCAAGTGATTGTGGTTCAGGGGTTCTTGTATCTCATCATCTGATTTCTCCCCCACCCTCAAAGCTGCCAGTGCTTTATGTAATGCTTTGAACTTGAGTGGGTCAATGTGCAAGTGATCTCAATCTGAACAGGGAGATTTCTTGTGCAGACCCGATGACATGAGAGCAGAAATAGTCTATTCAGCCCATCGAGTCTGCCCCACCATTTAATTATGAGCTGATCCATTTTCCCACTCTTTCCCACTGCCTGGCCTTCTCCCCATAACTTTTAATGCCCTGGCTAATCAAGAACCAATCAATCTCTGCCTTAAATACACCTTAAATGCAGTCCTGACATAAAAGATTAAGAGCAGCTTTGTACAGGAGTCATTTTAAGGGTGTTAATTTTCAAACTGTTGAGGATTATAAATTGTTTGTTCTTTGCCCAATCAAGGAATTCTCTGAAAATGATTCCACTTTTTTATTTTACAGAATTGTAAATTAAGTGATATTTCCATTCTCTGTGATTACATTCATCTACAAAAGTTGGAACTTCCTTTCAACAAAATAACAGGTACAAAATTTTAAATGGTGCACTGAAGAGGATTGTTTTTAGATATTACACCAACGCAGTGAAACCATGATACAGCACGGACTAATGCAATATAGATGTCCTTTGCATCTGAGTGGAAGTAAGCTGTCCTGATAAAGTATAAAACAGTTTAAAAACTGTATTTTTGACTGCAGATGTTGGAACCTTTGGAACGTTAGAAGAACTCAGCACCTGCACCATGTCTGCAACAGGTCTCTCGAGCTTCTACCTGCATGTTATTTCAAATTTTCTTTCTCACTCCACAATGACCTATCAATCTTTGGCCTTCTCCATTGCTACAGAGAAGCCAAACTACATTGGAAAAAATAATGTTCTCATATTCTTGTGGCTAGCTTAGGGCAAAATTTTCCATTTTCAGGTAATCCACGCTCTTGGTTTTCTTTTTTTCCTTTAAAACCTTTCCCATTCCCATCTCCTCATGGTTCCAGTTATCAATCACTCCTTCCCTATCTGGATCCACCTATCATCAATAAATTCCCCATTATCCAGAATTCAAGCAGCCCATAAAAATACCAGCTTATGCCCATCACTCACCATCCTGATTCTTTCTGCCTATGATCTGTTTCCTACCTGGTTCTACTCATCACTTGCCATCCTCTGCCCCACTGCTCCCTTGCCTGCTGTATACTACTAATCCTTCCTTTTCCCTCTTGGTCTTGACCTGAAACACTGACCTGCATCTTTTGCCTCTACAGCTGCTACTTTACCTCCTGAGTTCTGTTTGTTGTCGAGCCACTTCATATATTTGAATGGCACATATTTTGTAAGCTGCCATGACCAATTGAGAATGGTACAATGGTCAGATGTCAAGCTTGTTGAAAGATTGGTATTAGTTACTAGTGGGTCAGATCCTTAAAGAATAAGCAAAAGGAGTGATGGGGATGGAATAAAGAAGACCCTTACAAAATTACAAATCTCCTCCTTATGGTCATTGAATTAATTTCCCATTGTAATAAAGAAAAAAGGTTTCTTAAATGCTCTTTAATTAACATTTCTGAAAATAGAACCAAATTTCACACACAGCAAGTTGCACAACACTGCTGTTTCAACAGGGGCGTTGTAACAATTAGATAATTTGTGCTTTAGTAATACAAGCTGAGGGTAAGCAGAGCAGTGCGCAGACCATTTTTCTCTTTTTGTTCGGCCCACTAGCCCGTGCCGCCCAATTACACCCAATCATCCTACAACCCTAGTAGGTTTTGAATGATGGGAGGAAACCCATGCAAACACGGAGAGATTGTTCAAACTCCTTACAGATAGCACTGGATTCAAACCCCACTCCCAATTGCTGGGATTGTAACAGTGTTATACTAACTGCTATTTTGACTATTCCACCCACACCACTTCATACTAGAACCAATGAATTCTTTATATCCACCTGAGCAGAGACAGGTCCTTGATTTTGCATCTTGTCCAAACGATTTCAACTTTGAACATTAAATTACTCTCACTGTAATCAACCTATAGGACAGCAATCATAAATAGGACTCAAAATCATTCTCATCAACTCGTCGAGAAGATTGTAATTCATATCCAATGAGTCCATGATTGCCAGTCCTTGATAGGTCTCAGCAGAGTGATCCCACCTGACCCATTTCTCCTCTACCTTTTACCCGATGGCCCTGAAACCCGCTGTTTCTCATATGTTGATAATTCTATTTTGATTCTTTTGCCACTTGCCTATACTCAGGAGTAATTTGCAGTTAACAGTTAACCAAACCTTTGGAATGTAAAAGATTATAGTCAGCAGAAACCCAGCGGTCATGGGGAATATGTGTAAACTCCACGCTAGGTCAGGATTGAACCCAGTCTCTTACTGAATGGCTCAATGGATCCCTTAATAGATTTTTTTTAAAGTGAAATCCTTGCATGTCAGAATGCAACTGTGTGAAGAGAAAAATAGTTTGTTAAATGTAGGTAACTCTTCATCAGAATTAAATGACCTGTTATCACTTTCTGTTGGCTGCCACAGTCATTTGCTTTCTGTCTCAATGGAAAAGTGATTTTTGAAAACTAACTCAGCAATCCTTTTTATTGTATTTTGGATTGGAGCCTTTTAGTATTTCAATATTTTATGGAATAAAATATTCACTACATTGAAACCAATCGGGTCAGTCAATACAAAAGCCTCCAGCTTCTATCCTTCACAATAAGGATAATGGTGATCAGATGCATTTATTATTGTATTATCAATCCCATTATGCTGAACATCTTAAATTGTATTTTGGGTAGTTGGCTGCGGTTTGGGTTTCACCTTGAGGTTACCACACCATTTATCTGGGAAATAACTGAGGGGCTTCCCAAATCATTTAGAAAAGCATTTTCACCAATGTCCTGTTTGCATATAGAGAAACATCTCTATTCTTGTACTTGAATCCTCTCACCAAGAAGGACAACATGCCATTTTCCTTTTTAATTGTTGTTGTATGCTTGCAGCAAATGGCACACAAGGACTCCCAGTCTCATAGCACCTCACAATTGTATCACTGTTCAGATTATGTGTGCTTTTCTTATTGCTACCAAAGTGGATAAACTTGTATTCATACCACATTTTCCCTTTCCCTCAACCTGTCCAAATCACACAATAGCTTCTCTGCATTCTCTCAATACCTCAGACTTTTACCGAGATTTTTGTTGTCTGCAAGCTTGGAGATTTATTTCATTTCTTCATCGATGATACCTCACTATCTGCCATTCAGATAAAGACTGTTTATACTTTGTTTCCTGACTAATTCTTTGTTCATTTACCCCTAATTCCATGGATACTTTATTACTGGAAGACCAATGGAAGTTCAGAGAAACCAGATCTACTCTGTTTCCTTCAACTATTCTACTCGTTACACCCTCCAAAAAAAACTCCAGCAGATTTGTCAAGCACAATTTCTCTTTCATTGATTGGTCTTGACTTTGGGTCTGCCATTGTGTCTTTTATAATAGATAATGATGTCTTTGGCATAAGCAATTGGATCTCCATTGTATGCCAATCATGAGGCAACCATTCCCTTGTATGTGGGAAGATTTTTTTTAAATTAGTTGATGTGCAATGAAGAAGAAATGTCCATCTAATGCAGTATTTCATCATATTTTGCAGCTCCCAAAGGTGATCAATGTATGTGGCTTACTCAAAATTGTTTTACAATTTCTTATTGCTTTAATATCACCCACTCAACTACTCCTACATCACCTTTTGTATCTATTACTAGAATTTAGTCTCCATAAAAGGCCTGTTGCGGTCAGATGCAAAATAGGCAGAAAAGATAGACATTTATCATTTGCTGCATATTGGAAAATTTCTTGGACATTATCATTAGTTGCTGAAATTAAAGAAATCCTAGCAATTGGGGTCAGTGTGTCCTGGAGTCCATTGAAAAGCTCTCTATGTAATAAGTAAGGAGTGATTTGAACAGGAATTCTGAGCAATGAAATCTAAAAGTTGCCATAAGCTATTTGTAGGAATGAAAGTGGATTGAACAGACTCGGCATAAAAAGTGCCTGCAGTGGACACCAAGGAATCTAGCTTAATTTGGTATTACCTTGATGTGATTTTTTTTTTTGAGAATTTTGTTTTTAGGAAAACAGTATGTCTGCCTTCATTATCTGCTCTATTGCCATAATTAAAGCATATATAGTGTTAATATTTCATAGAGTATCCAAATTGTTCAATGAATTGCCCCTTAATATTTGTGATTGTTAAGCTGCCAATACAAATTGGAGTGAAGAGAGCATTTTTTGCCAAGATCTAATTAAATGACAGTGCATGATGGGTAAATATGAATTGGTTTGGAATGTATTATTGCAAATTATGTTGATGAAAATGATTCAATGCAGACAACATCAAATAAAAGGATTGAGCTTTTTAATATCTCCAAGCAATTTCTAGATTTAAGTTTCCAAGTATTTGACAGGGAAAATTGTATCAGTTAAAGGCAGCAATTATAAAATCATCACAGCTCAGTCAACCATGGGGGGAGAAAAATTAAACAGGACAACTTGATTGTTTAATTATTTTGCCACTCTTTTTGTATTGTTCTAAATAGTATTAAAATAATTGATAGTATATAAAATAGAATTTGATTTAAAAAAAAATATTTCCCAAATAACTGACTATTCTTTGGAATGGAGAGTGAATTGCACTAGATGTCACTTTGCATTCTGAAATAATGAATACTTTTTTAATTGTTCTGCAATGAAATATTACTCAGTACTCCCTTTGATATTGTCTCAAAGATGGCATGAAATAAACTTGCAACACCATGTTGAGAAAAACTAAAACATTAAATTTTTAAGAGTTTTTATTCGCAGTTAATGCAAAATGAAAATCAAGTCTGTGCATGCTAGAAATCTGAAATAAAACAAAAATTGTTCAAAGAGGCAGGGTAGGCTGGGTCTCAGGAAGAGAAACAGTTCAAATTTTGGGTTATTAGCTTTCATTAATTATAAACTGCATCAATTAAACTTGTAATCTGAACTTTGCTCAAAATATCCTTTATAGATTTGCGTTGTATAAGATATATGCCCTACCTGTTACTGTTGGATGCCTCCCATAATGCTCTGAACTCGCTTGCTGGCCTAAAACTACCTAAAAACATTAAGGTAAGTCAATAAATGGATCTGAAACAAAGAGCATCTAGTTTTAGTTGGGGAGTTGCACATTGATTAGATAAATAATGCAAAGAAAGAAGATATCAATGGATTAAGTAAAGATATGCTTGATTATTTTCTGCTTAATTAAAGTGTATTGTTCATACTGAGGTTATTTTTTCATTCAGCTTATACTTGCATAATTTTCTCGTGTTGACCCTGATAAGAGGCATACATACCATATTTATAAATTGTGGAGAGAAGGTTTGACTTCTTGATGTGCACAGTCACTGCCTGCCAATAGTGTAAAATGAAAATTAGTTCTATTCTGTCCAATTTACTTTCTAAATTGATATGTTGCATGCTGGCCATATGTCATGTATATACTTGGGGTATACCACTGACAGCCCAGAATAGGGTTCAATTTATCAAGGATAGAGAGGCTGTCAATGTCTGCTAGCAGAGTGACCTTAAGGGCTTTTTGATTGTAACACAGTCCTTGTCATGAGTTTCTTAACTCCATCCCACAGTGATCTTTTCAGCCCAGCCCTGTCACCACTTCAGATTGATAAGAAATTGATTTCCACGCAAGAAAATCAACACTGATTAGGAGTAGAGAATATCCTCCCTGAAGTTCTAAAACTTGGCTTTGGAGTTTCAGTCTGAATTCACAAACTCTTCCTGGGCGTTGAAAATGAGGAGGATATACCAGTCGACCTCAGAGATGCTGTAACATTGACCATCTTCAAGAAAGGAGACAAATTCAACAGTACTTACTACAGGGAGGTAATCGTGGTGTTTACAACAAGGAAAAGAAACCATCATTATCTGTCCTTCTCAAGGCAGATCAGATATAATCTCATCACCTGATAATTCCAATAAGAATGCAGGAACCAATACCAAATACTAAATGTGACCTTTGATTCTCAGAGCAATCTTCTCAATTTGGCTCACTACAGAAACTCGTATCTATTTTGCATTGGCTTCATAATGACATACAACCCATGATTCTAATCAATAGGCCAAGAGTAGAGGCAGATCTCTGTGTGGGTCTGTGGGTTGAATGATGGTCTTGATGGTTTACTCACTGCAGTGCTGCACCTTATTTTCAACATTTCTTCCTGGAAAATTATTCAGCCTATGGTGACTACAGTCCCGAACTAAGGACACCAGATCATCAGTGGTTGAGTGCGGTTCATTAAGGACACTTGCGTTTTGTTTTCTTGGAACTGGACTCCAAACCATTTTTGATTTGTTCACTGGAGCGTATTGGAGGATGCACTCAATGTATGTGAGATAAAAATCCTCTCTAATATGCCCTTCTGAACAACACTGGCTTTTGACAATAAAGATTCATAGTGAGACCTTGGAACATAGAATCAACTTCTCGGTGAAGGCAAACATTGATGATGAAATTCTTTATCACACATCATTTGGTTGATTATTGTATTTGAAGAGAAAGAGCTCAAGTCTGCTACAAAATTCATGGTCAACCAGGCAGAATAATTCCTACCCTCCTATGTGCTTCTGTGACATGGACTGTCACCCTGAATTAAAAAAAAACAAAGAAATGTCCAGCACATCAGGCTCCATTTGTGGGAAGTGGAATTTTTCAATCAAAACTCCTTTGTCAGAACTTGAAGGAGACCAAAGAAACTTGTTAAGGTGAATGAAGGAAAATGTCTCTGATAGTGCAAGACCAGGGTGACCATTGTAATCAAAAAGTGAATGGGAGCAGTTAGAGAGCAAGAAGGGTATGCCAAGAAGAAAAATTATTGGCTTTGTGGCATAGTTTGTGGGGGGGTGGGAGAAGAAGGTACCCAAATGAACAACTAGGCCTGCAGGTTTGGATAACCCCATGTCAAGGGTGCCAGAATATAATAAGTTTTAATTAAAACTTTTATTGCAATATTCCAAAACATATACTTTTTTTCTCATTTCAATGCATATTATCTTTAACAATTTAGTGCTTGCAGAACAAGCTCATAAACAACTGTGAAATTAACAGGAGTCATTTTGAATCTGGCTCAAAGAACTTAATGTTTTTGTAGGTCTGTGACTGTAAAAAGCTTTGAAGAAGCAAAGTTTTAATCTAATTCCCATCCTATAATCCAACAATCCTACAAGAAGTGTCATGAACTATGTGAGGTAGAACAACTGAATTGAATTGTTTAGGGTTTAAAGTTAGTAACCTTTTCTAAACAAAACAAAGGAAAGTAGCAGTGGGTTTGTGCTCTGGTCCATGTGTAGTAAGTAACTGTTTTAGTGCACAAGTCCTACAAGGTCATGCACTGATAACCAAGTAGAACTTGATTCTTTTGTATCCCACTGATGCTGCTTGAGCCGTTGAGTTCCTCCAGCAGATTAGATTTAGCTTCCATTCTTTACTGCTGTGCAGTGATAAAGTTCCAATTGCTAGACATTTACAGTGAAATTCAGAGGTTTTTATTAAAAATCCTGTTTCCTGTAGTGATTTGCATGATCATGTTCTCTTGAATCTTCTCAAGAAATTTTCCATGTTTTCAGCATTGTCAGGCTTATCCTTGGTGTCTTGAATGTGGGGGAAATAATTTGAAGCTGTGTCAGAAGATTGGCAGAACCAGTTTCAGTTACATTTAAAACATAACATTCATTGATTTCATGTTTCAGGAAGTGGATTTTTCCTTTAACCAGATAACCGGCATGAAGGAGCTATCAGAATATCCATTTCTTTCCAAACTTAATTTGAGCAGTATCCTTTACCTGTTTACCTCATTAGATGAGATTTTAATTAATTTAGACATACAGCACAGTAGCCGGCCCTTCCAGCCCACAAGCCAATTAACCAACAACTCTTGTAAGTTTTTGAAGGGTCTGAGAATACTGGAGTACCCAGAGGAAACCCACACAGATGCAAACTTCTTACAGCACTGGATTCAAATCGAGATTTCTGGTGCTTTAATTATGTTGCGCTAACCACTCCACTAACTGTGCAGTTCATGCTAAGATCAAGTATTTTTGATGAAAGGATTCATTATTTCTTAATTCATGTTGCAGTTCTAAATGCAGAAGCTACTGATGTGGCCAAGGTGCAGAGGGATGTTAATGTGATGGATAAGTGAGTATAAAAATGGAAATGGGTCATTTATTGTACAAGTACAACATAATGAAACTGTTCTCTGTTGCTCACCTGGTGGAGATGCCTCTGATCCTCCTGTATCTCTTCTTCCCTGATGGGAGCAGCTGAAAGATGCTGTGTGCAGGGCGGAAAAGGTCCTCAATGATTTTGCGCACCTTCTTCAGATAATGATCCCAGTAGATCACGTCGATGGGGAGGAAGGAGACTTCACTAATCCTCTCCGAACTCTTATGGTCCTATGGATTGACCACCAATCCATTTCTCTGCAGTAACTGTACACCACTGTGATGCAGTCAGCCAGAACACTCTTAATAGAGCTCCTATAGAAGGCTGACATAATAATGGCTGGTAGCCTTGCCCGCTTCAATCTGCTCAGGAATACAGTTGGTGTTGCGCCTTCCTGAGGTATTGTTGAGTATATAGGATAGGTCAATAGATTGATACGTGAACTACAAGGAACGTGCTCTCCACTCTCTCCACTGCAGAGTTGTTGATGTGTAGATAAGGGTAGTTGTTCCTTGTCCTCCTGAAGTCCACAATCATCTCCTTCATCTTGTTCATGTTGAGACTCAGGTTGTTACTCTTGCACCATTTCACGAAATTTTCCACTTCTTCTCTGTAGTGAGATTCATCATTGTTGCTGATGAGGCCAACTGTTGTGTCATCTGCAAACTTGATGACACTGTTGGACTGGTGAATCAGTCGTGGGTCAGTAGCGTAAATTCCACAGCCCTGAGGTGCGCCAACGCTCAGCTTGGTGGTGCTCAACATTCTGCTGCTGACCTGGACAGACGATAGTCTTTCCATTAGGAAGTCCAGGACCCAATTACAGAGAGGGGTGTTGAGACCCAGCAAGGACCTTCTCCACCAGTCTCTGGAGAATGATCTTATCAATCTGGTCAAGCAGCCTGGCATACGAAGCGTCATTCTCCAGGTGGGCCAGGACAGTGTGAAGCGACAAGGCTACAGCATCGTCTGTGGAACAGTTTCTTCTATAGGTGAATTGAATGCAGGAAAAGCATTCAGCCCGGATAGAGTGCCTAGCCGAGTATTAAAAATCTCTGCTGACCAACTTGACAGTGTATTCACAGATATCTTCAATCTCTCACTCCAACAGGGTGTGGTACCCACTTGTTTCAAATAGGCATCAATCATACTGGTGCCCAAGAAAAGTGACCATTCACCAGTAAAACTTGCATCAATAGTGGTATTTTGAAAGGCTGGGGTTGAAGCATATCAGCTCCTGTCTGAGCAGTGACATGGATACATTCCAGTTCACCTATTGTAACAACAGGTTTATGGCGGATGCCATCTTGCTGGCTGTAGAGCTCTGGAACACCTGGACAGTAAAGTTGCATTCATCAGGATGCTCTTTATTGACTACAGTTTAGCACTTAATACCATCATCCACTCAAAACTGATCAGCAAACTCCAAGACCTGGGATTCAATACCCTGCTGTGTAATTGAATCGTGGATTTCCTCATCTCCAGACTACAATCAGTGAGCATTGGTAAAAACATCTCCCCAATCACTATCAGTACTGGGGCAACACAGGGCTACATTCTTAGCCCCCTATTTTCTCACTTTATATCTACGACTGTGTGGTTCAGTATGACAATAACATCATCTACAAATAACACCATCTATGGTGGTATAAAGAAAGATGATGAGTCAGCATAGAGGAGGGAGGTTGAAAACTTGGCTGAATGGTGCACCAACAACAACCTCTCACTCAATGTCACCAAAACTAAAGAGCTGATTGTTGACTTCAGGAAGGGAAAGTCAGAGGTGTAAAATCCAGTGATCATTGGGGTTGGAGGTAGAGAGGGTGGGCAGATTTAAATTCTTGGGAGTAGCTATTGTGGAGGATCTTTCCTGGACCCAACATCCTAATGGCATTGTGAAGGAAGTACGTCAGTGCCTCTACTTTCTGAGGAGTTTACTGAGGTTTGTTATGACACCAGAAAACCTCGCAAATTTCTACAGATATGTGGTAGAAAGTGTGCTGAACGGCTGGACCGTGGTCTGAGTGTAAAGCCCTGCAAAAAGTAGTGGACACAGCCAGGGACATCATAGGCAAAACTATCCCCACTATCGAGAACATCTATAGGGAACGCTGCCATCAGAGAGCAGCAGCAATCATCAAGGATCCACACCACCCAGCATACGCTCTGTTCTGCTGCTGCCATCAGGAAAGAGGTATCGGTGCCACAAGACTCACATGACCAGGTTCAGGACTAGCTGCTACCCCTCCACCATCAGACCCCTCAATGACAAACTCAATCAGAGGCTCATTTGAGGACACTAACTTTGCACTTTATTTATTACTGAATATTTTCCTTGCATTGCAGTCTGTTTGTTTACATTCATAAACTGTTTACAGTTCCTTATTTATTTACATGTATACGCTGTGGACAGTTTTGTTTTTCCCTACCAATTAATGGTAGGGAAAAAAAATCAATCTCAGGGTTGTATCTTCCACCCTGTCTTGAAGGCAGCATCATGAGCTCTGAGAAGGGTCAGAACCTCTGCATCCAACCAAGATTTCTGGTTAGCTCTGGTTGTGAAGCACTTGATCTCAGTGACATCCTCAATGCACTTGCTGATGTAGCCAGTCGCTGAGCTCATGTATGTTTACGTGATTGTTGTAGGTGGTCGCCTCCCTGAAACAGATCCAGTCTGAACTCAAAGTAGTCTTGCATCACTGCTGCCAACCCCCCCAAACCTTGGCAATGTCCTGATCTCCCTGCTAATTGACCTAGTTTGCTTTGCCAGCGGTCTGCACAGTTAGATGGATAAACATGTGATCCAAGTCACCAAGGTGGGGTGAGGTGCAGCTTTGTATGTACCAGGGACATTGGTGTAAACCCAATCCAGGGTGTTCTCTGATGGCAAAGTTTGCATGCTGTTGAAACCATGGTAGGACTAATTTCAGGTTGGCGTGATTGATGTTGCCAGCAACAATCGTGGCACCATCAGGGTGGGAAGTCTGGGCTTCACAAATGGCACAGTAAAGATCCTTCATGGCTTCACCCTTATTAGTCAAAGGCAGAACATAGACTGTGGCAATCAGCATGGCTGAGAATTCTCTGGGCCGAGGGAAGGGCCTGCTTTTCACCAGGAGGTACTCAATCTCTGCTGAGCAGAAGGTCTTCACCACAGGGAAATTGGTGCACCAGTTCTCATTTATGTAAATACACCATGTGGGAGAGAATATTCAGGTATAAGTTTAAATGACTCTCAATGAGAAGTTGATTTAATAAGGAAAAGAAAGTTTGCCAGAAAGGCTTAAAGGGATATTAAAAAATGAGGATTTTGAAGAGGTATGCAGGGAAATTAAAAATGGGGACTTGAGTGACAAAATGTCAGAAGACAGAGAACAGGAGAGTACTTTTGCAAAAACAAATCAAATCAATACTGGAACACAGCAAATTATTCAACAGTGCAGCAGAAGCGACATGGTTCTGTTAGGATAATAGGAAATCACTTGAATGCATGCATATTTACTGAGATGTTAAGTAAGATTTAACATTGCCAATTGTTTTTGACATTTCTGATGAATCACAAGCACTTGGGCAGACCATCGTAGTGTACTAGAAGTCTCAAACATTAGTCAGTTATAGTTATTAATGATGGGAAAGGGAGGTTATTTCCTCCTTTATCCAAGACACAAACTCAAGTCATATTCATGGAAGGCTACAATTCCAAAGTCACAATTTCCTCTAGTCTGCTGAGTAACTAGAAGCCAGTGCAAAAATTTAAATTTGGTGACATCTGGGGTAAGATGGAGGACCATAAAGTTAGAACCAAAACTGCAAGCTCACATCCATTACCACATTACAAACATTCCTTCTAACCCAATCTGATTACTCCATCTTGTACATCCTCAAGGGAGATTTGTGAAGTAAAATGAAAAACTGGCAGAACTTCCTTGGAATGCAAACTTTACTTTGGACATAAATTGTTTAATATTTCTGGTGTATTCTTCCTTATTGCTGGTGCACAGACAATCAACTCATAACAATTGAAGGCTTGCAGAACTGCAGAAGTCTTACCTATCTCAGCATGGCAAAAAATAGACTTTTGGATGTCAGTGGCTTGGACAACCTGCCAATCAAATTTCTTTTCCTTGTAAGTCTTGACTTCATTTGGATGTTTTTTTTTACTCTCTCATTTTAAAGGAATGAGAGCAAAAGTTAAGAGAGTTCACAATTGTTCCTGAGATTTCTGAAGCTCGAGAGCTTGCCTAGCAGGAACCATTAAGTCTTGTTGCCTGCAAGTATGAAAAAATAACTTTAAACACCAGACCATAATCTGGGATTTGACTAGATGAAACCCCAGCCATAATGTATTGTTCAATTCTGATAAGTAACATGACTTGCTGTGTTCAGAATCCAGATGTTTCCATTTTTAACTGTTAAATGTTTATCTGTTTCTCCAGATAGTTTAGTGTTTTTCAAAGTGGGTGAATAGCCTATGGTAGATAGTAAAGAGGTAAAAGATTTTAAAAAAAGAAAGTCAGTAAATGGCTTGTTCTGATTACAGTGAAATCCCCAGAATTCAAGCAACCGGCAGGTTCAGGAGCAGGCTAATCCCCCTCCCCCTCAGACTTCTCAACAATAAACTCAGTCAAGGATTCATTTAAGGATTCTTAGTTTTGTACTTTTTTTTTTCCTCTCTGTATTCCATGGTCAGTTTATTTACATTATTTGTTTACATGTGTATGTTAGGTACAGTATTTTTTAACACTACCAATAAATGGTCATTCTTCCTCGCCCACAGGGCAAAAAAAACTCAGGGTTGTATGTGATGTCATGTATGTAGACATTTAGACATGCGTACAACACGGTAACCACCCTTTCGGCCCATGCCGCCAAATTACATCCAATTGAGCTAAAACCCTGTTACATTTTCTTTTGGAGGGTGGGAGGAAACCAGAGGAAACCCATACAGATGCTGAGAGAGCATATGAACTCAATACAGACAGTGCTGGATTTGAACCTCGGTCGCTGGCACTGTAACAGCATTGCACTATCTCCTACAGTAACCATGTACTCTGACAATAAATCTGAAATCATTCTAACAGTCTAAAACCAGATTATTGGCTTGCAGACAGTGTGTGTATGTGTGTATATATATATATAATATATATATATATATATATATTATGTGCTTAGAAATATTATATGGTGATATTATAAAAGTTTTCATTATTACTTCCTTGGAAAAAAATATATTTTTAAAAGAAAACTTTGAATAAAAATCATTATTCTAATTGTTTCAGTGCCTCAGGAGTTCTGGTGGCAAATAAAAAATATTGAGGTTCTCAGAATTTCTTGGCAAATTTCAATTATGCCATTTAAATCTTTTTTTAATTCTAGTCTTTATTAATCTTTTAATTGGAATTTACAACTTGCCAACATATTGAAAAGCGTCCAGAATGCTGGCATATAACACCATATGTTCATTCCAGTGAAGAGAAGTGTGACTGCTCTTTAAATAAGAAGGACACAACAAATTCTGGTTATATGGAGATGAGATTGTCATAGATAATTTCTCGTCTTGAATATGCACTGCGTGTTCATTTTATACCACATAGATATTGTAAATCACTTGGTTTTGCAGCAAAACTCTAGTAGGTATGCTTTCACGAGGGTAATGTGGTATGGGGAGAATACTCGGTCTTGTTTGCAGACTGTGACAGTTTTTTTAATTGCAGGAGAATGGATTTTTACAACTCAGAAAACAGTCCTGTTGAGCTATCATTCAATCTAATCTTCATCTGAGCAAGCCAAATCTTATCTCACTTTATTCTTTGTTCCCCCTCTTTTCAATATTTCTTTATCACAAACAATTATATACTTTTTCATTTAAAAAAAAATCAGCTTGACTTCCCAATGTAGATTTTTGTATTCCCAGTTCTAAACTTTATTTTTCAAGCTCCTACAATTTTTATTGCTGACATTTTAAATTTGAGTTTTCACTTGCCAATTCAATGACTAACTGAAACAGTAGATTACCCCTTCATTTTCCCAGTACCTGTTAACCTGAGAAAAGATGATAAATCTGTGCTGTTTCTCAATGCTTTTACATTTTTCCGGCAACTGAAAGCTCTTAGACATTCAACATTACCTTCTTTCTTTTCTCATAATTGTCTTTTGGCACTGTTAAAGATTATGGTTCAATAAAGGGTCCCAACTCAGAACATTTCCCTCTGTGAACGCTGCCCGACTCACTAAGTCTCTCCAGCTTCTTGCTGTTTGCGTAAGATTTCAGCATCTGCAGTTCTCGTGGTTTCTTTTTCGATTTATGTTTGCTCAGAATGACGACCATGCAGGAAATATCAGTAATTTCATGGATAGTAAACAATTTAAGTATCATTAAATGCTAATAATTTTCTGTCCTAAACCAAAAATTTATTCACAGCAAGGTAACCAGCTTACAAATGTGAAAGGACTGGCTAATATGAAACGCCTACACAAGCTTGATTTGTCAAACAATAAAATAGAAACTCTGATTGGTTTGGAAGACCATGACCTGCTGGAAACTATCAATCTGGAAAACAATCAGGTAACTGTCTGAAGAGTGTGGAATTTCCCTGTCCACCCTCCAACTTAAGTTATTTTCATATGTTCATATATCGTTCATTCCTTCGGGTTCCGATCCAACAATTCGTGTTTGTGCCTACACAATTAATACATGTCTGAAAAATGAGCATATTGTAAGAAGGGCGTAGGGGTGGAGATTCCATGCAATTATTTTTTTTTTCTCTTCAATATTGAGAGCTGAAATCTTTTTCCTTTTTGTCACTTAATATCAAACTTTAACAACTCAAAGTCTGGTACAGTGTAATCCAGTCGTAGAACAAAGCCGCCTTGCGATACAGCAGTAATGAATTAACCTCTTATGCCCTGCAACATCAATAAATCCAATCTTGAAAGAGCACCATCCTTCCATGTGTTATTTTTATTTCCTACACCAGACACTGCTGCAATCCTATGAATGTGTTTGCCAGATGATGAGCTTTTTTTAAATATTCATATTCCATGCTAGAAATTAACTGAAACCAGTTTCACCCAGATTTCATGCAGTGCCATATAAGGCCTGATATAATTTCCAACTGTTTTATATCAAATTTATACATTGTGTTTATAAAAAAAATTGTATTATTTTACTCCAAAATAGTGTCACCAAAACCAAAGAACCGAATGTTGACTTTAGGAAGGGAAAACCAGAGATGTACAATTCAGTGATCATTGGGGGATCAGAATGGAGAGGATGAGCAAATGTAAGTTCTTGGGAGTCACTATCTCAGAGGATCTTTCCTGAACTCAACACACTAATGTATCGTGAAGAAAGCACATCAGCGCCTCTACTTCCTCAGGAATTTGCAAAAGTCTGGTATGACATCGTAATTCCTGGCAAATTTCTACAGATGCGTGGTGGAAAGTGTGCTGACTGGCTGCATCACAGTCTGGTATGGGGACACCAATACCCTTGAGCAATAATAACCTGAAAAAGGTAGTGGACACAGCCCAGGACATCACAGGCAAAACCCTCCCCATCATCGAGAACATCTACAGGGAATGCTATCGTCGGGGAGGAACAGTAATCATCAAGGATCCACATCACCCAGCACACACTCTTTTTCTCTGCTACCATCAGAAAAGGTATAGAGGCTACAAGACTCACAACACCAGGTTCAGGAACAGTTGCTACCTCTCCACCATCTGACTCCTCAACAATAAACTCAGACAGGGATTAATTTAAGGATTTACTTTTGTACTTTATTGATTTTTTTTCTCTCTATATTGCACAGTCAGTTTGCTTACATTATTTTTATGTGTACGTTGAGTGCAGTTTCTGTCTTGCCTGGAGGAAAAAGAATCTCAGGGTTGTATGTGACATTATGTATGGATTCTGATAATAAATCTGAAATCTAAATCCTTTTGTTTATAAAGTCAGTCATGTGCACCTTTAAACATGCAAGCCCTGAATTTTTGGCAAAATTGACCACAAGTTGTGATTGATTATGACACTTGTACTTGAGAAAAAAAAACAATATACACAGGAATCGGCTGTTTGGCCCTTCAAGTACACAAAAATCTTAAACATTTTCCACTAGAGCAAATTGGAATGGGTCCTCAAGTCAGCATTACAATTCTGATTTTCATCCATGATTGAATTTTTAGGCATGAATCTCAGGGTTGTATGTAATGTCATGTATGTACTCTGACAATAAACATGAAAATATGAAATCAGATCTGCTGATCCAGTAAATACATCCTTTTAATTCACAAAGAATATAAAGTCATAATTTGTGAGTACATTTCATTCACACTGTCTTTCTCTGAGCTCTTGGGAGCTATAACAGGAGAGACCATTTTTTGATAAATTGGAAGCAATACTTATAATGCATTTTATAGTTTAAATGTGATATTGAATGTTGAGCTTTTACAGATGAAGTGTTAAGTTGCTCTGTGCCAAGTGAATATCTGTAAAATAGTTAAGAAGTTGACGTTGTTCATTATGTTGATTTTTATGTTTTTAGATCGGTGACCTGGATGAAATAATGCACATAGAAAACCTTCAGCTTTTAAGAGAGCTGAATCTGCTACAAAACCCAATCCAGGTACCAGAGAAGGAAAGGGGATGAGGCAGATGATGGGGGATAAGAACTTAGTAAACAGAGTATAATTTGTAATTTTATAATGGAGACAAATTTCTTTATTTGGTGCATCATTTAACTTTAAAAATATTGAATAGAGGACCAAAGCCAATTGGATGTTTTTTTTTCATTTTAAATCAAAATTATAGAAAACTATTGCTGACACATGAGCAGATGACATGATAGCATATGAAGGGCTGTGCAAGAACAGTAAAAATCAAATGCATTCAGAACATAGTGTCTTGGAGGATAGGAAGGTGTTGGGGTCCCATGAGATGAATCTTAGGTCACTGAAGTAACAAAGGATGCAAAATGAGCAATAATAATGTCTATTCAGGAAGGACTGTAAAGAAAAATGTATGCAAGCACCTATTTCCTACTTCCTCAATACAGGATTTAAATATCTGACCTGCTACTGATGCCAGCTTAAGTAAAATCTGCCTTCCCTCCCTCCTCCCTTGCTCTTTCCCTCCCTCACTCATTCTCTCTTTTTTCTCTCTCCCGCTTTCTTTCTTTCTCCCTCCCTCCAGCACACTTCTCTCTCTCTCTCTCTCTTGCACGCATTACTGTAATATTTGGGTTACATATGCTATCTTTCAGTCATTAGGAACCATTTTAGAAACTGTGGGATTGTGCAACATCTCCAAAGCTGCTGCTTTCAACTCCTTGGGGTGCCAGTCACCAGATCCCGGGGTATACTGCCTTCCTTCCTATTAATTTCTGCAGTGTTAATCTTTTATGAATGATAGTTTTTTGAGGACTTCATTCACATCAGACTAGTTATTCTCCATTTCCGTGACCTTTTTCTGTTTTATTCTTGAAGAAAGACACAAGCTATTCCCTTCTATTGACAATATAATTTCTCCTGTCTCAATAAGTCAATTTCATTAACTTTAGTTAATCTTTTCTTGTATACATTCTTATAAACGTTTATATGGTCTACTTTTCTGCTTCCCACAAGTCTACTTACATTTTCCATTTTCTCTTTCGTGCCTTGGTCTTCCTTCACTGAATTCTGAATTTTACTCCGGGTTCAAGTTTATTACTTGGTTTTTGGCAAAAATCTTCAAATTTACTGTTTGATTTTTGGCAAAATTGTTCAATTCATTGGCAATCCGAGCTCTAGATCCAAACCTCCGATGTGATCAGTAAGCCTTCAGTGTCTGAGGCCCTTTGAGACCTCTTTCTGCCTTTTGCACCCTCTCGAATCCTGGCTCCGATACCTGGTTCCCATGAGCCAGTGTCCAGCAGCCCACAAACTTGTATATGCTCTCCATGTTCTTGCCATTTACTGTGTAAGACCTACCCTGGTTTAATTTACCAAAGTGCAGCATCTTACCCTTCTCAAAGGTAAATTCCATTTGCCACTCCTTGGCCCAGCTTCCCAACTGATCTGGATCCTGTCAAACTTGATATCCTTCTTTACTTTCCGCTAAACCACCAATTTTGGTGTCATCTGTAAATTTACTCTGACTGTAGGAATGGTGATTCATGCTATCACTCAGAATTTTCACTCAGCAACTTGCCCACAGCTGATTGTAAGTACACAAGGTGATCTGAATCACCATCAAATTTACTTATTGCAAAAATAAACAAACTATTTTTCAATTCTAGCTCACCTCATTTTTGCTCTTGCATTGAAATTGCAAGAACTTTCTTCCTCTATAGCAATCATACTGCCAGTTTTTGTTGATTTGGCTAATTTCTTCAATATGACCTAAATTTGAGTCGAAATAATTTCTGTTTACTATGAAAAGCAAGGGAATTTATCCATGATTGATTATTCTTCCTATTCTGCCACTGGGCCAATCTGGAATCCAACTTGCCATTGTCTTTTGGATTCTGTGGGCTTTTACTCTTTTGATCAATGTGCGATACAAAATCCATTTATACTGTACCAAATGCTTTACCCTAAATATCACTCACTGTTATCTCTTTAAAAAAAAAAAAAAATTTCTGGCCATATATTATCGATACTGGTTAATTTTTGTAACCAAGATGATGAGTTGTACCATCCCTCAGTGACTTTTTTAACCAACCTTTCACTTACTACTAATATTAATCTGACTTGGTCATCCCTTTCTTCCTTTGTAAATAAAGGTACTGCAGCAGTAACCCATTAGTCATCTGGCATCTAGCAGCAAAGCCATTTGAAAATTGGGGTTTGATCCTCCACTATTTCATCACATACTGATTTTTTTACAACCTGAAAAACATTTTGAGGTCTTCGTGATTTATCTACTTTTTTTAAAAAAAAATCTAGATCCCTAAATGCGTATGGTCTCCGAATTTATCAATTCCAGAACTTCACATTCTTCCACCTTAATATCAAAGGCTATATTACATTCTCTTCTGTGAAGGCAGTTGTGAGGTATTCATCCAGAACTTTATGCATATGTTCCAACTTCACTTTCAGCTGCAATTTTAAACATTTTTATGGCTCACTAATTGTTTTTCCTATTTGCAAGTTGATAGAAGATCTTGAGACTTTCCTTCATTTTACCAACCAACAATTTTTCATACAACTGTAATGCTTTCTTAATTCTCTTTTTCGTCTCACCTGGGTACACACTTTGTACTGAACCACCTTTCTGACGTGTTGAGTTCTCAGTATTTATCATAAGCTACTCTTAACCCATCTGTGTGATCATCAAACATCTGAGGAGTTCTGGAATGTAGAGCATCTTACTGCTCTGGCCAAAAATTATATCCAAGTAGCTGTTTGCAGTCCTTATTTGATCATTTGTATCTCAGCACAGTTAAAGTTGCCATCTACAATTTAGGACTTTTATACCAATTTTGTTTGTGTTTCTCCATTTTGCTATTAAGTTTGACCAAACTTTGGTTATTGCAGGCAAAATACTCTTGTTCACTTAACTAGGTTAATTCTCTGAATTAAGACTGATATTGCCATATTCAAAGCTAATTAGATTTCGACTCCATCATTGCCATTTTTAGTCAGAAGTAATCATTTTGAATGATTAGTGGAAGGCCCGTAAAAATCCCCTTAATTTAGGGAGAGGGTCAACCTTGCTATTCCCATTTTAGTGGAGTTTTAGGATTTTATTCCAGCTGCAAAGCTCATGAAGAAAAATAATCTCTCAAAAGTGTTGTTATCCACTCCTCAACATCCAATGCAACCAGTTCTTTCCGGAGCTGAAAATGTGGAAAAAGAAGAGCTCCGCTAGGAAAAGCAACTTTAGATTCTGTACATGAATACTTTTTACATGATTTAGGTTTACTGATATTTTAATTAACTAGAAATATTCTTGCACAACATGAATACATTCACTCATCTGAATTGGTATGTTGCAGATTTATGGTGCATATTTAATCTTTTTGTCTGTGTATGGCATATGTTCTACAGTTTTTAAATGCTCATCTGCATAACAGATTTACTGTGAATTATTAATGATCTATGTTCTGTTTAATTTCTCTTTGTGATACTTGAATTTTATCTACTGAATGTTCAAGTTGTGTACTCACTCACACCATCTCTACCTGCCTCCTCTTGAAGCCAAGCAAGCCTTGTGGCTTTGCACAGCTGGCTACTTTTCATAATTAAAACTTCAAGTATGAGCACCAGCAAGTTATTGTGCCTAAAGGCATCACAGCTTCATAGGTTTTGGTTTACTTTCCAACATCCAGAATAAATTGCTTTGAATTGAGAACACAGGTCACAATTTAGGTGACCTAGGCAGTTAACCCATTAACAAATAATTCTGAGACTATTTGTAGTCCCATATGCTATTTTATCTGACTTCCATATCAGATTTAGTGCAAAATTAAACCCTTCAAAGCAGTTTAAACAAATTTGCATATTGTGGTTCACTACTTGGAATAATTCTGTTTGGAAGTTGTTAGTTGTCATGGGTCTTAAATCATACAAAATTGACACTTACTGAAGAATCTCCAACTCTGTTCTAAAATTGCAAAACTGCAGAATTTCTCAAACTGCCTTCCACCCCCTCACCACCCCACACACATTCTACAGAATTTCAAATCCATGCTGCTTTTCCTCTTGCCCTATTTATCTGTTTTCATGCCGGTTTTGTGTACCTCTATGCACAAATGTGCTGGTAAACTCGGCAGGTCCCACACCATCTATAGGAAGTAAAGGCTAACTAAATATCTCAGGCCTGGGCTCTTTGAGATGAAGGGCCCAGGCCCAAAACATTGGTTATCCCTTTACTTCCTATGGATCCTTCATGACTTGCTGAATTACTTTTTGACTCATTTCTTTGTATTGCACTTGATACCAGCATCAACAAATTTTCTTTTATAACTATCTTGGACCTCAACTTTTTTTTTTAGTCCTATTATGCATTGCATGAAAATTACTTTCTTGGAAGTAAACCAACATCTAGTTAAAAGTGACATACAAAACTGAGCCACAGAAAGATCTAATTTGGGAATTTTACAGAGAAGCCAGAGAGTGCTAGTGGATGATTGCTTCTCAGACTGGAGGCCTGTGACTAGTGTTGTGCCTCAGAGATCATGGTCCATTATTGTTTGTAAATTGGATCAGCAAATTTGCAGATGACACAAAGTACACACTAAGAAAGGCTTTCAAAGCTTGCAAAGGGATCTGGGCTGGTTTAAAAAAAGGCAGATAGAATTTAATGCAGTCAAGTGTGAGGCATTGTGTTTTGGAAGGACAAACTAAAGTAGAACATACACTGTTAATGGTAGGGCTTTGAGATAGAAAAGGGGGGTTAGGAAAATGGATACATAATTCCCTCAAAATGGCATCACAGGTAGATAGGGATGTAAAGCAATCTTTTGGCACATTCTTAAATCCAAGTATTGAGTATAGGAGGTGGGATGTTATGATAAAATTGTCTAGGACATTGGTGAGGTCAAATTTGGAGTATTTTGTGCAGTTTTGGTCACATAAATACAGGAAAGATATCAGTAATGGGAGGCGCAGCTGTTAGTGCAATGCTATTGCAGTGCCAGCGACCCAGGTTCAAATCAGGAATTTGTACATTCTCCCTGTGCTTGGGTGGCTCAAATTTCCTCCTACCCTTCAAAACGTACGAGGGTTCTAGGTTAATTAGAGTATATGGGCAGCACAGGTTCATAAACCAGAAGGGCCTATTACCATTCTGTATGTCTAAATTTAAATTTAAGATTGAAAGAGTGCAGAGAAGATTTACTTGCATGTTGCTGGGACTTGAGTTATAGGGAAAGGTTAAACAGGTCAGAACTTCATTCCCTGGACCATAGAAGAATGAGGGGAGATTTGATAGTGGGGGTATAATTAGAGTAAATGCAAGTAGGGTTTTTCCTCTGAGATGAGGTGAGATGAAAACCAGAAGACATGGATTAAGGATGAAAGGGGAATATTAAGGAAACTTCTTCAGAGTAGTGGGGGTGTTGAACGAGTTGCCAGCTGAACTGGTGAATGCAGGCTCAATTTAACATTAGAAAAATTTGGACTGGTACATGGATGGGAGGGGTATGGAGGGCTATGGACTGGGTGCATGGCAGTAGAATTAGGTGGAATAGTTAAGCTTAGACTAGAAGAGCCAAAAGGGCTGTCTGTGCTATAGTATTCGATATAACTTATCCATATAATTAATTAAATGGGCTTCAATGAAGCATTTTAATGTTTAGTGTTTGTTGTTAAGTTGATTTTTTTTCTCTCCATTTCTTACCACTAGGAAAACCCAGATTACTTGTTCTGGATTCTTTTCATCGTACAAAAACTGACCAACCTGGATAATAAAGATGTGAAAGCAACTGATAAGGTAAATTGAATAATTCTTTCAAAAGTATTAAAATGGCCTAGTAAATTGGAAACATGTACAACATTACGGAATGTAACATTAACCATCAATAATGAAATGGTTCTAAACAAAATGTAATTCTGGGCCTTAGTGCTGCATCTGCCATACATTCAAATGTATTTAAGCTTTAAATAATTTTCATTTTTTTTCTTTGCAAATCAGTTTATTTTTCCAAGGGGTGTCTCGATTTAAAGTTTGAAGATTAATTTCTAGCACTCTTAACCCATAATGTTGTGAGAAGTGATCACATTATAACATCTTGCCAGCAAAATTAAGCCACAGTTGTGGAAAATATTGAACATCTTATGTTTTAAGAATGTTTCAGAGGGTATTTTTAATTAAATATGTCTGCTATCTATGTGTCTTCACCTTAATTAACCATTAAATTTAACACTTGCTTAATTTAACTAGGTTTTTTGTACAATGTGCAAATTTGTTTGAAGTGCTGTGTCCAGAATTCTCCTTCTGAAACACCTTCTTTCAAACTCTTTGATTCAGTAGCAGTTTTTACTACAATGACCAGAGGCAAATTAAGACTGTAGCATCCTAAAAGCAATTAATGACATGTGTGTACCTTTTTAAAAAAAAATTGCACAGCCAATTGCACATAATCAATTAGGGTTTTCATTTACTCCTGTCTTCAGAGATATTTTCACCACTGCATCATGTCTTGGATAAAACTGTTCAGTTAATGTTGAGGAAAATTGGGCAGTTGAATGGAAATCAAGAAGTTAACAGGTGAAGGAGACTTGAGGTGGTGAATCAAAATGTTTAGGTCAAAGTTTCATGTATTAGAGAAAATTGAGATACCATATGTCATACATTCCATATATCAGTTGTTACTCTTGATAAGTCACTGAATGTAATTATTCCTGTTTTTGATTATTAACAAACTAAGTTTTAGGTGTTTGGAAGGAAGGGTCTTAAACTTCATTGCTACAGGAGAAAAAAAAATTGAGTTTATAAATGTCATCTTTGCATTATTTGAGTTGCAGTTTGGATTACATTAAAGGATTGTGACTTCAGCTTAATTTATTAATTAGGCATGCTTCAAGACACAATAGATTTTTTATTGTTAGGTTTAAATTAAAATTAATATGCTACTTCATACTTTAAACTCAAACTGTTAACACAGAATACCCAGAATTAAAATTTGCAAAATGCCGTTAGCCTGGATATGGCTTGGGGATCTGTAACTGGTGATGATCTCTCAATAAAAAGATGTACACAAATTAACACTTTTTTTCAGATTGTCCTTGTCTCTAGAATTTATAGTTTATATTGTACAAATTTGTGAACAGTCTATTAAAGGACAATGTATACAGAAATTATTAAAAGTAGCCCCACAAATTCGAAAGGACATTTAAAGAAAAGAATTTAAGTATTCGATTGATGAACTGGGTATTGTTCCCAGAAGAAAAGTCACAGTAAGCTTGTACATTGCTGCAAGCAAAGTCTAATTTGAGTTGTATCTGTGTGTGATTCTGGACTTCATGTGGAGCCTTTAATGGCAGTGGAAGTAAAAGTATGTTCAGAACTGTGGATTTTGTAATGAAAGGCTGAATAGTCTGGGATTCTTTGAATAGTTGACAGTTCCATCATCTCTGAGTAGATTGTTGAGTTCAGATCCCATTCAGCACAAATCTAGACTGTCATTCCAGTGAGGAGCGAAAGAGGACTATCTGCTCAGACATATGATCCTTCAAATAAGTCTCATGATGTCCTATCTGCTCTCATTGGTGAATATAAAAGATCTTATAGAAATATTTTAAAGAACAGCAGATGAATAATCCCTGATGGTTTGTCCGATATTTATCCTTCAGTCAGTCTCAATAAAATTCTCCAGCTGTTTTGTAATACCTTGTGTGCAAATGGATTGAGAGGTTTCCTATTACAGAGACTTTGGAAACCATCCTGAATTAATAAAAGGTAAAATATCTTTTTATCTTTCTGGTAAAGAGAAGACTGAATGATTACATTGTGAATATTTTTAAGATGATGAATTCATTTACTAGAATGGACATGAAAATATTTCCAGAATAAGAGACCATAAAAGTAAGATGAGAACCAATGAATCAAAAGGAAGTTGCATTATAATTTATTTGAAAAGACAGGAGGAAAAAATATCATAGTATCACATGGAGTAGCTAAGGAAATTAGCAGAGATTTTTTTCAGAAGAAGCTAGATATACACAAGATTTCATATGATTCTAACATTCACACTGATACTGAAAAATCCCACAGTGCTGGATTCAAATTTTCTGGCTTCATATCCATGAACTAAGAATAATGCTAACCTTTGATAAGCTAATAAAATGCAGACTTACATTGTCTTCTTCTTCCTCAGGTTCAGGCCATGAATAAATACAAACCTGTTCCTGAAGTGGTTGCTGCCAGTGATCACATGACCAACATCATGTATAGCTTGATGCAGCCCCAGGGAATTTATGACAGGTATTCACGAAGTATTTGACTGCACCTGTTTCATTATCCCTAGAGGGCGCTTGAAGATTGTAGCACCCATTGACTGGACTTTCAAATATTCAGTTGCATTCTTTTAATCCATTTGTTGGAGAACTTGCTTCAACTTTAATAAAACAAGAAGGTCTTCAGACCCTGTGGTTGAAGTAAAAACAAAATGCTGGAGAAGCTCAGCTGGTCAACCAGCTTACTGTATGCATCAAGGTATGAGGGGCTCAAACCTGAAACGGTGGTTTTATCTTTGCTACATAAAGTTCACTGTTTGACCAGTTGAGTTTCTCCAACATTTTTTTTTAGCTTTTATGCTCCTGAAGAATTTTGTGTTATTATTTTTGGAGAAAATTAAGGCAAGATTTTTCTACTCTGATTTGTCTTAAGCAGCATGTCATTAACTTGTTTTTCATTACGTTGAATGTTGATTAGTTTCTCTGAGATTCTTATCATAACACTTTCCACTCATTTACGTTCCTTTAAAGATGTAATTTGGCATGTGTTCCAAGCTGTGCATTTTAGTTTATTGGTGGAAAACATATTGCAGTGAGTGACCGTAAGTTTGTTATTGTTAGGCTAATTTAGATGAGACCAGGGCTTTCCTCTGTGTTCCAAATGGCATATTTTAAAAAACTCATTGGAAAAATTACTGGTTTCAAAATCTCTCCAGCTACTTCAGAAAATAAAGAAACATCATATTCAGTATTCAAATATGGGGAAAAGTAGCAGTCAATTTGTGTGTAACTAGCTTCCATGAACACAATTCTATTGTCTTTTTTTTTAAGTGATACTGATTTAATGTATAAATATCAACCTACTTCTGTATTCTCGATCAATTCTGTCAAATTAGAGTTACAGCCCTAAGTTTTCACAGAACCCCTTCTCTTTCCCCCCCGCCCCCCATCCATAGTGCTCTGCTGCCTTGAGTCTGTGGTAGTTTTCTCTATCAGACTCCCATTTGGGAAAGTTAACAGCATGAGGCATATGTAGACAGGAAAGTATCACTCTGTTAGGCTAAAAGAATCAAAAGGGGCATGTACAAGAAAGAAAAACTGCCAGACCAAGAATGTCAGAAGGGATTGGTCCTTTACTTAGTCCTACCCTGGGTTGCAAGAGTGCAAATGACAATTGATATAGCAACTGCAAAGAGGCAATTTGGAGTTCTATGTGTAATTTTGGATACCTACCTACAGGACAGACATCATTAAGATTGAAAGGGTGCAGAGAAAATTTACAAGAATGTTGCCAGGACTTGAGGAGCTGAGTTATCAGGAAAGGTTGAATAGGTTAGGACTTTATTCCCTGGAGAGTCAGAGAATGAGAGGAGATTTGATAGAGGTATACAACATTATGAAGGGTATATACAAGCAGGCTTTTTCCACTGAGGTTAGGTGAGCCAATGTGAGTTCATGAGTTTAGGGTGAAAGGTGAAGTATTTAAGGGGAACATTAGGGGCAACTTCTGGACTCAGAGGGAGGGTGGTGTGAGTGTGGGGCAAGCTGTGGGCAGATTTGCTGCATTCAATTTTGACATTTAAGAGAAGATTGAATAGGTATATGGATGAGAGGGGTGCAAATTAATGGAACTAGGCAGAAAAATATAACCATATTACAATTACAATATGGAATAGGCCATCATGACCCCTCTAGTCCCACCTACCCGCTCCCTGTCCATAACCCTCCAATCCTCTCACATCCATATACTCATCCAACCTTCTCTTAAATGACAGAATTGACCCTGCTGCACCTCCTCTGGAAGGTCATTCCACTCAGCCCCCGCTCTCTGAGTGAAGAAGCTTCCTCTCGTATTACTTCCAAACTTTTTCCCCCAATCCTTAACTTGTGTCCCCTCATTCCAATCACACCTACCCTCAAGGGGAAGAGCCTATTCACATCTACTCTATCTATCCCCCTCATAATCTTAAATACCTCTATCAAATCCCCTCTCAACCTTCTATGCTCTAATGAATAAAGACCCAGTCTACTCAATCTTTCTTTGTATTCTAGTTTGGCATAGACTAAATGGGCTGAAAGGCCTGTTTCTGTGCTATAGTGACCTATGTTCTAAGAATACAACAAATTTCTTCTTTCAACTTTTATTGATCCCTCTTTAGATTTACATTATATGACCCTTTCAGGCAAGAGCAGTCTATCTAGTCGTCTTTGCCAAATAGCTGCTTCTTTCAGCTGAACAGAATTTCCAGCCCCTCAATTTTGCAGTAAAATGTTGCTTCTGACCTCTACTAACCTGACAACTTCTAAATGTGGCTCAGTTGTTTCCTGGTCACTTGGTCTTCTGTAATGGGCGGACAATGGAATGGTTGTTGTTGGTTTGAATCTGAGAGATTTAATTGCAGTATTCTACCCTGTCTTTGTGGTTTATCAGAATTTTAATTTCCTTCATAATCTTGTATTGTTTGCAAACAGATAGAAAATCTAATTTTATTTGAATTGATGTGACATTGGTGGTAAGTCATCAAAATATCAATGATTCCAGCTAAACGGAATTATTTAAAACATTAGTGAACATAGATTATGCCATAATCACCCTCATTCCTATGGAGAGTTAAACCATGATGGACAGTTCCTTGTTAACTACACACAATACCATTGCATCAGTGACTCTAATCTGTTGTTGCCAATATGGAAATGTTAAAACGTGTATTGACAGATTACAGTATTGATTATGGTTTCTCCAACAGTTGATTGATAATTTTGAAACTTGCCAAATTTCTTGACGGGTTCTGATTATCAGGAGCCATCTAATGAGGTGCTATGAAGCTATTGCTATGAAGCTAATGGCCATTTCACTAGACCCTGGCAAACTTCATGAAGAACTGACTGAACACCATTAAAGTCAGCGTATAACAAATTGTTGAGTTGTTGTCAGCTGCTCTGAGAAACCTGCGATTGAACTGCATCATTGGATTGCCTATGCCAGTGATAAGCAAACTGAACCAGGCATTGCAGGCTCTATGTTTGCCACTATTTTAAATACTCTGTCATTTTGCTGACTATAGATACAGGAGACAATTACCTAATACATTACTCATTATTACTAGCAGTGTGATTGCTACTTTTTGGTTGCCATTACTTTTAACAAATCCCAGGAATGTGGCACAGTTGCCTAATATCACTTACTACCCTAATTGCTGATATTCCTCACTATGCTCTGTAATACATCTGCTCCTCAGAAAAGTAACTGCATTCTGGGGAATCTCTGCTCCATCCTCAACATTCATTGGAGCGACTTCATCCCTAACATCGAAGTACTCGAGATGGCAGAGGCCGACAGCATCGAATCCACGCTGCTGAAGATCCAACTGCGCTGGGTAGGTCACGTCTCCAGAATGGAGGACCATCGCCTTCCCAAGATCGTGTTATATGGCGAGCTCTCCACTGGCCACCGTGACAGAGGTGCACCAAAGAAGAGGTACAAGGACTGCCTAAAGAAATCTCTTGGTGCCTGCCGCATTGACCACTGCCAGTGGGCTGATCTCGCCTCAAACTGTGCATCTTGGCACCTCACAGTTCGGCGGGCAGCAACCTCCTTTGAAGAAGACCGCAGAGCCCACCTCACTGACAAAAGACAAAGGAGGAAAAACCCAACACCCAACCTCAACCCACCAATTTTCCCTTGCAACCTTGACTGCCTGTCCCGCATCGGACTTGTCAGCCACAAACGAGCCTGCAGCTGACATGGACATTACCCCTCCATAAATCTTCGTCCACGAAGCCAAGCCAAAGGAAGGAATATTCTTCGGTGTTGGAGAACATTGCTGGCCCATTGGCATTTTTTCAGTTTGCAGTTTCATAGAATTAACCAATGCTGTTTTCAATCAATGGAGCTCACACTGCAAAATTTTGATATTTTTGGAAATGGCTGATCTCTTTAATTTTCCAAGCCAACAATGAAGTATGGACTGGATTGGTGTTGAAATGGGTTCACTAATTTCATTCAAGTGTTGCCAGCAGCATAGTTCCAATGTAAATTTTTGACTGTTTCTTTTGCATCAGAGATCAGATACCAGTAATTACAGATAATTGATATAGTAGCCCCTTTATTGGGTACTAAAAGGTCTAGAGGTTCTCATGTACCTACGTGGGTTAGGTGGATGCGTATCACAACAGGTTACCAACAAGCTGTTTGGTATTTGTAGGGTTGAGAGCAACATCTGGGATTGAAGTTGTGCAGAGTATTAAAAAAAGTGTGTCAAAGATTATGGGAAAGTGACAGCAGAAAGGGGTTGAGAGGAAAAATACATCAGCAGTTATTTGAATGGCAAAGCAGACATGGTTCATTGTCCTGGAAGTAAACAGCAATGTTCATTCTTGGACTAAGTGCTCTAGAAATGGTCCAAACAGGAAACCAACAGCTTCTGATGCAGAAATCACATGGTGATTCTTTGCTAGACCATGAATGGCATGAAAATGAAAGCTTTTTGCTGTATCTTGGTACATGTTACAATAATAAAGAAATCTAAAGACAAAGAAGGATGATTTGTATAGGAATGTGCTTGATCAAATTATTGAAATGACACAACAACATCATTTCTGGATAAAAAAATTATTTTCAATTGTATAATGCTAATAAAAGTTTTAATTTCCTAGCCATTATATGTTCCCATTCCAGGATCCAGCTTGTGGTTAAAATATTTGTGAATTTAAAACTTAATTATATTAAGTTTTGTTGAAACAATTCACTGTGGTTGGTCTCTACTGTTTGCTCTGTAGGTTTCCCAGGCAAAAGGTTCTATTGAACAGTTTAGTTTTGAATCTTGCTTTGTGCAATTTGGAGACTGGATTGAGATCGCTAAAGTACCCTGGTGTTTAATCAACATGTGAAAGAAAGTGAAATATTACCCCGAGTTCTGGATTCACTGTTATCCAGTTTGCATTGAAAATATAGTTTTTTTAAATAATTCTGACAGTATTTTTAAAATCCAGTTGTTTTATGCATATACATTACATTAATACCACTTCTGACCCAGATAAGTGTTTTTAAAATCCATTGTAGGAAGGAAGCCTTGCACTTGATTCACTCACTATTGAGCAAGTTGTTTGAGGGATGAATGGTAGCCTACGCACTAGCTTGTTGTGGGATCTTTTCTCTTCATCTTCAAAGCAGCCATAGTTTACATTTAAAGTTGTATCACAAAATAAAACATTTTTGTGTACCTGGATCTTTTGCAAAGAGAAAATGTACTAATCTTCTTTCATTGTTTTCAAGTTTACGACCCCAACCTTTTTAAGAATCTATTTCTTATTTTGTTCTGCAGCACCTTGCCAAACTTTGATATTCCATATCCAATGTTGGTTCTGGTGGGAGCTCAGGCTTCTGGCAAACGAGAACTTTGTCATATGCTTTGTCAAGATTTCAGTGAATATTTTGGATATTGGTAAGTACAAATAAATTGTATAATGTGCTTTCACTCACTATTTTATCAAGTTTCTTCAAAACAAAATGTAAAAAATCTGAGGCATCCACATTACATTTCAGTGGGTATTTCATATCGATCTATTTGTAGAGGAGAATAGAAAGTGAAAGGCTTAAAAGCAAAAAAGGGGGATAATGTTCAGCAGTGGGGTTTCTCAGACTTGTTCTCTTCTCCCTTTAGTTTTGATAAGAAGCAATTCCTTGCAGGTTCTGCCTTGCACAAGTCTAGAATAAACTTGGCAAACAATTCAATAGCAAGAACTGCCCTAAGGTTGAATTGTGACAAAAAATGATTGCCAAATATTATAGTTGGGCCCTTTAAACATGCAGACAAAACTTAGAGCAATCAATTGTGAAGCTCCAGGTGCATTACACACTTGTACTTAAGGCATGCAAAGAATGCTACTGCAATGTTAATTGTGCACTCCATGCTGCTCTGACTGTTAATCCATACATTTCCAGTACAGCAAAACCACACTCAATGAAGTGGTCTAAACAGATGAACACAGTCTTGTTTGTGTGAAACTTGAAGGATTACATCATTTTTTTGCATTGTTAGCAATCCATGAGAATATTGATGCAGTTTGTTTGGTGGAAAAGATGATTATTCATTTTTGAGGCGAATCTCCTCTTTTTGGGGTGTCCTGTCTACCACAAGCTGGAGAACTGGAGATCCTCGCAGACTAACGTGATTTGTGTGTGCTAATATTACTGCTGGTTTAAGTCTTCCTGAGGAATACATCTTTTTATGTTGTAAAAGAGAAGCTTGATAAATACAAGGCAGAAAGCATGGGCTCTTGGGTAAATGGAAAAGGAGTTTTTTTTGTAAGAAGAGAAACCTTGCCAATGCTATCTCGTTGGCCAATATAATGATGGTTCCAATTCAGAGAGAAAATCCTCACTATTGTTCAAACTATTTACAGTGAAACAGATTGTACAGCTGATGACATATTTGTTCTGTAAGCAGAATAGATAGAGATATTCTAGAAACTTAAACCAAGCAAAAATTATTTTGAAATGGTTTAAACTTAGTAACCAGCTCATACTGAAAGATCTGTTAGCTTACTGAGCATCGACCCAAGGAAAGTCAGAATTCAGGAAATCACACAGATAATTGAAAATCAAAGAGCAAACCTGTCTTTTACCATAGATTGTTATGATGGACAGATGGTTGTGCAAGAAAGATAAGGTGCCATATGACATGGTTGAAATGGAATATGAAGCCAACAGAAAATGAAAGCTCTAAAATTAATTAAATGGCCAGCAGGGTGCAGTAGTTTGAATTATATACTAGAAGACAAGGAATTTTTTTCTTTGCAGTTTATTTTCCATTGGTACTAACTTTTTCTACTGTACCTTTTAACAGTTCTTAATGAATTAAATCTCACTTTTTGGTTCATTGAGTATCTGTAATTAATCTTTTGTTTGTTACCCACATTAATTATTGTTTGATATCACTTGAAAGATGTTTCATTGAGCTTTTTGCTTTTGTACATTTCTTTTACACTACTGATCAGTGGTAATTCTGCCTCAGACAGGTTTGCTCTTTGATTTTCAATTATCTGTGTGATTTCCTGAATTCTGACTTTCCTCGGGTCGATGCTCAGTACACTAACAGATCTTTCAGTATGAGCTGGTTACGAAGTTTAAACCATTTCAAAATAATTTTTGCTTGGTTTATGTTTCTAGAATATCTCAGATAGACTATTCTGCTTACAGAACAAATATGTCATCAGCTGTACAATCTGTTTCACTGTAAATAGTTTGAACAATTTTCTCTGAATTGGAACCAACATTATACTGGCCAATGAGATAGCATTGGCAAGGTTTCTCTTCTCACAAAAAAAGACTCCTTTTCCATGTCATGTATGTACTCTGACAATAAATCTAAAATCTATCTAAATATAAGTCTCAAGATAGTTGGCATTATTTGAAGGATAATAACCAAGGCCTGCATCTCTTGTCTCTCTGTCATTGATCGTCTTCACTGAATTTTATTTGTTACAAACCATGTGCAACGAACAGCAATAGGACAATGAACCAGACTGTGCTAATTTTAAAACTCATTTTATTTCTTATTCTTAAATATAGTCCTAACTCTTAAACTGTCCTTAACACTAAATCTTTCCCCAACTTTACGCAGGTGTACTAATGTATATGTGTGATATACCCAAACCATTATAGTCCAGGCCAAAATCTAGAAAGTTACTTCAAAGCTCAGTCTTTTAAATTCAGTTTTTAATGAACTGATGGGAAGACCGAAGTTGTGGCTGCTACAGAATCACGAATTCTCCTTGCCTTGCCTTTGAAGAAATGTCAATCCACACAAGCTGTAGTCATAACACTCCTGGTCCTGTTGTAGGCAAGACTCAAACTGGGCAGTCTCCACGATCCTAGCTCCGATCTCTCCAAGTAACTTTCACTGTTAGTCACACTCAAAATGAAGTGGTCTCTTCAAGTGACCTTCATTATTTGTTATAATCAAAATGAAGCACTTTGCTTCCCAAAATACCCTCTTGGCACAAGTCAATCTACTGAAAAGGCCAAGTCAATCATAAAGCTTTGTTCTGAATTCCACAAAAATGGCTGCAGTCTGTAACAAGCTTTCTCTCAGTTCTTCCAATATATTGAATTGTCACTGGGCTGTGACGTGTGATATTGCTTGTGTGAAATGTTAACTGTGACCATTCATTTCCTGCTGTCTATACTATCCCTTACAGTGATCATCCCATTTTACTAAAATGGGAGCTCGTAATAGATTAATTTGACATGATGTTAATAAATGATTAGCTATAACAACTATAGAAAAAAGCAAGATTTCAGCTGTAATACTGAAGGCTTACAGACTAGAACTGGGCTATCTCTAGCTAAGCTATTCCACTAAAGTTGCAACATTGGAATCTGTCCAAAAATTGAGAATTATAAAATTGCCCAAGTCTTTCCATTACCATATAACCATTTACGGACGGCCTTTCGAGTCTGCACTGGTTCACTAGAACAACTCCACTAGCTCAAATCTCCCCCTCACCGCCAATAATCCTCCAACCCCCTCACCTCCATGTACACGTCCAACCTTCTCTTAAATGACAGAAGGGACCCTGACCCAACTATCTCATTCGGAAGTTCATTCCATTCTGCCACCACTCGCTGAGTCCTTTTACAATATGGGGCAACGTCAATCTGGCTAAGTACAGCCCAATCAGACTACCCTGAGTAATCAACATTATGATGGAAAGTGTCAATAAAAATGCTTTAAAGTGACACAATGATCAATAACTTAGATTTTGCCAGCACAACTAGACTCCAGACTACACCATGATTTAACAGAGCACTGAAACCAATAGGTAACAAGGGGAGAACGAGGCAATGGCTGGAGTCGCATCTCAAACAAAGGAAGATGGCTTTGTTTGTTGGAGGTGAATCATCCCAGATTAGTGCTATAGTTCCTCAGGTCAGTCCCTGGGTCCAACCATCTTCACTTGCTTCATTGATGATCTTCCTCTCAATATATGGACAAACGTGAGAATGTTCACAATGGTCAAATCCATTTGCAATTACTCAGCAAATTAAATAGTCTATCTCTCCTACAAGACAAATTAGATTTGGGTATAAACTATTGAGTGGCAAATAACAGTTGCACCACAAATGTACACAATTAGCATCTTCAACAAGAGGGTATCCAACCAGATGGTGTTGCCATCACTTGGCTTCCCCACTATCAACTTTCTGGGGGTTATTATTGATCAGAAATTGGACTGAATTAGTCACATATAGTGACAATAGGGAATCCGAGATGATCTGATGCAGTAAACCTCCTCAACCTTGAGACCTTTCAACTACCAATTAAGGGCATAAAGAAATACTCTCCATTTTCATAAATGAATATGGCTGTAATACCCAAGAAACTCAACAGTATCAAGAACTAAGCTTTCTACTTGGCAACCCATCTATAACACAGATATTAATTTTTACCACCACTGATGCATTCTGCCTGTAGAGCATGCCATCAAAAAGTTGCACAGCAATTACTTGCCAAATGTTTTCTGACAGAAGTTCCCAAACCTGTGAAATCTACCATCAAAACATTCAAGAGCTTCAGGCACTTAAGAACCTCACCAGCTAATGGTTTCCTTCAAATTATACAATATCTATACTTGGACATTCACAACCATTCCTCCATTATCATGGGGACTTAATTCTGGTGCTCCTTCACCAACAGCATTGTGGGGAAGAGCAACAAGAATAAGACCCACCTTGTGTGAAGCAATTGGAGGTGAATGGTAAATACTGGCCATGACCGTAACGCTCAGATTTTTAAACAAAAATGAACAGATGGAAATAAATCTTTGGAATACACCTGGCCCATTAAGTTCTCTGTCAGACTGTTTGAACATATGGTCTGATGTCAATCAGACATGAATCTGAAATATTGTTTCCTGTGACTTTTTTTTTAAATCTCCTGAGTTCCATATTAAGCTTTCTAATTTTCATCTTTCTGGCAAGAGGTTTAAGGAGCCACTTAGTACCTGTTGATGTTCTGCAAGTTGGATCCAAGTGAAGTATTTCAATTTGATGTAACTGGGCCAAGAGATCAAATATAAAAGCTGGCAGTTGCATCATAATGAAGTTAAAAATTTGGGCATAAGAATTTCTTTGCATTATATTTATATATAGAAGAATGGGATGAGTTTCCTACAGTTTTTTTTAATGAATTTATTAGCCAGAGTGAATCTTCCCAAGAAGATTCATAGCTTCTCAGTAAAATTTCCCTTTTTTTTGCAGAATGGGAATAGTTCAATCAAAATATAGAATGTTCTTGCTCCCTATTAATGATATTCGGGCTACATTGCCTTAGGAGTAGTCATCTGCAACCAATTTCATCTGGATTGGAGATGAAATATTCCTTTCTACTCTCAGTCAGGTCAGTCAACATGCAATGCATTCATTAGATCATCCTAAAGGCAAATAAACCAGCAATAACTGTATTACGTAGGTCTGTGTAACTGCTATCTCTATTCAGAAAAGAGGCTTGATGTATGTTGTTGTATTAATAGTGAAAATGAACTCTTATGTCATTTTGCATTAGGCAAATCTGCTGCATGTTTAAATTCTAACCTGCCCTCATTTCAATTATTTCATCTTGATTCAGTTTCTAACTTTTGAGATTAAACAGGGTACCCTCAAAACTGAGAATGGAAATCCAAACCTCCTGTTCACATCAAGTATTAAATATATGTGACTGGGCGGATAGATTGTAATCAGTATTAAATGGTTGTAAATACTTGATTTTGGTTTTGGAGCTTCTGTGTAATCTATTTTTTTTCTGGGTTTTAGTCTATTGTTATTATTAGAGCATTTGGATCACATCTGCACCAAAGCATAGATGCTGAGGAGTGAGAGGGGACTTGTGGACAATAAGTGCCAGCATTGATCTAATGGACCAAATGATCTGATTTTATGTGGTGCAGTTCTGATGTCATTTCAACAAAGAATTAATATACAGTTGGTGGTTCAATGTATAACTTGAAATAAATTGGATAGATCTTTTTTGTGATAAAACTTACCACAAGCACAGAGAAGTATGAATGATTGACAGTTCAGAAGTAATATCTCAAGATAATATAATTGGTACATTTTATTCAATAAAAGCTGAAGAAAGATGTTTGTAATTGAAGGAATCTACTGAATGCAAAGTGATCCATTTTTGTTTTTGGGAAATTGTTCTTCCTCTGTTCTATACAAAAAATGTTTTGGAGGTGACGATGCATGACCCTGTCCACTATAATAAACAAAGATTTCCGCATTCGCTAATCTGAATGGAAAGGATAAGTATAGTATTGCTTAATGTGTGCCATTGGTGATGGTGGTCACTGTTAATGCTTATGGTCTACATTGGACTTCTCTTCTACATCTAACTAGGGCATCCTAATTTATTCCTTTTCATTATGTACAATTTCCCTTGAATGCTTATGGGTAATGTGGTATCTAAATACAGTAGAATCCCCATTACCCAACATTCAATCAACCAGAAACTCAAATAACCGGAAAAAAAATTGAGGAAATAAATATAATTCAAATAAATATGGGTAGATGAACCCTGCGGGGGAGTGCCGAGACCTTCTTGGACAAGAGCAGGTTTGCCCTGCCGAACTAACATGCATTCTCTTTTGCTGTTGTGGAAGTGAGTCAGGTTATCAGCGTGATAAAGGTGAACTGAGAGCCTGACTGGGACACTTGCATGGAGGTGAGTTATGTTACACCAAGAGTCTGTCTGAGACACCAGGATGACGAGATGGTCGATGCCACTTGTCATTGGGATGATTCTCCCAAAGTGACTCCCTGCCTAGTCAGAGTCTTTATTTTTATTAATATTAAGTATCTGAGTTAGGCTTTGTCTGTAAACTGGGGAGAAGGGCTTAATTATGTTGGAAGCATGGTTAGTGTAGCACTTGTGCAATGCTGTTACAGTGCCGGCGACCAGGGTTCGAATTTAAATTTTGTTACGGGAATTATTTGATTAAAGTGAACTTTACATAATTAAAGACTACAGCAATGTTTTTAAAAAATGCTTTACATTTTGCACTATTTTAAACCGTGTACTCTTAATGCAAGTGTATTAGTTGGACATTGTAAGAGTGAGTCTCAGTCAAATGGAAAACTTGCATATTCGACATCCGCGGTCCCCTTTGGTGCCTGATAATGGGGATTTTACTGTAATTTCTAAAGAAGATTGTGTTGCATTCTTTTAACAATCACTATATTTCTTGTTTTTGTTTACAAGAAAGTTTAGGAACGGGAATTATTCTCTTTATTTCAGATTTTCCTTTCAGATGATTGGCTGGCATGCAACAATCACAATGTTTTGAGAAGAACGTTAATAGCTTGATGTAAATGTTTGATGCTAGATTTTGACATGAACTGGGTTTATTTAATCACGTCTGTGTAGTTTTGGGTTGAGATGGTGTCCAGATTTTACATAGTTGAAGTACATGTGGAGTAACCAACCAACAAGTTGTTTAAACTTGTTTAAACCTTAAAATATTAATCAAAATATCAAAGTGATGATATTTGGGGGGGAATCATCTGTGACTCAGAGAAAGTTTGACAAGTTAAAACCTGTGGGTCATAATCTGCAGTTCTTGTGTCTGGTGGAACATCAGATGAATGTAAAACGAAGAATGATGTTACATTTAAACAAAATATTTCTCAAATTTAGTTAAAGCAGATATAATGACAAAGCCTGATGCATGTTGCTCAAATACAGTTGTTCACCATGTGATTCATTAATCTTTGATATAGAAGACAGATGCTTTAAAGTAGATCAATTTTTTCTTGCATCAGAGTTTGAAATGAGCACTGCAAGTTTAGCACCATATTGTAATTTTACAAAAATATTTTATACTATTATCAAAAAATTATTCAAATTTTTCCAATTCCAGTCTTAAACCTTAATGTGAAAATTCATTCTTCTTTTTGCAGGAATTCAATTTACAGGTGATCACATTTACATTTCATTCTGTGATTCCCAAGCAATTTCCTTATGCGAAAATATATGGTTCGTCAAGACAAATATTTTGAATCATTCAGATATAGATGTCACTACTACTTGTGGGAAATGTTACGCACATTTCCAAAGCTGAAGCAGAAATATATTAAGTTGACAGGCTGACCCTGCATTACTAATCCCTTATTCTAATATATCATATGGTATCAGAGATCCTATAGCAAGCAGCTCTATTTAAGAAATCCTTCGAGGACTTTAATTTGATGAGCTCATACCACTGCTGACAAACACCAAGGGAATGTTGTATGCCTCTACCTCAATAATTATTGAATAATTACAATGTACACTGTTCTCACTATCCATAAAAATTCTGCCATCATGATCGAAGTAGAAGACACATAAAACAAACCAGCTAGATGCCATTGCCAACATCTAAAACTTCATACCTACATCCAATATTCTGCTAAATGTAATCACTGAAGTTCTGCAGCATTCAAGATTTAACTAATAATGGGCATTAAATAAATGTAAGAGTCCTGATGAACAATAATTCTATGGATTTAATTAGCCAAGTTATCTCCTCCTTCACCATTTGTTAAAATGGTATGACTGTGGATAACCACAAAACATGGGAAGTGTATGGCCATGCACTTTGGTAGAAAAAAAATAAATGGCCAGACTTTTTTTTTAAAAGGGAGAGAAAATTGAAAATACCCAGATGCAAAGGGACCCAGGAGACCTCGTGCAGGAGAGCCTCAAGGTAAATTGGCATTTTTAGTCAGAGGTGAAGAAAGCAAATGCAATGCTGGCATTCATTTCAAGAAGAATAGAATATACGAGCAAGGATGTGATGTTGAGGCTTTATAAGGCACTGGTGAGATCCATTTGGCGTATTGTGAGCATTTTGGGCTCCTCGTTTAAAAGAGAATGCAACTAAGTGATGTATATAAAATAATAAAAAATGCCCAGATCAGAAAGTTTTGGTTTTATTTGCTTAGTGTGTCGGTGGTAGGAACAATCTTACCACCATTATTCAAAAATGTAAAGTAGACTGATTATCCGTCCTGAAATTCATGCTATTGTGTTCTGATCTTGTGTTGCTGGTAAACGTGTCAATTTCCGGATATGAAATAGTTGCTTTCCTCTCCCAATAAATTGCCAACAACTTTCAAATCTGATTAAGTGTTGGAACAAGACAGGAGTTATTTGAATGGACAGTGTTCTCTGGCTATCATTTTCAGGCCAAAACAACTTAGTTCTGAGGCAGAAGTAAAACATGAAAGGCTTGAAGTAAAAGAACTGTGGTTGAAGTAAAGATACATTGCTGGAGAAACTCAGCAGGTCAAAGAGTGTACTTTGTATAGCAAAGATAAAGATAACCAACGTATGAAAAAATGTTGGCAGGCACCCAAACAAAGTGGAAGGGAGGAGGGCAGAAGGAGGAGCGCAGTCCCACAGGCAGGAAGAAACAGGTGGATAGGGGAGGGAAGGCACTCCAGCAAGCAGGGGAAGGAGGGATGGCATTGTGAATGGAGAAGGAAAGGATTGGAGAGCTGGAGGAAAGAAGACAAAGGGGAAGGGAGAAGAACGGAGAGCAGGCTAGTAGAAACCGGAGAAGTTGATAATGCCATCTAGTTGAAGTGTCCAGACAGAAAATCAAATGTTCCTCCTCCCATTTACAGTCTTTCATTATTTAAAAAAGTCATAACAATTAAATTTGAGGTGTATGAAATTTCTAATTAATTATACAGAACTTTCTCTCCCACTGCTGTTTAATCTGCTAAGATTTCCTTTAGCAGACTTAGCTTGTAAACACTTTCAAGGAGCATGAAACAATGTAATCCAGATTGTTTGTATAAAATGAGCTTTATATTGATAAATTATTCCACATTTGGAATGTCTTTTGAGGCACTGCTGGTTGCCAGCATGGAATGCTACTGTGCGTACTTAAAGAGATAGTGTTGTTCTTTTAATTATGCTTTAACTTAAGAACCAATTTCAATTTGTATGAAGACATCTGTTTTCTTTTAGTTTTAGTCAGACAAAATAGTAAAATTTCTTAAAATATTGCTGTGAGAAAATATTGAGGAGGAAAAGCTGACTTTATATATTAGAGCACTCTTCTTTCATTTCTGACACAGATTCAGGTCTAATGCAGACTTGTGTAGTGTCTTTCAATGATATAGTGAATTTGAGCGGCATCTCAAGCCAGGACCAATTGGGGTGAAACACCATTAAGATTACCCTCACCAATGACTTCTCTCTTTGACTTCAATATGGCAGTTTCACTGAGTACCCTGGATATGATTGGTGCAGAAAATGAAATATTGCATTTAGAATACATTTCCATAACTGAAGTTGTAGTTATATTGAGGGACATGTCTTCCCTAAAAATGTGTTGCATTATTGAAGATGTGTACTTTTCTGTCTTACATTTTTGTTTTTACTGGGGGGGGGGGAGGAGGAGGTGCTAAAAGTAATGTCAAAATGACAATGGGTTCACTTGATGTAAGTTAAGCACAGTTTACAATGAGCAGATGATAAAATTGAGCACCTATTCCTAAGGCTATTTTAGTTTCGCTAAAAAAAAATTGAAACAAATATCCTTAGCAAGTATCAGAAGCAAAGGGGTAGCTAGGGAAAGAGTTGGGTCCCCTTGGGGAACAAAGAGATAATCTATCTACAGAACCAAGTAATGTGGCATGAGGTCCTAAATTAATAGATCTCATCTGTATACACCAAGGAGAATCACATAGAAGATAGGAGTTCAGGGAGGGCTATGTGGAGCAGACCAGTATTAAGGAGGAGGAGCTGTTAGATGTCATGGAATACATGCGAGTTGATAAATACGCAGGGCTGGAAAAGATCTCTCTCCCAGGTTGTAATGGAAGGGACCTGATAGCTTTGTCCAGATGGTGATTTTTTTGTTAGCTACAGGCAACGTGTTGTTCCTTTATTTGAGAAGGGGAGCACAGATGAACCAAGTTACTACAAGCCAATGAGCCTTGCATCAGTGATTGAAAAATTATTGGAAAAAAAGAAATCCTCGGGAATAATATGCATGTGCATTAGGAAAGGCAGGGGCTGATCTCAAGGGATTTGAAAGGAGGGAAATCCTGCTTCAATAATTTTGAAGATGAAGGCAGAGCAGTAGGGCTTTCAGTAAGACTATTTACAATATCCCACATAAGGGGCTGGTCCACAAGATTGAGGTGCACGGGATCCATGGGGACTGGTTAATTGGACCCCAAATTGGCTAGATGGTAGAAAGCAGAGCACAGTGGAGGAAGGATGCTTTCTTGGTTTTTGATTGGGTCCGTGTGCCACATGAATTGGTGTTAGGATGCTTGTTGTTTACAAAATATGTTAATGACTTGGATGTGAATGTTTATGAAGACCTGAAAGTTAGTGGTTTTGTGGATGGATCTGATGTATTTCTATGTTATTAAAATAAGCTGCAACAACTTATATTTGAACATTATTTTCAGCATCAATCACACAAGCCGAAGTCCCTATCTTGGTGAAGAGAATGGAAGTGATTATCATTTTGTATCCGATGAAGAGTTTGAAGGAATGATTCAGATGGTAAGAATTATGAGAGATTGAATGATTGGTCATTACAATATATTGCTTCCTTCAACTCTTTGAGAGCTCCCACCAAGATGTGGGTTCTGTTAAAGGTATTCCAGAAACCCCACTATTGAGTCAGCTTAGACATTCTAGGATCTACCTATTTTGTGTCCACTTCTCCCTTCACTTATTGATCACACCAATTTGATCTTGAAACACAAATTTTGTCTCTTTGATTGCAACTGCCTTATACTTCAAAACTGTCTGCATTCAATTTGCAATGTCACTCCATCCTTCTGCAATCTCCTTACTCAATGGTTCACTCCTGTACTATTCATCATGATATTATTCCTTTATATTTCAACTTGCCAAGTACATCTGCAGTAGATTCTTAGCTCGAAGCTTACCAACTTGCCTTCAATGTTCCACAATGATCCAGTCTTCCTAAACTTTGTAATCTTTTCTATTGGCGACAGTCATCTTGGTTGACAGTTAGCGTAGCTATTAGCGAAATGCTATTAGACCACCAGTAACTTAGGTATAAATCCATTACTGTGTGTTAGGGGTTTGTCTGCTCTCCCCATGTCTGTTCAGATTTCCTCCAGGTGCTCTCATTTCCTCCCACCCTCTAAAATGTCTGAGGTCGGAGGCTAATTGGGTGGAATGGGTTTAAATGGCCGGAATCGGCTTCTACCATGTTGTAAATAAATAAATGGCTCTTTCTTTGGCTGGTGGTGAATGTGCGGCAGACCTACTGGATGAGCCAATTAATAAATTAATTCATTGTTTATTGTCACTTGTACTAAAAAAACAATTTAAGAAAAGCTTTGCATGCTAATGCAATCCAACAGATACAGTAGGTAGTGCCACTATAACAAGAGATAAGTCAACAGTGTATGGAGTAGTGCAACAGGGGTCAAGTACTGTCGATAGAGAGAAAAGAGGGAATGGTGGAAAATATAGTATAAAAGACACTACAAGGGCATAATCTTTTGCCATTTTGGTAATGCTATAATGTTTAATGTTGACACTACCCACCTTTATTATTTTTTCTTTCCTCCCAACAGTTTTTGTTGTGTGATGTTTGAGATTGTGAATGAGCCAGAGCTGCTTCCATTTTCCATTTCCGCTTGAATTTTGTCAGATTCTTGCATCTTTGGTGAAGATGCAACTACCTCTTTGACTACAAACGCTTTACAACTTCATTGGCTGCTTGAATCTAGGTAACAGTCCAACTGTACACAAGTTGGTCTTTTCTCATATGTGACCACCTCCACTCCACTTCAATTGAAACCCTCAATAAATGCCTCTGTTGCCTTCAAAGGAGTTCGATCTTGTTATCCTGACAAGACTTGCAAATTCTGATACGCAGCAAACTCCCAACACATCCCAATGCATACTAGCTTCAGTGAATCTTGTAATTTCCATCAACCCATGTCATTTTCCTCTAGTTTGTTGTCCCATTGCAGATTTCAAATTTTTCACCATATTTAAGATTTGTACTTCATTATCTCTTTAAACCATACTGATCTATTTACTTAACCCCACTCATGGATAAAGGTTATGCCCATGCCCTTCCCCTTTTGTTCCAATTTGATTGTAGTGCCTTAAACCATATTAGCCTTACATTTGCTTCTCAGTTTCTCCTCATTTAAAGTGTTTCTCCTCGTTGTGCATGTGTGCTGAAATTTATATTTTAAAAATGCTTCATTAATGCTTCTTCTAAATTCTACTAATGAAAAGCTGAAGATGGTGGAAAGCTGCCACTCTTGCTCTTGCCCATTTAACAAAGTACCAACTTGCCTAGTATAATTTGCCCAATCAAGAATTTGCAATGATGCCCAATGCATTTGCAGGCTCTTCTATAGCATAAGGATTGTGGGAGTACCAGAATAAGCCTTGCCTACAAAAACTTGTCAGTAAGACCTGCCAGCTGAACAACACCCCTAGATTAGCCATCTGTCAAAATTGTCAAAGTGTCAAATGTTTCTGACATTCAAACCCATTTGGAACATTTTAATATATTAAAACTAATCTCTTTAAAAGCAATATTTTGAAAATTCTAAAATACTTGTTATTGTAATCACTTTTTTAAAATATAAACTATTTCTTGACTAATTACTTCAATGTCTTACAGCCATTAGCTGATGGTACTACTCTTTGTGAGGACTTCAACCAATATCTCCTTGTCTGTTTTACCAAGAACAAGTCAGATAACAGCTTTATTCACATACACAGAGTCATTCAATACATGGGCTCGAATTATGTGTCAGAGTCCCAATCATTATCTGTCACTTTTGGGGCTAATTTCAGGGGTCTTCACTGGGCTCCTGGCATCCATGGTTCTCTGCTCTTCACAAAGATTGGTCTGCTGCGCCAGGTGAGGTAGGAGTTATCATCATTCCCTTGGTTGGAGTAGGGCTGGCTCACTCTGCACTACTGACCATGAGGGTGGCATTATCACTCTCCACTACTGACCATGTGGGTGGCATTATCACTCTCCACTACTGACCATGAGGGTGGCATTATCAATCTCCACTACTGACCATGAGAGTGGCATTATCACTCTCCACTACTGACCATGAGGGTGGCATTATCACTCTCCACTACTGACCATGAGGGTGGCATTATCAATCTCCACTACTGACCATGAGGGTGGCATTATCACTCTCCACTACTGACCATGAGTGCAGGGCTTATCACTCTCCTGCCTTCCTGACACAGTGTCAGTTATAATTCTGCTGCAGGCTCCTGGCTGAGCTTGACCAATTGGAAACCAGATGGGAGGACCACTGCTATTTGTTTCAAAGCATAATGAATTTCGGTGGGAGCATGAATTACAAGCTTTCAAGTAGGGACAGTCTCTGGGTGGAAGGCAGGGAAAAGAGAAGGAAAGGAGACAGATAACGAGTCTTTTTTTGTGAATATTTTATGTTAATAATCATTCGAGGGAGAGAATTTTAAGCAACAGAAGAGCAAATTGGTGGAAAATTACAAATAAAAGTTGTATTGCATCAATTTTTGATGAAGCATTAAATTTGGGGCCTCCTCAAAAAATATTATGAATTGGACAAACCTAAATTGAAACAGCCTCTGGGTATTTTAAGCTCCGAGAAAATCTTTAAGCTGCAATTTGAGTGACTTTTCAAGGGACCAAACTCGATTGAACAATGTTGCTAACACATAAACATGCAACAGTGCATTGATAGTAACTCCCTGGATCAATATTCAGTGGCTGATACAAGGTGGTAACTGATGCCTAATTCTTGCTAACCTCGTTTGCCTGAGCTCATGTTTGGTCCAAAGTGAAACATGAATGTCTGCAGGCCTTGTAATTGTAGTACAACACTTGTGTCTGGTCCAGTTCGTTTTGTGGATTGAAACTTCCACAAGTGTCTGGGATCGGTTCAGTCAACCATCCCACAATTCTCAGCAAAACCCAAAAGTACTGGAGGAACTCAGCAGGTCATGTAGCATCCATGGAAACCAATATGCAGCCAATGTTTCGGCCTGAGTCCTTCGACAGGGGCACCAAAGATTGGGCAAACACCCAAAGAAGGTTGGGGGGGTGGCAGAGGAAGGGCAAGGAGGCTTGCAGCTAATCGATGAATGCCAGTGGGAAAGGAGGAAAAAAACAAGGAGTTAAGAGGTGAGGGGGTGGGGTCTGAAAAAGCTGCTTTCTGATCAGAGGAAGAAGCAATGGGGCTGGGAGCTAGGGGAAAGAAGGTATGGGTGACAAGCAGAGAAAAGAGAAGTTGGAGGAGGAGCCTTTTGCTTTTGTGTTAATAATAATTATAGGAAGAGAATTTTAAAGAATATAAGAGCAAATTGAATTTGGCGCAAAGTGACAATTTGCTTCCAACCTGAATTGCAGCTCATCATGAAATGACCAAGATCAGGAAATGCTTTTTGCTGGGAATCATGTCTTTAGATTTCCTATCCCAGCAAGTTAGAATTCAGTACTCCAGTATGACAATTGTTCTGTGACTCATTTGCATTTTCATCTTTTAAAGCTGTAATGAAAATGAGATAAAGATTACATTATTAATTATTGATATCTTTCTTCAACAGTGTTCCTTTATCTCATGAGGATAAATGCATTATTCCTTCCTTCATCCATTTTTTAAAAATTTTAAAATTTAGACATACAGTTCAGTTACAGGCCTTTTCTGTCTACAAGCCTGTACCAATCAAATACATCAATTAACCTGCAAACCCCTAAGTTTTTGGATGGTGGTTGTAACTGGAAAACCTGGAGTAAACCCAGGCAGACAAGGAAGAATGTACAAACTCCTGTCAGACAGTGCTGGATTCTAACCTGGATTGTTGGTGTTGCAATAGTATTGTGCTATCCATGCTGCCCATTCAGATTTTGAGACACCTTGGAGGTTATTTTCTTTGCTCTGCTTGCTTTAATTGAAGGTGCACAAATTTTGTTTGAGAGGCTATGCAATTGACCTGCTTAAATCACTTTACCTGGGTAGGCTTCAAAACTGAAGAAGAATCTAGGCTGATTTGGTATTTCTCATCCTAAAGTCGACTCTTTGATATCTGTTTGGCAGAAGGCAGCTTGATTTTACAGAAAAGTGAGGTAGGAAAATTGTATGTTGCCTTCCTTGGATTTCTTGATTAAGAATCTGAGCAAAATTCTAATTCAAATACATATTTTTAATTTCAAGTTCTGATGAAGGACAAACAAATTAAATAGAGGATAAGCCAATATGACAACTGGGATCCAACATTTATTTCACTGCAGTGAAGGAACAGTTACTGATGAGTCCCAAGTGTTCTGTACACTGTATTCCATCTGTCACACTGTCTGATTCTCTTTATTATTCCACTTGTTCACTTTAATCACCAGTATTTTCCAATTTTCTATTCTCTGAGAGGAGATGACTCGTTAGTTTACTGCTGGTGACGCAGGGGAGCTCATAGCCTTCCAGAGTTCATTGGCATACCCAGTTCTCCTGCTGATTCTACATAGTGACTGCCAGGAGTTTATTGTCCGAGAAAAGTATTGCTGCAGAGTTCAAACCTATCAGTCCCTTGTGGCTAAACGACATATGCTTTCCAGAATATAGCTCGCAGCTGGGTAATATTGAACAGTAATAAGAATTGGAAACATTTTTTTTTTCCTTTCAGAACTGCTAGATTACGAATGGTCTTCACATCCTTAGTGCCATGCAGGTTCACAAGGTCCATTGAATATATTGATGGCCTAGTTGACTAAAATCATATAATATCCAGAAAAGGGCTTTGAGGATAACACTGCAAAGGTGATTTAAAAATAAATGAATGACAGTAGGAAATGCTATAATTTAGATCAGTTTTATCATTCAATAGGAAAACAGCTGTTTCACCATTCCAATCTGATTCTCATATCCCTCAATTTTTTCAGTGTACAAAAAAAACCTTCCAATCACAATGTTGAGTGTACTCAACTGTGTGTCCATATCTACATAAGGGGTGAAAAATTCCAAATAAAAATTAGAATGCATCAATTTTTGACAAAGCGTTAAATTGGGATCTCCTCAAAAAAGTAGTGAAATTGGACAAACCCACTTTCAAATGAGCATCTGTGTATTTTAAGCTCAGAGAAAATCTTTAAGATGCAATTTGGGTATGAGACCAGACTCATTTAAAGGACATTGCCAACGCATAGCATCCAACAATCAGAAGAGGATGTGTCCTTAAAATCACAGTCCCCATGGCAACCAGGGCAGGCTCAAATGGCCTTTGTTCTCAATTGTCTGCACATTTGAAAAGTAGAATTTTTTTGTTAAATAAAATGTTCATCCTTTCATGCAGCTGAATTAAGTAGATTAAACGAAGGAAGATTTCTTCTACATTGTATAAAATTAAAATCACATCACTGTATTTATGGACTACTTGGTATTGGTTCAAAGAATAAAAAATAAACTTTTTAAAAATCTGCTGCAACTGTGTCAATCTTCCAAATTTCAAATCTCAGCTTTCTTTTGACTACTCTTAAAGCCAGCATTCACGTAGGTTTTCAAAGGTGTTCTAAGCTCCAAAATTGATGAGCCAGAAGAAATTTCTTGTAAAAGATTTTCATGTGATCTTTTAAGCAAAAAAAATCATATATGGATTAAGAAATAGCTTGACCCTATTTTCTACTTCAAGTTATGCTCTGAATCAAAACTTGAAACTCAAACTTTTAGTTATAATTTTTCATACAGTTATAACATTGAGTTGTTGACTGCTCTTTCTATTTGTATGTTTTTGAATAGGGGAAATTTCTCGAGACGATGAAATACAATGGACATTACTTTGGCCTCAGCAGAGATGCATTAGAAACTGTAGCCAGAAATGGTCTGGCCTGCTGTACTCATATGGAACTAGAAGTAGGTATGATGGTTGTCATGCATTTGTACTTTGTGAATGACAGATGTGGTTCTAATAGTAATTATGAAATCCTAGAGCTTGGAACAATACATCACAGGTACAGGCACTTTGGTCCATGAGTCTGTGCCAAACATGATGTTCAAATCACACTAAAATTCTGCTGCTCCATACCCTTCATATCCATGTTTCTCTCTAAAAGTCTCTTAAATGCTACTATGGTTTTTGCTTCCACCACTACACCTGGCAGCCCTTTCCAGCCACCTTCCACTCTGTAAAGTATTTGCCTCGCACATCTCTTGTAAACTCCTGTAACATATGTATATGTGTACACACACACACTCTCTTATATATGTGTGTGCACACCCTCCACTACATATCAACAACTCTCCATTGGAGAGTAGAGAGCACCAAGTTCCTTGGAGTTCACTTAACTAATGACCTATTGTAGACACTCAATATCTCCTCACTTGTTGGAAGTGCAACAGCGACTGTGCTTCCTGAGAAAACTAAAGCAGGCAGGGCTACCAGCCACCATTATGTCAACCCTCAACAGGAGCTCTATCAAGAGCTTCCTGGCCAGCTGCTTCACACTGTGGTACGGTTGTTGCAGAGAAATGGATCGGAGGTGATTCCACAGGACCATGAGAGTGGCGGAGAGAACATCAACATGATCTACTGGGATCATTGTCTGAAGAGAGCATGAAAAATCATTGAGATGGCAATAAACTTGACTACATCAAGTCAAGTCTAGTCAAATTTATTGTCATCTGATTGTACAGGTACAACCTGATGAAATAGCGTTCTCAGGTCCTCATTGCAAAACACACAGACACACAAGCAGATAATAACACCCATGCAGACAAGCAGTACATATACAGGACAAGTATTTCAGTGATAATAAATATTGTTTCATGAATATGAATGTCTTGGATAGTTACAAGGGGCAGTTATTTTGGTCATTCAGCATTCTTATTGCCTGTGAGAAGCAAGATTTATATAAACCCACCCCCATAATGTTTGGGACAAAGACACTTTTTTCCTTCATCTGTTTGCCCCTGTGCAATGAGGGAACTATGTATAAAAAGTGCTGTGATTTCTGCATGGTCAAACCAAAATGTACTCAAATACCCTTTAAAAAAAATCTGGAATGTGCACTTTAATCAGATGTGAATTGTTTGATTACAAATTTAAAACTGTAAAGCACAGGGGCAAATAAAGAAAAAAAAAGTACCTTTGTCCCAAATATTATGGAGGGCACAATATAGAGTCCCGATGAGACTGTGCCTGGAAGATGTATACCGTTCCCTGCCAAAGGAAGGACACATGTATGAAAAAGATAGTGCAGTGTGAATTCACTGGATTAATTTTAGTGATGGAGGGTTTATCATATGAAACATTCAGCAGAGCATCTCGAAGAAGAGCTCAGGCCTGAAACCTCAGTAATATATCTTTACCTCCTATAGACGTTATGAGACTAGCTGAGTTCCTCAGCATTTTTGTGTTTTTACTACATTTTCTTGTTTAGAAGGAGAATAATCTAATTGAGACATACAACTTCTTATGGGCTTAATAGACTCAAGGATTATGTTTCTTTTGGATGGGTTTCAAGAACTAACAAACATAGAATATTAAACATTATTATCCAGTACAAACTTTTTGACCCACAAAGTTGTGTTCTATGAAAACCTACTCAACAATCTAATCCTTTCCTATCTTACATAAACCTCTTAGACAGGCACAAGAAAAAGAAGTTTTTTGAATGTCCCAAATGTACCAGCCTCACCACTGTCCCTGACAATGCATTTCAGACACCCAATACTCTCCCCTCACCTTGTCGATGTCCTCTGGTTTTTGCTACTGTCACTCCAGGAAAAGGTGTTGGCTGGATTATGCCCCTCACAATCTTGTCGATCTCTTAAGTCACCTCTCATCCTCCAAACCGAAAAGCCTTTACTCTGTTAACCTTGTCTCATAATAAGAGAGAAAATAGATAACTGGGAAAATTATAAGCAGGGAGAATGGGATTAATGGAAATGTTGAGAGCTGATCATGGCTAAATACCTCCTTGTGTTGTGAGAAAACATGAAAAATAAAGGTGTCAACTAAATATGGTTGAATGAGCATGGCTTGTGTTCCGAGTTTGCATTATCTTGTCTAATCTGCTTGCCAACATTAATTGTAGTTGATTAAAAGTGAAATTGATGACTTATAAAATCTGATGGAATATTAGAAGATTCTGATAGTGTCATAGAAATAGTGTCCAGAGTCCTATTTGTTTTAAATTTCAATAATCATTCCACTCTTTATTTTTGTTATTTCAAGATGTTTTTTTAAAGGGACATGAAACATAGTAAATAATAAATGTTTTTATTCTTATTTTCATGTTTCACCATATTTTGAGGGCTGTACTTTTCATGGCCTTGCTCTTCACTAACATCTACTTTTGAAAAAGATAGGTAATAGGTTTGCTTTGAATAGGAAGAGAGTATAATTTTGTTTTTTTCTATTTCCACCATTGATTAGGGCATTTATAGCTTGAAGATGACATATTTAGAACCTCGATACATTCTGCTAATTCCACAGAATAAGGAAGAGCATGCAAAACGATTGCAGATAAGAGGTCACTACGAAGAATCTCAAATCAATTATGCTGTATCCAGAGTTGATAATTATATCAGCATGAACCAAGAATTTCCAGGATATTTTGATGCGGTGATCAACACTGGTAAGGACTTGCATCTTTATTAACTCACTGAAGAGAAGCAAAGAGTAAATCCCTATTTATCTGTTAGCCTGTTATTGGTTGGACTTGCCTCATGACCAACCTTTATTAACCAGTACTAAACTAATCACATCCTCAAGACCTCATGATGCAAATTTCTTCATTCAATTGTTTTCTACTGTTTTATAGTCATTCTGCAGCTGAGAGAGCTTTCATGGGCTTTTGCTTAATAGCACTACAAAGCTGCAACACTAAGATTCTACTGGTGTTCAAAATCAAGAATTTGGAATTCTGGAGGTGTCATTGATTAGTTTTTTTTTCTTTTTAAAAGATCACAGTTTATAATTTCACCAGTAAAGTATTTTTCCCACTTAGAGTGTATCTGTTCCCCATTTTATGTTGTCCTGCTATTAATGGTACCTTCTGTAAATAACTATGTTCGGTGAGGATGCAAATACCAAGCAAGATCACAGTTGAAATTGTTTTTTTTTGGCTTCCTTAATATTGATAGTTACTATTAATTAGTTAGGCTTATTGATTGGAGTCTAATTACTCCTGATGTTTGACAACTGATTGGAGATTGAAGATTTTTTATAAGGGGTACAGATCTCTTCACCTTGTTTTTTTAACTAAAAGAAAAGTCATCAACCTTGAATGTAAATTCTGCTCTCTATTGCCTCAGAAGCCGCTTGCCTTGCTGAGTATCTCCAGCATTTTTTTTAAAAATTCAGATTTAAAGCATTTCTGGGTCTTGTTTTTGTCTTTGATCGGATTTCTGTTTGTCTTTTTTTTTTAAACTTTGGTTCTGATAAAAGCCCCTTGATCTGAAATATTAACTGTTTCTCTCTTCACAGTTGCTGTCTGAACTGCTGGGCTTTTGCAAAATGTTCTGGATTTTTAAAATCTATTATCCAGGTCTTGTATCAGGTCTCACTCCAATTATCTGCCATATTTTCTGCTACTTTAACATTTCTATCTGCTAAATGAAGAATTTATCCAGCTCCTTTCTGGATATAGAAATTAAGACAGCATTCAATGTATTCAATTATCTTCATTAACCACTGATGACATCCTCTATTTCTTTGAAATGATATTTGTTTCAGTGCCTCTTCACTTAACATAAACTTTTTTTAAATAAGAATTTCTGTCTTCAATCTTATTTTACTCTTTTTTTAATTTTTCATACCATACTAACCAAAATACACACAAACATTTCCCTCTTGAATATCCACAGTGTCATTTTTTCCTCCAATCTTATTTTACTCTTGACATCACTTCTTGGTTTACCTCAGTCGTAACTGCTGTGGAAATAAAATATGCACACCTTACATTTCACACAACAGCTGTTTATTTTTTAAAATGGAAAAAAACTGCTCAGGAAACTAAGGAAAGTGACTTGTTATACATGCAAATCTCACTGAAAATTTAATTTTTTTTGTTGCTTAGATTACAGTGAAGCCCTCAAAGAATTTAAGTAATAGCATCTGTCCTTTCTTTGTGCAATCATTGCATGCAGATAACCTTGTAGATGCATACATGCAGCTAAGCAAGCTGATAAAGGAGTATCTCAGCCTTAATGATCCAACCAGTGATGACAGTCACCAAACCACTGAAGGTGAAAAATGGCAGATGTCCGGTGAGTTCAAGCCAGAATATCATAAAGTAGATAAATGAGTTTTGTAGAGATGATTTACTGACCTTGAATAACAGTTTTGAATCCTAGCAGTGCAATTCCTGGATGTAATGCTTGGTTGAAAGATTATTCTTGTGTAATGGTACTCTATCCATCATTGCATAGCACCAAATGTTATTTCTAAATTTTTAAAATTTATACATACAGCACAGTGACAGGCCTTTCTGGCCCTTAAGCCCATGCCGCCCAATTACAACCAATTGACCTACAACCCTCAGATGTATCTCCCTTCTTTCTGCTGTTTCAACATTTTGTTACTTTGCTTAAAAAATGCAATATTTGCTGTTGCACAGATTTGCTGAAAAATGCATGGTCTGGAGAAATTCAACAGAATTGGAGTACGGTTTCATGGACTGTTGGGTTACCTGCTGAATTTTTGGATTCCTCTACCAGAAACTATTCTTCCAGAGTGCAGGCTAGACTCTCAGCAGAAAAATCAATCTTGGTAAGAAGGCATAAGGATTTTTTTTAATGGAAGTACTAACCATATAACCATTACAGCACAGAAACAGGCCAATTTGGCCCTTCTTGTCTGAACTGATCCAAGTACCCTCCTCTAATCCCACTTACCAGCACTCTGCCCATATCCCTCCATCCCCCTCCCATCCATATACTTATCCAACTTTCTTAAATTTCAAAATTGACCCTGCCTCCACCTTTCTGAGTAAAGAAGTCCCCCCTTATGTTACTCCTAAACCTTTGCCTGTCAACTCTCAACCATGACCTCTTGTATCCATCTCTCCTACTCTCAATGGGAAAAGCCTTTCCACATCAACTCTATCTATCACTCTCATTATCTTAAACACCTCTATCAAATCCCCTCTCAGCCTTCTGCGTTCCAAGGAATAAAGATCTAATTTGCTCAATCTTTCCTTGTATTCCAGATGCTGAAACCCAGGCAACATTTTTGTAAATCTTCTCTGCACTCTCTCTATCTTGTTAATATCCTTCCTATAAATCGGTGACCAGAACTGCACACAGTATTCTAAATTTGGCCTCACCCATGCCTTGTACAGTTTCATCATTACTTCCCAACTCCTATATTCTATGCACTGATTTATATAGGCAAGAATACTAAAGGCCTCCTTCACCACCCTATACATATGCGCTCCTACCTTCAGGGAACAATGCACCGTTATTCCTAGATCTTTCTGCTCCATTGCATTCTTCTATGCCCTCCCATTTACCACATATGTCTTGCTTTGATTATACTTTCCACAGCTTAATAGCTGTGTGCAGAAAATATATTGGATAAAACAGTAATTGTTTTTGCATTTACCAAGTTCACTTAATTTAGTAGCTAAAATGTGAAGAGACTTAAAATGCGATTGTTCTGACACCTAAAATAGACTCATTGGTTGGACATGTCTCCAAGGACACACGTAAATAAATAAATGTATTCAAATTGATCCTTTACACCAGCCATTTTTAACTGGGATCCTACACCACCACCCTGCCCCCCCCCCAGTAGGAAAGAAGTTTGGAAGAAACCAAAACTGATTCACAGAGAAGGGGGCCCATAAACTTTGAGCAGAGTCCTCGGTTGGAGGGGGGGGGGGGGTAGCGCAAGCTGAAAAAATTTATTGAGAATAGTTCCCTTACTCACTAATCTCTATATTTCAAGTTGGCACCACTTTGATAAAATGCTTTCAAATTGAGAACCACATTAAATCACATCAGCTTACTGTGGGTCAGTGATCAATGGTAGGGAAACTATTGGAGAAGATCCTCAGGAATAGAATTTATGTATGTTTGGAATGGCAGGGGCTGATCAAGAATAATCAACATCACTTCGTGCAGAGGGATCCTGCTTCACTAATTTGAGTTTCTTGAGGCAGTAACTGGGAACATTGATGAAGGCAGGGAGACAGACTGTATGCTGTTGAAAAGGCATTTGACTTTGTCCAACATCGTAGGATGATCAACGTTTAAGCACATGGGATTCAAGCTGAGCTGGCTAATTAGATCTAAAGCTTGGTGATGAGAGGCAGAGGGTAGTTCTTTTTTAATTGGAAAACCATGACCAGTGGTGTACAATAGGGATTGGTGCTGGGACACTTGCTGTTCATAATATATTTTCAGGCCTTAGATGTGAATGTAAGAGGTATGATTCATAGAAAACTTACAGCACAATATAGGCCCTTTGGCCCACAAAGTTGTGCCAAACATTTCCATACCTTAGAAATTAGTATTTTTCTAAATTCCATGTACCTATGCAAAAGTCTTTTAAAAGACCCTATCATATCCTCCTCCAATTCTGTTGCTGGAAGCCCATTCCACACACTCTCTGCGATATTATTTATTTTTTTTAAACTTAACCCTGACATCTCCTCTGTGCCTACTCCCCATGACCTTAAACCTGTGTCCTCTTGTGGCAACCATTTCAACCTTGGTATTTATGTTTATGAATGTTAGTGGCATTGTGGAGAGTTGGAAAGATCATCTAAGCAGGATTTACAGAATATCAATTAGGTGCAAAGCTGGGTGGAGTATTAGTAGGTGGAATTTAATCCAAACAAGCATTTTGGGAAGTGAAATAGGGATAGGATATGTGCAGTAAGTGGAAGAGTGCTAAGGAATATTGATGAACATAGTTCTTTCAAAGTAACAACACAAAGAAATAGGTGGTGAAGAAGGCATACAGCATCCTTGCCTTCTTTGGTCAGGTCCAATTCATACATTGGGATATCATGCTTCAACTTTACAACACTGCCTAGATCATATTTAGAGAATTGACGCAGTTCATTTTGCAACATCATAGCTACCCCCTGGCAGCCTGTTCCAGACACCAACTATTCTGTGTATAAAAAAAAATTGCATTGTATCTCTCCTTTTTAAATTCTTCCCCTTTCATCTTACACATGTTCTCTAGTAATTGACATCTTTACCCTTGGAGAAAGATTATGTCTACTCAATCTATCCCAGTCATAATCTTATAAACTTATGACGACTCCCCTCCATCTCCAATGCTCTCGATGTTATTTTACTGTGTGACAGATTATATTGTGTTTATCTTGTATATAGATATGTTTTTGGAAGATAAATAGGGGCAGATTTTTTTTAGAGCAGGTAACATGCAAATACTTTAAAACAGATCTTACTTAAAATACTGGAGCTCTGCTCATGCCAGACATGTCAGCCCCAGAGCCTTTGCAAAATCTTTGGAGAATGCCCAAGAGACTTCACTAATGGATTGTTGTTTACAAAAAGGCAACAGATGAAAGAAGTTGTCGGAGCCACATTCTGTCTGGAAAAGAACTTGCTGTTCTGAGTGTCATGTGGTTTTGGAAGCAGAGAGAGTCAAACAGGTTTTTCTCAGAGAAAGAGAGAGAATTCAGTTCTACAGTGCTACAGTTCAGCAGCAGCAGCTGAGACTGGAACAGGACTAGCTGGAAAGCTTATGAAAAAACCCCATTTGGAAGACAGGTTGTGAGTGCTTAGTTCAGCCTGGTCAAAACCCTTGTGGTTCATGCAAGAAGAGAGGACTGACTGTCTAATGTTTCACTTGAAATAAGAGAAACAAAAAGGCACTCTGTGGTGACCCGAAAGAAAGAGGTCATCATCTGGAGAACCCTGAGAGGGCAAGTTTCTCTGGCAAGACACTGAAGTGGCTGATTTAAAAAGGAATCATTTGTGGGTGTCCAGCGTACAATAAATCTCTCTCTGACAACTGACAAGAACCTTCCTGAGCGGTAACAATTTACCTTTCAAGCACCAAAGCCTGATGAACTTTACAAATGTTAATTTCTGTGCACAGTATAAGAATTGCCTGCAACCAGTAAACTTGGAAGAATGAGAAGTGAGATTGGACTGTGAACCAAAGAACTTTTCTGAACTTATACACACATTACATACACATGCACTTAGAATTAGAAGGGGGTGAAGTTAGGTTAGTAAGTCAATAGTGATAAGTTGAAGTGTGATTCTGTTTTCATGTTTAAAGATAATTAAAAGCAACTTTTGTTTAAGTAACCATTTGTCTTGGTGAATATCTATTGTTGCTGGGTTTTGGGATCCTCTGGACTCGTAACAACTGTATGTAAGAAGTGTTCTCAATGCTGACTTCAAATTGTTTTTCTTTGTTATTTAGGAACAAAATTCAATTGAGCAACGCCAGAAAATAACACGAGATGCTGTGATAGGAAGAACTCAAAATGCAAGCACTTATCTATTCAAAAGGTGACCCAACCCACCCTTTAGCTGATCTGTCAGATTCCACTCCATGTGTAGACCAGAACCGCAGCACATTAAATGGAATTATTTTACTCATGTTCAGAGAGAGAGATTTTCAGGCTTCAACCCCCATCTCTCCCTTATTGTTAACTGATTAGTGTATAATTTGAAAACTTCTTTGCCATCTTTCTTACTTGTTTGGTCTACCTCGTTTATATGTATTACAAAAAGGACTGAGAACTGAACTCTAATAGTAAAAGTCATTAAAAAAAAACAATTAACAATCATTCCACTTTTATTTCCAGTCATGGGCTTTATACTTTTTTTTCCACACCATCCTTCCCTGTGGGACCTTGTCAGTGGCTTTGCTAAAATCCATGTTAATTTCATTTAATACACTACCCTCATCAACCCTTTTATTACATTCTCAAAAAATTATTTGTTATTTTGATAAAACCTTGCTTTAACAAATCTATACTGACTTTCTAATGTAAGGTTTGTACTGTCATTAGAATGGATTTCTTATGGATAGCCATAAACTAACTGGCTTGTAATTAGTAAAAACACAATGCTGGAGAAACTCAGCAAGTCAAATAGTGAACTTTATGGAGCAAAGGTAAAAAATACATAACCAATGTTTTGGGCCTGAGCCTTTTATCAAGGTATGTCTTGTATTTACTTGGCATTATCCCTTCCTCTCTTTTCAAAGAATGGGATGTTAATAGTCTCCATTGTTTTGGTATCATTCCTGTAGTCAGGGTGGGCTGAGAAATTACAAGCAACACATTCAATTTCAACAATCTGGGATATACTTAATTTATCAACTGTCAAAATGATTAATCTTAATATTTCCTCTTCTATCCCATCCAATATTTCAGGTTTGTTTACTCTATATTTGTATAATCTCCCTTTTTCTGTAGCCTTTAATTAACCACATTTTCTTTCTGTATATAAATCCTACTGAAGTATCTTTGAATTTACTCGCCCATTTTATATCCTTTCTTCACTTTTCTAATTTCCATTTAAATTTCACTCTTGAACTTTCTGTACTCCTCTGGGTTACTTGAGTATTAAGCTCTGTATCTGACCAAAGCTTTGCTTTTTATTACTTTTCCCTTGTCTCTGAACACCTGGTCATTCAAAGAGCTCTGGATCTGTGCATCCCACTTGCTTTCTTTGTGGAAAGGTTTAGTCTGAACTGCTTAATTCTCCTTAAATGCCTCCCATTGCTCCAAGACTGTTTTACCTTTGACAATTTGTGCTGGTATAATTATGCTAAATGTCTAGTAAGAATGGCCCTGCCAGAAGTTGGAGCCTCACTATTTTATTCTTGTCTTTTTCCTAAACTGTATTGAACTTTTGAGAACTATGATCGTTGCAAAAAAAAAACAAATGATTCTCCATTTGCCTGGCTTCATTACATGAACTATATCCAACATGGGGCTCTGAATTATTGGGTTTCTACCACTAATCCTAAAAACAATTCTCCTGAATGTAGCTTAGACATTCTGTGCCCCCATTGACTACCCCAATTAACATTTGGAATAATTGACATTTCCTTCTATTACACTGAGAAGAGCAAATCTGTAACTAAATTATTACAATCTCCTTCATGTCCATTCAATTTCAGGATTTGCATACAAGGACAATAAAATCAGGATAATGCTATCTGCAACTTTTTTTTCAGTCACCAACATTGGCAATTTGTTCGTCTATTTTTGACAGAGTTTTGAGGGTTTGGACTGGACATTGGTAATCTTTGAATAATGCCATGGTTATAAAGTTCCTCTGCTTGCTGCAGATATTGAACAGTCAAATAAAGAGCAAGACCTAAAATTAAACATCAGTCTGTGGTGCTGCAATAGCTAATCGGGACCGTGTAAACATTAACTGGATGAATATACTGGTAAAGAAAGGCAATGCTGTCAAGTACCTAAATAAATGGGAAAGAAGGGAAGGGAATGGATTAGAGCAACACAAATTTTGATCCATTTGACTCACTCCAGCTGGAAGAAATTGGTTTAGCTATTAATAAATGTCTTTGTAGGGCTCGAGCCATCGGTAATCTGAAGAACTATGATGCATCAAAACTGACATCTCTAATACCTGTTGCAAGTTACATTAGTCAGGATCGGAGCTTTTCTTCAGTCAGGTATGTTTATTCCTCATCAGTTTTAATTTTTCCAGGGAAATATATTTTTGTTTACAATTTTTTTTCTGCACTAAAATGTGTGCTCTTGTAAGATTTATTAAGGTCGAGTGATGCTGTATTCCCCAAGTTCTCCTGAATCTGAAATTATAAATTTATCTGCACATGAAATGCTTACAAAAATATCTAAACTTTAAGATAACCCTTTAGCGCAGCATTGTTCTGCAACCCACATGAGCGGTTTTGAACTCTTTATTGAATTTGCCATTTAAAGGCAGTTGAGCTCTACAGGCTCATTTATAGTAAAATCTTTATCCAATGATGTGATGATCGGTAGGCTAATTGGTTGCTTTAAATTACATCAAGCAGAGATGGATACAGGAGAAAGGGGAACAAGGGTTTTATAGACATACGAAAGAGAATAGTTACATGTGATAGGATTGCTACACAATTCAGCATTCGCTAGTCTCAAGGGCTGAATGGCCTTCTCCAGTTGTGTGGCAACTGTGCAGCAAAGTCCTTTCTTTCCCCCTTAAAAAGTTTAATCCTTTCAGTTTCCATGCCACCCTATACATCTTGGACACCCCTTATAAAGGATTTCAATCCATGCACCCCACCTCCCACAAATGTGCTGTGGACCCCTGAGAATGGCCATTCTACATCAGACGTGCACATTTTAATTTTCCAATATTGTATGTAGGTACGAGTGTTAATTGTATATCTGCCCAGTATGAGGAATGATGACTTGTTGGATTAACTAAATGAAACAAACTACTGAGGGAACTTTTTAAAAAACAGCTTGTGCTAAGTATGTAAAAATTCTAATTTGTCTCTTGTGAACATACTTACAATTTTTCAAACAAGCAGAGCCTACCTGATCTGTGACATTCCCAGACAATGATCAGATTCAAAGGGCTTCCCTTGTACATTTTAAAAAGTTATTTTCCCAGAACCATTTATTGGTGCTTGTAGATTAGACATACAGCACTGTAACAGGCCAATTTAGCCCTACGAATTCATGCTGCCCAAATTTCACCATTAACCTACACCCTGGTACATTATAAAGGGTGGGAGGAAAAAGGAGCCTTCGGAGAAAACCCACGTAGACACAGAGAGAATGTACAAACTCACTTACAGACATTGTAGGATTTGAACCCAGGTCCAGTCTTGATCACTGGTACTGTAAAGATGTTGTGCAAATAGCTATGTCAACTGTGAATCAGTGTCAAGGCTTTATTCTTAACCTTTAAAAGATGGGGATCATGTATAACAGTTTTCCCCATGCAACTTGTAAGGAGGGAAGCAAGTTTCCACCTGAGATATATAAAGGCCAAAAGTCACCTGGAATGTCCCAGAGTTCTGAGAGATGACTGAAGAGATTGTGGAAGAATGAGTAGTTCATCTTTAAAACATTTTGAAAGGCAGAGGTAGAGTAGATGTAGAAAGGTTTTTTTTTCCCCCCATGATTGGAGACTAGGACAAGAGGGCACAACTTCAGGATAGAAGTGAGTTCGCTTAAAACAAAGATGCGGAGGAATTTCTTCAGCCAGAGGTTGGTAAATCTGCGGAATTTGTTGTCATAGGTGATCGTAGAGGCCAGGAGATTGGATGTATCTAAGGTGGAGATTGATAGGTTCTTGATTAGCCAGGGCCTCAAAGGTTATGGGGAGAAGGCCGGGCTGTGGGGCTGAGTGGGAAAATGGATCAGTTCATGATTCAATGGTGGGGCTGACTCGATGGGCTGAATAGCCTATTTCTGCTCTTATGATTTATGATCTTCCAATAAAGCACTTGAGTCAGTAATGGTTCCAGAGGACTGGAAAGTTGCAAACAACACTCCACTCTCTTTTGAAGGGAGAGAGGCAAACATTATAGACTGGTTAACCTGACTTTTATGGTTGGCAAGATTTTTCTGTCCATTATTAAGGATTAGGTTTTGGGGTGCTTGAAAGCACATGATAAAATAGGCTAAAGTCAGCATGGTCTCCTGAGGCCTTTCAAATCTGTTGGAATTCTTTTGAGCAAGTAATAAACAGGATAGACAAAGGAGTCAGTTGATGTAAAATTGTTTTCTGGGTTGAGATCATCACTGATTCTGCGTTGGCAGTGTCCTGACTCATTGCCATTATTTTGAAATATTAAATGTAACATTTAGTTACCTAATTTCCATTATTTTTGTTGTGTTTTCTCTTTGCCTAATAGTTTAATGTACTGTCTTTTTAACCTGCTCCTGACCTATTTGATATTGTGACCCATGTTCACAAAAGCAAAATCTAGCTTTTCTTTTATTCATTCACTGGATATGGTATCATTAACATTATAATGTAGTCTGTAAAAACACTTTCTATTTGAATATTCAGCATAGTTTTCCCTATCAGTCTGTCACCTGCAGCATGTTGACTGCACTGTTGTGTGGAAGTAAATCTGTTTTAAATTCTAATCAAGCACAGAACATAGAAAAAAAACACTACATGCTGTCAGCTCACAATGTCTCTGCCAACCAGGATGCCAATTTAAACACCACATCTGCCTGCATATAGTCTGTATCCCCTAATTTCCTAGCTATTCACGTGCCCACTTAAAAGTTGCTATTGTATCTGCTTCCACTACTTCCCCGGCAGTGAGTTCCAGCCACCCAACATTTAAAACAAAAGGCCTCAAATCTCTTTAAAGCTATGCCCTCTGGTATTTGACATCACTGCCTTGGGAAACGTGGGCGGCATAGTTGACATAGCAGTTAAAGCAATGCCTTTACAGCGATCGGGACCGGGCCGAGGTCTGTAAGGAGTTTATATGTCCCTGTGTCTGTGTGGGTTTTTCCCGGGGGATTCGATTTCCTTCCACCATTCAAAAACATACCAGGGGTTTAAATTGGGCAGTTATCGTACTGTATGTCTAAATGTTAAATTTAAAAAGACTTTGACTATCTACCCTGTTTATAAACTTCTATCAGATCTCCCCTCAGCCTCCGATGCTCCATTCAAAACAATCGGTTTGTCCAAGCTTTTCTTATAGCTAATCCAGGCAAGATCCCAGTGAACCGGTTCTGCACCCTCTCCAAAGCTTCCACTTCCTTTCTGTAATGTGGTTTGAACTGCACACAATACCGCAATAGTCCAAACGTGGCCTAACCAAATTAGACCTTTTAGATTACAATAATCCTTCAAATAAATCTGTGATATTTCATTGAAGATAAATGTCACTAATATGGGGAAAGTCATTTTTTTAAACTTTAGTGCGAGACTGTCCTAATATTTCAAATTCCAAATCCTTATGAATGGACATTACCCCCTGGAGCTCCCACCTCACTTCTTATTTTCTTGTAAGTGATAAATTGTCTCACAAATTTGGGAGAGTGGCATCCAAGAAGGGTGTGAGGGCAGGGCAGTACAACATGGATTTTGGTAAGGTATTTGACAAGTTCCCACATGGTAGGCTGATCCAGAAGGTCCAATCACAAGGGAACAAAGCTGGCCAGCTGGATACAAATTTGGCCTTGATGCTCAGAGGGTAGTAGTGAAAGATTTTTATTCAGATTGCAAACCTGTGATTAGTAGTGTGCCTCAGGGACAAATGCGGTTGTTTTAACTGCTTGGATGGGTAACAATTTTGTGGATGACATCTAAATTAGTGGTATACTGGACAATGAAAAAAGTTACCTTAGATTGCAACAAGACCGAGATGAACTGGGAAAGCAGGTTGACAACTTGACTGGCATGGACAAGTATGAAACAAATCCTCAGACTTGCCTCACCTCTTGAGTATCAGCCCTTCAGTAAGTCACTTTCAACTTCACTACACAATTTGTAAACTAGTGGATTGAAATCAGAATAGGTTTTATTTTGGGCAGAAGATCTATACCAAGTGGTTTAACAAAGCGTGAGTAAAAAATACCAGGTTATTTTTTCTGAGTTTAGGAAAAATAAGTTACCACTATCCATTCTATTAGATTTTCATAATTTTTTTGGTCCATGTAAATGAAATGTTGAATAATTCCTTTTGATTTGACTTGCTCTTTCAAAGCAGGTCCCTTGGAAAAAAAATCTCTTTGATATATCATTTCCTAAAAGTACTTTTTTTTCCCCAAGGGGTGGGGATGGAGAGAGAAATCTGTAGTTCACAATTGCTCTGTGGATGACTCTTTGGCAACTTTCTGGTTGATTTTGAACTCAATTAACATTGGCACATTTATTAGAGGTCCTGATAAAAAATTAACTACTTCCATCACTTTATTGTTTATTACAGCAGCTCTGAAGCAACGCAAATGGGTACAAAGGTGTCATCGCTTTCATCAACTAATGTTTTTACAGAAGAGTCCAAGATTCATGAAATAGATACTGACTATGCTGCAGAGGTGACCTCGAAGATGCTACTGAAATTGAAATCTGTGCCTTTATCAAGTTTGACAAAAACACTGGAAGGAAAAACACTGGAAGGTTTGTGAATCCCTATCACAGAAGCAATAGTGCTATGGTTAACTTAGCAGTTAGTGCAATGCTGGTATAGTACCAGTGACTGGGGTTAGAAACAATCTGTAAGGGTTTCCTCCAGTTTCTTTCAACCCTTCAAAATGTATGAGAATGTAGGTTCATTGGACAGGCTTGTGGACTGGAAGGGTCCATTTCTTTAAATTTTAGGCATACAGCAAGGTAACCACTTTAGAGTGAGATGTGGAATTTGTATGAAATTGAGGACCAACTTCTCCATGCCAAGTTGTCTACCCACACAAACCCCATTTGACTGCATAAGACTCAGATCCTTCTAATCTTTTCCTATCCATTTACCTATTTATCATCCCCTTCCTAAATTATTCTTGATAAAGGATCCAGACCTAAACATTGACTGACCATACCAACCCATGATACTGTCTGACCTGCCACCAGCAATTTTTCTGTCAAGTGTTGTGGTTTTTTGATGTTCAAAAATGAACCAGGAAATGTGGAGCATTCTTCAGAAAAGTTTAAGCCTCTATTTGCAAACAAAAGCTGAGACAAATCAAAGCCTGGACTCTGAAATGCCTGTTGCTATGAGACACTGCTCTTTTTCTTCATACAGATTTTCAGTTACTTACCAATCTTCAACTTTGATTGATGTTTTGTACCAATTAGCTCATCCTGCGTTTGTTTCTTGGTCTCTTATCACTTCTCCTTGTGCTAATTTTATCTTCTTGTAACCGACCTGTTTCAGGATAAATCACTCGCCACTACGGTTTCCCCAACCTCATCCTGTCTAACTTCTCCTATCTGATCTCCTGTTACTCCATGTATGACTTTGATGTTTTCTGTCTGGACCTGTGTTTTAAAGTTGGCAGTTTTGTGCAACCTTGGGGATGAAAATATTTCTCCTCTGTATTTTAAAGTTAGCAGGCTTTGAAGTCAGCAAATTCTACACATACTATAATCAGCCAACTTTTCTACATACTGTGGCTGTTACTTAATTACACTAATATTTCCCATAAACAGTGTAGTTGAAGTACATAGTAAATTGTTACATAGTAATGGATTAATGAATACATAATGAATGGTACATAGGTATATTTTCCATATCAGCTCGTTTGTTTTTCTTTCTGCTGGGCTTGTCTGTCTGTTCTTCACTTGGCAACTCCTACATTCTTTTCACTGTTCTTTGTCTACATTTTCACTACTCACATTTTGACTAGATAACCTTGTTTATAGCTTTACCCCACTGTTAACCCAGATTTTCTTGATCAGAGATACACCCCACTCCTCGTCCTGAAGCGTAATATAATTCTTTTGTCTTTTGATCTGAAATGATACTTTTGTTTCTCTTCCTACAGTTGTGGCCTGACCAGCATAGACTAGAAGGGCCAAATGGCCTGTTTTCTGTTCTGTAGTGATTTATCCATGTTGAGGAACTTTGGGGGGCATCTGATGCGCACTAGTATTTGCCAAAGCCCTTTCCTGCTCACGGTGTCGAAGGCTTTGGTGAGGTCAACAAAGGTGATGTAGAGTCCTTTGTTTTGTTTTCTGCACTTTTCTTGGAGCTGTCTGAGGGCAAAGACCATGTCAGTAGTTCTTCTGGGAGAACATTCTCGGCGACACTAGGTATTATTCTATTTAGGAGAATCCTAGCGAAGATTTTGCCTGCAATGGAAAGCTGCGTGGGGAGGGACGGGGAGGGAGGGGGAGGACGGGGAGGGAGGGAGGGGGAGGACGGGGAGGGAGGGAGGGGGAGGACGGGGAGGGAGGGAGGGGGAGGACGGGGAGGGAGGGAGGGGGAGGACGGGGAGGGAGGGAGGGGGAGGACGGGGAGGGAGGGAGGGAGGGGGAGGACGGGGAGGGAGGGAGGGAGGGGGAGGACGGGGAGGGAGGGGGAGGGAGGGAGGGAGGGGGAGGACGGGGAGGGAGGGAGGGAGGGGGAGGAGGGGGAGGGAGGGGGAGGAGGGGGAGGGAGGGAGGGGGAGGGCGGGAGGGAGGGGGAGGGCGGAGGGAGGGGGAGGGCGGGAGGGAGGGGGAGGGCGGGTGGGAGCGGGAGGGCGGGAGGGAGGGGGAGGGCGGGAGGGAGGGGGAGGGCGGGAGGGAGGGGGAGGGCGGGAGGGAGGGAGGGAGGGGGAGGACGGGAGGGAGGGGGAGGACGGGAGGGAGGGAGGGAGGGAGGGAGGGGGAGGACGGGAGGGAGGGGGAGGACGGGAGGGAGGGGGAGGGCGGGAGGGAGGGGGAGGAGGGGAGGGGGAGAGGGGGAGGAGGGGAGGGGGAGGGGGAGGGCGGGGGGAGGGGAGGCGGGGAGGAGGGGAGGCGGGGGAGAGGGCGAGGGAGGGGGAGGAGGGGGAGGGAGGGGGAGGAGGGGAGGGAGGGGGAGGAGGGGGAGGGAGGGGAGGAGGGGGAGGGAGGGGGAGGAGGGGGAGGAGGGGGAGGAGGGGAGGAGGGGAGGGAGGGGAGGAGGGGGAGGGAGGGGAGGAGGGGGAGGGAGGGGGAGGAGGGGGAGGAGGGGAGAGGGGAGGGAGGGAGGAGGGGGAGGGAGGGGGAGGGAGGGGGGAGGGAGGGGGAGGAGGGGAGGGAGGGGGAGGAGGGGGAGGGAGGGGAGGAGGGGGAGGAGGGGGAGGAGGGGGAGGAGGGGGAGGGAGGGGGAGGAGGGGGAGGAGGGGGAGGGAGGGGGAGGAGGGGGAGGGAGGGGGAGGAGGGGGAGGGAGGGGGAGGAGGGGGAGGAGGGGGAGGGAGGGGGAGGGAGGGGGAGGGAGGGGGAGGAGGGGGAGGGAGGGGGAGGAGGGGGAGGGAGGGGGAGGAGGGGGAGGGAGGAGGGGGAGGGAGGAGGGGAGGGAGGGGGAGGAGGGGGAGGAGGGGGAGGAGGGGGAGGGAGGGGGAGGGAGGGGGAGGAGGGGGAGGAGGGGGAGGAGGGGGAGGAGGGGGAGGGAGGGGGAGGAGGGGGAGGGAGGGGGAGGGAGGGGGAGGGAGGGGAGGAGGGGAGGGAGGGGGAGGAGGGGGAGGGAGGGGGAGGAGGGGGAGGAGGGGGAGGGAGGGGGAGGAGGGGGAGGGAGGGGGAGGGAGGGGGAGGAGGGGGAGGGAGGGGGAGGAGGGGGAGGGAGGGGGAGGGAGGGGGAGGAGGGGGAGGGAGGGGAGGAGGGGGAGGGAGGGGGAGGAGGGGGAGGGAGGGGAGGAGGGGGAGGGAGGGGGAGGAGGGGGAGGGAGGGGGAGGAGGGGGAGGGAGGGGGAGGAGGGGGAGGGAGGGGGAGGAGGGGGAGGGAGGGGGAGGAGGGGGAGGGAGGGGGAGGAGGGGGAGGGAGGGGGAGGAGGGGGAGGGAGGGGGAGGAGGGGGAGGGAGGGGGAGGAGGGGGAGGGAGGGGGAGGGAGGGGGAGGGAGGGGGAGGGAGGGGGAGGGAGGGGGAGGGAGGGGGAGGAGGGGGAGGGAGGGGGAGGAGGGGGAGGGAGGGGGAGGAGGGGGAGGGAGGGGGAGGAGGGGGAGGGAGGGGGAGGAGGGGGAGGGAGGGGGAGGAGGGGGAGGGAGGGGGAGGGAGGGGGAGGAGGGGGAGGGAGGGGGAGGAGGGGGAGGGAGGGGGAGGAGGGGGAGGGAGGGGGAGGAGGGGGAGGGAGGGGGAGGAGGGGGAGGGAGGGGGAGGAGGGGGAGGGAGGGGGAGGAGGGGGAGGGAGGGGAGGAGGGGGAGGGAGGGGGAGGAGGGGGAGGAGGGGGAGGGAGGGGGAGGAGGGGGAGGGAGGGGGAGGACGGGGAGGGAGGGGGAGGACGGGGAGGGAGGGGGAGGACGGGGAGGGAGGGGGAGGACGGGGAGGGAGGGGGAGGACGGGGAGGGAGGGGGAGGACGGGGAGGGAGGGGAGGACGGGGAGGGAGGGGGAGGACGGGGAGGGAGGGGGAGGACGGGGAGGGAGGGGGAGGACGGGGAGGGAGGGGGAGGACGGGGAGGGAGGGGGAGGACAAGGTCCTTGGGTCGTAGGTTTTTTTTCGGAGTGTCCTTCTCCTATGTAGGTTTCTTACCCGGGCTGGAGGGGCCTGCCTCCCCTCCTAGGTCGCCGCTGCTTTCCCTGTGCCCGAACCGGGGCCGCCGCCTCCTTCTTTCTGCCCGGACCGGACCTCGTTGATATCCTTCCTATAATTTGGTGACCAGAACTGCATACAGTATTCCAAATTTGGCCTCTCCAATGCCTTCAACAGTCTCACCATCACTTCCTTACTCCTGAGGCACACTGCTTGTTACTGGCTTCCAGCCTGACAAACAGTTATCCATTACTACTCTCTGGCATCTCCCTTCCAGCCACTGTTGAATCCATTTGACTATCTCAAAGTTAATACCTAGTGCCTGAACCTTCCATGCAGAACCTTATTGAAGGCCTTACTGAAGTCCATATAGACAACATCCACTGCTTTTCCCTCATCAACATTCCTAGTCAACTCTTCAAAAAATTGAACAAGATTGGTCAAACATTTCTTTCAACACACAAACCCATGTTGAGTGTTCCTGATCAAACCCTGTCTCTCCAGGTACTTAATATATATATTATCGCTAAGAACATTTTCCATTAACTTACCTACCACAGACGTCAAACTTGCAGGCCTATAATTGCTCGACTTGCTCCTCAAACCATTTTTAAATAAAGGAACCACATTAGCAATACGCCAATCCTCCGACAGGATATTTGAAACGATCACTGTCAGCCGCTGCTATTTTCTCACTAACTTCTCTCAAGGTCTTGGGGAAAATCCTGTCAGGACCTGGAGACTTATCCACCTTTATATTCTTAAAAAGCTCCAGTACCTCCTCTTTCTTAATCACTAAAATCTCCATAATTACCCTTTGTTTCATGTACCCCACAGAATTCAATATCCTTTTCCTAAGTGAATACCAAAAAGAACTTGTTCAAAATCTCCCTCATCTCATTTGGCTCCACACACAGTTGTCTGTTCTGATTCTCTAAGGGACCACAATTTTATCCCTCACTCTCATTTTGCTATTAACATATTTATAGAAACCTTTTGGATTTATTTTCACCTTGTTTGTTATAGCCTTTTAGCTTTAATTAAGATTCTTTTTACATTCCTTTATTCCTTATATTTATTGTAGGTCTCCCTCTTTCTTTCAATCCAACTTTCCAATATCCCTTGAAAACCATGGCTCTCTCAAACTTTTGACCCTACCTTTTATCTTGATAGGAACAAAGATTTTGTACCCTCAACATCTCACCTTTAAAAGACCTCTATTTCTCTACTACATCCTTCCCATAAACAAATCATCCCAATCCACTCGTCTTAAATACTTTCTCATCTCCTCAAATAAGCTTCTTTCCCCCCCCCCCCCACTTGAAAACCTCAATCTTAGGTCCTGGTCTACCCCTTTCCATAATTACATTGAAGCTAATGGCACTGTGATCACTGGACCCAAAGTGCTCCCCAACGCATACCTCAATTACCTGACCTATCTCATTCCCCAACAGTAGATCCAACATTGCCCCTTCTATAGTCAGTACCTCTACATATTGCTGAATAAAACTATACTGCACACATTTTACAAATTCTAATCCCCATCCAGCCCTTTCACAGAATGTGTTTCCCAATCTATAGCAGGAAAATTAAAATCCCCCACTAACTCAACCCTGTGTTTATGACAAATCTCTGCTATTTCCTTACATATTTGCTCCTCTATTTCTTGCTCCCTACTAGGTGGTCTATTATGCACCCCCATAACTGTAACCTCACCTTTTAATTTTTTTTAATTCCCCCCCCTCAATCTATCTCACATCAGCACCACCGTAATATTTTCCCTGACAAGCAACGCCACACCCCCCCCTTTACCCCTCCAATTCTATCACACCTAAAGCAGCAAAATCCCAGAATATTTAGCTGCCAGTCACATCCCTCCTGCCACCACGTCATTCTGCCAAATGTCTATCCAAACCTTCAGCTCATTCTCTTTCCTTACAATACTCTTAGCATTAAAGTAAATGCATTTCAGAGATTTCCCACATCTTACCTTCTGCTTGTCCCCATCTTTACGGTCAACTATTATTTATTACCATTGTCCCACCTCCATCATTGGTACCGATCCTTTTCCTTCTTGATCACCTGCCTTTCCACCTCCCAAACTTTGTCTACAAGCCTCATCTCTTTGCTGCTCTCCTTTATATGGACCCTTTCCCCCCACTGCACTAGTTTAAAATCTCCTTAGTAGCCCTAAAAAAGGCCCCCGCCAGGATCCTGGTCCCTCTGGGATTCAGATGTAACCCTGCCATTTGGTACAGATCCCACCTACCCCAAAATAGGTCCCAGTGATCCAAGAACTCTAATCCCTGCCCCTTACTCCACCCCTTTAGCCACTCATTCATCCTCCACCTGATACCGTTCTTGCCCTCATTATCACATGGCACAGAAACTAAACCAGAGATCACCCCCTTTGCGGTCCTTTTTAGCTCCCTACATTTTTTTTTTTAAGGACCACTTTACTCATCCTCCCTATGTCATTTATACCAACATGTACCACAACCTCATTACTCTTCACCTCTCCCCCTCCCTTAGGTTGTCATGGACATGAGAAGTTACATTCTGGACCCTAGCTCCAAGAAGGCAAACCACCATCCAGTTTTCTTTATCATATGCACAGAATCCCCGAGCTATCCTCCTGACCACTGAATCCCCTATAACTATTGCCCTGCTCTTCCTTTCCCTACCCTTTTGTTCCAGAGGTACAGCCACTGCTGCCTTCCCCAGCCTGACTGTCCCCCCCCAACAGTACCTTAGGAGGAGTACCTATTGTCAAGGGCCACAGGCACAGAGGAATTAGAAACCCCTAAAGAATTACAACCTCTGTCCAAGAATCTTTTAGCCCCTTTCCCTCTCCTAACCTTAACCCACTGATTTTCCTTCCTGGTGTGACCACCTGGCTATAACTCCTATCTATGTCTGCCTCACTCTCCCAAACACGATGCCTGAGACACTGCAGCTCAGCACATCTAGTGCAGACATGGGTGTCTGGGAGGCTAGAAGACTCCAGAACCTCCCACATCGGACACACTGAGAACAGCAAACTGTTCTCTCTCCCCCTATTATTTTTATAGTAATGTTGTAAGATGATTCATAACATGACGCTGCTGCAAAACAATGAATTTCGTGACTTGTTCATGACAATAAATTTTAATTCAATTCAATGTCCTGCTACTAACAGCAAGTTTTAACACTACAAAAGCTGTTCATATTTTTGAGTGTGTCATCTTATCTAATCACTCTAGAACAAGGGTGGCCAACCTTTTAATTTTAAATTTTTAATTTAGGCATACAGCACAGTAACAGGCTATTTTGGCCTATCTGTTCGTGGCGCCCAATTAACCCTCACTCCTGGTACGTACATGTGGCCTGAAATGGCCTGTTACTGTGCTGTATGTCTAAATTAAAGATTAAAAATTAAAAGGCTGGCTACCCCTGCTCTAGAACCTAAAATCTTGTTTGTCTGACATTTTAATGAATCTCTCCTGCAAATGACCTTTGATTTGTCCAAGTTAAAAATCCAACCCACCTGCAGTTCATTTTGAAATGAGCTCTTGTTGAAAATCTGGAAGCTTCGGCAGCACCATTGAAAACTAGAAGTCTTGATTGGTGGCTAGAATTTGGAGGGTAAAAGGTTAGTTTTTGTTTAGATCATTGACTTCCTCTAGATTATCCCTGTGATCCCATTTAGTTTATCTGATTATCAAATCCATCACTGAATGCAAATTGAAATCTATACATCCAGTTACTAGAAAAGGGAGAAGGTTTGAACAAGTGCAGCAAAATATTTTTTCCAAAAATGTGAGCAATAATGTTCAAATGTTCATGTAGGTGCTGGGGATACTGATGGCACACAAGAAGAACCTGCAAGGCCAGAAACCCCTAAAGAATTACAACCTCTGTCCAAGAATCTTTTAGCCTCAAACAAGGATTCTTCTTCTCCCCGACTTGGATTCAACATCAAGCCTGTTCTGCCTGGAATTCCATCAGGACGGACAACTGCTGAAATCCCAATCATTCCAAAGCAAATCCTCTGTAATTTGAAATGAAAGTTTACCACATCTGGATCTGCTTCTTTAATGCAATGATAAATAATTAGAAGACTAATAATAGAATTTTTATAGTCATATCGATATACCAGTGATAGCAACAGCTTACATTTATGTACACACGAAACACAAAGGATCAGTGTTTTGGAGGAACACTGGGGTACGGGAAAGAATTCCAGAGCAACTAATGGTGGAACAATGAAACTAGGGTCTTGTAAGCACGATGTACACATGTAAGACTTGGCTGTTTAAATATGGAGAATAGCCAGAGGTGGTGACAGTTTGACTTCATACTAACACAATGGAGCCCTTTTTTTAAAAAAAAAGACTGAGAAAATAATCAAAACCGGCAAATAGAAGGTCAAGTGAAACACGATTCTAGATGCATTACTTTAAAAAATAACGCAATTTGAAAATCATCCAAGTTGTTACTCTAACCTGTTATTACAATGCAAAAATCACTTGTTGAATTAATCGACAGTAAAGTTGCTAATCCTACCTTGCTTTTATCTGAAGACGCCTGGACCTAAAATACCAAACCAATCACTGAGAGACACTTGTAGAATTCCCCATATACAGTTTTTTAAAAAACCTGCATTCAGTATTATTTAACAAAGTAGCAGGAACTATTTCTGCGAATCAGTTGAATTTTATATTTGCAGTACAAAAATGCCCTTGGATATGATTTAATCTTAGTGAAACGGAGAAAAAGACAGGAAATACAATAGGAAGTTTGTTCCACAATGATCCACAGAGAGCAGAGCCCCATTACATGCAACAAATAATTTAGTACTTGCAGATGTTCTATACTCCATCTATATAAAGTCCTTTACTTGCTCTACAATTGTTAGGCATAAACATGTGATTGAAAGGACAGCTTGGATATTCTTGTGGCTGGGTGTCAACAAAGGCGTCAACACATTTCTTTGGAGTAGGTCACAACATTGCAAGCTCTAACAGCTGTTTTATTTTCTTTCAATTCAATAATTTACCATGAATCATACTGATAATTATCCCAGATGTCTGTTCTGGTTGGTATTTACCATCATGTAACGAACATCACTAAAACAATTATTTGGTCTCCATTACATTGTGCTTAAGGAATCAAGAAATACTTTAAAAAACACACATACACACAGCTGATGCATTTCCCACATTACAGCAAAGTATCTCAAGAGGAACTGTATAAATATATAATTTTTCCTTTATTGTACGGTATTTTGCCATCCAATTACATCAATTGACCTACCACCCCAGTACATTTTGAATAGCGGAAGAAAACAGGAGCACCCAAGGAAAACGTATAAACTCCTTGTAGTCAGCACGGGATTTGAACCTAGGTCTCGATCACTGGCATTGTAACAACGTTGCGCTAATCGCTATGCTAACTGCCACCCGTACAGTGAACAATATCTTTCTAAATCTTGTACAAAGTAAGTTGCTCAATCAAAACACAAGTGTAATAATTTGGGGCAGAGTGCAAATTACAGACATAGAATTTATGCTTCCAAGAAGATCAATTCATCTATATAGATTTGGGGATAGAGAACCACTCATCCATCCTACTGTGTAGGATAAGTGTACTACAACCAACATTTTTGAGGAATAGGTGGGCCATAGATGACAAAAATGTGAGGATGATGTTGTGCTAACACATGGGCTTAAGATTTACAAACCAGCATGAAATCAGATGGGATGCGAACATAATAGAAGCAAACCAAAAAAGGAATTTGAAAAAATGCATTTTAGTGAGGAAGGTAGTGACTGCAACACGAGGCAGTAGAATGCTGAGGTACATCAAAACAGAGCACATTAAACAAAAATGTAAACCCTCAAAGCAATATGCAATACTTTTAATAGCAGGCCCCATCAAGCCAAAGGCCTTTCCACAAAACTCTTCTACAAGTTTAAATGTTAAGAACTTTTATTGCTGACTCTCAAGTAATCTTGGTTAAGAATTTATTGCCAGAGGCAGTGATGATGTGCAAAACTTGCCAAGGTTTGATATTATTAATAAGAAATACCTCTCCGCTCACGCAATGGTTGGGGTAGCAGGTGTTTGATACCGTACCTGAAAATGCTCCAAGACAACACCTTCAAAGAATGTCAATCATAGTAATTAAGGAGCTAGAAAATATAGTTACGCCCCTGCTCTTTGGTGACTAATTTTATTTAATGTGCAAGTCTCACCAAGGAGAATGATGGAACAGATAATTGTTTTCCTTTCCACCAAATTAGACAGAAAAGGAATCAATAAATAATTAATAAAGTCTCAAGTGTCAGCAATTTAAGGCACCAGCCCATTTACAGATGTCAAAATATTTAATTTCCATGGAAATATTTTGATTTCACATCAATTACTTTTGAGCTACCATTCACCCATCTTCCCAACACTCTCTCAGATTTAATAACGTTAAAAGTTGTATTGGGATTCAGCTTTTTAAAAACATTATAATTAAAAAAGGGAACTGATAGAAGGTTGATGCACGGATTCCTTGGTTTTCGTTGCTATATAAAATGCACTGTTTATACTTCCGTCAGTGTCTGCAGACTTTCGTGTCTTACTCCTCAGGTTCTGATGTGACTCACCATAATACCTCTCCACTGCCATTCAGCAAGGTGGGATTCCACTCGCTGTCTCTCTATATCTATCCGAGAATCACCTGGAATGGATTTTCTTGTTCAATCTCCTGATATTCTGCAGTGGCACCTACACTCTCACCCAAAAGGTCTGACAAGCTTCTACTTCTCAGACAATCATAGAATCATGCAAAAACTGTTTTCCACATACAAACAGTGACATCCACTTACTCTAAAATAGCAGACTGCCTGAGACACAGTACTGGCTCCAGCCAAATATCAAGAAGCCTGAAGTCATAGTCTTCATTTCCACTCTATGCTTTAGGCATTGATTGAATCCAACTTCCTGGCAACAATCCAAATCTTTATAGTCTCTTCCAATAACTTGACTCAGAGATGCTCTATCATGAGACCATTACCAGGACTGAGAAGCTGAGAGAAGGCTGCGACTTCTCTCCCTTGACTGTAGGAAGCTTAGGGGGTACCTTACTGAGGTTTATAAAATCGTGAGGGCACACTCAAAGTAAACATTTGGTCTTTTCTCAGAGTTAGGGAATTAAAAGTAGAGGTGTGGGGGAAGATTTGGAAAAAGAAGAGAAAAGGCACCTTTTTCATACAGAGGGTGCTGAGTACATGGAACACTGCCAGAGGAAGTGGTAAAAGAGGGACAATTATAATGTTTAAAAGACATTAGATAGGTATATCAACAGGAAACATTTAGAGAGAAATAGGTTGAACGCAGGCAAATGGAATTAGCTTGCTTGGCACCAACAAGCAGAGCCAAAGGACCTGTCTCTATGCTGTAGAATCCCAAAACTCTTGGACTCTGCAGTAGTGACTACATCTGCAGCTGCCAAAATTTCTTACCTCAAACTTTTCATCTTTCTTTATCCTTTAAGGTAGATCTTAAAATATATAACTTTAGCCAACCAACTATCAGCACCAACCTCTCTTTTATGCTTTTGAAAACATTTGTTTAAAAGCATTGCCATGAAATACCTTGGTGAGGTTTCATGCAATAATTGGTGCTTATACAAATATGAACTCTTGATCACATCCTCTAAAATATTGTTCTGTGTTTGGAGCTCGTTAATACCAAGATCATTATTTATTATAGAAACATTGGACCACAGAACATCATATTTGCTGGTAGTTAATCACTGCTCATAATTAATCTGCCTAGTATACCCTGTTATAAACAATGACCCCATCCATATTCCCAGACTTAAACTACTGAAATTTATTTCTCAATTGAAATTAAACAGTCCCAGAATCATAAAATGTGATTCTTTGAATGACTGTTTGAAGTTCTCCACTTAAGATAGTTGCAGAGCCTCACTATATTCAATAATCAATATTTTTTTTTAAAAATCAAGGAACATGGGGTTACTAAATGGCACAACAGACTTGACAAGCCAAATGGCATACTCCTGCTACTTTCCTTGTAATTCACTAACGATTAGTGTCTCCCTTCTCCATCTTAGCAGATCAGAATTTTTTCCCCACACATGTTCAATTAGGAAAATCTCCCTTTTTATAACTTGATATGTTCCATTCTCATAAAACATTCAATCAATCTTATGAAATTAAATCGAAGTTCCTGAGGCAGTGCATTAGACTCACAGTGCCATCTCAGAGTTTTAATCCTTCAAGCAATAAATTTTACAAAAAAAAAAATCCAGTCATAGTATCTAACACAAATGTTACAATGCAACTTCTAAGCATCACCTGAACAATTCTGACAACAATTTTGCTATAAGCACCATTTATACACTGGGTTCAGAAAGGCAAGGGAGGCGACAAAAATAAAATTTTCACAGGAAAGAAAGAATGAAGACTTTCCAAAAAAAAAGTATCCTGGAAGAATACCCGAAAAACAATCAAGTTTCCAAGAAACCATTGGTATCTTAGCAATTTTAGAACTCGACCCATTGCCCAGGAGAAACTATTGCTCCTTTCTTTTTCTGTGCAGAAGAGGCTTGAAAGTTTTCCAAACTTCAGCGTAAGTGAGTGTTCCAACAAATACCACTGATGTCCCAAACCAGTGCCATAAGGTGAATGGATTTTTGAAGTAAACAATGGAGAAAATCAGACTGATAAATTTGCGAAGTGTTACAACAAGCGTGACCGTTAGGGATGTGCACTCTGTCGTGAGAATAAAAACACCTCGGATGCAAACGTATCTGTAAAGGTGAAGTTAAGGAAAATATATAACATTCATTTCATTGGGTCCAACAGAATGCCTGGATCTGCCTGGAAATAACACACTTCATCCATCCATGAAGAGACTGGAGGGCAAATAGATTTCACTGATAAAAGAAACACAAGCTTACATCTGGGAAATTGAATTCGAGGACTTTGATGATAGACGTCGTTCATGTGTTGGCTCAAGTTCAAAGGAAAGTCTAAACCTGTCAACAATAACCATGATAGGGTAAAATGAAGTATAACTGTTGTACCACTGCTTGGAATCTATTGCTATGTTTCATAGAACCAAAGAACACTACAGTACAGAAACAGGCCCTTTCATCCCTTCTAGTCTGTCCCAAGCCATTTTATTTTGCCTATTCCCACTGACCTACACTCAGTTCATAGCCTTCCATACCTCAACCATCCATGCACCTGTCCAAATTCTTCTTAAACGTTAAAATTGAGCTCTCATTAACCACCTCAGCTGGAAGCTCATTCCACACCCTCACCACTCTCTGTGTGAATAAGTTCTCCCTCATGTTGCCCCTAAACTTTTCCCCTTTCACTCTTAACCCATATCCTCTGGTTTGTATCTCACCTACTTTCAGTGGTAAAAGTCTACCTACATTTACTCTATCTATCCCCCTCATAATTTTAAATACCTCTACCAAATTTCCCCTTATTCCCTACGCTCCAGGGAAATAAGGTCCAAACCTGCTTAACCTTTCCCTGTTCCTCAGTTCCTGAAGTCCAGGCAACATCCTAGTAAATCTTCTCTGCACTCTTTCTATCTTATTGATATCTTTCCTGTAGTTAGGTGACCAAAACTGCACACGATACTCCAAATATGACTTCACCAATGTCTTTTACAACTTTACTCTAACATCCCAACTCCTATACTCATACTTTGATTTAAAAGCTCTCATTACAAGCCTACCACCTGTGATGCCACTTTCAGGGTATTATGTATCTGTATACCCAGATCCTTCTGTTCTACCACACTCCCCTACCATTTACCGTGTGTGTCCTTTCGTGGTTTGTCCTTCCAAAATGCACACCTCACTTTTGTCTGCATTAAATTCCATCTGCCATTTTTCCAGCTGGTCCAGATCTCTCTGCAAGCTTTGAAAACATTGCTCGCTGTCCACAACACCTCCAATCTTAGTGTCATATGCAAACTTGCTGATCCAATTTACCACATTATCATCCAGATCATTGATATAGATGACAAACAACAATGATCCCAGCGGCACACCACTAATCACAGACCTCAAGACTGAGAAGCAATCATCCACCACTACTCCCTGGCTTCTCCTGTTCAGTCATTGTCAAAACCAGTTCATTACTTCACCATGAATACCTAGCATCTAAACCTTCCAGACTAACCTCCCATTGGGAACTTGTCAAAGGCTTTACTAAAGACCATACAGACAACATCCATGGCCTTTCCTGGTAACCTCGAAAAACTCCACAATATTGGTTAAACACAACCAACTATGCACAAAGCCACGTTGACTATTGCAAATCAGTTTCTGGCTATCCAAATAATTGTATATCCAATCACTTAGAATGCCTTCCAATGGTACAGTTACAAACTCCAACCAATTAAGAATGAAGAATCATTTTTACCAAAGGTAGTTGCCACAGTATCAGAGTGGATGAGATATGATGTAAAGGATACTGAGTAAGAACATTCATCATGAGGTAAAACCACATAATTGGTATGGACACTCCAAGAGGTTGAATCAATTCTATTAAACAAATATGGAAAATAGTGTCACACTCCGATAACAGGCTTCTAACAGTACATGAATGTACAAGACGAAACAAAACACACATAGGATTGCACAGAACTTTGAAGCATTTGACCAGCATTTATGTTTCACAAGAACCTCCTCGCACTTCACATCATCACAACCCATTATTAACATCTTAACTTCTCACTTACCTCAACATTTAATTACCTGGTGGCAACATGCCATTTGCTTCAACTACAAATGGCTGCACATTCTAGCAAGTCTCTGGATAAAAATAAATTCCTTTTGAATTGGTGACAGAATTTAGTAGGTGCCTATCCTCACATTCAGTCTAAACACAAGTTGCTGGAGGAACTCAGCAAATCAAGCAGCATCAGTAGCAGAAAATGGTTGACATTTTCGGTTGAAGCCCTTCATCGAGACGAGCTTCAGATTCCAGCATCTGCGGTCTCCTGGGCATTCCCTATAAATTAAGGCCCTAATTTCAAGTCAAGTTTATTGTCATCTGATTGTACAAGTACAATGCAATGAAATAGCGTTCTCCAGTCCTCGGTGCAAAACACGCAGACACACAATTAGACAGAACACACATACATATGCAAGACAAGTATTTATCTATATAAATAAATATCGTTTCTTGAATAGGAGAGTTTCGAATGGTTAGTGTGAGTAGTTCCTTTGGTTGTTCAGCATTCTCACTGCTCTCTAATTTTATACAATAGTGAGAATGGAAAAAAAAATTCCCTATTTCTACCAATGAAACTTGTTATAATTTTACAAACCTGATTTCTTCAGTTAATTTCAGGGGAAAAGACAGAGATTGTACATTCTCAATTCTTGTAATTTCCTGCTCTTTTCAAAGGGACTAAAATTGTTCACAGGCTTCTTAAGCCATAATCTAACACCAACCAAGCAGTAATGTTACTCACTTTATGGTATCCATTATAAAATGAAATCACATGTACATGTCCAATATATTGTTTAAAAAAACAACAATTAGTATCCAGTAATGAGTTGTAACCTTGGAAGTTAATCTTCGTGTTATTTGATATACAAATCAATTCAAACTCTTAAAGTCTTTGATTCAGCCTGTAGCTGGTGTAGTTTCCCTCTCCAACTTTCATTCTCAGTGGATACTCCAATGTCTTTCCACTGCCTTCCCAGCAGGGAAAATTGGGATTAGAAAATCCAGCCTTAAATTGAACTTCTCACACTTTCTCCACTCGAAATTGTGTCCTTCACTAATTCAATATGCCTCAGAAATCAACTTAATGCAAATTACTTGAGATAAATTTAATTTAGAAAACAAAATAAATCAAGTAGAGTGTACTCTGGAAGGAACTCACTGGACTGACTGAAGAGGATGCCATGATTATAGATGTCAGAAGCAAACAAGAGAAAGGCAGGTAATGGCAGGAAATGCTGAGTGGAGAGAAAGGTACAGTTTAGTATACAGCATTCAGCATCCACATCTGAATTAGTTCAAGCGCTTCATGGATACCAGAGTTAAAAAGAGCATGTCCAATGTTTTTTTTTAGTGAATGCACTTAGTATTGATTTGTAAAAGCCAAATTGGTCTATGACAAGATACCTCAAGTTTTTCAACAAATGAGGATGTTTGGGAAGTCTCTATTACAATACGAGAGACAAGTATCCCCTTTATATTTGGCAATCTGTGTCCAATTTTCCACAGCAAGAGGTCATAAGGAATAACTAACAATCAGCTACAGCAAGGGTCTCAAAAGTGGTTCGGGGGGGGGGGGGGGGGGCTGGTTCAATGAAGTAGAAAGCAAAGGCGTATCTATGAAAAATAACACCTTTGGCAGTGGTGGCCAGTCTCTCATGAGATCAGGCCTTGGTGGGTGCCATGTTGTATTTGGCTAGGCCTTGGTGGCTTCCATCTTGTATTTGGCTTTGGCCTTTTAATAAGTTGGCCTTTTAATATAAGTTGAGAGCGATCAGTAGAATGAGGGAGAGTGAATGGAGCGGAGAAGAAAGTCCAGCATTGCCAGCCACCCTTCAGGCCAGTGCTAACCCCCCCCCCCCCCACTCCTTCCAGGCCAACACCACCATCCCACCTCCTGGCCAGTGCCAAACTCCCTCCCCCGGCCAGTGGCAAAACCCCTCCCCCATCATACAAAATGTGGCGAGGGGGTTGGGGTGGGGCACATTTCATGCCTGGGTGTCGATGAGGGATCAAGGATTCCATAAAAGGGTTGATGGTCTAAAATGTTTGCGGGCCCTGAGCCACAGTAAATGGTGAATGGGTGCCAAGGAGAATTACTCCACTTTTTAAAATAGGGTAAAAAAAAAAATGACTATGTTCATTTACTCAACATGGCAGATAATAATCCACTTTATGTCTCCCATTAAAAGTGATAGTTTTAATTCTTTCAGTTCTCCATTGCAATCCAAGCCAAGATTTATACATTCTGAAGTGCAACTCGAGCTCAAAACCTCTTGCCTAATATTTTCTTTATGAGACAGTTTCCGCAAAAACATTTCAAATTTTACTTGTTCAGTGTTGAACAACACAAAAGGATAGAAGTTTCTTGAAACAACATAGTTTAAATAAATGTGTTCCTCAGCATACATTAATGTTGAATGTAATTTACTGATAATGATCTAGTGTATTAATACAAAAGCTTCCCTGTTTCATCTCATGTAACACCACAACAACCTACATTAAGTCTCTTACAATAATTACCACTGGCAAAACTACGATAATAAAAATAGATTTTGCTGCTATATTCCATGGTTACAGAAATTCTCAATGGCCACATTTACAGTCTACATATCAAATAAATTATTTGTTCTGATTTTTAAACACAAAATGACCTTGATAAACATTTTCAGGTCGACTTTATGAGGTTCTTCCCACTTTCAGAATCAGCCTCTGTCATCAAAATGAGAAGCAAGCCATTAATGGCTTATAACTCACGTTATAAAACAGTGCCTCTTTGGAGTGCTTCCCATACTGCTTATATAATGTCTCTTGAAAGATGCCCATTCTAGCTGACATGAAAAGTGCAAAGGTTAGCATTGCAATACCTAAGGAAAGAGAAAATAATTGGTTTTATCAATATTTTAGAACAGACCAAGACACATTTAACAAGACACAGGAGGAAATTGCTGAGGAACCACTCAGCTTGCAACTGGATCAATTATTCAGTTAGGAAAATCTTAAATTCTAAAATATTTGCAACATAGTGCAGAATTATACTCAATGGGGTACCCAAAGTTTTATTTTCATAGCACCTGGAGATCACATGCAAGCCAGTTTACTTCCAATTTTCCATTAAAGTTCACATCCCTTGGAGTTAGCTAACCAAGAAACTGAAGAGGGGCAGGATATGGTGGTCAATGAACATGCTCAAACTGTTCTTGCAGTCAAGGGAAACTGTTCTTGCAGTCAAGGGAAACTGTTCTTGCAGTCAAGGGAAACTGTTCTTGCAGTCAAGGGAAACTGTTCTTGCAGTCAAGGGAAACTGTTCTTGCAGTCAAGGGAAACTGTTCTTGCAGTCAAGGCTACCTAACACAGTGAAACCCCAGAGTTTGAACCTATGAAAGGTGACCGACCCCAAAACATGAATTGTGCTTTTCTTTCTACACGTTGTTGCCTGATTTCTTGTATATTTTGTTATAATTCCAACTTTTCAAAATTCCCACATTGACACTAAACCAGTAATTAATGGAAGTTTTGCCATCTGTTCATCAACATCTAATCCAACATCTTCAATTAACATAATGCACATCTGTAATAAGCCACTCAAGCAAACCATTTTAATTGTCTGATTGCCACTTTTGTATATTAGCAGCCAACTCTGAAAACCTTTCATTCCACACTTCTCTCGTGTGGTTCCTCCTCCTCAATCTGCAATTTGCTCTTTTGTGAAATCTTTTTCTTCTGACTGAGCCTGTACCACATTTGGTATAACTATCCATCTTGCAACATGTCCCACATGGTCTCCCTGCCATCTTCTATGACAGGTCCCTCTTCTTTTTTGCAATGTGCATTGCAACCATGCAAAATCCAAACCCTTCTGTCACATTTACTGAGTCTACAGCCTGAAAGTACTTAGAAAGACATCCCTATCAATAATTACTGGCCTAGTGTGGTGACAGTTGTTTGAGTCTCAATCACATGCCAGGTTATATATTCCCTCAACTTTAAAGAGCAATTTTACATTATCCACATATTGGCTAACAATACGGAAATATCCAGTTATGAAATTCTTGAGTGTGAATGTAACTGCAACCTCTGGAAATCCATTTGAAATCTTCCTGTCTTTTTATGTTTGAGCAATTACTTTCAAACTATCTTCTTGACTAAACTTTTGTATTTCTGACCCATTAATTCTTCAAATGACTCAATGTCAAAGTATTATCTCATCACATACCTCAAGAAGTTTTATTATGTTAAAGGTGACATTCAAATTATTTTAGAAATAAATTTTAATTGAAAAACATCTTTTCACGTGATGCAAGTCACTATTTTGATTTTTGATTCTCTTGGCAAAGCCCAACTGGTTCCCTGATAACATTCACACATGCAAGCTTTCCAGTCTGGGGTGGGAGTGGAGGGGACTCAGGGGGTGGGAAAAATAATCTAGACCACAATCAGAGGCTGGAATGTTCACATATTTTAATCATAAAGCCCCGAATGAAAGAAATATGGAAGAATCTTGCATTCTGTCCATGGAAATGAAACTAAACACCCTCCTTGGCAAACTCAAAGCCCAAGTGCAGGTGCAAGTGTTGGTACAGAATTTGCCCATTTTTGCCATTTTATGCTGCACATGAGCTTCTCTCATCCTCATATTCTTAAACTCCTTCGTCTCTCATGCATTCTTTAATAAAACACTGAATTTCATAGAAATTTAGCCTTACCCATCAGCCACTGTAAAAACGCATAAAAACTGCCATCGTCAGACATACTCGTATGCGAAGACTGAAATAAAGAAAAAAAATTGCAGTAGTATAGTTTTAAACCAAAAATGTTTAGACCTTAATACATCAAGTGGCCCATTTCTATGCTGTATGAATCCAATAGTATATGGCACCTTGGTACAACTTTTTGTTGACCTGAAAAATTAACCCTATTTATTTCTCCACAGATGCTGCCAGACCTGCTGAGCATCCGCAGTATTTTGTTTTAATTATTTCAAATTTTCAGCGTCATTTTGTTCTTCAATGGGAACGTACTGTTGAGTGCTTAGATTTGAAGAATTTCCACAAACACTATAATATACAATTTCATCTTTCTTTTAAAATAAGACTGTGAACCCAGCTGAATTATCAATATCAAGAGCACTTACAATGTAGGAGGTGTGACCAAAAATTGCTACAAAATGTTTCAAAAGCGGGGGATTTAAAAATAATCACTGTAGAAATGTCAAGTATTTGAACTAGCAGAGAGCTGAGATGCATAAGAAAAAGCCGATCTGAATTTTGTTTTTGCTAAGTCTGATTCACACACAAACCATGAACCCTTTACACCAGTAGTTTTGAAATGTTTTCCTCCCACTCACATCCCACCTTAAGTAATATCTGTGATTAGTAAGGGACTGCAGTACAAATCCGATTATCTGAAATGGTCAGGACCCGGCCTATGTTGGATAAACTGTTTTTTCCCCTCAGAGAACCGGTCATTTTTTAAAAACAGCCCAGTAGCAACAGCAAACAACTTGTATCAATGTTTAAACAGCAACAAACAACAAGGGAAGGCTTTTTAAGCATTAAAATAATGTTTAATTCTCACCCAAAAAATGCTGGCTGCCACTGATTACCGAGACGAACCCAACTGTCGCCACTGATCACCAAGACCTCCCAACCATCTCTGTTGATCCTGAACACGAACCCACCGCTGCCGTTGATCCCCATGGAGGTTTCCTGGGCCAGTGGAACACTCAGTGATGAGTCAGCGGGCTCCTGACTCTCCGGTCACCAAAGCTCCCAACGCCGGAGTCCCAACTCTGAATCCTCCCCTTGGCCTACCACGCACAAACACACCTGGGAAGAAGGCCAAAGGGAGGATTCAGAGTTGGTGTCTAGGGTATCGAGGGAGAGAGGGAAGGGGGTAGGAGGGGAGGCTACTCTCCTTGGTGATGCCGGGACAAGGGATTTTCCGACGACTTGCAGCTAGGAGACAGTGGCGTACAGTTTAAGAGTGAGAGTTGGAGAAAAAAATCAATAGAGGAAGATAAAGAAGAAATGGAAAGAAAGAGGGGAGGGAGTTACCTGAAACGAGGACAATCGCCGTTCTAATTTCACATTGAGTGAATTTTTTCAACCTGCGAGGTTCAGCTCTCAAAAATATTTTGGATAAATGAGGATTTCGGAGAATCCGATTTCATATATATTGAGTTGTACCATACTTAAGGTGATGTGAGTGGAAAGACAAAGTTTGAAAACCACTGTTTCATTAATTAACTCGTTATGTGCACTGTTTCATAACTCCAAAGAAAATGGGCCAATTACAATTTTTCTCAAGCAAAATATTTCAGTAAAAATTGGGTCTAGTGCAATGGTTCTCAACTTTTTTTCACCACTCACAGACCTCCTTAAGTAATCACTTACTAATCACAGAGCACCTATAGCATAGAGATTACTTAAGGAGGTCTGTGAGTGGAAAGAAAATGTTTGAAAACCACTGCTTTACACCAATAGAGAACCTTTGGTGCATTATTATTCCCCAGGTCACAGTGAATATCATCAGCTTGGAGTGAGATGGAGATCAGCTGATTTTTCCCTCAGTGTCAAGAATGCAAAGGGGCCATCAGAAATGGGTAATTGGTAGCTGAGGATCAGCCATCCACATTAATGTCTAGTCATATTCTGGAAGGGAGAAATAAAACAACTAGGTATGAGAATAGAAAGAGTAGAATGGCAGCTTTCAGAGTGAGCTCTCAGCACACATCTATAATGAATAAGAGAATGGGGATGAAAGAAAAAAGCAAAGAGCAGAAAAGAAATGATGGAAAGATTAAAATAAGCAGTTGACAAAAAATACATGAAATATGTAACTTTCGAAAAGCAAAGTTCAAAATTGAATATAAATATTCATCAGTGATTTGATTGATGGGGACATCAGAGCTTTTGAACTAGGTACGATCTAATGGCTTTTATTGCTTGTTCAGATTTCTTGACTTTTCCAAATTCTAATCTTCAAGGCAGGTGCATTAGTTCAAGATAAGTCCTCACACTTCCAGCACTGAGGTACATGCAGAGTCTAAAAGCTTTTGTGTAAAAACACATTCCCCATAGTTAATGGTCCTTTGCTCAAAGGGAAGAGTTGTGTGAGGATATGAAAAAAATCATAAATTACACACTTCATACAGAACAGTATGACGCTGTTAAATGAGGACTGAGTTTCACTGCATGTGACAGCGGGTGATATTTGAAATGCAGCAGAGCCTGATATTATTTACATTTTCAAAAGTGCCGACCACCAAACTTGTGCAAGTTCAAAGGTGGAACTGAAATATATCCCAAAATATATGTAAGAAGATAAAAAGATTTCTAGACAATAAATATCAAAAGATACTTGGAGGGATCAGGCACATAGTATCAACAGAGAGGACTAGACTCAATCCCTGCTGAAAGACCGATCCAGCTCCAAAAGGCTGAAAGTCTACTCCTACCTATTCCTCTTGTTTCTAGGAACACCGTGTGTTCATCACACCTACCTCCTCTGCAGTTAATATTACCCACGTGTTATTTTCAATTCTTGTTGTGTAAAGATTTCATTTGATTAAACAGTTGAAACAGCAACTATCACAAATTCTCCACCTCTGTGCCATATATGCAGGAGGTCATAAAATGGTGTAACACAGGGGACAATAGTACACCATTTACTTGGAAGAGCTGCCCAATCAGTTCCATTCTCTTCTGTATTTTGCCCTAAACCTTCAGATTTTAATTTCATGCATCTGATAATCCCAAGGCATTTTGGATATTTTTCTGATAGAAGATTGGTAATACAAATACAAGCTTTATTTTGAATTTCCTTTTGAAAGTTACTATTGAATCAGTTTACACCACCATCCCGATAAATGGCAATGCAAATATTTCAAGGTCTTACCACTTGTTTTGCTGACATAAATGTACAGACAAATATCCCCATTGACACCAGAGCAATTGAAATATACTTCGCAATTGTGTATCTGTGAAAGAGGGAAAACAAAAAAAAAATTAATGACGTAATTTACTCATTTTAAAATTTCTTTTATCACTGTACATTCTCCTCACTCACCTTTGGTTAGAAAATTCCTGTTTTACAGCAACAAGGAGCCTCAAGTTGGAAGGTAAAGTTAAGTGTATTATCATCAGATTGTACAAGTACAACCTGATGAAACAGCATTTTCTGGTCCTTGGTGCAAAATATGCAGACACTCAATCAGACATAACACAAATACATATGGAGGACAAGGACCTCATCAATAGAAATAAATCATCTGTTTTGTGAATATGAGTGTCTGAGGGTCAGTGTGAGCAGTTCCTTGGGTCGTTCAGCATCCTCACTGCCCGTGGGAAGAAGCTGTTCCTCAGCCTGGTGGTGTTGGCTCTGATCCTCCTCTATCTCTTCCCCGAAGGGAGCAGCTGAAAGATGCTGTGTGCAGGGTGGAAGGGGTCCTCAAGGATTTTGTGTGTCCTCTTCAGAAATTAATCCCAGTCGATCACATCAATATGGGGAGGAGGAGACTCCAGTGATCCTCTGTGCTACTCTTAAGGTCCTGTGGGTTGACCTCTGATCCATTTCTCTCCAACAACCATACCACACTGTGATGCAGCAGGCCAGGATGCTCTCGACAGAGCTCCTATAGAAGGTTGACATATGGTGGCCAGTAGCCTTGCCCACTTCAGTCTTCACAGGAATTGCAATCGCTGTTGTGCCTTCCTGACAAGTGAAGAGATGTTGAGTGTCCATGATAGATCACTAGTTAAATGAACTCCAAGGAACTTGATGCTCTCCACTCTCTATTAGATAGTGGAGGGTGGTTGTTCCTGGCACTTCATGAACATTTAAAACTGCAAAGTCCTGAATTTAAAAATGGAAAAGTGCCTCCCACCTTAACAGAACCACTTGTTAATTCTTATAATTGGGGTCGAGGGGCCGGGGTCGAGGGGCCGGGGTCGAGGGGCCGGGGTCGAGGGGCCGGGGTCGAGGGGCCGGGGTCGAGGGGCCGGGGTCGAGGGGCCGGGGTCGAGGGGCCGGGGTCGAGGGGCCGGGGTCGAGGGGCCGGGGTCGAGGGGCCGGGGTCGAGGGGCCGGGGTCGAGGGGCCGGGGTCGAGGGGCCGGGGTCGAGGGGCCGGGGTCGAGGGGCCGGGGTCGAGGGGCCGGGGTCGAGGGGCCGGGGTCGAGGGGCCGGGGTCGAGGGGCCGGGGTCGAGGGGCCGGGGTCGAGGGGCCGGGGTCGAGGGGCCGGGGTCGAGGGGCCGGGGTCGAGGGGCCGGGGTCGAGGGGCCGGGGTCGAGGGGCCGGGGTCGAGGGGCCGGGGTCGAGGGGCCGGGGTCGAGGGGCCGGGGTCGAGGGGCCGGGGTCGAGGGGCCGGGGTCGAGGGGCCGGGGTCGAGGGGCCGGGGTCGAGGGGCCGGGAAGTGGTTCAGAATTTACATCAGCCAATATTTTAAAGTTAACCATATTGATGAGGAACTGGAGTTACACAGACAATGAAGAGGTTAGCGTTTTCTCCAAAGGATCCCTGAATTCTGGGGAAAAATTTGTCCATCAACAGAAGTACTGTATATGCCATTGTATAGGACAATCCTTGAAACCTAAAAATTTCGCCTTAATATTGGGTCATCCTATACAAAAGGTCTAAAATTCTTCCCTTGACAACAAAGTCGCAATACTGCCACCATCTTCTTGCTGGCTCCAACACAATTTCTTCACAAGTCACTTGCAAAGTTTCAGCACTGCTCTGTGGGTGCAACTGTCTGGTTCGACTGTTTTCAGTTCTGCACAGGCTTTAAACAGCCTGTGACAGGAGCCAACAGTAGTTAATTTTAATATATCGAAATAAAATATAATTTGTTTTTAAAATATTGTGATTTGCTTTTAACAACATCTACTCATCAGCGGTAACTGCCAGATGTTTTTGTTTTGTGAGGAGGTTGGTCGCCTTATACAAAGGATATTGCTCAAAACCAACATTTTAGGTGGAAGTTCCGGGTCATTCTTTCGAACCGCATCTAGAGTAAAATGAATTGTAGTGTCCACTTCTTTACAATGTAAAAATTATTTGAAATGCCATATCTTACCATAACTACTCAACAGTTGTAAAATACCTTGATAATGAAAAACACTGCATCCTTGTCATGTCTTTATTCGATTTCCTGATTTTCTTTACCCAATCTTTTTGTTTTGTTTGTTCCTAATTTATCTTGAAAATTTTGAAAGCTGCTTGATTTCAACTATTTATCCTATTGTCTAACAAAGGGTGTTGACCTGATCAGACTGAAAGGAAGCAGGTAGAATAATAAAAACTGACCTTTTCTTTAACATGATCATTCCTAGCACCATGTTGGCTATCAGAGAGCCCTGAAAAAAAGAGCATAATTCAAACACTTTAACAAATCCACTCATAGTTCTGAAAACATGCATTAAATAATACAGTAAAAGTCCAAAAATTCGGATCCCAGAAATCTGGACCACCTGGGAATCCAAAATTCTCAAAAAACTCTCAAACTTTTTGAATTTACTGGGCTTTTATGTGCACAAGCATCACAGATGTATAGAAGTCACAGAAATGAACAAATAAATATTCATTTGTTCTTTTTGTTCTATGTATTTTGTATGAAAAAATATTTTGTTAATAAACTATCAAAATTCACCTGCTTTATTCTCCTTAAATTTGAATTTTAAAAGTACTCAACCCCAGCCCCTCAACCAGACTGACCTAATTCCAGATTTTAGGACTTTTACCGGAGAATGTTTGTTATAAAAGGGTTTAGAATGAAGGTCATTCTGTTCAACAATTTGGGCTTGAGGAAGCGAATCCACAATTAAACGATTTGCTTCCCTGAGTATCAGAGAAAGTTTTGGAATAAAACCTTGAGCTGCAGCGGGTTTGTCTGATTGTTGAATTATTAATGGGAGGACAGCATTTGGATATAGTGGAGCCAAATTGAATGAAAACAAGATGGTCATAATCCTGATGCAATTCCAGGATTACAATGTATAGAATAAGAGTTTTTCAAGATTTTTGCAATATTCTTAAAACACGAGGCTAAACTCTAGACTTGTGGTTCAAATGAATATCACACTGAGTTGCACAAATTGATATCTAGTGTTCAAGCGTTATCAAAGCCTGAAGCAAAATACACAAGAAAATAAATGGCCATGTTCATTTTTGAACCGTGCTTTCTGTACCATATGCAGAATGGTGCGTGTGCACTGCTCAGTCACAAACTTTAGTTTCATTAATACCCAGAAGTGCTGGAGAAACTCAGCAGGTCATGCAGCATCCTTTATGGCAAAAATTAATAACCAACATTCTTGGTCTGAGCCCTTTGTCAAGGTTTGAGCAGAAAGCAGGCAAGCTCCAGTGGGTGGAAGGGCAGAGGGGAAGAACACAGGCCAAGATATGGATATGGGTGAGAGCTGGGAAGTGATGTCTGATTTTTCTCATCTTCCCTCCCACCCATCTATGACTTGTTGGCTTGTGCTTCTCCTCCCCCCCCCCCCCCAAACTCCACCCCCAACAACCATTTTATTCAGGATAGCACACTAGCAACCTGGGTTCATATCCTGCACTGTCTGTAAAGCATTTGTAGGTTCTCAACTTGCCTGCATTGCATGTGGGTTTCCTCTGGATGCTCTGGTTTTTCCCACAATTGGGTGTATTTGGGCAGCAATGGCCTGTTACTTTGTCTAAAAAATTTTTTAAACTCTATGAGTGATCTGCTGAGTTACTTTTGGGTATTAAAACTACAATCACAGCATCTGCACAACTAACTTTAGTTTCATTATTTGTTTTTATATTGATCGCTGCAAAACTACTTACTGATCTGAAGATCATGTGCAAAGGCATTGGAATATTGAAGTTGAGGGCATAATTGTTAACCACACTCACAACGAAAAACATGGACACCATAATTAAATAGTTCCTAAATTTTTTTAAAAAGGAGAAAACAGTGATTAGATGGAATTTAACTTTGAGAGCAATTGCTTAATACACAGAGAAAACAGAATATCCAAAAGATAACCAGGGTAATTGTGGGAGGCAGAAAATTTCCAGTGAACATTTAAATCAATGGCTTTCAAACTTCCCCCTCAACTAACATTCCACTTTAAGTAATCCCTGTGCCAAAAGTGCTCTGTTATTAGTAAGGAATTACTTAAGGTGGTATGTGAGTGGATAGAAAAAGGTTTGAAAACCATTTGAAATTGTACCTAATTGACTCATTATGTGCATGGTTTCATAACTCCAAAGGAAATGGGCCGATGACAATTTTTCTCAAGCAAAATATTTCAATAACAATTGGGTCGAGAACAAAGGTTCTCAATCGTCCCTTCCCACACACATACCACCTTAAGCAATCACTTACTAATCACAGAACACTTGTGGCATAGGGACTGCTTAAGGTGGGGCAGTTTGAAACCCACTTATTTAAATTGAATGACAAAACAGGTATAAAACAAGATATACTTCTCAGGAATTAAAAAGAATTGCATGACATCTGGAAGCATCTTGCATAGATCTTGAAGGATTTTTGACACATTCCTCCATTCTCCACCCTGATGCAAAAAGTTGAGAGGGACATTTCAAGAGCTTAAAGTTTTGGCAGGTGAAGGTATTTCCTTGAATACAAGATTAATTATCAGGACCAATGCAAGAGATCAAAATGACAAGAACATGGATCAGACAATGACAAAAAAAATGATGGGATGGCTTTAGAAGAGCATAAACAAGGAAGGATATTTTCAAACAAATTCCAATTTTCTTTAGGCAGACCAATAAGAGAGAAATTCTCCAGTACCTTAAAGGAATTACCCGAGCTTTAGTGAGAAAATGAGCTTGAAAGATAAAGCCTTCCAGTGCTATAAACAGGAATTGGCCAAAAGTCACGACGTTCCCACATCCTGGAAAATCCCTGAAAAAAAAGTTTTCCTATGAAAGAAGGCTCAGAATCAAAATTTTAAAAACAGCAGCAAATTAGAACAATAAATTAAGGAATAATCAAATATATCCATACAGGCACATCAATTCCTTGACTCAACATGAATTACATGTTGGGGCTTGGGTTGACAAGTCACCAGGTCCTGATGAACTTCATCCTTGAGTCTCAAAAGTGGTACGTGAGACAGTTGATGTATTGGTTTTAATTTTCCAACATTCCCCTTATTTGGAGGAGGACCCAATGGATTAGAGAATAGGAAATATAACTCATTTATTTTTAAAAAAAGATGCAGAGTTCAAGAAGATCAAACAAAGTCAACATGGTTTTGAGAGGGAGGAGTCACGTGATGGAGTAGCGGCCGGTCGGAGAACTCCAGCCCTCTCCAGAAAAGTAAAAAAAGATAGAGAAAAAACAAAGGCACAAACATAAAAACCATAACAAAGTGAAAGTAAAAGTGTGCAGAAAATGGCAGCGAAGAAAGAAAAACCAAAAACAACGGGAAGAAAAGAAGAAGGAAAGACGTCGGAAGAAGAAGGTGAAGGCCTTACCGGTACGAGGAGGCCCACCGTGGAGAGAGAAGCCCGCTCCCTGAGGTCAGTCGAAGCCCCGAACTCAGGACTACAAAAATGGCTCACGGAGCCAAGCAAAAGTGAGCATGTGCGATGCGCAAGTCAAAAATAACACTGACGGGAGGGAGGACCAGCTGAGGAGTAGATCTCCACAGCTGAAACAGACAACTACAACACAACAGCAAGAGGAAAACATAGAAAATAACGAGAACAAGAAGGAAGAGAATAAAAATAAGAAATCAAAGAAACAACAGATGACCAACCCAGAGGAAGAAGACCAACACCAAGACACTTCTAATAAAAATAAGAAGACCAAAAATACCCAACAAAATAAAACAAACAACCCAACAAGAAAACCAGAAGAGACAGAGGTAAAGGACACAGATCCTGGAGTGGACTCAGAAGAAGAGGAGGGAGAACACAGAGAAATGGAAGATGAAGGGAAGGGCAAGTACATGGATATATTTTTTTTTAATATATGGAAACAGTAAAAGAATGGCAGTCACAAGAATTCAGTGAAATAAAAAGAAGAAAAAGTACAGAAGAAAAAGTGAATAGATTAGAGATGATCATGACAGAAATAGGGAAAAGAGTAGACAAGGTGGAAGAACGAGAAACAGCCATAGAAATGGAGGTAGACGACTTAAAAAAGAAATTAGAAGAATCTGATAAAAAATTTAAAGAGACACAGGAGCTGTTAGCTCAGAAGATAGATATAATGGAAAATTATAATAGAAGAAACAATATAAAAGAAGAAACAATATAAAGATAGTGGGCCTTAAGGAAGATGAAGAAGGCAAGAATATGAGAGAATTTATAAAAGAATGGATCCCCAGGGTCCTAGGAAGACCAGAACTACAGGAAGAAATGGAAATAGAAAGGGCACACAGAACATTAGCCCCTAAACCACAACCACGACAAAAACCAAGATCCATTCTAGTAAAATTCATAAGATATACAACAAGAGAAAATATATTGGAAAAGGCAATGAAAAAAATAAGAGAAGACAAAAAACCACTGGAATACAAGGGTCAAATTTTTTTTTCTATTCAGATATAAGTGTTGAACTCCTGAAGAAGAGAAAGGAGTTCAATGCAGCAAAAACAACCCTATGGAAAAAAGGTTATAAACTTATGTTAAAATACCCAGCGGTACTTAAAATAGTTATTCCAGGACAGCAAAACAAACTATTCTCAGATCCGGAAGAAGCACGAAAATTTGCAGAACAACTACAAAACAGACAGAGATGAAGAGATGTAACAAGAACAAAAATGACAACAAACTATATGTATATGTGTGTTTGTATATATAAGTGTATACATAAAAAATAGAGTATAGGTAAGAACTAAGAAGGGAAAGAAAGGAAGTAAGGAGGGAATTAAGAGAGTGACCTTTGTTATATATGAAGAATAAAATCTTTTCTGGGGGGAGCTGGGCGGGGAAGAATTACAGTCACTGCGAAATCAGTTGACGCTTGCGAGCGGATTCGCAAATGCAAATGAGAGAGGGGAGATGTGGTTGCCCGACAAGGGACAAAGGGCAACTCAGAAAGGGGAGGGACTACTGGGGTTAAAGGAATTTTAGATATGAGAATAGTGGAAATATTTTATATTTTAGAAATGTTGTCTTATAATGTGTTCAAAAAAAAAGCAGAAATGGATAAGAAGGGAAGGTGGTGATGAGGAAACAGAAAGGAAAGATAAGCAAAGTATGAAATGGCTATGTTGAACTATATGACTTTAAATATTAATGGAATACATAACCAAATCAAAAGAAACTTAAATTTACTGAAAAAAGAAAAAAATTGATTTAGCATTCGTACAAGAAACACATCTAACTGAAGTGGAAGACAAGAAATTAAAGAGAGATTGGATAGGACATGTAACAGCAGCATCATATAATTCAAAAGCCAGAGGAGTAGCTATATTAATTCATAAAAATGTACCAATCAAAATAGAAGAGGAAATAATAGATCCAGCAGGGAGATAAGTAATGATAAAATATTAGATATATTCAGAATTTTGGAATTTACTCAATGTATATTCACCTAACGAAGATGATCAAAAATTTATGCAAGATATATTTTTGAAAATAGCAGACATGCAAGGGAACATACTAACTAATGGGAGGGGATTTTAACCTTAATTTGGACTCAAACATGGATAAAACTGGATAAAAAACTAACAGAAAGAACAAAGTAACCAAATTTATAATTAAATCGATGCAAGAAATGCAACTTTTGGATATATGGAGGAAACAACACCCAAAGGAAAAGGAATATTCATATTATTCGGGTAGACATAAAACATACTCAAGAACAGACCTATTCCTGTTATCAGCCCACATTCAAGGGAGAGTTAGGAAAACGGAATATAAAGCTAGACTATTATCGGACCACTCACCCCTGTTATTGGCAATAGAGCTAGAGGACATCCCACCAAGAATGATTAGATGGAGATTAAACTCCATGCTACTCAAAAGACAGGATTTTAGAGAATTCATTGAACGACAAATTAAAATGTACTTTGAAATAAATACGGAATCAGTGAAAGATAAGTTTATACTATGGGACGCAATGAAAGCGTTCATCAGAGGGCAAATAATAAGTTATGTAACTAAGATGAAGAAGGACTACAATCGGGAAACAGAACAGTTGGAAAGGGAAATAACAAATATAGAAAAAGAATTAGCAATAAAGGAAGATACAACTAAAAGAAGAGAACTGGCAGATAAAAAAATAAAATATGAAACGCTACAAACATACAAGGTGGAGAAGAACATAATGAAGACAAAACAGAAATATTATGAGCTAGGAGAAAAAACACACAAAATTCTAGCATGGCAGCTTAAGACAGAACAAACTAAAAGAATGGTATAGGCATTAAGGAAAAAAGGACAAACAAATTTCATATAATCCAACGGAGATCAATGAAAACTTCAGGGAATTCTACGAGCAACTATATCAAACTGAAAACGAAGGGAAAGAAGACAAAATAGATGAATTTCTAACTAAAATTGAACTACCGAAATTATAAACAGAGGAGCAAAATAAATTAATAAAACCATTTGAAATAGAAGAATTACAGGAGATATTAAAAAAACTACCAAATAATAAAACACCAGGAGAGGATGGATTCCCAATAGAATTCTATAAAACATTTAAAGATTTATTAATTCCTCCCCTCCTGGAAGTAATCAACCAGATTGATAAAATACAAAGCATACCAGATTCATGCAAAACAGCAATAATTACAGTAATACCGAAGACAGGGAAAGATCCACTTGCACCAGCGTCATATAGATCAATATCTTTACTTAACACAGATTATAAGATACTAGCTAAACTATTAGCAAACAGATTGGCCGACTATGTACCAAAAATAGTAAATCTAGACCAAACTGGATTTATTAAAAAAAGACGAACAACAGACAATATCTGTAAATTTATTAACTTAATTCACGCAGTAGAAGGAAATAAAACTCCAACAGTAGCAGTTGCTTTAGACGCAGAGAAGGCCTTTGACAGAGTAGAATGGAATTATTTATTCAAAGTACTACAAAAATTCAGCCTACCAGAGAAATATATTAATTGGATTAAAGCATTATATAAGGGGCCATTGGCGAAAGTGACAGTAAATGGATATATATCAAAACAATTTAACTTAAGCAGATCAACAAGGCAGGGATGTCCACTATCTCCCTCACTGTTCGCATTAGCTATAGAACCACTAGCAGAACTGATAAGAACAGAAAATAAAATAAGAGGGATAAAAATAAAAGAGAAGGAATATAAAATCAGTCTATTTGCAGATGACGCCATTTAGATGGCAAACGCAAGCAATGCGATACCGAGGTATACAACTAAATAAAAACCTCGGCCATCTATATAAACTCAATTACCATCCATTAATGAAAAAATTACAAGACGACTTAGAGCATTGGAAAGACTTACCACTAACACTGATAGGAAGGATAAACTGTATTAAAATGAATATTTTCCCAAGGATACAATACCTATTTCAGTCATTACCAATGCACCTAACAGAGAAATTCTTCAAGGAGTTAAAGAAAATAATAAGGAAATTCTTATGGAAAGGGGGGAAACTGAGGATAGCACTAGATAAATTAACAGAATGGTACAAACAAGGAGGCTTACAACTACCAAACTTTAAAAATTATTATAGAGCCGCACAATTAAGATACCTATCAGATTTTTATCAAACAAGGGAAAAACAAGATTGGACCAGATTAGAACTAGATAAAATAGGAGAGAAGATACCTGAACATATACTATATAAATGGGATGAAAAATTGGTACAACATAGGAATTCATCGGTATTGCATCATCTGCTCATCATTTGGAAGAAGATTCATGTAGAAAGGAATAAAACAAATTACCAACTACCAAAACTAATATTGACACAAAATCAGCTAATCCCTTTCACAATAGATAACCTTTCCTTTAGAGAATGGGAGAGAAAAGGGATCAAAAGAATAGAAAATTGTTTTTCGGGAAATAAATTATTATCCTTTGAACAAATGAAGGATAAATATAATATAACTCATGATACAATGTTTGCATACTACCAACTGAAAACCTACTTGAAGGACAAATTGGGAAACAGTCTGAGGTTACCAGAAGGAAGCAATTTTGAATATGTGATCACAGACACAATGATAATTAAAAAATTTGTAACAAACATGTCCATCAAACTGCAAGAAAAGGAGAACAAGGAAACAAACAGTAAACCTAAACAAAAATGGGAACAAGATCTAAACATAAAGATAAAGAATGAAACATAGGAGAAGCCATGCTTCGGAACTATGAGAAATACAATAAACACGAGGTTACGCATGATACAATATAACTGGATACACAGGCTATACATCACACCTCAAAAGTTAAATAAATGGGACCCAACAGTATCCGACAGATGTTTTCGCTGTAAAAAGGAAACGGGAACAACAATTCATGCAATTTGGACATGTGAGAAAGTGGAAAAATTTTGGGAAGATCTAAACCAGATATTAAATAAAATCACAAAAAGCAATATACCAAAAAACCCAGAGACCTTCCTCCTAAGTAATACAAGAAACAAAGAATTTGGACTCGATTTGGATGGAGCACAAAAAAGATTTGTTACGATAGCCCTAGCTGTAGCAAAAAAATGTATTATGTCAACCTGGAAATTAGAAGACAACTTGAGAATACAACAATGGTATATAGAAATGAATAAATGTATTCCATTAGAAAAAATAACATATAATTTAAGAAATAACATTACAATATTCGAACAAATATGGGAGCCATACATGAAATACAATAGAGAAATCCTACCATGGACTTCCACCACCTAAAATGACAGAAGGAGAAGATAATGAAAAGAACTGACTCAGTAAAATTTCTTGTTTATTTTTATTAAGTGACAACATTGTTTAACGGGTTTAATGTATCTTATAGATTGAACTTCAAATAAATGGGGAAGGGGGTGAGGGAGGGAGGGAAGGGAGGGGGGAAAAGGGGGAGAAAAATGTCTGTATGTATCTTGGTCAATATGGTTTATAGTGTGAAAAATAAAATTAAAAAAAAAACATGGTTTTGAGAGAGAGTAATTATGTTTAACCAAATTTTTCAAGTTATTTAAAGAAGGAAGACAAGAGACTGCAGGTTCAGCAGGCAATCAGGAAGGCAAATGGAATGGTGGCCTTCATTGCTAGAGGGATTGAATTTAGGAGCAGGGAGATTATGCTAAAACTGTTCAAGGTAATGGTGAGGCCGCTCCTGGAATACTGCGTACAGCTCTGGTCTCCTTATTTGAGGAAGGATGTACTGCCTTTGGAGGCAGTGTAGAGGAGATTCACCAGTCAATTTCAGAGATGAGGGGATTAGTCTATGAGGAAAGAGCAAGTCGTCTGGGGCTATATTCACTTGAATTTAGAAGAATGAGAGGGGATCTTAGAGAAACATATAAAAGTATGAAAGGCATACATATGATAGAGGTAGGAAAATGTTCCCATTGGTGGAGAAGTCTCAAACTAAGGGACATCGCCTCACAATTCAGAGATGAGGAAGAACTGCTTTTCCCAGAGGAGAGTGAATCAATGGAATTTGCTGCCCATTGAAGCAGGAGAGGTGACATCAATGAATATATTTAAGACAAGGTTGGATAGATTTTTACAAAGTAAGGGAATTATGGAATATGGGAAAAAGGCAGGCAGGTGATCTCACTGAATGGCAGAGCATGCTCTATGGGCCAGATGGCCTACTCCTGCTCCTATTTTTTTATCTTGTGTAAATACTGGAATGTGGAGGAACTCAGTGGGAGAAAAAAACTACCGTTAACGTTGTGGGCTGTCAGGCTTTACTGGGAGCAAGAGTATGGAGGAGAAATATGGTGAAGATTGCACTTTCTGGCCAATTCTCAATTTGCCTAAAACACACATAAACTAAAGTTCGTCAAGTCAAAATATTCACACTGCCACCATCAACTGTTAAGACTATTGCCCTCAACTGCTCAGTCAAACTGATGGAGTCACTGCGGTGAGCCATCAGGGAACCTAGGCTGAAGCCTCTAAAGAAGCAAAATATGCTTGAATATCTCCCTGCAATGACCGATCAAGTATTTCCTCCATCACAGTTCAACACAACTGACTGACTTTATTATCAATCCCAATGAAGAGAACATGAACCAGTCCTCATCAAGGGCTCAGTAGTGGAGAAGGTCAGGAACTTCACATTCCTGGGTGTCAACATCTCCGAGGATCTGTCCTAATGCCTCCACGTCGATGCAATCATGAGGAGATTTGCTATGTCACCAAAGTCTCTTGCAAGTATTTATAGGTGTATTATAGAGAACATTCTGACTGGTTGTATCACTGTCTAGCATGGAGGTGCCAATGCAGAGGACAGAAAGAAAAAAAAACTCCAGAGTGCTGTAAACTCAACCAGCAACATCACAGGCACCAATTTTCACTCCAAGAGGTAGTGTCTTAAGAAAGCAGCCTCTATCCTTAAGGACCCTCACCACTCAGGTCACACCCTCTTCACACTGCTACCATTGGGAAGGAAGTACAGAAGCCTGAAGTTGAACACCCAGTGGCACAAAGACAGCTTCGTCTCCTCCACCATCAAATTTCTGAATGCACAACGAACTCCATGCACGACCTCTTTTTTTTTTGCGCTCTTTATTTATTTTGAAATGTAATTTAGAGCAATATTTGCAATGCAATACTGCCGCAAAGCAACGAATTTCGTGACGAGTTTATGATAACAAATCTGATTCTTCTGTTAAAATGGACAACAGCTTCTCAATGTTAACCAACCACCATTGGGAACAAGCCTGAACTGAAGCATCCACTGGTCCTGGACCCCCCCCCCCCCCCCCCCCCCCCCCCCCCCCCAAACCAAGAAAGCCAGACCTTTCGGATGCTCACCTCACCAGCAGCTCCAGGAAGACGACGTTGCTGCAGCACCCCAGGAACACCAGGCCAATGGCGAAACCTGGGTGCATGGTCGCCCTGGCGATGTCATGCGAGGCCCAGTGACGGACCTGAGCTCGGTCGTGGTTCAATCCGACTCGCGTGTTGCCCTTGCCCGTGCGCCTGCCCCCTCACTACCACCGGAGCCGACACGTCGACCGATCAACCATCCTCCTCGCCCGCCAAGGCTTTCTAACTGCGCATGCTTCACCTGCAACGATCGCCGGGAGTTGTCGTGCGATGTGGTCCTGTTATGGTACCACTGACCTGGCCTCACAAGTGCACGCCGGGAGTTGTAGTGCTACGTGGTCTTGTTATGGTACGACTGACCTGGGCTCACAGGTGCACGCCGGGAGTTGTAGTGCTATGTGGTCTTGTTATGGTACGACTGACCTGAGCTCACAAGTGCACGCCGGGACTTGTCCTACGTTATATTGCGCATGCTCAATTAAAATCTCATGGAAACTATTATGTCCAGAGGGCTACAGGAGTGTCCTGAGGATTGTTGTGATAGCAATGAGACAAATTCGAAGAGAGCCAAAAGGTAAATCTGTTTTTATTAAACAGCAATTTCTTTGGGCAGGGCTATTCCTTTATTATTAAATACAGGTTCCACGAAAGTTTCAAGTTCTTCAGAAGTTTCTTCTGAAGTCAGGAGAGAATGAATGCAAGGCTGTCTTTCAGAGTGTATATGCACTGGAAGAGAGGGAAAGGGAGTTCCATTTGGAAGGGAGAGAGGAGTAGTTTTGTCGGTGCTTTTGCAGCAATGAATAGAGAATGGAGAGGGGGGTGTTCAAGAGGTCCAGGGGTTCCCTTTTGCGTTACACTTGGATGTTCCAGGTAGGACGCTCCTGCAAGTCTCTGTAAAGTGCCAAACGAGATGAATGCAGTCTAGTACGTTTTCAAATTATATTTTGCTTGTAGGCAAATAAAAAACCATTTACAAACACCCATCCATCTTGCCTCTTGCAATTAAGTTCTCCATTCTGTTCTCCCAGTTCCTCCTCCTCTCTCATAATGGCCACAGTGACATCACTCTGAACCTTATCATCAACAAGAGTACTAGACTTCAGCTCCAATAAGCCAGGAGCTATTGAGTTGAAGTTGGACTCCAGAGAAATGAGCACACGGTCAAGGTTGGCACATCGCACAACAAACATTGGAGGTGATGTCCTTTGGGTGAAACTTTAAACTGAGGCCTTTAAACTCAGATGGACATAAAAAATTTCAGAGCAAATATTCTTAAGAATAGGACAGTTACTCCATGAAGCCTGGGAATGTTTATCAATCAATCAATATCTTCAAAAATGTAATTATAAGTATGTACATTTCCAAGGCATGTTTGAATACTGTTTAAGGTTACCCATGAGCAGTGTAAAAGATCAAAGCTAAGGTCTCTGCTTTCAAATATCAATCACGATATTTATCTGGGACTCTTGTGAATTTCATTTAGATTTCTAATATTCAACAAGAATGAAGCAGTACTGAGGTTCTAATAAACTTTAATAGGAATCTTGCCTCACAATGAATGGATGTCGAGGCAAACAGCACAGCCAATCAGATGTTTGAGCTGACAAGACTTTCAGTGATGCACCAGTTGATTGTCAATAAGCGTAAACATTCTACAGCTCATGGACACGTCCCCAGACAAATCATGGTAAATTAGAATATGTTAATTGGAAAGTAAATAAAAATATTTAATATACCACTATAGCCCCAGGAAGAAAACTTTGGGCTTGTAACAATTCAGTTATTTCCACAAATATGAAGTGAGGCATACTAGTAAACCTGATGCACCAGAGACTTCAAATGCTGGAATAAAAACACAATCTGCTGTAAGGGACAGCAGTGGAGAGAGAGGGTTAATACTTCCAAGCTACTGAGAGTCCACATGTCAGAGGACATCTCCTGGAAACAGCATGTCATTGAATATTCTCGTCAAACTTTGCAGGTGTATTGTGGAAAGTATACTGACTAGTTGCATTACAACTTGAGGGTAAAAGGCTCCAGGTAGTGGTAAACTTAGCCACATCCATTACATGCAGTAACCTCCCATCTATTGAAAGCATTTATGTGAGGCGCTGCCTCAGAAAGGCTGTAAACATGGGTGATTAGCGCAACGCCTTTACAGCGCCAGCAAATGGGACCTGGGTTTGAATCCTGTGCTGTCTGTAAAGAGTTTATACGTTCTCTCTGTGTCTGTGCGGGTTTTCCACGGAGGCTCTGGTTTCCTACCACTTTTCGAAACGTACCAAGGGTGTAGGTTACTGGGGCATAAATTGGATGAAATGGCCTGTTACCATGCTGTATGTCTAAATTTAAAAAATTTAATTTAATCGTCACAATCTCTTGTTGCTGCTCTCTTCAAGCTTAAGATACAGAAGCCTTTAGTTCAGCACCTCCAGGTACAAGAACAGTTTTTATTCAACACCTATCAGGTTCTCCTCAACACTTGTTGCATTTTATTGATTTTTTTTTTTCCTTTCTGTATTGCACAGTCAATTTGTTCACATTTCTTTATTTATTTACATGTGTATGTTGAATACAGTTTTCTTGCACTACCAATAAGTGGCAATTCAACCTCACTCAAAGGAAAAAGAATCTCAGGGTTGTATATGATGTCATATGTTTTTGTCAATAAATCTGAAATCTTGTTGAATCTTCCAATAATACACTAGCCCTAATTATAAACTATCTCAGGACCATGAAAAGATCTGTCTGCACTCCGTAAAAAAAAATGCTTTTTTTTCTTGCCCTAACCACAACTAATTCATGTATCTATCCTGTGGTATTTATCTCTTTTTCTGCCTTGCATTTGTGGTAATTCTCATATTATTACTGTTATAGTTGGTGCATCTTACATATTTGTGTGTCTGCAGCAAGAAGTAATTTTGGTGCATATGTATAAGACAAACTCACCTTGAACTCAGCAAGGTTGATCAGCATCAGTCAGAGAGAAAAAATTATCTTAATAAAGGGTTCCAACCAGTAAAATCAACAATTTTTTTTGCCCACAGATGCTGCTCAACCTAGTGAGTTTCTCTTGCAGATTGTATTGGAAGTGAAAAAAAAACAATCAATGCAGATAATAAATGTCAAATTATAATTTTGCATTTATATCGGCCATAAGAATGTTGATGAAAATGCTGGCGCTGCCACTGGTGTGGATCGGCAGAGAGCAGGGTGTGGAGTCACAATGCTCCCGCAGGGCCCAGCCACCCAGTCTGACTGCTGTTAGCTCCATACATGCTTTAAACAGCTTGTAAATGGAGCTAACGAGATTTTATTTAAAAATATTACATCCGGTACCGCACGGATGGCAGTCTCTTCAATCTGAGGCGCCTGCAAGCTCACACCAAGACACAAGAGAAACTTGTCCGTGAACTACTCTTTGCAGACGATGCTGCTTTAGTTGCCCATTCAGAGCCAGCTCTTCAGCGTTTGACGTCCTGTTTTGCGGAAACTGCCAAAATGTTTGGCCTGGAAGTCAGCCTGAAGAAAACGGAGGTCCTCCATCAGCCAGCTCCCCACCATGACTACCAGCCCCCCCACATCTCCATCGGGCACACAAAACTCAAAACGGTCAACCAGTTTACCTATCTCGGCTGCACCATTTCATCAGATGCAAGGATCGACAACGAGATGGACAACAGACTCGCCAAGGCAAATAGCGCCTTTGGAAGACTACACAAAAGAGTCCGGAAAAACAACCAACTGAAAAACCTCACAAAGATAAGCGTATACAGAGCCGGTGTCATACCCACACTCCTGTTCGGCTCCGAATCATGGGTCCTCTAGCGGCATCACCTACGGCTCCTAGAACGCTTCCACCAGCGTTGTCTCCGCTCCATCCTCAACATTCATTGGAATGACTTCATCACCAACATCGAAGTACTCGAGATGGCAGAGGCCGACAGCATCGAATCCACGCTGCTGAAGATCCAACTGTGCTGGGTAGGTCACGTCTCCAGAATGGAGGACCATCGCCTTCCCAAGATCGTGTTCTATGGCAAGCTCTCCACTGGCCACCGTGACAGAGGTGCACCAAAGAAGAGGTACAAGGACTGCCTAAAGAAATCTCTTGGTGCCTGTCACATTGACCATCGCCAGTGGGCTGATATCGCCTCAAACCGTGCATCTTGGCGCCTCACAGTTCGGCGGGCAGCAACCTCCTTTGAAGAAGACCGCAGAGCCCACCTCACTGACAAAAGACAAGGAGGAAAAACCCAACACCCAACCTCAACCAACCAATTTACCGCTGCAACCGTGTCTGCCTGTCCCGCATCGGACTTGTCAGTCACCAACGAGCCTGCAGCTGACGTGGACATTTACCCCTCCATAAATCTTCGTCCGCGAAGCCAAGCCAAAGATTACAAACGTGGGGTCTGTGCCCAAGATGGTGGTGCCTATGATTGGCAGCAGCCACAAAGAGTTACAGATGACTGGCGTAGAGCACAAGAAAATGTAGTGAGCAGCCCCATGTGAAAAGTAGAACAGAGGAGATGACCCATGAGACAGTGACCACGGCAGTGGACCAGTGAGGGGCACTGAGGCTGAAGAACCGACAGGTTGTGGGCTGTTGGTGACTCGAGGCGAGGAAGCCATGCAGGTTGTGGGCTGTTGGTGACTCGAGGCGAGGAAGCTGTGCAGGTGGTGGGCTGTTGGTGACTCGAGGTGAGGAAGCCATGCAGGTGGTGGGCTGTTGGTGACTCGAGGCGGGGAAGCCGTGCAGGTGGTGGGCTGTTGGTGACTCGAGGCGGGGAAGCCGTGCAGGTTGTGGGCTGTTGGTGACTCGAGGCGGGGAAGCCGTGCAGGTGGTGGGCTGTTGGTGACTCGAGGCGAGGAAGACGTGCAGGTGGTGGGCTGTTGGTGACTCGAGGCGAGGAAGCCATGCAGGTGGTGGGCTGTTGGTGACTCGAGGCGGGGAAGCCGTGCAGGTTGTGGGCTGTTGGTGACTCGAGGCGGGGAAGCCGTGCAAGTGGTGGGCTGTTAATGATGGCATTCGAAGGATTCCTACCAGGATGTAAACTGCTGGAGAGTGGCTCAAAACTACCTGAAAGGGAACAAGGTATTGGAATCGGGATACGAGAGCGTGCCAAGGATGCTGGAGGGTTCCTGATCAGACATAGAACACTATAGCTCAGTACAGGTCCTTCAGTCCTTGATGTGGTGCTAATCATATTTCCTTTAAAAAAGATACTAAACCCATGAGCTGCTGCTGGATGCACCTCTTGAAGTTGTAGTGGTTCGGATCTGGAGCTCAGGCTGCTAACGTTTTGAACTGGAGAGTGTGTGGCTGCAGGAGCACTGGAAGTGAACCATGGACACACAGTTACTCTGAGGGGACTCTCTTTTGCTTCTCTCTCTATGATTGTAAGAGACGCTTCAGGCAATTTCTACCGATGGTGAATCTATCTGCCTTATGGCAGACGAAAACAAATTTGGTTTAATATTGCACTGTCTTTATTACATAACAATAAACTGAATTTTAAATCTTAAGCAAAAAGGTGCAGGCTCACTGGAAATTACCTTTTTGCTCTTTGAATGAACTGTAAAATATATAAATTGGCAGTTGTGTTTCCAACATTACTTTTGTGATTACCCCAGAACTACTTCATTGGCAATAAAGTGGTTTGGCACATTCTTAAAGGTATGCAAAAGAGAGTGTTATGGGAACGCGCATAACAGAGTTACATTGTATAAGGAGGTTCAGTTTGGTGCCATCTTGGCATGAATAAAAATGCTTGCAGATTTTATTGAGTGAGGTTATTTTCAAAGGGAAAATACTTGATAAAGTGATGACGAAGATTTAAAACAAAATAATTCCTCACGTCGAATGATGGGATTTAGAAGATTTCAGGTAAAAGGACCGGAGTAGAAAATTTGGTGATAAAAGAACAATGTCAGGAATGACATCGAGCTGCAGTGAGACGAAAGCGCGTGCTCGGCAGCAGGAAAAAAGGAGGAAACTCGAGTGGAAGACTATAAAAAAAGTGAGAAAAAAGAAAGAGAAAGGGAGAGAGAAACTAAAGAGGTAGGTGTGATTGTACAGATTCTATCACCAATGTGTATATGTACAGATGGTAGTGTAGGATGACTGTGATTGGCTGAGAGTGTAGCCACACCTACTGGCAGGTCTTAAAGGATTGCTCCTAGCCAGACCAGGTCATTCTGAACTGGTCAACCTACTTGTGATGTGCTCCAGTCTTTTAGTTAATAAAAGCTTTGGTTTGGATCAACGTCTTTGGTTCTTTTGACGCGCATTACAGAGAGAAAAAGTGAGAGAGAAAGGAAGCCAGATGCCCACAGAGGGGCTGAACAGCTGGGGAAGGACATCCAGCAAGGGGTCAAATAGTCAGGGCCAGGGACAGTCAGAGGCCAGTCGCCAAGAGAGGAGCCAAAGTGCCAGAGACAGGCTGCCCACAGATCGGGCAGCCAGGACAGGATTTACAGCAAGGGATGTGAATAGCCAGGACCAGATGCCAAGGGGGATGCCTGACAGCTTGAGCCAGCTGTCAGCCACCCAGGACCAGACAGCCGAGGCTGGACTGTGCCAGCCTGGAGGATGGTGCAGAAAAGTAATACACCAGCCAGCGAGTCAGTTACCAGTCTCAATGCAGCACTTTCCCATCTTTGGAATATCTGGGAAGAGATTGGAATTTCAGAAGATCAAAGACTGCAAAAAAAAAACCAGAAGTTGTTAAAATGCATATAAAGGGCCTTTTGGAAATGATGGTTGCAGAGGAAGAAAATTTAAGGCAGCAGTTGAAAGTGCCTTAAGGAGGAAGATGAAGAGCTTTGTGATATACTGTGTGCAACAGGCTATTTCATTGATTATGATGCTGTCCCCAGTGTTGAACAGCTAGATGCATTTTGTCAGCATATTTGCTTCACTTAATGAAGAAAATGAATGAAGAAGGGCTGAGTTTGTAGAAACAAAGAAAAAAATCATTTTGTGCATGGATGAACTCGATCACTGACTGACACTAGCTTTGAGATAGATATTGTGTATGAGGGCGAGGATGCAATCTGTCTGTCCAATGAGAATATTATAGGCCTGAAAACATTACTTCAACATCTTGAAATGAAGAGGGCTCAGAATGAAGCTAAGTGCTCAGAGATGAGGAGTCAAATAATTTACCTTTGGGACTAGTTGAAGATTTTGGATGAAAGACGCAGGCATCAAAGTCATTCAGCTGAAGTCTTTAGAAATGAATCATGGGAAACAAACACTGTTACGAAGAAACTCAAAGAATTTAATGTCTTCAGGGCACTTAAGGTAGATGAGATGAACTTTAAAATCTTCAAGGAAATGAGCAAAGAAATGGGAAAGCACATGAGAGGGAAGGATAAAGAGGGAACATAAGCAAAGGAAACGGCAGCGAGAGAAAAAAGATAAGATGTGTGGAAAACAGGAAAGGCAGAAACGGTGAGAACAGGAGAAAAAGGTTGATGTGAAACATTTGGAAAAGCTTGATAGACAGGGAATCTAAGCGAGATTCACTGGAGGATGGAGAGCTTTAAGAACACAAGATGGAGATAACTATTTGCAATTCATCACACAGACGAGAAAGATTTATAGAGGATCGAGGTGAGGAGGATGTTTCTTTGGCAATTAAACCTTCTCAACAAACTTCCAAAAAAGTTGAAAAGTCGTACTCTGGTTTGGTGTTCTTCATCCCCAAGAAGATCCAAGAGAGAAAGACACTCTCCAATACATTTAAAAGGCCATGTGCAATGAATTAACAATTTTATTCAGTACATCGCAAAGACTCTGCATGGTGACTTAAAGACTTGGTATATTTCCAGTTAATACATTTTAAGTTAGGTAGCGCAGGGTCTATAGTTACCATAATTAGTGAAAGTTATACTTAAAATTCTCTGTAGTGTTAACATAGTTAAATTTAACTCTATACTTATTTACCGGTAAGTACAAAACATTTTTTTGATGGGGAAGAGTGTTATAGGAAAATGTGTGTGTGAGTGACATAATACACACTGAGTTACATTGTATGAGGTGGTTTAGTTTGGTGCCATCTTAGCATGTCTTGAATAAGGTTATTTTTAAAAGGGAAAATGCACAACACAGTATAAAATTCCAAGAGTAAAACATGAAAGCCGGCAGACACCATGATTGAAGTAAAAACACAATGCAGGAAAAACTCATCAGGTCAAACAGTGTAGCAAAGATAAAGTTACATAACCAATGTTCTGAGCTTGAGTCCTTCACCAAGGTTTGAGCAAAATGTAGAAGGTGCTCAAACAAAATGGTGCGATTTTTGTGGAGAGAGTGGAAGGCGGAGCATTCAGAGTAGGTGAAATTGGAATAAGAGGGGAGTAGTAAAATTGAGACAGTTGATGTTGCAGTGGCAATTGGAAATAAAAAGAGCGGGCAGCTGATCAAAACAAGATGTCCAAGAGGAGGAAGAAGGCTTTCCTCCCATTATCAATACAGGCATACCTCAAGGATGCATGCTAGGTCCACTTCTCTACTCATTATACACCCATGTCTGTGTGGCCAGGCACAATTCTATTGCTATCTACAAATTTACAGATGACACCACAGTTGTTAGCAGAATCACAAACAGCAATTGGAAGCATGCAAGAGGGAGATAGATCAGCTCATTTAGTGGTGTCATACCAACAACCTTGTGCTCAATATTAAGTATTGGAGTTGGGATGTGTGGTAAAGTTGTATAAAACATTGGTGAGGCCAAATTTGGAGCAAAACCAAGGGGAATTCAGAGGAACACAACTCAATCCTCATCGAGGGCTCACTAGTGGAGAGATTCAAGAACTTCAAATTCCTGGGTGTCAACATCTCTGAGAATCTGTCCATCCATGTTCCTGTCCAAATTTTTCTTAAATGTGAAAACTGAGCCTGTATTCACCACTTCAGCTGGCAGCTCATTCCTCACTCCCACCATTCCCTGTGTGAAGAAGTTCTCCCTAAACTTTTCCCTTTTTACCCTTAACCCATGTCCTCTGGTTTGTACCTCACCTAAATTCAATGGAAAAAAACCTACATACATTTACTCTATGTAGCACTTGGATCTGGACCAGCAGTATGTAAAGACGTGCCTGATATTTTGGGTTATTAAATTATAGCATGATCAATAACCACAAGCAGACTCGAAGCAAATGATTAAAGGCTTTGATAACCTGAAACATTAGGCACATCTTTACATGCTGCTAGCCTGGATCCAAGGCTGGTATGGAGGGAGGAGACTAGAGCTATCAGCCTTTATTGGGAATCTTAAGGGGAGGAGTTACAGGGTCAGAAGCAAGCCAGCCTGTCCAGTGTAGTGAGGTCATCTCCTGAACTACCTTATTCCACTACAGTCTATCTATACCCCTCATAATTTTGCTTACCTCTATAAAATCTCCTTTCATTTTTCTATTTTCCACGACCTGTTTAACTGAAGTTCCTGAAGTCCTGGCAACATCCTAGTAAATTTTCTCTGCACTCTTTCAATTTTATTGATATCCCTCCTGTAGTTAAATGACTAAAATTAAGGGTGGGACAGGTCACGTAGCACTTAGCGCACTGTTACAGTGCCAGTGACCCAAGTTCAAATTTGTTGCTGTCTGTAAGGAATTTGTACATTCTCCCTGTGCATGCGTGGGTTTCCTCCAGATGCTCAAGTTTCGTCCCAACGTACTGGGGCTTGTAGGTCAATTGGGTGTAATTGGGCAATAAGGGTTCGTGGGTCGGAAAGGCTTGTTATTATGGTGTATGTCTGCATTTAAAATTTAAATTGAAACCTCCACACAATACTCCAAATTTGGCCTCACCAATGTTTTATACAACTTTACCATACATCCCAACTCCAATACTTAATACTTTGATTTATGAAGACCAATATGCCAAAAGCTCTCTTTAAAACCCTGCAACACTTGCTCAGAGAATTTTTTTTAAAGGGGATTAAAGTCCAGAGTGTTTTACTTTCAGTTGAGGAAGGATGTCAAATAAATTGGACTTAGTTTTTGGAAGGAATTGGAGTGGTGGACTATGTGGAAATATTCCCCATGGCAATTCCTTTCCCTTTTCTCAGATAACAGTTAGTCCTAAATGACTTTAATTATGAACTTGAAACAAGATGTATATAAAAAATTCTAGGGAGATTTTATTCTCAAATTATACATAAAGAATTGCCAATGAAGGATTTTGTCAAAATAAGAGAAAACATATCCACTGTTGGGAGGATCAGGATCAAGTAAAGATTTAAGGGAATTGAGAAAGGTCTTAGAATTATTTTTGCCACAGTTTTTGTGATCTGGAGTTTACCAGCTGAGAGGGTGGTGGCAGCAGACTGGTTAATTATTTCCAGAAGGGTAAAGGATAACTATATTTAAAAAGAAAGATACAGTGCTATGGGGGAGGATCAAGGCTGTGAAATAATTGGATAACCCTTTCAATGAGTTAACATGGGATAACAGACTGAATAATTCCCTCCAGTTCCATTAAATAGTATAAAATGAGGGAATACGAGAGACTCGGATGGTTAGTGTGAGCAGTTCCTTTGGTCGTTCAGCATTCTCACTGCCCGTGGGAAGAAGCTGTTCCTCAGCTTGGTGATGCTGCGTCTGTGTGGGTTTCCTCCCAGTGCTCCGGTTTCCTCGCATCGTTCAAAATGTATTGAGGGTATAGGTCATTTGGGTGTAATTGTGTGGCATGGGCTCATGGGCAGAAAGGGCCTGCTACAGGTTTTATGTCAAAAAATAAATTGCACTGAACTGTCCAGCACCATCACTATGGATAAAACATTGCATAATCTGTCAGACTAAGTGCATTATTTGTACTCTGCAAAGCTGCAAATACTGAAAAATATAAATTCAATATTTTTACAAGAACCTACTTGCAACAACTCAGCATAGCCCAGAGCAAGGAGAGAACTGGGTTGGAAATTGTTGAAGAGTGCGTAGTGAGAATTTTAAAAACTGAAGGTGTTTTATCAACTGAACTGTGAAAATTCCAAAATCACAAGTTTAAAATAATTACCAGCGAATTAAACAAGGAATTCTAAAAGAACCCTCTTTACTCTCTGAGGGACCAGATATTGAAATGTACAACTTTATGATAAGTATGAGGTGAATAACATTTAAGATAAATGAAGGTAAGTAAGAAACAAGGTTATCTTGACTCAATTGGACAATTGAGAGCATGTCATGCGGAACCTAATCACTGACTTACACAAGGAATGTTGAAATTTTCAGTTTCTGATTGACAACATCAGGGAAAGTGAAGGAGGCTGTTTGGTATCTACCATCTTGGGAGTGGGAGTGAAGCAACACAAAGGCACATAAGGCAAGATAGAAACCATGCTGAACTGGTTTGGCCCTTGATCTTTTATCAATGAAAATGTTTCTGAATCTTCTGAAATGGTGAATAGCTCTAATAGTTTTATACTCTTGCTAAGGGCACTATCTCAACCCAAGATAATCATTGCAATACTGCAATTGGATAAACCACAACTGTTAAAATCCTGGACAATGTGCTCCTGTGGGATCTGGTTCACATCTGGCTTGACATTTGAACCACTGCAGACTTTCAAGCACAGATGAAGTGAGACCTAAAGGACAATGTGCTGGTGGCAATCAAAAGTAAAGTCCAGGAGAAACTAACTGAAACTGAGATGGCCATCCATTAGCTCACAGCAGGATACTGTAAGTAATCGAATGTACAGTACTTCATTTCAAAACCTCACTCAAATTGTCGGTCAATTTCTCTGATCTTAGCCCTTTTAGCTATAGTAAACTACAGTATGAACACTAGAACAAACCAGCTTGCGGTTAGATATAAAACCAGTCCCGGAAAATGGAGTAAATGACCTGAAAACAGGGACACAGAGTTCAAAGGGTTAAATCAAACTGCCCATTCCTGAATCTTTATCTCTTATGTTGTTTCCACAACCCCCACTTCCCCTCACCCCCCGACCAATAGTTACTGATTGATGTTTTTTGTCTATTTTAATATTGCCTCTCAAGTACTTTGGAATGAGTTGAGGCTGGTATAGTCACAATGAAAATGTAAGTTTTAATTTCCTCCTTCTTCCTGCCGAAAGATTTTCCAACCGTTACTTTAAAAACAACTTTAGAATTGTCGCTGATGACCTGGTCAATTTTGTTTTTACATTGATCAACACTGAAAAATATTTATTTGACCACTAGCATCATTCGATTCACAGGATCATTCCATGTGTAAATTATGTTTTCCAGTTAATACTACCTCATTGGCTTTAGATTTCTTTGAGAATGATTGAAAAGAAATTGCTTTAAGGAGAAGAATGGCAGAATGTTGGGTGGGACAAATAGTCCTCTTTAAGGGCCCCCACAGCACAATTGCCTTATTTGAAATTTATCTTTATACTAATGGTCTTTCCTTATCTTTTGCTCTCAATTGCAGCAATACCAGGAGGTGAAAAAGATGGGTCTGGATGAGGGCAAAAAGCCCATTACTCTCCATGCATGGAAGAACCTGCAGTCCACCTATTACATCAGTTACCTCTTGCTTGATTCTTTTGCCTCCTACACATGATCTGTTTCAAAATAATCACTCTTCCTTGTTGGAAGATCTTTAGTTTGATGCTTTGGTTTTAAATCTACGTTATCCCCTTATGTCCCACAGGAGGCTTCAACAGGATAAGTCAGGATATAGAACATTGGAGTTGGAGGTATACAACAGGTACCTAGAGCTAATTTAACAGCATATTCTGCAGTTATTACAAAAACAATAAATCAAGCACACAATACTTCAAATTTGGTCTTATCTATATCTTATACAACTTCAACATTACATCTCAACTCCTGTATTCAATACTTTGATTTAAAGGCCAATGTCCCAAAAGCTTTCTTTACAAGCCTATCTATCCATGAAGCCATTTTCAAGGAATTATGTATCTGCATTCCCAGATCCCTCTGATCTGTACTCTGCAGTTCCCTACCTTTTATTTTGTAAGTTCTACCATGGTCCGTCCTCCCAAAATACAACACTCACATTTGTCTGCATTAAATTTCATCTGCCATTTACAGCCCAATTTTTCCAGATCCTTTAGCAAGTTTTGAGAGCCTTCCTTGCTGTCCACTGCACAACCCAACTCGAATCTCTACCAGTGTTACCTAGCCTGACATCGTTAGAATTATTCCAATTGTTTCAGACAAGGTTACAGATCATGAATACAATAAATATCTTCAGATTTAGATTGGACTATATCATAATCACCTTTGGGCTTATTCTAAGATTTAGGGTTCCTTTATTTTAAATTTAAATTTAGACCTACTTACAGCATTGTAACAGGCCCTTTTTGCCCACAAGCCCATACCACCCAAATATACCAATTAACCTACAACCCCAGTTTATTTTGAAGGGGGGAGGAAACCCACGTAAACACAGGGAGAACATATAAACTCCTTAGAGACAGCACCGGATTCAAACCTTTGAGTTGCTAGTGCTGTATAACAGTGTTGCGCTAACTGTGCCGCCCCTGTCATGTTTGTCATGCTTACTTTCTTAAAATATGTTTACTTTTGTTTGCCTGTAAAGGCACACAAAGAGATGTCACTAGTCTGGCACCTCTACCAAGAAGAGAAAGAGAGCCCCTTTAGAGATCGAGCATCTTATATAATAGTTTCAAAATACTGAAAGCATGTATCACTGTGACCTTGGTGGATCACAGAATACACTCATCTCTGTATCAGCTGTTTGTGGATTCTGCCCTTGTTGACCTATGCAGAGGATGTTGACTAACTTGCATCGAAACAATTATCAAGCTTTGAAGTAGTTAATTAATGCCATTCGTATTTATCTGTAGATTGTCAATCGTTTGTGAAAGGTGTTAATTGACTTGCCAATAATTGCATTTGTTGTGACTCTACACTATTTAATCATGATTCTGGAAAAACAAGGATTTTCTATTTCAGTATGTATCAACTCACAATTTTCAAGTTGTTAATTTTATTGTGGCTGGTGATGTAGGATCTTCGGATGATGTTCAGTACATATTTTTTCTCTACTCCTGCTTCCCAAATTCTATCCCTATCCGATTACTAAACTGGAAAATACCAACACATGGTTTCTATTTCTAGAAAAGCACAAGAGTTCTTGACATTTAATTTAAAAATAATTTAAACATACAGCACGGTAACGGGCCTTTACAGCTCATGAGCCTGCGCCATCCAAATACCCCAATCAACCTCCAACCCCCGTATGTTTTGAAGAGATGAGACAAAACCAGAGCATCAGGAGGAAACCCACGCAGACACGAAGAGAACATACAAACTCTATAATAGCGCTGCATTCAAACCTAGGTCATTGGCACTGCAATAGCATTGGGCTAACCATGACATTAACAGTGTCGCCCCAATGCTAACTGTGCCACCTGACTCCCTGAAGTCTGCTAATGCATATTCTCAATTTATTTAATCCGTTCTGAAACAGAGTTTCAAAGTATCACAATAACTGCAGTTGCTGGAACCTTGAGCAAACTGGAGGGACTCAGCAGGGGTATGAAGAGAAATGGGCAGTCAATCTTTTGGTCAGAAAACATTATTGAAATCAAAGTGGTATGGGGAGATATTAAACATATAAAAGGGAGGAGGGAGTGAGGGGCAAGGGAGACACTGAGGTGATAGGACACTGGACAGAGGAAGGTGAGAAAGATGGAAGAGAGGTAAGGGGAGAAACTTACATGGGGGGGGAGAGAAAGGTTAGACCGGAAAGTTAAAATGGAATCAGGTAAAAGATGGAAACAGTGGAAACAGAGAGAGGTATGGGTTACCTAAAATTTGAACATTCAATGTTCGTGTAATTGGATGTCAAGCTGTCGAGAGAACTGTTTTCCAGGGCACTTGATTCACTTTTATACCCTGCTATTCCAGCCACTTACCAAGTCAATGTTTTTCAACATCATATAAAAGATGATAGTGTTGAGTTTAATATATTTGATCTAATACAGTTGCACATTCATTTTCAGGTTATTCCCTCTCATAGATGGGTGAAAGTAATTTAACCTTTTTACCAGTATAGTCTAGGAATGGATGAAATCCTGAGAGATTTCTCCTATTCCCCAGTAAATAGTTGCTATCAGTAATCCCTCCAATTTCTTTTAGCAACCAAATTATTCCTGTGTCATTTTGGAGATATTAATCTTTGACATAATTAAAATGGCAAAGGAATATGAGGAATATTTCAGGACATTTGTGAAGGAGAGTTTTCAAGGAGAGAGTATCAGGGCGAGCTCAGGAAAGAAATCCTGTGGTCAAGGCTGCTGTCACCAGCCAGTGATGGAGCAAGTAAGACTGCTCAAGGGTAGAAATGAAGAAGTACAGTTGTCTTTGAAGAATTGTGTGGCTGGAATAGAAATCAAAGGTAGGTCAATAATGAATCTGAAAACGGGGGTAATTATTTAAAATCAAATTACAGTAAAATCCCATTATTCAAGCAACCAGCGGAATCAAGCAACCAGGAAAAAAATCATGGAAAATAAATAGATAAAAAATACAAAAGTTTAAAATTGGCACCCCCATAGATGAGTTCTCCAATGCCCGCAACATGCAAACTCAAGCAGTGGATACTAGGATGTTTACGGTATTACTGGATTTGTAGAACCAAAGAAAAATAAGAGCAGTTATAAACCATTTGATGCTTGATCCTCTATTCCAATCCCCATACTTCCACAAACTTCTTGATGCCTTTTGGGTCTAGATGTTGGGGATCTTCAAACACTATGGTGTTGGGTGAACACGACAATGCTGGTTAGAATAAAAACATTGAGTTTTGGCTGAGTTCATGTTGCTGGAGAGGCTATAACCATATAACCATTTATGGAGCGTAAACAGGCCATGTTGGCCTTTCGAGTCCGCACCGGTTCACTGATTTCGTGCGCTCTCTTCAGGCATTGGTGATTTTAAGTGTAGTGTATCTTTGAGAATTTTAACATCTATCCATAGGTACTCTGTACTTTGGATGTGAAATCTCGTATTAAAATATTCAAAAACATTGGCTGTGTGGGAGAAGCCAGTGAGTGGCCGTGGACGATTACTTCTCAGACTGGAGGCCTGTGACTAGTGGTGTGCTGCAAGGATCGGTGCTGGGACCAGCATAGTTTGTCATCTAGATCTACAATCTGGAAAACAATGTGGTGATTGGATCAGCAAGTTTGCAGACAATACTCAAATCAGAAGCGTTGTGGACAACAAGGAAGGTTTGCAAAGCTTGCAGAGGGATCTGGACCAGCTGGAATAAACAGCAGATGGAATTTAACATGAACAGCTGTGGTGTTGCGTTTTGAAGGACAAACCATGAAAAGACGGTGAATGGTCGGGCACTGAAGAGTGCAGTAGAACAGAGGGAACTGGGAAAGTGCTGTCACAGGTGGATAGAGTTGTAAAGAGAGTTTTTGTCGTATTGGCCTTCATATATCAAAGTACTGAGTTTCAAAGTGTGGAGTTTACGGTGAAGCCAAAATTGGAGTTTTGTGTGCAGTTGTGATCATCTAATGACAGGGAAGATATCAATAAGATTGAAAGAGAAGGGGGCGTGGCAAGATGGCGTAGGGAACAGACGTGCCTTCCAGACCTCTCCTGACTCTGATTTATTGTTTTGTCTTTAAGTGCCCGTTAAAGTTCTTTTAAAAGTTTATAAATAATAAGAGGTGCTGGATTAATACCTAATGGTTTATATGCAAAAAAAGGTAAAAGAAAAGATCAACAGACTGTTAAAAAACTACATTTTCCGAAATTATCTGAGCCTACTTGTTTACAAGAAGCCAGGACTTAACGTAGAATGGATCCAGAAGAAGACGTACAGAATTCGGCATTGAAACTCCGTTTTAAACCGGTAAGGCTCTCTGAAGGTCGCACTCAGCAGCTTTCAGAACAGAGCTGACCGGGTGCCAGTATTTCACACAACGGCCACTGTGAGTGCTGTTACTGAGACTTTGACTTGAATCAGCTGGGGCGCCACCAGCTGGAGAGTTAAAGAGCTGTCATTCGACTGCTACAGTGGTGGCGCTGCAAAATGCACCTTCAATTACAATGGTTTTTCCAGACATCAATTCAGTGAAGATGATTAAAGAGATTTGGCTTAAAGATAACCCTGATCTTCAGTCTCCTGCATTGCTGGGGGGACTTTGAGAGGGATTTTTATACGAAGTCAAACTGCTAGAAAAAATACTAAATTAAGGGAAGGGACAGAAGATCCCGTGGTCTCTAAGGAACAGCAAGACCCCATTATGCCTGAATCTACTTCTGTTGAAATGTCTGTTAAGGATCTTGAAGATAAGATATATTCTGTATTGAGTCACTTAGCTAATTTTGTGAACCCTTTTATTTCCAAGATTAATGCGATGGCGGAAGCCATTAATGGAGCTTTTAAGCTTGAAACCATTAAAAGATTTGAAATGTGTGATCAAGGTTTAGTCGATGTACAGGATCAACTGCAAGATGAAAATAGAATAATTGAAACATTGTAGATCCAAAATAAAAATTTAGCAAAAAAGGTTGATTATTTGGAGAATCAATCTAGACGGAACAACGTGAAAATTGTTGGTTTGCCAGAAGGCATAGAAGGACCAGATTCAAGAAAAATTTTTACTCAATGGATTCCACGAGTGTTAGGACAGGATAAATTCCCTGAAGGTTTAATACTGGAACGTGCTCATAGAGTTTTAAGAAGAAAATCTTTTTCAGGACAGAATCCAAGACCTGTTCTGATCCGTTGTTTAAACTATTGTGACAGAGAGACAATTTTACGTACGGCTATTAGAAATGCCCAGCAAAATAGATCTCCTTTGATGGTTCAGAATAATCCTGTTTTCTTCTATCAAGATTTGAGTCAAGAAATTATGTTTCAACGACGCGAATTTAATTCTGTGAAAGAACGGTTGTGGGAAAAAAGACATAAGGCAACATTCAGGTATCCTGCGGTACTGAAGATTTTTCAGGATGGAAATCAGCCAAAGTTCTTTGACAATCCTAAAGAGGCTATGGACTTTGCTCAGTCTCTACCAATCATGCAGTTTCAGGAACGATGTAGTCCTTCAAGGTCTCTAAAGAGAGTAGAGATGTAAGGTGGGATCCAGATTTTTAAAAGAAATGGAAGCAATGGTGACCGAAGTGGTAACTTTGATTTAAAAAAAATAAATCTTTTATCTTTTTTTTTGAGAAGAGTTTAAATAGTTTAAATAATGATGATAGTTTAATGAAATGGGAGTTGGGAGGGGGAACTGGGTGGGCACTAGTTTCCAGAAGTCATCAGCTACCTGTGAGTTATCTCACACCCAATATTTTGGGGGAGTTACCGCTTTGGGCAGTTTAAACAGGAGGAGGTAGTCGTGACCTCCGACCTGTTTTTTTTTTCTTTTTAATTTTTGGGTTAAGAAGTGAAGGTTTTTTTTATTATTATTTTTTAAATAAATAAGTTTTTTTAACTCTGTTTTCTGATTGTAATTGAGAGGGAATTAGGAGGTTTTTTTTCTCTTTTTTTGGGGGGGGTTCTCTTTTTTCTCTCTTTTTTAAGAGGATGATGTCACAGAAGATAATAAGTCAAAAATTGAGGATGTTGAATTAGATGAAGAGGAAGATGAGGGGAAAGGTGATAAGAAGAAAAAGAAGAAAATCAAGTACAAATACATTGAGGGAGAAGAGTTTAATAAAATTAAGTTAATTTCGATGGAGAATTTTGAAGATGTTATAAATGAAGAATATGGAGAATTTTATAAGAGTTTGAACTTTTTTTTTCTTTTTTTATATAAGGCGAGGGGAAGGGAATAAAAAGTTTATCTGATTGTTTTTCTAAGGGATGTTTTTGTTCTCTCAATGAATTATAAAGGAAACTTGGTATTAATGGAAATTCTGTATTTATGTATTATTAATTATGATTTTTTTATAACAGATATGTGGTTGATATATGATTTTAATATTTGAACTTAGTTTTAAAGTGGATTTCATTTGTTAAATACATGTATTATGTTTGATTTAAATATATGTTTAAGGGTATTATTTTAGTATTGATATTTTTTTTGTTGTTAGTAATTTTTTTTGTTGTTAAGTTTTATCCTTTTTTTTGTAAGTGGGGTTTTTTCTATTTTATTTACAACATTGTTAATTAAATCTTCACTCTTTATTTTGGGGGAGGGTTAGACTAATTTTAAATTAGACGATTAATGTTGTGTTATAATTATTGGGGGGTTAATTTGTGTAGTTTAATGATGTAGTATTCTAATTTTTATTATCTTATTTTTTATTATTTATTTAAATGTAATTTTTATTTTATTCATGTCATAAAATTTTAAATAAAGTTTTTAAAAAAAAAAAAGAAAGAGAAAATTCACTAGGATGTTGCTCGGACTTCAGGAAATCAGTTCCAAGGAAAGGTTTAACAGGTTAAGACTTTATTCCCTGGAGGGTAGAAGAATGAGTGAGATTTGATAGAGATATTTAAAATTATGAGGTGGATAGACAGTAAACATAGGTCAGCGTTATCCACTCAGAGACAAACCAGAAGATTTGGTATAAGAGTGAAATGGGAAAGTTGAGAGGGAAAATTGGAAGAAATTTGTTCAGAGAGTAGAGGGTATGTGGAATGAGCTGCTGGGTGATGGTGAATGAGGAGTCAATTTTAATATTGAAGAATTTGGATGGGTATGTGGATGGGACGGGTATGGTGGGCTATGGACTGGTTGCAGGTCAGTGGGAATGGGCCAAATAATAGTTCAGCACAGACTCTAAGGGCCAAAGGACCTGCTTCTGTGCTGTACTGTTCTCTGGAGACTGGAGGTTAATTGGGGGTGAAAGGCCTGTTATTGTCCTGCAGGTATAACTTTAAATGTTATGTCAGTACACAGGTAGCACAGACATAAAGTAGCAAGAAACAAACAGGGAAATGATTACTGACAGTTCAAAATGTAACAAATATTCCTTGGAATATTTAGGGATAACATTTTATTTTGCTAACTTAGAAGACATATAAATGTTATGATGGTTGAATTGTAGACTTTTCTCGATGACTGTGAGCTTTTATGCTCCTCAAGCTTCTGAGCCAATTTGCTGCACTTGCCAGAGCAGAAAACTCTCACCTGCTAGGAGTTGGATTAAGCTTTGATACTACATATACTTTTTTTTTTGGAGTATTTTATTTTTGATTTTCAAAGACTCCTATAAATTCAGGCAACAATACACTTTCTTACAACACTTATGTATATCATACCAAGTCCGTTTTTCCCCTCCCTCCCCTACCCCAATACAACAAAGAATAAAATTATATAAATTATACAAAGAAAACAAAAAAAAAACACAAATCCTGTCAACAACCCTTGCAAAAAACTGGAAAAAACCCATGTACTTAAATAAAAAGGGGTAAGGGACAAAAAAAAAAACAAGAGCATGCTGTCTGCACCTCGTCCCACTTCATTGATCCCAAATGTTTCCTTTGAAGAAAGAAGGGAGGGAACAAGTAAGTTCCCCATATAATTCCTCATTTAACTTGAACTATCACATTTAAGCAATAACATAACAAACACATTTCCTACTATATTTATATTGTGTACATATTATATATACACACACACACACTCCTTCCATTAATTCCCTTTTATCCCCTTATTTATATTTAGTCCTAAGATGTTGGCAGGATTTTTACATAGTACATTACATCACCTGGGTTCTTAAAAAAAAAAACTTCTCCCCTCCTGCCCCTGTTACCTTTAGAATCACCTAAAATTTATTTTTACTAAATCAAGTTCCCTCTTGTGCCTTAAGAGTGCCACACCAATGTCTGGGTAGAAAAAAATTTACTCTCTCGTGTATCACCAGAACCTCTCCTTTCCTTTGCTCCAAAAGCTGCTGCCTGTAAAACTTGCTCTCTCTCATGTTAGCAAAGGAATCTAACCAGGAAAGAGCAAGGGTTGGGGGTGGGGGGTGAGGGGGGGGGTGAGGGGGGGGGGTGGGGGGGGGGGGGGTCAAGAGACTGGTTGGCTCCCTCTAATTTCAAATCTTCCCCCAATTTTTTCCATCCCTAGCACCTTCAGGATCCACTTTTTAAAGAACCCCACCGTCCCTTCCATCCCCTCCTTCACCCCCACAATCTTGATATTGCTTCTCCTGCTGCAATTTTCTAAAGTATCTATCTTTTCCCTCAGTCTCTCTCTCTCCCTCAACCAAACATCCATTTCATTCTCTCTCATCCATCCTTTCTTCCACCCTCTCAATTCTCTCCTCTGCTTCTGTCACCCTTTCTGTCAAGTTATCTATCCTGTCCTTGATCACCCCCTGATCTGCCACCAATTATGTCCCTCCTTTTTTTTCATGTTCTTCACTATTTACTATCTTTCTCCTCATCCACCTCAGTCTCCGACATTGAGTCGTCCAGCCTCTCTTCCCACCCTGCATGCCCGAGGCCTCTTCAGCCTCACCACTCCTGCTTCCCGCCTGGCCCGATGACTCGACTTCCCGACAAAGCTCCACGAGCAGCCTCCTCTCCATCCCCAGTGAGACAACCTTACCCAGTGAGTTTCTTTTTTTTTAGCCCGTCGAGATCCCCTTTCGAAAACTGCCACTGCTGTCGCAGCCTCAGGCCGTCTCCCTCGCATACAGGCCTCCTCAATGTCTGCAACCAACAGCGCTCCAGACCACACTCCCATTGCCTCACTCACAGCTCCCCCACTGACCCCCTCTCGAGTCAACCCCACTAGGGCTGCCCTCTCTTACTGCTCCAGGGGAGTTCTCATCCCGACTGCGGTCACAATGTTGCATTTCCCCCATCCTTCACTACCACTACTATCGTCTCCTCAGGCCGACTCCCTCACATCCAGGCTTCCCTGTTGTCCACACCCGACAGCATTCCAGACCGCATTCCTGCCACCTCACTTGCAGCTCCCCACCAACCTCCTCTCAGGTCAGCCCCGCTAGGGCTGCCCTTTCCTACCACTCCAGGGGAGTTCTCAGCCTGACAGGGGATGTAATGTTGCGACCCCGACTCCAGTGCTGTCGGCTTCGTGGTTGGGTGATCCTTCTGCTCTTTATTTTCTCATTTTTTCTGAAACCAATGTTTTTTGTCTTCTTTATCATTTTTTTTTAACTTCTTGTGGTATTTTATTAATTTTATGGGGGAATTCCTTATATTAAACTGTCTGGGGTCCTCAAAAAACCAACTACTGCCCCCTCTACCGCCATCTTGGATCTACCCCACCCCCACCCTCATTCTTTATCTGCATTTTTTCTGTTACTGTCTGTGGAATTTGATAAAAGGTAAATTTACCATACGAATTTCATTCATAATATTTATTACCTTGAAAGAAGTTATGCTGTAAAAGCCCAAGGACTTCAGTAATTTATAAACTTTGCAAGAAATGGTCTGATCTCCTCAGCTGATGATTCATCTATGACAAGCCACTTTAATTAAAAGCTGAGTAGAATATTAAATTCTTAATATTCATAGTAAATTGAACATTCCAACTTTCCCAGTGGCAGAACCAGAGGATATAAAAGGCAAGTAATTGATGACAGAAACAGAAATGACAGAAGGAAAAGCTTTTTTTTTACATAGAAATTAAAACCTGGATTGAACTGTTGAGAGTGGATTGTATTGAGTGTGCAGACAGATGTGCCAATCAGAAAGGACCTGGATAAGTAGCTGAAAGGAACAAAATATGCAGGGCCATGGGGAGATGATGGGCGATCTGGATTGGCTTTCCATTGTGTCTAAATGCATTGAATACCCCAATTCCAAGCTGAATATTTCTTTTTGTCTTTTCTATCTTAAATGCAAAGCAATATGCCTGAGTGGAGAAAGGGGATTGTAGAGCAATAGAATGGCTGGAATATGAACCAGTAAACTAGTCTGGAACTGAGACAGGAATGGCTTGAGTCCAGGTCCATGACCTTGCTGTGTGTTTAGCCCCACATTCTAGCTTACTGAAAATTAGGGTCAAGATGTGGATACATTACTACTCATGATGGGTTAGCTCCCTGTTTAAAACAGTCTGAGTTATGATTGTGGGCTTGAATAATATTTCCAAGCTTTGAAATTATCTCTTTCATCTTGCATTGCTTACTGATATAAGGCAAAAGAATTAATCAGTGTCATTGTCTAACCCAATCATTCAAAGGTACCCCTTCAGAAGATACAGAAGTATGAGTTTGGGTGGGGCTTCTAATGCTACAGAATTGATCATAAATGTCTCTGGCTGTATCAAAAAGAACTCTACCTTCATGGTTTTTCTATTATCAAAAATGACAGAAGAAAAAGCTTTTTTACATAGAGAAAAATTAAAACCTGGAATGAACTGTTAAGAGTGGACAGAGGCTTGGTATTAACTTTCAAGTATGGGTACTGCCATAAAATAAGCTGTTAATGTTAAAGAATTTTTATGCTCATTGAGGTGAGGTTATTCCTTAGAAAAATTCCCCATTTCAGTTATTAGCTTCAAGTAATAAAGTACAAAACAGACTATGAACAATCTGTCCCAAATAACGAACTGAAATGAACTTCTATATTTCCACTAATCTGTGTGATATCTGAATAAAATGATCAGCAAGAGTCCTGCTCTGGCCTAATATATATAGTAAAACCCCTAGTTTCTGGAATTAAGCAACTGGCAAAAAAAATCAATGGAAGTACATTTTAATAATTAAAATAAATAAGAATAAAATAATAGATAAAATACATAAGTTTATATTTGTAAAAGTAAATGTTCTCTGAAGTTACACTTAAACCTTTGGAGAAGATGTGAGCAAATAATCAGCCAGTGGAGTGCCTTGGTCATGCTTTGCTCTTAGCAACTGTTTGAATGAAGTTGTGTGAAACAGCAGTGGTATCACCCAGGATGAAGAGCTGGTTGATTCCACTCGCCATTGCTGTGACTTGCTTAGTGTCTCCTTATCCCTACATTGTAAAAGTTGTCCAGGTCTGAGGCTTTATCTGTAAACTTGGGGGAGGAGGGAGTTAATTATCTGTGATGTTAATTGTTCATCTTTCAGGTGGTCAGGTGGCTCCATGAACGGTGGGGGGGGGGGGAGGAACCTGTAGATGCAGTGACAGTCAAATGTTTTCAAAGAATGTGACTGAAAATAAAGTAAAATGCTTTAAAGTTTATATTTTCATGCAAGTGAAGTTTGTTCAGTGTAAGTACAGTATAGTCTTTTTGTCTTTTAAACTTTATTCTTAATGCAAGTGTATTAGCTAGGCATTGTAGGAGTGAGTCTCAAGCAACCGGAAAATACAAACCCCCATGGGTGTTGGATACCAGAGGTTTTACTGTATTGGGTTGAAAGATCCCATATGACAGAAACTCACTATTGAGGCAGGCTGCAACACTTCACAATCATACTTGGTGGGTTTAAAACAACTTTCCTGCAGCTGAGGCATTCCAATCATTTCTCTTTAGATTGTCATCTGGAAGCAAAAAATGGCTTTCGCCTGAAGCTGAGGTGTGCTGTGCTTGGCAGAACTTGATAAGAATTCTCCAGTCTCGACACAAATATCGCACAGTGCAATGAACACAGGTAAAAAAGATTTTTTACTATGATTCTTCAGTAATAAAATAAACTGAGCACCTTGAGTTTTTGTAGCTTGAAGCGTTAAAGAACCAGCAACTCCTGGAGAACGCTTATTGTGAAAATTTATCACTTGTCCCCTCAGGTGCAGAATTAATCTAAAAAGGTTTCTAAAAAAACAGGCCCTAATAACATGCCAATTATTTACCAGGTGCACAAAAGAATTTAACATTTGGTTGGAATTACACCTGATTAAGAAAATCATTACAACTTTGGGTTATACAATTTTAAATAGTTGCTACACCTGCAAAAAACAAAGGTTTCTCCAGCATTGTGTTTTTACTAAAGAATGAAACACTTGTTTTTAATTTCTTACTGTCATATTGTCGTATTAGAATTTTTTCATAGTTCTAGCTTCACCCATCTACCCACTCACTCTCAAATCCCTTCCCTCTCTAAAACACCACTTTCTGTGGTAGAAATTCAAACATTTTTTGGTGAATAATGAGATTGATTTGAAAGGCAAAATATTTACTTGAAGTGCCCATGCACTTGTAGAACACAATGAGGACCTCTGAGTTCATGGCATGCTCGCTCATTGTAATGGTAGGGTATCCAGCATGGCATCAGTCAGTATGCAACATATATGCAAGTTGATGCTAATTCAGTGGATGATAGGCGTGCAAATTAAGGGGCCACCTTTACCTCAACTTCTGTTAGGGTGTCAGGTAATGAAGCAACCATGAAATCTTCACCCATTGGCAAACTGTTTCTGTATTCACAGTAAGAGTTTAAGACCATAAGAAAAAAGGAGCAGAAACAGGCTATTCAGTTCAAGTCTGACCTGACATTTAATCATGAGCTGATTCATTTTCCCACTCAACCCCATTTCCCGGCCTTTTCCGTATAACATTTGATGCCCTCACTAATCAAGAACCTATCAATCTCTGCCTTAAATACACCCAATGACCAGGCCTCCACAGCCACCTGCGGCAACAAATTCCACAGAATTATCACCCTCTTCATTCTGTGGTTGTGGAATGAGGACCAACAGTACTGATATTGTTGCTGATACAGCTTAGAAATTGTGCAACCATTACTGAACTTCTGACCAATGACAAGGTACGTTATCTCAGAATCACAGTAATACAGCAAAGGCATGTGACCATTTTGCCCATCTATACCAATCATATTTTTCTGCATTAGGTCCATTTATAGCATGGCTTACCTATGCAAGTGATTGTCTAAATGTGTCTTAAACTAAGGGATTTTATCTGGTTCCTTCGGCTCTTTTGGTGGCATCAGTATCAGAATTTATTGTCCTGAACAAGTCATGATACTCGGTGTTTTGCAGCAACATCATAGAGTAAACATTCATATTATAACCATCTTACAACATTACTAGAAAAAAATAAAAATGCACGAAAAGTAAGGCAGTGTCTTTGGTTCATTGATTATTCAGGAACCTGATGGCAGTGGGGAAGAAGCTGTCCTTATGTCATTGAGAGAAGAGGGTGTGTCCTGGGTGTTGGGGGTCTTTGAGGATAGAGCTGCTTTTTTAAGACACAGTTGGCAATGACCAATGACCTTGATGGAGTTGAGTCTGGTGCCTATTATGTCACAGGCTGAGGTAACAACCCTCTGGAATTTATTCTTGTCCTGAGAGTTAGTGCCTCCCTATCACCAAGCATGATGCAACCAGCCAGAATGCTCTTTACAGTACACCTGTTGAAGTTTTCAAGAGTTTTCGGTGACATACTGAATCTCCACAGACACCTCACAAAGTAGAGCTACTGGTGAGCCTTCTTTGTGATTGCATCAACATAGAGGCTCCATTCCAGATCCTCAGAGATGTTGACTCCCAGAAATTTGAAGTTCTTGACCTTCTTCACGACTTAGCCCTCGATGAGGACTGGGTCGTGTTCTCCTGACTGCCTTCTGTAGTCCACAATGCATGATCCAAACATCAATACCTCTCTATGTAAAATAAAGTGTTCTCGTTGATCCCCTTTAAAATTTCTTCTCATCTTGAACCTATGCCTTTTTGATTGAGGTATCCATACCACTGAAGAAAGATTCTCTCTATCCGGTCTTTGTCTGTAATAATTCAAGTCACCCCGCTGCCTCATTTGAAAAGCCTGACCTATCAATCATTCCCCTAGAACTAAAGTTCTCTGATCCAGGCAATATCCTGGTGATGCTCCTTTGCACTCCTTCCTATGCAATTATGTCCTAGGTATTGCCAGTAATATGTATACTTGCAGAATGCCATTGTGTACTGGTTGAAGAATTGTCAACCCTTTCTAAATCTTCGCAAAAAATAACAGTAAAAAACAAGCACAAATGGAACTGAGTTGTCTATTCCTTGTGCCCTGGACTGCTCGTGTTTATTAATTATGTTTAGTCCATGATAGGGTGGCCATTCCAAAGGAGGACATAGTCACCCTAGTTTATCACTGACAAAAAGAACATGAGAAGTAGGGTCAAACTCACTGACTTTCTGGTTATAAGACTGGAATTTTTTCAAAACTATTATTCTAAGTTACAATAAGGAGCTCTTCGAAATTAACATCCACATCTATCTCCATAACTCTCCACCTGCCTTGTTTCTTTTATTGACAAAGATTTTGTGTTCTCTATCCAACCAAACACCTGGCCAGAGAAAGACTTCCTGGAATGTTAATTATCCTGATTCTGTTGACCTTTTTGTAATAAGCAGAGAACACAGGAGGGTTACTTTGGGTAATTCTTTCCCAAAGGCACAGGTTTGCATTGACACACAATCACTCATGCATACATCATTAACACACTTCTGTCCAGATCATTTCACACTTCTCCTTTTTCTATTTGACCTATACAATGATTGAATGTTCCTATGGGACTGGTGTGTTTGCTTTGATCTCTCTTCTTCTCTAAAATGCTTTCAGCCAGTAACAGCCTGGGAAAAGCAATTTAATTGGATACAAGAATTTATTTTGTTATAATGTTGTTTAAAGAAGAGGTTTTGATTTTTTAGATTGTTTATAAAACTCTAAAGAGAATCCCAATTATCTCTACAATGGACGTTACTGCTGTGCAGGGGTGCAATCCGCTGCACCAGGTGTTGGAGTGGGGAATGAGGAGTGCTATGGAAACGTGCATGTGTGAGTCATGTGTGTGTGATGTCAGATACATGGAGTTACGTTCTACAGGGAGTCTGGAAAAGTTGAGGGGTCGTGCTCAGGTTCAGTGTTCCTGGAAAGGGGGATACCCTCCAGAACATTTAGAAGACTAGGTGCAGTGACTTACAGACTTCATTCACTCAATCTCAAAGACTATGAGTTGCTAAGTTAAAGACTTTGTATGTTTCCAATGAATACAATTTAAGTAACGTGGGATCTATAGTTACTGTGATTAGTGTAAGTTATAGTCAAATTCTTTGTAGTGTTAAAATCGAGTGAGTGCAATACTTCATCATATTATTAAATTATACAATGCTCTCAATTAGACAACAATATATACAACACAGTGGCCGCCAAGGCCAGATCTAGCAAGACCTCCTTGTCATAATTTTTGGTGAGCTCCAGGGCCTAAAAAATTAGCAATGCACCCCTGCTGCAGTTTAAGTAAAGTGGGCATGCACCTCGATACAATATGCGGCTAATATCCCAAATCAAACTGCTAATCTCTATGATAATTTTGGCCTGTAGCATTAAAAGCAACTGACAATGGAGGATTAGTTAAATTTTGATGTTCAAAGAATGTCTTTAGATGTTTCTCTGCCTTCATTTGATATCTAAATGCGCAGGAGAATATTTCTGGAATAACTTAATGTGTGGAGAAGTTAGTAACGTTTGACAGAAATATTGTTGTCAAAAAAGACAATGAATAAAATGGTTCTGAATTAAAAATTTTAATTAAAAAAAAAAATTATACATACTGCACTGTAACAGGCAAATTCAGACCTATAAGTTCGCGCCACCCAATTTACTTATAACCTGGTACGTTTCTTTTTGAAAGGTGGGAGGAAACTGGAGCCCCAGGAGAAAACCCACACAGACATGAGGAGAGAACGTACAAGTTCCTCTTGCAGAGTGGGATTCAAACCCCAGTCTGGTTCCGACTGCTGACATTGCTACTGGTGCAGACCCGCAAAGAGCCAGGAGCAGAGACACAGTGCTCCCCTGCAGGGTCCGAATGCTGAACTCTGTACTACCTTTAAAAAGCCTGTTAAAGGTGGTTTTATTTAAAATCCTGTGACTGTTGGATCTGGACCTAAGATGGCGGTGCCTATGATCAGCTGCAGCCATGAGGGGTTTCAGACTTCGGGGAACTAGAGGACTGGTGCAGGGCTCCAGAAAACAGTGAGACCACCCTCCCCCCACCTCCCCCCAATCGCCCAGTTTGAGAAGAAGCAGAGGAGACAACTCACGGAACAGTGTCCATGGCAGCAGACCAGTGAGGGGCTCTCCGGCTGAGGAACACACACACAACGGGTTGTTGGTGACCCACGTTGGCTGCAGATGGTTGGAGACTGGCTCGAGGTATTGGAAATAGCTTCCCACATGTTGTGAGATTGATTTTAAAAAACACACACACACACACACACACACACACCCCCTTTATGTATACATAGAGCAATATGTGCTGGGTAATGTGTGCGCACCGTGGTCCACAGACCCTTTATGTATTCATAGAGCAATATGTGCTGGGTAATGTGTGTGCACCATGGTCCACAGACCCTTTATGTATACATGGAGCAATATGTGCTGGGTAATGTGTGTGCACCATGGTCCACAGACCCTTTATGTATACATGGAGCAATATGTGCTGGGTAATGTGTGTGCACCATGGTCCACAGAATCGCTCTTTCAGAGAATGATTGTATGTGGATAGTCAGATGATAATAAATTTGAGCTTGATTTCAAGGTTCTGAAATCTGTCACCACATCCAAATCTGTTCTACATAATGATTTACAGATCACTTGCTAATCTTGAGAAATGAACATTTTCTTTTGCACTATTTAAAGTAACATGATAAGAATTGGACATATCCCAAGCAAAGTAGTGATTGAAAACCCACCCCTTTAACATTAGTTACAGAGACTTCACAAAATGTTATAAAATGAAGGGTCCCTGGCAAATTTACATATGCTGTTAAGACTAACATTAAAAAAAATATTAAATTCACAAGCCAATAGTCACACTGGAGGGTAGAATAATGGAAAAGGGGTGCCTTATCAGAGAATAACAATGAACATAACATAGAACATTACAACATAGACTCTTCAGCCCACGATATTCTGCCAACCCTACTCAACAACTAAACCTTCCCTACCTCATACCCATAACCCTCTATTTTTCCTGTATCCATGTGCTTGAGTCTTTTAAATGTCCCTATTGTCCCACCCTTCACCACCACCCCTGGCATTACATTCCAAACACCCACTTTTCTTTGTGTTTAAAAAAAAAAATCCCTGATGTTTCCCCTAAACTTTCTTCCCTTGTATTGTACAGATGTCCTTTAGTGTTGACTACTCTCACACCAGGAAAAAGGTGTTGAGACAAAATATCTACTGCGATAGGAAAGATAACTTCCTGATATATTAAACCAGCAATTTAAGTCATTTTTTTAAGGCAAATATAAAGGGTCATGGCATGTTGGTTTCGTTTTACAAAAATCAAATTATAGAAAAATTCCTTGTAGAGAAATCACAATTAGCAAAGATTCAGATTTAAAATTCTTATTCTTGTGTAAAAATCATTCATGGCCTCACCCTTTTCTATTTCTGCAACTTCCTACAGTCTCTGAGAGCATCTTCATTCCATCAACTCTGTTTATGCATCCCCTATCATTTTGGTTTTCACGCATCACTGTGCTTGCTAAGCTACCTCATTATCATTATTCAGGTGCCTTGCCATTCGGCACAGGCGATCATGTCTCTCCATCTGTCACGATCTCTGACCCTCCAAATTGTAGTTGTTGCCTCCCTGTTCTCCTTCGCCGAAGCTCCATCTTTGAGCTGAGACCATAGTCCATCTGTAAACCTATATCAGCTTTAGTTCAATTTAAATTTTAGACATACATCACGGTAACAGGCCATTTTGGCCCACAAGTCCGTGCCACCCAATTTACACCCCACTAACCTACACCCCCAATACGTTTTGAATGGTGTAAAAAAACAGGAACCCCTGAAGAAAAGCCACACAGACACAGGGAGATCGTACCAACTCCTTAGGTGCTATAAAGGCATTGTACTAAACGCTACGCCAACTGTGCTGCCCTCAGTTTTAAAATGCTAATCCTTGGTTTTGAATGTCTCCAAGGTCTTACCCTCTTCACCTTTGTAAAATCCTCCAGCTATACAGCTCTCTGAGACTTCTGTGTGCTTCCAATACCAGCCATTTTCTGAATTTAATTGCACTGCCACTGGTGGTCATGGCTTCAGCTACCAATGCCCCAAGCTCAGGAATTCCTTTCAACATTTCAGCCTCAATAGCTCTCCTCATGTAAAATGCTCCTTAATGGCTACATCTTTGATTGCCTGTCCCATTATCTTCCCAGAGTTAGTTTTTTTAAAATTGCCAACCTTCCTTCCTTTGAAGCACCTTTGATATTTTTGCAAAATTAAAGGCACAATAAAAATGGTTCTCATTTCTGCATGGCTTACCTCAGATGTGTCCTCATAAATCCAAGCCTAGTTTATGCAATCAGTCTTTGTAATTCATGTGGCGTCTGGAATCATTCCATGGTGTACATTGCATAGTAATGACTACTTGCATTCCACTGCCATAAACAGCTATTGGCCTTACAGATAAGACCTTATTAATTACTTTATGATTTTAGCTGTTATATGGGAGGAGGGGACAGGAATGGTTGATGGAGAGTGGTATAGCACATGCTGATGCATGTTACAATTAAATATTTTAGTTCACCTCCCTGGGGTGTTTTAGTGCAGACTAATTTTATTGTAAAATCTTACAGCTAAGGACCATGTTGCTTGGGTGATATAACTGGGATCACTCTCCCACAATGTGCAATTTAAAATTATCTCCCTGCTATCACTCCCATTCCCATAAAAATAGTCAAAAGACGCTTTGAAGGGAGTGCAGAGTATTCAAGCAGGCAGCTTCTGCTTAAACATTCCTTCTCTTCCTCAAATAATGACTTTGCCTGTGAGGTAGATTCACATTCCAGATTGAAGTGCAAGTGAAATTGGCTGAGAGGAGGAGAGCTATACATCACCAACAATGCTGTCCCTTAAATACAAACAGTTTGCTGACTGAACTCCTCCCACAAATGGGAGTTCTGACACAACTTCCAACTTCCCACACTTGATCCTCTGTCAAGCCCTATACTTTAGCCACAGACAGCAAAGAAGCTGACATCAAACCCAACTCTCCGTATGTGGCCGAAACTTATTTTCAAACTCCATTTTTTTCCTATTTTACTTCCATCGTTGAGCATAATTAGACATCTCTCAATGATCTTTTCATGTAACCTTCAGATCTGCTATTAATTATCTTGGTTAAGATGCTTATATTCTTGTACATCAAACAGTAATCTCATACATCGAACAGGTAGGTAGCTCGGTGTTTCTTGTGTATTGTAAAGGTTAATCAGTATAAGGTTAAAAACTTATTTTACGTTCATTCCGACTGAAAGGAGAGGCAGTATTATTAACATGTATTGGTTTTAATTCAGAAATGTATTTCTAAATGTATTACTAGATGATAATAAATTACAAAATGTAATAAACTAGACTAATTTAGCACAGGAATCACTTTGTCAAGTGATGCAAGTGGCTGAATCAAATACCGGAGACGAATTCCTGTAACTTGGGATTATTTTTGTTGATATCACCGTCTCAAATTTAGATTTTGATTAAATTGTTCCAGCCGTGGAAACTTTTAACCTAAACTTTGTGCTGAACTTTATGTTTGAGAGGCGCAATTGCCACCACTAAATGAAGGGGGATGTCTATACAGCATATAATGCAGTGACAAGGTATTCAGACACATTATACTAAGCAGTCATTTGGATTAAGGCAAATTGGAATCCATTTAATGTAGATAGCAAAAATGTGGCAACTAAGAATGCTTAGTATTTTCAAGAAATTGCAGTACATGAGGCGGATGCAAGAGGAGTAATTTTCCAAGCTAACAACTGACAATACTGAAGTGAGCACCAATTGATTGATATTTCATCAATCTTTTGTAGTTTGCTTTCCAGGTGTCTATTACTGATAATTGTCTTCTGTGATGTCCTTGCTACAATCTCCTTGGGATAGAACTTGATCTTGTATGATGCGTAAAATGTGTTTTAGCAAATTGACAATCTGTTTGATAACTCCCCTAATTTATTTTATATTTCTGACTCTAGTCCTTAACTTCAACAATGAGGAAGTGTTTTGCAGCCACACTTCTAAGTTTTAAAGTTTAAACAGCATTCAACGATATAGCCCAGATGTTTGTTTTCAGTATAATTAATAGTATCCTAATAATTGGTCATTTTCTTTCTGCTTATGGAATACAGAACATAGAATTATAGCACAGTACAGGCACGATGTTTTTCCGACCTATGTAAACTTTCTCCACAACAATCTAATCTTTCCCTGTCATTATAATATATTTTCAACAAAAAACATCATAAAACTGGTGACCCCTCTATTCAAATAATACTAACTTCATTGCTCGTGTCTAACTTTGTTACAAAACATTTGTGATGTCTCAATGGGCAAAATATATGCTGGGAAATTCATCCCTATCAGTTGACAGACAGAGACAGAATATAACATGCAGTTGCTAACATATTGACTGCTACTGACTGGGCATGAATTTCTACTCATCAGTTTTTAAAGCATTAAACAGCCTGGAAACAGACACCTTGGGCCAACTTCTCCTGCCAACCAAGCTTTCTTCTCAAGATAGTCTCCTTTGCGTGTATTTGGCCCATAGCCCTCGAAACATACTTTCTGCTCTCCTTTCTTTAATCTTTTCTTTGTGGTAGCACTCTCACCTCTGAGAGAATGCTCTTGGGTAGAAAGACAAAATCTCTACTCCAACTCCAATGAAGATTTCAACCAGCATCAGAATGCCTGGTCATTGTGTGACCTTACCACAAACAAATTGTCACTACAGTTTAGAACTACTGAATCAACTATATGCTTGCTTTCATTAAAAAAGTGCTGGATATACTCTGCAAGTCGATCAGTATGCATGGAGAGAGAAATAGTTAACAGGTTGGTGAAATTTAAGTAGAACTCACAGCTACAGAATGCATTTTATTATATCTTGCCTTTTCATTTTATAAAACCAATTCAAGGTTACAATACACCTATCACGCTTTAAATATCAGCCCCATTATTATAAAAGGCATGGGAGTCTGCAACCCATGCCCTGAAAGGATGGAAGAGGCAGATGCACTCATTACATTGATAAAATACATCAATGTGTATTAGAAAAACAATTAACCACAGAATACATACTGATAAGTAAAATAAGGCCAAGTAGTTCCTTTTTGATTCCTAACTACAAGTGCCATGACAAAAGTTTTGTAGTATTCTACGATTCTCTTTGTATACGACAATGTAGTTACAGGTTATATGTGGGAAATGCAGTAGGTGATTTGTGATCATTTATATTAATGGTGTAGATTGAAGAAACATATATTGCCTTGAACGATAGGATGATTTACCTGCTCTTCTTTAATGTTCTTTACAACTTTTTACATCTACCTGACAAAGCACATGGCTCGCTTTGAAGTCTCATCCAACAGATGCCTCCTCTCTCAGTACTGCATGCATCAGCCTCATTTGTATGCTTGCTTCTCTTGACTCTGATCTTGTCGATTCAGAATTAGGAACCTAAGTGAGCCATGGCTGGTACTGTTGGATGAGGTGTTATTTGCATTCAAGCTGTAGGCCAAAAGATTTTTTTCAGGGTAAGCCAAATTGCCCTGCTTGCCTGCTGTATCCAAAAGACTTTTGGAATCTGCCCTGCATTTAGAAAGGCTAAGATTGTGCAGATCAAATGTTGGTTCGTGAATTCTCAGTGATACAAGAGCTGATGGAGTAGTGAAACTAAATCAACCCTCTTCATCAGCACCAGTAACAAGACAGGCGAGGAGGTGGATGCCCATTATTACCAGCCTGCTATTTCCAAGTTTGCCGCAGAAATGTATCAATCGCAACATTGACAATTTTGCAGAACTGGCAGGAATTGACCTTTTGTTAGGAGTTGAGTCTCTTCTCACTTTGCTCTAAATGCCTGATCATTTACAATGGTGAGGGAATAACAAGTCTCTTGGTAACTTGCACTGACAACTTGCATGTTTTTAGTTGGTTAATCATGCAAATGTGACAATTCCAGAGAGTAAATCTTTAGTGTTACAGCTGGAATGTTGGATGTTCCCTTTGTCGTTATTGTATCCAGTGTCCTAAGCCATTTCTTGGCGTCATCTGGAGTGAATGGAATTGGATGAAGAGTGGCTTCTGTACTGGTTGGGACCTTAGGGAAAAAGTTGAGATGGATTATCCACTTGGAAACATTAGGGTTATGAGGTAGGAAGGGTTTTTTTGGTAGGAATATAGAGGTTGGCACAACATTAAAGGCCAAAGGGCCTGTACTGTGCTGTAATGTCCTATGACACTCTGGATGAACAAAGTTGCATTTACTTCAGCTTTACGTTTGACATTTAATACTAATCACGCTATTCTTGAAGATGGGAATGTTCCTGCAGACAACTTCTGCAGCTGTTTACTTGTCCATCTTCATTCCCAACTTAAAACCATGGAGCTGTCTTGTGGGATTGCTTAGCTCTGTCTATTGCAGGCTGATTGTAGGCATCAAGACCTGTGTTAAAGCTTCACCAGGTTGGAACTTCATTTTCATATACTTATGGTGCAGTTCCCACATTCCTCATATAACTAGTTGATCCTTGGCTGGATTTTCACAAGAGAGGAGGTGGATTGTTCTGGAGTAGCAATCTCTCTTGCTGCCAGTAGTTTATGGCATGTCAAACCTATCCTATTTCAAGTTATTACTAATGGCAGCATGGTTAGTATAACAGTTAGCACAATGCTGTTACAGCGCCAGCATCTCGGGTTCGAACCCGACTTCGACTGTAAGGAGTTTATACATTCTCTCCATGTCTGTGTGAGTTTCCTCTGGGTGCTCCAGTTTCCTCCCACCCTTCAAAAACATACAGGACCTCTAAGTTAATTGACTGTAATTGGGCAGATTGGGCAAGGGCCTGTTCCATTGCTGTCTGTCCAAATTTTTTAAAAAATTAAAATGTATTAGATCTGTTCTCAACCACACACCTTTGCATCTGATTACCCTGTATGTTGGATACAGAATCCACCTGTGCTTACCGTGCATTGCAGTCTGAGTTTGATTCGCAGTGTTCATTGTGTGCATGAGACACACACTCCAGCCATGATATTACCTTGTGTGTAAGACACATTCAATGATAATGAATTTATTGTCATTTACAGAATTATACAATCTACATATGCACTGAAATTCATATTTGCTGCAACAGGCAAATACTCATAAAGAAAGACTATGATGGTAAACTAACTGAATACAATTAAGAGGCAATAAATATATAAGATGGATAAATATTCACAATAATCCTTATTCAGCCTGTGTTAGAATAAACAGCTTAGTCTGTGTACACTGTGACTAATTAATGTAAAATTACAATGGCAGTGACTACAATAGTTGGAATAACATTTTGAAGGATTACTGAAAATGTAGTAACAAGAAGTGAGAACTTGGACAAACAGGAAGACAGCTTTAAATGAACAGCACAGGATACTTGTTAGAACTTGCATCTACAATGCTATCAAAGTGAACGTTTGCAGTCGCTGTGATTGTAGTGAAAACACAGAAATGCTGGTGAAACTCAAACTCACCAAATCCCACAGCTACCTTGACAACATCTCCACTCCTTGTCCCCCACAAGGATTCCATTCCTTTCTCGCTATTCCTCTGTCTCTGTTGCATCTGCTCCCAGAACAAGGTTTTCTATGCCAGATCATCAAAGAACGTCCTTCTTCAAAACACATTTCTTCCCCTTCACTACCATCAACTCGGCACTCACCTGCATATCCTCCATTACCTGCATATCTGCCCCAGCCAGCTCTGTCCTCACACGCAACAAAGGCAGGATTACCCTTGTCCTTACCTTTATCCCAACAGTCTCTGCATCCAACATATCATCCTCTACCATGTGATACTATGTGATCCTAGCACCAAAAACTTCTTCCCCTCTCCTACACTCTCTGCCTTTTGCAAGGACCACTCCCTTCCTGACTTCCTCGTCTACTTTTCCCTTCCCACCAATCGCTTCCTTGGCACCTAACCCTGTGACTGCAGTTAGTGCTACACTTGTGCCCACACCTCTTCCCTCCACCATTCGGGGCCCCAAACAGTCCTGCCAAGTGAATTACCACTTCACTTGAGAATCTACAGGGGTCATCTACTGCATCTGGTGCTCCCGTTGTGGTCTCCTCTACATTGGAGAAATTGGATACAGACTGAAAGATCATTTTGTTAAGCACCTTAGCTCTGTCTGTCACAATAGTGGGGATCTCCCAGTGGCAACCCACTTTAATTCTCCACTCCATTCCATTGCTGACATATCTGTCATTAGTCTCGAGCACTGTCAGACTGAGATCTACAATAAATTGGAGGAACAACAGCTTATATTCCATCTGGACACTTTCCAACATTGATGCATTAGCATCAACTTCTCTGAGCTCCATTGCCTGCCAATCATCCATCTATCCCAATTTCTCCTTTCCTTCATCTCTGTCCCTCTCTCTCTTTCCTTTCCTCTCTTTCCTTTCCTCCACATCCGCATTCACAGAACCACCCCCTCCCCCCATCATCTCACCTTTCCTCTCCTGTCCTATCCATGTCCAATTATTACCTTTTGTCTGTTGGTCAGTGCTCCTATCCCTCCTTTCTTTCCTTCTCCCCAGCATTTTAATTCAGGCCTCTGCCAACTTTTTACTCATACCTTGAAGAAAGGCTCAGGCCTAAAACATTGGTTATATATTTTATATAAGGGACTCCCTTTTGCTTTTTTTTTTCCTGTTGCAATACTCATAGTGACCCTTTGTTTGCCATACGACAGACAAAAGTTAAGATATATAATAATACATTTTAATGTATTATTACACAACAATAAAAGGATCCTTGAATCTTTACCTTCTATGGAGGCTACCAGACCTGCTGAGCTCCTCCAACATTTCTGTGTTTTCTCTACAATGTTACATTCATCTTATCCTTTACTCTTCCATTGGCTACTATCAGAAAAAGATTCAGGCAAGTCTCTGTGCAGTGATAGGCAGCCAATAATCCCACTAGTGGGCCATTTTAATGTATTTCAAGTTCCCTGGAAAGAATTCCTGGTGCACCTTTCCAGCTCTGGTGGATTGACACCACTGGAAATACTAACCAGCTATCTCTGTCTCTGCCTTTTAGAGAAGGTATCAGTTGAAAATGGTCAGTTATTTCCTTTCACCTGTTCTCTATTTTTTCCAAGGCCTGGGATTCATAAAAATGTTCTCTTGCTATTTCTGCTTCTTGACACATTTGGTTCCATTTTCCTTATTCAAAGTGCAGACTCATTTAATTAAAAACAGCTTTAGTGTTGAGGTTTTTCTGAAAGCTACCTGGCCCATTCTCGGTAAATTTGGACGTCGGCTGGCAAATTTCTAGTTTTTACTTTTTCCTTTTTTAAAAAATAAAGGATCATCACCTGGCTGCAGGTGATAGATCACGGATAAAAAGAAGGATAGGGATGTGTCATTGTTTCTGCATGGAATGTTTATTGAGAGCATATTTAAAGATTAGATCAAGGAACAAAAAGAAGAAGCCATTCAACATAGTGAAACAGGCTCAACTCATCTGCTGCTAAATGTCTCATTCAATCTTCGTAATCTCGAGGTGACTATGCCAATCATTTTCTCCCATCCTCCTTACATAAGCCTAACATCATTCAAAACTCTTGCCACCTATATTATAATGGTCCATTCACTTACCATTCCCATTCATGCTGATTCACATGGGCTCTTGGAGCAGCAGCATCTTTATTTTAAGTTCTCTTCCAGTCCCTCCATGGCCTCATGGTCTCTCCAGTCCCACAATCTTCTGAGATCATTGCACTCCACTAATTCTGCAATCTTGCACCTCCTGGATTTTAACTGTCCCACTAATGGTGTCATGTCTTCAGATGCTAAGGTTCTAAGCTCTAGAGTTCACTCCCTAAACTACAGAGAAGTCCAGAAATTTGATCTGCTTGGAGATCAGGTTGGTTTGGATTTTCCAGATTCTTGGGCAGTACGTTTAAAATTCAAATTTAAGGAGGAATAAAGAAGAATTAAACAGGTGAATTTTTATTGTTTGTTCAATAGCAAATATAGTATGCTTCTTTGATCAAAACAAGCAGTTTTAAAGAAAAATAAAGTGGATGCTTGTTTCCACTGTGGGTCTGTGGTGCTTACGCATGCATTCTTCTTTGGCTTGGCTTCGCGGACGAAGATTTACGGAGGGGTAAAGTCCACGTCAGCTGCAGGCTCGTTGTGGCTGACAAGTCCGATGCGGGACTGGCAGACATGGTTGCAGCGGTTGCAAGGGAAAATTACACACAAAAACTCGCTAAATTTTAAATGTTTGCATTTTTAAAAAGTCTGGATTCCTGGGTGGTCTGAATTTCTGGCATCCGGATTTTTGGACTTCTACTTTGTGCTGCATTCTCCATACCTTCCATATTTTAAGATGCTTCCTTAAAATCTTATACCTTTGCGTCAAATTTTCTGACAATTAAACACATGAAAGAACATCACGCCATGTCTAATATTAAGGTCATGCATCATCTGAATCAAGGCAGCTAGTTGACCAGATTTTCTTTTTCTATCTTGTTCCACAATTTCTGAAATTCTGCCCGTTGCATACACTCTTACAAAGATATCCAATCTAATTCTTATCCCTATGTCCAACTTCAGTTCAATTACCATCACTGATTCATTTCCCACTGTGTTTGGAAGTGGTCATCTTGAGATCCAAGATGGTAATGGGAAGACAGAAAGAGAAATTTAGAGCTCGCAAGATAAAAGAAAGAGAAGATTAACCCCCCCCCCCCCCACTCCCCACCAATCGAAACAAGAAAAAGTTAAAGAAGAATGGGCAACAAGCTGGAAACAACAAACTCAGAAGGAATAGAAAAAGCAAGAAATGTAAAAGGCTCACCTCATGGTCAGGATGGTGAGGTGAACCTCGGGCCTATCCAGAAGCTGGTGGCAATGGTGGTGGCAGGAACGGATCATTGGGCTGCCCAACTAGAGGAGAGGGTGAGCGAAGGCAGCCTTGGCGTGGCTGTTGCATGAATGGGGCAGCAGGAGCACCGTCAGGCACAAGTGGTGAAGGGGTTAGCATACGGCGGGAGCAACCCAACATGGACGTAGCGGTGGCTGCAGAAGAGATGCCACAGACAACCAGGAAGACGAAACACCTACCTGGTAAGGTCATTTCATCCGGGGGTCAGGAGGAGGCCTCAATCGAAGCAGCATCGGGAGCTCGAGGTCTCGGGCCTGGCAGGCAGAGGGAGCAGCGTGGCAAGGGAGGTGTCGGGCATGGAGGGAAGGATGTGCAGTTGGGAGACATGACATTGGGAAGTGGAGGAAGAATATGGACAAAGGAGATGGACAAATGATAGGAAAAAAAGGAGGCAGTGAGCCAGATTAAAAATATTGGTGATGGGCCAGACTCTAATTAAAGAATGATTGGGCAATTTAACTGAAAGGGTGACAGAAACAGAAGAAAGAATTTAGGGAGTGGAGGAAAGACTGGAAAGAGGGAAAGTGAAATGGATATGTGGGTGAAGGAAAGGGAGAGGATGTGGGAAAAGATGGACTCCCTAGAGAACTATATAGGAGAAATAACATTCAGATAGTGGGGGTGAAGTAGGGTGTGGAGGGAAGAGATTTGGTGGAATTCTTCAAAAAAAGTGGATACCAGAAGTGCTGGAGACGGACAAAATTGTGGGAAAACTGGAAATTGAAAGGGCCCAGCGGTCTCTCACAACCCCCCACCCCCGCCCAGATCCAGATCAACAACACTAATCTGTCCTGGTCAAATGCCTTCGCTACTAGGACAGAGAGTGAATTTGACGGGCATCAGAGAAGGAAAGTGGTGGGGGTGGGTGGGTTCCGGCAGAATATGGAAGAAAGAAAATCCTCCTCCATCTGGACATTAGTGTGCCGCTATTAAGTCTCAGGAAAGAAGTAATAAAAAAATAAGGCAAACAATGACAGAGTTCACCTTCCTTCACCCACCAACTTAAAAAATTTAAAGTCGCGAGGGGAGAATTTTCTTAATGGACGCTGGGGAGGCAATGGGTATGTAAAAGTCATCCTATTGAGAATAATATAAATGGGGGAAAAGGGGAATTAATGGAATGATTAGTTGTTTATATTGTAAAGGATAAGAATATAGATGGGAATGTTTTATTGTTTAAAAATGTGAATGCCAAAGTTAAATAAATAATTAATACGAGCGGATATAGTATTTCTACAGGAGACCCATCTCACAAATCAAGAACACAAAGTTAAAAAGGGGTTGGGTTGGTCAGGTGGTGACAGGAACCCATTGAATCTCATTTCCTATAGGCCAATTTCATTATTGAATATACCTTATAAAATTATAGCAAAGTCATTGGTCAACAGGTTGGCTCAATATTTACTAAAACCCAGAGCAAGTGGGATTTTTTTTTAAAAAAAAAGACAATAAACAGATTACATATGCAGATTACTTAATATAGTGCATCTGGTACAGTCTGGTGTGAACCTGGATGTGGCCATATCCCTGAACGCAGAAAGCCCTTTGACAGACTGCAATGGGTTTTTTTTATTTAAAGTATTGGAGAGATTTGGATAAAGATGCTATATCATAAAGCCTCAAGCCAAAATTATAATGAATGGGCAAATATCCCCAGTGTTGCCACTGGGCAGGTCCAGTAGGCAGGGTTGCCTGCTGTGCCGAGCACTGTTTATATTGGCTATTGAAATGCTGGCAGAAGCCATTCAGCAGGATCCACATATAAAGAGGTTCAGAGAGGGCCAGGAGGAGCACAAAAAGAATTTATTTGCTGATGATGAGCTAATATATTTGGCAGATCTGGTGGGGGAGGGGAGGGTGGGTCATTGGCCAGGATGACATCCACACAAGAGGATTATGGTAAGACCTCAGGATATAAGGTAAAGCTGGTCAAAAGTGAAATCATTCCCTTGACAAAGGGGGGGTGGGGGGGAGGTCAATAGAATATCAACAAGAGAGCCAATTTAAATGGCCACAAGAGGGCATTAAATAGTTGGGGATATTTATCTCCCTGTGCTCTGGAAGATTGAGGAGGACCTTGGTAAATGGAGAACCCTACCCATAACTTTGATGAGAAGGATTAATTGTGTTAAAATGAAAGTGATGCTAATACTGCAATATTTATTTCAGTCCTTGCCCATCCCATTGCCTCAAAGCTTTTTTAAGACATTCAATGAATGTGTCAGGAAGTTCTTGACTTGGGGTTATGAACTGGAAGTTCTGAAATTACCCCCCTCTATGAGGGAGATGGTGCCCCCTCCTGGTCACAAATTGGACTGCACACGATAGGAGAAAAGATAGCAGAAGAGTGGGACACTAAATTGATATCAAGGGAAACAGAAAACTTCATATTAAAATGTAATATAGACATGGAAAAAAAATAAATCAATGTATCAGGCTAAAGGTGGGGTTATCTCCTAAAATGCCTTTGTCCCAGAACAAATTAATACCAATGACTCTGGATAATAAGAAACTGGACATCTGGTGCCGGAAGGGGATCAGGTGCATCGAGGGGTGTTATGAACATGTGTGTACTGCCATATATATTCTAATTTGAAAGGGGAATACATGCAAGTTTATTTCTATGATGTATCTCCTATTCCAAAGTGAGGACTTGAAGCTGGGATTAGATAGGGCAAGGAAAGGTGAGAGTCAGACCTGGGCAAACAATCCATGAGCAGTGCTGGTCAGGCCTGTGTCGGGACAGCATGACAGCAGTCATTAATGCCAAGTACAGGTAGGTGCAATATAATTTCTTGCATAAACTGTACCACACATCACAAAATTACATAAATCCAAAGTAGAAATTTCAGAAATGAATTTTATGAATTTTGGGCTGCTGAGATTTTGGTGTGGAGATTGGAACCTTTATCCATTCAACCTGGCTGTGTATAAAGGTGAGATCCTTCTGGGAGGACCTGGAGGACATCCTGAAAAAAATTACAAAGGTAGATTTTACACAGGATCCGGACTTGTACCTTCTGGGAAACATTAAGGACGTGTGTTTTAAACTGTCCAAGTACCAAATTCAGTTTGAGAAGGTCGCCTTGGCGGTAGCCAGGAAATGTATAGCGGTCACTTGGAAGTCTGACTCCCAATTAAATATTACATGATGAAATATGGAAATGCAGAGTTGTATTCCCCTGGGAAAAAAAAATCATATAATTTAAGAATTCCTTCTTAATATGACACATTTGTTGGGGTATGGCAACCCTATCTGCAACACATTGGTGCACAGATATAAATATACCCTTTCTGAATGAAAGAAAGGCAATAATCCATGCCAGTAGTGGAATGATTCCACCTCACTGACAAAAGGCAAAGGAGGAAAAACCCAACACCCAACCCCAACCAACCAATTTTCCCCTGCAACCGCTGCAATCGTGTCTGCCTGTCCCGCATCGGACTTGTCAGCCACAAACGAGCCTGCAGCTGACGTGGACTTTTTACCCCCTCCATAAATCTTCGTCCGCGAAGCCAAGCCAAAGAAAGAGTGGAATGATTGAGATAAATTAAGAGGGTTGTGGCGCAGATGATGTGCTCTTGTATTTTGTTCCTTATCTTTTTTATTTCAGGTTACTTTGGGTTTTTCTTAATTTTCTTAATTTACCAATAATTGGTTTTTTTTGTGTTTGTTTAATTTGTATAAACTTTGTGGTATTGGGAAGGGGAGAGGGGTAGGGGAAAAAACAGACTCTGTATGTTAAGTCCATTGTTGAGAGAGATTGTATTCTTTGTTTGGATTTGTGTGAGTCTTTGAAAATCAAAATAAAATATTTTTAAAAAAGACATGGTCATCTTTTTTGGCTTCCCAATAAACTCTGTGTGGAAATACATGCTGCATAATCTATGGGAATCTTGTCCTGGTATGTTTTGTGCATAAGCTGCAATTGTTCCTTATTTATCTTTAGCAGCGCTCAATTATTTTCTTTACATTCTCATTAAATGTTACCATTAATTGTATTTTTTTTTGTCATTTTACTCTTGTATGCAGCAAGTATCAATATCCACACTGGTTGGAAAAATATAGCTCTCAATTTAAATTATTTCTTCCTCGGACATGGGATTCACTGACTGGTGCGGAGACAGAAATGGACACAGTACTCCAAATGCAGTCTAACTACAGTTACTGTTGCATTTTCTAGAGTAGCATCTTATGCCTAGGTGCTCTGTGATTAGTAAGTGATTACTTCAGGTGGTATGTGAGTGGAAAAAAAATGTTGAGAACCACAGCTTTATACATTGTGATCTTCTGAGCTTCTGTTTTTCTCCTGCTGATTTCAGCTGATGATTAAGACCAAGGAAATCTTCCAAGTTTGGATCAGAACTTTATCATGAAGCGACAGAGGATGGGAGGACTTCAGGCAATGATCGTTACACTACTGACCACAATTGTGCACTGCAGTATTCACGTACAGCCAGAAGGTATATCTTTCCTTAATAACATAAGAAATTTTGGTGGTCCTATTATTAACCACTTAAAGAAAAGTAGTTGGGCATTTAAAGAACTTACCCACAACATTCAGAGCTCCATTTATTATATCCAGTGCACACTTTAATCCCTGATGTGCTCACTGGTTTCAGACCTCAAGCTCCAAAGTTAAAAACATTGGAGATGGAACAAGCTGCGTGAGTTCCCAGATCCAAAGCCCATCTAACCTATGTCTGCCATCTTGCCCATACCAAGGATCACATCAAGGAGAAGTTATAACAGAAAGGTTGGAATTACTTAGCATCTGCAGAGACAGACACACCATGCACGTTTTAGGATTTAATTTCAACCCTAAATTTATCTCCACCATTGCTGGTAGACCTGTGGAGTATTTCCAGCATCTCTTTTTAATTTCTGATTGTCTGGATGTCTTTTTTTCTCACTTTTTAATACTGGCCATCGAACTTGTCTGCCTCACTAGTTTGTCAACAACGAGGTGAAGGGATTTGTAATAGATCAGCACACAGAAGGCATTTCCTTTATCCATTCATTTCCCTTTCAAAGGTCTGTGAGATATTTGAAGACTTGCAACATTCTTAAGGAATTTCATTATTTACAACTCCTGGGAAAGATTTTTTTTTACTGCACAATGTGTCTTGAATTGCACACTGCTACAGGCACAAGAATGGGCCATTTGTACTGGTATTCATGTTTTTGTTAAAACATGGAGATGCGAAGGAACTCAGCCAGCCTTGTAGTGCCCATAGGAGGTAAAGTTACTGACATTTCGGGTCTGAGCCCTTCCTCAAGGAGTTCTTCCAGTATCTCTGTTTTTACTACAATCACATGTCTGCAGACTTGTTGTGTTTTACTTGTGTTTTTGTTGTACAAGAGCCAGCTAGTTCAATAACATTTTGCTGTTTGATCCCCATACTCATGATATCTATAATGACACTTTTACAATACATTTTACATTGTTTAGCCCTAACCGATTGCATTTATTATACCATTAATTACTAAATTTGGGTAATTACTCTGGACTACTCAAAATGACTGCACCAAACTCAGAACATCTGGGAGATGGCAGAGTGCCGAGTGGAAACCTGGTAGTCATTACAGGTCAGTGAGAGTGAACAGTTCATGACAGCCAACAGAAATGATTCCAGGTTTATCCATTTATTTTATATAGTGTATGAAAAGACTAAAGACATTTATCTTTCTTGGGTTTTTATTTGCTGAAATGGTTGTCAACCCAGTCACTGACCTAAAGGCCAATTTATGATGAAGTTCAAGTTTATTAGAATTGGAATTTCTCGTCATGAACATTTCATGAAATTTGTCGTTTTGAGGCAGCATTACAGATGCAAATATTGCAATATTGTTTAGCTCTAACTGATTGCATTTATTATACCAATAGTTATAAAATAATTATTATCATCTGACTGCACATGTACGACAGGACAGAATTTCTCCAGACCACAGTACACAAACAATGCACAATAATCATGTATATACATAAAGACATAATTTAAAATAAATATGTATGTAATATTTTAGGATGATTGACTTGGTTACAGGATTTGGTTCATCAATCTCTCAGTCTACGGCAAAAAGTTATTTCCCAGCAGTCATACCTGATTTTGATGCCCCTGTGCCTCCTTTCTGATGGTAGTGGGTCAAAGATACTATGTGCTAGATGGAAATGGTTCTCTATAATTCATAGAGGTATATTTAAGCAACACTCCTGGTAAATGTCAGCATTAGAGGAAAGGGAGACTGAGGTGATATTCTTAGCCGTTTTGATGATCCTCTGTATTGACATCTGGTCCGATATTTTGCAGCTACTGTTCCACACGATGATGTAGCCATCAAGACATTCTCAATGGTGCTGCTACAAAAGGTTGTCAAGATGGGAACTGGAACCCTTGCCTTCCTTAGCAAGTATAGGTGGTGCCACACCTATCTAAGTAATGAGAAGATATTTTGGGTCCAGGATAGGTTTCCTTTTATAGTCTCATCAAGGAACTTTGTGGTCTCCACTCTCTTCACTGATGTGTAATACAGAGAGGTCGTCCTGCTGAAGTCTACAATCATCTCCTATTTCTTGTCCATGTTGAGACTTTATGAGTCTTCCAGCCTCCTCTCTGTAAATGATCAGTAATTAACATGATACATTTCTCTATAGCATGTGCATTTGCACATCTTGATCAGATTTAAATTGTTAGGAACTTCATTTCCCCACTAATGATCCAGATGTTCTGAGTTAATTTCAGTTATTTTCAGTAGTCCACAAGCAGACTGCAATTAGTTCGCGTTCAGTAATTAGGATTGAACACCTAAGCTATCACTGGCAATTTTGACCCGTACTCTGGTACATTGTCCAACCCTCCCTGACCTACGCACCACGCAACTGTAATATGGAAAATTGTTTCTGATATTGATATCTTGTACTATCACAAATCCAATTTCTGAGCTCAGTTCTTTGGCATTGGACACAGTTCACATTACAAATTCTGAGCTTGCTGGTAGAGTGAGATAGTGGAGGAAATGCATTGTTTCAAGTCTATACTTCATCTCAGGGACTAATTTTTGTTTGTACTCAGTATTTGATACTTCTCGCGTCAGTGTCCAACAGTGGTGGGCCAGCATTATTGGATTCCAGTTGCCCTGATACCATTTTTTCCTGGTGAAACCTTTCACCGTATTCATCACTGACTGCACCTCGTAGGGAATTCGTCCAAGTACGAATGCAGAAAATGAATTTTCAATGTCATGCTGCTCTTCATGGTTTGTATGTTTGAAGTAGACTTAAAGTATGACAGGAAATCACAAAAATAGGTTATAATGAAAAAAAGGTACACAATAGGAAAATTTTAAGGTGATTTTCGTGATCATAAAATATACCCAAAAGTGTTCAGGAAGTATTGTCCAGTGTAATTAATACCTCTTGACCTGTCTCACCTCCTCTTTACAATTACACTTGAGATGACATGATGATGAGATGAAAGCTTACTGACATATCCATAAATATAATGTATAGATGAACCGAAGTTCTTTCTTGCTGCTGCTAAACAGATAAACAAGATGAAGCAATAGTATAAATTAAATTATGACAATATGCCATGAGACAGAGTAAGAGAAAATAAATATACAAGGATATAAAAATAAATATTCACAGATGCAATTAATGCAAGAAAAAAGCATTTCAATAGCACATAATAATGAAAATCTTAAAGCATTTTCTGTTTTTATTTCAGTTATGCATACAAATCTTTTAGTGATTCTGGCTTTTTACACAGAAAATCCACTTAAGTGGTATGTGATTGACCCGTCTTTAAAGGCAGTTTGAGCCGTTCACACTGAACCAAGAAATCTTTTACATAAGCAAGCCAGCATTCCTGGAGCAAAAGGAGGCAGGACCTGTAGCATTGCAGTGTCAGCGTCCTGTGTGAACCCTTTTAGACAGAAACCGTTGCAAAATGCATCAGCTCTGATACTACCTACTTTGTTTAAGAATGGGTCATTTGGGGAGGTTCAAGAGCACTTTGTAGCTGAGTTAGAAAGTTGTGGATTAGTGTGCTATCTTTTGAATAATTCATTAATCTTAAAGCATAGCTTCCCTCTCACATCTACATAAAAGATTCCACATCACTGTTTGAAGAGACGTCTCAACTGTGTTTGGACCAGTTCCTCCTCTCAATTCACATCACAAGAAGCAGATCACCTGGTTATTCTCTCTACTGTTTGTGTGATCCTGCTCTGTGGAAATTGGCAGCCACATTTCTTTATTGCAACAGTAACTTGAAAGGCTATTTTTGTTTAGATAAACAGCATGGTAACCAGCCATTCTGGCCCATGAGCCCATGCTGCCAAAATCCCCCAATTTACCTTCAGCCCCCATATGTTTTGAAGGGTGGGAAGCAACTAGCACACCAGGATGAAATCCACGCAGACAGAGGGGAAAACATACAAACTCCCTACACACATCACCAGGTTCAAACTCTAGTCACTGGAACTGTAACAGCATCGTACTAACCATGCTGCCCCCAATTTATTGCCTGTAATGTTCTTTGGATCGTCTGACGTTGTGAAAGCCTCTGTGTCATTTACTCCTCCCTTACTAATTTCAGATTGTCTATATAGGAATATATCAAATTTGAAATAAGAATGAACTTGACTAATTTCTTAATCTTATAATTAAAAATGTGCATTCAAATTCTACTCCAAGGATGTGCATACAAAATCTAGACTGACATGCCACATCTTGACTGAAATACAACATCTAGGCTGTCATGCCACTGCAGCGACAATGAAGTGAGTTGAAGAAGATCCCTCATATAAATTTTCTGCACTTTGGAAACAAATGTCTCATTTTCCAATGGATATTCAGGGCTATGATGGCTAGATTTTAAGACAATGGGGGAATGAAAGATCATGGGAAATAGGCAAGAAGTGGAATTGAGGCCAAAGATGAAATATCAGCCATAAACTTATTGATGTTTGAAGCATATTCAAAGGGTTATTTCACCAAATGGTTCTTCAGAGGCTTAATGAAGAAACACATCGTATTATTTATTTTGCCTGCTTTCCAATGAGGAATTTTTGCAAAGGTCTGCCAATGTGCATACCTGGACTATTACTACTGGTATTTACCTATTACAATTCGATTAACTATGTGCAATGAAGGTTTTTTGAAAAAAGGCAAAATGTCAAAGTATCTTCAGGTTTAATAATTTGTGATCTTTAACACGTGGACTTGGAGACAATGGATAATGTGTGTGTTTTGCATAACATTATTGATAAAGACTTAGACAAAAATAAACTGTGTTGAACAGAGGTTTAGGAGCACATAAATCCTCCGCTCAGTCTGTAAGGATACCCTGGAGCTTCCAGGTGTCTGTAACAAAGTATCCATCCCACATTTTTCTCATGCTTCTCCTCTGCTCTGATATACGATTTCAATGAGGTAACTACGTTTGAGGTACATCTACTCTTCTAACTTGGCACATTGCAACCTTGATGGTCTTCCATTTACAGTATTTCAAATAACTGGACAGTTTCTGAGAAAGATCATCAACTGCCAACTTTTCTCTCCAGAGAGGGTGCCTGAAATGCTGAATATTTCAAGCATTTTTCTCTGTTATTTTTGATCTGGCATACTTGCATTTTTCGTTTGGTTTCTATTATTGCTGATTGAAGAGGGCACTGTAGACATTGGAGAGCTTTGATGCATGTCGAGTGGAGGGTAGGAAAATACTGCAGGAAAAAAAAACCTTGAGTAAAAAAGTGAGGTGGGAATATTGTGATTTCAAGTCAAGTTTATTGTCATCTGTTACACAATTACAACCCGACAAGTGATTATCAGTCCTCAATGCAAAACATGCAAACATACAACACAAATACAATACATAGGGAGGACAAATATTTCATCTATACAAATAAATAAATAAATAAATTTTGTTTCAGGGACATTATAGTCTCGGATAGTTAGTGTGAGCAGTTCCTTTGGTCATTTAGCATTCCTCAACCTGGTGGTGTTGGTTCTGATATTCCTGTATCTCTTTCCTGACAGGAGCAGCTGAAAGATGATGTGTGCAGGGTGGAAGGGGTCCTCCATGATTTTGCATTCCCTTTTCAGAAAATGATCCCAGTAGATCATCTCATTGGGGTCGGAATGGGGATTCCAGTGATGCTCTTTGCCACTCTTCTTGTCCTGTGAATTGATCTCTGATTCATTTCTCTGCAGCAACCAGAGAAGCAAGACAGGACACCCTTGATAGAGCTTCTATAGAAGGTTGATATAATGGCAGATGGTAGCTTTGCTCACTTCAGTCTTCTCAGGAAGTGCAGTCATTGTTGTGCTTTCCTGACAAGTGAGGAGATGTTGTGTGTCCACAATAGGTCACCAGTTAAGTGAAGTCCAAGGAACTTGGGGCTGTCCACTCTCTACTAACGAGTTATTGATGTGTAGTGGATGGTGGTCATTTTTGGTCCTCCTGAAGTCCACAATCATTTCCTTTGACTTGTCCATGTTGAGCCCCTCGCACAATTTCATGAAATTTTCCACCTCTTTTCTGTAGAGCAACTCATCATTGTTGCTGATGAGGCCAACATGCTATAGAGAAATAATCTAAGGAGAAATGTACAGGAGAAAAAATACAAGGACAGGCAGCTAACAGACATACTGACTGACAAACCAAGACAGAGCCACAGAAAGATCTATGTGGAAAAAAATAGGGACGTATACCAGCATAGGAGACAGTTAAAACATCTAGTGTGTGTGTGTTTTATGCCATGACGTTCCCTTTAGGTAAGGCAGTATTGATGAAGGCAGGTGTTAAACATGTGACTTGATGGGGCCCCCAAGTATCTGCCTTGGGTTTGAAACAGGTGTTTAAAAAGCTCTCTGGAAATTGTTTATATGGACTCTACCATTTGAGGAAACAGTGAAACTTATACAGGTAAGAAAGAGGTTAAAAAGATTTTTTTTTAATTTCTGAAAAATGAGAATGTAAGAATTAGAAGGGGCAAGAGCCAATGAGATCTTCAAAAGAGTATAATTAGCATGGGACTTGGATTGGAACGGAACTCCACCATCAAGATATCAGACTAGAAACTTGATGGCTCGTTCCCTGTTTGTCAGGCATAAAAATAACACCTTAACATCCAATCTGAGGGATGGAGTTTGGTTGCACACTTAAAAGGGTGAAACAACGGTGCAGTTGTACAACCGCTGGCTCACAGAGTCAGAGATCCTGGTTCAATTCTGACCACCGGTTCTGACTGTGTAGACTTTGCATATTTTCCCTATGACTGTGTTGTTTTCCTCGAGGTGCTTTGCTTTTCTCTCACATTTCAAAACATGTGGATGGGTAGGTTCATTGGCTTCTGTAAATTGCTCCAGAGAATTTGCATGGAGTTGACAAAATTGATGAATTGAAGGGAGAACAGAAACATAACATCGGATCAGTATAAAGGCATGGTTGATGGTCGGTGTGGATTCAAAGGCCAAATAACCTGTTTCTGTGTTGTATCTTCAGATTTATTGTCAGAGTACATATACGACATCACATACAACCCTGAGATTCTTTTCCTGCAGGCCAGGCAGAATTATCTCTTATTGGTAATGCAAAAAAAACTGTACATAACATACACATGTAAACAAATAAAGAAATGTCAACAAATTGTGCAATACAGAGAGAATAATAAAAAAAATCAATGAAGTGCAAAAGTAAGAGTCCCTAAATGAATCTATAGCTTTTTTTCCACGAGCATCCCAGTTAATTAGCCGTGCAGTATTCCAGGATAGGAAGCCATTTATGCTGTTTCCACTGGGCCCTGACTGCTTTTCCACTGAACACAACTCATCCCCAGGGATAGGAGAGTCTACCTTCAACCAGAAACAGGTGACTTTCTGCTGTCCTTTTTCCACTGGTTTAATCAGCACGTTGGCATCAGGTGATGCCGGGGATATGAGTAGGGGTGAGGCCATCAATCCCTGGCATGATTCGACATCATTTATCACTAGAGTGTCAATTGTTTTCTTTTCCACTGAACGCTGTCCCGATTAATTCCCCATTTATTCCTGGGTCAAGGTGCAAGTGGAAAAGGGATTATGATTGAGTTTGTTGTCGTGGAGTCTAACGGTGGAGGGGAAGGAGCTGTTCCTGAACCTGGTGGTGCGAGTCTTGTGGCTCCTGACTCTTTCCTGATGGTAGCAGCGAGGACAGAGTATGTTCTGGGTGGTTGCTGCTGCTCTCTGACAGCAGCGTTTCCTGTAGATGTTCTCAATGGTGGCAAGGGTTTTGTCTGTGGTGTCCTGGGCTATGTCCACTACTTTTGGAGGGCTTTATACAGCACACTTTCCACTGCACATCTCTAGAAATTTGCAGGTTTCCAATGTCATACCAAACTCTGCGAACTCCTGAGGAAGTAGAGGCACTGATGTGCTTTCTTCATGATGCCATTAGAGTGTTGGGTCCAGGAAAGATCCTCTGAGATAGTGACTCCAAAGAACTTAAATTTGCTCTCCCTCTCCACCTCTGATCCCCCAATGATCACTGAATCATATACCTCTGACTTTCACTTCCTCAAGTCAGGAATCAGCTCCTAGGTTTTGCTGATATTAAGTGCAAGGTTGATGTTGGTGCTCTATTTAATTAAGTTTTCATCGCCTTTTTCTATACAACCTAATACCGTGATATCATCGGCAAATTGGTGGGTTGTGTTATTGTTATACCAAGCCACAGTTGTAGGTGTAAAGTGAGTAGAGCAGGGGGCTAAGAAAGCAGCCCTGTGGTGCCCCAGTCTCTATGATATCACAAGTTCAATGCTATTAAATTATTCCAGACTCTTCTGAAGATGTACAATGCACATGCCATAGTTATTTAAATGGTGATTATTCAAATATGGTTGCAACATAACTTGTATGATCCTCTATGATACCGTATCCCTCCCTCCCCATCTTCACCCTGTGCGGCCACATCAGCTGCTAGCTCGTGGCTCTAAGAATCAGGAATAACCGTTCAACAAGATTGTTAAAAACCTTATCCACTCCATATGGATGATTGATAGTTTGTCACAACCTCTAAGTGTTCTGTGACTTTTTTCTCCCATATGTAAGAAGATTTTACTTAGTAAGTTTTTCTGCACACCTTGCTTGTGCCAGGAGGTGAGAAAGGCTCTCAACATAAAACATAATACTTAGTTTCTCTGTGGATAGCATAAAGAAACTAATAAAGCAGAAATGTCTGCAGACATCATAGTTGAAGTAAAAACACAATGGTGAAGAAACTCAGCTGGTCAAACAGTGTACTCTATACAGCAAAGATAAATACATCACCATCTTGCTTTGATGAAGGGCTCAAGCCCAAAACGTTGGTTCTGTATCTTTCTTTGCTATATAAAAGGTACACTGTTTGACCTGCTGAGTTCTCCGCCATTGGGTTTTTACTTATAGCATAAAAGAAGCTAACAGGATAAGATGTAACTTGGGTTTTACTCCTTCCTTGCTTTTCTTCTCTATTAAACTCAATGAAAAGTAATATCCAGGTGGGTATAAAACCAATTTGTAGTCATCAACCAGTCATGAGTCATAGAACATGAGAGCGACCCTTCAGCTCAACATTTATAGAATCCTGCTGTGTATAAAATGGATGCTATGACTTGCTGCCTAAGAGCACGATAATATTTAGATGTAAAATAGTTTGGAAATCCTTGAGCAATGTAATAAAATATCAGAGATAAGAGCACCTGCTTTGGATGAGGGTGAACGAAGTTTAAAAATGCATAAAAATTTAATTTTAATTATTTGGCATATCATAACCAAGTAGGTTGACAGATGGAGATCCAAGAGTAACTGCTCAACACATAATGGGTAATCATATCAAATACCTCCATGTGCAGTGCAATCAGACATCTGCTGAAGTTGCATCTTGCACCAACATCTCACATTACACTCTACTGCAAAGATAATTTAACACTTAGAAAGTGATATACTTGAATGATGTGTACTTGCATTTCATTTGTGAGGAATCCAATGGCTGAGAAATGAAACACGGTTCTTCTTCAGGTATACTAGATGGACATGAGGAATTCCTAGCTGAAGTATAGACTGCGTTAAATTACTCTGTTATGGAAATGTGACTCTCTTTCAACTTCAGGTAATTCCCCAAAGCAACATTATGAGAATATTACATTCTCTGGGATTGCAGCCATGAAGTGTTATGTTCTGAAACTGTTTTATTTTTAATCCATGCAGAGGCCTTGAAAGGCTCTATATCAATGAAAATTTTTGTTTAATGCTTTAAACGCTGCTGCTGGAAAGTGTAGGAGTGGGTGGGTGAGAACTGGATTGGTAAACTTTTAACTCTTTTTCTTTGTCACCTTTTAACCCATTTAACTTCTAATATCTCTATATCGTTCTCTGTTATTTGGAAATATCGTAAAACATGCCACCACTTTATATGCAAGTTGTTTTGAGGGTTGGTGCCCCTTATCTTATACATCAAATAGCTCCCAGCATTCACTGCTTCATCCTTTCACAGAGCCACCCCACCCTCCCCCCCAAACTTTTTTGTGTGCTCTCCCTCCCTTATCCACCTATTACCTCCTGCTTGTAGGACTGTGCTCCTCCCCCCCCCCCCCCACCACCACCATTTTGTTTGAGCGCCTATCTATATAAAGTCCACTGTTTGACCTGCTGAGTTTCTCCAGCATTGTGGTTTCACTCAGCATTCACTGTACTGGATAAATGGCCATTCATGAATGGTATTCTGGAACTACTAGGAGTTTCCCCAGCAGTAACAGTTAGCCTCAGAACAGAAAATGAAGCATACTCAAGAGCAATGCAGTGGAGCAGCAATTAATGGTTCTGCTTTACATTTCCTAGTATCTGGGTTCAATTAAGGCTCAACCCGAAACGTTGGTTATGTATCTTTATCTTTGCTAGAAAAGTACACTGTTTGACCTGCTAAATTTCTCCAGCGTCGTGTTTTTATTTTATTATTTGCCTGGATATGAGTTTGCATGATTTGCACTGAGGACTGGAGAAAGCTGTTTCATCGCGTTGGACTTGTGCAAGCAGATGATAAATAAACAAACTTGAACTTGAAAAAAATTACCCTTTAGAATAGCAAAGTAGTAAAAAAAAAACCAACAGGGAATTAATGGGGATGTGGGATTAGAGAAATAAAAATGAGGGTAGTGGAATAGTTCCTTTGATGAACATTGTATTTTTGAAAAGTGGACAACTGGATGGTCAATTTCATCATGTTTTTGTAACAAAACTGCACCTGCTTCCCCTTCCCTGGCATCCACTGTTAAAGACAATGGTCTGTCAAAATTAGGAGATTTTAAAACAGGGTAATGACATAGTATCTCCTTTAAAATTTCTAAAGATCTCTGACAAACTTTTGTCCACACAAATTTCTCCCCTCTCTTCAAAATATTGGTTAAAGGAAAAGCAACTTCAGCAAAATTTCCTATAATATCTGACCATTCCTAAAAACCTTCTCATCACTTTCTTGCCATTGAGAATAGGACATTCAGAAATTGCATTCACCCTAGTTTGAATAGGTGCAACTTTGCCATGACCAATTACATGACCTAAGTATGTCACAGTAGCATGTCCAAATTCACTTTTAGCTTAATTGACAGTTAAGTTTGCTTTGGATAATCTTGCAAACAATTTGAACAATTCCCTCAGATGTTCTTCCCATGTGTCACTTTTTGTGACCAAGTCATCAATATAAGCATCTATATGTGTCAAACCTTGGATTACTGAATTTATCATCCTTTGCAGAGGCATTTTTCGTCCCAAAGGTAACACATTATATTTGTATAAACCAGATGATGTCACAAATGCAGAAATAATCCTTCCTCTCTCAGTTAGAGGCACACACCAGTAACCCTTCAACAAATCCATTTTAGTAAGAAATTTAGCTTTCCAAATTTTATCAATATAATCATCAATTCTAGGAATAGGATAAGCATCCATTTTAGTTACTGAATTAACCTTCCTGAAATCTGTACAGAACCTAACAATTCCATCTGTTTTAGATACCAGAATATAAGGAGAATCTGAGTTTGAAGGTCTAATAATACCATTTTTCAACATATATTCCACCTCCTGATCCTTGATTTTAATCTTATGAATGTTTATTCTATATGGGTTTTGCTTCTCCCACATTCAAATCATGACAAATTATTGACATCTTTTTTGGCACATTAGGAAACAAATTTGCATATTTCAGAAGTAACTGCTTCTGTTCATGTGATTTAAGATGGCCTAACTTTTCCTTCAGATTTTCCAAAATTGCTGAGTTAGACAAGCACACAGGTTTCTTTAAGGTTACCCTCACAAGATTCTGTTTCCATAACTTATGATCCATAACTTCCTCAACTCTGTTAACAACTAACAACTCTGATACAGACTGTGAAATGGTACTGTCTGTTTGTGACCTACACTAAACCCCCACAATCTATTGCTTTTAAAGACATATATATATATAATATACCCCATAGCAAAATCAATTCCACAGTTTATTTTGTAGCAGATAATGTTCATATTCAAGTTTATTATACAAGTACAACCCAGTGGAACAGTGTCCTCCGATCCTTAGTGCAAAATCATGCAAACACACAACCAAGGATGACACACATATAGACAAGTAATACATATACAGTACATATGTATATATAAATAAATAAATATTGTTTTAAGTCGTAGCCTTGAGTGTTAATATGAGCATTTCATTCAGTTGCATTATGATTGTAAACAATATAAATTGAATGACAAATTAATATATTTTAACTATACTCAGCTTACTTGTGAAACCATAGATAAAGGAAAAATAATGAATGATTTATCAGGCAGAAACCCATGGGTTCAACGTAATAGTTTCCACACTAATGTGTTCTTCATTGAGGAGTTCATTTATCTAATAGGTAGGTTTGGTTAAATATTTGACCTCTTGTCCTGCTCTTGGATAGAATTAGCCAACATGGCCATTCCTTTGTAAAGTATGCAAAATTTTCCTTTTTACCTATTTAATGTTTTTTTTTTAAATTTTGCTATATTTAATGTTAACATTACTTTTTCCAATACCTGATCCAGAGTAATTGGAACTTTGAACAGAAGCGCATTCCGACCTTTTGAGCCTCTTCTGCAATTGAATTCGCTATTGGCTGATCTGTACATCAATTGAATTAGCTATTGGCTGATCTGCACTGCAATTGAATTCGCTATTGGCTGATCTGCACTGCAATTGAATTCACTATTGGCTGATCTGCACTGTAATTGAATTAGCTATTGGCTGATCTGCACTGTAATTGAATTAGCTATTGGCTGATCTGCACTGCAATTGAATTAGCTATTGGCTGATCTGCACAGCAATTGAATTCACTATTGGCTGATCTGTACTACAATTGCATCTTTATTCTTTTGTCCCATAACCTCTAATAACCCTGTCTAAGAAAACGAATCAGTGCTTTGAACTTGCTAAATGTCTTACTGAGTCTTGTCACAGAGTAAGCATGAAACTTAGACAAAATCCATACAGTAAATTTGAGCCCCTAATCCTCTCTCTGACATAGCTGACACAAGACTGTATTTTGCATTTGACATTTTCCTTCAGATATTTCAGCACCTATAACTTTGATATTTCATTTCCACAATCCCTTAAAGAAGTTATTGTTTTTCCCCCTCCAGCTTCACTGTACAGATTGATGTCAAAAAGCTTTGAGGTTTATGTGAACTCTTATAAAGCTAACTCTTACATTACTCTTTGAACTATGAGATTGTGGAGAAGTAGAAGATTTGGTCACAAAAACAAGTTGTGAAATATTGAAAACGTGCTGGCTGTGATTTGGAATGAATCACAAAAGTCTGCAGGTGCAGTGATTGTAGTGAAAACACATCAGAAATGCTGGAGACTGGCTAGTCCCTCCAGCATTTCAGTGTGTTTTGCTGTGATTTGGAAATAGAATCAATTTATAATGATGTTAAGCTCAACCATAGAACTGAGGCCACGCCTTTTGCCACCTGCACTAAAATTTGTCGAGATGCACTGTTCAATTGTGTATGTTAACAAAATAAAAGTACTTTTTTATTATGTTGAAAAAGCTCCATAAATGCAAGTTCTTGCCATGATGAGATGAGACAGAGAAGGCAAGCCTCCAATAAATCTTAAAATTATACAAATTCAAATGGATTAAAGTCAGGTCTTGGTGTTCCGAACAACCAATTTAAATTGGGCTCCAGGCATTTTCTGTTTTTGGCAGAGAATCTTCATGAGCTGGAAGAATTTTGAGGTAATGATTGGTTTTAGAAACATCTCAATTGTGCCACAATGGGTTGTGAAGGATGAGACTGAAAGCACTTCATCCAAACTCATCTTTTGATCTAACCAGTCACTCATATGACTATAATTTCACAAAAACAAAACTAACCAGTACTTTAAAAAAAGTATTCAAGCATAGAGTTTAAATATCAAATTGGGCAAAGTAAAAGGAACTTCTCCTATTGCATTTTACCTGAGTACTACTTGATTTCACAACAAATGAAATAAATGTTGTTAAAAGTCATCCATTCTCCAATATTCCAATGTGTGTGTGTGTGTGTGTGTATCTATATAATCTATATATAAACACGCACATACATATATATATATATATATATATATATATATATAACACACACAGCATCAAAGAGCAGATGAACCCTCTTGTAGGGTCAACAGCCTTCTAGCAAACACATGCTGTGAGGCACGGAAATATTCTTCTGGCTCTACATCTCAGGATAATGATGGTTCCTTTCAGTCAGTTTGTGGGGTTTGATATGAGGATACCCCACTCTTCAGAAAGGAACAGCGAGTGTGTGAATGGATTGAGGTGAATAGGGGTTGCACAGGTCCAGACCCACCCTCCCAGATCCAGCAATATGGTGAGGTCCAAGACAACTGGGGGAAGTTCTGTTGCAGTGAATGGCCAGACCAAGCTTCGTTGCAAAATATGCCCTTTCCATGCTTCACGGCATGTGGTTGCTAGATGGCTGTTGACCCTACAAGAAGATTCATCTCCCTTTCACGGTGTGTGTGTGTGTGTGTGTGTGTGTGTGTGTGTGTGTGTGTGTGTGTGTGTATTAATATGTGTGTGTGTATATAGCCGAGCAGTTAGCCCAATGCTGTTACAGTGTCAGCGACTGGGATTCAATTACAGAACTATTTGTAAGGAGCTTGTATGTTCTCCCCGTGTCTGCGTGGGTTTCTTCTGGGTGCTCCAGTTTCTCCCCACCTTTCATAACTACCGGGATGGTAGGTCAATTGGGTGTAATTGGGCCACACGGTCTCATGGACCTGAAAAGCCCTGTTACTGTGCTGTATGCTGAAATTTAAAAATTTAAACCGTCTATTAAATATATTTGACACAGAAACACAGAAATGCATTTGGAGATAATAGGGCAGATAAACAAAAGTTTAATCAAAGATTTCAAGGTAAGTTTTAGAAGATCAAGGAGTGACAGTGCTATGTGGAAGTGATTTGAGAGCTTGTTCCTCAGGCAACTGAAAGCACAGTGCCAATGACTGAGGAATGCACAGGAGGCAATTACTGAAGCAGAGCAGTGATCTTGCCTAGCTAGAGGAAGTTATAGAAAAAGGAAGGAAAAAAGCCATGGGGAGATGTGAAAACACAAGGGAGCATTAAAAATGAGCTTTGTAGGATAAGCAACTAATGTTGACCAATGAGCACAGAGCTGATTCATGGACAGGATTTGGTGCATTGGGCTTTCGGCCACAGAGTTTTCAATTAGCCACCAGTTGACTTCTCAGTTGTTTCCAGGCATTGTTTATTTAATTTTTATAGGCATGGCACAACTGTTTGAAATGAAGGTAGCCCAGAAATCTAAGTACAAGTTATCTACTTATAATGGTTCATTGGTTATTAACTGGAACACTCGGAACAGTAAAGCACTTAAGGGGTTCGATTTATCTTCAATTAGAGGGGCATCTGTTCCATTCCTGTGGTTTCTATTTCTCTTTCTATCTCACTAATGTGCCTATTCTCTTTATATCTTTGTCTTCCTATGTTTTGCCTCTTTTCCCATTGTTTTCATCATTCAAGCTGTTTGTGCCTCCTCTTGTTCACTCAAAGAAACACTTGATAACAATTTCCCCTGCAGTCTGCATTTCAAACATTAAAAAATTATATCCATTCATTGGTATTTTAGCGAACATAAATTATTTCAGTACATTTTACTTTTGAGTGATTTTTTTGTTGAAGAAATCCACCCTTTTTTCAAAGTAGGCAGCAGTGCTACGGTCTTTGGTGTACTAACATTGAATGACACTTTTTAAAAAGTAGAAGTGGCATGTTGGAGACCAAATGGCCTTGATCTATGCTGTCAACTTGGGCAGCACGAATAGCAAACAGTGTCACACTGTTACCGCACCAGCAACCGGGGTTAGAATCCATTGTTGTTTATAAGGAGCTTGTATATTCTCCCCTTGTCTGTGTGGATTTCTTCTGGGTGCTCCAGTTACCTCCCATCCTTCAAAATTTTAAACGATGCATTTCTATCTTAAAAACAAAATGGCTTGGTTGAATAGACTGCTCATTTCTGCCTTATATAGAATTAAATGGTTTACAAAACCATCATGCCATTTCAGTTGAAGAGTTATAAAGACAGCTCTTGGTCTCATTCCAATCAAGTGCTCCATCGATTTTGAATCTGTTGATAGATTCTGTACCCTGTGAGTTGCAGACCCATCGTTACCTTGCAAACCTTCCATCAATTATCTTCAATCGTGCTTTCCTCTCTTGACCTCTCAGCTCAGCGAATCCTGTTCATTTTAGCTCCTTTAATAATCTCATACATCTCAATTTGATCATTGTGTAAAGAAAACCATCCCACTCTAACCAATCTTTTGTCATTATTCAGTTTACCACCTTTGTCTCCAGTACTTTCTCAGTCCTTTCACTGTAGCCCAAATAACGTTTTATTCAATTCCAGCAAAACTTCTTTGTTTGTGGATTCTGTTTTGGTCAGTAATTAAAAATATTCTATATGTCTTATTGACCATCCGATTTGCAATAGTCCCCAAATCACAGTGCTCAAAATGCTGTAGTTGAGACACTTCCTGCAAATGAACCAATGTGATTCTTCATCTATGGAAATAGTGTCATGGGATAATAGCAGTTTGACACTCGCCAGTGTCCACACATCCACAATCTGAGTATTGAGAAGTTCCCTTTTCCAATGTGGGTATGTGACAGGTCATGATGGTTCCCATTGCTCAGAAACTTTGAGATCACCAGACCAGCTGAACAACCAATCATATTACTGTCACAGACTGCATACCCAAAAGCAAAATGTACATTTTTAATTAATTTGTTTGACATTTTACATTTAGGATAGGGACATTGTAGTTGTGATTTAGAAGCAGAGGTTTCATACATTTTGTCATTTTTTTATAATGTATGGCCTTTTCCAGAACAATCTCATTACTTTCATTTCCACATACTTTCCCCACTGCTCTGAAAATTATTTACTTTTGTGTCGATCCAGTTCCCTCTTGAAATTCCATTTTCCAACATTCCCTGCAGTCAGTAAATTCTTGAAATGCATGAAAGAAGAGTTATCTTGCCTCATTTGCTCAAATTTTAATCTCTGGCTGCTGATCCCTGAAAAAGGATTATAATACCCACTCATACAATTATTGCTTGGAGATGAATAATTTGCTAAGCAATATTTATGGCACATCATTTAAAAACTTGGATCCTTTATTTTCTTTATTTATCCAGTGTATTTTATAGCAGGATATGTTAGTAAATCGTTTAAATTCATATCAATTCAATTCAATCAGTGTAATCTGTGGCTGAATTACCAACAGCAAATTTAAAGTGTACGTTTTGAAAGTCTGTACAACAGCAATGACAACCAGTGCCAGTAGTTTTGACATTACTTGTGGCTAGGGGACCCGCACAGGCTTCTGGAGACTGGCTCATGGGAACCAGGTATCAGGAACAGGGACTCAAGATGGGGTTCCCAAAGGGCCTTGAGGGCTGAAAGCTTCTTGATGGCATCAGAGGTTTGGACCTGGAGCTCAGGTTGCCGATGGATAGAACAGGAGTCTGTGCGGCTGCAGAGGCTGTGGGTGCACTGGAAGTGGATTCATGGACACTCAGTGACTCTGATAATACTCTCTTTTGCTTCTCTTTCTCACTGTTAATGGCACTGGGTGATGCCTAATGGTGACTCTGTCGATATTACATGTTCTATGCTATTACATGACAATAAATCTTGACTCTTGATTCGTTGGTATTTCAAAATCTAGACAGTCTTTCTTTGCCTCTTCATGGGTGGTCACCCTTTACCAATGCAAAAGTTTCTATTTTTTTCAAGAGGAAAAGGAACATGCATTTTTTAATTTAGATGTACAGCATGGTAACAGATTCTTTTGGCCTACGAGTCTGTGCTGTCTGATTACACCCAATTGACTGACAATCCCCAGTATGTTTTGAATGGTGGGAGGAAACCGGAGTTCTCGGAGGAAGCCCACACAGACACGGGAAGAACATACAAATTCCTTAAAGACAATGCTGGTTTTGAACCTGGATTGCTGGCGTTGTAACAGCATTGTGCTAACATCTACACTAACTGTGCCACCAAAGATCCAGAAACAGATAAGATGTAAAATGTGTTATCTCCCAATATTTTATAATGTCAAAAATATCTTTTTTAGGTTTCAAGTTACTGATTGTCCACAGAATCAAACTGTGTGTAATTTAAGTATTAGTTGTCACAAAACCAGGATTCATGTTCACACCAACAACTGGGTGGTTGCTTGGTGGAAATGAAATTGCCAGGTAGTACGGGCACACAGAAGATGGCTCAAACCAGAGAAGGCTGTTATTTAATTTCAACAAAGGGTTAACTGTGGTTTGGTTGATAGCACTCTTTGCTCCATAATCGGAAGATTGGAGGTTCAAAAACACTCCAAATATTTGAACAGAAAATCGAGGCTAGTACAGTACTCAGCACAAAGGAGCATGGCATTTTTGGCACACTGCCTTTAGATGTAAATAGAGCAGTACAGCACAGGCCCTTTGGCCCATAATATCTGTTCCAAACATTGCTATTGTATCTGCTTCTTCCATTTCCACTGTGTTTAAGAAAAAACTTGCCTCATTTCACTTTAAACTGATGCCTTCTAATATTGGTAATTTCCTTCCTGAGATAAAATCCTAATCTATGTCCCATAAATTTTACATACTTCTATTGAGTCACCCCTCATTCTCTTACAATCTAACGAAAACAATCTAGGCCATGCTAGTAACGGGGAGAACATACAAATTCCTTAGGACTGCACCAGATTCGAACCCAAGTCGCCTGCACTGTAATAATGTTGACAGCATCCAATAACCCCACAAATACATTTGAATCCATCAGATCATCAAACTGAGATCCAGCATTCAGACAGCAATGAGTGAGTGAAAAAAAATCCCGCTTACAATCTGGCTCACAAATGCTAAAATGCTAAAGACATTTACTAAATGAAAGTAATTCCAGTTGCTTTTTACATCTCTGTAGGGCTCAAAGCCCAGTTTCTCACTGAGCCTTTCAAGTTCCCACATGTTGGAAATCAAAGTTAACATCTGTTTTTAAGCGACTACAACTTTCACATCTAGAATTATGTTTAGTAGGTATTTCATGGCAAACATAAATAGTAAAAAGGGGGAAAAAGAAAATGCATTTACATGACCCAAGGGTGCCCCAAAACATTTTACGAGCAATAAAGTACTTCTAAGTTCCTGGCAATAGGGCAAGTAAGTTAAATACAACAGAATAAGGACATTATAATGATCAATTTCACTGGACAACAAAGATTTTGGTTCCTGAACACTTTTAGGTGTTTTTTTAATGGATTTTTAGGCCGTTGATCATGAAATTTGCCGAAAAGTTTCCTATCACATACCGTTTTTAGCTATAACCTATTTTTGTGGTTTCCTGCCATACTTTAAGTCTACTTCAAGCATCCAAACCATGAAGTGTAGCATGTCATTGAAAATTTATTTTCTGCATTTGCTCTTGGACTTCTTCCCTGCTGAACTTGGTGTGGTCAGTGATGAATGTGGTGAAAGATTTCACAAGAACATTGAAACCATGGAAAATTGGTATCAGGGCAACTTCATTTTTGACTGGCTAATGTTGAATGTTGACACGAGAGGCATCAGATGCTGAGTACAAATGAAATCAGCAGCAAAACATTTTTCGGTCGGCTAAACTAACAGGATGTGTCAGCTTCATGATGCGATTGAACATGCTAAATTCAGTCAACGTTAATTTAATGTTTCTCCATACACGATACAGCAAATCTGAAATTATCTTTGGGTTCAGTTTAAAGTTGTTGATCGTTATCACCAAATTCTTTTCAGGAAGCCAACCTTTTGTAAAACAATTATTGTCCAGTGTTTTTGGAGTCCAGTTGTCCAATTGGTTAACGGGTATTAATTTCGATAGATGTTCCCAACCTTCATGAATGATAGCCCCACTTGTTCACATAAAGTAAAATAGGTATTCTATAATTTCTCCCCCTGCCACATGAATACCTGATGATGACATTTTTGAACAGTCGGGGAATTTAGGGTTATGGGAAACAGGCGGGGAAGTGGAGCTGAGTCGATGACCAGTTCAACCATGATCTTTTTGAACAGTGGAGCAAGGTTGACAGGCCAGATGGCCTGCTCCAATTTCTTATGTTCTTCTTATAAGTGCCTCTCGTTTTTATGGACTGTCTGTCAGCATCTGGGGAAGCTAGTGTGCGGAATATAATTTTTGGTTTTAACTTTCCAACTAACTTACCTACATAACATCAGACGGTCCCCTTGCAATCTGTGATGCCCTGCTTACCCTCTCCCCAAAGGGTCACACAACCCGACTTTGGGGATCATTCAGGTAAGAACGGTGAGAATACTTCTGTATTCAAATGGCTTATTTTAACTGCAAAAGCGTGACAACTGGTTGATTCAACACATCAAGGTCAAGAAAGGAGGAAACTCTCCATTGATTTCACAGTACTGAGAAGTTATAACCGTCACAAATGGCTGAACATTTTGATAACTCTGGAAAATAAAAGGTGGAAGGTTAGCCTAATAAACAATCTTTAAAATTCAGAAAGGTTTGGTAGAATTGAGCTCTGGTATCTCTGCTCCATGCAGAATGTGGTGTCTTTTAAGCCTGCAGTTTAAGAGAATTGATCTGGAGCCTATTATTCCCAATCATGGATGAATCCAAAACTAGAAGTCATGAATTCAAAACAGTCACTGATAAATCCAAAGCAGAACTCAGGAAAAAAATCTCCTTTACTCAGAGATGAATGTGGAATTCTCAGGCATTAATAGCTCAAATACAAATAAAAGAAACTCCATAAATTCGGCCAAAAACCCCTTCTGTGGTTTCTTGCAATAGATTCATTTGAGAAATTTTGTGCTTCTAACCTAAGTGAGCATTTGTTCATCTATCAAAACCCCAATGGAGTGTTCTTCCTGATTTACAAGGCCAGCCATTGCCATCTACAGGTAGGAAATTGTATTGCAAATATGAGCCAACACTTGACATCCCAAAGTGGTTTGTCATGTCTTTGTGCATGATGTGTTTGACTTTTTTTTTGTTAAAACAAGAGGTTAAGCAATGATTGTGTGTCTTGTGAGCTTGCAGAGCACCACAGATTTTGGATCCAGGTATTTTGTGTTGCCGTCTATATGTATCAGGCAGTGATTGTTTTTGGTGCAGAACGCAAACGTGCTGGCTTCTCAGCATTCTACACCAGAATCTGCAGATTACTTGCTTGATTTTGATGCCTTCTTTCTGGTTTGATGAGGCTCAGCATTTAGTCTGCACTTTATAGGCTTCATCAGAAGGGTGATATAAGTGTTTGTTTTACTGTGTTACCATTACAGCTGTGCCCACCTCCCCATACTTCTTGCTACAAATGTTCCCAGGTTCTTTCAGTCATCTCCTGGCTGACCACATGCTCATTCCCATTCAGCCCACATTTGGATGCTATCCTCAGCAATTCTTCATTCCTCACTATCCCTCAAACTTTTCCCCGTTTCTACACCCTTGTGACCATTTCCTGCATCTCCAACAGCCTTCACCTACCCTCCGCTTTCCGTAGGGACCGCTCCCTCCAGGACTCCCTTGTTCAGTAGTCCCCTCTAATCACCCCCTCTGTACCTACTCCTGTGACCACAGGAAATGCTATATTTGCACCCACACCTCCTCCCTCACCAACTTTCGGGTCCCCAAACAGTCCATCCAAGTGAATCTACAGGGATCATTTACTACATCTGGTGCTCCTGTTGCAGCTGCTTCTACAGGCTGGGAGATCATTTCATTAAGCACTTTCACTCGGTCCAGTGGCAACCTATTTTAATTCCACACACCATTCTCACACTAACATCTCTATCCATGGCCTCATGTACTGTCAAACTGAGGGTAATATTCTATCTGGGCACTCACTAACCAGACATCATCAACATCAACTTCTTTAGCTTCTGTTAATCCCCTCCCCGTTTCTCTTTCCTTATCTGTCTCCTTTCCTCCAGCTTCCCACTCCTTCTGTTCTTTCTCCATTCAGAGAGATTTCCCCCTCCCCCTTTCACCTCAACTTTTTCTTTTCTACCTTCCTACCTAGATCCGCCTATGACCCCTTACCTGTTAGCCTGTATTCTTCTCCCTGGCCTTACCTCTATCCTCTCCTCTCCTTCACCCACCTCCATCACCCCCACCCCTGCCTGCCTACTTTTTGTTCATACCTTGAGAAAGGGCTCAGGCCCAAAACGTTAGATATCCTTTATCTCCCAAAGATGCTGTGCAACCTGCTGAGTTTCTCCAGCACCTTTGCATGTTGCCCCACCCTCCTGATATCTGACTTTCCCTCTCCCAATCATCTGCTCTCCTACCTCTATCCCCAATTTCTTTTCTAACCCACTTCTTTCTTGATCTTCAAAAAAGATCAAAATGCACCTAAGAGGCCTCTGAGGTAGGTGTCTAATCAAGCCTTTGCCCTTGCAGAATATTGTGATATGGTTCAGGAAGGGTACCCAGCACAAACCCAGCTCTGCCCTGTCCTCAAGTGAGAAACAACGGTTCCATCACAGATACCTTGTTACCTCACTCTTCAGCAGTCCAAAATACTTCTGTTAATTCCAGTATTTTGTTTTCCATTTTGCAGCCATCTTTTTGCACCAGATTTACTACTGATTTAACTTGGAGTTTTCAGTAATTACCTGTTCTCGCAAACCCTGGTGTATCTGTACTCAGAGTTCAGGATGCTAGCTGCTGATATACATTAGTTTACACACTCATCTAATGCTGCATTTGCCAATTAAAGCCTACAGTCAGAAATGTTTTTATTTGGGGGGTTACCACGAGCCAGCGTTGTGAGTTCATATCCCACATAACAACTGTTCCCTTGAGTACAGGTGGTGTAAAGTTTGTGAAAAGTCCAAAAATAATTCCCTTCATTTTCTTTAAAATCATGGTCATTAAATTTTTTTATCCTCCCATATAATGATAGACATGACCTTGTTTTAATATCCAAAATTATGTGCTGCCTATATAGAAATAGTGGTTGCAATTCAAACTTACACCTTCTGCTATAAAGCACTTGGGAGCATACTGTCATCATGAAAGGTGGTATGTAAATTTTTAAGTTTAAGTATCTTTGTCACAAAATTACTAGGACAGTGAGAAGGGTTATTCTGCGAACAGACTCACAGGTCATCTCCAACATTCATGTAGCCAAGTAAGGAGCCCAATATAGAGCTACAATGAAAAGGAAATTCAATTAGCACCAAACAAGGCAGTATGATAGCACGGTTAAAGGATTTATTCAGAAGCCTGATGGCTGTAGCCTGTCTTTGAGCCTGTTTGTGAGTACTTTCACTCTCTTAAGCTTCCTGATGCAGGGAGGGAGAAGAGATTGAATCTTGAGGTGTGATGGGGTTTTCAGTGTGTTGGCTGTCTTTTCTTGGCGATGGGAGATGTAGATGATGTCCATGGAGGAGACAGAAGTTTGCGCTGAGTTCTGAGCTGCCTTCACTTCCTTCTGCAGCTTCTTCCGATCTTCAGCAGAACAGTGGTGCTTCCAGCAAGTCTGCTTTCAATGGTGCACCTGCTGATGGATGTGAACATGCTAAATTTCTTTAGATTTCTGAGAAGGTAGAGGCATGGGTGTTCTTTCCTGACCATCATATCAATGTTCTTGCCCTGGCTTATGTCAATTCTAATTGAACCTGTTTCCTTTTTTTGACTTCAATCCCATTAATGTGCTTGCTTGCAAATTTGTCTATAATTTCTCTTTGAAGGTGATGGAGTTTTAATTCAATAGGATTAAACTGCATCTCCCTGATGGAATGGGGAGTCCTCATCTATGATGCTTAACCTGGATTCTATATTTTATTTCAGTGTGTCTCACAGCAGTAACAGCCGATATAGTCTTTGCAGTGGATGAATCATGGAATATGAGAGAGGAAAATTTCCAGAGTATCAAAGAATTCCTCAATAACATTATAACATCATTCCAGAAGACTCCAATTGGCAAGGATGGCATTCGATTTGGAGTCACACTTTATAGTGACCTTCCAAGGTAAACCAAAGATTTACAGCTTCCTTTTTTTAACTTAGAATATAGAACATTACAGTAAAAACACAATGCTGGAGAAACCCAGCTGGTCAAACAGTATACTTTATATATAAAAGCTAATGATACATAACAAATGTTTGAGCTTGAGCCCTTCATCAAGGTAAGGATAAAATATTGGCAGGCACCTGAACAAAATGGTAGGGGGGGGTGAGGGGGAGGAGCATGCTGCTATTACCTATGACCTCCTGCCTTTGAAACTGTACTCCTCACCCCTACCATTTTGTTTTGGTGCCTGACAATATTTTGCCAATACCTTGATGAAGGGCTCAAGCCCAAAATGTTGGTTCTGTATCTTTATCTTTGCTATTATAAAGGACACTGTTTGACCTGCTGAGTTTTTCCAGCATTGTGTCTTTACTTCAACCATGATGTCTCCACACTTTTGTGTTTAACATAGAATATTACAGCACAGTGCAGGCCCTTCAGCCCATGATGTTGTGCTAACCTATATAGACCTACCCAAAAAAAACTTAATTATCCAACAGGACCAGCAATTTTCTTCTCGTGTCATTCTCTATGAACTTGGCCTTTTCCATTTCTGTAACTCTCCTTTTAATCCTATCACCGTTCAAGATTACTATTACTTAAAAGCTTCACTAATGTTCATCCTGTAATAACAGGTATGCTGTCAACTGGTTGAGCCTGAGAACTGGGATTTACTCCCTAACTTTTCACTATTTGTGCAGTAATTCTCTGTAAATTTTGTAAGGTGTTTTCATCAAGAACCCAACTGAGAGGAATTTTTTGTGGTACAGGATGCAGTGAATAATGAATAGAATAGGGGAGAGGAAGAGGACTGGAACCAGAACAGTTAGTGGTTCGCGCAATGCTATAACAGTGCCAGTGATTCGGATTTGAATCCAGAGATGTCTATAAGGAGTTTGTACCTTCTCTCCATGACTACATGGATTTTCTCTGGGAGCTCCGAGTTCCTTCCACGTTCCAGAGACATACATGGTTAGAAGGTTAATTGGTCCCATGGGTGTATTTGGGCAGTGTGGGCTGTAAGACCTTGTTAATATGCTGTATCTCCAAATTAAATTTGGATTTAAATTAAAAAAAGATATGTTAACTTTTGTTCTTCTTGAAACAAAGAAAGTTAAGGGGCAATTTGATAGTTTTAACAGTTTTAGGATGTTTCAATAGAATGAAGATGAAAATCCATGCCTAAAGGGAAATTAATACCCAGGGCAACAGTTTTATTTTAGTTGACAAAACAGCTGAGGGGCATCCCCTGAAAGGTTGGTGGATGGAGGTTCAATAGGAGAATGAAATAAAAATAAAGGAATTTCAGGGATGAGGGAGGGTAGGGGCAGCAGAACTCATCGAAAAGCTCTTTCATACCTTCAGAAAAAGGTGCAATTTGAAGAATTCGGCATGCACCCAATTCCCAGGCTTTTGTTCCTATTTCAACAAAATATGTTCATTACATGTGAAGGAACTTGAAAGTTAACAAAACTGAGATCGCTCGAGGTCATGAAAGGCAATATAGTCAAACACTTGGTATGTGGCACCTATGGAGATTGGTTGATGCCAGATAAGTGAATTTTCCAGTTGCTTGAGATTGTGTGTTGCATGATTGGCGAACCAATGGCAAGGCGGACCAATTTTAAACTTTTGTTACCTGTTTATTTTCCACGATATTTTTGCCTGTTGCTTGAGGCTGCCGGTTGCTTAAATTCCTGATAATAGGGGTTTTACAGTATAAAAATGCAAGTTTATCTTTTAGCTGGTTATGCTGTTGTATGTCAACAACTCATAGGAAGAAAGACAAGGTTTGGTTATTGTTATTCAATACTTCTATTTCATGTTCCTCTCAAACCCAAACAAACCTGCTCTCTCTCTCTATCTTCAGTGAGCTGAGTTGAGATCCTTGCAATGTTACTGCTGATCTCAGTTACACTCTCCCTTATGTCTGTCTTGGATATGTTGTTAAGTGATTCAATAACCTAGGTAAAGAACCAAGAATTTTTTAGCAGAACATATTGAAATGAGATTGTTGATAAATGAATGTCCAATGGTTTGTCTTTGACCCAGCCATTTTTATTACCTTATTTCTTGCTTCTAGAACACCAATTGCACTTTCTGACTATGTGACAATTGAAGAAGTGTTGGTGGCCATCAGAGATCTTTCATTTAAAGGAGGAAACGCCAAAATAGGAGTTGTCCTTGATTTTCTCAGTCATTCTGTATTCAGACAATCGGCAAGAGAGGACACGCCAAAGGTTGGTAATACTTCTGAGCACTGCCTTCTGATAATGTTTATTCAGTTTGCAGTAATGGATGTTAGTGTTTAGGAGTGGTAAATGTGCCATCTTTGGTATCTAATGTTTAGTACCATTCACTCTAACCACATATAGTTCAGCTGTGTACAATTTGCTTTACCAAACACTGGTCTTAAGCACAAACTCAGAAGTGAAGACCCTTCATCAGTGTAACATCTGGAATGCACTGCCTGAAAGGATGTTGGAAGTAAATTCAACAATAACATACTAAAAGGAGTACCATAAATACTTGAAGGGAAAGAATTTACAGGCCTCTGGGGAAAAATAGAAGCAGTAGGATTTTTATTTTACATTGAGCTGGTACAGGCCTGGTCTCTTCCTGTGCTGGTTAACTCTATCGTGTTCTTTTGATTTCAGTCATCACCCATTCTTGTAACTTTGCTGAATGTGGTGACCAAGATCATGCCAATATAGAGTTGGCCTGATAAAGAGGAGTAAAAGGTTGTTTGAGAAATTGAGTAAAGATCTGAATGATATGTTTGAATATTTGGTGGAAATGGGTCAGTTGTATTTAAATAAAGTTGGGAATATCTATACATCTCCCTTCAGAGGTGCATGTGGCCATGAATATGGCTCATGGTGAGTTACTAAAAACATAGGATTAGGAGAAATCAATTAGCTCTCAAGTTAATTATACCACAATGAGATTATGCAACCTAACTTCACATATCTGCATTTTTCCAATTTTTCTTAACACTTACATTATGAAAATATACATAGGACTCCACAGCACAGAAATTGACCTTTTGGCACACTATATCTATGCTGACCTTTTTTCCATCTATTCTAATCCAATTTAATAGCATCCTTCTATGCCTTGCCTATTTGTGTCTGTCTAAATGCCTGCATTTCCATTCTAAAATGAACAATTGATCTGACAATCAGTTGTTATTTGCAAAATAGATTTCAGAACCTCTACTAACCTGGTTTTACAAAGTTCCCAAAATTGTTTATATCTTAAAATTGTATATTTGTACCAACAATTCTACTCATTGTGTCCCTGTACCTCACCTCTGAGTCACTTAACTTTATTTCCTGTTCTCACGGTTTAATAGATTGTGGTTTTGATCACTGATGGAAAGTCTGCAGATTCAGTTGATGGCCCAGCAGAAAGACTGCAAAACAATGGAGTGACTCTGTTTACAGTTGGTAAGTGATTTACGAGTGGTTTCACTCTGGGTTAATGTGAAGTGACCCTGGTTGAATTGGTTATCATTCAGTGAATGTGTTTACTCTGGTCTAATGTTCAGTTCCCCTAGTAATAATGGATTAGTACTGAATGAAACAAAGTTAATGTCCAATACACCAGTTACATTGGGGCACTATTCAGCTACTCTGATTACATTGGGTAATTGTTCAGCTCCAAATGTTACAGTAGATTACAAATGAATGATTGTGTTCAGTGCAATACTCTGTAAGGACCCTCTTTTGCTTCTTTTTCCTCTCACAATGTAAGGAGTGCCAGGCAATACTAATGACGACTCCTTGTCTTCCTTACAGCAGATTTTTTCAGAATCAGAATTTATTATCATGAACATGTCACAAAATTTGTTGTTTTGCGGAAGCATCATAGTGAATTTATATAAACCACCTTACAAAGTAAACAAAAATAGTGCAAAGAAAAGACAAAATAAGGCAGTGTCCTTGTGCCACTGAGTGCTTGCCTTCAGGCTCCTGTACCTTTTTCCCAATGGTAGCAGAATGAAGAGGGCATGGCCTGGGTGGTGGGAATCCTTCAGGATAGAGGCTGCTTTCTTAAGACACTGCCTCTTGTAGATGTCCTCAATGGAGTTAAGGCTGTTGCCTGTGAGATTGCAAGCCAAGTTGACAACCTTCTGGAGCTTTTTCTTGTCTTGAGTATTGGCACCTCCATACCAGACAGTGATGTAACCAACCGGAATGCTATCCACGGTACACCTGTAGAAATTTCCGAGAGTCTTTGGTGACATACCAAATCTCTTCAAATTCCTTACAAAGTATAGCTATTGGAAAGCTTTCTTCATGATTTCATCGACATAGAAGTTCCAGGACAGATCCTCAGAGATGTTGACACCCAAGAATTTAAAATTCTTGACCCTCTCCACTGCTGAGCCATTGATGAGGACTGGTTCATGTTCTCCTGATTTTTCTCCTGAAATCCACAATCAGCTCCTTGATTTTGCTAACGTTGAGTGCAAGGTTATTGTTGTGACACCACTCAAAGAGCTGATCTCCCTCCCTCCTGTACGCTTCCTCATTGCCGTTTGTGATTCTGCGGACAACTATAGTGTTATCAGCAAATTTGTACAAAGCATTGGAATTGTGCTTAACCACACATGGGTGTAGTGTGAGTAGAGCAGTGGGCTAAGCACACATCTCTGAGGTGTGTTTGTATTGATTGTCAGTGAGAAGACATTGTTTCCAATTTGTACTGACTGTGGTAGTCAAGGATCCAGTTGCAGAGGGGTGTGCAGAAGCCCAGGGTTTGGAGCTTGTTGACCAGCACTGAGGGAATAATGGTATTGAAGGCTGACATTGAAGATCAGCCATATATACCAGTTGTTGTTGTCTAGCTGTTTCAGAGCTGAGTGGAGAGCCAGTAATATTGTGTCTGCTGTGGAGCGATTGTGGTGGTAGGTGAATTACAGTGGGTCCATCCCTTTACTTAGTTATTTGTTAATTCTGGCCATGACCAACCTCTCTAAGCATTTCATCACAGTAGATGTGAGGGCGACTGAACAACAGTAGTTGAGGTTATTCACTCTGCTCTTCTTGGGCACTGGGATGATTGATACAATGTAATATTACATGACAATAAAAGGAACCTTTAACCAGGTAATTGAGTGCAGGACCTATCTCTCACTGAGGTACACATTGTTCAGGAATACATTGTTAATGTTCACTGGTTCTCCTCAAGATTTGGAATTCATGTAATAAAACAGAAAATGTGATATTACACAAAATTTTCTTTAGTCTACCATAAAGTCTGCTGTCTAACAGGCAATTTAAAGCCTGTACAGAGCTGACAGCAGTTGGGCTGGGTATTTAGATCCCACGAGGGAGCGCTGTGTCTGCTCCCCACTCTCCCCACTATCCACAGGTCCACACCAGCGGTACTTCAGTTTGGTATTCAGTGGTTAAAATAGTGTTGAATAATTTTGTGACAGCTCCTGACCATCACATGGTGACATGTTAGTCACTAACTTTGCTTAAAAGAGATGTGTGTTCATGTGGTTATGTAACACTGGAATAGTTTTAAATGACAAGAGACTCCAGATGCTATAATCTAGAGGGAAAAAAATCAAACTGCTGGATGAACTCAGCAGGTCAAACAGCATCCGTGGAGGGAAAGAAATTATTAACATTTTAGGTTCACACTCTGTATCAGGACTGAGAGTGAAGGGGGAAGGGAGATGTCAAGAAGAGGAGAGTGGGAAGGGTGAGGCAGAGGCTAGTAGCTGATAGGTGGACTATGGAGGGGTTAGGAATGATGAGTAGGCAGAGGAGGGGAGGGATGGAGTTGAGAGGCAGATAGGTGATGAATGAAAACAGATGAGGATAAAGGGAGGGGGCAGATGGAACACAGTGAGGGAGGGGACCATGAAGCTGAAGACAAGAGATGGCATAATAGTTAGCATAATGCTGTTACAGCACGAGTGACCAGAGTTCGTATCGGTGCTGTTGTAAGGAGTTTGGATGTTCTCCCCGTGTCTGCGTAGGCTTCCTCCAGGTGCTCCGGTTTCCTCTCACCATCAGGTTGTAGATCAATTGGGTGACACTTGGCTTGAGGGCTGAAAGGGCCTATTACCTTGCTGTTTGTCTAAATTTAAGATGCTAGAGGGTTAATGAGCACATATATAAAGGCGAAGAGTACTGAATCTTTTACGCGACCTTCATTTTAGTGCATTATTCATCACTAATTGGTGTTATTTTATGTGTGTTAGTGAGGAAAACATGGCTTATCTTCTTGTTCATAAATCCTTAACATGCGGTGAAGGGATAAGTCAGCACAGATATGTGTCGGGACTTGACCTCTTTGCTTCCTTCCTAAAGGCAGCAGTGGTCTGCAATAAATTATTCCATGTTCCATAAATTCTCCACAAAGCAAAATTTCTCCAAGCCCCTCTCTCTCCTTTTTTACTGACAGTTATAAATTGATGACTCCTTGTTATTGATTCCTCAGACAGAGAAAAATCATTATCTATTCACCCTAAAATGCTAAATAATTTTTAAAAAGCCTCAATTAGATAATCTCTTAGTCTCCTCTGCTCCATTGAATACAATGTATTCCTTGTTATCTCAAAGTCATTTCACTCAGAAGGAGATTGAAGAAACCGGTAATTTAAATCAACCAATTTAAATACAACAGCTCAGGCAATTTCTATTGCTTGGAAGAAGAAAAATTGAATTAGCATGTAATTTGAACAAAAGCAGAGTTAAACTGGTCAAAGGTGATATTACCAAAACACATTTTCAGACAAAAGGTGGTAGAAATTTGAGGCTGTTTTACCCAGCAAGCTGAAGGCTGGAGACTCAATTTTAAAAAATGTAAGTGAGATTGATAGATACTTTTAAGGCAATGCTATTAAATGTCAGAGCCAAGTTAAGTTGAGATCTATCAGTCAAGATCGAATTGAACAGACATAACAGACTAGAGTGGGTGGAAGGGCCTATGAATCTTTCCCTGAATTAAGAGAATTAGCACCAGTATCACGAGTCATATTCTTAGTCTTCCATTCATATCATAATTCTGGGAATTCTATGCTTTATTGTGTTTTCTGTAAAGATGAACATTAACTATCTGTATTGCTGTAATTGCAAACCAAAACCTTGCCTCATTAGAAAAAATCATTATTATTGCTTGTTCTTGTATCTAATATTTTTCTTGATAAATCTCAGAATTCAACAAGAATGTGCTATTTAAATATCAAGTTTTATCAAGCTGTTTTTTTTACTTTCAGGGAGCATTTAAAATGTCAGGTGACTGCACTTGACGATAGTGCTAATTGTTGCATTCTGATGCAAATTACTGAATCATATCACATACCAAGCTGTGACAGGAATAGTTTCCTGACTTATCTTGGAAGGGAAATTCAAAGGGATGGCAGTTCACTAGTGTTGAGAATTTTTGTTGCTGAAAGCAGCAGACAATGTTATTCATGGTTTGTGTTAATATCTTCATTGTAATTTAATTATTCTTATTTTTCCTGAAGCTTCACATGTTGTTTGCTGCCTTGTCGTTACTATATTGTTAGGGTTGTTGATGCCATCTGGTGGATTTTTGAGCACATTGTTAATAAAGAATCAGATTTAAGGTTTATTGTCAGAATGTCCTACATTGATACAACCCTGAGATTCTTTTTTTCCTGTGGGAGAGGCAGAATGATCATTTATTGGCAGTGCAAAAAAAACGGACTCAGTGCATGTAAACAAACTGACTAATACAGAGACAGAAAAAGATCAGTAAAGTGCAAAAGTAAGAGTCCTTAAATAAGTCCCTGATTGAGTTTGTTGTTGAGGAGTCTGATGGTAGAGGGATAGAGCTATACTAGAACCTGGTGTTGCGGGTCTTGTGGCACCTATTCCTCTTTCCTGACGGTAGGAGGGAGAACAGAGCATGTGCTGGGTGGTGTGGATCCTTGAGGATTGCTGCTGCTCTCCGACGGCAGCATTCCCTGTAGATGTTCTCAAAGGTGAGGAGGGTTCACCTGTGATGATCTGAGCTGTGTCCACTATCTTTTGCAGGGCTTTCCATTTGTATTGGTATACCCATATTGGTATTTGTATTGATATCCCCATAACAGACCATGATGCAGCCCATCAGCACACTTTCCACCACACATCTGTAGAAATTTACCAATGTCATACCAAACCTCCACAAACTCCTCAGGAAGTAGAGATGCTGTTGTGCTTTCTTCATGATGCCATTTGTGTGTTGGGTCCTGGAAAGATCCTCCGAGAAACGGACTCCCAAGAATCACACATAAACAAAATAACTCTGATAGAAATCTAGAGCCATGGGAAATAGGAGCAGGTGGAAGCCAACTCTACTGTCACAATCTTGTTTGATGATCTGCTTCAGATCTGCCCTATTATCACATTCTCCTAATATCCCTTGATCCCTTTGGGGAAAACAATTAGCACCAAAATTGTGGCAACGCTGTGAAACTATCAAGTACAGCCAGCTAACAGATAAAATACTTCTCAAAAGTACAAAAGCAGTTGGATAAATTTTGATACAGTATGTAAATAAAATTAATCTCATTTTGAGATTTATATTGTGGGATTATGAATGCAAGAGCAAACCAATGATGGTCAATTTGTTGAGAAATTTGTCTAAGTCTTTGAAGCTATTTAGTACTTTCAGTACTTTCTGTGAATTTTAGCAGTTCATCATCCTCTGGATGAAAAAAAATTTCTTGAATTCAGTGTAAATGGCATTCCCTGTGCCATGGTTCTGGGCCATTGGTAACATTCTTTCTGTAACTGGACTGAGTAGTCAATTGGAACTTTATAGGTTCCTGTGAAATCCTTTCATTCTTTTCTATCCAAATGAATGCAAACCAAATAAATTCAACCTCTCCTCATATGGATATTCTGCCATCTTGGAATCAGCCCAGTGAACCTCTATTGCATTCCCTCCATGGCACAAACTGAACAAATAGGGTCTCAGCAAGGTCCTCCACAGCAGAAATAAGACACATTTGTTGCCATACTTATTGGATGTTGGAGATTTGAAATAAAACCAAAACTGGCTAGAAATGTTCATTAGTTCAGGTATTATAAGTGAAGAAGTTGGTCATAGACCACAGAATAATAATGATCAACTGGTAAGGTGTTCAGGCAAAGGAGATGGAATTTAATCCTGATATGTGGTGTGATGTTCTTCCTGAGCTACAAAACAAGGATGTGCGATGAATACTAGGGCCCTAGGGAGTACAGAGAGATAAATGGACTAAATATCCTTAAAGTAAAAGCATGATGCTGGAGAAACTCAGCAGGTCAAGCAGTGAACTTTGTATAGCAAAGATAAATATGCATAACCAATGTTTTGGACTTAAACCATTCATCAATGTAAGTACATAATGTAGGAGCACAGTCCCACGGACAGGAGGTATTAGGTTGATAAGGGAGGGAGAGCACACTCCCATGCTGACATCTGTCTATATGTACTGTCACATGTACTGACAAACCAAGACCACCTGTAAATTGGAGGGGAAACACCTTATTTCCGTCTGGACACTCTCCAACCAGATGGCATTAACATTGTCCTCTGGTTTGTGCTAACCCACTCCCCATTCTCCCTCTCTTCCATCTCTGTCTTCTTTTCTCAAGCTTTCCACCCCTTTCCCTCTCCATTCACAGAGCTATACCCCCTCCCCTTGTTTACTGGTGTGCTCTCCCTCCCTTACCCACCCATTACCTCCTGCCTATGGGCCTGTGCCCCTCCCATCACCATTTTGTTCAGGGGCCTGCCGACATTTTGCTCATACCTTGTTGAAGGGCTCAAGCCCAAAACATTGGTATGTATCTTTAACTTTGCTCTATAAAGTGCACTGTTTGTCCTGCTAGACCGGAGAACACTATTTTGTCGGGTTGTACTTGTACAATCAGATAACAATGAACTTGACTTGAGGAGGCATGAGGCAGAGCTCATCTCACTCAGCTGGGTCTAGGCAGACTGGAATGCTACTCTGATGAGACTAGATAATGGGCCAGAGCAGAGGAACTATGCTCTGAATCCCACATCATTGACCTGCAAAATTGGCACTGTATGTTTTAAATCAGTGGTTCTCAACCTTTTTCTTTCCATGCACATTCCACTTTAGGTATTCTCTATGGCCATAGGTGCTCTGTGATTAGTAAGGGTTTGCTTAAGGTGACAATTTTTCTCAAGCAAAATATTTCAGTAACAATTGGGTCTCGAGCACTGATTCTCAACTTTCCCTTCCCACTCACATATCTTAAGCAATCCCTTACCAATCACAGAGCACCATTAGCATAAGGATTACCTAACGTGGTATGTGAGTGGAAAGAAAAAGGTTGAGAACCACTCCTTTAAGTGGAAAGTGGTCTTTCCATAGATTTGTTTCCATAGATCTTGCTTCAACTAGACAATGCTGCTAATCACGATATAAAGTAAAACCAGTATCAAGGGAGTGGAGTACTGCTTGCGTTAGAGTCCTTTGACAATGTGTATCTTCTCTTTTTTAAAGGAATAAAGCATTCAGATAAAAATGAACTGAAGAATATTGCTTCTAATCCAGCCAAAGAACATTATCTATTTGTGGAAGATTATAGTGTACTCAGCACCATTTTGCCGAAGATCACCAGGAGACTTTGTTTCACAGCTTCAGAGCCTCCTCAACCTGTGAGGCCAACCCTAGGTAAATAATCATGAATGATGTCGTGGAAAGACTTCTCAAATCAGGGTGAAATGCATCAGCATACTGCGTTCACTTGTAGGGCAATACCCAAAAATGCTGGAAAATCTCAGCAGGTCATGCAGCATGCAATGGAACCAATATTTCAGGCCTTAGCCCTTTGTCACAGTACAGTATGAGCAGAAATTAGACAGCCACCTGAATCAGAAGGGGCAGGAGAGGAGCAAAGGCCAACAGGCAGAGATGGATATAGGTGGGAGGGAAGAAGAGAAAAAAGTTAAGGTGATGGGGGAGGGATGACTCTCTGAATGGAGAAATTGAAGGGTTGGGGAGCTGGAAGGAAGGAGACAGAGGGACAGGGAAAAGGAGAGTCACAGGGGAAGAACCTAATGGAAACTGGAGAAGGAGCTGTTCATAGCATCTCTGGTGAATGCCCAGACGGATCAGATTAGAGAGTTCCCAGACTTCTAGGCAATGAGTGCATCCAGGATGTAAAGGTAATCTTTTCCCTTTCTTTCTTTGATGCTTCTAAATGAAATGTATTCAGACAATCTCACTTGATTGTGAGTGTGAGAACGAATTCTACTGTTGGTTGATTCACTGTTCCAGAGATGCTGGAAATCTGAAATGAAATTCCTGAAAAGACTCCGAAGCTTAGGCAGCATGCGTAAAAAGCCCTGACTGCAGAGCATGAAGATGAAGAATGTAAAAATCTCTGCTCTACCTACAAAATTTACTCCACCTCATTCTACTTGTACCTTCTCCAAGCATATATTTTGCTATTCCCTGATCTCTCTACCACAAGGCAATACTAGATTACTCAGCCAATTGTTACACGAGCAACAAGTTCATTGGGTCCAAGAAGCAATGAGTCTCAACACAGATCGGATGTAATAACAGCCTTTACTTGTCCACAGTGGAAATTCGCCACAAGGAATCACATTCACTCACATACTTACAGAGTACACAAACTATCGTATCGGATGCAAACTAAGCAAGTAATATCTATAAACTGAGCGAGTCAAGCAAAACATGAACAATACCCACCACTCCTCAACGTAGAGCAGGTATAGCAAAAAGAAGGGAAAAAAGATGATGACAGTTAATCAGTGTGCACCACAAAGCCCCACACCCATTACATGCACAGATCTTGGTATCGATTCTCTAACGTCGGCCCCATACCCATTACATGCACAGATCTAGGTATCGATTCTCTAACGTCGGCTCTGGCTCATGACCTGGAAGGAAGCTTGGGTTCATTCCTTGGGTAAACATTCTCCAATCTGTTCTCGAATTTGTCAGGGTGAGTCAACAAGCACAGAGATCACGATGAAGAGGCCAATGTGCAAGTTCCCAAATGTCATCCTCTGAACAATATGATTTGCAGTGCCTTGGATGTTCCTAGTAATTATTCTATAATTTGCAGTCCCCTGCTAATTATAGACCTTAAAGACGTTAATCAGAACATGAGGTGCTGAAAGGAGATTTGATATAAATATCGCATCCAGAGGGAACTTGAATATAAATAAGAGAGAGACCGAGCAGCATTATGGTAATGAATGTTCTTGCTTCCATGCAAAAGATTAATCTTTACAGACCTTTCTTTCCAGTGGCAAAAGAAATCATTGGTCCCCAGGATTTGGTGATTAGTGAAGTAAACTATAATTCAGTGAGACTGGCCTGGACTCGAGCTACAGGTGCAGTGATGAGCTACAGAATTGCATTCAACCCAATGACATTTGATGGACAGCTTGTGACAGCGGAAGAGCGGCAGGTGAGCATTGCTGTGCCCTTGTTAATGCTGTGGAGGAGGAAAACTGCAGAGTGGTCATCGATCCCTTACAATGTAGATATCTGTCCTCAGTGAAAACTTCAACTTTTAACTTGAAAACTCACCTCATTGTCTGATTATTCTTTCAATTCTTCCCAGATCACAGAATAATCTGTTCACTTTAAATATTCATATTTTGTCATCTACTTTTCTCTCCCTGATTTACCACGGCTTTTAGCCTCGGAATTTCTTGTCTACTTTTTAAACTTGTTCTGAAACAGATTTTTTTTAAGAAAAAGTTATTCACAGCACGGTAGAAGCCAATTCCAGTCCTTTACACCCATGCCGCCTAATTAGGCCCAAATTAACCTATAACCTATACGTTTTGAAGGGTTGCAGGGAACTGGAGCACCATGAGAAAACCCATGCAAACACAGGGAGAATGTACAAACTCCTTACAGACAACGCTGGAATTGATCTGGGGTAGATATAGTGTTTTACTAACTGCTAGGCTAGGCCACCAGTTTTGTTATATGCCAACAGTTTAGGAAGTCCCATAAAGATGTAAGAAAGGTTCTGTAAGGAGTGAAGCGTCAAAACACTTGGGTTTAGGAAGGATACAGTGGTAACAAATTGCTGGGTCACTTCACTTGATCTTAAGGGCTGAAAGAAAATGGGATAGCTTTTTCTTCTCTGAGAATGGGACTCGAGTAATAAGCCCATTCATACAGCAGTGAGCAGCAAACATTGAGATATGGTGCAGATTAGTGTCTCCCTGGAGTGATCGTCAGGCCACAAACTATTCAGGCATGTACGTGAGCCTAGATTTGGGGTTAGAGGTATCAGTGAAGATTGTTTTACTAAAGCGAAACCTGTAGAGACATTGATCCTCAGAAACTCCTAGCTGTAAGAAGAAAATTCTGGCAGAATGAGTTCTTCAGTGATGAACCCTATTTCACATTTCCCATGTCTGATTCTTGAGGTTTGTCTCCATGTGAGCAGCAAGAGAAGTGTTCAGTATTGACACAGGCCTATCAGAAGTTAGTTCTGAGTTTGGAAATGCTATCAAAAAAGAATAAAAACCATGGTTATTAGAGTAATTGAAAAACTTTTGGAGACCAAAACTGGTGTCTCACCCTCATTTTAGGGATTTTAAAGCTGGAATAATGTTTTTAACATTACTGAAAATTCAAATATTGGCTCAGACACCATGAGACCCAGAAATGGGTCAAATTATGTTGGATTCCAGGTTAAATCTATTTTCAACTGTTCAACACTGTTTTCAAAGTTAGTTCAAAAGTTTAAAGTTTAGATTTATTATCAGAGTATATACATGACATCACATACGACTCTGAGATTCTTTTGCCTGCGTGCAAAAATCCATACTCAAGAAGATACATATACATGTGAATGAAAAAAGCAATGTAAACAAACTGCAATGCAGAGAGAAAAAAAATCAGTAAAGTGCAAAAGTACGAGCCCTTAAATGAGTCTCTGATTGAGTTTGTGTTGAGGAGTCTGATGGTGGAGAGGGAGCAGCTGTTCCTGAACCTGGTGGTGTGAGTCTTCTGTCACCTGAATCTCTTTCCTGATGGCAGCAGCGAAAACAGAGCATGTGCTGGGTGGTGTGGATCCTTGATGATTGCTGCTGCTCTCCCAAGGCAGTGTTCCCTGTTGATGTTCTCAAAGGTAGGGAGGGTTTTGCCAGTGATGTCCTTGGCTGTGCCCACTACCTTTTGCAGGGCTTTCCACTCAAGGTGTAGGTGTCCCTACACCAGGCCGTGATACAGCTGGTCAACATACTTCCCACCACACATCTGTAGAAATTTGCCAGAGTTTCCGATGTCATGCCAAACTTCCACAAACTCTTTAGCATTTTGAGAATAGACATAAACCACATTGTTAAACATCTTGAACCACTTGTCCAAAGTGATGAATGCTAAACACTTGTTTTGAAGTGCTGTTCTGTCAATAATATACTCACTGAATATTTTCTCCTCCTGATGCCAGATTGTTATAGGTGGCGATGAGAGCACAATACTTGTGACAGACCTGAAGCCCAGAACAAAGTATTCCTTCACCCTGGTTGCTGTGTATACAAATGAGATCAGGGGCCCTACAAGTGCCAGTGGTAAAACAAGTAAGAAAAAATATCCAAGATGATGAATGGGTTGCATGAGATAGTTAAGATTAAATGCTTCCTTAGACAGGGAGCCTGATATGAAAGGACATCAAGATAAAACTGAAGCCAGGTTCTAAAGGAATGAAGTCAAAGTATTCAAGAGTAACAGTAGAACAGTGTCGTAAAATGTGTAAAATAACGGCAAAAGCGTAAAATGTGAAAAGAGTGTAAGATGTGTGGAGTAACAAAACTATATTAATGGATAATTTCTTTCTTTGGCTTGGCTTTGCGGACGAAGATTTATGGAGGGGTATGTCCACGTCTGCTGCAGGCTCGTTGGTAACTGACAAGTCCGATGCGAGACAGGCAGGCACGGTAGCAGCGGTTGCAAGGGAAAATTGGTTGGTTGGGGTTGGGTGTTGGGTTTTTCCTCCTTTGTCTTTTGTCAGTGAGGTGGGCTTCTTCAAAGGAGGTTGCTGCCCACCGAACTGTGAGGCGCCAAGATGCAGTTGGAGGCGAGATCAGCCCGCTGGCGGTGGTCAATGTGGCAGGCACCAAGAGATTTCTTTAAGCAGTCCTTGTATCTCTTCTTTGGTGCACCTCTGTCTTGGTGGCCAGTGGAGAGCTCGCCATATAACACGATCTTGGGAAGGCGATGGTCCTCCATTCTGGAGATGTGACCCACCCAGCACAGTTGGGTCTTCAGCAGCATGGATTCGATGCTTGAGGACTTTGCCAGCGACCGAGGTGGGTGAGAGCGGCGGCGAGAGAGAGGGAGGGATGCGGGCGGCCTGAAGCTTTTCCAGGTCACGCCTGAGGTAACGGCCGCATCGCGGGGAGAGACAGCCAGCCAAGACCGGGCCTGCCCACACCGCTGCCCGAGCACCGAACACAGGCCGCCGTCGCCAGGCAAACCCCGGCAGCCCGCATAGCCCGACCTTTGGCAGCCGAGCCCCGGGCTGGGAGCAGTTAATGAGAACTGTTTAGCGTATTTCAGAGTTTAATACACACCTCAAAAACCAATAGTCCAAACACTAACGACTGTAAACTCCATTGCAGAGATCTCTCCAGTCTTAAAAACTTTTCTACTAGAAGTTTTCTTTCTGATCCTCAACCAATGCTGCATCCCCTTTACTCGGCTGCGGCAGGAGTAAACGCACGCAGGCCGATTCCAGGGCGCACCACTCCATAACTGTGGACAGCGGTCGTAGATCTCCAGAAATGGTTCGACCTAAAAGGGGAGGCAGGCCTCTTCAGCCCGGTTAAGCAACCTGCATAGGAGAAGGTCACTCCGATATAAAACCTACGACCCAAGGACCTCGCTGCCACGTCCCAGCTTGCTAATGGAATATAGAGCTACAAGAAAATGGTGTAAGATGTGTTGAGTGTTTTGACAGGTTGAAATAGCTTCTTTTTAAAGGAACTTTTGTTAATAGTCTCCAAATGGTGCTGAACAGGTGAGGTAATATCTGTCATGGGTATACACATCCCCACATGTTTGGTTCCATTGGCTTCTACAGAATTGTATGTAGAGGTGCAAATACAACGGTTGAGCAAGACACCTGTGTTTAACACCAGTAAACAATCTCTTCTGTTCGATCTCCATATGATTTAGGCAGATATCTTGTGCTCTTATTGCAGATGCCCTACCTCCTGTGACTAACTTCAGAGTGACAGAGCAAGGATTGTTCAGTCTGAAAGTGGGCTGGGCTCTTCCTCGAGGACCCTTATTGGGTTACAAGATCTACATACCAAGATGTAAGTTTTAAGATATTAAAAACCATTTGAATCCGTATGCAAGGGCAAATTTACATTAAAAGAAATAGAAAAATAAGGAATGGGTGTAGTTGAGTAAGGACTGGAGATGATGAGGTTTCATTTAACAGTGGAAACTCTATCTGGACCACTTTTTGTAGTCATTAACAATCTTTCCTTCTGCCTATTTTGGTAGTCTTTTATGTAAAGGCAAAATGCTGAGGTTTTGCCCTGGAAAGATCACTCAGTGAGAACCTCATTTGAGTTTATAACTGCTTTCTCTTTTGGAAGGTGAAATCTTTAACCAAGAACAATAACCAGTCCAGATTAGTCCAACACTGTTGTTCATATCACCGTTACCCATTGTTTAAATTTTGTTTTGTACTTAAATCTCAATAGAGATTTAGGAAAAATCTATAGAAGGCAACCTATGTCTATTTTTTAAAAATCATCTTACACAACAAAAAGAGGTTTAAATCTCATATTTTCTTTTGAAGGCTAGGTGATTGAAGGAGATCTTTGGCTCTGTCAATTCATTTACCTATTTGGCTGCTCCATTAATTGCTCTGCAGTTATTCCTGAGCATATGGCAAGCCATGACGTGTTGGCCTAAGTAATTAGTTAATGTATTATTATTGGCAATGATAGTGGAGACACTACTCCAGAGTCTCACACATACACCCATGTATCTCCATGTGCCACAGCACACACCACATACCATATTGTAGAACAGAACACATGCCGCAACTCACCAGCCTATATTACATAGCACACAAAGCATCTCACCACAATATGCCATCACTCAGCACCCAATTCCAACTTTGGCATACAGTTTGACAGTCTACTTCCTCAGTACAGTGAAACTGAAGCTAATTGTCGTATCCTTACCAATATCCCAATCCTTCAACAGAACAGAAAGTGAATAAACTCAGAATATTACGTTCAGTGGTGTGCCACTCAATACATTAGAAAAGCTGAGGTTGTATAACATTCCACATTATCAATATAATGACATGCATTATTCAATCCAGATGTCAAGAATAACAGCAAACAATAAATCAAAGCACAATAGTGGAATTAGATTCTTCGAGTTGTTTGTCTGTGTTAAAATCATTTTTTCATCCAGCCAACAGACCTGGGATGACCTACGAACAGAATGTCAAAGGGGATGTTTCGTTTCACGTGATAGACAATCTCCAGGAGGACAAGGATTACTCCATCAGTATCTATGCTGTATATCCCGAGGGGCCCAGCGATCCCGTGTCCACCACCAGCCGAACATGTTAAGTGAATCTCACCTGCTTAACACATCTCAGGTTGTCGTTCTACTTGTGCTGAATGCAAACCTGTGACAAAGTGATCTGTGTAAAATTAGCCTTATTGAACATGCCATTTGTTAAAAATGCCTGTGAAGCACCACATCGTGTTTAGTTAAAGGAGATATGTAAAAGATGCATTTTTCCACTTGCCCCTTATGTATTTCACTAAAAATATAAAAGATTTCAGACCACAATGGGGGAATATGAGCTAATGCTAAAGTGATGTATATTTTAGGACATTTGCTTTTCTTCCCAACATCCCACACTTTAAATTAGATCAGATATCTAACAGAGACACCTTTGCAACATCCTATGGGCATCAAGATGCCATGATATTCATTGGCTTTGCCATTTTCTTTAATTATAGCTAACTACAGTGCCACAGGGCTGATGTATCCCATGAAATATTTCTGTCTCCAGTTCTTCTTATAAACCAATCCATTCCTTAATCAAATGCTTCTTGGTCTCTTTCCTGAAGGAATTAGCACTATCTTAAATTCTGTTGTCATTATCTGTTATATTAATCTGGAAAGCTGTCTGTCTATGTGGAAGGAAGTCCTTCACAAACAGCAACACAGATAAGGGGAGACATTGTCCCATCTTACCTTGACATCGAAAGAAATGCCTAACAACGAGTTGCTTCTTGGATAGATCCAGAGGTTTTCCCTTTTCTTATCCCACCTGGATCACCTGAAATTGAAGGAAATGTGACTTCATATAATGATTCATTATTACATCACAGATCAGTTTCATTTCTAATCACCTGTTCCAGATATTAAATGCCTTCTCAAAACCTTATGTGCAAAATAACTGTGATTTTAAACTTGAATAAAAATAAAGTTATTTGCAGAAATATTATACATTTCCTTCCCTAGAGGTAATGAGAAAGGTTCCATGATTGTCACATAATACTACATTTATAGTGTAACATACATGAAATTCTTTAACTTTGTCCACCACAGTGGTTCTCAACATTTTTCTTTCCACTCTCATACCACTTTAAGTAATCCCTATGCCATCAGTGCTCTGTGATTAGTAAGAGATTGCTTAAGGTGGTATGTGAGTGGGAAGGGAAGGTTGAGAATCACTGTTCTAGACCCAATTATTACTGAAATATTTTGCTTGAGAAAAATTGTCATTGGCCCATTTCCTTTGGAGTTATTGAAACCATGCACATAACAAGTCAATTAGGTATGATTAAAACAGTGGTTTTCAAACTTTTTCTTTCCAACTACATACCACCTTAAACAATTCCTTACTAATCACAGAGCACCTAAGGCATAGGGAATACTTAAAGTGGTATGTGAGTGGAGAGAAAAAGGTTGAGAACCACTGGTCTATTGAAGGAAGATAGAGAGTCACCACTTTTTCAAGTGCCCCTCACTGAAGTGAGGCCCCAGCAAAGAATGAACTCTCAACCCCTGCTTTACAAGACAAGTGCTCTAACCACTGAGCTATCAGAACCTCATATTGGAGATCTTCATAGTTTCAAAATTACCACTGCATTATTGGTCATCTCAATATGTATTTCCATTTTTAAAAATCGAGACATAGAGCATAAAAGAGGCCCTTTGGTCCATTTAGTCACCCAATTCGTGACTAGTGGAGTTCTGCAGGGATCTGTTCTCGGACCCCTGCTCTTTGTGATTTTAATAAATGACCTGAACGAAGAAATGGATGGATGGATGGATCAGTAAGGTTGCATATGATATGAAGGTTGGAGGTGTAATGAAGGTTGTTGTAGTTTACAACAGGATATAGAGAGGATGCGGAGTTGGACAGAAAAGTTGCAAATGGAATTCAATCTGGATAAGTCTAAGATGATGCAATTTTGAAGATCAAATTTGAAGGCAGAGTACATGGTAGGTTACTTAACAGTGTGGAAGAACAGAGGGACCTTGGGGTTCAAATCTATAGATCTCTCAAGTTGCTATGCAGATTTATAGGATAGTTAAGAAGGCCTATTGTATGCTGGGCTTCATCAATCAGGGGTTTAAGTTGCAGGTCTACTTGGAATATTGTGTTCAGTTCTAATCACCTAGTTACTGGAAGGATGTGGAGGCTTTGGAGAGGGTGGAAAGGAGAATCACAAATATGTTGCCTAGATTGGAAAATATGTCTTATGTGGCAAGGTTAGCAGAGTTAGGGCTTTTCTTTTTGGAGTGAAGATGGATGAGAGGTAACTCAATAGAAATCTACAAGATTATGAGAGGCATAGATAAGTTAGACAGCCACAACTTTTCCCCCGGGCAGGAGGAGCATATACCAGAGAACATCAATACAAAGTAAAGGGAAGAAAATTTAGGGGAGACATCAAAGGTAAGTTTTTTTTTTAAAAAAAACAGAGTTGTAGGTGCCTAGAATGCATTGCCAGAGGTGGTGGTGTGGATGGAGCAATAGGAGCATTTAGGAGACTTTTAGATAGGAATGTTGACAAAATGAAAATAGAGGGTTATGAGGTAGGGAGGATTTAGTTTCTTTTTTGACTATGTATTCAGAGGTCAGCACAAAATCATAAGCCGAAGAGCCTGTACTATGTTGTCATGTTCTATGATCTAGTCCATGGCGACCTATTAGAGTATTCTGGGCTAATCCCATTTGCCAGTAGGATAATAATCAGATAATCTATTAGAATGGTGTTGAGGTAAAAATATTGGCCAGAGAATACCATCAGAGAACACTCCACTATCCTTCAAATATTGTGATGAGATATTTTGTGTCAAAATGAAAAGATAGGTTAAGATGCACATCAGATCTCATTCTGAACTCACCTCTGCCCTAATCCCTAAGCATTACATTATTTACTTACTGGGAGCAGCAGTCTAGAGGCCCAAGCTAGTAAAAGAGAGACATGAAATCAAATTTCACCATGGCAGCTATGGAATTTAAGTTCACTTAAATTAGTAAATCTGGACTACAAAATTAGTATTAGTTATGTTGATTATTAAATTGCTGGATTGTTATAAAAATCTATCTCTTTAGGGGAGGAAATCTGATATTTCCAAGTCTTGCCTTGATGTGACTCCAGACCTATAGCAATGTTACTTCTGAAATGGCTCAACAATTCTCAGTGCAGGGACAGTTAAGGGAGAGAAACAAATTCTGGCCTTACCTGGAATACCATATCCCACACATGAATAAAAACAAATGTTGACATCAACTATGTGCTCAAGTCTTTGCAGTGAAGCTCATACCTACAACCTTTTAACTTAGAGGGCAGTATGTTTTAAAAAACAGGTGGCATTATTGAAAAAAGTCTTTTTGACAGATGGTCCTTTTTTCACAACATACATTGCTTTATTAATAAATCTGTAGAATGCATTTATTGTGCAGGCTTGAAGAACATTGGTCATCTATGATTGAGAACAAATGAAGCCCGTAAAAAGATTATTTGTGACTAAAGAGCATATTTTCATTTTCTTAACAGTAAAACGTGCAGCAGTGGAGAAATTAGTGTTGGAAAATGCAACTACTGATGCCATACAGGCAAAATGGCTTCCAGTCAAAGGTGCAACTGGCTACAGGCTGACATGGAGATCTTATGGTATTGTTCCTTTAAATATGTATTCCAAGGCATCTGAATTATAATTTTACAATTCAGTTAGAGAAAGCATTAACCACTGTGGAACTGAGTCACAGAAGCTGCTAATATCTTTCTTTATTTCTGGTCATCATATTATCTCAACTTAAATATCATCTTTGCCTTAAAATTCTGCACAATCCATATGAAACATGATTTGTATAAATATGACTTTAGTTTTAAAAAACATCAACTGTCTGTCATGGGATTTCTTCACCCATGCAAGATTTCAGTCCGAGAAAAGACTCAAGATGGATTGATTGGTTGATTTAAAACAACAACTTGAGACGTCAGCTGGTCTGTAACTACAGTACTTGTCTTAAAAAAGGTGTGGACTTTGAAGTAGTGGAACTCTTTAATTATGTAACTGAAGGACAGAGAGGTCATGGATATTATGTTAAGATTGATAGCATGTGTGCCCATAAATGTTTGGATATTTAGAGTGCATCAGCTGATCTTATTCTTGTACCTCCTGCGGAGTAGGACAAGCAAATGTTGGGGTCAGTTTTGATTTTTGTTGAAAATACATACCAGGTGTGAATAAATTGGGAACTACTAAATATCTTTTTCCATGTTTATTTCCATGAAGGTCATTTAATTCACAGACCTCTATCTGCATTATTTGCTTGGTTAATATTGACTTATTTGTCAAACTTAAGATCAGAAGCCAGCCATACTTTAGATTTTTGTATTTGGATAACTATGCATTCCATGTTTATGATAGGTTGAATAAAGCTTTACAGTAGTTTGGCTTTTCACTCTTTACCAACCTCCCTGTCTCTTCAAAGAGCAAACAGAATAAAAGTGGCTCAAACATAGCATGGACATGTGGTTCATTTCATAATTCTGGTGTTTGCTAAATGGGTCCTCTGTTAAAATAAGCTGAGCCAGGCACCCAAGTAAGGGATGACAAGGTTACAACAGAACCAACACAACAGAAATTAATGACATTGAAAAACTGCTTGTCAGAGATATGAAACCCCAGAAAGTCAGACAGAGCAGATAGAAAGGAAGGTTCTACACACAAACTCTGAAAGACAGACAAATAAGTCAAGTAGATAAGGGCACCACATAAAATGGCTCACTTTGAACTTTTATATGATGTCAGGTTTGAACAATAATCAGGTAGGAGATACATACAGGTTTGTGTGCCATCACTCCTGAATCTACAAAAGTTAAAAATCTCTACAAAAGTTAAAAATCTCAGGACATTTTTAAGTACATCACCAGAAAGAACCCCACATTTCATCACAGGCCATTTAATAAAGGAATGTATTAATGATTTGATATTTAATATAATTTTGAAGAATAATTATAAAGGAACAATAATGTTATTAGTCAATAAGCTTTGTCTACAATCACTATAATCTGAATTATTGACAAAAAACCTTAATGGGACAATATTACAGTAAAAAAAGAAAGTCCATTAATGATATTCTATAATTATTTTTCTTCTTGGTTTTAGAAGCTGAGAGGAGAAGGGAATAGAAAAAAATAACACAATTAACATGAATTTTGTTAATGATTGTTCTGAGGGAACACTATGTGGACAATAATGTATAGTGGCAGAGTGAAAGGGGAAAAAAGATTGAGCAAAGTTTTAAAGAAAGAAAGACTCAGAAAAATAATCAATGACTTCTGCCTCTACTTTTATCAGCAGACGAAGAGGTGCAGAATATAAATTTGGACGATACTTACCAATTCTACATGATCCGTGGTTTGCACGCTGGTACTGAGTACACTGTAACTGTTAACCCCATCTTTAGTAATGTGGAAGGCCCAATCATCACTGGGAATGCTAAGACATGTAAGTTTTATCATTTGACATCTACCATTTGCACACTGCCAATCTAGCACACAAACACTATCTAGACTATTGTGCCTTCTGGTCTGCATTTAGCACCTGTCTTGGAAATTCCACAATTTTAAAATTATATTTTATTTCTAGTTTTATTATGTTACAAGCCAACACCCAACTATTTCCCTATATTTCTACTCTCCTCCAGTTATATCTCCTCTGAGATATCTACAATTCTCAAGTCTTGACCACTGGTACATCCCCCAATTTAATCACCACACCTCCCACCCCTGCTCACATTCATCCACCCAGGCCGTGATCTCTGGGATTCTTATTCTAGAAATCTGCATCTCTCTACTTCACATCCTTTCATTGAGATGCTGTATAAAATCTACTGGTTTGACAAAACCTCACCTGTCCTGATATTGATTTCAGATTTATTATCAGAGTACATTCTTGACATCACATACAACACTGAGATTCTTTTAAACTTCACACTAAGTTTTGTTGGGAAGAATATTATGAGATTTTTTCAGGTCCTTAGTTTTTCTTTTGAGTTTCTTTTTCTTTTTAGAATTTTATTTGAATGGCATTGCCATTGTGATTTCTTTTCATTGCAGGTCTTGATAGGGGTTGTGTGCCCCATGATGAGTGGAATCGCAATAAGTTTTTAGAATGTATTTGCTGTGGCGGGTTAGAAGGGGGGGGGTGAGACAAATATGGACTTTGGGTATACTTATGTACATGAATGTCTTTGTTTATTTGATTTTGTAAGCTGAGTAAACTAAACTAAAATATTCAAAAAAAATATTATGAGATTTTTCTATGTTAAAGAAAGGTCCCAACTACCGTGTTCAATTTTTGTTGTTGATAAACTGTGCAAAATGCTTTTCACAACTTCATTCTGGCATTTGACCAGTTAATTCATTGAATAGTTCTTGGTTTGAGAACCAAATGTGCCCCAACGAACAAGTGGTCAGTTCAGCTCCCCTTTGAACCGCAAGAAGTAGGTCATTAATGATGAGAGTTGGATCAAAATTTGTCTGCTCTTCCTTTTGGTAATGTGGATCTAGAATACATGATCGACATAATGTTGCTAGCCTAAAATGGATAGATAAAAGCATTTAAGTGTTCAATTAAGACAATTATTGAATGAGATTGAGCTGAGGCTGATATCTCTGAACTACAGAGATAACATGGCCTGCTTAATGTTATTATAAAGAGTTAAGAAATGCAAACTTAGTTTCTCAACATCAGATTATTCAATTATTAGCTGATGCACAAACCAGAACCATTACTAATCTGGGTGAATAAAATAAATGAAGAGGTGGTTCGTTTTCCCTTATTTCAATTAATTGCAATGAATCTGGTTAGTTATTTCAGATAAATGTATTTACATAAAATTTTACCTTATTAGAAATATATTTATGCTTTTTGAAATTCTTTAAATCAATTTTATTAGTTGATTATTGGAGTCCTTTAGAAATAGTTGGAAAGGCCTCTTGGTCATCCTCGATGTTTTCCCTGAGGCCTAATCATCTCCCTTGCACTGCTCTCCACAATGAGACAACCGTAGTGGTGGGTCTTCTAGAAGACAGGTTAATATGGCTTCAATTATCATTTGGGCAGGGAGACAACAAGGCTTGGGTTGGGCCTAGCATGATCTGATCAATTTAAAATATCTTAAGACTTATTGGCTTCTATATTTTTTAGTGGCAACGAATTCTGTCCAGATTCTACAGACCTCATCCATCACCACAAAAAGTGCTGTCATCACATGGAATGTTGTCCCAGGAGCTACAGGATATAGATTGGCATGGGGTCCCACATCAGGTATTGGAGATGTAGCTGTGAATTGGAATGAAGAGTGTCAAGAGATTAAGAATGTTATTTGTGAGCAGCATATCGTTTTTAGGTTAATTTTTAGTAGAGATGGACGTCACTTTCCCTGACAGTTCCCTTTCTGCAGCACGGTTAGTACAGTGCTGTTACATCACCAGTGACTGGGGTTCAAATCTGGCGCTATCTGTAAGGAGTTTGTATTCGTATGTTCTCCCTGTGTCTGCATGGGTTTCCTCCAGCTGCTCCAGTTTCCTCCCAATCTTCAAAACTTAGCAGTGCTGTAGGTCAATTGGGTGTAATTAGATGGCACATGCTCGTAGGCTGAAGGAGTACGGTAATGTACTCTATGTATGTCTAAATTTAAATTCTGATACTGCATGCTGTTGGGTGGAATCCATGCCAGCTCATACATGCTGATTCCAGTTAGGAGGAAAATGCCACTATCTTCCCTATTGTAGGTCTTTAAAACTATCAATTGGTTTGATCATGTGTATTTCCAACTGAGGAGTCCAAACTAGGATGCAAGATAATAGATGCATCGGAGACATAGGGAAAATTGAATAATTTAACCAGCTGGGTACTTCTAACAGAAAACAAAACCAGTACATGAGAGAAAAGAGAAAGAAAAGATGTACTGAAAACCTGAGTTTGGATAAAAACAATGAGCAGGAGGCTCGTGTGAAGTTTTATTGCTAACCCTGACCAGGTTAGCCAAATAAGACAGTTTCTATGCAATTCTGAAGAACTTTTCCCCATAATGATCTCCCTATTTAACACAAATTACCTTACTGTGAAACTCAAAATATTCACCATGGAGAATGACACACTCACGATGAATTCTCCTTAATTTTCATTCCATTGAAGATCTCTCCATTAGTGACAGAGAAACAAATTTTTCTGATAATTTTGGAATAGAAAAGCCCAGTATTTCTGCAAGGTTCTCAAGTCTTCCTGCTGTAGTTTGGAGTTTAGTTTGTGAACCACACCAAATTTAAAGGGATGGATCATGTTAGAGCATCACCTTGTGGTAATATAACAACTCAAGGCAATAAACATATCCAGGCCACAGGGGATTGCTAAAATCGAGAGCAATCATATATTGCAAATCTGGAAGTCATTCAGGAATATTAGGATCATAAGGAGAACTTTTGGCACATTAGCCTTCATCAATCAATGTATAGGAGTTGGGATGTTATTGGTGAAGCTAAATTTGGAGCATTGAGTGAAGATTTGGTCACCAAGCTACAAGAAAGATATTAATAAAATTTAAAGAGTGCAGAGAAGATTCACAAGGATGTTGCCTGTCTTGATGAACTGAGTTACAGGGAAAGGTTAAACATGGTAGGAATTTATTCCCTGGAATAAAGAAGAATGAGGGGAGATTTGATAGAGGTATTTAAAATGATGATGTGGATAAACAGAGTAAATTTAGATAGGCTTTTTCCACTGAGGGTAGTTGAGATACAAAGCAGAAAACATGGGTTAAGGATGATAGGGGAAAAGTTTAAAGAGAACATTAGGGGGTACTTCTTCACACAGAGAGGTGGGAGTATGGAATGTGCTGCCAGTTGAAGTGGTGAATGCGGGCTCGATTTTAACATTAAAGAAGAATTTGGACAGGTACATGGATGGATGGCGTATGGAGGGATATGGAGTAGGTCCAGATCAATGGGACTAAGCAGAAAAGTAGTTTGGCACAGACAAGAAGGGCTGAAGGACTTGTTTCTGTGCTGTAATGTTCTATGGTTCTATAATCTTACAACCTGATTCACCAAGAGTTATGGCAACCAGTGCATTATTTAAAAAAGGATAGCCACTGATGGTATAACACAACATGATGTCAACAAGTAATCGGAGCAATTTACATTGATGTTAAATGTAGTTTTGCTTAAAAGACACGGCATTGAGAAATATTGACTACTCGGAGGAGTAGAGGCTTGAAAGAAGCAGATTTTCAATTCATTTACCAAGAGATTCCCAGAGTCACATGACCAGGCAATAGACACTGTGTCTCATGGTTCCAGTGACTGGGGTTCAACCCTAACCTCCAGTGCTGCCTGTGTTGAGTTTGCACATTCTCCATGTGAATTTCCTCCAACTCCTTCAGTTTACTCCCACATCCCAAAGGTGTGCAGGTTAATTGGCCTTCATAAATTGCCCCTGAATGGTTGGATATGGAGTGAGTTGATCAATTTATGGAGAGAATAGCATGGGATTAGTCTAGCATAAAGGTAAATTATTTGAAGGTGGCTTGAAGAGGCTGTTTTGGTGCTGTATGATTTCATGCCTCTCAATTTCTGCCCTATTTAATTGTGAAATGTAAACCCACAGATTATTTCCACATTTCTACAATTCATTCCCACCCCCCGCCCCCCCATCTTCTCTGCCTCTTAAAACAAATCTGTTTTCCCTTTTCCCAGGTTGTCTTCAACCTGAATTATTAATCCTTTGAACTCTTTGCCATTTTTAACCTTTCATAATATATACTCTGGACTGGATCCATGTGTAAACTACATTGTGAATGCCAGTACAAACCAGCTGATGACTGGGTGTAAAACCAGTCCTGGAAAACGGGAACATGAAGTATATGCATTTGTTGGTAGTCCCTGAAATCCAGGACACAGAGTATATGAATGGTAGATGTTTGGAATTCCTTTCAGAAAATACTGGATCTAATTTTAAATTCAGATGGAAAGATTTTTGTTGAACCAGAGGTCCTAAGACAAATGTATGTGTCATAGATCAGCTATTATCTCATTGAATGTTAGAACAGGACGTACAGCTGTGTTCTGTTCCTCTGTTTCTGAACTGTGGCCTGGATCACAGTAAGCTGTTGAACTATGATTTAAAACCCAGCCAGTTTATTCATGCCCTTCAGAAAAGAGCATCCTTAACACACTTAGACCTCTGCAAGTGATTTATTTTCACACTGCCTAATTTGATTTTTTTTCCCCATACAGGCTTGCATATTGTAGAAATACTGAGTTCATTTGGAATACAGTGGTTAGAGGAAGAGAAATCATGTAGGGGAGGACATTAAATCATTATTCATATTTTAAGAGCAAATATAAATTGGGTTTGCCCAAAAAATCCTGTTGTTTCCCTTAGCAGTGTTGTGCATAAAGGGTAATGTTTTAACAATGTTTTCTTTGTTGTTAGAGTTCATTGGGAGAGACTGGCATCGTCATGTAGTGTTGAACAGCAGTATAACATCATATCAACTCAAACAACTGATTGCCAACACAGAATATGTCTTGTCTCTTTATGTGGTCTTTGGTTCTGTGGTTGGCCCTGGGATGAGGGCAACTCTGAAAACATGTGAGTGATATTGTATAAACTTTCTTAGTTGCTTTAAGGATCAACATGGAATGAGAAGAATGGAGTTTATTTTTTAAAAAGAAACGTTATTTGCCAGAGACCAATGTGCTAAATTACAAAGATTGATCCTCAGATTCAATGCAGCATTATATCATCAGTATGTATTCATGAAATAATCTTTTAGCCCTTTCAACCTTCTAGTCTGTGCTGAATCATCTTTTTTGTCTAGTCCCACTGTCCCTTCATCCACTCCATACCTCGCCCATCTTTGTACCTGTTTAAATTTTTCTTAAATGTCAGAATTGAGCCCTCATTCTCCACTTCACTGGCAGCTCATTCCACACTCCCACCACTCTCTGTGTGAAGAAGTTCCCTCTCATGTTCCCCCTAAACTTTACCCCTATCACCCTTAACCCATGTCCTCTGGTTTGAATCTCACCTACCCTCAGTTGAGAAATCCTATCTACATTTATTCTGTCTGTTCCCGTCATAATTTTAAATACCTCCTGTGATAGTACAGACCTATCACCAATGTATATAGTTACAGTATCTAGAGTGTAATGACTGTGCTTACAGCGATTGGCTGAGAGCTTAGCCACGCCTACTGTCTGGGCCTTAAAGGGTTGTGTCCCTAGCCAGGTTGGATCATTCCGGACTGGTCGGCCACCAGTGAAGAGCTCCTGTCTTTTGCTAATAAAAGCCTTGGTTTGGATGAACAAGTCTTTGGTTCTTTCGACGAGCTCTACACCTCTTATCAAATCTCCCCTTATTCTTCTATACTTCAGGGAATAAAGTCCTAACCTGTTTAACCTTTCACTGAAGTCCAGGCAACATCCTAGTAAATCTTCTCTGCACTCTTTCTATCTTATTAATAACTTTCCTGTAGTTAGGTGACCAAAACTGCACACAATACCTCAAATTTGGCCTCACCAATATCTTTAGCATAACACCTCAACTCCTGTACTCAATACTTCAATTTATGAAGGCCAATATGCCAAAAGCCCTCCCTCCTGCACCATGTCTTTATTAAAATGTATTATCCTCCTACTGCTAAACTCACTAGCATGTGGCATAGGTAGAAATCCTGAGATCACAACCCTGGAGGTTCTGTCCTTCACCATAGTGCCTAATTCCCTGACCTCTCCTTACAGGACCTCCTCACCCTTCCTACCCATATCATTGGTCCCTATGTGGACCACAACATCTGACTGAGAAGGCTATGAACTCGATCTGAGATAGCTCAGTCCCTGGTACCAGAGACTCTTATCTGTCCCTCTAACTATGGAATCCCCTATCACTACAGCGCCCTTCTCCTCCTTTCCCTCTTAGCCACAGGACCAGACTCCATGCCAGAGACCCTATCACCGTGGTTTTTCCCTGGTAGGTCATTCCCCCCCAACAATATCCAAAATGATATACTTGTTATTGAGAGGAACAGCCACAGGGTGCCCTTCATTGCCTGCCTGTTCGCCTTTCCCTCTCCTGACTGTCACACATCTACCCTCCTCCTGCATCCTGAGTGTGATATTGTCCCTGTAATTCCAGTCTATTACCCCCTCTGCCTCCAGAATAATCTGGAGTTCATCCAACTCCAGCTCCAATTTCTTAACTCGGCTTGTCAGAAGCTGCAGCTGGATCCAGCTCTCACAGATGAAGTTGTCAATGTTTTTCAGGCAATGTTTCTATTTTTGTCTCCTTGAGATATAATGTAAAGACATGACAATTACCTCAAAATGGATCTCCCTATTAACACTGAATTCAATAAACCAGTTCAGGATTCTTTGTAAATTTATCTTCCTCCCTTTAAGTAGGTTCCCAGTCTTCATTTTACACTTCTGAGGCTTGTATTAAGGATCATGGTGACCCCCTAACCATTATTATACTCTTTATTTAGAAATTTTGGAAAGTGGAGGGAACAATAATTTTTGAAACACTGTTCATAAAATTAAATGTAGAGAATTTCATTTGAACATAAGAAACAAAAAAGTCGGCCATCTGGCCTGTCAAGCCTACTCTGCTATTCAATGAGATCATGGCTGATCTGAAGAGAGGGTCATCTCCACTTACCTGTCTTTTCCCTATATCCCTTAATTCCGCTTCTTTGTAAACATCTATCCAACCTTGTCTTAAATATATTTAATGAGGTAGCCTCCACTGTTTCAATGGGCAGCGAATTTCATAGATTCACTACCCTCTGGGAAAACCTATTGTATATTTGTGTAGAAATCGTAGTTCTAATCGGTATGTGACTCCTGTCCAATAACAATCTGATTAACTTCTAATTCTACTCTGAAAAGGCCCATGACCCACAGACTGTTTCTTGGAAATACCTTCACCTTGAGACCTGCAATGGTTCAAGATTGTAGTGTATCACCATCAGTCTGAGAGTTTTTAGAAGGAGGTAGTAACTGCCATCGTTCTATTAACTCCCACATTCTGTTAAAGAGTAAAATGAACTGAATTGAAAGACCATATTCAGGAGAAAAGAACCAATTCATAGGAAACATAACAAACACTTGCAAGTACGAATTTTCACCCACCACAGACAATGAGTACAAGACTTGAGAAAACTGGGAAAAGACAACCACTGGAGTGTTCCAGCAGGAAGGTTATGGAAGCAATTGTGGCACAATGATCTGATGTAAAATTGCAGCAAGTGCTGCAAAAGCAAAATGCTGGAAATACCCAGCCAGCATCTGCAGTGAGAGAAATAAACATTCTATATTGATGATAATATCAGCAGAGCTGATGAATGAACATTGAGCTGAAACATACTTATACATACATATTTATAATTTTAATTCTGTTTATAAAAATAATGATGCACTTGTTTAATTTTCTAAAGGGATTAAATTGAACATAGGAAAGATTTGTAAACTTGTACCAGAATATACTTAAGAGTGATGATTCTATTTCTGGCTGACATGTTACAAGAAGGGTATAGAGGCACTGGGAAAACTGGAAAGTAAATTCAATGGTATATATATCAAGAAAGGATGAACAGATTGGGCCTCTACTCATGAGAAAAGATTGCGAAAGGATGTCCACGAGATGTCTTTAAAATTAATATTATGAAAAATTTTAACAGAGTGGGGCCAGAGAGAATATTTCCAGGGACATAAGTAGAAGATATCAATGTAAGGAGGTCATCAAGAAATCCAATAAGGGACACAGAAGGAACTTCTGTACAAAAAGTCTGATGAGAATATAGAAGTTGCTACTGAAATAAGTGATTGAATTATAGGATTTAAATGCTCTTGAAGGGGAGCAATGAGAAATTATATTACTGATGATTTTTCCATATTACAGCTCCACTTGGGCAGGTATCAACCTTCAGAGTTACCACATACACCACCACCTCAGTATCTGTGGTCTGGGGTCCCACTGTTGGAGCCACAGAGTACAAGGTAACATGGAGCCCAATGTCAGGTAAATCAAAATAGCATTTATCATTGTATTCTTTTGAATATAGAAAATTAAGGATACTTAAGTATTATGACAATGAAGAAAACCATTCAAACACACGAGTCTGTTCAGATTCAAAATCGTCCAACTCCACTTAGCTTCTTATTTTCCTGTCACCCTGCTATTTATTCTCTCTCACATAATTCCCCTTGTGCCAGATCAAAGATATGTTAGAGAAGTTCATTGCCCTATTGGCAAATATTTGAGATGTGCAAGGAAACAAACTTCTGGATGATACTTGCACAATTATAGGGAAGGCATGCAAACTCCACACTGATAGCACCTGAAGGGGTTGGTTGGTTGGGCATATGGAAAAAAACAGATTTATCACACAAGAGGAGGCAGGAATCTGAAATACTCTCTTTCTAAAGCTATTGAGTCCATTTAAAATGTAAAACTGTAATTGAGAAATATGCTATGTCCTTGCCTAATAAACCAAATGGAGTGCGGAGGAATCAAGAAATAGATGAGGCATGATTTAATTGAATAGTTAAGCAGGCTCAAAGGAAATGAGTGGCCTTGCTTGTTCAAGCACAATCTATCTTCTCAAAGTTGTGGGGTGCATTGAGACTGAGGTAGTACCGCTGACGCACAGCTCCATGCCATCTATCTGGAGTTTGACTTTCTCTCTGTGATTCCCCCTGAATACTGCAGAGTCCACCCATAATCCAACGATGAGCAGATTGACAGTTTAATTGATTACTGTTAAATGTGCTTGGTGTTTGTTAGGGGTGTGGGGCGGGATAGGATGATCACGGCAGAGCTGATATAGTGCCAAAACAAGGAGCTGTGAGGGGAATGGTTCTGATGTATGTCAATCAACAACTGAAATGCAGGCACATTATGCAAGCTCTATGATAAACAGAATTACTTAGAGAGTAGAGCAGCATATGGCGAGTTCTTCACTGGCCACCGAGACAGAGGTGCACCAAAGAAGAGGTACAAGGACTGCCTAAAGAAATCTCTTGGTGCCTGCCACATTGACCACCGCCAGTGGGCTGATATCGCCTCAAACCGTGCATCTTGGCACCTCACAGTTCGGCGGGTAGCAACCTCCTTTGAAGAAGACCGCAGAGCCCACCTCACTGACAAAAGACAAAGGAGGAAAAACCCAACACCCAACCCCAACCCACCAATTTTCCCTTGCAACCGCTGCAACCGTGACTGCCTGTCCCACATCGGACTTGTCAGCCACAAACGAGCCTGCAGCTGACGTGGACATTACCCCTCCATAAATCTTCGTCCACGAAGCCAAGCCAAAGAGAGCAGCATAAATGGTTTCATCCAATTAGTATATACAGCATGGAAACAGGTACCTTTATCAAACATATTTATGCTGACCATGTTGTCTACCTGAGCTAGTCCCATTTGCTGAAATTTGCCCCATTTCTTTAAATCTGTCCAATCCATGCACCTGTCCAAATACTTTTAATTGCACTCACCTCTACAATTTCCTCAATTTATTCCATATATCCACCACACTGTGTGTGGAAAAAGTCACTTTTAAATCTTGCCCCATCACATTAAACCAATGGTTTTCAACCTTTTCACTCACATACCACCTCAAATAATCCCTTACTAACCACAGAGGACCTATGACATCCTATGCCATAGGTCCTCTGTGGTTAGTAAGGGATTACTTAAGGTAGTATATGAGTGGAAAAAATGTTGAGAATCACTGGTCTAGTTTTAGACTTCCCAACTCTGGTCCATATTGATGTTTATATTCCACCCATCGCTTCTAACCCAACCCCATCAGCATAAATCTCTCTTGCTCGGTCCATCATGTGGTTATTGCTGTCTCCTTAAAAGTTTCTATGCCACTACCCTCTGTAGTTGTCAGCTCTTTATTCTCATCACTATGGAAACAGATTTTTCTGAATTCCCTTTTGGATTTGTTTAATATTTATGCAGAAGCCTGGATCGGTATCTATGTGTACCACTGTGTGATTTATTGTGCTACAATTGGTGATCAATCAAATAAAAGCTGAAAGCACTGGAGTGGATGTAAGAAAGGTTTACTGGAATAAAACTAGATATTAAAGATTAGACTATTGTGAAAGTTTTAAAAGATTGCAGCACTTTTCCTTGGCAAAGGGAAATCTGAAAGCCATCATTAAGGGCCTTTCCAGGCAGTTGTAGAGACTTCCACTTTTCTAACCAAGATCAGAATTAAAGCCCAGTTACCTGATTAAATACCTAACTGCACCTGACTATATATGTTAATTGCCGGAATTGGACATTTTGGCATTCACATTTTTGCGCTGGACATTTTGGCAAAAAAAACTTTTGTAGCCCTTTGGACATTCTGGTGCCCACGGATTGGCACTGGCCCAGCAACCCCTGGCATGGTGGTGTTTCAAAAACATTTTGGGATTCATTATTATACTTAGGTTCATGTTTGGCGCTGGCCTGGCTCCCCGCAGCGTTGCAACACTGCCTGAACCCCCAGCATTTCAGAAACTCCCTCCCACTAAAAGCGAATGGTGGAACTGTCACAGAATGGCCAGCAGGGCAGCCGACAGGGTGGAGTCAGCCAGCAGACAGTGAGTGGGGCAATGGGCCAAAATGTCCAGCACAAAACTGTGATGGTCAAAATGTGGGCTAGGTTAGATGTTGAAGTTGCATTTTAAATTTATACAAAAAGCATGGTAACAGACCCTTCTGGTTCATGAGCCTGTGCCCCTCAAATACACCATGTAACCTACAACCTGTGTATGTTTTGAAGGGTGGGTGGAAACCAGAGCACCTGGTGGAAACCCACATAGATGCAGGGAGAACATACAAACTCCTTACAGCGAACCCCGGTGGCTAGTGCTGTAACAGTGTTGTGCTAACCTCACCATTTCTTGTCCTTATCTTCACACTCCTCTCCTTCATCGTGCTCTATCTGTTTCCACCAATCACCCATTTGTCCCAACTCCATCCCTCCCCTCCTTCACCTGGATCTATCTGCTAATCATTCCTAACACCTCAATGGTCCCCCTATCAATGACTAGCCTCTGTCTCACTCTTTGTCAACCCACTCTCCTCTTTATACTGGCGCTGTAATAGCATTGTGTTAACTGCTGTGCTAATTGTGCCGTTGTATTTATCAGGACTGGTTTCAGGTTGGAAATTTAATTTTATACACAAACAGATCTTAAGTCAGAATAAGGACATAAATAAATCCAGTTCTGAAGTAAGGAGAAATCTTCTTTACCCTGAGGCTGGATAAAATGCAGTTCTTCCGACCTCTATGCTAAAACTGAATGAATGCATGGAGAAAAAAATGAAAAGTGAGTGGCAGTATTAGAGAAAGAAGGATGGGAGGAGACTCATTAAAAAAGGTGAGCTTCTCTGGTTGAAATATTCACAGGTAATACCACAAAGAGTGCTCACCTGACTTCACCCATTCTGTTGAACCCATGCAACTGCTTTCTAAAGTACTTGTGTTTCAACAAATTGTTAGGTAGAGGTTCAACGAAGAGTGAGTACGTGGATCACAGGACTCTCTCTTACCACATTAGAAACCTGATCCCTGGCACCCGCTACACAATCAACATCCATGCTGTGTATGGAAACTCTGAGGGCCCTGCTGTGTCTCTCTCTCAAGCAACAGGTAAATTAACTGGAACTAACTAATTCACAAATAATGGAAGGCATTTTTTTCCAGCTTAAAAGTGATTTGTAATTCTCAAATGATGCTGGGAAAAATCTTGTTTTCAAATCTGAGACTGATGGACTAGCTGGATAAGGGTACCAAAGGATATTGAGAAAATGAGTGGGGTGAATGTAGTTGAGGCATGTGCTCTGATTTGGCAGAGGAGTTCTCAGAGTCATTCCTGGTGTCCCTGTGCACGTTACTCCAATTTGTAATGAGATGCTTGGCTCTGAAGTGGCCACCAAATTCCCAATCACAGCTAGATAACTAGCAATGCAAGGTTGGTTGAGTTTTAAAATGCTTATGCATTAAAGATGATCAATCTTATTCTGAAAATGGTGAGAATAGGGAACATGTGGAAAGTGGAAGAAATGGGACAAGAAAATATTTGTAACTTTTGGCCTTTCCTCTCTGTTTCACTTTTTGGTTGAATATTTCAGGTCTCTTTCCTCAGTTCCACTTTCCTACCTGATCACCTTATCCCTTATGTCCTCCATGTTACAAAAATCAATCAGATTCTTGAAAATGCTAACATCTGTCTAGGGAAGCAATTCCCATTTATTCACAGCTTCCAGAGTGAGGGAAAATTCCACCTGACCTTTGTGCTAAGAATCCATCCAAAGAATATGCCCCTTCCTCAACTAAATCCCAACTGCTCGAGGAAGGGAACAATGACTTAGCATCCACATTGCCATTTCAGAATATAATGTATTTCAATGAGATCACCTCTCACTTGTTCAAACTCCATAGAATATAGCCTATTCTACTCATTCTTTCCCCACTGGCTAGTCTGTGGTTAGTAAAGGATTATTCATGGTGATAGATGAGTGAAAAGAAAAAGGTTGAGAACCACTGAGATAGTCCCTCAAATTCAGGTAAACCTTCCTTGCATTGTATGCAAACCAAGTTTGAAAGAGAGCAAATCTGTGCAATGCATTCCAGATGTAGTCAAATCAAAGCCGGATACAGTTATAGCAAGAGTTCCTTACAGTAGATATATACTCACATCTCCCATATCCATCTTATTATTCAAATCCTTATTTTGTAATAATTTAAAACCATCTCCTCATAATTTTTATTTTTTCAAGGCGAGAGTTCTGGTCAGGTCCAGCTTATTGTAATTTTCCATCCCTGAACTGCTTTCAAAGATTCTAAAATGGAAGATACTGCAAATATTCAGCTGTTCAAGAAGCAACTATGTGGAGATTATCAGGAGGTGATATTTCAGGATGTTACATAGTAGATCAGCAGCAATAGAAATTCACCATGACAATGGTATCTTCAAAAATGATAATTTTTATTAATAACTATTGATAATATAACATTACTTAATTCTGAATTAATGTGTGTGTGTGTGTGTGTGTGTGAAAACCCAAGCCATTACAATTTAAGCTTAATTCTGAAGAGATTATTTTAAAGTTCAGTCTCAGAAAGCTTCTGTTGAAATTCTCTCTTTACTGCTGTTCAAAATCAATTATGGAGTAAGTGTGAGGCATCAGAATTCTCAAAACTCACGAATTTCTTGTGGAGTTGTTTTCAAAGAATTGTTTCTTCATACGAATAATTTTCCTCTCTTGCATGGAAATTTCAGAACTTGTTTTCCTTCCATGATGGTTTTACAAATCTAGGCAAGGGTTTCATGAAGTGGCCATGTAGAAATGGTCACGATGAATCTGTCCTCTTTTCAAAGATGCAGGTGAAGTGGCTAAATTCTTCAAAAAATTTTTCGGGGTTCCTCCTTTTCAAAAGAAGAACACAAACCGCCTTCCTTCTCCAAAGGATTGTTACTGCATTTCAATCCTGTGTGACTTATAGGATGGTCAAAATGGTTTCAAAATATCTCTGTTTCAGTAATATGTTCTCCAAAAATGTCTTTAATCATGTTACATGACATCATTGCTGTCTTTGAGGTTTCATCTCTTCCAAAAGTATGAGTGGATATGACTCCGAATTATCTGCGGAGACCAGCAAGCTGAATGGCTATGCATGTACACAGATGCTTCTGAGTAAACACCTATCATTTTGAGTTTTCAATGGAGAATAGTCATAAGGCTTTTATGACTATATGCAGCTTTGAATTAGCAGTCACACTATCTCTTTAAGTAAACAGGCTTCAATCGGAACAATGAATAAGCACACAAATGGTCTCAGAGATCTGCCAGCTGCCATTTCAAAGGACTCTCTGAGTGTAATTATGTGTCTCTATAAAATGTAAATATATATATATGTCCCTCTAGCCTGTTTATTTCCTTTACTAAGAAATAATATATAATATTGGAACTTTAAAGATTAATTTGTACACAAATCCATCACAAGGTCAATTATATCAATCAGAACATCCACCTAAAATGTTCATGATCTTAGTTTCTCTCTCAATGGGTTATCTCTGACTCACTGAAAATTTTCAGCAGTTTCTTATTTTATTTCAACCTTCCAGCAATTTACACAAAAATACCAAAGAAACTCAGCAAGTCACGCAGAATTCTTTATGTAGGAAAGAGAAATATTTAATAGACAATAGGAGCTGGAGTAGGTCCTTCGGCCCGTCGAGCCAGCACCGCCATTTTACAGATCATGGCTGATCACTAGCATCAGGACCCCTTTCCAGTCTTATCCCCATAACCCTTAACTCCTTTGCCCACTAGACTCTTATCTAACTCTCTTTTGAACATAATCAGCGAATCTGCCTCTACCACCCTCTGTGGCAGAGCATTCCACAGATTCACACTTCTCTGGGTAAAAAAATGTTTTCTCATCTCCGTCCTAAAGGGCCTACCCTGTATTCTTAAACTATGCCCTCTAGTCCTCGTCTCCCCCATCATTGGGAACAAGTAATCCGACTTCACCCTGTCTATCCCCCTGATAATTTTGTATACCTCAATCATGTCCCCCCTCATCCTTCTAAACTCCATCGAATACAAGTCCAGTTTTTCTAGCCTTTCAGCATATGTCAACCCCGCCATCCCTGGAACTAACCTTGTAAATCTGCGCTGCACACCCTCTATAGCTAGTATGTCCTTCCTCAAAATTGGTTTGAGCTCTTCATCAAGGTATAAGCAAAAGCAGGCAGGCACCTGAATAAAATGATGGGGAGGAGCACAGACCAACAGGCAAGAGGTGGATATGGGTGGGAGGGAACAGCAGAAAAAAAGCTGAGTTAATGGGGAGGGGATAGATCTCTGAATGGAAAGGAAAGGGGTGGAGAGCTGGTGGGAAGGAGTCAGAAGGATGGGGAAGAGAGGAAGACAGGGGAGTGGCCAAACATAAACCGGAGAAGTCAATGTTCATGTCATCTGGTTGGAGACACTATTTTTTGACAGTTGAAAAAATGTGCAGGATCTATATATTATTTCTAACTGCAACATAATATTTCATCTCTTTCAGCTTCTCTGGACTCTCACCAGGTTCAATCAGTGAGAGAACTGAAGGTCATTGAAGCCGAAGCCAATAGTTTAAAACTCAGCTGGAAAAAGATGCCCAGAATCTCACGATATCAAATATCTTGGGCTCTATTGAGAGGTGGGGACATAGTCCTGTTCACTTTAATCCTTTTAGAATGTGACTTAACTTATAAATGTATCACTTTGAACTTTGTCTTTGTGAAGCATGCTACATTTATTTTCTTAATCACACATAATTGACCTGTAATTGGGTTTCTATGTCTCCACCAAAGAAAGAGGCATTGGATGGTAGTGAATGAAGCCACAGTAATAAAATGATCTCCTGTAGTTGTTTTTCTGCAATTTATCTCGTGTTTCATTTTCTACATACAAAGGTGGTCTTCTCCTTCAGTTCTACGATTGTAATCACCAATGATACCTCACATGAGATAATTTGTCCACCCTGAATGCGTCAGCTGTTTGAAAGAGCTGTCAGAGTTTCACTTTCCTCTTTCTCCATATATCTGTAAAATTTACCATTTCAGGTATGAACTGCTCTGAACAATCAGTAATTTTTCTTTTAAAATGTAATTTTCTTTTTAAATGAGTTGGTTTGTTGGCACTGTGCATTTGGTGCAGAGTTGAAATTTTGAATTTTACTAGGCAACTTCATAAGCACCTTTTCCACTGGCACCTTGTCCCAAGAATTAATGGGAATTTTACCAGGGCAGGGTCCATTGGAAAAGGAAAACAATCAGCACACCGGCGTCAAATGACATCAAATCACACCAGGGATTGACAACCTCTACCCCTCTCATATCCCTGGCGTCAGCTGATGCTGCCATACTGATTAAACCAGTGGAAAAAGGACGACTTGCACCCCATTCGAAGGTAGACGCTCTGAAACCCAGTGATGAGTTGTGTTCAGTGGAAAAGCAGTCAGTGTCCCAGTTGAAGGTGGCCCACTGTAAACAGCACAAATGGTTTCCTATCACGGGACACTACATGACCAGTTAACTGGGATGTCAGTGGATAAAGGGCTATTGACTTCAGCTGTGCGAGTTTATCATTTGATTCCTACAATAGCGGTGATCTGTAGGGTGAAGTAGTTGGCCAAATTTGTAAAATGATGAATGAATGTCAAAGGCTGCTCTACTTGTTTAGTGCTACATGTTATAGGCTACTTCATTCAGTCAGGATGAACCCATATTCTGTTTCTTGGCTGACACAAGAATGTTTTTTGAATGCATTAGAATGGGATGACTTCAATCCAACTATTTATTCTCAATATGTGGCAAGGTATTTATAATTGATATTTAAAGTCTACAATGAGAACATGTGTGTGCATTTTTTTGGTCCAATGTTGAATTTTTTTGTCCTATTTTAATTCCCCAACCCATTCCCTTGCTGATATGTCTGTTCATGGTCTTGTGCACTGCCAGACTGAGACCACCTGCAAATTGGAAGAATACCTTGTATACCAACTGGGCACCCTCCAACCAGAAAGCATTAACACCAACTTTCTGGTTTCTGTTAGAACCACCCCCCCCCCCCCCCCCCACCCACCCATCTATCCTTCTGTCTCCTTTCCCCCAGCTCTGCATTCACAGAGCCATCCCATCCCCCAATCAATTCTCACTTTTCCTCTCCAGTCCTATCCATATCCAATTCACACCTTTTGTCTGTTGGTTTGTACTCCTTCCTCTGTCCTTTCTCTCCTTCTCCCCAAGCCTTTAAATTTAGACACCTGCCTGCTTTTCCACTTATATCTTGAAGAAGGGGTCAGACCCAAAACGCTAGTTATACATCTTTACCTCCTCTGGATGCTGTGAGACCTGCTAAGTTCCTCCAGCATTTCTGTATTTTTACATGTGCCTGTATCAGCGTGGCTTTGTCTCACTCTGAATGCTGTTTGTGTGTGCCTTTGTGTATGCAGTTATATAACGTGTATACTTGCTGTGCCTATGTGCTTCTGTGTGTGTAATTACTATGACAGATTATATTATTAGGGAGGAAAAGGGTTTATTTGTTTCCTGGTTAAGATGTTAAGTGCTGCTGCCTATAATACAGACCAATTCTCCTTCCATTTACGTTACCATAATGTAAAGGAGCACTTTAACAATCTTCGGTATTTATTTCTCCTGACCAGTAATCCCTTCACCTCCTCTCCCCACTCACGTTTGAGATCATTAATAAATGTAGGCAGCCTATTTTCTCCCAAACCTGATCCCTTCCTTCAGTCTTCTTGTGTGAGCATCCAACAGGGGCATTGCATTGTGGTTTGAAGTAAGAGTTACAGGTAGAATGGAATTTATAGGTACAACGGACTCCTCATGGTAACTCAACCACCCATTCGTGAGGAAGTTCCCAGGTAGGCTGGGATCAAATCTGCTAAGTCTGGTGCAGTTCCGTCCTTTGATTTTTCCTTTAGGAGGTCCAGAAAGAACACTGATTGTTCCAGCTGATACTACGCATTATGTGATAAGTGGATTGCAGGAGGGTTCCACATATACCATTCGAGTCTTGACCATGGTTGGAAACAGGAAAGGAATGCCAATAGTCATCTCAGCACAGACACGTGAGTACCTACACTATTATTGGTAAAGAAATCTAACAACAGTTAAAACGCAGAGAAATGCTGGAAGGTTCAAGTCCAAAATGTTGACTGTGTATCTTTATCTTTGCTATATAAAGGACACTGTTTGACCTACTGAGTTTCTCCAGCTTTGTGATTTTACTTCAACCACAGTATCTGCAGACTTTTGCATTTTACTTCAAGATATGGGGCAGCACAGTTGGCATTGCAGTTAGCGCAATGCCTTACCAGTGCCAACAATCAGAACCAGAATTCGAATCCCGCGCTGTGTGTAAGGCGTTTGTACATTCTCCCCGTGTTTGCAAGGGCTCCGGTTTCCTCCCACAGTTCGAAACGTCTCGGGGTGTAGGCTAATTGGATTTAAATTGGGTGGCACAAACTCATAGGCCAAAATGGCCTGTTACCATGCGTATGTCTAAATTGTTTAAAAATGTTAAAAAAAATTAAAAATTAATACAATGCATTTCGGGCCTGAGCCATTCTTCAAGGTATAGGCAGTCCCCAGGTTACGAATGAGTTCCGTTACCTGAGTCAGTCCATAAGCTGAATTTGTGCACAAGACGGAACAGTTACTTATGGTTCTTATTTAGCATTCGTGAGGTAACATTAAGCGCATGCACAAATTGGGGCACAATAATGTGCATGCGAAAATTGGGGAAGCCCATTTATAAGTTCAAGTTGTCCATAACCCACAATTTCATAACCTGGGGACTGCCTATATAAGCAAATAACAGGAAAGCATCTGAATAAAGAATGGAGAGAGAAAGGGGGGGAAATGGGATGGGGAGGGACCAGACCAACAGACAGAAGGAGGGATCTTTCCTCTTATCACATCCAATTAACACCTTTTGGTTTTTGATCTGGACTCCCCCCCCCCCCCCCCAATTCTTCCCCCTTTCTCTCTCCAGTGTCTAGTCTTTATTTAGTCACCTTTCTGTTTTTTGCTTCACCTTCAGACTCAGGCCTGAAATGTTGGTAATATAGCTTTACCTTTTATGGACGCTGCAAGACCAGCTGAGTTCCTCCAGCACTCTGTGTGTTTACACAGTCACAGTGTTTTGTAGCCTTTCATGTTTGACTGAAATCTGACAGCATCCTATTTGCATGCTGAATTACAAATAACTTTCTGACTACCCGATGGTCTCTGTACTTCAAAGGCAACTTGCAGCACCTTCAAATACTTACCAGGGGACAATGAAGAGCACAGATAATCTTAAAAGCTCGACAGTGCCATAGTCAGGAAATGCAACAAATTGCAGTTCAGTGGCAAGTGATTCCACATTTTTTTAAAACTCTATTTCCAGATTTGTAACTAGGTTTTTTTGTGGTAATTTTATTGATGATTTCCCATTATGCCTTTTTTCTATTCATTTTAATGTGTTTTAGATTTAAATTTTTTTTGGACATACAGCATAATAACAGGCCCTTTTGGTCCACAAGCTTGTGCCACCCAATTAACCTACATCCTTCCTGATACCTTTCTGAATGGCGGGAGGAAACTGCAGCCCCCAGGGAAAACCTATGCAGACACGAGGAGAACATACAAATTCTTTATAGACAATGTGAGATTTGAACTCCGGTCCCAATTGCTGGCGCTGTAATCACATTGCACTAATTGCTACACTAACCATGCCATTTTAGGTGAAGGTTTCCCAGTATAGGTAGTTCATAACATTTCTAATCCAGAGGACAGGAAACCATAACTAGGATGAAGCCTGGGGCAATAAGGTGAAAGTCACTAGTCATTTGCCATATCTAAGTGATGTAGAGTGAGAAATATTATCACACTGTGTCCAGCTATAGAGACTGGAAATCCTTGAGCCTGAGGAACAAAATCTCAGCTCTGGAGTTTGGCAATCCATGAAGTGAAGAACGATATCCCAATTATCCCTTGAATATGGGGAATAAATAAACTGAGAAATTAAATCCTGCCACCCCAGGGTACTCTGCCCCACCTCTGCATCATTTGACTTTGAATCATTCCTGTTCAGCTCTATATTTGGGTTTCAATAATGCCATCAAAACTCTGGATATTTGCTGGGATCAAATGGGAAGAGCACATTAGATACAAAAGGATTGTTCAGCCATAGATTATTTTTTACACTTAAATTTAGACATAAAGCATGGTAATAGGCCTTTTCAGCCCACAAACCCAAGCCACCCAATCACCCAATTAACCTACAATCTCAGGTACATTTTTGAACAGTGGGAGGAAACTGGAGCACCTGGAGGAAACCCACACAGATAAAGGGATAACGTATAAACTCCTTACAGACAGCATGGGATTCAAATCCCGGTCCCGTCACTGGCGCTGTAATAGCATTCCGCTAACTACTATGCCAACTCTGCTGCCCTACAGAAACAGGTCAAAAGTCGATTGCTTGCCAATCTTTGTATTTAAAATCAGAAACAATGGGAAAGTATTAAAAATAAAACCAAATTTTAAACAATTCCATCTTACCACAAAAGTAATGCCCTGACTCTAATCCATTACTGAAAGATTTTTAATTTCCTTTTAGGCTCTAAGAAGAAATCCTTTCCAACAACAAAACCACCTATGGCTACTTCACCAGTTGTACTTGTTGAGTCCAGAGCCAATGCAGAACAGCAAACCAGTAGTCAAGATAATCTATCTTCACCAACTACCACCAGGAGGATAATCACAACGACCAGCCCCAGCGCAACATCTCCCATGGAAAAGAGGAAATTAACATCTCCAATCACACAGGAGCAACCTAGTAAGTGGCTCACATGTTGGACAGTTTAAGTATATTCATAAGATTATTAAAAGCTCCAGGTCAGCCTTCCTGTTAAATTCATCAACACATGATACAGAAACAAAAGACACATCAAGTTCAAGTTCATTATCATCCAACTGTACAAGTACAACCGATGAAACAGTGTTCTCTGGTCCTTAGTACAAAAACATGCGAACACACAACCAAACATAACATTCAGACAAATGATACCTATGCAGTCCATATATACATATATATAAAATAAATAAATATTGTTAAATAAATGGTGTTCTTCCTTGATATAATTAAGCCCTATAATTCTCAGGAGCAGGAGAAACTAAGGTTAGTGGAATTCCAAAGAGATTAAGGGTGATTCGATCACTTTTAAAATTAAATTTTATTTACAGCATGGTACAAAAACAAAGGCGAGAAATCAGACTGCTCAAACTACAGGGGAATCACGCTGGTCTCCATTGCAGGCAAAATCTTCGCTAGGATTCTCCTTAATAGACTAATACCTAGTGTCGCCAAAAATGTTCTCCCAGAATCACAGTGCGGCTTTCACGAAAACAGAGGAACTACTGACATGGTCTTTGCCCTCAGACAGCTCCAAGAAAAGTGCAGAGAACAAAACAAAGGACTCTACATCACCTTTGTTGACCTCACCAAAGCCTTCGACACCGTGAGTAGGAAAGGGCTTTGGCAAATACTAGAGCGCCTCGGATGCCCCCCAAAGTTCCTCAACATGGTTATCCAACTGCACGAAAACCAACAAGGTCGGGTCAGATACAGCAATGAGCTCTCTGAACCCTTCTCCATTAACAATGGCATGAAGCAAGGCTGCGTTCTCGCACCCACCCTCTTTTCAATTTTCTTCAGCATGATACTGAAACAAGCCATGAAAGACCTCAACAATGAAGACGCTGTTTACATCTGGTACCGCACGGATGGCAGTCTCTTCAATCTGAGGCGCCTGCAAGCTCACACCAAGACACAAGAGCAACTTGTCCGTGAACTCCCCAATTACACCCAAATTAACCTACAACCCCATTACGCTAACCGTGCCACCCATTTCAAAGTTATTTAATTTGATAGATTGAAAGATAAGAGAAACGTTAGAGTTGGGGCAGAACCTAGCTTAGTTTGAAAATGCCTCCATGCCAAAAGTGGTCAAAATCTAGAATTTTATTCTACAAATGGGAATGGATGGTTGAAAGTTGATTTTGAATTTAACATTGATGGGCTATTATGGTACTTTACTTCTGAATGGCACTGAATAATTAGCCAATAAGAGTGTGTGACATCCCTCCTGATACTGCAAAAGTGAATCGACTAGTGAGCTTCATAACAAACTACAATTAAATTAAATACAGTAAAACCCTGGTATCCGGCACCTTTGGGGATTGCTGGTTGCAGGTTAAGTGAATTTTCTGGTTGCTTGAGATTGCGTGTTGTGTGATTGATGAACTAACAGTGAGGCACACCAAATTTAAACTTCTGTATTTCTTACCTATTTATTTTCTGCAATTTTTTTTGCCAGTTGCTTGAGGACTGAGGGCTCGAACCATTCAAGAGATGGACATATAAAGTCATAATTTTCCCTATCTTTCCCCACCTCCATCTTTATTATTCTGAAGAAGTTGAGCTGAATAGTGGAAAAAAATATTCTCTGTTGGATTTAGTTAACATGCAGAATGATGGAAAGAGGCATGGGAATAATTGGATAGATCTTGGGAAGAGCTAGTTTTGGATGATGGATCGAATAACCTTCTTCAGTGTCAGTAAATCAGTTTATCAATAATACTTTATTCCTACAAGAAGCTGCGAATGCTGTGCCATTTGAACTTTCCAAGTGAAGTCAATTGGTTTTATTTTCTAAGTAAGCAACAATATCAAAAAAGTGAAATTGAGATGCACATCATCGCTAGATCAAGTTGAATGGTGATAAAAGCATGAGGGACAGAATAGCCTCCTAAAGTCATTATGTTTCATATACAGTAAAATCCCCGTATTCTGGAATTCAAGCAACTAGCAAAAAAATTGCAGAAAATAGGTAAAAAATATGAAAATTTAAAATTGGCATGCCCCTAGTGGTTAGTTCACCAATCATGCAACATGTAATCTCAATCAACCGATAAATTAACTTATCCTGCATCTCCTAATCCTCATAGGTGGTGGATACTGGGGGCTTTACTGTATTGAACTTTAAAATGCTACATTGTATTTTTATCAACTGTTAGGAAATAAAACCACGTTTTTCTTCCTTTGTCTGTTCTGGGCCATTCTTTATGCATGGCACAGTTCCATCAGAACAATTTCTGTTTAATGCAGGATTCCTTTGTTGTACCAACTGCTTTTGTTTTTCTCCATTAGTTTGTAACAAAGCCAAGGCTGACATTGTATTCCTGGTAGATGAATCCTGGAGCATTGGCCGTAACAATTTTAATAAGATTAGAGATTTTCTCTTCAGGATCATCTCGTACTTCCCTAAGATTGGACCCAGAGGGAACCAGGTAAGTGGACAAATCTGAAGTTAGCAGGTTGTGGTAACATGAAGACTGTAATTAAAACTGAATATAAGTTCTCTGATACCATGCCAGGCAGTTTGGCTGGGAAGAGGCCATTTGGATTACAAGTACACATTTCAGTATTTTAATGGCCTATCTTTCACTTCTTATGAAAGGGTTTAGCTTAATCTAAAGCCACATGCCAATATTCCATTCTATTCCATCTTAACAATTTCAAAAATTGTTATTCTCTGAAATCACATTTTCCCCTTGCCACAAATTCATAGATTTGCAAGATGTGTTTGTTGGCTTCTTGACTATTGCAAGGACATTTTCCACTGATATCCCTGGGATGGCGAGATCCATTCCTTATTTTGTATCCTCATTTTAATGGTCTTATTGCCATGAATAATCTCTTTACTTGTATGTCATTAATACCCCTAATCATTTTAAAAAGCTGAATCAGATTCTCTGTGAACCTTGTGGCTTTTGAATAATAGAGACACAACAGATTTCCACAATGCTAGGTCAGTGCAGCATCACAGTTGAGTGCAACTGTTGCCTCACACAACTCCAGAGATCCAGATTCAGTCCTGACCTTGGGTACGATCTGTGTGGAGTTTGCACACTCTCTATATATCCACAAGGGTACTCTGTTTCTTTCTATATTCCAAAGACATGTGATTTAGTAGATTAATTGGACATGGCAAATTGACCTTGGTGTATAGGTAGATGGTAGAATCTTGGGGGAGTTGATGAGAACATGGGGAGAAAACAAAGTAGATTAATGTAGGATAGCACAAGTGGGTGGTTGGCATACACTTGATGGGCCAAATGGCCTATGTCGGTGCTGTATTTCTCTCTTTAACTCAGGCTATATTGTCACCTTCAAGATCTCCACTGGAGCAAAGGAGGAAGAAATTCTTAATTGGTTGCAAATGAATTACCTGCTGGCTATATGTACCTTCTGACATTTGGTTTCATTGAAGTTCACGAAATCAATGTTAAATATTGAGTATAAACAAGTGGTCTCAACCTTTTTCTTTCCACTCACACAAGTAATCCCTTGGCATCAGTGCTCTGTGATTAGTAAGGGATTGCTTAAGGTGGTATGTGAGTGGTAAGGGAAGGTTGAAAATCACTGCTCTAGACCCAATTATTATTGAAATATTTTGCTTCAGAAAAATTGTCATTGGCCCATTTCCTTGGGAGTTATGAAACCATGCACATAACAAGTCAATTAGGTATGATTAAAACAGTGGTTTTCAAACTTTTTCTTTCCACCTACATACCACCTTAAGCAATCCCTTACTAATCACAGAGCACCGATGGCATAGGAAATACTTAAAGTGGTATGTGAGTAGAAAGGAAAAGGTTGAGAACCCTGCTCTTTGTGATTTTAATAAATGACCTGAATGAAGAAATGGATGGATGGGTCAGTAAGGTTGCCAGGGGTTGAGAGTTGATTCCTTCCTGGGGCCTCACTTCATTGAGGGACACTTGACAAAGTGGTGACTCTGTCTTCCTTCAATAGACCAGTGTTTCCAACCTTTTTCTCTCCACTCACATATCACTTTAAATATTCCCTATGCCATAGGTGCTCTGATTAGTAAAGGATTGTTTAAGGTGGTATGTAGGTGAGGAAAAAAAAGTTTGAAAACCACTGTTTTAATTGTACCTAATTGACTTATTATATGCACGGTTTCATAACTCCAAAGGAAATGGATCAATGACAATTTTTCTCAAACAAAATATTTCAGTGACAATTAGGTCTAGAGCAGTGATTATTAACCTTCCCTTCTCACTCAAATACCACCTTAAGCAATTCCTTACTAATTGCAGAGCACCAATGGCATAGGGATTACTTAAAGTGGTATGTGAGTAGAAAGGAAAATGTTGATATAAACGGACATCAACGTTCTTGTACTGTTTCAGCAACAGTAGCAGGAAAAGAAATATTTCTCTCCAAGATGTCCCTGAGTGCAGAAATCACCAGATGACATTTCACCAAATTCCTCACGTAATTTTAATGTTAAACATTGAGGCCTATAACAATTGGCTAATAACTTTGCCATAGTTATGCAAAAGCTGTTTGACCCATTAAAGTTGTCTCTTTCCCATCTAATAGTTAAATTGAACAGCTGTGCCTGTGTTTCATTCTCCTGGCTCATCTGGACTGAGTCCTTATAAAGGAGCCCTACTGTCCAGTGTGTGAGCCAGTACATTCTTGGGGAGTACATTAACCATATAACCATGTACGGAGCGGAAACAGGCCATATTGGCCTTTCGAGTCCCCACCGGTTCACTGATTTTGTGTGCCCTCTTCAGGCATTGGTCCCGGTAGATCTTCATTCATTAAAGATGGGCAAATTCAATGCAGGTGGAATCTTATTGAAATTGAAAGCAAGATTGTTGTCCTGGCACCACACAACCAGATTCTTGATCTCCATCCTGCTTTCTGACTCATGGTAATCAACTTGGATCTCCGAAAATCTTATCGACTAAAACTTACCTTTATAAACATTAAGCAGTCTCAACGGATTGCAGCTACTTGAGGATGGAAGTCCCAAAGTAAGACTCAAGAACATTACCTTCAAAGTTGGTGCAAAGAAGTGAGATATAATGTGTAATCTTGAGACCCAGCTCACTAATATCGTCACCCACCTGCATCAAGGAGGACACATTCTTCAGTTAGGCCTTGAGAGCCACCTCTCCTTTAAATATAGATAAATAGTATTTCTGAGAGATTATTTTCATTAAGCAAATCAGACATGATTGTCTCAATATTAGGTTATAATCTTGTTGCTACCTTTCCATCTTCTTGGTTCCATCATCAAGATTATAATACTTATGCTGGTTTTTTTTTAAATTTGAAACTTCTGGTTGACATTAACTATTCCTGTTATTTCTTTGCAATCACCAGGTAGCTGTGGCTCATTACAGTGACAACCCCAGGACTGAGTTCCCACTTAATAAGTACAAGGACAGAAATTCAATCTTAAGGGCTATTAGAGAAGTGCAATATGCAGGAGGCAACACCAGGACAGGTAAATAAACCATTTGGGGATAAACCAGTTAACTTGACTGATGGGTCCAACCTGATCTGTATTTTCTGATATTCACACCTGGAAACTCTCTGGAGTTGATCCAGAGTCTCCAGTAACAATGTAAATTGTTAGGTTTCTGGGGATTTCATATAAAACTGGGTCACCTGGTCAAGTGCATAAATACATACTCTGACCATGAATCGTTCTCATTCTCCATTAATCCAAGTCAGGGATGATATCATTCACTCATTCCTTCATTCATCTTGTAATATTTTTTAAGAAGATTGATTGAGATCACTTCACAATCTTCTAAAAGCAAGAATATGAACCTAGACTGGTTCATCTCTTGTATGTAAAATGATATTATTACACAAAACAAGTTGGTGAGCCTTCACTTCATCCTCTCTTTCACATTCATCCTTCCTGAGTGAGGAAGACAGTATTCTCAATACAAGTTAAACAAGAAGTCTGGAGAACCTGGGGACTAGTCTTACCAGGGCACTATTTTGTTGAAGCAAGAAATTTCTACTCTTATTACTTAAATCCTCTTCCAATAATGGCCGATGTAGCATTTTATTTCCTAGTTTTTTTGCTTTTAACTGCGCTACCAACAAAGTCTTTTTGGCAAATGAGAAGAATTGAGATACTTATTTTTAAAGCACTTTGTGATTCCTGAGGTCAGGGGACGCACAATAGATATAGAAGCAAGAGTTATTCAGCAAGTTTAAGGCTGATCTTCTATTTCACGTCTGCATCCACAAGTCTCAAAAAAATCTATTGACCACACCTTTAAATATGCCGAATCATTGCCCTCTGAAATCAGAAACCTTCAAATGAACAAATGATCCCTCATCACTGTCATCATTAGCTGGTCCCTTGAGGTGAGACATTGGCCCCACATCTGGATTAACAGAGGGAAAATATTTTGAGAAGGATGTGAATTTCAGTGAAGCTTTCATTACTTCTCAATATTTTTTCATTAGTTGGTCCCCATTCTTGAGAAACAAACTAGTAAATAAATACCATGCTCTCTCAAGGGCATATTTCTTTCTTTGGGTCAGAAAGCAAAAATACACACACTACTTCAGATGATGCATCATCCTGTACAACATCAGCATGAACTCCTCTAGAAGCATTTTTATTTTTCTGCCCAGCAAGTTACTTTCTTCTTTATTCCCAGGCAAAGGCATTGGTTATGCCATCAAAGAGCTATTTCAGACAACTGCTGGAATGCGACAAAATGTCCCCCATATTCTGGTCTTGTTGACTGACGGACGCTCCCAAGATGCAGTGGAAATACCAGCAAGAGTGGCGTTTGGTTTAGGTGTGGATTGTTTGTGTTTGGAATATTAATTGTCAATACAGGAATTGTGTGGTGTACAAAAAAATTTGTGCTTCAAGTCTATTGAACTCAAAGTTCAGATTTATTGTCAGAGTACATTCATGACATCAAATACAACTCTGAGATTCTTTTTCCTGCGGTGAGACAGGTTGTGCAAAAAAACCTGAATTCAACATTAACATGTAAACAAATAAAGAAATGTTAACAAACTGACTGTGAAATTCAAAGAGAAAAAAAATCAATAAAGTGCAAAAGTAAATGACCCTGATATCTCTTTCCTGATGGTAGCAACTCATGGTTGATTTCATAATTCTGGTAAGTAGGGATTCGTTACTGGTCTTTTTCAGCAACTGGGTCAACTCAGAACAGAATTGGGATCCAAAAGGAATGAATGCCAAAGCAGGATGATGTATTGGGTAGCATGTCTGCCAATTGAGTGATTGGAATAATTTTAAAAGCCTTCTAAAGATTCTACCATAAAAAGCATTAACCATGACTGGATAACATCAACAGCACAGCCATTCTATTACTGATTCAGTGACAGGTTCCTTTCTTGACACAGTAAGAATCGCTCCTTTGGTCTTTACATTGGCTGGGTTTTAGTCTAGCAAGGTCAAGGAGACAATGTTATTCTGTACATGATGGCTTTCTCAATGGTTCAATATGAAGTTGCAGTATTAAAGAGAGAGAGATAATATTTATTTGGTTACTTGTTAAACACAGCCCAGGAACCAAATAAGGAGACGTTAACAATGATCTTTATAGAACTCATCCTCTTGCCATACTACTTACATGGAGGGGAAATGGTACAGTAAAACTCCCAGAATCCGGCATCTCTGGGATTGGTAAATGCCGGATAAATGAATTTTCCAGTTGCTTGAGATTGCATGTTGCATGGATTGTCGAATTAACTACCAAATATCACCAATTTTAAACTTTTGTATTTTTTACCAATTTATTTTCCGCAATTTTTTTGCCAGTTACTTGGGATATGGATTAAGAGATATGATGAAATTAAACAAAAACAACATAAAAACATGTTTCTACCTGAAATTCCATGACCCTCTGAAGAGTAAATGAGAGAAATTGTTTACAATGGTTCAATACTGACTCATAATAATTGGAAAAGGACTGAGGTTGCATAAGGCAAGTCAAAGTTGACACTGTCAGTGAAGATGGTGGAAGCGGATTCAATAATCCAAAAGGCCTATTGAACGAATCTTGAAAAAAGTGGAAGAATTTGCAAGACCTGGGTGATGAGCAGTGTCTTGGGACTTATTTGTGAACTCTTTCAAAGAGCCTTCGTGGGTGGGATGGGCTGAATCAGTTATCTCTTGAACTGTGATATCTTTTAATCTAAATGTAACAATTGGGATAACGGCAATTTTCCATGGATGATGGTTAAACAGATAAGAAGGGATTGAGTCTAATGATAAGAAGTAATTATGTTGAGAATTTATTTGCATCATAAATCATGAGGCATAAGATCCTTTGTCTTTCAGGTATTAAGATAATCCCTGTGGGGATTATGAATGCAAATGTGGAGGAACTCAAGAAAATAATCTATCGCGGCCAGCGAGAAAATATATTTTTTGCCAACACCTTCAATAATTTGCCTTTGATTGAAAGGGACTTGGTAGAAAGAATCTGCACAGAAGCCACAAGGATTGAGGTAGGGGCTGCTCATGCTAGTAATCTGCATCCCTTTTTTTGTTCAGTGTGTGCTCTATTGCAGATGAATTATACTGACTTCTGAGAGTCAACTCTAAAACAACAGAGAGCAAAGAAGAGATTTAGCACAATGGTGATCATAATGTGGAACTTTGTGACCAGAAAAGGTCTCCGATATTTGAGAATTAGGCATTTTCTCCAATCTCAGATTTCTGATAAATCTGGAGCTCCTGATGCAAACTTTGTGGATGATTTTTTTAAAAGTTTTCAGCCTTCTCGTAAAGGTTTAATATCTATTATTTGTGATAAGTTACTATGTTTAAAACAGGTCCAATTGTTCAAAATTAAAAAAATGCCTGGGAATGGGATTTAAACCTTTCAATATTAGATGAAGCTTGGGATTTAATTTTTAAGTTGGTCAATAACTCACTGTTATGTGCTTGTTATTGTTTACTACAATTTAAATTTGTACATAGGGCGCACATGTACACATCTAAATTATTTCATTTTTATCCAGATATAAATTATTGCTGTGATAAATGTAAGAGAGGAGAAGCTACTGGACTTACCTAGTCTGGAAAAAGTCTTCCATACTTTATTTTTAATTCTTAACATAAATTTAGAACTGAATCCTTTGGTCGTTCTTTTTGGAACAATGGGAAAGGATGATGTTCCTTTAACTTCAATTAAATATCAAACACTATCCTTTGCTTCTCTTTTGGCTAGGCAAACAATATTACTTAGATGGAAGGATGCTGCCCCGCCCACTCATGCTCAGTAGCTGAGAGACACTATGTTATGTTTAAACTTAGAAAAGATTTGTTATTCAATTAATAATTCAGGTATAAGTTTTCAAATGCTGTGGGGGATATTTATGAGTCATTTTCTTAGTCTTTAATATAATACGACCTTTATTTTTTCATTTTAAGTATTAAGTATGCTTATTATCATAAAATATTGATAAAGTAGGGATGGAGTTTGAATTTCTCTAATTGGGATAAAATTATTAATAGGTTTATGAATTGTGGATATGTTTTATGATTTCTGTATATTTTTTTAATGATCGAATCTGTTATTTACACTCAACACTATACAATTGCTTTTGTACTTTTATGTTTTTTTCTGCTTTAAAATCAAAATTAATAAAAATATTTTAAAAATAAAAAGAAAAGGTCAAGGAGAGCTTTGACTGAAATGTACAAAAGATTGAAGATAGAAATAATTTCCATGTTCAGTAGGGTTGATAACATAGGTCACCAATATGGACAAAATATCAAAGAATTATAGTATGTAAGAGGAAAGTTTTTGTTAAGCATTAAGTCATTATGATCTGGAATGCACTGCTTCAAAGGCTGGTAGAAAAGATTAATAACCTTCAAAATGATATTGGGTTAATACTTTGCTGTTTTTGCAAAGCTGAGGGAAAAATATGGAGGTCAGATTAATTATATAACTCAGGGGGAGCACTGGGTCGATTGATCCTCTTCTTCCATCAAGGATGATGCTCTAAATATAAATATGACATCAATTAAACAGAAGATAACAGTGCAGCTCTGTGACATCGCTTCAAAATCATGGAACATGATTCATAATTCCTTAGATATTGAATCAATGTGAAAATATGCCAGCAAATGCTTCCCAAGTAAAGAATATCAGAGGGAGAATCAGTTGGTGTTGATTTGTAGTTAAAAAAAAATAGATAGATAATTTAAAATCTGTCAGTTTCTTTAACCTCTTGGTTATGGACACCAAAAGCCAATTAAGCAAAAAAGAATGTGTTAAAACAGAAATGTTGGAGGAACTCAGTTGGTCTTGCAGGATCCACAAGAGGTAAAGATATATTACCAACGTTTCAGGCCTGAGCTCTTCTTCAAGATATAAACAAAAAGCAGACAAGCATCTGAATCAAAGACTGGGAGAGATGGGGGGAAATATAGGAAGGGGAGGAGTTCAGACAAACAGACATAAGATGAAAGGTGAGAAGTGATTTTGGCTCCTTGAAAAGAGACAGAGGGAAAGGAAGAGAGAGAGAGATTCAACCCCACAAGTTCGGGCTATTGTCTGATCCAACTGAAGGCCCCATTCTTACCATTTGTATGCTGTTTGTCCTCCCATCTTTTGTTTGAATACTTCAGTTGAGTCAAAACTCATTGGACTCAAATCTAAATCTGATCATTCTCAGAGCAATTTTCTACCTGTTTGCTGCTGTGTGCAACCAGGACCCTCGCTCAGAAACATTGAACACTTGCAACATTAAAATAAAAGGAAAATAATGAGAAGTGTGTTTCTTCCCAGAACTCCTTCAGCATATTAAATTGGAAAATTTACCCATACATTACCTCTAGCTTTCGATTTCCACGATTCTGATTTTCTAATCTTGCTTTAGTGCAAAGAACTTGTCCACATTAATCTAACCATACTGCTTACAACTGATGAGCTGAAGCAAGTGAAGTGCTAACAGCACAACCCAGAGTCTCAGTATTTTTCTTTGAATTTGCAACAGCTAGATATGGACATTAGTGGTGGTTAATAGGGGAATTGCTTCTCACTCCATCACTCATACTCTTTGGCTAAGGCAGGCACCTGATCATAAATGTATTTTCTAGGATCCTAAACAAGATCAATCAGAAGCCAAGTTCTACATGGACAATCAGCAAACAGAATCTATCATATCCAAAGCCTCTAAGATTGAAACTGAAGATGTCAGAAAGCCAGAAGGTCCCTGTGCATCTGAGTGCCAGAAGGTGAATTTGTGAAGGAGATGGCATTCCAAATGTGATGTGGATGTTGAATTAATTTTCAGCTGATGGGGTAAAAAGATGTGCATCTTTTGAACCATTATGATTTGCCTTGCTTTGGCTTTAATGAGCACCACTTTTCAACTCCCCATCAGGATGTTGAATTTTATCTTCTTGATTACTAGTAATCTCTAGATAATTTTAGACATTTAGTTCACCATATAGTGACAGGCAGATTTAGCAAACTCCAGGATTAAACCAACTAGAGTCAGGTTTGTCAATCCTCCAGTATTCTACTGTTTAAAGATGCAATATAAATGCAAGCTGCTTTTTATTATCTGGGAATTGAAACTGTCTGACAGGATACTGTTCTGTGTTTTATGAATAAAATACTTTATTGAACCTGATGGAAAGAGTACCTAGCAACACCTAATTCTGAGCTGAGGAGCATGTACGCTTCCTTTCACCAGAGTAAACAGACCTCAAAGAGCGCAACAAACAAAACAAATTGAGGAACATAAATAGTAGAATTTATTTTATAATTTAAAAGATTAATTGTTCTTACATTTTATTTTACAGGGTCAGAAGGGAGAACAGGTAAAATTGACATATTTACATTTTGTTCTGTATACATTTAAAATATAAAAAGTTCAATTAAATCAAGCACATTGGACAAACTACTAGATTGTTCATCTTGTATTTTTACATCCATTACTTTCACTTCATTGTAGGGGATAGGTATTTGCTGGGAAATGCCAGCAGTTTCATACCTACTTGCCAGCATTTCTCAGCATGAGCCACCAAGTTCAGGATTCATGTGTGAACACAGAAATCTTGAACATCCAGGTAGCTCTTTGCAGTGATTTTCCTGGCTATGCTCTGATCTCTGATTCTTCTTAGAGTCCATTTATTTGAATGGTGGGGAATAGCTGGGAAAAATGGAGGTCTGAAAAGGTTATTTATAATCATTTAAAAAAAAATAAATGTGTTTGTTCATACCTTTCAAATTTCAGACATATTTAATTGTTATATAAATTTAAATTTAGACATACAGCACAGGTGTAACGGGCCATTCCCCCCACGAACCCAATTGACCTACAACCCCCATACATTTTGAAGGGTGGGATAAAACTGGAGCACCCAGATGAATCCCACACAGACACAGGAAGAATGTACAAACTCCCTGCAGACAATGCCGGATTGGAATCTGGTCACTGGCGCTGTAACATCGTTGTCCTATCTGCTACACTAGCCATGCTGCCCTTTTGTTAAATTTGTAAAAAAAAAATTTTCACTGCATTTTAGTGGTTTTTGAAAATTATTTACACAAGAAACATTCAGAATTTTTTTGAAGTGTATGTCAGGTTTGATGGTTGGATAAGCTTGGGGTATTGGTAATCTGTAAAACTTATGCAGCCTGTTTTGGGTGAGTTTCTTCTGGCCTATCCACATGAAGGCCAGAAGAAACCCTTAAGACCTTGTTGGCATACAACATCGTAGAATTTTGGATTATGATGTCTTCAGGCCACAAACCAACAATAACAGGTCTAGAAATTAGAAGTTCAAACATAACCTGGTATGCTGCTAATGGTAATTTCTGGCCTATGTTTCAAATGCTCTCTGTGCTGCTTGTGTTCCCAAACTATGTTTTCATTGTTTATATCTGATGTCTCATTTTAGTTATGGTTCTCCCATTTGTTCTTGAAACTGTCTTCTTTTTCATCATTTCTTTCCTCTTACATAGTCTTTCTTTAATGATTACCATCTGATACAAGCACCTCTGTTGCTTGTACTAAGTGCTGATCTACCAAGATTGTCTTAAAACTCATAAATCACAAGCCAGAATAAGTATGCACAAACATCTTTCTTGTTTTCTTTTGAAGTACTCAAAGAATTTTGGGCTGTTTTTGAATAATCCAAATTGTTCTTCTTTTTCTACATGCTTGAAACAAGATAATCAATAGAAAAGTAAAATTGTATCTGATACCACAAGCTATAGGTGCAAACAACTCCTTTGATAGTTAATCACATTTTCACATCGTTATATATCTTTACAACTGTAAATGTGCCAATATATTTTCCTGAGAGAAACATGATATGCTGCAGACACTGTAATTGTAGTTAAAAACACGGAAATGTTGGAGGAGCTCAGCTGATCTATTCAGCATCTGGAGGAGACAAAGATATATTGCCACCATTTCAGGCCTGAGCTCTTCCTCAAGGAAAAATCAGAAAAGGGCACAAGCAGGATATATCAGGAAGTCTCAGAATTCAAACACAAAAGGTGTTAATTGGATGTGATAAGGGACGAGGTAGAATTTATCATGTCTGTGCAAAAGGAGGCAGGGAATGGATAGATGGTAGGGGAAGCAAGGGATGGGGTTTAACAAAAGCCAAAGAAGTTGATATTAATGCCATCTGGTTGGAGGGTGCCCAGTCAGAAGATGTCTTATTCCTCCAATTTACAGGTGGTCTCAGTACATGAGACCATGGACAGAACATGTTGGCAAGGGAATGGGATGGAGAATTTAAATGGGTGGCCACTGAGAGATAAGGCTATTGTGGCAGACAGAGCCGAGGTGCTCATAAAAGTGATCTCCTGGTCTGCGCTCAGTCTCTCCGATCTAGAGACCACAGCAGGAGCATCAGATGCAGTAGATGACCCCTGCAGATTCACAAGTGAAATGTTGCTTCACTTGGAAGAACTGTTTGGGGCCCCAAATAGTGCTGAGGGAGGAGGAGTGGGTGTAAGTGGAGCATCTCCTGTGGTAATAGGGTAGGTCCCAAGGGGACAATTGGTGCCAAGGGAGGAGTGAACAAGGGAGTCACAGATGGAGCAGGAAATATGTATCTAGTGGGATCATATAGTAGGTGGCGGAAATGTTGGAGGGGGATGTTTTGGATGTGGAGGCTGGTGGGGAGATAGATGAGGACAAGAGGAGTCTTGTCCTTGTTGCATGTGGGGCGGAGGGGTCCAGGACAGATGTGCGGGTAATGGAGGATCTGTGTGAGTACCAGTTGATGGTGGTGGAGGGAAAGCCACATTGTTTGAAGAAGGAGGACATCTCTAATGATCTGGCATGGAAGTCCTCATCCTGGGTGCAGATGCGACAGTGATGGAGGAATTGAGAGAATGAAATGAAATCCTTACAGGGGACAGGGTAGGAAGGAGGTGTAGTCAAGGTAGCTGTGGGAGTTGTCTGTTGAGAGTTTGTTTCCTGAGATGGAAGCAGTAAGATCGAGGAAAGGAATGTTGCTAAAGAATACAAATGTATTAGACAAGCACTTATTGCTTTGTAGATCATTATTCTAAACTGTTATCCATTGTAATTAATCAATATATTTTCAATCACAGTTAAATTCCAATTAACCTAATGGTTTAGCCAAACATCATATCAAACAAAATGGATGCTTCAGTATCTAGACTCTTTGTCAGTTGTTATAAAGGATGTAGGACTTGAAGCATTAATTGTTTCGGATTTCAAAAATGTTACCTAACTTGCTGAGTTTTTCTCACATATTTTTAATGGGCAAGATGTCATTTCAATTACCCATTAATATTCTGATCTCCTTGTTGCAATTGTCCACATTAATTGGTTTAGTTTATTAACATAAGGAATAATCCTAACATTAAGTATATTTTTGCCTACTGTCATTTGAGTGGGGTTCTGTGAACTGATGTTAAGGTAGTTAGTATTAAGACTATGAAACACGGAAGTCTGCAGACACTGTGATTGTAGTAAAAGCGCACAGAAATTCTGAAGGAACTCAGCTAGTCTCACAGCATCCATAGGAGCTATAAATATATATGTGTCTGCCTGCTTTTTGCTTATACCTTGATGAAGTGCTCAGGCCCAAAACATTGGTTATCGATCTTTACTCCTATGGACCCTGGGAGACTGGCTGAGTTCCTCCAGCATTGCTGTGTGTGTTTGAGTATTAAGGCTGTCTTCAAATGACAATTGTCCTGATCTTGCTGCAAAAACATACTGAACGGTTTCAAATAGCAATGTTGTGGCAAGGTCACAGAACATGCTATTCAAAATTTGGTACTCCCACTTCCTTTGAAACCTTTTAATATAATATGCTGATGAAGTAACAAATCAAGTTACACTAATATGTTATTGGCAATGATGTAGAACAAGTATTATCACATTAACCATCTGTTATACAATTCTCTCAGTTCTCCTTTCCATAGATTTCAAGCTGAAGGAAGTAATGGAATTTTTGTAAAACGTTTCATTTTTTCCAAATCACTTGCTCAAATGCTAAACATTGGTTCCCTATCTCCATATTAAGGATAAAAATGTGGTGCCAAAGCAAGACCAATGAACATCACATGGGAAAGAATCACTCAGACTGATAAAACCTATTCTATATTCTGCATCTTGTATCCTTCAAGACTTTCTTCCCCAAATAAATCCCACATTCTTTTTTATTTTCCTTTGACTATCCAGCCCCACTGGCAAAATGTTACATGTAGTCACTATCCTTTGTTCAGCTTTCTCTTCTGAACTTCATTTATTTACTCTGGATGTGATGAGCTCTATACCTGACTTTGATGTTACAATTCAAGATATGAGAATTTGAATTAGTCAGAGCATAGATCATTTCTGATAAACAGCGAACAGAGGAAAATCCCTTTAAAGTATTTTATTCTTATTTCCAGGGAGAAATGGGCCTTCCTGGAAATCTGGTGAGCATTTTCCTTTTTAAATAGGCAATTCAGTACAGCAGCAAGAGTGTTCAGAAAGATACCACTGTGGTTCTGAGAGGGATCATTCAAACTTGAGAATACAGAAACATTGTTCCATGAAAGTGGATGTGTAGGTTGACAGTGTGGTAAAGAAGTTTGGCATGCTTTCCTTCATTCATGAGGGAATTGAGCACAGGAGCAGGGATGTCATGTTACAACCGTACAGGACATTGACAACACCATGCTTAGAGTTTTGGGCATAGTTTTGGTCATCCAGCTTTTGGAAGGATATTGTTAAGATAGAAAGGATGAAGAAAAGATTCATGGAATGTTGTTGGGACTGGTAGGCTTGAATTCTGTGGAGATGCTGGATAGGAACTTTTCTCTCTGAGTGTTAGAGGCATAGGAAATATTTTATAGAGGTTTACAAAATCATGAGGGGCATAGATAGGATAAATCATCACTGTCTTTTTCCCAGAGTAGGTGAATTTATAACCGGAAGGCATGAATTTATGGGGAAAGATTTAAAAGGGATCTGAGGAGCACTTTCTTCACACAAGCTACTAGAGGAAATAGACAATTGTAACATTTGGAAGACATTTAGACAGGTATGTGGACAGGAAAGTTTTTGAGGAATATAGGGCAAACGCAGGCAAATGGGATGAGCTTGAAGGGTATGGACAAATTGGGTTGAAGGGCCTGTTTCCGTGCTGTAGAACTCTTTGACTCATCCAAAACCAGTACTAAGATCCCATCACTGATTTGAAATTCTTCCAATGACTGTGGATTTTATTAAAAATAAAAGTTGTACACATTAAAAATTTGATTTAGATGTTTCCCTCTCCAGACTTGAGTTTGAGTATAATTATATGTTCATTGATTGTCCTTTGCTATCTGTGCAAGTTACTTTTTTGAAAGGCTGTAAGGACTTCATGTTCTCTCCTAATGACTGTATATTTACACACTTTGCAGTGAGGAGAGAGGAACCCTGACTATAACTCCGTCTCTTCCTTCTCACACTGTGAGATCAATTATGGCTCCTGGATTGTTTTATTGAGATGAGTAAACACCATTGGTGGCTTTTTCCAGTATGTGCATCACAACATTTCATACATTAGTCTGCTGGAGTTGTGCAGAAATTATTTATCGGCGTCGAAGGGAGGGTATCTTAAGCTATCAGCCTTGGCCCAGTGATTTGCTCTCTTACCTCGAGTCAAGGGATTGTAAGTTCTTCTCTAGAGAGTTGAGTAAATGATTTGGTCTCACCCTTTTGTGTACTTCTGAGCAAGTGCTGCGGCTGCTGTCTTTTGGGTTTGATACTATATCCTTGGTGGATGTAATACATCTCAGGTTTCTTATTTGTGAAGAATAGCCATTTTTATCAGTTAACTCGTGGGCACATACTGATGTCAAACTGCTACATTTCCCTAGGTTACCCCAGTGAGGACAGCTCATGAATGTCCCATTGCCTATAGAGTGCTTTGGAATGATTTGAGGGAATGAATAACTTGATTGAAATCCAGCTCTTTCTTTCATAATGGGAAAAAATGAAAAATGGCCCCAAACTGAAAGTACAATGCTTCAACAATACTTCTATGGTCCAATTCTGAAGCAAGGCCATTATTCTCCCTTTTCCCCCAGAGATGCTACCTGTGCTGTCAAGTTTTTTTAAAATTTAGATTTAGACATGCAGCATGGTACAGTCCTTTTTGGCCAACGAGCCCGTCCTGCCCAATTATACCATAACCTCTGGTACATTTTGAACAGTGGGAGGAAATCTGAGAACCTGGAGGAAACTCATGGAGACACAGGGATAAAGTACAAACTCCTTACAGACAACGCTGGATTCGAACCCAAGCTGGTGCTGTAACAGCATTGCACTAACTGCTATGCTAACCATGCTGTCCTGACTTCTTCCAACAGTTTGCTTTTTTCCCTCTTCTAATATTACTTGGTGCTCTCCATGAACAGAGCTTTAGGCAGTGCACAACCAAATCACTTCATTAACATGTGGCACTTTATGCATTTCAGGGACACCAAAGATTTATGGGTTTGCACACAAGTGGAGGATATGAATCATTTGCATTTGCTGATAAGGGAGAAAAAGGAGAAAGGGTAAGTACATCAACCTGTTCTCTTATTACTGAACTTGGCCAAACGTAACATTTAGCCTCCTGGCCTTGGAGAAATTAGGCAAATCTAAGAATTGCGGAGTTATGTGGGGAAAAGCAGGAGGCTGGAATTACTGCTTTTGAATTAGAAATTAAAAGTAATAAAGTGTTAAAAAGTATTTAACGTGGGTGTTCTTAACTGTGATAGTTTAATGGAGTAAACATAGAGGCAGATTTGTGAGAATCAGATTCAAGAATCATAGCTTTTTGATTGGTAAAGGAATCAGAGGGAGAAGAGAATGGTTTTCTGGCAGTAAGTGGAACTGCTGAGGTGAGAGAACATTGCAACTATCAAAAGGGAATTGAATACATTATTAGAGGGAATTTTATTTTACAGGGCCCTGGGATGAGAGGGAGAAGAGAGAGAATGGCTAATTTCAGAGCTCTGCTTTGATTGATTGGCAGTGGGGTGATTTACCTCTCATGTAGCTGACTGCTTTCAAAGATCAGAATAAGCTAAGGAGCTGAATAACCTACTCCTGCTCTTGTTAGTTCAATTTAAAATTGTGCAAAAAGAATCAAGAAACCTCTTTTACACCTTGTGGATTTTATTTATTCCATGTTAGGAAAGTCACTTGATTTGCATTTTGATGGCCATGAGTTACTTCTACAAATTGTACTGATTGCAGGGCCTACCAGGAAAAGATGGAATCCCAGGCCTTCCCGGTCGACCAGGTCGCACAGGCTCTCCTGGCTCAGCTGGGCCAAGGGTAAGGAACTGAAATCCATCTTGCTGTTGACTTCTTCATGAAATTGTGATTGCAAATCATTCACCTATAGAAGCTCGCTAATGCCGTTCATTATCCATAATCAGCATCTCATTGTCGATAAAGGGTTGTGAATGAGTGTGGCAATAGCCAAACAAACTTTGTGCCATGCAACTCCATCTGGATTACATTCCACCACAGCATAATGACTGGGATCCTTAAAAAAAGAAAAGTAGCATCAACTCTTTCTAAAGTTGTGTACTTTGAAGGGTGACTAAAATCAAGAGATCAGCTTAGATTTGATTCCTCATGGAATGATCAGCTCCTTTCCACAGTCCAGCCTCCCAGCGATTAGATCTTTAAATTAAAAGCATTACCTATAGAACTTGTACTTACATTGTTAATAAAGGATTACATTCAGCACAAAACCCTAGATGTTGGATTGATGAGTGGGGATTTTTCATGCACATTTCACAGTTCAAAGCAAATTCACCCAAATCAAGAACTTTATGAGATTAGGCAGGGTATTTCTATGAACATTTACATTGGTACGACACTTGATGATACGACAAGTTGCCTCCTACATATTTCTTCTTTGCTGACGTAAATTGGAATTTTTAGTGCAACCTATGACCTACTTTGATCACCTATGGAAAAGTTCAGATCCATTACACTGAGTTTAGCAATTAGAGCGTTGCCCTTCTGATAATGATGTCTTGCATACAGCATCTGCCAATTGCAAAATATTTGAAATGTTATCACAGCTTTTTGTGCCATGCATACTGGAGCTTCACATTTCAACATCTACTCCCAGGAGCACTCCACACGTAAAATGACTGTAGCCAATCATACTGGAGCTTCACATTTCAACATCTACTCCCAGGAGCACTCCACACGTAAAATTACTGTAGCCAACCATACTGGAGCTTCACATTTCAACATCTACTCCCAGGAACACTCCACACGTAAAATGACTGTAGCCAACCATACTGGAGCTTCACATTTCAACATCTACTCCCAGGAGCACTCCACACGTAAAATGATTGTAGCCAACCATACTGGAGCTACACATTTCAACATCTACTCCCAGGAACACTCCACACGTAAAATGACTGTAGCCAACCATACTGGAGCTTCACATTTCAACATCTACTCCCAGGAGCACTCCACACGTAAAATGACTGTAGCCAACCATAGCATGTGGCTTGTTCAAAGTCAAGTGTCCATGTGTCCTACTTCCCCAACATTCAAGATTCCTTTATCATCATGTAATAATACAGAAAATGTGAGATTACACAAAATTTCCTTCTGCTTGCTATAAGGCAGACAAAGAGTCATCATTTGGTATTGCTCGACACCCCATACAATATGAGAGGGAAAAAAAGCAAAAGAGCCATTGAATGTTTGTGGATTTTCCTTTAGCACTCCTGCAGCCTCTATAGCTGCACAGATCCCTGTTCGATCCATTGGTAACCTGAGTTCCAGTTTCATAGCTCTGGCACAATCAAGATGCCTTCAGCACCTGAGGCCCTCAGCTCCTTCACAAATTCCGGTTCTGCGAGTCCCTCAACCATAAGTCGCTGACCGCCTGCAGCCTGTATGGATCCCCTTGGTGATCTGCTGTCATGGTCACTGTCCTGCAGGATCATCTCCACTGCTTCTCCTTCTCAACAGAGTGTGTTCTCCCAGTAACTTGGGCACAGACACTGTAGTGCAGGATTTCAATTAAAAATTCAATGAATGCCTCAGGCATTAGAACTGGGCAGTTGGACCCTGCGGAGTAGCACCATGTCTCTGCTCCCTGCTCTCCTGGGACCACAATGAATTCTCCAATTTCAAATAACCTCCTCCCCCTGCTTCCCTTTCTCTCTCCATTTCAGTAACCCAGTTCCTTTCCTGTTCTCCACTTTCCCACCACTTCACACCCTTCACTGTTTCCATCTGGCCACACTTTCTCCCTTATATTGTTCCATGGTTCCACTTATCTCCAACCATTAGCATGACACCACCTTCACCCTCCTCTCAAACCACCCCCCACCTCCCAGAACCCACTCGGCTCCATTTGCCTTTTTCCCCTTTGCCTTTATCACTCTCCTGGCTCTATCTCCCAAATCCACCGCAGGCTGCATCTGATTATCCTTTACTCATCCTTGGTCCACCTATCATGGGCTGAACCCTCCTTTAATATGCCCTGCTTTCTCTGTCATTTCTCAGCTCTGAAGTAGGTTTTCAACTTACAACATTGACAGTCTATTTCCATCCACAGGTGCTGCTTGACCCAATGTGTTTTTCCAGCAGCTTGTTTTTTTGTTCAAGATTACAGCATCTGCAGTCTCTTGTGTCTTCTCAGTTTATTGCCATGTCTCTGAGATGGAGTTTTATGCAGCTCTTTTGTGGTTGACATCTTTTATAGTCTGTTACCCTTCCTGGTGATCAGTGTGCAAAGATGCAAGATGAAGTTTTTCTTTCGTGTCCATCAGAAACTACGCAGAGCTTATTTTAGTGTGGCATTCTAGGGTAAAATGCCATGGTGTTGTTCCTAATAGTCTTGACCATGCCTGACACATACACTTGCCTCTGTATTGGTCCTGCAGATAGATTTAAACTTCAGTCCTGTGGTTGCCCACAAGTGGAGTGCACTGCAAGTGGCGACCAAATATCCAGATGATGCCTCCTGATGCCCTGACCTTCACGTGCCCTATTCTACTGCTTTTAGATGTTTGATGACGTGCATTAGAAAATTTAAAAATGAAAATGATATTGCTTTAGTAAAATCAAACTGCAGAGAGAAAAAAAACAAAACATTTCATTGAGACGCATAGGTCTTGAGAGACATACACTTGAGACACGCAGATGGTGGAATCCAAAGCTAAATCCTTCCTTAAAAAGTATAGAGTTCATTGGATAATTGATGGTCCGGAAGGGCTTGTGACTGTGCTGTATCTCTAAATTTAAAAATAAATTCTAAATCTGCGCAGGTCAAGCAGCATTTTAAAAAGCACCTTTTTCTCTCACGTATTATTTCACCAAATTTTCCTCTTCAATTCATTTTAACAAGCCCTTTAAATGAATGGGCCCTGTTAGATTTGACCACTATGACTTGCATAAAACTAAGGAACAAAACACAATATTTGTCTCATTCCCTTAACTCTTACTTAATTATTATAGCAGAGAAGGAAACTGTCCGACACATCACATCCATGCCAGCTCCTGATAGGACATTCCCATCAGTCCAATTCCCTTTCATTCGGTTTCCTGCAGCCCATTCTCTGACTCCATTAGCTTCCTGTTGATTCTCTTGCCACTTGCTTACACTAAGGCAAAATTTACAGAAACAATTGAACCAAACCCCACCCTCCACACACACCGGCACATCACTAGATGTGGGTGGAAACTGGAGCATCTGGAAGAAACCCATGTGGTCACAGGGAGAGCAGGCAAGGTAAATCTCCATATGGTAAGGACTGAACCTTGGTCACTGGCACTGTGAGGAGTAGCACTAACTCCTGCACCATGGTACCTATCTACAAAGCCCAGAAAGTTTCAGAATAATGCACCAGAAAATGATCTCCAGAGCATTCCGTTCTTCTGTGGTGCTGTGCGCAGGTGATGATATCCTTAATGTACTGATGTTTTGATTAGAGCTCGCAGGAGGTTCTTTTTGCAACTACCAATTCATTATTAGTATGATCCAGCCCAATCTGTTTATGGCTACTTTCACAATGTTTGCTTAATGATAAGAGAAATGTATAACAGAAGAAAAATCTAAATGAAAGTAGGAATTCTGCAACATCAGCTGATATTTACCATATATATACGAGCCTGCAGCTGACGTGGACTTTTTACCCCCTCCATAAATCTTCGTCCGCGAAGCCAAGCCAAAGATACATGTAATAGTCAATACCATGTAAAAGTCAACCTCCCTATTTTTACCCCAAAAATATGGTATTTTCCATATATCGAATGTAAAATTTGACCCTCCCCCCATTTTTGGCTACAGCTGCCCACCCATCTAGGCTCCTGACTCCCCAGCCGCCTGCCCACCAGAGCTCCCAATACCCTGGCTGCAAACTTATCACTGGTCACGGCCACCCACCCACCCATCCAAGCTCGTGATGCCTCGAACGATGCAGGAGCTTACCACGGACAAAAGTAGTGTGTGACATGGTTGACCCCCTAAATCAGTGATTCTCAACATTTTTCGCATAATCTTTAAGTATTCTCTATGCCATAAGTGCTCTGTGATTAGTAAAGGATTGCTTAAGGTAGTGCGTGGGCGGAAAGAAAAAGTTTGAAAGCCATTGTTTTAATCGTAACTAATTGACTTGTTATGTGCGCGGTTTCATAACTCCAAAGGAAATGGGCCAATGACAATTTTTCTCAAGCAAAATATTTCATTAATAATTGAGTCTAGAGCAGTGATTCTCAACCTTCCCTTCCCACTCACATACCACCTTAAGCAATCCCTTACTAATCACAGAGCACCGATTAACTAAATTTTATTCTTAAAATTAGTCCACAAAAGTCAACTATTACATATGTGTGTATGTGTATATATATATATATATATATATATATATATCTATCTATCTATGGTAAACATAAGTGCACTCAGCATTCCAGACTGGAGCAGCGACACCAAATTATTCATAAGTACCAGTGTCTTTGGCTTGGCTTCGCGGACAAAGATTTATGGAGGGGTAATATCCATGTCAGCTGCAGGCTCGTTTGTGGCTGACAAGTCCGATGCGGGACAGGCAGACACGGTTGCAGCGGAAAATTGGTGGGTTGGGGTTGGGTGTTGGGTTTTTCCTCCTTTGTCTTTTGTCAGTGAGGTGGGCTCAGCGGTCTTCTTCAAAGGAGGTTGTATTTGTTGGTAAATATATCACAGCGTAATTTTAATCCAGATCATATAATTATTGCCAAGTAACTATCAATAATTAAACATTATCCTTTGTAAATATGACTAACAACATGCATAAACCTCTGGAAATAGTTCTGAGAAAACTAATAAGGTGTTCCATTGTTTTTCTTCACCTGTAGGGTCCCCAAGGTATACAAGGGGATAGAGTAAGTATCCATTCAAAACATATAGTATCTTAATTTGAAATACTCTCTGTTTAAAATACAGGTGCAATGATTATAAACATAAATATAGATTGAGAGCAGGCTTTTAGTAGGTAAACTTTCAGTGGCAAACTTTAGAATTGGATTACTCGAGAAGTGCCACATATCAACTGTGTGATGTGGTGGTGCAGGTGATGGGGTGGGGTGGGGGAGGGGGTTGGTGTCATAGGGCACCATTTGACACCTTGTCTCTGGAGCCTAGTTGTCTTTTTTTATGATGTATACTGGGGATGTAGAGGGAGCACAGGGAAGTAGAACACTGAAGGATGTGTATGCTGCCAATTCTCACTGCTACTAGGTATAGGTTGTGTAAAATATCATGGGGGTTTGAACACTGAACCCTATTTCAAATATTTAAACTATCCTAATTTATTATTGAACTGGGACTTACTGCCAAGAATTCATCAATGATGTGGCATCTGTTGCTTCTCAGACCAAAGGCATGTGCTCGTACCAGCACTGTGGGAACAAAATTGGCCACTACTTCATGGTGTAGCAATTGTATGAAAAGAAATTATCCAGTACTGAGGCAAAAACTAAACAGCGCAGAAATTACCAGCAGATCTTGACGTTAAAATTATTAATTTCTATCGCTATGTAAGAAACATGATTGAGCAATTTCAGAAACATGGATGAAACACCTATGAGCTTGGTTGGTAAAGGACTATTAGGGCAGTAAGCTCTCAGCAGTAAGTGCCAGACTTGCAGTAGTCTTGTACAGCGAATATAGCTCAAAACCTACATTTTAAGTGGAAATTCGGGTCGTCTTATGCACCAGTCACCTTGTATGCTGACATATGCGGTGGGTTTTGGACTCCGTTTCTCCCCCCCACCCCCAACCTTTATTTACATGTTAAATGGCAAAGGGGTTATCAGTGAAGTTTTTGCTGAGGCCTTCCTCTAATAGCCTAAATGTGCCTGAGTTTGTCTGATTTTGGAAGCTAAGCAGGCTCAGGACTGGTCAGTACTTGAGAGGAGATCGCTTAGGAACACCAGGTGCTGCGAGGGGCGCTGGACAAAATGTGTGGTGGTACACCACTGGCCTACTGCAGGGGGAAACCTCTGTATCTGCAGAAGAGCATGGGGACAAGACAACACCAAACCCCACCCGGTCGGGTGTCAATCATCCTCCGGGTTATAAGCTTGAGCTAGCCCTTTAAAGTCATTCTCAGAGTTTAGAGCAGCACAATCTCACAGCTGGCTCTGTGGAAGTTTACGTCGAATAAAGCCTGTTGTACAGTCTTTTGGTTTTGTGTGTTTGCTTCTGACCAACAGCACACCATAAAGTGGCAACTCTCTGTCTGCCTTACTTTAGACAATAGTTAAAAAATTCCATGTATGTTACATTCTAAATGTAGTATTATGTGACAATAATGGAACCTTTACCTTTTTACTTTTACCTCTGAATCTCCCAAACTTCCCCATTTCAGCCTGATGAGGAACAATTCATTTGTCCATCCACAGTAGCGTGTAAGGATATTCAAGTGAAAATGGAGATGAGATATTCCTACTGTGGGTATACATTGGAAACTCATTTAAGCACTCTGCATAAATCTATTACAAATTCTGTTGTCGTTTTGATCAAGTGGATTGTTCTATGAAATAACTGCAGTAGACTCAATAGTTTCCTTTTATATTGTATTGTTACATGATAGTAAGTGATCAGAACTTTGATATGCAGCAAGTACACAGACTGTTGACACACTTTAACAGTGTGCAAAGTCTGAATAATTACCACTTTGATGTAACTGACATATTTAGTAAATACCACAGCCCATCACAGATTGACAAAGTACATAAAATATATGTAGAGACATCCATCATTTGCTAAACTACTTTTCATTTTGACTTACAGGCTTTAGTCCTAGACTTTTGACATTGCATCTAATGGAACTGTTGTGTCAGCATCTGTTGGAAACATGAATGTCCCTATGGAAATTAAACTCCTGTGTTTACAAAAAGAATGATAGAACAGATTTGATGAATGGTTAATTGTAATGCACTGGAGAATGACAGAAATGTTTTATGTTATTAAAGAAAAAACAGGGGCTGCTGCACGGCTGAAATAGTAGCAGGAAATAAATCATCAGTACAGCAGAATCTGAAGAACAGATTAATGATTAGTGGGTGAGGGATTGTGCCTTATGGCAGAATGCAGGAGCCTTCTTAGAAATATAGTAGTTTTCACGAGTACTTTTATTCTCTTATTTTGGCAAACAATAGCCATATTTTCTCCATTTTTGTTAAAAGAATAAGTTAGAATCGTAAGTCATATATCATAGAAAACGACGGAAGCATTTCTTCATTCTTCAGTCTACCTGCCTGCCTTTAGCTTCTGGTTTCACTTGATTCTGCCTGTGAATATTTCCAAGATTTTATCTGTTAAATAAAACCTGTGGATTTTATTTCTCTAGGGACTTTCTGGATTTAAAGGACCTCCTGGTCCTAAAGGCGAAAGAGTAAGTAGGTTTTACCTTGTGTACCTCAGCTTGCAGAAATTGCAATGAAAAGATGGTTCGTCTGAAGATTTTGATAAGAGCTGGTGGGAGGGAAGAATTTTCACATGCAAATGAATAAGTAGGCTGACTACACAAGCTTCAAATTGTCAACAAAAGAATCAAAGGAGAGACAAGGGGAATGTAGAACATTACAGCACAGTACAGGCCCTTCATCCCACAACGCTGTGCCAACCTATGCAAACCTACTCAATACACTAAGCCTTCCCTACCTCACACTCATAACCCTCTGTTTTTCTTGCATCCATGTGCGTAAGAATCTTTTAAATCTCCCCATTGTAGTAATTTCTACCACCACCCCAGGCAATGTATTTCAGGCACCCACTTTTCTCGGTGTAAAAAACCTACCCCTGGCATCTCCCCTAAACTTTCCTCCCCTCACCTTGTACAGATGTCCACTTTGCCAGTCTCACCTTGGGCAAAAGTGCTGGCTGTTCACCCTATCTATGCCTCTCATAATCTTGTAGACCTCTATTAAGTCACCTTCTATGCTCCCAAGAAAAAAGCCCCAGCTCTGTAAACCTCGCCTCATAAGACTTCTTTCTTCCTTTGAGGTTTTATGCTTTCAAGAGTTATGGAAGCAGATTCAGCACCTCCAAAAGGGAATGAATATGCTCTTGAAAAGAGAAGTGTTAGCAGGCTGTGAGGGAAGAGAAAAGTAGTGGAGCTAATTGGAGCTGAGTTATGTGCATAAGATACTAAGTTGCCTCCTGTTGTGGCTGTAAGATTCTCTAATTAACGTGGGCTGTTTTAAAAAAAAACATTTTAAGTTGTATTTGTGAGGAAAAAGAATTCCCTGGCAACATGGTTCTGGATACTGGAGAACAGTTGAAGTTTTGAAGTTTTGCTGTTTTTTGGTTGAAGAAGTTCCTCATTTTGAAATGAGGCTAGAAATTATTGCAGAGGTGAACCCATGTGCATCTTTACCAACTGGAAACCAAATTAGTCATCTGTATTGGCCCAGTAAGTTTAGACTTAGTCTCTGTAAGCTATCCCATTCATTAATTATTGTTTTACTACAGGGAGAACCTGGTTATGTTCTTGGAGGAGGTGATGTTATTCCAGGCCCGAGAGGAGAACCTGGATCTCCGGTAAGAGTTAATGTGTAATGTTAGTAAGGAGTTAAGGATTCTGTAGTGATATCAGACAAAGTGTGATTTTTAAAAAGCATTTGCATTAAGAAATTCATCATTATTCCATGAATTTAAAGGCAGGGTACAAAAGGAATTAATTTCTAAATACAGAAAAATCCCCATTTTCTGGAATTCAAGCAACTGGCAGCCTCAAGCAAATGCAAAAATATCTCAGAAAATGAATAAGTAAAAAATATGCTAGTTTAAAATTGGTGCCCTCTAGCGGTTAATTCACCAATCACTCAACACTCAATCTCAAGCAAACAGCAAATTCACTGATCCAGCATCAATCGATCCCCATAGTTGCCAGATGCTTAAGGTTTTACTGTATTGATCTTATATATATATATATATATGTATATATATGTATATATATGTCTGGAAAAAGAACACAGGCTATCATGGAATATCAGGAAATTAACTTGATAGCTCTTTCACAGAGTGAAAAGGGCAGAGTGCAATGAATGGGCTTGTCTAGCACTAATTTCACAGGAGTGTCTCAAAACAAGGGAACATAACTGCAAGGTAAGGGATGGGCCATTCAAAAGTGAGGTATATCGAAATTTCTTCTTACATAGGATGGTAAAGCTCTGAATTTCTCTACACCAGTTGGTGATGGATCATTAAAATCATTTAAAATGGAGGTGGATAAATATTTTATAGATCAAGGACGAGAAAGATATCAAAAATGGCACAGAGGAGAAGTTGAGGTCTGCATTGATCAGCCATGATCATATTATATTAAACGGTGAGATAGCCATGAAGAGCCTGTTCCTATTTTCTTGTGAAATTTCTTTTTCTTTGTCAGTGCTAAACACGTGAATGGAACCATTTAGTTCCATTCTATTCTCAAAAGCTGACATCATAGAGCAGAGAAGACAAAGTGTAGATTAGATAGAGTCATATAAATTATTAAATGTTTGGGCAGAACAGGGAGATAGGTTGGGCACTAAAACATCAAATCGAAGAATGTTGGTCCATGTATTATTAACACAGACTTGAAGAAGGCATTTTATAAAATCTGTCATAAGCTGAAGATCATGGAATTGAAGTACGTTATTTATCTGGTGAGGAAACTATCTGAGCCAAAGTATGACCAAGATCTGATAAGTCATATTGGCAGAGTGAGGCCAGAGCTCATTTGCAAAGATCTGCTATTCACTGCATTTATTGTGTCTTGAAGAAGTTTGTTAAAGAGTAAATAAAGACAAAAAAAAATCAAAAGATATATATATATACATAAAGAGGGGGAGCAAGGGAGAGAGAGAGATTATCTATAGAAAGGTCAAAATCGAGCCTAATAGATTTCTTCAATGTGAAGTCACTGACTTGGTACTATAAACGATAGAAAACAATTTGAGTAATGTTTGACAATTGGAATACTGACTTATATTTCTCGAAACTAAAATATAAGAGGCTAGAAGTTTTGTGACACCATGCAACCATGCAATTTATTGAACTAGTACAACAAAGGTTTGCCTGGAAATCAAGGACTCAAACTTGAGATTTTACCAGTTTGAATCTAGAAGGTTAATAGGTGTTTTTGTCAATGTTTCCTTGTTAAGAAGGGACGTTGTTGGGTAGCTAGAGTAAAACATCCACTCAGAATCTCGGCCAAGAAATTGGTGGTGGCATTCATTTAAAAATTATATCTATCCCTATTGGAAGTAAAGTCAGAAACCCTCTGTACAATTGATGCTACATTAATTCTTAATTTTAAATCTGAGATGGATAGATCTCTGTAAAAAGATATGTGGCAAAGGCTAGCATATGGAGTTAGGTCACAGATCATACGTCCCATGGATTTGAGGAACTTATTCGAAGAATTCCATGGGTTGTTCTTTTTCCTGTGGTAAAAGAGAATCTTTACAACAACATAATGTTTAAGCCTCTTGTCAGACAAAGAGTTAAGGATTTTTCAATCTTCCACCAGTGAGAAATGATTGCTTAAGGGAAAATACCTTTGACATATTGTTTTAAAAGTTACAATAGATGCAATGGCTAAAAATACCAGGTACTATTGTCTTAGCTTTAAGATTACTGGTAACAAAGAAATAATTGATGTGCCAAAAGATATGATCTATATATGGGGGTTGGAGCTGCACAACACTGCATCACATGCTTGTTCCAAAATTGGCCATAGAGTACAACATAATCCAAAGGTACTGGTGAGGGCAAGGGCTTGGGTAAGTTTCTTCCTTTCACCTCAGGTTATACCACATCTTGTCCAGAGATAAGATTTACTCTTCATTGCTCAAGCAACTTTTATATTTAGGGTCCAAATGGTGAACCGGGACTTCCAGGGGTGCCAGGCCCATCGGGGCTTCCGGGGCAGCCAGGGCCTCAGGGACAACCAGGCTTCTCTGTCAAGGTTAGAAATTGCTTCCTTCTAAACAACTACTCACTCCACCTTTAAGATTGCCAATTTTGAGTGGTCATATATCAGGTAGTTTCATTTTGAAAGTTCCTTCTCATCACTCTGACCATCCTTGCTTCTCCCTCATCACACTCTTCACAATCCAAAGGGAAAATTAAGACTTTTAACAGATCGATAATGCCATATACAATTGCATAGGCAAAATGCTCTCAGTCAAGTTGTGAGATCATAATCCTTTTTAAGTTCAAGATCATGACATAGGCGTGAAAATTAGTAAAATACAAGATCGTCTGGCAAAAAAGTGTAAAAGGCAAAAGGTTACTAAAGTTAAAATGGGCCCCCCACTGATTAAGACAGGAAAAATTATATTGAGAAATAAATGGCAAAAAAATTGAAAAGTATCAGATCAGATATTATTTATTGCCATATAATAAAACAGAAATGTAATATTACATAAATTGCCTTTAGTCTGCTATAAGGCAAACAAAGATTTACCACCAGCAATGTCTGGTGCCCTTCACAGTCAGAGAAGGGGAAGCAAAAGAGAGCCCCTTTAGAGTCATTGAGTGTCCATGGATTTGCCTTCAGTGCTCTTGTAACCACTGCAGCTGCACAAGACTCCAGTTCAGTTCAAACCATCGGCAACCCAAGCCCAGATCCAAACCTCCAACACAATGAGGAAGCCATCAGCATCCAGGGCCCTTCAAGAGCCCTTCTTTCCCTCATCATCCTTTCAAATACTGGTTCTGATACCTGGTTCTCATGAGCGTCACTAGCAGCCCACATCCTGGTGTGAATCCTTTGATCTCAAGTTGTCAGTAGCCACAGTTGGCGCCAATTGGGCCTTCGCATTGTGCCCACATTTGCTCATGCGGCATGGCCCCTCTCCCATCCCCCTTTGTGAGGTGCTGTGACCCCATATGCTCGCAGCCATTGCGCGCCGTTTAACCCACCCCTGCCCGCATTACTAGCATGCATCAAGCATGCTAGTGACTCTCCATGCAATAAAAGCAGCGCTTTTGGCTGCTACGTCATAGGGACGGAGGAGGTTTACATCTGCTCAGCAGGTAGGTCACTACCATAACAACCCCCCACCCCCACTGCTGACTGTCTATGACTGCCAGACTGTGCCCTACAGACCACCGCCAGCACACCTCCCCTCCGCTGAGTGAGTTTACAACTGTTGGACTGTGCTCCACCTGGTTACCCTAATAACCTTCTCTAACACCTGTTCTGGTGCCAACCCTGCCAGCAGTCCATAACTTGTGCAGGTTCTTCGCCTGCAAGTGGCCAACAGCTCACTGCCTGTGTGTATCTTTCAGTTTTTCCTCGCTGGTTCACCATCATGGTCACAGAAGCATCTCCTCTGCTTCTCCTTCTCAAAGGAGGATGATTTCCCCATTACTAGTGTTCTGCATCAGTCTGCTGCTCCCCCGGAGTCTGCAACTGCTCATGGCTAATGCCATATACAGGCGCTGCCATCTTGGGCCCAAACCAAGGATTTTAAATAAAACACCATCAGGTCCTTTGAAAGGCCGTATAAAGCCTGAATGGAGCAGTCGGCAGTAGGACTAGGCAGTAGAACCCTTTAGGGGAGTGCTTTGTCTACATTCCCACTCTACCGGGTCCACAAAAGTGGCAGTGTTGCCATTAAGAAGCCTCCAGCAGCACCACCATTTTTTTTCACATTAGGAAAGGAAGGAACAGAATATCTTCTGAACGTGGAAGAGTCTTGAATGGTTGAGAGCTAAAAAATAAGTTAGCATTATTCAAAAAATAATAAAGGAAAAAGGTGAACAAAACCTGAGGACCTAATGATCTGCATCCTAGATTTTGAAAGAGAAGGGTTTGTAAATGATATTCAAGATGTCATAGATTCTAGAATTGTTTATCTGAACTGGAAAGTAGCAAATGTAACCTCCATCTTCCCTCCCCCATTTAAGAGAAGGGAAATGGGAAGGGGGTGGGGGGGGAGGCAATGCACAAGTTAAACCAATGGTTTTCAAACTTCCCCCAAACTCACATTCCACCTTAAGCAATCCCTTGCCATAGTTGCTCTGTGATTAGTAAGGGATTGCTTAAGGTGGTATGTGAGTTGATAGAAAAAGTTTGAAAACCACTGTTTTAATCATACCTAATTGACTAATTATGTGCACGGTTTCAAAACTCCAAAGGAAATGGCCCAATGACAATTTTTCTCAAGCAAAATATTTCAGTAACAATTTGGATCTTGATCAGTGGTTCTCAACCTTTTTCTCCCCCACGTATGTACTGCCTTAAGCAATCCCTTACTAATCACAGAGCACTTATAACATAGGGATTGCTTAAGGTGAAATGTGAGTTTAGGGGGGCAGTTTGAAAACCACTGAATTAAACTAACATCAGCAGTAGAAATGTCCGGGCTAGGGGTAACAGTGGACTCATTTTATTACTCTTTCCAAGAGCTGTATGAGCATGTGGAGTTGAATGATCTCTTTCTGTGGCATTTTTCGTTTGATTGAATTTTATTATTTCTCTGTGAATTTAATGGTACTTGGCAATAAATAAAAACCATCTTCACACTGTGAACTCACATCCTCAAATCCAATGGGATTCCAATTATCTTTTAATATGAAACATTGTTGCAAATTTTATTTTACAGGGTGAGCCAGGAGCAGTTGGTCTCAGGGTAAGTAACTACTAGATTATAGTTGTGATACTTGCCTTTATTAATTGAAAAGCTAACTTCTTTTGGGCTTGTAACTCATTCATAATTGTAGTAAAACAGCCAAGAGAAAATCTCAAATTAATTATCACCAATATCATCAATAGGATTTTGTTTGAGGCAATTTCATAGAATATATATTTGTTGGCCATTTATTTTCCAATTGAGGCATTTCACCCCGTACCTGTGAGGTAACAACTAGACTGATCATCTTACTAGATGCATTGTATTGTCGTATAGTAGTATCTTGTTACACCTTTGGTCAAACAGTCAAAATTATATCCCAATTTTGACAGGCCTTGCCCCCAAAACCTTCTATGTTACAAAGGTCTCTTCCCCAAAATGATGCTGATTTAATTCTGTGGTGAAAACAACTAATGTGGCAAATTATTTTGTCTCTAAATATCCAGAAAGTTCACCCCGAAGATGTAGATGAAACAGATCAAATAATTTAAAAAAAAGATTTCAGTGAGAACATCTATCCTCAAGGAGAGATTATTGAATTGGAGTAATTTACCATAAAATGTAAAACAGAGGCATAGAATGGAACATATTGATACATGACGGGAGAGTTAATGTACTAGAATGATACATTTGAAGAAACGAATAACCTTGGGCAGCATGGTTTGCGTAGGATGGTACAGTTAACGTAGTAGTTAGTGCAAAGCTGTTACAGCACCAGCAATCGGAACCGGGGATAAAATCCCACACTGTCTATAAGGAGTGTCTGCATGGGTTTCCCCAGGGGCTCCTGTTTCCTCCCACCATTCAAAGTGTACCAGGGATTGTAAGTCAATTGGGTGGCACAGGCTTATGGGCCGAAAGGGCCTGTTACAGTGCTGTATATCTAAATTTAAATTTACTTCATCTATGACTTTTATCAAGTTATTTTTATTATATTAAATTGATTTTCCTTGGGTTGTGTTTTACCGTTTCCAGATGGAAAGTAAATATCAGCTGTAAATGTTAAGTATGTCATCCCATGCAACCATAATGAAAGATTTGATTATCAAACAGGGTCCACGTGGTAAACCTGGTCCTAAAGGTGACAAAGGAGATTTTGGAATCCCTGTAAGCACATTTTATTTTATCCTTGATAATTGGTGGGAAATTCCAATGTTCTGATAATACCATGAGCAGTCATTGGGTTAGTGGTTTAATTTTGGTTGAGACTTGCTAGCTATAACATGGACCCAGTGAATCTCTAGATTCTATACATGTGATTTGAGGGAATATGAGTGGGAGCAAGCTAGTTATAAAAATGTGTTTATTGTTTACTTTTCTGTTCAGGGAATTGCTGGTTTGCCTGGACCAATCGGACTTGATGGAGTTCCTGGGCATCCAGGGTATAAAGGAGAAAAGGTAATGGTATCAGATGTTTCTGGTTAGGATGCCTCATTGTTTTTTAGGAACCATAACTGTTACTTCATATCATTCAATTAGGGACAAAAGGTCTTTCTTTCGTCCCTTGAGCTTATTCTGCCATTCAATTAGATCAGGATAGATCTGAACAGTAAGTCCATCCATCTAATGGTGCCAGGGAATTGAATGCAGCTGACAAAGACCACTTTGCCTGAAGGCCTGTCACTCCATGATTCATTAGTTATTGAGGGTCAATACTTCATGAGCAACTGAATAAATTTAACACTTTGAAAATAATTTTCATGCATCCCTTGTGAATGCAGAGCACACAGAAAAAGAGATAACATTTGGAACAGGACCACACATTGAGTTTTGAGAGGGTACAACAGTTGTCAACATGGATTTGATAAAGGACATTGAGTTGGGATTCGTAAAGGTTCATTAGGCTTGGATTGAAAGAGGGTTCAAGCCAACAGGTTAGCAAAGTATCAGGCCACAGCTTGGAAGCAGGATGGCATGAAATGGAAGGAGGGTCATGTCAGAACGCATGTAGAAACATTGGAACTGGCTGTTATTAGCGGCAAAGGTCTATTGACCCCTCGACTCACTTCTGTCATTCATTTAAATCAGTGCTAATCAACATATCAACCTCATCCACCTAGAAATGTTTGAAAGCATCAACTAGACAATGGAGCTTCTTTTCATTTATTTCGAAGGCCATGGGGTTAGGTAGAAGGAAGATGGTGGATGATGGCAGTAGAGATCCAAGAGACAGCTACATACATACACCAAAAGAAAGGTTCTCCCTACGTTGGGTTTTCAGTGTCAATGCATGAGGTCCTGCTGAGGGACATCCCCTGTAAAGACAGCTTCACATGCTCCACTGCAAATGTGGCAAGAAACCCAAAAGTACTATGTGTCCTGGGATGCTCTATTGTGTCCAAATTTTTCCACAGATTACATCTTCATGCACATAGAGGATATGGAAGGAAAATTGCAGATTTTCCATGTTCACATATATTTCATATATTTTAGCAATTATAATTTAGACTATGTTTTATTTTAGCTCCCTTTCAACTTTAATTTTCAAATGTGGCTGTATAAGGCAAATTTTAGGCCAAAACTTCTTTTTTTAACACTATAATGTATTTTCTGAATGGGATGGTGTCAATCTTTGATAATTTCTCAGGTTTAATTCTGGCCCCAGGTAATGTAAATCTTAACCAAAATATTAGTAATTACACTAAAATTGACTTTGATGAGGCTGGAAAATGTTGTTTAGACAGCAATGTTGGAAAAAATCTGTGAAAAATGTAACATAAATTAACATAATTGAACACCTTGTAGTTGTGCACACTGCACGCCTTAATTTCCTGTGCGCATTAGTCCCAGTGCTTTTACATGAGGCAACATGGGCTCAGTTATCAGCTGTACAGTGAATTCATGAGGTGAGTTTTAAAGTGCGGTTTAGACTGCAGGCTTCCCTTGAAAAGTATAGAGGTCCTGCAGGATAAATCGTGGTGCAGGAATTAACTAAAAGTCCTTTTTAGGCTTCCCATGTTGCAGCATATTTCGTTGATTGTGTCATTACATGTTTGCAGTTTAAAAAACACTCATTGATTAGTACTCATGGAAGCTGTCCTTGCTCTATGGAAGCTGTTCTTGTCTCTAGCAAATAACAGTCAACAACAGTCTGTCGTCAATTAGTTAGCTGACTAGTACTGACACCAATGAGTAACAGTCACTTAGTTGAGAGGCAAGAGAGTGGTACTTGCTTCTTGGAACTGATTTCCAGGTGAGTCCATGGATCTTACTCAGCATATCAGCTCCTCTGCCCAGAAATTTGAGTGCAAAATAAAGATTAACATTCCTCTTGAGTGTTACTAGAATATTATAGATGTTACTCTTCCAATGAAATATTAAATCTTTGAGCCCAATTTTACTTGTTTAAAGTAAAGCACAGAAGTATTCTGGCCAATATTTATCCCTCAACAAACATCCAGAACAGATTACACCGGAAAACATTTTTTTCAAAAAGTTTGCTTTGTGGCGGCTCACCACAAGGCAGGCAAACCGGCCCCGCTTGTAAGCCATGCGGTGGGGCAGCCGGCCAAAATGGCACTGTCAGGGGTTTCCCTTCCTTCCAGCTCGGGGCTCAGAAACCCGCGCTTGGAGACCACGTGACGCCCAGGTGACGTCAGCACCCTCCAGCGCAGTTCTCAGCCAGGTCCAGGCTGGGAGTATAAGTGGAGCCCAGCAGCCTGCAATAAACTAGTCTGCTCACTGAACTCAACCGGTCTGGTTGCGTGTGTTATTGCAGGAGCAGTGTAGCCACCTTCTTGAAAAATATTTTGGATTATGATAGCCAACTTCAAGCTGAACACAAAGAGAATTTCAGATCTGCAGTATCACGTAGGAAATTGGAGAAACATTATATTAACTTTTATTGAATTTATCATGTTCAAATCTGAGTATATCTAAGCCAGGCTCTCAGGTTGACTGCACATGTTGCACAACAAATATGAGGAGACCAGGGTTTGTCTTGGTCATCAATTTTAAAGTAGAGTTTTCTTAATAAGTGCAGTAATGCTGGATCTTTGAGACTTAAGTGTATACTTACCACAAATGTTATAGAATGTATCACAGCTGTTGTGACATTAACGAGACATTTCTGCTGTATTGAATCTTCATGAAGACAATAAATGTTAAGTATGCTCACTATGCTATTACCTGAAGAACATGTGTATCAACATGCAGCCAATCTATGAAATGCACAGCATCTATATATGTGAGCTGCTCTTATAGGCTATCTGCATCTATCCTAACTAAGCATGCCTAGGTCTAAGACAACATTTATATAATACCTGCACTGAGTCCATGCCCAGGTATGCTTGGAGTGACCAAAACAGCTTGCTTTGTGGGCAATATACTAGTAGACTTAAAATATTACAGGAAATGACAAAAATAGCTTATATCTTGTGATAGGAAAATTTTAAGATGATTTTCATGATCAGCAGCCCAAAATCCATAACATACACCCAAAAGTATTCAAGAAGCAACATCTTTGTTATCCAGTGTTATCTGCCCAGTTTTTACAGAATAATAATAAATATCCTTCAACAGCACTTTGGTGTTCATGAGGTACTTTGCAAAGTCTTGAAGTTGTGAAAGGAATAACTTGAAATTAAGAGAAACCAAATGTCACAATGGATGAGGTTATTTTCTATTTCTGAGTTATTTTCCCTATCAGAGGGCCTGGGTCCTCTATCCTGCAGCATCCATCTTCCTCCAGAGTTGGCCATTTTCCATTTGTGATACAGTGAAAGCTATTAACCAGAGGTACAGCATAGGTGCTGGATATCTGGGTTTTACGGTACTTCTACTGGCCTGCTCAACAGCCTTTGAAACTCCACAGAAAACAATATGCTTGTCTAAACACTCCTTATAACTAGTACACCAATCCAGGCAACATCCTGGTGAACATCTTTTGCACCCTCTCCAAAACCTCCACTTCCTTCCTGTAGCATGGTGACCAGAACTCTGCACAATATTGCATGTATGGTTAAAAAAAATTACAGCTCCAACATGACTTGCCAACTTTTATATACAGTATTCTTTATGACAGAGAGCCCTCAAAATGAGCTGCCAATACCATTCCACGGTTGGCCATTTTAATGGCAAAGGATATTTTGCTTGAAGTAAATTAATTTTATAAATAATTTATTTTTAGGGAGTTGATGGGATTGGCATCCCAGGAATATCAGGACAAAAAGGAATCGAGGGAGAGAAGGTAAAACAAGATTTCACCATCTGAACCTTGTCTACCAACAGTGAGTGCTGGAAAGCAATGGGTGGGGTGCTTGTAATTTAGCCCACTCAGAATAATCCAATAAAATGTGATATTTGATTAACAACAAATCTCTTAATTTGAAATGGGGGAGAGATTTGCTTTTCATTTTCATTCTGCCCTTTGCATATGTTCTTACATTTTCCTGTCCCTTGAGGTATAAGGTGTTTAGATCAATAGAACTAAAACAAGGAAACATTGGGTGGATCATACTGATGGAAATTTCATCAAGAACATTTAGCTTGTTATAATGCTCATATAGTGTTTTCCAGAGCATAAAGTAGTGATGTATAGATTTTGCTGGTAATCAGATGCCAGCATATCTACCCTCTTGCTCTGACCCTGGTGTATGCAGAGGCACACCTAACTTTGTTCTATTCATTTGAGTGGGGTCATCAGCTCCATTATTATATTTTGGTCTTTTTTTAAATTTTTCATCATTTTTGTTTTAATTATAATAACAGTACTTTAATGGTATGAAATCAAATATTATTGTTCATCCTTTAAATCTATTTTAACTTAATTTTCATTTAAATATACAACATGGTAAAAGGCCCTCCAGCCCACAAGCACATGCCACCCAAATACCCCAATTAACCTACAACTCATGCATGTTTCGAAAGGTGGGAGGAAACCAGAGCTCCTGGAGGAAACCCACACAAACACACAGAGAGCACATACAAACAACACTGGATTCAAACCTGGATTGTTGGCGCTGTAATCGTATTGCGCTAACTGTACTTCCCCTGGTGTGAATGACTGAATGAAAACTGGACTTTCACTATCTTGAAGTTAAACAAAAAAGTCTGTAGATGCTGTGATTGTAGTTTATACAAAAGGTTTGGAGAAGCTCAGCAAGTCACGCAGCGGTATTTGTGCAGAAAAGGTAAAGATACATAACCATTTGGGGTCAGAGTCTTTCATGAAGGGCTCAAGCCCGAAATGTTGGTTAAGTAATTTTATCTGTGTTTCACAGTTTCGAAGCCTGGTTGTCATTTGTGGCCTTGCAGTATTGGTAGCCATTTGGCAACAAAAAGTTGGCAAGATCTTAGCTTAGTAGAAGAAGCAAGCACAAGGCCTGAGTTGGATTGAACATGTTTTTGACCCAATAATATAAGATTAGTAAGAACTTTTAAGTTCTTCCTATAGAGCCTATAGAGCCTAGGGGGTTGTAGTGAACACTCCTGTTCGGCTCCGAATCATGGGTCCTCTACCGGCACCACCTACGGCTCCTAGAACGCTTCCACCAGCGTTGTCTCCGCTCCATCCTCAACATCCATTGGAGCGCTTACATCCCTAACGTCGAAGTACTCGAGATGGCAGAGGTCGACAGCATCGAGTCCACGCTGCTGAAGATCCAGCTGCGCTGGATGGGTCACGTCTCCAGAATGGAGGACCATCGCCTTCCCAAGATCGTGTTATATGGCGAGCTCTCCACTGGCCACCGTGACAGAGGTGCACCAAAAAGGTACAAGGACTGCCTAAAGAAATCTCTTGGTGCCTGCCACATTGACCACCGCCAGTGGGCTGATAACGCCTCAAACCGTGCATCTTGGCGCCTCACAGTTTTGCGGGCAGCAACCTCCTTTGAAGAAGACCGCAGAGCCCACCTCACTGACAAAAGGCAAAGGAGGAAAAACCCAACACCCAACCCCAACCAACCAATTTTCCCCTGCAACCGCTGCAATCGTGTCTGCCTGTCCCGCATCGGACTTGTCAGCCACAAACGAGCCTGCAGCTGACGTGGACTTTTTACCCCCTCCATAAATCTTCGTCCGCGAAGCCAAGCCAAAGAAAAGAGAAAAAGAAAGGGGGTTGTAGTGAACTGGCAATTCACTATGGTGTGACGTTCTAAGGACTGGCTCCTTTCCTGATTCTGCTCCCACATATCCTAATATAAACCCTGGATCCATGCCAAAACCCTAGTTCAGTTCAAAGATCATATGTGGTATTCTTACTGAATAAAAGTGTGTTGTACTCTCTCTGGTTAAGGTAACAAATAAATGTGGGAAGCATTGTAACAATGATGGATTTGGAACAGAGAGGAGAAGGGATTCTTTTATAGGGAATATTGTGTATCTGAGAAAATGAAGTTAAAACTCTAGCCAGGAAATTTCATAAAGCAAGCCTTGAAATTTATGTATCAAAAGTTAACCATGCTTGCACAAGAAAACAAGGCAAGCCCTTAAAAAAAAAACATAGGCTTTTAAGGCAGACATTTGAAAAAAGGAAAGCCAAGTAATTGACTATCTACCTTCTATTTGATTGGATAATATTCTGCAATATCTACAAAGTAACTGGGAAAAACTTGGACAAGCTAACTTAGCCCATTTCAACATTTCAAACTCTCTGATTGAGTTTGTTGTTGAGTAGTCTGATGGTGGAGGGGTAGTAGCTGTTTCTGAACCTAGTAGTGCAAGTCTTGTAGCACCTCTACCTCTTTCCTAATGGGAGCAGCGAGAAAAGAGCTTATGTTGAATTATGTAGTTCCTTGATGATTCCTGCTGCTCTCCGACGGCAGCGTTCCATGTAGATGTTCTCAATGGTGGGGACGTTTTGCCTGTGATGTCTTGGACAATGACCACTACTTTTTGTTGGGCTTTACGCTCAGGGCCATCAGTGTCCTCATACCGTGATGCACAGTATGTAAGATGACATAGTAGGATAGCTAAATGAAAGACAGAGAACAGGGTGGTGGGGTTTGTTGCTGATGTGAACCAAATGGTCTGCTTAGATATCAAAACAAGGAGTACTGTACAATTAAAAAGGAAAAGAACTCCACTCTGAAACAGCAATAACACATTTACCAAACTTATCGAATAATCTTTAAAATTACTCGTCAGATGCATTATGATCTGAGAAGCGAGGTTAAGGTTTTGGGTTACAAATGTTGATCACATCAACCTCTTTCTATATATCCTTAACAAAAAACATAGGCTTTCAAGGCAGACATTTCAAAAAAAGGAAAGGAAAATAATTGATTATTCACCCTTCATGCGGTTGGGCGGCACGGTTAGCGTAGCGATTAGCACAATGCTGTTACCACGACAGTGATCAGGACTAGGGTTTGAATCCCATGCTGTCTGTAGGGAGTTTATACTTTCTCCCCATGTCTGTGTAGGTTTTCCCAGGGGGCTCCGGTTTCCTCCCACCCTTCAAAATGTATCAGGGGTTGAAGGTCAATTGGGTGTAATTGGGCAGCACGGGATCATGGCCCAAAAGGGCCTGTTACTGTGTCTAAATTAAATTAAATAATATTCTTCGTTAAACAGGAAGGTTGATTAATATATTGCCTATATCCTAAAACCTGAAAATTAATAGCCACAACATTTTAGACTTGCTCCATAATAATTCTAAAACAATTTTTAATGCTTTTTTGTTTTGACATTTTTAGGGAGCTACTGGAGCACAGGGGAACCCAGGTTATAAGGCAAGTTATTCTATACATCTCTTTAAAAATGAAGAGTAGGAAAGATCTTCCCATTGTTCATCAGCATTGCTACATCACTTGTATGGTCTTGCTGTTACATTTGTAGTTTCTGCAGTAACTAAACATTTTAAAAAATCACACAGGCTGCAAATTGTTTGGTTGTACTGAGATATTGCAAAATGTACATAAATGCAAATTATTTCTTTCTTGAAAAAAGTCTTAATATGAGATGGCCATTAATAACTACAGAGGAAGTACATGGGAAGATTAGGATTCTGTTTTATGGGGTTGAGGACATGGGACCATATCTGTAAAATGTAACAGGATCTAAGTTAGAATGTCAGGAAACCCCAGATTAAACAACTTATGCTTAGAAACACAGTAAAGACTGTCTTTATCCTAAAAGATGAAACCTGAAGATGTTTTTTGAAATATTATTTTATCTACTTATTCTCTTTAGGGCAATCAGGGGGATAAAGGGAAAGACGGAGAAGTTGGCCAAAAGGTAGGAGTTATGCATTACATTTGGTTATGCTGTTGACTTTATGTTCTGCATAAAGATTAATATTCCATCTTAGTACAGTCATTGTGAAACTGCTCTGAGTTCGCTGCACAGAGGCAATTTCAATCATCTCATCCTCATGAAAGAACCTATGAAATGATAAGAAAAGGAATTTTGTCCTTCTTTGGCTCGATTGGCTTTTATGAATTTCACCATATCCTACAGCAGTAGTACTCATCCTTTTTTTTCCATTCACATACCTCCTTAAGTATCCCTTACTAACCACAGAGCACCTATGGCATCCTATGTTTGTGGTTAGTAAGGGACTATTTAATGTGGTATGTGAGTAAACAAAAAATGATTGAGAACCACTGTACTTTCTTAGAATTTACATATTGTTCTTTGAATCATTTTCCTATTTGGTCTGCCCTGTCATTTTATGTAAATGTATTATCCTACACTTGGAAATGTTTCTTATACATTTTTTATTTTAACTCTCGTCAATGCTTATGTCACGTTAAACATAATAGACCCAATCATCCCCTTATCAATCTCTCTGCTTCAACTCCCTGTAAACTTCAATGCATCAAAGTTTTTTCAGCAAGTCTATTTAAACAATTGTCACCTGATTATGGCCAACCCATTGGTTTCCATCATCTCAAATTTCATCGACTTATTTGTTTATAATTGTCTTCATGTCTTTGCTCCTTTCTACAGTTGTAACACTCCTTAGTCCAATTATTCCTTCTATTCCACTTTCCAAAATTCTTCATTTCAATGACAATGACCTGTTCTACAGTCACTTGGTCAGTATCCCATAAATAATAACTATTTCTGAGATGCCCAGGTTCCAAGCTCTGATTTTCCTCTCTAATTTAGTTTACCTGACTTGCTTCTCAGAACCTCCCGTTTGACAAGGCTTCACCAATCCTATTATTTACATCTTTGGTTCTGTATATATTTTGATAGTATATCCTTAAAGCTTTGTGAATTCATTAAAAGTCCTTCTTAACTATAATTTAGTACTTTGAACCTTTATCTTTGTGTATTTTTTTTCAGGTAATCTTAGGAAATAGTCACATTTCTCTTCTCTGGTTTGAGCATCTATAAATTTTTAAAATTTAAATTTAGATTTACAGCATGGTAACAGGCCCTTTGGCCCACAAGCCCATGCTGCCCAATTATACCTGATTGTCCTTCAGGCCCAGTATGTTTTTGAAGGGTGGGAGGAAGCTGAAGCTCCCAGGGAAAACAAACAAACTTTTTACAGATTGTGCAGGACTCAAACCCTAGTCCCAATCACTGATGCTGTAACAGCGTTGCGCTAACTGTTTCGCTAATTGTGTCGCCCATATGGCACTGTATTCTTGTTCAGAGGAAGTTCTGGGTCATATTGTTTATTATTAAAATGCTGTATCACACAATTATCTACCCCAAAATATATAATTATTGAATATCTGAACTATTGAATTTATCTGTATTGTAAACACCTATCAGGTAGCTGAGTCGATGCTAATTTTTGGATTTTAAGGAATCTAATGTCTTTTTTTTTCAAATATGCAGGGGAAGCGAGGACCGAAAGGTGAAAGTGGGGAAAAGGTAAGATCATGAACAACAGTTGACTATTGTTGTATAGTGTGAACATATTGCAAACAAATCTGGTAGAGATGGGAAGCCTGATAATTAACTTGAAAGTTGATGGAAAACTTTGCACTAACTCACAATTTTTAACTCTATCTATAGGGAGATAAAGGAGAAACTGGGGAATTGGGACCAGAAGGATTTGCAGTAAGAAAATACTTTTCATTTTTCTTTTTGATATGTTATTCATGAATTGGTTTGCCTGGATAGCATGCAAAACCAAGCTTCTTACTGTATTCTGTTACACATAACAATAAACAATTTATTCATTCATTATTTGTAGGGGTATAGTTTGAGGGACTTTGTAGCTATTGATAGCAATGTACATAGTGTGACTTCTTACTGCAGGATCAGATTCGTAATATTCAGAAATGTAGGATGAAGATAAAGTTGAAATGGACCTTCTGAGTGGAGAAAGAAAGGCCACATCTCAGTGTATATAGCTCCAATGGCAAAATGCAAACAAGGAACTGCTGCATGATCAAGCAGCATATGCGGAGGCAAAGGGATAGTCAACATTTCAAGTCCAACTTTAGACACAATCTCTCTTCAATGGTCAAGTCCTGATTTAGAGTCTCTACCCAAAAGGTTGCCTATCCTTTTGCTTCCATAGTTTCTACTTGACTTCCTGAGTTCCTCCAGTAACATTTTATTGCTCCAGATTACAACACCTGCAGACACTTGTTTCTCCAGAAATTCTTGAATTTCTTGATACATATTGTATCTGAATGTTTTGTAGCCTGGTAATAACTGGTTTGTTTTGGATGCATAGTTTGGAAAAGCCCTTCAAGTTATCTGATTTTTATTTTAATGTTTTCCTTCAACATATTTTTCAAATTTGCATTTTTGACAGGGACTTCCAGGCCCTGTAGGTTTGAAAGGAAATAAAGTAAGTGATTTACTCGAGCTAATTTTTGGATTAAAATAGTTTTATCACACTACCTACTGAGATGTTATGTTTTCATTTTGATCCATTTGCTTTACTGATAGGGAAATAGAGGCTTCCCAGGAGACCCAGCCAAAGGGGTAATTATTTCTTGATGTTTCTCTCAACTTTGAAATATATTTCTACTTCTCTGAAAAAAAGCTAAGGAAACCTGACCAAATTCTCCTTAAAATTTAAATTTATGCATACATTATGCATAATCTATTTATATAACACGGTAAAAGGCCCTTCCACCCCATGAGCCTGTGACACCCAATTGACATACAACCCCTGTGCCTTTTTAAGGGTGGGAGCACCTGGAGGAAACCCACACTGACATGGGGAGATTGTACAAACTCCTTACAGACACTACCAGAACAGTGTTGCGCTAACTAACCACCGCACTAACTGTGCCGTCCTTGTGTAGCTGCATGTCTAATTATGCTTCCATGGAGTGTTTTGAAAATGTTCACAATGTTATATTTACTTTATATGCGAGATGATGATGGGTAACATAATGCCTGGTTAAAAATTTGGAAAATATGAAACATTGATGCACACGGTCTATGAAATCTTCCCTGCAGAATGCTTTGTTACAACCTTTCTCAATGAGAGGTAAGGTAAGATCCTATGGTGCACAGGACTTCCTCAATATAAATGGAACACTGGCTTCAGGAATGGTTTGACTGCAAATTATCCAATCCCTGGTGGTCAAAAAAACTTGAATAGCTGAGAATCACTCTTATATCAACAAATATTGAAAAAGATTCAGAAACTTAAAAATTAATCATTAAAAAAAATTGGAAAACGTTGAAACGTACAAATTTTAAACAAATATTTAAGGGTGCTAAAAACAAATACATTTATTATTTAAAACATTAAATCAAATCAATTGATTAAATAAATATAAATTACTTTAAATCTACCCATCTTTCTCTGGGCTTTTCCTCTCCATTGAAATGAATGGCAATGCTTTGTTCACAATAAACTATTTACAAAAGGGAACCAGTTCAAAGTCTCTTTCCACCTTTAATTTTGAATCCATACATTTCCATCACTGCACATTCATTTCTAATTAAACCATTACCACCACTTTGGCACCTGTGGCTCCTCTGTTGTTCGAGGGACTTACCTGGTAATGGAAGGACTTCAGACGGCAGATCCCAGTCCCTCCCCCCACAGTGCCCACATGTTGGCATGCATCCCTCAGCACGTACTCATGCAGCCTAGAATGTGCCAGCTGATAGCATTCCTTCATCAACATCTCCCTATTCTGAAAGACCAACAGGTTTCACACGCTGTGGGGAAGGACCACAGTCCAGATTTCCTCTGCTATGGCCCATTGATGAGCTGAGACTAAGGGGAATCTCCTGAAACAACAGAGGAGCAACCACAAGGTGTTCTTTTTAACCAAAAATAGACTTTATTCACAATAAATTATTTATAAAAGGAAAACTGTTCAGAGTCTCTTCCCACCCTTACTTTCAAATCTATACATCTCGTCACTGTGATTTGTTACATTTGATTTTATTTGCTCCGTTACCACCACTGTGGTACCTTGTCACCTCTTCCCCCTCTGTTACTTGAGGGACTTCCCCTCGGTCTTAACCCCTCAATGTCTGATATCACAGGACTCTAAAGGCTAAACTATTTCAGATTTAACCTGACCCACATTTAGTGCCCAATTTCCCATAAGTCTGAGAGCAGTCAGAATGACCATCATGAGGACTAGTCCAATGATTTCTTGGGAAAAGAAGAAAACAGAGAGAGTGCAATATAATTTTAACTCATGGGGAAAAACAAATAACAATGTGGTGCAATGAGCCTTAAAATTGCCTATGTATTTGGTTCATTCAAATTACTCATGATAACGCAGGGTTGAAATACCAATCTGGTCAAGCAGTTAATTGATTCAGTGTTATTTTCATATCTGAGAATATACTTCAGATGCCCTACTCTTCTTGAGAAAAGTAAAAACTTGTTCAGAAGCAATCATTTATTTATAGCTTATAACTTCTGACCTTGTCTATCAATGATATGATAAATCTGTGTCAGCTGGCTAGTTGACCTATGATTTTGTTTCCATGCTTCTCAAATCTTTGAACATTTTATCGAAGGTCTTGTGCATTACAGAAAATAGAGACATTTATACAATGGTAAGAAATTAATTTTTTTTTTATTAATTTCAATTTAGATAGTGGGACCCACTGGGAAAAAAGGAGTCCGGGTAAGTGGTGGTCAGTTCTTGCACCAAGCATTGAAATTGGCCAATTGGTTGATGGATGTAAATTGTTCCCAAAAAAATCACCTTTTTGTAAATATCTTGGGTACAAATAAAACTCTCCCCTGATTGATTGGGCACCTGGACTGATCCAGATGTGGTTGACGTTCTGAGAAATTTGATCAAATGACTACCCTTTCAATCAACATCAAGCTAATAATTTAAAATGAAACATAAAATTTAATTTAATGTCCCCAGACATCACCAAATCAAAGTAAACTAAGTTGAAGAAGCATTCAATGTTATTTGTGCAAAGCCAGGCTCTGTCATTTATGAAAGAGTATAGATTCTGTGGTCATATGAAAGTAGGTTTATGTAGTGCAGAAGGATGCCAGTCTTTGCCTGGTCTTTCAAAAAGAAATCTAATAAGATCCACTGTCACGTGCATAAAAAAAAGAAATTCTGCATACACTAAGGTTGAAGTAAAACATAATGCTGGAGAAACAGTGTACTTTATTTATAACTAAGATAAAGATCCAAAAGCAACATTTTGGGCTGGAGCCTTCCACTGTCACATTCTTTCTCCATATCCCAACACTTTATTGATCACTATTAAATAAAACACAATTACATTTGATTTAAATTTAAATTTTAAATTTTATTTTCAACGTGGTTCAAGCCGATTCCACCCAATTTAACCTACAACCCCAAGGTTTTGGAAAGTGGGTGGAAACCAAACCACCCTGAGGAAACCCACATGGACACGGGCAGCACATACAAACTCCTTACAAATAATACCAGATTTGAACACAGACCACTGGCAGTGTAATAGCGCTGTGCTAACCACTACACTAACCATGATAAAGATTTGCACTCTGTTTTAGGGAGATATTGGACCCTCTGGACCTGTGGGACCCAAAGGCAATCAAGGGATCCAAGGGATCAAAGGTGAAAAGGTAACCATTGCCTTATGGGCTTTATGCATGAATACACACATTGAAAATAAGATCTCATTGAAAACTGGTAGCATATCAATATCATATTTTACAGACAAGCTCACTATCACAGCAAAAAATAAATAGTACAGTGAAGATGTGAGTAAATTGTAGGGGGCATTTACATAGATACGAGGAAACCAGATTGCTAACTTTTAATTTGGCCTATACAGTGGAATTGTGGTTGAACTGTTCATAACAATCAAGCTTATTATTCTCCACATTCGTTTTATCACCTCATTTGAATTATAGCCCCTTTAATAAATGGTAGTCAAGAGACTTCCATCTACAATGTCGAAATTCAAATGGGTGTCACATAAACTCTGTCCGCTTGGACAAGGGAAAGCGTGTTTCTTAAAAGAAAGAAGGAAAACAGTCTGGGTCACTGTTGGCCTGAGAGCTCAACCCACTTCAGCAATTGTCTCCCCCACATGTTTTCACCAAGGGTCAGGCCAACCTTTCATCAGGATGAGTGTGGGAGCTTCCCTTACAAGATTGTGAGCTGCCTGGTTGGTGCCTGTATCTGGAAACATAAGCTTCTAAGTATTTGTTCCAGTAAGATTTTATTTGGATCCAGAGGAATGGAATTGAGCAAGCCTATGTCAGATAAACTTTTTTTGGAGCAAAAACAGTCCAGTAGCAACAGCAAATCACTTGTATCAATGTTTAAACAACAACAAAAAAACAAGGGAAATATTAAAATAATATTTAATTCTCACCAAAAATGCTGGATGCTGCCAATCACTGACACCTCCCCACTGAGCTCTTGCCAGGAGCCCAAGGTTCCCACTCCTGCCTGGGAGCTTGAGGTCCTCGCTGCCATCAGGAGCCTGAGATCCGTGCTGCCGCTAGGAGCCCAAGGTCCCTGCTGCTGGGAGCCCGAGGTCCGCACTGCTGCCAGGAGACTGCAGTTCGGCTCTGAAAAATTTTGGATAAATGATGATTTCTAATTTGTTTCGGATATCCGCATTTATCCAAAATTTTAATAATTTTTTGGATAAATGAGGATTTTGGTGAATCTGATTTTGGATAATCAGAGTTGTATTACAATTACTAAGAGCTATAAACATCTTTTTAAGGAAAAAAATTTCCACTCTATTTAATCAGGTTAAATTATTATTATCGAGATGGTCACCTTTATCATTCTCGATGATTGGTTATATCAATTCCATTAAGATTAACAGCTCACCTAAATTTTTGTATCTTTTAAATCCATACCAATTTTTATTCTTAAATCTTTTTTTGACTCACTTGTTTTGCTTATATCTTCTTTCATATCGCAAGGGAAACACCCCCACTTAAATAAAGGTTGTCTTCAAAGAGCTAAAAGACTAGCACTTCCCAATTTTAGATTATATTATTGGGCAGTCACTATATGTCAGTTAATTCTTTTATTATATTTTGATAATTTGGTTGACTGCCCTTCATGGATAGAAATAGAATTGAATTTCACAAAGAAAACGTCTTGGTTGGCAATTTTACATACCTATTTATTCTCCTCTTTATATAAGATAACTAACAATCTGATAATTAAACATAGTTTGAGAATATGGGCACAATTTAGAAAGTTTTTTGAATTTTGGAATCTTTCCCTTGCTAGTTCCATTACATCTAATCATTTTTTTTTATACCTTCTTTGCAAGGTTTTTATTGATTAGCACAGATTGGGTAAATATTTGTCAACACTAATAACGTAAAACTTTCTACTCTCGCATGTCAGCAGAGAGGATGAACTTGTACAGTGGTTTGTTGTAGTGCGTGACATATGCAGAAACTTGGGAATCCCCTGCCTGATACACATCAAAGAATACGGTGGTTACTCCCAGAGGTGCATACCTAGCGTTGAGAATTAAATCCTCTCCAGTCGATAATAGCCAACATTTATTCCATTTGAAATATTGTACTTCACATTGTTTTCCAAAATCCTTTTACTCCAAAGCATGAAAATGTCTAGTAAAAGCTGAGTTTTGTTCTGAAACTGTGACATACAGTATTTACCTTTTTTAAAGGGAAGTCCAGGATATGGAATTCCAGGCCAATCTGGGCTCAAAGGAGAACCAGGTGAAAGGGTAAGTGATAGAAGACTTCTATCAGGGAGACATTTATCTCTGACAATAATGGGAAATATACTGTGGAACCTGTCCTATTATTTTTCACTGAGAAGATGTACAGATCTATGACAAATTGTCTCTATAATTCTCCTTGTTTCTTACTATTAACCATTTAACACTGAAATTTACTGATTATTGTCAGTTTCATTTTGGTGGCAATTAGGTTGCTTGCTTTGAGAATGTAATTTTTGCACACAAACTTCTTGAACATCATGGAATTTTTTGATGTGATAAAGAACATAGATGAGGGCACAGTAATTGAAGTTATTTATATGGATTTTAATAAAGTGTTTGATAAGGCCCCATGTGGTAGGTTGGTTAGAAACATTATGGCATATAATGGAATTACAAGCCAACTGGATAAAAATTGGCCTCGTGACAGGAGTTAGAAGAGGGCCATTATTTGGATGGACCTCAGATTGCCAACAGATAGAAAGCAGTCAGTGCCACTGGCTGCAGGAGTTCTGGAGCCGAATCCACAGACTCTCAGTGACTCTAAAGGGACTCTTTTTCTTCTCTATCTCCTACTGTAAGAAACACTAAAGAATTCTAATGGTCACTCTGCCTTATTGCACATTAAAGGAACTTTAGAATCAGAACCAGGATTTATTGTTATGAATTTTGGTCTTTTACAGCAGCATCCTAGTGAAAACATCTAACAATATTACTAGAAAAAATAAAATAATAATAACAATATCAGTGCACGAAAAGTAAGGCAGTGTCTTTGGTTCATTGATTATTCAGGAATCTGATGGCAGCAGGGAAGAAGCTGTCCTTGTGCCACTGAGTGCTCATCTTTAGGCTCCTGTACCTTCTCCCCAATGGTAGCAGAGTGAAGAGGGTGGTGAGGGTCTTTGAGGATAGAGGCTGCTTTTTTAAGACACTGCCTCACGTAGATGTCCTCGATGGAGTGAGTTGGGTGCCTGTGATGTTCCTCTCCATACCAGAGAGTGATGTAACAAGCCAGAATGCTCTCCATGGTACACCTGTAGAAGTTTACAAGAGTCTTCGGTGACATACCGAACTGACTCAGGCACCTCACAAAGTATATCTGCTAGTGAGCCTTCTTTGTAATTGCATCAACGTGGAGGTTCCACGTAGGATCCTTGGAGATGTTGACACCTAGGAATTTAAAGCTCTTGACCCTCTCCACTACCGAGCCTTCGTGTTCCCCTGATGTCCTCCTGAAGTCTACAATAATCTCCTTGGTTTTGCTGAGATTGAATGCAAGGTTGTTGTCGTTACACCATTCAACAAGCTGATCTATCTCCCTCCTGTAGGCTTCCTCATTGCTGTTTGTGGTGTCAATGTGGTGTCATGGGCAAACTTGTAGATGGCATTTGAATTGTGCCTGGCCACACAGTCATGTGTGCATAAGGGGCTTTTCATGTAATATTACATTTTAATTTCATGTAATATATTATATGTTTTATTACATGACAATAAAAAGAATCTTGAATCTTTTCATACTAGAGTACTGTAACCAATAGAGTCTCTCAAGATTTATTACCAGGACCCTATTTGTAATATACATTTATGATTTGGACAAGGATGCTTATGGCAAGATGAGTTTGCTGATGACACAGAAGTACGTTCTACACCAGACAATGATGAAGATTAGCTGGATTTGCAAAGGAATCTAGATCAGATGGGGAACTGGGATAAGGAATTGCAGATGAAGATCAACTCAGAGAAGTGTGAGGTGCTGCATTTTGGTAAATCAAACCAGGACAGGACTCAAACAAGAAACTTTGTTAATGGCAGACCCCTGCAGAATCTTAGCAAGCAGAAGGACCTAGGGATGCAGGTACGTAGCTCTTTAAAGATGACAGCACAGGTAGAAGAGTGAAGACAGCACTTGTGACATTTGGCTTCATTGGTTGGGGAATTGAATACATGCGTTAGGACATCATGTTGAAGTTATACAATATGCTGGTGAGGCTGCATTTGTAACATTATGTGCTGTTTTCATCACTTGGCGAAAGGAAGAAATATTATAAAGTTGGCAAGGGTGCAAAAGAGTTTTATAGTTGTTTCCAGGATTAGGGAGTTATCTTGAGACTGGAAAAATTAGGCCTGTTTTCCTTGGAGTGCAGGAGTTTGAGAGGGGATTTTATTGTGGTGGTTCATAAAATTATGAGGGGAAAATTAAGATGAATAATGACAGTCTGTTTCCCAGAGTTAGAGAATCTAAGACGACTATAAGGTGAGGGGTTAGGATTTACTGTGGAAGAAGCGTGGGGGGGATAGTTCTTCCTTCAGAGCGTGGTGGGCATGTAGAACAAGCTGACAGACAAAGTGGTGGAGTAGGTACATTAGCTTTAAAGAAACACTTATGGAGGGAATCGGAGGGATACTTACCTTTTGTGGGCAAATGGGACTAATGTAAGTGGGCACATTGTTCAGCATGGATAAGCTGAGTCAATGATCCTGTTTCCATCCTGTAAGGCTCTAGGACTCTATTGACCTGCAAATATGTGATAACAATGGCACAAGAGAATTAATTTGATCTCAGTAAACATCTGCTCTTTGACATTCGAGTGGGAAGTTGCTTATGTGTCACCAAAAGACTCGCTAAAAGCATGGTTGCGGAAAAATGGTGTGATAATGTCTCCCATTTGAGATTAAAATCAAATTGAGAAATGATACCATCAGATTTTTTACAAATTACTTTAAAATATAATGAGCATTTGGGTTTGGGTCCATTATCACACTTAGCTCTAAGGAGTTGTAGTGTAGATAAACAGGACAATGATTGTTAACAATTCCTCTTATTCACTTTGTTTAATGGAGCTATAAAGGGCCTGCCTTTTCCCTGGATGGTTCAGGTTGCAATGATCTTCCCAAATTAAACCCTGCATCAGCTTATTTAGTGATAAAATCCACATTCATCTATTTGTTCCCTCTAGACCAAGCAATTTCAATATGCTCCTGGGCCACCTACCACTTCACATCTGTCTATAAATGTGAACACAACATTTTTGCTTCTCATTAACAAGTATTGGGCCCCAACTCACCAATATACTAAATTAAATGTACATTTTTCCGATCATTTTCAAATCTTGACTATTGAAGACCAAATAAACAAAAGTTCCCTGATTTTCATCACTCTATCTTTGGCAGATTAGCAAATTCTCTCTCTCAACCTTATTTAGGTTGCACCTTAAAACTATCTGCTTGACCAGGATTTGAACTGCCTGTATAAGTCAAGTCACGTTTATTTATTGTTCATATCATAACCATTGCAGTGTATATGAGATAGCGTTTCTCCGGAGTATGGAGCTGGTTATTTACGTGGCTAAATTACAACAGAAATTTTTTTTATAAATGTCACTTATAAATGTTACAGTACATATGCTACCCCTGTCTCTCTGGAGTTCAGAAGCCTCACTGCTTGGAGGAAAAACCTTTGCAATCTGGTCGTGAGAGCCCAAACGCTTCGGTACCTCTTCCCGGATGGCAGGAGTGAGAATAGATTGCGGGAGGGGTGTGTGGAGTCCTTCACAATGTTTATGGCTTTCTGCAAATAGTGGACGGTAAATGTCTATCTTGGCAGGGAGAGAAACCCCAATAATCCCCTCAGCAGACTTTGCAATCTGCTGCAGGGACATGTTCTAGGATGGTGCAGTTCCCAAACCATGTGGTGATGCAGTTACATAGGATGCTCTCCCATTCCCCGTGGAAGCTGGACTTTACTCAACCTCCACAGGAAGTAAAGGAATAGTTGGGCCTTCTTGGCAATGGATCTGGTGTTGGGGGACCAGGAGAGATTCTCCGCCAGGTGCACGCCAAGGAATTTGGTGCTCTTGACTACCTCGATAGTGGAGCCATCAATGGTCAACGGATAGTAATCTCCCTGGGCTCTCCTGAAGTCCACCACCACCTCCTTCATTTTGTTGATGTTCAAGTGTAGGTTGTTGTGTCTGAACCAGTCTGTAAGTGTTTGCTCTGTAAGCTGACTCCTCGTTCTTGTTTATGAGTCCCTCCACGGTGGTTAGAACTGTATCTTGCTGCACAGTCATGGGTCAGCAGGGTAAACAGCAGTGGGCTGAGCTCACACCCCTAGGGGCCCCTGTGCTCAGTGTGATGGTGTTGGACATGCTGTTTCCAATCCAGACTGACTGTGGTCTCCAATCAGGAAGTCGAGGATTCAGTTATAGAGAAAGATGTTTAGCAGCAGGTTCAGCTTCCTAATCAGGTGCTGCAGTTTGGTTGTGTTGAACGCTGAGCTGAAGTCTATGAACATTCAAATATACAAGTCTTTATTTTCCAGGTGGGTGAGGGCTAGGTGGAGCGTGGTGTAGATTGGATGGGACAATACGTAAACTGCAGGGGGTCCAATGAGTCTTGATGTGCTCCATGACTCGCCTCTCAAGGCATTTCATGACGGTGGACGTGAGTGCGACAGGACAGTAGTCCTTAAGACAGTTCACTGAGGGCTTATGCACAGGAATGATAGTGGCCACCTTAAATACCCCCTTATGTGGTTCAGCATTTTTTAACATTCCTGTGGAATATCTTGAGATATTTTTATGCTGATATTGTAAAGAAGAGAGTAATTTACATTTTCACTATTTTTTTTTCTTTGGCTTGGCTTCGCGGACGAAGATTTATGGAGGGGGTAAAAAGTCCACGTCAGCTGCAGGCTCGTTTGTGGCTGACAAGTCCGATGCGGGACAGGCAGACACGATTGCAGCGGTTGCAAGGGAAAATTGGTTGGTTGGGGTTGGGTGTTGGGTTTTTCCTCCTTTGCCTTTTGTCAGTGAGGTGGGCTCTGCGGTCTTCTTCAAAGGAGGTTGTTGCCCGCCAAACTGTGAGGCGCCAAGATGCACGGTTTGAGGCGTTATCAGCCCACTGGCGGTGGTCAATGTGGCAGGCACCAAGAGATTTCTTTAGGCAGTCCTTGTACCTTTTCTTTGGTGCACCTCTGTCACGGTGGCCAGTGGAGAGCTCGCCATATAACACGATCTTGGGAAGGCGATGGTCCTCCATTCTGGAGACGTGACCCATCCAGCGCAGCTGGATCTTCAGCAGCGTGGACTCGATGCTGTCGACCTCTGCCATCTCGAGTACTTCGACGTTAGGGGTGTAAGCGCTCCAATGGATGTTGAGGATGGAGCGGAGGCAACGCTGGTGGAAGCGTTCTAGGAGCCGTAGGTGGTGCCGGTAGAGGACCCATGATTCGGAGCCGAACAGGAGTGTGGGTATGACAACGGCTCTGTATACGCTTATCTTTGTGAGGTTTTTCAGTTGGTTGTTTTTCCAGACTCTTTTGTGTAGTCTTCCAAAGGCGCTATTTGCCTTGGCGAGTCTGTTGTCTATCTCATTGTCGATCCTTGCATCTGATGAAATGGTGCAGCCGAGATAGGTAAACTGGTTGACCGTTTTGAGTTTTGTGTGCCCGATGGAGATGTGGGGGGGCTGGTAGTCATGGTGGGGAGCTGGCTGATGGAGGACCTCAGTTTTCTTCAGGCTGACTTCCAGGCCAAACATTTTGGCAGTTTCCGCAAAGCAGGACGTCAAGCGTTGAAGAGCTGGCTCTGAATGGGCAACTAAAGCGGCATCATCTGCAAAGAGTAGTTCACGGACAAGTTTCTCTTGTGTCTTGGTGTTTCACTATAGGCATATGTTTATTACTGTGCTAGCTTTTAGTACTTATCGGGCAACATCATTACATGTCGCGTTTGCAGGTAAAATTGCAGAAAACAGTGTCAGGGTTTAAATGCATTTGATAATAAAGTCTTCTAATGAATTGTTAATTTCTCATTTCAATAGGGCAATGTTGGATTATCAGGCAGGCCGGGTGAAAAGGCAAGTTCAAATAATCAATGAGACTCTGCTTTCTAATTTGCTGACAATATTTTCTGAGCAGCAAACTGCAAATAAAATAACAAACATCTCCCTGTTTGAGCAGGGTGAAGTGGGCAAGTATGGTAAACAGGGAAACCCTGGTGCTCCAGGAAACCCAGGGCCTACTGGATTAAGAGGTAAAGATGTAAGTAAGAATGAAAGGCCACTTTTGAGCTATTGTAATTGACTGTCTGTTTATCAAGGATTGTTCTTTCTCTGGGAATAAAAATAAAAAACATGGAAATAAATCAGGCAATATCTGTGGAAAGCGAAGCAGAATTAACTCTTTAGGTCAAAGACTTTTGATCAAAATTGGAAGAATGAGAAAACACTTTAGTTTTAATTTGGGTAGGAGTAGGGATGGTTAGATTAAAGGGAATTTATATGATAGGGTGAGGCCAGGGTGATTGTAAGGATAAATTATATGCGCCATTGGATTGATGATGCCAACATTCATTTGCATTAATTTCATACACTGAATTCAGTATTCACAATGCAATTTCTTCCACATGACCCAAACACAGATTAGATCACCCACATTTCATCCACATGGATAACTCTGAATTCTCTGTTGCCTTAAACTTTAATTCTCCATCCCACTTCCTTTTTGATACTTCGGTCTGTGGTCGCTTATAATGATATAATGAGGCCCATTGCAAGTCTGAGGACTAGCACCTCATCTTTCACTTGGCCATTTTCCAGACTTCCAGATTCAATATGGATTTTTACCACTTCACAAAACTCACTCTCTATGCCTGTATCAGAAATAACAATTTCTGCTGCAAGTCATCCTGTTGTTTTTGTGTACTTTATTTTTATACTTTCCTCTCATTAATCCTGTCCTGAACCAATTCTTATATCTTATTTCAAGAGAAACCAGAAAAAGAATTTATTTTATTCTATGATCTCTGTTCAATGCTTACTGTGGAGTCAAGAATATTTTTCAAGCTATTCCCATTTTCAGATGAGGATGGGTTCACTTTAAATTGTCAGTAGTCTGGTGATGAATTTGTAATGGTTTTTTGTGATAGATGCTTCAGTTGAAATAGATAACTACAAGTTGATGACTATATCTCCTAATCTTAATTTAAGTTCCTGATAACATTCATTTGATACCATATCTAATCCCTATATAGTTATGTAAAATTCTTTTTTATAAGAAATATTGCCAAAAATTATCCACAAAAGGAATCGTATTCAGAATGCATAAAGGCTCTCGGGACTTGTATAGTTTGGTAGAGAATTAACGTCATTCCCTTATTGTTTCCTCAAAACTCAACACCCTGCAATATTTTTTCTGCTGAATCATTTGTCAAAATTTTGTTTGAAAATTATTGCATCTCCTTCACTATTGCATTCTAAATTAGAATAATTGGCTACAATTGAAAATTGCTGTAACCAATCTAACCTTGACCATACCTCACCAATGTGCCACAATTTTACTTTTCATATATTACCACTCAAAGACCCCACCATCCAAGAAGTTTTCATGTGACAATGTTGCCCTTTTCACCATGATTCATTTCCATTATTACAAGAGTACGAATCTCCGTTACTTGCATGTTAATAATTCAGTGCTTAATAACCAATCACCCACTATTTTCCCACAAGAATGCAAAGGAAGTCTGATGCCCAAGAGCCTCATATATTCATTATATCACACCCATACATCCATCTCCCTTTCCATCATCCAGCAAAAAAAATTATGGTCACAATATCGCTATGGCTTCTTGTTCCTCTTACTTTCACAAGGCATATACGACCTAAGTGTATAAACCATTGAGATATTAAAATAGGGTTTTTCAACCTTCAGATGGATGTAAAAAAAAATCACAGTTCTGGAATGTCAGCCCAAAATTCCAGGCTGAATCCTCTTAAGTGTGACATGAACTACAAACATCAATACAGAAATGATAGTGCCATATCTGAGGTAAGGTTCACATCTCATTTGTATTGGAGAGGAATGAGCAAGTTGAGTTGTGAAAGAGTAATGGAGGAGGATAAAAAGATACCAGACAGAGACTGAAGACTTCCTTACAGAGAACACTTGAAAGGCAGAGGCAAAAATACTGGCATGCTACCCTGTTAAAATTGGTGTTGAGTCGCTGTATAGCACCAATGTGAATCTCTTTAATGCATTCAGACAGCTGAGAAGACTGCCTTTATAAGATGTGTTTTCCTGAATGCAGGTATAGTCCAGTGTTTCTTTATCTTTAATTGATTTGTTTAGTTCAGCCACTCAATGTTACCTTCAATTTCTCAGGCTTAGAACCAGGTGAATAATGAAAAGAATCTAAAATTTGGAACAATAGATATTTTAATTCTCCAACTTGTTACCACATCCAGAAAGTAGTTTAATCTTTGTGTCCTGTTTTTCACAGGGTGCCAAAGGGCAAAAAGGTGAACCAGGCAAGGTACAGTCCATAAGGCTATTTTCTTCATTGCCAAAAATGACGTTTTATATTAATGATTTGACCCCATTGTAATATCGCTGTTAACTCACTGACTTATTTTCTAATTAGGGTGAAATGGGTCCACCAGGGTACACAGGGGAGCGAGGAATACGGGTAAGAATTGAAGCACTTTGATTTGCTGTTTTAATTGCACTCAAAGGGAGCTGACTGAGTTTCTGGACCGAAGCAGTCTTTGGAATACTAATCCATCCTTTAAATGCAGCAGAATTTGATGTCTAACAACTTGGCAAGCTTGAAAATACCATAGACTGTAAAATTATATTAAATACAGACAGCAAAATTTGCTGACACTGAAAGATGAACATAAGAAAATTTAAATATAAACAATAAACAGAGTAGGATGCTTGGTCTGGTAAGTCAGTTCTGCTTGTCAATAAGATCATGATGGTCTTATGTTTGTCTTATCTACTCAATTCACCTGCCTTAATATCATAATCTTTAGTATTAAAAATAAATCACATCTAATTATTTTCCTTTTGTTTCAGCTGTGATTACATGCACAGCACTGACAATTCCAGAAAGATTTGCTTCATTTCTGTTTTAGTAATGACTCATATTTGAACATTACACCCGGAAGAAAACTGTTATGAAACAAAGAGCAGAATTAAAAGCCCTTCAATATCTAAACCTCAATTGATCTTGCAAATCTTTGGATCTCATTTGAAATTAGAGTCAAAGTTACACGCAGCATGGAAGTCAGCCCTTTGCCCACCAACTCCACACTGACAATAAGCAAATGTCCCATTTTATTCTCCTCACATTCCCATCAACCCATCCCACATTCTACCACTCAGATAAAGATTAAAGAAAACTTACAGTGGCCAATTAATTTGCAAGAAACCAAAGAATCACAAGAAGAACATGTAGATTCCACACAGTCTGTGGTGGAGGTCAGGATCGAATCTGGGCTGCTGGAGTTGTGAGGCAGCCATTTTATTTACTGTTACACAGAAACCTTTGAAGTCAGTGTGGTGATTGATAATGCTTCCACATTTCAATTAGGCAGGGAAGGATGTTCAGAGGTGGCAGGGAAGGATGTTCAGAGGTGACAGGGAATTAGAGATAACTATCCAAATTAGTACATTGTATAACTTGGAAATGATGGAAATCCCATTCAGCAGCTCACCTTGCCTTTCCAGATGGTTGAGATCATGGATGTGGAGATGTCATCAAAGAAGAATTCATTAGAGGCGGGTACACTTGCAATATTTTAAAGACATTTAGACAGGTATATGAATAGGAAAAGATTTACAGGGATAGGACCCAAGCAAGAGCAAATGGGACTGCCTTAAGTGCAGTAAAACTCTTGATTCTATGATGAAATCTTGGCAGATTTCTGGGCACATAGCAGAAGTGTCAGACAGTTATGAAAGCTTGGATTTCTTTCTCTGATTTTAGTTTTAGTTGGGGGGGGGTGCCAAGCACTAGTGGGAGGAGATCATAATTCATTCAAATTAACAGCTGGACATGAGTATGTGTTATTGGCAGTTTTGAAGTAGAATTTGGGCAGTAAGAACTTGATTGTGTGGAACCAGTGAAGTAAATATGGCAACAACACACATGGAAGTGAAGAGAATATGGCAAAAATAAATGCAATAAAAGTCCAAAAATCCACGTCAGAAATCCAGACAACTCGAGAACCTAGGTTCTCGAAACTCTTAAACATTTTTTTAACTTTAGCAAGCTTTTGTGTGCATGCATGCATAAGCACCACAGATGCACAGAAGTCATGGAAATGAACAAATAATTTTCTTTTGTACTTTGCATTTTATTTGAAAAAATGTTTCATTAATAAACTATCAAAATGTATCTGTTCATCTCTTCATTATTCTCCTTAAATTTGAATTTTAATAGTGCTGCCTGAGAATCTAGAAAATCCAAAATCTGAATCAACCCAATCCCTGAGCAGTTTGGATTTTAGGACTTTAACTGAATAAAACTGTCAATACCGTTCTTTTATCCTTTAATTATCTGAAAGGGTCCATTGGGGTTGCCTGGCTGGCCTGGAGAGAAAGGTCTTAAAGGAGATACTGGAAGCACAGGAAAGACAGTCCCGGTAAGTACCAAATGATTTTTATAGAGCATTATTTTATGACAGCAGGAAAATTGATGTCAAGGTTATCTATTCCAACCAATGGGACTAGGCTTAACAATTAATTTTGAACAAATCCAGTTATTTAAATGAAAGTTCTTGAGATTCCAGGTCAGGCCTACTTTCTTCAATGGTATCAGCGATTTTCAAATAACAAGACAAGCAATTTGAGAAAATAATTCTTCTGCCTGGTTCCTGCTGAACATTGGAAGGACATGTGGTCAAATTGTAAATTTCCCATGCTGCAATTTTGTGACCATTAGGTTGTCTGATGAAAAACCATGATTTTGGCAGCAATGATACGAACTTCCAGAGCATAGCAATGTATAGGATCAATTGAATGCCAAAACAAATGTATTTTGGGATCTGATCAGTAACTCTTCTCTCCTCTTTCAGGGAGTAATTGGTCCAAAAGGATTGAAAGGTGAAAAAGTAGGTTTTTAAAAATATTATTTCATTCTGAATCAAAAATAAGGTTGAGAGACTAGAGGTAATATAATGAGTTTGCTAATTATGCGCTAATTACGATTTGCATCATTGCAGGGAAAGCCAGGTATTCCTGGGCAACCTGGGCTAACAGTAAGTATTTGTATTAATACTTATACAGGTACTATATGGAGTATATACATTTGTTGGGGCTTCACTACTGCCTGAGAGACTGTTACAACCCCACAATTGTCCCACATTTCTCCTGTACTTGAATGGAAGGATATGTAATCAAAAACCTAACATTCATTTGCAGAGCAAAGTTAAAAGAAAGAGTGAAATCCATTGAGTGGATTTTGTTACCTTTTACTGAGCAAAGTTATGGTCCCCTTCCCCTATATACAAGCATAGAGGAGGACCAAACGTGATTTACCAGGTTAATTTCTGGATCAAAAGTGCTGTCCTGTCAAGAGAGGCTAAACAATTTAGTTCTGTATTCCTGGATTTTGGGTGAATGAGGGGTGTTCTTATTAAAAAAAATCTAAGTGAACTTAACAGTGTGGATGTTGAGATGTTTTCACTTGTAGGAGAATCTCAAACCAGGGGACATATTTACAACTGGCATGGTTGATGTAGCGGTCAGCGCAATGCCTTTACAGCGCCAGAGATCAGGAACGAGGTTTGAATCCCACGCTGTCTGTAAGGAGTTTGTACATTTTCCTCACATGGGTTTTCCACAGGGGCTCCGGTTTCCTCCCACCATTAGAAACATACTGAGGGTCTAGGTTAATTGGGTAGCACAGACTCGTGGGCTGAAATGGCTTTTTACCATGCTGTATGTCAAAAACAATTTTTTTAATTTTTAAAAATTATAAACCCAGAGTGTTTAATAATTTATTCTCTCAAAATATCTGGAATTCTCTGTCCCAGAGAGTGATGGAGGCCACAACATGAGAAATATTCACGGCAAATATTTGAAAGAATGAGGAACAGAGTGTCTGAAACTGGATCATGAATGATCCTATTGAAAGTCCAGAAAGCCAGGTGCATACTTGTTTCTTCGTTTTATGCTCACAGGCCACATTCACCCACATCCTCAGTTGCTTTCTTCCTCAAAATTTTATGGGTATTGTCCACCACTCTAGCGTCTGTGCTGCAGGTTGTATAGATTTATGAGGATGGTTTGAAAACTGAGTAGATAAACTGAACTCTTTCCACTCAAAAATTGCAAACAGAAGGATGACCGGATTGAGAGTGATGCAATTATAAATAGGTTCTTGGTGAAAAATATAGTTAATATGTTTCCACTGGAGAAGAGGTGAATTTAAGAATCTCTAAATATCCAGCAAGGAATCCAGGAGATACTTCTTTATGCAGAGTGTAGCTTGAATGTAGAACTTGCTCCCTCATTTGTATCTGAGGGGAACTTGGAATGAATCATTAGGAAATATAAGGGAAGTGTATGAGAACATAGATGTTTGGAGGACTACTGGGATTGAGAGGGATTCTTATTGGGAATGAAATAGGGTGAAAGACTAAGAAATTAGGGACTGGATGGAGATCGAGTGGAAGTTGATTCTTGAAGATCAATATGGAGAGAGGTTGAAGTATTACAAGTGCAATAATTATAATAAGCAATGAACTATTATTAATGATCATGTTACATGTATATTTCATTAATTTTCTTTAGCAAATTTTGTTTTAGAGCAAACTGTAATATCTAAATTGTTCCTTGTACCTTTTCTGAGGACCCTGGCTTCCTTAGAGGACTCCAGTGTGGTCTGGTATGTCCTTTAGTGATTAATTTCTTGGGTTTCAATTCTATATTTCAGATCCCTTCCCTGAACAGCAGTATTATCATCAAAGGTGAAAAGGTAAAATAAAAATATCCTTGAATGGCCTTTGAATTATTAACAGAAGGTTGAGAATACCACAACTGAGTTCTGGGAACATCAAATAGTCATATCTTGCATGATAGAGGATTGTCCATTGCTTCAGCAAGCAATTATTTACTGTTTGAGAAAGAAGGAAGAAGAGAACACAGATAAGTTCCATCAGCTTGACATCAGTAGTAGGGTAAATCTGGAACCTATAATAAAGGTTGTGCTACCATGACAAAATTAGTAATATGATTTGAGCAGTCAACATGGATTTGAGGATTTGCTAATACAATAATTAAAAGGAATCAATGGTTGAAGCATATATATTTGTATTTTCAGATGGGTTTCAAAAAGACATCAAACAAGAGTTTATTGACCAAGGCTGGAGTGTTAATGCACTAGCATGGATTGAGAAGTTGATGATAGAAGAGAAAAAGTGTGAATAAATGGGTCCTTCTCATTAACAGGCTTTGATGAGGGTGTACTGCAGACATCAGTTTTTAAGTCCCAAATATTTACAATATATATCAATGACATATCTGAGGCATCCAAATGTTTCTAGTTTTGTTTATGTCATGAAACTAAGTGGGAAGGTGAGTAGTGATGATTCTATAATGGTATCTCAAGGGGTTTAAACAACTGAGAGAGTAAAGATGTGACAGATGGGTTATCAACATTGGTTAAAACAACAGAATGGTAATATTTTTACATGATGAGAGACAAACAAATGTTAATGTTCAAAACGATCTGGATATTCTTGTTCACAAGTCACGAGTATACAGGTGCAGCACACAATTAGGGAGGCAAATGGTATTTTGGAATATAAATGGAACTGCTGGAAGAACTCGGCAAATGTGGAAAGCGAAGTGATCAACATTTCTGGTCTGTGATCCTTCTTCAGTATTGGTTTTGGTATTGCAAGAGGATTGGAATATGAGAGTATAGACAAATAACTACAATTATACAGGCTCTTGGTGAGACCATACCTTTTTGCTTGGCAAAGAATATACTTCATGTAGAAGAAATGCAAAGAAGATTGACTAGACTGGTTCGTGACATTGGCATTTCTATGACAATAAGATATTATGTAGGTTAGACGTTCACCCGACAATGTTGTTAAATGATTAGTATCAAATTTGACACTAGTTGTCCATGTTTACCCAACTGAAAGAAACATTTAGTAAATGGAATAAACAGCTAATTCATCAGCATCTCCACTCACTAATCTTCAGTGACACCTTCCACCAGGTGAGATGATGAGCTGAAATGTAAAGCTAACTATTGCTACTCCCCATCAATATGCTGCAGCTCCGTCGTTTGCCAAAGTGTAACATTTTGCCATTTCTCATTCCAGACCTGTTGACACAAGGTCTGAATTTGGAGTAACTTTATACCCTGGCCCTCTGTTCAAAATTTATCTCATGAGACTCTGTCCTTGTCCCATAAGCATTCCTCATTAATTCTAGCTTTATTGTAAGTTATAAATTCTTGTGTGATTGCATGATAGAATGATCATGGGGAATCAGGTGCCAGGGAAGAAAAAGGTAGCCCTAGAACTCCTGGTCCAAGGGCACCTGAATTGTATCATTACTTGGACAAACACAGATTGTTTTGAATATTTTATTTAAATTTTCCCAAGACTCATATAGAGCATTATAACATACATCATATAAATATTATTTTAAAATTACAGAGTCTCAACCCCCTCCTCCCACTGCTAACATTAAAAACAATTTTCAAAAAAATGAAGGGATGTTTGAGCATGCTTTCATTAATTAGTCCATATCTTGATCTTCAGGAATTCAACGCTATTAACCTAACTATATTATTTAAACCTTTTTGGGGAAGTTAATTGTATCCTTAAGTCAGGTTTCAAATAAAGTTGCCATATTTTAACAAACACGTCATATTTTTTTCTAAAATTATGTTATCTTTTCTTGGGGGGGGTACAACTTTGTATTTCCATATTCCAGTGAGTTATTAGTAGGGTGGAGTCAGACTTCCATGGAACAGCGATATATCTGGCTACCACTAGTTCAATCTTCACAAACTTTATTTGATATTTTGATCATTTTGAGCCAATAACCATAGGTTTGCTCAATAAATACAGTTCTGATTCCAATAGAAAATACACTTCTATAATTTTTGTCAAAATTTCTACCAAGTCATATCAAAAGGATCATAATTTCACACATAGCCAGGTTGAATACATAAATGTTCCAACCTCTATACCACAACTAAAACATGAGTCCGTAATTGCAGATTTTAAACTGTGTAAATGTTGCGGTGTAAGATATAATTGATTGTATTGTACCAATCTATATCTGACATTAATAAATGATGTCATTATCAGAGCACAATTTTGACCAATATTGTTCTTGAATCCTTTTCCCCAAGTCCATCTCCAACCTTTCCCTTGATTAGTGCAAGCCTGGTTCAGGCTATTGCTCTGCAATAGGAAATACATCTTCGATAAGAATTTACTTGCGATACCCTTTCAAAGAAGAGCCTCCATGTCTGTACACATTGGCAGGTGCCTTGCCTTTGGCATGGGCATGGGCGATCCTGTCTCTCCATTCATCACGGTCTCTGACCCTCCAAATTGTGGTTGTTTCTAACCATGATGTTAATCCATCTCTCATTTTCAATCTGTCTGCCTCTTGTTCTTTTTCCTTCCAAATTTTCAGTTGTAACTAAATGTTCTAATGTATCTCTTCGCATGATGTGTCTAAAGAGTTTTATTGCTGTTTTCTGTTAAATCATGTATGTTTTGTTTTTGTTCTTTATAGAACTTCTCCCAAGTCACCCCTTAAAAAACGGTTAGGGAGAAGTGTGATTTTGCCCCATTATGATGAAAGATATGATTACAATTCTAAACATGAATGCTATTTGATTTGAACTTGCAGATGATAACAGTCCCATGTGTCATCTGCTCTTTTATTTCTACATATTAGAAATCACAAATTTGGGAGGTGCTATCACAGAAGCCCTGATGAGTTGAAGCAGGGCATTTTGTACATGGCATGCATGGCAGAAATATTATGCTAGTGTTGGAAAAAGTGTATGTTTAAAATGGAATGTCTTGTTTACATTGATATTTTAGCAACTGCCACCTTGGAAGTGATCATGCTTTCAAAAGACAGTCTTTAGTCGTTCAGCATGAAAGCAGGCCTTTCATCCCAAGTTATCCATGCTGACCAAGATACCTACCTAAGCTAGTACCATTCATATCCACATATTTGTCCAAATGTCTTTTAAATGTTACAATTGTTCCTGCCTCCACTTCTTCCTCTGTCAACTTATTCCATATACCTACCATCCTCTGTGCGGAAAACCTGCTTCTCTATTCTCCTTTAAATCTTATCTTAAATCCTTTTAGATTCTCCTGAGCTTGGCAAAAAGCTGACCACCCACTTATCCATGCCCTTCATGATTTTATAAATCATAAGTTGACCCCTAACTTTATTTTGCTCCAGGATAAACTGTCCCAACCTATCCAATCTCACCTTATAACACAAACCTTCTAATCAAAGCAATATCCTTTTGAATCTTTTTTGTATCTTCTCTAGGTTAATCACATCTTTGTTATAGCATGATCAGAAATGCATACAATACTCCAGGTGTTGTCTCAATCAATATCCAGTATAGTGGTAACATGAATTCCCAACTCTTATTCAATACCCTGTCCAATGAAGACAAGCATGTTATTCGCCTTGTTTACCATCTATGTGGCCATCTAGATAGACTCTCCATTCTAAACATTCCCAGAGTCCTATCAACTACTGTGTAAATCCTGCGCTGGTTTAACTTCCTAATGAGCACTTGAGATAATATATGACAAACGACAGAGGGTCCAGCACCAATCCTTGCAGTACACCACTGGTCGCAAGCCTCCAATCTGAATAACAACCCTCAATTTCTTGACCTCTTCAGCCAAAGATATCTTGTGTCCCTTTTTTGTCCTTCTTAGTACTACTTTGTACTCCTCAAAGTACTTTCTTGATATACCAGTTGCCTCTTTTCCCTGACCAGTGCCTCAATATTTCACATCAACTAGGGTTCCCTAATCCTGCCACCCTTGTCCTTCACTCTAACAGGAACATGTTGGTCTTGAATTTTCTTTATCCTGGTTTTCAGTGCCTCCCACTCACTAGACATCTCTTTTACCTGCTAACAGCCTTTCCAATCAACCTCCGCAAGTTCCTGTCCATTACCATCAACATTAACTGTCCCAATTTAAGACTTTAACTTTCTTTCCTTTCTCCGTGACTATTTTAAAACTAGCGAATGGTTACCATTCACAGAGACTATTAATATTCCCTCTCCTCTCTTACCTCTTCTGCTGTCATGCTTTTAGCATCTGTTCCCAGAACATTGATCTACTAGCCATGCCATAATATCACAATCCCAGGTCCCTTTTCATCCCTGATCCCATCTACCTTACCTATGAAGTTTCTTAAAATAAATATCAGTCCTTCCTTGCTCCCTTTCCTGCCCCTCTTGACCTGCTTACTGACTTCCTTCTATGTTTGCCTCAACTTTCTTGTCTGTCACACTTTGGGTTTCACCCTCTGCCAGACTAATTTAAATCTTCCTGAGTAGCTCTAGCAAATCTCCCTGCTGAATGTCCCTTTATAAAGGGAGAACCCATAAGAAGAGACCCATGACATAATTCAAATTTTGTGGGGAGAGGAGTCATACATTTACTGTGCATTCTCAGCTCCTGTATCCTTGAAAAGAGTTGCTGTGAAAAATTGACCCAAAATATGTTTATGCTCTTATTTGTTTGGCCAAGAAGAACAAGAATTTTCCAAGTAAGGTATTATTATTATGGCCTACTTCCCATAAATTATATTTTAAAGAGTGAAATTCCCAGTAAACCATGATACATTTTGAGATAATTTATAATTGCCAAAAGTGGTGAGAGAAATATAAATTGGAGACATCTGGTGTCCATAGTGTGGAACTGGAGCATCAACTGACATATTCTGGAAAATACCACGACACCTAAGTTAATGCACTATAAAAATTACAGTGTGAGTGGATAGCTAATTAAAAGTGCTTACCTGGATAATGATCTTTAGCTCTGAGAGATTAGCTTTGACTGTATCCTTGCATTGTCTCATTGCATAAGATCATCTTTTCTGGTCTAAGTGGTGCAGGATTGGCCTACAAAAAGAGTAACGCATATTGTATTTTGCAGTTGAACTTTTAAAAAAAATTTTGTGTTCAAGTTTATTGTCACATATTCTGAGCAATAATGAGAAAGTTTGCTTTGCGAACAGTCCGATTTATCCAGAACTAATATTTGCAAAAAGTGCAACCTTTTGTACATTTATTATGTTGGAAAAATCCACTGGTGCTGGTCAGTGGGACTAGGAGGGTGGGGATTTGTTCCGGCATGGACTAGTAGGGCCAAACTGGCTTGTTCTGTGCTGTATATGGTTATATGGTTATAGTACGAGCTTTCTGCTAATTTGTCCTCAGGCTGAGTACTTGGAGGTAAATTGATTATTGTTTCAAGGGGAGATATTTTTTACGTATTGCCTTGGCACAAAAAGGCTGGTGAAAGGAATAATCAGCTGAGTTTACTCACCTCTACCCACTTAATTATGTTCCTGCTGTTTTAAATCCAAAATATTTTATTTTTCTCTTGATGTTGTTGTTACTTTTTAAAAAAAAATTATTTTTCACACTATGAACCATACTGACCAAAATACACACAAGCTGTGTATATTCAAGAGGGGCATACTTTTATTTTAATACACAAAAGTGCTGGAGAAACTCAGCAGGTCACACAGTGTTCTTTATGGCAAAGATACATAACCTGTCCCGCATCGGACTTGTCAGCCACAAACGAGCCTGCAGCTGACGTGGACGTTACCTCTCCATAAATCTTCGTCCGCAAAGCCAAGCCAAAGAAAGAAGACATAACCAACATTTCGGGCCAAAGCCCTTTCTATCAAGGTATAAGCAAAAAAACAGGAAAGCCCCTAAATAAAATGATGGGGGAAGGCAAGAGATCATGAGTGGATATGGGTGTGGTGAACTGCTGTATTTCTGATGTCCTGGTTCTGCCCCGTCCTGTGACCCCTCCCTCTTTTGTCCTTGTATAAAGCTTCTAAAAGCTTGATCCTTCCCCAGAAAGCCCGGGTCACAGCACAGGATGAGGTCCTGTCCATTGTGAATAAAAGCCTGAAGGTCAGTGACTCAGTCTCAGCCTCGAGTTATTTACTGTGCGTCAATTTTATTCACAATTTTTTTGTTTTCATCACTAATAATGGACCAACTCCTGAAACTCAAAGCTGGAGATCGATCCACAGTCGCCTGATGCCTCAGACAGCTTTGAACTCTGGCTATGCTGTTTCGAGATCTTTCTCCAAAACTTAGCTGGCATCGTGGAAGGCTGGGAAGTAATAAGGGAAGGTGATAGCTCTGAATGAGAGGGAAAGGGGTTCGGAGCTGGAGGAAAAGAAAAAGTGGGATAGAAAGACAGGGAAGGGGAAGTGGAAACTGGAGAAGTGAAGGTTAACGCCATCTGTTTGGAGAGGGAATATTCTGTTCTTCCAATTGGCCTCCGTTGGCAGTGCACAAGTCCGTGGACAGGCATGTCGGTGTGGAGTGGGACATGAAATTGAAATGGTTTTAAACGAAAGGTCCATTCTGTTTCAGTTGTTTTGGGTGACATTCCTTATTTGTAAAATTAACGTTATTCTAAAGCGTCTTGGGGATGATCAGGGGATGGCTAAGGGTACAGTTGGAATAAACAGTTTTGCTGGAACCTGCAGTGGAGTGAAGTATTTATTCTTTTTGAGATATCTCCTTTGCTTGCTTGACCGTGCATCTCTCCAACTCGCATTGTTTTTTTTCTCATTGAATATTCTGATATATTGTTAATTTTTTTCAAGGGTGACCCTGGGCAGCAAGGAAATGGAGTTGATATCAAGGTATGACAGCATTATAACGCCACCCTCTCCATTGATCTCTATCTCTGTCCTCTACTTCCTGGCCTGCCTTTTCACTCAACCGTTACCACATTCAACTATCCAGTATCCTATTAAAATCAGAAGAGTTAATTGTCACATGTATCTGTACAATGTACAGATACACCAAAATTCTTGTTACTGGAGCCCAAAAGATATGCTAACCACAATAATATATAACCATAACCATATAACCATTTACAGCACGGAAACAGGCCATGTCGGCCCTTCAAGTCCATACCGGTTCACTTGAACAATGCAAACTATTCCAAGATAGAAGAGAGATCATAAATATCAAAAGATAGATCAATAAATATTCACAGTTACAGTTAATGAAAAGAAAAGTCATGTTTCCATGATGCAAACCGATATTTTAGTTGTCTGAGTAGTTATGGTAGTTAAGGAATGTTCAGGGGCCTGATAACTGTTGGAAAGAAACTGTTCTTGATTTTGTACCTTCTGCCTGAAGTGACTGGACCAGGATCATAAGGAATCCTATATAATGTGGCTTCTTTCTTGAAGCAGCTGGTAAAATGTTGAAGTCTACAGACACTACAGCAAATATAAAGATACATAACTAATGTTTCCATCTTGAATGCTTCATCAAGATATGGAAAGATTTCGGCAGATGTCTGAACAAAGACGAAAGTGGAGGAGATTAGGGGGAAGGGGCACGGTCCCAAAGGCAGGAGATCATAGGTGAAGACAGGAAGGAGGGCATAGCAGCAAGCAGGGGGAAGGAATAGGTAGGTGAATAGGGAAGGGGGTGGAGATCTGAGGGAAAGAAGACAGGGAGGAGGGAGAATCAAGACTAGGCAAGCAGAAACCAGAGTAGTCAATGTTGGTGTCATCCAGCTGGAAAATGCCCTCTAAGTGAAGCAGTTCCTCACTTAGATGTCTCAGTGGACAAAATGTCAGTACCTACAATTGACTTTGTTAGTTTTTCCCACTTTCTGCAGCTTCTACATTCCTGGGCACTCAAGTTTCCAAACCATTGCAACCAATCAGTATATTTTCCACAGTAAATGTATAGAAGCTTGATAGAGTATAGAACAACATGTCAAATATCCTCAGAACTTTTAGAAAGTAAAGGCATGTGCATACCTTCACATTTGCCATGATGTGCTAGCTTCACAAGAGATTCTCCCAGAAACTTGAGGATACTAACTCTCTCCACTGCTGTCCTGTCAATTTGACGGATGTATAGTGCCTCGGTCTTCCCTTCTTAAAGTATGCAGTAAGTTCTTCGTTCTTGCTGACTGAGAGCAAGATTGTTGTACTGACACCACACTCTTTTTGATATCCATCCAGTAACCTGACCTGTTATTCAGCAAACAACTTCTTGGCTCCCCCTTCCATTTTTTTTTATGCCTGCTAGTTTCCCTTCCTACATTAGTCTTGATAAAGGCTCCAAACCTGAAATGCTGACTGTCCATTTTTCTCCATGGATGGCCTTTGGCAAGCTGAGTCCTTCCAACTTTACATTGTTTGAAGGAAGAATCCATAAATAATTCAAGTCATTGAATCTAGAAAAGGAATGAAAGGACAAAAGAAAATAGTACAGAAGAGATGGGAAATTTGGCATTAAATGTTTCATCATGTATTATGGGATGGAAGGCCTGTATTGTGCTATAGATTTCTATGTTCTAGGTTTTGTTTGTCTTTTTAAATACTACATCTTGTTGTGTTAACCTAGCCAATGTTTTTTCATCAAATTTTTATCTTTGTTCCTGCAGGATTTAGAAAATATTTTTGACATTTATGGAATAAAGGTATGTGGATAGTTTTGATCTAGTGAAACCAATTAGCCATCTTAGCTATTCCTGTGGACTCTCTATATTTATGGTCGAGGACAGCCATTCTCAACAGTGGCCATACAGCTCCCATGGGGGCCACAGTACATTTCAGGGAGGCAATGAACTGAAATCATAAAATATTTTTAATTTTTTTATGTAGTCTGTAGGAGAGATGTACAGAAGAAACTAACTAAACTTGTCTGCTTTCCAGGGAAGGGAGCCTGTAAATTTTGAGCAGAGTCTTAAGGGTGTCATAGACAAAATAAAGGTTTGAGAATGTCTGTTTGAAGGTATCACCCACACTTTTATCATTTCTCCTTATCCAATACCAAAATAATTAATTTCCTGTTGTGATAGCATTAATAATTAGGATTACCTTGTGTCTATTTTTCAACTGTGAACAGGGCTCAAATGTACTAGCTTAGTCTTGAGATCAGTTTGTGATCAATTTGCCCAGACATTGATCCCACTTTTAAATTCTTACAAATTCTAGTTGTTCAAGTCTTTAGACTTAATCTGAGCAATTCCAAAAAATTTTAGAGCCCCAATTAATATAGTTACAGGTTTTAATATCTGTTTCAGGCAGCTGTCCACCTTGCCTAAAGAACTGTGGGACAAGAATTTACCAGCTGGACTAAATTGATTTACACAAATTAGTCACAGATCATTACAAAATTGTTACAAAACTTTAAGTAAATAAATATTATAAAAATATAAATTAATTTTAACTAGTAGTGACTATATGATGGAAACATTAATGCTTATGGTTAAGCTGCAAAGAAATCAAGATTGATATGCACATAAAATATACAAGTACTTAAGAAAACAGATATTGAAAAGATTTGGATTTAGATATCACGATCAACAAACCAAAGACACTGCCTTACTTTGACTTTTTGTGCACTATTTCATTTATTGTTGTAAGGTGGTTTGTACTGTGATTTGTTCATGACAATAAATTTTGATTCAAAGTTATCCCAAGTATCTGCAAGCTAATTGTGCCTAGTATTGAAGTGTGGTTAATACTGTATTTACAAGACACAAATTTTTTAAAAGAAAAGTTTAGACATATAGCACAGTAACGAGCCATTTAGGTCCATGTGCCCAATTTACACCCAATTAACCTATATCACCAGTACGTTTCAAATGGTGGGAGGAAACTAGAGTCCTGGGGAAAACCCATGCAGACACAGGAAGAACCTACAAACTCCTTACAGACAGCGCAAGATTCAAACCCCTGGCGCTGTAAAGGCATTGCGCTAACCGCTATGCCAACTGTGCCGCCCTTGACACAATTTGACTCCCTGAACTGTAATACAGCAATAACCATTCTGGTTTTGTAATGTTGTCTGTAAAATAAATATTGGCAAGAACACCAGGAAAAAATTCAATTTTTTAATTTAAATTTAGAAATACAGCAGAGTAATGGGCCTTTGTCCCTCGAGCCCGTGCTGCCCAATTACACCCAATTGACCTACACCCTTTTTGAGGGGTAGGAGGAAACCAGAGCACCCAGAGGAAACCAACAGACACGGGGAGAATGTACAAACTCCTTACAGACATTGCTGGCATTGTCACAGCATTGTGCTATCCGCTACGCTAACCATGCCGTTCCTTGCTCTGCTACTATCATGAGATCTTTTGCAATCAACTTACAGCAATTGACAGGGTCTTAGATTAATGTCTTATCCAAAATATTGAGCCTCCAATAGTGAAGCACTCCTATTGCAGTGTAGTGTTTAGATCCCTAAGATAGCATTTAAACTCACAACTTTCTGCCCCAGAAGTAAGAGCCACAGTTATGTCACCCATGGAATGACCAATGAAAGATGTTTGTGCCTTTGGTATTTCCTTACTTATTAGAAATGCCTAATACATTTACAAGATTCAAACCAGTTTCCTCCCACCATTTGAAACGTACTGGTGATATAGGTTAATTGGGTGTAAATTGGGCACATAGACCTAAATGGCTCGTTACTGTGCTATATGTCTAAACTTTTCTTTAAAAAAATCTGTGTCTTGTAAATACAGAAGAAATTTATACTGAAATAAATATCAGGTTGTGGAAGTTCATGACCACTGTCATGAGGGGTCGCCCCATAGTCCTTGGTCATGCTTTTTTATTTCAAAATGATTTATACGCTCAAGTGATAAAATAAAATAAAGATCAAAGATTATTGACATCCTTTTCCACATTTAGTTTGTCAATACAACAAGTATACATTTTAATTTATGCTATAATTGTGGGTCATTAATTCCTGAAGCAGATATTAATTATGATATCTATTTTGCAGTTATCTCTTTTGAAGGAATTAATCGACAGACTTCTTCAAAATGGAATGGAGGAAGCTCTTCAACAACTCACAAGTTCTAAGAAAGATAAAACTACAAGCAAAGTCCATGATTTAAAACAGGTGGATAAATTAAAAGTAAGTTCAAGCAAGTTTTGTATGATGTATATCGATTTTATTGGCTCTTGTGGGAAGGAGAATGTCAGCTCTTATCCAGGAAGTCCTAATTAACATTACTTTATGCATATTTTGATGACCACCGCCAGTGGGCTGATATCGCCTCAAACCGTGCATCTTGGTGCCTCACAGTTTGGCGGGCAGCAGCCTCCTTTGAAGAAGACTGCAGAGCCCACCTCACTGACAAAAGACAAAGGAGGAGAAACCCAACACCCAACCCCAACCCACTAATTTTCCCTTGCAACCGCTGCAACCGTGTCTGCCTGTCCCGCATCGGACTTGTCAGCCACAAACAGCTGACATGGGCATTACCCATCCATAAATCTTCGTCCGCGAAGCCAAGCCAAAGAAAAGAATATATTCTCCACATATTAAGCAAAATTCCTGATATTCCCTTTGTTCCTATTGATGTCTTAAAATCATTACAGATGAATTGCAAATCAGCATATGAGTGATCATCAACATCTCAGATGTCACCATTGAGTAGAAACTAAGTTGGATTAACCATAAACTTATTGTGGCTACTGGGTGAAGTCAGAGGTTGGGTATCCAGCAGTGAAAGACTTGATTTAACATGAACTTTCTACTATCAAAGAGCTGCTCAGTGCAGCTCCAAGAACTCTCAAGAAGCTCCACACAATTTAGAAGAAAGGAGCATACTTGATTAGCACTCCATTAATCACCCTAAGCATTCATTCCTGATATATACTGATGTACAGTGTAAAATGCTCTGCAGTTACACGCCTACTCTACTCTTACAGCCATTCCTACATTTTGAGCTCCACTAGAAGGTCAAGGCTCTAAGTGCATAGAAAAGCTGCAACCTGCCAGTTTATTTCCTTGTCATACAACATTATGGCTTGGGAATATATTGGTAACCTTCCATCATCACAAGGTCTAAACCTTCAAACCTCTTCCCAAACAGCATTGTAAGAAACCTTCACCAGAATGACTGCAGTAGTTCAATGTCACCTTCTCCAGAGTATTTCAAATGGACCAATGTTGTCAATGACTACAAGATCATGAAAGATAAATAATAAATGAAGTAGAATCTTCCTTGATTTAAAAAAAGTCTATTGTTGGTACCTGTACTAATGGGAGGTCTAAGGTGCTGGGAAAATACAGTGTCTAAGATGGCATTAATTTCTCATTGAAATCAAAATAGATTAAATAAATTAAACAAAAAAATGGCAGAAGCTGAAAATCTGAAATAAAACAACATTTTGCCTATCTATGAGTACAGAAACTCTATGACCTCTCTGACACAAGCAGTAGTCGGCAAATGACAATACATGACAGAGATTTGTTGCACTGTGTGGAAAGGATCTGTGGTGAGCATCTCAGAAACAGAGATAGTGAGATTAACTGAGAGACAGTACATGAATTTGGCTCCAAATCTTCACAAGATTTCATACATCTCAGTGACATCAGGCTCAGAAAACCTGACCTCTCAATGCATTCCTCATTGGAGAGGTCCAGGTATGATGTGGTGTCCCTGTGGGAGTACATTACTTGGTGATCGGCATGTCTTTATATCTTGCCCGAAGGTCCCAAATATACACCAAGTAGTTAGTCATTCCGTAATGCTGCCAGCAGTGACATCGCTGAAAAACCCACTGAATGACATCTCAGCAGTGAATTGGTGGGAAAACAACCCCAGTCAACTTCACCACCTTCTGAGAACCTTGGAAGATGCCTTAGTTCTGATCATTTCCACTCGCATCTCTTGATGCCTAGAGCAACAGGGAAGTGCACTGAGAATGTAGCTACATTGATTTTGATCGGCAAAGAATATGTGTGGTATTTTGTTTTCCTGTTTATGTTGTGAAGCGACAAAATGAGCATTCTAGGAAAACAGGATTTGTGCATAGTGACTGGACCAATTTTTTTAATTAGGGATGATTTCACTTGAAAATAATTGCTAGTACAACCTACTTCAGGTTTATAACAATTTGTAAAGAACAAGTGTTAATCAATCTAATTTCTTTGATAATATCTTCCTAGTTATTTAATTGCAATTTCAGAAAACTCGATTGATACCTGCTAATAATGTTTTTTGATTCTCCTTTTGATTCAGGTACAGGGCTCAACTCTGAAGTATAACCTTGCTAGCCAATCTCTTTCTGAAAAGCAAGGGGTTATAGAGGAGCTTGACTCAGATACAGCAGATTCTGCTCATATGGATAAAGCTAATTTATTCTGGAGTGGAAGTGCCTCATCCCATACTGTAAAAGTGAAGGTAAAAGCTAAAAAAAAAAGTTAATTATAGCAAATTTTTATTAATCAGTGGCTGGGCTTCAAATAGAGTATTGATCCTGGAGAGGGTGTATGAAGGATACATCCTATGGGTTTGTGAAATGAATGCTTTATTAAAGAACATGCCTTACAGTAATTTAAAAGGAGGATAAAAAGTTGGGTGTGGTATGATTTGGGGGGTGGGGAGGTGGGTGGGGGTAGATGGATGTGGTACAAGGAGTTTAATCAGAACTTTGAGCCAAGGCAGCTGAAAACAACCTGATGTTGGGCCCTTGAAGTAGAGGAAAATCAGAGGCAGAGAGATCTCAGAGTGGTTTGGGGGTTGAGGAAAATCATTGGATTGAGGTCAAATAGGATTTAAACAAGAAACTAATTTTAAAATTCTTTCTTTGTTCAACTTGCCTGGAGAGAAGTCAATGTGAGGAATCCTGAGACATACTTGTTGCTTTCTGTTTGCACATTGAACATTGCTGACATGCCTATTCCAGATGTCTCTGGATTGTTTCCAGAGTTTGCATAAAATTCAGACTATGCTTACCTGAGCTTCTACTGAGCCAAGCTGCAATGTGCATATTTTGTCCATTGTTCAAGTGAGGAAAACTAGCAAGAATAGGAACTATTTGTGCCCCCACATCCTCTAATGATCCTATCTTGTCCATATCCAAGGATATCGTACGTGCTGCCTACAGGAGAGTACAACTGAGGAAAGCATTCCAAATGGAGTAGCTGGCCAGCAGAGCGTGGAACCTACCTGTTTCAAGCAGGTGTCAATCATATCAATGCCCAAGAAGAGCATAGTAACCTGCCTCAATAACTATTGACCAGTAGCACTTACATCAACAGGCCATCAGGATGCTCTTTATCCACTAAATTCGGTATTGAGCACCATCATCCCCTCAAAACTGATCAGCAGAGTCCAAGTTCTGGGACTCAACAGCCCATTGTGTAATTGGATCCTGGATTTCCTCACCTCTAGACCACAATCAATGAGGATTGGTAAGATCATCTCCTCCATAATCTCCATCAGTACTGGGGCACCACAGCGCTGCTTTCTTAGCCACCTGCTCACTCACTTTACATCTACGACTGTGTGGCTTGGTAAAACAATAACACCATCTACAAATTCACTGCCAATACCATGGGTTGTATAAAAAGGGGTGATGAGTCAGCATATAGGAGGGAGACTGAAAACTTGTCTGAATAGTGCACCTTAAACAACCTCACACTCAATGTCACCAAAACCAAGGAGCCAATTGTTGACTTCAGGAAGAGAAAACCTAAAGTATTTAATCCAGTGATCATTGGGGATCAGAGGCAGAGAGGGTGAGCAAATTTAATTTAGAACCCTAAAACACTACTGCACAGTTCTTGGGAGTCACTATCTTGGAGGATCTTTCCTGGACCCAACACACTAATAGCATTGTGAAGAAAGCATGTCAGCGCCTCTACTTCCTCAGGAGTTTCCGAAGGTTTGGAAAGTGTGCTGACCAGCTGCATCACAGTCTGGTATGGGGACATCAATATCCCTGATTGTAAATATCTCCATAAGGTAGTGGACACATCCCAGGACATCACAGGCAAAACCCTCCCCATCATTGATTACATCTACAGGGAATACTGCCAGCAGCAATCATCAAGGACCTTCACCACCCAGCACACATTTTCTCTCTGCAACCATCAGGAAAGAGGTATAGGTGGCACAAGACTCACGTCACCAGATTCAGGAACAGCTGCTCCCTCTCAACCATCATGCTCCTCAACAACAAACTCAATCAGAGCCTCACTTCAGGACTCTTACTTTTGCACATTTTTAAATTTTTTTAATTCTTTCTGCATTGCAGTTTGTTTACATGTGTAGTTTACAGGGTTTTTTTTGCACTACCAATAACCAGCAATGCTGCCTTGCCCACAGAAAAAAGAATCTCAGGGTTTTATGTGATGCCATGTATGTACTCTGACAATAAATCTGAATCTGAACTGCAACCTGTCATGCACTATTTTCAAGAGTTATTTCAGAAATGAGTTTTCTGATTTGCTGCTTATGGATTAAGTGAAAACATTGGAACAAACTATGTGGTATTGTGGCATGAAATGACATGTAACTCTCGAAAATGGATCTATTAGCAATATGCTCCTTTGCACATATCATGCATCAAACCAGTTTATCACAGGTGAAATCTTTCCTGTAAGCATGATGAACAGGACTGAACACATTACTCCAAATAGGGTCTCACCAACATCTTAGACATCTGCAACATGACCTCCCCACTCCCATCCTCAATTCTCTGACTGATAAATACCAATGTACCAAATGCCTTTTTGACCACCCTATCTACCTGTGACAGCACTTTCAAAGTACAATGTACCTATAAATCCTAGATTCCTCTATTAGAACATTCCCCAGATCTCTACGATTCACTGTACATGTCCTATCTATCAGACTTCTACTAACCATTCCTCTGCACACCTACACAACTGATCAAGATTCTGCTGCAATTTTTAGCAACTGTCTTCACTATCTACAATACCATGCATTTCAGTGCAATCCACAAACTTGCTAATTATGCTATGTACGTTTTCACCTAAATTATTGAATGAGACATCAGTTAAATTAGAGGGAGTTTATGGGATTGCAAGAGGAAATAATGAGATTAATTTTGATATATGTTTATTGTTCAGCATGTATACATGGTGGGCCAAATGGCCTTTTTAACCTATTTTTCTGTAAGGGATCTTAACTCTGACATTGATGTCTTGAACACTGTTCCACATATTTTCAGTACTTGGAATGAAAGAACCCCAACACCATAAACAGTAGCAGTTTTTTTGCCTCATAATCATCTTATTCAGAGGGGACCGCATTGCCCCTCATTTCCATGGTAACCTTTTCATGCTCCTGTTAAATGGCTGCCTTGGAGAATGTTCGTTCCAGGTCTGAAACCCTTCCCCTTAATGCAGCAAAGATCTGCACAATCCCATTTTAGTGCACGACTCTCATGCTAAATAACCCTAGAACTGTTTCTGTTCTATTCGTGGTGGTGGTTGAGGCTATCCCTCAAGGTCAAGGATGATGGACTTCATTCCGTTGATCTATTTATAGACTCTCAGGTGGCTTGTAAGTCCAATCTTGGCTTTGAAAGATCTTTTGCATTCAGGTCAAGTGGTTCCAAGTAGCAGATCAGGCTTTGGTTGTTGCTGCCTCTCTTTCCATTTACATCTCTTCTAGTTCTGCACATATGTTGGCTTTGAAAGTGCTGTTCCTTCTCAGATGATGGTTTGCCAGAGGTGAGGAGATTTTTTTTAAAACAAGCATAAGGTAAAGTACAGCATGGGAAGAGGCCCTTAGGCCCACAGTGTCTGTAGAAAGCACGATGCCCAAATTAAACTAAAACGCAAACATTTTTGTTGGCTAAAATGAAATTAAAATTTGAATGGCTGTTTCACAGACCACAAAAGAATGAAATCAAATATTTGGGCAGTACAGTGAAATCCTGTTATCTGGAATTCAAGCAACCAGCAAAACAATTTGCAAAAAATAAATAAGTAAAAAAATGATGTGTTTAAAATTGGCACCCCCCCTAGCGGTCAGTTCGCCAATCCATGCAACATGCAATCACAAGTAACCGGCAAATTCACTTATCCAGCATCTACCAATCCCCATAAGTGCTGGATACTGGGAGTTTTACTGTCATTTATCTTGGTTTTATTCATTGATCTTTGCTCTCGGGTTACACAGGAAATGACTGAGAGTTCAACAAATAAGGATGAGGACGGCATTCCCAGAATCTTGGATGCAGTTGATGGTGAAGGCAGTGTCATATCATCAGAGCCAGGGAGGAGTGGTTCACATCTCAATAAAGCTGTGACTGATCACCAAACCATGACAAGCACAATCAAGGTGGGCTACATTCCAATAGTTATACAGAATAGCACCAACCCCTTGGTTTATGCCCGGATGAAAAAGGCAACAGATGATTGCTATATGAGCTAGGCTGCTGATTGGAATTTCTATTGGGTCAAGAGGTCAGTAGACCCTTAGCCATAGGGTGTAGGCAGATAACAATGGGCACTGACCCTTGCTGCCATTGGGGGATGGCAAAAGGAGAGCATTCCCAGCTAGAGAAGATTTTTGAGTAGTAATTTCAATATGTATTTTATAGTGACACAAGTAAAATAGTCAGAAGATCCAACATAGTCAGAATTCCATCCTCAACAATGAGCCCCCATAGCAGAAAATGACTAAAGCTACCTGTCTCTGATTCCTAACAATGCCCTCTGTAAATCCCTAAATCAGGCTCCTGTATCCTAGCTATGCTTCATCTTCTGCCCTGGGATGTGATTTCTCCAAACCTCCACCCAATCCCAAAACCTAGCCTGTTCCTGTTCTTGGGGCCCTGATGATATTCATCCAGGGGCTGTGGTTTCACTAGCAGGAGTGCAGAGGTGGCTCACAATAAAGCAAATATTAAACCAGTCCTCAAGCGCTACACCTTGATAAGAGAGTGCTCTACTGTGCTGTGAAAACACAGAAATGCTGGAGGAACTCAGCCAGTTTCACAGAGTCCATAGGAGGTAAAGATCTATTACTGACGTTTCAGGCCTTAGTGATTCATGCTCCATAACAAGCTGAGTTCCTCCAGCATTATGTGCTTTTACTACAATCATGGAGTCTTCAGACTTTCATGTTTCACTCTACAGTGCTGTGCTGGAATACCATGTTAAACTGGAGTATTGCCATTCCCAGTCCTACTCTGTAGATTGTACAGCACTATGCTCTTCCCTCCCAATCAAAGGATCTAGTCGTGCAAATGATCTAGGATGTTCTTAGAGTCTAATGACTACCCTTACGCATTCAACTTTCAAGTAGTGTGTAGGCCTTGAAACACCAATGCAATATCCAAGTGAAAAGTGTAAGTGACTGTATTCTTAGTTCTCTCCTTTTTTAAATTTTAACCATACAGCACGGTAAAAGGCCCTTCTGGCCCATGAAAGCCATGCCTCCCAATTAACCTGCCAACCCTGTACTATTTGGAGGGATTAACTGTTATTACATCTTCCTACTTCAGTTTCAATTGAAGGGTGCTGACCCAAAACATTGACTGAGCATTCCTACCCATGGATCCTGCCTGATCCACTGAATTCCTTCAGTTTTTCATGTTTTTTTCAAAATCCCATCAACTCCAGTTTTTGTATTTCTTACCAACATCATTCTCCTGGAGGTTTTGGGAGTCTTGCTGTGAGTTACTCGAGAAACCTGCAAACTTGCATAATTTCTAGCCTGTATTACTTAATTATTTTCAATTATTTTAACCTATTTGTAATTTCCCATGTTCATCTTGTCTCTTAGTACAACATTTAAGCTTCCTTTTATTCTATATCTTTAAACAGATAAAGCAAAAAGCAAGAAGACAAAAAAACAAACAGGCCATAATGGTGAGTATACATATTTCCCATAATGTTTTCTGCCTCGTACAACTTAACTGAATCACAATCAAGAGTCAAATATTTGGGAGAGAAAAATTACCTTGATCTTTGGTGCTCAAACTATACTGCATTTAAAAATTTGTTACATTGGTTTAAATAGAACTGATTGGAGGTAAGTGAAATCAGTGATTGGCACACTCACATATGTTTACCAGTTATGATCAAAGGGGAACTTCTCCCATATAGTTGCAGTTTATCTTGGCAAAATAGGCAAGTGTGAGTTCATCCACATTGGAATAAAATAATACAATAAAACCCCGGAATTCAAGCAACCTCAAACAACTGGCAAAAAAAAAAAGGAAATAAATAAATAAAAGATTAAAATAAAGAATAAAATAATAGGTAAAAATACGTAGGTTTAAAATTGTAAAAGTAAATGTTCTCTAAAATAACACATACACTTTTGGTGAAGATGGGAGCAAATATTCAGCCAGTGGAGGGCCTTGGTTATGTTTTGCTTGTAGCAACTGTTTAAATAAAGTTGTGGTTGAATAAAATGACATCACCCAGGATGAAGAGCTGGTTGATGCTGCTAGCCATTGGGGTGATTCTTTATCCCTGCTTAGTAAGTGCCTCCTTATCCTTTCTTAGTAAGAGTTGCCCTGATTAGAGGCTTTAGCTGTAAACTTAGGGGAGATGGGGGGGGTTCACTTATTGATAATGTTATTGTTCGTTTTTCGGGTGGCTCTGTGAAGGGGGAAGAACCTGCAGATGCAACAGCAATTAAATATTTCCAGAGTATGACTGAAAATAATGTAAAATGTTTTAAGGTTTATAAATTCTTGCAAGTCAAGCTTGTTCAGTATAAGTACAGTATTATATTTTTGTCTTTTTTTTAGACATACAGCGCTGTAACAGGCCATTTCGACGCATGAGCCCATGCCACCCAATTACACCCAATTAACTTCCAACACCCTGGTACACTTCGAATAGTGTGAGGAAACCAGAGTCCCCAGGGGAAATCCCACACAGACATAGGGAGTACGTACCAACTCATTACAGACAGTGCAGGATTTAAACTTTGGTCCTGATTGCTGGCACTATAACAGCCCACACTAACTGTGCCACCCAAACTGTTTATTATTAATGCAGGTCAGGCATTAAGTGAGTCTCAAGCAACCAGAAAATTCACTTATCAATTCCCCATCAGTGCTGGTTACCAGGGGTTCTAGTACATTAAAGAGCATTTGCTAAAATAGCGAATTGGAACTCTAAATGATCCAGAAAGTCCTACCACACAGATTATCAGAAGCCAGAGCACAAGAGCAATCAGAGTGTTCATGAAGCTTTGATATTTATCTCAAGGGTCTGTGTTACGTCACAGACCAGCAGCAATAGAAATTCGCCAAGACAGTGTAATTTAAAAAATAATATTTTACAACTTGTCTAAGTGTAACCCCCAGCTATGCGCAAATATACCTGTGTGTGTGTATATAAGTGGAAATACCCAAACCATTACCGCTTAGGCACAGTTCTGGTAAATTATTCCAAAGTCATTCTTAGACATCCAGTGTTGACATGAAGACTCTTAAATTGATGCAAAGAAATGATTATGAATGAGATGGGAGACACCGGATGACAAGACTGCAGAAAACTCACAAAACCTTGACTAGTTACTTCCAGAGTGAATATCCTTTCAGACGAGTGATGATCACAACTCCCCTTTTCCTTTCATGAGGGAACCGATGAGTGACTTTCACAATACTTCCAGAATCCAGAAGTGAGTCAGTCCAAAAGGACCATCACAATGGTCATGATCCAAATGTAGTGATTCCTCTGCTTCCAGAAACCCAAATACGGGACAATTAAAATGACCTTTTCTTTGGCAATGGTGTGGTGCACTAATTCCCCTTTAAAAATTACCCTTCCTTTGGCCTCCTAATGACAGGGAGAAATAAACAAATTGTCCATTACCACACAGCCACTCCACCACAATATATCTAGAATACAAAATAGAGTATGTTTTGGTTTGTTTGGAGCCATGGTCTGACCCACTGGTAAAGTGCTATCACTTTTGGGCATTGGTGCTAATAAGGATATATTGGAAGGGTATATACACAATGCTGGAGAAACTCAGCAGGCCAAACAGCATTCTTTATATAGCAAAGATAAATATACATACTTTGATGAAGGGCTCCAGCCCAAAACTTTGGTTATCTATCTTTATCATATGCTCTATCTTTTTAAAATATTTTTACTGAGTTTAACATTTAAATCCTACATACAAAGTCAATTCATGTAATAAACAACAGATCATATCATATGCATATCACAAATTAAATGTAAATGTAAATCAAAAACCTATCCATAATTGTTTATTTAACAATATTTCTTGAAAACATCAAATTCTATCAATATGGTAATTCACCATTTATCTCTTTCTCATAATATATTCCAATATAGTTCTGGATAGAAAATATGACTAAATTAAACAATCCCTTTATCTAAACCAGTGATTCTCAACCTTTTTCTTTCTACTCACATACTATTTTAAGTATTCCCTATGCCATAGGTGCTCTGTAAGGGATTACTTAAGGTGGGATATGGGTGGAAATAAAGAGTTTGAAAACCACTGCTTTAACTGTACCTAATTGACTTGTTATGTGCATGGTTTCATAACTCCAAAGAAAATAAGCCAATGACAATTTTATTCAAGCAAAATATTTCAGTAACAATTGGGTCTAAAGCAATGATTTTCAACCTTCCCACTCACATTCCACCTTAAGTAATCCCTTTCTAATCACAGTACACCAATGGCATAGGGATTAAAGTGGTATGTGAGTGGAAAGAAAAAGGTTGAGAATCACTGATCTAAACAAAGGGTAAATTCTGTCTTAATTAATTATATAATCCATAAACAACCATATTTAAACCCAAGTTTAACAAGTTAATTTTAAAAAAAGATTAAAAGTTTTTAAAATAGCTAAAACTAATCTAACCCCTCCCTCTAATTAAGGTTAATGTAAAAATTGTGAAAATATGGATTGAATAGTGACCTTCAGACACTAGACAGAGAATCTCCAGAGCATCCAGACTTCTTAAGTCTCCCAATTATGATAGTAATCTATGAATTGGCCCCACATCTTATCAAAATGAAACTTTCTATTTTTAATGTTATATTTAATTTTCTCCAAGCTTATACAGGACATAACATCATGTAACCACTGGGCATGAATATGTGGGGAGTCATCCTTCCATTTCATTAAATGGTTTGTTTAGCTAGCAATGAGGTAAAAGCTAGAATTTTCTCATGGGTTGAAGTCAAGAAAATATCCTCTTCTCGAGAAAAAGCAAACAAAGTAATGAGAGGGCATGAAGTATAAAGTACAGTGTTTGACCTGCTGAGTTTATCCAACATTGTGATTTTACTTCAATCACAGTGTTTGCAGACTTTTGTGTTTTACTGTTGGAGGGGTATATGTAGATTCATCTGAATTTATACCCCAGAGCTAAGGGATGGGTTTCATACACTTCCCCAGTCTTCCTTGAGTATAAGAGATTGAAAAATAATCTGATTGAAAGGTTTAAAATATGACACCTGGATGTGGGAAAACTATTGTGTCTGAAGGGAAAATTACCAACAGGGCACCATTGTCTCAAAATTACAATCAGAGTATTTTCAAGTATATTTACCAAAAGTGTTTGAAGTAAAGGCTTAGAAGCCACCCAGCACACACTCTGTTCTAGCTGCTTCCATCAGGAAAGAGCTATAGGTGCCATAAGACTCACACCACCAGGTTCAGGAAAAGCTGTTATCCCCCCCCACCTAAACAATAAACTTAATCAAAGATTCATTTAAGGACTCTTTTCTTATGCACCATAGATTATTTTTCTTCACTCTGTATTGCACAGTCATTTTATTTGTTTACATGTGTGAGTTGTGTACAATTTTTTTGCACTACCAATATGTGAGGCATGAGATCCATGGAACCTTTGCTGTAGGGATTTTTAAAAATGGCTTGCAGGTAGAAAGCAAAGAGAGTAGAAGTGGAAAGAAAGTATTCTGCCTGGAGGTCAGTGACTAGTGGAGTGCAGCAAGGATCTGTTCTGGGACCCCTACTCTTTGTAATTTTTATCAATTACCTGGATGAAGAGGCGGAAGGATGGGTCACTAAGTTTGCAAATTATACAAAGGTTGGAGGAGTTGTGGATGGAACTGAAGGTTGTTGAAGGTTACAAGAGGATATAGACAGGATGCAGAGTTGGGCAGAAAGGTGGCTGATGGAGTTCAATCTGGATAAGTGTGAGGTGATGTATTTTGGAAGGACAAGCATAAGGCTGAGTACAGGGCTAATGGTCGGTTACTTAAAAGTGTGGATGAACAGAGGGACCTTGGGTCCAAATCCATATATCCCTCAGTCACCATATAGATTGATAGGATAATTAAGAAGGCATATGGGATGCTGTGCTCCATTAATAGGGTGATTGAGTTCAAGAGTAGAGAGGTCATGTTGCAACTCTACAAATCTCTGGTGAGACCACTCTTAGAGTATTATGTTCAGTTATGGTCACCTCATTACAGGAAGGATGTGGAAGCTATGGAGAGGGTGCAGAGGAGATTTACCAAGATTTTACCTGGATTGGAAAACAAGTCTTATGAGGCAAGGTTAGCAGAGTTGGGACTTTTTTTATTTGGAATGTAGAAGGATGAAAGGAAACTTAATTGAGGTTTACAAGACTATGAGAGGCATAGATAGAGTGGTCAGCCAGCTCCTTTCTCCCAGGACAGAAATATCAAACACCAGAGGACATGTATACAAAGGAGGGAAGTTTAGGGAAGACATCTAGTGTAACTTTTTTTATGCAGGGAGTTGTGGATGCCTGGAATACATTGTCAGTGATGGTAGTGGGCTAAAACATTAGGGGCATTTAAGAGACTCTTAGACAGGCACATAGATGGAAGAAAAATAGAAGGTGATGGGGTGGGGAGGATATAGTACTTTTTTTTAAGGAATATATGGATCGGGACAACATCAAGGGCCGAAGAGCCTGTACTGTACTGTGCTGTAGTGTTCTATGTTCTAAGTGGTACTGTTATTCTGCCTTATACACAGGAAAAAGAATTTCTGGGTTGTATGTAATGTCTTGTGTGTACTCTGACAATTTTTTTTTTTTTTAAGTCCAATTATCTCATTCTCAGTCCATAAGTTAAGACCAGTGGTTCTTCAAGAAAGAAAACTGCTATCATCATTTATCTCTTCTTTGGTTCAACAAATGACAGGCAATAAAAGAGAACTAGTAATTCCCTAAACTTTATAAACTGGTCAAGGTATTTTAATTAAATGCAAGCCTTCAAGTAGACAAGACTCTCTGCTGAAACTTGCTGGTAAATTAAACCTCATCTCTTTCCTCCAATTATACAGGATCATTGATATGCCCACACTGATCCAGAATCTGATAGAAATCTGGGAAAATAATCTGCTTCTTCCAATTCACCGATTCAAGTGTATAGTAGCCTGTGAAGGTTTAATTGCTGGACTTCATAGTGACATAATAGCTCCTCACACAGTCACAAAGTCAGACCTCTTTTAAAAAGGAAGCACTTTTCTGGCATGGATCTGTAAAAGTTGTAGCAATAAGCAATTTGTTGTCTTTGGTAATGCAGTAACTCAGAATGAACATTGTTCAAAATGTGGAACTGGAAGGAAAGAAACGAAAACTTTAGTAATGTGTAAGGAATAAATGTGATTTGGACTGTTTGAATTACATGAAATAATTCATTGTTCAATATGCATTTAAAAATATAATGAGTAAAATTATAAATGCGGAGCTAAACCTGTAAGAATTGGAAGGAAAGAAGCAAAAACTTTAGTAATGTGTAAGGAATAAATGTGATTTGGACTGTTGAATTACATGAAATAATTCATTGTTCAATATGCATTTAAAAATATAATGAGTAAAATTATAAATGCGCAGCTAAACCTGTAAGGAATGGGCGTGTTGCAGTATTATGAACAAGTACATAGCTTACTCCCAATATTGCTTCAGGACTGAAGGCTGACAGTTTGTTCCATTAGCAAATATTGATATGAGAGTTTCCACATCTTCACATACCATTAAATTAGGCCTGTATAATATATTAAATATCATTTTTTGAGAGCTGTTGCTTAGGCTTCCTCTCTGTGTTTTATGCTGCGGCAATCATTACATAGAACATGCAGTGAATGTATTTAGAGTGATCCCTGGCAATTATCATAATTCTTCCTGTGGCCAAATTGTGGCATTTCCATTTTTACTCTTCCTATGTCATTTTGAGACAGAGAAAATGCATTCTTCTTCTGCCTGCCTGGAGCACAGTACAGACACATGTATGATTTTTCTATCCATGGGAAGGGCCAAGTTCCACCAGACACTCTACTAACCAAAATTGCTCAATTAATCTCATTTATCTTGGAATTTCCAGTTTTTTCATCATTGCACACAACTTGCTTTATAAATGAAGACCTCTAAGTTATCCAAACATTCACATACATAGCTGAACATCTAGATAAGTAAGGGAAATATATAGACAAAGAAAGGGGATAAGCAATAGGAATGATCAATGTGCTTTAAAAGTCCAGATATTTCAGTCACAGATGTAAAACCCACTCAGAAGGCAGTGAACTTCTAGTTAGGAGCAGGGTTAAATTCTTCGAACAGTGAGTGACTGAACTGTGGTTTTGTACTTGACCAGAACCATCCAGAACTAAGGCTAAAACCCAAGCCATGGAAAAAAAAAATCATCAATCAGGCAAAAGAATGTGGAATGCACATCCACGGAATATTATATATGTTAAATCAATCAATCTGGTTATAAGGAAAATAAGTACTTAATCTTGAAATAAATGTATTAAATTTTATATGAGCAACAAATTAAAACAGTCATCTTCTTGAGGCAAATGTTCTAAGCATTTGCCTGCTATTAAGAGGAAGAGAATAAGACAGATGGCTAACCTAACCTACAATGCATACTTTTATGTCTCCTCTTCTAACTGGTTTGACAGATCCAGTGTGAATTATCATAATGATAAGGTGGAGAAGCAGTTGAATAGGCCATTGTGTCTGTACCATTTCCTAGAGAAAAGTATTGTTAATCCCATTCTCTTGATCTTTCCCTGGTTGTCATAAAGATTTAGGCCAACCCAGATCAAGCTACAAACTAAAAAATGTTCTGATTTTATAGTCAGCAACTTTAAACTGGTAGTTTCAGCATGGAACCACTGATTTGGCTATGTAAAATGGTACAAGTTCAGCAAAAAAGCATTGAGTTGGTCTGAAGTCAAAGATGTTACTGGAACAGTCTAATTCTAAAGCTAGTATATATTGTACAATTCCAGTGAGTGCTTGATATCAATAACAAGTGACAACAATGGATGAAACAGTCATACAGTTAGATTTGAATATTATAATTGATGAGCAAAAGACAGTCCGATCTCTGTCAAGATTGTATAACAAATACTATTAATGTAAGATATAGATTAGTTCAGTATAATTTTTTACATCTGCTATATTTGACACAACAAAAATTGAATAGAATGAAAACAGATTTGTCAGATCAATGTTTTAGGTGTGGTGAAGAAAGAGATAGGTACTTTCTTGCATTCAACTTGTCATGCTGCAAGGTAAGACCTTTTTTGGGTGGATTTAGGGAACTTTTTAGAACAAGTTACAGGCATTGTATTTCCACTAAACACAGATTTATTCTGAGTGGGGAATATAGAAGGAACAAGACTTAAGTTGAAATTATCAATATAATCAAACAAAATTTGTTAAAATAGCACTAGTAGAAAAAGGAAATGTATTGCAGTGAATTGGAAATCAGATTCACATTTAGGTATGGGAAGATGGAATGCAGAAATTCAACACTGTACCCTTTTAGAGAAAATTACATATTATTTGAGAAATAAATATGGTATATTTTTTTGCAAATTTGGACCCCATATATGCAAATTTTAGGTATAAATATGTAGAAATGTTCTTCTAGCCTCTTAAGACCTATGTCAACCTTCCTTAAATCGATCATATAAACTTCGTTAGAGTCCAGTGTGTTGGAAAGCAATATTCCAAGCAATTCATGATACTATCTTTCTTTTTCTTTTTAATTTTATATATTAGTATATTAATTTTTTTTATTTTTGGGGGGGTGAGGGAGGGAAGGGGAGGGGTTATAACCATTATATAATGAATGAAATTTTCTTCAATTTAAACATTTATTGTTCTGTATAATTGTTCATTAATTACATGTATGGAAAAAATAAAATATTTTTAAAAAGTGACATATATCACTTTAACAAGCACAATAATTCTCCAAATATAAAACTTTACAGAGTGAAGCTGCACATTGAGATCTAACAAAGATGAATATAGTTGTTCAGCTTCTCTTCCAAGGTTTTTAAATCTTCATGCAATACCTGAATGAGGTAGCTCTTCATTAATATTCTATCTCAGTATAATATCAGCAGGGGCTTGACCTCTGAGATTTAAAAAATGCTGTAAAATGGCATGCAACTAAAGATTTCAAGTTTTAAAGATGACTACATTTGATATGCTTGTGTGTATATTCAAACCACCCTTAAGAAGATACAAATAAATTATCTTGTTTTGTAAGCCTATGTCCTTGATCTCTATTACTTTGCAGAATGGAAAAGCTTTATAAAGTTGATTTTGTATTTGTATTTATAACTCAAAGCAAAAGTAAAACATGCCTTGTAAAATTAAAAAAATAAACTACCTTGTCTTAAAAGAAAATTTTCTTTGTGAATTTTATTAAACAACATTTAAATAAAAGTTTTCTCACCATCCAGATATGCTGGCTAGATAATGATCTTCACTGCTATGTTTTAAGCATATGGTAACTTAGTGGATAAGTTACCGGACTTATTTTTGGAGGTCTAATCCAATGATTAAAGACTAGAATTCTTATGCCACCACATTAGCTGGGGGGGGGGGGGGGAAATCAAATTAATCAATTAATTAATTTAAATAAAAAGCTAGTAAAAGAATATTAATTTGAAAACATGGTTCAAAAAAAAACCCTCAGGAAGTGAAATAAGTACAACTAGGAGCAGGAGTAGGCATTTAGCCCCCAATGGTTCAGCTGATGGTGGGGCATTTCTTGATGTGCTGAATAGCCTATTTCTGCTCCTATGTTTATAATCTTAAGAAATCTTCTCTGTCATTTAACAAGACTATAGATGTTCTTCCACTTCAAACACTATTTTCCTGTCCACATTTTTTATTGAATTCCGTCATGAATATAATTAATGGATAAGACACTACAACACTCTGGGTCAAAGAATTCCATGAATTCCCATGGAAATTCTTGCTGAAATTTGATACATGGACAATGGATTTGCCAATGTGGGTGATACTTAATCACCTTCTGAAATAGCCTGGTAAAACACTCACTCATGGGGGCAATTAGGAATTAAGCAAGTGTGCTATACTTGCCAACAACATTTTTATCCTGTGAAAAAATAAAATTAGAGTATTTGGGAATGAGAAAGGAAATGTAGAATTGCAGGTGGAAATATTCCTACCATTGAAATTTTTAAAAAGTGGGATGATATGAAATATACCAATAAATTTAACTTTTGAATAATTAAGAATTTTTGTAAAATAATGAATTAAATCATGGTTACAATATAACATTAGCGGGCTCATTTCTTGGCTTATGCTCAGGCATTCCTGTGTCCAATAAATAGTGGAAGATCATTAAGATTATTATAAGAACACCAAGTTTTCACAGGAAAATCTCCCTTAATTTTGAAAGTGCTTGGGAGGAAATTTTAACTAAATCTTTTGAGATAGAATAATTCCAGAGTTGAAATCTCAAAACTTTCACTTAATGTTACTCTGCTCTATTTTTCAACAAGATCTTTATTTGTTTCTTTTAGCATAATAAAGCATCCAACTGCACTTCAATGGAGCATTATACAAACAAACCCAAAATACACATTAAGTTGACAAATTTCACTTTGCTGGGCTGTGTGCTATTTCATACTTATCATCATATATTAAGGAGTTGAAGGAGGTGTAAACTGTAGTTGTACCATTTAAATACCATTGAATTATAGGTCTAGGAATCATCTTATGTCACTCCTGTTTATCAGCATTGTAGAATCCAATTTGCTATAGCTTTTCCTTGTTAGATGCCAGCATATTGCATCAGGTCCAGTACACTATTCAGGCAAAATCCTAATTCTGGACTGTACAGATCTTGGCTTGAATTTCTTCTCTCATAGCATACCTAGAACAATCATAAGATCCAATGGGCTCAGAACCACTGAATAGAGAGGGATGAAAGCAGCTAATATTTCTGATTCTTATCAATATCCAGTTGTTGATGGTAGGCAAAATAAGAACCAGACTTGGTTAAGTTATACAAACACACTGATTGGACACAGTATTGGAGACTGCATCATATGATCTCCTTCTTAAAACTATCTTCCTCTCACAATCTTGTCAACCAAAGTAGCATAAACTCTATCCATCCATGTCATATGGGTTGTTTCTCATCCTCTGAAGAGAAAACAGACTCATAAACACTATTGGATTTTTGAACAGCCTGGATACCCACTTTCCACATTTTTAAAATAAAAATTAATGAAAGTATTTAAAGAAAATGAAAATACATTAATTTTCAATGCCTCTATGGCATTTATCCCTAATTTCATTGCATCAGTGTCCTAGAAATTGATCATTAATTCCAAGAGTGATCCTCATGGAACTCACAAAGTCAAATTAAGATGCAAAAACTTTAACTCAGCAAGAATTGTACAACTTCTTACAGGAACTAGAGGTGAACTGTGCACATCATGAGCTGTTACAACTTCTTACAGGAACTAGGGGTGAACTGTGCACATCATGAGCTGATGACTTCAAGAATGAAGTTCAAGAGGAAGAGAATAGCACTTAAGACTGGAGCATATGCTGTATGAGTATTTCAGTTGTATCGAAAGACTATAATCACATATTTTGCACTATTACACTGGCAATATTTTCAAATACATCTTTTTAAAAATATGCATGTGGTCATATTTCATGCCTTAGATAACTTTTTATGGCAGTTTGGTTGTGCAATCCATCAGAGGTTTTGATGAATGGTGAGGTACAGATCTTGCCACCATTGCAAGCTTTCCCACTTTCTTGTAATTTTCCCACAGAAAGGGACAAAAGGGACAATGGGAAGAAGGATCCCATTGAACTGTAGAGAGATCATTTAAATCATGGTATCACAACGGGAAGCTTTAGGTTATTAAAAGAATGAAAGATTATAAATGCATCTTGTATCTAAGTATGAGAAACAATCTGAAAGGAAGATTTGTTGATCTCTCAATTAATCAGGTATAGTAAGACAAAAGAGAAATGCAAATCCTCATCTCTCTTAACTGAAGAAAAGTTAGTGCTGGGAGTGAACATTATGGGTGCAAATAAACTCAAGGCAAGATGCTATGAAGTCACAAACCTTAGAACATATGAAAGTAAAGTTATTGTGATAGTGAAGGGAAAAAAGAGAAAAAATGTACTGACGAACATGAAAGGTCAACAATTGACATCTCGAACAATGCACAATGAATGAAAATTGTGAAACGAGAGACTTATAATGGAGAAGCAGAATGCAACTACCTTGATATAAATTTAGCAACATCTGAGATGACATTGAAAATTAAGTATTCTATCCTAAAATGTTCTCAGAAATGGAGAAAATATAGGAAAGAATGATGGCCTTATTAATTAAGGATACAGTATCTCCTGCAGATAATTATAACATTCAAGTGTAGTAAGGTTTAAAAAATGATCTGATTCTGTATTGTGGTGGCATTTAGGCATAATTGTGAGGAAATAAGTAGATGTGAGAAGATGTTTGACGTAATGTCTAACCTAATAAAAATCGAAAGGAAGTCTAATATAGAGACTTGAATTTTGAATTGGATATAGAGACCTAAATCAACAATTGCTTAATAAAGATGCCTGAATAGATATCAGGCCTATTTAAAATAAGATGGATGTGGGAAAGAGTAAATACAATGGAGTAAAATCAAATGGACAGGAATCTGAGAATTCTGTCCCAAGATGAAGATTTCCCCAGCTGAACCTCGAGCCTAGCCTGCATCTGATGTACTCTTCTTCTTCTTCTCTTCTTTGGCCTGGCTTCGCGGACGAAGATTGGCTGATCCTTATGGGAATTGGGCACAATTTGAGATGCATCTGGCCCCCAAAGGTAAAAATTGCACAAGTTCTTATGAATATTGAAATGGCCCCCAGTTGTAAACAGGAACTTCTTCTGCACTCTCAGGATGTTACTTGCATCATAAATAGTTTTTGAGGTAGTTTTCTAATGGTTTTTCTTACTTGATCAGAGATATTTAAGTGAGATTGATCTAATTGTTGGAAGACTATTTTTATTCTTTGATAAACAGTTATGGCATTTATCCCTAATTTCATTGCATCAGTGTCCTAGAAATTAATCATTAATTCCAAGAGTGATCCTCATGGAACTCCCAAAGTCAAATTAAGATGCAAAAACTTTAACTCAGCAAAAATTGTACAACTTCTTAGAGAAACTAGGGGTGAACTGTGCACATCATGAGTTGTTGCCTTCAAGAATGAACTGCAAGAGGAAGAGAATAGCACTCAAGACTGGAGCATATGCTGTATGAGTATTTCAGTTGTATCGAAAGACTGTAATCATATATTTTGCACTTTTTTGTCTTACTATACCTGATTAATTGAGAGATCAACAAATCTTCCTTTCAGATTGTTTCTCATACTTAGATACAAGATGTATTTATAATCTTTCATTCTTTTAATAACCTAAAGCTTCCCCTTGTGATACTATAATTTAAATGATCTCTATACAGTTCAATGGGATCCTTCTTCCCTCTCCAATTCTTTTGTCCCTTTCTGTGGGAAAATTACAAGAAAGTGGGAAAGCTTAACACCCTACTGCAATGATGGCAAGACCCTGAGGATGTAGATCTGTACTTCACCATTCATCAAATCCTCTGATGGACTGCACAACCAAACTGCCATCACTGACCAGGAGCTGCTTATACAATATCATCCTGGTTACCTGGAATTCAAGCAACCAACAGCCTCAAGCAATGGGCAAAAAAAAATTGCAGAAAATAAATAGGTAAAAAATACAAATGTTTAAAATTGGCACCCCTAGTGGTTAGTTCACCAATTCATACAACACACAATTTCAAGTAACCGGAAAATTCATTTATCCAATATCTACCAATTCCCATAGGTGCTGGATACTGGGGTTTTACTGTACCATACTGGAGAATTTTTTTTTCATGTGGAGACAACTGTGAATGATCGAGTCAGAGCAACAGGGTTATGTTGAGAAATTCTATTCCTGGCAGGACATTCTGGGTGAAATATGAAAATTAGAAATAGAACTACAACTTTGGAGCCTCACAAAGGTATATCTAGGCTTTAATCTCTCAGACATAATTCAAATATAGCCTACACCACTGGAACACAATTTTATGCACCCTCCATTTTCTAGAACTGGTCAAGTACTAATGCAAAACTCTGCATATGAAGCCACAGAAAATAAATTACTCTAATTTAACTGAATTGACAGGCTATAAGGTCTGCAAAATATCTCATGGGGAATCTCTTCAGGAATTAAGCTCGAAAATTAGAGGTGTGGCTTTCTTTAAAAATTAATGAAATGGAAAATATCTGCTTTTTAAATTCTTGTTTGTGCCACACAACTATTTCTAATTTCATAGATGGCTCTTACAGAGATAAGTTAATTGAAAAAAATACAGTACTGTTGGGTTCTATTGATTCTTGAACAACAACTCCATAAGGCATCTAGTTAGTTGGATAGGCAATGTAATGTTAGCAGGAAACTATTTAAAATATTGAGAATGATGCTTCAGATTTTTTTTAAAATTATTTAACAATTTCTCATTTTCTGAATCAGATTAAATCAAATCCAGTAGACAGATCTGAAAAGATCTTATTAAGAGTAAGAAGAATGGATCCCCGACAGGAAAATCAGGTAAACCAATATTGTGAATTTGTTATATTTTGTTTTCAACATCCGTTAGCTTGAGAGATTGATTCTTTGCACTAAGCAGCGCTTATTTGATTGAAAAAAGTTATGAACTAATCAGTTTTATTCAACAATTATAAATCCAGTAATTTTACATTTTCAAAGATTAATTTCAATAGCAACATCATACAGGTTTCTTTACAGGGCAGTAGGTTTGTGTTCCTAGGAAATGGTCAGTTTCACAATTTTCTGCAACAAAGCCACATGAACTGCATGAGAAATGCCAATGAAAAAAGTTCATTTGGGTTCACTTATTTACTTTTTTCTTAAACATTTCAGAAAAAGGAATTTTTATTCTGTATCTCAGAATTTTGGTAATAAATAATGAATTCCATAAGGTAAATTTATCTTACCAAAACTGCCTTAATTATTTATTACTTTGATTTTAAATATTTGCAATGTAAAAAATGCAATGTAATTTAAATCTGTTCATTGTATACAATCAACTGTAGTATAAATTGTTATATTTTTAAATGTTAATTGCACCACATCTTTGGGAAGAGGGTACAGGGTTTGGATGTAAGTGGGTATAAGGGAATAGGTGAGATTGGTCTGTGTAGATCTGGGAAAGGAGAGTGTGAGCTGAGTGGCAATGGCCCAGCCCAAGGCAAATGCTGGTGGTATGTGATTCATTTGTTTTTAATTGTGTTTACTCTCTGTGAGTCATCAGTGATTAATCAAAATCTTTAATTGTGGACTCTAATTGACATTACATTTGTGAAGCTGTGTGACCACTCTAAAATTCTCAATGTGAGGCTGACAGGAATCATATTGGGCCCCTCATCTGTACAGATGGAATAATTGGCTCATCTGGCGTGATCTATTTTTCAGAATCTGTGAATTTTAGATTTTTGCCAAGTAAAGAGTCTCAGTAATTGAACGGAATAGAGATGATTAGCCATGATCTGACAGAAAGGAGCAACAGGTTTGAAAAGGCTGAATTGCCTGCTTCTCTTCCAATATAACATAAAATAAATATTTAAATTTCAATTTAGGCACTCAGCACCGTAACAGGCCCTTTTGGCCCACAAGCCTTTGCCACCCAATTGACCTACAACTCCTGGTACATTTTTGAAGGGTGGGAGGAAACCAGAGCACCTAAAGAGGAAACCCAGGCAGACACAGTGAAAACGTACAGTCAAACCCAGGTCACTGGCATTGTTATAGCATGGCGCTAACTGCTATACTAACCACGCTACCCTAAAATTTAAAATGTTTATGAGGAAATTAGATCTTTTTTAAAGAAGGGAAATCAATAAAAGATGGACCAGAGAATGGTCAGAAAATTTGACAGGAAACTATGGATAATTCCCAGCTCATCTTAAAAAATTACCCAAATTGGATATTTAGATCCACCTCAAAATAAAAAAACAAATGGAGAAAGCTGGTCCAGTAAATTTTACATGCTCCAATTTTATGTTACAGACACGGTTAACAGGAGCAAAAGGAATGAGAAAAGGAAAGAAAATGAAGGCAAGAAAAAAGTACCAGAAAGGAGATATGTACATGCATTTTGATCATAATTAACCTCCCATGAAATATATTGCATTCCTGGAAAAAGGAACATTTAAAACTTACTGTTTCAAAGATTGTGAACAAGACTCAATTTTAATGTATTCATTTTTATAGGTTGGATAGCTTGGCCACTATATTTTGGTTTTGAATGTTGAAAGTGTCCACTCCATTGTTCAGTATCCAAATCTTGATTAGATGTTTGCCACATTCTCCTACTTGGGCAAAAATGGGAGATAATTGAGATATTTGTACTGAGTGGAAATGGGAATGTGCAGCAAACACACCTTGCATTTACTGAAAACCTAGAAAGTAGGAAAAGGTCTTGGGCATTTATGAATTTGTTTTAATGTAATAAGATATCTGGAGGGCAGTGATGTGAACGCAGGAGAATTTAACGGATTAGAGTAGGACCAATGTAAAAATGGATGCTGAAAGTCTTTGTGATCTTGGTTGTCTAAAGAACCTGTTTCTTATCAAGTTATTGAACAAAATTTGATGCATAAGGGTAGAGCTTGGTCAAAGGGATATATTTTAAGGAGCATGTTAAAGAAGGAGTGAGAAGAGAAATAGAAAAGTAAAGGGTGACATTCCAGAGTGCTGAGAGGAAACAGTTAAGGCAAGACCTTTGTGGATGAAGCAATTAAATCTGAATGTATCCAAGAGGCCAGAATTGAAGGAGCATCGCTGAAGATTGCAGCGATGGAGAAAATTGTAGCGTTAGAGCAAAGCAAGACTAAGTGGGTAATACTTACATGTTTTTTTTTTAATCTCACTTAAAAATTATAATAAATACAAAATCATTCTTTGAGGTAACTCCAGAAAAATGTGGAAACTATCTTTACCGGAATGATCACCACTTCTGTCATTTAACCTTTCCAGGAATCTACCCTATCATAACTTGCCTCTTTCCTAGGATTTTGTCTTGTCTTTGACCATTCCCAGTAATAATGAAATGCCATTATCCTGAAGTTTTATCTTTGTTTCTCTCTCTCTCTCTGCTCATTATGCCACAGGTTAGGTATTTCCTACAATTTTTATTTTCATGTTAGATTTTTGCAAGCACAAAATGTTGCTCCTTGAAGCATTGAATATCATTAATTATTTCCTGAGGTGTCTTTTAACAGTACTAGAAATTTGAAAGATAAATTGATCTCATCAAAATGATGTTTAATATGAATAATTTCATTAGTTTTACAGGCTACTGTTGCTAGAGTTAATAATGAAGTGCAAATTCTTTTCTCATTAGACAGAAAAAGGCCACGAATGTTGTTGCCTCCTGAAATGTCAAACTTCTCTCTGAAAGGTCAAAGGGTAACTTGTGTTTAGGACAAAATTCTTGTTCTTAAATCTGAAAGGATCACTCTACTCAACAGATTTTTAAGGTTGCCTAAGAGTTAAGTGAGAAGAATCTTTGTCCTGAGCAACAGGCTTTACCACACTATATATATTATAGTTTTGCTTGGCTCAGGAATTCAATTAGACTGCATTCTATTTGTAACTACCGCACTTTCAAATTGCAGAGTGTGAAATATTACACTGTGAAGGCAGACAAAGTAAAATTTCTTCAATCCTGCACCTATATCCTAATCGAGGAAATGTTTTTATACTTAAACAGAATGTTTAAGTCATTTTCTAAATCCTGCATGTAGATATCCATCACTAACTCCACCATTTCCACTGCCAAAATTATAAACCTTAAGGAATATTTCCAAAGGTAAACACCAGAGAAACTATTTTCACTTTATCTATTCTGCCACTTTAGCAATTATTTGTCTTGGAATACATCCTCATTAGTGCACTCTTGTCAACTTAGTGTTGTACTCTGCTTCCAAAATCCATTTTGTGACTTCAGGCCCAATTGAAATGGGATTGGCAAATGACACTATAGTGGTTCGCCCTTGAGACTCTACTTAACAGGGTAGCATTGTTAGCTTAGCAGTTAGTGCAATGCTATTACAGCACCAACAACCTGGATCCAAACCCAGCGCTGTCTGTAAGGAGTTTTAATATTCTCCCCGTGTCTGCATGGGTTTCCTCCCACTGTCCAAAATGTACAGAGTTGCAGGTTAATTCAGATGTAATTGTTTCGACATGGGTTTAAATGACTGGAATCGGCATCCATCATGTTGCAAATAAAAATAAACACAGGCAGTTTTGTGTTAGAATAAGTTTTAAAGTTACTTTGAAAACAAAATCTAAAATCCATTTTTTAAATCCTTGTGTAAACATGTACTGAATATTTCCTCTAAACCTACATCATTATTTCCCATTGTCCTCCAACCCAAAGGTTAGCAAACACCTATCCTGTTTGTTTGATGAGCACTCAGTCGCACAAGAACAGTTTCTTCCCCTCTACCATCAGATTTCTGAATGAACAGTGAAGCGTAGGCACTACCTCACTTTTTCTTTTTCTTGCACTATTTGTATTTATATGGAAATATGATTTAAAGAAATGTTTGCCTCAAACAATGAATTTCGTGACATGTTTATGACAATAAATTGATTCTGATTCTGTTTGTCTTGTTTTTTTACAGGGAGAATCTGGAGCAACAGGAAAGCAGGTATGAATTTTCAATGCAAATTTTAATTTATATTTAACAAATCTTTATGCTTTCTTTGCTTCAAGTTTTGAATGTTAGAAGTCAAGATTAAATTTTGATGTGACTATGAAGATACTGGCTGACACACTATCAATAACTTAAAAAAAACTCAAAGTTATGTAAAATTGATAGACTTTTATTAGCTCTTGGAGGCACATCCTTGCTGGTCGACTGTCCTGAACTGGGAAGGGGAGCTGTGAAACAGTCACCTTTATTCTGGAGTCTGTGGGAGGAGCCACAGGTACCGTCAGCCAATGGGCATGCCCAGACAGTTAAATATACATACAATGGTTTACCACATTCACCCCTTGTTTTTAAAAAGAGTCAGGCGGGGTAAAGTGCATTAGGTGTTATCACAAATTAAGTCTTTCCATTGGTCGAATCTGCTGCTGCAACCATCGTAATACCAGCTGCAGCATAGCTATTGGGTCATGGACAGTCTGAGACAGATGTATGTAGTCGTCGGCATTAGTTTGGTGGATTTGTGGCGACGAGTCTGGCATGCCATCCATTGGGGCTGGGGTAATTTGCCATGGCCCTGGTGCATCATGGGTGATGATAGGTGAAGTGAGTGCAGGGTAAATGGTAATTGTCTCTGGAACCCCTGAGGGTGCCAGGTCCCTAACAGAGACCGTGTCCTTGTGCCAATCAAGGTACGCCACATAGGCATATTGAGGGTTGGCATGGAGCAGATGGACACTTTTAGCCAGAGGGTCAGACTTATGGTTCCTCACGTGTTTCTGGAATAGGACCGGCCCTGGGGACGTCAGCCAGGCTGGCAGCATGGTCCCTGGTGCAGACTTCCATGGGAAAGAAAACAATCTTTCATGTGGAGCGGCATTGTGGCTGTACATAGGAGTGATTTGATTGAGTAGAGCACTTCAGGGAGGACATCTTGCCAACGGAAGATTGGAAGGTCTCTAGACCACAGGGCTAGGAGGATGGCCTTCTAGATGGTAGTGTTCTCCCTTTCCACCTGCCCATTCCCTCGGGGGTTGTAGCTAGTGGTTCTACTTGTGGCGATGCCTCGGGCCAGCTGGTACTGGCGCAGCTCATCACTCATAAAGGTAGGCCCCCGGTTGCTAAGGATATAGTGGGGAATCCAAACAGGGTGAAGAGATTGTATAGGGCCTTGATAAATGTGGCAGCTGTCATGTTCAGGCAGGGGATGGTGAACAGAAAATTTGAGTACTTATCAATGATGTTAAGCAAGTACACGTTGCGGTTAGAGGAGGGAAGGGGTCCTTTGAAATCAATGCTCAGGCTTTCAAAGGGAAGGGTTGCCTTCATCAGCTGCACTCTGTCTGGTCTATAGAAGTGCAGTTTGCACTCTGTGCACCCTGGCAGCTTCTGGTCATAGTTTTAATCTCCTCAATGGAGTAAGGCAGGTTGTGGACTTTGATAAAGTGGAAGAACCTAGTGACTCCGGGATGGCAGAGATCGTAATGGAGGGTCTATTTGTGCGCTGGCACACGTTCCACAGGATAGAGCATCTGGGAGCTCATTGAGTTTCCCGGGCTGGTACACAATATCATAAATGTAGGTGGAAAGTTTAATTCTCTACCTTAATATCTTGTCGTTATTGATTTATTCTCGCTGCTGGTTGTTGAACATGAAAGCAACTGCACGTTGTTCAGTCAGCAAAGTAAATCGTTTGCCGGAAAGATAGTGTCTCCAGTGCCATACCATCTCAACAATGGCTTGGGCCCCCTTCTCGACAAAAGAGTGCCGAATTTTTGGGGCCCTGGAGGGTACAGGAAAAGAAGGTGATGGATCTGCCCGCTTGGTCAAGTTTGGCAGCCAGAGCAAAGTCGGACATATCACTCTCCATATGAAACAGGGTGGATTCATCCACGGCATGCATCATGGCCTTGGCAATGCCTGCCTTGACGCAGCTGAAGGTTGCAGGGGCCTCTGATGTCAGGAGAAAGGAGGTAGATTTAATGAGGGGGCAGACCTTGTCCACATAATTGGGGACCCACTGAGCATGGTTGGAGAAGAAGCCCAGGCACCTTTTCAGGGCTTTGAGGCTGTGGGGAAGGGAGAGTTCCATAAGCAGGTGCATGTGATTGAGTTGGGCTCAATGGCTCTATTCTCTGTGACACAGCCAAGGATAGCAAGGCAGGTTGTGCAAAATACAATAGCCTTATTGTATGTGAGGTGAAGGAGTTTGAAGGTCTGGAGGAATTTTTGGATGTTGGTGTCATGATCCTGCAGGTCATAACCGCAAATGGTCATGTTGTACAGATACGGGAATGTGGCCTGCAGCTCATAATGGTCTACCATTTGGTCCATCTCCCACTGGAAGACTGAGACCCCATTGGTGACACCAAAGGGAACCCTCAGGAAATGGTAGAGGCCATCTACCTCAAAACCAGTACAGGTACACAATCTTTAATCCGGACATCTAAAATCTGGAAAGCTCCAAATTATGGCAAGTGGGGAGAGAGAAGTGACAGCACGAGTTGGGCAGCCGAGTGACCAGCAACGTGAGTTGGGAGGGCGAGGGGGGGTGGGGGGAGACAGCAGAGTGACTGGAAGGGGGTGTGGGTGGATACGGCAGCACAATTCGGGTGGGCTTAAATCTGGCTTTCCGAGATCCAGAAAAATCTGAAATTCGGAACACAGGGTCCTCCAAGGGTTACGGATAAAGTATCATGTACCTGTATATTGGTGGTCCTTCAGGCAGATGAGGAGCTGGTGGTCTGCTGACTTTACATCAACACTGGAGAATACCCGATATTGAGCGATTTGGTTTGCCATATTGGATATGTGAGGAAGCGGGTACTCATCTAGCTGTGTAAATCTGTTAATGCTCTGACTGTAGTCAATGACAACTCTGTTTTTCTTCCTACTCTTTACCACCACCACTTGGGCTCTCCAGGGGCTGGTGCTCGCTTCAATTGAGCAGCTGCTGCAGTTCTGATCTAATAAAAGCCCTGTCCCCAGCACTGTACCACCTTCTTTTGGTGGCAACAAGTTTACAGTAAGGGGTGAGTTACCAAACAATGGTGGAGGGGTGATCTTGAGAGTTGAGAGTCCGCAGGTTGTGTGCGGTGGGCAATCTTCAGGTTGCTAACTGGAAATGGTGGGGGAAGAGGCCAGGAAGCACAATGGGTGGTTTAAAAATGGCTGGTTTCACACAATGAGGGGGAGATGGGGCCCATCTGTCACACTTTTAAGGTGGCATTGCAAGTCCAGTCCCAGTCGCACGACAGCACAGAGTTGTGACATCACTAGGAGTTTCAAGTCTTTGTCATCTGTGTCCTGCACCGTCAGGGTCACTACACAGTAGTCACAAATATCAGCCGTATGGGACTTTGAGACCAAGGAGACTTTATCATGAGGGAGTAATGCTGCACCATGTCGGGGTAGATGAAGCTCTCCGTGCTCCCACTATCGAACAGGCAGCTCGTCACGTGGCCGTTTACCTGAATGTCTATCATTAATCTGGTGAGCTGGTGAGTGCTGCCTTGATCCCGCGTGATGGAGGCCAGTGTCGGGTTGCCATCTATAGATGTGGTGGAGTGTTTGTATGTTTGGCCCCAAGATGGCGGCATCCAAAATGGCTGCTTCTACAGCTCGCACGTGGTGCTGCTGGGTCTCAAAGATGGTGGCATCCAAGGAGGTGGCCCACACGCAGCACTGCTAGGGTGGGGTGACTTGGACTTACATCCTTATTTCCTGCAATTAGAGAACACCGCTTCTTTTGCCGGGCAGAGTTTCCTCGGGTGCTTGTTCAGGCCACAGAAGTAGGACTTTGGGTGCTCAGAGTACAATGGTCGTGGTTGGGTTGCTGGCGGGATGCAGCAATGGTGGAGTTGTGCTTGCGGAGCATAGAGGCCGAGGACAAATCGCTGGCAGGACATGGTAGTGGCAGCACGTCCAAAGATGGCGGCAACCGTGAGGCAGCCATGTTTTCGGCCAAGTAGGCTTCCATATTTTGGAGGCCATCTCTAGCGTACTTGCCAGTTCGACTGCCTTCCACAAGTTGAACTCACTTTGCTCCAACAGTCCCTAGCGGATGTAATTGGACCTGATTCCTGAGACATATGCATCTCTGATTAGGTTCTCCATGTTCTCCGTGGCCATCATAGCCTTGCAGTCGAAGAGCTCAGAGGTTCTCAATGCTCGATTCCCTGGGTCACTGTTTTTGGGTAGCCAGGAGGCGTCTTGTGTAGACCTCATTCCTCAGGTGCTGGCCTTTCAGAATGTCCATTGCCTCTGGGTACGATTCGCCATTTCTGATCATTGAGTATACTAAGGACTCAACCTGGGAGTGTAGTACCTGCAGCTTATCGTTCTCTGATCGAACAATGGCCGATAATGTCTGCAACCAGAGGCCTCAAGCATTTGAGGATCGATTTCCAACTTCCCTGGTTTTAGGATTTACTCCATTGTCAAATCATGTAGCTAATGAAACTGACGCACCATCAATAACTCTGAAAGACTAGAAGTTATGTAAAACTGATAGGCTTTTGTTAGTTATAGCATGGAAGCATGTCCATGCTAGTCTATTGTCCTGAACTGGGGAGAGGGCTGTGGAACAGTCACCTTTATTCAGGAGTCTATGGGAGGAGCCACAGGTACAGTCAGTCAATGGCATTCCCAGACAATTAAATATACAAACAGTGGTTTACCACACTATCTTTCTTCCAAAAGTGAAATATGCAAAGTAAATCACAAATCATCGGTCAGAAGTTTGTATTGATGAAGAAGTTATTTAATCCATTGGCGAAATTCATTATTTGTGGCACCAATCTAAATTAACTGTTTATTATAATTGCAGGGTACCAAGGGAGAAATTGGTGAAAAGGGTCAAAAGGTAAGGCTAGGCTCTGCATTAATAATTTTTCTCCGCCATGTTTATGTGCTGACTCAAGTAGGGAGTGTTATTTCTAGAGTTAGAAAGCTATTCCCCATTTAGAAGTATTTTTGCCTAACAATGTCAATGTCTGTAGCAATCACAGGGGAGACGAAGGTACTGTGAGATGGGAGTAACAGAACGTTTATCAATGGGACTGGTGTTCCAGTCTTTAATTGTCTCTAATTGTATGAGGAATGTTATGAAAGGAAAACATAGGCCAAAGCAAGAAGCTTCTTACTGAAATTTTGAGATTGAAGGAGGTGGGTGGATGGTTTTATGAAGACAGCTTAATTGAAGTAGAAATTAATTTGGAAGTAAATAATGGTGTAAGTAGAATTTGAATTGTTCATCTTCACCCTTCTAGATCCCATTGCAGCCTTTGACACAATTTACTATTTCCTTCCTCCATTTTCCAGCTAAGTGAAATATTTTCAACTGCACTCAATAAATCCTCACAATGGCATCTCCTCCCTCTCCATATTCAGTCACAGAGTATCACAAGAATCTTTTGTAAATATGACCCAAAACAGAAGACAATGAAAGTATACAAGTCAGTCAGCAAGTAAAATTACAAAATTAACAGGATAATAATTTTGCAAAGCATAAAAGTGCTGGAGACACTCAGCAGGTCACAGGAAGTAAAAGGCAGTCAACTGGACCCCAGCATCTTGTTTACCTTCATTAGGCTAATAGGTTTTAACCATATCACCATTTACGGAGCGGAAACAGGCCATGTTTGTCTTTCGAGTCCACACCGGTTCACTGATTTTGTGCGCCCTCTTCAGGCATTGGTCCCGGTAGATCTTCATTCAATAACGATGGCCGAATTCAATGCAGGTGGAATCAGTCATAGAAATGTTTGTGAAACGTGCAGTTCAATACTTCTGGGCACATTCAATACAAGGTCTGAGTAACTGTGGAGTGAGTTTTGTGGAATCTAACGTGTGGAAACCAAACACTGAATATCAATGGTGATTAGAGAAGATGAACAAAATAATTAACCTATTCAAATTTATAAATTACTTTATAAACCCAGAATAATATATCTCCAAGGTTATAATAAATGGTTCATTATTATCTGTTTCTTCTTGTTTTACCAGGGGGAGCCAGGCATTGGTTATAGGGGACCAACTGGCCAATCAGGATCTCCTGGACAAAAGGTATGAAGCCAGCTTCCAGTTTAGAATCATAATCTAAAAAACAGACCCTTTGGTCCACCAAGTCTGCACTGACCAACAAGCATTCACTTTTACATTAATCCTACCCTTGTCCATTTTATTCTCCTCACGTTCCCATTCTACCACTCATCAATGAGCAACTACCAGTAGTTCAGAGTTCAGATTTATTATCAGGGTACATACATGATATCACATACAACCCTGAGATTCTTTGACCTGTGGGCAGGCAAAATTTCTACTTAAAAGTACAAAACTGAATTTTTAAGGATGTGGGTGGAAACTAGAGTGCCTGGAATAAACCCATAATAGTCACAAGGAGAGCATAAATTTCACATAGAGAGTGCGCAAAGTCAAGATCACGGTGCTGGCTTATACATTTCCTGACTGGTTCCTGGCATCAGGTACCAATTTAATGTGTGACATGTTAAAAACTGAAAGCACTGTTATAGAGCACAGAATGTCATAGAATTCTTCATGGCTCTTCGGTCTAACTTGTCTATGCTGACTAAGCTGGTCTCATTTGTCTGCATTCGGCCCATATCCCTCTAAGCATTTCCTACATGTGTACGTCAAAATGTCTTAACTGTTACAATTGTCCTGACCACGGCCACCTCCTCCAGCAGCTCATTCCATATATCTATCACACAACATTAAAAAATGTGCACTTCATGTAGTTTTTACATAATTCCTCTCTAAATCTACATCCGATAGTTGTAGATTCCCCTGCTGTGAGGAAAAAGGCTATGACTATCTTAATTAACAATCTTTGGTATTTAATTTAATCATTAATGGACAGTATGGGTGCTGAGTAAATGATCGACAAATCTGTACTTTGTACAAGTGTTGGGACTTTTTCATTGTAGTCAGGTCTTGAGGTGTTGAGATATTGGTTCCATGTTCGTCAACTAGTGTTTAACTTGTTTTCCAAGTTCAAGACCAATTTGCATGAAATTATGATGATAAACACAAAAAAAATAAATCCTGTTATTTGTATCTTATCCAATAAATTAATTAGGTCACAATTTTGCAATCAATTTCAGCAACAGTTTTCAGGATATTTGGGACCTTTAAAATGTTAAACCAAGAATCTATATTCGGGCCACTGAGCCCAGGAAACTCAACGCGCCCCCAGATGCTTGCATTAAAAAGCATCTATATGAGGTGCTGCCTCAAGAGGGCAGCCAACATCATAAAAGACCCTCATTACGCTGGTCACAATCTCTTCCCACTATTACCTTCAGGCAGAAGGTACAGAATCCTGAATTCCAGCTTCAAGAATATACTTTATCCAATAGCTATTAGGCTCTTGAACCTCATCATAGTATTCCAACCTAACCACAAACTATGCCAAGACCACCAAAGATCTGATGATACTACTGAAATGTCATTTTTTTTCTTGCATTGACTGCAACTGTATATATTTATCAATCCTTTGATTTTTTTTGTGTCTTGCAGTGGTGGTAATTTAATTTTTTACTATTGTACAGTAAAAGTCCTAAAATCCAGACTGCTTGGGAATTGGACATTTAAAATTCAAATTTAAGGAGAATAAACACATAAACATTTTTTCATATAAAATACAAAGTATGAAAATAAAATTTCTTGCATTTCCGCAACTTCCGCTTGGTTGCTTGTTGCTGCTGTGCATCTGTGGCACTTAAGCACACATGCACATAAAAAGCCAAGAGTTTTCAAGGTCCAGATTCTCAGGTGGTCCAAATTTCAGCCAAGAGTTTTCCAGAAATTTGGATTTTTACTGTAAAAAGTTGTATCGTGCACCTGTGTTATTGCAGCGTCATATTTTCTGTACGATGTATATGTATATAACAATAAAGTCATATTGAACATTGATTTATTTAAATTAGGGTGAACCAGGGTTAAGAGGACCTCCAGGGGCGCAAGGTATTCAAGGTATTGCAGGTAATACAGGTATTCCAGGAGCCCAGAGTGCAAAAGGTCCTCCCGGAGTGCCAGGGATCCCAGGAATTAGGGTAACTATTAAAACAAATATTGTTTTTACTTGTTTAAGCCTTGTTTTCATAAAGTTCAGTCTTTTTCACCTATACTCTATGAGAAAACATCAACGTATACTAAGTAAATGAGGATCTCTCTTTTCAACTGATACATCAACTCCATCTCTTTTTGGAAACATTTAGTATCATTTTATTTTATGTTAGCATCTAGTCAACAGCATAGCAAGGCTGTATGTGAAATTACTTTTCCAAGCACAAGGCTTAACCCTGCATAATGTACATATTTGTGTCAACAAAATTTTAGTCACACATCTATCAAGGTTACGTGGGAAAATTGATTGGGCAAAGCCTTTTGAAATTCTAATCCTTTATGTTGTTAACTTCAATGGTTTTCCTAACAAGTTAAAAGACAACTTTATTACATTTTGAGTAAAACTAAGGTTTTACCTAACCACTCCTAATTTCCATTTCTTCATTTTAAACTTATTTGTCATGAAAGCTCAACTTTGTCACAAACTGTCTGACTCAACCTACTTAATTCATGTCGCAATTGCTCACTTGTTCTTTTCAAGGCAATAAAACGTTAGTTCTGACTTAATGGCCTAAACTTAGCACAAAATTATGTGTGTTACAAAGTTGAACAACATTTTTTATTGTTGACTTTAACTACATGTAACTTGAATCAGTCTGCCACTGGTAATTTTGTAATCTCCTCCCCAAGTTTCTTTGCTTAATTATTTCTCTTTCTTCCTTTTTGACAGTCCTAAAATGTACCTCTTTGAGCAAGAATCTGATTTAACATCTGATGTGCTTTGTCAAATTTTATTTGATGTACCTTGAGATATTTTGCATATTAAATATACTATAGATATTTTGTTTAATTTTGGTATATAAAAATTGGGGTTGTGGTGACTCATCTTTTGAATATATTCACTAAAAATCCTAATTTAACTGTCAAAATAATAACCCAGAAGACCTCACTCTGTGAAACATTTTCATTTTTGTCCCTGGATTTTAATTAAAAGTCATCCACAAGCCACATGTTTCTGGAAATTAACTGAATAAATTTTAATGATTGTTCCAGCATCCAGTGGAGGCATGTTGATTAGGTTAGGGAATGATTTCTTGTCAGAGTTGAAGAAGTTTCAGAGCTTTTAATGAGACTATCTTGTAATTGTCTAGGCGACACAAATTAATTCTTGCCTGATGATGCCTGAAACTTTCACACATCTGAGAAATAAAAGCCATTTAGCCTATTGACTCTTTAACGTACATGGTTTAGTGATAAACCTTCAGGACATACTCTCTAATTTTGAAGTTATCTTGTACCCAGTTATCTTCAAGAAGTGTTAATTTAACAAAGTTGCTTACATCAAAATCTCTCAGACAGTAAAATAATACTCCCTGCCAGAAGTGTTCAGGAAATTATTCAATAGATATTCTTCGACCTAGTAAGGCTTTCAATTGTTCACTCAGTGCTCTTAAGATGTTAACCTGAGCATTTCTGGATCTAAGGAAAATTAAATAATTGGGGAGGGGAGAAATATACTATTTTCAATTTATCAAGTATTCCCATTTTACAGATTTCAAAAGGTTCTGTGGCACTTGTATAACAAAAATAACTAGCTTGTCAAAACACATTTAATTCCACAATAATTTGATAGTAAACTGTTCTGAAAATTGAACTATATGCTGCTTTATCTTAAATTCCTTCATATCTACCTTTAACATTCTAATACTGTATTTTAAAAATTTAACTTTTTCTTACTTTTGATTCTGGACATTTCTAGAAGTCATCAAATTGATAGCTAAGATCTATCATCCCATGAAGAGAACAGCATAAATAAATGTATAAATTCTTAGGGATCAATTTTAATTGTTCTATGGAGGCAGGAAAGGGTAGCAACAGTGCAATTAGTGGAAAGAGCAGTTCGCACCAGCAAAATAGATTTAATCTTGTACATTAACTAATTTACTTTTGTGAAATCAAACATGGTTGTTTTGAAACTGTTAGCTACTGCCTGAACTTGGACTGAGTTATCACCACTTAAGTGCAGGAAGTCTAAATTGTGAAATACATTTTTTTTATCTCATATTTGGATAAGATTTATTTTGGTTTGGGAATAATCTTGTTATTTATAGTTTTATGAACTATTACAGTTGCTGTGTTCATTGTTTTATATTTTTAAGAATTTTTGTTGGAGCACAAGAATCAAAAATGATTAAGCCTCATAGGCCTGGTATTTTCTCATAGATCAATCCCAACTATTAACCTTCAGGAGTTTTCAACATATTGTACAATCCAGTCCCTCCTCATACCAGAAATGTATTGAATATATCATGATCTTGCAAATACTCCAATGTCTTCCCTGTTTATTCAGTATCGCATTTAGTTTGCCATCTTCTATCAATCTTTGAAAAGTACTCTTTTAATATCCTTCACTTGCTGATAAACTAAAAGTTCATTTAAAATATTCTGGAATTTCTAAATAAGTGAAGACTGGATCCTGTATTTAAAATATTCTGGAATTTCTAAATAAGTGAAGACAGGATCCTGTATTTAAAATATTCTGGAATTTCTAAATAAGTGAAGATAGGATCCTATATTCTGTAGTAAGTGCTGGCTCACTTTGGGCTCTTGCTATAACACCATTTAGAACCTTTGTCAGGGGCCATGTCCAATCTCTGATAGATCATATAACTAAAGCAGAATAACACTGTTAATCCTGATCTTGGTATGAGCCACCAAGCATATTTTCCAGTACAATAGCAGGACTGTAACCAGATATCAAATCGAGCAGAAGATTACACATTTGCCAGAGCTTGGATACCTGTCATGGCTCTGATAGCTGAGATCAGAATGGCTCAAACCTGAATTTGTGGTAAACCACTGTTTGTATATTTAACTGTCTAGGCATGCCCATTGGCTGAATGTACCTGCGGCTCCTCCTACAGACTCCTGAATAAAGGTGACTGACCAACAGCACCCCTCCCCCCAATTCAGGACAGTCAACCACCATGGACATCCCTCCATCCTATTGTGAATAAAAGCCTATCATTTTTACTTATCTTCCAGTCTTTTGGAGTTATTGATGGTGCATCAGTTATGATCTTTAACAATATGACATTCTGGATCTACTCATTATGATTAAAATTAACAATATTCATTAGATCATTGAATAGTATTTTTGTTGAATAGGGTGATAGAGGTAGAAGAGGAAAGAATGGATCACCTGGACCACCTGGAATAAAGGGGCCACCCGGCAAAGAGGTACATTTATAATTATATCAATAGATGTTTCCACTAATGATGTTGGAATAGAAATTATTATTTCCTTTTGGCTCCCGACATATAAAGGACTTCCACATGAAATGCTGATAAAAATTTGTATCAACCTCAGGCAAATCTCACTGCACCAATGTGATCTTTTCCATCTTCCCATACTAGCACTCATTAAGGTCACTGAGGAAAATTTCCAAACTACTGAAAAGGGGTGTGACAGATTATATTATATTTTATATTGTATCTAGATATGTTTTTGAAGGAGATAGATTGTGGGGGTAATGTAAGTCACAAACAAACACAAACACCACAAAACAGATCTCATTTAAAATGCAAGAGCTTTGCTGAAAGTGAGTCATGCAGGCACCGAGAATCTTTGCAAAGATAATAAAACAAGGAGACTGCTTTGCTAAAGAATTTCAAAAGCAGATGTTAATGGATTATTGTTTTGAAAGCAACAGATGAACGGACTCAAGAGTTTTTTGTCCGATGCTGCAATCTGAATGCAGTTTGATGTTCTAAGAAGGTCATGTGGTTTTACAAGCAGAAAGAGAGAGGAGACCAAAGGCTTTTTCTAAGAGAGAGAACTGGTTTCTGCAGTCATGGCAAGCTGGCAGCTTGTTGAAACCCCATTTTGAAGACTGGTTGTGAGTTCTGAGTTCAGCCTGTTGAAAACCCTTGTGGTCCGTACAAGAGGAAATGACTGGCAGAAGTGTTTCACCTGAAATAAGGGAAACAGAAGGAACTCTGTGGTGACCTGCAGAAGAAAAGGTTATTATTTGGAAAACCCTGATGGGGCAAGTTTCTTCGGCAAGACACTGAAGTGGCTGATCAGAGGGAATCAGTTTGTATATGTCCAACAAGCAACAAATCTCTCTCTGAAACTGACAAGAACCTTCCTGAGCAGTAACAATTTAAGCTCACCAGAGCTTTGTGAAAATTCATAAATGTTAAATTCTGTGCACAGTATAAGAATTACTTGATACCGGTGAACTTGGAGGAGTGAGAAGTAAGATTGGACTGTGAATCAAAGAACTTTTCTGAACTTATGCACATTACATACATGTGTGCTTAGAATTAGAAGGGGGTTAAGTCAATAGCAATAAGTTAAAGTTAACTTTTGTTAAGTAGCTATTTGTCTTGGTGATTTTCTATTGCTGCTGGATTTTGGGGTCCTCTGGGACCATAAGAAGGGATATAAAACTTGTAACCTTTCTGATCCATCCAGTTCAACGATTTACAAGGTTAAAGTTGAACATAGTAAATAAGTAAACTGACAGATCATCTCATTTGTGGAATTAGGTGATCCTTGTTTAACAAAGAATATAGGAGTAAACCCTGTAACAACAGTTGAGCCAGTTTAAAAAGATAGCAAAAGATCCATAATCAATAATCACAGATCAGCTAAGTATTTCCAGGATTTTTATTTTAGATTTCCATAAGGTAGTTTCTTTGATAATCAATAATCAGGTACAAAATTAGCAGTAAGTTGGACTAATGTAGATTAATTAGAGAAAGATTTGTTAAATCCACTAATTTTGATCCTATTTGATGAAAGAGTAACAGTGGGGTTAATTTGGGGAAATTAAATTGATATGGTAGTTGTTGCTTTAATACCTCATGTATTTTCCTTAATTTACAATGTCACTGAGTCATCTACCAAATCTTGATGGTATTTGAGATTTTTTTTATCTATAATGATTTTTGCCCCAATCTGGGATAACCTCTAAACTTGCACTGGCCTTTTCCTGTGAGGAGGAAAAAGTGAGAAACTCAGTAAATTGGGATCAACAATTATCAACCCAAATCTGAGAGTTAGGGCATCACAGGGGCAAAACCGGTATACCTGCTTCTTTGCTGTGCCAGAGACCCAGGTTCAATCCTGTCCTTGAGTGATCTACATGGTTTTTTTCCCTGTGTGGGTTTCCTCAAGATGGCCTGGTTTCATCCCATGTCCCAAAGACATGAAGGTTGGGAGATTTATTGACAACTGTAAATTGCCCCTTGATGTAAGATAAGTGGTAGAATCTGGGATACATCAATGAGAATGTGGGGGAATAAAAAGTAAGATGAATGTACAATTAGTGTAAATAGTTGGTTGTTTGAAAGATGTTGACTCAATAGTCTAAAAGGACTGTTTCTGTCCTGAATCTCTCAATGATTCTATAAATTATTCTACCCCTGAAAATGGAGAAAACAGACCCAGCAAATTAAATTACATGTATAAATAAGTCCCTCTCATCCAAATCTTCCATTCTTTTTAGATTGCCTTTCCAACAAAGGCCATTAAATAAACAAGCAAGTAGTCATAAATCCCAGGAACAAACACCTGTAATGGAAAAGTAACTGGAAATATTTGTTGTGGACTTGGAATAAATTACCACAAATAGTGACTATGTACAATCATCCTGGAGGTGGGTGAAAAGGTGGAATTTACTACCACAAGGAGTAGTTGAGGTTAACTTCATTTAAAAGGAAAGTAAAATGGCAAATCAAAGGAACAAATCTCTTTGCCCTTGTAGGTGCCACAAATTGACATCACTTTGTTTATTCATTTCAGAATCTAGCTCCAAGCTATTCGAGATGAACCTGGTATCTATTTCACAGACACAAATATTATTTTGTTTATTTTTCAGGGAACTCATGGAAAACCTGGAATCAAAGGTTACAAAGTAAGTTTACTTTTTCATTTATCATCCTCTGAGTTGCTTTAATCTGAGGTACAGTGGTATAGTGACAATGTTACTAAACTGGTATCCCAAATGTCTGAGTTAATAATTTAGAGCACATTGTTTCAGGTTCAGGAATAGAATTCATATTTATTTTTTTTTTAAAATCTGTTATGAGCAAATGCAAATTCAACATTCACTATGTTCTTTTTGGTGAATGTTTGCCATTCTTACTAGCTCTGGTCTACAAATCTCACAGGCAATGTGCTCCAGTAATGTGGAATTGGTACAAGGACTTCTTCCAAATGGAGCGCAAGAAGGCTCAACAACACTTTCTTAGGATTGTAAAGTCAAAGCTAAAAAAATTTTGCAATCAGAAAAAGCACACAAGAGAGTTAATGATCAAAATTAAATTTCCTTTTAGCTGCTTCCATTGTTGACACTGCTATTTTAGTGGAAACTGGAGTTCCTTTACAAAGGCTGTGCGGAATAATATGTGCCATTCAGGTCGCCACACTATACAAAAGATGTGGTTTAATTTGAGAGGGGACAGAAAAGACATGGCACAGCATGGTTAGCATAGAGGTGAGTGCAACACTGTTACAGCGCCAGCGACTGGGGTTCCAATCTGGCACTGTTTGTAAGGTGCTTGTATGCTCTCCCCATGCCAGTGTGAGTTTTCTCCAGGTACTCTGGTTTTCTCCCGCCCTTCAAAACCTATGGGAGTTGTACGTGAATTTGGTGTAATTGGGTGGCATAAGCTCGTGAGCCAGAAGGGCCTGTTACCATGCTGTATATCTAAATTTAAAATTTAAAAATAACTATTACTAGAGTTTGAGTTAGAAGGAGAGATTGGATAAACTGGGTCTGTTTTCCCTGGAGCAAAGGGCATAACAAGATAGAAAGCTAGAATCTGTTTCCCATGGTAAGGGTGTGTAAACCAGATGACAGGTTTAGGGGGAGTGGGAGGACGTTGAAAGGGATCTTAGAGATAATTTTTTTTACACATATTAGTTAATATTTAGAATGAGCTGCCAGAGGAGGTGGTGAAGGCAGGAAAAGTTGCAGAATTTAAGAGGCATCTGGAGAGGTGCTTGAATTAGCAATGTAAAGAGAACTGGCAATAGCTGTCATAATACTTAAATTTAAAAGAGGAGCATGAAATTATAACACAGTGAACTTAATGTCAGGGTTGGAAATATAATGGATTCCCAAACCAAGGAGAGAAAATTATTACAAAAAGTAATTGTGGATTTCAAGAAGGAAAATCTTGCTTGACCGATCTCACTGATTTTTTTTTGAAGAGGAGCAGAGATGTTGGTAATGTAGTCAATATTAATTTATCTAAGTTTTCAGAAGGTATTGATAAGTATCCTAATGATTAAATTCAGGGTAAAGTATCAAAATGGAAAAGTAATTAACTTCATGAAATAAAACAGAGTTGGAGTAAAGAGTGGAATAAGTTGGGTGGTGGTATTATTAATAATAATTTAAGCCATAGAATCAAGAATGTGGTTTCTAATTTGGATGAAGTTAGGATGGAAGACAGCAATGTATATTTTGAGGAAGAATGCAGCAAATTAAAGGAGTTTATTACTAAACAAAATTGGACAAATAATTGGGGACTGAGCTTTATAAAAGTGTAGTGTATTTTGGCTGGAGGAATTGAAATGTCACATTTTATGAGAACAATATAAATGCCTTTAAGAGAAGGCTCTAAAATTATTCAAGGAAGAAAGAATCAAGGCTTATACTGATTGACAAGCTGAGGGAGGACGGAAGGAAGCTTGAATGAAGCTTTGGGTTGGAAAGTCCTGAGAGAAAATCAGATTTGTAGAAAAACTAAGATGATCGACATGAGGAAATTAGAGGCAAACCATTTGTTTCATAGAAGGTATGAATCAGACGGGGGTAGAAGAACAAAAATAAACAAATATAATAATCATTAAAAGTTGTGTCTCAAGATAGCAAGGCCATCAGTGCAAATCAAGCACCAGAGTTTACTTCTATCAGGAGAAAACAGAAAAGTCGGGAGTTATACTAAACTTAAATCAAAGCTGAGTACTGGAGGATAGAAGCTATTATTATGGGAAGGATACCAAAGTACTGGAGAAGGTGTAGAGAAGATTTACACTGATAATATCAGAAATGCTCGGATATACTCATCAGCATAGGACAAATAGACTGAGATTTGTTTATTTTCATTTTAAGAAGACTGACGAAGGTTTTTAAATTATATAAGATTTTAATATACTGGATACAGAATTTTTCCACTTGTGGGGAAGAGCATAACTAAAGGCCACCACATAGGAATCCAAAAGGGAAATCAGAAGAAAATTGTTTACTGATAGGTGGGTGGTTGAAGAGAACAATATAAATGCCTTTAAGAGAAGGCTATAAAATTATTTAAGGAAGGAAGAAAGAATCAAGGCTTATACTGATTGACAAGCTGAGGGAGGACAGAAGGAAGCTTGAATGAAGCTTTGGGTTGGAAAGTCCTGAGAGAAAATCAGATTTGTAGAAAAACTAAGATGATTGACATGAGGATATTAGAGGCAAATCACTGTGATTTTCTCATGGAATTCATTGGATTATTCAATGAGGAGTCAGGAGGGCCTCGGAGAACTGAATGCCCTAAAAAAAATTCAATAAAATTCAAGTAAAGAAGCAGCATTCCTCTATTTTGTAATATATCTACATCTTTTTATTTAAACACATTGTATTTCATGGTTGAATGTTTTTTTATTATTTATCATAGGGTGATGTTGGATTGGGTATCCAAGGACCAAGAGGTGGTCGAGGCATTCCAGGTCGTAGGGTGAGATCTTGGATACTCCATTTAAAACCTCTTCCTCCCTTTCTCTAGACCAGGGGTGTCAAACTCAAATTCACAGAGGACCAAAATTAAAAACTTGGACAAACTCGTGGGCCAAACTAAATATTTATTGAAAATTTTTAACAACATCTGCATGTTTTCTCTTCTTTCAACATATGTAATGTTAAACTTTTTCTTATTAAAATAAATGTTTAATAATAGTTTTGGTTAAACTCTTTCCAGAAGAAGCATTAACAAATGAGAAATAAAATATTCAATAAATAATATTTCTCTATAGCCTTTAAGCTCCTTTTAAATGGTTTTTTTTCACAAGCCAACAAGTCAAAAAAATAACAACTTGCTTCAATGACAAACAGGTTTGTCTTTTAAAATGATGAACATATAGTCTGCCTCCCCCCTGTCTTGAAAGGTCCTGTTTTCTGTCTTTCGTTTGGCCATTTTTCGTAAGGGGTTTATTATGTGTGAGTTGGGCGACAGGTCACAGATGCTAATGAAAGTAAAGAGAGGAGGTGGGGGCGATTAGCAGGCTGACGGGCCAGCGCCAATGCATTTGCAAAGCATTCTGGGATTTGTAGTATTAGCTGTGCATGCGCTATACTGGCGCGGCGGCCAGTGGACCAGCTCTAATACATATTTGATATGATCTTGCGGGCCAAATATAATTATATCACGGGCCAAATTTGGCCCGCGGGCCTGAGTTTGACATGTGTGCTCTAGACAATTCTTTTTTACCCCACCTCCATCATTGTTGTCTCTTTTTCTTTCCCCATCTCACTCTGCAACTTCTTCCAGTTTCTTTTACTTTCTTGTTCCATTTTTTAATTCAACCTTTTCATCCGCTTTATTCCCTTGTTCATCCTTCCTGTCTCTCCCTCTCTCTTGTTTGGGCTTCTCATTCTCCATCTCTCAATCTCTCTCCACTCCATCTTTCAAACTCTCTTGCACCCTTCCTCTTTTATCTCTAACTGTATTTACTTTTCTCTTTCTGTCCAGCTGTCTCTTTCTATCCTCCTTTTCTCCATTATTCCCTCTCTCCCATTCAAACGTCCATCTATTAGGTGCAGAAAATAAAACATCTAAGCACAAACTCTATGTTAACTGTTGAATTGACATATATTGCAATGTGTAACCCACAAGTTCTTTCACACTTTTCCAAGGGCTCTTAACTGACTCAATACATTTTGACTAGAAGCATTTTTGATTCTAGAACAGATTTTCAATCATGGAACCTCTATTTCACGTATGTAAATATTGCACATGGGAGTAAAACAAAACATGGAGTCAAATATATGTCTCCTTCTCCCTGACACTGTTGTCCTCACAGTTTATACATTCAGAAAGTTTTAGTTCAGTGTGTGCTAAGCTTTTGGGTTAATTTCTGGATTTGTGGCCTATAAGTTGTATTTACATTATTAGCTGCCTATACTGTCACTTGGTGTTTTATACTCTTCCTGCAGGTATGCCTGCCCTCCCCACTCATTCCCTTTCTCTCAAGTTCTTTTCATCATTTCCTCTGTATCCTACCCCTCTCCTTTTGTTTTCCTCTTTTTATTGCATCACACTCCCTATCTACATAGGAACATAAGAAATAGAAGCAAGAGTAGGCCATTAAGACCGTTGAGCTTGCTCCTCCATTTAATAAGATCATGGCTAATCTGGCCATGGCCTCAGCTCCACTTACCTGCCTTTTCCCATAACCCTTAATCCCCTACTATATAAAAATCGATCTAACTCTGCATTAAATAAATTTAATTAGGCCACTTCTACTGCTTCTTTGGGCAGAGAATTCCACAGTTTCACTACTCTCTGGGAAAAGTAGTTACTCCTCATCTCCGTCCCAAGTCTTCTGCCCCAATATTGAGGCTATGACCCCTAGATCTAGTCTAACCTACCAGTTGAAACAAGTTTCCTGTCTACCCCTTTCATAATTTTATGTTTCCATAAGATCGCCCCTCTTTTTTTGAATTCCCACGATTATCTTTCAATTTTCTGGGATTCATTCTATTGGGACTAGGTGATGGACAACTTTTAGACTCACTAGTTTGCTCACCACTACCTCTTCAGTGATAGTGATTTTATCAAAGCCCTCATCTCCCATTCAATCCTTAACATCATTCTTTGGCATGTTAGACATTCCTTCAACTGGGAAGACCAACACTACATAGTCTTTTAAGGCCTTGGTCATCTCCACATTACCCAATATTAATTCCCCCTTCTGATCTTCCAAGGGGCCTATTGTTCACTTTTCCATTTTATATACAATTATAAAAGCTTTACTACCCTGTGCCAGTTTACTTTCATAATCTCTCTTTCTTTTCTTTATTACTTGCTTAATGTTTCTTTGTTGCTTTTTAAAGTTTTCCCAATCCTCCATTTTCTCACCATTCTTTATGACTTTGTGTGTATAAGCTTGCTTTTAATTTGATGTCTTCCTTTATTTCCTTAACTATCCAAGGCATGATCTCCCTACCCTCACTGTCCTCAGTTTTAATTGTGATATATTTTTGTGGAATCCTGTGAAAAATATCCTTTTAAAATCTACCCCTGTTCCTCAACTGTCCCAGCACATATTTATTGATTCTTCCTCTCTTTAATTCCATGATGGTTATTTTCACTTGTAATGCAATTAAAATATGTGAAGTAATTTTAAGCAAGTCATTGCAAATCTCAGGGTTACAGTTCATATTATTTAATGTCTTTAGCTGCTTTGAAGTGCATCATCAAAGACAGAAATAATCCCTTTCTAATGAACATAATAACTGCTGTTTCCTTCTACAAGTAACTTTTTTAAAGTTGTTTTGATAATATGATATTTCCATCTTGACTATTGGCAGACATGATGGCCTACAAACCTTCATCAACTCTGGATTAGTCCCTCACATTGATCATATTTAACAGTCACTATCAAGGAATAATTCAAAGGTATAGAACAGTGGTTCCAAACCAGTGGGCCATGGCTCACTGATGGGGCACAATGTGTTTCAATGTGGGTCATGGAGACTTCCAGCCCACAGAGGGGGGTGACTGAAGTCATGTCTTGGTCCTCCTGGGTGACTTTGGGTGGGATGAGAGCAATCTGTCACTGAGGTCACCTGGCTATCTCTCAATACAAGTGGCTTGGTGCTCAGCCCAGTCACAGTTCCTATCAGATCTCCACTCAAGACAAATTCAGAAGTATGTGCTTTCTGTCTTCTTACTGTTTGCTGTCCTTTAGTCAGTCTTCAATTTCAATCAATCTGTAAATTTTAGATATAATCTTTTGGAAATAGACTCCTTTTAGAGACAAATAATAAAAGCATGATAATCATACCTGTTATGTCAATAAACATTTATACTATATACAGTATTTATAGTTAAAACACAGACAAACCATGAAAGAACTACAAATGTGTCTCCATGAAAAGTGGAGTTTTGAACTCTTGGCTGTTCGAACAATTCTGCAAAGATATGGATTTAGAGCATAAGAACTTGCTCTCCTACACCAAAATGTATATTAAAAGGAAACATTGTGGTCTGAGTGTTTGAACTATGAGAAGAGTTGCAGTTGCCCTAGAAGATACAAAAAAAAGTACGAACTGGAAACTTGCTTCAATGAAAAGCTCTGGGTATTTCACCTTCCCTACCTTGTGGATATATTTGAGCAATTGAACAAATTGAATCTCATGCTATAAGGCAAGGACTCGACTATCATCCAGTTTGTTGATGCTCTCAAAGCATTTATATAAAAGTTTGAAAATTTAAAACACAAGATGGAGGGAGGGAACGTTGTCATGTTTGAATCTCTTTCAGCAGTAGCTGTTAATGGAATGGATGCTGATTTTTTTTTTACTGCCTGTAACGGGCCATTTTGGCCCACAAGCCCATGTTGCCCATTTACACCCAATTGACCTATACCCCGGTACATTTTGAGGAGTGGGAGGTAACCAGAGTCACCCCAAAGAAGACCAACATAGACACAGGGAGTATGTACAAACAGCGCACAATTTGAACCCTGGTCCCAATGGCTGGCATTGTAACAGCATTGTGCTAACCGCTACACTAACTTTGCTGCCCTTGGAAAATGTTGCAAAGGAAATTGTCTCGTATCTCAGCTGCCTCTGAGAATTCCTGCACTACTTCCCAGAAATCATCTGAGAAGAACTGGCACTGGTGAGGAACCCCTTTCTTGTTAAAGTCAACAAAGTCCCTGATGATCTGCAAGATGAATTAATTGACTTTCAAAAAGATTCTGGATGCAGAGAAGTGTTTGAGACTTCATCTAACTCTGAGCTTTGGCCAAAAATGAGTTACCCCAACATTGTGAAGGAGTGTCTTCGGAAGATCCTGTCCTTCATGACTACTTATCTTTTTGTGAATCATTCTTTGCAACATTGCCACAGTGGAAGATAAAGGCATGAAACTGCATTGAAGTGGAGACAGATCTCAGGTGTACATTATCTACAATAGAACCAAGGATATGGAAACTGGTGAAGAAACTTCAGGAACAGGGGTAGCATTAAAGTGACTTGAGCTTTGATTTTGATTGTGAGTTTTTAGGTTCAGTGTATGATTGGAGTATTTTTTGTTCTTTAAAAATGTAAAATAAAATACTTTAAATTAGATAAAGGTGTGTTTCTTACACACCTGCCTTTGATTTGAAAATATTTCTCAGTCATTGCCACCAGGTGGTTGTGGCATGTTGGGTCAGAAGCCAGGTGGGCCTTAGAATGAAAAAGGTTGAGAATCACTGGTATAGAAAGAACATTTATTTCGGTAACTCTCGCAAACCAAAGTCTAATCAATGTTTATTTTGAAAAATATTCCTAGGGAGGTAAAGGTGATCCTGGATCTGATGGAGAAATGGGACCCATGGTAAGTTATTGGGATGTGAGTGAGTGAGTGAGTAATGAGGATGAGGGAACGAGTTTTTAAAAGTATATTTTTAGAAAACAGATCTGAAAGAATATAATTTTTAAGTTTTCCCTGCACCACAGAATAATTAATTGATAAAATAAGGATAAATGCTATGAGGAATCGTTCAAGGCTCTGCTCATGCAACGACATAAAATATTATGGATCTGAACTTCTGGATGTATCTTGTTAAACAAGATCTTAAAGATAGATGCAGTAATATTTCCTCTGGAGCTGTGTTGGCTGCCATCTAATGGGCCTTTCCCATCAGGTAGATAACCATTTTGTTTCTTATTATGAACTCTATTAACACTGATTAATGAGTCTGTAGCTGACAGATATGGTGTTATCCCTTTTGTTTAACATGGGAGTGACATATGCCTGTTTGTAGACTTTTCAATCATGACTCTCAAAATAACTCAATAATCGTCAAATCTCTTCTCTGGTGAAATTTGAGATCATCTGTTATCAGGGTAAAAAGTGGAGTAATAAAATACATTTTGTTTGTTCTGAACGTGAAATGTAAAAGCCTCAGCCAAGATGTACCACATGTTTGATGATGTGGGGTACATTGTTGGCAGTCATCCAAATAAAAAATTCATTATCTCCAATTCCTTTTCATGTTCTATCTAAAAGCAAGGTGGTCCAAACTATGGCCTGGAATTAGATGAAACCTCTGTGTAACAAATAATTGAATCCTGCTTCAAAGGGTTGAATCATTGGCAATTATGTAGCGAATTGGCAATTATGTAGCGAATCGCCAGCTCTCTAGGGTAGAGTATATGGTTCCTCTGGACAGCAATAGAAATAAGGAACATGGTGGAGGTTTCAAAATAACATTTCTGACCTCCTACTTTACTACAAAGCTTAGAACTTAGGTCCAGGAATGTGGTCAAACCTAGTTTGAGTGGCCTTCAGTTTTATCCCAACCATGGCTGGGATATCTAATGTGATTGCTGGCCTGGATTGAAAGGATAAGTGCAGGTCAGAGTTTTATTCTTTTTCTTTTGTTTTAATCAATCTTAATGATTTTGAATAATTTCTGTATGTATATTTTAAGTAAATTTGTGTTTTTGAGTTTTTATTTCTTTTAAATGATGTAAACTATCTTAATTATTTAGAAATATTTAAAATGCCTTTGATGGCATAACTGAGAAGGTGGGCAGTGAAAGGATAAGGGGCAAGTCTTTAGCAAGAGGCACCAATTAAATATTATTTTCTGGTTTCCTCATGACAGGGTCTGAATGGATTACCTGGTCTAAAAGGAGAAAAGGTATAGATGTCAACAGTGTTGGCAAAATAATGGATCTTATGACACATTCACTATATTACTAAGCGCAGGAAGCTATTTTGGTATTTGAACCCATGGTTGTTTTTTTGCAAGATCTAATTAATTTATATTTCATTATGACCATGACATTTAGTGCATTGAGTCCAGACTGGTTCATCCCTTCACTGATTTCCTTTTAACCTATTCTCCTCATATTCCATCAGGTGAGTAGAGTTTCATGTGCACCTTCTCCAACCTCCTCTGTTGCATTCAGTGCTTGCTATGTGGCCACAACTACATCAGCAGATCCATGCACAGACTAGACAACCTCTGATCAATTGTACTCTGTCCACAATGGCTATCTTGAGCTGTTCATCCTTGGTCACCTCCACTGTCACTAGAGGAACAGCTCCTCATATTGCACTAGGACAGTCCACAACTCAATGGTAAGAACACTAAATGTTCTATTTTTGGGTAACCTGCACTCTATTTTCTCTCCTCCTGATCCACTCAGGACCTCTCACACAACACCTTCTTTCCAACCCTTCTCTGCAACCCAGTTTCATTCCCACACCTGGTTCCATCTGCCGATCATCCACAAACTCAACCCACTGGATCCCATATCCCTCCCCCTACTATTTCCCATATAATCTGCAGCCTTTTTTTGTCTCCACATCACTTCTTAGCTGTCACTACCTCCACCTCTCTCCAAACCTGGCTCCATCTACCATCAAACCCTCCCTTTCTTGGAACCACAGGTCAAGTCAACTCCTGCCTCACCTCATCCCCTCACCTCTTTGTACTGGGCTATATCCCCTTTACACACTCAGTCCTGATGCATAGCCTCATCCCAAAATTTCAGCCATCCCTTTGCCTCCACAGATGCTGCCTGTCCAGCTGTTCCTCTGTTGATTCTCAGGATGCTGATAATACTGATCAGTTGTCCAGCTGGAACACAAAGCTTCATTGAGACTCTCCCTTGTTATTTTTTAGTTATTCTCATATTGATAGATTGCAATCCACAGAACTGTGGACTATTTCTTTACAGTGGCAGATTCATAATGTCATACTAAAATCTTTGCATTATCTTGCTGCAATTGACATTAGTTGCCACAATATGTCAAAAAGTATTGAGAAATTAAATAACATACATTTCTGACTCTGATTGCTAATGAGGTTAATGCCCAAGTAGTTTGAGAATTAAGTTCACTGTGATCATTTCACTCTTGTTCATGCTCTGGTATGTTGCTGAAGAGACTATGGAGCTAACATTCATCTAACAAATGAATGTCTGCTTTACAGTCTTATTTATGAAAATGATGACCAGCATCTATTTAATTATCCTGATGGTTCTTCCCTCCCTCATAGATTGGTACTTTTTACTGATGAAAATGCTGTGTCACTGTCTGTGCTAAGAAAATAATATCTACTCCCATAAACTACTCCTAGAGACTGACTGATTTTCAAGGTTCAAAATAACAACCTGATTTCAGAATATTTTATCCATTGTGAGGGTGGGTCTTCAGAGTTGGGTGCTGTGCATTATATTCAATGTCTTCTCCCAGTTTTCTTTATTTTCTGGGCTAACATATATTACTTGTATTTTAGTTGCTATATTCTTAATAAATTCAATTGCAATCTTTCTTTGCTTATATTTCATGGATCTTGTGATCATCACTGCTTCTCAGTAAGCTTCAAGTAGATACAGCAGAATAGGTGGACAATCAACCCATCTCTTGATGGTCACTCTTCTTTGAGTCTTTGCATCTTTGCATCTTTTCTTATTACTTCTTGACCTGCTCTAACTCTTTGTTAAGATTGTTGAATTGTTTGACCCCAGGTACTGCTGAAGACATGCTCTTTGCCATCAATGACTGCAACTATTCCAATAGTTTCCTGGATAACATCATATTCTTCTTAACCAAAGTAATCAAAGTTTTACTACTTGTCTTCCATCATGCACTAAGCCATTTTTATCTTTAAATCTTACACCTACTTTCCCCTCCTTCCATCATAGCATAGCGTTTCTTGATTACTTAATTCTACCCTGGCATCTTGTGCCTTCCTTGGCCTCCACATTCTGGAGTTCCTTCTCATCTTCTTTCTCATAACCCTTATTAATCATCATTTTTGCATATTGGCTGCAAAAGAAATGGCATTTATTATCTTTGGCTCAGAACAAGTTGGGAAATGCTAGAAAAAAAATTCAATAACTGTCAGTACTGAAATGTCTGTGCTTTTATTTTAGGGACATTTTGGGATGCCAGGGATTAAAGGTGATAAGGTAATTCCATTGAAACTGTCTACGTTTTTACAATATATTTACAGCACAGAAAAAAATCAGTTGTTCCAAGGAGTCTTTACGAATATTGTACTCCATATGAATCACTGACAAGAATGTCACACTTGCCTGTTCACCGTACTCTTTAATATTTACCATTTACCAAGTTACTCTCTTGAAAATATTTTTGTTTGATCATTCATGGCATATTCTACATTTGAACTATTTATCAAGACATCTTCTTTTCATTTTCTTGAGGGTGACCCACATGGTATTTCAGGACCCCAAGGTTACAAAGGAAACAAAGGGGATACGGTAAGAAAACACTAATTTGTCTAATATTATTATATATTTGTCTTAATCATCCTGATTGTGATTTTCAGTGTTTTCCAGTGAAGAAATTCCACAAGGGAAATATTGAGAAGGATAAATTAAAATTGCAGGGGAATGGGACCAATTGAATCTCTCTTTCAAACATGAACACAGGCACAATTCTGATGGGTTGATTGTCCACCTATTCTGCTGTATAAGAAAATAAAAGCAGGTGTTGACTTCCTGGTTCCTCATGACTATCCCACTATTTATTGTGATCATGGCTTATATTGCCTCAGACCTCATTTCTACTTCTGTGCTAGTTCCCCACAGCCCTCAATTCTCTGATCCTTCCAACATTTCTTTATTTCCTCTTTAAATATTCCCAATTTTCTAGCCACCACCAGTCATTCTCTTTTCTGCTACTTCTATATAGGTAACCCTCATATCACAGCTGTTCGGGTAATGAAAATTAATTCTTACAGAATTCACAGATTACTACCCAAAAATTTGAGAGATGGATTGAAATTTCATAAGACATAGGAGCAGAAATAGGCTATTCAGCCCCACCAAAAATCATGGACTGATCCATTTTCCCCACTCACCCCCACTGCCTGGCCTTCTCCCCATAACCTTTGATGCCCTGGATAATCAAGAACCTCTGCCTTCAATACATCCAATGACTTGGCCTCTACAACCAACTGTAACAAATTACACAGATTTTCCACCGTCTGGCTGAAGAACTTACTCTACCTCTCTTCTCAGTGAACACATTTCAATCCTGAAGATGTGCTATCTTGTCCTAGACTCTCCCACCATGGGAAACAAACTTTCTACATCTACTTCAACATTTGAAATGTTTCAATGAGATCCCCCTCATTCTCTTAAATTCTAGTAACTACAGGCCAAGAGCTATCAAATGCTCTTTGTATGATAACCCTTTCATTCCCAGAATCATCCTTGTGAACCTCCTCTGAATCCTCTCTAACGTCAGCCCATCCTTTCTTAAACGAGGAGCCCAAAACTGCTCATGAGGTCTCACACTGCCTTGTAAAGCCTCAACATCACATCCCTGCTCTTGTATTCTATTCCTCTTGAAATTAATTCCAGCACACAGTAGACATCCTGCCCACAGCCCTATATCAGTCCCCACACTGACAGCCCGTGCCGGCCGCCCCACAGTGTGGGGACTGATATTGGGCTATTGGGAGAGAGCGGGGCAGCGGGATCAGTGTGGGGACATCCCATGCTGCATGACCCCGCACTGATATCCCGCACCCGGGGGGGGGGGGGGGGGGCAGGGGCAGCTGGGTGGGGAGCCTTTAGGCGCTTGCCAGCTGACTGTCATCCCCTTAGCAGCTGCTTTCAGGTGGCTGCATTCATGTGCCGGGGGGACCTCAGTGCTCCGGCGATTATCCCTCATGGAGGAGGGTTACAAATTTTGCCTCGCATGCACCTCCTGCACTTTCATGTGGCCTCCCAATAGCCACATATGGGCATAATATGCGGCTTTACACTGGGGATTTTGGGCACCTGAAAGTGCCTATGGTTAAAACAGACTCATATCTGAGCCAGAAGGTTGTGGATTTAAGACACACTCCAGAGACTTAAGCACATATATTATGTTAGCACCTTAGTGTAGTACTTAGATAGTTGTGTACTGTCATAGGTGTCATATTTTGATGAGAAGTTTGATCAGACACCATTTCCTTTCATGTGGAACCAGAGGATCACATCACACTATTCAAAGAAGATGAGGTGAACTCTCCAGGTCAATGCTTAGTCCTCAATAAAGGCCCCTTAAAAATGTTCTCATCATTTATTTCATTTTTTCTATTATTATCATAATAGGGCACAAAGCAGAATTGGCTGTGAGCAGCTTTTGGATGTCCTGAGGTTGAGGATTCTGCTTTATAAATGCAAACTACACCTTTGAAGTGATTAATGCTATAAAAACATCATATAAATCTGGATGTTTCTATTTAAGAATAGGACTGATGGTTACGTGAACAAATTCTGATAAGAGATTACCAAAAGCTGAATGGAACGTGATAGCTCCTGGGGTGCTGGGACGCGAGAATGTCAAATCAATAATGTTTGAATGTGCATGAGATTGTCTGATCTTAACTGCTAAGCAGGCTCAGGCCTGGTCAGTACTTGGAGGGGAGACCACCTAGGAACACCAGGTGCTGTAGGTTTCTGTGAGGGATACTGGTCAAAGTGGTGACTCTCTCTCTGCCTTACGGTAGATAAAAGTCAAACAATTTCATACATGTTACATTCTAAATGTAGTATAACATGATAATAATGAAACCTTTACCTTTAATAAGGTAATAGTCTAGTGTTTTGAACTGTTTTCAAGTGGTTATATTTATTGTATGGTGTACAGTACATCACACATGATTATGTTGGAAGAATTAGTTAAATTGATGCCTTTTTTGATCATACAGCTTCCTTTTCATTTAGGGTTATAGAGGTCCTCCAGGATTTGATGGTGATAAAGGAGAGAAAGGTGAAGATGGGCCCCCAGGACTAAAGGTGAAGATTTAATGCACAACTATTGTTGGGTTGAGCTCAGTCTTTAGAGCCAATAACCTATTTCCAACAGCCCCCATTTATTATGTACATTTCCTGTAGTTGAGGACACACAATGGTCAAAAGTATTTAACATCAATTGGCAGTCGCTCAAATATCAGCAGCAATTTATCTAAAAATGCAAATTCATAGGTTAGTTAATGAAAGATTGTTTTCTACAGATTAATAGATATAAATGGAGCAGATCTTTATACTATTTGGGGGACAGTTTAATGGTGTTGGAGACAGGGATATTAAAACATTGCTGGTATAGTTTCAAGTAAATATGATAATACTACTCTCTCATTGCAAAGTCTGAAATGTATTTGGAGAAACGGTCAAATTGCTCACTACTTTCAAATCTAGGTTTCTCACTAAAAGGTCCTCTATCAATAGATTGAAGATATTGCTGCTATTGTCTGATAATTTTTGAAGGTCAACCTATTCATTCCATTTCTGCAGGTGGGTGGGTGGATGAATTACCCTCTGAGTCAGTTACCTGTTCATGATATGCTCTGCTATTTAATTAAATGTTCTTCAGGATATCACCAGTAATCTAAGGCCATCTTTATGTTTCCTTCCAAGGGTCACAAAGGAGAGCCGGGGTCAAAGGGATCAATGGGTTTTTTTGGGGCCAGGGGTCCAACAGGACAGAAGGTTTGTGTTACTGTCTCATCATGATTATGCAGGGAACAGCTGTATTTTGAAATTATGCCATGTTTATAATGAAGCTTAGATGGTTTTAACATTTATCTGAAACTCTTGTGCATTTGATAATATTGTTGATTTTCTGTTTGATCCATTTCACCACTTAACATGTTGCTACAGTTAATGAGTCAATGTGAAAACAGGTTTGAATCCCCTTAACCACTTCCAGCAGAAACTAAAAGACAAATCTTAAGAATGTAAAAATATTCCTGCAGATTCTTGAGGCATTCCCATCATTTAGTTTGACCACAGTTAGTCTGCATTTTCTCCATCTATGTTCCTTGGTTATATCATTCTTAGTTTTGAAAGTTTCATTTGAAGCTCTCACCCTTCGCTTTTAACAGGCTTAGTTGTTCCAATTTTTTGAGGGAAAGAGATGTAGATTTTCAAGGAGTAGTAAAAATCAGAATCTCTCTTCCTCAATTTTTTTTTGGGTGGCACAGTTAGTATAGGGCAGCATGGTTAGCTTAGGCCAGTACATTTAGCATAGCGGTTAGGTCAACGCTGCTTACAGTATCAGCAACCAGGATCTTGCACTTTCTATAAGGAATTTGTACATTCTCCCCATGTCTGCATGGGTTTCCTTCGGGTGCTCCGGTTTCCTCCCACAGTTCCACAGCGTACCGGGGATTTAGATCAATTGAGTGTATTTGTGTCGTTGGCCAAAAGGGCCTGTTACTGTGCTGAATGTATAAATTAAAAAATTGTCTACCTTCTTATATCACCTCTGAATGTATCAGTGTAAATTCTGACTATATAATCTTGTAGTTTATCAGGGGAGTCTGAGCAACTTCAATGGAATGTTTCCATGGTAATACCTATCTTTACTAAGGTAGTGTGTTAGAAACATTGAGAACTCTTTGTGAACTGTAGTTTCTATGGTGTTGCTACTTATTAAGGAAAATAATAGAAATACTACAGTTCTACCTCAAAAAAATAATTTACAGTCAACTCCCAAAAGGAAGGGCTAGTATGGTCTATCTAAATTCATACCACACACAGTACATTGTTCTGAATACACATTCACAAAAATCATTAAACCCTTACAAACACAAACCACCAACATTAAATTCACACTCAGTTCAATTATAAATTAAATCAATATGCTAGTTGGCTAAACCCCTCAGATTTCATCAACTATAAAGGTGCATTTTTTATTGCTGAAATGTCCAATCCAGGAACCTTCAGTCCTCCAACAGGCTGTCCTCAGGAACCCCCTTTTCATTCATCCCAATATTCAGGGTGACTGGCTGAGCATACTCATATTTCTCAAGCTCACTGATATTTCTGCTAAATCCACAAACGGCCATTATTACTGGTGTCCTTAGAGAAACTAGTCTCTAATTCATTCCTGCAGGTTCACTGTCTTACTGCTTCTCAGGCAGTAATATCTCAAATGTGATGCCACTGCAGTGTCTTTAGAGTTTGTAGATGCTCCACTCTTTAGTTATTTAAGTATAAAAATTCCAGATGTACTAGTTGACTAGTTACAGTAAAACATATGGGTATTGAGGTGTTTTTCAGCATTGCTCAATTCTATTAAATATTTAATCTATTTTATAACTCTCCCAATTTCGCTGACTTTAATGGAAATTAAAATGAAGAGAGGTGCAAAGTGGGCTGTTGATTATCTCATCTTATGCAATCACACCAAGATCCATTGTATCTATTTCTAGAGGCTGAGTCTGAATTACATATGAACCTAATAGGATTTTTTTTAAATTTCAGGGTGAGCCTGGTGAGCATGGCAGAAATGGAATTGCAGTAAGTGTTTTTCAAGTTTCAACTAAGACTATCTACTGGATGTTTATAATAAACAGATACAGTGCATCCCTGCATTATGGAAAAGTTGCATTCCTAGAAAGCCACCTGTATCATTTATTTTCTGTGATGAACCCTTGACAAAAAAAAATGATACTGGTTACTTTTGCAGTTTGTGTTTATTTACTGTATATTTTGACATACAAGTTGACCTTCAGATAAGTCAGATCTCTATTTTCATGGTTTTATCATGTATCGAGCATATGTTGACCCCCCCCCCCCCAAAATGACTGAGCTGTTGGGCATTGCCTGAGGGTTGTTGTATCATGGAGCCTCCAGCCAAACAATGAAAGTATAAGTGAGTTTTAAGTTAAAAGTGATAATGTACTGGTAGCATGAAAATGTGTTGTTGGTTGGCTGTTTCAAGGGCAGTTTTTTGAGCTGAATTTAAGGACTAATTTTTGTATCTGGTCAACCCCCCCTCCCCATTTTTGAGTGCTTTTTGAGGGTTTCATGACTTTTTATATGTTGAAATATACGGTAGTTATCTTATTTTCACATAAATTCTGTAAGAACTTCTTTTTTAAGCTCTGCACCTCAAAACTTGGGTATTGATTTGTAAATTCCAGGATAAACCTGTTACTTCAACTGTCAATAATGTGGGGTTCCTGTATTCAAGAAAGCCTAGAAAAATAAGTTAGAAAAAACAAGGTAAATTAAGAATGAAACAGAACCCTGCACAATATTTTTGTTCATCATAGAATTAAATAATAAGTAACTGAGGAAGTTTTCCCAAGCAGAAAATGTAAATGGCTGGCACATTAGCGCAATGTGTACAGCAAACGGGACAAGGATTCAAATTCCACACTGTCTGTAAGGAGTTTGTATGTTCTCCCTGTGTCTACGTGGGGTCCTTATTCCTTCCTTCAAAACATTTAGTTTTCAAGAGATAAACGTTCAGAGAAATAATCCAAAGCAAATGTTCTGACAAGACATCGACATTGTTTGATATGGCTGGCTGGGTTCATAGAAGTATTCCAACAGATAAGAAAAGGTGTAGAGAAGACGATCTTGATCTTTATAATTATTAAAGTATCTGATTGAGTAGAGATGGAGAATTTATGAGGGACTCCACAAATAGTAGTCAAAAATCTACATAAATAGTCATCAGTAAATGTGATGAAGAATTCAGAAGTATATTTATTTGGAGAGAATGTATTGAATATGGAAGTTACTGCCATATGGAGTGGTTGGGACAAAAAAAAGCATTGTTATATTTAAGGGGAAATTGGACAAAAGGATATGGTGAGATAAAATAATATAGATTCTTGCATGAAGCATTGACCATTTAGGCTACATGAGGTATTTCTGGTCTGAAAATTTTACACTTTTCTGTCACTTCTGAATGTCCAGAATAGACTTTTCAAAATACACGTACCCCCATCCTTATTCAGAATTTATAGCACTTTAAATATAACCCTAATCCTAACTTTTTTTTTAATTTTCATGTCAATGGTAATTATTTAAGTTTGCTATAACTGCAAAAGGTAGGAACATCAGAGTTTGTACATCAGATGCAAACTTATTCACAATTTCATACGTTCATCATCTCCTGCATTCCACGTTCATCCCAAACACTTTGTTTTGTTAAAGATTTGAAGTGCTTGGATTAACTCACTTCCATTGCAAATACATTACCACGAGGCTAGTCCCTGTCAATAAGCCATCTGTATTTTCCATTGTTTATTCAAGCTACATTGAATTCCTAGCTCATCATATCTGACATTGTTTCATTCCTTCTCAGTTTCGATATTCTTCTTCATGCCTTAAATTTCTCATTATCTTTCCATTCCCATTGATACCATTTGTGAATTGCAAAGTAATTTTTTTGTAAGTTTAACCAAGCCTGATGTCAGGTGACTACATTTACTTTAATACACCAAATAGAAGGGTAACTTACTTCCACAGCTGAGTAAGTTAATTTTGTACAACTTGATATAATTGGAAAGAGACCTACCTTCCCCATACATTAATTGACAAGAGCATCCCTTAGTATTTTTATGGATCATAATGCCACAAATTCTTTCTCTTTGATATGAGGTGATCTTGGAGTCAAAGAAATATCCAGTCATTTCATTTATAACCAATTTAGCTGGAAAATATTTATCAGCAAACAGAAGACATGGACTAGGAAAGATTTGCTTTGAGATGTGCAAAGTCTTTGATGAACATCAATGTCATGAAATCTTTCTGACTGTCATTTGCTTAAGATGCAGTGGGGAGAATATTGGTTCGAGAAGGTTAAAAATCTTTGAATTTTGCCATCTGTTAATGTTGACCTTTTGCAAAGTAGTGTAGTATTTCTTTTATGCTGTACAATTGCACTTCAACTTTCAAAGTGATATTTTAAAGACTATGTGACATGTAATTATTTCCAAGCATCTAATGTTGTTTGATGATAGTTTTATTGTTAATTAGCCATCAAAATGAAACCTATCAGCTTGGGTTAATACATATTTAATTATCTGCAAACTGGTCCCTGTTGCCCCTGATTAGTTTGATATTCATTAAAATTCTTATTCATAGATACTTGTTATTTGTTTTATGTTTTAAAAAAACTGCCATGTTTATACTTCAGAGCCTTCCAATAAGATGTATCATTTTATATTTACATGATTATAGTCTCTGGGAATTATTTTTTTCAGAATGTTGGATGTATAGTTCTTTTTCATCATTTTTTGAAAGACCAAGTTATTTGAAGTATCCAATTAATCAGACGTCCTGTTTTTCACCCTTTTGAAATCACAGTTCTCAGCATATATACACACAGATAAATTAAGTACCTTTTCTCACTGCTTTTAAAATATATTACTGCAACAGTACACTTGTAGGGAGTGGGCAGAACCAGCACTAACAGCTCCTGTCTACTGGCAACTAGCCACTACAGCCACGAGACATAGTGACTCAGAAGCACCTGTAAGTCTACTGTGAAGCCCTGCCCTACTCAACATAGATACGTCATGAGGTCGTTAGCACTTCAGAGTCATGACCCCAGGTCACATGTTGTATGTCTATATCAAGCCTGATAACACTGTAATAAATGATTCCCTTCGCTGGCTGGCAACTTCAGGTGTGGTCTTTGTTTATTTTAGGGCAAAGCTGGACTTGATGGTAAAAGTGGAGTTAAAGGAATTAAAGGAGACAAAGGCTTGCAAGGACAGAAAGGAGATTTGGTAAGACAAAATAGTTCAATTAAAAGGATATCCTAATTTATTTGTTTGCTCAAGAACTGGAAATGTGTATATTGTTACATCATAATGACTTGTATCCTGAAGATGTTGCTCAGTCATTTCATTAGGGAATATTAAGAGCCTCAGACATAGAACTTGTCCAATTCCAACTCTGGCAGAAATCTACCAGAATAGATGAGAATGAAAATATTGGGTCATGCCAGTTCTTGGAAGTCTTGTAAAATTAGAGACTTGGCCTGACCCAAAGCCAGTAGCGGATTAACTAGGCCCTAGGGCCTAAGGCCCTCCCTGACCTTGCCCCGACATAGGGCCGGGCTACCCCCGCTCCCTCTCACTTTCTACCCCCACCACCCTTCACTCCCTGCTGCGGCCCAGGCCATCCCCGCTGACCCTCGCTTCCCAGTAAGGGCCTAGCCACCTGGGCGCCACTTTCACTGGCCTCTCATTTAGCAGTAGCGGCCACCGGTTAGACATCACTGGTCACACACCTCTCCTGTTGTTCACTTTCTACTGCAGGTGACAGGCTGGACACTGGTATTTTGGACCCCCCTTCTCACGCTGCAGATCTTCATGCCGTTGCCATCGGCATTGGCACTGTGCTGGCTCAGACTTACAGTCAGCTTCATCCACACAGAATCAGGGTGTTGGAGAACACCGCGCATGCTCAAGTCACTTCCATGTTGCAACTGCACCCTCGGCTCCTTCACTGGAGATAAGGTGCATTCTCACCATGGGGTTTCTGGTTATTTTTGGTGGCCATGAAACTGGCCACTGCACTGTTTGGTGTTCTGTGATGTTTGCCTCAGTCACTTTTCAAAAGACTAAGCACCCCAGGTTTCCTGAGTCTGGTTTGCCATTTTGGACCCTTGATTGATATTAACAAGATGTGATGGGCCCTTTTACCTTCCAGGCCCCTACGCTTCAGTCTACTCAGCCTAATGGTTAATGCGCCACTGTCCAAAGCAAGTCATCAGTCTAAGGGCTATTTCCTAGCATTGGAATAACTGTTGAGTATTTCCAGCATTCTCTGTTTTTACAAAATCTCAGGGAGAATGTAACTATCTACATCAGATGTTCTTATTAAATTTGTTCACAAAATATAAATGTTACTACAAGGCTGCCACCTTTGTTGCCGCTTGACCTGAGTGGTTTGATAGGTCACAATGGTTGGGGGCCAGAAGTGGATAGCAATGGCAGATTTCCTTCTCTGGGATACCAGTGAACAAGATGAATTTTGTTTAACAATCTGCTGTTTTCATGGTTACTATTATTGCCTGTAACTGTAAATCATTTTAATTATACAACTAATTGCTATGGCTCGAATCAAATTCATGCTTTTGGATCAGTAATCCAGAACTATTACATATTCAGTAACCTCAGCACAGTTCAAAAGTATAAATCTATGGTTTTTGGGAATGTGAATTTTAAAAAAATGCTGAGAATGCTTGATAGACCAGGCAACATCAGTGGTGAGTGAAGCAGAGTTAATGTTTCAAGTCAATGCCTTTCTTAAGATGATCAGATAATACTCATAGCAATTTCTTAACATGTAACTTATCAATCAATTCTTTAACCATGGCTATTAAAAGAACCTTCTGAATTCTTGGTGGTCACTGAAATCAAGCATATTTATCATCTCCACAATGAATCAGAGATCTCGGGTTGTGGCCTCAATCCCAATGTTTTTAAGTACTTTTATAAATATCCTAAAGAACTATAGAAAAAGGGGAAACTTTATCATTTTTATCCACCAGTTCCAAGATAAGTGTAGGCATCAAGGATATAAAATAGTATTTGCTTTGGGCACAAAGGAAGAAAGATTGTTATACCAAATTTTTTTTAATGAATTTACATAAGACACTGTAGACAGTGTAATTTGGAGCAAAAGAAACAAGCTTCTGGAGGAACCCAATTGTTCAAATAGCAGCTCTGGAGGAAGAATTTTTAAAAATTTGTCATGATGCAAGATCTGGACCCAAAACATCCACCATCCTTCAACCTTCAAAGATACTGCCAGTCTGGTTGAGTTCCTCCAGCAGTTTTTTTTTCTCTTTTAAAATCAGCCTTGATTGTTTAAATCTTTTAAAATGAGACTTCTATTAAGAAATGCATGTAAATTAAAGCCTTCCCAAATTGGGATGAGAGATTTATAGTATCAAAAGAGCCTGGACAGTTGGGTCTTTATTCTTTGGTGTTGAACAAAATGAGGAATGGCCTTATTCAAGCATACAAGATCCAAAGTGGGCTTGACAGTGTAGCTGTTGACATATTTTTACTGATGATTGCCATAAACAAGGTGATCCAGTTGCAAAATAAGGTAGCAGTCACATAAAAATTTGAAGTCCATAGGAATTAGTTCCCTCAGAAGATAGTGAATGCTCTGCCCCAGAGGGTGGTGGAGGCCACTAGATATGTTTAATGTAGAGTGAGATAAATATCTGAAAGATAAAGGGTTTGAGGGTTATGTGGCATTGGCACAGGGGAGAAGTAGAGCCAGCATAGAATAGTCTGGATCATAATGAATGGCAGGGCAGACTTGAAAGCCTGGTGCCTTACTCTTGCCTCAGCACTCCACTACTTCTTATGTTCTTATTCCTAAATTATCAAAACTGGTGGAATCTCAAAATAGTTGTGGCTAGTTTTCTTATATTGCAAGGTATGAATGTACAAAGATTGTGAAAAATGTAAACATAGTGGACTGAACATAATTCACAGATAAAATTCCAGATGATGCACAATTGATTTTCAAAGATATATTCCAAAGAAATGAAGATAATCTCTAATGCTGGAAGTACAAGCAGATTAAAATGATTATAATATTCCCAAAGGTCAATAATAACCTTCAAATAAAGGCAAATTAGAGACTGGGACATATTTCAAAAAGGGCATGCATATATATATATTAATTTTCATTCCTTAGTTCCACATTTTCTAATTATTTTTTGTATTTCCATTATAAAATTCTCACTTGCATTCCTTTGATTATAAAAACAGTATATTTCAAGGGGTGCACTCACAACTTGAGGGAACAATCCTCAAATTGCTCTTCCATTCATTGAGAATGAAGCTGCAGGTTTAACTTGCTGCAGAATTTGTTCCACATTCTGCTGGAAATAAGTACTGTTGCCTAGATTCCCATTTCCTCAAATGATAGCAGGTGGGTGTGAAAATTACCCACAGTTAAAACAGAGGCTGCTGACTGCAGACTCAAAGTGACCATTTTGTTACACTCAAATTCAGTCAGCCAGAACTGTTCTCAACATAAAGCAAGTGGTGTTTCTGTGTATCCTTCTGGCTTCTCCACTGAACTCTCTATCTCTGCCTCAGCCAGCTCCTTTCACTCATTCTTTCTGCACAGTTCGACCTTGGCAAACCAGTACTGAGTTACACAGTTCTCAGTAGAAATCCATCCTTTAAAGTGACAGTCCAAAAGGTCAGTCCATGGTCCATAACAGAGGGTTGAGCAGGAACTTCGACTAGAATAGGAAAAATACCAAAATGTTCATCTTCAATGGACTCTGAACCAGAGAAATTAGATTTACCATCTCTGATGGACAAATCTATGTTACATCAGTATCAAGCTGAAAAGTCAGCCTAAATTATATGCCATGTCCTGGTAATGGTTCAGAATCTATATGTAATGTCTCAAAAGGACAGATGTTCTCATAATCAGTAGAGAATAGTGACCAATAGACTAGCACGACTGCTTTCACACCCAACTGTGGACACAGATTCATACGTCTGAAGAAATTTCTACTCGTCTCTTTTCTAAAGAAATGTTCTTTTATCCTGAGGCTGTGCCAACCCAGACTCTCCCACAACTGAAAACACCACATCCACTCAATCTAGCCCTTTTAACATTCTTTATCAAATGGCTTAATGACGTGCTTGCTTACCAACATCAGTTGCTCCCCGACACAAGCACAGATTAATATCAATTCAATTAACATGAAATTCCTCAACTGAAGTATACAATTAGTGGATGTGACCTTAAATCTTTTTTGTAACATAAAAGTGCTTGACAAGCACATCAAGTCATACATGCAGCATTCTTTATGTAGCAAAGATAAAGATATATAACCAATGTTTCAGGCCTAAGTCCTGTAAAGGTTAAAACCTTGTGTTTTTGATTCTTAGTTAATTTTGCGCTTATATCTTGAAGGAAAAGTATTGTTTGTAGTGTTACCATAGAGACTATGACATAATATGTCATAATATCAGCGCAGACTAAGAGCTTGCATCTCATTCTTCAACAAACTATGAAGGAGTCGTGAGCTCAAGATCATTTTCTTTGAATTTGTCTTATTTATTTTGTATATCTCTTTAAAGTTGAATATTGTTATATCTTTAAATGTAGCCGAATGCTTTGTTTAATCATCATTATGAAAATTTTAATGCAAAGTTATGCAAAATGTTTATCTGTCTTTTTAACGAATTAAAGCTACATAAAGTTGCATCTATGAAGTTTGGTTTATTGGATTAATAAGATAGTAATTTGGAATTCTCCCAATTCTTCAGTTTCTGTCCCTCCTATTATCCACAAACGTAGCTCGAAGGCCACCAGTTCCATCATCCAAATCATTTAAAAATAACATGAAAAGTAGTGGATTCAACACCTCTGTAGAACACGACTAGTTACTGGTGGCCAGCAAGAAAAGACCCCCTTTATTCCCACTCTTTGCCACTGCAAATCAGCCAATCTTCTAACCTTGCTAGTACCTTGTATGTAACTAGTTTAGCAGCCTCACATTCGGTACCTCACCAGAGGCCTTCAGTAAATCCAAGTAAACTACATCTACTGACTCTCCAATGTCTATCCTGTTTGTTACTTCTGCAAAAAAAACAACAATTTGTCAGGCAAGATCTCCTTTGAAGGACAGCACTCTGACTTCAGCCTATTTTAAGACTTGAATCTTGCCAATCACTAAAGTTAGGTGAATCCACCTATAATTTCCTATCTTTTGCGCCTTTCCCTTCTGAAAGAGTGAAGTGACATTTGCAAATTTCCAGTCCTCTAGAACAATTCCTGACTCCAGTGATTCTTGAAAGAATGCATTCACAATCTCTTCTGCTACCCCTTTCATAATCTTCCAGTGAGGTCTATCCAGTCCATTTCAATTTTCAGGACTCTGGATTTTCTCTCACCATTGATGAATACAATTGTAGAGATGTTGAATATTGTCATAAACATGCCAGCTAAGACTAAGTGAATATTTTCCAAATGAGTGATGCTAGTCTATTGGTCACAATTCTATTACATATAGATTCTGAACCATTACCAGAACAAGGCTGACTTTTCAGCTTGATACTGATGTTACATAGATTTGTCCATCAGAGATGGTAAATCTAATTTCTCTGGTTCAGAGTCCATTGAAGATGATCATTTTGGTATTTTTCCTATTCTAGTCGAAGTTCCTGCTCAACCCTCAGTTATGGACCATGGACTGATCTTTTAGACTGTCACTTTAAAGGATGGATTTCTACTGAGAACTGTGTAACTCAGTACTGGTTTGCCAAGGTCGAACTGTACAGATAAGAATGAGTGAAAGGAGCTGGCTGAGGCAGAGATAGAGAGTTCAGTGGAGAAGCCAGAAGGATACACAGAAACACCACTTGCTTTATGTTGAGAACAGTTCTGGCTGACTGAATTTGAGTGTAACAAAATGGTCACTTTGAGTCTGCAGTTAAAGAAGGAAATTGTGAAGAAGCTGTGTTAAAGTCACAGGCTTCATAAGTGAGGTGGTTTTAAAAAAAGAACAACCTTGAAGAACCAAGGAAAGTCCATGGTGAAGAAATCTGCAAAGGATTCATAACTTCACAGTCAAGCAGCATCAATCATCTCTCTCTCCAACATTCATTCAGAATCCTTTTGTTATCAGTTGAAGAACTGAATTTGAGAGTGAATTCTATGGACTGTGTATTTAGATTGGCTTGCTTGACCGGACTGACCTTGGGTTTTGGGATTTTTTTCCTTTTTTTTGTTTTTGACTATTAGGCACAGACTAATGGTCCGGGTTTTTTTTCACCTATACATTTTTTATAAATAATCTTTGTATATTTACTATTAGAGGGATTAATTTGGGTAAGATATCATTGTTAATAATTATTAATAAATAGTTAAAATTTAACCCTTTTGTATTGTGTCCTATATTGTTGCTGGTTTGGGGCATTACAGCTCTCTCAGCAATGTCTTGATTTTCAAACATGTGGACTGATTATTCATTTTCTTGCCTTTTGTAGTATATTGCCTTGTTGCATTTGCCTGGAATGTTGCACTTTCCTTGAATATTGATTACTTTTTGTGAAAGAAATGCAATAACGTGCTTATTTATTTTTCTTCTGTTTTAGGGAGATAAGGGAGATGAAGGCTTAAAAGGAAATGGTGGACACAGGGGTGAGAAGGTAAGGACTATGTAATAATTGCTGCACAATACAAGTTGATGTCCATATGACCATGGCTATTTAAATTTAGGGAAATAGCAGAGTGACCAGCCCTTCCAGCTCATGATCCCATGCTAGCTAATGCAGTCCATGTGACCAATTAACCAACAAATACTGTGTCTTTGGAACGTGTGAGGAAACCAGAGCACCTGGAGTAAACCCAGATGGTCATGGGGAGAAGGTACAAACTCCTTATAGACAGTGCTGGATTCGAGTCTAGGTTGGTGGTGTTGTCATAATGTTGTGCTAACTGCACCACTAATCGTGGTTTTTCCTGGCAAATTCCCAACAATTGTTCAGAGAGAGCTGTCCCTTTAAGGAATGCTACAGTGATCTTGCTTCTATTCCATTACAACATCATTCAGGATAAATTCAATGATACTTTGTCACAGCAATGTCTAATATGAGTTATTTACTGATGCCACTACTGTGATCCTTGCAACCTTAAAGGATTGTTATGATATGTGTACAAAAGTATATAAAATGCAGTCAGAATTAATTTCCAGAGCAAACTTTCTCTACCAATAGTCCCTCATAGAACATTACAGCACAGAAATAGGCCCTTTGGACTTTCTCATCTCTGCCAAACTATTATTCTGCCTAGTCCCACTGACCTGCATCCAGTCCTTATCCCTCCACACCTCCCCCATCCATGTACCCATCCAAATTTTTCTTAAATGGTAAAATTGAGCCTACATTCACCAGTTCAGCTGGCAGCTTGTTCCACACTTCCTCTCCTCTCTGTGTGAAGTGCCCCTAATGTTCCCCTTGAACTTTCCCCTTTCACCCTTAACACATGTCCTCTGGTTTGTAGCTTACTTTGCCATTTTCTTTTGGAATACTGTCTAGTTATAGCAATCAGTCCATTGGTCTCTGCACTATCAAGTACAGGCTGTACCTATCTATTAGTCTTTGAAACCTATAATTCACAGCAATGCCCCAATGATTCCTTTGTTAGTCCTGATTCCAATCTGAATTTCCTGCAGGCTGGTTAAACATTGAGTTTTCTTAAGCTTAACTAATGAAGTTGTTTGTTAGCTGTTCCAGAGACACCTTTTGGAATCATGTTCCTTAGCTTTAAATTTACACAAAACATATTCAAGGGTGCCATTGTTGACGTAGGGGTTAGTGCAATGCCTTTGCAGCACCAGCAATTGGGATTCGAATCCCACGCTATCTGTAAAGAGTTTGTACATTCTCCCCATGTCTGCATGGGTTTTCCCTGGGGGCTCTGGTTTCCTCCCACTGTTCGAAACGTAGGTTAATTGGGTATAAATTGGGTGGCATGGACTTGTGGCCCAAAATCGCCAGTAGTGTGCTGTATGTCTAAATTTTTTTTAAATATAATGTTCTACTAATCTCTTTTTATTTGTTTGTACAAAGTGAAGAGAATGAAGTTGGGTTAAATGTAATAATTATATTATTTACATTTTATAGGGGTTAAGGGGTCTTCCAGGCCAAAGAGGACAACCAGGGATTGGTGCTGAAAAGGTAGCTGGGGATTGTTTTAATTCTCTTTCAAGACAAATTTCAGTCCATTATTTTTCCTGATCCATTTTTTCTCACACCTAATTCAAGGTTAAGACTCATTTTTTAAATTATTTTTTGATTAAGCTTGATGTAGATCAATGTATTGCACTTGCCCCTCATTGCTAGTGGTTATTTGGGAGCCAGTATGGTGGGAGTTAATGGTGAGTGAAGAAAACATGAGAATAATCCTTTTAGAGAGCAAAATAAAATTCTTGACAATGTTCATGATGCCTGGTATTTGTAAGGGCAATTATTATTCCAGCAGCACAGTGATGCTGCTCATCTCATTTCATTGCTGAGTGTTTCTTACATAATGGCACTTCATTGGAGAAGTTTAGAAGTATCGAATAATGAACAGAAATTTGAGGAATGTAGAAGCGGAAGTACAAAACTGTAAATAAATGATCAGAATTTGGAGGAGAAATAGTGATTAGTGGTTCTGCGTGAGATGCAAGTTGTATGAATAGGATAAAGTCTGTGGCAAATTACTGAACTTTTTTCAGAAGCTGAAATGATTCAATGTTTAGCTGAATGAACTTCTGGTTCATTCATGACTTACTGGTACTTTCAATGATGCAGTTTAGCAACACAAAGATCAAAATGTATAACTAGGTAATATCACCTAATTCCATGCCAGCAGATAATATCCCTGCAGATTAGTATGTGCATAAGAAAGATTGGGCTGGAGGTGGGTCAAAGAGGAAACTAGTAGGGTGATTGGGGTGGGTCATGGTAGCCAAAATAGATTGATGGAGAACAACAGTGGTGGCGGATGTTTGTTCATGGATATTATTCACTGCTTACAGATAAGTAGAGATTGAAATATATTAAAGCATTATATTGAAGATGATCTATAAAAAAGAGGAAATAACCAGGAATGTCAAAGAGGACATGAAGAGATAGAATGTTTGCAACATAGTAGATTTCACTATTTAAAAATGTAACAGCAAAGAATGAATTTGAATTTTTATAGAAAATGCTGGAAATATTCAGCAGATCAAATGCTATTTGTGGCAAAAAAAAATGTAATGTTTTTGATCAACTATCAGACATACAAAAATCAAAGCAATGACTTTTTAGGTGCAGGGAAATGGAGAAGCTGAGAAATGTTTGTTTTTGGATGGTCTTCAAGGGTTATTAAGTGTCAAAAGGATGAAAATTAGAGGTGAAAAAAGATGGTAAAGAGACTGACTTGGATGTAATGAGACAGATAAACAAAGATGGCACTACTGGAAAGAAAGTGTAAGGGAAAAAGCAAGATAATCCAAATTTGTAAAAGGAAAATAAATTGATTGCTGGAAATCTGATATAAAAACTGAAACCATAAGTAATATTCATTAGCTGATATTACTGAAAATTGTGAGCCCAGAAAATGTAATGTGATTAGTCAGAAGATGAGGTGCAGCTTCTGAAGAATGCGTTGAACTTCAAAGGAATGTCGTGGGCTGAAAATTGAAAAATCAAACCTGAAGTGAAACATAAAAATCAGATATACCAGGAGACATGAATCTTTAAAAAAAATGTTTAAAAACTTAGATTTGAATTAAAATGCATTGATTAATGCACAAAGACAACATCACTAATCCAAGAAATTGTATGTTACTGGCTTCACCAAATCTTTGCTGAACGAGCAAAGATACATTGTTCAGTCTATTGCAATTATATCTCATTTAAAGTAGATTACAATTATAAGTGAAAGCAGAATTTTGACTGAAGTTTTCTGTGTTAAATGCACAATTTACTGGTTGGTGTCTGTATGTCAAAATTTAACCTTAATGGAACTATATTTTGGCTGTGGAACACATTATTGCTATTTGTGTATTTAATAAGCTAAGGATGAATACAGGCAGATGACATAGCCAAAACTTGAATTACATCTGATTATTACTTATTTTCTATCTTAAAGGGCGAAAAGGGGTTGCCTGGGTTACCAGGAAAACTGGGGTTAGAAGGTCTAATGGGACAAAAGGTTAGTACCTACCTTGCTTCATCACAACATTTTTTCCTAATGTGTGGGGTCACTAGGGATGATATAGTAGGACATGTTATCTCACACATGTAAATGTGTATTAGTTTTCTTTGTAAGTGTAATGGAAGGTCAAAACATTACTTACATTGATAGAAAACTCATCAACAACATAAAACCATTTGGGTGAATTTAGGTAAATGTATGATTAAGAAAGAAATAAGGTGATGTGATGATTGGGTCAAAGGTAGGAAGTCGAGTCAAATTTATTGTCATCTAATTGCACAAATGCAACTCGACAAAACAACATTCCTTGGCTCTCAATGCAAAACACGCAGACATACAACCAGACATAACACATATACTAACAATAGACATGCAGTACAAGTCTTCCTATGTACAAATAAATAAATATTGTTTCATGGATGTGAGAGTCTCAGATGGTTAATGTGAGCAGTTCCTTTGGTCGTTCAGCATTCTCACTATCTCTGGGAAGAAGCTGTTCCTCAACCTGATGGTGCTGACTGATGCCCCTGTATCTCTTTCCCAATGGGAGCAGCTGAAAGATGCTGTGTATGAGGTGGAAGGGGTCCTTGATGATTCTGCATGCCCTCTTCAGACAACGATCCTAGTAGATCACGTCAATGGGGGAGAGGGAGACTTCAGTAATCTGATCTGCTACTCTTTTGAAGAGCTGTATTTGGATCATAATAACTAACATAAACATCTTGGGCTGCATGTCCTATTTATGCGTGGAAATGCACTACTAGTAGTTTAATTTTTTTTAAATCAATAACACCTCATTTTATCAAGTAAATTCAACAGAAAATAAATTGAATCAGAATAAGTTATTGCAATTGCTCCTTTTGAGAAACCTGATGAGAAACAAGAACCCAAAATGCAAGTTTAGGGGAATGGCCACCCATAGGCTTCAGTGGGCATGTGGTCACAGTTGAATGCAGTGCTATACTTAAATGAAATGTTGCATATATAAAAATGTTGTACATGCCATTAAATATTTCTGTGTAATTTAGGGATCTCAAGGGTTTCCAGGTATTCTAGGACCCAAAGGAGATCCAGGGGAAAAAGGACAAAAGGTTAGTTTTCTATATTAAATCAACTGAATGTCATGCTACAGAGTGGTCAAGTAGCATTGCCAGTAGAGAAAATTTCCACTTGAGTGACTGAGAAACTATTTCATGACATATAATTTAATTAGTGAAAATGTTGTGAAAGAAATTACTTGGCAAGGGGATAACTAACAGTGATGTCTTGTAGAGAAAATTAACTTAGCAATACTCTCAAGAGCACTTTAGTTATGTTCAGCAACCCTGAACATAATTGTCCATGGGTTTTTAGTATAAAATGATTATTTTTCTTGTTATTCAAACTTTTTCTCTTTGGTATGGAACACCTTATAAGTAATTAGCTGTTGACAGCAGAAAATAGCCAAAAACTAAAACAACTCGTACTTATTTTTATAAAAAGATGGGGAGGAGGGTGATCAATGGGATATGATTTATTATTCAAATCAGGTGGTGCATGGCCTTTTGCCAGTTTCTGTACATCCACAGTATGATCACTATGGAAACTTGTTTCTGTCATTGGCTATTGACTTTTAAATATAGCATTTTGAAACATAGAGACTATCATTCATAAATACATAAGACTGAGCACAAGAATCAGGAACTCTGGCAGAAAAGTAAGATATATAACTAAAGAACAAAATTAAATATAGAATTATTGAATTATGGATTGACATCAAACTAAAGCAACTGATAATACAAACAAAGTGCAAAGCTGATTCAAATAAACAATACAATCTAATTATGAGGTAGAAAGATAGGGGAGGAACTGATCTAAGGAACTTTATTTCCAAGCCTATGGAGATAGATGGAGATTCATCAGGTGCCAGCAAGATCAAAGACAGATCCAATTATGCAAATATCAGTCACACTGATAAATGGATGGAATAACTAAACTGGTAATCATGAATCATTTTACCAACTACTCTAAAACAAAAACAAGAGACTTAAGGGGAAAGAGAAAGAGCAATGCATTAAACTTTAAGGTATAATCTAATGTAAAGAATGATCCCAAGTAATTGAGAAGCACGATATGTATAAATTCCTAACTGTGGCTCTGAAGAATAGAAACCATACCTTCAGCTCTCTGAAAAATATTGCTCTAATAGCTTCTTTAGCTCACCAATTAGATCAAATCCTATCTTTAATCTAACTAGTTAATTGCGTTTCAATGTACTCAATATCAGAGACTGTGTCATTGATGGAACTATCAAGCAGCACTCACTAATAATTTGTCCCCACCAGGCCCACCTTAATTCAGATCTCATGATAGTCATAAAGGTAATTTAGTCAAAAGAGCTGAACTCTAAACATGGTCCCTTTTTCAAGCAAGGTAGCAGGGAAAAGTCTAGAGTCTGAGAGCCAAATACAGGTGGTGAGGAAGACACTAGAAAAAATTCTGAGGAAAAGAATTAAAAAGGCAGGGACCAATCAGACACAGCTAACATGGCTTTGTCAAGGGTGATTTTGTCTGACTATCTTAATTGAACTTTTTGAGCATTGATGAAAACAAGGCAGTACATGTGATTTACATGAAATGAACTAAGACCTTTAGGAAAGTCCAAGATGAGAGGCTGTTTCAAAAGATTAGGGTCCATGGAAATCCTGACAAAATTAGCCTGACAATAGGAGACAAGGAGTGATGGGATGCACGTGACTTGTGCTGGCCCACAAGGTCAGTGTTGGGAAACTTACTATTTGTAAAAATATGAATGGTTTGGATGCAGATTTTGGAGAGATCATCAGAAAGTTTGTGCATGAAACAAACATTGGCAGAGCTGTTGTTGGTATGAAAGGTGATCTTAGATATGTTAGAGAAATGGCTCAGATGTGTCAGTAAACAGGCAGGTTCTAACAATTTTCCTTAGAGAATGCATTTGTCACATCACCATCAACTTAGGTTTATTTTGAAAAGGCTTTTTTTTCTTTGTGGCATGACTTTGCCCCGTGGATAACCCAATTTAAACTATTAACTGTTGACACCCTTACCATCTCTGTGAGAATGGAAACAGTTAATCAGATTTCATGGTAAATATCCTCTTCTCCCGCCTGAACTATCCACAACATGTACATTCTCTCCTATATGTTGTTGATTTGGACCCTGTGCCCAAGACTTGATCTGTTAAATGCAGTAGAGCTTCAGCTTGCACATTACTTTGTAACAGTCAACAATACAACCTTTCCTCTACATCCACCCAAGGGTAGAAACATTTTTCTTGTAACAGTTCTTTATTTCAAGCTAACTTTATTTTTTTAATATTTTATTTTTCATTTTTATATACATAGTAAAATCTTCAATATCACAATATATATTAAACTTTTTCATATAAAAACAAAGAAAAAACCCTCCCCTTCCTACAAAATATAAATCCACATACCGTCAGCTCACATTTATACTATCCATAAAAGATCTATGTGGAGAATTAGCATCTGTTATTATCATTATTATAATTGGTCCCCTATATGGCCTAAATATGGCTGTTATAATTGTTTTCTAGATTGTATGTAATTTTCTTCATAAGTATACAACTATTCATCTCTGCAGTCCATCGTGCTATGAGTAAGGGAGAGTCGGACTTCCAAGTAATTGCCATACACCTCTTAGCTACTAAAGCTACTTTGACAAAATAAATTTGGAATTTAGTTAACTTATCACTTATTTCAATAAAATTCCCAAGATATAAACCTCTGGGACATCTGCGAAAGCCACACCTGTTACCCTTGTTAATATTTTTCCAATATCTTGCCAAAAAGACCTCACCTCACACACAACCATGTAGCTTGTAAAGACATTCCTGTCTCAATCCCACATCTAAAATACATCTCCAGTATTTCATATTTTGACCTATATAGCTTCTGTGGCATAAGATATAATTGGTGTAAGAAGTTATATTGAACCAATCCATATTTTGCATTTATAATTGATGTCATGCTATCCAATTACCGCCAGATCAACATCTTTCTGATAATTACAACACCTAAGTCTGATTCCCATCTCTCTCTCGATCTCTGTAAACATGGTTTTGCACTTTCACTCTGGAGAGCATACTACATTTTTGTTATAAATTTGGGTGTATTCCTCAGCCATATCGTTTACTCCATTTCATTAATTTCAGGAGGGTCCAATGTTGGCCCCATCTTTCTCTCAGGAATTATCTTAGCTGGAGAAAACAGAAGAAAGTTCCATTAGCTACTCCATATTTCTGTTTTAGTTGATCAAAAGACATGAGTCCCCTCTGTATAGCAGTCTTCAATGTATCTTATTCTTTTGTCATACCAGGAGTTTAATATTCTGTTACCTATATTTATAGGCAACAACACATTCTTACATAATGGTGCTCTTAATGATATCCGTGCTTTTTTTCCAATACACTCTTTGATTTCTTGCCACACTCTAATCGTGTATTAATATAGGATTATCTGTCATGTTTTTTATTGACTTAACACTCCATTTATAGATAAAATCTTTCGCTGCCCCCTCTTTCATTGAGTATAATCCCATTTGAATCCAAGAGGGAGGGCTGCCTTCCTCAAAGAATAATGAAAGAAATTTGGCTTGTGCTGACAAATAATACTTTCTAAATCCTCCTAGTTTATATTTCCTAGTTTATTAATTTTACCAGCAAAATTCTCGGCACCTTATCATTCCATAAAAAAGGAAAGCAAAAAAAATAAATAAAAACCTCCTCTAAATCCCCCTACCCCCCTCCCCAACCCCCTACAAACTTAAAAAAAAAGAAAAAGAAAAGGGACAAGAAAATCACAACAGGAGCACTTCACTTTCTGATACTTTTTATATATATAGGAGAAAGGGAATATTCAAAATTCATTAAAATTTTAATACCAACAGTTTGAAAATGTGTAAACTCTATATTTCACAAAAATTATGATATTTAACTGGCTAAAGTCTTGAAAGAATAATACCTTTCTGCCATTTTTCTCAAGCGGGCCATTTTGTTGGAGTAATCAAATGCTACTCCCAAAACCACTTCCCATTCCCAGTAACTCAGAAGTCTTACCAGAACTGGCCATGGTCCTTGCTTGTCAGATCTTCTGGGCCCAAGGGTCCACTGAGCCCTTTCAATTTGTAGTTTTCTGTTGAATTTATTTTCTCCCAACACTCGTTGGATACAAGTTTCAAAGAAGTTCACCAGGTTTCTCCCTTCGGTCTCTTCCTTCAAACCAATAATTTGAACATTATTGTGTCTGTTGAAATTCTCCATGTGGTCGAACTTATTTGTTTCTCCAAGTCCCACTTCTTTACATCTTCCTCTAAAGTTTTAAGTTTTCTTGCATTTTAACCAGCTTGCCCCATTCGTTCCATTAAATCATTAATTGACTCTTTAAATTCAGGCATCTTCTCTGTCATATCTCTCATTGCAGTTTCAATACCCATGAAACAATTGCTTAAAGTCTCCACCTTCTTCAGGATCATATTCAGGTCTCGCGCTGACCCCTTAGCTCTGCCAGGCTCAGTCGCTCTTGTGCCATTCCCTTTCGGGCTTTCACTCGATATTCCTGGCTGAGTGGGTGTCTCTTCCAATTTTGTTTTTTGCTGCCTTGGTTTCTTAGCATTCATTTTGTTCATTCACAGTGAAAAAATTCTTAACTTTAAACTTTTAAACTGTCTTTTTAAAACTCTGCACAGAGAGCTCATCCAAGATACATCTGTCTAGCTCCTTCGCAAGGCCACGCCCTTCAAGCAAACTTTCTTGATCTTTTTGAAGAAATCCCTGTTCCAAACAATATTTCTGATCTTGCCTATTCTTATCCATTCTACCTTTCTGGCACTGGCATGGAATTTATACCTTAAATTCTACAAGAGAAATTTCTTCCTAGACTGAAATCTTAATAGCCAAATAGGAAACATCAAGACTGAAATATAGTGCTGCGTAACATTAATTACTTCAGAAGTTTGAGTTCACTTGCATTTTGTCAGTAGTCCATAGCTCTTCTATAAAAAGATATGTATTTCAATCAATGTGCAACACTGATTTGATGCAAGCATTAAAAAATTGGATTCCAACAATCCAGAGTGTCAAACTATTAATCAAATACTGATGCCAAGATTGTTGCAGCAGCAAGTACACCTCTCAAACTTCCCAATCCCTACATACTCGAATAACTGATCTCCCAGACAAATCTTTATTAGGAGAGACAAAGATGTGTTAATCGTTTGGTTTTCATTCCTGAAGACAACTGGAGCTTCATTAAATCATGAGGAATTGCTGTGGCTTAAGGAAGTTTTACTTGAGGTGACAATAGTTCTCTGGATTTGGGAACTATAGTGAGCATCCCCACAGGTCTACAGTATGACCAAAGGGGAGGACTGGAGGATCCCAGAAGAGAGATAAAAAGGAAAGAAGGGCACTGAGAAGGATCACTTACTTGTCAGAAAAGCTGTGTTTGAGGAGACTCGTCTTCTCTGGAGAGATGCTTGTTGAAAATTGTCATACATTGACATGAACTTCCTTGTCAATAGTTGCCAAAAAATAACATCTTTTTCAGATTCTTGCTGAAGATGCAAGTTCATTGCACTTCATAAAGGTGATAATAGGTTTATATTATATCGTAATTGTTTATAATTTCTTCCTTGCGTAGAGAACAATTGTCAGAACAAAGAATTTTTTTTATCCCACAAAAGCAGGCTAGAGAGTAGCCAGAGTCTGCACCCATGTTACTTTGGTCCACACCAGAGGTTGAGAGGTTCATGAACCAAAACAAATATTATTCCCTCAATGTACAACTCATATGCCACCATGACCAGTAAATAATGATGGTTACTACCTACATACCAGCCATAATTCCTTCATAATCCAACAGTGCATTGTGCCTGCTTTCTTTTTTCAGGCATCTTGTCAGGCCAAAGGGATATCCGTTCAACACCTGGCTCCTCACACCCATCAAACCTCAAGAGGAAGTGCTGATATAACGAAACCCATGCTGTCATCTGCAAGGTATTGAGCAATGTTTCTACAGCTTAGACTGCATGGAATGTATCTTGCAGTACACTGTAGAACTGCCCCTATCAATGCAAATTATCCTCCGCAACTTGGCAATTAAGCAATCTCAGCTATTACCAAAAACTGTAAACCAGAAGGTGTTGAAACAGGAGGGAATATATCACTCTGTGACCAGACGGTCAGGATAGCATTGGATTCTCAGTGAGTAGAAGTCTCAACAGATTTGCAACTCATTAAGGAATGAGACCGTCAAAATAAGCTAGCAGAAAGGCCTGTATAATTTTCAGATATAGGGCTAATAAAATACGAGGATCTTCCTCTCAGTAAAGTATGAAAGGTTAAGTCCATCATCATTAAGAGGCAGTATACCTGCTCTCCCAAGATTCTCAGTAGAATTGCCTTTGTGGACCTCTCTACAGCAACATTTTAGGGGTTACCTCTCACCAAGAATTTACTGGACAGGCCAATATAATTATTTATCATGACAACAGATCAGAAGCTGGGTAATCAGCATTAAGTGACTCGATTTCTGCCTTCCAAATCCATTCCGACACTTGCTAAGAATGCAAATACAACAAAGCTCAAAGCCAGAAAATGCTGTTTACTTATTTTTTCACATCATCACCCAGTCTAAATTTACACTTTCTCTATCTCTATTGCAAAGTATACCACCTACAATTGTAGTCACACTCCAGAGCCACCAATAGTATCTCTTAAATGTGTAAGTAAGTACAATATGTTGACAATATCTATAGCATGAAAATCAGAAGAGTTAGCAAAAAAGGGAAAATGGAATGGAATAATGAGAATTAGCTATGACCTCCAACTTCCCAAATGTTCATGATGCGCAAAAAATAATCAGAATTTGATTTTCCAGACAGCCTTAGACTTGTTGACCTGTTGCTTTAGAGGCACAAGTAGGGATTTTTTTTCAGCAATGGAGATGGATATGCATTGGTGAGTGTTTTGGAGTATGGTTGGTTAAAGTGGCAATCAATTAGTTGGCAATGTGAGAATTAGATATGATGCTTTTTTTGAATACTTTATTTTAAACTACAAAATAAGCAATAACTATATATATATATATATATATATATAGGAGGTAAAAAAAAGAAAATAAGAAAAGAAAGACCCCCTACTATCCCACTCCCCACCCTCCTCCCTCCAACCCCCTACAACACAAAAGAAAAGGAAAATGACCAAGACAGGAGAACCACAACAGGAGTACATCTTCAATATCTTCAAATATATATATTTATATATTGGCTCCATATTTTCCAAAACATATAATACCTATTTCTTAAATTATAAGTAAGTTTTTAAAAATGGTATACAACTCCTAATTTCTGCATGCCAACGATCCAATCCCAAATCAATATCTGACTTCTAAGTTATTGCGATACATTTTCTATCACTAAAATGATTTATAAACCCCTTCCTTCCGACCTTTCTTTTGCAATAATTTATACATATTTGAAATAAATTTCTTTATGTCTCCAGTACATAAAACTGATTCTACCTTTATTTCTACTAGTAATAATACATCTTGGCCAAAATTTTCACAAAAGGACCTCATAATTTGTTAATAACAAAATTGAGTATTTTCCAGTACTTTAAACTTTTCCTTCATTCAACTAAAAGTAATAAATTTTCCAGCCTAAAAACAATCTTTAATTTTCATGATACTATGATTTTGCCAATCTTTTAAAATTGATTTCCCATAGAATATGGAATAAGTCTATTTTAAAATAAAGGTGGTGTTTTTGACATTCAACCTCCTCCTCCAATATCTTTATCAACCTTATTCCAAAGCTCAATTAAATGTTTCACTATGGGTATTTCTCTATTCTCTATCAATTGCATTCCATTTATAAATGAATTCACATGGATTTGTTTCCCCTTTTTCATTAAGTTCTATATTCACCATGCTGGAACATTATTTAAATCATACATTGCACTAATAAATCTCAATTGGGCTTCTTTATAATAATTAATAAAATTAGGGTGCTGTAAACCTCCTAAATTTTATTTCCATGTTAATTTCTCCAAAGAAACTCTTGCCATCTTCCTGTTCCATAAACATTTTCTAACACGCATTTAATTCCTTAAAAATTTTTTTGAGGAACTACAATTGAAATACTGTATTCAAGGAAAAACATTCATCTTAAAACAGTTTACTCTACCTTGCATAGTAATAGGTAACATCTTTCCAAATATTTTTTTGTTTTCTTTAGTAAAGATAAATAATGTAATTTAAATTATTTTGTTATATCTGATTGCACACATATACCTGAACATTTTATTCCTATATCTGGCCATCTAAATTCCATTATTTTCTTACATTTTGCATAATCCCCATTAACTAACAGCATAATTTCACTTTTATCCCAATTAATTTTGTAGCCCAATATTTCTTCATATTCTTTTATTCTAAATTTAAGTTGTTGCAAAGAATTTAATGGATCTGTTAAATAAATCAAAACATCATCCACAAATAAATTCATTTTATGTTCTTCCTGATTCACCTTAATACCCACAATCAGTTCAGCTAAAGACTCTATGTCTAAAACAAATAATGCTGGTGATAATGGACAGCCTTGTCTACTTAATATAGTGAATTCAAAAACTGTTGAAATCTGACCATTAGTCATTACCTTCACATTAGGTTTCATATATTACATTTTATCCCAATCTATACATATTGATCCTAATTTACATTTCTCCAAACCTTTAAAAAGAAAATTCCATTCCAATCTATTAAATGCATTTTCAGCATCTAAAGCCACAGCTACACTTGGTTCTCCCCTCTTTTGAGCTAAATGTATTAAACTAATCAACCTTGCTACATTATCTGCAGATTTCTGATCCTAACAAATCCAGTTTGATCCATATGTATTAACTTTGGTAAATATATTTCCAATCTATTTGCTAACATTTTAGCTACTATTTTATAATCAATATTTAATAATGAAATTGGTCTATAAGATGTTGGTTTCAATAAATATCTTTTTTTTTCAGAATAACTGTAATAATTGCAGTCAAAAAGGATTCTAGTGGAATTCTCATAGCTTGATTTAACACTTCCATAAATGCTTAAATTTCTTATAATGCTCTTCTCCTGGTGATTTATTTTTCTGTAATGAACTAATTTCATCACTAACTTCTCTTACAGTAAACATTAAATTCAAATCTTTTTGTTCCTGATCACTTAAACTAGGTAAAGCTTTTGAGATTTTTTAAAAACTTAATTCTTATTTTCATCTTGTACTGATTCTGTTTGATAAAGTTTGGAATAAAATTCCTTAAATACTTCATTTATTTCTCGTGGTTTATATGTAATAAGCCCCAAACATTTTTTAACTGCATTAGTTACTCCAGATGTCTGTTCTGCTTTCAACTGCCTTGCTAAAATTTTGAGACCTTTCTCCTAATTCGTAATATCTGTTTTGTTCTTTGAATAAATTTTTCAGTTCTATACGTTTGAATAGTATTATATTGGAGTTTTTAAAATTAATTAACTGATTTTTCTTTTCTTCAGAAAAATTATTTTGTATCTCATTTTCCAATTTACCTATATCTTGTTCTAATTGATGTCTCTTTCATATATCTTTTTTAATTTTAGGCAAGTAGATATGATGCTTAAGAGTAGTAGTGAATGCATGAAATCTATGGTGGGGCATTTGAATGTGAGGTAGGAATCCTGATAGAAAGTGTAAATCAATATTTGCACAGAGTAGCACCTAAGTCTAATGACACAGATGTTTGAAGTGGGGAACAATGATTTATTCATTGACTTTGATCATGAATGTGAGATTATTAACCTTTATTTAATACTTTATTTATGGCATTAACTTTGATTGCAATACTCACCCACTGCCATTAGAGTATTTGTCCTTACCCTTCATCCTATCTACAATACTAAACAGTGGCTAACTATAGACTTCAGCAAGCTCCTAGAAACTTTGGAATCATTACCTCAACTGGTTACAGCTAAAAGTTCTTCCCCATTATGAATTCCAAGTATGAACCTGCTCTTTCAGTTAGCAATAAATGGAAGCTGAAATCAGGGTTATGAGGATGTAGCAACAAATTTAATGTGTATCTTGCACTGAATCAAATTGATTATGGTTACTAATGCAACATAATTCCAGCACGACTTTTCCAGCATGGCCATTTTAGTTGCCTTCTAAGAGCTGAAATTAAAGTCAAAAGGTTAGCAGATGAGCGTTATATCTACCTAAAAGTATTTTTAGAGGTTTCAAATCATTTTTATAAACTGGATTCATTAGTGAGCTTTACAATTTTGATAGGTTTACTGCATAATGGTAGCATCAGGTTAAATTAAGGCATATAGGTAGGTGCCTTTACATTTCTTTCCCTTAATTGTGACTTGTTGGTTCTCCCAGAATTATATGGATAAACAGTGGTTATTGCCCAGTTTTGGGTCCTAAGTGAGTGCTGCAATGTTTGCACTAATTCAAGTTTATTGTTTTGTGGGCAATTCAGGTTGTCATCCCATACATAATGTGGGAAGTAAAACACAGTACAGAGTTTCGGAGAAAGATCAGTTCATACAGAGCAAAGACAACATGATTTTAATAGATGATATTTGTTCAGGACTCTGATAATGGTGGAAAAAAAAACTGTCCTTGAATCTGGTGGTGCATGATTTCAATTCATGAATCTTTCCGATGGGAACAGAGTAAAGAATGTGGCCAGAGTAGGATGAATCTCTTAACATGTTGGGTGCTTTTTTAAGGCAGCAGGAAATAAAAATGGAGTTGATGGAGGGGAGGGGAGTGTGATGATCTGAGTTAATTTCACAACTTTGCTTTTTTATGCAGTCTTTCTTAGAGCACTTCCCACTTCATGCAGTGATGCATCCTAAAAGGTGTGGTGATATGACCACCAGCCTACTGCAGGGGGCGATCTCTGTACCTGCAGAAAGACCACCTAAGGGCTGACGCCACCTGGCTAGCTGTCAATCAGCTGACCCAAATATAGACCTGAGTCAGCCCCTCTTGAGCCAGTTACACGGGAGCCACCGAAGTATGAACTGGTGTTCAGACTTTATTCTGAATAAAGCCTGTTGTACAGTCTTTTGAGTTTTGTGCTTGTTCGCTGCTATCACAGCACACCACAATAGGATACTTTCAATTATGCATCTGTTGTTGAGTGATGCATGTGACATGCCATATTTCCTCAGATTTTTAAGGAAGTAGAGGCACTGGTGTGTTTTCTTGGCATCTGCAACATGAATAGAGCAGGACAGATTGCTGGAGACATTTACTTCCAGGACCTTAAAGCTGTCTATTATCTCCACTTCCTGTGCAGTTGATGCATACAGGGCAGTAAATTCCAGTGGTCTTGCAAAAATCTATGACCAGCTGCTTAGTCTTTTGTTCTCCTGGCATTAATTATGACCAATTAGGCTAGACCAAAGTTGGTGCATTACTTTTCATCATTAGTTGTGCCTGAAAATTCAAGTTATGTCTTTAAGGTGAATGCCAAACTGTTACCTCCCTGCATTTCCTGTTTGCCAAAGGTGATTCTGCTAAAAGGAGATCAACTCTTAAGTCTTTTAAAACAGCTCCTTGTAACTAGCTGCTCAAAGCTATGGCTCTGCGGAGCCTATAGCCAAGGAGAGGTTATAGCTGTATGCAGGTTAGCTCAGAAATAAATGCTGTTCCCAGAAAAAAACGACACAAACCCCAGATGGGTGTAGTTAACACTGAGCTTTATTTGGCTCACAGCCTCTCAGGCTGAGGGGCGTGATCAAATCCCCCTCAGTGCTGATTGGTGCATTTGGGATCCGCTTTCCTTGATAGTCCAGTTAGGCTCCTTTAGTTGTGGCCAATTGGAGGTCAGCACTGCGGGCTTCGTGCAGCCTGCTGGATCATTGTGTTCATCCTACATTTTGTGAGGCACTCTGAGGGGGCTGTGAGGGGCCACCACATCCTTTCCTTTTACACAATTCCCTCTTCTATTCTTGCTCCTTCTGTCCAGCATAGCTCATATTAATGTTATCCCAGCTTCATGGTATGTGTCACCATCCTTTCCACCTGCTAACTACTGCTAAAACTTCTCTTCTGTATTTACTTTTGAATGACTCAAAATGGCACTGTACAACACTCATTCAGGATCCATTGTATATGTAACTATTGCCACTTCGAATCATCCAAACATTTTTATTATAATATAATGCATCTGAAGCATTATATTCTCAGACTCATAACTTGCTGTATTGTCACTTCTGGAAATAGTGGTATTCACAAAATTAATGTTGGTATGAAAATCAAAAAGCCCATTATATGTCTTGCATTATTTCATTCAATTTTTTTAAACATTCTGATTTTTGTTTTGTATAGGCTGATAAGGGTGTACCTGGACTCACTGGCTTCAAAGGGGTCAGGGGTTTATCTGGAAAACCAGGACCACCAGGTCTTCAAGGTCAGAAAGGGGAACCTGCAGCAAAGGTAAGATCATTAATGATCAAAATATATTACTGTTTTGCTGAATATTTCTAACATCTAATGTCTCTAAATTTAATTTTCCAGTATCCATGATGTTTTGCTTAAGGACTGTATTTTTTAGTCTGTTTTATTTCATGTTTGCTTTTACTATTCTGAATGATGCTTGGTTCTGTAGAAAAAAAACTAGTTAATTTTAAATTTCTTATCTCACTACTGTATATAATGTGTGGAACTCTGGTCAAAAAGTACCATTTCTCTGGACCGCTGAATTGAAGTGAATTAATACCACCCTGGATCACTTGATCTCTATGGTCCAATCAGCTTCCTCCTGATCTGAGATTTTCAAATCCAACTGCCTGAGTCACCTGACTCCAATTGCCAGGTGCAACCTTCAGATAAAATCTCTTTTGAAGTCTGCTACAATACCATTGCAATGGCAAAGACCTCCTCCAATATAACTAGCTAAGTACCAATGTTAATGGGCATAATTCTAGAAATTTCAGGCTAATAGCCTTACTTTTTAAAACTTATAAAATGGCATCACTTCAAATGGTTTTCAGAAGACAGCTTCACATGAAAATACATATTTCACAAGGAAAATTAATTAAGAAAACTTCTGTAACAAAGATTGGGTGCCATGAATACATTGAACATTCTTTTCAAATAATCTCAGGGAAGAATAATATATGCACAGTACAAAGGTTAATTTTTCATTTCTGATTGAATAAATCAAAACAAGATTTACCAAACCACAGAATGAAGCAGAACAAAAAAGTCAAATAATATTTTGGAATGATTTTATTCATAAACCCTCTGCTGCTTATATGAAGACCCTACTCTAGGCTTTAAATTCAAATTACAAAATAATTTGAAATCTCAAGGCTGTGCCAGTCCAGATGTTTGTCCAATGCAATCTGAACCCATTGCAAACATGAGGTCCATATCTGGGAAGAATCTGAGCCATTGACTCAAAATGTCTATTTTTAAAAATAGTTTTCAATGTTTGCTTGTGAGCTTACCAGATATCTGTTATGGCCTCATGAATGACTACCACAGTTATGTGATTATGCCTCTTTTGCACTCTGTTTCCTACATTAACATTTTATTTTTCAATTTATTTGTTTCTTTTTTCCAAGGTGACCTCTCACACCAAAACATCTGAAGTGGTTTTTTTCCTCACTTAAGGTTCCCCTTCAGTTATGATTGATGATTCCTTATTGAGTCCTTCCTCATTTATTGTACTTTGTTCTTGCCCTCCTATTCCAACAACTTCCACATTAATCATAGAGTTGTACAGTACAATCACGGTCCATTCAGCATCCCTTCGTCCATGTTGACCTTATGCCCAACTGCACTAATCCCATTTGCCCTCATTAGATCCTTCTGCTTTCTTGTTCAAGTGCCTGTCTAAATGTCTCTTAAACAGAGTGATTGTATCTGATTCTATTACCTGTTTCAGCAGTGCATTCCAGATACCAACCATTCTCTGTTAAGAACTTTCCTCTCAAATGCCTTCTTAAACATCTGTCCTTTTTTCCATACCCCTATCATTAAAAGCTGTAACATTATTTCCCAACTTTTATTTTTATGTTTCATATTCATCACTCCAGCCCATGAAGGCAAAAATGCCTGCTTCACAACTCTATCTATCAGTATTGGCATTTTCAGGGAACTATGAATGAACTCTAAGAACTTTCCCATCATCAACATTCCTTGGTGTTTTACCATTTACCATGCATATCCTACCATTATTAATGCATTGCCTTGCACTTGTTTAGAGTGTTTCCAATCTGAGCGATATCTTGCTATAGCTTGAGGCAATTTTCTGCATTATCCATAACAGTACCAAATTTGTGTCATCTATATATCACCACAGTCATTTATTTGTATCTCAAACAACAAAGGTCCCAACAGAAGTCCCTGCAGTGCACCAGATCACAGATTTACAATAATAACAGCATCCTTCCACCTCCACCATCCACCTCCTATCACCAAACCAATTTTGAATTAGCGAGCTCACCATAGATTTGATGTGTCTTGAGTTTCTGGACCAGCCTACCCTATGGAATTTTGTCAACTACCTTACTAAAGTCCGTCTGGTGCCTCCTTTCAATTTTCTTACTTATGGTACCTCCTCTATGTGGATCTATTCTGGGACCCCTGCTCTTTGTCATTTTTATAAAGGATTTGGATGATGAGTAAGGGGAGGGTGACTCAATAAATTTCTAGATGACAAAGGTTGGCAATGTTGTGAATAGTGTAAAAGGTTGTGTAGGTTTCAACGCGTTACAGAAAGAATGAAGAATTGGACAGGGAACTAACAGATAGAGGTCAAACAGGAAGTGTGAAGTGATCCACTTTGGAGGATCAAACTTAATGGCGGAGTGGCAAAATTTTTAGGAATGTAGAGGAACAGAGGGACCTTGGGATTCAAGACCATAGATTCAGCTAGTGATCCCATACATAATGCGGAAGTAAAACAGTGTAGTTATAGAGAAAAAATATTTAGTATCGGGCAAAGATAACATAATTTTACTAGTATAATATTTGTTCAGGAGTCTGAACAACATAGACATTGATGCACTAGTTCTCGATGATGTAAATGCATAGTCCCCAGAACACAGCAGCCCTGCAGTTCTCTCTAGTTCAGATGCAGCCTCAGATAATCCATTTTCTTCTCCAGCAGGCTTATATTTGAGAGTAAGACTGTCAGGAGTGTGGGCTTGAGGGGGTTAATTCTCAGTCTAGCCCCAATGCTGGCCCATTTTCCGCCTTCTCCAGCAGTGTTTCCGATGGCCTCCAATGCTGTCTATTAACAGGCACTGCTTCAGTAGATTTAAACCTCACCAAATCTTACCAATCCGATCTGCTAATTTGAAATTTGCTATACTGTTTAATGTCTATAAAACTTTTTTGACTCATTAGTACTTCCAAAAGAAAAAGGGAGCAAAACTATGATTCCAAAGTTGAGTATGTATGTTGTGTGATCATGTCTTTTGAGGCACTAAAATGATAGTACAGGACTACGTTTTGTTCTGAGTCCACCGTTGAAAATTAGACATTCTGTTTGCAGTTTCAGAATATTTACTGTGATGATAGTAGAAAATAAAATCATCCAATGTGTGACATCTTTCAATTTATTAACCCAAATTCATGAACAATTAAAATGGAAAATGGAAATTAACTGATAGAAGTCAGAATTTTACTAAAATTAATGAGGTCTGGTCAACAGTTTACATAATGCAGAAACATCCTCCGAAACTTTAAAATCTGCAACTACAGAAATAAGTTAAACTTCCATGAAATAAAAATTTACAGAACTACATTAAGATTTTGAGGAATGGTAAGGACCTCTCCCAATATGTTTTTGAAGTATTAAATAAAGAAGTGATCGTCCCTCTCTTTTTACGTATGCAGTCTTACCATGCCTCTCAATGATCTATGGGTACTTAAGAAGGAATGGTGTATTACTGACAAAATACAAAAAGTGGTGTGGGAGGATGATAAGAGGTGATTGATGTACAAAATGTCCATGTTTACATGTTAGAGCCAACCTGTTAGACTGCTCACAAATCAAGTTGAATGTGACAAATTAACTTCAAACTTATACTGGAGGACTGCTGGGATTAATTGGATATTAACATTTTAAGCTGTATCAGCAAGATATAACTGCTACTAAAATATTTAATTGTGAATGATTAAACATTTCCTCTGATTTATAGGGTGAACCAGGGAAGAGAGGGAGAACATGTCATGGCAAAAGAGGCTCTCCAGGGATTTCGGGAGCAAAAGGCAATCTGGTCAGTAAATTCCTGATAAATAAGTTTAAAGCAATACAATGATTTATTTTGGTGTTTTTTTTTGGTTTTGATTTTTGTTGACCAAGCCAATATTTATTGCCCATCCCTAAATGTCCTCGAGAAGATGATGATACCTCACTGTCTTAAAGTGCTGCAGTCCTTCTGATGGTGGTAGATGGAATGAATGTTTCAACTGTTTGATGGGGTTCCAATTAAATAGGTTAGGTTGTATTATCTTGAAGCTTCTTGGTGTTGTACTTCAACAGGCAAATGGATTATTCTATCATGCTCCTGACATGTGCCTTGTAGGTCGAAGAAGGTCCTTGGATCATCAGGTAGTGAGTTATTCAGTCACTGCCTTGCACTTTTTTGGCATGAATGTTACTTATATTTGCTGAGGAATCATAGAGTCATAGCCATACAGTCCTACAGCAAGAAAGAGATACTTCAGCTCAATTTCTCCATGTTGACCAAGCTAGTCCCATTTACCTGTGTTTTCCCCTTATTCCTTTCCCATGTGTACCTGTGTAAATTTCTTTTGAATGTTACTATTATCTCTGCTTCTACAATTTTCTCTGTCAGATCATTCCACGATCCTCTGCATGAAGAAGGACCATTCCAGTCCTGTTTAATTTCTTTCCCCTCTCACCATTATTGCCACATGTACACAGACATACATGCATATGGACAGGGACATCCAATTGTTACACACACCTCGACTAGCTATACAAGCTTAGAAGGCATTTCACCTAGATACACTACAACATAACCACCTCATTTCCTTATCCTGCGGGAAAGGGTGGCACATATGATGCACCAATATTTGCAGATAACATTGTATCCATTAGCTTAATGCCCTTCAAAAGATGGTCTTCTTTAGAACAGATGCCACAAAGTCTGTGATCAACAAGATTAGGGTTTGTACAAGAACTTCATCCTTGTATTGAGCAATGAAGTCACTGTCTGAGCCATTTGTAGAGCAAATTTCAATAAACTGGATAATTAATCACTAAGCCAGATGAGTTTCAGCTGTCTATTTACAGGAATTTACGTAAATGTCAATAGCACTGCAATAAAGAGTGAAGACTAAGTACTGGAAGAGAGACAACTCCCTTGCTGCATTTTCTTTCAGACTAACTGTTTTAATATGTATTTATATCTGTTGAGAGCAATGCAGCTAAAAGAGTCAGTATTGCAAATCATCCAAATATACTATTTTCAGAGTTTTGACTTAATTAGCTGCAGATAATAAATGGAGCATGAAATCCTTCCTATTCTTCTCATTTCATTAGGCAGATAACAACACAAATATTTGCCAACTATTTTTCATTTCTAATTTACTTTCTTTTTAATGAAATCCTTTTCAGGGTTATGGAAAAAAAGAGTCCAATTTTTTTATCCATTTGATGCCTCACAATTTGAGACATAGAATAATAAGGTCAATACTAAATCAGTCTTCTATGTCATTACTAATGAACATTCACTTTTACTCAGGTTGGGCTTGAATATAGTAAACTTGCAAAGGATGAGGATGTTATTGGGAGAAATAATGGATACCAGCTTATCTTATAAGAACATGGAAGGTGAAAAAATGAATTGCCTTTGGGGAAACCAGAATAGGGAGATAGTGATTGTAAATTTGAAGAGCTTAGAGTTTCATCATAAAGGAGGAAGTAAATAAGATTGAAGGGGCTGATTTTGGATGCCCATTTAAAAAATAATTGTATTATTAACCTGCAACTATTGCTTCCAAAGCAATCACCAACTAAATTCTCAGTGGCTCCTCAATATAATATCAGCATTTGACCAGTGCTAAACACATTATTCATTCTCTTATCCTATTCAAAATAAAACCCAATTTCATGAGTGACTAATGTCAACTATAGGTTTTCTAATGTAGTAGCAAAGGTTTTGATGTTGATGTGAATTTCAATGTCATATGCTAATATGGTTGAATATGAAATAAAATATTATGTACCTTTGTGGCCCCACAAGTTCCCTGACAGTTAATGGATGAAGCAGCTGATTTTAGTGGAAATAAGTGAAGCCCTCTTTTGAGGCATTATTTTGCTTTAATTTTCTAACCATTCTAGCATCTTGACCCAATTATGAATATATCTTTAATTTACTGATCTTACTTCTTCACACCTTCACTTTAACAGGCAGAGTAAGTGTTTTATAGCAAAATTAAATGTATGTTTAAGGAATTAGAAAAGAAAACAGGCAGACACATCAGATCTGAATCAATTGCTCATCCTTGCAATGGACATAATTACCCAAATTAATGAAGTGGAGTTACATTCTTATTCATCCAGTTATAAGTCCCCTGTTCCTCCTTCCCACATTACCCCTGCACATAGTTATTACTTTATTTCCAAGTGAACAAACTGTACATTCTGGAACTCTCAGTATTTTACAGTAAAGAATGAATTATTGCACAAAAAAGTAGAACGCAACCAATTAGTGTCACGTTTCACTTCTTGTTCTTTATTCCAATGCTTAAATACATAAATGAAAGTTTGATAACGACCTCTTCCCTTCGCTCTCTATTTCAATCACACACACTTCCAGTAAAAGGAAAGAGTTACTTGCTTCATTTGTTCTTCTTGTATAATCTAATCTTGTTCTACAACCAATTAAGTAGATACCTTTAGCCACCCACAAACCCTCATCACGTGCAGTGTGCTTTATTTTTGCATGATTTACATTTGCTAAAAATAGGGAATCATAGCCCACGTTGTGTTATCTAATGCCTGGGTGTTGATGATGCAGGTACGCTTTTACTAATAAGGTGACAAATTATAATGTGACCATTTTAATATAATCTACTCAAGTCATGTCAGTGAGATTTCTTTGTTAATTACAAAATGTAAGGGGGGGGGGGATGTAAAAAGAGAGACAATTCTTGTTTAGGGATTGTGCTTTCTGCTTTACTTCAATATCTGTTGAAAAAGCAAAGGTGAGTGTTAATGTTTATTTTTGAGGCTGCTCTGCAAAAACCTGAACAAGAATGAAGGTAAATCAGTGCAGAATTATTCACTACTGAATAAATTTGTTTCCATCTTGAGCAGGGAGAAGTTGGTCTCACTGGACTAAAGGGTGAGAAAGGAGATCCTGGACTTTCAGTAAGCATCCTTAAGATTCTTTAGAAAACATTTGAAGTACTGAAAGAGTCCAACTTTTTCCCTCCACTGCACCTTTGGATTTATCCCATCTGCCCCACTCCACCTGTGTGCCTGACCTCCTTAACCCTCTTTCCTGCAGCGTTTCTCCAAAGAATTAAATTTGTTTGAGTTAGGAAAAAAGTCTTCAGCCTGAAACAAATAATATCACTTTCTCTTTTTATCAATGATAACTTACTTCCAACATTTCCCTTGTTATTTCCTGTTTAAAATAGTTTTGCTTGGGAGCTACAAGCTTTTCTCCCTGGCCATTGTAAGCCCACTTAAATAGTGCAAATCACTTTTAAGATTTTTGTTCATTGTGTTCAGGAAGAAGAAGTAAAAGAAGTTGTCAGAAGAGAAATGAGCAACAAATGTGGTAAGCCAATATTATTATCTCTGAAATTAAAAAAAGGATTTTATTAGAAAGAAATTCTCAAATGTTTTTTGAAATGTCCACAAAATATCATTTTGGACAATGGTTTGCATCTTTGTGTAATGCAATTTCTCAGCATAATAGTTTAAAAAAATCTTTTACCAACTCCTAATGCTCAAAGTGCCCAATTGGCAGTAATTTCCCAGGTATTACAATGGTTAGACATTATAGATGGAATCTAAGTGTAATTTAATCTGGCTGTTGCTTCAGCATGTATTTTCAAACTAATATATAAAATGAAAATGCAAATAGATCAATTTATATATGGCAAGAGGTAATTAAATCTGATTAAAAGCCTGCACATATGAGAGATTTAAACTTTAACAACCACTAAAAGGTAATTGTTGTTTCATAATGCAATTTTATTTCTAAATAATCTTTCAAACTGAGCAAAGGAATTCTATGATTCACCATATGTAAAGTCACAGTGCAACTTCCCCAATTCTCCATGGTCAAAATACTGTTATGCCAGAAAGACTTTTTTTCAATATGACAGTTGTTAGTGTCGGTTAAAGGGCTTTAGTGTTTTGTTGGAATATATTTCAAAAGGAGTGGAAATATCAGCCCCTTGTTGGAAGTATAATATATGAGATTTAAAATGAGTGTAGGGTTAAGATCAATTTACAATATTCTTACGCGAATGGCATGATTCAATTCTTTCTTATACAATCAGAAACTAGATAATAACTTGACATGGTTTGTCTTGATCTCTAGTTTCCCATCCCTCCATTTTATCTTTTGTAAGTTTTTTTTAATAAAACCTTCCAAGAAATTGAAGTATTTTTGGTACATTAAATTTCTGCATCTAAAGCTATAGGGATATTGAAAGTCAGAAAAAAGTTGTGAAATTGGAATAACTGCTTTAAGAAATCATTTTCTTAATTTCTCTCTTTTAAAGCAATAAAACTTAATCTACGTTTCACAAATTGCTTGCTAAGCTTGTGACTAGCATGTCATTCGAATGCAGACAAAGTGATTCAGGACTTTTAAAGATCTCTCCATTTCTCCATGACAGCCTGTTCTTCATGACAGAAATTGGATCAAAAGGTTCAAATGGATTAACTCATAGTAATCACACTGAAAGTAGTGAATACTGCATGAATTAAATTGACCTTTAGAAAGAATATGGTAAATTTTGTTCATACATGCCTCAGTCTGTGAGTATGACAATGCCATTGATTGCAGGTAACTACTTTGCAATAATTCAGGTTGGAGGAGGGGGTGGGGTTAGAGGGTCAGCTGGGGAAACCCCTATACCCCATTGTTCGACTATACAGTAGGCCAAATAGGGCTCCATTAACGCAGGAGTCCCTACAATTTGATTTCAAGATGCTTACTTTAGTTTTAAAACACTCAACAGCCTTGCCTATCCCATTCTGGAGGCAGACCTCTTGAATTTTTTTGCACAATTCCACTACCAGCTTTGAATTTAATCATGTTCCCATGCCTACCGCTGCCAAGACAAAACACTGGCTTTCATTGCTTAATCCTCTCCCTCCAGTACTTTTATGTTTCCTTTAAGACTCCTTTTAATACGTCTTTTTGATCAAATTTCAACCATTTGTTCTTGTTTCTCCCAACTTAGCTCGTGTCAAATTTTGTTTGATAATGTGTTTTTAAAATTTTAATACACTGAAGATATGAAATAAAATGATGATGTTGATATTGAAATGTCTGATAGGGTCTTGCCTCTACATTTTAGAGTATGTTCACCAGGTGGTGAATATAGAAGTGTGTAACTAAATTCACCATCTAAACTCTAATGCTCAATGAGAACCAATGGGAACATTACTTTTAAAGGATACGGATTGGAGTCATCAGGAGTAAAATGATACATGGGAAAGCCAGTCTAAAATGGACAGAATTGTGTTTAGTGGAAAATTTTATTTGTGCTGCAATTGTTGGCTTACAGCATAGAGATGCCAAAAATAGATATTGAAGCTTTAGGAAATAAGGATTGGTTTTTGATTAAGAAAACCAACATGTGGAGTCTTTCATCTTAATAAGTGAGTTGAACATCTATGAGAACCAATATAGAGAAGGAAACTGTTCCTATGTCAATTCAAATGAAATATTTGGTATGTGCTCTGCTCACCACTAAACTGCAGCAAAGTAACTTTAGGCATCAAATAGAGGCGTACAATCACAAGTCATCCCTTTGTAAACCCAGAGCAGGATTCTTACACAAGTTTAGAGTTCATCCTAACATGATTAATCTTCATGATCTGCAAAAGGTTTCATTCCTTTAATATCAAGTTATTCAGGTAAAAGTGTGTCTACATACCATATATGTGTATCTCAAATTGTCTATATTCCTACAGATTAATGTTTTCCCTTTCCCAGCACCCACAGAGTTCTATTTCCTGTCATTACGGTTCTGAAATCAGATTTGGATTTATTATCAGAGTACATACATGACATCACATACAATCCTGAGACTTTTTCTATGGGCGAGGCAGAATTACCACTTAATGGCAGTGCAAAGAAAATACCGGCTCAACGTACACATGTAAACAGATAAATAAATGTAAACAAACTGACTGCAATACAGAGAGAAAAATATCAATAAAGTGCAAAAGTAAGAGTCAAATAAGTCCCTGATTGGCTTTGTTGTTGAGGAGTCTGATGGTGGAGGGGTAGCATCTGTTCCTGAACCTACTGTTATGAGTCTTTTGGCACCTCTACCACTTTCCTGATGGTAGCAGTGAGAACAGAGCATGGTGTGCATCCTTGATGATTGCTGCTGCTCTCCAACAGCAGTGTTCCCTGTAGATCACACATGTCAAACTCTGGCCCGCGAGCCAAATTTGGCCCGCGATATAATTATATTTGGCCCGCAAGATCATTTCAAAAATGTATTAGAGGTGGCCTGCCCTGCAGCGAGAGCCGATGCTGTTTTTTGGTAATGTCACCCCCACCATCCTCCCCCTTCATTGCACATCCTTCCCCACCCCCTAACTATCCCCTCCCCTCTAAAACCACCCCCCTTAAAAGATGGCCAGAATATTCTCAAAAGGAATCCAGAATGGTAAAGTTCCACAAACCTTCTGCTGGGAATCCTAACAACACCCGAGCATCAGATCCATGGGACGCGGAGGGAGCAAGAGTGTTGCAGGTTGACCGTGCAAACTTTGAGAACAGGGAAAACAAAATTGTAACACGAGAAGTCTGTCGATGTCATCAGCTGGCAAGCCAGTTGGAAGGCTCCCCGCACAACCAGTCACTTCTCCCACCTGTCGAGCGGTGCGGCGGATTGGCGAGCGCCTGTGATTTCCTGTCGGCGCGACAGACATGGCAGGCTGCGCACGGCCCCCGCTGTTGCGCAAAGGCTGATCGGCAGCACGCTGGGCCTGAGTGGGTGGGTAAGCAGGGGTGGGCAGAGGGTGTAGGTGAGGAGTAATGGGCAGGGGAAGTTATGGTGGTGCGAGGGGCAGTTAGGGAGGGATGAGTAGAAGGAGGGGTGGATAGGGAAGAGGTAAAAGGGGAGGGGCAGGGCAAGTAGGGGAGGGGTGATTAGAGGGTGAGAGACGGGTAGAGGGAGGAACAGGTTGAGGGGAGAGGCAGTAGAGGGGCGTGTATAGGATGGGGTGGGTAGAGGCAGAGCGAGTGGAGTGAGGGGTGAGTAGAGGTTGGGTAAAGGACTGGTCAGGTAGAGGGATGGTGGGTCGAGGGTGAATAGAGGCCTAGAGCCTGAGGAGTGAGCAGGAAATGCTGAGTCCTAATGCAGGTCAAAATGGACACAGCCTGTGAATGCTGACGACATCTCCACAGGGACCAAATATGTTTCCCTCAGGTCAAGCAAAGGGTGAACTTGAGCTACCTACTTCTGACCTGTAACATTATCCTCCTAAAGTTAAATATTACATATGTTGAAAGAAGAGAAAACATGCAGATGTTGTTAAAAATTTTCAATAAATATTTAGCTCGGCCCTCGACTTAGTCCAAGTTTTTAATTTTGGCCCTCCGTGAATTTGAGTTTGACACCCCTGCTGTAGATTTTCTCGATGGAGGGGAGGGTTTTACTCATGATGTCCTGGTCTGTCCACTACATTTGCAGAGCTTTTTACATACTATATGGCAATAAATTAAACCAATTTTATTCCCTGCTAAAGCTAGCTGATATTATATTGCTGAATTAAAATATTTGATTAGCGAATAATGTTGAGAAAATTGCTTTACCAGGAGGTTAAGGCCACAGTAGCTTAAATAGCAGAAAAGAGCTGAATTCTCAAACTATTTTCAGTTTTATTAACATTGCTAAATAAACAAAATATTTAATTGTAGGGATCATAAAGCCCAATGAGTAGTTAGTGTTGAAAAATTAAATTTAATTAACAGGAATATATTTGTGCATAACCAAATCTTTCAAAATGTGGGACATACTCAAATCTTTAGTTTATTTAAATTAGATTGGCAAATAAGCAGGCAGCTTTGTCCTGAATGGTGCTGACCTTTTTTGAACATCATTGAAGTTACATTATTCCAGCCAAGTGGAAAGCATTCCATCATACATCTAATGTAGGTGGTGGGAAAAAAATTTAAAAATGTGAGAAAATTAGTCATTTGCCACAAAATGCTCATCTTCTGAACTATTGTTACAGCCACACTATTTATCTTCCACCTGAGTTCCCCAGTTAATGGTAATCCTCCCCTGAAGATGCTGGTGGCAGGGAACTCAGCAGTGGTAAAAATTGTTGCAAATCTACAGTTGGTGACTGGACAGCTCTCAGTTTGGGCATTTCAGTTGAGGAATTCATCCCAGGCCAGTAGCACTGAACCATAGAATATAACGGGACAGAAACAGACCCCTTCAGCCTTTCAAATCTGTGCCAAACTATTTTTTTCCCATCCCACTGCTCTCATCCAGTCCAGAGCCCTCCATACCTCTCCCATCCATGTATCTGTCCAAATTCTTCTTAAATGTTAAAATTGACCCCACATTCACCACCCCAGCTGGTAGCTCATTCCACACTCACACCACTCTGTGTGAAGAAGTTCCCCCCTCACTCTTTTCCCATATCACTCTTAACCCATGACCTCTAGTTTGAACCTCATCTACCCTCAGTGGAAAAAGCCTATTTACATTTACTCTGTCTATCCCCCTCATAATTTTAAATGCCTCTATCAAATCTCCCCTCATTCTTCTATGCTCGAGGGAATAAAGTCCTAAACTGTTTAACATTTCCCTGTAACTCAGTTTCAGAAGTCCGGGCAACATCCTAGTAAATCTTTCCTGTAGTTAGGTGACCAAAACTGCACATAATACTCCAAATTTGGCCTCATACAACTTTACCATAAGGTACCAACTCCTATACTTAAAACACCTAGTTTGACCTATGAAGGTCAAATTGCCAAAAGGTCTCTTTACAACTGTTGTGTGTGGAGGAGGTGTGGGCTTCCTGCCTATTGCTGGTGGTCATGTGGCCTCCCCATATGAAACACATTCAGAAGTCACATCACCTGTCACAATGTGGTGTAGTTTTTGTTTCACTCAAAGTTGTAGACAAAGTTACAGTTTACAGGTGGAGTGTCAGTTAAGATTGGGCTCAGACCACTGGTCAATGCACACCTTACCATTGGCTGGTTCAAATCACCTAATGTCCTTATTGGCTAGAGTCCTGTATTTAGCACCAGCATAGAGGACATTCACCCCCCTCTGCCTTTGTGGTGATAGCCCCGGACACCACTCCATTGCCATGTCGCTTGGAAGGGTTGCAGGTAAGGTGCACACTGCACTGAAGCTCAACCATGGTATTGCTATAGCTCAAATTGCTATAGATCAATACTGGCAGTAGAGCCACTGCTCTCAACTGATCAGTGGTACCAGATTCACCTTTTCTCATTCAGGGGTCCGGGAATGTGCGTATAACCCCTGTTTATAGTGTGCAAATGTCTGCATCACCTGTGTGAATTAATAATAATAACAATCCCGTTTGATTCCCGTCACAAATTTTCCCACTTTATTATTAATTGTGCGTGTGTTTAATTCCCATTATGATCAGTCTTTTATTAATTGTTGTGTTAATGAAGTTATGTTTGATTGCAAACCCTTGTGTCCAGACTGGTTGCTCTTTGAACCCTCCAAACCTGACACTTTCTCAACCAAACAACAACATGCAATGTGATTGAGACAGCACATTTTACTCAGTGGAACTGAATTTCAAATGAGTCAAATGTAATTACCATATAGTAGTATGTTTATCTCTCAGTAATAGAATTCAGTTGTATTCAACAACAAATATACAACAGGAAATACAACAGGAATTTGCCACTACTCTTTAATGCAAAAATTGGGGGGGGGGGGGGTTGGTACACAAATCAAAATAGATGAGGAAGTGGCTGAAGCATTGCTGAAAAGATAGGCTCTGTGGAAGCTTTTTTAAAGTTGAGAGAACTGTAACAAGGCATTTTGGATGAGATTCCAGAACATAACAGTGCCTGGAGAACAGATAAGCACTTGAGCATTGATGCATATGGTTTTAAAAAGGAACACCACCACCATTTTATATATTATTTTACATCAGATATTCCAAAGAAGTCAAAATTTGTGTGAAATATAATGTTTCCACCCTCCTGTAGCCAGTGTTTTCATATCTATTCGGAAAGGAAAAGCTGAATCTGATCATTTCAATGTAAAAGGTGATTACATAGCAGTAATTCACTAACATGGTTTTTACTGAATGGCACAGAATGTTTTTCCAAGAGCTTTCTTTAGGGAGCAGGTTGTGCTTTACAATGCACGAAAGGATGCTAGATATTGAATACATTTTTTGAAAAGTATTTTCTCAAAGTAAATGTGTAGATTTTCAAATTGAATAAGATTTACTACTCAGTTACATCTTGGCTAATTTAAACATTGATACCATTGATACTATTTCTGATAATTGTTGAATTTGCTGTGAGCTAACAGAAGTCTTATTTTATTAATCCTTTTTGTCTTAAATTAATCAACTCTGTTATTTCAACAGCTTGTGCAGGTGAGTCAGAAAAGAAGTGGGTCGACAGAATGGTGAGAACATTTTTTTGGTCTGGATTCGTCATACTCTGCATTTGCCAAATAAGAAAATACATGATGCAGTGTTGATTGGGGGTTTCCCTCTCTCTAGCCTTGCCCACCATTCTCATCTCCTCATTGAATCTTGATCCCACTTATCTCGTTCCTTCACACCTATGTCTATTGCACCTCACATTCTCTCCACCTTTTTCAAATCTCCCATACTGCATGCCTTATCTTTACCGTGGATGTGCAGTTCCTATCCATATATATTCCCTATTGCTGGACCCACCATTTCTTTCTGGAACACAGATTCAATCAGTCCTCCCCTTCTAACACTCTCATCCATTTAGAACTTGTCTCACTCTTAATTTCTTTTTTAATTGTTCCAATTGTTTCCAAATCAAAGGAGTCGGCAAGTCATACCATAGATCCAAGAAATTGCTTACTTTTTGTTGGTTAGGTAGAATGGTCTTTGTTCTAAACCAGAGGTTCTCAACCTTTTTCTTTCTACTCACATGCCACTTTAAGTAATCCCTGGGTCATCTGTGCTTAGTAAGGGATGGCTTAAGGTGGTATGTGAGTGGGAAGGGAAGGTTGAGAATCACTGCTCTCAACCCAATTATTACTGAAATATTTTGCTTGAGAAAAATTGTCATTGGCCCATTTCCTTCAGAGTTCTGAAACCATGCACATAATGAGTCAATCAGGTACAATTAAAACAATGGTTTTCAAACAGCTACCTGGACTACACGTCCCCACCCTGTCTCTTTGTAAGAACATTTTCCTTTTCTTTCGGATCCTCTTTCTCCACTACATCTGTTCCTGGGATGAGGTGGCCTTTTACATTAGGACATCTGAAATAGTCTTTCTTCAAGAAATATCGTCAAGTTTATTGTCATCTGATTGTACGTACAACCCGATGAAACACCGTTCTCCGGTTCTTGGTGCAAAACATTCAGACACACAACCAGACATAACACACATATGCAGGAGGTCTTGAATTGTATTTTATCTATTAAAATAAATATTGCTTTGTACAAATGAGAGTCTCAGATGGCTAGCGTGAGCAGTTTTTCCTTTCCCACTGCCCGTGGGAAAAAGCTGTTCCTCAGCCTGGTGGTGCTGGCTATGATTCACCTGTATTCAATGATTTTGCATGCCCATTTTAGACAACAGTCCTGATAGAAGACATCATTGAGGGGGAGGGAGGCTCCAGTGATTCTCTCTGCCACTCATATAGTCCTGTGGATTGACCTCCAATCCATTTCTTTGCAGAAAACGTACCAGACTGTGATGCAGCTGGCCAGGACACTCTCCATACAGCTCCTATAGGAGCTGAAGGTTGACATAATGGTGGCCAATAGGCTTCCCTGTTCAGTCTCAGGAAGTGTAGTTGCTATTGCACCTTCCTGACAAGTGATGAGATGTTGTGTGTCCACAGTAGGTCACTAGTTAAGTGAACTCCAAGCAACTTGGTGCTCTCCACTCTCTACTACAGAGTTGTTGATGTGTAGTGGAGGGTGGTTGTTCCTGGTCCTCCTGAATTCTATGATCATTCCTTCACCTTGTCCACATTGAGACTCAGTTGTTACTCTCTCACCATTTCACAAGATTTCCCACCTCTTCTCTGTAGGTCAACTCATTGTTGCTGCTGATGAGGATAACGACTGTTGTGTCATCTACAAACTTGGTGAGATTGTTGGTGATGCAGTCGTGGATCAGTAGCGTGAACAGGAGCGGGCTGAGCACTTACCCTTGCCCATAGACAAGCAAAGCAAGTGCTGTTAAACACTATGCAGATCATCTGATATGACCTCCTTCTTCAAATAAATGTGGTTTTCACTCTACCACCATCAACTCAGCCCTTACCATCATCTCCTCTATTTTCTGCAGATCTGCCCTGACCCTCTCAGCCCATAGAGACAACAAGGACAGGATTCCCCTTCTCCTCACCTACCACTCCTCTAGCCTCTCCATCCAACATATCATCCTCTGCAATTTCTGCCACCTACAATGTGATCCCACCACCAGACATCTTCCAGTCTCCACCTTCCACAGGGACCACTGCTGCATGTCCATTCATTCCTTTCCACTAATTGCCCCCTTGGTACCAACCCCAATGTCTGCAGAAAATGTGAGACCTCCTCATTTGTCACCATTTGGGGCTCCAAAATGATGTCATTGGAAGTGAAGCAACACCTCATTTGTGAATCTCCATCAGTGTTGCTATTGTCTGTCGGTCGGTCTCTCTCTCTCTCTCTCTCGCTCGCTCTCAAAAATTCCTTTTTATTGTTTGTGTTGAGCAGTATTTTATCTGAAATTACACTTCCAACAAAGGATCTAATCTATAATGAGAGCCGAGAAAAGCATTGAATTTGTGAACAAAGTATCTCATTTTCTCTGATATCCAAGAATTTTAGAATTCTTACTATTCAGTGAGGATATATTATTGCCTTTCCCTCTTTATATATTGGAGGAAGCAAAGGTACTCCATTTTCCAGCATACAGTATATTCAGTAGATGAACTGTACTGTAACTTCCATTTCAGAATTACAAAATTTTATTTGCTCTTAACTCAGAGCATTGGAAATGGATTAAGCAACAAAGCATTGACAACGATGCATGTTTTAATTAAATTCAATAGATTGGCAATAAGGAATTGAAATTCCTCTGGGTGCTACTTTTAGCACAGTAATTAATCTGTTCACATCAAATTCTGTGTGGGACTTGAATGAGTCTTAAAACCTCTTAAAATAAGGTTTAGAATTTGTTGAATTGCACACAAAGGAATTAAAAGAGATTGCACAAAACAATTCATTAAAAATGGCGCATAACAAAATTTCAGACTTGTCTGTTGTTGTAATAACTTTTGAATTAGATTTGAAAATTATTTCTTGTCCATTATGGTATTGTATTCGGATCCTTGTTTTGAAATTCCTCACTTCCTTCTTAAATCTTACCCTTCTCATGATAAACCTCTGTCCTCTAGTTCAGGAATTATCTACACTGGGAAAAAGATAGTGCCCATTCATTTTATTCATAGCCCTCATGATTTTATGCACCAGCATTAGGATCATTCCTTAGCTTTCTATGCTCTCAGGAATAAGGACCCAGTCCCCATAACATAATTCTGGTGAATCACCCCTTCCAATAATGATATCGTTTCCTATAGCTGACTAACCAGCAATGTAGGAGCTTGTCAAGGTCTTTTTGAAGTTCATATCTGCAACATTCACTGCCCTGCCCTCGTCAATACTCTGTCACCTCTTCAAAACACTCTATCAAATTCATCCGACACAATCTGCCATATGCAAAGCCATTCTGACTCCCTTCAATCAGTCCCTGCCTATCCAAATGCTGATAATCATGTCCTTAAGAAATTTTCTAACCACTAATGTCAAACTCATTGGCCTGTAGTTCCTTGGTGCTGTCGAAATGTTAGTTGCTGAAAATTAGCAGATTTTAGATGAAATGAAAAATATCTAATTCAAATTTATTCTAATCATTGCTATCAATCTCACAAGATGGATTGTTTGAGACAAAATACTCTCGGTTACAACCCCATTATGCAAATTTGTAAGACTGCTAAAAACATGCAGATAAACTTTATCATTAGGATCAAGGATCCTTTGATGTTTCTTAAAACTTTACTGACATAAATATTCTATTGTGGCGCTCTGAGGAGCTGAAGTAAATCACTGCCACCACACCGATGGTTGTTAACAGGTGTTTTTATTCAAATTCCGCGCGCCCCTTTAAGGGCAGCATGAGCTCAGTCACCTGGTGCATTGTGACGTTATAATCGCTGCCCAGGACGCGTGCTGGAAGGGATACTGGAGTCAAGAAACACCTGACGACGCCATCTCCTAATGGCTGCCCCACCACGTGGTGATACAAGCGGGGCCGGTTCGCTATTAGGCTGTGTGCTGCCACACAACCCCCCTCCAACTCCAGAACCGGCTACTAGTCCTGTCGCTTTGGCGATCGACCCCACCGTTTGGGCACGGCCACCTGGACCGGTTGAGATGTCTAGGTGGGTGGCTTTCAAGCAGTCCACAGTAAACAATTCCTTCCTGCCCCCCACGTCCAAAGTAAAAGTTCCGCCCGACTGCCAGAGCACTTTGTACGGCCCCTTGTAAGGCTGCTGCAGCGATGCTCTCTGTGGTCCCCTTCTGGCAAAGACGAATTGCGCCACATCAAGTTCTTTGGGTCGATGAGACAGTCGAATGCCATGGTGCGATGGGGTCAGGTTGCCCAGGCATTTACGGAAGTCAGCGAGCCGATCACCGTCACTGTGCGGGCCGAAAAATTCACCTGGCAGGGTGAGTGGTGCGCCGTAGACCATTTCAGCTGACAAAGCTTGCAGGTCCTCCTTGGGTGCCATTCTGATTCCGAGGAGGACCCAGGGCAACTCATCCACCCAGTTGGGGCCGGAAAGCCTGGCCATCAGGGCGGACTTTAAGTGGCGATGGAACCTCTCTACCAACCCATTACACTGCGGGTGGTAGGCCGTGGTGTGGTGCAGTGTTACCCCTAAAAGCCTCACCAGCTGCGACCATAGGGTGGAGGTAAAATGAGTGCCCCCATCGCTCGAAATATGTGCCGGCATGCCAAATCGAGCGATCCATTGGCCAACCAGGGCTCTAGCACACGTCTCTGCCGATGCTTCACGGACCAGAATGGCTTCTGGCCCCCTGGTGCTCTGTCCACTATGGTAAATAGGTACCGCGACTCCCTGGACACTGGCAAAGGGCCCACGATGTCTACGAGGATATGTTGGAACCTTCGCGGTGCTGGGTCGAAATGTTGGACAGGGGCCTGCGTGTGCCTGTGGACTTTGGAGGTCTGCCATCGGATGCATTTGCGGGCTAGTGCTACGGCCTCCTTCTTGAGGTCGTGCCAGACAAATCGCTGAGCCACCAAGCAGACGGTAGTCTTTACTAAGTGGTGGACAAGATTGTGGATGGAACTGATGACCCCAGCCCTCCAATCCTGTGGAATTACCGGGCATGGTGTGCCAGTGGAGTTATTGCTGAGCAGCAGAACTTTTACTTTGGACGTGGCTGTGCGCAATCGGGAAGGCAGATATCCTCAAGCTGGAGCCCTGATACTGCGATGCAGAGAGCCTGGGTTTCGACATCGCGCTGTTGGGCCTGTGTGAGCTGTGCATAGTCGAGAACGGGAGCTAGCATGCTGATGGCGAGGCGGGAGAGCGTGTCAGCGACTACGTTGTCTTTACCCACCCTGTGCCAGATGTCCATTGTGAATTCCGAGACATAGGACAGGTGGTGCTGTTGCCTGGCTGACCATGAGTCCTTGGCCATCGATAGTGCTTGGGTGAAGGGCATGTGGTCAGTAAAGATGGTAAAAGTCCTGCCCTCTAGGAAAAATCGAAAATGGCGGATGGCCATGTACAGCGCCTGGAGCTCCCGGTCGAATGCACTGTATTTGAGTTCTGGAGGCCGCCCCTTCCTGCTGAAAAAGGCTAGCGGGTGCCACTGTCTGTCCAGCCACTGTTCGAGCACCCTTCCGACCGCCGTGGCAAAAGCATTGACCGATAGTGCCGTGTGAGCTTCCGGGGGCAGGTGCACTAACAAAGTTGCCTCAACGAGTCCCACTTCGTCGCTGCAAAAGCCTCGTCTGCCTCCCCTGACCAGGCCAAGGTCTCCTTCTTCGTCGCTATCAGCGCAAACAGAGAGCGCATGATGTGGGCGGCGTTGGGGATGAATCGATGGTAAAAGTTCACCATCCCCACAAATTCCTGTAGCCCTTTCAGGGAGAAGGGCTTGGGGAAACATTGGACGGCTCCCACCTTCTCTGGTGCCGGAGTTGCCCGGACGTTATGATGGTGTGCCCCAGGAACTGCAAAGTTTGTTTCCCACTGTCATTTAGCCTTGTTGACTGTGAGACTGAATTCTGCCAGCCGGGCAAACAGGGTATGAAGATTGGCCTTGTGCTCTTCGCGAGTGTGGCTAGCTACCAGGATGCCATCTAGGTAGATTAAGACAAAGTCCAAATCCCTACCCACTGCATCCATGAGGCGCTGGAATGTCTAGGCGACGTTCTTCAGGCCAAACGGCATGCAGAGAAACTCGAACAGGCTGAAGGGGGTTATAATTGTGGAAGTTCCAACGTCGTCGGGGTGCACCAGGATCTGGTGGTATCCGCGCCCCAGATTGACCTTTGAAAAGAACCGTGCGCCATGGATGTTGGCCGTGAAGTCTGGGATATGGGGGACTGGGTACCTGTCTGGAATCATGGCGTCGTTCAACCGTCTGTAGTCTGCACAGGGCCTCCAACCTCCCGATGACTTCGGGACCATGTGTAGCGGTGCCGACCAAGAGCTGCTCGATCGCCGAACGAGGTTCAACTACTGGAGTCTGGATAATATCTCCTTGTCTTGCTTCAGTTTCTCTGGTGGCAGCTGTCTAGCCCTGGTGTGGTTGGGGGTCCTTGTGTGGAGACATGATGGAATACTCCGTGCAGGGGGGAAGCGATGTCAAAGCGAGGCTCCAGGATGGCAGGGAACTCATTGAGGATCCCAGTGAATTTGTCTTCGGAGGCGGCCTCAAACCTGGCATTGTCTACTGTACTCAGGCACACCAAGCAGGTGTGGGCATTGAGCAGCCTACTGCCCCTCACACTCACCAGCAGATTCTTGAGGGCTGTGTACTTTTCGATCGCTGGTGGCCACCCTCGCCGCCATGTCCTAATCAAGGGTGCCCACGACATGGTAAAACTTGGTTGCATCAACCATGATGTTGCGGAGGTGGAATTGTGCCTCCACTTGGCCGAACCACATCCATGGGTGACATGGCCAGAAAAGGGGAAGTTTGAGGGCTACTGCGTTAACCTCTGCCGCGTCCATCGTTGGTTGGGTCCAGAATGTCATCTGGGGCCTTTGGGGTCACCAAAGTGGCACTCTGAGGAGCTGAAGTAAATCACTGCCACCACACCGATGGTCGTTAACAACTGTTTTTATTCAAATTCAGCACGCCCCTTTAAGGGCAGCATGAGCTCAGTCACCTGGTGAATTGTGACGTCGTAATCACTGCCCAGGGCGCGCGCTGGAAGGGCTGCTGGAGTCAAGAAGAAACCCCTGACAGCGCCATCTCCTAATGGAGATACAAGCGGGACCGGTTCGCCATTAGACTGTGCGCCGCCACACTATATAAGATTTTTCTGACTACAGTTTCTGGGTTCAGCAATCATCAAAAATTAAACTTTGATCCCACAGATCTGCAGGAGCTAGCTCCCATACCATTGAGTATGCTTACAAGCTGAATCACAGGGTGATTCTGCAGGATGGATTCTAATTCAATGTTTTTTGTATTTAAAAAATCAACATAGATTTAACTGAATCACAAGAGACATGAATGATTCTCAATAGCATTTAGAATATTCTGTATCATGCCATCAAATGGCTGAAAACACTGTTCAGGAAGTAAACACAGTAAAACACAATGGCATATAGGCATGAGATATGAAGATCATGTGGTTCAGGAAACCAATAGCACTTTTATTGAACTGGACATTTCAACATAGAAACATTTTATTTTCTTAAATACCTGAATGACATCATCATAGTCCTGAAGTGCAGTAACTAATGAAGAGGTTATTTGAAACTTAAAGCCGCAATTTCATATCATGCAAGTGTAATTATCAAGTTATCTGTTTCCAGGAGGAGAAAATAACAACCGAGTTACGTAGAAAACCCAAAAGCAGCCAGAGTAACATGAAGACTGCAAATGCAACATAATGGTCCTTAAGCATGTTATGGACCCTATTGTGGTACACATTGTATAAAACAGTTAAATGTAACATTAAAAGGAACATTTGTAATACTCAAATTATTCCTTTATTTGTAATAATGCATTGTATTTGTAATTTGCATTGAAACATGTTGGATTTTTTTTGTTTCTCAATACTGCTGAAACTCAACAAATTTCTAAAACCTTGAATGGTGATTTTTAATTCATCAAGAAAAATAACTTGCTCATTCCCAGATTCTTGGGTTACTTTAACTCTTCAAAAATGTGATCTTTTTTGTTGCAGTGAATCAAAATAGATGGCAATAGGGAGCAGCTGATGACATTTCAAATTTAGAAGCCTGTATTTACATCAAACACGAACAAAATGAACTAAGACAATAATCAAATCGTAAAACTGGCTAAATTATATAAATTAGAATAATTTGTAACATTTCTCAGTTGAGAAATATTTATCGAACAAATTTTCTTGAGTGAATAAGGGAAGTTGGTTGAAGTTACTGTATGAAGTCCCTTAATCATCTTCATACTCTATGTTCCCTGCCCCCAACTTTGTTTCCCCACACCCTCCCTCTAACCTGTCTCTCCTACCACTCAGACCTTCTGTCCTAATACCTCTGGGCCTCTCCTCCAGGTTCCTTTCCCCTTTATATTCATGATATCACCCCTTCCCGTAAGTCTTGATAAAGGGTCCGACCATTTTTACTTGTGGATGCTGTCTGACCTGCAGAATTCCTCCAGTAATTCTGCTACTAGAATTAAAAACTCCAGATACAATGTCAGGAAGCATACCTTACAGAAACTTCCCTTCTCAATAATCAGTTGATACCAGGGTTCAATTAGAAGTTTTGAATATTCAAAATTGAGATTAATATATTTTGCAAGTCAAGCTAATTGAGGTATGCGATTTATAGTTACTCTTTTTACTAAAAGGACATACTAAATGGGTTGAAACCTTAAATATGCATACCTCATTTTTTTTCTGTAACAGCCCAAAACAATATTGCAAAACTACACTGTACTGTACTGAAATCTTCCAATCCCTGAGAATGAAATTCTACTGGACTCATTCATGGCAGAAAAATGACCACTACATTATTCATTATCACAGAAACCTTATTCATCTTTTATCAATCAGCATAGTGTAAAGTGGGAGAAAAGTACCAATTACATTATGACAGCAAGCATTTTCCATCCAAGGAAAATAGTAGACTGATGAGGACAATAGTAGAAAGCATGTCTTCTAATGTTTATATTCTGAATTATCTACAAATTACTTAATCTTCAGTTATTCTTTGATTTTTTTTCAAACTCTGGGCACCAATGGCAAAGGTAAACATTTACCACCTATTCCTAAGTGATGGTGAGCCCCCACCTGGAATTGTTACAATCTTTCTGCCTGAAGGTTTGGGAGTTGTTCTCAAAGTAACTTGGCCAAGTAACTGTACAGTATAGGTGGTACAGACTACAGCCACTGTCCATTACTTATGGAGAAAATTAATGCTTAGCATTATTGGCTGGGTACTGTCAAGAAGTCTGCTTTTAATTGGTGTGTTTCCAGCTCCTTTCCCCATGGTATTTCTGGCATTTCATTCTGCACCACATTGAGTCATGGTTATCACCTGTTGTCATTAATAGAATATTGAATGTTAATATTGACCTTGCTATATCAATACTTGAAAAGGTAGGTTGCCTTTGGAGGAAAGGTTAGACGTATATGCTTCTATGCACTCAACTCTAGATGAGTGAGGTGGCTAGGTTAAAACTAAAAGATCCTAAGGATTCTTGATATGGTACTTGTGGAGAAATCTAGAACTAGATGTCACTGTTTAAAAATTAGGATGAAGTGTAATATCTGTTTCATCTTGCTCCATCTCTCCTTTAGGAAGAGATTTCCATTTGATTATTAGAACAGATGATTCTGATGAAAACTACTGGGGAAAAAGTGTAGAAAGCAATAAAAATGTAAATGATGGAAAGTACCATGAAGAAGACAGTGAAGAAGCAGAATTTGAAAATCAAGTTGAATTTGGAAACATAACACTACTTAACACCACAGGTATAGTAATGGTTTATTAAAATGTATTTTGAATTCATATTTCTGGTAGACATAAAGAAGTCAAATATGCAAAACAAGATCTTTATGATCTCAAGTTCAATCAATTCACAATTGTACCATTTTATCATATTGCTTAATCATTGATACAACTATACAACTAAAAATTAATCATCAGCTGCTCTTTAGATAAAGTATTTGTCCTTTATAATAATGTATCTTCAGCATGAAATCGACCATTTAACCTAAAAGTCCAAGTCAATGTTTACGCCAGTAAAAATGCAATATTGGAAAAACTCAGCTGGTCAAACAGTGTATTTTATATAGTAAAGATAAAGATACATAACCATCATTTTGGGCTTGAGCCCTTCATCAAGGAATGAAAAATGTTGGCAGGTACCCAAACAAAATAGTAGGGGGAGGAGCACAGTCCCAAATGAAGGAGGTAATAGGTGGATAGGGGAAGGAGGGTATACCAGTAAGCAGGGGTAGGAAAGATGGCTCTGTGAAGGGAAAGGAGGGAGAATGGAGAGTAGGCTAGCAGAAAATAGAGGATGATGTTAATGTCACCCAATTGGAGAATTTATCCAGATGGAAAATTGTGTTGTTCCTCCAATTTTCAAGTAGTCTTGGTGGGATAGTAAATGAGGCCATGGACAAATGTGAGCATGGGGGTGAGGCATGGAATTAAAATGGTTTGACATTGGGAGATCCCTATCAGTCTGCACCCAGTCTCTCCAATGTAGAGAGACTCCAAAGGGAGCACCAGATGCAGTAGACAACTCCTGCAGATACACAAGTGAAGAGTTGCTTCCCTTGAAAGGACTGTTTGTGCCCCGAATGATGGTAAGGGAGGAGGTGTGATTCAAGTGTGGCATAAATGACCACAAATTATTTTATTGTTATTCATTAATACATATAGGGCAGGAAACCTTTTGATTTTCTTGCTCTTTGAGGCACTTCATGCAACATTCACTATCCAACTGAAGAAACAAGAGAAATTTTGGTTTAATTTTCAACTGAATAATTGTACTTCTAGCAATGCAACGCTCTGTTAGTATTGCACTTAAGGCTCTGCCACATAATATCTTTTAGTCTCTTGCATAAGGTTTGATCCCAAAACCTCACACTTAGAGACAAGATTACTGAACTATCAGTGAGTTAGAGCTTTTTCTGTTTGTCAAATGTGATTATTACTAATTCAGAAGTTAGAGAAAGATATCCAAAGGTTTTTTTCCTAAATTTGCCATGTGCTCTGTGATTAGAAAGGGATTGCTTAAGGTAGTATGTGAGTGGAAAGGGGAAATTAAGAATTACTGCTCTAGATCCAATTTTTACTGAAATAATTTGCTTGAGAAAAGTTGTCATTGGCTCATTTCCTTTGGAGTTATGAAACCATGCACATAATGGGTCAATTAGGTACAATTAAAACAGTGGTTTTCAAACTTTTTCTTTTCACCCACAACTAAACAATCCCCTACTGAGCACCTATGGCATAGGGAATACTTAAAGTGGTATGTGATTCAAAAGAAAAAGGTTGAGAACCACTGTTCTAAAGTGACAATAGAAAAAGATGGAAACACAATAGATCAGGCAGCTGAATGCTTTCAACATTTTCAGCTTTTGTTTAGATTTATAGCATTTTTAGTTTTTGTACATCCAGCTGAGGAAACATCAACCAAATTGTGCCAAAGGTAACACCCTTTTTTTCTAACATCTAGCTGTTGAGATACTCATTTTAAGATGCAGTGTATACATAAATATGTAAGGTACCTTTAAAAACTAGCATGAATCATAAGGTACGACTTCTTGTACATTGTACCCAAACATTATAGTATTTTTGAGAGTTGTCAACCTCAGTATATCCTATATTTACTGTATTTATGCAAATAGCAATGCAGATGAACCTATAGATACTTCAAATATGTACCTCAGATATGAATCAACTGATATTCCATTATTGAAGGCATCTTTACAGCAAAATCAATGAGGATAAGGTACTTTTGGACAAGAGGAAAGTCATGATTCATTATTCCAGGGAATAGTGAAGGATATCACATCGAACCTGGATCACTCTGCTGAACAATCTACTAACAGGCTCAAGTTTTCCCAAGTTTGTCATCACTGCAATGTGTGATATTCTGTTATAAGACCTTCAAGCAGCATTCATCCTGAGATAAAAGTTTCATAGATTCACAACTTCTTCAAGGACCACTGCAAATTTTCTTCTCAATTTGTGACTCACTGTTCAAATTAGATCACCCAGGCACTCTATTCATCAAGAAAATATCCTAGATGCATTGAGTAACATTTGTTTGTAAACCAGCTTCCAATTAGTGATGTATTTATTGTCTCCTAGGACTTGGTTTTTTTCAGCAATATCAATTTGCAGATCTTTGTGAATGATGTTTCCTCATGGTTAATTCCAAGTATTTATGACAGGAAAATACACTGCTAAACATTTTCAGCAATAGACATTTTCCAGAATAATGGATATTGGAGGACAGTGGCTACCTCTAATTTCCTGTCTATTCACACCAGCCACTCTTCAACAACAGCACTTAAGAGACTAATGCTGGAAGGAATTAGTTGGTCACTTGTTCCAGTAGTTACCAACAAATTTCAGGAAAAAAAACTTAAAAGTGGCCAAAGACCCTAATACCATTTAGCATCTCAATCTAAAATGACAGGCTGTAAACAAGAAAGACTGGATTTTATTTCTGGCTACAAAATCTAATAAAAAAGAGAAGCAGTTGTGGCACCAGAGCAAAAGGATTTGAAGAAACAAGTTATTGGCCTTATTGAACATAATCTTCATATTTTATAATACAGATTAGTATATGGTGATTCTTGATCTCAATGGCAAAAAATTGTTAAATAAAATTATGGATATACAGTATTTCTTCTTTGGCTTGGCTTCACGGACGAAGATTTATGGAGGGGTAATGTCCATGTCAGCTGCAGGCTCGTTTGTGGCTGACAAGTCCGATGCGGGACAGGCAGACACGGTTGCAGCGGTTGCAAGGGAAAATTGGTTGGTTGGGGTTGGGTGTTGGGTTTTTCCTCCTTTGTCTTTTGTCAGCAATGAGCTCTCTGAACCCTTCTCCATTAACAATGGCGTGAAGCAAGGCTGCGTTCTCGCACCAACCTTCTTTTCAATCTTCTTCAGCATGATGCTGAAACAAGCCATGAAAGACCTCAACAATGAAGATGCTGTTTACATCTGGTACCGCACGGATGGCAGTCTCTTCAATCTGAGGCGCCTGCAAGCTCACACCAAGACACAAGAGCAACTTGTCCGTGAACTACTCTTTGTAGACGATGCCGCTTTAGTTGCCCATTCAGAGCCAGCTCTTCAGCCCTTGACATCCTGTTTTGCGGAAACTGCCAAAATGTTTGGCCTGGAAGTCAGCCTGAAGAAAACTGAGGTCCTCCATCAGCCAGCTCCCCACCATGACTACCAGCCCCCCCACATCTCCATCGGGCACACAAAACTCAAAACGGTCAACCAGTTTACCTATCTCAGCTGCACCATTTCATCGGATGCAAGGATATACAGTATAATACATAAATATCAGCCCCATGAAGAAATTGTCCATATTATATAAATTTTGCACATATAGAGTTAATACATTATGTCGATTGATATTTCTAATAAACTCATTTCCTTTCATGAATCAGGAGACCTTTTAATGGAAATAACAGGAAGCAATTATATTTCTGATTGATTCAACAACCAATTGTACTGTGATATTTATCAAATTTAACTCAGATAATATATTTTTAAAAACTTACACTGGTAGTGTCAATTGTTGTTATAAAATTTAATTCAATATGCATCTCTCATTATCTCCTTAAATATGTCTCCAACAATTTGTGTTGAACAAATAAAGACTTAATAAGTACATCCTTTATAAACCAAAGCTCTTGGAAAGCCAATTAACAGGTAGAAATACTTGAATTAATGACTTTAAGAATAAGTCACATTCCATGTAATCAGTACCTTTGTGTCAAATGAATGTGATGCTTCAAGCAGGAATCATTAAAGTGTCTTCAGACTATTGGTTTGGTACTCTACAGGCATAGCATTTTTTTAAATTACAGGTTTTGATGCATGTACTGAACCTACCCATCAAATATTCCCAGCAACTCCGATGTCACACTCATTACTACTCCATATTAGATCATCTTTCATTTGACCAATTAAGACTGAAAAAGTAACAAACGGCCCACTCTTGCTTTCTCTTGCTGTGGTTATGCTGATTTTTTTTTGACAACCAGAAATCTACAAGGGAAGGGATCTCTGGCCAGGATCAAGAAACATAGTTAAAATGGCCCATTCAGATGACCAATCAGAGAAAAATGACAACAGTTCTCATCCACCTATGTAAAATAAACTCAAGATTCAATTTATTGTCATAGTAATAAAAGTGTCCTATTACATGAAATTTCCTTTTGCCCGCATTGGTGGTGATTGGTGGCATCAATCACCACACTCTTCTTGTGTTTCACATTATGAATTACTCTTTGCCATGAGGCATCAGTGAAAGTTATAGTTCTGCCACATCTGGTTGTGAATGGAAATAGAAAATTAAATAACTCAATAGAGACTGCTTGTCTCCCAGTGATGCATTGAGCATCGTCTTAGAGTAATAATGCTGGTGTGATAAGCACTTAACTACTCAATGGAATCATCAAACTTCTAGTACTGCATCTTCAAAGCTCCCTCTCACTTTCTTCATAGTGTATATGTGGAGGCTTCCTAGCCTTCAACAGAGAAGGAATCTGAACTTCTTCTACCAGAGGCTCCATTAAGTGTTGGAAAACTGTAGAATTTGGTCTTTCCAGAATTATGGCATCTGATGCTGCTCAATGTTCCTCGCTTCTAAAAGATATTAACTCATTTAAAGTATGCAAATTAACTGATATTAAAGAGCTTATTAAGCATTGTGAACAAATGGCCATCTAATTTAACCCATGTTCTATCGAGGAAAGAGTGACTTGCATTTTTCTACAACAGCTGTCTATTTAAGCTATATAACTTGCCTCACAAAAAATTATGGAGAGGAATGGAATTTCCCCTACTATACAAGTAGAAATTCTGCCTGGCCCACAGAAAAAGGAATCTCAGGGTTGTATGTAATGTCATGGATGTACTCTGACAATAAATCTGAAATTTGAACTTGATATGAATAGAATGATATTATCTGGGTCTTCCAGTAAAAACTCCATTCCCATCAGAAGGCTGTGGTGGAACAATGGCTATGTATTGGTGTTGACCTCAGAGTGCCAATGGATTAAGTAAAATATATAAATATTGAAAATACATTTACTGACCATAATTGCCAAATCTAGAAATTTTTGACATCTCAAGGGAAGTGCTTCATAGTGGCCTGAAATGAGGTCAGCTTGATTCAGTGTTTGTCTTTCTTTTTTTGTGTATATACAGTAGTGTCTTGTAACCAGCCAATGGATGAAGGTTCCTGCTCACAATATGAACTGCTATGGTATTATTCTCCTGAAGTTAATGAATGCAGACCATTCGTGTATAGTGGCTGTGGTGGAAACAGCAATCGTTTCTCTTCAAAACGAAGATGCATACATAAGTGTATGGAAGGTAAAAAAGATAATGGTGATTTTATTCATGAGTGATTACAATTAACAACAATCTATTCACTCTATTACTATGCAACATTTAAATGTTCCGTACAATTAAATTTATAAAGTTATTCAGGGACAAAAATTGGGGACTTACAACAGATCACAAAGTCTGCAATTTTCCTCCCACACCACCAAATGAAGGTGTCTAGACAGTGGGATCCAATGACAGATCTAGGTGCCACTCATTCACTTGGGAACCTGACCATACCTGAGCTTGTAACAACGCACCAAGTCCAGCACCAGAGCTCAGTTCAAATTCATCTTACTCCTCTACTACTTTCCATAAGAAACTTCCTCCCTCCTATCATCTCTTCTTCCTGCCAAAAAATACAAACCTGATAATGATTCTCCCAAACTATGCCTCAACACAACCCTCAAGATTCTAATTTTAGGAGGGAGTGAAGGTAAGGGGGAAAAAAGGGGAGAAAATGCCACTGTGTATATTTAAGATGGAAATGTTTGTATGTATTTTGATTGATATGGTTCACAGTGAAAAATTAAAAAATTAAATTAAAAAAAAATCCTAATTTTGACATCCCACCTAGGGGCCTTTATCTCACGAGTCTGCACTGGGTTCAATTATAGGCAGATTTAATTCCAACCATTATGCACTACAACCTCTATTAAAGGTTAAGCATCACTTATTGCATTCTGCAAAAACGAATGAATTGTGGAAACCAACATGTTTGATGTAAAGGCAAACCAGCTCCGATTGTAACGCGTGCAAGGTCGGAGCAGCCCACCAAAGATGGTGCCAGGCATCTTCCAATTCTCCAAAATCTGAATATCTGCCAGTCAGTGATGCAATTTCCAGTTCCCAATAGCGGGAACAGGTTGCATCTTTAAAAAGTCTCGGCGAACCAAGTAATAAATCAGCGAGATTTGGACTGAACCTGTTGATAATCTCATTATTAGCCTTGTTAGCGCAAACACTACATTGGTGACCCTAATGGTCCAAAATGTATTTTGGACCCAGCATTATGAATGCAGCAGCAGTGAATGGGTCCTCTACTGGCATCACCTACGGCTCCTAGAACGCTTCCATCAGCGCTGTCTCCGCTCCATCCTCAACATTCATTGGAATGACTTCATCACCAACATTGAAGTACTCGAGCTGGCAGAGTCCGCAAGCATTGAATCCATGCTGCTGAAGACCCAACTGCGCTGGGTGGGACACGTCTCCAGAATGGAGGATCATCTCCTTCCCATGATCGTGTTCTATGGCGAGCTCTCCACTGGCCACCGAGACAGAGGTGCACCAAAGAAGAGGTACAAGGACTCCTTAAAGAAATCTCTTGGTGCCTGCCACATTGACCACCACCAGTGGGCTGATCTCGCCTCCAACCGTGCATCTTGGTGCCTCACAGTTCGGCAGGCATCAACCTCCTTTGAAGAAGACTGCAGAGCCCACCTCACTGACAAAAGACAGAGGAGGAAAAACCCAACACCCAACCAACCAATTTTCCCTTGCAACCGCTGCAACCGTGCCTGCCTGTCCCGCATCGGACTTGTCAGTCACCAACGAGCCTGCAGCAGACGTGGACATACCCCTCCATAAATCTTCGTCCGCGAAGCCAAGCCAAAGAAGAAGAAAGAATGCTGTTGTGTTAAAATTACCTACCTCTGGATGCTGCGACCCCACACTTGGTTCAGCCAAGCATAATCATATTTCCAGATCAGGCAGGCAAATAACATCGGACTCCACTAAGTATTTCCACATGGTGAGGTCTTTGGATCAGGAAACCTCTGCCCAGGTAGATGACTTCATCCATTCCCCACCAGAGGAAGGCAAATATGCAAGGCTGTAATTGCTACTCCTCAGCACTTTGAACTCTTTAGATTCAAAAGAGCAGCCAGACTGATGGACCGAGATGGCCTGGGAGATAGAACCCTGTCAGCTTTAATGGACAAAATGATGACATTGGCTCATGTTCGAACAGGCATTTCTCAAACAACTGCCCAACAACATCCAGCTAATGCTTGCAGACGCAGACTTCAGTGACCCCCGGCAGCCAGAGCAGACATCCTCTGGAGAACCAAGAGGGAGAACGAAGCTGCCATCAGCCAGTTAACCAGAATATAGACCCCGCAGCAAGCAAAGTCCAGTGGGACACAGGAGTGCCAGCAACCCTGACGGAAGACAGAAGACCAATGGTGTTTCTATCACCAGCGAAAGAGAACAGAAGCCCGCCGCTGCTGACAACCCTGCACGTTTCAAGGATACACCAGGGTCAGCCACCACTGATGGCTTCAGCGGCTGGCCACCCAGATAGCCTGCTGCACGTGTGGGACAAAAGGTCCAGAGGCCATTTACTTGTGGACACGGGAGCAGAAATCAGCGTCATCCCACCCACCATACTAGAGACAAGGACCAGACAGATAGGACCCACCTAGAGAGCCGGAAACAACAGCTCCATACAGACCTATGTCAAACGAAAGGTCCAACTGCAACTCAGTGCCAACACGTTTAAATGGGACTTCACATTGGCCGTGGTGGACAAACCACTCCTGGGCCCACAGTTTGCTGGTAGATCTGAAGGGCAGGAGGCTGGTCCATTCCAAAATCATCCAAACATTTGCACAAGGGGTCAACTACCCAGAACGAGCAGAGGTGCAATGAGGAGACACATAGCTACAAGACCACAGGGCCGTAGCTACAGGATGTAGCATTAGATCTAAGTGAGCAGACTCTCCTTTGCGACAGAGCCAACAGCCATCCCCGCCCCATCATCCCGGCAGCCTGGAGATGGCGTGTGTTTGACTAGGTGCATGGCCTAGCACATCCCTCGACCTGAACCACAGTCTGCATGGTATTCAGTTGGTTTGTGTGGCATGGCCTCAAAAAGCAAGTCATCGTGGGTGAGAAAATGCACTCAGTGTCAGACAGCCAAGGTCCAGAGGCACACCAAGCCCTCCCGCAGCACCTTCAACCCACAACCTGCAGATTCGATCACATCCACATCGATATTGTAGGGCCACTGCTGGTATCATGGGGAGCATGTTACCTCTTTACCATGGTGGACCATTTCATCAGATCGCCAGAGGCAGTTCCCCTCACAGTCACTACCACAAAATCCTGTGCCAGAGCCCTAGTTACAACCTGGGTAGCACATCTCAGCACCAGATCGGACAGAGGGGCCCAGTTCACATCAAGCCTGTGGGACACTGTAGCCAGCACGTTGGAGACCCAGTTGCATCACACTACAGCTTATCATCCACAGTTAAACGGCCTGGTGAAGCGCTTCCATAGGCACCTGAAATCAGCTCTGATGGCCAGGCTGGGTGGTTGAGCTTCCCTGCGATCCAAACAGAGCCCAAAGAAGACCTTCAAGCTTCTTCAAATGAATTGGTCTATGGAACACCCCGAGGGGGCAAGAGGCAGACACCACAGTGGGCTTAAGCAAGCTCCGTGAGAGACTGGGTAACCTGGCACTCATCCTGACCTCCTGACATGGGCGAGCACTGACCTATGTTCCCAGATACTTAAAGGACTGAATATGTCTTTGTCAGGAGGGGCACGCACCGCCCACCACTGCTACAGCCATACGAAGGGCATTTAAAGTATCCAAAAACAACGGGTCTATGTTTGTGCTAGACATTGGGGGTAAAGAGGAGGTGTTCAATATCGATCGATTGAAGCCAGCACATGTGGACTTGGAAAGGCCGGTTGAAGTGCAAGCACCTCGGCATAGAGGCAGGCCGCCCAAACAAAAGAAAGTGCAGAGCTTGGATTTTGAGGGTGAGGTCACCGGTTCTGGGGAGGTTTTGTGGTGACCAACACAGTTAATGTACAGACGACCAAGCTCCAATTGTAACGTACGTGTGATCGGAGCAGCCTGGATCAAAGATGGTGCTGGGCATCTTCCCCTTTCCCCAAAGGAAAGAGCCTGCACACGTGAAATCTGAATAGCTGCCAGTCAAAGACACAACTTTTGGTTCCCAACAGTGGAACAGGTTGCGTCTTTAAAAAGCCTCAGCAAGCTTTGGAACGAACCTGTTGACTGCCAGCTTCGTTATTTGCTCTGTTAGAGTGAATGCTACAGAATGTTATTATTAATGAGAAAAACATTTATCTTGCATTCACACATCAATGAAATAAAAATAAAACAAACATTTGCCAATATCTAATGATAAAAATCAAACTACGCCAAAGCCAAACAACTTCTCAATTATTTACTGCATTAGGTCTTCAGAGTTAGAGAAGATTGGAAGTTAACAATGGAAAACCAAAAAGTGATGTTTCTTTAATATCCTGAGGTTTTACTATCAGAATTAAACATTTTTCTTCCAAATTCCAGGTTTAACAGGCAGTTGTCATCAGATGGGGAAGCCTTCAGTAGAAGCATTTTATGCAGAAACAAATCAAGGAAAGTTGATTTTGTGGGGTTGTGGTCAGGTGAAGGCAGATATTAAGCATATAACATTGTAGTGGGAGCAAAATTACAATAGTGGTGTACTTCTGGAAAGGTATATGGCTTGGTTGTGGTTTGTGAGATGGTAGTCAAAACTGTGATTGGTGGGAGAAAGATGATGGTCAGAAGGAACAAAATGGTGGCCAAGAGACAAGGTGGATGAGATGGTGATAAGATTGTGTGAAGGGAAAAATTTACAGATTAGCTTATTGGGGCAACAGGAAAAACTTCTGCAGGGAACAATGAATAGATTTACCTTATGTATGTATTGGGTGCTATCGGTAGCCCCAATAATGACGCAGACAGAAGACTGAGGGGAACGATAGGCTTTATTGAGCTAGAGACTGCTGGCCTGGGTCCAGGCTAGGAAATTGAGCGGGAAGGAAAGGGGACTCGACCTTTACGGCCCAGGGTCACATGGGCAGGACTAAGGGAGGAGCTAAGGCAGGAGGGCAGGCCAGCCAGTGCATACAATCATATCACCGCAGTATGTATCTACCAATTCCTGGGTTCCATTACATGCCAGAATTTTATTTTTATCCGACTCTTCCTTAGTTCTTGAAATCTTAATACCCTCAAATCAAAGGGATTCTCTTGATAACTTTGGATAATATAAAGAATAATGGTGTAACTTTTTTTCTAAAAGCCATGAAAAACAAAATACTTTTTTTATTTTTACAGGATTTAAACAAGAGGATGAATGACCACATATTTTTTATACTGAGGCAATAAAGAATTGACAGTCAGTCAATGTGCCTCTTCATTCAAGAAAGGAGGATGACAAATTGAATAGAGAAGAAATATATCAGTGATAATTAAAGAATCCTGGTGAACTAATGCCAACTGGAGGAAGTCCAATGAGAGATGTTAATGTATAAAAGTTTCATAGGGTTAATGAACCAATAATCTGTGTGTTTGATTTTTTTGTTTAGACTTCAAAAATATTCATTTTTGATATTTTATTAAAAGCTGGAAGAAACAAACAATGATTTTTCATTTGCTATTTATGATGGTATGAGCGCATTTCATATTTTTCTGCTATTTTAATTGGAGGAAAACAAAATAAAAGTTGAAAGAAGATAAACAGGCAAATGTTTGAGATGTCATGGTTAAATTATAAGGGTATACATTTAGAAATATATGAAAAAACAAAAAAAATAAACACTTTCACAAGGTGATGTAATACCATTTTAAGAGCTGACTTATTTGTACATTAATTAAACATTTCAAACTTAAGATTAATTCAGGTTGGGACCAGTGTATTCACAAAATATATTGAGCTTGTAGCAGTTAACGTCAGTGGACAATGTATATTTGGTGTTATTGCTGTTGCAATGGATGACACAATTGCAAAACAATGACTGAAAATAATTAGCTCTCACAGAAGGAAACAAGGCCATTTTGCTCTACCTTACATAGTTCTTTTGGAAAATCCATTACAGAAAACTGAACGGGGAAGCTCAACTTCATTGATGGACTAGATTTTTGATTTTTATTCAGGTGAGGCCAGCCTTATATTTCTTTTTGGATGAGAGAGATGGTTCCCTATGATGGAACAGTCATAACCCTGGGTATCCATCTATAACTGCATTCATCTGAGTCATCAGGCAGAGAAGCAAGATATTCACTCTTCCAACTATTATCCCCGACTTCCAGCAATGGTTACTGGACAACAAAGATTTTGCTTCCTGAACCCTTCTGGGTGTATTTTATGGATTTTGGGCTGCTGATCATGAAAATCACCTTAATATTTTCATATCACGTACCTTTTATAAGATATAACCTATTTTTATAATTTCCTGTCATATTTTAACTTTACTTCAAGCATACAAAACCATGATGTGCAACATGTCATTGAAAATTTGTTTTCTACATTCGCATTTGGACTTCTTCCCTGCTGATCTTGGTGTCGTCAGTGACAAACATGGTGAAAGGTTTCACCAGGACAATGCGACCATGGTTGACTATTGTTGGACACTGACATGAGAAACATCAGATGCTGAGTACTAACGAAAATCAGTGGTAAAACATTTTTAGGTCAGTTCAACTAATGCAACGTGTCAGCATTATTATGTGATTAAACATGCTAAATTCAATAAAAAGTAATTTAATGTTTCTCCAACTTCCTACATGATAAATCGGAAATTATCTTTGTGTTCAGATAGAAGTTGTCTGTCATAATCCCCAATTTTCTTTCATTAAGCAAATCTTTTGGAAAAAAAATGTGTTGTCCTGTGTTACGATTGTGCACTTTGAGAACTCCTTCCATGAGTGAAAATTAATTCAAATTTATATGTGACTCCCAAAATCCCACTAACTTGACAGACACAAAGATCACAAATTGTGTTGATTACATGCACGAAGTCATGTATAGTAATGTTACATCATAGACGAGCAGCAATAGATCACTTTCAAGGTACTATGTACCTGTACTCCTGGACTCCTACTCTACAACACTATTCAGATCGCTACCCATTCAATGTGTAGATCATACCCACGTTACACCTCCCAAAATGCAACATCTCACATTTCTCAGTATTAAATTCCATCAACTATTCCTCTGCCCTCCTCCCCAACCAATCAGATCCTGCTGCAATTTTAGCAACCTTCTTAATTATCTATAATTACAGTCATGTTCGAGTCATCTGCAAATTTGCTAATCATGCCATGTACATTTTCAACTTAATCATCAGTGGGTCCAGCACCAAACCCTGTGGAACAGGCCTCCAGTCTGAAAAACAACCTTCCAAAATCACCCTTTGCTTTCTCACATGAAGACATTTTTCTATCCATTCTGTTTTCTTACCTTGGATCCTATGTGTTCTAACCTTCCAGAGCAGTCTACCATGCAGAATATTATTGAATGCATTTGTTGTAATTAATTTTGTATCCATTGAAACAATACTATTTAAGGGGCCATCTGCATTAATCAGCAGTCCACTATGTTGGATACTGAAGCCTCACTGATTTATATGCTGCATATGCTTAAGGCTGGGAATTCCTCACATCTTCACTGACTTTTCTGCACTTAAAAATGACATCCAAAAGGCATTTGTCAATTATTCACACTTCTTTTGCTGGATTGCAGGAAAAGGCCACACATGGTGGGGTCATTGCAAAAAAAAAATAAAATAAAAATCACAAGAATATAAAAAAATCAATGTCCTTACCTTCAGCATCACCTTTTTTGTACTAATGCCAATTCCATGGATTCATATAATCCTCATTCATTCCTAATACACTCCCTTTTGAATATACAGTGACTAAACCCACTGGGAGAGAGATTTCCAAAGATGTAGGTTACCGCTATGTGATTTTTTTTTTAATCTCAGTCTGAAATGAAAAGCAACCCACTCTTCTGTAGTCAAAATACTTCAAATAATTCTCAGTAGATCATAAATCAATGAACTTTTGGAGTGGTCCAGTTAGTAGATAAATGATGGCAGTTAGAAAGATAAAATAAAACTCAATAATATCCTGCGACTACAAGATGCATTTCTAGTGGGACACAAACTCATATTTGGTACATCAAAGCTCCATGAAATGGCTGTCAAGGAGCAGATCAAGTAGAACTTGGAGCATGTGGTACTCTTTCTTGTTATTTAAAAGGATAGTTAACATTAGGTATATTGATTGGGGAGATTAACAATTGATGGCCCAAACACCTTCCAAGGTTCAAAGTGAGGTGCAACTAACAGGCTGTTTTCTTTTTCTAAGTCTGAGCTGCCAAGCTACACTTTCAATATACAGTATGCTACAGAGATAATACTATTGGCAGGATTCCTTTCCTTGATTTGTAGACATCTCAAGGAAGAATACAGGTATTAGAGCAGAAAGGAAAGATTTGTAGAAAACCTATACATAAATAATCTTCAGAGACACCAGATCTTACCTGGACCTGTCTGAAGAGGAAATTGTTCACAAGCTCAGTTTTTCTAAGGTTGTCATCAGAGATTTTGTTGGATAAGTTTTGGCCAAATTTTTCTGCTTGGATAGTTCTTTCCATGCAACTCAGATTAACTCTTAACTTTTTGCATGATTTCAGCTGGCACAAATATTTCTCAAATTGTTGATCATAAGCCAAACATGGCAGTCATATGGTTGATAAAGTTAAGTTTCTGGTCATTGGTCACCTCCAGAATGTTGGTTGCATCCTTTTCCAAACCTTGGAAAATGCCCAGTCTGCAAATAGATGAGCCACATCTCATCCACACCACAGTCATCTCAAGGGTAGCATGTACTGGAAGTCAGAATCTGTGCGAAGAATATGTCAAGGAGGGCTCCTCTCTGTGGTAGTAAAGTCAGGCGATATTTGTTTATAAGTTCTGGTGATGAGGCATTCTACCAAATAGTTTTGACAGTTTACCCTAAATTCAACAGATTTGCTGCTTCTATAATACTGAGATTACATTTAGAGTTTCTTCATTAATTTACTTGATCAAAGTGTAGCCTTCATAATATGAAGCCTGCAGATGCTAATTAGTCAAAGCATCTGACAATTACAATGGTCACTCATTTCAAAAGAATAGAAAGCAGAAAATTATATTCAACATACTGAAACCTTAGCAGAGACATTTTGTGTTTATAATATTTAAAGATTAATTTATGTCAACTTTCTTGCAGTGAATTACCTCAAAAATATCTGTTCTTTCACAATAGCAATTTGTATTTTTGTTGGGGTTAGGACATTTCTGCTCTCCCTTTGCCATCTATCACCCTTGGCCTCTTTTGTGTTGTTCTCTGTCTGCTAATACATGTAATAGTCTGTCTTTCAGTTTATTTTGCTTTCATACTTGCAGAAGAAACTCTTTGCTTGGTCTTATCCCATTTGTAAGTGTAGCTAAAATGAAGCATTGTGATGACGTGATCTGATGGGCTACCAGCTCCATGGTAGGAGTATAATTATGTCTCATACAAACACTATTTCATTTTAGAAGTGATTTGATTCGCTGAGTATTTATGAAGTTCTCTTTTGTGTCAAATTTTCAGCAACCAGAAATGCCATTAGCTGCACACCTGTCACCAGCAAAAGATCACTCAGTGCACTAATGTAGCTGCAATTGGAAATACCCAGTCTATTTTAACAATCACCGAAAAACCATCATTAACACCAGTCTCAAAATAATAATCAATGTAATGTGATATAATTTTCATTTTTTTTTAATTGCTTTGTTAACTGGCAATGCTGGTGTATGCCTTAGATTTTTGAAGCATTTCTGTAGTGGAGTATGAAAAGTGCAGGCTTCTATTCCCTACAATTTAGAAAATAAGAAGTGACCCTATCAAGATTGACAAGATTCTTAGAAAACTCAGCCTGTTAGTTACAAGGAAAGACATTTTCACTGTTGGAATCTAGAACTAAGGATCACAGCCTCAAAAAAACAGGTAAGAAAATTTAGAATAGAAATGTAGAGAATTTTCTTCATTCAGATGGCATTGAACATTTGAACTTCTCTGCCCCAAAAAGCATGAGACTAGTTATTGTCTGTATTTAAAGCTAAAGCTTATGTGCAGATATCTATGTATTAATCAAGGGTTATAGAGATAAGCCAGGCAAATGTCTTGAGATGCAAGATCTGCTTAAATGTATTGAATGGTACAGAAAACATGAGTGTTCAAATGGTGTTTTCTCCTTCCTGTTTCTTGTTTTTAGATATCCCTCTTCTTTCTGCTTTTCCTGTCATTTTCTATTCTTGCATAATTTAATTCCATGGGCTTCAACTTCAGCAAATAATCTCTTCAGAAAGATTTTATCAAGTAGACAACATCCATATTTTAACACAATTTCAAGAATATCAATCAGTTTTTCCATCCATAATCTAACGCCTTCTGAATAATGAAGAACATTCCAGATTTTCAGATACAGGTACTCTATTTTTAATTGCATTCAGTTGTTTTCCCCACAAAGGTGTTACCTGAAATGGTGTACAATTCCATGTTTTCTCTTACCTTGTTGCCCTGCTTATGTTAATTCCGCTAAGCCCTTAACCCTGATTAAATATTATTCTACTTAGAACATCCTGCACACTATCATCTTTCTCTATTTTATATAAATGCTCATTGGTGAGTATTTCTTTAATTTACAATAATCAGCACTTTAAATTTTCAATGGGTCACCTTGATCAAAATTAATCTCTTTTTCATAAGTCTCGTGTTGATTTTGATATTCTTTGAACATTTCTTATCATACTGGAAAAGGGGTGGGTGGGGGTGAAAATGGACTCTGAATGAAATGTAATATATTATTATTGAGAAGATTGTACCTTTTTAATATATTTTATTTATAGATGCCATACAATCAATTACATACATTTCATTCACAATTAATCATACATGGCTTTTACAAGATGAAAAGAAAAAAAGAGAAAAAAAAGGAAAAGAAAAAGTTCCCCCAAACCACTAAATCCCCCCCCCCACAAAACCCAGAGAAAAAGAAAAAGAAATTCCCCCTTAATGGCGCTTAAGGATATAGCATCACCCCCCTCCCCATACAGGATGTGGCTCATTGCCACAACAAGCCTATGAACAGCGGACGATGGACTCCGACACCCTTCGCTTCGTAGGTATTACATCAAAACAAAATTACCAATTTACTAGTCCATTACCTCATTCTAAATAGTTCCTTCTTATTAACTCAGCCTATTAAAAGGCAGAGTTCCCACAATATCTAATGCCTATTATAATCTATAAAAATTTAATTTATCATCTGATAGTACAACTTCCAACGTCGCTGGGAAACGCAACATAAACTTGTATCCCTTGCCCTCTTATCCTTATTTCATAATTCTTGCTAAATAATTTTCAAATTCTCCGTAAATTGACAAAACCATGAAGAAAACTTCCTTCATCAATGAAATCAATCATCTCACTCAAATTCAATAATTTGTTCTTTAAGAATCCATTTTCCTTGACCCGACACCATCTTGTCCAGTCAAACAGCTGATCCAACTTGTTGCTGCTCCAGCAACTCAACTCTCTAACGGGCCCTGCTCATCACCCCAGATCTGAAATTCTCTGAATCAGAGGCCTCTCTTCATATTTAAGAACAACCCCTTCATCTGCTCCAGCAACAAGATTCTTTTCTTCAAAGGGTAAATGGACGACTTTTGTATTCTTCCTTCATTTTTAGTCTCTGTTAACTTCATCTAGATGATCATTGACACCCTTCACCTCCAGGTGTTACATCAATACAAAGCTTCTAATTTACTAGTCCATTGCCTCATTTCAAATAATTTCCTCTCATTTACTCAGCCGATTGGGATAGCACAGGATACTATCACCAATGTATATATTTACACAGTGATTGGCTGAGAGCCGTAGCCACGCCTCCTGGCAGATCATAAACGGCTGCTCCTAACCAGACCCAGGTCAGTCTGGACTGGTCAACCTCAATGTACTACGCTCCAGTCTTTTGTTAATAAAAGCCTTGGTTTGAGTCAACAAGTCTGAGTCATTCAACGCTCTACACCAATTAAAAGGCAAAATTTCCACAAAATCTGATGCTTGTCTGCAATCCATAAAAAATGTATTTTTGCCATCCAGTAGAATAATCTTCATTATCGCTGGATAACGTAACGTAAAGTTGTATTCCTTTTCCCAAAGACTTCTCTCAACTTCATTAAACTGTCTCCGCTTGGCCAACAGCTACGTAGTAATATCCTGATAAAGGAAAACCTTTGAATCATGGTATTCATGGACTTTTCTTTATTCTTTTTCCACTGCTAAAGTTAAAATCTTTTCATTATCTCAATATTTTGAATACTTAATTACTATAGAGTGGGGTTTATCATCTGATTGCGGCCAGGGTCTGAGGCCTCTGTGTGCTTTTTCAATTTCAATTGGGCCTTCAAATTTATTTACCCCCAGAACCTTCAGTATCCATCCTTGGAGAAACTGAATCATGTCATGTTTTTCTTCTTCTCCCTCCAAACCAACAATCTTAATATCGTTCCTCCTACTAAAATTTTTCATCTTATCAATTTTTTCCAAATTATCTTCCTCTCAACAGTTTCTTCCTTAACTTCAGTCTCCAAATTTTTAAGCTTCTCCTTTATATTTCCAATCTCACATCAAAATTTTCATAACTTCCTGATTTTCTTCTCTTTTCGGTTCTTGTACTTGCATCATATTTGTTAATAACTGGTTGTATTTTTCTTTTATATTTTTATTCTCTATTAAAAGGTTTATTTGTACTTGCATTAAGTCCGTTTGCATCTGCATTGTGCTTACCGTATTTTGTAATTCAAAATCGATATTGCTTTTATCTTTTTGTATAGCCTTGGATTTATATTTAACTCGTTTAACATATTTATACACTGAAGTAACTTCATTGCAATCACTCATCTCACTCGAGTTCGATGATCTGTCCTTGCTTAAGGAATTTGTTTCCCTTGGCCCGGCGCCATCTTCCCCTGCTTACAGGCTGGAACAACTTGCTCCTGTTCCCAGCAACTTAACTCTCTGATGGGCCCTGATCATCACTCCAGAGTTTTCTCTGCACCAAAGGCCTCTCTTCACATCCAAGAACAGCACCTTCATCTGCTCCAGCAACAACACTTCTTTTCTTCAAAGGCATTTTAAAAGGCAAATGGGCTCTTCTTATATTCTTCCTTCATATCTTAACCTTTGTTTACTTCATTTAAACAATCATTTTCTTGTATTTTCCCAGGAGTGTTAGGATCCCATGTCCTAAGTGTCACATGACTTCCTCAGAAGATTGTACTGTTGTTTTGGATTTGTGAAAGCAAAAATAAAATATTAAAAAATACTTATACTCCCATTCATTAAAACAATCTATTTGTTTCCTTTCAGTTGGTCATTTAAGTTTTTCTCCAATAGCCAGAATTTTTACTTTGTTCGTACTTCTATTTTTTGTTAACAGTTTTCTTGGAAAACTATTTTCAGAATAGAATCTGGAGCTTACTACCCGTTTGTGAAGTCTGCATTTTCCCTTCCAGATCTTCTGTCCATTTGAGGCATGGAGTTTCTTGGGCCTGCATTCCAGCATCCAATGGGATGTGACAAGCCATGATGTGTATGGATGACAATTCTGTGATTAATATTTACACATGAGACCTCCAGATGGCGCTGGCCACTTATCCAGAAAGAGATCTGTATAACATGCATCACATGAACTTCATAGGAATTTTTCTGAGCAACTCTGAATGAGCTTCATATACTTCCACTCTAACTTAAATACTTGCCATCTGTGGCAGCTGTTTCTCCTTTCCAACATCCTTAAATATTCACCCATTTCACCAACCTCATTGTTACCTTTCCCCCACCAGTCCCTCAAGCAATTTACTGTAATTCTGAAACCTTTCTTCTCCAGACAGCCAATCTCAATCTCTGTACAAATTTTTCCCCTCCATAATCACCATCTGACTCACCTCATTCCAACCATCTCCCCATGCTTTACCACATTTCCCCCCACTTTGCAATGGCAGACTAAGTGAATCTTATCTACTGCACATTTTAATCTTGTAGCATAGGTCTGTAAATAAACTATTCTGTGCTCATTTCCATTTTAAATACCTCAAAGATGCTTCTAAAATGTTTTCTTTCTTCCCTGACCATGGTTGCCCTTTTACCATGGCAGCAAAGCCAATAACTCCATTCTCCTCAAGGCAGCCGAGTATAGCCAGACATGATGAGTGAAATAAACATTTATCTTTGTTGTAGGTGAGGTTAAGGCTCTTGACTGACTGGAGGAATTTCTGAAGGTTGGTGTCATGGTCTTTAAGATCGTGGCTGCAGATCGCAACATTGATGAGGTCGAGGAATGTGGCCTCTGGAAGATAGAGACTCCAATGGTGACCCCAAAGGAAACCCTGAGAAAGTGGTAGAGGCAGCTATTTGCCTCAAACGCGGTGTACTGGCGGTCCTCCGGGTAGATAGGGAGCAGGTGGTATGCCGGCTTTGTCAATGGTGGAAAATATCGATATTGGACGATTTTGTTTACCATGTCAGCTATGCGGGGGGAGGGGGCATGCATCCAGTTGCATAAATCTATTAATGGTCTGACTGTAGTCAATAACCATTTGGTGTTCTTCCCCACTCTTAACCACCACTACCTGATCTCTCCAGAGGCTGGTACAGGGTTTGATGATCCCCTCAGTCAGGAGCCATCTTACCTCTGATTTGATAAAGCCCCTGTCCCCAGTGCTGTATCGCCTGGTCTTGGTGGCGACAGGCTTACAGTCAGGGGTGAAGTTGGCAAACAGAGGTGGGAGGAAATCTGGAGTGTGGAGAACCCACAGATCTCAAGAAAAATCATGCAACTGCCACAGCCACAATCGATGTGACCAACCCTTAAAAAAGATGCACACAGATAATACAAGCAGCATTATTCCAACTACTCAATAATGGTGGGGAGTTCAGTCAAGGCTGCTCAAATAATGAGAGAAGGGTAGGAGAGTATTCCACAGGACAAGCTATTGGAGAACATTTACTACAGGTGGCATATCCTGCTTTATGTTAGGAAACCACAAAATTTACTCCAGAAATTGACAGGCACTTCTGGCAGCAGTTTCCCATGGAAGTACCAGAAAGGAGTAATAGTATTGAGTGCGGTCTGGGAATGCCTGCATCCATATGAAGCCTGCGATGATACCACATTCCAAAGCCTATACTGCCTACTCCAATGAACTGAAGGAAAAGTAGATAAAGTTTCTTTCCTGAAGTTCATAGTTTGGATGATCTCAATAATGACACAATGAACAAAATCTGTAGGATATGGCCTGGAATGATCTTGGGGCTCAGAAGGTGAGGGTGTCCGTAATTGAGGGAGAAATCAAAGCACACATGAGACAGTATACAAGGTCACAGATATTAATGAAGACAATCTCTGTGAAGAGCAGATTGCATTTCACAGTTCCTCAGGGGATGGGCTATTCTATACCTCCTATAACAGAATTCACATGATATCTGCCTGAAGTCCACCCAGCAAGATGTCCAGCATGTCAAAAAGTGGTGATAGGGATGCGGAGGGAGGTGAGGCCCTTGATAAAATAATTGTTTCATAAGAGATAGTGATTGAAAGTGGACAAATCCCCTGGCCCTGATGGGATGCATCCCAGGGTACTGAAGGAAATGGCAGGAGTTATAGTCTATGCATTGGTAGTCATTTACCAAAATTCTCTGGATTCTGGGCAGTTCCCGGCAGGTTGGAAGATAACAAACATCACGCCACTTTTTAAGGGATGTAGGCAGAAGATGGGCAACTATCAACCAGTTAGCTTAATGTCTGTAGTTGAGAAAATGCTTGAAGCTGCCATTAAGGATGAAATAGCAAGGCATTGAGAACGAAGGGGTTTCTTCAGGGAGACACAGCATGAATTCAGAAAGGGCAGGTCTTGTTTGACAAACTTACTGAAGTTCTTTGAGGAGTGGTTGATAGAGGGGAATAGATGGATGTGTATTTGGATTTCTAGAAGGTGTTTGATAAGGTGCAGCACAAGACTTAACAATAAGATACAGATGATTGGAGTCAGGGACATGGATTGTGGATTGAAGATTGGTTAACTGACAGAAGGCAGAGAGTCGGGATAAATGGATGTTTTTCTGATTGGCAGACAATAATAAGTGAGGTGCCACAGGGGTCAGTTCTGGGCCTGCAGCTGTTCACCATTTACATTGATAATTTTGAAGAGGGAGCCAATGCAGATGATACTAAATTGAGTGGTCAAGCAAACTGTACAGAGGATGTGCAGAGGCTGCAGAAGGATACATATAGTTAAGTTAGGTGATTGAGCAAAGGTCTGGCAGATGGAGTACAACGTTAGTAAATGTGAGGTCATCCACTTTGGTATGAAAAATAGAAGAGCAGATTATTACTTAAATGGTGAAAAATTACAGCATGCTGTAGTGCATAAGGACTTGGGAGGGCTTGTGCATGAATTGCAAAAAGTTGGCTTGCGGGTACAAGTTATTAAGAAGGCAAATGGAATGTTGGCCTTCATTGCTAGAAGATTTGAAATCAAGAGCAGTGAGGTCATGCTGCAATTATACAAGGTATTGGTGAGGCCGCACCTGGAGTACTGAGTGCAGTTCTGGTCTCCCTATTTGAGGAAGGATATACTGGCCTTGGAAGCAGTCCAGAGGAGGTTCACTAGGTGGATCCCGGAGATGAGAGGTTGACCTACGAGGAGAGACTAAATTACCTGGGATTATACTCACTCGAATTCAGAAGAATGAGAGGAAATCTTCTCAAAACATAAAAAATTATGAAAGGGATAGATAAGATAGAGGTAGGAAAATTGGTAGGTGAGACCAGAACTAGGGAACACAGCCTCAAGATTCAAGGGAGTAGATTTAAGATGGAAATTAGGAAAAAAAAATTTCAGAGAATCGTGAATCTAAGGCTACTTCATTATGATGTAAAAATCATTTAAGGCTACTTCATTAAACATATTTAAACTTTAGTTAGATAGATTTTTACATAAAAAAGAAATTAAGGGATATGGGGAAAAAGCAGGTGGGTGGAGTTGAGTCAATGATCAGATCAGCCATGATCTTATTGAATGGCAGAGCAGGCTCAACAGGCCAGATGGCCTTCTCCTACTTATGTTTATGTAAGTCTTGGCATATACCATTTGAAAGTAAGTTTGGTTGCAGAAAAACTGTTGATGATGCAAAGAATGCTTAGTCTTAGATATGAGCAATGTGTGGAGTAGGTTGAGAGGTTGTAAAGTGCTGTGAAACAGCCTGTAATAGATATATAGTTTATGTTCATATTTTTAATATCATTGTTTCAGGGGAAACAAGATTATCAAATGTTAGTTGTTCTGAGATTAAAAAAGAAATACTGTTTTTCATTATAGTGTAGTTGAAGTATGAGGGTTGACATCATCAAGAGAAGATTTATGATGGAATTGTAGCAGCAAGCTGTCCCCAGAGCGCAGAGGTGAACTGGGCGCCCCGATCACTGGTGAGGTGGTTCAGGACGCCAAACCAGGCAACCTAACCATTCAAAATCTCTCGGGAGCAGGAGTCCGTGGAGGCATCGGGATCACCTCAGGCCAACGAGTGGTGCGGTCTACCACTTTGAAAAGGTAACGGTTACCTCGGGAAATGGGCAAGGGTCCAACGATGTCCACATGTATGTGGCTGAACCATTCTCGGACGTGTTCGAAATCTTGTACAGGCACTCTGGTGTGCCTGTGTACCTTGGAAAGCTGGCAATAGGTGCAGGTTCTGGCCCAATCCGCAATCTGCTTCCGAAGCCCGTGCCAGACGAACATTCTGCCACCATACAGACCATGGACCTGATGGAAGGGTGGGAAAGGACATGGATATGGTGGAAGATTTGCCTGCACCATTGCTGGGGAACCACTGGTCACAGGGCACTCATGGAGACATCGCACAGGACGGTGCCCTCACCGTGAGGATTTGGTGATAACCGCGCATCAGGTCGACCTTGGAGAATACCCATGCGCCATGCAGGTTGGCCATAAAGTCCTGGATGTGAGAGATCGGGTAACGGTCAGGTACTGTTGCACCGTTAAGCCATCGATAATCTCCGCAGGGGTGCCAGCCACCGGAGGCTTTCGGGACCAGGTGGAGTGGTGAGGCCCAAGGACTGTTGGAGCGTCGAATGATCCTCAGCTCCTGCAGATGTGAGAACTCTTCCTTCACTAGCTGAAGCTTATCCATGCACCGGTGGGCCTTGGGTGGGGTTGTAATGAAACATCCCGTGGCGCGGTGAGGCAGCGGAGAACTGCGGCTTGAGGAGTGACAGGAACTCGTCCAGGATACGCTGAAACTCGTCCTTGGGTGTGCTGACCGTAGCCATCTGCAGCTGCTCCGTGTGGGAGGTGTTGAGGCGAAAGGATTGGAAGGTATGGGCATCTACCATCGCTTACCTCAAATGTCAACCAGAAGTCCATGGGCGAGGAGGAAGTTGACACCCAGGATGGCGTTTGGATGGTTCAAAATGGTGAACCTCCACGAGAATTTCTGCTGGCCGATCTGGAAGTGGACGGTCTTGTCTCCATATGTTCTGATCTCCGTCGAATTGGCTGCACGGAAGGGAAGTCCTCGAGGCCGGTTCCAGGACTCGATGGCTGTGGCCGGGATGATGCTGATCTGGGGCCCGGTGTTGACGAGGAAGCGTCAGCCACTGACTGAATCCAGCAGGTAGAGAAGGCTGAGTTCTTGGCCAGTCACCACAGCCATCAACAGTGGCCGGCCTGCTCGTTTCCCTGGAACGAGCAGGGCTGATGACACTTCCGAGCCTTGGCTCACCAGCGCTGGTAGAAGAAGCAGAGGCTTGAAGTGGATGACTTGCTTCTGGCTATGCTCTTTGAGGCCCCTGCTGGGGCCAGGTGTTCCACCGCAGCACTAGAGGAAGGCTTGGAGTGGTCATGCCCGTGACTCGCAACCTGCTGGATTGCTGAGCCCTCTGGGAATCGTTCGAGCCATAGTTCCTGAGCCTTTTGAGTGACCTTCCTAGGGTCGACGAAGCTCTCCTGGGACAGTAACGGCCAGATATCTTCAGACAGATGGTCGAGGAAGATGCGCTCGAAGAGTGGGCAGTTGGTGTGATCGTCCATGAACGTGAGCATCTCGTCCATCAACTCGATTGGAATTCTGTCCCCCAAGGGATCAAGGCGCAGCATCCAAGTGGCACGCTGGCGCCTGGAGAGGCTGAGGGAGCCAGTGAGCACCCGCTTGATGGTCTCGTACTTATCTTCTGCAGGATGTGAAGGATCGGGTAATGGTCAGGTACTGAACGAAGTGCAGCACTCGTATGGTGGTGGCCTGGTCCAGGACGGCGACCACATGGTGGTGAAACTGAGCCTCTGCGTGGCTGAACCAGGTCTCAGGCTCCTGAACCCAGAAGTCAGGAAGCTTGATGGCTATAGCATTGATCGAAGGGTCGTTTATGTTGGGTTCAAAGATGTTTGAACCTGTCAGGGTCACCAATTGTAGCGGCGGCTACACTGCTAACTAAAGGATCGCACAACTAGATGGGTTGAGTTCAGTGAGCAAAAACTGATTTATTGCAGGCAGCCTGGCTGATCTTATACTCCCAGCCTGGACCTGGCTGAGAACTGCACTGGGAAGCCCCAACGTCACCAGGGCGTCATGTGGGTCCCCAAGTGCGGGCTTCTGAGCCTGGTGCCGAGGTCGAGAGGAAACCCCCGATGGCGCCATTTTGGCCGACTGCCCCACCGTGTGCATGACAAGCGGGGTCGGTTCACCTGCCTAATGGCATACCACCACAGAATAATGTTTCTACTACTAATGAAATTCTGGTGTTGAATATCCCGGAGCAAAGAGGCCTGGAAATGGGTGCAACTTTGCACTGATCTTTGTTACTACTCCTTAACACATTTTTTAAATCATTGTGATATCATTTTAATATTTAAACTATGTCTCTGATTGAAGCATTAAATCAAAGACCTCTCTGCAATCCTGAGTAATTATAACAGGTCCAATCCTATCACTCAAACATAGTCTTCCTGGTAACTGGTAACTGTGACTCAAACAAAACTATTATTGCCTTTCATTGTTGATTGCAGAACCTAATTATTTACAAATTGGCAATCACATATGCATATAAAAACTGTACAATCATTAATTGTAAAGCACATTTGGCCATCTTGAAATTGATACAATCTTTACTCAATGCACTCGATTTCTTTTTTGTTTCCTAAATGCAGGAATCCAATAGCTCCTTTTGTATTCACAATATATTCTATACTAGCATGGATTCTTATTCACAAATTTAATTATTGAAGAAAAATATCATTGTCAAAGCTCTTCTTACCCATAGTTAATTTTGCAAAACTGCTAGACTATTCATTCATTCTCATATCCAAAGTATTTAACACAAGACCATGCTCCCATTCCAAACTTTTATATGCCTACTTTTATAATCATCTTCACTACCTGCTTGCTATTAATGGGAAGTTTCTAAAAACATAATGAATTAAGATACCATATATGAGTTTAGATAAATGAATATATGGCACAGATAAAAATGCTGATAGCCCATTTTCCATTGAATCAATCAACAAACGTTTTTCATATTTTTAATGCCTAGCACAATATGCATACCATTCACTCCATAAGCTCTCAGATCAATTTAACAGAAATAAACATGAATTTTGCAGAACAGAACTTATTACAAATCCCAAACTGACTCATTCAAACTTTAATGTATGCAGTGCATACAGCAGAATGAGTCATAGAACAGTAAAAATATCAGAATGAAAAATAAACCTCTGTGGGAATTCATCACATTATTTTTATAGTTTTGATAATTTGCCAATTATAAAGTTGTAAAAATATTTTTTAATTCTTTCAAAAGACATGGATTTATTTGAAACTGGGTAATAATGAACAAAAAATTCCAATCTATGTTCAATCATTTGAATTTAATTTCCTTAGTTCCTTGTCATTGTCCCTCGAGGTTAATCTATTTGTATATTAATATGCAAATAGAACAACCAAAAGGAATGTCGAGGAATTTGTATACAAATAGATCAACCTTAAAGAACAATGTAAAGCAATTAAGAAAAGAAATTGTGTAGTGGGGATGGGTATTGTAATATTTATGAAATGTAGCAGAAACAAATCAATACCCTGCTTTAAATTACAGGAAACAGGAATACAAAGTAAGAATTATGATCAGTTTAATTTCATTCAACTTCTCTTTTGCAATATAAAATAACAAATCAATGACCTATTGTTGCGGGTTATAATACAACTGTTATGGATAAATATGTCTTTAAAAGAGATAGATTGTGGGTGTTTCGTATAAATCATTTCACAAATAGAGTAACACCACAAAAGACATCTTATTTAAAATGCAAGAGCTTTGCTGATTAGATGTTAAGGCTCTGGTTGATTTTACAGAGACAATGGAACTACTTTGGAAAGAACTTCAAAAGGAGGGGCAAATGGAACAGAGTACAGGCTCAAGAATTGATAAGATCTTTCAAAGATTGGAGCCTTGGGAGAGGTCATTTGTTTTTTTTCAAGAAAGGAGAGAGAGAGAGAGAGAGAGAGAGAGAGAGAGAGAGAGAGAGAGAGAGAGAGAGAGAGGTCAGTTCTACTGTAGCAGTTGAGGCTGCAAAATGCCAAGCTAGCATGCTTGTTAAAAGATCCCATTTTGATGACGGGTTGTGAGTTCTGAGTTCAGCCTGTTCAAATCCCTTGTAGTCCTTACAAGAGGAAATGGCTGGCTAGAGTGTTTCTCCTGAAATAAGGGAAACAAGAGGAACTCTGTGGTGACCTGGAAGAAGAGGTTATCATTTGGAAAACCCATAATGGGGCAAGTTTGTTCAGCAAGACACTCAAGTAACTGATTGGAGGAAATCAGATTGTGTGTGTCCAATGAGCAACAAATATCTCTCTCTGAAACTAACATGACACCAACAAGAACTTTCCTGAGCTGTAACATTTAATTTTAAGCACTAGAGCCTGGTAAAGGTTCATAAATGTTAAATACTATGCACAGTATAAGAATTGCCTGATACCGGTGAACTTGGAGAAGTGACAAGCGAATGAATGGACTGTGAAACAAAGAACTTTACTGAACATGTACACATTACATACACATGCACTTATAATTAGAAGGGGGTTGTTAAGTTAATAATAATAAGTTAAAGTTTGATCTTGTTATTATGTTTAAAGAAAATTAAAAGCAACTTTTGTTTAAGTAACCATTGGTGAATTTCTACTACTGCTGGGTTTTGGAGTTCTCTGGGCTCGCAACATTACAAATTCATTAACATCCATTGTGGTGCATAAATCCATTGTTAGACATCCTGCCATCTGACTCATTACTTAAAAATTCAGAACAATGGGTGCTATTAATCTGCAATTCTACATGTCCCTCCTTGCACAATGCCACCATGGGATACGTGAAAGGAAAACAGAAGGTGGTTTGAGCTGACCAGGTCTTTCTGTGGGGAGATGTCAGTGGAACGTTTCAGGGGTAGGAGTCATGGAAGTCAGGTCATCAAATCATGGTGTGAGAATGTGATTAGGATTTTGGAATGAATTTTAAAATATTTAGAATAGGTGACTGTAGCTTGGATCAAATGTTTGAAGGGTATGAAGGTGCCACAGAGAATTGGGAGGTGGGGTGCAGAATGATTATCACATCAGAGTGTCAGGGCCAGGTCATGAAGCTCGCAAGTAGAATGAGGATTTGATGGGAGCATCCATTATGGGCTTCGGCAGGGTGTGATTGAGATTTGTACTGAGGAACTATGTATTGATATGAAAAGCGTGGGGTGTGCAGCTGGTGGTTCTAAGACATGTTATTCTCTTTAGTCAAAGCTTGATTTCAGAGGTCATCAGAGTTTAGGACGAAGTGACATATAAACTTGTATGTCACTCAATGAGATAACTCTTGCAAGGTTAGAATTTTGTCATTTAAACTTTAGTAAGTTCCCAACTTGCATACAAGAAATGGCATACTTAGAAGTCTGACATAATGAGTAATAAATGACACATCATGCAATCAGTCTTGTTGTAATTATTCAACATTATGTTCCTATGTCATCTTAGATTTGTAGACTTCATAAATTTCAATGACGATTCCAGGCCTTTGGATTGTAAGGTAAAGGGCAAGAGAAGTCTATATTTCCATTATTTTACTTCAGTATAATATTTATAATTCTTTATAAGCACTTTTTATGTTTTACTTGTTTGTTTTTATATGTGTTAAAATATAAATAATTTAGTATATATCAGTAAATATCAAAACTCTACCCCTAGCCTTGCCTTTTGTCAAAGGCTAAATTTCAGAGGCATGCTACAGAATCTGAAGTCTGAAACTTTGTCATCTAACTCCAGGTTGTAAAGGGCCAGGTGTGGCTAGGATGGAGGGGAGGATGAGGCAAGTTCAACAAGATCCATTTCAATCCAACAGATTTTTTTTTTTATTTTAAATTTAGACATACACCACATTAACAGGCTCTTCTGGTCCACACAGCCCAACTTTTTTTTTATATTTTATTTTGATTTTCAAAGACTCATAGAAGTCCAAACAATCCAATTTCTTTCTAATCCTGTACAATTTTTTCAAAAATGAATTCCAGAAGTTCTGGGTCCTGAGAACTTTCCAAATGGCATTGAATTGGATAGGGCCAATAGAAAAAAAACCATTACCAGGACAACCCCCAATACTCTGTTTTGATTAGATGTCTACATTATCAGGACAGAGATAATATTGTGAGTGGCTGTTCAGAATGCCAGAAAATTTCAAGTCCCATTGGTATTAAAAAAGAATAGAGTGTTCTTTAATCCGGTTTAAGTATGTCAATAGTGCAAAGAAGGAGTTCAATCCTGCCAAATCAGTTTTATGGAAAAAAGGATACAAGTTCTCTTTTCGACATCCAGCTATACTTAAAGTGTTTTGAGGGGAAAAATCAGGCACGATACTTTGCAAATGAGATAAAGCATTGGAGTTCGCAAACTCTTGGGAATTGTACCACACTTGGGCATTCAACATTTCTGCAGATCAACCTGAAGAGATGCAAGTTGAAAGAAAAGTATCAACCCAGCAAGAAAATGTAGCTATTTATGAGGATCAAGTGATAGCTTTAAGAAGCTGTCTTAAAGAACCTATAAATGAACTGTTCTTTTTTAAAAAAGTGTTCTTACTATTGGGGTGGGCAAAGATTTTCATCTTCTTCTTCTGCAACCATGTGCTATCCTGTGTCCAGGCCCCCTTCCCTCCCTCCCCTACCCCTCCCTCCCCTACCCCTCCCTCCCCTTCCCCCTAAAACACAAACTCAAAAAAAATATAAAAACTGAAAAAACAAAAAGTACTGTTTTTTTTCTTTTCTTCTTTTTGGGTTTGTGTTTTGATGGGAAGGGGGTAAATTACACCACATGTATAATTTTTTTGAAAGTCTTTATTGAAAAAATGTATTCATTGTTGTGGCTTATATTTTTAAATATTCAAAAATAATTGTATATAATATAGTCTATTTTTCCCTACCCTTCTCCCCTCCCTCTAATACCCTAATACAACAAGGAAAACATTATATAAATTAAACAAATACTAAGAACAAAATATCGATAAAGTCACAAACCCTTAAGGGAACTTAGAAAAACCCAAATAAACCTAAAATAAAAAAAGATAAGGAACAAGAAAAATACAAGAGCACGACATCCACGCCACAAGCAACATCATTTCACTCCTGGCACAGATTGTTGCATTTCCTTTATTCCGAACATGAATAATTATATGAACAGTGTGTTGCAGATAGGGCTGCTACACCCTAACAAATGTGCCACATTTCCACCTTATGTTGTACATGATTTTCTACAGGGGAATACAACTCTGCATTTCCATATTGCTGATCTAATTTACCACATTATCATCCAGATCATTGATATAGATGGCAAACAAATAACAATGGTCCCAGTACCGATCCCTGAGGCACACCACTAATCACAGGCCTCCAGTCTGACAAGCAACCATCCCAGCCTTTCCTTCGTCAACTTTCCTGGTATCCTCCTTGAAAAACTCTATAGAATTGGTTAAACACAACCCACCAAACACAAGGCATGTTGAGTATCCCTAATCAGTTTCTGGCTATCCAAATATTGTACATCTGATCTTAGAACACCTTCCAATAATTTTCCTACTGCTGACATCAGGCTCACCAGCCTATAATTTCAGGGTTACTTTTGTAGCCTTTTTTTAAAATACTAGAAATAATATGAGCTACCCTTCAATCCTCCAGCACCACACCTGGAGCCAAGGACATTTTAAATATTTCTGCCAGAGCCCCTGCAATTTCTACACTAGCCTCCCTCAAGATCCGAGAGAATATCTTGTCAGGCCCTGGGAATTTATCCACCCTTATTTGTTTATGACAGCAAGCACTTTCTCCTCTATAATCCATACAGGTTCCATGATCTAACTGCTTGTTTTCCTTTCTTCTTACTTCCCACAACTCTGTGAATACTGATGAAAAAATAACATTTAAGATTTCCCCCATCTCTTTTGGCTCCATTCAAACCTGACCACTCTGATCTTCAAGGGGACTAAATTTGTCCCTTACTATCCTTTTGCTCTCAATATGCCTATAAAAACCCTTAGGATTTTCCTTCACATTGACTGCCAAAGCAACCTTGTGTCTTCTTTTAGCCTTCTTGATTTGTTTCTTGCATGCTTTCTTGTATATTTTATACTCGAGTACCTCATTTGCTCCATGTTACCTATATCTGCTATACACCTCTCTCTTCTTCCAAACTAGATCGCCAGTATCCCTCGAAAACCAAGGTTCCCTATGCCTGCTAACCTTGCCTTTAATCCTGAGAGGAACATACAAACTCTGAGTCTAAATTCAAGTTCATTATCATCTGACTAAATATATACAACCCAACAAAACAGTTTACAATAGTGACATTTACATAAAGGTGTAATGTAAATATTAAATAAATAAATAGATAAATAGAGTCATTCACACACCCTGCATATTTCTGCATATAAAACAAACTTCAGATATTTCAGGTCCACAATTTCAGCCTGATTTCATGGTTTTATCATATATTGGGTGTACAAGATGACCCCGCCCCCCCAAAAAAAATACATGTATTGACTGAGCTGGTGTCACATTGGACGTGGGTGTTATCATGGAGCCTTCAGCAAAACTAAGAAAGTATGAAGTAAGTTTTAAGTTAAAAATCATATACTGGTAGGTTAAAATGTTGTTTTAGGGTGGTCTGAATGGGTTATGAAACCAATTGAGTGGTATTTTGAGTAGAATTTTAAGGTAATGTTTTTTGTATCTGGCCTATAAGACGACCCCTGTTTTTGGCACATTTTTTTTGGTGCTTCAAGGGTTGTCTTTTACGCCAAAATATATGTATTATATAAAATAAGTGTGTGTATGTGTGTGTGTGTATATATTTACACACACACACACACACACACACACACACACACACACACAACTATCCACAACACTACCCACTTTTGTCATCCAAAAACTTACAATTTCACCCTTCCACTTCCTCATCCATGTAATTTATAAGCTAGAGAAAATGCAGAAAAGATTCACATGGATGTTGCTAGGCTAGGACTATAGAGCTCAAGTTAGATAGGTTGAAACTTTTTACCTAGAGTAAAGGATGGTGAGGAGTGACCTTATAGAGGTTGATAACGTCATGAGAAGTTTAGATAAAGTGGATTGTCATAGTCTTTTTCTTATGGTAGAGGAGAGAACAAGCTTAATGCAAGAAGGGAAAGATTTAAAGAGACAGAGAGACAAGTTTTTAACCACTCAAAGGATGGAGACTAAATGGAACAAACCATCTGACAAGGTGTTAGAGGTATGAACAATTACAATATTTAAAGGTCATTTGGATAGATTGATAGATAGAATAGGTTTTAGAGGGATATAGAGCATTTGCAGGAAAATGGAATACACAAACGTGCTGGAGACCTGCATGTGACTTGCTGTGTTTCTCCAGCATGTTTGTGTACTGCACTCGATCCCAGCATTTGCAGACTTTCTTGTTTAACTGCAGGCGAATGGAACATCTCAGGAAGACTCCTCGGTTGGCATGGATGAGTTGTGTAATGAAACATGTTTTTGTAACTCTACAACATTATCTTTAATTTCAAGATCAATGGTCACAGATTGGAAGAAGTGATGGGTGTTATGTATATACAGCTGCATGCCTATGATGTCATCATGCCTGTGTGATGATGTTGTCACTCCATTATATACTATACTGGAGAAGATTGAAGGTGACAATGAGATGGAGGGATCTGTCCATCACCTTAATGGAAAGGTTTAACTACATAAAGATGAAAGTGATGCCAGGACTCTAATACCTCTTCCAGTCTTTGCCAATTCCATTGCCACAATCCTTTTTTAAGGCACTGAATAATAGCATAAGGAAATTCATCTTGAAAAAATTGACATGGGACCACAGCTTGGGGGGTTCTAAGATTGCCTGATTTTAAGAAATATTATCTAACAGCTCAGTTGAAGTTCCTTGCATCCTTCTTTGAGGAAGGGGAACCACCCAGGTGGGTGCAAATAGGATTGCATGCAATGGGGGAAGAGGACAGTGAAGGACTTCATATACAAATGGGATGCCAAATTAATAGCAAAAACAAGATAATTCCATACTGAAACATCTGATTAAAATCTGGCACAAGACCAATGAATGTATTGGAAAGAAAGTGGAAATATTGCCAAAGGCGCCACTAACTCAATGAATTGATGCCCATGAACATGGGCAATAAAATCCTGGAGATTTGGCATCGGCAAGGGATCCGACATATTGAGGACTGCTACAAGGGGAAACAGTTTATATCCTTCGAGCAGCTAAAGGGTAAATACAATTTGTCTTATGGGTCCTTTCACCATTTCCTCCAATTAAGATCATTTCTAAGGGTTAGGTGGGGCCCTACAATGACCCCGCTTACACCTAGTGAGGTTGAAGGGTTGCTTCGACTGGGAAACGCACCCAAATCTATATCAAGAATGTACTCAGTACTCCAAGGTGAAAGCCCCAAGCAGGGGCTACACAGATCAAGAGAAAGATGGGAGTCAGACCTGGGCCTCCAAATTGACGAGAGATGTTGGTCGGACTGGTGTAAAGACAATATGACAACAGTTATTAATTCTAGATAGAGACTGGTTCAATACAACTTTCTGCACCAGCTCAACCTCACACCACAAAAGATTCATAAGGCAAAACCAGAGGGGCCAGGGATATGCTTCAGATGTGGAGTGAAGCAGGGAACATACGTTCATTTGTTCATGTTACGCAAAGGTAGCCCCATTTTGGCAGGATTTGGCCGACATGCTAACTAGAATAATGAGGGTAACCTTTCCACCAGATCCAACGTTGTACCTGCTATGGACATAAGCTACAAATTTTTTTTTCTAATTTTTTACTTAAAACTTCACCGTAAGCCACGTCAGTAACAATATAAACAGATATTCAGTATTAATTTGTACACAGTGACATTTTCATTTTTTCCTTTCCCCACCCTCCCTCCCTAACCTCATAACTTAAAGCTAAAAAAAACAAACATGACAAAAGAAAAAAAGAGATCATGTCATCCAATATTTTAAAATTGATTATTTTCTTAATTGTAACTTGAAACATCAAGAGATGGAGGTCTGAGATTGAGGGTTTTCTAATGCATTCAAATAAAATGCATTTGTCTCTTAGGTTGTAAAAAATTTTTTCTAATGGAATACACTTATTCACTTTGATGTATTTTTAAGGTTATTTCCGTTTCCCAAGTTATCATTATGCATCCTTTGGCTTCTGCAAGTGCAATCATAATAAATCATTTTTGAACTCTAATTTTAGACCCAATTCTTTATCTTTTATGTTGTTTAACAGGAAGATTTTTGGGTCTTTTGGTATCTTATTTTTTGTAATTCTAGTTAATATTAAGCTTAAATCCTCCTAAAAGATTTTCACTTTTGTGCATGTCCAAATTGCATGCATTATTGTACCAAATTCTTGTTTACAACAGAAGCATTTGTCTGATAGTGTTGGATTCCATTCTTTTAATTTTTGAGGTGTAGCATATCATCGATGGAGCCAATTGTATTGTATCATACAAAACCAAGTGTTTATTGTATTAGGCATGGTACCTGCACATAGTTCCTTCCATGTTTCATTCTTTATTCATATATTTAAATCTTTTTCCCAACATTGTTTGGGTTTATATATTACTTCATCATTTTCCTTGTTTTGCAATTTGCTACACATGTTTGTGATTTAAAAAATTTATTATCACAGTGTCTGTAATTAAATATTCAAAGCAACTACTCTCAGGTAATCTTAGACAAATTCCTGGTTTTTCTTTTATATATGCTCTCAACTGATAATACAAAAATATTGTAACATGTGATATTCCATATTTATCTTTTAACTATTCAAATGTCAATAAATTATTTCCACAAAAAGCAATCTTTTAATTCCTTTTCTTGCCCATTCCTTAAAGAATAGATTGTCCATTCTAAAAGGAATTAATGGGTTTTTGAGTTAATAACATTTTTGGTATTTGATAGTTTATCATCTTTCATTCCAGATGTATTCTCCTCCATATTTTTAGTATATAATGTAATATTGGTAGATTGTTATGTTGCACCAGTTTCTCATTCCATTTATCGAGTAAGTATTCAGGGACCTTTTCCTCTAATTTATATAACTATCTTGAGCCAAGCCGATTTTACTTCCGCCTGGTAAAAGTCTGACAAAAATCTTAATTGTGCTGCCTTGTAATGGTTTTTGAAATTTGGTAACTGCAATCCCCCTTATTTATATGTCCATGTTAGTTTTTCCAAAGCTACTCTTGCTTTTTTGCCCTTCCATTGAAACTTCCTTATTAATTTATTCAATTTTTAACAAATGATTGAAATTATTGTCTATTCTGATACCCAAGTAATGTATGGTCTGTGATTGCCATTCCGAAGTCGACCTTGTTAATTGGCATCACCTCACTTTTAACAATATTAACCTTGTATCCTGATATTACCCCATATTCTTTCAATTTTGTATACAACCTTTTTATTGATTTATCTGGGTTCATTAAGTACACTATAATATCATCCACAAATAAACTAATTTTAAATTATGCTTCTTTTATTTTTATTCCCTTCATTGTAGGGTCTTTTCATATCAGCTCTGCCAATGGTTCTATAGCCAAAGCAAACAGGGAAGGTGATAGTGGGCATCCCTGTCTTGTTGACCTATTCAATTTAAAGTGGTCTGAAATATATCCATTTGTTACCACTTTTACCACAGGACCACTATACAGTGCTCTGATCCAATCAATACATTTTTCCAGCAATTTGAATTTCTGTAGTACTTTAAAAAGATAACTCCATTCAACTCTATCAAAGGCATTTTCTGCATCAAGATCTACTGCCACGGTTGGTGTTTTGCTTGTTTTTACACACGTTATCTGCCATTCTGCTGGGATTAGGAACCATACATGGAACATAACAGAGAGGGCTTGCCTCAGACCTCCACCCCCTAAAATGATAAAACAAAATGACTTGATCCAGTGTGTAAAAGTAGATGACACATTTTTCTTGTTTATTTTTCATTGTGTGATGACATTGTTTAATGGTTTTATTGTATTGTACATGTTGAATATTTATTGGGGGGGGGGGGGGAAGGGAGAAAAATGCCACTGTGTATATTTAATGAGAAATGTTTGTATATATTTTGGTTGATATGGTTCACAGTGTAAAAAATTATAATAAAAGCATGGTGTCTGCAGACTTCCATTTTTTACAACAAATCTAATTTAGTTTTTTTGAAGAGATAACTAAGAAACGATGAAGACTGGGCACTTACATGGCTTTAGACATGATCAAACACAGTAGGCAAGTATAGAAGATTTAAAACACATGGATTCAATATGCATTAGCAAACCAGATACAAACTTGCTCAGTGATGGGAATCAGTGGATATGGTGGTGGTTTTTCTGACTGAATTAGCACGAGGACCTTTGTAGTTTGTCATGTACACTGTTAGTATTACTTGGGATGAGAATAAAGATGGTGCAATTAGTAAACTTGCTGATTACATGAATATTGATAGAGTCATAGGTAGCAAAGAAGGTTGTCTAAGGATATAGATCAGCTGGCAAATTGAGAAGAGAGCTGGCAAATGAAATTTAATCCCAGATAAAATTGAGGGAATAAATTTTAGGACATTAAATTCAAGCAGTAAATGGCAGGACCTTACAAGTGTTGATGGAAAGACACAATGGGATGCATTCATCATTTCCTTAAAATGGCCACACAGCACACAGATGGATATGGAAGAGAAGAAGGCATTTGCCATGCTTGCCTTTATAAACTGAGGCACTGACTATTAGAGATTGGATGTTGTGTTGCAACCGTACAAAACATTTGGAGTAATGTGTAGTTTTGGTCATCATGTGACCGAATAGATGTGACAGCATCAGAAGAAGTGCAGAAGCAATTCTCCTGGATATTGCTGACAATGGAGGGGTGCAGTTACAAGGAGTGTGTTGTGAGGCTGTGTCGGAATTTAGGAGGTTGAGAGATGACCTTAAATAGGTATTTATAGTTATGAGGGCCAGAGAAAAGGTAGATTGTCAGTCTTTTACCCCAGGATAGGGGGTCTCAAAACTAGAGAGCAAAGCTCCAAGGACCTTGGGAGAACTGAGGGCAAAGTTTTTTCCACACAGAGAATGGTGATTACCAGTATATGGAAAGAACTGCCAGAGAAGGTCATTGAGCAGATACCATTGCAATATTTAAAAGGCATTTGTACAGGTACTTGGATATAAAAGGAAGAGAACAATACAGGCCTGATGGTGACAATTGGAATTAGAGACAAGGTTGTCCAAAAGGCAGGTTTCTGTGGTGTACTAAGCATAGCTCTGAGATTCTGAACATTGGAATATTCTCATATATTACAAATGTATTCAGGAACTGAGATGCCCTGACACAAGGCATGATGCAGTGCAATTTAACCATTTTATGATCCCTTTTGAATATATTAAAATATTTACATCACCATCTGTAAGACATTGAATGTAGTATTTTAGAAATGAGTAAACTTAATACTAGACATTTCAAAGTACAAATTTCTCTCCCCTCACTTAGTGTTACTACTTTTTGACACATCTGAAGATTTAAAATTATCCTTAATGCTTGAAGAAAGTAAAACATTAGATGTGCTTAAATATTACAATGGTGGTTTAAACTCCAATTTCATGAGACAAGGAAACAGAGGAATTTGAGTCAATACAAAATTAGTTGCAAAGGTTCTAGTTGCGGCGTTAAGTCGTGAAGAGTACATTATAATTTATGAACGATAAAAATAGAGATGTAAATAAACCAAATACATCTAATGGTAACGGGATAGATATTATAATAGGGAGGAAAATGAAAGGCGACTAGAAATAGTTCCGCAATAGAACCAAATATTACACATCATGTCATACCGCTAATCACAAATAGGCTGAGCAGCGACAATGTTTTCTGCAGGTTTCTGAAGATCTACCCAATAAATACGTTGGAATGAATCGTCGGTTCGGGTGCTGGAGATTTGCGCGTCTTTAATAGAGTCGTATTTTAAGCGAAACACGACGCCAATATTACGATTACAATCCCGTGATCTCAAGAGCTTGATTTAAGAGGCAGACCTTTTTTTTTAAAAAAAAGGGGGGTGGGGTAATAATCACTGCATCATAAAAAAAAAGTTGGGGAGAAGCAAGAAGTCATCGAGGCGAACGGTGTGACTGCTCGGTGTAATCCAATTAATGAAAATTAGGTCAAGTTTGGCAACTGGACACTTTTCTCTCGGTGAGTATGTGCACTGACAATTTACCGTTTTTTAAAGAAAAATCGAGTCACTTAATTTACCTGATTTTCTTTTAGAAGTTCGTTTGCCTTGCAACCGTGAACTGCTGGACGAAAGAATTTGCATTGACCGAATAGTTCGGTTTGAATTCGCGGCTTTTAATTGAGTAATACTACAATCTCGGTCAAGTCTTCCGACCCCCGCAACCATCGGTTTAGTTTGACTAAACTTTGGCAGGTCCGCCCTCCAACCTGATCGGGGTCCCTGGGTGGGGGAGAGGAGGAGGAGGGGGGAGAGGGGGGGAAAGGAGGAGGAGGGGGGGAAAGGAGGAGGAGGGGGGGAAAGGAGGAGGAGGGGGGGAAAGGAGGAGGAGGGGGGGAAAGGAGGAGGAGGGGGGGAAAGGAGGAGGAGGGGGGGAAAGGAGGAGGAGGGGGGGAAAGGAGGAGGAGGGGGGGAAAGGAGGAGGAGGGGGGGAAAGGAGGAGGAGGGGGGGAAAGGAGGAGGAGGGGGGGAAAGGAGGAGGAGGGGGGGAAAGGAGGAGGAGGGGGGGAAAGGAGGAGGAGGGGGGGAAAGGAGGAGGAGGGGGGGAAAGGAGGAGGAGGGGGGGAAAGGAGGAGGAGGGGGGGAAAGGAGGAGGAGGGGGGGAAAGGAGGAGGAGGGGGGGAAAGGAGGAGGAGGGGGGAAGGAGGAGGAGGGGGGAAGGAGGAGGGAGGGGGGGGAAGGAGGAGGGGGGGGGAAGGAGGAGGGAGGGGGGGAAGGAGGAGGGAGGGGGGGGAAGGAGGAGGGAGGGGGGGAAGGTAGGTTTGATATGGGAAACCTCCTCCACTTCGCACCGCCATGCGTTCAGCGACCCTCTCTGCCAACTCACTCGTGAGACTTACCTGGGCTTCTCTCGCCTCCAGTCAGTTCTCTGGAGCCTCCATCTCCTCCTCCTCCAATAGCGAAACCCGCAGAGTGGGATCAGCCCCGAAGTCGCTTTCCATTTTTGGTGCTGCTCTGAACTCACCACTTTATTTTCTCCCTTTCACCCCATTTGTTTGGCTGAACGCCCCCTTCCCGATGTTAATTTCATTTTGTTGGGGGTGGGGGAGGGGAGAGACCCCCGCCCCCATTTTGCACTCGTGATTTTTTTCCAAGTTCACGGCCACCCCGTTGAGGTCCAGAATGAACTGTGGACATGAAGGAAACGTCCCCTCTCTTGGGCTCCAATCTGTTCCCGCTGAGCGATGGTCTTTGAGGGGCGGGTCCAGCGCTCCCTCGCTCGGTGCCTTAACTTTTCGCTGTTGTCACCTGTCGTTATGTCTTATTCCCCTGTAATTTCCTCTCTGGGGACAGTTTTAGTCCCCCGGCGGGGGGGGGGGGGGGGGGGGGGAAGAGAATTTCCCAAAGTCTGGAATAATTCTGACTGTGTCAATACTTCCTACTCGTTTTTCCTGGATCCTCAACCTCGCTCCGCAAACTGCTATGGCCACCTTCACCCACCCGGATCCCACTTTCAACCGTCAGACTCGCGACCACGTGACCGACCCCCCCACGGCCGCTCGCTCCCTCCCTCGAGGGGCAACAGCCGCCTGCGCTCGCGTGCTGCAGCTCACGTGCCACATGTAAACTTTTCGCTTAGTTTTTAAAAGTCTTGTGTTCAAGTGTGACCGAAATAGACTCGCTGATCAACTTGGTCGGTCCAGGTGGGTTGAAAACGAAGCTTTTTCGGCTTCATTGAATGAGTTAACAAAGTGGGAATTGTTTTTCCCCTTTAGCCTAAACTCCGTACATTAGGCTTCTCCGTCCAGGTAAACTAGCTGCGCGTGGGGCATCTCCGTCCAGGTGGAATTGCTGCGCGTGGGGCATCTCCGTCCAGGTGGAATTGCTGCGCGTGGGGCTTCTCCGTCCAGGTGGAATTGCTGCGCGTGGGGCATCTCCGTCCAGGTGGAATTGCTGCGCGTGGGGCATCTCCGTCCAGGTGGAATTGCTGCGCGTGGGGCTTCTCCGTCCAGGTGGAATTGCTGCGCGTGGGGCATCTCCGTCCAGGTGGAATTGCTGCGCGTGGGGCATCTCCGTCCAGGTGGAATTGCTGCGCGTGGGGCTTCTCCGTCCAGGTGGAATTGCTGCGCGTGGGGCATCTCCGTCCAGGTGGAATTGCTGCGCGTGGGGCTTCTCCGTCCAGGTGGAATTGCTGCGCGTGGGGCATCTCCGTCCAGGTGGAATTGCTGCGCGTGGGGCATCTCCGTCCAGGTGGAATTGCTGCGCGTGGGGCATCTCCGTCCAGGTGGAATTGCTGCGCGTGGGGCATCTCCGTCCAGGTGGAATTGCTGCGCGTGGGGCATCTCCGTCCAGGTGGAATTGCTGCGCGTGGGGCATCTCCGTCCAGGTGGAATTGCTGCGCGTGGGGCATCTCCGTCCAGGTGGAATTGCTGCGCGTGGGGCATCTCCGTCCAGGTGGAATTGCTGCGCGTGGGGCATCTCCGTCCAGGTGGAATTGCTGCGCGTGGGGCATCTCCGTCCAGGTGGAATTGCTGCGCGTGGGGCATCTCCGTCCAGGTGGAATTGCTGCGCGTGGGGCATCTCCGTCCAGGTGGAATTGCTGCGCGTGGGGCATCTCCGTCCAGGTGGAATTGCTGCGCGTGGGGCATCTCCGTCCAGGTGGAATTGCTGCGCGTGGGGCATCTCCGTCCAGGTGGAATTGCTGCGCGTGGGGCTTCTCCGTCCAGGTGGAATTGCTGCGCGTGGGGCTTCTCCGTCCTGGTAAACTTGCTGAGCGTGGGGCTTCTCTGTCCAGGTAAACTTGCTGGGCGTGGGGCTTCTCGGTCCAGGTAAACTTGCTGGGCGTGGGGCTTCTCGGTCCAGGTGGAATTGCTGCGCGTGGGGCTTCCGTGTCCAGGTAGAATTGCTGCCGCGTGGGGTTTCCGCGTCCAGGTAGAATTGCTGCGCGTGGGGCTTCTCCGATCAGGTAGAATTACTGCGCGTGAGGCTTCTCCATCCAGGTGGAATTGCTGCGCGTGGGGATTCTCCATCCAGGTAAACTTGCTGTGCGTGTGGCTTCTCCGACCAGGAATACATGCTGGGCGTGGGGCTTCTCCGTCCAGGAAAACTTGCTGGGGGTGTGGCTTCTCCGACCAGGTAAACTTGCTGGATGTGGAGCTTCAGCGTACAGGTAAAATTGCTGGGTGTGGGGCTTCTCCGTCCAGGTAAACTTGCTGGGTGTGGGGCTTCTCCGTCCAGGTGAACTTGCTGGGCGTGGCGCTTCTCCGTCCAGGTGAACTTGCTGGGCGTGGCGCTTCTCCGTCCAGGTGAACTTGCTGGGCGTGGCTCTTCTCCGTCCAGGTTAACCCTCTGGGCGTGGGGCTTCCCCGTCCAGGTAAATCCGCTGGGCGTGGGGCTTCCCCGTCCAGGTAAACCCGCTGGGCGTGGGGCTTCCCCGTCCAGGTAAACCCGCTGGGCGTGGGGCTTCCCCGTCCAGGTAAACCCGCTGGGCGTGGGGCTTCCCCGTCCAGGTAAACCCGCTGGGCGTGGGGCTTCCCCGTCCAGGTAAACCCGCTGGGCGTGGGGCTTCCCCGTCCAGGTAAACCCGCTGGGCGTGGGGCTTCCCCGTCCAGGTAAACCCGCTGGGCGTGGGGCTTCCCCGTCCAGGTAAACCCGCTGGGCGTGGGGCTTCCCCGTCCAGGTAAACCCGCTGGGCGTGGGGCTTCCCCGTCCAGGTAAACCCGCTGGGCGTGGGGCTTCCCCGTCCAGGTAAACCCGCTGGGCGTGGGGCTTCCCCGTCCAGGTAAACCCGCTGGGCGTGGGGCTTCCCCGTCCAGGTAAACCCGCTGGGCGTGGGGCTTCCCCGTCCAGGTAAACCCGCTGGGCGTGGGGCTTCCCCGTCCAGGTAAACCCGCTGGGCGTGGGGCTTCCCCGTCCAGGTAAACCCGCTGGGCGTGGGGCTTCCCCGTCCAGGTAAACCCGCTGGGCGTGGGGCTTCCCCGTCCAGGTAAACCCGCTGGGCGTGGGGCTTCCCCGTCCAGGTAAACCCGCTGGGCGTGGGGCTTCCCCGTCCAGGTAAACCCGCTGGGCGTGGGGCTTCCCCGTCCAGGTAAACCCGCTGGGCGTGGGGCTTCCCCGTCCAGGTAAACCCGCTGGGCGTGGGGCTTCCCCGTCCAGGTAAAACAGCTGGGCGTGGGGCTTCCCCGTTCAGGTAAAACAGCTGGGCGTGGGGCTTCCCCGTCCACGTAAACGTGCTGGGCGTGGGGCTTCCCCGTCCTGGTAAACGTGCTGGGCGTGGGGCTTCCGCGTCCAGGTAAACTTGCTGCAGAACGATTATGTTGGTGGTTTTCTACTCTGTTGGTATATCACTTTATTTTTTACAAGATATCTAAATATAATCTGTCAATTTGTGTTTGTATCTCTGGCCTCTTTTTGTTACAATTAAGTATAATATTTTTTTCATCTTGTAATGTATATGATAATAAACTATCGTATTGTCAAGTAGTTTAAGCAAATCAGTGTACGTTGATGTAGTCAGGTTAACCCATTCAGTTGGTTCTAATCTTTCACCAGTAAAAAGTTAAAGCTAATCACTGTGGCCTTTATTTCCTTATAGTTCAAAAGCATTTATAGCCATGAATATTTTAATTGATTCTGCAAATAAGGTAGAAAATTTCAAATATTTCTTAATTTTAAAAGAAGAATTAATTGTATGTCTCATCTGTCTGGTGTAGTTCACCCTTTATTCCTAAGACGTATTCCTGGAGCATATTTCTAGCCTGCAACTATTGGGGATGATTGTTTAGGTCATTGCCTTTTCTGATAAACACATTTCAGAAAAGACCATTTCTCATTGGAGGCGTGTGTCCAGTATTGTGTTGCAATGATTGATAACAATCATGAGTTTATTGTCATATATGTTGTACAATATGCCTGAAATCCTTGCTTGCTGCAGCTGAATAGGTAGTTGTAAAGAAAAACAATAATAAACTAATTGAATTAAATTAAGAGACAAATACATAAAATGGATAAATTTTCAAAGTAATATTAGTAAATAAAAGTGACTTGCAATAGTGTACATAGTCCATGATTAGTGTACCAAGGGAGGTTCAAGAGTCTGATACCTATGAGATAGAAACTGTTCTTAAATTTAGATGTGGTGGTTTTCTGCGTGAGGTTATCATTTAGAAGAAGTTGCGATCAGGTTGATAAAGTCCATTATGACTTTGGCTGCCTTCTTGAGCAATTCACATAGATGCCTATGATGGACCTGGGTATGTTTGCTTCCTTCAGCAGTCATTCCATGTTATTGCCAAACCAGGCTCTGAGGCAACCAGTCAGTATAATTTCCAAAGTGCGTCTGTAGATATATGATAGAAGATTAGACTCCTAAGAAAATCGAGACAATTGTGAAGAAGGCACACCAATACCTCTATGTGTTGGCTCCAGGTAAGGTCTTTTGAGGTTCTGACTCCCTCCTCCTCTTTCCTATTAATGCAGGCAGGTTCCTGGTCTATTGAACTCTCCTTCCTAAAATCAACAATAAGCTTCTCAGTCTTGGTGATATTGTGAACAAGATTGTTCTGGCACCACCCAACCAGGTTCTAGATCTCCATCCTGTATTCTGACTTATCATTCCTAGTTATTTGACCTATAATGGTGGTGGTGTTAGCAAATTTGTAGATGTAGATTGAGCTTGAGCTGAAATTTACTGTGCAATCATGGGTGTACAAATAATAAAGAATGAAGCACAAAATCTTGGTGTGCCCCTGTGCGGAGGAAAGGATATGGCAGATGTGCACTGGTTGGAATCCACCAATGAAGAAGTAGAGGATCAAAATTCAGGTGCAAAGGGATGGATAGTTCCATCGGATGTCCCCCAAAGTTCCTCAACATGATTATCCAACTGCACGAAAACCAACAAGGTCGGGTCAGATACAGCAATGAGCTCTCTGAACCCTTCTCCATTAACAATGGCGTGAAGCAAGGCTGTGTTCTCGCACCAACCCTCTTTTCAATCTTCTTCAGCATGATGCTGAACCAAACCATGAAAGACCCCAACAATGAAGACGCTGTTTACATCTGGTACCGCACGGATGGCAGTCTCTTCAATCTGAGGCGCCTGCACGCTCACACCAAGACACAAGAGAAACTTGTCCGTGAACTACTCTTTGCAGACGATGCCGCTTTAGTTGCCCATTCAGAGCCAGCTCTTCAGCGCTTGACGTCCTGCTTTGCGGAAACTGCCAAAATGTTTGGCCTGGAAGTCAGCCTGAAGAAAACTGAGGTCTTCCATCAGCCAGCTCCCCACCATGACTACCAGCCCCCCCACATCTCCATCGGGCACACAAAACTCAAAACGGTCAACCAGTTTACCTATCAAGGCTGCACCATTTCATCAGATGCAAGGATCGACAATGAGATAGACAACAGACTCGCCAAGGCAAATAGCGCCTTTGGAAGACTACACAAAAGAGTCTGGAAAGACAACCAACTGAAAAACCTCACAAAGATAAGCGTATACAGAGCCGTTGTCATACCCACACTCCTGTTCAGCTCCGAATCATGGGTCCTCTACCGGCATCACCTACGGCTCCTAGAACGCTTCCACCAGCGTTGTCTCCGCTCCATCCTCAACATCCATTGGAGCGCTTTCATCCCTAACGTCGAAGTACTCGAGATGGCAGAGGTCGACAGCATCGAGTCCACGCTGCTGAAGATCCAGCTGCGCTGGGTGGGTCACGTCTCCAGAATGGAGGACCATCGGCTTCCCAAGATCGTGTTATATGGCGAGCTCTCCACTGGCCACCGTGACAGAGGTGCACCAAAGAAGAGGTACAAGGACTGCCAAAAGAAATCTCTTGGTGCTTGCCACATTGACCACCGCCAGTGGGCTGATATCGCCTCAAACCGTGCATCTTGGCGCCTCACAGTTTGGCGGGCAGCAACCTCCTTTGAAGAAGACCGCAGAGCCCACCTCACTGACAAAAGGCAAAGGAGGAAAAACCCAACACCCAACCCCAACCAACCAATTTTCCCCTGCAGCCGCTGCAACCGTGTCTGCCTGTCCCGCATCGGACTTGTCAGCCACAAACGAGCCTGCAGCTGACGTGGACTTTTACCCCCTCAATAAATCTTCGTCCGCGAAGCCAAGCCAAAGAAGAAGCTTTATCATGAGTTTTTCTGGTATGATGGTGTTGAATATCAGGCTGTTGTCAATGAACAACAACCTGACGTAGGTATTCCTGTAGTTAAGGTGATCTGATGCAGGGGGCTGGGCCAGCGAGATGGCCAATAACCTGCTGTGACGAGACGTAACCTGGATGCTCACCAATTTTTTTTAAATTGTTCTTTGGTAGCATTTGTCTTGAAGGATCTGAGAATTTGTTATTTTCTTAAGCAAATTGCCAATATTTTGTATAACATGATGACAATGAAGATAAATGCATGTTTAAAATGGGCATTATATGTTCTAGGGTCTTTAAATGGTTGGTTGCTTTAAATTTTCATGGAGAAGTATTTAAATGTTCTATTTTTATAAATTGTAGATTCTTTTCAATTTAACATCAGTTATATTTATTAACTTATTGATTTCCCCCTTCCATGTGGCTATAATAATTGTTTGAGCCACAAGCACTAACACCCACATTCTCAAGGCTAAAGTAATTCTGAAAAATAAAATTGGATGTAATTACATAATGCTTCATTACACCTTGTGCAAATACTATTTATTCCACAAACTACTGGGAGTTCGTGAATGTTGTCTAGACAAATACAGCAGCCATTTTATCGACTGCAGAATCTCAAATTTAGACAATTAACTAATTGGACATCTGTGGTTGATTCAAAATGAAATATTGACTAGGATGTCGGATTTTATTTTTCTTTTACAAAAAAAGTAAAATAAAACCATCAGGTGTAACATTTATTTGAAATAATTTATGAGTTAAGAATAAATATCATCATTAAAATAATGTATTCATTGTCTAAAAGTAGGAAGTGGCGACAAAAATACTGGTCATTGAAACCATGCCAGAGTGTAGCATACAATTTTGGTTTCCTGATTTAAGCAGAATTAAGAATTATTTGCTTTCGTGGCAGTTTGGAAAATATCCATGAGGTTGATTGGTGGGATGAAAGGTTGAACAGATAGTGCCCACTCTTGAAGCTCAGAAGAATTTGAGGTGATCTTATTGAAATGATAAAAATTCAGGAGGGTTTTGTCAAAAAGTATATGGGGGGGGGGGGGTGTTTCTTTTTAAGGGGAAAGGTAAAATATGCTTTCAAAGTAAGGTATAAACCAAATAAAATGGAAATGGGAAGGCCTTTCAACTGTTAAGAATCATAAACCTTAGGAATTCTCTAGATCCCAGTGAGCTGTGGAGGTTGAGTCATTGGATATATTCACAGATGAAACACAATGCTGGAGAAACACAGCAGGTCAAACTGTGTCTTTTATAGAGCAAAGATTCTTGTTTTATTTTTATATTCAAAGCTGAGATGGCTAGAAATTGTGTACAGGTGAATGCAAGATTATAAGAAACTAGCAAGAGCGTGGAATTGATGCTGTGATGTCATTGAGCAATGAAGCGAGCACAAAGGGACATAAACTTGTTTATTGTATTAAAGTAATATTCTTATTTGCTTACCCTCTCCTTCCACCTCTCTTTCTGATTCCATGCTTCGTCCAAGGTATTGTTTTATTCTTGGAATTTATTTGTGGTTGCAATCTGCTCTTAATCCAAGAACCAATATTTCAACTGTGGAGAATAAATTATTTTTAAATATAGTAATAATTGGAACCAAGCCTAACCATTTAACATCTGTCATGGTATCCAGCAATCAGTGACAGAAGTTCTGGTTTTATTAACACCAAATTATCAACAGCATATTACACTGATTTGTAGATGTGTATGTAGTTTAATATTGAAATTCTGAATTTGTCATTTTGCAGTTCATTGAGCATTCTTCTTTAGTTTTTATTTCTTAGCAACTGAAAGAAGTTGATAGAAATTTTAATATTCCCATGTTTAGAAAAGTTGGTTCAGGTGCATCAATGAACAATAAATCGCAGCTATGTGATTCTATGGCCTAAAACATGTGTTATAATTTTCTCAAATATTTCAAAGTATTTTTTAAAATATTTCAATTTCTACCTTTATTTTGAAAAATGTTTAACAATGTTAATTTTGAGAATTTTACTTTCTGGCTTGCTGTTTGTGTCATTCAGTATGATGGCTGCTTTGCCTGCTTGCTTTCATAGTTGCTCTAGGCCATCAAGTCCTTTAAACAGAAACATCCCAATAATAATTAATCCTTATTGGAATTTCTCACCGAAGCCAGCAGTGAAAGGTGTTATTTCAGTGCTGACCACAGTTGAATTGCTATAGCAGAGAAGAAAGCCATTTAGCCCATTGAGTGCAAGCTGACTCCTTGTAGAAAAAAAACCGTCAACCCACCTTATGAGCAGCAAATTAGTTCACTCTGCCTAAAACAAAATCCAACTTGAACATTTTGTTTCTGTTTCCTACTAACAACGTTCCAGATTATAACGACAGCCTCCTGTATAATTTTCTTTACTTTCATCTTTTGCACAAAATGTTAAATGATTCTTGATACCTAAAATATTTGTTAATGGGAAGGGCTTTTCCATTTGCCCTTTCTAAACTAGTTGCAATCTAGAACACCTTTTTCAAATCTACTCTCACGATTGTTTATTTGAAGGAGAATGACTCCAGCTTCTCCAGTGTACCTTTGAAGTTCTTCATTCTTTTCTTCCCTTTCTCTGGATGGAGGATTTTCAGTTCCTTCTTAAAAGGTGGTGACCACATCATGCCAGTTGTAACAAGTCAGTATTTTTAAACTGATTTTGCCTGATTTCTTCTTGTGTGATACCTTGTGCATTCTGCCATTCTTTTTGTAGCTTGCAGGGTTTTTTTTTTTAACTTTCATTCTCACAATTTACCACACTTCCAAGTTTTGTCTCTTGAACTAACATGGAAATTTCACCCTGCTCACGTTTGTCTCAGCCAGATCATTAAACTTTATCCTTATTTGCACTAGTCTTAAGATTGGTTAACTTGCAATAGAAACTGGAAACTTCAATAACTTCACTAGCCTTGAGGCAGAAAGTGGTTGAGAAAAAAGAATGTTGAATAAGTTTCAGAGTAATTAGAAAAACACAGGAATTACCATGAATGAACTTTGAATATCTGTTTGTTCGTTCTGTCCAGCTCCTCCCATGGTTGGGGAAAATGTACCTTTTCCCCACTTCCAAATGTGAATTAAAGTTTGTCTACCTTGAGGCTGCTACATTTAAGTTCATTGAGCCGGGGTGGGGGGAGGACTCCAGACATAATGTTTTTTTTTTAAATGCATTTTGTAGAGGAAGTGTGATAGAGAGCAGATTGAATAGAATGTTGGACTAATGTAGCTAAATCATTTAATATAATCAGTGGTGTTGGGGTGGGGTTAAAGTTGGGAAATACATTAGAAATTGAATGGTAAAGATAAAATCATTGGGGTGGAGACTTCATAGAATAGCAAAACAAAGTTTGTAATTCACTGCAACCATAGCTCAGATGCAAAGATTTGCAAAACAATGTGATAAGTGTCTAATGGCAGGAAATAGTACTGATTCGTTCAACATGCAACCATTCTCTACAACTTTGAGCCAGTAGTGAGACTAGTGTGGCTCTTGAGGAGTCCATTGATATCTTTTAGCCCCTCATGGCAGTTGAATCCAGTGTTCCAGAGATAAATTCTTCAATAACCAGAGCTCAGGGTATTATCCAGAATAACATGGTGCACACCATTGGTATCCTGAATGGCTGTTACCTGGATTGCTTCTATAATATATTATAGAGTAGGTGCCAAAAGTGCCATTCTCTGTTCCATTCTCTACAAATCAGTAATATAGAATATAAGCCTTTGTCTGTGACTGGAGAGATGAAAGTAATTTGAGAGGAAGAGGCAATAGCCCCTTTCTATTTGGACTATTAAGTAGTGAATGAATCCTCCTTCAATTTGCAACTCCTCCAAAAATAAAGCAGTCCTAACTATTTGAAGCAAGGCTTGGGCTGAGTAAGAGCAAGCAACTTTCCTGGCCTACACCTGCCAAACAATAACTATTTCTAACCTAAGGAAAGGTTGCCACTTTTGCTGGGCATTCAATGGTATTCTATTACTCAATTTCTTCACTGTTAGTTCATAGTGGTTGGGTCATCATGAATAATGTCTTGAGTGAACCAGTCACAAATTGGTGGTTATAAGAAAGTTAGAAGCTGGGTATTCTGCAGTGGGAGACTATCCTAATGTGCCAAAAGGTTTCGACAGGCCTTGATGAAGGTAGCTCCAGTAAATTTTAAGAAGCTTGGCATTAGCCCCTTTCACACTTGCATTCCACTAAATTGGCCATTCAGTGTCCTGCAATAGGAATGAGGGTTTGGCTTTTCACACTTGACCACTCCTAACTAGGACACTGAATGCTTTCACACTCGCAAAAAGCCCATCCCCAGGGTTAGGACTGTTCTACCTTCTACCGGGTACGTCATCACATCAAAATGTAGAAAACCTGCCCTAAATCCTGATCAATGTATTATGATCTTGTATTTGAACAAAATTAACCATGCCTAATTATAACATAATTAACCTTTATGTACAGCACATTATGAGCTCTTCAGCCCCTGTGTGCCGACCTTTTTAAGAGACCGAGGCAAAGTGCTAGCAGTAAATGGCAATAGTAGACAATTTTTTTAGCAGGGTGGGAAAGTTTGTAGAGCTATAGTACACAATTTATAAAGACAGGGTGGGGGGGGGGGGGGGTGGTGGAAGGCAATGGCAGACCTGACTTAACAGAATGCAGTGTAGCAGAGAAACCCCTCCCTGAATGCTCCATGCATGCATACAGCCTTTTCTCTGCCACATGGAATTCTGGGAGGGCATGCCTGCCATCACTGCCCCCCCCCCCCACCCATAGTTATTTATAACTTGTATGCAATAGGGCTACCAACATGATAGTGTTACCAACTTCCTATTGCTGTTTATTTCTTCTCTCTCCTGCTGCAACTTTCCCACAGCAGAGTTTATACCTTCATTTTAATCTTCCTTCAAATTCCTGCACTCATGCAAAAACTTGGATCATTTCAATTCCACAATACAATTGCCCGTTTCACACTTGCCTGGCATACTCAATGGGGTCGAGTACATCAATTCCCAGCATGAGATAACAACATCTGATGCCAGCATTGATCTGATTTTGTTTTCACACTGGCACTTTAAAGGCCTATTGGCTGTTAATTCTTGGGACCACTTGCAAGTGTGAAAGGGGCTATTGTGGGCATTCATATACATTTATGTCTCTAAATGAAGTTGAACAAGTACATCAAGTGTATTGCAAACTATAGAAATGTTAACATAATTCAATTTTCCAGTTCACAATCCATGGCCTTGTGTTAAAATAAATCTTTTTTTAATTACTTTAGTTGCAACCCACATCCACCATTGTGAACTTCCTTCACTTTTGACCAGCATGAGAGTGTTGCAAACAAAACGTGTTGTAGCAAATCACCAAGACTTTGTCAACAAAACATTCCAGGTTAGAGAAAAAGTTGTAAAGACGGTCAGTTACTGCTTGAGAATGTTGGCACTTGATCTTGCCATCTATTGTTGCCAGATCAAAATTGTGGAACAGCATATTTAACAAACAAGGTGTACTTTGGGATGAAAGCCCTTGAGTCCCTCTCTAAAACTGGATTCTTGACTTCTTTCTGTCAAACAGACTGCAATCAGCAAAGATTGGTGACATCACCTCCATGATCACACTTAACATCTCTATGCGTACTCAGTTCTGTTGGAGTTGCTTTATACCCATGACTGTCCAGCCAAATACCATTCCAACTCCCTCTTCAAATTTGCTGATGACACCACACTCATAGGTTGTTTATAGCACTTTAAAAAATAGAATACAGAAAGGAAGTTAAAATTCCAGGAATGGAATGCCAAAGTAACAACTTCTCTCTTAACGTCAGACAAAAGAGATGATCATGGACTTCATGAGAGATGTGGGCATATCCCTGCCCACATCAATGTTGCTGAATTGGAGAGAGTAACTAGCTTCAAATTTTACAGAATAAATGTCTCCTTTGACCTTTCCTGGGTCTACCTCCTTAGAAAACAAAAGTTTGGCATGAGTCTTAACAAGTTCTACAGGTGCACTAGTGATATCATGATTACTGTATGGATAGAGTGGTATGTACGCTGCTCTAAACTTCCCTCCCCTGCATGGATTTCATCTATATCTCTTGCTGTCTTGGAAAAACAGCCAACATGCTGAAAGATCCATCACACTCTGGACAACTTCTCTCTCTTCCCAGCGGCAAGGTTCAAGAATGTGAAATTGTTCAATAACAGGCTTAAAGTCCGTTTCTGCCCTGCTGCCTTCTTGCTCTGAATAAATTTCATAATCGTGCTCTTATGCTGCCCTTTCACATTGCAACTCTAAAGTCTGTGTTCTTGCCCTTCAACTTGAACAGCTGTATGAATGTTAACATTGGCCTGGTGGATGACAAGCTTTTGTCCTGCTGTTAAGGTCTGCTTCTCGCACCATTTCCTCATCTTGTATGGGCACTCCAGAATTGTACCTACATTGTCAAATGCATTGAATTTTTCTTAGTATAACTGCAGTGAGGTGGCAACTTTGCTCTTGAGGGGTGTCAAAGCTGAAGGAAACCAGAAATTGAGTTTTTTCACAATATACTTTGGGAGCATGATGTGCCAATCTTATTTGTTGATTCATTTTTGCACTTTTAAGTTGTGTAACGCATTAAAGAAAATGTGCTAAGCACCATCATACATACAAAAATAAACTACCTGATATATTCATGAAGATGCATCCCACTCACATTTGTTGTGGCCTGGTTAATATGAGCAATACATTCGGAAATCCAATTATATTATTTTTGTAACTGCACACTTTTCCTAAAATATTGCACATTTTACCATCTTTGTTTCTAAATAAGGTAGTAACAAACTACAGCAGATAATATAAACATAAAAGGAAATGTCTCTTAAATATTAAGAACAATACGAAATTGTGACACAACTAGTTTTGAATGGTGAGTTAAAGAGAACTTGCTAATATTGTAAAAGTTAACCAATTATATCATAGGATATTTTTGGAAATAAACGGGTTAATCATTTTGGCTCAGCAACTAATTTTGCTGAAGTTAAAACTAAAGAAACTTCTTTTGAAAAATCAAGGTAAGATGAAAGTCTTGCTTTAATTATCTTTATTATATTTCTTTCAAGTTTCTCTTAACCAAGACTTTGTCTCAAAAGCAAAGGCTACAACTGGATTCCACCACCTCCCCCCCCCCCCCCCCACCGATTTAAAAGGAATTAACAACATAAGAACATTCTGACCACTCCTTCATTTTCTTGAAAGATAACAGAGCTGAAAGTCTGACTTCACTGACAGAAATTGGAGTGTGGTCCAAACCTGTACTTTACAAGCAAGCTATTATCAGTTATGTACTATACTGCACAATGACCAACCCTGGACTTACAAGCAAGCTTCCACACCTTAAAGGGCTCAAGCCTGAAACATCAGTTATGTAATTTTACCTTAAAGGGCACTGTTTGACTAGCTGAGTTTCTCCACTGTTGTGCTTTTACTTCAACCACTGTATCTACAGATTTTTGTGATTTATTTCTATCACCAGGAATAATGACTGACTACTACAAGTCAGAAGACTTTCTTTTTTTTTCCCTACAGCTTAATGCCAGGAAAATTGGAAAACCTCTCAAAAGACAGCAGAAGGAGGCATCTTTGTATTTTCAGAAATTGCAATTGATGTTTTTTTTTGTAGATTAGAGGAATAATAAAAACATTAGAACACAAGTAGCATCTCTCAACCCATCTCGTAAATGGCTCAAGTTATTCTGGACACAGTTTAGTATCTCCCAACTTTGTATGTGAAATTATGTTTGTCTTAATCATAATTTATACAATTTATTGACAGCATACCTTGTTTCCATTCTTCAAATGCCTTCGAAGATGAGGATGGAAAATTCTGTTTACAAGTTATCTTGATTTGTTCATGCATTCCTTTCCCACTATTCTTTGGTGTTCAATCCCAGTGCCTGAGGATAAATTTGGAGAGAATGTCGTTCCTGTATCAGAAAGCATTCTAATCAAGCAGCCCTTCTGACATGATGAAATGTATCAATCAAATATATTTGATTGGATGGTTTTTATTTAAAGCAAAGATGATTCCTTTCTGAAGAAAGTAAAAATGTCTCTTAAAAGTGCACATAACAGTCAAATGTATTATTCCTCTGTTTTGATGCATCAAGGAAATGAAGAAATTGGGATTGATCTGCCTAATTTTACAAATAAAGGGCAGAGGAAGAAGGTTATAATCTTCTATGTCCACTTTATTTGTTTACTACCTTTGCTCAGCTAGTAACCTGAATGTTGCATATGAAAATCAATCCTATGTGTTTTCCCTTATGTACCTGTGGGTGATGATTGACCTCGATTCAATTCTCTACTGGAGCCAGCAAGCAAGGTAACTAAGAAGACACACCAACACCTCTACTTTCTAAGAAGTCTCAGCATATTGTTGAATACTCAATCAACAGTTGGACTGTGGAAAACATACTAACTGGTTGCCTTGTAGCCTGGTTTGGTAATTTGAGTCCCCAGAAACCTGGGCAGTTGCAGAAGGTAGCAAACATTTCTAAGTCTAGAACAGGCTCTGACTTCTCTTCCAATGAAGACATTTTTGTGAGGCGTGGCCTCAAGAAGGCACCCATCACTTTGATCACAACTTCTTGCTGCTACCTTTGGGAGGGAGGTACAGAAGCCTGAAGACCAGAGCCTCTAGGTTCAAGAACAGTTTGTTTCCCAAGGCTATCAGGCTCTTGAACATCCCCCTACTGCACTAATCATAAACTACTCCAACCCCATAAAGGCCTATCTGCACTGTTGTAACCCCATTTTTTTCTTGTACTATGGAAACTGCATATTTATTATCTTTATTTTGTGTTTATTTAATGTGTGCTATTCCAATTTTTTTACAAAGTATCTATTTGGATGCAGCGAATAATATTTTAGTAGATATGTATAGGACAATAAACTTCTGTGATGTTCCCCCTTAACCTCTGCCACTTCAGGAAGAAAGGTCCCAAACTGTCTAGCCTCTCCTTCCTATTCAAACCCACCAGTAACTCAGTAACACTCTTTTTAATATTTTACTTTCTATTTATAGCCAAACACACTTTAAATTGACTTATTTTAAGATGTTGCACTTTATTATCCTAAATACTGTGTAATTATGTCAGTTTAAACGGAGCTTGGGAACTGATGTCCTGATGGGTGAGAAGGGAGGGCTAAACCCAGAACCCTGGTAATGAAGCAAATATTAACAGATGCCAAACCATTGGGATTTCTGAATTGGACAGTGTATTATTGATTTTACTGTCATCCTTGGATGATAAAATGTCATTAAAAGGGCAGGAAATAATTGGATGATATAACTCCTCAAAATTTTATAATTGTGTTATATAATGCAATTATTTTTTTAAATGAAAACTGTGTTCATTTGTCACATTGTAATTAAATTCTTAGTGTATTTGTAGTGCCAAAGTGCCTCAATTGGGGGAAAAAGGGTGCAATTAATGTGTAGGTAGTTGCCATTAAGGTTTTTAATGAGACAGTAAAGAAAACATTTTCATGTTATTTTACAGTTTTTAAACTTCTGTAATTGACTCAAGATTTGAATTGAGCACTGTGTATTCAATAAAGGATTAGACATTATAATCATGGAGGGAGCTATCAGTTATGGGCTCATTAATAGAATGAGAGATTCTGTGTTGAATAATTTCCAATAAAAAAGGTCATTTAGCAATTTTTCAAAACCATGAAAATCCAGGCCTTTCTATAAAAGTACAAGAATCGGGTTTAAAAAAAAAAATTCAAACATAGACCTAGCATACTGTACAAGTACACTATCTGGACATCTAAAATCCGGAAAGCTCTAAAAACCGGCAAGTGGGGTGAGAGACTGGCAGCGCAACTGAAAGAGGGTGGAAGTGGATATGGCAGCACAATTCGGGTGGGCTTAAATCTGGCTTTCCAAAATCTGAAATTCAGAACACACTTTCTCCCAAGGGTTCCGGATAAAGGATTGTGTACCTGTACCTTAGCATGACATCTGTGCATCCTTCTTAATGTTTCAAGGCAGCATAAGAGTTGCATACTTTCTCGCCCAAAGTTACCTAATAACTGAAGCAGTTTTAACCCTTTGTCTTCATCAAGATGGCAACCTCATCTCTTTAACAGCAAAGAATCTTTGCATATATTATTACTTCTCTTCATGCAATAATAAAAAGCCTCAATCTTCTTCACCTTTCTACATTAATCTGTTAAATTACAGCTACTTTATTAAAAAGTAAATTGAATGAAAAGGTTGGATACCTAACAAGGATATGCTGGAAATTGTCAGGTTAAAAACAGGAAAAGCTGGAAATGCTCAGACATCAACATTGACCCAAAATGTTAATTACTTTTCTCTTTCTACAGGTGCTCTCTGACATGCTGAGTGTTTAGCATTTTTTATTTTGGTTTTGGTTTTCCAGCTACTTCAATTTTATTTTTCATCTAGAGATTAGAAATATTCAACAGATCCAGCAACATTTGTGGAGAGAAAAATGTGTCCCCTAAATCGGCCATTCAGTGTCCCAGGATAGAAATGGCGTTTTTGCTGTTCATACTTGACCACTCTGAACTGGGACACTGCACGTGTTCATACTTGCAAGGAAGCATCCCCAGGGTTAGGATTGTTCTACTAGTGACATCACGATGCATCAAACAGTGGTGGACATGCCCTGAATCCTGATCAGTATATTATAATCTTATATTTGAACAAAGTCAATCCTGCCTAATTATAACATAATCAAGCTTTATGTTCAGTGCAATATGAGCCCTTCTCCCTTGTTGTGGCGCTGACTTAGAAACCTTTATAAGAGACTGTGGAAAAGTGCTAGCAATAAATACCGGCCAATTTTTCAACAGCGTGGGAAAATTGGTAGCACTACCATGCACAATTTATAAATATCGTGGGGTGGGAAGTGATGGCGGACCTGTCCTCTCAGAATGCTGTGCAGCAGAGAAAGGGCTGTATGCACGGAGCACTCATGAAGGGGGTTTCTCTGCCGTATGGCATTCTGGGAAGTCAGAGCCACCATCATTTTTTCCCAGTCTTTATAAATTTTGCACCATAGTGCTATCAACTTCCCCACACTATTTAAAAATTGTCTGCTATTTATTTCCTCTCTCCCACAGCAACTTTCCCATGGCATAGTTTATACCTTCATTTTAATCTTCCTTCATGTTCCTGCACTTGTGCAAAAACTTGGGTTATTTCTGTCCTAGAATGCAATTACTCATTCTACACTTGCCTGATTGCAACTCCAACGTCTGCAGATGCTGAGATTGCACTAGGGGTTGAGGCAGTCTATCCCCGGGGTTGAGACTATTTTCATTCCACACTAGACTCTTTTTAGGCCCAATTGGCTGTTAATTCCTGGGACCACTTGCAAGTGTGAAATGGACTAAATTTTCAAATGGATGAACTTAAGATCTTCTATCAGAATCTTTGTTCACACAGCTGAGTAGACTGTTTTGAAATCTTGTTGGGTGTCATAATATTGGGTGTTAACATTGAATTTCAGTGTCTGATATAATAGTTGAAATTATTTTTAATTTGCAGTTTCAACAACTAATGACCCAGATTTGCTTCCACCGGTAAAAGGATATGTGTCTCTGAAATTGAGGAAAGCATATCACTTAGATTAGTGGGCTCTTTGGCATCAACTTTTTCATTCTTGTGTCATCTGTTCAGCACTGTACTTTTTTGCTATCAAAACCAGAAACTTGTCAAACAAGCTGAACACCAATCACATTAAAAAAAAATTTTAAACGCAGCAACCCAAGAAGTAAAGTAATTTGACTAACATTTCCCTTTACAAGCATCAAATCAAAAGTTGAGTTAAAAGTTGATATGTCATGAACTTGAATCCATAGATTCTCGCATCGAGTCAGTTCTATGACAAGGAAATGGGCTTTTCAGCCCAACCTGTCCATATTTACCTTGCTCGTCTCATTTGACTGCCTTTGGCTCAAGTCCAAGTCTTTCCAATTCATGTAACTGTCCAAATATCTTTTTGAATCTTGCAATTAACCTGCTTCTACCACTTCCTCTGGAAATGTGCTCCATATACCCACCACCCTCTATGAAAAAGGTGCCTCTCAGGTCCCTTTTAAATCTTTCCTCTTCAAACTTAATGTTATGATCTCCTAGTCTTAAGTTTCCCAGCCTGGGAAAAAGTTTGTGACAATTTACCTAATCTATCATGATTTTATAAACCTCAAATCTTTTTCCTTGTGCTGGAGGAAGTAACATCCCACCCTCTCCATATAATTAAAGCCTGCTGGTCCCAGAAACATTCCCATGCATCTTTTCTTCACCCTTTCCAAATTAATTATACATTTCCTGTAGCTGGGTGTTCAAAACTGCAAAATACTTTTTAAGTGCAGTCTTCATAACACCTTGACCCGTTGTAACATGGCATCCCTGTGGTGCAACCACTGTATTGTTTGTATTGCATGAGCTGGCCCACCCCCTGAACCTGTAATTCCTCCCTTCCAGAAATCCCTATAAAGGCTGTTACACCAAAACTCCTCCCTCAGTACATGCCTTGGAACCGGGCCAGCAACATGTGAGATGTGTTGATGTCTTAAGGTGATTAAAATCTATTAATCATTACTCTGTCTAATGTGGTTGATTGATAGCACTACAGTCTTCACAACACCTTGACATGTTGTAACATGGCATCCCTATTTCAGTACTCAGAATCCTGACCAATGAAGGCAAGCATTGCAAATGCAATCTTTGCTACCCTTTCTACCTACATTGCCATTTTCAAGGAGCCATGTATCTAGTCTCAAGTTTTGGTTCTACAACTATCCAAAGGGCATTACCACTCACTTAGAGCTGTCCAGGTTTAACCTTCCAAAGTGCCACATCTCCCCTGGCCTACTTTCCACATCCATGTAGATCCTGTTGTAATTTTAGCCAACCTTATTGTCACAATGCCATGATTTTTTGTGTCACCCACAAACTTGCTAACCACCTTAGTTACATTGACATCTCAAATCATTGATATGGATGACAAACACAGTCGAACTAGCATGGATCCTCTCAGCCCACCACTAGTCCCAGGCCTCCATTTTTTCAGCAAAAACTATGATTTGGTATATAATTTTAAATAAATGTACTTCATTCAGAAGCTTAAAATTTTCAAATATTTATCTACAGCATATTTAAACAATTATTCCCAAACTGCTTAAATATCCTGGTCCTATATTTGCAGGCTTTGACAATATTCATTTTACATCACAACCCCCTCCCCTAACCCCATTTCAGCATTCTAACTAGTCTAAAATTATGACCAAGAATGTATTACTGCTAAACAGGCAATTTCACTGGGCTTGAATATATTCTAACAGTTCAGGTTGAGGTAGCACTTTACTACCCAAAGGTACGTGATCCCTCTTATTATTCTCTATACAACATTTTTCACTTCAAAAGATTTCTTATGATAAGGTCTATTATGATAAAAAGTTAAATTTTCATGTGGAGCTACAGATATGAAAAATAGGCAGTATTGTTTGGCAACTTGTCCTCATAAACTAGATCTCCCCAAAATTGTTGATGAATTAGTTTTAGCGATAAATTTGTATTCTCGGTCATTATTTCATTGCCATTTAATCTTTTAGTTTACGGTTAGAAAAATAACTTTTTCCTGAGTTAAAAATAGATAATGCTTGAAATACTTGGATTGATAACTTGTCATCAGAACTGATCTAAATTGCTTGATTTGTTTTTGAAACAGGAAAAAATGATGTCTTTCGCCAAACTTGTGTTGCTGTTGATTGGATGTTGCACTGCAAGAACGGTCTTTGGCTACAGAGTGTACAAATTAAACAAAAGCTATTCGTACAACAATGAGCTGCTTTCTGAAGCGATGAAAGAGCCTCCTGAAAACTCCTCACTGAAGGACAGAGACAACTACCTTCCAAATGACAGATCTCCATATGTTGAAGACAAAGAGAAGAGGACATTGCCATTTCATCGATACAAATTTCTCACCAGAACACAATTAAGAAGAAAAATGTACCAAAATACCGCAAGGAGCAATCGTCGATCCAAATTCACTTTGTCTCTCGATGTACCGACAAACATTCTCAATATTCTTTTAAACATTGCAAAAGCTAAAAACATGAGGGCAAAAGCAGCAGCTAATGCTCGTCTGATGGCAAAAATTGGTCGAAGAAAGTAAATTTGTACTTATTTATGTATTAATGTTTCCTTGTCAGCATGAAACTGCAGCTGCATGTTTATGGCTAAAATAGTCTAGCACTAAAAATAATTAATTGGCAGATGATATGAAATCTTGTAAAGCAACAGAAAATGGAAAATTGTACAGGTTTGTTGACTGAGGGATGTTCACAATATTCAGACCCAACAAGTCCTTTTTTTAACCACATAAGAGTGTTGATTTGATAGAGACATCAAGCCTTACTTTTTGTTTATAAAATGACTGGCCAAAAAGACATTTATTTTGCCCTAAATTGGAAAATAAAATGTTTCACAATATTCCAATATGGTAAAACTTCCAGATATGCATTGAATACCCATGCAAAATAGTAAAAGTCCACCCAGATAGCATTAACATTGACCTCCAATTTCTGTTAACCCCTCCTCTGAGGCTCGTTCTCTCTACCCTCTGTCACCTTTCCTTCCGTTCACACTCCTTCCTTCTCCTATTCAGAGAGCTACCCTCAGCTCTCTCCCCAATCACCTCTGCTTTTTTTTCTCTTATTTTCTCACCTCTATCCACCTGTGCTCCTCCCCTCCTCCCACCTTTTTTATTCAAATGTCTGCTTTTTTTTCCTACACCTTGTAAAGGGCCCAGGCCAGAAATATTTGTTATCCTTTACTTTCTTTGGATACTGCATGAAATGCTGTGTTTCTCTTCCACGTATGTATTCCAGCCCAACATCAGCAGACTTTCTTATTTAACCCCAGCCATTTAATATGCCCCTAATGGTCATATGGTGCAAAGAAAGTTGAACTTTTGATATCACAGTAATCAATCTCAATTGATCTACCACAGACCAAATACTGACACGAGGGAAGGACCAGAGGTGACAGTCATTAGAAGGTATGGGCCTGAATTATCAATGTCTTCACAAGCATATAGCTATTCCTGTCAACTACCTACACTTTGTAAGAAAGGGTATGAAAGTAAGTCTGCCAGCAGTAAATTCCTATTAGATCCCTGCTAATTGTTTTAGTGAAATACCAGTAAGTGTAGGACAGTAAATTATTTATTTTCACATTTATTTACGTAAGCATGTCCAATATAAACAAATATATGAATGATTGAAATGCCTATTCTTTCAATTTGAATCTTTGTAACATTGGACACTAAGGTTAAACCCTGGTTCAAGATTTCCTTAGTTGGAAAATTATTTACAGCATCTCTTAGTGGCAAAACCTGTCCAATATCTCACAGTTTGAATGTAAGACAAAACTACTTGTTTGATTATAGTGAGGCTGCCTTTCTGCTGTACACCTACTCCAAAGTCAAACTAATCATTAGCCCTTAAGAAGAATATTTCTTTCCTGCTTTCTATTCTATATCTCTTCAATCTTAATCTTCCTGTACCACTTAAAATATCTTACATAACAGACAGCTTAGCCAGTCTTTCAAGGCTTTTATCCATTGTACTTCTCCAGTTTCTGCAAAGTAGATAAATACCCTCATTTTTGATTGCACAGCCTGGAGGAAAAGTTCTTAAAAAGAGAATTTATGGTATTTGTTTGCAATCATCCTGTCATTTGATTACTTCTCTGTAACAGAAAAATGCTTCCTAAATTGTTATCTGTTTTTCTTTACATCAGTGCAATACTGTGACCCTTTGATCATAATAGTTTAATCATTCTTAGTTTCTTCCTTTTACTGTTTTTTCCAAACAATCACATCATTTTTCTTTCTGTAACTGTTTATCTGAAGACATAGGGGCAGAAATAGGCTATTCAGCCCGTCAAATCTGCCATGTCATTTAATCATTATTATTGATAATTGAAAAAAAGCTGCATATGTATTAAGACTTGATTATATTGCAGTATGAACTAAATTGGATCAAAGGTCAATATTTTTTTTGCTAAAAGGAAACCACTGTATTTGTATTTTTAAAATGTGCAGAACATTTGCTTAATCAATAAAGCAGGTATGGCATCACAATGTACTGTGGTTAAAATTTTGGGGCAGGTATGGCATCGCAATGTACTGTGGTTAAAAGTTTGGGGCAGGTATGGCATCGCAATGTACTGTGGTTAAAATTTTGGGGCAGGTATGGCATCGCAATGTACTGTGGTTAAAATTTTGGGGCAGGTATGGCATCGCAATGTACTGTGGTTAAAATTTTGGGGCAGGTATGGCATCGCAATGAACTGGATAAAATTTTGGGGCAGGTATGGCATCACAATGTACTGTGGTTAAAATTTTGGGGCAGGTATGGCATCGCAATGTACTGTGGTTAAAATTTTGGGGCAGGTATGGCATCGCAATGAACTGGATAAAATTTTGGGGCAGGTATGGCATCACAATGTACTGTGGTTAAAATTTTGGGGCAGGTATGGCATCACAATGTACTGTGGTTAAAATTATGGGGCAGGTATGGCATCGCAATGTACTGTGGTTAAAATTATGGGGCAGGTATGGCATCGCAATGAACTGGATAAAATTTTGGGGCAGGTATGGCATCACAATGTACTGTGGTTAAAATTTTGGGGCAAGTATGGCATCACAATGAACTGGATAAAATTATGGGGCAGGTATGGCATCACAATGTACTGTGGTTAAAATTTTGGGGCAGGTATGGCATCGCAATGAACTGGATAAAATTATGGGGCAGGTATGGCATCACAATGTACTGTGGTTAAAATTATGGGGCAGGTGTGGCATCACAATGTACTGTGGTTAAAATTTTGGCTCAGTTGCTGATATAGGATTAGTTCAGGAAACTTGGTGTGGTGGATATTTGCCCTGAATTTCATGGCTTTATCTTGCCTCCCCTCATCATTTGTCAATAGCAAGAAATATGAAAATTGTTTTTTTGATGAGCACTTAGAGTAAGAATATTTAGAATGTGATGTTGCCATTGAGGTACTATAGTTTATTTATTTTTGAGCTTTTATCTCTAGATTGACTTTTTTTAAAATGGATTCTTGTACATTGCATACCACTGTGTTGCTTAATATTGTTTTGTGATTGAAGAAAATGCAATTCAGAGAAATCATCAGGTACACGTTTACTTGATTGTACAGTGAGATCTGATTGCCAATTAATGTTTCTTTTAAGCTGTGAATAAGCGTGTTTGTTACATGTTCTGAACATAATTTGCCTATGTAAACCTGCAGATAATGATAACCTGCAATAGTGTAGTGATTTGCTTTTGACATTCCAGCTTTCTTTATAGATGTTATAATAAAAGAATAGTTGTAAATTTAAAGTCAAATAAATTTGGAATTGGGCATCGCAATAACTATGTTGCAAACAAAAGTGGTCTAATTGCAAGTTATTTTTACACCATCCAATCTTATTGCCTAGTACACAATAACATTCCAGAAAATACTGTATTCGTACCTAAACAGACTTTGTAATCAAATATCCTCACTAATACAACAAAATCTCCAACAGAACAAGTATCCAATAATTTCTCAAAAATTGGTTGAAAGTAATGTAAAGGAAAGGGCTCAATCCAACATTTCTTTGTCTGTTCAAGATTCCAGCATCTGCAGCTTTTTTGTTTTCTGAAAGGACCTGATTGTCTGGATTTGGTCTTTCATTCCTGGTGGGATCATGCTCTTACGAGGGTTACGATTTTGGTCGATGGAAGAATACTCTGGCCATTTTTAACCTTTCATGATGTATATTTCAGACTGGGTCCGTGGGCAAACTACAGTATGAACCAAAACCAGTCCCAGAAAAAGGGGACATGTAGTATTTGTTGGTAGGCCCCCAAATCAGGGACAGAGACAAAAGGGTTAAAGGAAAATACCTGGTTTCTTGAATAACCTTGACAATGGTGGAATGGATAATCAAAAAGGTAAAAAAAAGTTATCCTCCACAGACCCAAAGAATGTCTCAATGTAAAGCTGAGCCACAATGAGGAAATAGAGCAACATCAAAAAATACTAACTTTGATGATGGAGAATTGCCTTTCATTCATGTCAGCAAGTTTCACACATCTTGCTTCCCTCAATCTCTTCCAATCACTGTAACATATACTAACAATGTACTGAACAATTGAGACGCCTCAGTGAGAGAAAAAGGATTATTAAACATTTCAAGTTTGAACCCTTCATCAATACGGTCTTGACGAAAGGTTAATAACAATTCTTTCTCTCCCACTGATTCTGTTGAATTCATCCAGCACATTGCTCCAAATTCTTGCATTCAGCCATCTCCTGTGTGTCTATTTACAGTGCCCTCCATAATGTTTGAGACAGACATTTTCCTTTATTTGCTCTGTGCTCCATAGTTTTAAATCAAACAATTTGTATGATTAAAGTGCACATTCCAGATTTTATTCAAGTTTATTTGCACCGTATACATTTTGGTTTGACCATGTAGAAATTACAGCACTTTTTATGCATAGTTCCCCCATTTCAAACTAAGTAACAATCAGAATAACAACCTCAGACTGGTGTAATTCTGATTGCAAATGACACATGATTCTAAAAGTGTCAACTACTCCAAGGAGACAGACCATTTAAACTTTATTAAGTGAATGTTTAATCTTAATCTATTTCAGATTCTCAAAGTCGGATTCTAAACAGGTAAACAAGAGAAACCTGAAATTAACAAATCCAATTTGCAAACAAAATGAGGTAAAATACTGGGATTAAAGTTGTGCAGTACAAAATCAGACTCTTCACTCCACCATGCTGATGCTATCTATGCCAATCCTACATTAAGACCATATCCTCTATGCGATCCCTATTTAAATGTTAGTCTAATTGCCTCTGAAACAGAAATTGTATCTGATTTTACCACCTCTGGCTGTGCAATCTAGAATCACACAGTAAAACAAAAAAAAGTGAAACACACAAGTTTGCAGTAAAACACAGAAATCCTGGAGGAATTCAGCCGGTCGTGCAATGTCCATAGGAGGTGAAGATATATTACCGAGGGCTCACTTACCCCCATTGATTACCTTAAAACCCTACCCTTTTGTTTATGATACCTCTAGCAAGGAAAAAAGATTTTGACCATTTACCCAATTCATGCCTCTCATAATCAGGTCACCCTCTCTCAAATGAAAAAAAGATTAACCTATGTATCCAGTTTCTCCTCGTAACCATAATCCCTCATTCCAAGCAACATTCTGGTGAATCTTCCTTACAGTCACATACTTCCTAAAATGTGACTAGAATTCCTCATAAACAAACATTTTAAGTTTGGAACATAAGGTCCCAATTCTTATTTTCCATGCCATGATCTTTGGAGGCATACATGTCATCTTCCTTCTTCACCACCCCCTCTGTAGTTTATTTTAGGGAATTATAGACTTGGAAGCTTGCATCTCTCTTCACCAACCCTTAGTGTCATTATCATTTACTGTTTTCGTCTTATCCCTAGCTAATTTCCCAAAATGAATTGCATCAGATTTGGGATTAAATTCCACCTGCCAAAACTCTACCTGACCTTCCAAATGATCTATCTGGCTGCTGACTTAAACGCCTTCAGCATCCAGAGCATCATCAATTTTTATGTCATCTACGGACTTGGCAATTGTTCCTCCTAGATGTTTCACATCCACATCTAAGTTAATATATTATCACAAATTGCAAAGGTTCCAGCACCGATCCTGTGGTGCACCACTATTCAAGTACTTCCAATTTGAAAAATATATCTTTCCACCACTACTCACCGCCTCCTATCACTGAGCCAATTTTGGATCTATTTATCTAACTCACTTTGGATATCATTTAAGTTGACTCTTTGGACCAGCCTACCATATTACCATAATCGACCAATAAAGGAATCTAATATATATACACACATACATGTATACTGTATATAAAGGATATTAAATTAAAATTGAACCTGATTTGCAATCATAGTTGTCTACATTTTTTCAAGACCGTTTGGACTTCTATACACCAAGCACAGCCATAGTTCTCACCAGGGAACAGTAACATAATGATTTTGTTATTGGACTAATGATGCAGAGACCTGATGATGGTTGGAAAATTATATAAAATCACACCATGGAAACTGAGAAATTTAAATTCAGTATATTAAAATATATGGATTAAAAAAAAATCATTGGAAATGAGGACTCTGAAACTATCAGATTGTAATAACTCATCTAGTTCATAACTATCCTTTTAGGAAATCATTAATTTTGGCATATATAATTACAATACTATTTGCTGTTAACCGAAATTACCTCCCAACCTACTCAGATATATCAGACCAGGACCAAAAATATTGACTCCCTGTAATGGACAAGACACCTTATAGTCAGCACACTGATCCTTCAAAGTGCTCCATACAAATATTTGTGAATGTGTCAAAGTTGGGAGGATAGTGTCACAGTCTAGTCAAACAACAGCAAGTCACCATGGATACATTTTGCTTGTATATTATATGCAAGATGAACTGATATGTAATCAAACCAAAAACAGAAAATGCTGGAAGAACTCAACAGATCAAAAGTAATCAAAAAAATGGAGTCAGATTTTCAGGTAAAGGACCCCTTCATCAGAACTGGTAAAGTATCAAAACAAGTGTGTTTTATGTTGCAGAGAAAGGGCAAAGAGGAAAAAAGATGTCTGTCCAAAATTGTCAAATACAGCAAATAATACATTGTGACTGGAAATGTATATAAACATTAATGAAGCAACAGGCAATTAGAAGCATTGCAATCACCTCAATTGTGTTTGGTTACTGCAACCTGAAGGACACCACATGGTGACTATCATATACAATACTTTAAATTAGATGTTAAAGTGAAATGGTGCTTCATCTTAAAATTTCTGACTACTGCAATGGCTCAGTGTCAACGTCCCTTCACTGTTTCTCTATATCTCTCTCTTTGCAGCTTTATTTTCCAATTTTAAAAAATTTACTGCTGTTTTTAATGTAATAAAGAAAAAAAATTGGAACAGATGCTACTGTGTGTATGTGTGTGGGAGAGAGAGAGAGTATTTACTTGAAATTGTTAAATTGAACATTAAGTTGCATTGTTGGAGCAATGTCAGAGTTCAAACATCAGACATGCTTTTCTAGTTTGGAGGATGGATTCTTAATTTTTTTCATCCTACGGATTCTGTTTGAATTGCTGAATTATTTTAACATTTACTATATATTCTTTGAGCATATCTACTCTGCATTTTTTGCTCGAATAGGAAAACAAAACTTTGAAGATTTAAACAATCCTATTTAATAAACACTCCTATGAAAAGAATATAGATAATGGTTTATCCATGTGAAATGGATGTGGCTATTTTCCTATGGCAAAAAATAAACTGCTGGAAGAACTCAGCATATCAAGCAGCAAAGGGATGGTCAACATTTGTGACAGGACTGAAAATGGAGAAGGAAGGGGGCCCAGGCTGATCAACTATTTCACCCTTTCTACTTGTTCTCTGCTGCCCCCTTATGTACATTGAATCATGCAACTGATCCCTATTTGATTCTCTCCCTTGCTTTCTCCATACCAAGGGATATAGTCCTTTGAGAGAACTGCAAAGGTAAGTCTGTAAGTATGGATTGCTTCTTTGAGTTGAAGGTGATTGCCATAGTCCTCATTTCCATGGTCTTAATGGAGGCTTTGGTTGAAATCCCATGACCATGGGTCTGCACTCAAGATGGTGATGCCTGTTAATCAACAGCAGTCACAAGGGGCTGCAGACTCCGGGGAAGCAGAGGACTGGAGCAGGGCACCAGAGGATGGGAAGATCACGCACCATCTAAGAGGGAGAAAGTGGAGGAGACAGCCCACAGGGATGGTGACCGTGGCGGCGGACCAGTAAGGGGGCTCTGCGGCTGAGGGACCAGTGCATGCAGCAGGTTGCTGGCAACTCGAGATGAGGAACCCGCAAAACCTGGAGTGCTGGAGACTGCTGTCAGGAGACTCACACCAGGCTGTGGACTGCTCAAACTTGCTGGAGGGGTATCAAGTATCGGAACAGGGATACGAGGAGGTGCCAAGGGTGCTGAAGGGTTCCTAACCATGTCAAAGGTTCAGATCTGGAACTGGTTTGAGCTGGACTCTGCGTGGCTGTGGGGGCTGCAGAAGCACTGGAGGTGAATCTACAGACTCAGTAACTCTGGGGGGGACTCTTTTTTGTTTCTCTCTCTCTGACTGTGAGGAGCTTAGGCAATTCCCGCCAGTGGCAAATCTGTCTGCCTTGCAGTAGGCAAAAAGAAATTTCATGTAATATGACATTTATTACTATGATAATAAATTGAATCTTCAATCTTGAACTTCTTCATTGCTGTGCAACTCCTCCTCCAGAAGTTATGAGAAAGCCCGATTAAAATTCAGCCCTCATAGATCTCAAGAGTAACTAACTATTTGCGTAATCATTAATCATCTCTAGGCCTCTGTAACCCCCTCTGCAACTGGATCCTTGTTTTTCTCATTGGAAGACCACAGTACGAATTGAAAACAACATCTCCTCCTTGCTGATTATCACCCCAAGGATGCATGCTTAGCCCACTGCTCATTATACACCCATGACTGTGCAGCCAGCCACAATTCCAATGCTATCTACAAGTTTGCCGATGATACCACAGTTGTTGGCAGAATCACAAACGGCAATAAAGAAGCGTACAGGAGGGAGATAGGTCAGCTCATTGAATGGTGTAATGACAACAACCCTGTACTCAATGTCAGCAAAATGATGGAGATTATTGTGGGCCGCAGCTATACTTTGTGAGGTGTCTGAGAAGAGATTCGGTTCGTCACCAAAGACTCTGGTAAACTTCTACAGGTGTACCATGGAGAACATTCAGGCTGGTGCATCACTGCCTGGTATGGAGGCACCAACTTTTAGTTTAAGAATAAACTCCAGAGGGCTGTTAACTCGGCCTGCAACATCACAGGCATCAGACTTCACTCCATCGAGATCATCTACATGAGGTGGTTTCTTAAAAAAGCAGCCTCTATCCTCAAATACCCCCCTCCACCCAGGCCATGCCCTCTTCACTCTGCTACCATCAGGGACAAGGTACAGGAGCCCAAAGACGAGCACTCAACGGCACAAGGACAACTTTTTCCCCTACTGCCATCAGATTCCTGAATAATCAATTAACAAAAGAAACTATCTTACTTTTCGTGCAGTATTTATATTTTTTAGAGTAATGTAAGATGGTTCATAATATGAATGTTTGCGCTGTGACGCTGCTGTAAAACACTGAATTTCATGTCTTGTTCATGACAATAAATTCTGATTAATCTGGAGACCAGTTTATTGAGGAAAGACAAAAGACCCTTATTTGCAAGTTAGAAGAAAAAAAAAGGTCCAGTAAATATACTGTCCACAGTTTCCCACACTTGAATAGAAAGTGAGATGATAGTTAATTAAAGGAGTACGAGTTCAACTATTTTAACTTGATAAAAATAATGGTTAATTCATCAGCTATATTTGCCTAAATACTCCCTAACATCGAAGTACTCGAGATGGCAGAGGCCAACAGCATCGAGTCCACGCTGCTGAAGATCCAGCTGCGCTGGGTGGGTCACGTCTCCAGAATGGAGGACCATCGCCTTCCCAAGATCGTGCTATATGGCGAGCTCTCCACTGGCCACCGTGACAGAGGTGCACCAAAGAAGAGGTACAAGGACTGCCTAAAGAAATCTCTTGGTGCCTGCCACATTGATCACCACCAGTGGGCTGATCTCGCCTCAAACCGTGCATCTTGGCACCTCATAGTTCGGCGGGCAGCAACCTCCTTTGAAGAAGACCGCAGAGCCCACCTCACTGACAAAAGACAAAGGAGGAAAAACCCAACACCCAACCCCAACCCACCAATTTTCCCCTGCAACCGCTGCAACCGTGTCTGCCTGTCCAGCATTGGACTTGTCAGCCACAAACGAGCCTGCAGCTGACGTGGACATTTACCCCCTCCAAAAATCTTCGTCCGCGAAGCCAAGCCAAAGAGAGAAGAAAAGAGAGATATTACAAGCCCACGTTTATTGATCAACTTTCTTGTATTGGAAAATATGCTTAATCACACGATAGTTCATCAACTATCCTTATGTAATGATCAAACTGATATTTCTGTCAGCCTCAGCCAACCTATTCCTTTTCTCATTCCACCAAACCAAGAACTTTGAGTAATGATATTGTGCAGTCTTTCTTTGCAAAATCACATGTCCACAATTGAGGCAGTACAACACAATAAATAGATGTATTACGATAATCTCTATCTCCCGCCATTGCATCATTTATTCCCCGTTATTAATAATGCCTATACTATTTCAATGACAAAGAGAGGTTTTCTGCAATTGTATTGGCAGCAGAGGGCTCTGGAAGAAGCTATTAAATTTTTGATGCAGGATCTCTGACCTCAGCATGTAACATAATCTTGCTATTTTAATCTTATTTTACCTCAATATCCAAGAGCTCTGGATTTGGCAGAATTCATTTCCTTAATGAGAACATATTTATCTTGAACGCTTCCATTTGTTTGGCAATTCATTTACTTTCAAGTAGGTATTTCTGATCCACCATTATAAGATAACTTTTCAAACTGTTGGAGGTATCATTCCCCCAATTTTTCTCTTCCTTTATATATATCTTTTTTTCCTTGAATCATGTGTCATATGTTTTATGTACCCGAGAAGCTGCAGAAAGATTTTCATTGAATTTGTACAATATACTTATATGACAATATAACCTAAATTTAACCTTAAAACCTATTGTCTGATCAAAAATTTTCAGAAGTTTTAAAATATTTGCTAACAGATTTTCAGTTATGTTATCTGTCATTAATCTTCTGATCATAATTGGAGCTGAGGATTGATCTCTTAGATTATAAAACCATGAGGGGCATGGATAAAGTGAATGCACGCAGGGTAGATGATTCTTGAACCGGAGAGCATAGATTTAAGGCGAGAGAGGGAAGATTTGAAAGGACCCTAAGTGGCAACTTTTTTTCATTTGTGTTCTGCATCTGGAATGAGCTGCCAGAAGAAGCTGTAGAAGTGGGCACAATTCTGATATTCAAAAGACTTTTGGACAGTTATATAGAAGGATATGCACCAAATGCATGCAAATTCAACTTGCCCATGTTGCTAATTTGATGGCATGGATAAGTTGGGCTGTGACTATATTGTGTGACTATATAATTTGTCAGTCTTATGAGGTGAATTACTTGATGTCTCAAAAAATGTGTAGTCTGTAAAGATCAGATTCGAACTCTTTGTGTAGCAAATGAAGTTATCAGTATAAGGTTTGAATGTGATTCAACAATTTTTTCTGATGATTTCAAATCTTTGAGCTTTCCTTCAGTTGTTTTCTGTAGAATGTTATCATCATTGCTTGCCATCTTCTGGAATTATTTGTTTGCTATTGTTTTTTTAATTTAGTCTTCTTGGATGCACTTCAATCTCCTGCCTTTTCTATTGGGCTTTTACTGATTTTGTTTTGTATTGTCAACAAAATGATACTGCTCTATCATAATCATTGTTCTTTGCATAGTTTTTGATGAAGAAAAGAAAATCTGCCCTTGGAGACAGTACAATAAATGCCCTAGGCTACATAACTTATTTTTGTTTAGTATTTTTTATTTGAAATTGTACCCATTGGCCTGTGAGGCTGGAAGAGATAATTTTGTTTTCAAGGTTAATTGAATTTCATTTTCAAGGGAAATCTACATTCCTTATGTATTTAATTAGGTGTGAATCTAAAATGATTTTTGTTCTATATTTGAGAGACGTTATACAATTATTATTCTCATGTGCAGCCAAATGGGCATTTTCTTTTAATTCTAGATGATTTAGAATAAAAGATAGTGCATCTAATTGCATTGTAAATTTTAATTTTGACAGCAGTTGGCGGCCTTTGTTCTATTAATGCATTCAATTTGTTGACTTGGATGAATATCTAATTGTCCATTGATATGTGAAGGAGAGTTATGGCTGCATTCAGCATAGTGCAGACCAGAAAATTAAACTTGCTGTACAAGCATCATTTTTAATCTATCACACTGCATGTTTCTTTCCCACATATTGGGCTAGAAATAATACTAATGAGAGTTATGTTTGTAAAAGAATGAATAGAGCTGCTTCATTTGCAAGAACAATAGATTTTACTTATGTATTTGTATCATGTAGATTATGTAATTTTATTCATTTTTCTTTTGACCTTTCGCAAAACTGTTATAAAACAGTTGGCCATTATGTGCATGGATCCTATCAGAACTATTGAAGATCAATCCAGCTAATTCAATTCCACCATCCTTTCATCACAGTTCTGGAAATTCTTTCCATTTATATGATTATCCAACTTCATTTTTATATGCTATTGTGAAATCTGACTCCACTTCTCTCCCCAGCAATGTATTCCAGAAGCAAACCACCTTTATTCTGTGCCCGAGTTCTTGAATCAATGGGCACAGCCGCTCTCTATCCACCCTGTCTATACACCTATGATTTGAAATACCTCCATCAGATTTCCTTGCAACCCATTCTATAGACAGCATTTTCCAAGTTCTAATATTTCCAAATTTCAAAACATGTCATCTTCAAGGAAATGTGAGTGACAATATTCCAAATTATTACCTTATTAATTCAATAAACCAAACTTTGTAGATGAATCTTTAAGTAGCTTTAATTCATTGATAAAATGAATAAACATTTTGCATAACTTTGCATTGAGATTTTCATAACAATGAGTAAACAAAGCATATTGTATAATAATAATGATATTCAACTTTAAACAGATATAAAAGAAATAAACAAAATAAGATGAAATTAAAATGAATTCAAAGTATCTTGAGCTTACATCTGTCATGATTCTTTGAGGAATGAGATGCCAACTCTTGGTCTGCTTGGATATTACGACATATAGTATCTATGGAAACACAAAAACAATAAATTTTTTTCTTAAAGGGATAGACACAAAATTAACAAAAGAATCGACCTTGACCTTCTGGCCCCTAATTATTACAAAACACATTAATGTCTAATATATAATTACTATTACAGATACAAAAGAAAATGTGGAAAGTATAAGATTAGAAATCAAAACTCTCTGCTTCTTGTAGAAGAGAGATTTTAGTAATAGGTCAATTTAAGTAACCAGTCTTGGTTTTAATCCATACTTGCCGAACAAAACCTTTTTTGTCCAGAACTGTTTCCTCGATTTTCCCCAGCAACCAAGAATTTCTCAGTGCAGAATCATCCATGATAATTACAATGTCTCCACATACAAAATTGCATTTAGCTTTATACCATTTTTGTCTTTCTTGTAATAAAGATATTCTTAAATTCATCTTTTCCAAAATAAATCCGCAATAAACTGCACTTGTCTCCATATGCATCTTGCATAAATATCTTCTTTCTGAAATTGTCCCAGAGGCATTAAAGGTTTAGAGTTAAGAAGTAAGAGATGATTGGTGTAAGTGCCTCGATGTCATTTGAATCAATGGAAATTTTCGTTATTGGACGACTATTTAAAATAGCTTCGATTTCACATAATACTGTCTGAAGTTTAACTATTCAAAATGGAATTAAGAATTTTCTTGATTGATCTAATCATTCTTTCCCACACACCTCCATGATGTGATCCTGTGGGTGGGTTAAATATCCAACTAATTTCTTTCTGAAGTAATGCATCATGAATTTGATGTTGATTCAAATTTTGAATCGCTTTTCATAACTCTAATTGAACTCCCATAAAGTTAGATCCATTATTAGAATGTAATTCTTTTACTTGACCTCGTCTGGCGATAAAACATCGAAGAACATTGATAACATTGAGTCTGTATCAAGTGATGTCACTACTTCAATATGAATTGCTCTTGTTCAGCACTTCTTCCTCATTTTATTTGCAAAGGACCAAAATAATCAACTCCTATGTAAATGAGGGTTCATCAAGTGGCAAATCCGCCATTTGTTGTTGTCCAGGATTAGCATTTGCATGTTGACAATTAACACATTTTGATGTAATTCTTTTGATTAATGACAAAGCACCAAGTATCCAATGTTTCTGGTGTAATTCTGATAACACATGATTACAATCACCATTATCTGTTTTTTCATGTATATGTCAAACAATCAATTCATAAATATGAAACTCCTTAGCTAATATAATTGGATGTTTCACTTCTGTCATTATTGCTTTTTCCAATCTTCTGCCTACATCATTTACAAGAATAGGATTAGGCTTATAAACACAACTTGCTTTTGTAACATTTATATTCTTCTTCAATTTTTATATCTCATTATCAAATGCCTTTTTCTGACAAAAACGAATTCAGCATTCACCAATTCATCAACTGTTAGGTAACAACTCTTTCAAGACTTCAGATTCTCTTTCTTGTTACGATGTAAAAACATAGTTTTTTAATCTAAGAATCCATGCTACTTCCCTTTTCAAATGAAACATGAAGAATAATAGCAAATTAATTCTGATCATTCTCATTAGATATTTGAATAGTTTTCACATTTGTGTTTTGGATCCTCCATTGAAAATTCTTTTAGCTCTTCTGGATTTTGAGGCCAATCTTCTTGAGATTGTGAAAAAAATTGAGGATCGAACACCCAAGTGTTGGCTCTTTTCAGAAACGATGGAACTTTTGATCCTTGTGAGAGAGACCATATCAGCTGGATTATCCACAGTTTTAACTTATCTCCATTGATTAGCATGCAAAATCTTCCCAATCTCATTAATTCTGTTGTCACAAAGGTACGAAACCTCATGGTTTTGTTATTAATGTATTTAAGCACAGATGTACTATCAGACCAAAATATAGAATCTGTTAACTCCATCTGTAATTCTCTTCTTAACAGTCTGCATTTTGCTTGCCGTAGCAGCAGCAGTCAATTCCAATGGAGAATGGCTTTAATAGAGCCACTCTGGCTTTTCCCATTACAAATCCACAATGTACTCACTCTTGGTTATTTCGCAGTAGTAAATAACTGACAAGACCACAACCACCTTCGCTTGCATCAGCAAAATGGTGTAACTGAGCAAATGTGACAAATCCAAAGACTGTAGGTTTATAATATCTCTTGAACTTCAAAACTTTCTAACATTTCAAGACTCTCAATCCAATTCATCCAATCTTATGCGACAGAATCTGGTCGACAAGTTTCTCTTTTCTTCAAAGGTAATGCTATGCAATAATGACTCACTGCTCATCCTCCTTCAAAGGTTCTTGAATATCTGTGAGATATTCAGGGAATTCAATGTTAAACTGTTGTTCCCACAGATCATTAAGTTTGACAACTGAAATTCTGTTGACATTAACATTCAATGACCCCTGATCATTATTCATTTTTCCTCCTAATGGTCTGTTAATTGTCCATCCAAGCAATGTTCTCACGGCATAAGGTCTGTCACTTTGACTCCTTATTACTTCTGGAGGTTTGAGATCTTTTGGTACATCTAATCCAATTAACATCTTTATTTTAGTATCAATTTTGGGTAAGCAAACTTCTTTTAGATGATCCCACTGTTTGATATCATCCTGACAGTGAATATTCTCCTTATTCACAGGAATAATCTTCTGAGTATATACACTTGGAAGGTTGCAGAATTCATTGCTGTTCAATCCAGCAATTTGTAAACCTGAAACTATATTAGTTTCAATGTTCCTTTCATCATTCATTGTCTTCAACAAGATTGATCTTTTACCATGAAGATTAGGTTAATTCGTCAATTCAACAGTACAAAATATTACAGTACTGCCTGGATCAAGAAATGCTTAGGTCTTCAATATGAAGTGACCTTTTTTAGCTTTAACCTGCACAGGAACTATTCAGAGAACTTTGTTACCGTTCGAATCAAAGCTGAAGCATTCTCTTTGACTATGTCTTTAGTCTTGGATTCAGATTGTTTGACTTACTTCTCAACTTCATTCAGTATGCAGTAACTTGGGATATTTTAAACTGCAAATATCACAACTGACTCACTTATTACAAGTTTTGCTGATGTGTCATTTACACAAGCAATCAAAACATATTCCATTCTTTAAAAAGGTTAATTTCTCGTCATACAATTTTTTCTCTAATTTCTTTGTTCTTTCTTGTGCTTGTATCTGACACAGCAGTAACAAAGGTACTTACCTTTGGTTTCTGTTGAGACAATCTTTACATCTTTAGGAACTATTGAAGTATCCTTAATATTTCCAAATGCTGATATGGCGTAAACATATACATCCCATTCCAAGAACTGTACATCCTTAAAAGTGGCGTCCCTTCCAGAAATCATCTTAAGCTCTGCAGTTTGTTTCTCCATAATTCCCTCATCTTATAAGGGAATAATTGACAAATTAGCAAGCAAATTCAGCTCTTGCAAATGTACACTACATCCCATTGCATTACAACATCCTCTCAGAAAGAGTGCATATGCATGTAAAGCCTTTGTGTCTTCTGATTTTCTTACTGGCCAAGAAAGAATCTTGTCTATGTGGATCCTTGAGATTTTATGTTCTTTGCCATCATGTTCCCTTTTAAAACCTTAATCTGGATCCATGTGAATTTCTTCACCTGTCCTCCAATATACTGTTCCAGGTAATACAGATGATCTTCAACATTTTTAGTTTTACTTTCAATGTCATGTTCAAAAGATTTCATGAACAACAGATATTGTAATGGATCTCCATTGAAAACTGGAATTTCCTTCTTAGGTAAATCACAGGAATCTTTTTGCTGCATGAACATAGCAGAAATTTCATTTTGTTTTGCTATGAGTGATAATATATTGTCTTGTCCACCATGGCTTGCGACTGGTCGTCTTGTTGTGAATGGACCATAAGAAACTTGAACAGATGCCATTGGTGTAGAACTGATGGGAATCCTTGTTATGTAAGTGATGGCATTGATGATCCTTGACTTGTCGCTGGTTCTTCAGCGACAAAAAGAGACATCAATTGTTGGGTATGATCATTCGCAGGGTTGAACCATTTTGAAATGCTCTCCTTACAGGAAGATTCACAAAAATGTGTGCTCAGAAGAGATTGAATATCGCTAGCTCTTTCTACAGGATTGGTCATTGACATTCGAGCACTAGCGGCACCATCACTGGCTCCTTGATTGAGTTCACTCATTTCTTGTGGCTGCGGTACCCTTTGATCTGCTGGAATATTAGGTGCTTTCTCTTTGGATATTTCATTTTAAGTGATAGATCTTGGCGAGCTCTCCACTGGCCACCATGACAGAGGTGCACCGAAGAAGAGGTACAAGGACTGCCTAAAGAAATCTCTTGATGCCTGCCACATTGACACCGCCAGTGGGCTGATATTGTCTCAAACCATGCATCTTGGTGCCTCACAGTTCGGCGGGCAGCAACCTCCTTTGAAGAAGACTGCAGAGCCCACCTCACTGACAAAAGACAAAGGAGGAAAAACCCAACACCCAACCAACCAATTTTCCCCTGCAACCACGTCTGCCTGTCCCACATCGGACTTGTCAGACACAAATGAGCCTGCAGCTGACGTGGACATTTACCCCTCCATAAATCTTTATCTGCGAAGCCAAGCCAAAGAGAGATAGATCTTTTAGAAGCCTGAGCTAATCTTTTTACTTTCACCATATTCATAGCACGTTGTTCCTCTAGATCTAATTTTTTTCTTTCCTCTCTTCAATGATCTTTGTTCTTTTTACTGAATCTTCATTTCAGCTTCTTGCCTTAGTTGCTGATTCTTCATTTCAGCTTCTTGCCTTAATTGCTGAATCTTCATTTCAGCTTCCATATCTTCTAAAGCACATCTTTTCTCCAACCAATTACATTGTGTACAGATAGTAGCCAAGTCTACTTGCACCTTAGATGCATAGCTGATATGCTTGAAGTACACAAAGCTGTTCTTGCTTTAGATGCCTTTGAAGACCTTCCTACACTCATAACCTTAGAAATACTATCATCAGGATTCACATCTGATCTTTCAGTTACCACTGATTGAGTGATACCTTCAGCATTTCACTTGGTACTGTACCAGTGGGGTTTTGCAATGTGCATTCATCTGTTTCAGTTCCACAAACCTTTAAGTCAGCTAATGAGGAATGCAATGCTTCTTCAATGGTGGCTGGCTCCAATCTCCTGCCAAGTGTTGTCAGTCTGCCTTGCTGGCTTAACTCACAACCAAACAGTTCTTTAAGAGAAGCTGTTTGCTCGAGGTATTTCGCCCAATAAGACGATGACTTCTCCATTTTGGATTCTTCACACTGCAGTCTGTATTCTACTCTTCTCCTGGGAACTGTAAGCAAAATTGTATCTTACATGGTCCCTTTAAGAGGATTTCTCTGCTGGCTTGTCTCTTTGTTCTGCACACAGGCTGGCTTATCAGTTGTTTTTACAATATTTCAAAACATTTTTCAGAACTTCCTGCCAGATTATAGGAACATAGGAAGTAGGAACAGGAGTAGACCAAAAATGGCCCATCGAGCCTGCTCCGCCATTCAATAAGATCATGGCTGATCTAATTTATGACCTAACTCCACCTACCTGCCTTCTCCCCATATCCCCTAATTCCTCTATCATGTAAAAATTTATCTAACCGAATTTTAAATATGTTTAATAAAGCAGCCTCAACTACTTCCCTGGCTAGAGAATTCCAAACATTCACTACTCTCTGAGGAAAACTATTTTTCCTCATCTCTGTCCTAAATCTACTCCCCCGAATCTTGAGACTGTGTCCTCTCATTTTAGTTTCCCCAGCCAGCTCAAAACATCTTCCTACATCTATCCTATCCATACCCTTCATAATCCTATATGCTTCTATAAGATCTCCTCTCATTCTTCTGAACTCGAGCGAATACAATCCTAGACGATTTAATCTTTCATCATAAGTCAATCCCTTCATCCCAGGGATCAACCTAGTAAACCTCCTCTGGACCGTCTCCAAAGCCAGTATATCCTTCCTCAAATATGGAGACCAGAACTGGACACAGTACTCCAGGTGCAGTCTCACCAGTACCTTATACAGTTGCACATTACCTCCCTACTCCTGAATTCAATTTCTCTAGTGATGAAGGCCAACTTTCCATTTGCCTTCTTAATAACCTGCTGCCCTGCAACCTAACTTTTTGCGATTCATGCACCAGCACTCCCAAGTCCCTCTGCACAACAGCATGCTGTAGTTTTTCACCCTTTAAATAATATTCAGCTCTTTTATTTTTCTTGCCAAAGTGGATAACCTCACACTTACTAACATTGTACTCCATCTGCCAGACTTTTGCCCACTCATGCAGCTTAACTACATGCCTCTGCAGACTCTCCACATCCTCATTACAATTTGCTCTTCCACTCAATTTGGTGTCATCCACAAACTTGGCTACACCACATTTTGTCCCCTCCTCCAAGTCATCAATGTAAATGATGAACAGTTGTGGGCCTAGCACCGACCCCTGTGGCACCCAACTTACCACTCTCTGCCACCCTGAAAAACTCCCACTTATCCCGACTCTCTGCCTCCTGTCAGACAACCAATTATCAATTCATGCCAATAGACTTCCCCGAACTCCACCTTCCTGTAACTTACTGATAAGTCTCTTGTGCGACAGCTTATCAAACGCTTTCTGGAAATCCAAATATACAACATCAACTTGTTCCCCTCTATCCACTGCACCCATTACATCCTCAAAGATTCTTAACAAATTTGTCAAACAAGATTTTTCCTTTCTAAAACCATGCTGCGTCTGCCTGATTGAACCCTTACGTTCCAAAAGTTTCACTATTTCGTCTTTAATGATGGCTTCAAGCATTTTTTCAACTACAGACATCAAGCTAATTGGCCGATAATTTCCAGTCTTCTGCCTACATCCCTTCTTAAAAAGTGGCGTGACATTTGCTGTCTTCCAGTCTGCCGGGACCTGCCCAGAATCCAAGGAATTTTGTTATATGACCACCAATGCATCAACTATAACTTCTGCCATTTCCTTCAGAACCCTTGGATGCATATCATCAGGACCAGGTGATTTGTCTGGCTTTAGTCCCATTAGTTTCTCCATCACCACTTCCTTTGTAAGAACTATTTTATCAAGGCCCTCCCCAACATTCGCATCCTTAACTCCGCACTTGGGCATGCTGGACGTGACTTCCACCGTGAAGACTGACACAAAATATTTGTTCAATGTCTCGGCCATTTCCTCATTTTTTGCTACCAGTTTTCCTTTCTCATCCTCCAAGGGTCCTATGTTAACTCTGACCACCCTCTTCCATTTTATATATTTATAAAATTTTTTGCTTTCTGTTTTTATATTTTGTGCCAATTTACTTTCATAATCCTTTTTCCCATTTCTTATTACCCACTTTGTAACCCCTTGTTGTCTCTTAAAAGTTATCCCAATCTTCCAGTTTCCCACTGCTCTTTGCAGCTTTGTACACCTGCGCCTTCAATTTTATACTCTCCTTTATTTCCTTTGTTAACCACAGTTGATTTTTCCCTCCCTTGCTGCCCTTTTTCCTGACCGGAATATATTTTTGTTGAGCATTACAAAATATTTATTTGAAAATCTTCCACTGTTCCTCAACTGTTTCATCAATTAGCCTGTGCTCCCAGTCCACTCTGCCCAATTCCTCCCTCATCCTATGGTAGTCACCCCTGTTTAAGCATAATATATTAGTTTTAGATCTAACTATTTCCCCTTCCATCTGAATGAGAAATTCAATCATACTATGATCGCTATTTCCCAGATGGTCTCTGACTATTACATCATTTACTCTACTTATCTCATTGCACAACACTAGATCCAGGAGAGTATTTTCTCTTGTGGGTTCCTTAACATGCTGATAGAAAGCTATCACAGATGCATTCTATGAAGTCCTCTTCCAGACTCCCACGACCAACTTGATTTTCCCAATCTATGTGGAAGTTAAAGTCCCCCATGACGACTGCCATATCATTATTACATGCCTCACTTATCTCTCTATTTATTTCCTGTGCCACTAAACTATTGTTATTTGGTGGGTGATAGATAACACCCACCAATGATTCTGGCTGGTAGCTCTCTATCTCATCTCTCCAAGGTTAAGGTGTCTGCAGTCAGACAGATATGCTCTAACTGAGGCTTCTGAAATATTCTCACAGAAAACTAGGCTTCTTTAGAGATTTAATGTTTTTAATAAATTGAGTTCTTTTATACAAATTTTACGAGCCCTTCTTCAAAATGAAATTCACAATCATACTTTGGATAAGAATATCGATGATACTTTCAAAGTTCTAATATTTCCTCATTTCAAAACGTGTCATTTTCATGGAAACTTGAGTGATGAGATTCCAAATTACTATCTTATTAATTCAATAAACCAAACTTTGTCGATGTAGCTTTAATTTGTTGATAACACAAATAAACATTTTGCATAACTTTGCACTGAGATTTTCATAACGATGAGTAAACAAAGTGTTCTGTATAATGATAACGATATTCAACTTTAAACAGATATAAAAGAAATAAACAAAATACGATGAAATTAAGATGAATTCAAAGAAAAATATCTTCATCTTACGTCTCTGTCTTGATTCTTCGAAGAATCAGACACAAACTCTCACTCCTCTCGGATATTATGATACATGATGTCATAGTAACTATGGGAACACTACAAACAATATTTTTTTCTTAACGGAATAGGCACAAAATTAACAAAAGCATTAAAAGCACAAGGTTTTATCCACAAGCTTCTTCCACAAGCACATTCTAAACTCTCCAATGTATTTGCATTATTAGGAACCCAATATTCCTGGAATCATGTTATTAAATCTGTTCTGTACAATCTCTAAACATTTTTCTTGAAACATGATGTCTGAAACTAGATGTCATAAGAGAGATTCAAAATGGAGATTCAGTAAGGTTCCCCTGCTCTCTGACGGATGCCTCAATTTATACAACCTGGGATCCCTTCCTTCAATGTCCCCTGCCCCTTTCACTCTCAAGAGACAGAAAATAAATTCAGAACACATTGGGTGACCAAAATTTTTGAGAGGAAGAAAAAGCATGTAATAAAGTATTAAATGAGAGCTTTATATCACTCTTTTCCAAGGAAGACAAGTCTCAGCAAAGCAAGATAGAGTTGAGCTAAAACTTGATAAAGCAAAGCCATTAGAAAGTCTGGCAGTCCTTAAAGTAGATAACCACCTGATATCCGAATGTTGCTGAAAGAAAGGAAATTACTGTAAAAGTCCAAAAATCCTGAAGCTGGAAATCCAGACCACCTGAGAATCCTGACTCTTGAACTTTTTAAAATTCCGCAGGCTTTTGCATGTGAGCATGTATGCACAAGCACCACAGATGCACAGCAGCAACAAGCAGCCAGACTTAAAACAAGTAATCTTATCACAACAAAATTCATTTGCACACTGCATTTTTTTTTTTTTTTATAATGTTCAATTTTAAATATAATTTCAAGCATTACAAGCTCTTTTGTAGGGAAAAAAATTTATGCTTACATTTTTGTCGTGTTGACTTTATTTTTCTTGAAAAATACTTGGTTTGAGATATGAAGCATGCTGTATTTGTTAATAAATAAACTATCAAATTTTACCTGTTCTCTTCTTCATTCCTCCCCAAATATGACTTTTGATAGTACTGCCCAAAAATCTGAAAATCCAGACTAACCCAATTCCCAAGCATTCAAGACTTTGGCGGTAAAAAGATGCCAGCCATAACCTTCAGCCTTCAATAGATTCAGGGGTGTACCTTACAAATGGAAAATTGCATAGGATTTGACAAATTATGAAAAGATATTTCATGAAATTGACATTCTTTTTCATTACTTTCTCTGCCACAAAAAAATTGACTGATAAAAATGCCCATGGAAGAATTGCTGAATCCCTAAATATGTTTATAAATTGACAATGTGAATCTATGGAGAAAAATCAGACCAACATGAATTGTGAGATATTGTTATTTGTTGAGATGTTTGATCATCATGAGGAATTTCTTGAAAATTCACCTTCAAACTTGAGATTTTAAAGCATTCAAATTTTCTTCACTGGAAAAATAGATGAACATATTCTATGTTACTAATCTCATGTTGTCTATCCATCATTCCCTATATTTTGTTTAGGAAATGTATCTAATCATTGCCAACAATTGGAAAAAAAAGTCCCATCTTTCAAGAGGCAAGTTGCTCACATCAAAACTGTAGACTATAAATATAACTGTTAAACAAGAAAATCTGGAGATGCTGGGGTTGAGTGCAATACATGAAAGTGCTGGAGAAACTCTCACGCACCATCCATAAAAAGTAAAAGGCAACTAAGTATTTTGGGACCTTTCATGATTTCATCTAAAAAGCACTTAATCGATGCTCTGCTCCTCATTCTTTATATTTTGATAAAGTAGCAAAAAGAAATTTGTGAAGTTTCAAGCAAAAGGTGTTATGATATTTGTTTATTTGTAATCACTTTTGCTTTTGGCTTACCATATAATGCCTTTATCCAGTTTAGAAAAGTATTTGGAATCCCAAAAGCAATTAAGTGTCTCAAATTTAAAAAAATCCCATTCCAATCGATCAAATAGTTTCTCCGCATCTAATGCAACTGCTACTGTAGGAATCAAATATGGCTTCTGATCTGGCTGTGGCTTCGGTCGTAATGCTCGATGAGCTCTTTCAATCTCAATATCTCCTTGAAATTCAGTTACCCCCAAAGTTTGCAGAATCCAACGCAAAAAATCTCTTCATATGTTGCCCTTCGTCACCTTTCTTAAATCCAACAATTTTTATATTATTTCTTCTACTAAATTTTTCTAACATATCCAGTTTTTGAGTTAATTGTTCTTTAGTTGCAGCTACCTCAGCTTGAACCTTCTTCATTTGCTCTTTAACATGTTGAATTTCAAATTACCTTTAATTTTTGCGTCCATCACTTCAAATTTTTGTTCCATTTGAGACAGCAATCTCTCCACCTTCTTCTTAGAACCCTTATTTTCAAGTCTACCCTCATTACATTTTTTAAATTCCACTGTTAACTGTAACAAAGTTTGATAGAAAGAATCCATATACTTCATTTCAGTTGTAGATATATATGACTCCTTTATTTTCTCCTGTTTTTTGGCCAACACTCTGCATTCAACATACATTTCTTCTTCTTCCTGCTCCTCTTCTTGATCAATGAAGCTGGAGGCTTCTTGAGCTTTTTTTTTAATTACCTCTTTTTTTGTGCTCTGCACATGTGCGAGGAGTCACGCATCCGCAGGGTCACTTCTTCACCTTTGGCAGTCGGCCATTGTCGGGGGAAGACCTTGTACAGCAATGTCCAAAGTCTCCCCAGTTCCAGGTCCATCACCACGGGCATTTTCCTTCAAGGTAGGCCTCTCTTCTTCATCAACTTCTTTTTCCTTGTTCAAGTTCTTAAAAAGTAAGTCAGTTTATCTTTCTTAGGAGGCATTGTTCATTGTTCAGAAGGCCTTCCAATAGCTTCCTCTTCTATTTTCTTGCAGTCAGTTCAGGCATCTTAACTTTTTTTTTTTAAAAAAGAACTTTTTCGGAGAGAGTAGAAAATTCAAGTCTATCCCCACGTCATCGTGTGGCATGCCCCCGTTTTATCTTTATTCTTGATTAGAGTTCAAACAGACGATTCATTCATGCCTTTGTCTCATGCTGTTTTAGCAAATGATGCGCCATCTTCATGTTGCTTAAAAATTTCCAATTTCTTGTCCAATGTTAGCCATTTATGTGCATCACCTTCACCACATTTCCTTTTTCCCTTCATATTGTTTGTAAAGGTTCACTTTTATACAACACAATCAAAATACTACAGAGAAGCCACGGCCTTCCTGCTCAGGACGGTTTGCAGCTGGTCCAACTCCAACCATTCACTTCCTGTCATTCAAAGTGGTAAAGCATGTGTACTTTCATCATAAACCTAGTCCGTTCTTTAAACTATGAGAATCACTGATAAAACCAATTGGTCTTATAGGTATAGGTGTTCTTATAATCTTTTTTGTGTTACGGGATAGAAAAATCAATGATGATGAATTCCACATCAGGTGGGTTGACATCAGAATGGGAATTGGCATTCCCAAGTTCCTCCAATCCTTCCTTGATGGTAAATGTCACGAATATAAGAGGTCCTGTTGAAAATATCTCAGGAACTGTAAACCTGTGAGCACTGTGAGAGTATCTTGCAGCATGGTGTCCCAAGAATACAGCTGGCATTTTTTCACTGAAATGATGAACATAAACATGCTTACCTTGATGACACCTCCATACAATTAATGTACATTTGTGAAACTCAGGAGGTTTGTTACTTCCACTAAATTGACTGCTCTGTGAAAGGAAATTTAATCAGCATCAGTTGTTGAAAGAAACACCATCCATTGAAAAAGGCCAAGACTGTTAGAACTAATAACCATTTCCTTGTATCTTTACTGAGCTGTAAATTAATGATCCGAGTTTGTATCTGGAGCTTTGCCCTGTAACTTCTTGCTATTTCATAAAGTCAGCTTTTTAACATTTTAGATTCCAGATTTATTGTCAGAGTACATGACATCACACACAACCCTAGGATTCTTTTTCCTGCAGGCCGGGCAGAATTACCGCTTATTGGTAGTGCAAAAAAAAACTGACTGAAGTACACATGTAAACAAATAACTGATGGAGGGGAGATAATGTCCTTACTACCTTTTGCAAGGCTTGATGCTCCGGGGTATTGGTGACCCTATACCAGACTGTGATGCAGCAGTCAGCACACTTTCCACCATCTGTAGAAATTTGCCAGGGTTTCCGATGTCATGCAAAACTTACGCAAACTCCTGAGGAAGGAGAAGTGCTGAAGTACTTTCTTCATGATGCCAGTAGTGTGTTGGGTCTAAGAAATATACTACAAGCTAGTGACTCCCAAGAACTTACTCACCATCTCTTCCTCTGATCCCGCAATGATCTCTGGATCGTACACCTCTGGTTTTCCCTTCCTCAAGTCAGCTCCTTGATTTTGGTGACATTGAGTATCGTCAACGAATTTGTAGATGACGTTGATATCTTACCGAGCCACACAGTCATAGGTGTATAGCAAGTAGAGCAGAGGGCTAAGACATTTAATCAGTGCTCCAATTCTGCTATAGTTCTTCCAAACCATTTTGATGTATGTTGCTGATAGAACTCTCGGCCAAGTAAGTCTGCAATCTGCTGCTTTTTTTTTATATATAAAAAGGATTGGTGACTTTGAAAATCCTATTAATTGTGAAACCATTTTGAATGTTTTTAAGACTGTTGATTCATTATTTTTATTTGACCTGGCTACTTGATATGCCCAGAATACACAATACCATTTTTGAGTTTGCAGGTCAACCTCTTAAGAAAACCATACAAGTTCAAATTAAACTTTGTGAGTAAAATATGCAATCTCTCTTCATAGGAACACGTAAGTCTGAGTGCCTAGGTATATGTTGGAAGCTAAGGATTTAAAATTGGATGGTGTATTGCTAGATCTTTTGCATGAAAATCAAAACAGCTTCAATTTTTTTCTTAATTCGGCCATGATAACATTTCTCTGAAGATAATAGCTCTGCAAAATTATTTGAAGTTGGTGATTGTGGAGCTCATCGAAAGAGTCAAAGACTTGTTGATCCAAACCAAGGCTTTTATTAGCAAAAGACAGGAGCTCTTCACAGGTGGCCGACCAGTCCAGAATGATCGGACCTGGCTAGGGACACAACCCTTTAAGGCCCAGACAGTAGGTGTGGCTTAGCTCAGCCAATCGCTGTAAGCACAGTCTAGATACTGTAACTGTATACACTATATACATTGGTGATAGATCCGTCCTATCACAGTGATAAAGTATCTTGGCTCCATGAATTGTCTACTTAGGTTTTATGACTGAGCAAGCTTTGAATGTCAGTTATCCACAGTAGGCTGGTTAGTTATTCTGGACATCTATCTTGCAGATGATTCACTGAAAATGTCAGAGGTAGTTGTCTTGGTTGTTTCTGAATTTTCTGATCTGAACTTTGCAAGAGCAATTTATTGTCTTGCACCCCCACCAGTAAACCATTGTAGAAAGGAATTCGAAAAACCACGGAGATGAGATGGAATAGAGCAGGAAAATGAGATTTGTTTTAATGACTTTAAAAATTAATCACAGACACAAACCTCAGCATTACCACACTACCGAAAATGAAAGTGGGGTGGATAAGCTCACAAAAATAAATGCAATCTCCTTGTCTAAAATTTCAGTTGAAATTAAGGTGAAATCCTATCCTGCAATGGATCTACAGAACATAACCCAAAAAAAAGAACATGCTCTTCAACTTCAGATTATATTAGGGTCATTGCATTCATTCTTAATTTTAAGGTATTTTATAAATATCTTTTTAGAACCATGGTTGTGTCACCAGACACCCTCCCATACCTGATAGCTTTCATCTGGGAGGGAATAAATCACAGGACACACTCCTCCTCACTCTGAGATATAGGCAACTGAACACAGACAGAGCGAATCAATTGCATGTAGTCCTCTGCCAGCGATTCATCTTTCCACCAAAAATTGCCAGCACCAACCTGACAGATGAGGCACAAGAATCAAAGATACTACATTTTACTAATCTTGTCGCAGAAGCAGAAGAGTGAGGCTGGAAAATGAGGGTGCACCTGGTTGAAGTTGGTGGTAGAAGATTTGTTGCCAAATCCATGACCAAGCTTCTGAGGGAAATAGGAATCACAGGGCAAGCCCTCAGAAAGTAAATTTAATCTCCCTTCGACTCAGCTGAAATAGTAATTGGGTCTGGGCTCCAAATGATCACAAGGAGAAATGGATAGGAGACATACACCCAGGTCTGATCAGCCTGTGGTGGGCTTGTCTAGTGTTTAAAAGGTCTTTGACGGGCCCAGCTGGACCCCAAAACCCAGCAGCAATAGAAATTCACCAAGACAAATGGTTACTTAAACAAAAGTTGCTTTTAATTTTCTTTAAACATAATAATAAGATCAAACTTCAACTTATTATTATCAACTTAACAACCCCCTCTAATTCTAAGTGCACGTGTATGTAATGAGTATATGTTCAGGAACGTTCTTTGATTCACAGTCCAATCTCACTTCTTACTCCTCCAAGTTCACCAGCATCAGACAATTCTTGTACTGTGCACAGTATTTAACATTAATGTATTTTCACCAAGCTCTGGTGCTTAAAGGTAATTGGTTACCACTCAGGAAGGTTCTTGCTGGTTTCAGAGAGAGATATTTGTTGTTCGTTGGACAACAAATCAGTACTTCAGTGTCTTGCCGAAGAAACTTGCCCCATCATGGGTCTTCCGATTGATATCCTCTTCTTCCAGGACACCAGAGTTCCTCTCATTTCCATTATTTCAGGAGAAACACTCTAGCCAACCATTCATTCTTGTAAGGACTACAAGGGTATTTCCAACAGGCTGAACTCAGAACTCACAACCCATCTTCCAATATGGAGTTTCAAACAAAAGCCACTGCAGAAGTCTGTTTCCTCTCTTTTTCAAAGAATCCTGTTTGAATTTGACATTAGTCAAATTAGACCATCACAAGCTCAAGGGATAAAAATGTAATTGGACAGTAAATGAATCTTTGGAAATAACAGACTGTTCTCCTGGCACCGAGTTTTGGACAAGTGCATGAATTAGATGACCCTAATGATTGCTTACCTCAGTTGATCAAGCAGCTTTTCCTAAATTTTTTTTAAAGACTTTGAGAAATCAGAAGAAACCATTATAACCTGATTCAATTTGTGATGGATCTTTTAATTTGTACGTTCCATTTGCCAGTTTTGGAAAATATTTGCCCCATGAATCATCTCTGAGGAGAATGATTTATAATTGGTCAGAAGTCCCAAACAGATGGACTTTATCTGTTAAGAAATCCCCATGCTGATTTGTCATACACTCTGGCAGTGATCTCAATTCCTGCAGCACAGGAAGCTAAACCTTGAAGCAGAAGACATGGTGAAAATGAAGAGTAGCTCGACCAGCTTTTTAGAATCAAAATTTATATTTCGGGCAATTACCATCCAAAATACTTATTTTTATCTACTGTTATTTCGATGGACTCACCAGCCCTTCCCATCCATTCAGATACCAGCATGTCTGATCCATTCGAGAAGGTGCAGCACTTCCACTTGGAGTCATCCAACACAACTCCTATGAGCTCACTGGTGGCATCTGCAAAATAATCTTGTTTAAAATATCTATGACCTTGTTGGCCTATTATTAGGTAGCATAATTCCCATAATGCAGAAAAAGATGGTGAACTTTCATTGGTTAAGGCCCAGAGTTGTAACCAATTTTTCAGAAGGAGTTGATGAAGTTAGTGTAAGCTTGTTCAAAGCCCACAGGGTCTTCAAGCTGAGGGTAATGGCCGATGTGGTCATCGAGAATTGACACTGTTGATTTTGGTACCAACATCCTGAAAGAAAATAATTGTGTAGAGTGGACAAGCTTTCTATTTGTACTTCCAACAGCTCTTATTTGATCCTTCAATTAACAAACCCAAAACCAGTCCTATAACAACTTGAATGTCCTTGATCTTCCCCACTGGCAGAGTGAAGCCAAATACAAACTAGAAGAAAACTTGGTATAAACAGTGAATTTCCCAATTTCAGGTAACCCTCCCCCAACGTTTCCCACTCCCACCAGTCCACCCAGATTTACTCTCCCCTTTACCATCCCTCCCCCCTCATTTCCAATACACATTACCCTCTCCCACTTACACAGTACCAAAATAACTGTTCACCTCAGTTTCTTCACCACCTCGTTCCATCACCTCTCCCTTATTTGGTTTCACCTACCCACCCGGTCTCAACACTCCCACTCACTTCTATAAACTGGTTCTCTTCTCTCTATGTTCTCATCCTGATGCAGAGTCTCAAACTGAAATGTTAACCATCCTTTTGCCTCCGTAGATACTGCTTGACAGTTCTTCCAGCAACTGATTTTTTTTAAACCTCAAAATAACTTGTGTTTTGCCATGCTGAATTTAAAATTAGCATAATAAACAGTGATATTTGTTTTTTCAAATCATGTATAATGTTGTTTCTTGTGATCCTGTTGAGGGCATCAAAGATTTGTGAGCAATTATCTTAAGCTTTTGCTGTGTTATCCTCATTATGCTCCGGCTTATTTTCTGTACTACTGAATAGAGTTCTAATTAGAGTGTTTCTTTAAACATACATTGTTTAAAGACTTTGAGAAAAGTCACAAAACATACATTGTTTGAGAGCTCAAAGTATTACGTATATTTCACATCTCCCATCATTACTACAGAAGAAAAAGTAGGCCACACCACCCTACTTTGCAATCAACTGGAAATGATGTAGCAGCTCTGCACCAAAGCTAAAGACAAATTTCTATTTTCCTATCTGCTTGTTCCCAGAATGATCTGGTTAATCATTCTTAATCTAAAAGAACAGCTTAAATTTTTCAACTCAATCCATGAGAGGAGCAGAATTAGGCTATCGAGTCCACCCCACAATTTCACCACTGCTGATTTACTATCGTTTTTAACTCTATTCTCCTGCCTTCTCCCCAGACCTTGATTTCTTTCCTAATCAAAAATCTATCCACCTCAGTCTTAAATATATCCAATGACTTAGCCTCCACATCAGATCAGTTTGCCCCATCCTCTGGGTAAAAGAATTCCTCCTCATCTCTGTTCTAAAGGAAAGGAGGCTATACCCTCTGGTCCATGACACTGTATTCATCCAAGATGAGAAATAGTGATGGAATGAGCTCCAATTCAGAGTCCTCACAGCATCTCTCCTGTCAGACCTTCCACAATCATTGCCCATTCTTTTAAACTCTAATCAGTGACAGACTCGGTCAACAAACATTCATGAAATTGCTATTTTTGCTCCTGGCCACTGATCCAAGATTACAAGGCACACAAAAAAATAGCAGATTTCATGATGCCCCAAAGCTATTTACAGCCAATTAAAAACTATAATAGAGGGAACTGTAGCAGCAAGATGGAGAACAGCAAAATCGCACTGACAGTAGTGAGTAATTGACATGATTGTTAACATTAGTGATGTTGAATGAAGATTGATATATAACTCCTGCTTTTCAACAGAATAGGAACATGGGATCTTTTACATTCACGAGAGCAAAGACTTAGTTTATCATCTCAGCCATTTCTGTATAGAATCACCTGGACTGTTTGTTCAATTTTCTGATGAACTTCAATCTATAGCCTTGGACTCAAACAAGGGTTACTGTTGAACCACCGAGTCAACACGAAATCTCATCAACTGAACGTCCAATTAAGGGGATATACACAGTGGATTGTCCCTTCTTGAGGCATTTGGGTTAATACATTTAAAATACTGAGAAAAGGTGAATGGGAAGATGGTATATATTGGGGGAATTAGAAATATTGCAACAAGAACCACATTAAAGCCTTCAATGTATTTAATTTGTTTGCTGCCTCGTTTGCACTTCAAAGTAATACAGTAGACAGAAATTCATTGGTGCTTTCATCATTGATTTTGATCTACCACCCCTACAACCCCACTCCCAATTGGAGCTTTAACTGGACTATATTCAAAAAAAGGTCAATAATCAGTATTGTGCGTTAAATATTACACGGGTCCAACAGACCATGAGCACAAGTACATTCACAAATTGTAGATTATCCCAGTAGTAAAATCCTAACAAATCCTAGGTGAAAAAATGTTCTGAAATCAGTTAAAACTGACCACTCATAAAAGGTTAAATTTGCTGTTTACCATTTCAATTTGCAAGCTTTAAACCAAAAGATTCAAAACCTTCCTGATAAGTACATTTAAAAACTGGGGTATAAATGAATTTCTTGGAAAGATGGTGCTCTATTGTGTGGCCACATCCTGTGGTTTAAATATACAGTGAAGGTATTAATTATTATAAAATATTATTTTGCAACCCCTCATGCTCTGATAACTTTCTGCACAGAGGGAGCAGCAAAGCCAACTTTTTATTAGCCAGCATATTTTGTTTAAAAACACCGAAATGCTGGAGGAACTCAGCTAGTTTACTCAACGTCTTCAGGAGACAAAGATATACTGACATTTCGAGCCTGAGCCCTTCCCCAAGGGGGAAAAAAAAAATCAGAAAAGGCAAAAGGAGGATATATTAGAAAGTGTCAAATTGTTTGAATTCTGAGACTCTCTGATATCTCCTGCCTCTGGCTTTTCTGATTTTTTCTTTACGAAGGGCTCTGGCAGGAGGAGTCACGTGATGGAGTAGTGGCTGGTAGGGTAATACCAACCCTCTCCAGTAAAAAAGTGAAGAAAAGACAAAGTTCAATAAATACAAAATATAAGTAAAAGATAAAATTGTAGAGAAAATAAACAAAATGGCACCCAAGAAGTAAAAAGTAAAAACAATGGGGAAAAAAAGAAAAGCCAGAAAAAAAAGGCCTTACCTGCACGAAGAAACAGGGAGCCATGGTGGAGAAGAGTGCCCAATCTCTGAGGTTGGTGACGGCCCTGGAGAGTCGCGACCCCCCCCCCCCCCCAACCGCTAGACTGCAAAAAATGGCTCTCTGAGCAAACAAAAGTGCGCAAACTAAGGAGAAGGAAAACACCGACGGGAGGGGGGCTCAGCCAAGGAGCGGGCAACCACAATGCGACCAGCTAAGGGATGCCCAACACCATGGCTCTCAGCTGAAAGAAGAGACGGAAAATCGACGGGGTGAAAGGAAAGAAGAGCAGCAGCAGGAGGCTCAACAGATGAGCAGCACAGAAGAGGACCAACAGCAAGAGGCCAAGCAAGAAGAGGCCCGACAAAGTGAGACAAGCAACTCATCAAGAAAGTCAGATACAAAGAAGAGAAGAAGACACAAACACAGGTACAGACACAGAAGAGGAAGAAGAAGACCAAGATCTTCACAGAGAAATAGAAGGCAAAACAGATGGACAGAATATAGATAAAGCTTTCTTTCAAGAACAAATGAGAGCATTAAAAGAATGGTTGTCATTAGAATTTAGTGCAATTAAAAGAAAAATGAAAAGAACTGAAGATAAAGTCCAAAGATTAGAGCTAGTCATGACAGAAATAGGGAAAAGAGTAGAAAATGTGGAAGAACGAGAAATGGCTGTACAAATGGAAGTAATGACTTAATGACTTAAGAAGAACATTAGAAGAAAGTGATTTAAAAAATTAGAGAGTCACAAGAGTTGTTAACTTAGAAAATTGATAACGGAGAACTTTGTTGTATGTGTAAAAAAAGGTGTTTTCTGGGGGGTGGGGTGGGGGGGGGGGGAGAGAGAATAACCATCACTGCGAAATCAGTTGATGCGAGCAGGTTCGTAATCCAAATGGAAAGGGGAGTTGTGGTTGCGCGGCAAAGGATAAGGGACAACTCAGAGTAGGGGGGGATATTTGGGGTTAAGGGAATATTGGATGTGGGAGGTGTTGGAATATTTTATGTTTTAAATGTGTTGACATACATTGAGTTTAAAAAGGGAAAACTGAGAGATGAGGATGGTGGAGGTGAGGAAGTGGAAATGAGGTGTAAACAGGATACGAGATGGCCATGTTGAACTATATGACTGTAAACATTAATGGAATACATAACCAAATTAAAAGGAAGAGGCTATTAAATTTACTGAAAAAAGAAAAAGTAGATATAGCATTTGTGCAGGAAACGCATCTAACTGAAGTGGAACATAACAAATGTTATGTATATGCTCAATATATATGCATCTAATAAAGAGGATCAAAAGCTTATGCAAGATATTTTTTTGAAGATTGTAGATACACAAGGAAATATATTGATAGGAGGGGATTTTAACCTTAATTTGGATCCAATGTTGGATAAAACTGGACAAAAGACTAGCAAAAAGAATAAAGTAGCCAAATTTATGGTTAAATCAATGCAGGAAATGAAACTTATAGAGATATATGGAGGAGGCAGCACCCAAGAGAGAAGGAATACTCATATTATTCAAGCAGGCATAAAACATACTCAAGGATTGATTTTTTTTTTTCCCCTCGGCTCATATTCAAGGGAGAGTTAGGAAAACTAAATATAAAGCTAGATTACTATCTGATCATTCACCCCTGTTATTAGCAATAGAACTGGAGGACATCCCACCAAGAACATATAGATGGAGGTTAAACTCCATGCTACTTAAAAGGCAGGAATTTAGAGAGTTTATTGAATGCCAAATTAAAACATATTTTGAAATAAATACGGAATCAGTGAAAGACAAATTTATATTATGGGACGCAATGAAAGCCTTCATTAGAGGGCAGATAATAAGTTATGTAACTAAGATGAAAAAGGACTACAATCGGGAAATAAAGCAGTTGGAAAGGGAGATAGTAAATACAGAAAAGGAACTAGTAAAAAGGGAGAGAATTGGCAGACAAAAAAATAAAATACGAAACATTACAAACGTACAAGGTGGAGAAGAACAATGAAAATAAAGCAAAAGTATTACGAACTATGAGAAAAAACACAAAATATTAGCCTGGCAACTTAGAACAAGCTACAAGAACTGTATTGGCATCAAGGAAAAAGGACAAACAAATTACATATAATCCAATAGAGATTAATGAGAACTTTAAAGAATTTTATGAACAATTATACCAAACTGAGAATGAGGGGAAAGATGATAAAGTAGAAGAGTTTTTAGCTAAAATTGAACTGCCGAAATTGCAAACTGATAAAACCATTTGAAATAGAGGAAGTACAGGATATATTACAAAAGCTGCCGAACAATAAAACGCCTGGAGAGGATGGATTCCTAATCGAATTCTATATAACATTTACAGAGTTATTAATTCCTCCTCTCCTGGAAGTAATGAGCCAGACAGAAGAAACATAAAACTTGCCAGATTCATGTAAGATAGCAATAATTACAGTAATACCAAAGACGGGGAAGGATCCACCAACACCAGCATCATATAGACCAATATCTCTACTTAATTCAGATTATAAGATAATAGCGTAATTATTAGCAAACAGATTGGACGATTGTGTACCAAAAATATTATAAAACAAGATCAAACTGGATTTATTAAGAAAAGACAAACAGCGAATAAATAATGTCTGTAAATTTATTAATCTAATTCATGCAGTTCAAGGAAAAAAGAAGCCAACAGCGGCTGTTCCTTTAAATGCAGAAAAAGCCTTTGACAGAGTAGAATGGAATTATTTATTCTAAGTATTACAGAGGATCAATCTACCAGAAAAATATATTAATTGGATTAAAGCATTATATAATGGACCATTGGTGAAGGTAACAGTAAATGGATATGTATCAAACCAATTTAAATTAAGTAGGTCAACTAGGCAGGGAAGTCCATTATCCCCCTCACTGTTCGCTTTAGCAATAGAACCATTGGCAGAACTGATAAGAATAGAAAATAAAATAAAAGGGATAAAAATAAAGGAGTATAAAATCAGTTTATTTGCAGATGACATCATAGACTAATTAACAGAACCAGAAATATCAATAAAAGAACTACATAAGAAATTGAAGGAGTATGAAGAAATATCGGGGTACAAGATCAAGGCAAATAAAAGTGAAGTGATGCCAATGAGTAATGCGGATTATACAGAATTTAAAAAAGAATCATCGTTTCAATGGCAAATACAAGCAATCCGATACCTAGGTATTAGGTTAGATAATAACTTAACCCACCTGTACAAATTAAATTATCCGCCACTAATAAAGAAATTGCAGGAAGACTTAGAACATTGGAAAGAACGTTGATAGGGAGGATAAATTACATTAAAATGAATGTCTTCCTAAGGATACAATACTTATTTCAATCGTTACCAATTCCCTTAACAGAAAAATTATTTAATGAACTAAAGAGAATAATAAGGAAATTCTTGTGGAAAGGGGGGGAAAAACAGAGGATAGTGTTAGATAAATTAACAGAGAGGTACAACCAAGGTGGTTTGCAGTTACCAAACTTTAAAAATTATTATAGAGCAGCACAATTAAGGTATTTATCAGATTTTTATCAGACAAGGGAAAAACCAGACTGGACTAAGATAAAAGTAGATAAGATAGGGGAGAAGGTAATGGAACATATTCTTTATAATTGGGATGAAAAGCTGGTACAATAATAAAAGCTCACCAGTACTGCATCATTTACTCAATATGTGGAAAAAGATCCACTTAGAAAGGAAAAAAAAATGAATTACCAAATACCGAAATTACTCTTGACGCAAAATCCGCTAATCCCTTTTACAATAGATAACCTTTCCTTTAGAGAATGGGAGAGAAAAGGAATCAAAAGAATAGAAAATTGTTTTTTGGGAAATAATTTATTAACATTTGAACAGTTGAAGTACAAATATGGAATAACTCATGGTACAATGTTTGCATATCATCAACTGAAAGCTTATTTAAAGGATAAATTGGGAAACAGAATGAAATTACCTGAAGGAAGCAGCTTGGAATATGTGATTACAGACACAATGATAATTAAAAGATTTATAACGAACATGTACATTAAGCTGCAAGATAAGGAAAAGGATGAAATAAGCTATAAACCCAAAAAGTGGGAAAAGGATTTAAACAAAGATAAAAAATGAAACATGAGAAAAGTTATGTTCTGGAACTATGAAGAATATAATAAACACAAGGTTATGCATGATACAGTATAATTGGTTACACGCCCCAAATGTTAAAAAAATGGGATCCAACATTATCAGATAGATGTTTTCGCTGCAAGAAGGAAATGGGAACAACAGTACATGCAATTTGGGTATGTGAGAAAGTGAAAATGCTTTGGTAAGATCTAAATCAGATGTTAAATAAAATCAGAAAAATCAACATACCGAAAAATCCAGAGATCTTTCTTCTAAGTAATATAAGTAAGAAATTATGCCTCAAATTGGATAAAGCACAAAAAAGATTTATTATGGTAGCCTTAACAGTAGCAAAAAATTGTATAACGTCAACTTGGAAAATGGAAGAGAGCCTGAGAATACAGCAATGGTACATGGAAATGAATAAATGTATTCCATTGGAAAAAATAACATAATTTAAAAAATAAAGTCACATTATTTGAACAAATTTGGGAACCATATATGGAACATAACAGAGAAGGCTTGCCTCGGACCTCCACCCCCTAAAATGATAAGAAGACAAAACAACTTGATCCAGTGTATAAAAGTAGATGACACATTTTTCTTGTTTATTTTTCATTGTGTGATGTCATTGTTTAATGGTTTTATTGTATTGTATATGTTGCATATTTATTGGTTTTGGAGGGGGGTGAAAAGGGGGAGGGAAGGTAGGGGGAAAAAGAGAGAAAATGACACTGTGTATATTTAATGAGAAACGTTTGAATATATTTTGGTTGATATGATTCAGTGTATGAAAAATAAAAAATTATTTTTAAAAAAAAGGCTTCTGGCCTGAAATGTCGGCAATATATCTTTGTCTCCTATAGATGCTGAGTAAACCAGTTGAGTTCATCCAGCATTTCTGTGTTTTTACTACAATCACAGTGTCTGCAGCCTATCGTCTTTCTTTTGGCATATTTGATTAACTAGGAACTGACAAGTGAAGTATAGCATGTTAGCAGCACCATTATTGCACATGGCTCTTATTTTCTACAGTTTTAATAGTAATTACACAAAGATTCCTTAAATACCTTTTCCATATTGCAATGGCTTCCCTCAGTTCTTCTCTTATTTACAAAAAAATGCTTGATGCTCTTCTATAACTAACATGATGCATTTCAATCAACTCTTTGAAGTCTTAGAGCGGTACCTTAATAAAATGTAATTAAAACTTTTGCCAGTGTTTGTCAAAGGCTTTTGTACACATGAAATTACCAGTCTTTCACCAAAAGAAATCAGTATAGAGAGCAAAAGCCATTCTACACAGATATCCATCATTTTCCCATCATCAATCGCTCATGATTTAGACCTCTGCATGGATCCAATCTCACTGGCTCTACACAAAAAAAATCTTCCTTTTTGACATTTCTGGTAGCTGCTTAAATCTTTCGTACGCTTGCTCAACATTACAAATGATTTGAAATCACAGTACATAACAATCATCCCAAGCCAGAGGTAGCGGACAATTCTAGTCTTTCATCTTTTAAATCACTGTTATAAATATGGGAAGAAAACCATCACTTACTGATAAAGATTCAGAAATTCAGGATGAGGGTTAACAGAATCCAGGGGTCCATAGATTAAATGCACTGAAACAAAATAGGCATATTTTTGGAAGTCATTAATCAAACAAGGAACCACAGCATTTTCAATGTTATAGCAGTAAGCTTCTGGTTACATTTACAAAATATTCCACTATTTATTAGGCTCATTTTATTTTGGAATGAGAACTCTAATTTGCAATAAATATCTTATACTTGGTATACTTTTCTACAGTTGAACAAAAAGGATATCTTTAGGTAGTCAATTTTCATCAAACTGAAGGTCATTGAAGAGCAAATTAGAGCAGGAAGCTGGATGATTACCTCATCATTCCTTTAAAAGGACAATTCTAGTTGGAGTTTCCTGGCACAAGGCCAATGGACACACAAACATTAAATGGACAAGAGCTTTCGGTCCAAACATTGATTTAAATACATTTAAATACATTTCATTTTCTTTTAAGAAGGTGATCATTTTTAATGGTTTAGTGTTTTATAAATGTTAGTGAATACCAAAAACACAGGGTCTCTGACAACTGGTAAATCCAGGGGCAGACCTCAATCAGCTTGCAAAGCATTTCTGGGAGTCAAGCTGCCAATTTGTTCACTACAATCTCCCATGAAAGCACTGGGATAATGAATGAATAATCTATTTTAGTGATGTTGAGGGATAAATACGGCCATGAAACAGGAAATAACTTCGCTCTTCAAAGTAGTATTTTGGAATTTTAGATCTACCCGAGAACTGAACTGCCCTATAATATTTAGGCTGAAAGACCACACCCCTATTAACCCAATTGCTCCACAGCGCTGTACTGATCTGTCACCCTACATCTTTACACGTAATTCTTTACAGTGAGCAGTTGGCTTCCAAACAGGAATAGATGGTGTATGAGAAAATAGTGGATGGTTATTTGTAAATGACTTATTAATATGTATTAGAATTGTATCTACATTTAATATAAAACAGATACTGTTCAACATACATGGAACAGAAGTAGAAATCAAGGCTCCTACCCAGCGATCTCTGTAGTTCCATCTTTGATTGATGAACTGTAAAATACTGAAAGAGCGTTAAACAATACAATGTAATATCTGCAGCAAGGACAGAAATAGGACAAAGTGACATGGAAGGATATTATTAAATAAAAATCTAAGCATTTCAGAGGGAAATGGTAATTATATAGTACCTCTACTTACATTGCATGTTATATTTTTTTTAACTTTCTCACCTTGACCTACATTTTCATATTTCACCTTCCAGCAACTTGATGTCATGATGTCATTACAAATCAGTATTGTACAGCCTTGACTACAGTCAGCACTGATTATCTGGATTTAACCCAATAACTCTTAATCCAATCCAATTCTAAATTCAATTTTGCATTTGCAGAGGCACCAATTGATAAATTTTCCCAGTTGCCCAATTCAGAGAAGAAAACTAAAAAGCTGTTGGAAATGGAATATAATCTTTCAAAACTAATTTCAGTAAACCTGTGTTCAACCACCATTCATACCACATGCCAAGTGAAGAGAGATGTAAAAATCAGTTGACAGAGGGTAAACATTTATTACAAAATATAACAGCCACATTTGCTTTAGTTACTCATGCATTTACTAGTATTTTTAAAGAGGCTTTCAGCCTGGTTGAATGGGTTTGTGTTATTTCCATTGGATCCAGTAAGGACAGTTCCTGTTTGATAAATTTACAAGAGTTCTTTGAGGATATAAAGGGTGCAATGGATAGAAGAGAACAGATAGATGTTGTATGCTTGAATTTCCAGAAGGCATTTGATAAGGTGCTGTATAAAAGACTCATCTATAAGATAAGGATGCGTAAAGTTGGGGTAATGCACAAGAAGGGATAGAGGATTGGTTAACCAATACAAGTCAGAGAGTTGGGATAAATGGGTGTTTCTCTAGTTGGCAACCAATAATGAAAGGGTGCTACAGGGGTCAGTGCTAGTCCCACAAATGATCACAATATACATGAACGATTTGGAAGAGGGAACCAAGTGTAGTGTATCAGTTTGCCGATGATGCTAAATTTAGTGGAAAAGCTAATTAGGCAGAGAATACAGCAAATCTGCAAAGATGCAAACAGATTAAGAGAGTGGGTAATGATCTTCTTACTACAGAGAAATCCCATGGTTTCAGAGCCTTTCACAAACCCTGATGCTCTCCATATCTCACCAGTGAGAATGTATTGCTAACTCAGCTGACTTTTTATTTTTAATTTTTCTAAAAAATGTTATTAATAAAAACCTAACATGTTCCATCTAATAGCCATCAAGCTAACAGGCCTGTGGTTTTCTGTTTCATTTTCTCTCCATTTTCTGAATTGTATCTACACTTGCTATTTTTCAATCTAATGAAAATAATTTTGGAATATTAAAGCCAATGCAAAATCTACCTCACTGTCATATTTTCATGCATATAATGCACACATATTCACTACAACATTCCCACACTCACTATAAATTGCTAGCGCATCTTTCCCATGGCCGCTATTAATTGTGCATGTTCTTTCAATGCTGCTATTATATTCCCATGTTCGCTATAAATTGAATGTGTTCTCTCAACATGTAAAAATATTCTCCTATAACATGCACATGCATACAAGGCACGGTGTGGGGGGGGGGGGGAAAGAAAAAGAGAAGAGAACCTGGTTTTCAAATACTCATATAATGCATATTTTAAAATATGCTAGTCTCTCTGTTTAAGAACCAAAGATTAAGTCAATTGTCCCAAGGATTAGTTAGCCCAAAATTCCAAAATTTTGCTCAGTTCCAGTATGATTGTAATTTGCAAGGACTTCCCTCCATTCTAATATCAATATACACATATCTTGATATATGTCTACTGTTGTAAAACCATTGCAAAATACCTATTAAATTATATTACAACTCCTGATGTCTTGGGGTATAATTAAGATCAGTAATTAATCCTGCACAATACTGTATCTAAAAACTTTTCTCTGGTTGACTCCAGAACATGCTACTCTAAGAAGCTAACTCAGTAACATTAATTGAAGTCCTCAAACAGGAAAGATATGCATTCTAATTTTTTTCCTATATATATACACCCATCATTATTACTGTCACACCTCTCTGACACGTTTCCATTATTGTACTTCATATGAAGGTCTAATACACCACTCTCATCACTGAAATATCTCTACCCAAACTGCTTCTTCATTTTGATTTCCTAAACTTGAGTCATCTCTTTCTATTATATTAAAACCATCATAAATTTACACAGCCCCACCTTTTTACTTTGTCCTTCCTAAACATGGACATTTAGGATGGAGAGAGAACAAATAGTTAATCAGACATATCTTATTAAGAGTAGAAGGCTTCAATTACATTATTTATTGTAGGACCAGGCACAGATAGAGATTCAATGACAGAAATAAACTGAAGTCAGAATGTACACAAACACACATATTAAACAAGATACCAATTGGCAGCCAATAAATGTTTTGCTGGATTATTCCCTATATCACAGATCTGTGGAATTCTGGAACTATTAATATCAGATGAAACTGTCTAGATCAGGGTCCTCAACCTTTTTCTTTCCACTCACATACCATTTTAAGTAATCCCTATGCCATTGGTGGTCTGTGATTGCTTAAGGTGGTATATGAGTGGGAAGGGAAGGTTGAAAATCATTGCTCTAGAACCCAATTGTTACGGAAATATTTTGCTTGAGAAAAATTGTCATTAGCCCATTTGTAGTTATGAAACTGTGTACATAATGAGTCAATTAGGTACGATTAAAAAATTGGTTTTCAAACTCTTTCTTTCCACCCACATACCACCTTAAGCAATCCCTTACTAATCACAAAGCACCTATGGCATAGGGAATGCTTAAAGTAGTATGTGAGTGGAGAAAAGGTTGAGAACCACTGGTCTAGATCCTACAAGGACAGCAACTAATACAGCTTCAGACATCTCATAAACCTTTACTTTACCACCTGCAGTTTGATCAGCTACAAGTTTGAGAGATGGTGAAAGTGTCACTCTGACAACAGGAGATTATATGCTTTGATAAACAATCCTTGGGTTGTCTATGCCCAAACTAAAACCTGAAGGTTTCTCACCCATCAACAATCTGACATAGCTAAAATCAAATTCCTCGAGGGACTCAGTGGGTCAGGCACTTCCATGGAGGGGGTTCAGGCTGTGATGTTGCCCAGTTTTGACCTGGTCTCAACTATCTATCTTCCCCTCAAAGATGCTGCTTGACCCACTGAATTCCTCCAACAGTTTCTCTTTTTCTATCACTTACAGCAACTGCAGTCTCTTGTGCCTATTAGCTGTAAATACAACAAGCAAGATGAAAATCAGGTGATGCTTAACTCACCTGTCCATTACGAGGTTTCCATCATTGATCCGAATAGCAGTCCACATGTCCCAATACTCTGCAGTTGTCGGCTGTGTGTGGGGTCCAAACACTGCACCCATCCTAGAATAACCCAGAAGAAAAATCCCTTAAGAGGTTTCACTAGAACCCAAAATATACAAAGTGCTTCCAGTAAAGTGACCATGGAAACCGCCGGACTGTCATTATAAACACAGTTAATATCCTTAGGAAAATTAAATATATTGCAAGTCATTCTTCAGAATGATTTAGAGGAGACCAACATCCAAGACCAAGTTTGTGCTGCAGGTCTTCTAACAACTAAGCAATCCACTGAATTTCACCATTAGGGATAGGAAACAAGTGCCAGCTAATGTTTTTTCTCAGTGGTCCTTTGAGGAGTGAGTAACGTGGATCTAACTAGTAAAAATCCAGTTCCAAATACTGAACCACCGCACTCCTTTTATAATGGACTGTCAGCTGATATATCATACGAAACACTGGTCATGGTCTCAAAGCAGAACCTTTGCAACAATAGACAAGTGTCCAGTTGAGCAAAGCTGACAATGTGCAATATTACTTTTTCATTCACTAATTTTAGTGAAAACAATGGTCATAAATGTAATCAAAATAATATAATCAGAATTATTGTCATAAACAAGACATGAAATTTGGTGTTTACAGCAGCATCACAGAGCAAACATTCATATACAACCATCTTACGACATTACTATACTAAATAAAATAACAATAATGCATGAAAAGTAAGGCAGTGTCTTTGGTTCAATGATCATTCAGGAATCTGATGGCAGCGGGAAAGAAGCTTTTCTTGTGCCACCGAGTGCTTGTCTTTAGGCTCCATTACCTTTCTTCCCTCCCCCCCCACCCCCCCCACCACCATGGTAACAGAGTGAAGAGGGCTTGGCCTGGGTGGTGGGGGTCTTTGAAGGTAGAGGCTGGTGCCTGTGCTGTCACCAAGTCTTGGGTGACATACCAAACCTTCTCAGACACCTCACAAAGTCTAGCCGCTGGCGAGCCTTCTTTGTGATGTTGACTCCCAGGAATTTGAGGACTGGGTCGCATTTCCCTGAATTCCTCTCCTGAAGTCCACAATCATCTCCTTGGTTTTGCTGACGTTGAGTGGAAGGTTGTTGTCGTTACACCATTCAACAAGATGATCTATCTCCCTCCTGTACACTTCCTCATTGTTGTTTGTGATTCTGCCGACAATTATGCTATCATCTGCAAGCTTGTAGATGGCATTGAAATTGTCCCTGGCCATACAGTCTTGGGTGTATAACAAGTAGAGCAGTGGACTAAGCGCGCACCTGCGTTGATGATCAATGAGGAGGAGATGTTGTTTCCAATTCATACTGACTGTGGCCTTCTGATAAGAAAGTCAAGGATCCAGTTGCGGGCGGGGAGAGCACGGTTGGCATAGCAATTAATTCAACGCCTTTACAATGCCAACGATTGGGCCCAGGGTTCAAATCCCATCCTGTTAATAAGGAGTTTGTATGTTCTCCTCATGTCTGTATGGATTTTCCCCAGGGGCTCCAGTTTCCTCCATCGTTCAAAACGTACCAGGGGTGTAGGTTAATTGAGTGTAAATTGGGCAGCAAAGTCTCATGGACTGAAATGGTCTGTTACCCTTCTGATGTTTACATTTAAAATATTTTTTTTTAATTAAAATTCAACTTCAAGTTATCCTGGCTTAAATTCACAAGTTAATTACCTGCTTAAAACTAGTGAAATAAAGAAGAATAACCACATTCAGGATGTGGAAAGTGTTTACTCAGCACTTCACTCACACAAAAGCAATTCAGAATGCTTCCATCATGATGATTTTACTTGTGCAGAGATACGAATCTGTAATGTTATTATTTATGGAAGGAGAAAAATCAAATGGACCCCCAGCTCAATTCTGGTAATTGTCTGCTGGAATTAATCCAAATTATGCTAGATCCACCTGGCTACAGACTTACCCTTTTGAGAAAAAATAGTAGTTCATAAGTCTGGTGAAGATTGGTGAAAGGAAACCACTGTTTTTGAGTAACTGTTGTAAAGAAAATTAAGAAATTAATATAAAAATATATCGTCCATCTCTTGGTTTTTAAAAAGATACACAGGTTTTGCTGGATGCCATCCCACACAAGACCTCACTTCGAACATGCATTCTCATGACTGTGTGGCCAAGTTTGGTTTTAACTCAACCTACAAATTTGCTGACGACACCCGTGTTGTGGGCTGAAATACTGGAAACGATGAATCAGAATATTGAATGGAGAACAAGAATCTGATTGGGTGGTGCCAGAACAACAATCTTACTCTCAACATCAAAGGAGGAGAGGCCAAGGGTCCACACACCTGTCCACACTGATAGAATAGACATGAAGAGGGTCAAAAATCAGCATATGTGACAACTGTGATGAAGGCACACCAACACTTCTGATCAACATAATTATTTAAAATCTCTGTCATTTCTCTGTTTTCCACCTTGCGTGCTCAAATCCCAAACTTTTTCTTTCCACTTACATACCACTTAAAGAATTCCTATGCCATAGGTGCTCTGTGATTAGTAAGGGATAACTTAAGGTGGTATGTGAGTAAAAAGGTTGAGAACCACTGCTCTAGACCCAATTGTTACTGAAATATTTTACTTGAGAAAAATTGTCACTGGCCAATTTCCTTTGGAGTCATTAAATCATGTACATAACAGAGTCAATTAAGTACAATTAAAACAGTGGTTCAACCTTTTTCTTTCCACTCACATACCACCTTAAGTAATTCCTTACTAATCAATGAGCACCTACAGCATAAGAATTACTTAAGGTGGTATGAGAGAGTGGAAAGAAAAAGTTTGGAAAATCCTGCTCTAATAGATCATATTTTCAGACTATCAAGCATCTGGTAGCTATTAAACATTCTAATGAGCCTCCATAAATCCTCTACTGGGCAATTCTAAACGTTTGCCAAGATGTGAAAAAAAGAGCAAAAAGTTGTGCCCTTTCTGCCAGCATCAACAAAAATTGTCAACAAAAGTATTATTTCTCCTCGACTTGTACAGTAAAAGTTGAAAAGATGCCAGAAATTTGGATCACCCAAGCATCTGGACTCATCAAAAACTTTTGGCTAAAGTCTGGACCACCTGAGAATCCAGACTTCTTGAAATCTCTCGGCTTTTATGTTCATGTACAAGTCCACTGATGAACTGTGGCAACGAGCGACCACATGGAAGTCGCAGAAAAGTAAAAAAATATTTATTTGTTTTGTGTACTTTGTATTTTATATGAAAAAATGATTTGCTCATAAGCTATCAAAATTTACCTGTTTATTCTCCCTAAAATTGAATTTTAAAAGTACTGCTTAAGAATCCGAAAATTTGGACCAACTCAATCCATGAGCAAGTCCAGATTTTAGGACTTTTACTGAATATGAGCGACTCTTGATTTTATCCACTTGGATCAACATGTACCACTTCACAATCCAGTTTTGAAGGTGAACATATAAACCACACGTGGCGAGTTCATTTCAACCATCCTGGCTGAACAGCCAAAATTGCCATATGTCCTCCTAGCTTTTCTCATCTTTGCTATCGTTTTACTTCCTGCTCTGTTGGTAATGCTTCAAAGACCCTAAGCCTAATTACACTGAATTTATATGCAGAAACAGGCCATTTAGTATAAATATCAATGAATGTCTTTACGGTCCAACTCTGTTCATTCATCAAATCCTACCAACATACAGTAAAATCCCAGTTATCTGAAATTCAAGCCACCAGCAAAGAAAAACGCAGAAAATAAGTAAGTTAAAAATACGAAAGTTTAAAATTGGCACCCCCAGTGGATAGTTCGCCAATCACACAATCTCAAGCAACCAGAAAATACATTTATCCATCATCTACCAATTCCCAAGGTGCCAGATACCAAGGATTTTACTGTATGCCCTCATCTCCCACATAGTTTTCTTGAAACTTATCTAAGGCACATTAAGTTCACTTTCCATCCTTTAGTTGGAAACCATTTTGAACAGATTCCATTATTTTTAAATATGGGTCTTACCTTCTGCAGAAATCTTGGGTGGTTTGTCTCTGGAAAAATTCCTGAAATTATGCAAGAGCAAGGTAAGCTATCAGCCATGAGAATTGCAATTAAAAAAAAAACAAATTTAATTAAAAAAAAAAAAAAATCACAAAATAGCTGAATACCTCCATTTGACAAACACAGGCTATTAATTATCAGATGTCCAGGATTACCATGTTCAGACCTAACACAAAGGAGAGATAAAAGTCAATTATTGCAACTGAAAAACTTCTAATGGGATTATGTGCAAAGCAGTTGCTAGCCTTAGGGTGCCCGTGGGTTCTGCAGACCAAAATCCTCTGGATGATTTTGACTAACAGCAATTAAGCTTCATCCATTTGTACAGAGGGTGCTAAATTACACTTTATTCGCCTGGTGCTTATGCTCAGCATTACAGGTCTGTCTCATCTTTTACCTTGTATTGGGTTAGCTGAACTCAAGCAAGATTGTCCCAGAGAAATTATGGAAATCATGCAAGATCTCATTCCTGATCATAATCTACCTGTTGAGAATGGGGTTGGATTGAAATCAAAGCATTTGAACAAGATATCCAATGTGTGAAAGAAGGCTCCAAACATAAATGAAGCATAATTTAACAAGAAATTCTTAAAATACAACTATTTAAAAGAAGTGAATTAATGCAAATTTTTTTTTTTTTTTTTTTTTAAATACAATCATCTTGCTGGGTTAGGATAGCACTTCTCTCCAAATGTCACTAATATTTCAAGTGATAACCTGTATAGCAGCTCCAGTGCAACCGTGTCTCCATAATCATGAGCCAGGATATTCATCTTCTGTTGAGCTAGGCCCAATTCTGATATTAGTCTCTGGACGATATCTGCCTGCTCAAAGATGGAGTATCTGTGCATTCTCTAGAGAAGAATAAATGGATCTTGGTGTCAGTTAACTTTACTAACAGTGACCATGTCAAAACATCTTATGTCACACATCGACCAATTTATTTGTTGTTTTTTTTTTAAATATCCATTACCAAATAGGCAACCATACTGTGTCAGTAGAAGATTAGAGCTTCAGAAAAAAGATTCCAAAGCTTCAGCAAAATAAATGATTGTTTGATACGAGACATTCCAATTCAAGAACCACATACTCACAGGTTTATCACTGAATCCAAAGCCAAGAAAATCTACTGCGATAACACGATTAAACCTTGACGTCAAGCCTTCCCAGATCTAAAAGAAAAAGGATGTTATAATCCCCTTAGTGCTCTACATTAATTTGCAAAATGCTTAGACTGCCTTGCAACACATTTTAACTATGAAAGAGAAAAATCACTCAATTAAATAAGTCACTCTGAATGCATTCTAGTTTACTTTGTATTTAAGTTTTAAAATATGTAAACTAGGTGAATATAATGGTAAATTGGTTTACAGAAGCAATTAGAAGAAGGGATCCTGGCTAATCTTAACCCATCCTGTTGGAGATACCAAAAATATGTATATCCAACTCAAGGGCAGCTGCCATCGTAGCAATTGCAGCAGAAAGATTCATAGTTCAAAATTCTGACTTTAGATACAGTAGTAGTTCCTTCATTCTTTTATTGAATTCAATTCATTTTCTCTCTGTGCATGTTCAATGTTTTTTTTTAAATTCGTAGCACAAGGCCTATTCTTTCAATTCTTCCACCCCATAATAAACTCCTGAAAAAGAGGTGGGGTGATTCTTGTTCAAATCCTCTAAATTTCTTACTCTGCCTTACCTTGTGCCAATCATAGCTTGATGTTGGAAAGCCATGCAAAAGTATCACCATATCAGAACTGCCAAGAGCACCCATGGAATCTGAAATAAAGGATAAAAAGAGGACGTTGAGACATTTTAAGGGGTATCTGATAATCAAGCAATTAAGGTAAATACAAGCAATTCAATAGCATTATTCAAAGATTAGTGGTTTGGGCCAATATTCCTCCCTGATCTAATACAATAAATGAATTTTGCAGTTTGTGGTATAACTGTGAATGAAAGTTATGCTCCTCCCCATGAAATAAATATAATAATTTAATCAGAGGCCACCATTCTTCATGAATTACATCTGGACTTGTCCAGATGGATGCAGCAATCTCTTCTTAAACAAAGACATTTTCCTCCATTCAATGGATATAGGTATTATTGGCAAGCCAAAATTTAACACTAGTCCCCAAATAACCTTAAAGTGAGTGATGACTGACTATTTGACAGGGGCATACCCTTGCCAACGTATCTTTCCATGGACTCGTACATGGCCAGACTGAAACCACCCACAAATTGGAGGATCTTCCATCTTCATACCCTCTAACTGGATGGCATTAACATTAACTGCTCCAGTTTCCGTTAAACCAGCAGGCCGCCCCCCCCCCACCCCCAATCAATCCCTGTCTCCTCTACCATAGCTCTGTCTCTCTCTTTCTCCTTTCCCCCAGTTCTGCACTCACAAAGTCAATCCCCCCCCCATCAATTCTCATCTTTCCCCTCTCCTGTCCTCCTATCCATAACCACATAACACCTTTGTCTGTTGGTATGTGCTCCTCCCCAGCCTTTTAATTCAGACACCTGCCCGCTTTATTCATACCGTGAAGAAGAGCTCAGGCCTTGTTTATCTTTACCTCCTATGGACCTGCTGAGTTCCTCCAGAACTTCTGGGTTTCACTTCAAATTAAAACTTCACAACATTTTGAGGATCACTAAGGCCCAGCAAGGTGTGAACAGCAGGTTTTCTGCCCCAATAGATAATAGTGGATCCAATGGACTTTTAAAACAATTCGATATTGAACTGTTTACGATCACATGCACAGACACAGTACAAAGCTTAGTTTTGCCTGCCAGAGACAGCTCACACAAATTCACCATGCTCCTGCATGCAAAAAGTTCACAGAAAATAGTAACAAGATTTAGCACAATAACTGTAATATTTAACGAACATTAGCATTAACATTACAATGAAAAATAACAGTGCTTTCCTGATGGGAATCTGACATGGTCATCACTCAAGTCATTCTTCATCAGCCCATGAGAGAATCATCAAAATATTTCCTTCGAACTACAGTACTTGCTTCACAAGTATTATGAATATTAACAGCTTTTCAGTCCAAATTTTTATTTAACTCTTTGAATTTAAATGTCTCATTTACAAGAATACAAATTCTCAGCTCCAGATTTTTAATATAGCTCTTTGCCTTATTAGTCCAATGTTATCAGACTCTTGAATTGCACTGTTTTCATAACTACCTTTTACTCTATTCCCTGTACTTTTTTTTGTATTTTCTCCATATCTTGCACTATTTGTCTATTATCACTCAACTCTTGCAATTGTTTATTTATTAGTTATTATTGCATTTGCTGCTGTACGAGTTAGATTACTTGAATAGCACACAAACCAAAGCTTCTCACTGATTTCCAATACACATGAAAAATAATTCCATTCAAGTCAATATAATTGTAAAATGGCTGCACCTTTCATCTCTCATTGAATGCCATTAAAATTCAGATACTTATATTTTTTTTTTTAATTTTCATGAAGATGGCTGCAATATAGGTTTTGAATCAGCATTCTAACTTAATGAGCAAGTAATTGCTGAGCTGGTGACCCAACTCACCTTTAAAGATATATCAGCTTAGCAGTTAAGTGGCTGCTAAACCTGATTAAACAGATTAGGTAGCCAAACTGCTTCGTCCAATTCTTCATCAGCCCATGAGAGAATCATCAAAATATTTCCTTCGAACTACAGTATGTTACAAGGACAAACTGCAATTTAATCAATGGGCCACTTTAAGATAAAATGCATAGAATCTAATGCATTTGCTGAGCTATGTGGTTTCCAAATACCTTATACATTTACAGATATAACCATAACACATCTTCTCATGCTTTTGAATGTTCATAATAGATGCGACAAAAATCTCACTTGAATTTTGCAGAGAGGTTATAGAATTGTACAGATGCTGTTGACCCACTGAGTTTTTCCCAGCAGTTTATTTTGTCATATTTCCAGATCTGATGTAGGGTATCCAACCAGAAATCTTTACCTTTGCACTTCCCACAAATGCAGCCTGATCTATTAAACATTTTTAGCTATTTCTGGTTTTCTTTCCAATTTCTAACATCTACTCTGGTTATTTTTAAATTTTCACCTGATTGGGAAAGTTTAGAGCTGTTGCAGCCCATTCAAGCACTCTTTTGATTAATCTGGAATTACTGACCTCATTTACACGATATACAGCTCACCTCTGTAAAATATGCGGTAGTCTTTGAAGGTGAAGAATGCTCCAGCTGATCTCCATGAATAAAGGGATGGTGAGAGAATAGGTGGAGGAAGGTGAAGGTAGACAGCTATTAGTGGTGCAGCAAGAAGTGCGACTTGGATCCACCACTCTTTCATCCTTAAAAGAAATAGCAAACTTTCACACCAAACTTTACTCCAGTTCTAGAATTTCTTTGCAGATGGACAGACATGAAAACTAGGTAGATACAAGTTAAGAGAACATAGCAGAGGGTGGGGGGGGAGGGGGGAGGATTACAAGCATATTGCAGTCAGCAATACGAGACCAAAACTTCTGCCCTCTGCAGGCAAAGCTTTCCAATATTATTGCCACATTATGATTTAACTTTAAAACATCACCTCGAAAGGAAACCTGTTTATGAACACAAAGAGCAGGCTCAGTTCTGACACTCTAGCATTCAGAAGTTTGAAATCTCCTTTCACAAATGGTTAGCAAAGAGCGATGCACCAACAGCCCGAGTGTTATTCGCTTGCCACACTGCTTGCAGTCCCTACCAATCGCCGTCAACCCTTAATATAGTTTAACATCACTCAATATAATCTGTGATAACTTTAGACACGTCTGCAAACTTTCCTGTTTAACTGTGATAAATTTACTCCTGTTTTTTTTTACAAAAGTTCAAAAACAAAGTCTAACAAAATTGAAGCAAATGGAAATGTTTAGCTTCCGAAATATGAATGGATTTAGCTACAATAGTATTTACTTGTTTAAACGTAGAAGTTGGAAGTATTGAGAGGTTCACTTCCTGCGCCACAGACAACTATCACAGCGGTAATAGGTACGAAACGCTACTAACCTGCACTCAGGTGAGATCTCATATTTAATTCCCATCGACACCTGAGGACACTTTCGTGTCCGGGTCGCATCGTCACTCCCACTCGCCTCGCCCCGCCTCCTTGCCCACCCCCTGAGCCGACCTGATGATGTAAATCGCCCCCTACTGGCCGGGAACTGACTGGAATCTTGCATTAGAGCGAGAACCTTTTTTTTAATTCGAAAATAACCCCCCAGGAAGCCATTTGTTGACAAAAAAAAGGCAACTCTTTATATAAATAGAAACACGAGAACAAAATAAACTTCAATTTTCGTGTTCCGGGGCTTGTCTAGCTAAATGAACGGAACCTGAATCGTTGATTCTATTTCTCTTCCCCCAGATGCGACCTGCCTGTGATTATATAATTGATTTCGTATGATTTATACCAAATCATAACATTTCTTCTATTTCTGACTCCTGATGAATGTTTACTACAACACCTAAGAGCATTGTTCAATTGGTTGTAAGAGGTTCAAAGCCATTCAGAAAATGTAAAAGGCTATGTGTAAATTATTTTTATTTTTCAACATATTTGTTTTAATTTAGGATCATAATAATCCACTGCACATATATTAAAAAGTTCATGATGCTCCTTAACATCAATGTCCTGCAAGTTTGTCCTTACTGTACTTATTATAAATTCATCATTCATGAACGCAAACCCAAATACTATACCATAAGACATGGGAGCAGAAATAGCTTATTCAGCCCTTCAAGTCTGCCCCGCCATTTAATCGTGAGTTGATCAATGTTCCCATACAGCCCCACAGCCCGGCCTTCTCCCCATAACCTTTGAGGCCCTGGCTAATCAAGAACCTATGACCTAGCCTCCACAACCACCTGTGACAACAAATTCCACAGATTCACCACTGGCTAAAGAAATTCCTCTGTATCTGACCTCAGTGGACACTCTTCAATTCTGAAGTTGTACCCTCTTGTCATAGACTCTCCCATGATGAAAAACAAAATTTCTACAGTTACTCTGTCATGCCTTTCAACATTCAAAATGTTTCTATGAGGTTCCCCCCCCCCCCCCTCATTTTCCTAAATTCCAACAAGTACAGACCAAGAGCTTTCAAATATTCTTCATATAACCCTTTTGTTCCCAGAATCATCCTTGTGAACCTTTTATGAACCATCTCTAACATCAGCACATCCTTTCTTAAATGAGAATCCCAAAACTGCTCACAAAACTCCAAGTTAGGTCTCACCAGTGCCTTGTAAAGCTTCAACATCACATCCCTGCTCTTGTATTCTATTTCTCTTGAAATAAGTACCAGCATTGCATTTTCTGCCTTCATTGCCAACTCAACATGGAAGTTTACCTTCGGGGTATCCTGTCCAAGAACTCTCAAGTCCCTTTGCATCTGGGAATTTTCAATTTTCTCCCCATTTGAAAAATAGTCTGTCTGTTTATTTATTTTACCAAAGTGCATGAATATACACTTTCTGACAATGCATTTAATTTGCCACTTCTCTGCCCATCTTAGTCCTTCTGCAGCCTTCCTATTTCCTCAACACTACTGGCTGCTCCACCTACCTTTGTATAATACCACTCTAACTCCATCCACAACTAATACACACTAATGTTTGTAGGCAGATCTCAAACAATGACAAGATGGTGTACAGATAGGAGAGAGAGAGTCTAATGACATGGTGTCAAGATAAAAACCCCTTCTTCAAAATCAACAAAACAAAGCAGCTGGTCAACACACAGAATTGTGACAGGACTCAGCAGGTCAGGCAGTATCCAGGGAAGGCAAGAAACTGGTCACTGATTTCAGGAAGCAAGGTGGTGTGCAAACCCCAACAGTATCAATAGTACTGAGGGAGGGGATGGTAGAGAACTTTAGTTTTAGGTGTACATTTCACCAACAATCAGTTTTGGTCCAACTAACAGTGCTATTTTTGCACTGTTTTAATAGATTTATTTTCTCCATAACAGTGCACTCTGCACTTTTGTTTTAATTTGTGCTATTTGTTGTATTTAGGAGATGATAACTTACCTGGAAAGGATTCAAATCTTTGACTGTAATTTCAGTATACACGAGCACAGAATCAGGCCCTATAGACTATCTCTAACCTCATCACCTCTGGTCACCTCCCTCCCACAGCCTTCAACCTCACACACAGCCTGATTCTATCTCTTATCCAAGGCAGACTTTTGTGTTTTACTCCTTCAGTCTATTGACTCCATGCTGATCATTAACTGCCCATATACACTGATACCATATTAATTCCCATTTTTCATTGTCCCCTTTGTCTCATCAACTCCCACCATCCCCAAATCTACCATTCACTTCCACATTAGGGACAATTATCTGACTAATCGACATATCTTTCGAATGGGAATTAAAACCAGACCCAGAGGAAGCACATGCAGCCACAGAGAGAACTTGCAAAATGCACAGACAAGCACTTGATCCTGGTCCCTGATGGTGTGTGGTTGTAAATCTTTTACCAGTGCCATTGTGCTGCCCATGTACCCATAGCTCTGGTTAATTTTCCAGGCATCTTATATTGATCCTTGTATTAGGAGAGACTAGATAGGTTGGATTGGTTTTCCTAGAAGAGTAGGCTTGGCAAAGAAAGGAAAAAAAGATTACAAGGGTCAATAGATAGTTGGGTAGATAGTAACAAAATTATCCCATAGTTGAGGTATCTGAGACCAGAAAGATTAGGAGAGGAGAAAGGGGTTTAGAGGGGATTGGATGAAGTTTTTTTTTACAAATAAATGATGGATCCAAATTAAGTTCAATTCCTGAGAAGATAGTTGAGGCCAATACATAGTGGACTACAGACCTCATGCAGGTAAATGGCATTCATATAAATTGGCAGACAGAAATGCTGGAGGAACTCAGCCAGTCTTGCAGTGTGCATAGGAGGTAAAGATATATTACCAATGTTTCAGGCCTGACCTTTCTTTGAGGTATAAGCAAAAAGCAGGCAGGTATCTTAATTAAAGACTAGAGATTAGGGGGTAAGAATGGAAGGGAGGAGTCCAGACCAACAGCCAAAAGGTATGATGAGGAAAGGTGAGAAGTGATTTTGTGAAAGGAGATAGAAGGCAAAGGGAGGAGAGATCAAGATAGTGACAGAACTAGAGGGAAGGAGACAGGAAAGAAGGAGGAGCGGGTTAACAGAAACCAGAAGTGAATGTTAATGCCATCCAGTTGGAAGGTGCCCAGATGGAAGATGAGGTGTGGTTCATCCAGTTTGCAGGTGGTCTCAGTCTGGCAGTGTATGAGACCATAGATAGACACGTCAGCAAGAGAATGAGAATTGAAATGGGTGCCCACTGGGAGACCCACTCTATTGTGGTAGAGAGAGGCAAGGTGCTCAACAAACTGATCTCCAAGACTGCCCCAGTCTTTCCAATGTACAGGAGACCTTTGGGACTCCATCTCTTTTCACAGAGCCCAAATCAATTCTCACTTCTCCTCTTATCATATCCATTTAGTACCATTAGTTGGTCTGGACTCGTCCCCCTGCCAGTCGTGAGACTGGCTGAGTGCCTCCAGTTTTTTTTTGCTACCATCACGGTGTCTCACTTCATATAAATTGGATCTGATGGTCATGGCCCAATGCCCTATTTCTGACTTTACAGCGTGCATAAAAAGCAAGGATATGTGGCCAACGTTTCAGGCCTGAGCCCTTCTTGAAGGAATGAGGAGAATGAGTCAGAAACAGGAGGATCTGATCAGGGAAGAGATCCTGCCTGTGTGCAGCATGACTCCAACAGCCCAATCTCGAAAGCACCACGAGGCGATTTTTTTTCCCCCCAACTGTAGTTTCAACAAATAACGAAATCATGACTCATTTCCTTCCAATCCGACGCAATGCAGCAATATTACAGTTTTAAATTAATGAAATTTAAAATAATCCTCACTGGGGGAAACCACGCCTTTCTGCCAATGTCGCCGGCCGTTTCCACGGCAACCGCCGCCGACCGCTCGCCTTTCTATCCTTCTCCCAGCAGCACCAACCCGCCTCACCTCGCAACAAACAGCTCTCTCATTGGCCACTTTCAAAGGCATGAACCAATCGTGAAGATGTTTGAATATCAGCGACGGTTGGGTTTTTGGGGGATGGATTTTCCACCCCCCCCCCCAATCCCAAACCCCCACCAAGTTGATTGATTTGAGTTTCAAAGTCGAGGGCGAGAATTAGAACTATGTCACTGAAGAGTTCGATCGGGAATCCTGAGGTAAGCGAGGATGATGGTAATAGTGGGTTTTATTCTCAAACTCGTGGCTCAAGGTTCCCGATCTCTGGTGGTTGCTGTCGTCTGTCAACGCCCTGACCCTCGCCCTGGGATGTCACTGGGTGCGAGCAGGGTCGGAACGTTGTTGGGGGGGACATCATCTTCATCCCCCCCTCCTCCTCCCCGCTCCGTGGCTGCGCATGCGCCTTGTATCAGGAGCCGCTGCCACCTCCCATCACCATCCGCCTGTTCTTTCCCAGCTTTCAGATTTCTTGACAAGAGTACAAACACGATGTCACATACCACTCTGAGATATGTTGACTGAGAGTGATGCAGAATTGGTAATGCAAAAAATATAGAACTGTACACAGGGTACACATGTAAACAAATAAAGAACTGTAAACAGGCAACGAATGCAAATAAACCACTGTGCAATATCGAAAGAATTTAAAAAAAAAACAATGAAGTGGACAAATTCTTAAATGAATCCCTGATTAAGTTTGATGTTGACGAGTCTGATGGTGGAAGAGTAGCTGTTCCTGAACCTGCTGGTGCCAGTCTTGTGGCACCTTTTACTCTTTCCTGATGGCAGCTGCGAGAGGACAGAACGTGTGCTGGGTGGTGATGATTGCTGCGTTCCCTGTAGGTGTTTTCGATAGTGGGGAGGGCTTTGCTTGTGATGTCCTGTCCCTTACCTTTTGCAGGGCTTTAAGCTCAAGTCACCTTTATTTGACGTTCATAATATACATTGCACAGTAAAGATGAGATAGTGTTTCTCCAGGACCATGGTGCAGACTCACATAAATAGAAGTTAAAATATTAAGACATATACAATAGTCTACGGTACACAATCCACATATATTCTGGGAATTCAGGAGCCAGATGGCTTGGGGGGAAAAAAAATAATTGAAGGTCCGAGTTCTACAGTACCTCCTACCAGATGGCAAAAGGGAGAAAAGTTTACATGAGAAGTATGTAAAGTCCTTCACAATGTTTATTGCTTTCTGTGTGCATTGTGTGTTGTAGATATCCATCGTGGTAGGAAGAGAGCTCCTTCCCGCCCCCAATGATCTTTTCTGCTGACTTCACTATCCTCTGCAAGCTTTTACAGTCTGAGGTGGTACAGCTTCCAAACCAGGCAGTGATGCAATTGCTGAGAATGCTCTCAATTCATCCTCTGCAGAATGTAGTGAGGATGGAGGGTGAGAGATGAACTTTCCTCAGCCTTCGCAGGAAGTAGAGGCACTGCGGGGTTCTCTTGGCTATGATGCTGGTATTAAAGGACCAGGTGAGATTCTCCGCCAAGTGCAAACCAAGGAACTTGATACTCTTGATGACCTCAATGGTAGAGCTGTCAGTGGTCAGCAGGGAGTGATTCCCCCAGGGCCTCCTGAAGTCAACAACTATCTCTTTTGTTTTATTAACATTCAGAGATAGGTTGTTGGCTCTGCAGCAGTCTGTTAACGACTGTACCTCATCTCTGTACGCTAACTATCATTCCCACCACGTCGTATCATCAGTGAACTTGATGATGTGGTTCAAGCTGTGTTTTGCTGCACAATCATGAGTCAGCAGAGAGAACAGCAGGGGACTAAGCTTACCGCCCTCAGGGACTCTGTGCTCAGTGGGATGGTATTGGAAGTGTGGTTTCCAATCCAGACTGCCTGAGGTCTCCCTGACAGGAAGTCAAGAATCCAATTGCAGAGGGAGCAGCAGGCTCAACTTCCCTATCAGGTACTGAGGTATGATTCTGTTGAATGCCGAACTGAAGTCATTAAACAGCATTCGAACGTACGTGTCCTTATTTTCCAGGTGGGTGAGGGCTAGATGGAAGGCAGTGGCAATGGCATCATCCAAAGAACTGTTGGATCTGCATGCGAACTGCAGGGGTTCAGTGACGGGGGCAGCAGGAGCTTGATGTGCCCATGACAAGCCTCTCAAAGCACTTCATGATGGTAGATGTGAGTGCGACAAGGCAGTAGTCCTTGAGGCAGGACACAGATGACTTCTTCGGCACAGGGTCAATGTGTCAGCTTTGAAGCACGTTGGGACCACACCACTTCTCAGGCAGATGTCAAAGATGTCAGTGAGAACATCTGCCAGCTGAGCTCTCTGCCGGGAATGTTATCCAGTCCGGCAGTTTTCCATGGGTTGACTTTGCCTAACACTTCTCACATCAGCCACTGTAAGACACAGCACCTAATCATTTGAACAGGTGGTCTTCTTTGCTGCCACATTTTATTTGCCTCAAAACACATGTAGAAGTTGTTCAGTGCATCTAGCAGGGAGGCATCACCAGCACAGGCAGATGGTGTAGTCTTGTGGTTGGTGATATCTTGGATGCCCTTCCAAATGTGTTACATGTCCTTGCTGTCCAGGAGTGACTATGAGTGCACTGGGCATGCACACGCTTTGCTTTCCTGTTGGCCTTGGACAGATTGGCTCTTGCAATAGCAAGGGCTACCTTGTCATCTGCTCTGAAGGCAGAGTCTTGGTTCCTCAGCAATCATCCATGGTTTCTGATTAGAGCAAATAATGATGGTCTTGGGCACAGTGACATCATCAGTACACTTAGTAATGTTGCTGGTCACTGATGCCATATTCTCCCCCAGATTGATGTTCAGGGATATTGGCTGTGATGCCAAATAACATCAGCTACAAATTTGTCCACGATACCATGTAGTTGGTTGTATAAAGAAATGTGATGAGTCAGCATACACGAGGGAGATTGAAAACTTGGCTGAATGGTGCACCACCAACAACCTTGCACTCAATGTCACCAAAATTAAGGAGTTGATTGTTGACTTCAGGAAGGGAAAGCCAGAGGTGTACAATCCAGTGATTATTGGAGGATCAGAGGTGGAGAGGGTGAGCAAATTTAAGTTCTTGAGAGTCACTATCTTGGAAGATCTTTCCTGGACTGAACACACTAAAAGCCTCATGAAAGCATGTCAGCACCTCTATTTCCTTTGGTTTGGTATGACACCAGAAACCCTGGCAAATATCTACAGATGTGTGCTGACCAGCTGCATCACGTTCTGGTATGAGGACACCAACATCCCTGAGCATAAAGCCCTACAAAACCCCAGAACATCAGAGGCAAAACCCTCCCCATCATCGAGAACATCTAAGGGGAAAGCTGCTGTCGGAGAGTAGCAGTAATCATCAAGGATCCACATCACCCAGCACATGCTCTGTTCTCGCTGCTACCATCAGGAAAAAGGTATAGGTGCCACAAGACTCACATGACCAGGTTCAGGAACAGCTGCTACCCCTCCACCATCAGACTCTTCAACAATAAACTCAATTAGGGACTTATTTAAGGACTCTTTTGCATTTTGATTTTTAAAAAATCTCTGTATTGCACATTTTATTTACATTTCTTTCAGGTAGACCCCTACTTATGATGGGGTTTCATTCGCATCGTAAAGTGAAATTATCATAAGTTGTGGTCTACTTGTTTACATGTGTACATTATGTATATTTTTTTTGCATTAAAAATAAGTGGTAATTCTACCTCCCCTTCAGGAAGAAGAATCTCAGGATTGTATGTGATGTCATGTATGTACCAAATAAATCTGAATCTAGCAACTTTGTCTTAATCACTCATGGTTTTGCATTCTTTGCCCTCCTACCTTCAGTCCTTTGAGACACGTGTGCTCTCCGCTCTTGCCTCATCTTCCCATGCCCCTGTATACCACTATCCTGAATGCGTACAACACTCAGTCTGTGTCAATTGTCATGTGCCCATCTATACTAATATCACTTGGCTTGAAGTCTTATTAATGTTCTGGTGAGAGTTGGTGTGTAGTTGAAATCTCTGGCTGTCCCCTCTAAACCACTTAACCCTTTGTCCTTTTGTTTTCGACCCTTCTGGGGAAAGGGTTTCCTACTTTACACCCTATTTATGTTTCATAATTGTGTATATATCAGACATCCTCTGCTGGAAGGAAACCAAACCCAAACTGTTCAAACCTCATTGAAGTGCTGCATCCCAGGTATCATATCCTTCATGAAGTATGTTGACCAGAATTGTTCACAGTATTCCACATGTGGCCTAACTAATGTTTGATAAAGTTATACAACCTCCTTGATGTGGTATTTTTTTTACCCCGAATACTGAATGCAAGTATGCTGTAAGATTTCTACACTGCCTGATTTACATGTGCTGGCAGAGACCAGAATCCCTTTGTTCATCAGTACTCATGGGTGCATACTATTTCATTGTGTACGTCTTCCAAACTGAAAGTTCATTACCTCACACTTGTTAGGATTAAATTACATGTACATACCATTACTATGTCCCCTCTTACTGACTGATTAGTTTCTGTTTCCTAAAATTATTTGCCTTATTATAAACAAATACCACTGATTTTGTGTCCTCTGCAAACCTAATCAGACCACCAACATTCACAATCAAATTATTAATGTGTATAATATTAAGATTCTTACAGTGGTACAGTTGAAAGAGATGGTGCCTCATAGCTCCAGTAACTTGTGTTTGAACCTGTGTAGAATATGTATGTTATTGCTTTGACTGCATGATTTTCCTCCAAGTGCTCCAATTGCCTACATCCCAAGATATATGAGTAGAAGGTTAATTGACCATTGTAAATTGCCCCTTGTGTAGGTGAGTGGTATAATCTGAGGTGGGAGGTGGGGTGCTGCTGATAAGAATATGATGAGTATAAAGGTTTGTTTATTTGTCACAAAATACCTAGTACCATGAGATGGGTTCTTCAAACAGACTAACATGTTATCTATTTAAAGAGCATCATTTACAGAATATAGGATTGCAATGAAAAGAAAGATCAACTTGCACCAAGCAAGGGCCGTGTGATAGCCCTGTTAAAAGGCTTCATTCAAGAGCCTAATGACTGCAGGGAAGAAATTTTCTCTAAGCCTTTGGTGTGTGCTTTCACACTCTTAATCCTTCTCCCCATTGAGAGGTGAGCGTGTCTGGGGTGTGATGGGTTGGCTGCCTTTCCTATGCAGCAAGAGGTGTAGATGGAGTCATGGAGGGGAGGGAAGTTTGCATGCTTTGAGCAGAACTGCTCCCATCCCACATTGTGATGCATCCAGTAAGTATGCTTTCGATGGAGCACAGGTAGAAGTTCGTAATGTAAAAATGGGTGTGATAATTTGCATTGACCTGATGAACTAAAGGGCTTATTTCTGTGCTGCATCTTTATTTGACCTTGTGGTGCAACATTGATCACAGGCTTGCTTCTTGCTTGTATAAACAACCTTCCACCATCACTCTCTGCCTTCTATTACCAAGTTGAATTTGGATCCTATCAGCTTTAATCTTCTGTTCCAATTCCAGACAAAAGCCTTACTAAAGTCTATAGAGGCTACATTAATCACTCTGTCCTCACCAATACATTTTGTTACTAGAGTAACACCCCCGGTATCTGGATTGGTAGGTGCTGGATAAGTGAATTTGCCAATTGCTTGAGATTGCATGTTGTGTGATCGGCGAACTGACTGCTGAGGTGGGGAGGTTGGGGACACCTGTTTTAAGCTTACATATTTTTTATCTATTTATTTTCCACTTTTTTTTTTGCCGGTTGCTTGAATTCAAGATAACGGGGATTTTTACTGTATTTTGAAAATGTAATTCAAATTGGTCAGGCCGGATCTCACCACCAACAAAACTTGAAAATCTTTACTTGGTAGATCAGGTAGCATCTATGGAGGGAGAGTTAGATTAGTCATAACCTTCGTTTTTCCCACCACCTCACCCCCCCTCCCCCCGCCAGTTGTTCCCAGGTTATCACAGACTTGTGATAACCTGGCTTAAATTTTTGTTCTTGAATAAAGACCCTGCTCCTTAATACATGTCACTACACCCCTGTCTTCCCAATCCTTTTCCCACTCTTTCAGCTCTTGATCCCTTGTTCTTGTGACCCTGTTCTTTGCCCTTTACACCAGTCTTCCCTCCCTTCTCCTTCCTCCATGATTTTTGAGCCATATCTTCCTCCCTACAACTTGCTTTCCTTCTTTACAATTTCCTGCTCCTCTAGTGCCAAGAACTTTGTATCCAGCTCTTCATCTGGACGTAATTCTTTGTAGTTTTATAATGTAGCTCAAAGTCTACACATGTAATTTTGTCTTTTTGTATTTATATTGTTATTATTTTTGTCCTCTCTCTGTAGTTTCTAAAGAAAAGAGTTGTACCAAATCCAAAATACAGATACGTCCAATCACGGATTGATACCGGTAAAGTGACTGAATTCTTACAATAATATATAATCTTAAGGAAAAGATTATAATTTCTCAAAATAAATAACTTGTGCAGCAACAAATCATTTTCATCTTTAAAGTGGCAAAACCATCCCCAAGATGCTTCACAGAAGCTTTGCCAAAAAGAGAAAATGATGTTAAGTAATTTAAGGGTTTTTTGCATCACATAATGAATATAATGGTCGATAATGAATATTTGTGGAAAAGCATAAAGTTGGATAGAGAGACTAGAGGAATTTAGTGAAGGAATTCCACACAGGGTTTTCATAACTGAATCGACATCTGCCAATAGGGGAAAGCTTAAAATGAAGTTTTTTACTAAGTCCATAATTGTGGGGACCAAGGATATTCTTGGAGGGAATAGATAGGAGTCCATTGCTGAACAAGACCATGGATGAATTTTAAAATGAGAATAATGGTTTTAAATGTGTGTGTGTTTTATCCACAAGCAGTGGCGGATTAACTACCACCCGGGCCCTTAGGCTGAGCTTTAGTAAGGCCCCTCGACCTTGCCCCCTCCCCCAGGTGATGCCCTCCCCTCACATATTCTAAATTTATCCACCCAGGGTGAGCGTGTGTATGCTGTGCTCAGCAAATCCAGGATAAAATTGATGGGCCAGGTGGCTTTAGCCCAGTGGAGAGGAGTGCATGAGGAGGGGAGGGGTTGGGGTGGTAGTGGGGTGTCTTGGTGCTGGATGCTGATGGGGACCTCATTGCTTGGCTCTGACACAAGACTGCATTTGGGGAAGTTTGTCTGGTCCCTGTTCAGCTCTCTCATGCGCAACCCCCCCTGGCTTGTACTAGCCACAGCCAGCTGCCCTGCCTTTCAACCATTTACAGCGACCATTGCATTTTGCAAACTCTGTGTACAATTTCCAGAAACTGTTCTGTCGTTCATAATTTAAACAGCATGAATAATTAAAGTGATGACTTACTCCGCTCCCATGGCAGAGAGTCCAAGGTTAATTGAATCAGTTGTCCCTGACTTTTCCGTGAGTGACACTGGCGTGAGCCGAGCTCAGCTGCAGGAGGCAGACCTCAGACTCGCGCGCGCTTTTACAAACACGAGCATTGATTGACGGGAGGCATTGGGACCAGCAGAGCCCGAATTGAAAGATGGGACCGAGACCCCGCTGCTGATTGGATGAATGTGGTACTTCCACGACCGCGAGGCTCGAGCCTTGATTGAGTGACGAGTTCGATTATACTATACTACATTGTATAAAGTTGTACCAGTACTACATCCATAATAAAATATCATGTGATGATCCTCCAATTTGCAGGTAGCCTCAGTTTGGCAGTGCACAAGGCCATGGATAGACATGCCAGTGTGGAAATAGTGTGTGTAATTAAAATAGTTGGCCACTGGAAGGACCCTTTTATTACAGCAGACAGAGCAAAGGTGCTCGATGAAATAATCTCCCAGTCCCTCCAATATAGAAGAGGCTGGAACAGGAGCACCTGATGCAGTAGATAACCCATAGAGATTCATGACCTGATGCAGTAGATAACCCATAGAGATTCATGAGTTAAGCATTGTTTCACTTGGAAGGACTGCTTAGGGCCTTGAATGGTGGTGAAAGAGGTGGTGTGGGTGCAAGTCTAGCATTTCTTTCGGTCACAGAGGTAAGTACCAAGGAGGATGAGTCGTCGAGGAGTCCTGGAGGTACAATCTAGTGGTGGAAATTATGGATGCAGAGGCTGGTGGGGTGGTAGGTGAGGAGAAGGGTAATCCTGTCCTTGTTGCATCTTGAGGTGGAGGGGCCAGGGGAGATGTGAAGGAAATAGGGAAGATGCAGGTATGAGTTGAGTTGATGGCAGTGGAGGGGAAGCCACATTTTTTGAAGAAGGAGGTTATCTCAGATGTTCTGGAAGAGAAGGCCTTGTCCTAGGAGATAATGCACCGGAGGCAGAGGAATTGAGAGAAATGTGATGAGTGTGATTTTATCAAAATGGTAAACGCACAAGTGTTGGTGGACAGTGTAGTAACCCTGTCAGGCTATAGACCAGATGCAGATTGTTTCAAGTTGCTAAGTTAAACATGGCATTGAAGAAGGAATTGGATATATTCTTCATGTAATTATGAATATATGGAAAAAGTTGACATATGGATTTGTTACTGGTGGTTCTTGTAACAATGTAGGTCTTCCAAAAGCACACCGAGAAATTATTCTCCTTTGGTATTGTATTTTGTATGCTTCTGCTGTACAGGACAAAAGTATGTGTTGAAAGCCAGTAAATAGCATGTTATCTTCTTTGGCTTGGCTTCGCGGACGAAGATTTATGGAGGGGGTAAAAAGTCCACGTCAGCTGCAGGCTCGTTTGTGGCTGACAAGTCCGATGCGGGACAGGCAGACACGATTGCAGCGGTTGCAGGGGAAAATTGGTTGGTTGGGGTTGGGTGTTGGGTTTTTCCTCCTTTGCCTTTTGTCAGTGAGGTGGGCTCTGCGGTCTTCTTCAAAGGAGGTTGCTGCCCGCCAAACTGTGAGGCGCCAAGATGCACGGTTTGAGGCGTTATCAGCCCACTGGCGGTGGTCAATGTGGCAGGCACCAAGAGATTTCTTTAGGCAGTCCTTGTACCTTTTCTTTGGTGCACCTCTGTCACGGTGGCCAGTGGAGAGCTCGCCATATAACACGATCTTGGGAAGGCGATGGTCCTCCATTCTGGAGACGTGACCCATCCAGCGCAGCTGGATCTTCAGCAGCATGGACTCGATGCTGTCGACCTCTGCCATCTCGAGTACTTCGACGTTAGGGATGTAAGCGCTCCAATGGATGTTGAGGATGGAGCGGAGACAACGCTGGTGGAAGCGTTCTAGGAGCCGTAGGTGATGCCGGTAGAGGACCCATGATTCGGAGCCGAACAGGAGTGTGGGTATGACAACGGCTCTGTATACGCTTATCTTTGTGAGGTTTTTCAGTTGGTTGTTTTTCCAGACTCTTTTGTGTAGTCTTCCAAAGGCGCTATTTGCCTTGGCGAGTCTGTTGTCTATCTCATTGTCGATCCTTGCATCTGATGAAATGGTGCAGCCGAGATAGGTAAACTGGTTGACCGTTTTGAGTTTTGTGTGCCCGATGGAGATGTGGGGGGGCTGGTAATCATGGTGGGGAGCTGGCTGATGGAAGTCGGCCTGAATAGCATGTTATAGAGTTACAAGAAACTACAGATGTTGGAATTTGGAGCGCAAAACTAGCTTCTTGAAGAACTCAGCATCTGTGGAGGCTCAGGAATGGTTGACAGTTTTGCCCACTCAATCAACCAAAGAACAAATATCCTCTTGGCATGTCCTCTCATTTTTTTAAATATATCATCATCAAACATTGGATACTTTATACTCTGACACCTCCTTTAAATCATCAGTGTTGATGATGAATAATTGAACCCCACAAACTGATCCCAGTGTACTCCACTAGCTGGAAGAGTTTTGTTTGTATAATAGGAGTAAAACACAAAAATATGCAGACACCAAGTTGAAGTAAAAACACACAAAGCTGGAGAAACTCAGCAAGTCAAGCAGTGTCCTCTATAAAGCAAAAGTAAAAATACATAATTGATGTTTCTGGCTTGAGCCCTTCCACAATGTATGGGAAAATGTCAGTAGGCATCTGGGGGGAAAAAAAGAGTAGGGGGAAAGGATGGTCACAAGGCAGGAGGTGATAGGTGGAGAAGGGAGGGAGGGGACAACAGATATTAAGGGGAGGAGGGAAGGCTAGATGAAGCTGGAAGGCTAGAGAACTGGAAAGAAGAAAAGGGGAGGGGGAAGAGGAAGCAGGTTAGCAGAAACCAGAAAAGTCGACGTTAATGCCATCTGGCTGGAGAGGGCCCAGACGGAAAATAAGGTGCTGTTCCTGCAATTTGCAGATGATCTTGGTGGGGAAATGCATAAGACCATGGACAGATATGTAAGTGTGACCCAGAACTGAAATGGTTGGCTACTGGGAGGTCTATGTTACTGCGGCGGATGGAGCGCAGGTTCTCAGCGAAGCGATTTTCAAATTTGCGCCCAATCTTTCCGATGTAGAGAAGGCCATAAAGGAAGCACCGGATGTTACTTCACTTGAAAGGCCTGTTTGGAGCTCTGGACCGAGGTGAGGGAGGAGGTGTGGGCACAGGTATTGCACCTCCTGCGGCCACAGGAAAAGGTGTTGGGGGGGGTGGCAATGGGTGGGGAGGGATAAGTGCACGAGGGAGTCATGGAGGGAGCGGTCCCTATGGAAGGCAGAGAGTGGAGGAGAGTTTCTCTAACAGTTTATCTCTAATAGTTGATGACAGGTGCTTAATTGTTTAGCCAAAATCCTTGGGACAAGACACTTTTCAGATCAGAATTTTTTGGATAACAGAATAATATTAAAATGGTAGTACTTTTAAGTAATTTCGAGGGGGCGGTCATGGCAGCTTTGGAATGAGATAAAAATTGACCGCTCTCTCCCCGCTCGCCCGCCCGAGTCACACTGCCGCTCACCCACCTGATCCCATGCTGCCGCTCTCCCTGTCCATCCGCCCGAGATGCACTGCCGTTCTCCCCAAGCCACTCCCTCTGTCAAATACCCTTTCAGTGAGATTGCTGAAATTCTGCTGGAGGACAATCTCTGTATTTTTAAGTAAAACAACACAGTAAAATTTCAAACTTAAACTGGCTCATACTAAACTAAACACCTGAAAATATACTGTACATGCAATTTTTAAAAATGTGCAGTTTCGGTTTTCAGAATTTTGGATAAAAGATTATGTACCCATACAAAGATCATACATGCTGTTCTACAATAGAGAACTTGGAATATATCAATAAGAACACCAAGATATAATGGAAGTTTCACCACACTGTAAAACCTGATAATACTGTTTCTGAACTCCTCAATTGAATGCAACTTTATACTTAGTGCTGCTTAATTTCCAAAAAATGTTTGGCACAAATACTAGACTACTATCTCAAAATTTCGACCTAATCATTTAAGAAGTTACTCTTCATTTTCCTGTGTAGCTGGAAGTGCAGTAATCTATTGTCATGTGTGAGTACAATGTATTCTCAGTGGTAGTGTAATAGCATAACAAGTGTGCTTATAAATCTTGTCTTGGCTTGATGCCGTAGCTGAGCCAGAAAGTTGAGTCACACCCTGCCCAAATTACTTGAGAATGTAATGGAGGCTAAGACCTCAGTGCATTAATATTGGATTGCTTACAATATAGAGGTGCTGTCTTTGCGTCGTATATCAAGCCATGGGCGCAATTGTCTTTACTGATTTGATCAATTTCATTTCCATATTCCAGTGAGTAATAAGTAGGTGGGAGTCTGACTTCCTTGTAACAGTGATACATCTCCTGGCTACCGCTAGTGCAATCCTCATAAATTTTGATAGTTTTGTGCCAATAAATACAGTTCTGGTTCCAATGGAAAATCCACTTCTATCATTTTTGTCAAAATTTCTGCCAAGTCGTACCAAAATGATCTTACTTTCACGCATATCCAGGATGAATGTATAATTCCAAACTCTATACTACAGGTACCCCCTAAAACACGAGTCTGGAATTTCAGATTTTAAACCATGTAATTTTTGCAGTGTAAGGTATAATTGGTGCATAAAATTATATTCTTGCAGAAATTTTCACCTTTTTTGACCTTTCTAAAATTACTGACGTGTCTTCCCAAACTGCTGTTCTATATTGAAGATGGGCGCACAGCTCTGTCTCCGGAAGAAATGGTTTTGACTCTCATCAGCCATGTAAATGGAATCTCAGAGACGTACAGCATGGAAACCGAGTCTGCACTGACAGTCAACCATCAATTTGTACTAATCCCAGCTTTTTTATTATCCCCATCAACCTATACATTTCAGGGTTTCTCCCATCCAGTTATCCTTGACAGTGTTACTATCCAAGTCTGAGTCAGATTTTACTATGTTCTTACAAATGTGTAAAAGCAAAATGCTACAGATGATTGGAATATTCAAGAGGCCAGGCAGTATCTGGAGAAGGATACAGATTTCTGTTGATACCTTTGACCTGAAACTACTCTGTAAATTTTTTTGAATATTTTATTTTAATTTTCATAGACTCGTCAAACAAACATTATAATCTTTTTAATATTCATGTAACATACAGAATCTGTATTTATCACCCCCCCCTCCCCCTGCACCCTCATACAACTGAAAGTACAATCAATTAAATTACATAGATACAAATTCCGGTTGGATCAAAGACCCCTACAGAAACCTAGTGAAAAAAAATAAGAAAGACTAAGTAACAAAGGATAAAAAGTGAAAAAAATCTTAAATTAAATTAAAAAGAAAACTGATAAAACACACGCCACCTGCGTCATGTCCCACTTCCTTGATCACATTCATTTCCCTGCTGGGATGGATTGCTACAATACCTCTATATCGAAAGTTAAGTTTGGGGGGGGGGGGGGGGGTCCCTAATCAACTACTCTGTAAATTGAGTTGTGAGATTGAATGTCATCCTACAGTACTCGTTGAGCTGAGCTAATCTTTTCTATTTAGACTTTTAAATTGCTGTACGACTTTTAATCCTATCCAAAAAGTTGCTGTTATGACGATGAAATTGGTGTGTGTTAGTATTCTATCCAGATGGATTCACTTGAGAATCATCAGCCATTTTACAAAAGAAGTTTAGCCATAATTTAATTGAATGGCAGAGCAGGCTCATAATTACTGTCTGAGACCAGTTATGCTTAACTTTTTCTTCCATTGATTTCAATGGACAAAATCTGAAGCCAATTTTTACACTGTGAGCCAGTTTTGGATTACTAGGTCAATTACTTTTTTGTACGCAATTGCTTGACAGTAATTAAAATAAGTTGCAAACAAGCAGGAGCTTTTTCCTGAAACTAATGAGGGGTACAACCAGCTCTTTGAAGAGATAGAGATTTACAAAGAAATAACAGTTTGAATTTGTATCCTTACTGTGAAGTTTTTGTTATTGCCACTTTTGCTAGCAAGCAATTCATTGCAAAATTGTTATTCTACTTATAAATTCTCAAACTTTGAGATTTTTGTATTTGTACAGTACTTGCAATATTCTGAAGAATGTTTTGATGTGGGTTACTTTAAAGTGCAATCACTGGAAGATATGATTTCTTTTGTGTTTTTTTGGTAGGATGCAGTCTTTCAAAGTACATGGAAAAATTTGAAGAGTCAAGAAGAAGTAAGTGAGATTTCTACCCCTCCCTTTGAAATAATTATTCTCAGATGTTATATTTTATATCTTCAACTATTTTACATGACACAAAAGGCATGGTGAGAATTTGGAACTTATTACCACAGGGAGTAGTTAAAGAGAAAAATACATTGTAAGGGAAACTGAACAGTCTGATGAGGTGGAAAAAGCAGGTTATCTTCATTAACGTATTGGGGTGGAGGGAATGCATTGGAGCACAAATGATGGCATTGTTTTGGACTTTCTGTGCCATGTGTCCTATGTAATACATGAGTAAATATATGGGTATTTATAATATTGGCCACTGTAAATTGCCTCTATTGTACAAATGAATGGTGGAACATAGGGAGGGAAGTTGGGACATAGAGCATTACCTCACAGTACAGGCCCTGCAGCCAACGATGTTGTGCTGACTTACTCCACAATAATCTAATTTTTCCCTACCTCATAATCTATTTTTCTTGCATCCACGTGCCTCTGAGTTAATGCGAATAATGTGGAATTGATCCCAAGATTGCCAGTGAATTATTTTGATGTGCAATAGCGAGAGTTAGGTGGAAAAGTTAAGAAATAAAAATAAAAACTGCTTCAAGACATTGCTCCTGGTCTATGCTTTTGTTGTGCCTTATCCAGCCAAGTATATCACAACATTTTTATTTATTCATTTAAACTCTTCATTGTATTATTTTATACACATGGGATTGCCAACAGCCCTATATTACTTGCCACAAATTTAAATGAAAATTGGCTGGCCTACAATATTGATATTGATGGACAGTTTCCCAAGCAATTTCCCTGACTCGAAACACCTGACTGCATAGATGCAGTCCCAGATTGACCTAAACTGATTGATCCAACAACAGGATCTGTGCCAGAGTTAGTCAACTGCTACTCTATGTTTTCTAGTCAGATACAAGCACTCCTGGCTACCACCATCTTCAAAATCAGTTTAAATGTTTCTCAATGAACTTCCCAACTGTGACTTCTGGCAGCCCTGCCTACAGCAACTTTGACATCTGGGTACAAAGCCGAACTCTTTTAGCAAGATGTTAGACACTGCCATTTAATTAGTAAAATTAATATGGCAAGGGGAAGGAGGAAAAAGAAGAAAGTGAAAAACATGGCACAGGAAGGAGGAAAGAAGAAGTGGGAAAGGAAATAGAGTGAGATGGGGTAGAGGGTGGAAGTAGGGAAGGAAAACAAATACTGGAAAGGAGGTGGGAGGAAGGATAGCAGCAGTATAAGCGACAACATCCTGATTATTATTATTTTTTTAAATATAAAGCTTTTTAATTTCCAGCTGGAAATTAGAAATAGATGATGATTTAAAAAAAAACACTCATCAGGTCATGCAGCATCTGTTGAGAGAGAAAAGGAATTAATATTTTCAGGGTAATTATTTTCCATTGACATGAAGAATAGTGAATGGGTAGTATGGTACAGAAATAAGGGCTGTTTCATAGAGGTAAAAAATAGGTGTGGCTTCCCATGCACCACATTAGGGGAATGAGTAGAGCTAAAGTTTGGTGCAAGAATGAGTTCAGCCAAGATAAGGGTGTGGTGATGAAGTCAGAGATTGGGTGGGCATCTTCAAGAAGAAACTTTTCAAGAATTGCACTGCAAGAATTAATGAATTAGCCTCTTCCTTAACATATTATCAAAATGTACAGCAGTTCTATAAAATATAGATGTGAAGATGAAAGGGGAAAATAAATTGTATGGTATTCCAAATACCATTTTTCAATCTACTGTGTAGCAGATGAATTGCTATCCAACTATTCAGGCTCTGGTAATGCTATATTGTAGCTGAAAGGAAGATAACACACAAGCATGCTGGATGACTAATGTTGCATGATGCATTTACTGTGTAACGTAACTGCTTTTAATAGAAAATTCCCTTATAAAATTTCTCATGTAGAAAGATTTATGAAATCCATTTCTTTTTCAGTATGCACCATTATGGTAGCTCCATAATCTGTCAAAAAGAATATCAATTTTGATTCTTAGGAAGGAGTTTTAAATAACTTTTCTATTGAACTTTCTGTCAAGTGCCCAGCAACTTTACAAAAAGTAATTTATTAAGAGTTGTAAGCCTGTACAGCTAATTTCCGCTGGTGAAAGGCATTGAAGATGGATTGTTGAAAGTTACCAGATTTTCTCATGGATAAGCGATGCAGTCTGCTTTGTTTGTGCAGCTAATTGTATTGGTCAGCACAGTACCTTCACTGTGCCCAATGTAACCGGAGTGTTTGATGAATAGATTTAAATAAATGGCCCTTTAGTTGCACAAGATAAAGCTACAGTATTGCATATAAAAAGATGTGTAAACTTAGCATATCATTTTAAGTGGACTAGTACTATTCATCAACTGTAGGAGACCCAAAAACTGATACTGGTAGAAAACACACCGTAAGTTTGGTGTTTATCAGCAGAGTAAAGGTAGAAAATTATTTTGACACAAGGTTGATCTGAAAATATATATACAAAATATGTCAGCTGTCAGCCAAGAGGGAGCACAAAATGGAAGCCAGCAAATCCAAGGTAAGAGAAATCTCCTATTTAATACCTGACAATGCTTAATTTAAATTTAAATACAATGACATGAATGAAAATTAAGTGTGCAAGTGAATTTATATAATCATATTTGAAGATTAAAATGTGCAAAGTAAAGCTTGCTGAAATTGTTTGGACAGTGAGAATTTTGTCTTAGTCCTAAATTAAGCAACATTCAGTGTGTAAAACACAACAATGAGACAAGTTTCCAGTTGGATCCATTTGAGGACTGCATTATTTAAATAATTTGATGCCTTAGTATAAATAAGGCACTAATGGCCAGGAGGTTTCAAAGGAACCCAATAATTTATTTCAACATTTATTAAAACTGAACAGACCAGGGATGATTCTAATGCAGGGAGTATGTAGAGGCTATGAAGAGGGAGCAGAAGAGGTTTACCAAGACGATACCTAGATTGGAGAGAAAGGTTGGACAAATTTGTATTGTTTTTTTTTCTGGAGTGGTTGAGGGGTGATGTGAAGGAAGTATAGTTAGGATAAAAGTGTTTTCCACAGAGTGGAAATGTGAAATACTTGAGTACCTAGATTTAAGTAAGAGAGGGAGAATTTAAAGCACATTATTTGTACACAGAGAGTGGTGTGTGCTTAGAATGCACCATGAGGGTAGGTTGTAGAATCACATATGATAGCAAGGTTTGAGACTTATTTGGACAGACACATAAACAGATGGGGAATAGAGGAATACACACCAGGTCGAGACAGATGGGATTGGTTCAGTTGACACCATGGTCAAGGACCCTGTCCCTGTGTTGTACTGTTCTGTGTGTTTAATCCCTGTTAAATGCTGATATATATTTTTAACACATTTGCCAAGAATCATCCTGACAGTTTATCTGATATACAAGAGCATAATAATTTTCAAATAGCTTTTAGAGATGCTCCCTTTTAATACAGTCTTTATTGTGCTTGTTCTCCAGTACTTTGTATTTAATTGAATGAGAGATTTTCAGTAAATATAGTTAAAAGACTCAGTGACATTAGATGGAGCTCAAAGCTGACAGATGCTTATAAGTACAGAAATAGATTAGAAATTCATAATAGTTTATAATTGTAATTAAATATCAGATCATCTAACTATTAGAAATGTAATTGATAAAGCATTTTGTCTGTTAAAATGTTTATCAATTAACTTGGATGCTATCGATTTCTATTATGATACATGCTGCCAGAAAATGTTGTAGACTTCAAAGATTGTAATTGGTGCAAACATGATAATTTTGCAAATTTAATCTGTTTATTTTGCAATGTAGTGATTTTGAATTCTCAGACTTTTTTTTTCTCCACAGATTACAGATATAAAAGAGATGAATTATTCAAAAGATTGAAAGTTACTACATTTGCTCAGTTGGTAAGTGCTCATTTATCACAAGATAGAAAGTCACTGATGCACATGATTGCCATATGAAAGCCACATGATTGGAGGATAGAGTTTCCATTCCAAAGACAGTTTCTTTCCCACTGCTTTCAGACACCTGAGCCATCCTCACATTAGTAAAATAGTATTGCCCTTGCTCTGTTCTACCTGACCTCTCTCTGTGCTCTATATTTTTTGTTTGCTGTATTTCTACATTGGTCGTCTTGCTGGAAAACATGCAAAACTGTGCTACACATGATTATAATTAAACTTGAGTCTTTATTGCTTTCCATGTAATTTAAATATAATTATTTTCAAGAGCAACAATATTTTTTTCATAAGCTTACAGTAATAATATTTAATATGATGCACATCAAGTTTCAGTCTGAAATTTATTGAAAATGAGTAAGTGAAGATTGAAAAAGACACTGACTAAAACCCTTCATGTTTCTTTTAGACAGGACACTTTTTGTACCTTTTTTTTAAGAGTCAACAGGTATGATTTAAGGATAGCTCACCCTCAGTTATCCATCTTGTATCTGAAGTATGCACCACAAAGTTGTCATTTCAAGTTTGTAATCTAATCTTGTTCCAAAGCTATGAGTTGAGCTTCATTTTTCAATGTATGATATAATCTGAATTGTAAATACAACTTGTGGTCTATACATAGAGTATAATGTAAAAGGGAGAAGCATGCAAAATACCAACACATTTCACCAACTGTAGTTACAAAATTGTGAGAGAATTCCATTTTTAAAATGTTTATTCTTCAGAATGTTTAGCACAGTATATTTTAATTTATTTTTGTGACTAAAACTAGGTGCTGCAGGTGGCTTCTGTGAATGAACATGAGAATGGGGTTTTTGAAGACCTGCAACAGGAGGAAGGTTTGTATAGGTCACCAATCGAATACAGAATGATTGTATACACAATTAAAAGAATTTATTGAAGTTTTGGATAATGACCATGTTCTGTTTATAATTAGAGGACAGCAGAATAATGGATGACGCATCACATCGTTTAACTTTGATTTCTTTGCATTATCAAATAGAAATCTGCTATGAAATGTAAAGATAGAAACACAAATAATAGGATCACAAGTAGAAATTTAACTCTTTCTGCTGCACCAGTCAATATGATCAAGGCTGATATATTTAAGTATCCTGTTCCTACCTTCTCCCTATGTTCCATGATCTAGAATATGTCAGCTGATTTTTATATTTCAACCAATATATTACTCCAATCACACAAGTTTTAATTTTACTCTCTAATTTCTTTATTGGAGTATGTCAAAAGCCTTCTGGAAGTTCTAAGCACCACAACCATTGGGTTCTTCCTTATTTATTCTACTTGGTCTAAACTCAACTTTCTGCGTTTGAATTTAATCTTGTTCCTTTTAGGTTCAAATTCTGTGATCTCTGAAACTGAGTCTGAGCTGAGTGTAATAAAGGCCACTGATGAACATAATCCAGTGGAAACTCCACAGAAATCTCCAATAGAATTGATAAGTAATGAAGGATCAGGTGAAAAACCACCAACAGCTCGTTCCACTCTCCAAAGGTGAAAATTGTGTTGACAAAAGATCATGATTATAATTATTTTACTGTCATGTAGTATTTTTGCATCTGGCTAAAATTTGGAACTATTTTTTATAAAATGCAGCATAATTTTATAAATTATAGTTTGATTTAACAAGTAATAAACTATACATAATTATGTTTTTAAATAAGAACATTAGAATGCAAGATTTAATTAGCATGGCAATTGATATATGAAAGGGACAGAACCTTTAGATTTCATTGTGGTGAACCCCAAACGATGCATTATGTTATGATACTAATTCCATCATGACAAATTGCATTTCTATCAGATAATTTCACCGATGCTAAGTACCAAGAAAATTCATTTGTCAACCTGTTCTCATTGTACTTGCACCTTTTTTGAAATTGTTTACAATTGGACACCAGATTGGTACAGTGCAGTTTAATGTTGGTATTTTGCTTGGAATTCAGGTTTAATTAGTTAAAAGTAAAACTGTGATTACCAGTAAATGCTTTATTGAAGATGAATTTTAAGGGTAGATTTAAAGAAATCTGGGCTTTATTTACCAAAATTTAAAAGTTGACTTTTTGTTCAAATTTCAATGTTCTTTTGTTTCACCTCAAAGGCATTGACTTTTACTGGCTAGAAGCCTGAGAGTCTACTCTAATTTCATTCAACTGCTTACTTGATCTGTAGGTTTATGCCACGGAAGACCAAAACTTACAGATTGCATGTACATTTCTAAGAAACGAGTTACTTTATGTGAATGCATTTCAATTTTTTTTAAAATTGGCTTTGATTCTGAACTATTTGAGTTTAATACTTGCATTGAATTCTGATGGTTATTGATTTGACATTTTTTTTTGTATTTTTCTCAAAAGCGTTATAAGTGGTGTTGGGGAAATAGACTTGGAGAGGAAACAAAACCATTTTCACTCTAAGCCCTCTGAATGTCCTGAAAAAACACATGAACCTTATCCAGATTGCCCTTACTTGGTGTTGGATGTACGAGACCGTGACGCCTATGAACAGTGTCATGTTATTGGAGGTAATACATAAAGATAGTCATCACATGTAGGTTATAGGGGTAAGATTTTAAGATCATATTATTTTGGGGTTACTAAAGGTTATTGTAGTTGATGTGTAAACCAGGATGAACTAAGCTTCCTGTAGTCAGTAAAGAGTTGGATGTAAAGCTTAGTCTTTTTAAAATGGAGAACAATTTGGTTTCATTCCACCTAAGGAAACCACAATTTTTTCATCAACTCCTTGTCTGTTATTTTTTTCCCCGGTCTGAACATATTGTGTACTTATTTGTTTTAGATTGTTCCTGAGGTTTCCTATGTGGCATAAAATAAAAACTGGGACACATGATTATCCCTAATTCATTTGCAATTCTAACATAAGATGTATTAACCTGCAGTTCACTTCAGGAATTGGGGGTTGAAGTACAAGTACATCCCAGACGAAACTACAATACTGTGATACTCGCAGGCATTTTCACTTGAAGTTGCAAAATTTAGTTCAAACATCTGAAGTGGTTTCAAGGCAAATAGATAAAATTCATACAAAGCCTAATAGTAACTGACAGATATTTACTATATCACATACTGTCCATTCTTAATCTCAAAAAAAAGGAAACATTATTAAATAACCTGCTGAAATTTGTTTTCCTTTCAATAGCATTTTGGCCAGTTGCACAAGAGTGTTGCATAAGTATGACATACATTTTGTGTGTTTCATGCCAAAATCCAAAGGATTTACTATAAATTCCTGCTACAAAGTAATATAATTACTAAAAATGAATCAGCCTGTAGAGACTGTCATTGTTTTTCTTTGTTTTGCAGCCTACAGTTATCCTATAGCAATGTTATCTAGGACTATGAATCCTTACACAAAGGAGATTCTAGAATATGTATCCTTTTATTAAATGGCTGGATGAAAAATTGATGTCTCATGATCTATTAGTTCATTGATTTGTCGATTATGTTTTCTGTTCTTTTGCCTTTGGGGCTTGAACAATAATTTCTTCCTTTCCAGTGGGTATTAAAAAGGAATTAATTCAGTGCTGTATCAAACTATCCTATTTACAATGAAAATCTATACTGTACCAATGGTTTGATATGAAGCCACCACATATGGGCAATTATGCACTATGTGATGTACATGACCAGTCAGGTTTGGTTTGGTGTTTATAAAGACAGATTGGTCCATGACCCAAAATAGCAACATTACAGCAGCACAATTGTCTTTCTGCACTAATCCCACTTTAAGAGGAGAACCATTTGTACATTGGCTATCTGTTGTAGACATTGAATCAGATTCCAGATATGTCCTCATTAAGCCCAGGAACAAACGTCTTCCATTTATATTCAATAAAATGCTGAATTGTTTCATTTCAAATTATTGTAGCTATCCAATGTTTACTTTAGAAATTTGGAGTAGATTAAACCCAGGCAAAAGGAGGAGCTTGACCAAGAGCAATGCAAGTCTGTTTCAGTTGCAAGGAAAAGGAAAGATTTATTTTCTGTCTAACTTGTTCTCATTATCTTTTTCACCATTGTGGTTTTGTTTGGACGATATCTGCACCATGAAATGTGGTTCTAGCATTAGATGTATCATGCTCCTTTTCATTTTCTTCTACCTTGTCCCACCAATATCCATTGGAAAAGTATTTAAATTTTGTATCTATAATTTGGCTATTAGTTTCTTTAGGTATTAAAATCTCATCCAACCCTTAGCAAACAATAATTTTTCAAATCGTCTTTTACCTAACTTTGTGCTTCCCATCAACACAATTCTGAATAGTATTGGCAAGCTGTGGTCAATACTCTTTACCAGCAGAAATGACATCCTCATCTATTGAGACAATGTGGGTGGAGCTGAGGAACAGAAAAGATATGACCACACTCATGGGGTTGTATTATAGACAGGTAGTAGCAAGAATTGGAGGAGCACATATGAAGAGAGATAGCAGACAGCTGCAGGAAACAAAGTTGTGATTGTAGGAGATTTTAATTTTGCATATATTGACTGGGACTCCCATACTGTAAAAGGGCTGGATGGCTTGGAGTTTGTCAAATATGTTCAGGAAAGTTTTCTAAATCCATATATAGGGTTACCAACTAGAGAGAGCGCAATACTGGATCTCATATTAGGGAATGAGACAGGATAGGTGACAGAAGTATGTGTACGGGAACATTTTGGGACCAGTGATCATAATGTCATTAGTTTCAAGTTAATTATGGAGAAGGATAGGTCTGGGCCTTGGGTTGAAATTCTAAATTGGAGAAAGGTCAATTTTGAGGAAATGTGAAAGGATCTAGAATGTGTGGATTAGGATAGGTTATTTTCAGGCAAGGATGTGTGTGGTAAGTGGAGGACCTTCAGAGGTGAAATTTTGAGAGTACAAAGTTTGTATGTTCCTGTCACAATCAAAGGCAAGGTTAGAAGTTATAGGGAACCTTGGTTTTCAAGGGATATTGTGGATCTGGTCGGAAGAAGAGATAGGTGTATAGCAGGTATCGGCAATATGGAGCAAATGAGGTACTTGAGTATAAAATATGCAAGAAACAAATCAGGAAGGCTAGAAGGTTGCTTTGGCAGACAATGTGAAGGAAATTCCTAAAGGTTACTACAGGCATATTTAGAGCAAAAGCATGGTAGGGGACAAAATTGGTATCCTTGAAGATCAAAGAGGTTGGCTTTGTATGGAGCCAAAAGATATGGGGGAGATCTTACATAGTTTTTAAAATCCGTATTCACTCAGGAAATGGTCACAGAGTTGTGGGAAGAAAGGAAAACAAGCAGTGAGGTAATGGAACATATACAGATTAAAGAGAAGGAAGTGCTTGCTGTCTTAAAGCAAATAAGGGTGGATAAATCTCCAGGGCCTGACAAGGTATTCCCTTGGACCTTGAAGGAGGCTAGTGTAAAAATTGCAGGAGGTCTGGTCGAAATGTTTAAAATCTCCTTAGCCACAGGTATGGTGCCAGAGGATTGGAGGGTAGCGCATGTTGTTCCATTGTTAAAACAGGCTCCAAAAGTAATCCTGGAAATTATAGACCAGTGAGCCTGATGTCAATGGTAGGTAAATTATTGGAAGGTGTTCTAATTGATTTATTTGGATTGCCAGGGACTGATTATGGATAATCAACATGGCTTTGTGCATGGTAGGTCATGTTTAACCAATCCTATAGAATGTTTCACGGAGGTTGCCAGGAAAGTTGATGAAGGAAAGGCTGTGGATGGTGTCTACGTGGACTTTAGTTATGGCTTTGACAAGATTCCGCATGGGAGGTTAGACAGGAAGGTTCAGACGCTAGATATTCATAGTGAAGTAATAAAATGGATTTGACATTGGCTGGATGGGAGAAGCCAGAGAGTAGGCTTTTTCCACTGAGGGTAGGTGAGATACAAATCAGAGGACATGGGTTAAAGTTAAAAGGTGAAAAATTTAGGGGGAACATGAGGGGAAACTCTTCACACAGAGAGTGGTGGGAGTGTGGTACAAGCTTCCAGCTGAAGTGGTAAATGCGGGCTCAATTTTAACATCAGAAGTATTTGGACAAGTACATGGATGGGAGTTGTGTGGAGAGCTATGGGGTGGGTGCAGGTCAGTGGACTAGGAAAATAAAATGGTTCAGCACAGACTAGAGGGGCCGAGGTGGCCTGTGTCTGTGCTGTAATTGTTTTAAGGTTCTATTCCACTTTGAATTGTTACATACTGTACTGCATTACATGAGAATAATACATTTCCCATCTCAACAAATTAAGATGCTATCATGTATATTACCACTCTACTAGATAGTTGCAGCATTTAGAATTTTTTTTAAAACTCCCTTGTTTATCACAAAATATTGTATCAATTTCATTACAATGCATTTATACTCATTAAAACACATCTGAGTATTTCTTGTATTGTGGTAGTTAATGATACTGGAATTCAACTTCCATTAAATAATGATTTGGCAGATCTTCAAAAATTTGTGTTTGTGAAGGTGGAGAAATTTGATTTAGAATACAGAATTTCCAATATATGAGCTGTTCCTTTGTTACACAACTAGCTTTATTCCCTAAATATCCATGCTTTTTTTTTAAAATTAAATTTAGACATACAGCATGATAACAGGCCATTTCGGCCCATGAGTCCGTGCTGCCCAATTTACACCCTATTAACCTACACCCCCAGTACGTTTTGAACGGAGGGAGGAAACCGGAACCCCTGGAGAAAACCTGCGCAGACACGGAGAGAAAGTACAACTCCTTATAGACAGCGCGGGATTCGAACCCCAGTCCAATCCTGATTGCTGGTGCTGCAAAGGCGTTGTGTTAACTGCTATGCCAACCATTTTCTCCCACTCTCAATCTGATTTGCTTTGGAGCAAAAAGTAATTACGTCAGCAAGTTGTTATGTGGTAGTTAATTATAATATTCAGTTTCTGTGCCTTAATAACTGCACTTAGAAAAATGCACCTGGGAAAATTATTCTACTTTATGATGAAGATGAACGAATAGCAAGTCAGGCTGCTACAACATTGTGTGAGAGAGGCTTTGAGAACCTCTTCATGCTGTCGGGAGGTGAGTGTTGGGTGTGTGGCACCTTTCCTGCATTATGTAATAGAACATTTGAGTATCAAGAACCTTGAAAAGTCCCTGAATATTCACAACACAAGGCAATGTTGTATATATTTTATATGCAAAATTAAAATTCACTTGCATTTTCATGCCTAAAATTCCTTTTCAAGATCCAACTTATTTTGTAGGTTCAATGCATTGGCTGCATTAGTAGTAGGTAATCTCAATGTTCAATCACTGCAGATTCCTGAGGCTACTCTTGATAGTTTTGAGCTGTTACCTAGGTTTAGTGAAAATAAATAAAACCTAACTTTATGGATTTCTCTGTTGTTTGGTTAGAAGCACAGTGACAGGTTTCAGTGTAAAATACATTAAAACAAGATGTCTAAACTGCTGGAACAATAGAGCTTTCTTAATTTAGAGATACAGCATGGTAACAGGACCCTGCCACCCCATGAACCACTGGCACACAAATACACCAATTAATCTATAAACCCTGTATGTTTTTGGAGAGTGAGGAAACTGGAAGAACCCCATGGTCGCTGGCACTATAAGAGTACTGCCGTAAATTCTACACTATCTGCATTGTCCTACATATTGGAATTAGAAACTTGTTATGGATTTGGTAAATAAAATTATGCTAAAATATGTCTTTAAAAGGTATAGATTGTAGGGATTTAGTTTAGGTATTGGTATACGGACACTTTACAAACAGACAACTCAGTAACACTTCACAAACATATTAACATTTCACAAAAGACATCTCATATAAAATGCAAGAGCTATGCCTCAGGTCAAGTCTATACAAGTCTGACTTTGCAGAGACAATGGAACTGCTTTAGAAAGGACTTCACAAGTAAGTGTTAATTGGGCTGATGTAATGGAAGGTTGATTATTGATTTTCTTTCATTTGTGCATTCTGTCTTTTGTAATTGTTGAATCAATCTAGAACTGCAGACATCAACCATAACCACATTAATATCTTATTAGGACTGAAGGTAGTTGCCCAGAAGTTTCCAAAAGGACTAACCACTGGTTCAATTCCACCATCATGCCAACCTCCAGTTGTCACAACACCTCGTCAGAGGCGATCAACAACTCAAGAACAACCACACCCTGCAGAAGATAAATTCCGGTTCACCGATGATGACTTGAACAAGATCCGACATTGTCTAGATGAGATTCTAGTGCCATCCAGTAAGGACACCAGAGAAAATAGTCATAATGATAAATTAGTGACTGTAATGGGAAAATTATTTTTTTAAAGAGCTGGGTTGTTTTCAAGTGAAGTTAAACATTTTTTATCTTCAAATGATAAAAGTTTGGAACTTCTTTTTTGCCAAAGAAATATTGATTATTTATTAATGGTTAATATTAAATCTGGATTTCATACTTGTTAGTGAAAGATATTGAGGGATAGAATATTAGTTCACGGAATGGCTATGATCAATGGGAGAACAGGTTTGAATAAATTATGTCCCTAAAGGTAAACTGAAAAAGAGCTTTTCAATAGCTTTTCAGTTATCTCTGCGTTGTAGCACATTGCCTTCTAATTCAGAATCCTTGTGATCGCAATGGAGTCAGACTTGAAAAGTTTATTTTCAGGTGGATGTTAAAATCTAAAAGATTTGTTTTTAAATTTAAATTTAGACATGCAGCACTGTCACAGGACTTTCAGCCCACGAGTCCAAGCTGCCCAATTACACCCAATTTACCTACAATCCTCGGTACATTTTGAAGGGTGGAGGAAACTGGAGCCCCTGGGGAAAACCCACGCAGACACGGGGAGAATGTACAAACTCCTTACAGACAATATGGGATTTGAACCCCAGTCCCGATTGCTGCCACGGTAACAGTGTTGCACTAACTGCAATGCTGCCCAATTTAGGTATTGGAACAAGATTGAAAGAGTCAAAAGATATTTCTACTCAGAATCTTTTTTAAATGGTTAATTTGGAAACTGAATAAGAAAGCAGATAATTCAGAAGACCACTTGCATGCATCCCCTCATAGAAAAAAAGGATTGATGTATATATGAGCAGGCCTTGCTAAGTCTGACATTGCCTTATCTGAGGATGATTATTCTTGCTATGGAAGGAGATCAGCAAAGGTTCAGCAGACTGATTCCTGGAATGTTGGGACTAATGTATGAAAGATAACTGAGAAAATTAGATGTATTTCCTAGAATAGATGAGAGGAAACTTAAAAACTCACAAATGTTTAAATTGCTAGATTCATTAGATGCAGAATGGATGTTTCTCATGGCCATGGAGTCTAGGACTAGGTTGTATTCTTAGAATAAGTAGCAAAGGAAACCCCCCCCCCTACAAGTCCTCACAAATGAAGCAACTTCACCTATAAATCTATAGGAGTCATTTACTGCATCCGGTGGTCCTGATGCAGCCTCCTCTATCTCAGGGTTACTGGAATTGCTTCAGTGAGTAACAGCAAGGACCTCCCAGTGGGCAACCATTTTAATTCCACACCCCATTGACACACTGACAATGTTTGTCCTTGCATTTTGTACTGCCAGGTTAAGACTTCCTGCAGATTAGAGGAGCCACACTTCATATTCCATCTCTGCAGTCTCTAAACAGACAGCATCAATATTGACCTCCAATTTCTGTTAACTCATCCCTGTCTCCCTCCATCTGCCCTTCTCCTATCAAAGAGCTATCTTTGCTCTCTGTTCCTATCACTTTGCAGTTTCTTTCTCTAATAACCTCTCACTTTTATCCACCTATTACCTCTTACTTGTATTCCTACCCCCCAACTTTGTCTGCCTGATTTTCAGCACTACTGAAGAAAATCTTGAGCCCAAACCATTGACTGCCTATGGATGCCATGTGACCTGTTGAGTTTGTCCAGCACTAGACCCAAGATCTGAAGATTTTCTAGTTTATGCCCAACTATCTTAGCAGTCCTGGGGGCTCTGCTATTTCCTGTGTATATCATGTTATGGATCAACTTCCTAAAATGCATCGTTTCACATTTGTCTTCAGCTCTATTTGCTATTTCCTTGCCCACTTTCCGAGTTGATCCATATCCTACTGTAACGTGAGACTTTCCTCATGGTCTTCTCTAGCACCAATTTTGGTGTCATCAGTAAATTTGCTAATCAGGCCACCTACATTCTCATTCAAATCTTTAATATACATGAACAATCACAAAGGACCCAACACCACTGGTCACAGGCCACCAATCTAAAACAATCCTCCATATCGCTCTCTTCCTACCACCAAGACAATCTTGCATCCAAATGGCTGGTTCACCCTGGATCCCATGTGATTTAACCTTCCGGATCAGCCTACCACATGAGGCCGATCTTGTCAAAGGCTTTGCTAAAGTCCATGTAAAGAATGACGACTCCCTTGCTCTCATCAATCCTCTTGGTCACCAATTCAAAAATTTTTAATTTGGGAGCCTTGAATTTCTATGTACAAAACCATGCAAAATATCCCTAATTAGTCCTTGCCTTTCAAGTCCTGCCTGCCAGAATCCTTGCCAACAACTTTCACACTACTGATGTAAGGCTGGTATGTAGATTCATGGCTTATCTCTGCTGCCTTCTTAAATAAAAGAATGACATTATCTGTTCTCCAGTCTTTGTCTCACCTATGGCTAATAAAGATAGGAAAATATCTGCCAGACCCCAGCATCTCTTCCCTTGCTTTCCATAAAATGCCAACACACCTGGTCAAGCCTTGGCAACTTACATGAAAGTTTTGTTTCAGGACCCTAAACTCACTAGCTTTGATAGCCATCTAGCCATCAGTTAGACACAACTTTAAAATCTGAAACTCAGGAGCTGATTTTACATTGCAAACTGCCATTAACTACATTAAGGGAACACCTGGATATTTTTGCTTTAATGGCGGTTAAGGGATCCCTATGAGAACAACGGGGGAAAATCCACTCCCTTCACTGTTAACATTGAGATCTTTTGTGTCTGCCTGAAAGGACAGGCAAAGTATACGGTTAACATCTCTTCTGAAAGACAGTTCCTTTTACAATTAAAAGCCCTTAAATACTCTGCCAAAATGTCAAATTATGGTAGAGTTTGCTCTCCAAGTTCTGAGAATGTAATTGAAGCTCTGTTCTCTATGTGCCACAGCAGGCATATAAAAATGCCAGCAAAGTTTGTTTCGGACTTATTCTGGTTTTTCCAATCTTGCAAAACTTTTAAAAACTGACAGTGAGTTTTCAAGTGATGGTAATATCTTTGATCAATTGTTATTGAAATTTTGTGTCAGAAACCGCATTGGTAGCTGTTCTTGGGTAAGAAATTAAAAAGCATTGTCCAGTTTGTGTAAATCCTCAGTACTTTAATATACAAAGTGATGTGTTTACTTAATTTGACAAACCTTATTACTTTAACATTCATTCTCTTTATCTGCTACACTGTGCATATGAAATTAATTTTTTTTAATTTTAAATTTGGAGATACTGCATGGTAACAGGCCCGACTGCCCTCAAGCCCATGCCGTCCAAATACACCCAATTAATGTTTCTGACCCCCCTACGTTTTTGAAGGGTGGGAGGAAACTGGAGCACCCATAGGAAACCCACACAGGGTCACTGGGAGAATGCAAAAACTCATTACAGACAGCGGCAGATTCAAATCCCGGTCCTGATCGCTGGCGCTGTAACAGCATTGCGCTAACCGCTACGCTAACTGTGTCACCTGTTGTGCTTACGATAATGAATATGATAACAGATCTGGATTTAAGTATTAGTATTTTTCCAGCTTCATGCTACCTTCTAAAATGTAGGATTATCAATAAACCTTACTCATTTAATTTTTTTTTAGGCAACTTCAGCCGCCTTTCATCATCAAGATCTCACCTGAAGACATCTACCAGCTATGCTCCTTCTGCTGCTGGCTCCATTTGTGCCCGATCATTGAATAGCAGCATCCAAAACAAGCCATGGAAATAAGAGGCAGAATATAATTTCTTCACTTGTTTTAAGCTAATTATTTTTTCTGTCAGCTATTATTGTGCTAAGAGTCTATGGAGATCATGCATTATTGACAATCAGTTACAAAGAAATTAAACTGACACAAAATCTTTTAATAGACACTTGATTATAATAGCAAACAAGTCGTAGAAAGTAAGACATTATGATGATGAATACCATCTTAAAATGTAAAATATTGACTATAGTTTTCAAATCCAACCAAATGCAGAGGAAAGGATTAAAGCAGGATCACAAGGAATTACTGTTCAATACCATATAAAACTAATATAGTAATCCTGTGTAACAAAGTATGAAAGCCTTACCTAGGCAATTTAGCCTCAATTGTGTTTCATTCTGGCTTACATTTCAATTTGGAAACTACATTTTGCACACAATTCTCAAGAGGTGTATTATGTTTTCTCCGGTTCCAACAAACCACGCAGGAGAATATTCTCCATATTGTTATGTGTTGTTTTGAATTATTGGTTTTAAGAGATTTCCATTCCACCTGGCACTCCGCACAACTAAATTATTAGAGAATACTTATCATGCGCCATTTCCAGTGTCATTTCTTTGTACATTTTTCATTAAAGGGAGGTTATTTTTGGGGGGTGTGTAATCTTTGGAGATCCCATCCAATAATTCTGTATCTGAGAGCCCTGCGCAATATCCTTATTTATGACCTTGTAAAGATTTTATTACGTTTCTTGTCCAGGCACTGTCAATTTAGCAACCTACTTATATGATCCCACAAGTTCTTTACTGCTGTTTTAAATGGTTTGCTATTATAAATACATGGGTACATTTTATACAAACTTTAATTTTTTATTTTAAACATCTGGATACAATTCTGATGTAATTGTGTAACCAAGATGAATGTTATTCTTTACCCTTCTGTTCAGTTGTTTCAATGAGAGGGTGTTGAGACAAGTCTATGATGGTTTATTATTTAATTTCCCTGTTTATGCATAGGTTGCATTTTTGAAAGCAAAAGCAGATGTAGTTTTGAAGGTAACAACCTCCAGGTGCTCCATTTTGGAGGACCTTTCAACAGCACTGAGATTGGCATTATAATGAATAAATGCACATTTCAGAGTGTTCAAATTTATACTTAAAAATGTGCTCAATACTGAGGTACCTGCACTTTCTATCTCTATGCTACCTGAACTTGGGCCTAGAAAGGTTGGCAGAAATTGAGAAGGCAGTTTTTTTTCCTGCATGCTTGTTTCCAGCAAACCAGCCATTATGTAGTAAAACTATCTGGTCGAGAAACTGAGGGTCAAGCAGCATCAGTGGGAGAAAACAAATTTTCTTCAAGACAATAATTTATTAGATTTATTCTGGCTCAAGGTATTGAAAAGGCAGATGAGCACAGTATATCTCAGTACCGTTAGATATAAAGGTAATGAGTCAAGTGGCATTTTTCCAGCTGGAAATGGTCTTTCTTAACTTTCATCACGACATGGTGACTCAATGCTTTGACAAAAGTTTAATACAATTAATGTTTTTGGAGTCCTCAGTATGACCAGCAGGTGGACTCAGTAGAAACAAATAGTCAGAAAGCAGAGTCCGTCCGGGATCCAAGTCATCAACAATTAACTAAACTGGCATATGGTATTGAAATTGAAAGAGAATTTCAAAGCAAGAAGCCATTTTGCAATGGTGTTATCACTAAGTCATGTTTTCTAAAGTATGGGTATTCATGAAGGCACTTGTCCACAAAGAGCAATGATCATGTAAATATTCTCATTCTAACAGCTGTCCTCACAATTATCTCTGGGGAGAATATTTCCTTCCCTAATTACTAGCAGTTTAGCTGCCTTATCATAGCCAACATTGCAGATTAGAGTTCAAATTTTGAAAACATCCGAACCTGAATTTTTATATTTAATACTAGTTTTTGAACTGTTACCTTCATCATCTTTGTTTCTGCAAATCTTCTTCAATTGATATAGTGGCCTGCAATTTTGTTTTAATCAAATCATGAAATATTGGCAGTAAAGATTAGGTAAGGACTTCAAGGATTTTTACTGAACAAGGATGAAAGAACCATGTTCTATCTCCAAGTCCTTGTGTTAAATGTCTTGAAAGGGAATTTTTATTTGGTGTTTTTCTTCAATCTGCCTACAACCCATTTTGACGGCTATAGTCACAGGTCTGAGAGATACCATTCTAAAACGATCACAAAGGGATTTCTGCAAAGCATCTTGGAGATCATCAGGGGACAAATGTTTAAGGTAGTGGGTAATGTGCCAAAGAAATGGACTGCTTTGCCATGGGTAGGTAGAAGGTTTCTTGAGTATTGTTAGAATGCACTCATCCAGAAAAAGGATGAATAATGATAAAATGTTTGTCATGTACCTACGAATCAAAATTCTTGCCATTACATTTCCAACTCGTGCTTTATCATTTCCACCAAGAAGATGGACACTGCCTACATTGAGCCTGTAGTTGCATGTTAAATCTCCTTTTTAACTCTCCACTATATGATTGAATGTGACAGCATGACAAAGCTTAAAGCTGATTGATCAATCATCTTTCTTTATACTTGGTCAAGGATTTTTTTTAAATCCTAATCTGAAAAGTGCTCTTCAGAATCTGGAGCAGATAGTCATGTAATGGACATAAAAGCTGCACAGTTTACTTTCTGAAGGACCAAATCCTTCACATTTTGCGCTCATTAATTGGTTTGCATATTAGGTGAAAGCCGGTTGGATGATTGTGATGTGGTACAGTTAATCAAGTGCTGTTGGTTTAGGTTTAAGATGAAAAATCTGTGTATATGTTGTTAATTAAAAAGTATGTTTTAAATGTTGAACAAAAACGTGCATGGCCATTAAGTCTTTTGTTTTTGAAAATTGTTTTAGTTTTAAATGTTACAGCTAACCAACTTATGAGTTATTGCCTCCATTAGCAGAACCAAACAGTCACTTGCAATAGGTTGATTTTCTCGTTTTGGCTCTGTAAGGAAATTGAATTATAGTGGGAAATTGAGACAGTTAATATCTCCTTGGTCACTGTATGGGTCTTGGTCTTTGATATCCAAGCTAGAGGCCATTTAAATTCATACAGAATGTGTGCTTAAAAGTAAAATAGTGCTAACATTGCATTTTAATCAGTGTGGGTGTTAAATACAAAGAGGGAGAAGTTCCATGTTGTGGTGGTTCATGTAAATTTAATGCAATGATTATTAAAAATTTTGTTTTATCAGGTTACTTTTGGTTTTGAAACAGACTGAAAGGTAGATTTAAGAAAATTAATATCAAGATTAGAAATGTCAGTTAATTGAATATATGAAATAAAATTTATAAGGATAACAAAGCAGTGAGTATTTTATAACTGTAACCTGTAGTGAGGCTAATGGGATTCCTGTAAATAAAAAAAAACTTGCCTCAAAGAGTGGTACAAGAGAAACAAGTTTTTATTCATCTCCTAGCTGTGCTAATGCTTGGGGAGCTTTAGTTACATTGGTACAAGACCAGGACAAATGTCCCAGTGACCCATTTAAAGAAGGTTCATTTGCAGGCTTCAAACTTTAAAAAAAGAGCAGAGCGCGGGTCATGTAAGGAAATGGTTATAGTGTTTATATTAGTGATAAACTGAACGATACAGTGAGTGATAGTTCAACAATAATTGTGCATCTGTAAATCAATTATAAAATATTAAAGATAACTGAATTCACATAGCATTATCAAAATAGAAAACTAAGTGTACAAATAGAAACAAAGCAATTTGATTTAATTGATCAAAAATATGGCTGCAGTAAAAATAACATAATCATGGGGGTGTGGCCATGCCGAGGATCGAGACAGATACAGGTTGGAAGAGCTCTCCCTGAAGATTGATTACAGTTGTGAAAATAAAAATTTCTTGTGATGGTTAAGAGGAACAAGACCAAGTAAAATAAAACTGAAGAAGCCGAAAAGTCACAAGGGAGTGGTGAAGAAGGTGCATCCACAATGTCAACACGGACCCAAGGAAGTGGGGGGGTGGGGGTGGGGGTCAAAAAAAGATTTTCAAAAAAAATGATGGAATCCATAGTGATTCTGAGTGAAAGATTCTCAAAGGTGGAAATGTTCTAAAGGAGGAGGCAGAAGAAAAATAACAGTTTTGGTGATGGCTGTTGATGACCTGAACAATAGGGTGGGCCAGGTTGAAAACAACCTGATAATGACTCAAGAACATTGAAAAACCATGGAGGAAGATACAAAGAAGTGAAAAGCAGATAAACAATTGTTCCTGGATAAAATGGACCACATGGAAAATTTCAGCAGGAGAAATAATGTCCAAATCATTGGGAATCGAAGGGACTGATGGGAACATCCCAGTGAATTTCTTTGAAGATTGGATCCCACAAGCATTGGGAGTGGTAAAATTCAAGGAAAAATTACTTACAGAAAGAGCCTCTTGGACCCTCGGCCCCAGGAGTGTGGATGACCAAAGATCACGACTGGTCCTGGTAAGAATTTTGTTACCAGAATCAGGAGGTAACATTGAGAGCAGCAGTGGAGTATGCCAGGAAAAGGATGGCCCAGTCGAGAAGGAAGAAGGAAAGGTACTATTCTTTCAGGGTCTAAGTGCTACTTTGGTAAAACAAAGAAAAGAATTTGACAATGTAAAAAGACGATTAAGAACACAGAATATAAAATGCACAATGCTGTGCATTGTGACACTCAGCATCGATATAGCAGAGGGAACCCGAAGATTTCGTAAAAGTACAAAAGAAGTAAAATAATTTCTTCAAAATTTGTAAAGGAGATCAAAAATATATATCAGAAAGAAGATCAAGAATAAAGATAAAGTGAACTGTAAATGATAAAAAAGGATGAAAAGTGAAATAGTTATATTTTTGAAATGTATTTTATTGGTTGTTTAAAGTTGTATTGAAAGGTATATGGAGAGCCCAACAGAGAGTAAATGCTTGGCAGGATAGTAGCAGGGTGGATGCTCTAGCTTGAGGGGATTAATGACACTGGAGAGGAAGAATTTTTTTCAAAATGGTGCTGAAACTAAATGAAGGGGTTCTTCCTCGGACAGTACCACAGTCTTTTTCTGCAGGCTTCTAGGGTTTCTTGATAATGTCACCATCAGAGCAGGAGAACAAGGGAAAAATCACTATTGTAGAAATAAGCAAAAGGGTCTAAAGATAGAGCTGAATATGTACAAATATAAATGTGAATAGAACACTAAAATTTATCAGTTACAACTTTAAAGGGATAAATGGACCCATAAAGAGGAAGTGAATTTTGTCAAAATTAAAAAAATTAAAGGTCGATATAGTTTTTCTACAGGAAACCCACTTTATAAAATCAGAACATGTTAAAAAGGGATTGGGTGGGACATCATATCCTATTAAAAGTCACATCCTTGTCCTTTAATTTCAAAGCAAGGGGGATAGCAATTTTAATAAATAAAAATATTCCAGTGTTGATCAAAGGCACATCCATTGACCTGGCAGGAAGATTTGTAATGGCACATTGTCAGATATATGCAGAATCCTGGATGCTCATGAACATATATGTTCCAAATTTCAATGATGAATCCTTTATACAAAATGTCTTCTTAAAAACAGTGGAGAGTAAACAAAATGTACTGATTGGAGGAGATTTTAATTTTTGCTTGGATCCAGTCTTTGATAAATCAAGGAGAGTGACAAAGGCAAAGGGTACAAAAGTTACTGTATCTTTTATGAAAGGTTTAAACTTGATGGATATATGGAGACAGTTACACCCCACGACAAGAGATTATTCATTCTACTTAAAGGTTCATGACTCCTATACAAGAATAGACTTGTTTTTAATGTCTGCACAATTGAAAAACAGAGTGGTTGAAATGGAATATTTAACCAGTCTGCTTTCTGTTCATGTACCTCTGACTTTAAAGATAATGATGCCTGAGAGGCAAGAGAGTGTCTACAAATGGCATCTTAATCCTACTCTGTTGAGAAGGAAAGATTTCTGTAATTTGATCAGGGAATAAATAGAATTTTTTTGTGAAACAAACAGACTCTCCACCAACAATAGTTTTATAATATGGAATACATTAAAAAGCTTACCTGAGGGACAGGTAATTTCATATACAAAAATATAAAGAAGGAATATATGACAGGTCAATGGCCTAGAGAAATAAATATCAGAATTAGTAAAAGAATACCAGGCTTTAAAGGCTTTAAAGAAAAATATAAAACTGATAAATAAATAAAAATGAAATATAACATATTACAAATTTATAGAATAGAAAACACTTTTAACATCAAAGCGGAAGTATTATGAATTGGGAGGTAGAGCACATAATGTTTTGTCATGGCAACTAAAGGCAGAAGAGACATCAAGGATGATCGATACTATTCAAACAGAGCCTGACAAATTAACAAATAATCAGAAGGAAATCAATAATACTTTTAAACAATATACAAAGCTATAAGAATCTGATTTGATTGGGGATTCTATTGAAATAGATCAATTTCTCTCGGCAACTGAGCTGCCAGTACTGGAAGATAGAGGTCAGAAGCCATTAGATGTCACCTTCACTAGAAATCAAAAAAGTCCTGAATACATTACAGGCAAATAAGTCACCAGGTGAGGATGGTTTCCTATCCAAGTTTTATAGACAATTTAAAGACCTCTTGATGCCTCTTATTATGGAAGTATTGTAACCAAGACTCTTCTGGAATTAAGAAACAGACTAGAGCTCTGACAGTATACAAAGTTATATTCCTATATTTGTGGGTGGGGGGGGAAGAGAAAAGTGGAGGGAATTTTTTTCATTTGTTTTTCATTTATAAGCATTTAACATATATATGTGAAATATTTAAAATTTTAAAGACTGGAAAAATGAAAAATAAAATATTTTTTAAAAAGATAATATAATCATGGAGGGGGCTTTATAGGAAAATTGATAAATAGCTGAGCTATTAACTCTTGTCTTCAATGCAAAAGGCATAAATGTAATAATAAAAGAGGAGGCATGGTATAATGATTGATCTTGACTAATAACTTTAGAGAGAGATTACAGAAGAAATTAACAGGACCAAACTAAGACAAATGTGCTGGAGAAACTCGGCAGGTCACAGGGAATTCATAGGAAGTAAATGATAACCAATTTATTGGGCCTAGCCCCTGACATAAAGCCTGAACTGAGGGTTACCCTTTAATTTCTGTGGATGTTCTGTGACCTCCCAAGTTTCTCCAGCATATTTATGTATTGCATTCAACCCCAGTATCTAGACATTTTCTTGTTTAACAAATTCCCTGTGTCTTAAACCAATTCCTGGTGACCTAAAAATGGTGTATGGTTGAGATGATGGATATAATTGTGATCTTTCTAAATTCCTTAAATTTGGATCATAACCAATAGATTGGAAAGAAGCAAGTGCAGTTCTGCATTTGAAAAAAGGCAGAAAAAAGTAAAAGTATATAAACAGATTGGTTGGCCTGATATCTGTTAGCAGCAAAATGGTATATGATCAGGCACTTCATCATGTTATGATTCAGCAGAGATAACAATAAAAGCCAAAATATATTGACAGATATGACAATTATTTTAAGGATACAACCAGCATGGAAGGAGAGCAAAAAATAAAGTTTTCAAAAGACATTTGATAAGATTATTACAAAAATAATAACAGAACATGGGACTGGGGGTAAACTACCAATGTGGATAGAACATTAAAGGGTGGGAAAATGAGTACTTTTCAGAATGGGGGGTAGCCACAGGAAGAGTGGTAAGACTCACCCATACTAAATTTCTATTGTTTTTTTCAAATAGTGAAAGGTAAAAAAATTCATACTTGCTAATGACTCGGCACTTGTTGAGAAGTGATATTCAATAGGAAGCAGAATCTGTAAATGGATTCAATGAATGGGCAAGAAAGTGGTAGTTGGAAGTAACGATAGGAGACTAAAAAGTTATTCACTTTGGGAGGAAGAACAGGAAAACAATACTTCATTTTTAAAATGTCTGAAAATCCTAGCAAATATTGCAGTCCAAAGGATTGGTTTGAGACAGATATAGCAAGCAATCAGAAAAGTTTGTAAGGGATGATGTAAGTTTTGCTATGATTATATGGGGCTCTGCTCCAGCTCCCTCAACAGCCCTTGAGTTTAGAGCTGGATGAGGTCCTTACCCGGGAAGAGACATCTAATGCAATTGAACAATTGAAAAGTGGCAAAGCAGCAGGTATGGATGGAATCCCCCCCAGAGGTCTGGAAGGCTGGCGGCAAAACTCTTCATACCAAACTGCATGAGTTTTTCATGCTCTGCTGGGACCAAGGAAAGCTGCCTCAGGACCTTCGTGATGCCATCATCATCACCCTGTACAAAAACAAAGGCGAGAAATCAAACTGCTCAAACTACAGGGGAATCACTCTGCTATCCATTGCAGGCAAAATCTTCGCTAGGATTCTCCTTAATAGACTAATACCTAGTGTCGCTGAAAATGTACTCCCAGTATCACAGTGTGGCTTTCGCACGAACAGAGGAACTACTGACATGGTCTTTGCCCTCAGACAGCTCCAAGAAAAGTGCAGAGAACAAAATAAAGGACTCTACATCACCTTTGTTGACCTCACCAAAGCCTTTGACACCGTGAGCAGGAAAGGGCTTTGGCAAATACTAGAGTGCCTCGGATGCCCCCACAAGTTCCTCAACACGGTTATTCAACTGCACGAAAGCCAACAAGGACGGGTCAGATACAGCAATGAGCTCTCCGAACCCTTCTCCATTGACAACGGCATGAAGCAAGGCTGCGTCCTCGCACCAACCCTCTTCACTATCTTCTTCAGCATTATGCTGAAACAAGACATGAAAGTCCTCAACAATGAAGACGCTGTTTACATCCGGTACCGCACGGATGGCAGTCTCTTCAATCTGAGGCACCTGAAAGCTCATACCAAGACACAAGAGCAACTTGTCCGTGAACTACTCTTTGCAGACGATGCCGCTTTAGTTGCCCATTCAGAGCCAGCTCTCCAGCGCATGACGTCCTGTTTTGCAGAAACTGCCAAAATATTTGGCCTGGAAGTCAGCCTGAAGAAAACTGAGTTCCTCCATCAGCCAGCTTCCCACCATGACTACCAGCACCCCCCCAACCCCCCCCCCCCCCCCACCCACATCTCCATCGGGCACACAGAACTCAATATGGTCAACCAGTTTACCTACCTCGGCTGCACCATTTCATCTGATGCAAGGATCGACAACGAGATAGAGAACAGACTCGCCAAGGCAAATAGCGTCTTTGGAAGACTACAAAAGAGACTGGAAAAACAACCACCTGAAGAAACACACAAAGATCAGCATGTACAGAGCTGTTGTTATACCCACGCTCCTGTTCAGCTCCGAATCATGGGTCCTCTACCGGCATCACCTACGGCTCCTAGAACGCTTCCATCAGCGCTGTCTCCACTCCATCCTCAACATTCATTGGAATGACTTCATCACCAACATTGAAGTACTCCAGCTGGCAGAGTCCGCAAGCATCGAATCCATGCTGCTGAAGACCCAACTGCGCTGGGTGGGTCACATTTCCAGAATGGAGGACCATCGCCTTCCCAAGATCGTGTTATATGGTGAGCTCTCCACTGACCACCAAGACAGAGGTGCACCAAAGAAGAGGTACAAGGATTGCTTAAAGAAATCTCTTGGTGCCTGCCACATTGACCACCGCCAGTGGGCTGATATCACCTCCAACCGTGCATCTTGGCGCCTCACAGTTCGGTGGGCAGCAACCTCCTTTGAAGAAGACTGCAGAGCCCACCTCACTGACAAAAGACAAAGAGGAAAATCCCAACACCCAATCCCAACCAACCAATTTTCCCTTGCAACCACTGCAACTGTGCCTGCCTGTCCCAGATCGGTCTTGTCAGTCACCAACGAGCCTGCAGCAGACGTGGACATTTACCCCCTCCATAAATCTTCATCCGCGAAGCCAAGCCAAAGAAAAGAAAGAAAGAATATGGGGCTCTAGTGAGTTCACATTTGAAGTAATCTGCAATGTTTGCATTTGACCTGCACCTGCTGGAGTTCTGAAGAATAAGATAACTTTTTCAATTCATATAAGATTCTGAGATTGATGGGATTTATCCCTCGGAGCTGCTTCCCTCAGGTTTAGATTTCAAATTTATTGTCAGACTATATACATGACATCACATACAATCTTGAGATTCCCTTTTTCCTGCGAGCACTAATTGGTAGTGGAAAAAAAACTGTACACAGCCTGGAACATGTAAACAAATGAAAGAACTGTAAACTGATAATGAATGTAAACAAGCCGACTGTGCAATACAGAGAGAACAAAAGAAAGTCAATAAAGAGTCCTTAAATTAGTCTCTGATTGAGTTTGTCATTAAAGAGTGGAGGGATAGCAGCTGTAGGTGCAAGTCTTGTGGCACCTATATCTCTTTGCTGATGGCAGGTGAGAACAAAGCATGTGCTGGGTGGTGTGGGTCTTTGATGATTGCTGCTGCTCTCTGACAGCAGCATCCCCTGTAGTTGTGCTCAATAGTGGAGAGGGTTTTACTTGTGATGTCCTAGGTTGTGTCCACTACCTTTTGGAGGGTTTTACGCTCAGGGGGTATTGTTGTTCCCATACCAGACCGTGATGCAACCAGTCAGCACATTTTCCACGGTTTCTGGTGTCATACTGAACCTCTGCAAACTCCTGAGGAAGTAGAGACACTGATGTGCTTTCTTCACAATGCCGTTGGTGTGTTGGGTTCAGGGATCCTCTGAGATAGTGACTCCCAAGAACTTAAATTTGCTCACCTTCACCACCTCTAATACCCCAATGATCACTGGATTGTATACTTTTGGCTCTCCTTTCCTGAAGTCAACAATCAGCTCCATAGGTTTGGTGACATTGAGTGCAAGTTTGTTGTTGGGGCACCATTCAGCCAAGTTTTCAGTCTTCATCCTGTATGCTGACTCATTCCCTTCCTTTATACAACCCACTACCATGGTATCGTCAGCAAATTTGTAGATGCTGTTATTGTTGAACCAAGCCACAGTCATAGGTGGAAAGTGAGTAGATCAGGAGGCTAAGAGCACAGTCTTGTGGTGCTCTGATACTGATGGAGATTGTGGAGGAGAAGTTCTTATCAATCTTTACTAATTGCAGTCTGGAGGTGAGGAAATCCATGATCCAATTACCCAGTGGGGTGTTAACTCCCAGGTCTGAGTTTGCTGATAATTTTTGAGGCGATGATGGTGATAAATTTTTAACTCTAAAATTGAGGGTTGTCGGTGCAAGTAATGACTTTATGAAGAGAAATGTCATGTTTTGAAATTCTTTACATTGGATCATTTTGGATGTTCATTTGAGCTTATTCAAGGTAGAGATGATTGATTCCCTTTTAATGCTTAAAAACTTTAATATCCAATCCCCATATTTTAGTATTATTTCCCACAAAAAGCCAAGGATAATATCCTTTTGTTTTACTGTTTTGTGCACTGCCAGTTTTCTGTCGAGCATAAAATTAGTCCTACTTGTATAAAACAAAACTTCCTCTCATGAGTTTGAAATCCTACAGGGTTCCTCTGATTCAAACAGAGGAAGGCAGCTATGCTAAAAAAAAACCTTCGCTGCAGACATACTAAGATCCCAGAGGCAGCAAAATATATCCTTAATCCTTTAATCGTAGCTTCATTGTATGAAGAATAAATGTGTAAATGTCCTGTGGCTAAAAGAAAAAAAAATGTGAATCATAAAAGATCTTGATTTGAATATAGAATAAAGTCTCACTCAATGTTACATAATTGTTTATTTGTGGGAATCATTGCAAATAATCATAAAAACAATCAAATTCCACATGTTTCATTCAGAAGAATAAAATTAGTTTTGACATGCGAGTTCCTTGGAGTGAAATTGCTGCAATATTTAAATTTAATAGGAATGTTCTTTGGCATGATTGAAAATGTCAATCAGCGCCAAATAGGTTTCTTCAGCTGTTGGGATAATTTGATTGGCTGGTAAAATGAATCCATAATGACCAGTGTCACGCAGTTCAAAGCAGAAAGCATACTTGATACCTTGGTTATAAGCCCAGTCAATGGAGGAACCACTGGATTGATCTGATGGGGAAACAATGTACTTGCATTTAATATCACATGATTGAAAATTATTCTAACAGAACTCGTACTCTATGATGCCGATGTTGCAGTACTGCTTTGCGCTTTTGATAATTGAAGCTAGATTATCCATCGTTCATGCATCTTGCTGTGGAAAAATTGCTAGGTATAGATCCAGTTCTTCCCTAAAAGGGGTAAGGGGTATCAGATGAGTGATGGTGGTATGGTGAAATGAGAGAGAATGTTGATCTCATTTCCTTTTTAAAAAAAAAAACATTTTGAAGCTGTACTGCACATGTTTCAGGTCCACCTTTAATTGATTACCTTGGCTGAAGGCTGGAAATGTTTTAGTTAGTAGTCTGCCTCTATAGATCTTTCACAGAAAGATATCGAATTTGTCCTCCTTAAGATCTGAAATGGATCACAGCTCATTCAGACCTGGGTGATCAGGATTTGTTCCCCCTTCTAAAACAGGATTAGTTTTATGGTTATTCTAGATACCTTTCTTTTGGTGGATTTGTGAAATTTTAAGAGTATTTAGAATGAATCGTGTAACGTTTTACTGCTTTTTTTATAGGTTACATAATAATTGGATCTAATGAAATCTCATTTTTAAACAGAATAAAAATGGATTAGAAAATGTTTTTAAAGCTTTTTGCAGTGATCAGATATTTAAGTGCTTAAGATTATAAATTAACAAACATATTTCACTAAAATAATTATTTATATTTATATAGAGATGTAGCATACAATATTTTTGGAGCACTGATACTGAGTCAACACCTGTATGTAAGGGAAAGGAAGAAGTATATTGTAGTATCAATCAAGTATTTTTCATCTCTTCAAATAGCAGCAAGCTAAATATTTAGTTTTGTCGCTGCCATGGCCAGATTTATCCTTACTATTGCAACATTTGCGAGATGTGACCAGCAGGATCTTGCAGATTATGTTTTGACTTCACTCTTGACCAAAAATATTTGAATGTCAAAAATTGTTTTGCAATTTTTCAATGGCCTCCCAACCTGATTTCCTCTAAAGACACATTTTAAAATTATTTCAATATAATGTGCACAAGCAAAACCTAATTTTATAATCAATCTGGTTGATCAAAAGCTATTATCCAAATATATTTTCTGCACACAGCTATCAAGCTGTGGAAAGTATAATCAAAGCAAGACATATGTGGTAAATGGGAGGGCATAGAAGAATGCAGTGGAGCAGAAAGATTTAGGAATAACGGTGCATTGTTCCCTGAAGGTAGGAGCACATGTGGATAGGGTGGTGAAGGAGGCCTTTTGATTTCTTGCCTATATAAATCAGTGCATAGAATATAGGAGTTGGGAAGTAATGATGAAACTGTACAAGGCATGGGTGAGGCCAAATTTAGAATACTGTGTGCAGTTCTGGTCACCGATTTATAGGAAGGATATTAACAAGATAGAGAGAGTGCAGAGAAGATTTACAAAAATGTTGCCTGGGTTTCAGAATCTGGAATACAAGGAAAGATTGAGCAAATTAGATCTTTATTCCTTGGAATGTAGAAGGCTAAGAGGGGATTTGATAGAGGTGTTTAAGATAATGAGAGGGATTGATAGAGTTGATGTGGAAAGGCTTTTCCTATTGAGAGTAGGAGAGATGGATACAGGAGGTCACGGGTTGAGAGTTGATGGGCAAAAGTTTAGGAGTAACATGAGGGGGAACTTCTTTACTCAGAGAGTGGTTACTGTGTGGAATGGGCTTCCTGGAAAGGTGGTGGAGGCCGGGTCAATTTTGAAATTTAAGAAAGTTGGATAAGTATATGGATGGGAGGGGGATGGAGGGATATGGGCAGAGTGGGATTAGAGGAGGGTACTAGGATTAGTGCAGACTAGAAGGGCCAAATTGGCCTGTTTCCGTGCTGTAATGGTTATATGGTTATACGTGGCCAAAGCTGCAGGAATATAAAAGACTAAAAACTATAATTTAAAAATTTCATGCAAAAGTATTTTTAAATTTCATTTCATTTGATCATCATATACTTACAGATTGTTGAGAGAATGGGTCCATATCTATATCTGGTGCCATACAATGATGCCAATGAAGTTGTGGATTTCTTGCTAAGGTCCATCTGAAAAATTTTTTTTTAGCTTTTTAAACAAGATTTGCAAATGAACACTTTAAGAACAGACACTTGTTTGGCCCAACAATTATTTCAAAATAACTCAGTTATTTACCACCTTCTCACATCTATTATTCTCAATTTTTATTTGCAGAAACAGGTTCCAATGAACTTGCCCTAACCATCTGTCTGCAGTAATATAAATGAACATTTTTTTTTTGCAAAAGAAACCAAGATATTTCCCAAATGTTTCAATGGAAATTGTGTAACTTGTGCTTGGCTGATTGGTAAGATTGGAATAAAGCAGAAAGTCTGCAGACACCGTGATTGAAAACAAAATGCTGGAGGATCTCAGCAAATCAGTGTACTTTATACCGCAAAGATAAAGATAAATAACATCAGTTATGTATATGAAGTACACTATTTAACCAGCTGAGTTTCTCCAGCATTGTGTTTTTACTTGATTGGTATGACTGTTCTCCAAATACTAGTTATTGGTTTCATTATAAAATAAGACTAACTTTGTTTATTATAATGACAATATTGTTAAATATAAATGTTAGTAGTCTACTTCTAGATCCGTATTCCTAATGGTCCTGAATTCTACTTAACACATAGTCCTATTTTTGTTTATTTCTCCTCATTTAACCATACAATGTTTCATTACTTGCTTTTCAATTAATTGCTTTCAACTCACACCATAAAAATGCATCTTCCTTTTGCACTGATTTTTCAATCAACCACGATATTTCACTTCTTAATTTGTAACTCTGTTCCATCATCATTATTTATTAAATTGAATGTTTCTGAAGATTTAGATATAGAATATCATTTGAGAGTTCCTATGTTAGTTCTGTGATCCAAAATGTCATGACCACACAATTTGTCCATAAAGAGACAGAAATTGAGAGCAGGAGTTTGTGGAGGAGCTAGTGGAGTTGTTCAAATGAACCGGTACTGACTTGAAGGGCCGACATGGCCTGTTTCCGTGCTGTAAACGGTTATATGGTTAACATTTCTCAACTAAACCCAAAGGCATGTGTAAAAATATGGATGATCATTCAAAGCTAAATAGGCAGTTAGCCACTATTCTAGAACAAACAATAACTTACCAGCTCCTCATAGTCCTTTGGATGAGCTGAGGTATAACCATAAGGAATTAGTAAGAGCTGGGAATAGCTATGAATATCAATGAAAACTTTGAAATTTCCATGGTTTGTGACAAAGTCAACAATGGCTTTGACTTCTTTCTCAGAATTGACAAAAGGTCCGTGGTACGTTGCTGAGCAAGAACTGGAACTGGCTCCAGGCCCTGTTAATTAAAATGAACGTGTAAGGTTTACTAAAAACAAAAACTGCAGACGCTTGAAATTTGAAATAAAAATTTTTAAATGTGCAAACACACAACAAGTCACCCAGTATCCATGGAGAGAGAAATAACATTTCAGATGGCAGAGTTGGCGTAGCAGTTAGCGTAATGCCTTTCCAGTGCCAGCGATCAGGACCAGGGCTCAAATACCATGCTGTCTGCAAGGAGTTTGTACGTTCTCCTCGTGTCTGTGTGGGTTTTCCCTGGGGGCTCCAGTTTCCTCCCACTATTTGAAACGTACTGGGGGTTGTAGGTTAATTGTATGTATATAAAATAAGCTGTTTAGTCTGGTCTTCCCTTAAATCCTTTGTTCATTCATTGTCCATTTAAACACTCAATAATATTCAAGCCGTATCTGACCCCCAGTTAGCAATAAGTTACAAACAAACCATCCAAACCTATTTCAGCCTGTCAATTATTTTGCTGTTTGTATTTGAAAAATAAGCTTTCATTTGCCTTATCTTTGTAAAAGAGCGTATCTGCTTTTTTTTCTCTCCATGGGATCCAGATTGCACTGGAAATGGATCTTTATATTCCTTGATCTATATATTGTGAATTAATTTCAAATGAGGCTAAGCAGACTGATTGTTACACATTACACAGTTTCCCCATAATTCTTCCGACACTCTCAGTAAAATACTGGAAGTAATATAAATGCAAGGAAATGTAAATACTTCATATCTGGATTATCCTGAATTTGCAGTTTTAGAATCCAAAGTTTATATCAGGGTACACAGTGTAGTCTTACCTCCAAAATTAGCATCAAAATTCCTGTTTGGGTCAACTCCATGACAATTCATGCCAGAATACTTTGACCTGGTCTTGCGCCACAAACGGTTCTGTTAAAAAATTATTATTTGTACCTATTGAACCAGCTTCTAAAATGGAAATTAATCCCATCTTCCATTATCTATTAAATTTCAGAAACTATTACAATCTTTTCTCCCTATTCAATCTTCAGGGCTAAGGCTAATGCCTGATTCAGTTAATTTCTCAGTGAATTCTGTCTTTCAGACCACTCTACATGCTATGCATCTGGTGAAACATGGAAGTCTGCAGACGTTGCGATTGTAGTCAAAACACAAAAATAATGGAGGCACTCAGCCGGTCTTGCAGCATCCATAGGAAGTAAAGATACCTTATCAATGTTTCGGACCTGAGCCCTGCCTTAAGGTATGAGTGAGTTTAACTGTTTAAACCATATTAGTCTCAACAGAGGCCATACGTCCCACCCCACACAACCCCCCCTCCCAACCTGAGGGATACAGCATTGTTTAAGGGGGACTAACATCCTTAAGTGGGGCCCAAGGTGTATAGGAGGCATGGAAACTGAATGGATTAAACATTTTCGCAGAAGGAAAGGACTCTATTGCAAGGCTTTGCTGTTTAATTGCCATGTAACGTGAGATGTTTTCAAGGTTGGAGACAGCCTAGAATGACAGAAAATTAACAATGTTTCAGAGCGCTTCTTGCTTTGACTTGATTGTGTTTGACTGACATAGCTTTGACTTTAAATTGCCTTCCACATAGTTTTCCTCATTTGTTCAATTCCAGGATATAAGCATGCAGCCCAAAATGTTTTGTTCCATATTTCTTGCATCCACAAATGCCCTCATGTTGCTTTGAGTTTTCATGATGGGTAAGTGAACACCTCCTACCTTTTATTGAAGAAGGTATGTACTGTTCATTTATTTTCCATAAATACTTTTGTAATAGTTAATTTTTGTTACTTTCTGAAATAATTTTACCCATGAATTTCTGGGGATAAGGAACTAATGGAGGCCCAAATTATTAGGTGAACCACATTTGGTTTCTAATATTTTACTTATCTGGAAAGGCTAGAAATGGGAGCTTCGGAGTTGTTGGGTTTGGAGGTGCCCAAGGGATGAAAATAGTTCAGTGATAGAAGGAAAGTCTGAAGCAGATATGTTAAAGAAATGAATGTATGTATTCTTGATGATGGTTAGAAGAGGTTTTGAAGCTCTGCAATACATTGAATGCAAGACGACAGTAATTTTATTCAGGCTGACAAAGCAACCAAGCTGGTAGAAACAAGGTAAAAAGAAATCAAAATGTTCTGCCACTGAGTTCTAACATCATTGCCTTCATCGTTCCATTATTTTGTTTTTATTACTTATTTCTAACATCTGCAGTATTTTGCTTGTGTTTATTGTACTTACATAAGTGTGGGTAAAATAGAAACCATCAGGGTTTGTAACAATCTCAAGGTAGAAATCCATTGTTTTCAGGAGTGAAGTTAAAGAACTATCACTGCCATACTCACTGGCAACCTTGGTAAGAGACAAAAAAAATTGATTATTTTAGAGCTATTATACAGCAGTGGGACATTGCTCTCTCTAAATTCACCCCATAGCTCCTTATTGTTCTGTTGCATTTATCATCTCTGTATCTGAACTTAAATTGTGAGTGTCAGGAGGTTATTTGGCTGTGGAGATGAATGACAGCCAATCCTCTTCCTGCCCTCATTTGATTTCCACCAAGCATTTTCCAGTAGACTTTCACCAGCCAGTAAACAGCACTACCTACTGCATCTTTTTTTAGGCTCCATAAGGTTACCCTCAAAAGTGTACACTCTGTTGGAAGTACTCATCTGAAGTTAGGCAGCAGCTACGTTGTGCTTGGGTTACCAATGCTGATTTGATGGGAATTATGGTGATGTCAAAGGAGAATTCATACCATTTTCCTTCTATCATTACTTTACTTTCATCCCCTCCTTGATTGATTTTGATGGGGCTTACTTGTACAGAAGAAAGTAATAGGAAAGAGAGTTTTGTAAGATTATACAAAATGAGATCTTGCCATTATTCTTATAAATACATTTGTCTCTACCATACCTTGTTGGCAAACCAGAGGGCTGTAGCTGGACTAATCCATTCTCGGGCATGGATTCCAGAATTGATCCAGATAGCAGGTCGGTTGATCCCACCAGTGCTGAACTGTGGAAAGACAGGTGAGTGGCATTGTCACAAAGAGTTGGCTAATGGTGAATTGTTTCCTTTAAAATTATTAGGTACTTGTCCTGCATATGTATTATTTGTCTGTATATGTCTGGTTGTGTGTCTGTGCGTTTTGTACCGAGAACACTGTTTCATCAGGTTGTACTTGTACAATTAGTTGACAATAAACTTGACTTGATTTTAGGTAATTATTTATAGCCAGGGTATCAAATTGGGTGAGATTGTTAGAAGGTGGGTGTATGTAACAAGGCTTTTTTGGAATGTGGACAAGATGAAAGAGTGGCCAAGTACAGAGGTGGAATATCATGTGGAATGATGAGAAGTTACTCACTTTACAGAAAAACACAGAAAAGCAGAGCACGCTTTTAAAAAGGTTGAATGATTGAGAACTGTTGATTTTTAAAAATTTTTTAGACATGCAGCACAGTAACAGGCCCTTTCAGCCCATGAGCCTATGTTGCCCAATTACAACCAATTGACCTACATCCCAGAATGTTTTTGATAAGTTGGAGGAAACCAGAGCACCCGAGGGAAACCCATGCAGAAATGGGGAGAACGTTCAAACTCTTTATAGACAGCATTGGATTTGAACCTCGTTTGCTGGCATTGTAACAGCGTTGTGCTAACTGCTACACTAATCATGCCACCTTGAAAGGGATCTGGGCACAATACACAAATTCCTGAGAATGAGTATGCAGGTGAAACAAGCAATTAGATGGCAAATAGTATGCACTCCTTTTATTTGAATAGAGGAATAAAAATAACATTGCAGTTATATACAATATGACCATAGTGAGTAATTGGTACTGTTCTGATCTTGCACACACCTACCATAGTAGAAGTACAATGAAGATTTTTGAGACTGGTTTCAAGGATAGCTAGTTTGCTGTATGAGGAAAAATTGAACAGACTATGCCTCTATTCTCTCACATTTAGAAGCAGGGAGGAAGTTTCCCCAAGCTCAGAAGTCTACAAATACAGATCTTAATCTCAGAAAAGGGGAAATGCAGTTTAGGATTGAAATTAAAAACATTTCTTCATGCAGGGTAGAGTAAACTTTTGGAATTCTCTCCATTATTGCCTCTCATTGCTGCAGTCAGAGTTTCCACCTGCTTCAAAAGGGCATCAATCATCCTGGAACCCAAGAAGAATAATATGAGCTGCCTCAACAACTACCACCCAGTAGCACTCACTTCTACAGTGATGAAATACTTTGAGAAGCGAGTCATGGCCAGAATTAACACATATCTAAGCAAAGATCTGGACACACTGCAATTTGCCAATCATCAAGATTGCTCAACAGAAGATGCAATATCACTGGCTCTTCACTCAGCTCTAGATCACCTCGAAAAAGGCAATTCATACATGTGGCTGCTCTTCATTGACAACAGCTCAGCCTTCAATACCATTATTCCCTCGAGAAGCTACAAACTTTAGGCCTCTGTACCCCCCACTGCAACTGGATCCTTGACTTTCTCATCGGAAGACCATAGTCAGTACAAATTGGAAACAATGTCTCCTCTTCACTGATTATCCACATAGATGCACCCCAAGGATGTGGGCTTAGCCCACTGCTCTACTCGTTATACACCCATGACTGTGTGGACAGACACAATTTCAATGCCATCTACAAGTTTGTTGATGACACCACAGTTGTCGGCAGAATCACAAGCAGCAATGAGGAGGGAGAGAGGTCAGCTCGTTGAATGGTGTAACGACAACAACCTTGCGGTCAACATCAGCAAAAACAAGGAGATGATTGTGGACTTCAGGAGGGAGTCATGGGAACATGACCCAGTCCTCATTGAGGGCTCATTAATGGAGAGGGTTGAGAAATTCCAATTCCTGGATATCAACATCTCCGAGGATCAGTCCTGAAATCACAAAGAAGGCTTGCAAGCAGCTATATTTTGTGAGGTTTCTGAGGAGATTTGGAATGTCACCGAAGACTCTCGTAAACTTCTATAGGTGTACTGTGGAGAGCATTCTGGTTGGTTGCATCACTGCCTGGTATGGAGACGACAACTCTCAGGTCAAGAATAAACTCCAGAGGGTTGTTAACTTGACCTGCGACATCACAGGCACCAGACTTCACTCCATCGAGGACATCTACATGAGGCGGTATCTTAGAAAAGCAGCCTCTATCCTCAAAGACCCCCACTTCCCAGGCCATGTCCTCTTTACTCTAACACCATCAGGGAAAAGGTGCAGGAGCCTAAAGACGAGCACTCAATGGCACAAGGACAGCTTCTTCTCCGCTGCCATCAGATTCCTGACTAAGACTCTGCCTTACTTTTCGTGCACTATTATTTTTATATTTTTTATAATAATGTTGTAAGATGGTTATAATGTGAATGTTTGCACTATGATCCTGCTGCAAAACACCAAATTTCATGACTTGTTCATAACAATAAATTCTGATTCAGGTTCAAAGAGCTGCAGTGTCTACCATTAAGTTCCACTGAGATTGGTAAATTTGTAGATATTAGAAGGATGCAGACAAGTTGCAGGAAATGACAATCAAGTAGATTATGTTTCTTCGAATATGGTAATATCAGTGGTTTGCCATGGTAATAGTGTACATTACTCCCTTTGGAAAACTTTGGAACATGTGTCATTTCCAATACCTTCTCAATTTAAGATGAAGATATCATGTTTATATCATTACTTTACTCGAAAAGTAAATAAACTGCATTATCACCTCTTGTAGCACCAATATCATCATGTCTGGCTATTATAGTGATATTTAGAGGTCTGATTTCATACACTTAGGGGTCAAAAACAAACCCAAACTTTGTACTATGGTCTCTCCAACATTGGACAGACCTTTGGAGGAGCAGTTCTCCCTGCCTCATTTGAGGTTTATTAATAAATCTACACAATTTACAAGCATCCAAGAAAAGCAGACCTGGTTCCTGTTCCAATAAAACAGCTATTAAAGGCATAATGTCATCATCCTAGGATGTTGAAATGTTGTTTCATCTGAAATCATTTTGAATACTTTGGAGCTTAGTACTCGCTCTCAATGTAAGCTTTTGTTGAAAATGTTCTTTTTTTAAAAAAAAAAGGTCCAATTCCTATGGTGCGGCACTCTTAGCAAGATATCAAGAAACTCTGAGGACACACTGTGGGGTCTTTATTTTAATCACAGCAGCAAGTTTGTGCCAATTTGTTTGTCAGTTGATGCTACATTGTGGGAATTCTGTTCAGATAACACAGGATTCAATGGTAAATCATCACCAGTTTATACCAACCCTGAGGATGTAGATTGGCCGATTTTCAAACGTGGTACCAATCTGTACCTTGCTGACCAGGTCTGAGTTTGAAGCCACAAATTTGTCCATCCAAGCATAGATCTAGGGATGAGATGATGGAAATGAGTCAATTTGGTTTGTTTTTACCAGTAAGATGACCTTGTATTGTCTCCCTGAATTGTATTTTCTTAGCCAAGAGTACGGGTGATGTCTTTGCATCACTAGGAGGCTGAATGGTTTCTAGAAATGGCCTTTCATTTTGGTTTGGAGGTCATTTCCAATCTCCACCTTATAAATTTGGAATTTGACCGCAGTGGTTTTCAAAGTAAGGCAGAAATCTGCTTGCAACCAATTGCAGCACAGTGAATCTCCAGTAGAATTTGTCACTTGGCCATTCATTGAAACCAAGTTTAAATGATATGAGCATGTGATTTAAGGATAAAGAAGTCACCAAGAAATCCATCAAAGTCTAATGTCTCTTCATTATTCATGATTGACCAATGGAATGGAGATGGAATATTGAGGATGTCAGCATTTGGAGGTGGGGTGAAGTTGATCAGGCATGCAAAACTGAAAACAAAGTCTTTCCTTGAGGTATTATGTTCACATGTCTTGTTTTTCTATCCTACCAGCAGTGAAATAATTTTTAAAAATCATAACCATTTTATAATTGAAATATTTTTTGGTATTCATTGTTTGACTTTACCTCCTCCAATGTGTGATAAGCAGCATAGTTGAATGTCTGGGTGCTGCGCTCCTTACGCTGAGACAACAGCATTTCCTTCTGCTCATCGTCCAACAATGCCTGAAAGGTCAACAGCAGATCATTGACACCCTGATAGTAATATTAACTGTCAATAGAAGAACCAGTGTCAGTTCAGAACAATAAGTATGAAGCATAATGACCAGATGAAAGACTGTACCTGGAGATCTTCAACCATTATAGAGTAACTAATGCCATGGAACTCCAGGAAAGCTTTCACTGATTGGCTATGTTCACTCGTGACATGGATGTCAATAGGCACCAATGGGCTGTTGGATTCTTTCCAGATATCTAACTAATGAAGAGAAATTTATAGTTACTAGCAAGGCTGTAGGCTCTGGCAGAAACAGAAAATTTATCAAACAATGGAATGTTTGTTTTGTGCCTTGAGCATTGAACATACAAAAAAGTGCATGTTAAACTAAATATGCACAAGGCATTTTGTGATGCAGCCTGGCAGATCCTTTGGAGTGCTAGGGGAATGCCTCATTGTTGGAAGTGTTCTTTGAATAGGAATCTGAGGCTACATCTCCCTCAGGTGACTGAGACCACATCTTCCTCTCAGGTGGGCATAAATAATTCTTTGCAAATATTTATGCCTCAATGAACTTTGCTAAACCGACCTTGTGATCATTATCAGATTCTGTTTATGGAAGTTTGCTGCATGCAGATTGCCACAATAGAGTAAGATAGTTCATTTGGTGTAAAGCATCTTCAGAAGCCCTGATGTTGGGAACAAAGCTAAATAATTCCTGGTTTCATCTTCGTTTGTCTGGCTGCTGTTCAATATTATGCAGTTTGAGGAATTAATTACAGGAGGTGCAATCACGGTAATGGGAAATGTCCCATGTAGGTCTATGGTTGTACCAAAGCTGAGGGGTTAAAGTTATGAAGGGAGACTTGAAACACAAGGATTATTTTTTGACTTAGAGTGGTAAAAGTGATAGTGTAAGTTGAAAAGTCGAGATTTTGAGTGTCTAGGACAAAATGAATAAGAGATTATTTCCAATGGGTGGAGGGTCATTATTGTAGAACTCCCAGAATACTACCCAAAATCTGAAAGTTTCCATTAATCCTTCTTCGCCATAGTTCAACTGAATCACCTGGATTCCAGTCTTTAGTGTTAAGAGTGTAGAAGGTCTGAACCAGAGCCAAGACTGCACAGGTCCAACTTATTTTTTGTATTTATTTACTGTAATGGAAGATTGCCTGAACTATGAAGTGTTTTACTTTAGCGTATAAAACATCAAAGACCTCAGGACAGGTCATCAGCGGGGTTGAAAAAAAATGGAGAAAAGTTAGTGAAAATCAGAGCATATAGGTATAAAAACACAAACATCTGGAATGATTCAGCTGATCAGGCAGCTTTCTTTGGATAGAGAAAAATAAACCAGGGCAGTGATACAATTTAGTGTCTACCTCCTTGACTATGCAGGAAAACAAAACTTCAGTGTTTTACCATTGAATTTACTTTTATTTGTAATGATTCCATTTATTTATACTCACATGTAGCAACTTACATGCAAATGCTCTTCTTCCTGAAGGGACCTCACTAGGGCGAGCTGTGCCTCATTGTTGACAGTGATCCGTAGAACCTGGTCACTGTGTAAGAAAATGAATTGAATCTTTCACACTGATCATTGCCCCACATAAGAGGTCATTCTTCACCAGCAGCTGAATGTGCAGCATTATGTGCTGAGTATTGGTAGCATCAAGTGACTCATAGCTTTGAGGTCTATGTTCATATGCAGTGAATTGGACATCAGCAGGTAAACAATTACCTCCAGTTTCACGTTCTTCTTTATATATTGAAAGTAAAGTGTCTAGTCCGGCATAATATATTTTCCCAACTCCATGCCCAATTTCTTCACCAAATTCTCCAAGTTTTGGTGAAGCAAGGACGAGATGTAAAATAACACTACCACCATTAATCCATTGATGAGTATATCTGGTATAAACTTTAGAGTACAAATTGAAGTCACGTGCTATTCCAAAGCACTGCAAAGGAAAGACTGGAACTACATTTGTAAATGGCCCAGAGTTCTTGTTCCCTTTCTCCAGTTAATCTATGCTCAGTTCTAAGTCCAGTATGAGTTCAGAGCACACTGAGGTTTGGTGGTGGGATAGGGTGGGGGCAGAGCTCAGGTGAAATTAGTCAGAGAGGTTTGCTGTGAATCGCCAGCTTATTTTTGAATGGAAGCAATTCTCTGGAGAAGAAACAAGGTTTTTGTGTAAATGACTCCATTCTCTTTGTAGCCATTAATTCAACCTCACGTGTTTGGGATGTAAATCACCAACCAGTACCATGAAACTGTCAGTAAAAGGGTGTAACGCTGCAGCAAGTGAGTGAACAATAATTCGACACAAGGCAAGCAAATTCCAGATTCATTGCTTTACCATTTGTCTGGATTCTTATGCTCCACAAAAAAAGTTACTCACCCAATGAATGTCTTCTTGCAATAAACAGCCAGGAGAAAGATACTGAGGATCAACAGGGCTCTCATTTTCGAAAGGACAGGCAGGAGCTGAAAACGTAGCCTTTTACTAGCCTGCTTATAAATGATTTCTTACAATAATCTAATCTAAGAGAATGAATGATTTAAAATAAATTAATTACTCTGTACCCTGTGAGAGTTTTGTCTCCCTGCTGTGAAGTTCCCACAGCATAATAAACAACACCCACAACCCCAGATTTCACCAGTTGGAGTTGACGGAGACACACCTGGTTAAATAGGTCATTATCCCACATGTGTTTTCTTCTATCTATCTATTTATTCCCATTCCCTGGAATTCAGATTTTTTTTTTTACTGATAAGATGTTTTACAAGGTCACATTAGTATATTTCAATTTTTTTTAAAATATATGAAGCATTCTATTTCACTTGTTAATTACTTTGAGCCATGTCTGAAGCTAGCACTGTGTCTCTACCTCAGATACTCTCAATATAGAATGCAAGTTTTCATTTGATAATTCTCTTATCTCTGTCCCTCATTCATCTTCCTTTCTCTGCATTCACTCTATGCTCCACTGTTTCCGTCTTACTCTCATCTTTTTCTCTCACTCTGTCTTCCTTTCATTGCTATCTTTGTTTCTCACAAGCTTTCATCTTTACTCTGTCTTTCGCCCAGTATCTACTGCTTCCGTGGTTTCTTCAGCTTTACCATCATCCCTTCCACAGCAAACATTTCTTATGGTTTCACCTCTATCACCTGAATCTTACCTTCTTCCAGTTCTAGCTGACTGTCAGTTCACCCCTCTCCTTTCTGTTCTCATTCTATTTCACACTACATCTCAAACTCCAACTATTCAGAGAAAATTGCAACAAATACCTTTTTTAAAAAAATAATACCCTTCAGTGCTTCTGTTGAGGGACTGTTTGGAATGTTTGGTTAACATTCACATTTGGAATACAAAATCTGAAAAGAACTTGTCAGTGAAAGGTGATTGAAGAAACTTGCTGAATGTCAGCTTGTAGTTTCTGCCAGTTCAAAAGCAAATAATTATCTTTCAACTGCAATAGCTTTGTAGGATCACGAAGAAACCAGGTACCTCAATCTGACAAGAACCTAGGAAAGAACCCTTCGCTGTTCGAATAAGATCCCCAGCATGGAGGAGCAGCTAGATCTTTACATTCCAGCAACCTGTATCCAATCCTGACCTCAGCTACTGCCTGCACAGATTTATTGTCAGAGTACAAACGTGACATCATACAACCTTGAGATTTATTTTTCCTGCGGGTGTGACCGAATCGTGCAAAAGTAAACTATACAGAGCATATTTCCTCCCACAACCCCAAATTATGTGGCTTGGTAGGTTAATTGACAACTGTAAAATTGGCCCCTGAAAAGCCTACATCCAAGCTATTTCTCTCTGTGATTCTCTATGACGTAGTGAGATCCTATCTGGCTTTTTGCCTCTATGAATTTGATTCCACAACTTCCTATTGCATCATCCATCCATCCATCCATCGTTGCATCATCACTGACACATGTGGCTGCTTAAGTGGTACAATTGTCCTTAAACATGGCTCGTTCTGCAAGAAACTTGCATTTGAACTGGTGTGGATTCAAACCTGTTCTTTGCTCAGATGATGTTGGTCAAGGCAGCAGTGTGGGTTCCCATTCTGATTCATTATACACAAGTTTTTCTCAAAACTATAATTGTATGTTAGCTTCATACTAAATATAAACTGCTTGATCAATTTGCTTACGAGCAGGAAAATGAGGTGGTACGACCCAGCTTGGTCAAGACGATATAACATCACTGTCTTGGAATTTTTCCCTTTGTGCTTTGTACAAATCCACAGATATTGGTTGCCTCAGGTAACATACTAAATGGTCTTTTCTTGTGTTATAATAGTTGATTGACCACTCATTTCCTCTATATCAGCACTTTCCCCTTGATATCATTACCTAGAAGAAGATATCAGCTTTAATCCAGAAAATAGCAACTATCTCCCAGATAATTGAGGGGTGGAGAATATTCAACATTCCAAAATCTTTTAGTGAGCAGAGGGGAAAGCATTATGGTATTGATACTTGTATCAGTAATGTTAAATCAGTTAAAGAAGTGGTATATAAAATTTCATAAATCTGTAATCTCTTTCTGAGGTCCAACTAATGTTGATTTATCAGAACGTATAAGGAAAGCTAATGCCTCGTATACCAGGCTGTTTTTCATTGACTTCAGCTCAGCATTCAACACAATTGTACCTCGGAGGCTGGTGGATAAACTGTCATCGCTAGGACTCAACACCCCTCTCTGCAACTGGATTCTGGAATTCTTGACTGAAAGGCTACAATCAGTCCGGGTTGGTGGCAAAACCTCAAGTTCCATCAAGCTGAGCACTAGCACACCTTGGGGCTGAGTGCTCAGTCCACTACTGTTCACACTGCTGGCTCACAGCTGCACTGCCAGATTCAGTTTTAATAGAATCAAGTTTGTAGATGATACAACAGTAGTTAGTCTCTTCGAACAATGATGAGTAGATTTACAGAGAGGAGGTTGGGCAGATCAAAAAGTGGAGTGAGAACAACAACCTGATTCTCAGTATGGACCAGACAAAGGAGATGATTGTGGACTTCAGGAGGATGAAGGTCAGCCATTCTATTAACATCAATGATTCCATCATGGAGAGAGTAGAGAGCACAAAGTTCCCCGGTGTGCCTCTAACACCTCCTCATTAGACAGGAAGGTACAGCAGCATATACACTTCCTAAGGAGGTTGAGGAGGGCAAGACAGCTGGCCCCCACCTTGACAACTTTGTACAGGAGAACAATTCATCGTGACCTGTCTGGCTGCATCAGTGCATGGTATTGTAGCTCAGAGCACCAAACCAGAAGCCAATACAGAGGATCTTCAAAACAGCCAAAATGATCAGATTTCAGATTTATTGTCAGAGTACATACATGACATCACATACAACCCTGAGATTTCTTTTTCCTGCAGAATTACCACTAATTGGTAGTGCAAAAGCTAAACTGTACACAGTGGAAACATGCAAGCAAATAAAAGAACTGTAAACAGATAACGAATGTAAACAAACTGACCATGCAATACAGACAGACCACAAAAAAAAAATCAATAAAGGGCACAAATAAGAATCAATAAAGTGAACAAGTAAGAATCAATCACTGGAGTCTCCCTTTCCTCTATTGATGACATTTACCAGGAGCTTTGCTGAAATATGGTTCAAAGAATTATAGACCTTTCCATCCAGCACACAGCATCTTTGACTCACTGCCATTAAGGAGGAGAAACAGGTGCATCAAAATCAGGACTGTCAGGCTGGGAAATAGCTTCTTCCCGCAGACAGTGAGATTGATTGATGAACAGTGTCCTGTAACAGAGTACATTATTCCAAATATAATTTTTAAAAATTGTATCTTTATCTATATGATTGTTATGTACAGTGCATTGTGTGTACGTACATGCACCATGATCTGGAGAAATACTGTTACAGTCAGATGAGAATAAACTTGAATTTGAACTATATTTTAATTTTGTAGCTGGGGTGGTTAGTGTTAGTAGGAAATATGTAAACATATATTGTGTGCAGGAGCATCATGAATTCTAGAAATTTCTATGCAATGAGTGCTGAGGAATTCTGACAGATGTGAAGATCTTCAATCATTGGAAATATCCAGTAATCTTTGGGCAACTATTGATATAAAAATACCCAACACTAATGTGTAGCATTGGCAGATTTTGAGGAAATGGTATGGGGATACCAATACCTCTGAGCAGAAGTCTTGCAAAAGGTAGTGGACACAGCCAAGTTCATCTCAAGCAGAATCCTCTCCACCATTGAGAAAATATCCATGGAATGCTATCGTTGGAGAGCAGCAGCAGTCATCAAGGATCCACACTACCCACCACATGCTCTGTTCTCACTGCTACCATCAGGAGAGAGATGTAGATGCCACAAGACTGGTACCACCAGGTTTAGGAACAGTTGCTACCCATCCACCATCAGAGTGCTAAACAGCAAACTCAATCAGAGACTCATTGATGGACTCTTACTTTACACATTATTTGTAATTGAATATTTTCTGTATTGCGCAATCAGTTTGTTTGCACTTCCTTTGTTTACATTTCTCTCTTTTGCATACATATCTTTTCTTGGGTACAGTTTTTTTTTTGCACTATTGATAAGTAGAAATTCTGCCCGGTTTGCAGAAAAAAGAATCTTGGGGCTGTTATGTCCTTTGACAATAAATCTGAATTGAATTTTTCATGGCTAGTAATTAAGAAATAGAAACTTGAATATTTCCATTCATAACCCCAACATCACTCATGGAGTGAAACAGGCCCTTTGGCCTACCACATCTATACTAATCTTTTTATCCATATGCACTAATCCTCATTTGCACACATTCAAAATTCAAGATTCAATTTATTATCACAGTAATAGAACAGTGTCATATTACATGAAATTTATTTTTGCCTGGTGGAAGGCAGACACTGGCAGGAATTGCCTAAGTGCCTCTTACAGTTCTTACAGTCAGAGACAGATACAAAAGAGAGTCCGCCCAGAGTCATTGAGTGTCCATAGATTCGCCCCCAGCACTTCTGCAGACCCCGCAGCCACACAGAGTTGAGCCCAAACCATTGGCGACCCGAGTTCCAAATCCGAACCTCCGACACAGTCAGGATCCCTTCAGCGACATTGGCACCTCCTTGCATCCAGGTTCAGATATCTGGTACCCCTCCAGCCAATTCGAGCCAGTCTCCAGCAGTCCACAGCCCAGCGTGAGTCTTGATAGCAGTCTCTAGCAGCCCACAGCTTCCTCGGGTTCCTCATCTCAAATCTCCAGCACACCCCTGCATGCACTAGTCCCTCGTCCGCAGAGCCCCCTCATCGTTCTGTCACCATGGTCATCGTCTCCACAGGTCATCTCCTCTGCTTCTCCTCATATGGTTGTGTGATCTTCTCATTCTTTGGTGCCCTGCTCCAGTCCTCCACTTCCCGAGTTTTCAGCCCCTTGTGGCTGCTGCCGATTAATAGCTTCCGCCATCTCAGGCACAGACCGCGCTTGTGGGATTTCAAACCTCAACGGGCCGTTCAAATCCTGTTCGGAGTCGATGGCACTTGACTGGGCAGCTGGACCCTGCGGGAGCACTGAATCTCCACTCCCCGTGGGTCTGCACCAGTGGCAGTGCTGCCACTACAGTGGCTCCATCAGCACCATCATCTTTACATTATTACTTCCTTTTCACTTCCATGCCTTGCTTTGTTAAGTGCCACCTCAGTGCAGTAATAATATCTGATTGCACCACCTCATCTGGCAGCACATTACAGATATCAACCACCTTCTGTGTAAAAGAACTTGACTCAAATTGTAGCACGAATAAAAGCTCTCACAACTGGAGGGAGAACAAACCTTTTTATTAGCTTCTAACTATGGGTAGGATTTTACAGTAGTCTTCGGAAGGGTTCTGGGTTTAGCCCAAGGTTATTTGTGAGCAGATGGGGACAGAACCAGCCATCAGCACAACACACTGCAAGTGACTGCACAGTTTCCCTTAAATCCCCAGAGATCACCTTAAACATGTGTTTTGGTGCTGAGATGCTTATCAGAAAGAACAGAAAAGGGTTCTTTAATTGGCACTTACCTGATTGAGGTAAGTGGTTTTTGAGAAAATATTTTTTGACTATGTACCCAATCTATGCTTCTCAAATCTATCAAAGATTTGTTGTCTTTGACTAAATTATTAATGCCTGAAAATAGTCTCTGCATCACTGCATGTGCGGTTACTACAGCTCGCTGCTCATACAATAAACATTTTTGGTGAGAAAATAACAAGCCGTTGTGTTCACTGTTGTCACATGTTTTGTAGGATCTCCTTCAGCCAGCTGTTTTGTGCTTCCTGAACAGTTCTCAAAGACAGCAGATGGTTCTTCCTTGATGCAAGAACTCTTTTCCATTTTTTTCTTCTTCAGTTATGAATTATTTTAGTTTGGTGTTCAGTAAGAAATCAATAGTAAATATGCATGGTGGGCTATGTTGATCTAGAGATCATTTTTAGGGGATCCATCTCTCCCGCCCAGTGCAAAAGGGAACTGGCCGCTCTGTATTGAGCCGATTAATTGCGGCAACAGTTTATGCTCCTTGATTGTCAAGTTTGTTCTTAATTCTTGACCAAATCTGGGCACTGTGCCCAAACAAAGATTTAGGTGAAAGTGTAACTGAAATTCACAAAGACATTGATGTCTGAGGATTCAACTGCTAAATTATGAAGTTGCACATTGTGTGTGTGTGCACTTTTTTGTATTACACTACTAACTCTCTCCATGTCTGATCATTCTCCTGACACACTTTCTTTCTCAGGGCCCATGTTTGTTGGTGAAAGTGGTATCAGAAGTTACTTGTGTATGAGTGGAGCCTGGATAGTCTTTCTTCCACATCACGGTAAACATCCACAATTCAGCTTCCTGAATCTCTGGATTATCAAAGCAACAAGCCCATTTAGCAGATGCTGTAATGCTTTGCACAATGTATCAGTACATTCAAAATTATGCCTGCACCTAAAATCTAAATTTCCATTCCCTGTCACTAATCTCTGACCTCATACATTGTTTACTTACACAGGTTGAATACCCTTTATCCAAATACCTGAAATCCAAAACGATCCAAAAACTGAATTTTTTTTCATCCATCGTCCAAGGTAATACGTAATAAATTAGAGAGTGTGACGTAGCAGACATAAGAAGTGTAGATTTTTCAATATATGTCTACTTCTGTTAATTCGTGCATATGTAAATATTTGTACAGGTACACTATCCTTTATCCGGACATCTAAAATCCGGAAAGCTCCAAAATCCGGCAAGTGGGGAAGGAGACCGGTAGAGCGAGTGGGAGGCCGAGAGAGACCAGTAGAGTGAGTCAGGCAGGCGAGGGGGCGAGACCGGCAGCGTGAGTCAGACGGGCGAGAGACCAGCAGCGCAAGTCAAGCAGCTGGGGAGGGGGAGACTAGCAGCACGAGTCGGGCGGGCGAGGGACTGGCAGCGTGAGTCAGGCGGGCGAGGGACTGGCAGCGCGAGTCGGGTGGGCGAGGGACTGGCAGCGTGAGTTGGGTGGGTGAGGGGGGTGGGGGGAGACAGCAGGGCGACTGGAAGGGGGTGGGGGTGGATACGGCAGCACAATTTGGGTGGGTTTATATCTGGCTTTCCAAATTTCAGAAAAATCCAAAATTCGGAACACATTATCTCCTAAGGGTTCCAAATAAAGGATCGTGTATCTGTATTGTAATAAGTATGCATGTACCTTTAAGTCTGAGTGAATGAGTGCATTTTTTAAATGGTGTTCCAAAATCCAAAAAAATCCAAAATCCGAAATACTTCTGGTCCCAGGCATTTTGGATAATTCAACCTGTAGTGATTTTCTAATGGGATTGTACAAAATTCTGCTCTTTGCTTGCCTGAAAAAAAAAACCCCAGATCTTCTACATCCTCCCTACAATGTAGCAATCAGATCTGCACATTATACTCCAAATGTAGCCCAATTAGGATTAGACAGCTGAAACATGACTTCCCAACTACTAAACTCAATGCCTTGACCAATGAAGGAAAGCAGAGTGCAAGCCTCTTGTGCTTCCACTTTAAGGAACTTGAACCATATGACTGATCATCAATGCAACAAAGGGCATGTCATTTACTATGCACTTTCTTTTTACGTTTGACAAGTGCAATGCCTCACACTTTTCCAGATTAAGTTGCATCTGCCATTTCTCTACCTACATTTCCAAATGGCCTATTTTCCGCTGAAATCTTTGACAATCTTCGCCACTCTCCATAACTCCACCAATTTTTCCATCAGCAAACTTGCTAATCAGCCCACTTACATTTTCATCCAAATCATTAATATACATCATAGGCAACAAAGGTTTCAGCACAGATCCCTGCAGAGAACCACTGGTCCAAGATGTCTAGTTGGAATAACACCATTTGTGCTATGAGCGTGGAGAAAAGGACAATCCAAATCATTCAAGGAAAAAGGTTAACAAACATTTCTCCAATGCAAGGGTTTGTAGAAATATAACTCACTAACAAAACATGCCAGTTCAATTAGTGTTTGGAAGTAATAGTTGGTAGATTTTTGCTGGACAAACGTATTAAAGAATGTACAGTTGAGTGAGGTGGAAAGGGTTCCGATACAGATTAGACTAATTTTACTGAATAAGATAAGTCTTGAATTTTTGGGCAAAAAAAAACAATCAGCTGGAGGAACTCAGCAGGTCTGACCTGAAACAACTTCTACTGATACCGAGTTCCTTCAGCAGATTGAACATAATTTGTACCCGATCTGCAGCTGAACTGTGAACTCTGATGTGGTGTGTACAACAAATGAATTTCTTGCTCAACAGGGAAGGTAGGATGCCAATGGATAATTAACATACTTCTACATTATCACCAGCAAATGCCACCTCCTGCCTTGGAGTTCATTTTGCATTATGTCTCATTAGTTCCCTCCTTGTTCCTTTTTTAGGACTTTGATGAAGTCTCATTTGAACTGAGAGCATAACAGAAGAACAATAACAAGCTTGCAAAGATGGGCAACACAACACATATTCCACAAGTACATTAATTCAATGGCAAGCCATGGTGCTTTCTGAAATTGCTTCTCATTTTAGCCCTTTCACTGTTTACCCTATGCACACTTTGGCCTATGCTCTATTACAAAGAAAGTTAAAAGTCAATCTTATTTGGGAGGAATACTTTCAATCAGATTAAAAATATGACCACCATGGAGAATACCAATGATGTTTCAAAATGTGTCCCAGAATGAAGACTATGAATTATTCAAGGCCATTAGATCGTCCAAAGGCTTATGGACAATTTCCCCAGTTGGGAGGCTTGGTAATCAGATGGGACAATATGCAACTTTATTTGCTTTGGCCAGATTAAACTCAAAGCAAGCCTACATTTTCCCAGCAATGGCAAATTACCTGTCTCAGAACTTCAAGATTACACTTTCTACTCTCCATCAAGAGGTTAAAGACAAGATTCCTTGGAAAAACTATCATCTTTCTGACTGGATGGAAGAAAAGTATAAACATATCTCAGGAGATTATATTAAATTCTCAGGATATCCATCTTCTTGGACTTTCTATCACCACATCTGGGAAGAAATCCTTTGTGAATTTTCTTTTCATGAGTTCACCACAAAGGAAGTCACCTTGTATTTACAGAAGATTACAGCACGACGTCAAAATATTACATACATTGGCATCCATGTTTGGAGAGGAGATTACTTGCATGTTATGCCCCAGAAGTGGAAAGGTGTGATTGGAGATTTTAAAAAACTACTTGGCACAGGCCATGTCCTACTTCAGGAATAAATACAAGGATGCTTTCTTCATAGTGGTAAGCAATGGAATTGACAGGTGTAGTGAGAATATAGATGCCTCCAAAGGGGATGTCTACTTCTCAGGAGATGGGAATGAATCAAAGCCACATAGAGACTTTGCCATTCTTGCTCACTGCAACCACATCATAATGACCATTGGCACATTCGGATTCTGGGCTGCTTACCTAGCTGGTGGGAAGGCTGTCTACCTTTCAAACTTCACTTTGCCCAGCTCACCCTTCTTAAATGTGTTTAAATATGAGGCTACTTACCGGCCAGAATGGATTGGAATTGATGCCAATCTTTCACCTCTTCTAGTCAAGACACTTAAAATTTGAAAAACGGCATTTTGGATGGACTCTGTTGTTTCATCTAAAGAACAGACAAGTTTAAAATAAAACTCAATGAAATTTATGCCTCCCCTCTCCTGTTCACCTATTATGGCATTTTTGAGTTTACCAGTCAATCTGATATGTTATACCAAATATTTACCATTTTGCATTCTTGGTGCATTTTTAATCTACGGTAAATATATTACTTACTTTCTCTGTTTAGGTCACCTGATCGTAATTTCTCATTTAGCTCTGAAGCTATAATTTTCCTCTGTCATGTAATACTTCGATGACATCTTGCGGTGACCTCTTTGTTGCTGGTGATTTAGGATCACAGAATCGTTGACCAATCAGCCATCTATATCAGTACCAATTCTTTAAGTGGCTTTCCAATTACTCCCACATTCCTGCTCCTTCCTAATAGCCTAAAAATTGATTCCATAAGTATTTATCCAAATCCCCATTTAAGAATGTCTTCAGTCACTTATTCAAATGGTGCATTCCAGTTTCTAACAATTTGGTGAATTAAAATATACCCCACTCTAAGTCTGGTCTCCTTTGCAGATCCATATCCTTTGGTTAATAACTCTCCCTAGAATTTCTCTCTATCAAAATCATATTATAATATTGAGCATCTCTATTCAATCAATCCTCAATTTCTTATGCTTTAAGAATAACTCAGCTTTGGCAGTCTCATCCCTGGTACTAATCTGTTAAATTTCATTGGGACTCTCACCAAACCCTTGGCATCATTCCTAAAATGTCAACTCCAAAACTGAAACTAATTCATCAGCTGACCAGTAATTTTTTTCTCATGATTAGACTTAGTTCTGTTCCCCTCCCCAACTCACCAAAACCTGTATGAGTGACCCCTGCGTTATAGCTGTTCACATTACAAAAATGCACCATTACTTAATTCACTACTCAAAAACTTGAGATGCATAACAAAGCTCACACTTACATAATTTATGTGGGGGGGAAAAAAGGCAAATAAACACAAATTTTTATTTATGGTTCATGCACCAATGACATGGTTTCATGTCATAGAAAATGGAGTGTTTTCTAACAACTGCAATGTTCCCAAATCACAGCAACTCCACCCCCCCCCCCCCCCACCACCATTTTAACAGGGGTCACATGTATGGCTATTTTCTGAGGTTGAAAACTATCTAGTTCTTTTCAGTCCCAACCTTAAAAGCAGAATTGACTAAATATGTAGCCACAGCAGGTAAACTAATTTTTTGCTCAAAGTAATACATGCATTTTTTTTCTTCTTTGTTATTGTGCAGGCAAATGTTTTAGTTATTCCATGCATTGTAAAGTATCCCATTGTGCTGCACAGTTGAATTCATAAAAAGAGCAATCTGCATGTACAAGGTGGAAATGCAAGGGTGTTACATGAATAACTAGGTGCTGTTAGCAACATTGGCTGAGAACTTGATTGAATGGATGAATTTTGAGTCCTTTCTTAAAACTGGAGAGAGACATCAATAGATAGTAAAGAAACTAGTCTTGGGAAATACATCAATCAACTATTTAGGATGTTGTTGAATTTTAATTTCACCATCAATATCTGCCTTTATCGAGAGATTGAAAAGAATACTTGAAGATCAGGACCTCAGACCTGATGCTAAACTCATGGTGTACCTCACAGCAATGATTCCTGCCCTGCTACATTTTCCAAGATCTAGACTACATCTCCAGGCAGTGAAAGAAATATCACCAACAATATCTCTGCAAAGTCTTCCAAATTTAGTGAAAGGATAGAAGTAAAACATGAAGGTAATACCTTGATGAAGGGCTCAAGCCCAAAATATTAGTTATTTTTCTTTATCTTTACTATATAAAGTTATAAAGTATACTGTTTGACCTGATGAGTTTCTCCAGCATTGTAGTTTTACTTTTTAGTGAAAGGATAAGTCAACTATTGTCAATGTTAATTCTCGGGTTAACATCCTGATTATTAAGCCCAAATTACATTCAGTCAGCTACATTGGGGAAGCTATATTGCTCACCAAATATACCTGACTACTGAAATGGATGCTTTATTCCAAGCTCATATTACCAGATGAACACAGGAAAACCAATGGGGATCAGAGTAAAATTTTGGTTTAAGGTAGTGACAGAATTTACTTCCAGGGCTATTGTTATTATTACCTTTATAGTTATTATTATTTTCTTGGTTAAGAGGAATAACTTTTTTCAGTTGAACATATAGGGCCACTGGAAAGACAGCACTAATTGTACATGAATTAAGAAGGTGATGGTGGGCCTGTGCCAATGGAGGAACTTTCATTACAAAGAGCAAAATTAACTTAAAGATTGATTTGTAATTTACTTTGTTGACTTTCAACTAATACATGTTATCAATTCAAGCCTGACTTTGTGAATCAAATCTTCATTTTGAAAACCAAAAGATTCATAATATTTAATACACAAAAGCAAGGAGATCTCAACCCATGCTCTTGGGTCATATTATCTTAAAATATTCTGAACAGTATTGGCAAATGCCAGATAATACATAATTTTAATCAAACTTTTTTTCTGTTTAGAATAGATGGTCTTTGGGCAGAGGAATAAGTGAGAAGACTTCCTCCATGTATTCATTCTCGGGTTGTGGGCATCATTGTCAACACCAACATTCATTGTCCATTCTTGAATTGAGGGGACAATAAAGAGTTAATCCAATTGGTAGGGTTTAGCCCATATTTAAACTAGACTAAGTAAATGTGGCAGATTTCCTTTCAATTTCATGGTCTATTTTTTTCCAGATTTATTTAATTATTGATCTGAGTTTAATTTCTCCAGCTGTCTTGGTGTAATTTGAACGCCTATTGCAAGATCATGTCTCTTGGTACAAGAGCAGTAACAAGAACATCACTGATGACGCTAAGATTTCTCATACAGTGCCAGCTAAATTGGAGAAGCGAACATCCATAGCATCCAAGATAGTGTAATGGTATTTTTGTGGCTGCATACTTAACACAATTGCTTCCAACAGGATTAATACAAGATTCCCTGTTTTTTGTGGTCACAAATGAAAAGAATATGAAGATTAATGAATGCAATGCAGCAATTGGTCTTTTTTTTACACTATTTTGTGTCCTTAACATTCAGAAATTACAGAGTATGGGTGAAGACATGGGAATGTTTAGTGACAGAAGGAATCCATTATAATCACCAACAAAGAGATGATGATTCAGGGTTCCCAAAGGGCCTCGGGTATTAACAGCTTCATTGGGAACTAGGAGCAAGCAACTCAAGTTCACCACTGGAACAAACATGATGTCGTCCAGCTCAGGAGGTTATGAAAGTGCAGAAGACAGTGGCATCAGAGGAGGCAGGATCCAGACACACTCGATGTCTCTGAAGGGACTCTTTTTTTCTTTCTCTTCACGCTTGGGGGACCAGAGTAGTGATGTCTCTTTATTTGCATTTACAGGCAAACAAAACATATTTTGTGTATTGTTTACAATGATCTGACATGATTTTTTTATGATGGTTTGAATTGGTACTGTACTTAGAATTTTGGCTGGGCGAGGCTATGATGTTCAGTGTCTCCCGAAAGCATTGTCAGTCCCCACACTGATCCCACTGCCCTGCTATCTTCCCACAGGCCTGTGTCAGTCCCCACACTGATCCCACTCTCTCCCGACAGCCCCATGTCAGTCCCCACACTGATCCCACTCCCCTGCTCTCTACCCACAGCCCCATGTCAGTCCCCACATTGATCCCTCTGCCCCACTCTCTCCCAACACCCCCATGTCGGCCCCCACACTGATCCACTGTCCCGCTCTCTCCCACGACCCCGTGTCGGTCCCCACACTGATCCTACTGCCCTTTTTCGACATTGTTTGTTCTACTTATGATGAGAGTGCTGGAACATAACCCCATCATAAGTTGAGGACTACCTGTATATGACAATAAAGGAACCTTGAACTTGATATATATCATGTACATAATCAAAGATACTATCAAGCATTACCTAATCCATCAATAACTTGATCATAATAACATTGATGTTGTGCTGATCTATATATTCCTATCTTGAAAAAAACTAAACCCTTCCTACCTCGTAACCCTCTATTTTTTCATCCATGTTCCTGTCCAAGAGTCTTTTAAATGTCCCTAATGTTTCAGCTTCCAACACCACTCCTGACAAGGCATTTCAGGCTCCCACAACTCACTGTGTAATAAACTTACCCCTAATGGTTTCCCTAAACTTTCCTCCATTCAATTTGTATAGATGTCCTCTGGTGTTTGCTACTCCTGCCCTAACTCTTTCTTTGGCTTGGCTTCGCGGACGAAGATTTATGGAGGGGGTAAAAAAAGTCCACGTCAGCTGCAGGCTCGTTTGTGGCTGACCAGTCCGATGCGGGACAGGCAGACACGATTGCAGCGGTTGCAAGGGAAAATTGGTTGGTTGGGGTTGGGTGTTGGGTTTTTCCTCCTTTGCCTTTTGTCAGTGAGGTGGGCTCTGCGGTCTTCTTCAAAGGAGGCTGCTGCCCGCCAAACTGTGAGGCGCCAAGATGCACGGTTTGAGGCGTTATCAGCCCACTGGCGGTGGTCAATGTGGCAGGCACCAAGAGATTTCTTTAGGCAGTCCTTGTACCTTTTCTTTGGTGCACCTCTGTCACGGTGGCCAGTGGAGAGCTCGCCATATAATACGATCTTGGGAAGGCGATGGTCCTCCATTCTGGAGACGTGACCCATCCAGCGCAGCTGGATCTTCAGCAGCGTGGACTCGATGCTGTCGACCTCTGCCATCTCGAGTACCTCGACGTTAGGGGTGTGAGCGCTCCAATGGATGTTGAGGATGGAGCAGAGACAACGCTGGTGGAAGCGTTCTAGGAGCCGTAGGTGGTGCCGGTAGAGGACCAATGATTCGGAGCCGAACAGGAGTGTGGGTATGACAACGGCTCTGTATACGCTTATCTTTGTGAGGTTTTTCAGTTGGTTGTTTTTCCAGACTCTTTTGTGTAGTCTTCCAAAGGCGCTATTTGCCTTGGCGAGTCTGTTGTCTATCTCATTTATTTGAGTTTGATAAGGACCTCCTGGTTGCAGGTCAGTTCACAGGTTTGGTCCGCATAGACCTTAGAAATTAATTCTAGAGGTGAGATGAAAGTGACAGCCCTCAATATGCAGACATCATTCAACTAATTATGGCATCAAGGAGCCATGGTAAAAATGAAGTAAGTGGGCATCTATAGAAACTTCAAAATAGTTACAGGTAAAAAAGAATATTTGAGAGAGATTTATCAGTACCATTTGTTAGTTATATGAAAAATTCACAAATAAATAATAAGAATTTCTCAAAATGCTGCTACCTCCTTGGAACATCAAACAATAAATGGTTAATTGAACATGAAATTTAGTGTAGATCTAGAATAGAAGAAAGAGTGCCTGTCAAAACTACCTTACATCCCACCAATCTCATCCCACCCAATCAAAAAGTCCTTCTGTTTCTTTCTCTGTCATCTATTTCATGTTTTCCCTTAAATGCTTCATTTGCTCCCACTGGTGCTGGATTTTGGGGCTGGTTCAATTAGGTCAGAGCTTCAGCACATCGCACCCTTCAACATGAGAAAATAGAAAGAGAAAAATCCATTTGAACATAAGTTGTAAAATTCATCCTAATGTTTACATTGCTCCCTTAATTACACAACTTGTAAAAGTTCCAAACCCCAAGTATAATACAAATAAACTCCAGAATTCTGGGCTAGACTCACTTGTATGCCTTCACTGCCAGGAATTATCTGCCTTCACTCAACAGTTCAGATACCACTGACCTCTAGCATATAACTGAGTAATCCAGTATGAGCCTTTCTCTAATACTTGTCAAGCCATCACCAACTGGATATTCACCAAAGGACTCATTCATCCCAGCCACAACAGCTTTGCCCTTCTCCCTCAGGAGATACCATGGATCAGAAAGTAAACAAACCTATTTCCTTTAGGTTTTTCTGCTCTTCTTCTTGCTGGGACCGTCATGATAGTGATTCTATCAGAAAACTGCTCCCATTTCAACCCAAACCAAGTGCTCAAGCTTCACCCATATGCAAGGGAAAGTGGAATCAGTTTTTAAACAACGAAACAACATGAGATACCCTCCAATCCTCCACCACCTCACCCTTAAAATATTTCTGCCAGGGCCCCTGCAATTTCCACACTAGACTCCCTCAAGGTCTGAGAGACTATCATATCAGACTCTAGGGGTTTATCTACCTTTATTCACTGTAAGTCAGAAAGAACCTCCTCTTTTTTAAATCTCTATATGTTGCATGCCACTACTGCTTGTTTACCCTCCTTCCTTGTACACTATGCCAGTTTCCTGAGTAAATACTGATCCAAAAAAAAAAAAACTGTTTAAGATCTCCCCTATCTCGTTAGGCTCCACACATAGATGACCACTCTGATCTTCTAGAGGACCATTTTGTCCCTTACTATCCTTTTACTCTTAACATTCTTGCAGAAAACCTTCGGGTTTACCTTCACATTATCTGCCAAAGCAACCTCATGTCTTCTTTTTGCCTTCCTAGTTTCCTTCTTGAGTATTTTAGTACATTTTCTATTCTCTTCTAGTACCTCATTTGCTCATTGCCTATGCCTGCTATACACCACTTCTCTTTCTTTTAACCAGATTGCTGATAACCCTTGAAAATCATGGTTCCCCATGCCTGTTAACTTTGCCTTTAATCCTGACAGGAGCATGAAAACTTTGCACTCTCAAAATTTTGCCTTTGAAGGCCTTCCACTTACTGAATACATCTTTGCCTAAAAACCACATCCAAATCCACTCTTTGTAGATCCTTTCTCATTTCCACCAAATTGACCTTTTTCCAAATTAGAATCTTACCTCAAGGACCATACATAATTAACGAAACTAATGACATTATGGACCCAAAATTTGCCTACACATTAGGGAACCAGATAGATCAGGTACTGCATCCTCCTTTGTTTGTACCTCTGCATATTGATTAAGAAAACTTTCCTGAACACTTTTGACAAACTCCAAACCATCCAGCCCTTTTACAGTATGGGAGTCCCAGTCAATATGTGGAAAGTTAAAATCTCTACTATCACAACTTTCTGTTTTTTTACATCAGTTTGCTATTTCTCTATGGTTTTATAAAACAAGCCTTTCAGTGTGGTCACACCATTCCTATTCCTCAGCTCCACCCATATGGCCTCTGTAGATGAGCCCTCTGGGCCGTCCTGACTAAACACATCTGTGATTTTTTCCTGACTAGCAATGCCACTCCTCCCCCTTTCATCCCTCTCCTCGATCACATCTGAAACCATGGAACCCTGGAACATTGAGGTGCCAGTCCTACTCCTCCTACAACCAAGTCTCACTAATAGCAATAACGTCATAATCCCACATGCCAATCCATGATCTAAGCTTGTCTGCCTTTCCAACAATACTCCTTGCATTGTCCCAACGTGCAGCCTTCGCATGACCTTCATCCTCCTCCACCTCACTATCTACTCTAACATTCTGGTTCCCATCCCCCTGCCAATCTAGTTTAAACTCCCCCTCCCCTCCCCTCAATTCTGGTTCCCATCCCCCTGCCAATCTAGTTTAAACTCCACCCCCTCCCCTCCCCTCCAGTTCAGGTGCAAACCTTCTAATCAGAACAGGTTTCACCTTCCCTGAAACAGAGCCCAAATGTCCAGAAACATGAAGCCCTCCCACCTGCACCATCTCTTTAGCCACATATTGAGCTGCATTAACTTCCTATTTCTAGCCTCTCTAACACGTGGCACAGGTAGCACTCCTGAGATTGCAACTGGAGGTCAAGTCCTTCAACTTTTCCCCCCAACTCCCTAAACTCTCTTTGCAGGACCTCCTCATCCTTCCTACCCACATCATTGGTCCCTACAAGGACCACAACATCTGACTGTTCACCCTCCCTCCTGAGAATAACGAGAACTTGATCAGAGCTATCGCAGACCCTGGCACCAGGGAGGCAACAGACCATCCGGGATTCTTGATCTCTCCCACAGAACCTCTTACCTGTCTCCCTAACTGCTTTCCCCTTGTCTCTCCTTCCTTTCTAGGGTGAGGGTCCAGTATTTGGTAGGTCATCCCCACCAAATGTATCCAAAATGGTATACTTATTGTTTATGGTGATGTCCACAGGGGTGCTCTGCTCTCTATGTCTATTCCCCTTCCCTCTCCTGACAGTCACCCAGCTACCTGCCTCCTGACTTTTGGAGGGGGGGGGTGCGTCTCCCTGAAATTATCACCCTCTCTGCCTCTCAAATGATCCAGAGTCCAAAAGAGCATAACTACTGGAGCTCACAGGTTACACTGCCATTCATCCTCCCCTTGCTTGCTCCTGTGCCCTCTCTCCCATATTATCTCCTGTTTTTGGGAACCTGCTCCAACCCATACCCCTCTTCACCACCCCCCCCCCTTTACTGGTTTGTAGTCTGCCTCCATTTTTACATACCTTGATGAAGGGCTCAAGCCTGAAATGTTGGTTATGTATCTTTATCTTTGCTATATAAAGTACACTGTTAGACTGAGTTTTTCCAGCACTGTTTTTCACACTGCCCACTGTTCTGTTGGAATGGAGAATTTCTTAAAGGTTTCTAACAATATCTCCAAAAACTCAATTCATGCTACTGAGTAGTCTTTTACACATAATAAATACAGTTGCTTATTTTTCAGTTACTGTGTTATTTTTTCACCCAATTCTGAGCCAAAGATGACAGGGTCATGGTCTGTTTGCCTTCTTAGAGGATTTGACTTCAGAGCAACATTTTCTTGTTCCAAATACATTCAATGTTGGTGAGTCCACATCCAGAAAATAGTGCAGATGCCTGGTCTTCCTATCTGAGAAAGAATTTGCTCGTGATTCAAGGGAGTGCATTGAAGATTCCCACAGGGTTTTTGTTTTTCCGAAATAAGATGAAGTAGGCTTGGCATATCTTCTCATGAGTTCAGACAAATGACTGGTGATCTCATTGGGACTTGTAACATCCTCCTGGGGCTTGACAGAGGAAATGCAAGTGAGATAGATGACCATTGCCAAACAAATCCCTTAGCTGGGATCAAGGGCTCACCGCCCCAAAATAAATAGACATTTTAGTATTGAAATGGGAACAAACCCAGAGAGTAATTATCTTGGGATTCCTTGTGAAGTCGACAACGTCTGTTCACTCGATCAATCTATAGACAAGTACGAAATAATCAACGAATAGGGCATGAGAGGAGGAAGGGCAGCCATGGTCAATGGCGGGAAGATGAGGGGCTGAACGGCCCCTACTTTTGAAATGTCTTCTGGATGTTCCTGCTTTCAAAGATCACCCAAGTCAAATTTACGAGGACTTGTTTTTGTCTGTCCCAGCAACAAACATGCTCGAACGCCGTGCAGGTTGAAGAGAACGACGCTTAATCTGGCAGCCGAAGGAGAAATGGTTCCAGAATTTTCGAAAGCCTCATAAATCAGATGCCACACCCTGGGGGCTGAGGACTTTGCGCCGAGTTAACTGCGAGCTCGACAGGCGTCCGGCTCTCGTGCTCCCTTGCACAAGGTTGTGTGGGGGAGCAGGAAGGCGGCAAGTTTGCCCCCCACTCCCCGGGCCAGCACCGACCTTGAGCGCGGCCCCGGCCCCGACAGCACGCGGGAACTGACCTTGGTTGACGGCACGCGCGCTCCTGCCGCCGACTGCGGCCGCTCCTCGCTGCCCCGGGCTGCCCACGGAGTCCGGAGGCGCCACGGGGCTGAGGTGAGTGCATTCGGGGTTTCTGTTTATTATGGTGGATGGAGCGGGCTGTTGGTTGGTTTCGTGAGGCCATGTGCCCTGCTTGGCCCGTTCACCTTCAGCGATTTGCCCTGCAGAGGTGACTGGGGTGGGGGGGGAGAAAGAGAGAGCTTGGATCAACAGGACCTAGAGTTGGGTAAAGATGGAGATGCTTGTGGTGGGTCATGATCACCAAATTGTTGTCACCATCACTGGCAGTGCCAGCATTTATTGCCCATCCCTCACCTCCCCCTGCTGTCCTCTCACACTGCTGTTGGGAGGCAGTTCCAGGACATGGACTCCGTGTGAGTGGAGAACCTGATTTCCAAATCAGGGTGATGGGCAACTTGAAAGGATCGGGTGTGCCCTTGTTCTTCTTGGGAAAGGGGCTGGTTTAGGAGGTGCTGTCAGGAAAGTTTAGGTAACTGTGATGCCCGTTAAAGAGAGGTGGTGCAGGCAATGAATGCTTCAGGTGGTAGTAAAAACACAATGTTGGAGAAACTCAGCAGGTCAATCAGTGCATTGTATCTGATACATAAAGAATGTTTCGGGCTTCAGCCCTTCATCCACAGTGTCTGCAGACTTTTGTTTTGCTTCGGGTGATGGATTGGGTACCCAGGGTGTATAGTCCAGTTGTAATTGCCTAGTCAAGTGGAGATGATTCTATCACACTTAGTTTGTGCATTAGAGATGGTGATAATACCTTGAGGTGTCAGGAGCTGTGTCACTTGCCCAGGATATTGGCAATATTGAAGTGCCTAGTCAAGTTATGTTCTGGTCAATATTAACCCTCAGGATGTTCATAGTTGAGGGAAGGCCTTGGTAATGCCATTGAATATCAAGGGTGGGCAGTTAGATGACCATTGTCAAACATATCTTGCCTAAAGTCCATACTTGAATGCTGGCTTGATTTTGCGAAGTGAACTCATAGAATGCTTTATTTGCTGAGGAGTAAAAATGGAATTAAATATTGTGTGATCAAACATATATGTACAGATTCTTGTGTTTTGTCATACTGATCGAAGCAAACAGGGGGTTAAAGTGAAGCACAAATCTGCTCCCAGCTGCATTTCAGTTCCAGATTAATCAACTCCATACTCCATGGTTCTGTCTTTAAAGAAACAGCAGGGGATAGAAAATTCACTTGATCTATGGTCAGATCTAGATCTAATCCATGCTCCAGAGACTTGAAGCGATGCCAACAACTTTGAATGTTCTGTAGCCAGGAGATAATAAAAGTTTCTCCCACATCCAAACCCCACATCAAAAATTAAAGAACTGAAATTTTAGATGTTCAGTATTCTCTTTTTGCTCATGTTTACATGACTGATTAATGCCAGCAAATCACATATGGAACAGCATCAAGATGTGCTCTTCATAGGGCAGCTAGTTATTACTGGGATCTTCTAAACAAAAGCTGGAATGCTTGCTAGCATTGGTTAATTGACTCTTACTGCATTTTTTAACTGCAACATGCATCAGAGTGTTGAATCAGAATTTATTGTTATGAACGTGTCACGAAATTCATTGTTTTGCAGCAACAGTCCATACATTTATATAAACCACCTTACACAATAAATAAAAAATAGTGTAAAAAAAAGACAGATCAAGGCAGTGTCTCTAGTTCATTGTTCATTCAGGAATCTGATGGCAGAGGGGAAGAAACTGTCCTTGTGCCACTGAGTGTTCATCTTCAGGCTCCTGTACCTTTTTTCCAATGATATCAGAGTGAAGCAGGCATGGCCTGGGTGGTGGGGGTCCTTAAGGATAGAAGCTGCTTTCTTAAAACACTTCATCTTGTAGATGTCCTTGATGGAGTGAAAGCTGTTACTCATGGTGTCGCTGGTCAAGTTAACAACCTTGTGGAGTTTTTTCGTTCTTGACAGGCAAAATTTAACCAAATAGTAAGATGACTGACAATATCAAAATGTTTAATTTTAGTTTGGAGAAGAGCGATGTGGAAGGTTTGTTTCTTGGGGGAATTCCAGAGCTTGGCTGCAAACTAAAAATGGGTCTGCCTCAGAGAGCAGAAATGGGAGGGGTAGGGCACAAAGATCTTAAATGGTTGAAGAAATTATGATTTCAGAGAGAAGATGAGTTCGTGGAGGTACAAATTAAAGGAGAGAATTTTCATATTGCTGTATTGATGGTTAGAAGCTTTTGGTGGTCACCATTGTCAGGTGGGAGGTGTGCAGGGGGATAGGGTTTGACAAAATTAGGTCATGGACAGCAGTTTTAGTTGAGCACCAAATGAGAAAGGTGAGAGACTGGTTTGGAGAATAGTCGAGTCAGAGGTTAAAATATGCTTCAGCGGCAGGTGATAGGCAGCAGCAGAAAGCAATAGTTGTTTGGCAGGGAATTCACTGAGCTGGTGATAGGAAGGATGTGGGGCTAGAGGCTTAGCTCAAAATGAAGCAGGAACTTTTAGCATTAATTCCTCAGGAATGCACTGATCCAGGGTCAGATTGGTCTTGAAAATGTCAAAAACCCATTGGAGACTCCATTTAATGGAAACTATGGTAATGAAAATAGTGTTTAAATTACCAAATACGTTTGTGTGACGTTAAGTGACACTGCTTTCATGTTCTTAAACTTCTTAGACAATGAAGACATCCTGGCTCTTCCTCAACATTGTTCTTGTGGCTGCTCACAGACAGGTAACTTACAATGGGTAAGTATTTTCCTTTGGTCATCAAGTTTTCCTGTGCCATGATTGTTGATGGACAAGTCATTCAGTGTACTTCCTTTTTCTTGTTGCATCTGCAAGCAGGTTTTACCTCCCAGTTCTCCCACCAAGACCCTTTTTAAGAAATCAGTTGGTTAGCTGAGGCTTCCTCGTGGAAATCCAATGAGGGCATTTCGCAAGCCGTTAAACATTAATGATATCGTGAGAAAAAGCAAAGAATTAGTACTTTTTGCAAGTGTATGTTTTGTAAGATCCTCAATTTCAGATTGTATATGACTTGGCTATCATAGCCTGAATAAATGAACTCTTTAGACAGATTAACAATGGAAGATAGATTGAATAGAAAAGAAAACTTGGTGTAACATACTTCATTTTGATAAGAGATTAAGATGGTGATTCATGGATTCTTTTATTTAAATTTTTTCTTCAAAGAAAAAATGGTTAAATACCTAATAAAAGTAGGGTAGTATCCTGCATGAATATCAAAGCTAAGAGATGTAATCTTGCTACCCATGTTGCCTGGATTAGAAAATATGAGTTAGAAAAGATTGCATAAACTTGAATTGTTTTCTCTGAAGTATCAGAGGCCAAAGGGTGACCTGATAGAAGTATATCAGGACCAGGTTCCATTTAAATTGACATTATTGTCAGCACAAGGATCGTGGGCTTAATAAACCTCTGCTTATGTTGAAGGGCGAATCAAGGCTAAGTCTAAACCAATCATAGGTTAGCAGACTAATAAAGGCTAAAGGAATAAAAGAAAAAAGAAAAAAACTTTGAACTATAAAAGCACACCACCTGCACCATGTCCCACTTTCTCTTTTTTTTTTGATTATTTTATTTATATTTTCAAGTCAACATGAAATTCATCAATTACATAAAAGAAACGTAATTTTATCATTCAATGTTGATCTTGAGTAAGAAAGAAACAAAAAAAGAAGCCCTAATCCTACCTCCTCCCATCCACCCAGGGGGGAAAAAGAGAAATATTCAATAGAATTGAAGAGAGAAAAGAAAAAGACGAAAAAAAAAGGATTCATTGGATTCACCAATCTCCTGTCAAGGGGCAAATATCCTGACTTACCCAGAATCCCAGGTGGTTTCTGGATTGCAGGATGCCAAGAGCCAGGAGAGTGGGGGTGGGGGTGCGTCATTAAGAATCTACACCTACATGTTGAAGATATGGACTTCAAATTTTTTTTAAAAACATTGTATTTTTTCCTAAAATTGTAAGTAATTTTCTCCAGGGGAATACAAGCATATATTTCTGCTTTCCATCGGGTCATATCTAGATGGGAATCAGATTTCCAGATAACTGCTGTACACTTCCTGGCCATTGCCAATTTGATCTTTACAAATTCTAATTGGTGTTTTGACAGCCTCATTTTAGGTCTTGCATCTGCTATATTTCCCAATATCAACAATTCCAGTATCCGTATAAATCAAATCTTAGTGATGTTTTTCTAGAAGATTACTTTCTTGGTTATTTTTGATTCCCTGCTATGACGGATTGTTATCATACCCCTATTTTGAAGGGTGGGGAGGGTGAGAACCAATCAATCTGTGTGCCGACGTACGTCAAGTAAGGTTGCTACACATCAGCAGGGAGGAAGTCCAAGTGCGAATGGAAAAAATGAATTGTCAATGTCATGTTACACTTTATGGTTTTGTATGCTTGAAGTCGATTTAAAATGTGGCAGAAAATCACAAGAATAGATTGTATCTAAAAACTGTTCGTAATAGGAAAGTTTTCAAGTGACATTGTGATCAGCTGTCCAAAATAAATAAAATACATCCAAAAGTGTTCAGGAAGCTAAATCTTCCTTGTCCAGTGTTAGCTTTGAATTTGCCACCTTTGAGCATAGGTTGCATCTCTGGTTATCCGCTTTTCCGTGAAAATTGTGATTAAGAGCTAAGCCCTTGATTTTGAAAACTGAGTAGGTTTGATGGGGTTATTACTTTCTTCACTCTTCTACATTTAGACATCTTTGTATTTGTAATTTGATTTTAATAATCTATAAATTTATCTTGATGAAAATCCTACCTCTCAGTGACCAGGTGCTCCGGATCACTGCCAGCAATCAGAAGCAGCTCAATCTGGTGAAGTCCTTGGAACAATTGGAGCATCTGAAGGTAATTGACCTTGTATTTTGTGTCAGTGCTTGTTTGTGAATTTTGGAGAATCTATAGCTTAATTGCAGAAATGAATATTAACCAATACATGAAGCTAATGCAATCACATTTTTAGGACTCTATTTTGCCCAATCTTTTCATTTCCTACCACTTTTGACAACTCTTGCTTAAGTTAGAATGGGAAGTTAGCTCTTTTACCGACAGCAATGTATTGCAGCAAGCAAAAGCGGCTTTCTGTGATCCATGATCAGGCAGCTTAGAATAAAAGACATGAGCTGTCAAGGTTTGATGTGGAAGAGCATGGGCATGGTGATAACTACTACATTGGCTGCACTCCTACCAGCCTACTGCAGGGGACAACCACTGTACCCGCTGGTAGGCAACCAGGAAGGCTGGCCCCACCTGCCGGCTGTCATTCACCGACTATATAAAGACTCGAGCCAGCTCCTTCAGGGGACAGTCAGACGTGGAGCCAGTGAAGATACTAAGACTGGTGTACAAAGTTTAAGCTAATTAAAGCCTGTTGTGCAGTCTGTGGACTTTGGGTCAGAATTATTTGCTCAGCAGTGCTCACAATGGAATTCTCAGTTGGAGAACTAGAGGTAAAGAGACTTGCATTTATATGCACCTTACATAATTTTAAGATACCCCAAGACCCATACACCACAAGTTTTCTGATTGTTGTAGGAAATACAGTAGCCAATTTAAACACAGTAAAATAGTATCATGGAGGATCTTTTGTTTACACCTGTGTCTGATCTGAAAATTAAGCTTCTCGGAGTGCAGTACTACAACTTTGATTGTCCTAAGTCTTTGCTCAGTACCCAGCCTCCTGAGTTTTCCCCTCATCTACTAATTAAATCACTGTTACCATGGTCAAACATCCTGCAGGAAATCGCTATTGACATGCTTTCACAGATGGGAAAGCCAGGGTCTCAATATGAATTGGCTTCAAAGAGGCTGAATGTTTGTAAGTGCTTGTGCCATTTACAAGCATTCAAAAATGTTCAAAATCTATTGAAAATTAAACATTCTATTAAAAAATTTGTGAAGATTAAAAATGTACTGGAAATAGATAAATGTGTGTATTTTAATTTCACTAAATAATTGTAAGTTAGCTTTCACTTAACCTTCTGTTATTTCCCTCCCTAAACCAAATGGGTTCCCTGTTCTTGATGTGGGATCGGCAGTTACATTTCCAGTGTATATTCACATGAAATTGCCAGAATTTCTAAAGATTTGGACCATTATGCTCTCAAAACTCTGGAGAGCACCTAAGTCTATCATTTTCTGATTCAGAGGCAAATCACCTGAGAGTAGAGTTGACAGGAATGTGTAGAGAATAGAAATTTGGATGTGTCTAACTAGGTGCTCGATGGTTATTGTGGACTCTGCAGGCCTGGTTCTGTGCTCTATGATTGGGACAAATGCTCTCTCAGACACATTTCTACAGCATTTTATGTAATATAGATATTATGAAACCTCCCTTTCTACTGCCCTTGCAGTTGGATTTCTGGAAAGAACCTGAGAGGAGCTCCCTCCCCATTGACCTACGGGTTCCTGCGAAGCATGTCAACAGAATCAAAAGATATCTGAAGTCTAAAGACATTACATACTCTATCATGATCAAGAACCTACAGGTAATCTGGAAACACATCAGACTCCTTGTCCGTCCAGTGCCAGTTGTCAGGAAATAGATGCAGCAAATGAACCTAATGATGCAGAATTGTTTGGTGGGTCCCAATCTCATGACAAAAAAAAGGTACTAACACAACCAAGTAGTCTGGGCTACTTGGTTCAAGAAACCTTGGAGTGCAGGTAGGTAAGGGGAAACTTTGATAGAGGTGTATAAAATCGTGAGGGGCATAGGTAAAATACATTGTCATAGCCTTTTCATCAGGATAGGGCAATCTTAAATTATACAGTGAGAGGGAAAGATTTAAAAGGGTCTAAGAACCATAGAATTTATAGAAAACTGACCATCAGCCCTTCTAGTCTGTGCCGACCACCACTCCACTAGTCCCATTGACCTGCTCCCATTCCATATCCTCCAGACCACTCACATCCATGTATTTATCCAATCTATTCTTAAAAAAGATCGAGCTTGCATTCACCACATCAGATGGCCATTCCACACTCCCACCACTCTCTGAGTGAAGAACTTTCCACTAATGTTCCCCCTAAACTTTCCCCTATCAGCTTAAAGCTATGACCTCTCCTATTTATCTCCTCCAATTTGTGGGGAAAAAAGCCTACTTGCATCCACTCTGTTTATACCTCTCATAATCTTGTAAACCTCTATCAAATCTCCCCTCATTTTTCTTCGCTCCAAGAAATAAACTCCTAACCTGTTTAATCTTCCCCTGCAATTCAACTCCTGAAGACCCAGCAGCATCCTAGTAAATCTTCTCTGCATTCTTTCAGTCTTATTGATATCCTTCCTGTAGTTAGGTGACCAGAACTGCATATAATATTCCAAATTTGGCCTCATCTATATCTTAAACAACTTCAACATAGCATCCCAACTCCTATACTCGATGCTAAGATGCCAAAAGCTTACTTTACAACCATGTCCACCTGCAACACCTCCTTCAGTGAACAATGTTTCTGTATTCCCACATTTCTCTGCTCCTCTGCACTCCTCAGTGCCCTATCATTTACTGTGTATGTCCTACCTTGGTTTGCCCTTCTAACATCCAATACTTCACACTTGTCTGCATTAAACTCCATCTGCCATTTTTTGGCCCATTCTCCCAGTTGATCCAGATCCCTCTGCAAGCTTTGAAAATCTTCATCGCTGTCCACAACGCCTCCTATCTTTGTGTCGTCAGCAAACTTGCTGATCCAATTTCCCACATTATCATCCAGATCATTGGATGATCATTGGATAAACAACAAAGAAGAGAGGTCCCAACACAGATCCCTGAGGCACACCATTAGTCACAGGCCTCCAGGGGCACTTGAGGGGTACTTTCTTCTTACATAGAGGAGTGATGTATGGAACAAGCTGCCATAGGAGGTGGTAGAATCAGGGACGTTTATTACATTCAAAAATACATTTGGGCAGGTGCATGGACAGGAAAGGTTTAGAAGGATATAGGTTGAACTTGTTTTACACTTTGATTTCACACCCAGGCAAGGGTTGCATGAAGTGACCATTTAAAAATGGATATGATAGAACTGCCTTCTTTTGACAAAGTGACAGTGAAGTGACTCTTTCTCTTCAAAATCACTGATTCTGTGTACCTCCCATGACAAAGAGAGTACAGCACAACAGCACCTCTCTCACTGAAGGCTACTGCATTTCTGACTTTAGTTGATGGCTGGTGCAATATTAAAGATGCCTTCTTGGAGGTGTAATCACATGACACCACTCCTGGTTCTGTTTGAAGTCTCATCTCTTCCAAAGGTAGTGGATGGTTTCAATTTGTCTGCTCAGGTCACAAGCAGATGTTTTGTGTGTACACAGATCATTTGAAGCAAAAGCCAGCTTGCTTGGACAGATGCTATCTCTCACCATTGTCTTTAGTTTCAATGAAGAATCACATGTGACTTTTACCGTTTATACAACTTCAACTGAACAATGAATTAGCAGATGTTTGTCTCTCATATTGGTTTCTTAACAGCCTCTGCTATTTACAAGATTTCAAAAATGTCTTCTGTGTCTCTTTCCCTGTGTCTAGCTCACAGTCCTTTTACTATAAAAAAACCATAATTTTATAACTAATGATTAATAAAAGCACAATTCTGTCTTGGTCTTGCATGTTCTCTCTTGCACTTGCGTGCTCTCACTCTATCTATCTCTCACCCTTCCCCCGCTCCCTCTTATTTCATTCTTTTTTAATTGGTTTTTATAATAAATACAGCACAATGAGGAAAAGGAAATGAAACTGAAAATGCAATATCACATTCCCCCCTCCACTGCACTTGGTGAAACAGAAAAGACATTAAATATATATATGTATAAAATTTTTTTAAAAACCTGAATAGCTTATCCTGAGGGTTACATATATTTTGTAGCTTTTGGTTCGTACCATGAATCAAAAAAACAAAGGTGAGACTGTTTCATCTGGAAGTACATCTACTCACATTAAAAACATCAAATGAAATTAAGACATAAAAGGTAGCCATGTACTTTCAAGTTTCACTGATGAATCAAATAAATGATTTTTTTCCTGAACTTTAAACAGGACATAATATGAGAGAACCTTTAAAACACTGTTAGAAGTTCAGAGTGTTCCCATTTAAATAAGATGCCTCTACTAGCCAACAATGTAGTGATTCCCAAAGTGGTGCTGTTGCCCCTGTGGGTGGTGGAAAGATCCAAGGGGACGGTGAGGAAAAATGGGGTGTTCCAAACCTTCCATCTTGTTATTATTCAATTTGCTGCAAAGTTAAATGAAGACATCAGGGCAGTAATTTTCTGGCCAGACTCTTGTTGGCAGTAGTGAGAAAAATAAACAGCAACAAGGCGTTCTTGCAAGAGTTGGACAGATGCCCTCTCAGCCACTACCCTGTTCAGTGGCGCCGCTAACCCCCCCTCCCCCAGATGCTGCTCAGCACTGCCGCTAACCCCCCCAGATGCCACTCAGCTCTGGCACTAACCCCCCAATGCCGCTCAGCGCCACTGCTACCCCCCCCGCCCAGACGCCACTCAGCACTGCCGCTAATCCCCCCCTCCCCCCCCATCCCAGCACCATTGTATAGTGGGGGGGCGCCTGTAGGCCAAGGAGGCAGCAGCCCAAAAAGGTTTGGGAACCACTAATGTACAGAAAGCCACAATCCTTTGCACAGGTACAGAAAACTCAGTGTCTAGTTCAATAACACTAAAAGGAGCATTATTGGATTGGGTTATAGCTCCACCTGAAATACAGTGGAAAAGATCATAAAATTATCTTTCCACAAGTGTCAATTTAGCAATATCAGATTTAGCATCTGTCACAAGTAGGATTGATTTTGAAAAGATGCAAGTCAACTTATATTTGGACATGTGAACACAATGCACCACTTTGAATTGGATTAATGAATGTTGGGCACATGTTGAGGATGTATTCACCAGTTCAAGAATCTTGTCCCATAGATCCTCCAATAAGAGTCTTGCAAGTTCCAATTCCCAAGCCTGTTTAATCTTATCATGAAGTACTGAATGTAATTTCAATAATATATATATAATTCTAATTAATCCTTTCTGAGAAGGATTAAATTGAAAAATGTTATCAAGTAGATCTGGTGGCTATACAAATAAAAAGTCCGGTACTATGGTATTTAAAAAATTTATAATCTATAAATATTTTTAAAAAATGAATATCTGGTAAATCATATTTACTTGTCATCTGTTCAAAAGTTATTAAATAACCTTCCTTAAATTGCAAAAGAAATAATACCTTTGATTTTCCATATAGAAAAAGATAGATCAATATTGATGCTCAAAAAAAAATTGAGAAATAAAACAGTTTTTTTTTAATTAAAGAATTACCTAAATTGGAACCAGATTTACAATTTATGTTTGACTATTGGATTAGATGTATCCTTATTGATCTTATAAAAGCTAAATGGAAGAGAGGCCCCCAATAAAGAGCCCACTGAATACTGATATATAGATTTCAATCCTAAATCTGTCCATAATGTTTGCTTACCCCCCTGTAGCGTAGATAAAAGCTCACACTCAACTGGAGGGAGAACTGACACTTTTATTAGCTTACAACACAGGTAGGATTCATGAACGGGCTTCAGCGGGGTTCTGGGTTTAGGCGGGAAACCAGGTTATATACGGGCCTTTGGGGGCCAGTCATTAGTACAGCACACTTCTAGTGAATCCCAGCATACCTAGCGAATTCCAGTTCACTCATTCACCCCTTCCTTTCAAATTAAGTCTGTGGATGAAGAGAACGAGGATCAGAAGCCGGTAATAGACACAGAAGAGAAATATTTACAATACTATTTACAGATTCAGGCAGACTGGTGGAGATCCTGGTGGAGCGCTTTAGCACCAGGGGGTCTTGGGCTCGTTGAGTCCCCTGGTCCACCTGTAATGAAAGAGTAGTGGGCTGGAGCTCCGGTTCGACGATAGAGGGGGATTCACTCTCCTCCTGAACCAGGTCTCAGGAGCCCCTGGGTGGGGATGGGGAAAAAAGAGCTCAGTAGTTCGTGGGGCACTTGAGGCAACGGATCCTCGGTTCCGGCGGGTGCCAGGTCCCTGCTGAAGACGGTGTCCTCCCTGGTATCTGGGTACTCCACATGGGGTTGTCATGGAGAAATTTCACCCTTTCCATTAGGGGGTCAGTCTTGCTTCTTGAGAAGGACCGGACCAGGACTAATGAGCCAGGCTGGGAATGTAGTCCCTGATGCTGACCTTCTGTCAAATGTAAACATGAGTTCACAAGGAGTAACATTGGTCATGACAGAGCAGTGACCGAATTGAATGGAGAGCGATGGGGAGGACATCTTGCCAGCGTGAGTCTGGAAGGCCTTTTTGCTTCAGGGCAAGTTTGACAACCTTCCAGATTGTGGCATTCTCTTTTTCAACCTGCCTGTTACCCCGTGGGTTGTAACTGGTGGTCCTGCTGAATGCAATGCCCCTCACCAGCAGGTACTTATGCAGCTCGTTGCTCATGAAAGCTTACAACACAGTTAGGGTTCATGAACAGGCTTCAGAGGGGTTCTGGGTTTAGTCGGGAAACCAGGGTATATACGGGCCCCTGGGGGAAGAGCCGGGAGGTGGGATCAATCACACTTCTAGTGAATCCCACTTTACTACACTCCCTCCCCCTGACCTAGTGCTGGCAGAGCAGTTCCAGCAGTGTGGGAGACTATGGTTAGGGAAGATAGCCATTGCTCCTGCTCTCCCGCATTAAGCCATTGCCACGAACCAGAGCGATGTTAGCGACAACAGCACATCGTGGCAGCAACCACTCTATTCTTCACCACCATCTTCCCCCGTTTGTGCCACCAACCACTCTCCCCCCGATCATGCCCCCTCCCCCACTTCAGCCAGGGGTCTCCCTGTGACACATGCACTCAAGCGCTGAGTAACTGAGTCAGCCCTTTCAAACCACCATAGCAGGACGCCCAGATAAGTTTTACGGGGTTCCTTGACCACCTCTGAGGTTGGGTTCTGATCAGGCTGTAGTTGGACTCTTTCAAATTGCCATGTATCTCAGTCAGTAACTGTGCTAATTTCCCAGTTAACCCTATTTTACTTGACAGTTTAGAAGGGCCAACAGAGTTGTGTAGTCCCTTGTAGTAATGTCACCTTATTCAAGAATCCCCCTGATGAAAACAGGAAGAAACTGTTTCCACTGGCAAGAGGATCATTAAACTTCTGGATCCTTGGGTGGGGGGTGGGGGGATTGGTCTGGCCAATCAATACAATTTAATATAAATATCTCACTGAGAAATGCCAGAATATAGTTGCTACAGAAAGATGTCGTAATTTAATACACAACATCAACAACCAGGCTTCAGCAAACAATTTGTCAAGTAAATGTATGCCTCGTAAATATGATGTTCAGATTAATCTGATCTTTCTCGAACATGTTTTTGGGAAATTGTCCAACTTTATTTTTCAGTCATTATTGGATAAAGAGCGCACAAGCACATTGATTTCTGAACTGAGATCAAATGGAACCTACAGCTTCAACTATAGGACCTATCACTCATTGAAAGAGGTGAGAAGTTGTCAGTGTTGGTAGGCCTGCTGTCAGCAAGCCATGTATCTTCCAGGATCCTATTATACTGCTAGACCTGTTTTGATGACTGTTCACAGGTTCGATGCCAGTCTGTTGTTACAAAGTAAAATGTGCCACAGGGTCTCTATAACATAATAATGGAATATTTGGGTATTGAGCCCCAAATGGGGGTAATTTTAAGAGAAGTATTTGAAGAGGAGAGAGAATGTAGGAATTCAGATGGGAAATTGCAGTGAAAATTTTAGAGATGATCAAAGGGAAGACCTTGCAGAATTGATGGAGAAGAGAGACCAGAGAAATATCTGAACACAAGGCTATGAACCAATATACATCACCAGGTGCAGGGGAATGGGTGAGAAGGACTTGGTGTTCATTCGAATGTGTTCAGCTGAGCTTTATAATATTTAGCAGTCTGTTCAGGATAGCATTGGATCATTGTGTCTAAAGGTTACAAAGACACGAGCAGACCTGGAGAATATCACAAAGACTAAAAGATTCAACCTTGTTGATGTGTAAAATATGGGGCAAGAAGCTCTGCTTGGGATCAAAGTGGTTATCAAGACTACCCTTAGAGAATGATCAAGGAGGTAATTGGTCGGTTGGTGAAGAATAGACTTCATGGTACATCGTGGTCCTATCCATGCATTTGATTAATCTGGGTTCCTTTAGATGTCTCATTTGAAGAGGACACAGGTAGAAATGTCAGGGTGATTATATCTCATCCTCTGACTTCATTCTGAAGCCTCCTCTCTCCTGAACAAGGAAGAGAACAAGGAAGTTACTTAGTTTAGAAAAATGCACTGTCCTCTGATGCTCATTTTCCCATCACTGTGTCTGGTTGCACACACAGTGTGACCAGCAGGGCACATAATAGCAGATAAATGACTCTCACATCATGTACAGGTAGTCCCTGACTTATGACCGTAATGGGGATCAAAGAATTGGCCATATCTCAGAATGGATGCAAGTTGGAATTGTGCCTGTAAATACCAAAGTCTTAAAGCAAACTTTTTAATTAAATCTTTTTTTCATTGTAGATTTGACGATAACTACTTAAAGTTTCCTGAATTTGTCAATCAACCTTAGCAAATCTTTTCACATTCTGGTCCATGGTTACCTCGTTGGTCAGTGTTTTGGGGTCCCAAGGCTGTGTACGACCATCTTGATTCCTGTGCGCATGCATGAGTCTTTGGTGTGCGCATGCACGAGCCTTTGGTGGGTTCCTGTATTGGAGTTCAATAGTGCTTGCTCGAGTGCATACGCCAACCAAAGACTCGCACATGAATCAAGATGGCCGCGCCCAACCCTAGGGCCTCGGAATGCTAATAGGGTGAATGCACACATCTTGGCTCTTACATGCCCTGTATCCCTATCATTGATAGTGAAATACAACATAAACTGTGTACATTTTTGTAGAGCGTGTCGAAAGAACCAAAGACTTGTTGATCCAAACCAAGGCTTTTATTAACTAAAAGACTGGAGCATATCACATGTAGGTCGACCAATGCAGAATGACCTGGTCTGGCTAGGAGCAATACTTTAAGACCTGCCAGTAGGTGTGGCTACACTCTCAGCCAATCACAGTCATCCTACACTACAATCTGTACATATACACATTGGTGATAGAATCTGTACTATTACAATTTTATTTATCTATCTAGAGATAAATCTCTCTAGAGAGAGATTCTCTCTCTCTCTCTCTCTCTCTCTCTCTCTCTCTCTCTCTCTCGATATGTAAGTCATAAGTATATTTATCTTCAGGTTGAAGTCACATGAATGCAAGTAGTTGCCATTCAAAATCTCCATTTCCAGAATGGACTGCAGAACCAAAACTTTCAGAGTGTTCTGGACCAGCTGAAAAATGTCAGATGGAATTTAATGCAGACAAGCTTGAGGTCTTGCAATTTGAAGGACAAACCAAAAGAGGACAGACATGACAAATGGTAGGGCCCTGAGGAGTGTAGTAGAACAGAGGGATCTGAGAATAAAGATATACAATTCTCTATAAGTGGTGTCACATGTTGTAAGAGGCATATTGATCTTAATAAATCGAACTATTGAGAATAGGAGTTTGGATGTTACGGTAAAGTTGTATAAGACATTGATGAGGCCAAATTTGGAATATTGTGTGCAGATTTGGTCACCTAACTACAGGAAAGATATCAATAAGATTGAAAGAGAGAAAATTCACTAGAATATTGCCTGGACTTCAGGAACTGAGTTACAGGGAAAAGTTAAACAAATTAGGACTTTATTCCCTGGAGTGTAAAAGAAGAGGAGATTTAAAAATATGAAGGGTATAGTCAGAGTAAATATAGGTAGGCTCTTTCCACTGAGGGTAGGTGAGATACAAACTAGAGGAGATAGATTAAGGGTGAAAGGGAAAAAGTTTAGGGGGAATATTAGGGGGAACTTCTTTACACAGTGGTGGGAGTGGTGAATGCAAGCTCAACTTTAACATTTTTAGAAGAATTTGGACAGGTATGTGGATGGGTGGGTAAGGAGGGCTATGAACTGATGCAGGACAGTGGGGGTAAGCAGAATAATAGTCTGCTACAGAATAAAAGGGTCACAGGGCCCTGTGCTGTACTGCTCTATGGATCTGACCTTGCCTCAGCTGTAGGGTTCATATTTCAACCTGACAACCATTTTTTTTAAATATGGTGCTGCATTACTATGTTATAAATGAGTGTTTGTTGTGATTTACATATTCCCTCTTCTTTCACAGATTTACAAGTGGATAAAGAATCTTGCTGCTGAAAACCCACATTTGGTCAGAAGAATGAGAATTGGTAGAAGTTCCCAAGGTCGGGCACTTCATGTCCTTAAGGTTAGTTAAATATGGAGACAGTGTACACTCCTGGAAGTATTTCCTACTCAGTAGTTGAAGGAAGTCCAATTGTGAAGACTCAAGATATCTCGTACTTCCATTGTAAAACGTTAATTTTTGAATGTCTTGTGGCTTCTGCTGGTCTTCCCAATATTTGTGGTTTCTTGTACTTTGCATCTGCACCTGCCTAAACATTTTCTGACCATGAGGTCTGTTCATAATCCATTTATTGTTCATAATCAAATATAGGTTTGAAAAGACTGAAACATTTAAAATGTCTGTATAATTGTATTAATTAATTCAAGTTAATAAGTTAGTGAAACACAAAGCCCCCCATACAATACATACAAGGAATAGGTATCAAACCCCCCCCCCCCCACAAACAAATGAAAGACTCATTTAGGGGGTTACTACCTTTGAAGAAGACCGCAGAGCCCACCTCACTGACAAAAGACAAAGGAGGAAAAACCCAACACCCAACCCCCAACCCACCAATTTTCCCTTGCAACCGCTGCAACCGTGCCTGCCTGTCCCGCATCGGACTTGTCAGTCACCAACGAGCCTGCAGCAGACATGGACATACCCCTCCATAAATCTTCGTCCGCGAAGCCAAGCCAAAGAAGAATTTTACCTAGACTACTTGCATAAGCCTGTAGATTATAAGATTGGAAGTCTTTGGTCCTTCCGATTTGCTACAATTTTTATTAATTGCTTACTCAGAGAAATAAGGATAACTTAGTTGGCACAATTTGTTGTACGTTACTGGTGTGTTATGCTCACTAGAATTTGCCTCATGTGTTCCATAATCCTCTCAGTCTGTTGGAACTTTTATGGAATGAGTACCAATGTGTGGATTGTTTTCTTGCCATTCTAATTGTTCTGTCTGAATTTAACCATTACCCCTTCTTTCATAGCACTTGTACACAATTAAACATGCACTGAAGTATACTCAATCTATATTGTTCTGTTTGTCTCATTGGGACAGTTCAGCACGGGTCGCAGGCGTCCTGCTGTGTGGATTGATGCTGGTATTCATGGCCGTGAGTGGATAGCACCTGCTGTGGCAATATGGATGGCAAAGAAGGCAAGTGGATTTCTGCAGCCCTTTCATTCACCAGATCATCCTGTCACATGCCTTAAGGTTTAACTCACTCCAATTCCTGCTGGTAAATGCAAGTAAAATACTCCAGTCTTAAATGAAAGGCCTTCTGTTAACTCTGCTTGTGCTAGCCGTTTGGCAAAGTTAGCCCCTCACCCAATTTTTACCCATAACCTTGTTAATCAGTTCCTCTTAAATATGGTTAATGGTTAGCATAGCAGTTCGCTTAGCATGGATAGTGTAGCGGTTACAGCACAAATTTTCAGGACTGGTGTTCGAATCTGGCACTGTCTGTAAGGAGTTTGTACGTTCTCCCCATGTCTGCTTGGGTTTTCCCGGGGGGTCTAGTCTCCACCCACCCTTCAAACCACAAGGGGTAATGGTTAAATTCAGACAGAAACAATTAGGAGTTGTAGGAACAATTGGGATGGCACGGCGTCATGCACAGGCAGAAGCAGAGAACCTGTAAGTGAACCAAACTGTATAAACATGTGAGAATCCTCAGGCATCTGAATGCTGTACTTCCTGCTTTTACATCCCTAGATTACCACTAACTATGGCAGTGACCCCTCCATCACATCACTGCTGAATAAAATGGATATCTTCATGGTGATCTTGGCAAACCCTGATGGTTATGTATATAGTCAAACTAAGGTATGTGAACCAAAGTTTCAGACCTTGCTATTTCATAGAATTGTAGAGCACAGAAATGGGCCCTTTTGGCCCACACAACTATGATGCTAATCTGCTAATCCTATTTGACCATGTTAGGCCCATATCCTTTATTCCTTACCTGTTCAAGTACCTGCCCAAATGCTTTTTAAACATAATAATTATATTTGCCTCCAACACCACTTCTAGAAGTTCATTCCAGATATTCACCACCCTGTTGAATGAAAAACGTACTCCTCAGATTTCTTTTAAATTTCTCCTCTCTAACCTTCAATCTGTGACTTCTCTATCTAGACTCTCATTCCTAGGAAAAAGATTCTCACACTTATCCTTTTCTACTCTCATAATGTTATAATCCTTTATAAGACCACCTCTCCAATCTATCTAATCTTTCCTTATAAATGCAGCACTCCATTCTGAACAACATCCTGTTGAATCTCTTCCTGCACTTTTTATTTGCTACCAAATCCTTCTTTTAGTGTGCAATTCTGGCAACCATAATTGTACATGACACTCTTAAGTGTGATCTAATCAATGCTATATCATGGTTTTGGACTGTTAAAGACTGAGGTATTGAGGTATAAAGGCAAGCAGACCAAATGCCCTTTTCACTAGCTCTAATGCACATATGTGCCACTTTCATGGAGCTATAGTCTTCCATCACAAGGTTTTAGTGTACATCACTGTGTCTCCAATGTCTGCCATTTTTGCATTTCTATACATCCTATCAGAATTTGACTAAATTTGATTCCATTTCATACTGATCTTTGCTCTTTCCTTCCTCAAATCAACAAAGACAACTGCAATATGCAAAAGTGCTAGATAACCTAGGAAGCAAAGGGATATGACCAATGTTTTGGGCTTGAACCCTCATCCACTCATCTCTTCCCACTAATAGCCCCCTTGGCATCTACCCTCATGACTGCAGTAAATGCTACATTTGCACTTCACTTCCTTCCTCGCCACCATTCGTGGCCCCAAACAGTCCTTACAAGTGAAACAACATTTCATTTGTGAATCTGCAGGGGTTACCTACTGCATCTAGTGCTCCCTCCCTCCTTTATCCATATAACTTATTGCCAGTTAGTCTCTGCTCCTCCCCCTTACCTCCAACCCTCACTGATTTACACAGGAACCTGCTTGCTTTTTGCTCCATACCTTGTTTAAGGGCTCAGGCACAAAACATTGGTTAGGTCCCTTTGCTTCCTATAGACACTGCATGATTTGCTGAGGTCCTCCAACACTTTTGTATATTGCACTGCAATCACAGTGTCTGCAGTCTTTCCTGTATTACAACAAAAACAACTGATTTTTGAGCACTGTTGGGTCAAATGCCTTGGTTCTGTGCATTATGGTTTCAGTAAAATAATTGTTGAATGGAATAAATGGAAACCTTCAATTAGGAAGAAAAACTACCAGTATATTAACATTTCAATAGAGGCAGTTTATTGACCTTTTATTGGCACTTTGAGCTGTAGATTAATCATCTCACTCTCAGAATACTGATGGAATGTGCATTTCCTGTAATATATGAATTAATAACAACATTTTGTAATCCAGAACCGCATGTGGCGGAAAACAATGTCCAAAACTCATGGAACTCATTGTTTTGGAGCTGATCCAAACCGGAATTTCAATGCAAACTTTGGAGGTGGGTAATTGCTTCTGATATTCTAAATTTTCAATTATTATTTGCATAATATCCCATGACTTCTGAACTCGGTCAAATTAGCCCGCTTTCAGGTTGTTCAATTCAAGAAAGTAAATAGCTTTGTACTGACTTCAGCTGATGCTTGGACTTAAATCTTCAACATCATATACATGAAATGATAAAGAGTCTGACACAGAGCCTGAAGAATGATGCAGAGCCTGATACAAAGCCCGAAGAAAGATACGAAGCCTGGTACAGAGCCCGAAGAAAGATACGGAGCCTGGTACAGAGCCCGAAGAACGATACGGAGCCTGGTACAGAGCCTGAAGAATGATACGGAGCCTGGTACAGAGCCCGAAGAACGATACGGAGCCTGGAACGGAGCCCGAAGAATGATACGGAGCCTGGTACGGAGCCCGAAGAACGATACGGAGCCCGAAGAACGATACGGAGCCCGAAGAACGATACGGAGCCCGAAGAACGATACGGAGCCCGAAGAACGATACGGAGCCCGAAGAACGATACGGAGCCCGAAGAACGATACGGAGCCCGAAGAACGATACGGAGCCCGAAGAACGATACGGAGCCCGGTACGGAGCCCGAAGAACGATACGGAGCCCGGTACGGAGCCCGAAGAACGATACGGAGCCCGGTACGGAGCCCGGAGAACGATACGGAGCCCGGAGAACGGTACGGAGCCCGGAGAACGATACGGAGCCCGGAGAACGATACGGAGCCCGGAGAACGATACGGAGCCCGGAGAACGATACGGAGCCCGGAGAACGATACGGAGCCCGGAGAACGATACGGAGCCCGGAGAACGATACGGAGCCCGGAGAACGATACGGAGCCCGGAGAACGATACGGAGCCCGGAGAACGATACGGAGCCCGGAGAACGATACGGAGCCCGGAGAACGATACGGAGCCCGGAGAACGATACGGAGCCCGGAGAACGATACGGAGCCCGGAGAACGATACGGAGCCCGGAGAACGATACGGAGCCCGGAGAACGATACGGAGCCCGGAGAACGATACGGAGCCCGGAGAACGATACGGAGCCCGGAGAACGATACGGAGCCCGGAGAACGATACGGAGCCCGGAGAACGATACGGAGCCCGGAGAACGATACGGAGCCCGGAGAACGATACGGAGCCCGGAGAACGATACGGAGCCCGGAGAACGATACGGAGCCCGGAGAACGATACGGAGCCCGGAGAACGATACGGAGCCCGGAGAACGATACGGAGCCCGAAGAACGATACGGAGCCTGATCCAGAGCCCGATCAATGATCCAAAGCCTGATACAGAGTCTGAAGAATGCCCACGTGATGATTGAAATTTCTGAAATTAGGAACAAATGATGGACAGGCTGTTTGACTTAAACTTACTAGTGCTTGTGTTTATGTTTAGCTCAGAGTTCAGGAGAGGATTTAAATAGGATTAGCCTTGAATTTGTTTTTGGTTTTGGTTAATAATTTGCCATGAGGACCTGCCTCATGACCTCTGAAACGCTATAATTAGAATCAAGAAAGGAGTTAAATGTGATTGCGACAGCTGTAGAGAGGTCTTTCTGCAGTCTGCCACAGGGGAGGACTTTGTCGGGTTACTCCTGAATCATGTTCTCCCAATGGCCCTGGAGCTGTTTCTCATATTGCATTATGGGCTTTGTTCATATCAGGGTTCACTGAGCATGAGTGGCACTGTACAATAATTCCAAACTACCAATGGATGTGGCCTTATTTGATGTTAAAAGCCTTTGACTCTGTCAATTGAGAGGGAACGTGACTACTCAACAATTTTTCTGAGTCCACTTTCAGTTCTATTCTGTTGGACAAATTGTGACTATAACCAATTAGTCTATAATAGTCTCAATTTCAAAGCTCTAATTACTTTCAGTTGGCTTTGGTTGCACAGGCCCTAACCAGACTACAGTATCAAATTGATGTTTTTCTGAGTCCATTACAGGAGGATGTTACTAGGAACAAAGGAAACAATTCAAGGATGTGCTGAAAACATCTTGAGGAAAGAAAGCATCCCCACCAACTCCTGGCACATGACCACTCAAAATGGAAAAAGAGCATTTGGGATGGCGCTAAGAAACTTGGATTGTTTGTCAGGAGCACATAGAAGGCCATCAAAAATTATGGAAGGAGCGAACCTCCTTTAATTTGTTGCTCAGATCCCACAGAACTGGAGCTGAAGCTCCAGTCATTCTTGGTTCTCTGTGATTAATTAAAAAGGAAGAGGATTTGGATAAGTATTTAGATTTTGGACTGGGTTGTGTGCAAAAAGGTGAGTGTTCTCTCTTCTGTTCATGTTCCTATTTTCTGAATTTCTTTTTTCACTGGTTCACAACTTGTTTGCTTTGTTCACTATGCCTTAACATCTTCCCTTTGCACTTGTCATCATCCCTTATTTAGAAGTTTCTTTGTTCTTGACGGAAGTTTGAGTTGGGTTCGAGTTTAAGGGCATCATGCCCTCTTCTTGTGGGAAATCTTATAAATGGAGTGTTAAATATCAATCCAGTCTTTGGAATTCTTGTAAGCATCCCACTACAACAGAATCAATAGCCTATTTGGCAGTCACATGGAATCAGATGGCTGGCAAATCAGAATTTATTGCCATGAACATGTCACGAAATTCATTGTTTTGCCACAGCATCACAGTGCAAACATTGATATAAACCACCTTACAAAATAAATAATAGATAATGTGAGAAAAAGTCAAAGAAAGGTGGTGTCTTTGGTTCATTGTTTATTCAGAAATTTAATGGTAGAGGGTAAGAAGCTGTCCCTTCTCCACTGAGTGCTTGTCTTCAGGCTCCTTTACCTTTTTCCTCAATGGTAGCAGAATGAAGGGGGCATGGTGGTGAGGCCTTTGAGGATAGAGGCTGCTTTCTTCAGTCACCACCTTTTGTCGATGGCCTCGATGGAAAGAAGACTGGTGTCTGATGTCGCAGGCCGAGTTAACAATCCTCTGGAGTTTTTTATTTTCCTGTCCTAAATATTGGCACTTCATTACCAGACAGTGATGCAACCAGCCAGAACACTCTTCACGGTGCACCTACAGAAATTTTCAAGAGCCTTCAGTGACATACTGAATCTCCTCAAAGTCCTCAAAAAGTATAGCCACTGGTGAGCCAATGGAAACTCCAAGGCAGATCCTCGGAGATGTTGACACCCAGTATTTTGAAGTTCTTGACCCTCTCCACTGCTGAGCCCTCAATGAGGACTGGTTAGTGTTCTGACTTCCTCCTGATGTCCACAATCATCTCCTTGGTTTTGCTAATGTTGAGTGCAAGATTGTTGGTGAGACGACCCCCCTCCCCTCAACTAGCTGATCTATCTCCCTCCTGTATGTTTCCTCATTGCCCTCTGTGATTTTCCCGACAGCCATGGTGTCAACGGCAAATTTGTAAATAGCATTTGAATTCTCCCTAGCCACACAATTATGGCTGTACAGTGAATAGAACATGCATCCTTAAGGTGCACTATTGTTGATTGTCAGTGAGGAGGAAACATCGTTTCCAATTCATATTGACTGTGGTCTTCAACGAGGAATTCAAGGATCCAGTTACAGAGCGGGGTGCAGAGGCCCAAGGTTTGGATCCACCACAGAGGGAATAATGGTGTTGAAGGCTGAGCTGCAGTCAATGAATTGCTGTATAGTTAAATATGAAAGGGATAAATTGGTTCAATAACCCCAGTGCAAAATGATAAAGGTTGTTTTTAATTGGCAGGAAGTGGAAGCAGCAGAGTTCCATGCTCAGAAAGTTATTGTGGACCATATGCACATTCTGAACCTGAGGTCAAAGCTATTGTCAATTTCATAAAGAAACATGGTCATTTCAGAGTTTTCATCACACTCCACAGCTACTACCAGCGTTTAATGTATCCATATGGATATACCCGGAAAACTCCTGAAAATGTCAAAGAACTGGTATGATTCTCTTTTTTTCATTAGTTCAGGGAAATTGTGTCACTTTGAAACTCGCTTTTTTAAAGCATTAATCAGAATGTAACAGGATTGGTTCACAAAACACTTAGTTTCATATGGGTTTGTGCTACAGTTCACCATAATCAATGGGAGTTTCAAGATGTGTCTCAGACAGTTCAAATACCAAGAAGTTCAGAAATCTAAAGGAAATCAGTTGTCCCAAACTTGCTGTCTGAACTTATATGTAAGATTGCTGAATTCCCAAGGGTATGCTGGGAAATCTCCCCATTAACCTTCAACAAATTAAACCTGAACAGAATCTTTGGTACGATCTGCTTAACAAAACGAGACTAAATTCTATTGCTAAAGCATGGATGATATTGTGGAATTTATTGACAGTCACAGTGGGGCAGACCATTTTGGTTGTTGCAAATATGACTATCAATTCTAGAATTCCCATTTTGATCTTGGATCTTTTATAATCCAGTCCTTACTTTTCTGGGAAGAAAAAGTACATAAAAATAAAAGCTTGCATGACTTTCTGATCTCCAAAGCACCTCAAAGCCAACAACGTGCTTTTGAGCTATTGGGATGTAGCAAACAGCCAATTTGTGTATCAGTAAAAGGTAATAATTTGATTTGATTTTGAACAATATTAATAATATGTATCAGCCACAGTATCTGGAAGAACTTTACTGTTCTTGCAGCAGTTTTTATATCCACCTGATAAATCAGTTAGAAACTTGCTTTAATCTATCTAAAAGAAAGCATCTCCAGCAACTCCATCAGTCTTAGAAGTGGTGCTTGAATCAACAATATTCTACCATCTTAGCTATAGCTAACAATTCACTAACTTTCTGAAGATATTGTTTATTCTGGAAATAAAACCAAGTCATTTCCGATACTGATGGTTTCTGTAACATCTCCCTGGTGCAGGATATGTTGGCTCGTGAGGCTACTGAAGCTCTCATCTCGCTGTATGGCACTCGATATACCTATGGAAGCATCATACAAATTATAAGTAAGTTGTGCATCAAGAACAATGATGGGCTTTACTTCATTTAAAAATTTGGAAAGTCTAGCTGCAACTGTAAGTTGGGTTCATGTAGTTCTTTTTATTTTAAAAAAAATGAAATTCTGGGCATGCTATTATCACAATTTCTTTCTGGGGTTCTGTAATGAACTTGGAAAATTTACCCTGACTTTGAGAATGGAATATAATATAGGGAAAGGAACACTTGCTTTCTCATGTTGGGTTTTGTCTTTCTCTAATAGCAAGAAACTAAAATTCTTTTTAAATCTGTAAACCCACCAAAGGACAAGTAGTTCTGACCTGTGGTTATACCCACTTATGGGAGTTGGCTTTAAATGACCTGGCCTTCTTGGATCAAACTCTAACCTGTTAATGCTGCATTATGTGTCGTGAGACACTCTATGATTATGCAAATAATGTCATTTTTACAAATTTATTTCCAATACAATTATAGTTACAAAAAATTTTCAGCATTTAGTTGGCTATTTCAGTCTTACACAAGTTTGATAGATATTAGATAGTTGAACTCCATGGTCATCACATTTGCTAATTTTCTTGATTAAAAACAGAAGGCTGGAGAAACTCAGCAGGTCAAACACTGTACTTTATATTAGCAAAGATAAAAATATATAACTAAGCACTATTTTTCTTCCCAACTTCAGATGAGACAAGTGGGAACAGCATTGACTGGAGCTATAACCAAGGGATTAAGTACTCGTATGCCTTTGAGCTGCGTGATGAAGGTCAATATGGCTTCGTGCTTCCACGGAGTCAGATTGTTCCAACAGCTGAAGAGACATGGTTGGCTGTAAAGATAATAATGGAGCATGCTTGCAATCACTTGCCTTGATATTTAGTATATTGCTCTGTTGATTTACAGTTGTGTAACTGTACTGTTCTTAAAGCCCTCTGCTTTATGGTTATATTTTTGTTATATTTACACCAAAGGGACTGCAAAAGATTTTTGACACCTTTGCCTTTAACATTTGCTATCAGTTTATAGGGGAAACCCCCCTTAGAATTTATAATGTGGTCCAATTTCAGTTTATTGGCTAGTTTAGGCTAAGAATTGATCCCTGTGCCAACATGCAACAGTCTCTACATTGCTCAGAGCTGACAGATTTATTCAAATTTTGGAGTGTTTGGTGATTTGGAGTGGTCTCTGTGAACCTTAAGTGATGAATAACTGAACCTTCAAGTCAGGTATTACTATGACCCAACCAGGTTAGTCCAATCCCTAAATTAGGGATTCCACAGATTGTTGAGTTTACTCTGATTCACAGATCTGGGTTTGCTCCACTTTCTGTGTGAGGGATTCCTCTAATCCTTGTGCAATGTTTTACTCTGACCACTGAATAATTTAACTCCTCAAAAGATTGATCCTCAACTGTTTGCCCAGAGAATGATCTTTGAGATAGGACACTTTCATTTTGTACATTGTGAGTAGTGGAGTTAATTCAGTTGTCCAAGAGTCAATATTATCCAGATTAAACTGACAGTATATTTAATCTTCTAGATTTAAACTGATAACAATTTTAGGTTCCGAATCTACCTCAGTCGCAATAAAGTAAACATTTAATCAAGAGTCACTTTACACCAAAGCAAAATTTATTCCAATCTCATCCTTGAAAGCTATGTGTTAATCTTAATGAAAGATTGCTCAAAAACGTTGTTTAGAGTTCAACATTAGTTAAAGGATTTATTTTATTATCAGGTTAAAAAATCTCTGTATTAGAGACAAAGCGCATTCACTGAGTTCACAGTGAATGTCTTCCGGATCAGATTATGAATTGAACTGGTGAATTTGTATTAAATTGTAGTCATTCAGGATGTAAACAGACCCATCCAAAGTACCACATCTGAGATGGCCAATTATCTATTTAACATATATTTCGGTGTATAAGTCAACTTGCAGATAAGATGGGTTCCCATTTTCAGCCTCATTTTTATTGTTTTATCATATATCTGGCATATAAGTTGACCCCTCAATTTTGTTTACAAGAAACATGCTGGAGACTGGTGTCCAGGCCTCCCAGCATCAGCGCAAACTTTGTTACAACACTGCAAACTTTGTTACAACACCCCAATTGCCAAATTAAAAAAATCTGTAAATTAAGAAAGTAAGTAAAAATAACAGGTTTAAAAAAAAAAACACCTTTGCTTCTGTCTGGAAAGATGCCAAATGGAGCTGGGTCCAAGTGGCTGCAGCCAGCAACAGCGACTCCATTCTGAACATTTGGTGCAGTGCCGTCCGCATTGAAGAAATTGCCTCGCTGCCAAGTGTGCTCGGTGCAGGAACCACGGCTATGTGTCATCTCCCAAGCAGGAGCAAGGACCTCAGACTCTACAATTGTAAAATGTCTGGGTGGGTTATGGCAGCATCCAGCGGCAGCGGGGAGGTGATTCAGGTAGTCTTATACACCGGATCTACACTAAATCGACTGCAAAAGATTTTTGACACCTTTTTTGTTTTAGTTGAATTTAAGAATTAATTTTTGTATCTGGTATTTAAGTTGACCCCTAATTTTAAAGTGCTCTTTGAGGTTTTCAAGACTCAACATATGCCGAAATATATGGTATATAAATCCCATTTCCCCCTTCTATGTCACAGCGTTTTCAAAGACATCCAAAAACTTAAATTTTGCTAGATTACTTGGCTGTAGCACCCTTTCATGCATTGTACTAGGTTGCTCAAATCCCCTACTCCTTGTCTTAAACCCAACTCCCTAATCATGCACATTTCTGCCAAGGGGAATTGTTCCTCCATATGCATGCTCCTCATAATTTTGTACATCTGTCAGGTTCACAACCCCTGCTCCAAGGAAAACAAACCGAGGCCATCCAGTGTCTCCTTGTAGTTGAAATGTTCCACACGAAACAGTATTTTGGTGAATCTCCTGTACGGTCTCGCCGGTATAATCATATCCTTCCTGTGGCAATCAGGATTCCATGTGCTGCTTCAACTATGACATAATTAATATTTTATATTTTGGTGCCATAACCTCCTTGATATTATAGTTTACTTGTATCTAAGGAATGGTATTTTTATTCTAATTTCATTCTTTAATTAATTAATGATCACCCCTTAAACATGGCTGAAATTTTCAAATCACAATATCATCCAAGACTCAAGTGTTCAAGAGAATCTTCAAACTCAATCTAAGAATCTTTTGCAATCTGAGCTATTGAAAATACTGTTATTGTCAACTGTATATTCATAATGTTTATTAAATATAGTACCATTTATTCAGGATATGACCTTAATTTGGGACCTCTAGTTTCTGACTGAATAATTCCATCTTTTTGCCAGCCTGTTATGAGCTTTATAAGTTTTTGTATATTTGCAGCTTGGGAGACTAGTCAGCATTCAGTTTCTTCCTCTCTGGTAATTTCAGATTTAATTTGTTTTTCATTTGCCACAAATTTTTTTTTAATCAAGTGCTGGTAATCCAAGATAAAAACAAAAAATGTTTTAAATCCCTTAGCAGGTTGGGTTTCTTCCACAGAAAGAGAAACTGAGTTAACGTTTCAGGCCAAAACAGGTTTTTTTAAAATCCGCAATGTCTCCCTACCCTGCTGAACTTTTTCCAGCAATTTTTGTCTGGACTAGGAGTTGTGGATACAGACCTGTGCCCAGGCTTTTTACTTAAGCTACATGGAACTCGACATCTCTACAAAAAAAAGGAATCTGATTTAGTGAAAAAACAACTCAATTCTTCAGCATTAAAACTCTTTTCATCCTACTGTGGCTGATGGAAATTTCACGATACCATCCTGAAATTACACAAGAGAAAGGTGATATCAACAGTTAGTGTTTTTTCAATGAAGTTCAGAAAGCTCTGGCAAAAAAACAAGTTGCTGGAGGATATCAGCAGGTTAGGTGGTGATGGTGGGATATGGAAAGTTGATGTTTTAGGTTGGGATCTTTCATCAAGACTGAATTGGAAAAGGAAGACAGCTGGTCAAGAGGAGGAGGTATGAGATAGAGGTCAGTAGGTGGACCAAGGAATGAATGATATAAGGCATGGTGGGGGTAGAGGAGGGTGGAGTTTGAAGATGGATGCAGGTGAGGTAATGGTGACAAATAAAAAGGGCAGATAAAGTCAATTTAGAAGGGGAGAAGGGAAGATATAGCTAACACAATGGCTACTAGTCCTGAATAAGGATGATACAGGTACAGGAAACTTGAGCAAAGATCAGGCTGGATAATGGTTCCCAATCTAAAACATTGACTGTCCATTTCTCTCCATGGATGATGTCTGACCTGCTGAGTCACTCCAGCCATCTTTGTTTTCAGTAATAATGGGGACCATTAGGAAGAGGCAAAGAACAGATAGAATCAGATAGGAAATTGGATAGTAGGAGGGGGATGAAAATGATTAATGGGGGCTGAGGGGTGGGTGTGAGAAAGAGGCATGATGGAAAGATAGAGGTGGATCAGAAGAGGAAAGAAATGTGAATGCAGGAAGTAAGGGATATCCAAAATTGGTAAATTCAGTGTTCATGCCATTGAATTATTGACTGCCCAGTAGAAATACAAGATGGTGATCCCAATGTGCCAGCAGAAAGCCCTGGTTGGGTCAGGAATAAAATAAACAAAATATAAGTGACAGAAATGTTCAAAATATACTGGGTGTATAGGTTAATTAGGTGTAAAGTCTCATGGGCTAAAATGGCCTGTTACTGTGCTGTATCTCTAAATTTAAATAATTTAGAAATCTTTGAAAAAAAATGTTGGAATACTCAGCAAGTCGGCCAGAATCTGTGGAAATAAAAACAGTTAATGTTTGAAGTGAGAGGCTGCTCATCAGAATTGGCATGTAAAATGAGTAGGATATGGTAAATGTAGTCAAAAATCTGAAAATTGAAATTTAAAGAAAAAGAGAAAATGCTCGAAACAGTCTAGCAGGCCGAAGAGTGGCTGTGGAAAGAAACAGAATTTCAGGTGAAGATCCAGTTCTAATTAAGAGTGGAACATTAGAAAAATACAAAGTCTGCAGATACTGGAATCTGGAACAAATCATTGCTGGAGGAATTCAATAGGCTCAACATTATCTATGGTTAGGTGAAATTAATCAGAACTGAGAATATGGAGAGAGGGGAACTAGCTATCTTTTTCACATCCACAATTTTGAGAGGCAGGTGTTGAAGCATATCAGCTCCTGTCTGAGACACAACATGGATCCATTCCAATTTCCCAATCGCGGAAATAGGAGCCATCACACTGGCTCTTCACTAAACTCTGGAACACATAGTCAGCAAAGATTAAGATGCTCTTTATTGGCTACAGTTCGGCATTCAACACATCCTTTAAAACTGATGACCAAACTGGGCCTCAGTACCCCATTGTGTTGTTAAATCCTGGATTTCCTTGCCTCCAGTCCACAACCAGTGTGGATCTCCACAATCTCCATCAGCACCGGTGCACCATAGGCCTGTGCTCTACTCGTTTTACACCTATGAAATGTGGCTCGGTTTGACAATGCCATTTACAAATTTGCTGAGTCATCTGTGGAAACAGGTGATGAGTCAGCATATTGGAAGAAGATTGAAAACTTGGCTGAATGGTGTACTAACAACAACCTCTCATTCAATGTCACCAAAACTAAGGAGCTGATTTTAGATTTTCAGGAAAGAAAAACCAGAGGTGTACGATCCTGTTATGATTGGAGAATCTTGGGAGTCATTATCTCAGAGGACCTATCTTAGATAAAAACATATCACCACTTCCTCGGGAGTTTGCGGAGATTCAATATGATATTGGAGATCTCTATAGATATGTAGTGGAAAATGTGCTGACTGGCTGAATCACGGCCTGTTATGGGTCTGCCAATACATCTGAGTGGAAAGCCCTGCAAAAGGTAGGGCTTTCCACTACAGGCAAAACACTCCCCACCATCAAGGTGGTGCCCATCAAGGTGCTCATTACAGGCAAAACACTCCCCATCATCAAGAACATCTATGTGGAACACTGCTGACAGAGAGTAGCAGCAATCTTCAAGAATCCACACCATCCATCAGGAAAGAGATAAAATGCCACAAGACTCATACCAGCAGGTTCAGGAACAGCTGCTACCCCTCCATTGTGAGATTCCTCAACGACACACAATCAGAGACTTATTTAAGGACTCCTCAGATTTATTGTCAGAGTACATACAAGACATCACATACAATCCTGACATTCTTTTTTCTACGAGCCAAGCAGAATTACCATTTACTGGTCATGCAAAATAAATGCACACTATGTAAAACATACATACACATATAAACAAATGTAAATAATTGACTGCAATATGGAGAGGAATCCAATTATTTACATTTGGTCCATCAAGTTTTCTCTGCCACTCCTCCATTCTCACCTCTCGTTCCAAATTCTGGCTTTTTTCCCATATCCCTTGATCCCTGTGATCAGGCCTCTTCAGCAGTATGTAGCAATGAATTCCACAAATCCACGACCCTCTGACTAAAGAAATTTCTCATCTGTGTTTTAAATGGTCTGCACGGTTTGCATAGCGGTTAGTGCAGCGCTGTTACAGCGCCAGCGCCCAGGATTGGGGATAGAATCCCGCACTGTCTGTAAGGAATTTGTACATTCGCCCCGTGTCTGTGTGAGTTTTACCCAGGGGTGCCAGTTTCTTCCCACCCTTCAAAATGTACCGGGGGGGGTTTAGGTCATTTGGGTGCAATTGTGCAGCACGGGGCTTGACACCCAAAAGGGCCTGTTGCCTCACTGTAGGTTGACATTTAATGTTTAAAAATTGATGAGAATGCAAGTCATCGTGGTTGAAGTAAAAACACAAGGCTGGAGAAACTCAGGTGGTCCAACTATATAAAGATACTTTATATAGCTTCATGAAGATATGAAAAATTGTCGACAGGTGCCTGTTTTAACCATTTGGCGGGGGTGGGGGGGGGGTTTGAGTGCCTGCAGACAATTCTCCTCATCTTAATGAAAGAAAGGCTCAAGCCCCAAAAGGTTGGGTTATGTACAGGTATGTCTTTGCTATATAAAGTACACTGTGTTTTGACATGGATGACATGAGAGGTGTAAAAAAAGTTTTGAACGGTTTTCTTTTGTAAATAATAAAGCATATTTTTGGATAATTTAAAAAATAAGGACAACTGCACTGAGTGAGCACAGGGCGGAACTGGTGCACGTGAGCGTCCTGGGCAAGGAGACGACGTCACCAGCACCGCCGCCGCGCGCAACGTTCGGCCTGAGAGAGAGAGAGAGAGAGAGAGAGAGGGGGGGGAGGAGGGGCGGGACAGTATCTGGCAGCGCAGACACACAGAGACCGAGTTCCAGGCCTTCGGCGCAGCCGCTCTAAGGTTAGTGCGCACCGCGCATTCTCCAAATTTCGGCCCTGGCGCAGTCGCAAATCGGCTCCCAAAAGCCGCCCGGTCGCACAAAGGGGTGTTTTACTTCATAAAAGGACGAGAAGGAGCCCCCCCAAAAGTGGCCTTTGCACGGCGGGGAAGGGCTGAAGCTGCAGCGGCAAGAGGGTGGAGGCCGCAGTGGGCCTGCCTGTTTGCCGGGCTGGATTTTGGCGGGACGAAGCCGGGCGGGGGGTGGGGGGGTCGGGTGGAATAAACTCTTGAGCATAGGGCCGGGAGCAAGGTTCCTGCGGTGTGGGCTCTGGGGTCCAAATTTCTGTGGAGGCATTTCCTGAAATGGTTAATGTTTCAGAATTCATTCTTGCAGCATCTCAGCTGTTAAATATTTCTCATCAAAATGGGTCCCAGGGTGGAATTCTTAAACAGTCCTGTATTTCAAGATTTGCTGAGTAATAATTCAACTGTTGTGTGTTTAAAGATCAATAACAAATCGTACAGATGGGCCTGCAATTTAACAGAATTGAAAAAAAATCAAGATTTATTGTGATTGATTATATGTGGCATAACTAGGCCGGGTGGGGGGGGGGGGCTCAATTTTGCTTTTAGTTCATGTTTTAACCCCTAGATTCCAACAGTGTCACCAAATTGTTGGACTCTGGCTTTAACTTACTCTTAATTTAGTCTATGTGTAGTCTGAGTCCAGCGCGTTCTTTGAATGAAGTGATAGGAGAAGGTATTCGGTTCAACAGTCAATTTATTACACAGCACAAGAATAAAACTTAACAGAGCTCTGGGTCAGTCTGTTAGTTCATAGGTCACCTGCCAGTGAGCTACTCCCCGAGACTGACCCCTATTGTCCAGTTGGCACAGTTTATATAGGTCAATCTTATCACACAGAACAAAAGTTGTTTTCCCTGCTAGATCTTTTTGCATAAGGGTTATCACAAGTCATCTCCTGTTTTGCAGATTTCTGGGGTGTAGCCTTCCCATGTTAATCCTCCAGGCCAGACTATCCTGTTGTTTAGATCTGAAATTAATTCATCCCCAGATATTTCTAATCACCATACGGTCCCTGTCTGGCCAATTTCTGCTGTTCTCTTTAACACCTCCTCGTGCCTTAATCTTCCTCCTAGACTGGTTTTCCATTCCCTTTGATTCTTGCGGGCCATTCTTTGCTCTGATCTGGCCTGTGTCTCCTGTGCTACTTCCCACCTCCTTCAGTTGAGCATTCCTCCTAAATCGTTTTATGCATATCCTCTCCCTGTATCTTGGGAGCAGCCAATTTTGCTCAGCCAACTTTGCTCCATGCTGTGATTGCCACTTAATCACATTCCTTTTTCCCTGAACCATGCAGTAAATATACACTTATTAATTAATCATTTATTTCATACTGTTTTTACCCCTAGATTCCAACATTCATTAGGGTAGAGTTGCAGGCTTTTACCATTATTCATTTTTAAAGTTTCATCTTTGTTAAAGCATTGTTATGCTTTTAAAGTGGTTGCAAAGAGTGGCATTTTTTTATCTGTGTTTTATTATTGTACTGGGTAATTTGAGACCATTTAAAAAAAAAAATCATCTGAGGAGTCCATGTGCTTTTGGGTTTTTTTTTGTCTATTGTTGGAGGAGTGGGGAAGGGTCTCAATAGAAGAAAATGCAAAGCTTTTCATCCAGTGTAGTGACCTCGCTCTCCTTCATCTGAAATTTGGAGATCTAATTTTTCTTGTGATGTGGACAGTCAATTTCTTCGATATAAAACTTGGATCTTGGAAGAATAGCACTGAAACAAGATAATAGAGAAGTAATAAGTGATGTGGAGGGTGTTTGGAAGCTAGTGACTGATAGAAAAGAATGTTTAAATAGGTACAGTTAAAGAAATGGTGGATCAACTAGGCCAAGCCCCAGGGAAAATCATCGGTAAAGAATTCCCGCAGAACCCTGAGTTGTTCCTGTTTGGAAACTGCACATAAGACAGAAGACTTACAATGAAGCTGTCCAAATTCAATTTGTGATGATCACGTTGGCAGTGGCCAGGAAGTGCATAGCAGTTACTTGGAAATCCGACTCCTACCTGAGCATCACACACTGGAATATGGTGTGTTCCCTTGGATAAAATCACTTATAATTTCAGGAATTACCTTCAAAAAAATTTGGCAGCCCTGTTTGAATTTCGTGGGAGCTATAAATAGACCATCGTGTCCTGCCTTGTCTGCCCACCCCTCCACCGCTTGGGAGGGTGGGGGGGGGTGGGGGTCCAACGTCCTGACCAGTCAAGAAACTGAAACAGCCTGTGCTCTGGCTGCTGTGCCGTGACAAACCCACCAAATCATCCCCTGTGTTTCTTCCCTTTGTTGTATATGTTTTTAAGTGTCCCGTGTATGTGTAGTTGCTAATACATTCAGTGTTAAATGGGGAGGAGTTGGATGGAAAGGAAATAGAAGATGCTTGAACTCTACAGAAACTATTATGATTACTGTAAATTGTCAGTGCTGACTATGTTAACATTGATGTTGATAACTGTTGGACTGGAAAATCATAAATAAAATATTTTTTAAAAATGGTGGATCCACTAAAAATCTTTTTATAAATGGGGTTAAACAGATTCCAGCAATTTAAATGCTGTTTAAGCAATAATTGTAACAATACCAGAAAAACTGTACTTATGAACTATATTAAAAATGTTGATGGAGTTCATGCATATCCAGGCTTGGTTTGCAGAACACCAAGTGCATGTACTGAAAACTTTTGAAAGTAACTATTTCAAGTTTTTATTGAGGAATTGTATTGTTCATTAAGTTTATTAAACATCTACATCTGGCATCTACATTATCTTCAATTTTACAAGTCTCTCAATGTGCTCATCAAAATAAACAATTGTAGGCCTTTAGTATACTGAACCATAACCTTAGTTGAAGTAGTTGAACATACATAGGCAGGAGAAAAAAAAAGTGGTGGTATTTAAGATGGGAACTAAAGGGCCACCAATACTACTTCGATTAAGGTACCCACACTTGATAACCCACAAGATACCACCACTCACTTGGCTATCCTGCAGAGTCTAGGCAGCAAGTCTCAGGAGTGCAATAAGGGCTATTAACATCTAGTCCTACATAATGTACCTGGAATAGTTCAGCTGGCCGAAGTTGAATTATTGAATTAGATGATTCAGAACAAAGCAGGAGTTTGAAACATTAACTCTGTAAGCCATAGTTTGAGTAAAATTCGGGTTGCCACTATATTTGAAGGATGAGCTCTCACTGAATAGAGAGGAGATATTCCAGGATTTTGACTGGGATGAAGTATCTCAGTTATAAGCAGGTTGGGTTTGTTTAACTTGGAACTGAAAAGGATGAGGGAGTCTGATAGTTAAGCAAAATTATGAGGTACATAAACAGGTAGATTGTAGAGGCATCAAAAACTAGAAGACATGGGTTTAATTAGAGATGAGATGTTTAAAGAAGCTCTGAGAAAGTTGTTTATTGTCATCTGATTGTACAAGTTCATCCTGACGAAATAGTGTTCTCTGGTCCTTGTGCAAAAACACAAGCAGACATAACACACGTACAGACAAACAATACATATGCAGTACAAGTATTTCATCTGTACAAATAAATAAATATTGCTTGTCATTCAGCATTCTCACTTCCTGAGGAAAGAAACTGTTCTGGCTCTGATACTCTTGAATCTCTTCCCCATCGAGAGCAGCTGAAAGATGCTGTGTGCAGGGTGGAAGGGGTCCTCAATGATTTTACATGTTCTCTTCAGACTGTGATCCCAGCAGATCATGCCAATGGTGGGGAGAGAGACTCCATTGATCCTCTCTGCCACTCTTATGGACAATTTCTCTGCAGCAACCATACCACACTGTGATGCAGCCAGCCAGGACCCTCTCAATAGAGCTCCTATAGAAGGTTAACATAATGGTGGCCGGTCGCCTTGCCTGCTTCAGTCACTGATCTGACAAGTGAGGAGATATTAAGTGAACTCCAAGGAATTTGGTTCCACTACAGAATTGTGGAGGATGGTCATTTCTGGTCTTCCTCAAGTCCATGATCATCATTTACACATTAAGACTCGGATTGTTACTCTCGCATGGAATCTGGTGTGGTGGTGGCAAGAGCTCTTACAACTTTTAAGTATGCAGTAACTTGCTAAGCAATAGAAGGCTTCAGACCAAGTGTTGGCAAATGAGATTAGTAAAGATGGATATGAGGTTGGCATGGACGTAGTATGCCAAAAGCCCTGGTTCTGTGCACGTGATTAAATAACTATAAGGATATAAAAGAGCACTGGGTATATCTCTAATCAGAGAATGTAGCTGCAGGAGTTGGCTACACAGTCCTCAAGTCTGCACAATAATTCAACATCACGGCTGATCATGTGACCTAAGTTCCCTATTCCTGCTTACTCAGCATGCCACTTTTTACCACAGGGCTGAAACAATCTGGCCTCGACAATTTTTTTCTCCCAAAATATATTTATTAGGCATCAAAAACAACTTTGTTCACATTATTACAGTGCATGTTGTGGCCCTTTTGTTTACAGAAAAACCAACACACATATACATAAATGTTTACATATATCCTCAGATTCACATGTGGACCCTCACCCCCACTCTCTGACCACCCTGGTACCTTTGCTGGCAGTATCTTTGGTATATTACCAATTTTACTAATACAAACATCTTACAGTTAGACATTTATTCCATAAGCACTTGTAGTTCAGCGAAATGGCGCATAAAGGGTTTCCATTTATGGAAAAAAATACTGGTGGATCCTCTTAATGTGTATTTAATTTTCTTCAGATTAATAAAGATACTGATGCCCTTAAGCCAATGTGTAATAGAAGGGCACCTATCAGACTTCCAGTGTGACAAGATTAGACACTTAGCAAATAAGAATGCAAGTGCAATTACCTCTTTGTGCAGGGAATTTAGGGAGTTGTCATAGATTCCAAAAACTGTAGCCAGCATGCAAAATTAACTTTAAATATTTTAGATAATCTGCTAAAAACTCCACTCCAGAACCCCTGTATTCTGGGGTGCTGATTAAAATGTGATTTGGGTAGCAGGGAGGGGAAATTACACCTATTGTATTTGTCCTCTATTTCAAGATAAATGACTGCCAGTTTGGATTTAGAAAAGTGGAACCTGTGCAGCATCTTAAATTGAATAAGTTCCAACTGAGCGCAGGAGGTGGTGGAGTGAATTCTATCAATGGCTCTTCCCACTTTTTCTCCTCAATTCCTGTTTCTAGTTTTTGCTCCCATTCTGACTTTATTTTGAAAAGTGATTGTATTTTGATTGACAGAATGAAGCCTTACATTTTTGAAATTGTCCCTCTCACTCCTGGGGTATCTGATACTAGCTCTTCTCAGGGTTGTTTAAGAAAGACTTTGAAATAAAATGTTGAATCTGAAAGTAGCGACATCTCAACAACTTTCTGCATAGTTTGCTGCTCTCTGAGTGAAGAAATGTCTCCTCATCTTGGTCCTAAATGTCTTATTCCGTATCCTTAGACTGTGACACCTTGTTCTAAGTAAATATGATTTAACGAGGATATTGTTTTTTGCCTTTCAACCTGCAACTAGAAAGATAGCTAAAAGAAAAGAAGCAATTTTCAGAAAGCATTTAATAATGTCTCAAATAAGTTATTGTTACATGGGTTATGGCTCAAAGAGTTGGTAATGAATTGAGGATTGGTGGATGCACATAAATTGTGAATAAGAATAAAATTATCATTTTGAATCCCAAGATATGATTTGTGAAAACCTCCTGGAATGTTTAGATCTCACTTGTGTTTAATCCTCAATGACTTCGAGGTGGCCAAATGTTACATATCCAACATGAATAGAAATAGACTACAAACTGGCCATATGATTCTCAGAAAAATGCAAGTTAAGTCTAATATGGGAAATATAAAAGTATTTAGTTTGGTCAGAAGAATAGCAACACAGAAAGTAATCAAGGTAATTTTGTTGTCCATTACAAGAATCTCAAAGTTAGGGTGCAGCTCCCTGAAGCAATTACAAAGGCATTGAAATATAGGAAGAGGAACTTGTTCTGTAATTATTAATTTGAGTGAGGCAATGTTTGAAGTTCTATTTAATTTTGTTCTTATCAAGGAAAAATAAAGTTAGCTAGGAAGGAAATGCAACAGAAGTCAAATGGATGATTTTTGAAATGAGAGGGTTAACTTCATTGTGGAATAAGCGAGAACAGTGGGTTAGTTTTCTCTCGCGTTTAAAAGATGGGAGATGACGTGGACATTTACCCCCTCCATAAATCTTCGTCCGCAAAGCCAAGCCAAAGAGAAGAAAAGAAGAATATAAAATTCATAAAGGACTTGTTAGGTTAATAGTAAGTATCTGGAGGAAACCGTCATCAGAATCAAATTTTTTATTGTCGTGTACATATCACAACATTTATGTTTTACGACAGCATTATAGGAACGAATATTGCTATAAATTAGATTTTTAAAATAAATAAATTAGTGCAAAAAGAGAAAATGAGGTAGTGTCTATGGTTCATTGTCCATTCATAAATCTGATGGCAGAGGGGAAGAAAATGTTTTTGTACAGTAGTGTGTCTTCAGACCCCTGGCCCTCCTTCCTGATGGTAGCAGTGTGAAGAGTGCATGACCTGGGTGGTGAAGGTCCTTGAGGAGAGAGGCTGCTTTCTTGAAACACTGCCTCTTTTAGATGTCCTCAGTGGAATGAATACTGATGCCCATGATGGCGCTGGCCAAATTCACAACTCCCTAGTTTTTTTTCTTGTCCTCTGCTTTGACACCTCCATAAAAGACTGTGATGTTATCATTCAGAATGCTCTCTACAATACACCTATAGAAATTTTCAAGGGTTTTTGATGACGTACCAAATCCTCTCAAACTCTTCACGAATTATGGCCACTGTCGAGTCTTATTCATAATTGCATCGGCATGGAGGCCCCAGGATTGAACTTTAGAGATATTGATACCCAGGAATTTGTAGTTCTTAAATAACCCTTTCCACTACTGACCCCTCAATGAGGACAGATTTATGTGCTCCTGATTTCCCCCTTCTGAAGTCCACAATCAGTTCCTTAGTTTTGCCAATGTTGAATGCAAGGTTGTTATTGTGACACCACTAAACCATCTATCTCACTCCTGTACACTTCCTCATTGCCGTCTGTGATTCTGCCAATTACCATAGTGTCATTGGCAAATTTGTAGATGGCATTTGAATCGTGCCTAGTCACACACTTGTGGAGCAAGTATAGTAGTGGGCTAAGCACGCAGACTTGAGGTGCACCTACGTTCATTATCAGTAGGAGATGTTTCCAATTCCTACTGACTGATGAGGAAGTCGAGGATCCAAATGCGGAGGGAGATGCAGAGGCCCAGGTTTTGAAACTTGAACTGGGGGTATGATTATGTTGAATGTTGAGCTGTAGTTGATGAAGAATAGCCTGATGTGTGTTGCTGTTGTTTAGGTGATTCAGGGTTGAGTGGAGAGCCAGTGGAATTACATCCAAGAGATTGTGATGGCAGTTGAATTACAGTGGATCTAGATCTTGGGTACGAGTTAATTCTGGCCATGACCAACCTCTCAAAGCATTTCTTTGCAGTAGATGTGAGTGCAACTGGACAATAGCCATGGAGACAGCTCACTCTGCTCTTCTATGATTGATGCCCTTTTGAAGCAGGTGGGAACCTCTGACTGCAGCATTGAAATGGAAAATGTCCGTGAACCCTCCAGCTAGTTGGTTGGCACAGATTTTTCAGTACCCTGCCAGGTGTACAATCAGGCCCTGACTTCTTGCCATCTATCTCATCAACCTATTTAATTGTTTTTTTTTAAAACCTTCTTTGGGTGTAGTGTACCTTTGCTGGCCTTTCTAATTCAAGTAATTCCTCAATATATATATATATATATATATATATATGATACCATTGTTTCTTTGGAAAATTACCTTGTTACATCAACTCTGTTCAGGCCAAGTTGAAAAATTGCATTTACTCTGGCATTCCCATGCAGGAATTTACTAATAATATATGATTCCAATTCTTTTTCTAGTGCATTGCTGGGTGAATATGCTACAAAAGTATATTACCATATTTTACAAACAAGACCCCCCCCTCCCCCGCATGTTATATGCGTTTGCACACTATACGAGAATATTTTTATATGTTGAAAGAACATGCACAATTAATACTGGGAATGGGAAGGTCAAACCAGCAATTTATAGCAGGCAAGGGAATATAATAGCAGCATTGAACAATGCACACAGTTAATAGTGGGCGTTGGAAAGTCGAACAGGAAATTTATAGCGAGGTGGGATGTTATAGCGAGTGTGGGAATATAATAGCGGCATTGAAAGAATGCACACAATTTATAGTGGGAGTGGGGAATTTTGATCTTGGTACTGAATGCAATGGTATTCCTATAAACAGGACATTCTGGCTAGGGCACTGAACCTTAATTGCCCAGATCCCTCCCTGAGGGAGTAGATTAACATATCAAGTGCCTCTGATTTGACACAATGTTAGAATTAAAATCCTGCTCAACTCTGAAGCCTGTCTTCGATCTATTTAATTGATTCCTCTCCAAAGCTTGTTAATATGTTGCAGCAGGATATCATCTATATATGAGCGATTGACAGCTCTGGGGAAAGTTGATTAGGGTGTTAATTGCAGGAGATTAACTTGGGAGATGCTGGTATGTACTTTGTCTCATGACCCATTTAAATGCAAATTAATTTTTTCAATCAGAATTTAGAATATTACACCCATGCGGTATATGCATGTGCATGTTATACGAAAATATTTTTACACAATTTATAATTTTCTGTGAATTATATGTGTGTGCACATTACAGGAGTGAAAATATGGTCATCGACAACAGCTCTGTTGAGTTGCATGTTGGTGTACCATGGTGCACTGTTTCCTCTCTACAGGATGAATTGCAGAACCTCTTCAAACTTCTGCCTTCAACTAGAAAGTTAAAGGTAGTAACTGCTTCTTAAAACCATTTTCAAGTTCATAAGATATAGGAGTCTGAAGTCATACACCCAATGGCACAAGGACAGCTTCTTCATCTCTGCCATCAGATTTCCGAATGGATAATGAACCACAGACACTACCTCATTTTCTCTTCTTCTGCAGTATTAATTTGTTTTTAAATGTACCGCCATTTATAGCAATATTTGCACTGTAATGCTGTCGCAGAACCAAGTTTCATGGCATGTTCAGGACAGTCATTTCTGATTCTGTGTTTCTTCATCAGTGCTGGGTAAAAATACTGGAACATCCTCATCACTTGGAAGTACATACACCAAGTGGGTTGCAACATTCTACCAATTTTTCATTCAATGATTTGTAATTATCACCAATGCCCATATCCCCAGCATAATAAAAAAACACAGTGGGGTTCATACTTTATATTTTCATGTACACTGTTTTTCAGTTTCTTTGAAAAGTTGCACACACACATTGAATCATCATTCAAGTTTGATATAGCAGGAGCCAAACTACATCCACGTTTCTGCCATTGGCTTTCACTATGACCACCAGGGTGCTGATTGTATAGATCCCTGCTCTAATCCTTTGCAGACTCACTTATTTTTAAATTTAGACATACAGCACTGCAACAGACTCTTCTGGCACACTGGTCCGTGCTGTCCAAATAGCCCAGTTAACCCACAACCCCTGTACATTTTGAAGGGTGGGAGGAACCGGAGCACCTGGAGGAAAGCAAGTTGTTCTTTCCCAACCAGGTTCTCGATCTCCATTCTATGTTCTGACTCATCATTTCCTATTATTTGGCCAACAACTTGCTGTGAATTTTAGGTGGAGGCTAAGGAACATCAAGCCTGTCTTAACTGGCAGGATGGTGTTGGAGAGAGTTAGTACTTTCAGGTTTTTTGGATCCATTCATCAGAGAGTCTATCCTGAAGTCATTTCACTAAAGTAACCATGAAAAAGCACATTGAATTTCTACAGGTGTACTGTGGAAAAAATAGACTGACTGGTTGTCTCATGATGTCATTTATAAACTTGAGTACCTAAAATGCAGAGGGCAGCAGAAAGTGGCAAACCTAGTCATGTCCATCACAGGCACGACCTCCCATTCATTGAAGCCATCTGTGAGAGGGGTTGCCTCAAGAATATAGCCAACATCAGGAAGGATCCTCATCACCCTGGTCACAATCTCCTATCACTGCTACCTTTATGCAGAAAGTAGAGAAGTGAGTAATCTGGTACCTCTAGGATGGTTTTGTGTTTCCCCAACAGCAATCAAGGCTCCTGAACCTCCCCGTACTATCCTAACCATAAATTGCCAGGAACCACCAAAAGATCAGTCTGTACTATTAAAGTCTCACTTTTTTTTGCACTGACTGCCACTGTAAATATTTATTTATCTTTCCTTTTTTAGTTATTACTGGTATCTCTTTTTCTATCTCATGGCAGATGCTGGTAATTTAATTTGACATTTCTAATGCTCAAGAGGAGATCAGCCAACTAAACAGGTCTCCTTATTGAATGTGGATCTCTTGTCTAAGTGGCTCAGTTACTTACTGCTTTGGCTCAAGGATTCTAACTTTTTGCTTCCTATCTTATGGTGATGATTTTGCTCATGAGTTGAAAATTACGGCCACTCTCAGTCTTGAACTCTAAAGCAAACTTGTTTTGCTTTACACAGGCTCCCTGATAAGGTGTTTCTGCTCCTTTGCCCTCCAATCAACCCAATACTCAAGCAATTTCTTCATTTTGTTACAGCAAAGTATTCAGATGTTCATAGAGATGATGAAAATCTCATCAATCTTATTGATTTTTAAGTGAATATCTATAATTTATATGGAGATTATAACAAAATATTTTTGAGTTACAAATAAGGCTAATAAATTTGGGATATAATCAGCAAAATGTCAATCATTTTTAAGTTTGATGAGATCCAGCTCCACACCAATTCTTCTTCCATCCTTTTGCAGCCCTGTTTGATGGAAGGACACGAAACGAGTCAAAATCACGAACACATGACAACCATTGAGGCTCACGCGGTCGCCCAGCAAGTCCAACAGGTGCATGTGGCCACATACACTGACCACGTGGTCCTCAGTGGAGAGGATGACTCACCTTCGTCACCTGAAGAGAATTCCTTTGACGACTCTGAGATCCTGAATTCAACCATCACAGATGAGGTTACAGCCCATCTTGCTGCAGCAGGTGAGGCTCTGCAGTGGGTAGAAGTCAATTTTTTTAAGCACATCTAGGAGTAAAACTTAATGTTTATTTCCTTGCACTGAATGCTGTCTGTTGGTCCCTTATGTCTATGTGAATGAATAAGATTACATGAAGTTATTTTGAAATAAACATGGGAAGTGCTGGCTAGCATTTAATTCCATTTCAATTCCTGAAGCAAATAATCTATTGTTGATGTTTGGGGGAGTTTGCTTTGTGTAAATTGCCAGATATTTTATTATAACAACAGAGGCTACAAACTTTCCCCAAATTTTCTAAAGTAAAAAGCTAATATCCATGTTGGCTCACACCCTGAAAATCTTCTGTAGTTTCACAAATAGAAGCTGGCCACTTGAATTAAGGACCAGAAAAAAAAAAACAGGCAAGGGGTTCACGAATCAAGGGGTGACAGAATCATACAAATTTTAAAAATATATATTAGTATAAAAATATGTATGTAATGAATGGCAGGGCCAGCAGAGGGTGCTAAAGAATCATCAAACCATTGAGCCAGCAATCAACAAGTTGGTCTTGTCAACCAGTTTAGCCAGAAGAAAGGGCAAATTCATTTCTGGAAATGCCCACTAGTATATATTCTTGGAATATAAATTTGGTTTCTATAATTTCCTTTCTAAAACTCATTCCGTTTCCTATTCAAAACTCAAAATGGAAATTTAGTCTTCACGCTTAACCATCTTAATGAGCATAGATAATCTATACCCTGTCTTCACCTAATGTTCACCCACACAATGCAGCAGAAATTATTGGATAAAAGAAAAGAGAATGGGTAATTGGGAGGAATTCAGGATTAATTTCTATTTTCTCAAAGAATGGCTGTCCCATTCTCCGAATATAGAGATGTTGAGGACAACTGGAGAACCCTCCATAACTCTGATGCCTGTTAAAAGCACAAATTGTAGATTGTCCGCAGGAACTTCGTGATCTGCATGATTGTGGTAATGAAATAACTTCTGAGATATTATGTCAACTATTGCTTCACAGTCTGTTATTTCTTTAACCTGAACAAGTAATTTGTATTAAAAGTAAAAAGTACAAAAATGCTGGAGGAACTCAGCAGGTCTTACAGCGTCATTAGGAGGAAGCTGTGTATTGTTTATTGTTCAAGGCAACAGCATTGTCACGTATTCCAAACACAGGGTGATTGATTTTGATCTAATTGTTAGGGTCATACAAACTAAGAAAGTCCTAATCTCCACTTCAAATCTGTGGTTCAGACAGACCCCAGGCACTTAGATGGAGGGATACTGGAGTTGATCCAAGTGGATTTATTTAACAAGTTCCCCAAGGATCCCACTTCTGATTATCCCAATGGAACCTTGCCCACTCAGTCCATTCTCCCAGATTACCTTTTCATTGCCCTTCATAATGACACAAATGGCTCAATCACCTTGAAAATGCTGAAGACCATACATTCATATTTTATCTTTTTCTAACATGTCAACCAATACACCCAGTGCATTATTGAGACATTAAATTAAAACACTTTCCTCCTTTTCTATATCTGGAGACTTTGATGGAATTAATCATAGAGCCATATAATACGGAATAGGCCCTTCAGTCCAACTTGGTCATGCTAGTTATGTTGGGATTCTGGGCTAATCCCATTTGCCTGCATTTGGTTCATTTTTTTCTAACCCCTTTCTATCCATATATAGTATCTGTCATTTGATTGTTATAATTCTACGTGAATTATGCAGAGTGAAATGCAAGTTGTACCTTGCATTGTAGGCTAGGGTATAGGCGAAAGCTGCCCAATGATCTGTCCAAAATAACAGGTAAAACCACTAGCTCACTTTTTGCCCCAAGTGGTATTGCAGGTGATTTTCCTTTTCGGGAAAGGTGCAGGGCTTACTGACCTTTCCACTTTTGGTTTCAGGTCCAGTGGGAATGGCAGCAGCTGCTGCTGTGGCCACAGGCAGGAAACGCAAGCGACCCCATGCCTTTGAATCCAATCCATCAATACGCAAACGGCAACAGACACGCTTGCTACGGTGAGACTACACTCTGCGGCTGAAGAATCACAGCCCAGAGCACAAGCTCCTATAAATAAGTTACCTCTACGTAGAGAATCAAGATTAGGGCAACAGAACTGCTCCCTTATGTAAATATTTAAAACTAAGGAGAAAAATCAGGAAAGAATGTTGGCGAAGTCAGAGAGTTCGTTGACAAATGGAAATTGTCTAAGATGTATTTTAGGTGAGGTTAATATGTAGATTTAAATTTCAAAATATAAAGCTGATGTAGAATTTCACTTCTTTTCAAAGCAGCACCAATGGTATTGTTAGTAAATATACTGCCCAGATCCTGGCCGGGCATGCGGAAGATCCTTGCTTCAGATCTACGTCTGTAACTGAGTGAGTTGATATTCTGAGGTTAAGTCGCATTGTTAGGGTGGAGGGAGTTTCACTCTACATCTGCGTTCAAGCCTCCAAGCACTTAATGATGAAATCATACAAAGAAATTATCACCCACTAAGTCACTGACTGAGGCCAAAAACGACAGAAAAAGAATCAGATATTTGGGTCTTATTTCCACAGTTGAAGGGGGGCTGGTCTGTTTGTAATCAGGTCGCTGATTAATTTGGCTGGGTGCTACTCAATTTACATTATTCATGACAGACACTGTGACTTGACACAGGCTAAAGGAGATTATTTGTGTATATTTATGTGTAACAGACATACTTTGCAACACTAGCTTTCCATCATTTTTGACTTTCCTCTGGGGGTTCAAGTTTTTTTTTCCCTAAAGCACCCTGTGTCTGTAATTTGTATTTTCCATCTGTGATAGTTCATTCAAGAGTCTTGATTTTTCCCCATATCCTAAGTTTGGGGAACAAGGGCCTCAATTATATGTATAACACCTGACATCTAGCAAAGATCAGCCTTACTCAGCACAGATTATGGATCAGATCCAGGATTTTTCTGATGTCCAGTTGAGTCAGACACAACTGGGCAATATGTTTATTGACAGCTATTAAGAGAACTGAGCTAAATACTCATTTTAGGGGAATGGAACATATGGGGGACAAACTCAGCTGCTGTTTCCAGCTGTATCGTACTTCATTGTTTTGAATTGCATTTAAGGCTTGAATGAAATTCGATAGATACTCCTCTCAATCAGTCCTGCAGCTGCCTTAGCTTTGCCTACCAAACCTATGCCATGTACATGCCGACTAACTGAGAAGGATTTTATTTTCTCTGCAGCATGTTGTTTTTGTCAAGTAAAAACTGTACCACAGTGGCTCAAAATCCATTCCCAATAAATTCTTCTTTCTTCAAAAGTAGACCTTTTGGCCGCTTCCTAAAACTTCCATTCGTGTAATTCTTCTTTAGAAAGTTTGGATTAATCTGATAAGGATATAAATGAACTTTGTTGTTTTTCTCTGATAGTTTAGATGAGAATAGAGCTGAATAAGAAGGGTTTGATCCATCAAGGTTGTGCTTTTTTACGAGTGTTCTCTGGGCATGTTTGAATTAAGGAACTGAGGAGTATGATTTTTACCTAAGGAGTCACAGGAGGTCAAGTGTAGAACACTGGAAAGCAGAATCTGCATCCATCACATTAGTACTCCTACAGCAATACAATTTTGGTGTGGAAACTGCCAATGTAAAACTAAATTTCCATGATCTTATCAGAACTTCTGTTCTCTCTGTCTACATCTCAGAAAATTACGAGCAACTTTGGATGAATACACAACCAGAGTTGGGCAGCAGGCAATTGTGCTCTGTATCTCGCCTTCCAAACCAAACCCAGTTTTTAAAGTGTTTGGAGCTGCTCCCCTTGAAAATGTGGTAAGTAGCAAATGGCTTTGGGGGTTTTCTTCTGTTTCCTCTTCCTGGGCACAGTGGTGGGTTCAGCTGCTCGAATTGTGGAGATTCATCCTTCACAGTTTGGGTATGCTTCGAGCTGACTCCTCAATTATCAATTGTAGTCTGTTTTTGGAGCAACTTTTCATTACTTCTAAAGTAAATCCATCAGAGAAGGTAGAGTGTTAGCTGAAAAATCATCCTGTAATCTCATGAGCAGGTCACGATTATTTAGAAACCAAATAGTGAGTTGAGGAGGGATAGATTAAGGTGGTTAGACTGTACTATCAGAGACTGCATTTCAGAAAAAAATGTTTTGTAATGTGTAGGTCAAAAGGTGGGATTGTGCGAGCAAGTGTGCAGGTGGGTATGAATTTAGCTGTTCAGAATTTTTCTCCTGGGGATCTAATGCAAGCATCTGCTTTCTAGCAAAAAATTATTTGGCATTGATTTTAATTGAGATAAAACAGAGTGACTTAAAGAAAAGCATGAAATCATTTACCCAAAGGTTTCCTTCTCCAATTTTCTTGCATTAATGTAAATTTCAGCTGTTCTTGCCACTCTGTTGATTCACATGCTCTTCTCTGGAAGTTCACATGTCTATTTCCTTAGTTTTACCTCTTCTCCTGTTTTAAATTCAGTAAATAGTTCCTATTTCCTTCCTGGTCTATGCAATTCAGCACTATTCTGTACCGTTTATTTTCCCAAATTTTTAAACATTATTTTCTTTTGTTTTTGGTGGGACATCACAGCCAATGGGACAGATTCGGAACTTTTTTCTTCAGTGTCTGCAGATTCATAGATATAATCTAAAACATATATACTTCCTGTTCTTGGGATAGGGTCTGTCCCGTTTGCCTGACCTTCATGATCTGGGCACTGTGATTTGGAACAAATTGCAATGACAAATTTTGTGATGATTGGTTATATGCAAAATTTACCAACAACGTATAATGGATCGTGGACAAAAGATGCCTTGGAGATATTTAGAAGATATTTTCCATACCATTGATGTGGCTGTTCAGTACTCCAGTGGTAACTTTTCCTGTTCTTGTTAGTAATCTGCTTTTCCTCTCTCAGCATCTTCCCTCAGAAGTACTGTACCAGGTGTGACCATGTTTTGCTGATGCAGCTCAGTGCCACAGAGCTCCTGAAGCAATTTGTTGCTTTGCAGTTATTCCCTTTGGTTGCTACTTCACAGGTTGTTTATCTAAAACATCTGCCTTTCCCTAGGTACGCAAGTATAAAAGTATGATCCTGGAAGACCTGGAATCAGCGCTGGCAGAGCATGCTCCCACGCCTCAGGAAGTTAATTCTGATCTTCCACCACTCACCATTGATGGAATACCAGTGTCTGTAGACAAAATGACACAGGTGAGGTGATGATAATGAGAAGAAGGAAGTAGAGGTCTTCAGAAATTGTCAGCACAATTGTCCCAGTCAATTCATAAGATATTGATTTTAAACATCCACCTCTAGTTTTCTATCATCCTCTGATTATTAGAGATCATTGGTTTCCTCATCTATTCAGCCAAAGCCCACAGGCCTTGTTGCACACTTCATCTTTGATGTGAGTGTTACAATGTAGGGAGAAGGGGGGGGACTTTTTAAAATTTGCTTCGCATTTTCTCTCACATACAGAATTAAAATTTATCATAGTGAAATAATGATCCAGGTGTCTTTATTCCAGGATTTCCAAATTCATTTTATTCTAATTTTCCAGAACAAGATTGTTTACCTCGTGATCCCTGTGGCTCAGTACTTAAATATATAGGTCCTTAAAGTCAAAAGAGCATAAGGAATGGAAGAAATGGTGGGTCATTTAGCCCTCACTGTAGGTCCACTGATCTTTTACTTCAGTGTCATTTCCCTGCGCCATCTCCATATCCTTGCTTCCCTTAATAATGAAAAATCATTGATCTCTGCCTTGAATATACTCAGCAAATGAGCTTTCACAGCTCTCCTGAGTCATGAATTCTAAAGATTCAATGCTTGCTAATCTCAGTACTCTACGGGTGATGCATTATTTTGGGACTGTGATCCTGGATCTGGACACCGCAGTCAGGGGAGGAAATCATCGCTGTAACTTCCCTGTGAACCTCATAAAATTTGTGTTCGTTTCATTAAGATCATCCCTTGTTTTTGTAAACTCAGGAGTCGAGGCCCCACCAGAATACAAATGCATATTTTACGTTGAAATTTAGTCTAATTTTGAGGAGGTAACATTTTAAAACAAGGAACAAACATGGAAAATGCTGGGAGTACTCAGCAGATTGGGCATCATCTCTGAAGTTAATGCTTCAGAGATAATGAGTTTATTGATGTACACATTATACAATGTACAATCCTTATTTGCTGCAGTTGGACAGGTACTGGAAAGAAACAAAATAATATTAATACATCAGATAATAAATATTCACAGTAATCCTAGTGCAAAAAAAAGTGTACAATTCTGGTCACAATTATGATGGGAATATTCTGATAGTGTACAAGAATAAATGAGGCAGGGTGACATAGATTCCAGGGACCCCACTTTGATCCTAACTTTATGCATCGTTTGCATGGAGTTTCAATGTTCTCCCTGTGACTTCTGGGTTTCCTAAAGATGTGTGGATTGGTGGGTTCTGGGCTATTCTAGTGGGAGATTTGATTGGATGGAGGGAATTGATGAGGTTATGAAAGAAAAATGGAGTTAATGAAAGTGGGTGATTTATGTTTAGGACAAGTGTAATGAGCCAGTAGTCCTGTTTCCATGCTTTATAATGCTATGAACTTTGGATCTGATACCTGAGAGCTGCTAAAACTCCACCAAATCAGAGAACACAGTTGCTATTAATTTAATGTACTTAGGATTCTAAATTTTGATATAAGAAACTTTGCAACAAGATGCATAAATCCTAAATATGTGTGGGTTGGTGGGTTCATTGGCTGTTGAAAGATGTAAGCAGATAATTTAAGTTTATCTTGTCTCCATGGTGCCAATTATAAGGATAGACATGCATTAATGGCCACTCTGAGTAAGTTCTTGAAAATGATGTATATTAACAAAAAAAACTTGAGCAGTATCATTCTTGGTACTTACAAATACCTGCATGTCTATGTCCCACCATTTTTCGGTAACTCCTATGTATGTGGTAATGATTGCACTCAACTGATTCTCTTTTGACCTCTTGAATTTCCTGCTTTACAACTGTGAAAGTTTTTATTTTCTTCCCATTATTCCTGAGAATCTTCCAAAATCTTTAATCATATTTTGCTTGTAGTCAGTAAAACTTCCTCAAGATCTGCTGATCTCAACAGCTCTTGAGTAACCTCTCTTCCTTCAAAACTCATTCTCCATGACTATAATGAAGGCACAAACTATCAAGCCACATAAACAGGCTCTCATCCAGTCTTTGATTAATAATTTTTTTGATGTGGTATTGGAGGGGTTGTGAAAGATTCCCACTCCTGATATCCTTGCACTGTCTATGAGTTTGGTGATGACATAATCTGGCTTGATTGGATAATTTCTCATCTCTTGCACCAGTTACATGTGGAGAGGATCTGGAGGGATATCAGAATGAGATTGCACGCCTATGTCATTATGTGCCTTCAGGATTCATAGGTTTTTAAAAAAAGGATGAAAATATTTCTCCTGCTGTCATTACCTCTCTTATTCCTTTGAATTAAATAGTGCCTTCAGGATTCATAGGTTTTTAAAAAAGGATGAAAATATTTCTCCTGCTGTCATTACCTCTCTTATTCCTTTGAATTAAATAGTTTCAACTGTGTGGGGAACTATTTAAGAATCCTCACTAACGCTAGTTTCATTGGGTTACAACTGCCTCAAGTGGATCATGCTGTGGTGAGTAAATGAATGGCAGTAGAAATAAATGTCTTGCTTATTAATTGCATGGAGAATTAGGGTCTCGTGGGAGATCATCTTGTTGTCGGTTCCCTTTACGTGGCATTTGTGAGCAGGTGTGACATGCACACGTGTTGGTCCTAATTTCAGTGGTCCCTTGTTTTTAGTGAATGCCGGCATCACAAGAGTGTGTGTTTTATTTTCCTCGTTATTGAGTGAGGCAGGTGAGTCGGTTGCTGTGTACTGCTAATTAGAGTTGGGCTGCACCAGGTATCAGGCTGCTGATTGTGTCCCCAGTGGATTAGAAAAGGACCCTCTTAACAAGAGCATCAAGCTGCTGCAGCCATGTACACTCCCAATGCTGCAATTAAAACCATCTGGAAAGTGGCCAAAGGATCCCAGGAGCAGATCGGGGAGGAGGTTTTAGAAAGAGAAGAGAGTAAGCCAGGTTACTGAAGCTGAAATCTTGGGGTTTATTCATCTCCAGGAGGCCATTTTGTGCCAGCACTAGATCTTTGATTTTGCTCACTGAAAATTTAATTCCCTTTCTCCCACCCTCACCTTTTTTTCACGTGTAGTATTTTATCATCTCTGATGTATATCAGAATGCTCACGTACACAGTATTACTTTGAAATGCCAAAGATTTAATTAGTATAGGTAACAGGTACATTGCTGAACACATGATGAATAGATAACAATAAAAAATTAGCCCATGGGTACTGGGGTTTGTTGCTGGAAGGTGCATTGTTTCAGCTGGGATAATAATGAACAAAAAATCTGGAGTGATCGAATTACTATACTGTATAGTATTGCTATTGTGTTCATCATTCTTGACACTGGAATTAGTTCTGTTTTTTTTCTTGGGGTATGCCTGATGCTGTCATAGATTTGTTTATTAATGATCATTAGTTGGTTGACTGCTTCAAGTTACCGCAAATGTAAGTGAGTGGATATTTCTTAAATTTAAATTTAGATATACAACACGGTAACAGGCCCTTTACAGCCCATGAGCCTTTGCCACCAAATTAACCAACAACCACCGGTACTTTTCAAACGGTGGTAGAAAAGTGGAGCCCCTGGGGAAAAACCACACAGACGAAGGAAAACGCACATGATTCAAACGCTGGCACTGTAACGGCATTGTGCTAACCACTACATTAACCGTGTTGCCCCAAATGGTATTGGAAATCACCACCTTATTGTTTGCAGCCCAGATCAGGCAAGGAGATGAATTATCCTTCTTTTAACAAATGAATCACGGAAAAAAAAAATTGGAGACAATAAGCTCTTAGTATTTTTGTTTTATGTTGTCATTCCCTCATCACAGCTCACTTGAAGCCACTTCGCCCTTTGGACCTGAACCGCTCCACTAAAGCTCATAGTAGCATTACTTGGTGCAAGTTGGAAAGCAAAATTCAGTAAACCTGATGTTCAGATGTTCAAAATTTCAGTGAAAAGTTCACATGTCCACTTGGGGGGCAAGTGTATGTAAATTAGATACTTTCCTGGATAGTAGAGAATTTTTCATCTTTTTCTCTCCTGAGAACCCCAATTGTCGAAACATTCAGCGTGCTCATCACTCTGTTACTTTGCCCCCAACTATTAGCTGTTTATTTTCTCATGCCCAGCATTGATAATATATCCAGTAACATGCAAGGAATGATGTTTTGTTGTTGATCAAAAGTTAAACCTAATTAAATTTCAAAAAAGGATTACAGGAGCCATGATTTATATTCCCTGAAATGTATAAAGTTTTAAAGTGATTTTAATCAGAATTTTCAGTAACATAGATCTCGTTGGGAAATCTGAGACTGAACATCACAGTTAAATGGGAGAAAAATTGGAAACCATTTCTACATAATGGGTTTTGGATTGCTTCAAAAATTGACAACAGATTAACTGTTCATTTTAAAACAAGACTTTTTTTCAAAATATTGGTATATGGTACAACAGTCATGTTAAGTGGAAGTGGAATTGGGTTACAGACTGGCTAGGACTGCAAGTGGTCAGAAGGATCTATTGTCCCGGCATCATCAAGAAGAGAGGGAACTCGGGCTTCTGGGCAAGAGTGGAGACCTTGGGCTTCTGGCTGGAGTGGGACCTTGGTGGGGAGGTGCCGGTGATCGGCAGCAGCGGTTGGGAGGGTGAATATGTGCAGGCGAAGACTGGGTCTGTGTCGGGTTCCAACATCGAGAACCAGGACCCAAAGCCAGAACAACCCCTGCTGGAATGAGCCCACGGGGAGACTGGATCCTGCTGACTCGCCAGTGAGTGTTCCACCGGCCCGAGAAGCTTCCCCAGGGATTGGCGGCAGCAGTGGGGACATGTCTGGGATCAGCAGTGACAGTTGGGAGGTCTCAGTGATTAGCAGCGGCCAGCAATTTTTGGTGAGAATTAAACATTAAGGCTTAAAAAGCCTTCCCTTGTTGTTTGTTGATGTTTAAACATTGATACAGTGATTTTCTGTTGCTACTGGCCTGTTTTTTTAAAAAATGACCAGTTATCTGAAAAATTCAGTCATCCGAAATGAGTCTGGTCCCAACCATTTCTGATAATTGGAGTTGTACTATACGTTTTCAATTATTCAGAAACCGATCTATTGAACTTCTCAAATATCCAAAAAAATTTTTTTGGCTGAGACATGATGTCACAATTTGAAATAAAGGTGAAAAAAAAAATGTTACCTACCGTGCTCATGTTGGGGTCTGATGTGCGGTTAGTGCCATTTTGAATCAATAGAACTCATGTACGAGTCAAAGATAAACTACAAGGGCAAGATTTTACCCAACTACTCAAGTGGGGCTCTGATGCTATTGGAATCAACGAAGTTCCCATGTACTGTTCAAAGATACAGCTCTGGTGGGAGTTTGACAAAAACCATTGTTAATAAGGTTGATGACACTGGAGGAAACTGGAAAAAACCATCGCGCAGAAATTCTATTGTTTGCTGTTGCATTTTGTAAGCGAGATCATGTTTTTTAGTAAGAATTATGATATGTAGACCTAGATGTTAATTCATTATTTCATACTTGAAAAGCCTTCCATTGTAATTTGTTGTGTTTAACCGCGATATAAGTGTTCTGCTGATGCTACTGGTCTGTTTAAAGAAATATCTCGATTATCCGAAAAATCCAGATAACCGAGAAGAGTCAGGTGCCAAGGATTTTGGATAATCGCAAACTTACTATAGAATAAACTCAAGATTAAATGGCCTGTGTCAGTTCATGTGGTCCATGTGAAGAGTAGCAAATGTCAATGGTCCACATGGGAGCCAATCTCAGCTCAGCCTCCTGTACTGTCTTTGTCTCAATTCCAGATGTCATTAGAATGTGCCCAGAGGAATAATTTATTTATTCTCCTGCATGCACGCACACAAAAATTCTAGAAACTGAGAGCAGTTGCATATTAAAATACAATGAATGTCTCAGTTAGTCAATGAAACCAGTTGAGCCTCACAAGGGTCTTGAATTTTTCTTCCATAAATCTTTAGAACTTGTTTTTTTTCAAAAACCTTCATTCTGTCTAAAATATGCTGTCTTTCCATCATGTGTTTCAGATGTGTTTGTTTTGAAATATTTGCAGAATAGTCTTTCCTGAGCTAACAATATTAGTTATCTCGCCGTCATTTAGTTTTCATTGAAATGTGTATGTTCACTCGTAGATTTCTTGTTCAATCTTACTGGTGCTACTGATGTCCTCAGGGTGGCAGATTATGAAAATTAGACTGTTTTTGTGAATCACAAGGCTGATGCTCATAAATTACAGCAGGATTAAATAGCTGGTGCAGTCAGCAAATGCAACAAATGCCAAAAAATGTGAAGTAATGCATTTGGTAGGAAGATTGAGGCAAATGTATAGAATAAATGATAGTGTGGTAAAAAGAGTGCAGAACAACAGGAGCAAAAATATTTGAACAAAAGAAATGGAAACTATCTTTTTAGATTTCTGAAACTATAATTCTCTTGAGTGAATAATAGTGGAAAACTGTTGAGGAGTTAACACAGAAATATTACAGAGATGTGAAAAAGACAGTGGATGAGATACAATTTGTATAAAGCCTTGCTTTTTGGATGAGAAAATTGAGTTCAAATTAGTGAGCTAAATTACAGTCCACTGGAGGTACTATTTCTAGTGTTTAAAATTAGGAAGCTTTCTGATTTCCCTATACCAACATCTTAATTGAATCATGAACAAAATAATCAAAGATTACTAAGATAGCTAGACAGCTAGATAATCTCACAGCCTTCATTAAATACTGTAGCTTTTGTAATCATCTAGTTCACAAATAAAGGGGCATTACTAGACTTGGTTCTGGGAAATGAGCCAGTCCAAGTCAGACACCATAATATCACATTACATAGAATAGATATGGAAAGGATATATAGACACTCCATGGTATCCTGGACTTTATAGGTGTGAGCAAATGATAACACGGGCAAAGAAGTAATTTTGGACTTGGCTACCCAATGTCAGTTTGGTTACCATGGGAAATTGTATCCATAATTTAGAAAAAAAATGGAAGATTTGGGGAGGGCGCAGAAGAGATTATCCACAATAATTCAAGGGATTAAGGATTTTAATTGTGTGGAGAAACCAGGGTTGTTCTTAGAAAGGTTGCAAGGGGACTGAATGGAACAGTTTAAAACCAAGAAGGGTATAGGCATAGAATGAAACAATAGAGGAATCAAGAGCCAGGCCACACAGAAATCATAGAAATGGAGGAGATTGGCAAAAGAACCAAAATGGTAGGAAGATTTCCTTTTTTTTAATGCCATGAATGATTAGGGTTTGGACTAAAGTGCAAGGTGTGATAGTGATGGCAGATTCATTGCTACCACTGAAAGGTGCTCAGATAGGTATTGAAAAGGAAATAATTTATTTTGCTAGAGAATGAGAGTAGAAGATTGGGACAAGTTGAGGTGCTTTTACTGAGAGTCAAATGGAGGTAAACAAGAAATTTGCAGATAATGGGGTCCAGTGCAGTACACAGAAGTGCTAGAGAACCTTAGCAGGTCATGCAGCATACATGAAAAGCAAAAGGCAGTTGACGTTTCAGGCCTGGGCCCTTCTTGGGCATGAAACATCAGCACTCCCTTTGCTTTCCTTGCATACTGTATGACCTGCTGTGTTAAATGTAATCAATCTATGGTTTGAACAATTAGTCTTTCAGATTGAACGCAGGTAATCCAGTTCTAATTCAATTGGTGCTTTAGTCCAATATGAATGGAATTAATACACTTCAATCAATGGATGAGATACAATTTGTTTCAAGACTTGCTTTTTGGATGAGTAAATTGAGTTCAAAGTAGTGAGCTAATTTACAGTCCACTGGAGGTACTATTTCTAGTGTCTAAAATTGGGAAGCTTTCTGATTTCCCAATACCAACATCTGAATTGAATCATGAACAAAATAATCAAAGATTACTAAGATAGCTAGATAATCTCACAGCCTTCACTCAGTATTGTAGCTTTTGAAATCATCTAGTTCACAAATAAAGCACATTTCCCCTTCTCCAGCATCTCTCCTTCATTAAGTGACATCAGAAAAACGGAAGAATTTCACGAGTTGCACTCAATGTATTTATATTTTAGTTAGCAGTAAGTATGAAGTGCACGCTTTTGAGGATCAACAGGAATCCTCTCAACAAAGCAGCTTGAGCATCTCCATATTTTAAATAAAAATAAAATAAAACCTGGAAGAAAATGTTTTTGCCCTAAGTTTGAGAATCTGATTCTTTACAACTGGTAAGCTGGATTTTTCTCTCTCTCCATCTTGCTTCTCCCAGGCCCAGCTCCGAGCTTTTATACCAGAAATGCTGAAATACTCTACTGGCCGTGGGAAACCTGGTTGGGGGAAGGAGAGCTGCCGGCCCGTATGGTGGCCTGATGACATCCCGTGGGCTAATGTTCGAAGTGATGTACGTTCAGAGGAGCAGAAACAACGGGTAAGTAGGATTTTGCGTAGCTGCTCGGCCCTATTAGATAACGGAAACTTATGAAATGGAACCAATTGGCAAATGACAAGATGGTGGTAAACAGCTGAAATTTACAACACTTTGTGTTTATGTCCTTTTCTACTAACAATTTGCAATTCAATTGTAATTCATTACTGATTTTCTGTCATCTTTCAGGCGTAAACATTTATCAGCAAGGAGTAATGACAATTGCATAGTTATTTTGTACAAGGTCCTAATTCTTTTGCAAATTTATAAAAAATGGTGAAAAAATATAACATTTGAAGTTTTGCTTTCTTGTGGGTAAACTAATTAAACTAGTTTGGCATGAGGGTGAAAACTGGAATGTGAGTACAAACAGTAGAGCAGAAGGTCAAAAGCATGATGCAAAGTGTTGTGAGTTAGTGAGGAAGGAGAGGCGAGGACAAAACATAAACATAGCCAGTTAGAGGGTTTGAAATGTGTCAATTTCAATGCTAGGAGTCTTAGGAATGAAGGGGATGAACTTGCAGCACGGATCAGTACGTAGAACTACAATGTGGCCGTTACAGAAGTCCCTTTTGCATAGAACCTTCAAGACAGCTTTCCTCTGGCTTTTATACGCTCCACCTACCTGCGTGAATGCAGTGAAGGTGGATGGGCATGTCCCCGTCCCTCCATTTTAACATTAGTTTCCATCAAGACAGTGAGCTGACCTAGTGGGAGCTGGGTACTAGTTGGATGTGACAATGAGACTTTTGTCTGGGAGACTGATCACTGCGAGTTTGGGTGAAAGTGATGGGGCCGTGGGTCCTGAAAACTCTGATTTCAGTTTTTGTGTCGTCTTGCTTTTGAAGTGACTGGTGGAGTTTAATTTTGGTATTAATTTCATAATTTATTGCAAAGTACCAATCAACTTGGAATATTATGATGAATTTTAACAGAGAGCTCTGCAATAGCTGAATGACGATCATATAAGCAGCAATTAAAGTTCATTTGACAATTATTTGGTAGAGAACATGCTTTCATAGGGCAGGATTCTTCTTTCTTTGGCTTGGCTTCACGGACGAAGATTTATGGAGGGGTAATGTCCACGTCAGCTGCAGGCTCGTTGGTGGCTGACAAGCCCGATGCGGGACAGGCAGGCACGGTTGCAGCGGTTGCAAGGGAAAATTGGTGGGTTGGGTGTTGGGTTTTTCCTCCTTTGTCAAACCACTCAGGCAAAATGTCCAATGCATATTTTATATCATCAACCTGTTCCTCGTGACTATCTGGTAACTGCTGCTGTGAAAAAAATCAAAGCTAGTATTTTACCTCTGCTGTTATCCAATATCTTTCAGAGTGAAATGGAAGTGGTTAACAAATAGACCAATTGGTATTTTATATGATTGTACCTAAAGGTTGAATTTTCTGCCATAGGTATCCTGGACACAGGCACTAAGAACAATAGTTAAAAACTGTTACAAACAACATGGAAGAGAAGATTTGTTATACGCTTTTGAGGATCAACAGACTCCACCACAGACACACATCGCCCATCTTGTCCCTTCTCAGACAGTGGTGCAGACCATCAGTAACCCGGATGGGACAGTGTCCCTTATACAAGTCAGTCCAGAGTTTTTTTGTTGCTTCTCACTGAATCACATCTTGTACATTACTATGTGATCAAGGTGCCCATACCTTGATGAAGGGCTCAAGCCTGAAACGTTAGTTCTGTATCTTTGCCGTTGCTCCATCAAGGTCACTGTTTGACCTGCTGAGCTTCTCCAGCATGTTGTGTTTTTACTTCAACCACTGTGTCTACAGATTTCAGTGATTTACTTCTTGTACATTACCATCTTTTAAAATATATGAAATAGGCGGTCCTTCTAGATCCTTCAATCCTACTTCTCCATCCACCAAGATCATGGTTGATTTTCTGTCACAGCATCATTTTCACGCTCCACACATCGCTTGATTCCCTTCATATCCAGGAAACTGTCAATCTCTGATTTGAATGAATTTTGACTGAACCTTCACAGCCCAAGGCAGTAGAAAAGTTCAAAGACTCCCCAATCCAATTGAATATCCCCAATTCTAAGTACTTCAAAATAAAAACAAAAAATGTTGGAAACACTTAACAGCTCAGGCAAGGGAAGTTCTCCCTTTATTTTTTTTAAATTTAGAAATACAGCATGGTAAAAGGCCCTTCTGGCCCATGAGCCAATTACACCCAATTGACCTACAACCTCCATACGTTTTGGTATCTCCTCATTTGTATGAAAGCATTCCCCTGAAGTTTCTTTGGACTACTTTTACCTCTTTGTAGGTCTTTAAGACCAGTTGTGCATACAGATCCACTTGTATTTTAGCAATCAGTGGGTTCCAATCTGTTAATTTTATGTTGTAAAATAATGAATTGTGTCAGACAACAAGTGCAGGGTCAAGGTAGGCCTCCTGCTGGTTTGAGTGCTGCTGATATACCTTTGAACCATCCTTTGTATTTTAGAGTTAAATTTGAGTTAGCTGTAAATGAATGACTGATACATTAGAGAAAATATTTTGCTTGAATATGTTGCTGAACTTTAGCTTGTTAAATTTCTGCCCAGTTCTGATGATAATGACTTTTACATAAGAATGTAAGTCAGGAGCAGGCCATCCGGCCTGTTGAGCCTGCTCCCACCATTCAATGAGATCATGGGTGATTGGTGATAGGTAGATGGGGATGATCCTGCCTTTTCTCCATATCGCTTAATTCCCCTACTATGTAAAAATCTAACCAATCTTGTCTTAAATATATGTTTGAGATAGTCTCCACTGCTTCATTGGGAAGCAAATTCCAGAGATTCACCATTCTCTTGGAAAAGCAGTTCCTCCTAATCTCCATCCTAAATATACTACTCTGAATCTTGAGCCTACGTTACTTAGTTCTAGTTTCCCCCACCAATGGAAACATCTGACCTACCTCTATCTTATCTGCTTTTCATAATTTTCTACATTTGTATAAGATCCCCTCCCGTTCTTCAAAATTCCAGTGAGTACAATCCCAGATGACTCGATCTCTCCTCATAGGCTAAACCCCTCATCTCTGGAATCAACCTGCTGAACCTTCTCTGTCTGCGCCACCTCCAAAGCCAGTACATCCTTCTTCAAGTAAGGAGACCAGAACTCCATGCAGTACTCCAGATGCCGCCTCACCAGTACCTTTTGAGATCCTTATTCGACTCATTATTCATTTGTAACCATTGCTCAAATATCAAATAATTAACAAATATTAATCAATGATAATGATGGTATTCTCTCCTCTGATTCAGAGATTTTGGGTTCCAGTCCCACAACAGTGACTTGAGTACATTATCTTGGCTGAATCTCCCGAAGGAATGCTGCAGTCTCAGAGATATAGTTTTTGCATGAAAGTTTATCTAAGAGTCTTGGTCTGTCAATTAAATGTGAACTATCCAATGGCACAGTTAAAAGAAGACTGCTCTTGGTATTTTGCCCCATAGTTGGCCTTCAATCGACATCTAAGAAGGCACTATTACAGTGGGAGTTTACAAATAAAACTATTTCACATCTTGCATGATGAGAACATTTCTTCTAATAATATCATTCAGCAAAGGGAAACACATAAAATGCAGATCTTTTATTTCTGTCTGTCTTTTATAGAGTGCGACACATATAATTCTGATCCTTCCTTTACCTGATCGTCCTTTCCTGTGATGAGGCTGAAGTATTTATCATGGGACTCTGGCTAATTTTCATTTCCCTACGCCCTGTACTCTTCATTTGGCCCTCTTCTTAACAATTACAGTATGTCCAATTAAAAAGAGCCTAACACCATTGCCCCCACCAAGCTCAGAATAAAGATGGGAAATACAGACTTTGTAGCTTTGCACTGGTATCAAGTGGACCTGAGGCACAGATTAATATTAAACAAGGAACAACCTTCAGGGCAAAAATGGGTAGGGAATAATGGCACCCTGCTGAACATAAAAGCGCTGTATTTTCTTGTTTACCCTTGTTTGCAGGTTGGCACGGGTGCAACAGTTGCGACTCTAGCTGATGCTTCTGATCTCCCGGGAACGGTAACTGTTGCTCAGGTGAATTATTCCACCGTACAGGATGGAGAGGTGAGGACAGCAATTGCACGAGTGCTCTTGGGGAAGGTGGGCGAGATGCTGTTTTCAACCTCCCATTGAACATTCCTGGAACCCAAAATATCAAACTGGGAGGGAATAGAGTCACCCACCTAGTTTTAACGAGAATAGAAAGGCATGAGACAAAGGAATGAGAATGAGGAGAATACTCAACCCTTTAAGTCCATCTTACTATTTGTTCGCAACTACTCAGGAGCAGGAATATAACAAGCAGAATCATCACAAGCCAATCAGGCTAATATGATTAATGAGTTAGTTATTCAAAGAATTTTGAAGAGCAATTCTTAAATAATACAATTTAGAAAGGGATGTGTAGATGAGGAGCAGTCAGGAAGAATCCTTCCTAAAAGATGATCATGAAAATTATTTGCTAACTCTTGCTGAAACCTAACTAGTGTTGAATGCAATTTTTAGCATGACTTTCCTGCATTTATATTCTGCATCACATACTGAGTCATATTCTGCTTTTCCCCTTTAATCTCTATTTTAAATCTATGCTGCTATATTTATTGCGTATTTCCTTGTCGCTTTTTTGATTTCTCCAAATGTATTACCTCAAACATAGAACTGATTTCCAATTGCTGTTTTACTTTCCCCCGATGAGTCTTCCTGCAGATATCTTCCAGGCTATAAAACGCGTTCAGTTTTTGTGCAATTTAACTAAGCTCTTAATCAAAACTCTTACTTTTAAGTTTAATGCATTGAGATTAAAATAGACAACTGAACCCAGTGCAACTCCACTGCAAAGAACCTTTTTATCATTAAAGCACTCATCAACTGTTTTCCATTATTTGTCCAGTATTAAACCCATCATTGGATCCTATAGATTCTTAGTTTCTTAATCAGTCTTCCTTGTGCAGCCTTCTTAAAATTCATGTCAACTACATCAAATTTGCTACATTATTTGCCTTTGTTTCTTGCTTCCTCAGAGCAATAGTTATATTAGTCAGACTTTTCCATCCTTTTAAAAAGAAAATAATCTTGGGTGTCTTTGACCCTTTGTATGCTTTATACTGAACTTAAAAATTCTTTCAAACCATTAACTCACTACCCAAGTTAGCCTGATTAATTTGTAATTTTTTGGAGTATTTTTCTCCTTTCTAAACAATGATAACGCCTGAGTTGTCTACCATATCTTCAGAAGGAATTGTGCCCCTCCATGTACGTGCCATGTGATGGACACTCCTGTGACCCTCTTTTCTGTATTGAAAAGTCTCGGTGTTTGAATGCCATTCTTGAAGTCAAGCCACAGGAACAATGCATTGAGAATGTAAATTTTGAGTCACTTGGTATCTTGGTTTCACCTCGCCCATTTATGGAAATTTAATAAGGAACCCTTTTTTTGCTGCCTGGGCAGAGAGGGAAAAGCATTATCAAGGATGCTTCTCATCCTAACTATGGACTGTTTACTCTCCTTCCATCCAGTAGGTGCGATAGGAGCCTCTGCTCCCCAACCAGCAGGCTCAGGACGTGCTTCTTTCCTGAGGCTGTGACAGTTTTGCACTCATATTTGTACTGTCAGTACTTTAATACTTGTTTGTTTGCTGGAGCACTTGCTTTTATTCGCAGTTACTTGTAAATAGTACTATTCTTTGTACTTCTGGTTAGATGCTAATTGCATTTCATTGGCACAATGGTAATAAAGTTGAATCTAATCTAATTTTGTGGCCAGTAGTATTTCCCATTGTTTCAGTAGGGTGCAAAAACTCTATTAATGATGAAGGCAATTTAAAAAAAATCCAGCCTGGCAAATGCTGTGCTGTTATCTTTTCTAAACACAATGGCCTCTAATCCCTCTGTGCTCATGACCATGCCCAGCTGTTTTCATTAAGGTGAAAGTATGACAAAGTGAGAGAATGACAGTGTTGACTCTAAGGAATGTCAGCAAATAGAGATAAAAAATAAGACATTTATTGCACCATTGATATCCGCTTAATATCAATTACAATGCAAGGTGCTGCCAGGTGTACGTATATTTTGGACCAAAAGTGATTTGGAAATGAAAATACTGAAAAGATTTCTTTGGCTTGGCTTCGCGGACGAAGATTTATGGAGGGGGTAAAAAGTCCACGTCAGCTGCAGGCTCGTTTGTGGCTGACAAGTCCGATGCGGGACAGGCAGACACGGTTGCAGCGGTTTAAAAAGATTTAATGGAGAGAAAAAGGCCGATTAAAGTCAGCATTGGTCCAGTCCAGGAATTAAACTCGAAAGTTTGCAGACACAGTAATTGAAGTAAAAACACACAGCTGGAGAAACTCAGCAGGTCAATCAGCATATTTTATATAGCAAAGATAAAGATACATAACCAAAGTTTCAGACAAGCCCTTCATCAAGTAAAATGTAGGCAGACGCTGCATAAAATGGTGGGGGGAGGGGCAGGGGAGGAGTACAAGGCCACAGGCAAGAGATGATATGTGGATAAGGGAGAGAAGGCCCAACAGAAAACAGGGAGGGGTGATAGTTCTGTGAATGAGAGGGAAGGGGGTGGAGTGGGAGGAAAGGGAGCAGAGGGATAGAGGAGAATGAGGAGTGGTCTTGCATAAACCAGGGAAGTTGGTTAATGCCTCCTTGCTGTGAATTATAGCTATCTGTATTTGACATAAAGTGAATGATGCTGAGCAACTGCACACAGAGAAGCAAAACCATAAGAAATGGACGAGTGAATTATACCTAGAAAATGAAGATAATTTTAATTCTATTTCCTTCTAATTACATGTGTGCTGCCTTCCAACCTGAATTATGATTTTTTTTCCTCTGTGCTGCCCTCATTCTCTGACCTTATACCGATCTCTGGCCTGGTTGGACTTGGCCTTTAAAATTCTCTTCCCACCAAACGTTTTCATGATTTTGTGCCTTTTTATCGTCCTGCCATCCTACAACTCTGAGATTCTGCATTTTTTGTATACCCAATCTAGTCATCCAGAAATATCTTCTGATGTTTCAAACCTTTGAAAGCTCAATAAAAATTGGCGGTAACTTGAAGAGGAAGAGAAATGTACAGTATTTTACCTTTGCTTTAATAAGTCCTTCCAAATCTTAAGAAAGAGCCACATTGTCACTTAGCTTCAAGCCACAGCAAGGTATCACTAAAGAAAAGGTCTGGGAAACTTCATTTTAATTGGGGTTCATTACAATAAAAACTGCACGATTGCAGCAACCCTCGTCTCCTCAACCAAATATGATTGAGGTTTCAAATAATCCCAAAATCTTCATGTGGAGGAAGAAATGTTAATCTGTGGTGATTATTTTTGGTTTTTTTTTGCTGTCTTCCCTTTTTTTAAAACTTTATTTAAAGATTTTATCACATGAATAAAACAAAAAAATTAGATTTAAAGAAAAATAAAAATAAAGTAATTATTACAACACAGCATTAATAACCTAACTTAAATCAGTGCTGTCTTCCCTTGATTAAAAAGCTATGCTTTCATTGAACAGGTCGAACAGAACTGGGCCACATTGCAAGGTGGAGAAATGGCAATCCAGACGACCCAGGCTTCCGAAGCCACCCAGGCTGTGGCCTCCCTGGCAGAGGCTGCTGTAGCTGCATCCCAAGAAATGCAGCAAGGAGCCACTGTTACCATGGCACTGAACAGGTGAGTGTCAGCCAGCAGGTACGCAAGGATAACATTACAAATTGTTTCCATTCGGTTCTCATTGAAAGCTGGGTAATGTCCTAGATTCTTCCTCAAGTGCATTTTCCATTTAAAATTCAGTCTGTTATTTTAAAGAAATAATTTCTCATCCTTGTAGCCTGATTTACTTGAAATATTTTGAATAGCTGGACATGGATCACTTGGTTCTCCTTCTTTGCACAGTGCCAATTTTCAGATCCATACATTGTCGACCTTACTGCCATTTGCTGATCAGGGGAAATGGAGTGGTGGTATAGAGGCAAAGAATGGGTAAAGTGAAATTTGAGCTTGCATAAGATTCTTTCAGCCTTCTCAGAACCCACCTCGCAGATTTGGCAATGGCACAGAAATGGTGAATTTCTAACCTTGACCAGATGGCCAGGATGCATCACTTAAGGTTACGGAGGCTGTGTTTATCTAATTTGACTGGAGATGTGTGGTAGGATAAGAGAATAATTTGGAATGAACATCTTAAGCTGTCACTTGATTTGGAGCAGCTCAGGCCAGGAAGATGCAAATTTGACACCTGATTTAATGAACCTCAGTTCGAGGAAGCTAAATAGCAGAACACCCGAGACATCATTAGCTGCTATCCTTAAAATGAGCAAAGATGGAATTAGTCCCAGCATTGAACTAATCACCAGAAATGTATCTGTTTGTGCCTTGAATTGGGTTTTTGATTGGTTGACGTGTATCCTAAATCAGTGCTTTGTGATCCATCTTAAACTTCTGATTTTTCTACACATGTTTCTTTCCTCACCCTTTCCAATATGGGATATTCCCTGATTTTTTTCACAGAGATGTAGTCATCATGTGTGAACCTCAAACATGATTGCATTATGATGTAGAAGAATGTTCAACAATCTTTCTAAATCACCTGGTCAGGCACTCTGTGTTTATGTTTAAATGGAATGTTGATTAGGAATCACAGATAAGATATTGAGTAAACCTTGTACTGTTATTACGTTGTGTACCTAGATATTGTGGAAAATCTATCCTTGAGAATGACACAACGGCCCTATCTACTCTTAAATGGGCATAATGTGAAGAATAGAGATATCCTGGCCATCATTAAGCCTTGCTAAAACTAATTCTGGCTACGATCACATTGCTGATTGTGGAACCTCTCTGTGTGCAAATTGGCTTCTGTACTTCCTACATTGTTGGGTGAAGGCTCCGCAAAAATTGTTACCCAGAGGCTGTTTCATTTAATCTATTTTTTGCTGTTGTATGGCTTTGATCCCTGCCTTTGAACAAACCATGAGTTAAATGTCAAGCTTTCTCAGGTCTAAGAGATTGTTCTACTCAATGAATAAACTTGGTCATCTGTCAAGGAAATCTTGGCATCTTTCAGCAGAACACATCAAAATATATCTTGCAATTCAATGGTGAAGCAGAGAGGAAACCAAACAGGCTGCAGATGCTGGAATCTGGAGCAAAAAAGCAAAGTGCTGGAGGAACTCGGTGGTGTCAAAAAGCATCTGTGCGGGGGGGGGGGGGGGGCGGAGGAAAAGGGTCAAGCAGCAGATGCTGCTCAACCCACTGAGTTGCTCCAACAGTTTGTTTTTTTGCACAAAGCAAAGAGATTTTTACTGTAAATTGCTGCGCACAGGCCACTTGTGACAGGGGCCATGGCATGTTTTTCTATTGTGTAGTTCAGAGCTCATTATTTAAAATAACACCAGCTGGAGATGTTTTCAGGTACTGGTTACTGATGCATGAGTAAAGTAGAATGGGTGGGGTGGTTATGTCAGCAGATGAGATTTTAACTGTTCCCCTTGAATTAACCATAGCAAACCTAAAACAGACTTCCTCTGATTCTTGATTCTATATCCAAAAGAATGAGTGGAATGTCTTAGTTTTCAACGATACTGAAAAGGGATAAATTGAAATACTCGACTCTGGACAATCAGTGCCTTGTGCTATTGGTACTGGGGAAATGTTAGCTGTGGAAGCCAAATAATGATGAGGCTGATGAATGCTAAAATTTTGCTCAATTGTCTCTTGTGAGCAAACTAATCGATGCAGAATTTCTTGCACTCCCAAGGAAATTAAATAACTTGAGCTGAGTCCATGGAGAGAACAGGTAGATTGTAGTGTGAATAGAAAAAGGAACTTTCTGAACAAGATGATTTTTTTCCCATTCCCTGCTTTCTCCATTTCAGCGACATATGCTATTTGATGCCATCTGACCCGCTGAATCCCTCTAGCTTCTCTTTGTTCACTCAAGATTACAACATCTGCAGTTCTGTTTCTGTATGCTGTTTTAAATTGAGGTCTGATGAGGCAAAGGACTATAATTCAAAAATAAGGCAAGGAAATTAAAAATTTCAATGAAAGTTGAAACCTGCCATGGAAATCAAAACAGTGTCGCACAAAAATAAGTCAACTTCTTTTCTTGCCAGTTATCTGCTTGCCTCGCAATCCCTACGCACCCTTCTTCCCCACCGCCTCTACAACTTTCAACAGTCCTTCATTATCCAATTGTGCCAATTTGTAATCCACAAGTATCTGCACTGGGACCACGGAGGTTTATCATTTGGCTTAAAGGAGAATTCGAAGTACAACCAAAAATTGTGGATGACGTTAAATAAGGAGCAGAAGATAATGTATAGATAAAATATAGATGATATATAAATAAATTTGTAAGAATGAGTGCACAGTGGCACCATTAGCGTAGCAATTAGTGCCATGCTATTACAGCGCCAGAGATGGGTTTGAATTCTGCACTGTCTGTAAGGAGTTTGTGCGTTCTCCCCATGTCTCTGTAGGTTTCCTCACCCCATTCAAAACATACCAGGATTGGGCAGCATGGGCTTGTGGATGGAAAAGGCCTGTTACTGTGCTAACTTATTATTTAATTAACAATACATTGCTGCCCTACCTAGTGCTTCCTCACAGAACCCTGATTCATTATTCTGCTCTTTGTCTTCCTTCAGTCTGAACACTTCATACTTTATAAAAGACATCTACTGGGAATGAATGAAAAATATAACATTGGATTATGATGAACTAGTGTGGAATGAGGTTACTTTGGATTTGAGCTGTCTGGTCTTTTTCTGCATTGTGAAATTCGTTGCTCAAATCTCATTCTGAAGCTTCTGACAAGCAACTAACCTTTTGTCATGCGAGCCCAGAGAATGGATATCTGTGGAGTTTGGGAGATTAATAAGGAGTTGGGGGGTTGGGAGTGGGACTATTGATGCTGGGTCTTTAGACCCAGCATCCATGCATTATGATATTTCAACACACTTGGAGGCAGGATGCCCAGTCTGATTTTTTTCTTCTTCCTAACTTCTATGATGTTGCTCCATTTGCGACTCTTGATTCTGTTTTGGCTAGGAACAGCAAAACAACTGCATTGCCAGAATGGAAATTGAATAATTATGAAAACCTATCAGCAATGTTTTTAAAGATAATCCAGTCTTGGATGAAAGCAGTTACTTGATTTTTTTTACTGCAAACTTTGATAGTGTCAAGCACGCTGAGATCATAAAGCAATGTAGAGAAGGGATTTCTAATTTGCAGACTGACTACAATTAATTGAGGTTATGATTCTCTTTGTGAGGCATCTGTTGGAAATACTTCTGTTACATAAGCAAATTTTTCCTGTAGATTATTCTAGAACAGCACCCAAATTTGAATGGTACTGATTTTGCAATTTGCCAGGGATGTTTGGTCACATTTTCTTACTGGCCAACATTAAAAAGAATGAAGGATTTGATAAAAAGATGAAAGACATCATCTCTGCCTTTTGAATAGTCCGTTCAGCCACGTTCCTTGGGTTTTCCTATGTAAAAATAATTAGCCTAGCGCAAGTTTATACAGGACACTGCAGGTTAACCTCTTTCTGCATTCTATCAGTTTGAAATAAAATTATTTTACTGCTCTGGAAGCTTTGTTACTGAGTAAGAATGGTGTAGGGTCAGCATTGCCCAAATCTAATATTTATTAAACTGAATTGCACGAAGATTTTTATTTCCCTGAAAAGAGCTACATCAACTGCAGTTATTCTTAGTTGGAAGCCACACTATACTATACTATACTATACTACACTACACTATACTATACTACACTATACTAGGCTAATGCTGTCAATATTTAAACATCAGCCACTACTCACTGTCAACCTAATTGATTTAACAATATTCTGCTGGATGCATCTCTGGCTGATTTGCAGTGGAAGAGCTATAAATTCATAAATTTCATGTGGTATTGATTTGTGCAAGGTTTTACATGATGTCAGGTGTTGGTGAATAAGTAGACAAGATCCACTCCTTAGAACCTTGAAAAAATTCTCTCAAAATGTTTTTTTTATTAAACTTTGATCAATTCCAGTAGGGGGCAGTAGTATCTGGTATTTTCCAGGCAGTATGAGGATCTTAAACTGGAATTATAATGCATTTTGAACATTTTATCATGTATTCATTGTTATGTTCTTTTTTCTATCATTGCAGCGAGAGTCTCACTTAAACTTAAAACATTTGTCAATAACCACAACCCATAGTGTGATATTAAAAAAAGGACACATTCACCTCATAAGATATTTTGTTTCTCTATAAACTATTGATTTCCTCCCCACCCCTTTGCCAATTTCCTTCACTCTCCTCTTTCTCCCATAAGGCGGCATTGTTGATGTAGCGGCTAGTGTGCTGCTTTTACAGCGCCAGCGATTGGGATCAGGGTTCGAATCCCACGCTGTTTGTATGTTCTCCCTGTGTCTGCATGGGTTTTCCCCAGAGGCTCTGGTTTCTTCCCACTGTTCAAAATGTACCAGGGGTGTAGGTTAATGGAGTGTAAATTGGGCGGCACAAGACTTGTGGGTCAAAATGGTCTGTTACCGTGCTGTATAATTTTTTTTAAACTGTGTCAGAGTTCTACCACTTGCAAGCTGTGAATTGGAGGCCAGAAATAACATGGTATACCTGATTTGGGAGTTGGGAAGTTGAGTTCAAGTAGTCATTTGTTTTCTAAATAAATAACTTGTCACATAAAGATCTTAATCCTTTGAATATTTCTTTCTTGATAGGCAAGTTTTATAACCTCTTAGAACAGAACACAGGAACATCATAGAAGTACTTCAAAACTCAGTGTCTTCTGTTTACTGACCTCCTGTCAATATTCTTTCTATTTGTTTAGCTGCATAATGACTATCTGCTGAATTGCCTGGAAAGATAAAATCAAACAAACCATTGAGGGAGATTTTTACAGAGGGGAATTTGACTTTTGGAAAAAAAACACATTTTTTTTAATAGCCCTTTGAAACCTGTATATTTATATAAACATGTTTGTACCATTGCATCTTTCAGTCTCTATAGAACTGGCCATTTCTGCCTTTGTCATTTGACTGTTTTCCTTTTTCTGCTTGTGTAATCTGGCCTGCTGGTCCTATCCTATTGGCAGCACATTGTAGAGACAAAGAAGCATAATATGATCCTAAATGCTACCCCTACTGCTGCATGAACTCATTTGGTCTTGCCCTATAAGAGATGCTTCCTTTGTTCTACCCATCTTGGCCATCTGTTAGTAATCTGAGTTTACTCTCTCCCAGTTTATATGAGGGTCCCAGGCCTGAAACATTAACATTTCTCTTTCCACAGATGCTGCTTGACCCGTTGAGTGTTTTCAGCATTTTCTGTTTATATTTCAGATTTCCAGCATTTTTTTCATGTCTATATCATCCACAAATATACACTGAAACCCCTGGTATCTAGCACTTATGGGGATTGGTCGATGTTGGATAAGTGTATTTTCCAGTTGCTTAAAACTTACTTTTACATTGCCTAACTAATATACTTGCATTAAGAATAAACAATTTAAAAGACAAAAATACAGTACTGCATTTACACTGAACAAACTTCATTTGTGTGAATATAGAAACCATAAAGAATTTCACATTATTTTCAATCACAACTGTTGTTGCATTTGGAGGTTCCCCCCCCTCCACAGAGTTGCCTGAAAAATGAACTATAACATTATAGATAAGTGAACCCCACCCCACAAGTTTACAGATAAAGCTTCTGACCAGGGCAGCACTTACTAAGCAGGTATAAGGAGACACTTTAAGAGAGCCTCCCAAACTGTGACTGGTATCAACCAGCTCTTCATCCTGGGTGGCACCATTGCTGTTTCAAACAACTTTATTCAAACAGCTACTACAAGCAAAGCACGACCAAGGCACTCCACTGGCTGAATATTTGCTGCCATCTTCATCAAAGGTTTATGTGTTTATTTAGAAAACATTTAATTTTACAATTTTAGCCATTTTTTACCTATTTTATTCTTACTTACTTTAATTTTTTAATTTATTTTTCTCGGGTTTCTTTTTACCGATTGCTTGAGGCTGCCAGATGCTTGAATTCCAGATACCAGGGTTTTTATTTATCCAAGGAAAACAGAGAAGCTGGGTTTGTCCTTGGAGCAGAGAAGCTTAGGAGGAAATTTCATGGAGATGTTCAAGTGAAGATGTGGTCTTGGTAGATAAAATAATGTCAAACTGCTTCTATTGGCCAGTAAGATTAAAAAAATTGGGTCACTCAACTGAAGAGGGCAAGAGATTTTTGTGCAGCAAGTCATTGTAACCGAGACAGCATTGTGGAGAGTTCAATGGGAGCATTTAATAGTACCTTAAAAAATTGAATGATGGCTACTTAATATGGTGGAGGGAGGGCAATGAACATGGGTAGCTGTTTGCAAAGTGCCAGGCACTGAATTTGCTACCTGATTTTGCATGTAAACATGTGCCTATTTATATTAATGTTTTTATTTGTTTCTGCTGGTCGTTGTCAGCATCAAGAAATCCATTGCATGCCCAATATATTTTATTTTTCTCCATTGCAGTGAAGCTGCTGCTCATGCTGTTGCCACGCTTGCAGAAGCCACCCTTCAGGGCGGAGGTCAAATTGTGCTATCGGGAGAGACTGCTGCTGCTGTAGGTGCACTGACTGGGGTTCAGGACGCTAATGGTAAGAAATGCCTTTTTTTATATATAAAGTTTAATTAGGCTTTGTTTAGATTTGACATTTTTCTGTACACCAGTGTTGTTACCATTGATAGCTTCAATAGATAAAATATTGTTCACCTTAGAATGCCTCCTTTGTCTTGTTCCTCCTTTATTCATAGTTCCCCACAGCACTTTCAGTCTGCCAACACCAGCCTACGTCATGTTCTTTGCCTTTTCTGCTTTATCAGTGACTCCTTCACCAACTTATTCTTCACTTTGAAAACCTTCAAAATCTCCATCTCTTGTGCTTTCGCTGCTCACCTGTTCTCTCCTTTATATTACAGTGTTCAGAGATTTGTCTCTGCATTAGAAGAGCACAAGATATGAAAGTTGTTTTTTCAATTTGCGGTTAAAATTATTTGTCGAATATTTTTGTCTTTTTTTCGACTAATTTAGGTGAAAATAGTGTAGAAATACAAGATTTTTTTTCAATTAATCACTTCTTTCTGACACTGGAAAATACTTCAGATCCCCAAAAAAATCGTTTTAAAATTCCAATGACTGCTGTTATGTAGTAATGCAATGGATACTCGTGATCAAATTAGAGACTAAAGCTTGATTCAAAATTCATCTGCTTCCTAAAAGCCCACAGTGCGGATTCCATTTGAGGCATTAACATAGATGTTCCTTTGTATGGGCATCACCGCTCTGACTGCTTCAAATTTTCTTCATTGGCGTTACAGTAGCTTGAGTTTTTGAAAGGCACTAAATCCAAATTGTAAATGTATTTTTGTGAAGATCTCTCCAAACTTTGAAAAGAATCTCTATTGATTCCATAATAGATAAGGCTGAGGAATGGCTATTTTGTTTTTTACTCCAGTTGAGAATATCAGACTGTCCAACATCCACTTTTACCACTCTTCTAGATGAATGCACAAATGGTAGTCAACTATATAATGAAATCTGTCCTAAATTTGAATTCCTAAATTTGGATTCTCCTTCTGCCCCAGGGTTGTTCACCATTTGCTTTCTCGGTCTTACTGAGTGGAATATTTAACTATATTCCAACCTTTTGTTATCTAGAATCCGAATTTATTGCACATTGCTTATCCACGAGACACACAAGATGAGCAAACCTATTGGATGGGGGGATGGGGGGGGGGGATAAAGATTTAGACTGAACTGAGTGGATTTTCTGAAAGAATTTATAATTGTCTAAAGAAATCCAAGTGGTGTAGCTATATCTTCTATAAATGTAACTGCACAAACATCGGAGGATGTTACTTCCGTTCTCCAGGCAATTGGTCATGAAATGATGTCTGAAGCATTACCGGAATGAATATTTAATGATTACAAGCTGTCATGAAAGTTTTATGACCATATCCATCATAATGTGATGCAAACTACATTCATAAAAACTCCTCAGCATTTCAGCATACATGTATGTATGTCTGGGACTTTAATCAGCCATAACTAAGCACATACTTTTGTATGTGCTTCGTGAATTTGACTCGAGGAGCTTGTGCTGCAAAACAAAAGAACTGGAATCATTGAGTAACTCATACTATTTCTTCACTCAAGTTGGCATCTGGGGATTATTGTTTTCAAGATTTACAGTGGATGTTTTGTGGAATAGAGTATTTGTCACTCTGTTTCATGATCTGGTATAATATTGCCCAAGGAATTTACCTCAAATAGTCTTGATTAAACTATCAGAAATAGATCCACATCCTCTGGTTTAAGCAGATTTCCCCTTATGCAAGTTTGCATGCTTTTGGACTTGGTTTGGTTCAAACCTGTACAAGGTATCGATCTAACCAGGGGAAGTTTGGTCCAATAAGATTTGAGTAGACTAACGTTGACTGCAGATGTTAAAAAAGGAATGTGTTAACTCGCATATGACATGTCATCCTCTGAATAGTGGATCTGATCTAAATCTGCTTGATTATTTCCTAGATATCAACGTCTCTTTGAAATTCTGGGCTTCTCCATTATTTACGAGTACTTTAATTTAGCATCTGTAACATTTGCCTTAGCTTTCAACCCTGTCAAGTTAGCAGTGGAGATTTTCCAAGAGACTAACTTAATCATATTAATCTTTACACATGGCCAAGGGGGAGATAGCACACAACATTGGGAACTTTTTTGTATATGTATTTTCCTCCAAGGCAGTGCTTCCTTCCTTCCAACAGTGTTTTGTCATATATATATATATATATAAAAACTGTCATTTTCCACTTGGAATTGTTTTGTAATTTTGTAAGTGGGCACAGCAACTGTTCTGTAGTGTATACCAGGCCTGAATATTGCATCTCAAAAGTTGTCTTATTTATAGCATGTAAAAACATCTGAATAAATGCTGATTTTTCACTTCCCCTTCAATGTGTCCCAGCTACATAATTATCTTCATAATGTTTATAAGGCTTTTCTACATCCTTTTGGCTCCTTTAGTTTTAAAGCTTCATGAACAATGCATTTTCATCTCTCTTTTGCGTCTATATTGCCTCAAAATTAGGGAGAACCCAGCCAGCCACCCAGTTGTCAGTGGAAAAAATATATTCAGGCAGTCAGACAATGGTATTGTGTGGTGTCATGTCCTTTTAGTTATCTGAATGTAATTGAAGAAATACTGTATAGGAGAGTTCTGCTTTATTTTTTTCAATGTCATCTTCCTCCCCCTGCATCACAATTGTTCTATCCAAAAATAGTTGCGCCTCTTGAGCTGTTTTAAAGAGCTTTGATGCAATCCATTATCGGTCACTAGACTAAGCAGATCAACAGCTGTCATGGGCAATTTTGCCTGGCCCTAAGAGGCAGGCAACATCCTGTGATTCTGTGCAATGTAAGAATTATTGAATTTTTTTTCTGCTGAATTCTGGAGTTTATCAAGATATGAAACACTGTTCTCTTGGTTTTTTTTTCCTTTCTCTCTCTCTCCCTCAAAGGTGGTTATTTACAGGAATCTAGTTCTCATCTCATTGAAAAATATTATGTGTCTTCAATAATGGTTATAGCTTCATCAATTTAAACAAATTTTGGCTTGTAAGCCAGCTAATGAACTCAGGTTGCTCCCTGTGGTACACTCAGCATTTTATACACTTGAATCAATTGAGTAGGCATTTGAAGGGGGTAAGAAAAAACAGGTTTGTGTTGAACAACGTATTCTTTGTCAAAATCTAATAAAGCAGACACCAGAAGGGAGCCAGCAACCACGGAAACACCCTATCACCCATAGAAATCCATGTCAACGGTGTGTCAGCGCCTGTAGAATCACACCACAGCAAGGAGGCAATACTGATGATAGCTCCATGATGGAGTATATTTCTACGGTGAGAGTCCCTTGCTGGTGTGCAATTTCATCACTGCTAACTCTTTGATTAGAACTCAACCAGGAGCAGGAGGAGGCCATGTGCTCCTCAATGTGACCTTGACCTCAGCTCCATTTTCAACCCATTTCTCATAACCACCAAAACCCCACGATCAGGATCAGAGAGCAATAAACCCTGACGCATTTGCCCAGAAATGATCTTGTTGCTAGAACAACAGAGGCACAGGAAATGATGATACTGCCTGACAGGTTTTGGTAACCCATGTTTGACCCTGAGATTTTGAGGTGTTTATAGTCAATTGAATTTTCTTTTTCTCTCTGCTTGAAACAGTGTTCAGAATGAACTGTTTTCAAGTTCAAGGTACATGGTACCAAGATAAAGTGAGAAAGTTTCTTTTGCAAGCAATCCAGCTTGTCAATACATAGTACAGCAGTTAAAAGCATAGGACAGAATGCTGAACAACATAGAGAGATCAATTAGAACAGAGCAAAGGCAACGTTTCTCTGTTGTCTCTCTTTTTCTTTGTTCTCTATTTCTCTCCATTTTCCCACTTTACCCAAAAGTTTTAAAAATTCTTTATTGAAACTTATGTTAGGAGGTAAACACATAGTACCCCAGGCTAAACCTACCATTTAAAAAGGGCAAAAGTTGAGATATGAGGGAGGCAGTGGGAATTTGGGGATGGGTAAGTGGGTATTGGGTGAATGGGTGAAGGTCTGGATTAGAAACAAAGAAAGCTTTTATGTTGAATGAAGATCTACCGGGACCAATGCCTGAAGAGGGCGCACAAAATCAGTGAACCGGTGCGGACTCGAAAGGCCAACATGGCCTGTTTCCGCTCCGTAAATGGTTATATGGTTAAATGAAATCTGGGTCATTCATGTTTAGTTGAAATTTTCTAAAAACATCCACTATTATATCTCTATGTCTGGCCCCATGAACCGCTGGTTGAACAGATAACATAAGGCGTTGAGTATACAACATTTACACATAAATGAGTGACAAATGGAGAAAAAAATGGAACTAACTGGTAATTTTTGTTTTGCATAGCTATTTAAATTAGGAATCCCCTCAGCAATTTAACAACTTCTGCTATCTATCTAAATAAACATATGGACCATATTCCTTAGTGTAGGCCATAACTGCTTGTGGCAGTCAAAAGGCCTCCCTCTGTGGCATTGTTAATATGAGATAGGCATGAGGAAAGGAGATGTGATTTTGAGTCACCGCCATTAACACCAAATTTGAGACCAATGCTGTACATAGAGTCTGGGTGGGCTACAGAAGAAAAAGATGGTGGCATTTATAAAATCATGCATACTTGACAGAAAGTAGGCTGTTCATCTTAGCATAGCAGGTTTAGTAACAGTAAGATTAATAAGAGGATCAAAGGTAATGGGGAGAAGGATGTGGATGAGAGGAAAAATACATCAGCCATGATTCAAAGGCAGATCAGACTCGATAGGCTAAGCAGCCTAATTCTGTGCCTATGTCTTTTTAGATATAATGAGGGTTCTGCTTCTTGTTTTACAGAAAATATTCTCGACACCTCCCATCTTTTGTCTGAAGAAAAAGAAGTCATCATCTAATCCATCTTCTATCTATTACTTTAACTCTGACAACCCCTCCCCCTCTCCAAACTTTTGATCCTTTTGCCAAGAGAAATTCATCCTTGTTGGTCTAGATGAGCCATTCTCAAACTTTTTTTTTGGCTTTATTTTTTAGGACTCTGCTCAAAGTTTATGGGACCTCTTCCCTGTGAAGCAGTCAAGTTGACTTGACTGTTGAGAATGGCTGGTCTAGACTCTAAAAATTCTACGTAACTCGGGCAGATCTTCCCTTAGCCATAGATGACAATCTCAGCTTTACCAATCATTTCTCATAACTAACATCTTCCAGAACTGGCAAAATCCTCATATAATTCCTTTGCATACTTCATACTTCCTGTATTATTCAGGAAGCAACAGTTTGTTATGATGTTGGGCCAACTCTATATTTTTACTGGATGAAAGATGGGTAGTACATGACCTTTCTCTTTTGTATCTATACTCAGAATTTGATCTTAGATTTTAAAATAAACTTCTGATTATTTGAAAGCAGAGATGCTCGGAGAGAAAAGATTTTTTCCCCCAATTTTCAGGCCTAAATAAAGAATGTTTTAGTCTAGAAAATAGGGTGTTTAACTTGGTTTCAACCTTTTTAAAAACATTTTATGTTGTTTTAAGAAAGTACTGAATATGGAACTCAATTAATATTATAACAATAATACGTTGAATATAAAATCATAGAAAAACATACATAAAGTCCAAAAAAAGGAGGGATCCTTTTCTCCCAGCACCTCTTTCCCAAGATTAAAAAGAAAAGGGGACACAGGGAATAGAGGGAGATAAAAATAAAGAAAATAGAAAAGAAAAAGCAACAGGAACATCTCAGAGTCACAGCGTTTTAAAAGTTTTAAAGTCCAAAAAAAGGAGGGATCCTTTTCTCCCAGCACCCCTTTCCCAAGATTAAAAAGAAAAGGGGACACAGGGAATAGAGGGAGATAAAAATAAAGAAAATAGAAAAGAAAAAGCAACAGGAACATCTCAGAGTCACATCTTTTAAGTTTTAAATTTCTAATAATTGACAAATATCAAAATAAATTATACAACCTGGGCATTTAAGTAATCTAAATAAGGTTGCCAAATTTTATTGAACATACTATATCTATTCCTAAGACTATACAACTTTGAACTTCCATGTTCCAACAATCAATTTGAAGTAGGGAATTAGATTTCCATGTTACTGCTATACATTTCCTGGCTATTGACAACACAATTTTAATAAATTTAGATTTACGTCTGGAGAATTTATCTTTTATAACTTGGTTTCAACTCTTGAAAATTGTGTCAGATACCATGTCAGGAGAAAGTGATAAAATCTTTCAACATACTTGATGGATATTTATTCCATCGCACCAGCACTTTGAAAAAGATGTCTGGTTAATCTTACCATTTTATTGTTTCTCTATAGCTTTCGATTTGCTCTTTAATAATTTACCCAGTTCTCTTTTGAAGTTACTATTGAGCATGCTTGTATCACCCTTTTGGATATTGTAATTCAAATCATAACTATTTGTTAGGGGAAAAAATTCTCATCTCACCTCTTGTTTTTTGAGAATTTTGGAGAATTGCAAACATTAAAACATTCAGGTAATTTCTATAATTATTCATGCATTAACCATCTCTGGATCCTACACCTCCTTCTATTCCAATAAGGCCATTGTAGGAAAAATTCATTAGCTTTGGTGAGCCACTTCGTATATGTTGAAATATGGATTAAGTCCATGGGTTCTCTTCACTTGCTACATGAGTTTAGTTGGGAAACTATTCCATTCTTCAGCTTGGGTCAAGAATTGAACCTGATATCTACTAGTCTTTGTAATTTCAGATTGTTCTCTCCTAGGATCCAAGAGTGTGTGGCATATTGGACTCAAAATTTTGTCTGAGGATACAGAAATTAAAAATTGATTGATGTTTTGTAACTGGTTGGGTTCCACAGCTCAGTACTTGGCCCCTTGGTTTTCATAATACAGTAAAACCCCATGTATCTGGCACCCATGATGATTGGTAGATGCCGGATAAGTGAATTCTCTGGTTGCTTTCAGTTGTGTGTTGCATGATTGATGAACTAACAACAAGGTACGCCAATTTTAAACTTCTTTATTTTTTAACCTATTTATTTTAAGTGATTTTTTTTTTTGCTGGTTGCTTGAGGTTGCCAGTTGCTTGAATTCCAGATTACAGGAGTTTTGCTGTATAATGATTGATTTTTGACCTGAATATAGAGATTATGATTAAGAAGTTGCAAGTATTACAAAGCTGTCTATGTGATGGGAAATGAGAAGGAAAGATTTGGAATGTAGATAGAGATGGTCTGATCAGTTGGTCAGAAAGGTGACAGAAGAATCCAGAGGATTGTGAAGTAATGCATTTTCAAAGATAAAAGAAGAGAATATAAATGGCAGTACGTTGTGAGGTTGAAAGGAACAGACAATGTTGGAGTGTGTTCATAGATCTTTATTAACTGAAGTGTGGACTATAAAAATGGGAAGGACAAAAACCAGTTAGGCCATAACTTGAGTAATGCATAAAGGTCTGGTCACCACATTGTGAAGAAGTGACAGCATGAAAGATACAGAGAAGTTTGGCAAGAAATGGAGAAGTTTAATTATGGCAAATATTTGTTCTATTGAGTTTGATTTCCTTAGAACACAGGCATTTGGACAATTTAAAATAGGAGCCCTTGATAGGATGCCATGGAACTTTCGGAAGATGTTGTTAGAACTAGGAAAATTGTAGCTATCAGGAAAGGTTATGTATTATAGGAGTGTTTTCTTTGGAACAAAGGAAAAAAAAGAGGAAATTAAAATAGGTTGAAAATCATTAATGGAAGAATTAATCATTTTCATTCAGAGGATGCTTGGAATCTGCCGGAGGGCAAAACCCTCTTTGAAAGTTCTTTGCTATTTATTTAGAAGAGGTGCGACCAACAAGGGCTGTGGAGCAAGTGCAGGAAAGTGGGGATTAGCTTTTTTCCTGTACATTGGCACAATGTGCTGAATGCCCTTTTTCCTAACTTTTCTTTAAATTTACTCTTAATTTGAACATTCATATCCTAAAATCCACCTACCACTGCATGACATGACTTTATGCATATGTATATGTTCTCAGCTTGCTTTTGCATGAAATGTATGTTATTTTCTTTTCTTCTCCCATTTATGCTGGTAACCTTTGACATAGAATATTGTTTCAAGACTGTTTTATCTTTGTGGTTGAGATTCTTTAGCTGCATACTAGTACAGAGTTTTGAGCAGCGAAACAAATCCAATCCCATTTATTCCTTGGGTCTAAACAATTGTATATATTCTATTTAACAACTCCCAATTTGCCACAGTATTGGGCACATTTCACACAGGATTAGGCTTCTGTTATTTAGACTATGATCCAAGCCTTTATGGTTTGTTTTTTTTTTGCAGTTACATTTCCCTGTAGAATAGAACAGTAAATGTAGATCCAATTTCCATTCCAGCACAGATTTTGTTGAAACTCTGTCTGGCCTTTTCATCTGGAAGAATAAGTGAAGTGTTTGGGCAGTATTGTATGATTCACTTGTGCCTAGGCCAGAACTGGGGAAAAATAATGTTATATGTCATGTTTGTCACTTACACACATATAAACAAGTACAGTGTGCTTTTTTTCCTCTGTTGGAATTGCACAGGAAAGATTCGGCTTTGGGTATAAATGCAGTACACTGCTAAGTGAAAATGGAGAGAAGACAGTGAGGACTGGAATGAACTGGCCACACTATGTTTCATCTAAAATTGAATGATGAACAGAAGAGTGATAGCAGGACACCTGACCTGCACTCCTGTTGATAGGTTAAAGACATCAAAAATAGAAGAATCTGTCTGTCCACTCTACAACCCCCATCTTAGCTTTGCACAGAAAGCTTACGCTGACCTTAGTGGCTCCTGACAGCTTGCCTTGTTCTAAATATCTCACGTGACCACATTAATCTGCAGCCTGTAATCACCAGCGGCAGAGCTACAGAACAAATCGGCCCTTTGTCCCACACTGTAAATGTTCAGCTTAGGCCCCTACTCTTGTCTTCTTATTTTTCCTGAGTTTGGTTGAAGTGAAATAAAACCATTTTCAATGTTTGAGATTGCTTCTGTTAAAAGGATATTCCAAATACCTTTCAAGTGGCTGTGAGTTTATCCAGTGTAGAGTTAAGACAGGAAGATTTAGTATTTGATTCCTAATTTTTGAAGAATCATCTAGTGCCAAGATAATCTGAGGGTAACAGTGCTACCGTAACCAGATCTTCCTCATTTTGTGAAGGGCAATTCACCAAAGCTTCTTGACCTTGATGGATATATTGAAAGTTTCACCTGTCAAATTCACTTTTGGAATGTTAACTTGATTTGGCTTACTTTCATCACTGGATATTCAGGTGATATTCATTCTATGGGCTCACAAATATCACATGGCTATTTGAGTGGGGTGCCTCCATGAGGAATCATCCATTGTTCAAAAGATAAGCTTGCCAAATAACATAAATCTGGTCATCAGATGTCAAAGGATAAGCCAGTGATACCTGACCCATGAGGTGTTTGGAGTTTTTAAAGAAGACCTTTTGGAGGAAGAAACAATGGTGATATATCTGGAAGGTATCGAAAACTTTCATTTATAAGAGGTATTAAAATTAGTAAAACATCGTAAACCATTATATTGGTGTGTTATCAAGCAAAGGTTTGAATCAACATTAGAGCCTAATTAAGATAGATCAGCAAAAAGTGCACATGAAAGAATAACAGCAGGGAGTAGAAAAGTTTAAAGATGAAATTCCAGAGATGAGGACTTTGGCAGCTAAAGAGGCAACAATTAAAATCAGTGGTGCTTGTGCTAGTGGTACTGGTTTCATTTTGCATGTGTCAGTGCCATTTCCATCATATTCCCCTCTCATATTTTGCAATTCACAGTGGCCTTGTACGTTCCTGTAAAGGTTGACGCTTCTTCCCAGTTGACCGCTGTCTGTCGTACGTCCAAGGGCAGCAAACAACAGAAAGCCCCTGAGTGCAACAAACTGGATCGAGAAATCAGTGTTGGTAAAGATTCAAACCTGTGATATTTAGTTCATTTTAAAAATGCTGAATATAAAAGGACCTTGCATGGTATTACCAAAGTCATACGTGAAATACCTACTATAAGGGGAAGATACTGACATTAGTATGATCTCCCAATACATTTTGACCTATTCTGTAACAGAAAAATTCCAAGACCAAAATATTCATTAACCAGTACATTTCAAACAAATTAAATATGAGCTCTTATGATTGCAATTTTGCCTCTGACTTTAAAAATATTGGATATGTTTAAAAGATAATGAAAAGTACACACAGGGTGCAATGTTTTCTGGAGACCTGAGAATACAGAAGCAAGGAAATTGTATAAATGGTTAGTGAGTAAGCTTTCAATTGTTCCGATGACCCTATAGGAAGAGTGTCGAGAAGATGAAGGCAAGTTTAATAAGAAGCTGCCTTGTGTGGAGACAATTGAGTAGCTAGGAATGTTTCTCCTAGACTGGAAAAGGTTTAATGCAGGCAGATAAGATAATGAATTGTTTTGATAAGTGAAACTAATCCCACTGTCAGAAGACTTTGTAACCTGTGGATAAGATTTGAAATAGTTGGCAAAAGATCCAGAGGTTAGGGGTGAACAATCAAATATTATACCACTGCTGGGATCCCTGGGATATGAAAATATGAAAGGCATGACATTTAAAATTTAGACGTACATCATGGCAATAGGCTCTTCCGGCCCATGAGCCCGTATCACCCCAAATACACCAATTAACCTACAACCCCCTTACGTTTTTGAATAGTGGGAGAAAACCAGCATCACCCAGAGGAAACCCATACAGACATGTGAAGAATGTACAAACTACTTAGAGACAGCACTGGATTTGAAACTAGATCACCGGCACCTGAAGAAAATTATGTCACTAAATTTTTAGTATTTTTCAAGATGATAATAATGAAATATTTCCTGGTAATCATTCCATATTCTTTTAGTTTAAAACAGTTTGTATTAGGCTGAATACGATGAAATGAAAGAATTATAGGAAGTGTATGAAGAGCTATACAATGTGGATAGCTATAGAAACAATAATCAGTGTACAGACAATTCTTAGGAATGGATACATTCTCTCTCCCTGTCCCATATACTCTTCTTCGCTCTCTCTTCCCTCCCTGCAATTTCTCTCCCCCCTCACCGTCCCCCCTCTTTCTTGCCCCTCTATCCCACCCCACCTTGACTCCTCCTCCTCCTCTATCCCCCCTTTTCTTCCCACCTCTCCCCCCCCCCAACCCCACCCACTCTACATGAACATTTATAGCACAGTACATTTACCTGTGTCTTTCCACAGCTGATGTCCTTTGACTGATGCAGAGTGTGGGTATTGCAGGTATTTGGCCTTTACTTAATTGGCCTGGATTCAATGTGAGATTTTGCTCATGCTATCAAAGGGCTAAGACTTGCTGTATGGAACAGCAGCATTACGTTTCATATGTACATGAAAATATTGGGAAAATGGAGAGTGGGCAGGAGCTTTGAAAATGTTCAAACTGCAGTCTCTTTAATATTGCCTGTGGGAGTGATGTCTCTAATGGAATTGTTAAATTATAGCAGAGTAATGGAAAATAAAAAAATGTCAATTGCAATTGCATTAAGGCAGATTTTTTTTAACCATCTGTACATCTGAAAATAATTCCAAATAGAGACAAGTGATCAAGGATGACAGATTTGACCATTTTTAAAAAAAAGATGATTAGAGAAGGAGTAATTATAATAATCAACTCATCTGCAGATTGTGTTGCCTGGTAATTTATCGTAGACTAGCTATTGTCGGTCGTGGTTTAAGATCTAGGATAATGAGCTTTTGAGCACAGACAGCTGATAGGACATTCACAGGAACATCATATACCCTGAATGCTCTTGTACTCAATCCATTTGTAATAAATAATAACAATGAATTTTTAAATTAAATTTTTATTTACAGCACAGTACAAGCTGATTCCAACCCTTCAAATTCATGCTCAATCACACCCAAATTAATCAATAACCTTGTACGTTTTGGAGGGAGGGTGGGAGGTAACTGGAGCACCTGGGGAAAAACCCACGCAGACATGAGGAGGACCTACAGACTCCTTACTGAGAGCACCGGACTCGAACCCAGGTTCGCGCTAACCATACATTCAGCCAAATTTTATAATCGCTCAATGTTTTTAAAATCTTTTTTCGCCTTGCCAAAATGAATAACTTCACATTTCACCATAATGAGGCAAAGGTAGCTGGCTGGACTACTGACTTCTAGCTATTGAAAGTCCAGTCACATTTTGCAAAACACAGTGGTTCGTGACTCATTGAGTTTGAGAAGGTATAACACGTGTCACAGTTGCTGGATCCCATGGAATTTAGCAATGAACCAGAGGCTTCCTGAAAATCATTTGTCCAATTCTATGCAGGTGTAAACCTGCAGCAGAATCAGACACCCTGTTAATGTCAATGGAGATTCCTGAGCACTAGATCAGAAAAGTAAGATATTTGTAAATGATTTTCCTTGAGTTTCTTCTTCCCTCAGAACTGGTGCTAGTGCCCCAAAAACAAAACCCACTGCTCCTACATCACTCTTTCATTTCTTTATAATCTGCTTGTCAGAAAAGAAATCCAGATTTCCTGTATTTCAATGTACACCTTAGATTTTTGCTTCCTATAACTTCATTGCATTTTTTTTAATTTAAATTTGGATATACAGCACAGTATTCGGCCCTTTTGGCCCATGAGCCCATGCTGCTCAATTACTCCCAAATGACCTACATTTCCATACCCAATCTCAAGTACATTTTGAATGGTGGGAGGAAACGGAGCCCCTGGAGAAAATGCATACAGTCACAGGGAGAACAGACAAACAGCGCAGTATTCAACCTGGGTCGCTGGCGCTGTAACAATGTTGCGCTAACCTGCTCCTGATCTTGTTTCTCCATTTGACAGGACAGAATTTCTCAGCCTGTCTTTCGCTCCGCATTATACACCTTACTAGTGCAATTAGTGTAGCATTTTCTCAGGTTTTTTTTTATCCAACCAGTTAATGAGGGTTTGTGGGTTATGGTCCAGGATTCATGCTGTCTTGAGTTTGTCCACTCTGTAGCACAAGTATTTAGGCACCTTGAGAGTTAATGAACTCTGGTGGAACTTTGAGAGAAACGTGCCAATTCCATAACAGTGTTTACACCTGGTTGAAAAGTATTCAAGACAGTTAACGTAGGTGTAAAGCTCATTTTCATTAAACTCAACAATGTTACTGGCTTCAAATGATATTTTTCTATTTCTGTGATTTACTGATTTGTGATCACCTTTATCTTCATACCAATTAGATTGTATTTCGGCAAACTTGAGTTCGAGAAGGTATAACACGTGTCACAGTTGCTGGATCCCATGGAATTTAGCAATGAACCAGTGCTTAAACCACTTCTCTAAATCTGAAGTTGAATGACAGTTCCTACCTGCTCAGTGACTCCGATTTCTTTTGTATTCTTTATCATTCAATATGGGGAGCAGTTTTCAATAAAAAATAAACAGAATGGAGAGAACAAAGGCAATATCTGCAAACAATTTAAGGAAGGACTTCCAGAGTTTGAGACTTAGGCAACTGAAGATACAGACAGTGATTTGATTGGAGGATTTGAATGCAAAGGTGCAAATTTTAAGACCAAGGAATTACTGGACTGGGAGTTGAGTGAGACAATGCACATTAAGATTCAGGTAGACAGGAGTTTTTGATAATCTTCAGTTTGTGAAAGATCAGATTATGTTGACTCATGTAAGCATGTTCACATTTATGTATGTTCACAGATTTGTAAGTACAGTAATAAGCACTCAGTATGAGAGCTATGGTACAGTCCACACTAGTAAATTTAATCAGTACAAGCGGGTACCAGATTTATAAAAAGCCCAGTTTGTTCCTTACTCTTGCCGGTCAAACTGCTTGGCTGCCAGAAGCAAGTTTTTCAGGATTCATCATCAGCCAGCAATTAATTATGTCCTGTTCTGCATTCTGGTGTTTGCTCTCTGCCAATTGTACCCCAGATGAAGTGAAGGAAGTTCTTCACTTTCTGAACTCCTGCAAAGCCATCCCCTCCCCCTTCTTCAGTGATTAGCCTCAGCCCCTTTCTGATTAAGAAGCATCTAGAGGCTTTGTTGCTGTCATGTTATTGTGTGACTGGCTTTAATAAAAAGTGCTGAATTCAAGTCAGTCTAGGAGTGGAGTAATGAGCTTAAATCCAGAGCTTATGACGAGCTGGTGGCTCTCTCATTCACAGTCTGGCATATTTCCATGCTGTTAGTGAAGTTGTCCTAAATGCATTGATCTTCACATCTGGGGACTCTCAAAATTAGGAGCACATCTGGATGATAGTTACTTCTAAATCCAGTAAGGAATTCCAGAGAAACTACTTTACTCCACAAATGGTGCGAACATCCTATCAGAAAGAGTGATGGAAGTGATTAATATAGACACATTTAAGAGGAAGCAGGATAAGTATTTAAAGAACACAAGGATAGGCCAATAGCATTAAATGAAGATGTATGGGAGGTGGCTGTTTTGGAGCATCAAACATTTTGACCAAATGAGGTCTTTCTATCTGACACAATTCATATTTTTGATTTGTATTCATTTATATTTATTAATTATCTTACATTGTAAAAGTGTTCATGCTTACAATAAAAATTGGGGTTTTTTTTTTTACTGACATCCAGCAGTTCAGTAGAAATAGATGGAGCATGTCCGAAAATAAAGACCCTCCTAATGATTCACCTTCCACTCCTTCCATTTTAAAGATTTTTAAGGTATCGTGGAAGCTTTCGGAGTCAGTGTTGGGTTTTTAAAAATCTATGAGCTGGGTCATTTACCATTACTATTTGTACATATCTCTTAACATTTTCAGTTCTGAATATACCTCACCAACCTCCTTTTTTTTAAAAAAAAAACTATAAAATCAGCATCCACCACTGATATGGAGTGAATCTTCCTGATCTGACAATTCTGAGTGAAAAATATTTCTCCTTAACTTTTCTATAGATCCTGGATTACATCTATGACTTCTGATTAGTGATCTATTTGCCAGAGGGAAGGCTTGTTCTCTATCATTCCATCAAAATCTCTCATTGCCTTGATAATCTCTATCAGGTCATCTCTCAGCCTCTCCTCAAAGGTGAATGGTCCTCACCTTTCCAGCTTCTCGCGATGGATGTCTGTTATCTCTCATAAGCAACCCTGTACCCATTGTTGACAGTAAGTCACCATATAAATCCATTAATATTTCTCTGTAATTGTGGTAGTAGGGTTAGGCCTTAAAGTTAGAACAGCCCAGAGTGTCATGCTCTCTTTTTCCCAATGTGCAAATGTCTATTAATAGCCTCTAATTATAAGTCCACTTCATTTGATGCTGTGATTTGGTTGTGTGTGAACATGGTTAAGGGAGATGGGGGTGGGTTTGAGGGTAAGAGATCTTTTTATTTTTTTGATATACTTTGAAAGCTTGTCAACCCATGTCAGGGTGAAGATGTAAAGATTAGCTTCATTAGAGGTTAGTTCTAGACATATAGACAGATGTACTGAAAAAAATAATAAAAGCTCCTTCTGTTTACAAATTAATCATCAATTATATAACCAGTAGGATTAACCCTGCTAAATCATTCACATGGCTAAGTCCTCTGAATCTTTCAAAATGAATTAAAAATAACTTGGCACAGTAAAAGCCCTACAGATCTGGCTCAACTGTCATCTAACCTTATTAAATAGGGAAAGATATTTAAATGCAAGAAATTTTGGCAGACACCATTTTTTTTTTTGTTTACTGTAATCATCCAGCAAAGGTAACCCAGAAAAAAAATATACTTTGCAGCTTACAGCAATGTTGAATCTTTCATAATCTTGGGTCTTCCAAAAGTACTGTACAGCCAATGAACAGCCTGAGGAACCAAGTCATGGATGTGTTCAGGTTTACCAAATCATGAAGGCATGGATAAAGAGAATGTTCAGTCTTTTTTCTCCAGGATAGATGATTTTAGAAGTAGAAGGTATAGTTTAAGGTTAGGAGGAAGCTGAGAGGACATTTTTTCACTTGGAGGGTGACCTGCATTTGGGATGAGCTGCCAGAAAAAACTATAGAAATGAGCACTATAGCAACCTTCAAAGACTTTCAGACAGACATGGGTAAAAGGGAGGAATATGGACCAAGTGCAGGCAAATGCGAGTAATCCAGTATACCATCTTAGCATGGACTAGTTGGGTCAATGGACCTGATCTATATGTATGTATGTGGTTTGTGCCAGGTTCATTACTAGCTCCATGTGAACATTATATGTGAGGCATGAAGGATTTAACAGAATTTGAGAGTAGTGAAGAATGTGCGTAAATGTTCAAGATTCCCATTTACTGTTTACGTCAAGTATTCTATTCGAAGGCTGTGTGAACATCAGAAACAGGACTCTGATGCCACCAATAAATATTCTGGTGACACTTGGTGTCCTGCAAGTCATGAAACCATTTGGATGAGAGGAAAAATACCTTTTCCACTTGTCAGGTGACTAACAAGTATATTACTCAATAGTTCAACTTGCACACATTTACCTCGCTTTGTTGGCTTCAGCTGTTTGTTCGCATTCAAATATGCAGTCCTGTGTCTTCTATCATCTGTCGTGTTTCATGCTTGAGCTATCACAGTGGGCAGCACTTAGCCACTGACCTCTTTATTAGCTCAAGACTAACCTTGTTCAGGGTTCCAATTGGATTGTTATCAGAAGCAAGTTTGTTTTTCTCCCTTCCTGAATCAGAAATCACAATATCACTACAACTTATCTCAGCTTAAAGCTGACCACCCAGAAATCAAGACCAGTATAGCAAACTCTTGTCAACTATAGTGCAAGAAGTCTCATGCTGGGAGATTTCCTCTATCCATAATTAGCAACTAAAATGTTAATGCAGTAAAACCCCGGTATCCGGCATCTATGGGGATTGGTAGATGCCGAGTAAGTGAAATTTCTGGTTACTTGAGACTGCATGTTGTATGGATTGGCAAACTAACAACGAGTTGTGCAAATTATAAATCTTGGTTTTTTTTGTTTGCTTTTATTTTGCCGGTTGCTTAAATTCCAGATAACAGGGAATTTTACTGTAATTATTACAAATAGACAAGAGGAAATTGTGTTTCAGTCTGCAAATCCCACTGGCATCCACCTAAAGGGACAAATGACCCTTGACTAAATAAATCGGAGCTTATTTTGCTTTAAATGTTTTTGAAATGTGTTTGGAGATACTTTTATATTTTAAAACATTTAAGTAATTTTCTTTAATTATTTAGTTTAGTACTGATAGGTTTTAAAGGTCTCTGAACATAAGAGAAACATAGAAATTGTTAAAATCCTGACAACCTTTATCGCTGGCAAGGCCAATCCCCCAGCTTTCCTGTCTGTGTTGGAGAGCTTTGGGCACAGGACCTCTTCACTATGCCATTGGTTTGGGATTTGGAGAGTCAATGAGAGAGGCCTTGGTAAGTATGAGTGTGAGGTACCTTTGGTGGCAATTCCAAGCTGGAGGGATAAGAGTTGCTTGATCTGTATCAAATACATTCCCCCTGTTATGGGGAGCAGGTTACATTTATGATCACTTTGGTTATGTCCATCAAAAGTAATTGAACACCATATATCAAGCAGACAAATTAAAGCATTTTCCAGGATGCTTGACAAAGAGAAACAGATATCAAACAAAATTTGAATAATTAGAGATGACTAAAAACAGAGAGTAAGTTTACAAGATATAGGGGAGAATGGTCCAGAATGTAGAATGAAATTAGCTGAAGGCTTAGCCACTAAATATGGAAGAGAGGATAAACAAAAAACTGGGCCAAGAAAGCAGAGGCCTTGGGTTAAAGATGAAGGCTGAGGAAGATTCTCTGCTGAGGTTTGCATTAAGGTAATGCAGGAACTATCTTGATAGGAATGGTGTTTAAAGTGTAGGTTGATGTATTTGAATGTTACCAAATGATAGCTTTTTGTCTGATGAGGGTTGGAATAAGAATTTTTGTGAAATGTGTTTTTGAACTAGGATTTTGGAACTAATCATGAATGTAACTTGATTACCCTGGAGTTCAGGAACGTTCTCTCTGGCATAGCCATTAATTGTGTGGGGTAGCATAAAGAAGTATGCGAGTTTCTGTGCTTTTTTTTCCTCTGCTTTTCTGCTCCTATAGTTGAACAGTTATCATCTTAACTCTTGAGTTCAAAATAATGCTTCATGATCCATATTTCAAAAAAGAGAAAGAAATGACGTGATTTTTTTTAAATAAAAGGAGGGGACATGTTATTTCTGGTAGCTCTCAAATGTCCTGTGAGAGCATCATTAGAGAGTCGACATCTACTTGGAGATATTTGAAAATTGGTTTGCAACATTAGAGGGAAATACTAGTGATGTTAGGTAAGAAATCTGTCTCTGCATTGTTAACTTGCTCTTTCCCTTTCCTTTATCTTCAGGCCTGGTGCAAATTCCAGTGAGCATGTACCAGACTGTGGTGACCAGCTTGGCCCAAGGTAACAGACCTGTGCAGGTTGCAATGGCCCCTGTCACCACTCGAATGACAGACATTCAGTCATCTGGAGTAACAGTGGAAGGACAAGCAGTGGAGGTGGTGACACTGGAACAGTGAGAATATACCAATGACAAAATAACTTTCCTGTACTTCAGAAGTCCAATTTGGAGTCCTGCAATCAGGTGTCTTGTACGTTAACAGACGGCCATAGAAGTAAAATTAGGCCATATCCCTCATGGCTTTAGTGTTTGAGAGAGGAAATATAACAGAAAGACCTCTCGTCTCATATTACCTTCAGAGATTTCAAGCTCTTGTATTTACTTTTTTTATATTGGTTGGGTGGGTTGGGGAAAGAAAAGGAAAAAAAAAACAAACCTTATTTGTATACATTTCTCTGTATTTATGCACAAAGTGTTTGTGTCTTTGACTGAAGATGGCAGCGTGGTCTTGTTTATTAGTGATCTCAATTGAGAACTTTCTAATTGTGGTTCGAGAGGTATGGATTGACAGGGGTGGTTGGGGCTCAGGGTATATCTCTGCATTTGCCATCTAAATAAAAGTTGTCACAGAAGCAGAACAATAATCCTTTTAAATGCTAATCTCCAATTGGTGTGCAAATTTTACTATATTAATCTTTCACTTATTTTAAATATTCAAGTTAAAGCCGAAAGTTTTATATCCCTGTTCTCTGATATGTTCAACTTCACAGCATGGCAGTGAGTTAATTATACGAGTTCCTTCTTCCAATCCCTGCCCAGTCACCCCTTTTTGTATCAGTGGAAGAAAAAGATTGATCAATGTTTCACCCTTGGTCAAAACTCCTTGATGAAGACGATCAAGGCAGTCTTGACAAATGGTTCTGGCCCGAAATTTTGACTATTACTTTTCTTCGACTTGTTGAGTTCTTCCAACAGATTGTGCTTTGCTCAAGATTCCTGTATCTGCGGTCTCCAGTGTGACCCTGTTTGGGTGTGTTTATGGATACGCACGTGTAGGTATAAATTATGCAGGTTGATCAAGCTTTGCTCTAGTGTCCTCTGTTTTCACCTTCAGGTTTTGGGCCAGAGTAGCCACTTTTGAGAGGATTGAAAACACCAGCCACGACCTTTGGAAAAGAGAAGGGATTAAAAACTGGTAGGAATTTAAGAATTGTGCAGACAAGCTGGACCACGCAAAGGGACAAAGTAAACTAGACCAGCATCATCAGGAATTGTTTTTAATGGTTTTAATTCTGCATAAATTTTATTAATACCCTGTCAATTCCATAGCAAATGAATATAAAGCCCAAGTTCCAACTGCCCCAGCACGCATTAAAAAAAGCTGTTGCACTAAACGTTGAGCACATAGGTGCCATTTGCAGACTAAACATTGTAAAAACTGATTCCAGGTACAGGAGAGAGGGATGTATGCATAATGGCTATCGAAAGAGACCAGGTCGCTCACTATTACTTTTAGACCAAGTCCACATAATGAGCAGTCAAAAAATAATTTTACAAAATTTGTTTTGAATGAATTATAACTACTAAATGAACCAGAATGGGGATGCGACTACACCTTGCATTTCCATAGTGCTTTTGACATCATAAAAATATCCCAAGCAAGAGAAAGTAGGCAGGAGATGCACAAAAGACTGCAGATGCTGGAAGAACTCAGTTAGTCGAGCAGTGTGATTTTTTTTTAAAAAAAGATGGTTGATATTTCAGGTCGCAACCCTTCATCAGGACTTGAACACAAAGTGGGCAGTTCATCGGCAGTAGAGCTTTGTGCACCTGCCGGAGCAGAATGCTCACCCTTTGTACCTCTGTTTGGGGAAATGTAGCTGGTTTCCATATGGTTCAGTATACACACTAAAATTGTTCTAACTGGTAAAGTTAGCCCACAAAATCATGTTAATTAATTTGAAATAATGCAGTGCCCTCCATGTTTGGGACAAAGATACTTTTTTTTTTCCTTTATTTGCCCCTGTGCTCCACAGTTTTAAATTTGTAATCAAATAATTCACATGTGATTAAAGTGCACATTCCAGATTTTATTCAAGGTTATTTGTATAGGTTTTGGTTTGACCATTTTGAAATTGCAAAGGGACTAGAATTCCAAGGAAGACCTTCACTGCTGATAAACAGAAGAATTCTCATCATAATGAAGAAAAATCTCTAAAAGTATGTCTGACAGAACAGAAACACTCTTCAGGAGGCAGGTGTGGATATGTCAGTGATTACTGTCTGCAGGAGACTTCAAGAAATACCTAGGCTACACTACAAGACACAAATCACTAGTTAGCCACAGAGAGGATGGCCAGATCATAGCTTGCCAAGAAGTATTTGAAAGAGCCTGCAGAATTTTGGAGAAAGGTCTTGTGGACAGATGAGACCAAGGTTAACCTGTAACAGAGCAAAGTGTGAAGGCATAAAGGAACTGCTCAAGATCCAAAGTATACCACCTGTACGGTGTAGCGTCTATTTCTGTTCATGAAGTCTTCTGTGGACAGTAGTCATTGACATGGCCACACCTGCCTCCTGAAGAATGTTTCTGATCTGTCAGATATATGTTTGGAGATTTTTCTTCATTCTGATGAGAATTCTTCCGTCATCAGCAGTGGAGATCTTCCTGAGCTTTCTTCTTGAGGGCACTGTATTTTAGATTTAAATCGGCCAAACTACATCAAGGTTAAACTCTTCAAAGTCCTGGCATTGTGGTCTGCATCTTGTTCCTGCTGCTTTTCTGAAAGAATACTTTTAGTTTTGGAACTTAATAGCAAGTAGACAAATTCAAAGAAATAAAATTGGAAGTGGAGCAAGATTAAAATTCAAGTTTCATTTGGCACTATTCGAGAGACCTGGTGGAATGAAGGATGATGGTTTTTGAGTGTCAGGGGCAAACAAATCCTTTCACTTTCCTGACCATTTTTTAAAAAATATATGAATGATCTTATTACATGGTATAGATGCTGCTGTTAATACCTGGTAATGCATGAGAGGTATTGTGGCCCCAATAATTATTTCTCATCAGTAGTTATGGAAAGTGAGGAGAGTTTAATAAAATAAAAACACTGTGGGATCGATTTTTATTAATCTGGTTTGGCATTCCTTTACCATTTTTGGTCTTCGAACTAAACCAGGTAACTGCACAGCTATATTGTCACTAGGGTTCTGTGATGCTTGTCCCAATATTCTATCAGGACAAAAAATTGCACTTAAGCTAAGGTGCCAATTTGTTTGTTGTGCTCTCTATTACTTCATCAGTCCTTCCAGCAGTTGTGCCAGTCTACTTCATCTTAGTTTTAAGAACCCTTCTCCAGTCATGAATTTGGAAGGATATAAAATCTGCCATGAAATAGCTGGATTTCATGAACATTAAGGTTTCCCATAATCATCTTCATAGTGTATTATAATAGAATTGTTCATATTGTATTATATCCTATCTCCTTTATGAGTACACTGTTAAAATGGTTCTAACTCCCACATAACTAGGGCATATGTCAGAGCTACAATTTGTCCAATTTAGGAAATATCAGTGATAGTTTGTGATGGAGGAAAATGATGCCTCTTAGCACTGGTAGAATCATTATGGCACAAAATGATACCATTGACAAATTAAGTTCAATATAAGTTAGATTCCACAGACTAACTTGGGATTGTGGATGGGGACTTTGGAAATAAGTTGGTCTCCACATAAAATGTATTCCAGTAACTGTAAAACGAATCCTATCCAGCAAGATGGAATAGATTGAAAACTATCGTATAGATTTTTGGATGTGTGAGTAAGGTTGGTATCGATTTGTTCCTTCATATTTTGTTCAATTAGCAAAATGGACCAATGGATAATGCATTAGGTAATCACTGTGGTCTCAGGTGACACATTGAAAAGATTAAATCTTCATATTGATACAAATACTGTATATATATATAAAAAAAATCTTTTAATTGCTGAAAGTGACTGCAGGTCGTAGAAGTACTGTGGTTTGTTTGCTACCATATTTATTCCCCTTGGATTCTCTGACAATGTATTTGAATGAAGTAATTTGCATTTGATTTTGTTTACTATGTTGCTTTTGTTTTTGTTTGGGAAATGTGATTTGCCAACTAAACACCACCATCTTTTTTGGGTTTAACAAGCCCATGGTGTGTAATAAAGATGTGAATAATCCTGTTACGATGGAGGCTGCTGCCCTTTGCTTAATTTATTGCAGTTACCCAATACTCTTTGCAATAATGATGTTGGCTAAGAAATATACAGCAAAATAAAAAAGACACCCACCCAGTTGAGGTTGGAGAGTTCATTAAGCAAGGGCAGACAACGTCATTGCCATCTGAAAATGTTCTTGTTTAACCTGTTGGACTCCATGCCCTGATTGTCAGAGATGACCAACAAGCACATATACTCTGTGTCCCGGTTTTCAGGGACTATCAACAAGTGCATATTCTCCATATCCCTGTTTTCAGGGACTACCAACAAGCACATACAGATTCCATGTCCCAGTTGTCTGGGACTGGTTTTATACCCAACCACCAATTGGTTCATACTGTACAAGTTTACCCATGGAACCAGTATGGAGTATATACGATGAAAGGTTAAAAATGGCCAGAGTTTAAAGGGTTCAAACCTTTGGGGATCAGTTAAAATGGCTCTCAAACCCTGAAAGCACTATAATTGTGTTTTCCTTAGACTGACTGTCTTCCCAGTTTTCTCTGTACTTTCTTTCTGCTTGTTCTGCACCATTTATAAATCTTTCTTCCCAACCTCCTTTTTCTATACAGTCTCACCCTCTTTTTATCATCTTACAGCTTTTTGTCTTATCCCAACATGCTCTCCACCTGTTTGTCTCCCATCATTGTTCAAACTCTGATATTACTTTTCTGAGCAGCTTCACTTACATTGAATTGTTTAATGAGACCCGGCATTGCCATGTGCACTTACTTATTTGATAGATGCTCTGACCAAGATAAAACCAAGATTTATTTCCTCAACAGCGTAAATTTTGGCTTCACTGGTCTGCATATTCTTCTGCCAAGAATTGTCTCCTTCTTCTCCAATAATAAGCTGTCTCAATAGGATTGATCTTTCAAGGGTCGAACAACATCATTCTCTGTGGGAATTGCCCCATGGTTTATGAGGTACTGAATTTAGTGTTGGTCTTAAGTATAACTTTAAGGGTACAAGAGGATGAATTGCATGGTGCTCTTTTGTAATTGGAATTAGAAAAGAAAGACTTGCATTTCTATTGTCCTTCGATGATGGTCCAATGAAAGTCCTCATTCTCTGGATAAAGTAGGCAACATCTTTGCCGGACACCTAACCCATGATACATTTAAACTGAGGTTGGTCAAATGTAAATTTTGCATTATAAACAGTATTCTGCTTTCCACAATGCTATAATCCCTCCTACTTCTGTTGGAACTACCTCTAAGATTAAACAGACTGCTAAACCTTGAACTTTAAATGGTTTTTATAACAAATTAATCCAACAAGAAGTGGAAAAAAGAATTTGTTCACGTGCAAAACTGGAGCATTCTTTATTAACTAAAGTGGCATGGAATTGATCATGGACAACTCTGTCACGTCATAGAGTTTCTCTCGCACCCAGACTAATATACATCAGAGCCAGAAACACTTGGAATTAATATTAAAAATGTCAAATTGAGAACAAAAGCTTGACATTGAAAAACGTGGAGAAAGTTATTCCCACTTTGCTCTTCTAGACTGTTTCATTCACCCGAGAAATTTATCAGAATTTGTTCTTTTTAGTTTTCCTTAAAGAGTAAAGGATTTCCAGCGTGGTGAATAATTGGTGGTGAATATGTCACGTAATCATGTTGTGATGAAAATTGAATAGACGCAGGCATCAATGTCTTGGATAAGTTTGGCTTTGTGGAATGCATGGGTCTAGCCAGCAGAGCACTGATTTAGTCACGTTTGACATTACAAAGAGGCGCAGACGGGGAGTTCCAGGTGCACTTTAGATAAAGTGAAGGTGAAGAGTCATACAGCGTGGAAACAAGCCCCTCTGCCCTACCTGCCCACGCTAGTCCCACCTGTCTGCAACCAGCCCATAATCCATTAGAGAATGAAGATTTTAGAGGGAAAAGTAGGTAAGTGATGAGAAGTTCATTTTGGAATCAATTTCAGAATAGTCTGAGTCAGACAATGGGAGCATTTGGCCAGTGGCAATGGATTGGCATAAAAAGACCTAAAGTGACAATGAGAAAGAAAAATCGCATTTGACCATTATTGACAGTTTGTGCTCCATGCAGGGTTTTCATTGGAAAAACTGGCAAGACCATTTTTTATTTTCTGTGTACTTGCCAAAATGATGATAGATGATAAATTTGACAAATGGTCATGTATTCATTGAAGGATGTCAGCCTGCAACATTACCTCATGTGCTGAATTAGTGCCATGTTTATAAATCTTCATATCACTGTGTTGTTTGTATAGTAGCTCCCTACTCTGTTTGGACTTTAATTTGCATTTCTTTCTTAAAATTCTGCATCCTTGTTTCCAGTATTTAACTCTGTTAACTTTGCTGAACTATGAAATTTAAGAATTTTGAATCATTCTTCAGTTCTTGTACATTTTACATAAAACCAATCTTCTCTATCCTACTCTGCTCAATCAATTTCTGACTTTATGCTCCTTTTGAGATCCTATGTGAGAGCTAAAAATATGACATTTTATTTTTAAATAATTTAAATTTCTATCAACAACAGTAGTTTATTAAAAGCTTCCTATCTATAAATAGATCTTTCTATGGCTTATGTTGATGGCTGTGTTTATTTTTAGCTGTACTTGGTTGCTTTTCCAAAACTCTTAAACTGACCACAATTTGTAGCTACCGTATTTGATGGGATATAAGACCCACTTTTTCCCCCCCAAAAATATCCCCCAGATCTTGTATGCAAAGTTGAAATTAGGGTGATAATGGTGAGTAACGCCGACAGCAATCATTGTCCGCCCGGTATTGCCACCTGGTCCCTGGTATCAGGGAGGGAGGAACTCTCCCATGGTTCACTTGGCTTTGCTGCATTTGGCGCTGAGCAGGTCACTGGCTACTCGCCCGGCTTCAAGAAGCTCACAGAGGTGCTGTGGCTGTCCAGGAAGCAGGCCCGTACATTCGCAGGCCACCTTCTCACGGGTGGCCTGTGCTTTCCAGAGCTCTCGCCGCCTCTCACCTTCCTCTGGTGAGGAGGCCAACCACGGCAGACCACATCAGCAGCGCAAGAGGTGCAGGAGGAACCCGTTCGCCAACACCCCCAGGCCCTGGGGCTGGGCAGCCTGGCAAGAAGTCGCACAGCAAAGTGAGTGAAAACCGAATTAAAAACATGCTGCTTACACTAAAAAAAATTCTTAATATTCCTTGCTGGAAAGTGGGGGAGGGGGGGGGTTGGTCTTGTATGCCATGTCACTTTTATGCTGTCAAATATGGTACTTTTCACCACATAATATGTTGAACTCAATTATTTGCACTCCTCTCAGGAAAGTAGTCCCTTTTCCAAAGGGGCTATCCTTTAGATTATGGCTTTGAAATGAGAAAAAAAATAAATAGATGCTTGTTCTTCAATACATCAGGAAGTCCAAAAGTGCTTTCGATCCAACTAAATGTTTTTTGAACTTCAGTCACTTGTAATGCAAGAAACAGTGGTCTATTTAGACATACAAACTGCCAAAGCAACAAATTGATGACAGGATTGATTGTTCTGAGTGAAGTAATGTTGGTTGAATAATAAACATTAGCCTTGACATTGGGGAAAGAATTATATGCGCTTTAATTCACTGCCATTTGAAGGGCAGATTTGATCTGTGTCTCTGAAATTGCCAGCTCCCCAGTACTGAAAACTGAATCTGGATTCCACTGCCAAAAATTTGGGAGAACACATCACGTATGGAAGGAACCCATTTGACCACTCAAGGCTGTACCAGCTCACAGAGCAAATTCATTCCCTCACTTCATTCCCTGAAACCTATTTTCTCCCTTGTGATCACCAACTGCCCTGGTCATGAAGCCATTTTTAAAATAAAACCTTGCAACTTGTTTTAGTGATACAATCTATTGTGATGTTGACATTGGGGTGGGGTGGGGGTTAGAATGTCATGTTGTTTGCATCTCTGAATGCTAGCGGCAAAATGAATAAAATTGGCTAAACTGCACAAGCCCATTTGGTACAACAGCTATGGCAATTGTTAGCCTATTGATCCCAAGTTGCCACATCAGTATGTGGCCAATACATATGAGTCCCACTGACCAGAATCGTACTTTACACTCAGGTCTATGGTCTCAAATGCACAGTGAAACTGTATATACCTTTGGTGCATCTGTGCATGAGTCAGGCAGTTGCCCTGTTTTGTGTCAACAGCCCCACCATTTAAACAGCTGCCTCAACTTTTAGTTATTGTTGATATAAAACAACCAACGTCTAATTTGGTTTTTCATTGGAGAAACTGAGCTTCCTGCAAATTTAAAGGGATGTCCTGTCATGCACCATGAGCTTCACCCTTCATTGAGATTAGTGGTGCCTAAGTCAATGGAGAGAGATTAGATAAAATAGTGTAATGAACCACAACTGATGCAGTGCACAAAAGGTGCTGAAAAAACTCAGAAATAATATGGCAATTTTGGGCCTGAGCCCCTTTTCAGGAAACCCAACACTCAGGCTGTCAGTTGATTGAGATTGGCTCTGTGAATCATTTACGTGTGGCTAGTGCGAGACTGTGCACCACCTGGCGTGGTACAATATACAAGCTCTGAAGAGCAGGTTGATGGTGAGCCCATAATGACAGTCCTGAATAAAGAAAGCCGGCACGGAGCTATAATTTAGATTAATCCCAGGGTTTTTGAATCCAGATTCAGAATTTGACTCTGACGATTTATGATCTGATTGCAGTAAATTAACAGTCTGGTTGCTCTTGCTCTTCGCTTGATAATTGGTCCTTTCTCTTTTTCTTTCTCTGTCTTTGTACTATCAGTGATGATTCTTTTGGTGCTGTTTATTTAAACACCCCTGTGTTTTATTTTTGACCCGAACCAATAGACACAAAAAACCGCATTAATTCAATGCCTTTGCTATGGCCAAGAATCCTAAGGCATTTCAAAGAGCAGGATTGTTCCTTGAAGGAATTTATCTTTTTAAAAGAAAGTAAAGAATATAAGAGATAGAACCTAGAGTAGGCTGCCTGTCCCTTCATGCCATTTTCCATTTATTGATTCCCTTTATGGTCAGAAATGTATCAATCTGAGTAACAAATGAACTCAATAAGTGAGCTAATTTTGCAAAGGTTCACTTTCCCTAAGATAAGATATTTCTTTTCTCAGTCCTAAGTAATATATCCTTGCTGTGAAACTGTGACCCTGATCTTAGACTTGTCAGGAAAATCACCCTCCCTGCATCAAGCCTTTTGAGAATTTTATATTCCGTTGTGATCTCCTTTCATTCAGAGTACAGTCTATGCAAACTCTCATATGGCAAACCCACCATCCCCAGATTGGTAAGTCTTTGCTGCATTCTCTTTAGAGTAAGTACATCCTTTACTAAGTAATGAGATCAAAACAGTGCACAATACCCCAGGACTGGTCTCATCAAGGCCCTACTGAAGTGTAATAAGGCTTTTTATTTCTGTAATCAAACCATCTCATAATGAAGTTTAGCATATCATTCACTCTTTTCCTGCACCTGTGTGGTGGCCTCAAGTGAACGTGTACAAGCACTTAAATCCCTTTGAACATCAACACCACATGATCTCTCACCACTTTACAACACTGCTTGGATACTGTTAAGACAGAAGTTTTGACTCCCAATGAACATTGGTCAGCTCACAGGTTTAACCCAAAACTGACAGATACGTGATGTAACTTTCCTGACCTCCCAATTAACACAATTCCTCATTAATGTGCAAGCTTGTTTGTGTACATTGGTTCCTAAATTATAGCAGTGACTGTACCTATAAGAGAAACATGTTGGTTGTAAAAGGTTTTTGAATCATGTCTATGGCTTGGCTTCACAGACGAAGATTTATGGAGGGGTATGTCCACGTCTGCTGCAGGCTCGTTGGTGACTGTCAAGCCCGATGCGGGACAGGCAGGCACGGTTGCAGCGGATGCAAGGAAAAATTGGTGGGTTGGGGTTGGGTGTTGGGTTTTTCCTCCTTTGCCTTTTATCAGTGAGGTGGGCTCTGCGGTTTTCTTCAAAGGAGATTGCTGCCCACCGAACTGTGAGGCGCCAAGATGCACGGTTGGAGGCGAGATCAGCCCACTGGCGGTGGTCAATGTGGCAGGCACCAAGAGATTTCTTTAAGCAGTCCTTGTACCTCTTTGGTGCACCTCTGTCTCGGTGGCCAGTGGAGAGCTCGCCATATAACACAATCTTGGGAAGGCGATGGTCCTCCATTCTGGAGACGTGACCCACCCAGCGCAGTTGGATCTTCAGCAGCATGGATTCGATGCTTGCGGACTCTGCCAGCTCGAGCACTTCGATGTTGGTGATGAAGTCATTCCAATGAATGTTGAGGATGGAGCAGAGACAGTGCTGATGGAAGTGTTCTAGGAGCCATAGGTGATGCCGGTAGAGGACCCATGATTCGGAGCCGAACAGGAGCGTGAGTATGACAATGGCTCTGTAAACGCTGATCTTTGTGTGTTTCTTCAGGTGGTTGTTTTTCCAGACTCTTTTGTGTAGTCTTCCAAAGGCGCTATTTGCCTTGGCGAGTCTGTTCTCCATCTCGTTGTCGATCCTTGCATCAGATGAAATGGTGCAGCCGAGGTAGGTAAACTGGTTGACCATTTTGAGTTCTGTGTGCCCGATAGAGATGTGGGGGGGGCTGGTAGTCATGGTGGGGACCTGGCTGATGGAGGACCTCAGTTTTCTTCAGGCTGACTTCCAGGCCAAACATTTTGGCAGTTTCTGCAAAACAGGACGTCATGCGCTGGAGAGCTGGCTCTGAATGGGCAACTAAAGCGGCATCGTCTGCAAAGAGTAGTTCACGGACAAGTTGCTCTTGTGTCTTGGTGTGAGCTTTCAGGCGCCTCAGATTGAAGAGACTGCCATCCGTGCGGTACCAGATGTAAACAGCGTCTTCAATGTTGAGGACTTTCATGGCTTGTTTCAGCATCATGCTGAAGAAGATAGTAAAGAGGGTTGGTGCGAGGACGCAGCTTTGCTTCACGCTGTTGTCAATGGAGAAGGGTTCGGAGAGCTCATTGCTGTATCTGACCCGACCTTGTTGGTTTTCGTGCAGTTGAAAATTTTTCCTGCAATGGAGAGCAGCGTGATTCCCCTGTAGTTTAAGCAGTCTGATTTCTCACAAAGGTCCTGAGGCAGCTTTCCTTGGTCCCATCAGAGCATGAAAAACTCATGCAGTTTGGTATGCAGAGCTTTGCCGCCACCCTTCCAGACCTCTGGGGGATTCCATCCATACCTGCTGCTTTGCCATTTTTCAGTTGTTCAATTGCCTTATATGTCTCTTCCTGGGTAAGGACCCCATCCAGCTCTAGACTCAAGGGTTGTTGAGGGAGCTGGAGCAGGGTGGATTCTTGGACTGAGCGGTAGGCACTGAAAAGGGATTGAAAATGTTCTGACCATCGATTGAGGATGGAGATCTTGTCGCTGAGGAGGACTTCGCCATCTGAGCTGCGCAGAGGGCTTTGGACTTGGCGTGAGGGGCCGTACACCGCCTTTAGTGTCTCATAAAAACCCTTGAAGTCACCAATGTCAGCGCTAAGCTGGGTTCGTTTGGCGAGGCTAGTCCACCACTCATTTTGGATCTCCCAGAGTTTGCGCTGAAGATGGCTGCATGCGAGACGGAAGGCTTGTTTTTCCTCTGGCCAGGAAGGCTTTGCAAGGTGAGCCTGGTGGGCAGATCGCTTCTTTGCCAGCAGCTCCTGGATTTCCTGGTTGTTTTCGTCAAACCAGTCCTTGTTTTTCCTGGAGGAGAAGCCCAGTACCTCTTCAGTGGATTGCAGTATGGCCGTTTTCAGCTGATTGCAGAGGGTTTCAGGAGATGTGTCCGTGAGGCAGTTTGCATCCTCGAGCTTTGCCTGGAAGTTTCCTCTCACTACGTCTGACTGCAAGTTTCTAACATTGAACCTCTTTCTGGGGGCTCCACTGTTCTTGAACTTTGGCTTGAAGTGAAGGTTGAGCTTGCAGCGAACAAGCCGGTGGTCAGTATGGCATACCGTGCTGGGCATGACCCTAGTGTGGAGCACATCTCGTTTGTCTCTTCCTCGCACCAGAACATAGTCCAGGAGATGCCAGTGTTTGAATCGGGGATGCATCCAGGTAGTCTTCAGGCTGTCTCTCTGCTGGAAAAGGGTGTTCGTAATGACAAGCCGCTGTTCTGTGCAGAGTTCCAACAGGAGGTGTCCGTTGTCATTGCATTTGCCGACACCATGTTTGCCAAGGATTCCTGGCCAGGTTTCTGAGTCTTTGCCGATGCGAGCGTTGAAGTCGCCAAGGATGACAGCCTTGTCGGCTGTAGGGGTGCATTGGATGAGGTTGCGCAGATCAGTGTAGAACTTGTCCTTTTCTGCTGGTTCCGCCTGAAGGGTTATAGCATAGACACTGATGAGAGTGATGCGTCGCTTATTTTGAAGGGGGGGAGTCGCATGGACATGATCCGGTCAGAGTGGCCTGTCGGGAGGTTTTCGAGTTTGGAGGCAATGGAGTTCTTGACCATGAAGCCAACACCAGATAGGCGCCATTCAGCCTGAGGCTTGCCAGACCAGTAGAGTGTGTAGCCCGCGCCGCATTCTTGGAGGCTGCCTACATCTGCAAGGCGGACTTCGCTGAGAGCGGCTATGTCGATGTCGAGTCTGAGGAGTTCATGTGCGATGAGGGCAGACCGACGTTGAGGTCAGTGGCTGTCAGCCTTGTCTAGCAGGGTTCTGATGTTCCAGCATGCTCGCTTGACGTTGTGTGCATCTTTTGAGGGGGAGGACGTGGACCTGTCCTTGGGCCTGCGCAAAGGAGATTTTAGGTGGCGTGCAATGTGCGCAGTACTGGCCCTACCCTTTCCACCCATGGTTCATGCGCCGTGGCCAAGCAAGCTGGGACGTGGCAGCGAGGTCCTTGGGTCGTAGGTTTTATATCGGAGTGACCTTCTCCTATGCAGGTTGCTTAACCGGGCTGAAGAGGCCTGCCTCCCCTTTTAGGTCGAACCATTTCTGGAGATCTACGACCTCTGTCCCCAGTTATGGAGTGGCCTGCGTGCGTTTCCTCCTGCCGCGGCCGAGTAAAGGGGATGCAGCATTGGTTGAGGATCAGAAAGAAAAGTTCTAGTAGAAAAGTTTTTAAGACTGGAGAGATCTCTGCAATGGAGTTCACAGTCGTTAGTGTTTGGACTAGTAGTTTTTGAGGTGTGTATTAAACTCTGAAATACGCTAAACAGTTCTCATTGGCCGCTCCCGGCCCGGGGCTCGGCTGCCAATGGTCGGCCTGTGCGGGCTGCCGGGGTTTGCCTGGCGACGGCGGCCTGTGTTCGGTGCTCGGGCAGCGGGGCGGGCAGGCCCGGTCTCGGCTGGCTGTCTCTCCCCGCGATGCGGCCGTTACCTCAGGCCGACTCAGGCAGGACCTCGGACCCCCCCGGGCGGCAGCAGGACCTCGGACCCCCCCGGGCGGCAGCAGGACCTCGGGCCCCCCCGGGCGGCAGCAGGACCTCGGACCCCCCCGGGCGGCAGCAGGACCTCGGGCCTCCGGCGGCGACAGGAACCTTAATGATAGAACATTTTTCTAAATTATTGAGAATCTCTTTATATCCACAGACACATTGAAAAATTAATTTAACCCACTCAAAAGATGTGGACTTCGTGGGCTGAACCACCCAAATGACCATGAAAGTGAGTTTCTTTTTTTAACTGTTACAGACCTAGAGATATAAATCTACCCACAATGTTGTGAGGGAGGGCATTCCAGAAGTTTGACCCACCAATGGGTACTGTATAACTACAAAGTATTTTGATGTATGTAGTGTACATAGTATGAACAACACAGCAACTAACCAAAAAAGGCCTTGTCAGTGTTTAGACCATATCCTGCCATTAATGACTTTCAAATCTCATGAAAATATCCCACAGTTATTTTCTCCTGCATCTTAAATGCATCTGTACTATTCATCTCAAACCATCCTTGTGTTCCTCTTTTTTACTATTCTAATGAATAAGGAGGTTTCTCTTGGATTCATACAATTCACTAGTGACTGTCCTGTGTGTCAGGCTTCTGGTTTTAGTTCTGTGTGCAAGACCATGTCTGTTCTGCACTTTCAAATCAATTTAAAATCTTGAAGCCCACCAGATCCAGATTTCAGATATAATGTCAGAGTACATACATAACATCACATTACAACCCTGAGATTCTTTTTCCTGCAGGCGAGGCAGAATTCGTAGAGCAAAAAATAGCTGTACACAATGTGCACGTGTAAACAAACTGACAATGCAATATGGAGAGGAAAAAAAACAATAAAGTGCAAAAGAAAGAGTCCGAAACGAGTCCCTGATTGAGTTTATTGTGGAGAAGCCTGATGGTGGAGGGGTAGCAGCTGTTCCTGAATCTGATGGTGCAAGTCTTGTGGCACCTACACCTCTTTCCTGAAGGTAGCAGCGAGAACAGAGCATGTGCTGGGTGGTGTGGGCCCTTGATGATGGCTGCTCTCCAATGGCAACGTTCCCTGTAGATGTTCTTAATGGTGGGGAGGGTTTTACCTGTGATGTCCTGGGCTGTGTCCACTTTTTCAGGGCTTTACGAGCAAGTCATCCCTCAGTTTTATAACTGGTTATTGGCTAAGTGTGGTTTCAGAGGCCCAGATCCTTATTATTTCTCAGCTACTCTCCCAATACTTATCACGGAAAATGAACCAGGATCACTGGGCAGGGATGTCTGGAGTGATCGGAAGATATCTATCAGTGTTTTGTTCTATGATGTTGGTCCTAAATTATGTTTGGAGTGTTTTGTGGTTGCAAAAAGTATAGAAAGGCATGAATTGGGGCAGATTAATTATTAAACACTTTTTTTTTTATTCAGTACTTAGACAAAGACAGCACTCATACTTGGCCTGTTCTATATTTAATGATACCATGGAATATCTGGGTTCCTGTGGAAATTGTGTTCCCTTTCACATTCTGGGCATTGAATGCTGATAGAGATGAAGGAAGGGCCCGTCATAAAAAAAAACAAGTGACTGCCTCGATGAACTTAGATACAACATCTTGCATTAATGTGAGGCTTTATGTGGATTAAACTACCCCACAGAACTTTGCAGAAGCCCAGTGTCCCAGAATGGCCATTGAGATCATTCCTGTCACACATTTTACAGAGAGATCTGTCTGTGAACTGATCAATCCCTTTCTCCAATCTTCTCAAGCTTTGATCCATCAGTTGAGGAGGTGTTTGTCCATTCTTTCGCCACTGCTGAACTGAGGCTAACAGCTCAAGTTGTACCATGTACATCCACAGTAAAAAAAAAAATGTGTTTGGCTAGGCTATTTGGCCATGAGGAAGTGGAAAGTTTCAGAGAGATCTGGTGGGTAATGGGTGGCATCAGTGTCACAGCCAAAATTGGTCCAGTCCTACCCCGAACATCTTGATGTGTGTGGGATGGGTTGCTTGCTCCCATATAAATCTCCCAACTGCAGATCAGGGGATGCACATGGATCAAACATAAATAAGAGGCAGCCTGTTAGAAATTAGACCGATGGGACATACAGAAAAAGAATGCCTTTATTCCCAAAAGAGCCCAGAGACAATGTTGTCAATTGATAAATAGAAGCATTGTCTGTGAAGAACCAACCAGTTGATGAGAGGTAGGGGAAGGAAATGTGTTTGTACGGACACTTCTAGCATCTTCATTTAGTTCATGATGGTTTTTAACTGTGGAATGTATGAAACACAACACCAATATTTTTACACAATATTTAATAATGAAAGAATGGCCAGGTATTCTGCTCAGTCCTGATTCATAGAGATCTCCTTCCTGGTTGTATAGTTGCATGGTTCTAACATTCTGCAGGGTGTTCTAGGACTCTGGGCACTCCAGGCTAAATACTCACAGATTTGTACCCAATACCGTTTTTTTTAAAAAGGGCATCCACTCAGGATGGCTGTGATGGAAGCTGATGGCTCCCTCTGCCTTTGTTTGGCTACATGATTCTTCCCCTGCTGGGGAAACCACAGGAGCCAGGTTTCTGTCCCTAACAATGATCTTCACTTGCATCTCAGCTCTGCCAACCAGAGCACAGCTCCAAGCATAGCATCTCAGTACTGCGTCACTTGTTTCATGGCACAGCAGTAAAGTTTAGTAATACATTTCCTTCTGCATAATGCTGCAAATGATCCACTTTAGCACAAATTCCATTTTCATTCTTCTTCCTGAATGCACCCTTTTCATTAAATCAGGTTGTGTGTTTCAGTGATGTCATTTGAAGAGATCAGGAAGAACTCTCCTTTGAAAGGTAGTATTGGATTTTCTGAACTGACCTGTCTTATCCATTAAATAGGAACTCCAATGATGCAGCATTCAGTATCACTGAGGCCTTGGGCTCAGAGCTTGGAAATTGAACAAATACAAGCAAGTCACCTACAGCTGATGCACTGTAATGCCCCAAGTATTACCCTGTCCCACCGTTGTATTTAAAACTCTCAGCTAATGGACAAAGCTAGGTAAATTGTCATTCTCTGCTCATCAACAATCCGATAGTTTTCTGACTCCTTTTAACTTTTGAAAATGTCTCATTTAAGAATTGGCAGACGATCATATTTCTCACATTACAACTGTGAATACACTTCAAAAGATACTTCATGGCATCATAGAATGGTATGGTACAATAAGGGATCATTTGGTCCATCAAATTTATTCCGACTCATGGCAGAACAATCTCTTCCAGTTTTTCTTTCATAACCCTACAAACAGGTCTCTCAACATCTCTCTCAAGTACCTTCTGTATCTAATTGTCTCATTTAAGTCATGTGTTGATTCTATTTCTACTTGCCAGGTGAGCAGTAAATTCCAGAGAAGAACATTTTTGCCCATGTTTAATTCATATAGTTTCCCAAACTACTCTTACAGATGAAATTCCTCATCCCTAAGGCCAATTACCAGTCATTCCTCGACCTTCTCTTGGACCTTTACATCCTTCCCAACATGTGGTGACCAAAACTGGATGCAATAGCTCAGTCATAACCTAACCAGTATTTTTATGGGATCAATATAAAATCAGGCTTCTTCCCCTCTGCCATCTAATTTCCATATGAACAAGGAACCACAGACTTTGTTTTTTTTTCTTGCACTATTTAATTTTTTGAAATGTGGTTTATAGAAATGTTTGCACTGAGATGCTGCCGCAAAACAAATTTTGTTACGTCTTCATAACATTCTGATTCTGACGTAATTTGCAAACTTTTGCCTCAACTTGTGAGTCACAGAATCCAATAAGTTCAGGTACATTTTTTATTATCCAGTTGTACAAGTACAACCCAACAAAACAGCATTCTCCATTTCTTGGTGCAAAAACAGGCAAACACACATCCAGACATAACACGCATGCACACACAAGCTTTACTAATCGTTCTCTCAACATTTTTCTCTACTTTTAAAGATTTTGAAGACTGTCCAATCCTGAATACCCTGTGCTATTCAGTTTATATTATGCCTCCTTATTCATACTTTTCTGTATTAAACTTCATCTGCTATCTGTCTGCCCATTCATCTGGCATATCTTTGGCTGTAACACCCTGCAGAATGTTAGAACCATGCAACTATACAACCAGGAAAGAGATCAGTTGATTCATAGCGATGTTGAAAGCATTCCCTAATTTAATCCAACAGGTCACCTTTGACCCCATAACCAAGCAACTGAGTCCTCAAAGGACATGTCCATCAAATGTGCTTTTGCTGAACAAAAGTGGATTTGATAAGCCTAATTCATGCTGACTGCTGGTTCTTGGTGTCAGCCTTTTGTGCAATGTTCTTGATGTTGTCTAAGCAAATGGTTTAAACACAGTTTAAAACACCAAGCATCTGATGTTACAGATTATAAATCCAGTAGGAAATTCAAAATAACTTTTTTTTAACCTGATCTCACTGCAGAATTGGCAACCACAGAGATAGTCAAGGCAAATAGCACAAACTGATAGAAAACTAGTGAGAAAGTGTGAAAGAAACAAGTGCGGTAGAAGTCCTAAAATCTGGACTTCTCGAGGAATGGGTCGGTCTGGATTTTCTGGACTCTCAGGCTGTACTTTTAAAATTCAAATTTAAGGAGGAATAAAGAGATGAACAGGTAAATTTTGATAGTTTATTCATCTGCAAATACATTTATCCAAACAAGCAGTTTAAAGAAAAATAAAGTCAAAGCTTGACAAATGTGTAAACATAAAATTTTTCACTGCAAAAAAAAGCATGTAATACTTGAAATTATGTTTAAAATGAACATTGTAAAATAAAAGTACAGTATATAAATTAATTTATTTATGATAAGATTACCTGGTCGCTTGTTGCCATTATGCATCTGTGGCACTTACTCAAAAACCTGCTAAATTTTAAAAGTTTGAGAGTTTTCAAAAATTCCAGATTCTTGGGTGGTCCTGATTTCTGGCATCCAGATTTTTAGACCTACTGTGGTAAAGGGTAAATCTGATGGTTTGGAGAAAGGAGGAAATGCATAAACACTGATACAGACAGATGGGTCAAATGCCCTGTCTCTTTGCCTTAAATTCGATGTAATTCTGATACACCTGTTTGGGTTCTGGATTTCATTGAGAATTGTTTTTGCAAGATGCCATGAATTAGATGTGTAAAGGAACAGGTCAAATGAGACATTGTAAAACCTTCAACAGAGAGCTCTGTGGTCTGACAGCACTCTGTTCCCCAGAATTAGCCCTGTGTGATACTCAACCATTTAGATCCTCAATAAGAACATTTCACAGACGTTGGGGGACATTTTGACTTTGGCAGTGAAAATGGAGAGAGCCAATTAAATTCAGGAAAGATGTAAAAAGGGTAGCAGGTTTATTTTGTTCCACTGTAATCCATGTATGCCCAGAATATAAATATTTTATGTCTTGAGGTTATGATAAAAGTTGGCTCTAGAAAAGAAGCTATGTTGTTTTAATAAAATTAGAATATTAAAGTTAAATGTTAAATGTCAGTCTTGACTCCGAGGTGGCACCTCGCTGAGTCAGAAGGCTGTGGAGGGAGAGGATTCCTTTCCTTATGGTGACTCAGAATGATGCTGAAGAAATGCTGCTCTTCTGTTAAGTCAAGTCCCCTTTATTTATTGTTCATACCATGCTTGCATGGTAAAGATGAAATAGTGTTCTCCAGGGCTACGGAATATATTTACATACAAGTTAGAATACAAGTTAAACATATTAAAATATTAGAACTTGTACAGTAACAGTCCACGGTACCCTATCCCCAAATGTTCTGGGAGTTCAGGAGTCCGATGGCTTGGGGGAAAAAGCTGTTGCCCAATCTGGGCATAAGGACCAAGTGCTGCAGTATCTCCTACAGATGTCAGAAGGGAGAACAGTTTATGTGAGGGGTGTGTGGACTGCCTTTTACCTGCATCGAGTGTTGTAAATGTCCTTCATGGAAGGAAGAGAGCCCCCAGTGATTTTTTACACTGACTTCACTATCCTCTGCATGGTCTTGAGGTGTGAGGAGGTACAGCTTCCAAACCAGGCGGATATGCAGTTGCACAGGATGGTCTCGATACATCCTCAGTCGAATGTAGTGAGGATGGAGGGAGGGAGATGAACTTTCCTCAGCCTTCGCAAGTAGAGGTGCTGCTGGGCTTTCTTGGCTATGGAGCTGGTGTTAAGGGACCAGGTGAGATTCTCCACCAAGTGCACTCCAAGGAACTTGATACTCTTGACGACCTCAATGGTGGAGCCGTCAATGGAACACGGTACCCAAGGCCCCCTTGAAGTCGACAACTATCTCTTTTGTTTTTTTAACATTCAGACAGTTATCAACTGCACGTCATCTCTGTACACTGACTCATCATTCTTACTGATCAGGCCCATCACAGTCACATTTTCAGTGAACTTGTGTTACAGTCACATTTTCAGTGAACTTGTGTTTGGCTGCACAGTCATGGGTCAGCAAAGTGAATAGCAGTGGACTCAGCACTGCCCCCCACTCCCCACCCCCATGCTCATTGTGATGGTCTTGGAGATGCTGTTACCGATCTGGACTGCTTGAGGTCTCCCCAACGGGAAGTCAAGAATCCAATGCAAAGGGAGGTATTTAGACCCAGCAGCCTCAACCTCCTTATCAGGTACTGGGGTATGAATTGTGTTGAATGCTGAGATGAAATCAATAAACAGCATTCGAACATATGAGTCCTTGTTTTCCAGATGGGTGAGGGCTAGATGGGAGGGCGGTGGCGATTTCATCGTCCATAGAGCGGTTGGGTCCGTATGCAAACTGCAGGGGGTTTAATGACGGAGGGGGGGGGGCAGCAGGAGCTTGATGTGCCCCATGACAAGCCTCTCTAAGCACTTCATGATGTGATGAGATGACACCTTCCAGCTGATGCAAGCTTATTGGTTTCAAATAGACTGTTGTCCCTGCGATATCTCAGTCTTACAAACTTCTATCCAAGAAGTCATCATTTCTCTAATTGCAGTCTCCAACTCATCTTGAATCTTTATTACTCAGTCGCTGCCTTCAACTATCTAAACCCCAGGTTTAACCTTGTTACCTCAATCACCTCATTTAAGTTTGTTCTGGTCTGCTCCTCCAACACTTTGACATATGTTAAAATTTGACTCTTGACACTCCTTGAGAATACATTGGGATATTTTATCAATTTAAAATTGCTGTGTAAATATAAGTTTCTGCAGCAGAACAAGGCAGTGAATGTTTAAGATCCCGTGATATTTGAAGAAGCAGAAATTTCTTGTCCTGATCACGTCAAAAGGTCAATTGTTGATTATTTGGGGAATATTAATGAAGGGTTTCAAAATTAAATTTTAACTCACCTTGGTGCTGGGTTTGCTGTGCATTTCTACAGCAGGCATATGTGTCTGGATCCATTGCATATTTTATGTATCTTTCTATATGTGTGTACGCATGAGAGATACATCAATAAGCCATTTTATTATTTTTATATAAATAAAATAACATTCATCACTTTGACATGGAGTTTATTTTAGTTCAATTTATTTAAATATAATACAGGTACAATATAAAGTCAGTGTATATAGAATACTGAGCAATGACTGAGTTGAATACAGTGTCTGGGTGCTGAATCATCGTTAATCATGGTTACTAAGAACAGATGTGCACAGTGTTCTGAAGGCAATGCTCTTATGCTACTTAATCTCACTAAGCCCACCTCTCCATGTACAATATCTCATCTGAAAAAAAAAATCTCTCCATTCCAGGTTTAGCTTTAGTAAAAGTAACCTAAAGAAATTAGCTTCAATTCCTAATTGGGCTGAATTAGCTGATTTAAACAATAGGAAAATGTTATTCTCCGTGAGCCAGAACTAGGAAGACAGACGTGAGCCAGGGTGCTGCTGATCCAATGATTAATCTTCCAAGCCCCCTTGTTAATCATCTAGAGTACTTCAAACCCACCTGGCAGGGATTTACTAAGAGTTGCCAGAGAGGATCAACTTGCTTCCTAACTCTTGTCACAGATGTGTCAGCCTGGCGCTAATCCAAGCAGACCCATCTGACTTCCCCCCCCCCCCCCACCCCCCACCCCTACCTCAATAGCCATAAGATTCAGGGATTAGATGAGAGGGTGGACATCTGAAGAGGAATACAGTGGTTGGGTTTAATGGGTCTTTTCCCAATGATCAAACCTCATTTGTTTAAATCTACAGGATCTTGTTGAAAGACTTGGAGCACGTGCACTGAAAATTTGGCTAATTTACCAACATTTCAAAGTTTGCTCTTTTACAAGACTCAAATCACTGAAATGGTGAGGTGCATAATTACAGATTTCATGACAAGATGGAACGCTAAACTGGGTAGATGCAAGACAGATGAAATTTAACACAAAAATAACAAATATATTTGAAGACTGGAAATTAGAAGGGTCTATGTAAATCGTAAGGATATGAGATTTTGACTTCAAATCCATGTTCTAACTCAGGGGTCTCCAAAGTGGTCAATATTGACCCCCTTGGGGTTAATGGGACTATCCAAGGGGTCCATAAATGCCAAGGGTTCAATTTAGCTTTTGTGGTGGAAAGCAGGGGTGGATCATCGGTAAATAGCATCTATGGCAGTGGTGGCCAACCTCTCACAAGAATGGGCCTTGATGGCCACCATGTTGTATTTGGCTTCAGCTTTTGAATACATTGAAAGCAAACGGGAGGACGGAATGAGAATAGAAAAAAGATGTATGTGTTCTTTGTACCTTTGGTAGTGGCCCCCCATCCAGCATTCCCAACTCCACCACCACCCCCCCCACCCCCACTTGTGTCCAATGCCAGGATTCCATGCCTGGGGATTGATGAGGGATCAAGTTTTCCATGAAGGGGTCGATGGTTTAAAAAGTTTGGGGACCCCTGTTCTAACCTGATCCCTGTAACTCCTGATTCCCCAGTCATCCAAAAGTCTATCTCAGCCTCAAATATACTTAATGTCTCAGCATCTTCAATCATCTGAGGCTAAGTTCCAAAGATTAGTGACTCTCTGAAAGAAGAAATTTTCTCTCATTAGGAGCTCCCAGGTTCTAGATTCCCATCTTTTGCAGCATTTATCTTAGAATCTTGTAGATCTGTATGAGTGGATGGATGCAAGACGAGAAGGTCATAAGTCAGGGAGTACCTGTACATGCGATTCCGAGTTGGTAAACTTTTAATTTCAGAAAATGTAGATGCTCATTCCCTTAAGCTATACTATGGCCTGCTAGTGACGATTAACAAATGTTGCTCTGTGATGATACTGGAAGATTCAACCTGGTGTCAATTCCATTATGATTTCTCCCCTTTGCCTATTAAACCAGTGGGCAGCATTTACAAAATTCCCAGTGAAGCCTTGGTCCTACTATCCAAAAAAAGTTAAATTTTAGTTTAAGATCCTGGTGAATTCATAACCTTAATGATCTAAACAAGGTTGGATAGATTTTTACATAGTAGGGGGAATTAAGGGATACAGGGAAATGGCAGGTAGGTGGAGACGAGCCCATCATCAGATCAGCCATGGCGGAGCAGGCTCGATAGGCCAGATGGCCGAATCCTACTTCTATTTCTTATGTTCTTATGCTCTAATTCTACAGAGTATAATCCTATTCCACTCAATCACACCTCACAGGACAGTGCTTCGTTAACAAGAAAATCTTCAGATGCTGGGGTCTAGTGCAGTCCACAAAAGAGCTGGAGAAACTCAGCAGGTCACGCAACATTGTAAGAAAGTTAAAAAAAGTGGTCAGTGATTTGGGCCTGAACCATTTTACAAGAGTGCCAAAAATCATGTAGATTTTAAAAAGGAGGTGGGAGGGGTGGCCAAGAGGGAGGAACACAGGCTAACTGGTAACGGGTGGATTTGGTATGTCACTGAAGACTCTCATAAATTTCTACAGGTGTACCATGGAGAGCATTCTGGCTGGGTGCATCACTGCCTGGTATGGAGGTACCACCTCTCCAAAAAAAATAAACTCCAGAGGGTTGTTAACTCGGCCTGCGACATCACAGGCACCAGACTCCACTCCATCGAGGACATCTACATGAGGCAGTGTCTTAAAAAAGCAGCCTCTATCCTCAAGGACCTCACCACCCAGGCCATGCCCTCTTCACTCTGCTACCATCGGGGAAAAGATACAGGAGTCTAAAGATGAGCGCTCAACGGCACAAGGTCAGCTTCTTCCCCTCTGCCATCAGATTCCTGAATAATCAATGAACCAAAGACACTGACTTACTTTTCGAGCAATGTATTGTTATTATTATATCTTTTTTAAGATTAGATGGTTATAATATGTAAGCTTACACTATGAAGCTGCCACAAAACACCGAATTTCAGACTTGTTCGTGACAGTAAATCCTGATTCTGATACAGGTGGGAGAATAGAAGAGAAGGAGGTTGAAGTGATAGGGGAAGTGGGCCGAGGGCTAAGACAGGCGCATGAATGGAAGAAAAATAGAGGGTTATGGACGTGAGGGTAGATTTAGATTGTTTATATAGGTCAGCATATCATCATGGGCTGAAGGGCCTGTTCTTTGTTGTAATATTCTATGTTAACTCTCTGTTTATCTTGTATGAGCATTCTTTCTTTGAACATCATCTCAAAATATTTAAATTGAAAATCGATATTCCATTCTTCCTGGCAAAGTAAATAACGACGTAATTCCATTCATTCTTTCCCATCTTTTAATTTTTTTTAAATTTAGAGATACAGCACAGTAACAGGCCTTTCCAGCCCATGAGCCCATGCCACTCAAATACAGCCATTCCCAATATATGAGAGTTCCATTCTGACCGACAGGTTGGATCTCGAAATGGACATATGTTAGCATGGCATGTAGTCCCCTAACTATCAGTCCCCACACTGATCCCATTGCCCCGCGCTCTCCCAACAGCCTGTTACAGCATTCTTTTATCCTGAGAACTGAGAGAGAGATGCACTGATGTACACAATTGTCTGATGGTTATTATCATACATATGCAGCCGTTAGCACTGATGGGCGTAAACCAAGCGTAATTTTTATATTTACATTTTTTTAAATTTATAGTTCGTTTTTGTTGGTCGTATGTACAGATGCCCGTAAGTCACATAGGTCGAAAGTAGGGGAGAGGCTGTACACCAATTAACCTTAAAACCCCGTACCTGGATCACTGGTGCTGTAATCATGTTGCAATAATTGCTACGTTAACCATGCCTAGGCATTTGTCTAATCAACATTCTTTTGCTGACTCTGCTGACCTTTGCTGATCTCTTTATACTTTACTATCCCATTGAGCTTGGTATTGTCAGCAAACTTTTATACAATGACTTGTTCCCTTCATCAAGATTATTAACATCAATTCTGATTCCTGAGGCACCCGAAAAGGTCTATCTTGCCAGTTTGAAAAGAGCTGATTTATTATTTCCCTTTATTTTCTGTCTGTTACCAATTATCATCCATGCCAACGCATTGTCAACTAATGGTCCCTCTTAATGTGCGGGACTTTATTAAAGACCTTTGGGAAATGCAAATACACTCCAGTTACTGACTCCCTTTATTTGCCCTGCTCTGTGTATCCTCAAAGTGTTAACTGTGGTTTTCACTTTATAACATCATGTTGGCTCTGCTTGATCATGCAATACATTTCTAAATTTTCTCTCATCACATTCTTAATAATGGATTCCAGAAGTTGCCCAATATCTGGTATTGGACAAACTGGCCAGAAGTTGTTTTCTCTCTGCTTCTTTTTTTTGGTAACATAAATGTAACAATTTTCCTGGGGTTGCAAGGACAGAGAGATTGAAGTATATAACCACCATTCTTGGAAGAGAGCAAGGTAAGTTCCATAAAAAGGTGTAGTAAGGTAGGGATGTTACAGTAAAGAATTCTAAAGCTTGGATTAGAACCCACCTGAAGCATTGTAACTAATTTCAGGCAAGGGTGTCAGGACCTTGAGAGGATTAAAATATTCGACCAAAAAGTAATAAGATGAAAGATTTCAGTTTTATGGGGAGTAAGGAGTCACAAGGCATGTTTTCTTTTTGGGTGAGAAGATGAAGAAAGATTTTAGGAAAGTAAATAAAAAGAATTAGTCTTCTCAAGAGATAGTTGCAAAGACCTAGTATATACTGCTTAAAATGGGAAAGGAAATGTTTCAAAATTGAATAGGTATATATTGGACGTGTAATCATTTTCAGTGAAATAGTGCCCAGTTAAGCCTGGGTCACCTACGGCTCCTAGAATGCTTCCACCAGCGTTGTCTCCGCTCCATCCTCAACATTCATTGGAGCGACTTCATCACCAACATCGAAGTACTCAAGATGGCAGAGGCCGACAGCATTGAATCCACTCTGCTGAAGATCCAACTGCGCTGGTTAGGTCACGTCTCCAGAATGGAGGACCATCGCCTTCCCAAGATCATGTTATATGGCGAGCTCTCCACTGGCCACCGTGACAGAGGTGCACCAAAGAAGAGGTACAAGGACTGCTTAAAGAAATCTCTTGGTGCCTGCCACGTTGACCACTGCCAGTGGGCTGATCTCGCCTCAAACCGTGCATCTTGGCGCCTCACAGTTTGGTGGGCAGCAACCTCCTTTGAAGAAGACCGCAGAGCCCACCTCACTGACAAAAGACAAAGGAGGAAAAACCCAACACCCAACCCCAGCCCACCAATTTTCCCTTGCAACCGCTGCAACCGTGTCTGCCTGTCCCGCATCGGACTTGTCACCCACAAATGAGCCTGCAACTGACGTGGACATTACCCCTCCATAAATCTTCGTCCGCAAAGCCAAGCCAAAGAGAAGAAAGAAGAAAGATATTGAGATATAGCAAAAGATATGAGAGACTAGGGATGTGATTGGTGCATTGAGAGATATGATGCAAAGATACTGAGTCTTGTAGAATATCATGAGAAAGTGGGTGGATTTAAGAAATATGTTGGGAGGTTGGATGGCATGTACCTAATAATCTACTGTTGTTAATCATCTTTATTCCATATTCCCTCCAGAACTTGGCAGAACACATCACCAATTATGTTGACAGCTGAGGTCATCCCTTTCATCTGCTGTTATGGGATTATTAAGATTGTTCACTCAAAAAAAAATTAGACCATGACACAATCAGAAAATTGATTTTATTTTATTAAAATTAAGCCAGCAGTTTACAACTGGATTTGAAAAATTACAGAAGTTCAATGTTTCTGTGTAAACCATTATTTTATTTACAATCACCTCACAAAGTTTAATTTAGGATAGCTCGTGTTTGGGTGTGCCTGTCTGTCCACATGTCTCACACACCTGATGTCTGTGCTTGAATCACACTAACTCACCTGATGTATGTGTTGTCCTCTCACATACTATCAAACACACTTCATCTATCTAAACGCAATCTACTGGAGGAACTAAGTGGGTCAAACAGCAGCAACATTTGGAGAAAAAGAATGGTTGATATTTTGGGCTGAAACCCTCTATCAAGAGTGAGGATGTGGAGAAGAGATGCAAGTGTGAGGAGGACAGGATGGAAGGAGTAGAACATGGGCTCAAGTGGGATTGATGAATGAGGGAGAGATGAAGAGGGTTTCAGCCTGAAATGTCAACCATTCTCTTTCTCCCACTGATGGTTCTCGACTCACTGAGTTCCCCAGCAGATTGTGTTTAGCTTCCAGTGATTCCAGTGTTTGCAGTCTTCTGTGTGACACCAAGTGTGTTTTTGTGTAGCAGTCTATTGAACATACCTGATGTTTGTGCCCTCCTGTAACTCACCGTCCAATACACCTGGTGTATGTTTCCTGATATTGCAGCCTGTAACTCAAATGGTATGTATGTCTGTATGTCCTCAATTGCCTATTCACTCTGTACATGTGCCTTCTGATGTCATACATTGTCTAACACAGCAGGTGTGTGCACAGTTATGTCTCACATCATCTAACACACATGATGTGTGCGTTCATTTGTCATTCTTTATCCATTACACCTACTATATCTGTGTCCTCATGACACACACTATCTAATACACTGGTTGTGTTTGTCTTCATGTTTCACACGGTCTTACGCATCTGGTACACATTTTCTGATGTTGTAACCTGTTTAATTCAACTGGTATGTGTCCCCGTGCCCTAAATTTCTACCCCTGGTATGTGTCTGTCCTCATGTTGTACACTACAACACACCAGCCTGGCAGTGCTAAAGCCCAATCCAGATTATTATTGGGCACAGATGTGTCTGATGTTCTGTCTATCAATTTGTTTTTACCATTCAACCCCTGACAGAAACTGCTTTCAGTGCCTTTGTGGTAATGAATGGCCTCCCTATGTTTATTAGAACAGAAATGTGCCATTTTATCTTTACAGTGTAACTCCATGTTCAAGAGACAAGTGTGGACCCAGTCACTTCTCCTGTGACATTATTTTCTTGAGCAGAAGGAATAGATTAATTTCAAAATTCCCCCAGAATAGATGAACAGCAATGAAAGTGGGTGATTTGAAAATACCATGGGGCACAACATGTTAGCAACTTGAAGTGGCTGGATTTTGTTTTTCCCACTGCCAGGTTAGTGTGATTCAGATTAGGCACCAATTCCAACATTGAATAATTAAACCAATGCTTACTGACCATATGGCGTGCAAACAGAAGAGATGGTGTGTGGCTGATTCAGTCTTCCCTCACTTCTCTCTTGTCTCACATCTAGCCACAGTAGATCTATAGAAACCGAGAAACACAAACTCGGGTTGAAGATCTCAAATAGTATCCAGATACAGAACCATTATCAAGAGAACATTTCCAGGTTGATGACATTTCAGTTCTGATCAAAAGTTCATCAGCCTGAGATGTTCCCAGAGTTGCCTCTTGTTGATTGCAGGATTTGGTACTTTTATTACGGATGTCTTCCACCTTCCACAGATGCAAAGCCAAAGATGCAGCAGCCGACCGCTGTAAATGGCCAAAAGCAATGTGAAAATTATCCAAAAACCCTGTCTTCATGATGTTTGGACAGGACACTGGGAATAACTTGTCTGCTCTTCTCCAAAGTAGTAATAATGGCACACATCATATGTTTGCCAGTCTTTTGTGCTCTATTTCCTAACCTGTGGATTTCCTGTCCACCATAGCATTTCTTGTATTTAACTGATTTTTAAATGCCTGCACTTTCTGATTGAGAAATGGGTGCTGGACTGGACAAATCATTTACCCTTCAAATAATGCCAGGGTGGTAGATTTAGGACAGAGATGAGGAGGAAATGCTTTTCCCAAAGGGTGGTGAATCTGTGGAATTTGCTGCCCATTGAAGCAGTGAAGGAGACCTTAGTAAATATATTTAAGACAAGGTTGGATGCATTTTTACATAGTAAGGGAATTAAGGGATATGGGGAGAAGGCAGGTAGATGGAGATGAGCCGATCATCAGATCAGCCATGATCTCATAAAGCAAAACAGGCTTTATGGGCCAGATGGCCTACTCCTCCTAGTTCTTATGTTCTTATGTAATTACCTAGTTGCAACATCTCCTTTCTCTGCAGTGGCAACGGTATCACAGCAGCACTATCTAATGCCAGGTTATTTCTTTCTGCAGAGTGTTTAGTGCACAGTGATTTCTCCTGAATGTCACAGATGTGGCCAGAATGGTTTTCCCTCACTCCTGCTCACTGCAAGCATCTAAACCCAAGCCCATACTCTCTCCCTAATACTCATAACCTTGACTTTTTTTTAATGTTTATTAATTCATCCTCAGAGTTTGGTGAAATTGGATGTTATCACATGTTTTTGTCATCCAGCTCAGTGATGTCACCTGAAGACATTTAAATGCCAGATCAGCTGAAGGTTATTGGGATAGAATTACGCATAAGATGATCAGAGTGGTTTTTACTACAAGCCTCAAAGGTCATTTTCACTGAAAGTAGATTCTTCAAAACGTGTCTAGTTTTTGGAAAAAGAAATTCATGCTAGGATGTATTAATTGCAATACAAATCTAAAACCTGACCATCCCTATAAAATGATCCCACAATCACTTTGTTACAAGTGGTCTTTTAATTAAATAGACATTTTAGAGTCAAACGGTTTTCTGTTTGCCTGGCTCTGGGTTATACTTCCTCTTCTCCATTTGGCTCTTCAGTGATTGAAGGCAGCAGGTTTGTTGATGTGGGCACAAAGCTTTGCATCCTTGTGGTCTATCTGAAAGTCGGGTTATTGATTAATTGATAGAGATTGCTCCCTTACCATTGTACCATGTGATTAGCAAGCTGATCAGCATCAATCTGCCTTGGATGTTCTTTACGCCCATTCCTATAATTTTCATTGGGCCAAGATGTTAGCTGAGAGAAGGAACAAGTACGCTGAGAGAATGAGGAGGTGCTCTTTAATTATTCAGAGAATCATTTAAACATACATCCATGCTTACCGTTTTGTCCTTCTACACCAATCCCATTTTCTGACACTAAGTCATTATCTTCTGTTTTGCCTATTGAAATGCCCATCTTAAATATAATGAATATGTTTGACTCCAACACATCCTCTGGCAGTGAACTGCAAGTTATCAACCACTCCCTGTAAAAATTATTCCCCTCAAATCCCCTTTAATACTCCTCCCTCTCACCTTACACCTTTGCCCTCTTGATTTAATGCCCTGACCGTTGGGAAAAGTAAAAAAAAATAGGCCTTGTCTGCTCTATCTATACCTTATAATTTTACACCTCTATCAGGTGAACCCCTCAGCCTCTGTTGCTCTGGGGCAAATAAACCGAGCCTATCCATCTCTTCCTATAACGAAAGTCCTCCATCTTTTCTTAATCTTCCTAGCCAGGGATATTTCATGCCCCTTTATTCCTTCCTAATTTATTTTTGTTTTCTCCCACGCTATATTCCTCAGGAGACACTCTCAATCCCAGTCACCTAAACCTGTCATTTGTTTCCATTTTTAATGACCAAGCCTTCATCATTGTTTGGCCTTGAACTTTTGCTAACTCTCTTTTAAAAGACTCCCACTCATCAACAGTCATCTTACCTACAAACATGTGCTTCTAATATTCTTTCACCAGGTATTTTCTTTGAAATCACTTGAAATATTGAAATCAGCCTTTCACCATGACTTTAACCTGAGGACAACCCCTTTTTATTACACAATTGTAGTCACTCTTCCCAATGTGTTCCCCCACTGCTCTCTTAAATGTTTACTCAGTTTCATTTCATTAAACAAGGTTGTGTCCCACCTCAACTCAAAACACTCTGTAATCTGAGTCAATACTGTAATCCTATTGATCTTACATTTTTCTGCCATTTGTTTGCTCATTAGTTCTTCTAATTACAGCTGAGTATTATAGGCCCATGGTATAGCCTCCGCAACCATCACACCTCTAAGTTCTTCCTGTATGACCTCATTGAATTTTCTGTTTCCAGCATACATTCTGTGATACTCCTTGTTCTTGATCCAAATTCAACACAGTGAAGTTCAGGAACCCAACACAGAGGAGATCACGGTACTGAGTTCAGAATCTCATTTGTTTCCTTTCAATGTCTTATTATATACTAGCACTTCCTTTAAAAAAAAGGGGAGGGCAGCAGCCGCTGTTATTACTTTTAGCCCCATGCCCGGCTAATATTTTGGTTCTCAAGCAGAATTAGTTTGAAGCTTGCATTAAAGAACAAAGGATTCTTCTTAATGAGACTGTGTAATTCTATAAAACAAAATCCGACAAAACAGTAATCTCCTGTGGCCTGTTCTCAATAGTCACTGCTTTTGGAATCTGGTGTCAGTCATAATGTCAAAGTTACTCATTGAAATTAACATTCCAAACTTCTCCGACTCTTCAATAGGACGTACTTCTCATGCCTGTTCTAAATGTGAATGGCAGCAGGATGTAGGAGGAGCAAACAACCCAATCTCTACCCTCTCCTCAGCCAGGAAGGTCATTCAATACCAGAATTCTACCTGGGGGCCTAGTGATTCCTGATAGGACTTATAGGACCCTCCTGGAGCTGAGATTAGCCAATTACAACTAAACACAAGACCTCTCTGTCTAATGCTTCAGTGTCATAAGGCATAGCTCATTTAGCCACCAGAATAAATTTTAAGACTGTAATAGGACTGGGTATTTAATCCCCTCAAGACTAATCTATCTTCAACTGGCCTGCCTTGAATTTTCTACCCAATCTCCATATTTGATTCCATTAGCATCCGTAATATTTCTCATGAGATTCCCTGAAGAATTCCTTAAAAAATAATAAGCATTTCTTAATTCCAGCTTACAAGGTTTCTACCACACAAGAATGCTGTCTCTTTCCAGTTTCCTTGTCATACCAACCAGACCACATATGCATCCAAGCCTGGAACTGAATATGTCAGAATAGACTCTTGGAGATCATCTGCAAGCACAGATTTAAACATTTTATTTGAACAGCTGTACATTAGGAAGTCCAAGCTGAGAAGGGCATTCAGTTCCTTTTGCCCTTTTATGTACTGACTGCTAACCCTCGATATCACCAGACCTGATAATTTGTTGCATGGACATTCTGTGCACTTCCCAGTTCCCGGTTCCTATTTCATCCATGCTCATATTTTGTGATACACATCATAATGCTTTGTGCCCCATTCCCTTCCCTAATCAACAACTCACCCACTTCCACCTTTATCCAGGAGATCACAGACACTGTGCCAAACACAATCTGCTGAAAGAACTACATAGGTCGAACAGCATCAATTGGGGAAAAATAATTGGTTGGTTTCAGGTTGATAAAGGGGTTTAGCCTGAAAGGTCAACCATTCCTTTTCTCCCACTGATGCTGCTCAACCATCCCCCCCCCCACCCGAGTTCCTCCAGCAGGTTGTGATCAGCTCCACCTGCATGCGCCTCCTTTCTGAAACACTGTGTCGACAAGGAAAGATTTTAGTTTGTGACATATTTGGCTCCACACAAGCCTGCTTTTGCACTGTATTACCTTCCTATTGCCTCAACATCCTGAGCACCATGTTCAATGTTCTGGTTCCTGTGTCTGCTACATCATACTGATTAAGTCTATTAATCTATCTGACACTGAATAGACATCCACCTAAATGGTGCTGATCCCTTTAAAAGGCTTATGATGAACTGATGAGCCAGGTCAAGCAGAACGTGATTAAAGTTCACTGTACTAAAACATAACTGCGATTTCTCCACTGATGCTGCCTGATCTGGTGATTATTTTCTAGCATTTGGGGTTTTTTTTAATGAAGTGGGCAGGGGTCTGGCAGAACAAGTACAATGTTGGTAAACGTGAGGTCATCCACTTTGGCAGGAAAAATTGTACTATTACTTAAATGGTGAAAAATTGCAGCATGGTGTTATGTAGAGAGACCTGGGTGGCTAAGGCTTTCTCGTCGGTTTCTAACTGGGCCACCGGACCACTTTTGGGTAACTGAGGGGGATTTGTACATTTGATCTGTCCAGCTCAGTTGTTCACCAGCATATGTATCCAGCTTTATACTTACATGAATAGAAACATTAAATGCTGGAAACACTCAGCAGATCAGGCATCACCTGTGGAGAGAGAAACCAGAGTTAATGTTTCAGGTTGGTGACCTTTCATTAGATGCTGTCTACCCTGCTGAACAGCATTTTCTGTTTTTATTTCTGATTTTTGGAATCTAAAGGATTATTTTTTTTCTCTTGTACATTTAAGTTGCCAGTCCTCTTATTGATCCAAAGAGCCAGACTAACACCTATCTAACAGCCCCAAAAGGGTAAAGGTTAAAAAGTCCCAAAACCATCTCATTAACTAAGCAGAATACATTCTTACATCTGCACCCCCTCCCCCCCCCCCCCCCTCACCCTTTCTTGTATGTTCAGGTCATTGACGATGAGATTTCTTAATCATTTATAGAATATAAACTACCAGATATTCTGCCTGTATTATTCTCTGTGATTAAAAAGTATTGAGTCGTTTTCAATTAAACCTGCAGCAATGACAACTATGAAAGTTAATCTTTCAATAATGTTGTCAACACTTTAGTACCAAGTAAATTATTTTCTGGTAGTCTTCGTGGAGCACCAGTAATATTAAAGATGTCCTCTTTCAAATGATATCCAAGGAGAAAATTGGCCACTTGGTAGCAAAACAGTCATTTAATGTCCCTAAAAATATCAGGATTGAATGAGCTCCCTCAGCATCATAGCAAGGACTGGGTTATAAGAGGAAAGACTTAAAGCTTGAGGGTTTTGTTGTGCAATAAACATGAGTCAAATCATAACCTGAGAGATCAGCTTTAGGTGCTGAGACAACAACATGCAAGGATCACCAGGGAAAGGAAATTTCATCCTGTATGTGTGCTTACTGACAACATTGATCCCAGTACCTTCACAGAATTTATTTTGAGGTTTACTGTTCAAGAGAAATTTTCTGGCTAATTTATAGCTACCACCAATTAGAACAATAGATATTTTATCAGCAAATAAGCCTGCAATGAATATGTCCCAGTGTTATAATTATGAGTTCCACAACTCTGATGTAGGTGGTTGCTTCATCTTGAAGTGGATTAGTGTTTTTTGGAAAACTGCTAGATTTATTTCAATATTGTGTGTGTGTGTGTGTGTGTGTGTGTGTGTGTGTGTGTGTGTGTGTGTGTGTGTGTGTGTGTGTGTGTGTGTGTGTGTGTGTGTGTGAGAGATATCCCCATCTTTGTCTACTCCTGCACATTGCAAGAGCTCTTCCTGTTTCCCATAGCCCTGAAAATCTTTCCTCCTCAAACTCTGATCCAAATCTTTTATCATTGAATTAATTTCCATTCTCTTTCCAAGCTGGACATGCTGATAATAAAAACTGGGACATAAAGAGGATTTTTCCTCACTACCCATTGAATTGTTGGACATTTATCATTGTGCTTTTCTCTCTATCATTTCCAGATCCATATCTGATGATTAACCAGGATCCTCACTAGAATATATTGTTATCTCTGACGCACGATAACCTTTCTTTGCTTAAATCTTTCTCATAGTTGCTCGAGTTTTATCAGCTACCGCTGCCTAGCATCAGCTTCAATATCTCATCTACAGAGATGCAGTGCTGACCTACCTTGAGGTCAACCCAGATCTCCTGCACTTTTGCTGTCCACCTCTGTAACAAATCACAGTGCTGAGTTCTTTCTTCACTGCAGGAAGAAGTGTTCTGCTCTCTAGCTGTAGTTGGCAAGTCTAGAACCACCGGATCCCTCTATCTCACCAGTGTGAGTTCTACCATTGCCAAAAGCAGACAGAGACTGCCTTCCCCACATATCAAGAAATCAAATTGCCTCCTCCAAGAAAGTACCTACATTTATGTGGTGAAAAGAAATCCGTGAGGTCACCAGTCTCTGGAGCAGACAGTTCAGAATTGGAACTAATGGATAAAAAGTAATATGACAAGAAAATCAATGCCATTGATGCAGCTCAGTTACCAGTAGGGAAAAGAAACCAAGGTCATGAAACACAAACCATACTTCACCAATATTAAGCAGTCAAAAAAAAAAGTGAGATCATTAATGTACAAGCTGCAATCACCAGTACTGCAGAGAGCAGGAAAGATTATACATATAAAATATATGTTGCCAGAATTCATCATACCCCTGCAATCCAACTAATTGTTCCTAAACTTCTGTAATCTTTTAAAACCCTTTGAGGCTAGTTTTTGGGTTTTTTTTTTAAACCTTTGTTTCTTGATTCACCTCATTTTCCCTCTTTCTTCAATGGTGTCCGACACCATGGACCTTTCTCCCTCAAGCACTACTGGAGTGGGTTGCAGATTCTATCCTCTTCTTGGATTATAGTGGTTGGAGTGTTTCCTTGTCCCATATTGGCACTACACATAATTGCTCAAAGGCCATATACAAAAGCAAAAATGTGCTAGTGCCAAAATGGGCAAAGGAGAGATTCATTTTTATTTCTGCCATCATAATCCTTTTCCAAAGAACCTTCATCAATACCAACCCTCGAAAGAACATGCCTATTTTTTTTCTCCTCGTGGAGCAAGTGTATCATACAATTGGTTGTTCAAGTATTCTTCCTGAACCGAGATGTAAATGTAACCCAATGGTATGGGTGAGGTGGAGGCTCTCAGGAGATAGTTAAAAAGTAAAATATTGCCCAAGATACCTGGTTTGATTGTTACTTGCTTGAATTGCTAGCATTAAATAACTGATTTATAGATCTTTTTATCTTCTGTGCTATTTTGTTTCCAGGTTCTACTGTCACATCTGACAAGGTAGAAAATTAAGATCCTACTCTCCCCCAGATTCAATTTAAGAGCAGTAGCCCAATGGCAATTTCCATCACACTCAGTAAGTCATCCTGGGAGGATCAGTTCAGCCACAATAAATCATTTACAGTAAAAACTCTGGTATCAGGCACCTATGAGGATTGGTAGTTGCCGGATAAGTGAATTTTCAAGTTGCTTGAGATTGCGTGTTGCATGGATTGGCGAACTGACTGCTGGGGGTGCCAATTTTAAACTTTTGTATTTTAGTTTATTTATTTTCTGTGAATTTTTTGCCAGTTGCTTGTACTCTGGATAACGGAGATTTTACTATACATATATTGTTGCATTGACATTCAAGATAAAGAACATGTATTAGTGACTTGTGGATAGAGGCTATCATACATGAAGTATTATCCGCTATTATCACTAAATGTAGCTTCAAGGCGTTCTAACGTGGAGGAGTTGTACTTTATCAACAAACACTTACGTGATGCCTCTAACTGGGGAATTGTTGCCTCCCTCTTTCGGTTGCTGGAGAGATTTCGTTATCATGGCCTTTTTCCAACTAGGTCCTGGCAGAGTTTGTTATTGCTGTTGCTTTGAGCTCTCCTTATTTGAACTTGGTCATTTGTTCGTTGCATTTGATTTTCCATCCCCTGGCTACACATACCACAATTCTATGGGTGTTAGGAAAACTTCTTGAGTTTAGGTCTGGCCACAGCCCGTGTCTTCTGTGATCCATAGGACAATCTCTGCTGTGAATACAGGTACCATTATTTTTGTGGGGGACAGGGGGAGGGGCTGGGTGGAGTTGGCAGGGTTAGTGTCAAGGAGCAATTGTCTGACAAGACTAAGCACCCAGTTTCTGGAAACAGTGACTGCTTTGTATTTTCTTTTCTTCTCTATTTCTTCTCAATGCAAAGGCTCATATTTATGAACAAAGATCAAATACTTTGTTTTTGAAGAGAAAGGTTAGAATTCCTTCTACTGTTAGCCTTCTCAACCAGGCAATGAATGAGTATCCGACTTTGCCAAACTGCTCAACGCCCAGCACTTTAGAACAATCTGCTGACAATAACTTTTTTTAAAGTTGCTCCAATTTCACAGACTTTTGCATTGGTGGAGATCTCTCTCTAACAGAATAGTGTGGCTGTTAATCTGGAATCAGAACCCACCGCCCCTCTTGTTTTGAAATCCATTGCAGGTCATTTCTGATGCACAAAAAGACTAACAGCATTAACAAGCAATCCAGTTAACAAGCAGCTACTTGCATATATACCTTATACCTCACTTATAGGGTTTATTCAGAGGCTTTTGATAAGCTTTGTTCTGGGATCATGGAATTAAAATAGATGTACGCCTTCTTAATCAATGTGACTTCATGGAGGAACATTGCATCATTGTGTCAATGGCTCATGAGCAAATGAGAACGATTTTCCCATACAAACTTCGGTGCAGATGTTTCTCCTTTAGACCAGAAAACTCTATTGAAAGTCCATTCCTTTAATCTGTGCATTACAATGAATGACAGTAAACATCAGATGGAGAAAGATATTTCAACGGCTAATCTTAAACAAATGCAGCTTCTCAATACAATTCTGCAGGGAAATCGTGAGCTTTGTGGTCGATTTGTGTGGTCCAGGTGTGATCTGGTGCTGCTACAGGGTTTTTGCATACAGCAGCTGGGATTTGGTTGCTGCACCTACAAAAGGCTCTTTTTCCAAGGTCGGCATTGTAGCATTTGGTTATTTCTCTGCTCTGTTTATGGCCCTATGGTAATTCACTGATTGTGTGTTGTCACAGTGAATTCTACCAGTGCCATACACAGAACAGGAGTCAGAATCACCTCAAGCAATTCAGTAAAACTGAAAAATGTGACTTTTTATTCCCCCATTGGAGTAGGTTTGTTGATTCAGGTTTGGCAATTTCTCATCTCAGGACTACCTGGCTCCTCTGCCATTTAAATTATTGACATGATAGAAAGAGGAGTAATTCCCATAATATATGAAACATGTTCTGCTGACACCAGTCTACAAGTCTGGGCAACAACATTAATAGCACATTATTCAAAGATCTCGAGCAATTAAGCAGAATTGCAGGAAGGTTTATAAAGCTTGATGAATTCAAGATTCTGTACACTTGAGCAAGAGATGAAATGGTGCCTATTGACAAGAAAATGTTTGCTAATGAGACCATGTGTGCCTATACGGACAAACAACGCACTTAGCTCTGATTCATTATAGGGATCTTGTTCCTCCATTCCGAACACACAGAAGTATATACCCCTCCACAGTTACCCACTGGTGTCTGCTGCTATAATGGGATCCCTCCATTCTGCTGGCATTCTAGCTCCATTGAATCACCTCATAGCTTTGTACAGAGTCACTGCCTTATGTGGAGTCATACAGCCCTTCTGCTCAACTTGTCAATGCAGGCCAGGTTGGCATCTGGACATCCCATTTGCCTGCATTTGGTCCCGGTCCAAGCCCAATCTGTCCTTAAATATGTCCAAATGACTTTTAAACATTGTTATTGTGCCAGCTTCCATAATATATTTCTCCTTTTTACTATGACATTGAAGTAGGCCATTCAGTACCATCGTTCAAAGCGATTCCACCAATCCCAAACTCCTAGTTACTTTTCTGTAATCTATTCTCTCTCACAAGTCCATCCTGATTCTCCTACCACTCACCCCCACAGGAAGAGCTACATTCAGTGACCATCTAACTTACTGAGTCACACTTCTTTAAGATGTGGGAGGAAACTGAAGCACTTGGGGGAAACTCTTGATCATAGAGGGAATGTGAACACTTCACACAGACAGCTCCAGAGATCAGAATTAAATTCACGACACTGGAGATGTGGGACAGCAGCACTACCTGCTACAGCCCTGTGCCACTGACAGTCAACTTTGGGTGGAGCAAGACCAGTGGTGCAGTCTCTCAGGGTTGAGACATGGGGCTCAAAACTTCATATTGATTGGCTAGATCAGTTCCTCAATGTGCCTGTGAACAGTTGATGCAGGATTATCATTCAACAGCAGAGGTATGCAATTACATGCTTGCCTTGTAAATAGCAGTCTCTCTGACCAAAAGAGGGGCTCTGCTAATGGGGAAAACAAATGTTTCCAAGACTCTTCTTTGTGACATGATTATCCCTCCATAACTTCAATCTGATTGAAATGATTGCCCATTAACTTGAAGAGTCATCTATTCCCTACAAGCCCATGAACCATGACAGACCTGACAATGGTGCCACTCACTCCCAGGACACAAGGGAGGTCGAAGCTTTCCAGAGCAAGTTCAATCCTCTGAAGCAGAAATCGTGATGGAAATGGTGAACAAATAAAGCTTTTTCTTGCAAAAAATGCACCTTATACTATCAGTTCCCAACAATGGAAGGGCAAGGTTCCCAGCACAGCAGCTCAAGGCAGTGGAGAGGGCAACATTCATGTGAGATTCCCAGCATAGCAGTGCTATCACTAACATATCTGCCATTATACAAGGCTACTTTTGGTTGTAAGTCCATTTCTGGATGTACACCTTAAGTGTTCAGCCAAGTACCAGCATATGATCTGGCTATTAACTAGAGGTCTTAAATCACCATGAAACAGTCAGAAATAGAAGCAACCAAACATTGCCTGCGGATTGCGGAAGTATTTCTTTCATTATTGAAGTAAGTTATTCCAACTATGAACTACTGACTAATGCATTTTCACTCAGGATATAAAGTTTGCATGCCTACCTGCAAAGAAAAATTGACCTGGAGATCAGCAGCAAAGATGATTCCATAACTCAGCCCTCCTATAGAACTTGCAAAGAGTTCAACTGGAAAACAAGGAGAGAGACATCACTGTCATCCAAGGGTAAACTGCTTAAAAGTAAAGTGGTCATAGGCTATTTCTCTTGAATATAAACTTAGAACCAAGGAATGAAATGAAGCATTAAAGAATGAGCTCAGGTAAATCCTAAATAAATCAAGTACTGTATTTTTTTTGGGGTCCAAATTTATAATCCCTGAAAATATCAACACAGAGGGATAGGGTAGGGCATGCCTGCCCTCACAGCATGAGGCCTTGAGTATAAGAGTAGGGACGTCATGATGTAGCTGTACCGGGTCGGGTCAGGTCAGACTTGGAGTTTTGTGTACAGTTCTGATAACCACACTACAGGATGTGGTAGCATTAGACAGAGTGCAGAAGAGACTCACCACGATATTATATGGAATGGAGGCTTTCATTACATGAAGAGAACGGATAAGATGGGTTCATTCTTAGTGAAACATAAATGGCTGAGTGGTGACCTTAAAGAGCAGGGGTGGCCAACTTTTTAATTTAGACATACAGCACGGTAACAGGCCAGTTCAGCCCACATGTCTGTGCCGCCAAATTAACCTACACCCCTGGTACGTATCTGTGGGCCGAACTGGCCTGTTACTGTGCTGTATGTCTAAATTAAAAATTAAAAGGTTGTCCACTCCTGTTATAGAGATTAATGAGGGGCAAAGATAGCCATCCTCTGCAGGGTCCTTCAGTCTGGTCATTATGCTGACAACCTGAGTAGTTTTATTTTAAAACATTGGCAAACCCACAGAGGTTCATGGTGATGGCACCTATGCTTGGCCATCCAGACCATGAGGGTTCTGGGCTCCAAGGGAAGCAGTGGAGTGGCACAGGGCTCCAGAGCGGAAGAACACCACCCAGCTGGGAAAAGCCTGGGAGAAATCTCTCGAGAGTAGGAGACCACTGCATTGGAGCCTGGCAGCCAAAGGACTCAAACCAGGTGGCAAGCTACTAGGGATGGCTCACGGAAACCAGATATTGGGACTGGGATTCATGAAGGTGCAAATGACGACAGGGCCTAGGGGGTTAACAGTTATGAATTTTTTATTTTTAAATTAAATTTTAATATTTTTTTATTTAGACATACAGCACAGTAACATTTCAGCCTATAGTCCATGCTACCAAATTTACACCCCATTAACCTATACCCCTGGTGCGTTTTTGACCGGTGAGAGAAAACTGAAGCCCCTGGGGAAAACCCATGCAGCCACGGGGAAAACATGCAGCATGGGATTTGAACCCTAGTCCCGATCGCTGGCTCTTTAAACCACTATGACAACCAGGAGATGAGGAGCGAGAGTTGGATCCCTGGAGCTCAGGTTCACCACTATGGAGGTTACTGGAGAGTGGGATGCAGTGGAATCGGATGGGGTGGGATCTTCAGACACTCAATAACTGAAGGGAACTCTCTTCCTCTTCTTGGTTGGGTCACCTTGTGTGCCTATACGGACAAACAATTTATGTGCATGCCGATAAAGGAATATTGAAGATTAAATCTTGAAAGAGTTAGAGTCTTTTTCCCAGAATAGGGGAGTCAAAAACTAGACTGCCCAGATTTTAAGATGAGAGGGCAAAAATGTAAAGGAGATCTGAGTTTCTCTGAAAGGAGCTTCCAGAGGAGGTGCAGGAACCAGATACAATTACAATGTTAAAAGAAGTTTGGACAGGTCATCGGTTAGGAACGGAGTAGAACAATACTGGTGTAATACGTGCAAGTGGGATTAGCTGAAGTAGGCACTATCATCAGTACGGATGCTGAGCTGAAGTGACCGTTTTTGTACTGCACAGTTCTATGAATCTGCATCTCAGATGGTGATAAAGATTAGCATTTTCATCTCGCCTGTCCACATGCAAAATAGAAGTGCCCGTTTACCACAGTGAATATTTATTCATAAAAATGATTAACATCTGGAGAACTTCGCAGTAAATAAATAATGGAAATGTATAGATGGAGATTAAATAGCCCGAGGGTCTGTGCTGCATAACTGGCAGATTAATCCCTTCAAAGAGGAGCTGTTTCATCTGACGGAGACCTGTGATCACCTGACAACACATGGTCATAGTGGATTTGAGGGATTTTTGAGGGTGGAGGAATTACTAATTGAATGTCATATTAAAAACCTTTGTGTATCAATCAAATGACTTAGGAACATATAAAGAACAATTCATGAGGAATGGCAAGATCCAAGGAGGAAGATGGTGTGGGGAGGCAGGGGTAGAAAGATTCCTGTAGAAAGCAAAGGTGAAGTGATGAGATCTGCTCATAAAATTACCACATTGAGGTCTCAAAAATGTCAATGCTGCAAATCTTTTTCATGGAATGGACTGGGGCTGCCTTTGTGGACACAGCCTGTTGAGTTTGTTTACATATGATGGAAGGACGATTATGCATGATTGGTGACTGTGATACCCTCCCTGCTGGTCAGTAATGGATTTGTTTCGTATTTATCACCTGATATTCAGATTATTATAACATTAACACAATTGGAGATATAATGGAAGTAATAGGTACCTCACACAAAGAGAAAATATTTTAACTATCATCCCCCTTCCTGCACGCGTGCACACACACACCCACCCACCCACACACACACACACCAACCCACCCACGCACACACACACCCACCCACACACACACATACCCACCCACACACACACACGCACACCCACCCACACACACACACCCACCTACACACACACCCACCCACACACACCCACCCACACACACCCATCCACCCACCCACCCACACACACACCCACACACACACACCCACCCACACACACACACACTCACCCACCCACACACACACACACTCTCCCACCCACCCACACACACACACACACACACACACACACACACACACTCACCCACCCACCCACCCACACACACACACACTCACCCACCCACCCACCCACACACACACACACACACATCCTACCACCACAGTTTAATCCCTTTATGCAGTGTTGTTTTTATCCAAGGTTCTCAGAAATTAAATTGCTCAACTATTATTGAACTTAGTGGGCACAGACAAACAAACATGCACTCACACTCTTACAAGAATGTTGCCTGACTTCCAACATCTAGAGTACAGAGAAAGATTAAGGAGACTGGGACTTTATTCATTGGAACATAGACGGTTGAGAGGGGATTTGATAGAGGTATTTAAAATTATGAAGGCAGGGGAGGTTGGAACAAGAGGGCGTGAGTTAAGGGTAAGGGGGCAAAACTTTAGGAGAAATGTTAGAGGATGCTTCTTCACTCAGAGAGTGGTGGCAGAATGGAATGATCTTCCAGAGGCAGGGTCCTTTCTGTCATGTAAGAGAAGGTTGGATGTGTACATGGATATGAGGGGATTGGAAGGTTATGGGCGAAGACTTGGAGGGGGGGGGATCTAGTGGAGTTGTTCAAGTGAACCGGCGCGGACTCAAAGGGCCGATATAGCCTGTCTCTACGCTGTAAACTGTTATTTGGTTATATGGTATATATGAGGAATATGTGGGAGCCCTCTAAAGCAAAGCAAGATATTTGTTCACTCAGAATAAAAGAAAAATTACCAAAATCAAAATGTATCCTCTGCATTCTCCCCATCTGTGTTACTGTGACTAGAACCAAGTCAGCTCTGAAAATCTCAGCCCCCTACTCTACGCACTTCACAGAGGTCAGTAACACAGATGATGATCTACCTAATAAATATTACAGTTAAAAACACTGAAAAACACTATTGATAAATATCCAGCATTAAACAAAAACATGGCAAGTCAAGTCTCTTTTAATTCAAGTTCAGCATTGACACCTTTCTGGTTAGAAACCCAGGCCTTTGATTGTGTGACTAAATCAGGTCAGCGGTCTGAAGTACCAAATTACAGATTGATTTGGAAGAAGAGATAGAGATTTGGCTGTTTTGGGAAACCGAGCCAACAAATGCTTGTCCTTAATTTATCCCTCGTCACCCTTCCTTGCAGAATTGCAAGTGTGTGAAAACAGAGCTGCTCCAAGGTTATAATTCCCATATAGGATTCCAAGCGAGGAGAGGAACATACCAGAGATCTTTCCGATCATTTCTGCTGAAGAGTCAACCAATTAGTTCCTTACTCCTGTTTTTTCTTAGCCCTAACCTCACATGTTTTGCTTTTCAAATAAACATCCAATTCCCCCTCGCAAGTTGTAAATGAACCTTGTGTGAAAACAATCTCCATTCTATAGCATAGAAGTAATTTTGTTTGTTTCTATGAAAGTTATGGCATCAAGTAACAATAAAAACTGAGATGTTGAGGGCAACCCTGAATTTCTTGCCTACCAATCTAGAGAAATACATGTTTTGGAATGTGTGGGGCAATGTTTTATCTGCTGGAAAACTATCCATTTATCTTCACGCAAGTTATCAGAAAATGTAAAGGGCTTATTTCATCCCTTTTGTGGATTTTTAGTAAAAACTTTAATATATTTGGGCACATTGACTAAATTGTTAGTCTAGGTTGTTGGTCTGGACTAACAATCCAGACATATATGTAACTACAAATCCTACTTGTGGAATTTATATTCAGTTAACAAGCTGGCATTAATGAAACAAAATGTCTGTGGTAATGACATTCACAAAACATAAAATGCATAAATTCATTTGGTTGACAAATGTGCTGTAGGGAAAGAACCCTACCTGGTCAGGTCTGGCTTAACTGATATGTAACTCCAGATGCACCAATGCAGTTGAATCTGTAAAGGCCAAGTCAGCCATTTAGTTCAAGGGCATTTGAGGATGTACTACAAATCCTGGCCTTAAAAGCGATGTCCAGATTATGCATATTAAGTATTTAATCTGTAATTTCCTGCACACAGATTACTATATCAACCTGGGACAGAGCATCTTTGAGGGTGAATCAATTGTTTGTCATAATCATTTAACAATAACTTTTGCACCCAGATTAGAACTTTAAAAAGATTGATTCAGTGAATAGGAGCTTCATAGTAAGAAAAGGAATATGGCAATAAAAAGGAGCGAATGTTTTATAGGACAAACAGCCCCCCAGAACTGACAAGGAAGAGTGGGATAAGTAGTTGGACTTCCTGTGTGGGAAGGAATTGGTAGAATATAGGGTGTCCTGCTTGCCTGACTAAGTGCCTAGTTGGATCCATTTGATAATCTGGTATGAGAAGCACAAAATTTGCAGATGCTGGAAACTTGAGCAAACAAAGCTGGAAGTCATGGATAGAAACAGTCAGTCAACATTTCAGGTTGGGAGGGGGGTTTTTATCACATTATTCTTGTTGAGAAAGAGATAGAGGAGCATCAGAGCCAACACCACCAGGCTGAGGAACATCCTCTTTCCACAGGCAGTGAGAATGCTGAATGACCAAAGGAACTGCTCATACTAACCATCTGAGACTCTTGTATTCATGAAACAATATTAATTTAGTTATTTGTATATACAAATACTTGTCATGCATATGTATGTTTTTGTCTGTATGCATGTTATGTCTAGTTGTGTTCCTGCGTGTTTTGCAGTGAGGATGGAGAACACTGTTTTCATTGGGTTGTACAATCAGATGACAAACCACTTGATTTATTGAATGTTGTCCATGTGTTATCTCTGGAAATTTGATGATGCGCGATCATAGGTGAGAAATAGATCATCACTGGGTCTGGATAAATTGTGCACAGTAGTGAGTGGTTCAGAATACTGTCACTCTCCAGTAAACATAGATATCGGTTTTGCTGGTAGAACTTGCATCAGTCTGGATTATAAGGCAATAAATCTTTAGCTCTCAATGATTATGGGATGTTTAAAAATAGGCATCATATTTAATATAAAATTTGCTTTTTGAAAGCAGGTATAAAGAAGCTGTAGGGTCTCGGAGAGCAGCAGTTCCATTACATGCATTAATCCCAAAGTATGGTGCTGGGGTCAGTGTGTGATAGAGGTGGGAAGTGATGTCTGTTAGGGGCAGTGATGGGTTGCATTTCTGAAGAAATCCGTAACTCGGCTTGTAGTTGGACAATTGTGACACCCTATTCTACCAGCAAGCGATGAGACTTCAGGCAGACGGAATGAAAGAATTCGAGTAAACTAAAGTCAGTGGTGGGGTTGTAGGCGCAGGAGATGGAGTCTCAGGGAGTGTTGATCTCACAGTCTCCTCAGTCTCAGAGAAAGGCAATTATATTTTAAGAGTGCAATCTGAATTACAAAGAAGTGGAATATTACAAAGGAATGTTTGAACATGGTTTAAAAATTCTGCTGAGAAATCAGAAAATTCAAAGGTTTAGGTTTGACTGACTCAAAGCAAAATTAGAGAGATTGGAAGATTTTTTTTTAAAATGCAGGACCAGGCCCGGTGCGTGAACCAGAGAGATGGTTACCTGTGATCCAAGGTTTGGGGACGGAATCCCCGGACAATTAATTGAAGCCCATAATGGGAAAGAGGAAAGGAGCCCGGTATAGCAGGAAGAATGGCTGAATGAGTTGTGACTGTGCCGGGAGTTGACCGACCCGACAAACTCGCTGAGCATCCAGACAAGTGCCCTGAATGGGAAGGAGTAACGTGGTTCAGGCAAAATCGAGTAGACCCAAATCGCGTCTCCAAATGGAGCCAGTCAATGGCATGGGGCATCAGAATAGCAATCAGGAAGAATTCATTCTCACCGACGAGAGTGGCAGAGAGCTTCGCTACGGTGAAATTCAACCTCAGGCGATAAATCGCCGAGGAGAGAAAAGAGCCGGGCTGATTGCTCCCCTCCTGACGAAGAGTCAAGAGTGGGAGTGCGGTGTTTGCGGAGAGAGGGTGGTGTTTATTGAGAGAGGGTGCATCGTGTTGAAAATCGACCATCATTTAGCACGATGGGCAATAATTGACTGGTGAATCTGTGCTGGTTTATTAAAAGGAGACAGTCTTGGGTGGGCAGGGAGTGCGGGTGATGGGAACACGGGGATGGGGTGGGGACTGACTGCATTGCACCAAAGCAGCCGATTGGCTCGGGACTATCTCGCTCAAGAAAACTTTGATCTTCGACCTTGAAGTGCATTTGCACAAAAAGGAAAACCATGTCGAAACAAAAATATCCGTGCTTAACGTTGAAGAGCGAAGGAAAGTTGGTATCTGGGCGGATTGATTCTTAGTGTTGAAAATTTGGGTATTTGCAAGAAAATTTGTCCTGTTCCTTTGATGTTAAATTTAACTCAAATCTTTGTGTGAACACAGTGGAACCCAGAATTTTGATATGTCTTTTAAATGAATTTTTTTTGTGCCGGAGAACAGATGGATGGCGGTTTCCTTGCGAGTACATGTTTTTTTAAAAGGATGTAAATCAGCTACATCGCTCGCTCTGAAAGTAGGAATAGCCTCCGTAAACATGCAAGAGAAAAAGTAAACTGATAAACGATATGGATCCAATTTCAGACCTTTGTGCGTCAGAAACTTGATTGTAGACGTTTAAATAGAAGCGTATTTACAGGTGCAGCCGTTTCATGAAATAATCATTCGAAATAGATAAAGATCTGAGAATCTGGCACGCCACATTTCTCTCCAAGGAAGCTTTTGGATTCGTTTTTTAGTATGCAATTGGAAATATTAATCTCTCGTCCAACAAGTGTGTAATCCGATGTCTCCGGATTAGGGGACCTAACATCGCTGTGTTCGAGTTTTGTTGTTGTTTGAATCCCCTCGGATCCCGGCGCCCTGCTCTCTCATTCCCAGCTGTCTCATTCATTCTGACCAAGCGATTCACGAAATATTGGAAAGACATCAACAGCAATAAGTTAAATGTTTCCTCGCTCTCCGAATGGGAACAGGCTCGGAGCTGACATTTCATGTTGGGTTGTTTTTTGCATTTTCCATCTGGCATTTCAATCGATAACCTGACTGCGGCAATACAAGAGGCTGGTCCATGAAATTCAACCCCCGCCCCGCCTCCCTCCTTCACTGATATGTCCCCGAATTCCGCAATCCTTTCAATTCGCGCCATATTTGACTTCTATCAACTGAAATTTGTATCGGTTAGATTGACCCGAGTGGAAACTCAGAATGGTCTTCGATCATTTTCAAACAGCACTGTTGTTTGAATTCAGTGAACATTGTGCACATGAGCATCTGATCCCATCGTTTCACCCATGTGCACAATTCATCTAAACCTCCAAAGCCTCCAAATACCGAAATTCCAAAGACTGACGACGTCCTGGGAAAACGAAATTTAAGGAATAAAGTCTGAAACAATGACATTCCAAGCAGAACAATCGCGTCCCCGCAGTGGAATAATTAAATTGACCAGGAATATTCAAGGAATAAAGAAATACAAATCTATAACAATGACATTTCAGGAATTCGGTGGAACGAATCAAAGATGAAAGAGAAAAAAAATTAAGCGACTGATAACTCAATTCCGAGGGTGACTCTACGTTTCCGATCCCGTTGGTATTTTGTTTTCCAGTGATGTAGATCAGATTATTCTTTATCGTTTGTAACTAATTAACATCAGATTATCGATGCTTTGATTATTGGATTGGTGGCTGGATTTAAATTTCAAGGCGCCTGTGTTCATTCCAATGATCAATACCCGCTCAAACTTGTAGCTGGGAGTTCTGTTTCATGGGATTGCGTGATCGCGGAAAATATTAAAAATATTGTTCATTGATAATATTGCCTCCATCTGCACCTCCACACACGCAAATGCACCTGTCCTCACCTCTGTCTAGTCATTTGTCTCTTTTATTTGCCCTTCTATCTTTTGCTCTCTCTGTCTATCTTTAGATAAACCTGCCCTTAATTCGTTAATATTTGCACGAATCGTTTCTCCTTACCAGTATTTAGAAAACTTGATCAATCGATCCAGTTCGAAGCATCTGAAACCGTTAGTAACTTTTAAGCAATTATAATAAACATAATGAAAAGGCTATTATAAATTTTGTTTATTCCTAACAATCATAATAGAATATTTATTCACCTGGTTCAATGAATAGTCATTTTGTCTGCCCCTCAGTAGATTGGATGGTTCCTTCAATCTGTAATCTCTCATTTTCTCCTCCTGTCTTTCTGCTGTATTTGAACTTAGCCCCAACATCTGGAGTAACATATTGGCCAGAATATGCCGCAGTATTGCGACATTGAGTGCTTTTTCTCCTGTCCCTCCCCCAGTAGTACAACTGTGCTCTGTGTGTGTGAGTGTGTGAGAGAGAGACTGTGTGATTGATCTCAGACTGCAGGGATGCTGTAAGTGATTTTTTCGACGCCCAAATGGCTCACTAAGCAGCGCTAATTTGTCGCATTTCCTGGTGTAATCGATCTCCTTAAACTGGGATCATACGTAGAGAGACAAAGAGTTGTGGAAAGGGAGAGAAATTTAAAAACGCAAAAGAGATAGGATACAAAAATGATAAAGAGAGAAAAGAGACAAAAAAGAATAGAGAGAGAGAGAGAAAGAGAACGAAACTGAGAGTAAAGTAAATGAAAACAACAGGGAACAGAGGAGGAAGGAGACCTAGAGGACATAGTACGGCTGACTTGAATACAGAGACACCACCCAAAACATCTTGCTTTGTGCCATACATTACTAAATGTTATTCAGAAAAGGCATTATTTTCCTGGTGACATTTCATACACACCTTTGGTAAGGAGGGTTTTCTGTTAAGAGAGTGACTGTGACTTTCGTTTAGAATATATGTCTACAAACGAATTTAATGGGGAAAATGTCCATAAAATCTATTGTAATGAGAATTTAGCTTTGCGCTAAAGATACGTTTTATTCGCATGAAAGTAGTGGCGGTGTCAACTATGTAGCTACTGCATATTGAAACTATGTCAAGTATTTGAGTCTCGTGTCTGACGCAATGAGTTATTTGAACATTGAACGGTGTGTGTGTGTGTGTGTTGGGGTCATTCGGGATGAGATTATAGAATATTTAAATGACATTGTTCTCTAAAGATTTAGACTATATTTTGGGTTGAACAAGGACTGTTCATTTTCGTCCCGTTATTTTCCAACTTTGTGCCATGAAAATATCGATACTTGACGACTTAAGAGAAATTCCGTAGCTACATAGTAACTCCACCTACTTGTGTTTTAGACGTTTTCGGGCGTTGCTGAGATAATAAAGGATATCTGCTTCGCGTGCCCGGTAATGGGAAAGCAATTCTTGCATTTCCCCTCCTGACCCAGCACATTTTGCAATGCTGACCATGGAAACAGAGCGTGACAAAGCCAACGGGTACCTGATACAAAACCGGAACCCGAGCAAGCCCGTTACACCTTTATCGGACCTGATCTGATGGTCCCTAACCCCTCCCTGATCAAACCAGAATCGATCAACTCAATTCTGACATTTGAATTCATAATTTTGTTTAAAGAGAATCCGGATTCATCAATGGGCGATGAGTCCAGCCTCGACCGTAATGATAAATGTTCGTAATACAGAAGACAGAGAACGGCGACTAAAAGACGATGCTCATTACTACTGTGCTATTTAATTATCTATAGACTGCATCATCGGATTAATGGGATTTTACGGATTGGAATTAAAAACTAGTGCGGAAAGAAGAACCTGCTTACCTTGTAAAATTTAAGAGGATAAAATTGATCACAAAATAGAATGTCTTTCAGAGATTCTCCGATTCGTTCTGTTTTACCTCGATATTGTTTCACTGCAGGTAATTCCTTACAACGCGACTGGGATGCGCTCTCTGTTCTCTGGCAAGTGCATTCGGTGTAATTTAGACAAGGCTAACAAGATGAAAGGTTTGAAATAAAAGTTAAGTGGGTGTCATTGCGAACACCCGAACTCGACTCCTTCAGTGCAAATGAGCTTGGCCTCCAAACCCTTTGTAATAAATCTCCCAAAATTGGGAAATGCAGTGAAATAAAAAGAATAAGAAATCAGACCAACTTTCATGCATTTCAACCTAAAAAACACATAGAAAGCTCTAATAAGCCTTTAGTCTAAAATAATCTGCTCTTAATGTACAAATCAAAATCTGCATATTGAAAGTGATTCGATAAGGGATATCAGTTTTTAAAGTACATGCATGACATGACTGATGGAGCCAACAATTCCCCAGCGCTCGCTCCTCCCCGGCACTGAGGTGGCGTCGGGTTACTAAACTAAACCATTTGTACCCAATGTGTCGCCGCATTCTCGATCTCTGCAAGTTTCCTACTTGCAGTGAATATTGCCAATAAAAAGGGTGATATTGTTACTTTAAAAGTATAATGATTTCTTTTAAACAGAGAAATCGTTGCTTTGGGAATCCCAACAAAACGAATTTGAGTCAGACCTGGTTTCATGGACTGGGTACCTGCTCCTTGCCTCCTCTGCAGAATGCCCTGTTTTAATTTCCTTTCAAGTCCGATTCTCATTTTTCCCCTTGGGTTTTATTTCAATCATCTGCTCGGGATTGCGAGCACAAGTTGCTCCCTTGGGAGATTTCCTGCTCTCTGTGATGTGATCCGGACCCTCTCATCGGTACGTTTACACCGCCGAGGTGGCGGGTTATGGACAGCTGCTGACTCGACTTAAAGAGCACGGAAACACGGGCGCAACTGGGTTTAGATGCAGCTCTCGTTCACTTAAAGGTCTCCTTTATTTTTGTACTGGTTCAGCGATTCTATTGGGTCTGAATCCAGGCCGTAACAGCCTGAAGTTAACTTGATTCAAGGTAAGATCGGGTTCAGAAGGAGCATTCTGACCGGGTCCATGTTCCAACACCAAACCAAGAGGGGCAGCAAGTCCACGCTGCCCTGGGCCGTAGCTACAACTAACCAAGTATTCAACCTGGAGTACAACAATTCACGTTGCTGCAACTACACTTCTACAGGTGGACGGTGGAGAGCATTCTGGCTGGTGGCATCGCCTGGTCTGGAGGTGCCAATGTTCATCACGGGCGCCAGCCTTCACTTCATCAAGGACATCTGCAAGAGGCGGTGCCTTAAGAAAGCAGGCTCTATCCTCAAAGACCCCCACCCCACAGGTCATGCCCTCTTCACTCAGCTACCATCGGAAAAAAAAAGGTACCGGAGCCTGAAAACGAGCACTTAGCGGCGCAAGGACAGCTTCTCCCCCGTTGCCATCAGGTTCCTGAATGATCAATGAACCACAGACACTACCTCACTTTGATTTTTTTTCTTGCACTATATTTATTTATTTTGCAAGATGGTTTATATAAATATTTGCACTACGATGCTGCCGAAAAACAACGAATTTTGTGACTTGTTCAAGACAATAAATTCTGATTCTGGGGAGAAACATTGAGCAGTGGAATTAGAATTACTTCACTGGTTCTCAGGGTCTGGTTCCTGCTGGATCAATGGAATCTGCCGTCACTCGGCTTTTCCTGTAGTTGTCTGTCGGGGCAGCGGGACGGGATAGGGGCAATTAAATAGGGTTGAAGTTTCAGGTCAATCTGCCGTTTCAAACCTTTTCTATGTTACAAAGTGCTTGCTGTAAATCTGACAAAACAAGTTTCTCTGCACTGATCGACCTGTCGTGGGAGAGGCGTGATGTAGAGGGTGGGGACCCCACCCTCTGAGGAAAGGGGCAGAATGATGCGCTGACAGGAAAGGAATTGAGGGTTTTAGGACGGATGACAAGAGCAAACGAAATCCCCACAACCACCGCCCCCCGCCCCCCCATCTTGCATTCAAACTGTAATTGTACGCCTTTATCGCATTCTAGTCTATAACTTTCAAATACATTTAAACCGGTTGCTTAATGAATAATATGCCTTCTATGTCAAAAATTCATGCAAATAACACCAACCCCTCCCTAAATAATATTTGTCCCCAAACAAGAATAAGTGTCCCACGTTTAGTGAACTCGTCTCTGTCGCTATTTGGGGCTATTATGGACGTTATGGCCATTATGGACGCGGCCGTTAAATATGACCTCGGCTCACTCGCGAACTTGTTTATTTTAGAAAATGTTAAAGAGCAACAAAAGACCGGTCGGATTCCCAGCATCGCTCTTCTCCTGAGGGTATCAAGTGCGGAGTTCGGGAGGTGAAATCGTTCGCCGAAGCGCCGACACTTGCAGAATAAATCTGATCCAACGATTCTAGAGGAAAAGGCGGACAAAGAGAGGCAGGCGGGGTGTTTGGTGCAGGCGTAGGAGCTCAGGACAGGTAAAGGGAGAAAGAAGACAAAGAAAATAGAGGAGAGAGAATAATCCGGGCTCAGTGGACAGGCTGATGCCAGAGAACGATAAAGAGAAAGGCGATTTAAATTCCGATATGTTTTAAATCCTCAAATGTATCATTAATATGGAGACTGCCTTTTGCTTTACTTTAACAAATGATAGGGCAAAATAATTAATTTGGATTAGAAAGTTGCTCTAGGGCGAACTAAAACGATTACCACACAACCAATTGCTTGAAATTGTATTTTCATTTTCAACTTGACCTAAAATTATCAGAGGATTTAATAACTGGAACAGGTTGGTCCCAGAATATATTCAAAGTTAGTATCATGAATATAACTAGTCAAAAGACGCATTAAGGAGGAAATGGTGCAGCTGGTCAGAGAGGGAACTTGTTTTCGAAAATGCCTCCGCGTTGTGGGGAGATTTGTCAAAAACTTCTTTTCAGTTTCAAGAATTAGAAGATTTCCAAAACTGAATTTACAATTTCGATCCATCCTCACAATTGTATTATAATGTTATTGCTACTGGTGTTGTCCTGTATTACATAAACTGCACGAGTTAATGTGCATCTGTAGGTAAATATTGTCGATGGCTCTTTCAAGATTGAGTTCATGGCCATTTGAGATGACAGCGCAGCCATCCTCCTTCCAGTAAGGTGCACTTTGTTGAGCCGCAGAATTTCGGGGGGTGGAGAGGGAGGGCGGGGTATTAACTGAGGCAAAAATAAACATTATCCGACAAAGGACGATGACGATGCGGCAATAGTTTGCACACATCCTCACGAACCCACACCCAGTGAATTGAGCTGAAGATGTGGCCATGGAACGCGAATCCTTGGGTCTTTTTCTAAAAACACAACCGAGGCCTTTTGGCTGCCTCCGCCCAACGTCCAAAGCCGCTGTTTGTCTATTTAAGTATCAAATACGGCTCTTTATTAAAACAAAATCATTTATTATTACAGATAAGAAATGCAGCGACGCCTTGAAGGGCCGTGTATTCCAATGCCCAGCAATTGGAAAACAATTCCAGCAGATCTGTATCAATAAACCGTTAGGAGAGGCAGGTAAAACCTGTTGTTTCTCAATACCAATTAAAATAGTTAAAGGAAAACTTCGATTGTCAAGATCTAATGGGTTTCCTCGTTGAACTCAAGATCCGATTTCGAATTTTGACCTGAATTGCCAACTACTAATCGAAACGGTGATAATGCAATTTTGAATGATCGGCGTCTTACTTTCTGTTCCTTTTGCAACACCAGATAAACGCGGGATGTTATTTGTTTTGAATTACCCCCTCCCGAGGCAAAAGCGAGCACGGTCCATTCTTGCGAGCGCGCATCAAGACACACGGCCAGTTCCACCCTCTCCCCCTTGAATCTTCGCTCGTTTGACATTGAAGTGGGCGCTCGCAGCAATGAAGCCATTTCTATGCGTTTCTCTCAATTGTATCCAAGTTAAGCAGAGAAATAAATAAGTGGCAAGAATGTTGGGGTTGGTGTGGAGACAAGGAAGTGAAGATGGTGAATAGTTTGGTGTCATTTCCTCAAAGGGTGAGATTCAACGAGTGGAGGTGGAGAGGTTTTTTCCACCAAAATAAAATTGGCGCCTAAAATTAGTTACAAACGACGTTGTAACAATCGTGAGCGCAGTTCATGGAGATAAATCTCAATGAGGGCAACATAATATTTTTTAAAACAATTTACTCTGCAGCCAGGGATGAGCCCGGCGCATAATTCAAGGCCTCTCTGCTTTATTCTGCCTTCCCCGACCTGGGACAATGGAGCTGGAGTTTAGAGAAAACTGGTTCAAATCACCCACTTCATTCAATCTCTCCAAACCTTTCGAACAATCTCAACATAAAACTGCCGAAGTTCGAGCGTAATATTAAAGTAAGTGATTTAAAGTTCTTTTAAAAAAAATACCTTGATTTCTTTCAAAGAGCGTAGAATGTAATGTTTAGTGCACTTACCTGGAATTCGCCGCAGGAGCTTCGCCATTTTACAGCCGCATTCTTCTTCTGGTTCTACTCCTGCATCAATGGGAGTCTTTCTTAATGCAATAACTAAATGGGTCGGTGCCACACTGCAGGCACAGACTGACTGAACGAGAACCAGCTTCAGTTGCTACCAACTGACCCGTTTAAAGAAAGAAAAAATCTGGGAGGTATAGATTCGTTTGAATTTCCATTGCGGCCAAAAGTCCCTAAAACCCTCCCCTTCGACGGAGCCCAACAATCGGTTGACCCGAATCTCTTCGCTCCAGCCAGAGAACCGCCCCCAGACCCGATATCTTTCTCTTTCAGCCTACCTGTTTCATCTTCAACAGGAACACAAAGGAAGGAGCGGAGAGCCGCCTCTTGGAGCCTACCTGACTTCCGTAAGATTGGATCACAAGTGACTGTCTCTTGTACCTGCAGACAGACAGCAGGTCTCCCGTGTTGCGTTTTCTCGCTCCCCTGTTTTTGCTTATTAGTCTTTCTTCTTTCTTTCTTACTTCTTCTGACTCTCATTTATCTCATTGTCCCTTACTACCTTCTCTCTCTCTCTCTCTCTCTCTCTCTCTCTCTCTCTCCCTCCCTTTCTCTCCCCTCAGACTCTCTCTCTCTCTTTCTCGCCATCTTTCCACCTCTCTTTTTCTCTCGGCCCCTCTCTCGTCTGTCCTCTATTCCAACTTTCGCACTAATCAGCTGGCCAGACGGTTCCCGAGGCGGATTTGCCCTGGTAAGACTGTAAGCATCTTACCCCTCTGGGTAATCCTATCCCAACCTCTCGCCAATGTCACCGAGTCCGCACTCTGCCCAGGTGAGCTTTAAGGTGGTTTAGAAATGGATCAAATTCACCTTAAGAACCACAAGCACATACCATTTCCATCAATTAGCCCGGATCTACCATCAGATTTAGACGGCAAGGGAGGAGTTATGTTGGGGGTGGGGGAAAATAGAACACGTTAGGAAGTCTGTGACCATTCTGTAAGGTTGAGAAGGGCGGGACGGGGGAGGACGCAAGACCATATGTTAATGAGAGCGCTGCCTGTTCGAGGAGACACTTTGGTTGAAACGCATTGCTGCATTCTAACTGGTTGGGAAAGACAGGCTGCCACAGCCGTGCTGAGGGATTCAGTTCCCCCCTGACACACCTTTTCTTGCTTCATGCCGCAGGGCCTTTGGATCAGAACCTCCGGATGAAACTCTCTGCCCCTGGTCTCTGTCCCTCCGCACCTGCCTACACAAAGTCCCTCAAACATCCGCTGTCCTTCAGGAAAGGCACCGAAGCTTTTAATTTTCCCAGTTCTTTCTGGACACTCGGAAACTGCTGCAGTGTTCCCACCCCATTCACCTCTGGAGGGTTGAGAATGAGAATACTGTACTGGGTAATTCGAGTTCATATTCAAATGCCGATCAAGGGATAAAGTGAATTTACATTTTTGCAACCCAACACCTCTCATCCAACGCAGGGCCAGTTGCCTCGTGGTTCTTTTCCCGCAGGCACTTCGTTCCGCCTGATGTTCGATCACAGATGTTCCTGTCTTTTCTCAGTCTGATTCCCAATTTAATCTTTCACGGCTCTCTCTGCATCTTGTCATTTCTTTTTTTCAAAAAAAATCAGATCTTTCTCACCAACCCTTTAGGTTTAATTCTCTGTTATATCAGTTTAACTGATGTTCCTCGCTCATCCATCTATTTATCTGTCCTCTCGCTAGTTCATCTTTACTGAGAATTGGAAATAATAATTAGTGTAATATAGCTAACACACACTGTATACACACACACACAGCGTTGAAAACATTGCGTCCTGTATGAAAAAAAAAAGAACTTTTTGTACATACCACTGGATCTGTTGACCGTTTGGAAGCTGAATGTAATTCAGAGTATTTCCAGCGAGCCACTGATGTCAGTATGACCTCGCCCAACTGTTATCCCCAAACTGACTTGCCTCCTTGAACACAAGTAGTCTCTGACAGCCAACATGCAGAGAATCTTCACTGCTCCCTCTGTGCAACAAGTCATTCGGAAGGTAAATAGCATGTTGATCTTTACTATAAAGGGCATGTGAGTAGAGCAATAAATATACCATCTGCAAAATATAGGTCCTACATGAGACCAGTCCTGGAGTATCCTGGACAGATAGGGCTCCTCACCTCAGAGATACATGGCACAGAGGGAGTGCAGTGAACATTCTCCACACTGGTTCCAGCGAAAGCAGGTTTGCCACATAAGGAGAGATTGAGCAGAATATATTTTGGATTCTCCAGAGTTTAGAAGAATGAGAGATGATCTCATTGAAACTCACAAAATCTTTGAGCACTCAGAAGGCTGGATACATAGAGAGACTTTCTCCTGACTGCAGAGGGGGTCGCAGACTCATAGAAATTGGGTCCTTGGACGGTGAGATAAGATAAAATATGTTCACTCACAAGTTGGTAAATCTTAGGAATTCTGTATCTCAGAGGACTTTGAAGGCTGTCACAAAATGGAGATCAATAGATTTCTGGAAAATAGTGCAATCAAGGAATATGCAGGAAAACTGTATTAAATCAGCTGTGACATTAGATAAATTTCAGAGCAAGATCAAGGGGCTCCTGTTCCTATTTCTTTTGTTTTTATGTAAATAGCACCAGTGGCAAAATAATTGTCCATTTTTATTTATTCTTAGTTTTCCTTAACTTACTCAATTTGCCCTATCTTAATGAATCACTAAAGGTGCTGCCTTTCAGTTGTTCTATTTAGGGGTATTTGTGTGTAACTGTCTTATATAGTGTCTGAATGTACGGATATTTATATATTTGTCTCTCTGTGTATATTCTGTGTCTCTGGCACGTGATTTTACTTGTCACAAATAAATACAGCATGAAAACATGCCTTTGGTCCTGAGATTCTGCACTGATCCTATCCCCTACCCATTTTATTCTCCTCACCTTCCCACCAACATCCACCCACCCCTATTCCTGCCATATTCTAACACTCATTACACACTAGCGGCAATTTACAGTTACCAGGTAACAGACCTGCAATGTTTTTGGGATGTGTGAGAAAACTGGAGAACCTGGAGGGAGATCAAGCTCCACTCAAACAGCAGCAAAGTTTCGAATTAAACCCCCTCTAGCCCTGTCAGTGTGCTGCCCTTTGTGTATTTGCATATTATAATGTTTATAGTATCTCTCTTTACATGTTTTACTGTACATGAGCTTGTCTTTATGGTTGTATGTTATTATTTGTGAGAAAAATGCACATGTGCCTTTAATGCTCAGGCATAAAAAAATAGGTGCAGGAATAGGCCATTCATTCTCTCAAGCCAATGCTACCATTCAATAAGATCATTTTCCTTCCCTATGCCCATATCCTTGAAGTAGAATGAATAGACAGTGATTTATCTCATTTACTAAACTTCTACAACCTTCTGGAATAAAGAATTCCAAACTTTACCGCTCCCTGCAAGAAGAAATTTTGCCTCACAGTGAATGGGTGTTATGTTTGTGCATGAGTCTTTCAAGCACAATGCAAAATTGATCAAAGAACTGTACAAGAGTATCATAAACACAGTCTAACGAACATTACAGGTTTAGTGGGAAATAGTTACAGGCAAGGTGTAAGAATACTAAGTGGTGTTAAGAATGTTACCTGCACTGGGTAAGAAACACTAAAGTACAAGCAGAATGAATGAATGAGTGAAGTTTATTGTCATTTACATAAATGCAGTGAATGGATACAATAAAATTCCTATTTGCTGCAGCTTCCCAGGAATATAAAACATGCAATGCTTAACAATACAAAGGAAGAGAACAAAAGTAATATTGTAAAAGGAGAAACATAAACAAACAAATAATATGAAAGCACCATTTATGGAGTGTACGCACAATGTCAGGGTGTTACACACATTTTATAGTGTTACAAGCATTCTCTAAGGTGTTACAAACATGGAAGGGGACAGGTAAAAATGTAATGTCGGAATGTTACATATCCAGTATTTAGAGTATTATAGACATCTTTCTGTTAGATAAGAGATTGATCTTGAGAGAGTCAACATGATTTTAAATTGGTTAAAGAATAATATTTCCTTCCTTAAGGGACATCTGTGAATAAATTAACTTCAGGATTACTTTTTACTGGTCCGAGCTTTTACTTTGCAAGTATTTAAGGTGAGTTGAAATTCTCAAATTGGCATGTCATGATCTGATTTTTCACACGCTGGGTTATTTTCTGGGAATATAACCACTACACCATCATATCCAAGTCTAATTACTGGGGTCTTCTCATTTTTTATGAAATATATATTTATGAAAATATAGTTATGTAATTGAGATCATTTTAAATATTTTGGCTAAATTGTGCGAGGTTAATATATTTTGGAAGTGATATAATTTGTACTTGATTGTGTGTTCCAGAGTCCTTGGAAGTGGCATCACGGGTAAGCAGGGTGGTCAAAAAGGCTTTTGGTGCATTGGCCGTTACATTCAGAGTACTGAAGATAGAAGTTGAGAGGTCAAGCTGTTGGCGAGGCCATGTGGAGTATTGTCACAGTGCTGCAGGAAAGATGTCGTCAAGTTGGAGAGGGCGTCAAGATGATTTACGAGGACGAGAGGTTATCTCAGAGATAAGATCATGAGAGGAATATAGAGAGTCTTTTGCACAATGTGAGGGAATTGGTAACCAGAGGACATAGGTTTACGGTGAAGGAGGAGAGATTTAACAGGAACCTGATGGGCAACATTTTTACACACAGGGTGGTGAGTGTACAGAAAGAGCTGCTGGTTGAGCCTGATATTATTGCAATGTTTAAGAAAAGATTGGATGGATACACAGATCCATTTTGAGGGATTTGGACCAAAATGCAGGCCAGGCAGAATTTGGATGGGTGGGACATTTTGGTTGGGATGATTTCCATACTATAGGAAATTATGATTCTATAATCGCAGAGTAAATTTAGTGAATTTCAGCTTGACACTAGGACCTATCTCTGAGGAACCCTTTAAAAATTAGTGGGATAGTCTGCAGTCCACAGTGTTGATGAAGGGCTGAATTGTTGACTGGAGACAGCTGAAGTGGTGAATGCGGGCTCAATTTTTACATTTCAGAAGAATTTGGATGGGGGGGTATGGAGGGCGATGGACTGGGTGCAAGTCAGTGGCTCAAGGAAATAAAATGGTTCAGCCCAGACTAGAGGGGCCGAGGTGGCCTGTTTCTGTGCTGCAATTGTTCTATTGAGAGCAACTGAGAAACTGTCAATTCTGCTAAAAATTTAGAAAAATTAAAGTCCAACAATTGAACCAAACCGAAAGCGTTCGTTTACAATTTTAAATACATAGCTAGTCCGAAGCAGCTTTCTTCACTGTCCAGATCAGTTCAAGTTGTAATTCTCTGTTCACATAACTCTTTAAATTAAGTTGTATTTTAACCATGAAGGGATTTATAAATTCCTTCTACTTTATTGTCTCTGCCAAGAAACCAGTTCTCAAGCCCCATCCACAAACTAATAATTTTTAACTGCAATTATCATTGTCCGTAATAATGGAGCTGGTAAAAGAAAATATATTAATATCCATTCATTCTGATTGCTTTGAGTGCAGCCTGCTGCCGTGTAACACAGGGAGGTAGAGATTAAAGAGCTGAGGCTCTCTGCATTTCATTCAACACAGGATGTGTAAACGCAGCTCACAAAAGGCAACCTGGATTGAAGTTCATAACTCCCTCCCTTCCCACCCCCACCCAAACTCGGAATTACCTGTCACTTCTCGGCCGCGGACCCTTCCCTTCACCCAGAGCCTGTCGCAGGTTTCTCCGTTCCTTCCCTCCGGCAAAACAAAATAATACAGAATCGAATAACAAACGGCTCCAGGCCATCGGTTTCCCTCTTTTCGGACTCGGGAGGCAAAATAAATAAGTGAAGGAAGGCTGGCGAAGTGGAACTCAGTAAGGGATCGAACTCAGTCTTACTCACAGCCAACTTGGCACTGCCTTTATACCATTTTACTACCCAAGGTACCCCGGTCAAAACGGCTAGATTTTCGTCCTCTCATTTACCTGCTGTTCACAATTAGGCGTATACTATTACAAGCCTCTGCTTCCATATTTTATGAACTACCTGAACCTGATCCTCTTGCAATATCGTCAATCCCCTTCAACCCGCCCCTCCATTTCACTTTCTCTCTACCATCTTTCTATCTCTCTTCTACCAGACCCCCTGCCCCCTTTCACCAACCCGAGCACAGGCTCTTTGAAAGGGAAATCAACCCAATCCTTTTGTTTCCCACCCACACGCGTTGAACCCAATCCCAGAAATACAGGAAAGTCGACTCGTTTGAATTCAGGCCAAGAATGAAACCTTAACCAGCCGGCTTCTCAAAAGGAGGCGGCCGGAGATGGGGCTCCAGCGCCTGATGAATATTTAACACCCCCGGATTAAACTCCATCCTCTCCCGCCAAGGCTCCATATGACGACCCTGGCCCATTTGTATCCTCTCACCAGTTGTAACACGAGCTGACCTGTGCGGCATGAAGGCAACTCAGTCGTGGTAACCGAAGCCCGCAGGAACAATGAGGATGTGCGGTGTTGAATGCAGTCCCTGGCGGTTTAAAGTGGCTACATTTACCAGGCAGCAAGATTTTATGTTTCCACGTGTACACACTTAATCATTGCCAAGACGTTTTAGTCAGATTGTGTTGTATCGCTTAGAGAGAACTGACTCGCTGTTGGGAAATGAAGCTCAACAAACTCTATGACTCGGTGGTCAGTGGCAAAAATTCACACTTATGTTAAAACTGGTCATTTGGGCAATTTAAATAGTGTCTGCTACAGCTTTGGAACGAGGAGACGGAGGTATTTGTAGGTGTCCGACCTTGTCCGTGCGCGATTCCCCTGTGTCTCCACATGTCGGAATGGTCTTTGTACTAGGAGAGCACGTCTGTTTCAGGAATGCTGCACTCGATGGGTTGATGGGCCTTTTGCGTGACCTCTCCGCCCGTCAATCCTCGCCTCTATGTGCTCGGGGGCCGTCTCCACCACACAGTCCAGCAGACCAGCAAAATATTGCAGATACCCTAAAACTGAGATCTATTCCGGAAATGCATAGCATGTCGGGCAGCATCGATGGGGGTGGCGGCAGAAACGGAGTTAAGTTTCAATGTGGGACTTGGTTAACCTGAAACATTAATTCAATGGTCAGGTTCACAGATGTTGCTTTTTGTCTTATTTCCAGTCTTTGTATTCCGGGGCCCGGGGTTTAAAAAGACGAGGGCTGAAACACTCCTACGTCTGTCGATCCCCGAATTCAGCAAGGGACTGGAAAGGGTCGGATTTGCTCACTTTGTAGCCAACTCTGGCCTTGTTTTATGGTGCTCTTCATTTCCCGCTGCCCTTCACACCCGCTCCTACAAGATGCAGAAATCCAAGTGGAAACTTCGGGATCGAGGGTGACTTTGTTCCCGTTCCCATTTTGCCGTCTCTGAGGCTGAAGCAACCCTCCGAGATGAGGCAGAGGTGGTTGGCCTTAAGTCATGTCATGTTATGTCAAATTTATTGTCACCTGATTGCACAAGTACAACCCAACGAAACCGCGTTCTCTGGTCCTCAGGGCAAAACACGCCGACCCACAACCAGACATAACACACATTCAGACAAACAATACGTATGCAGGACCCGAATTCATAGAGTCGAATAAATAAATATTGATTCGTGAACATGAGAGTCTTTGATGGATAGTGTGATCAGTTCCTTTGGTCCTTCAGCATTAAGAGGAGGTTGGCCATATTTTCCCCGAGGTGGTTGGCCGTAGTTTGCCCAGAGGAGGTTGGCCATAGTTTGCCCAGAGGTGGTTGGCCATAGTTTTCCCAGAGGAGGTTGGCCGTAATTTGCCCAGAGGTGGTTGGCCATAGTTTTCCCAGAGGAGGTTGGCCGTAGTTTGCCCAGAGGAGGTTGGCCATAATTTGCCCAGAGGTGGTTGGCCATAGTTTGCCTAGAGGAGGTTGGCCGTAGTTTGGCCAGAGGTGGGTGAGGATGAGTGAGGATCTGCACATCTTCAGCCATGTGGTCTGACCTCCTCGAGGTTCTTGACACCGTGACCGAATTGTCTTTCAGCATTGAGCGGCTAAAACTCTTCGGATGGGACCACAAAGAAACCACCTCCCCCCCCACCCCGCCCCAACCCCTCCCCGAGAAATCTGGAATAAAGTCTTCGTATTTCCGAGCTAATACATAGACCCACTTTCTCCCAACCCGACTTTCGAACTATCTCTGGCCTTTCCGCCGTAATAACTCGATAAATAGGAATCGGTTTCTGGTCCTGATATCGAGATGTTAAAACCTGTGAACTGAGCATCAGTGAAGGGAGGAATCACTAAATTAAATGGAGAAAACCATTTGAATCAGGAAAGAAGCGTTGATACTGGTGTTGTTTTAATACACCTGATTTCAGCGATAGTTTTATTTGTAAAGTCGAAAGTACTTATTTCCTTTTAAAATTGTTAGCAATATCAATCTTTATAGAACGCGGGAGATGTCATAATAACTCAGGCAGAGAAGTCCTACAATAATATATTTATTGGTTTCAATATCACCTTTAGAAAATGTTCCGTTAGGGAAAAATATATATTTTTCTCCTGTGACCATGGGATTAATAAACGCTGTAGCAAATGTTAAACGTTTAAAATATTTAACATTTGACATTGCGAGTTGGGGACGGTTTGACACAACAATGTTCGGGTGCCAACTGCGCCCATGGAATTATTCCGATCCTTCGTGTAAATTGTCAGTAATGAGGGGCTTTAACAACAGTACAAAGTCGTGGTTATTCTCAAAAATATGTGCAAACAAATAGCGGAATTGTATCCCATAATGTTTCAATCCCACTTCTACCTCGCGGTTAACAGTTCATTTATTTCTTATGTTACCGCATCCAAAAGAGAAGGACCGACTGTTTTCCATGTTATATTTGCACCGTAGAACCCCCATACTTCATGTGTATCATTCTGGATAACGTGTTCGCTCCTTTCCAAGGATTTTACCTTTACGGTACTATCTTGCTGGTTTTTATCGGATACCTTGGCGATAATGCAATATAACAGTTAATGAATATTTTCCATGATTATTTAACTCCTTGGTTCCAACACTATCATAATAAAAATCCTTAATTGTGTCTGGCGTTGGTTTGTACAGGGCGGGCGAGACCCCAGTGTGGGGAGAGACCAGAGCTCGGCTGCTTTGAGAACAAGAGGGTGTTTTCCAAGAATAAATTGGATAGAGACATGGAGAGGAGACGTCTGGAGGGTTATGGAATGGGAGCAGGCCAATGGGATTAGCATAATTATGGTCAGCATAGACTAGAAGGGCTGAATGACCTGTTTCTGTGCTGTAGTGTTCTATGGTTCTATGATAATGTTTGGTGGTCAACATCGCGGGGATCAAGGGCTCAGCTTGAATCGTGGCTCCTTGTCGACACTGCGAGACCCGCTGAGTTTTTACGGCTGTCAGATTCTAGCGAGAGTGGCCGGGTGATAAGGGTTGAAAGCAAAGGGGGGGGGGGGGTTCCCACACGTTTATATGAGTCGATGGATAAACCATTGCTGGAAATCAAGAGGGAAAATGCTGGAAAGGCTCGATCTCAAATGTTAATTCAGCTTCTTGCCGCACAGATGCTGCCTGACCTGTTGAGACTTTCAAGCGGGTTGCATTTCTAATTCTGGCGATCTCTGGGTCAGAGTTGGAAGAGTTTGGATCCGACCCGGCCCAGCGTAGAGAGCCAAACACTTAATGAAGTCGGTGGTGGCGAGAAAGGACGGGCAACGGGCTAATGCCCCACAGAATGACCCGACCGCTGGCAACCGGAGAAGCAACCTGCTCCTGTTGAATGATTCTCAGAAACACCCTCATCGACTAATCTGTCCTCGGAGAATTTAAACAGAATGGGAAACGCATTAGAGGCGAAACAAAGTTAACCTTACTGGTGGCGGCCTTTGGGTAACATTGTGGATAAGATCACCTTGCCCACTACAGGCCCCCTCTGTCATAGAACAGAGGAACACAACGGAACAGGAATGGGCTACTCTGTCCGTCAAGCCTACCCCACCAATCATAGTATGATCATGGCTGATTTGTGCCGGCTTCAACTCTTTTTTTGTGCCAATTTCTCAGACTTTTCTACCTCTACCTTAAATATATCTAATGATCTGGCCTCACAACAGACAATTCAAGGGATTTGCTGCCTGTGAGAGAAAACAATAAAACATTTCTAGAGTTTCAAATGACTGGCCCTTTATTTTGTGGCTCTGTCCCTTAGGCTTTGTGGCTTTCTCACTAGTGAAAACTAGCTCCATTTATGAGGCTGAAAGATGCTGTGTGCAGGGTGGAAGGGGCCCTCAATGTTTCTTTACGTCCTCTTCAGACAGCGATCCTGCTAGATCATATCCATGGGAGTAGGGAGACTCCAGTGATCCTCTCTACCACTCTTATGGTCCTGTGGATTGACCTCTGACCCCTTTCTCTGCAGCAACTGTACCCCACTGTTATGCAGCTGCCCAGAAAACTTTCTATAGACCTCCTGGAGGTGGTTGATTCTATCAACCTTCTCCTATCAGATTTTGACAGTTGTTCTCATTCTTGTTTGGTACGCTAACCTGTCCTCAATAAAGACCCCTGGCTTGTTTGAGGAAGCCAAATGACAACTGTAAATAAATGATAAGTTTTGGAGATTAATTTCTGTAATTGTGTGCTCCTAGCAAGGAGCAGTCTCCAACATCCAACCCACTCTCTATCTGCTGAGTAGATACAAAACTAACATTTTCGGCTGAAGCCTGAAACATTAGTTTTGTATCTTTATCTTTGCTATATAAAGTATACTGTTGAACCTGCTGACTTACTTCAGCATTGTGTATTTACTTCAACCATGTTGTCTGCAGACTTTCATGTTTCACTCCTGAGTGAAATACATGTTGATATTGAGCTGCATGTTAGCAATGGAGGAACAGTCTTCTTGAACTCGGAGAGGTTGTTTATTGTTAATACATTGCTAATAAATTGTCAAGAATAAAGTAATAAATGAGTGAAAAACCTAAATGATAGTTCTTAGCTAGAGCTACATTGTAGTTTGTTTTTACCAATGTGACATCTAGGATTTATATTTAGACATAAAGACATACAGCATACACCCAAAAATGACCTACAATCCCCAGTATTTGATGAATGGGAGAAACCTGGACCCCCTGGGAAAACCCCACTCAGACGCGGGGAGAAAGTACAAACTCCTTATAGATAACACAGGATTCGAACCCTGATCCTGGGTGCTCATGCTATAACAATGTTGCACTAACCACTAAACTGTTTGCTTCCTGAAAAATAATTGGGGATTATGATAGTCAACTTCAAGCTGAACATAAAGATAATTTCAGATTTGCTGTATCATGTAGGAAGTTGGAGAAATATTAAATTAACTTTTATTGAATTTATCCTGTTTAATTGCATAATGATGCTGACACATAGCATTAGTTCAACTCACCTAAACACGTTTTGCCACTGATTTTCATTTGTACTCAGCTTCTGATGTCTATTCTGTGTATTCAACAATAGATGGGCAGTGTTGATGAATTCCATTTGCTGTGAGACAGCTTTTCCATGGTCGCAATGCCCTGGTGAAACCTTTCACCGTGTTCGCCACTGACCACACCAAGATCAGCGGGGAAGTCCAAGTGCAAATGCAGAAAATGTATTTTCAATGACATGCTGCTCTTCATGGTTTTGTATGCTTGAACTAGTCTTAAAATAGACAGGAAATCAGAAAAATAGATGATCTTTTAAAAAAGGGTACAGGATAGGAAAACTTTAAGATGATTTTCAGGATCAAAGTCCATAAAATGCACCCAAAAGTGTTTAGGAAGTAAAATCTTTGTTGTTCCAGTGTATCCTTTAAAGAGCGTGAAAAGTTTTATCATCTTGTTCTGGGCTTGATTCAAACCCAGTAAATGGGAAGAGTGAAAGTCTATTTAGCAGTATTGTAGGGTTGGGTCTGTAGGGGGGTGTCATCTTTGAGTCCTTAGCCATTGTTATGGTGCAACAACACATTAAAGCTGATTCAATGATGGCCTATAAGGCTGATCCAGCGTTGCCTAAATACTGAGCAGCAGCGGGAGCTGAGGGAGGTGGGGCAAGTGGTGCAGAAGCGCCGTCCATTGCCTTGACATGCTGAGAAGGGAAAGCGGCCTACACCCAAAATGGCGACCGAAAAGCAGGTGAGAGCTACTTTATCCTACCCCACTGGCATGAATGTACCTGGGCTTGTGGTGGGTTCATTGCCGAGTGCGCATAGAGGATTTTAAAAATCACGCTCCTGGGTCACGGGCTGATGATCATCAGGCCGCCCTTTTGCAGCCACTTTCAGCGGCATTGCCTTTATAGACGAGGAGGAAGCAACCTCGCTCCACCTCTGAGTGTACCCTCTAGACGGATCGGAGTCACCTGCTGAATCTCCCCTGGGAGCTTCTATGAAGGTAAATGAAGCAATGTAAAGATGGACAGATGTGGTATTTCAAAGAAGAGCGGTGAGTTTCCTCTGGCAATATTTCCTCCCCGTTCAGAAAAATAATTCTTACCGGGAGCTTGCAATGCATAATTTGACTCCAATGTTTCCTAGGAGATGAGGTGACAAATTGTGGCATATGCTGAGGGGAGGTTGCGTATGCAGGTTTGGGTTAAAGAGAGAGAGAAAGATCACCAGACTGGTATGTGTAATGCCTTGAGATCAGATTCCCAAAATAATAGGAGCACTCAGCTGTTGAATTGGCCCAGCAGCATAGACAATCACACTGCCATTTACTCAGAGACAAAAAGTTCCTGCTTTTAACAACTAACTGGATTTAAACACAGAAAACGTATTGACATTCTGAAATTAGTTGAATGGTGGCCTCATGGTTAAATTAATCCAGAGATTTTTTAAAAATGATCCAAAGATGTAAGTTCAAATCCCAGTTATGCTTGGAACATTACAGCTCAGTACAGGCCCTTTGGCCGAGGATATGTGCTGACCTTTATAAATTTTTTTAACAAGCTAAACCTTCCCTACCTCACACCCATAACCCTATATTTTTCTTGCTTGTTTAAGGGTCCTTTAAATATCTCTGTTGTACCAACCTCTACCATCACCCTTCACAATGCATTGCAGGCACCCCCTACTTTCTGTGTCAAAAGCTGGCCTCTGATCTCTCACTTAAACTTTCTTTAATGTCCTCTATTGTTTGCTAGTCTCTCACTGGGAAAAGGATGCTGGCTGTCCACCCTATTTAACTAATCAGGAAGTATTTTAATAACACAATGCTGATCTCAACAAATCCACAATTTTGACACACAAAAAAACATTTGGAAGTGTGTAAAGCTGTGATGTAAATGCAAATCATCTTTCCTCACTCTAACCCAGCAGAATGAATACAGTCACACTGCTGCTTGAGAGCCCTGTCAGCATTATCTTCCATCATGAGGTTTTAGAGTTGGCTAATAGGACACCAATTGGTCAGGTTGGATTTGTCCTGCCTTCTCATACCTGACAACTTTTCAAATCACGCAAGAAATCAAGTGGCTGACATTTTAAGGGTTAAACCTAAACACTACCTTTCACAGATGTTTGTAAGGTTCCAATGTAAAGCTGCTCAGAATGGAAGCCTGGCTGCTGTGAATGCAGCTGTTGTATGTCTATTTCCATCCCTACCCTACTCCACTTAATAAAACATTTATATGGTAGAACCTAGTTTTACATTGCACTTCAGATTCTGGCATGGAATTGCAATCCAGCAAGTCCTCCATGAACAAAACAAGAATTTAAAGTATTTTAGGGATGCCTCGTAAATTCCTCAGCTGTATTTCCCCAAATGTTCTCAATAGAGAAAGAGACATGTCGTTTTTACTTGTTAAGTTCCTGATTGGTCAGTAAGAAAATTGCTCTTTTGTTGTTTGGTATTTAGTAATAATTAGCATGAATCTGGGAATTTCACTTTGGGACTTCAGGATGACAAATGGACGGAATATTGCAATGCTGTGACAGACGGTGCCTGTTAAATATTGGAATTGGGTAGGTGGTATTCGGAGGTTTATTCCACATTTCACCAGGCTTCATTGACATTGCATCATTTGATGAATTGGAATCAAGTTAAATATTTCTAACTGTTACTCTGAGTTTCCTTTGTGGATTTAAATGCCTCTCTGGTATGATGCTTGATTACTACTGGGCTGATAATCCAGACCATAGAGAGTAAACCTCCAAGGTCTTGTCTTCCAGCTATATTTTGAACTGGGGGCTCCCACCCATCTTCTTGGGTGAACATAAAACACTCCACAGCAATAGCAGAAAAGCAGCAAGATATCTCTCCTCAGCAACCTGGCCAATTTTTTTTTACCAGTCACAACATTAAAAATGTGGGAAGAACTCAATTGTCCAAAGGTAAAATGCTGTGGATGCTGGAAATAAAAGCATCACTGGAAAGGCATCTGATCATCAGCTTTATGTGGGAACTTACAGGGCAGAAACTGACTGCCAGGTTTCCTATATTTGTGCTTAACAGCTCAAGCCTACATCATTGGCTCCAAAATGCTTTGATGTCCCAAGGTGATGGAAATCAGTGTGGCTGGGATTGGGAGCTGTTTGCATCCATGAATGCAGCAGAGGATGAAAGAGGCCCAATGGATCCGTTGAGAAAATAGGTGCAGGAGTGGGCCATTTGGCCCTTCAAGCCTACACCGCCATTCATTATGATCATGGCTAATCAGTACCCGGTTCCTGCCTTCTCCCCATACCCCCTAATCCCCTTGGCCACAAGGGCCAAATCTAACCTACACTTAAATATTGACAGGGAACCGGCCTCAACTACTTCCTGTGGCAAAGAATTCCACACATTTACCATTCTCTGAGAGAAGAAATTTTTACTCATCTCAGTCCTAAAAAACTTCCCCCTTATCCTTAAACTATGACCCCCTGGTTCTGGTTTTTCCCAGCATTGGAAACAACCTTCCTGCATCTAGTCTGTCTAAACCCTTAAGAATTTTATAAGTTTCTACAAGATTCCCCCCAATCTTCTAAATTCCAGAGAATACAAGCCTAGTCTATCCAACCTTTCTTCATATGCGAGCCCTTCCATCCCCAGTATCAGCCTAGTGAACCTTCTCCAAGGCAAGGATAAGGGGACCAAAACTGCATGCAGTACTCCAGGTGTGGTCTCACCAAGGCCCTGTGCAGCTGCAGCAGGATCTCCCTACTCCTGGACTCAAATCCTCTTGCTATGAACGCCAACATACCATTCACCCTCCTCACCGCCGACCTGCACGCCCACTTTCAACGACTTCATGTGCTGTGCGTAGCAGACCAGTAATAAATCACACAGCATGGATGATGACACGTGATGGTAGTAACGAATTTTGCAGTACTCTGAGGTGAAAAGTGCTGCATAGACTCAATGGGATGTCCCAGTGAGTAAATTGTTGGACATTTAACCTAATGAGGTAGCAGAGAATCATCTGCTACAACCTGTTACAGTAACAGGTTGGAAAAAGGTCTCTAATTATTTGTCCCCTCTGTTACTGGGAATGGATAGGCTGGATTGTAGGAAGCTGAAGCGGAACATATAGGGGTTTATAAAATATTGAGTGGCACAGATAAGGTCTTGTTCACAGGGTAAAGCAATCCTAAAGCTAGAAGGCAAAGATTTAAGGTGAGAGGGTAACATTTCTTGAGGGGCACCTTCTTCACACCAAGGATGTGTGGAATAAGCTGCTAGAGGCAGAGACAATGGTAATGTTTAAAAGAATTTTAGAAAGGTCCATGTGTAGGAAAGGTTTAGAGGAAGATGGGCTGAACATAGGCAAAGAGGACGAGCTTGATCAGCAAGGACAGGTGGTTTGAAGGGCCCATTATATGTTGTCGAGCCCCATCACTGTATAAACTACATGCATTATACCCTTATATACCGTATTTGTACGCATATTATGCATGTGTTATGTACTTTTTTACCAACCAGATTTAAGCGCACTTTACCAGAACCTATTTTACATATTATATAAAACTGAAGTTATTTGAGCTTCAGTTATTCTACATCAAAATTTATTTTTAATCACTAGAATTGAATTATTGAAAAAAATGTTGAAGTTAAAAATAACAAGTGAAATATTGATGTCATTTCTTCTTCATTATCATCCGTAAACCCTTCGAATCCTTCAAAGTCAGATTCTTGTTCACTGTCTTAATTAAAATATACAAAGACAGCCTCCTGGTACTGGCACCTCATCCTGTTACTGTGTCCGGTCGTGGTTATGGCCACAGAGACAGCCCCATTTCTTGTGGTGGGGATGCCCAAGGCCACTGGGACTTTGTCCATGTTCATGTCCCCCACAGGGGGTGATGCTAAATTTGTAAATTTTATTGGTGACGAAGCAACAAAAATCAATGGGTTTTTTTGTTCCCAATCATGTAGAGGTCAGCGACCTGCCGTTGTTCTAGTTCTTAACAACAATCTGTTTTGTTTCAGAAACTTTGATATCCATGGGATGCCCGTGTGGAAATCTGGGATGTCCAGCCTCTTTCACATGCCATAGCTGCCTTTCATCTGAATGGCGGCTGTAGGTACAGCCTGGTTTTGTTTCTCTTCGACTCGAGTCAGAGTCGAACTCAGGCCATTTAGCTTCGGGGCCACAACATGTGCATTTTTGTAGATTCATTCTCAGGCTCATCTTTCTCTTTTCTTCATTCCCCAACCTTGAACAACTTGCTGCCACTCTGTTGCCAGTTTCCTGCTTTCAGTTTGAAGTTAGTGGTGTAAGATTTGCATTTGTCATAACTACTCTAGATCTCAAAGGTAACGTGTGTGGAGAACATGTGAGGGCCTTTTATACGAATTTTTGGATTATGGCTGATTAGGCGAGATTGATTGCAGCAGTAGCTACACAGGCTGATAATGTTATCTGTACCTGTATCACTTTAGTTTTTTGTGACTTTTATAGGACATATTATAAAGGTGCTGGATAGGACCGATTAATACTACATGCACGTTATATGCATGTGCATGTTAATTACGTGTGCAATCGTTCGGTGACGCTTGTTTTCACATTTTGCCCCCATAGCTTTCAATTCTCTTCTTCACTCATTTTTTTCGGCCTCTTTCAACCTTTCCCATCGTTCCCTCTCTCTCCCTCTTACTCTTTCTCTCTCTCACACACACATACACATGCACTCTGTCAGTCAATCATATATATTCCGTGTTCTCTCCCTCTCATACACACACACGCGCGCATTTTCTCTCTCACACAGATGCACATATTTTCTCTCTCTCTCACACGCACACACCTCCCCCTTCCCCACCTCACTACCTCATTCTTTTCTTTATAAAAGATGCATCTTGAAGCACATCATTTCAACAGTCAGCTAATCCCATTACATCAATATTTCAGCATCATTTGATGCTTGGTTCTGTTCAGAACTCCCTGACCTCGGCCATGTGGCACTAAATTAATCAACTTCTCTCATTCCTTTCTGAATAACCTGATTACAAATTTAAATCTGTCGCAGCTATTCTCTAACATCCTCATCAGTTTCAGCAGGAAGTTATTGACCTTATGATCAAGAGTTTATCATTACTAACAACACTTCGTCAATCCACTGTATAACCCAGATATCCACATGAACAAAACCCTCTTGTTATGTGACCCTCTACCTCCTAGAAAGAAGGGCAAGAAATGTTAGAGGGATGAAGACTTACGTAAACCTACTGGTCACTTCATATTAATCATAAGTACAAGTGAGAAGCATGGATAAGGTGGACAGCCAGTGCCTTTTTCCCAGGTGAGAGTAGCAAACACCAGAGGACATCTGTACAAAGGAAAGGGAAGAGAGTTCAGGGGAGATATCAGGGGTAAGTTTTTTTTTACACAGAGAGTTGTAGGTGCTTGGAATGCCTGGCCAAGGATAGTGGTGGAGGCTGAAGCGTCAGGGGCATTAAAGAGACTTTTAGGCAGACACATGGATAGAAGAAAAATGTGAAGTAGGAAGGTTTTAGTATTTTTTGGGGGTTGGAATATATAGGTTAGCACAACATTGAGGGCTGAAGGGCCTGAACTGTGCTGTAATGTTCTCCGTTCTATATATCAATATGTTCTGATTGATATTTGAAGGTTCTGGTATCATGAATCCAATTAATTCATGTATGATTTTAGGATTCCTGGCAGTAATTGCAACATCTCATTGTCTTTTCCAAAGACTACATTCAATTATATTTTCAAAAAAATCCTAGGTGTTACTTTTGACAACAATAATTTAAAACACTGATTATGTCAGTGGTTCTCAACCTCTTTCTTTCCACTTACATACCACTTTAAGTAATCCCTATGCCATTGGTGCTCTGTGATTAGTAAGGGATTGCTTAAGGTTGGATGTGAGTGGGAAGGGAAGGTTGAGAACCAGTGCTCTAGACCCAATTGTTACTGAAATGTTTTGCTTGAAAAAAATTGTCATTGGCCTATTTCTTTTGGAGTTATGAAACAGTGCACATAATAAGTCAATGGGGTATGATTAAAATGGTGGTTTTCAAACTTTTTCCTTCCATCCACATCCCAACTTAAGCAATCCCTTACTAATCACAGAGCACCTATGGCACAGGGAATAATTAAAGTGGGATGTGAATGGAAAGAAAAAGGTTGAGAACCTCTGGTATCAATAGTCTGTACATTTCCGCTGTGTTGAGGGCTAAAGTGATGCTTTCACTGTATTGAAGGTCAATTGTTTTGAGGGTTCATCTTAAATACCAAGTCAGCAAAATTCAGTTTGATGAAGAGGGTCCAGATTACATCAAAGTCATGAAGTTCTGTTAGACAAGGAGAGGCAAAATTCTATCCTCAGTGAGTGACTATACTTTCAAACTGAGTGGGCTTGGGTTATATTCACTGTCTGAAATGATTCTCTTTCTTCAGTTTATCCTGGGACAGTAATCTGTGAGGACCAAGTAAAATCCTCCATAAGTAGAACATTATTATATAAGGAAGACCAAGTTCATGGCCCCAGACTGGAACAGATCAATTCATTAGGAGGGCCCAGTAATGTGAACAGGGTGGTGGGTATCCTTGTTGTCAAGACTTTTTAATCAAGATGTGGCCTGGTCTGTGTTCACCTCCATAATGCAGGGGTGGTTACCCAGGTAGATGATGATTAAGAAGTTAGAGCGAAGGAGTATAGTTTTGCTATGATAACCCATGGCATCTCATGAATTCCCAGATTAGTTCAGGGTCAAATTTATTGCTGTAAAGTACATCTGGATGAAATGGCGTTCTTCATTCCTCAGTGTAAAAACTTCCAAACACACATATATAGTCATGGCACACATATTTAAAAATGATTTATATGCAGTATATATATATATATATATATATATATATAATTGAACAATATTTATTTATATATATATATATATATATATATATATATATATAAATAAATATTGTTCAATAATTGTAGATTCTCGGAGAGATTATATAGTTTGTCAGTCGTTCAGCGTTCTTACTGCCCGTGGGAAGAAGCTGTTTCTCATTCTGATACTCCCGTATCTCTTTACCCACACTGTGCGCAGGGTAGTAGGTGTTCTTAATGATTTTGCGAACCCTCTTCAGACAATGATTCAGGTAGATCATGTCAATGTGGGGATGGGAGACCCCAGTGATCCTCTCTGCCGCTCTTATGGCCCTATGTATTGACCTCCAACCCAATGCTCTTCGGCAACCGTACCACACTGTGATGCAGCTGGCCAGGATGCTCTCGATAGAGCTCCTGTAGAAAGCTAACATTTTTTTATATACATAATAATATATTAGATTTATTAGACATATTAAATAATAAATAAATATTAGGTGATCTCTTTTTTAGTGTGTGTATATATAGACCCCCCCCCCCCCCCCACAGACACACACCCACAAAGATTAGAGCTCTAGATCTGTTCCAAAACTCTCCAATTTAGTACGTTGGTAGACGTATACAATGTAATAGAGGGTAGATAAGGACCAGTAGCTGTGGACAAATGCATATAATTTAACTGACAAGGGATCTGGTGAAAACAAAGTTATGGACACTTCATTCACTGCAGCATCTGGGAATTTCTGATGTTGGTGCAAGTTCAATCATTCACAGTAAAAAGCGAGATAACAGAACATCTTTTTATTGAAGATAAACCATTCTCAAAATAAGCAACAGTTCCTGGTACCAACGATGCATCGAGGTCACACACATTTCTCAGAAGTGCACTCACACCACCGGACTATCTGTGACTGCCTGCGCCTGTCTGCATTTTCCACCTGCCTCTTGCAGGGGGCTACCCACTGTACCTGCAGGAAGGTTACCTGGGAGGCTGGTTCCACCAACTCCCTGCCAATCACCAGCCCCATCTCAAAGCTCACACTGGCCCTTGTGTAGGCAATGGGCATATGGTGCCAGAAGGAATCCTGAATTTTGTGTGCAAATTTTAAGATAATTAAAGCCTGTGGTACAGCCTTTGTAGTTTGAGCTTGTTGTTTGCACTGCAGCGCATCACACACTCATTGTTCCTTTCATCATTTGATCTATGCCCAATGTTATAACAAGAAGTGGATTCTCTATTCCTCCCCTAAGGTAGTCTCCAGCTTGTCAGTCTTCAGGCTCTCTCTTACATGGAGCATGACTGATCCCTTAACTAAGATGAAGTGCAAGGAGGTTTTCTTTCTTATGTTTGGAGACTTTATTGGTTCAAGAGATGGATTAATTCAGACTTCAGATTTATTATCAGAGTACGTTCGTGACATCACATACAACCCCGAGATTATTTTTCCTGCGGGCGAGGCAGAATTATCACTTGTTTGTAGTACAATCTTGATTTCCTCTTGATTTGCCAATACCTCTGGTAGATCTACCTTGCTGATGGGGCAGGGTGCAGTAGGTCCTGCCGATAAGGGCATCTGGGATCTTAGCTGTATGATGAAATCCCCTGATAGAGGGGAGGTTCAGGTTGCTTGCTTCTCTAGTCTGTGGGATGTTGCGAGGTTTAAGTGAGTAGAGTGTGTGAAGATGAAGAAGGTTGGGGATCCCTTTGCTGTGTCTGAGGCTGATTCTGGGTGACCAGTCTGGCTTCTTTGTTTCTAGTTGAGTGGATTCACTTGACTGGGTAGCTAACCAGAACATTTCACAGGAAAAAGACCCAATAAGGCGAAGCAATCAAAGTTTCACAGATTTGTTAACTGTGTGTGCTTCTATTCTTTCTAGTAATTTCACTACAATTAGCACTGATTTTATATTTAAAATTTATATACATTTTTAATAACTTTGATGTTATGGTATTTCATCTCATGTCTATAGATCATTAGGCCAGCTTTGTAGATTAATGATTCAGCAAATTAAATCCCAATGCTCCCACACCTACATGTCATGTAAATGATCTGTACTGTACCTGCAAGTTTGATGGAGAAGTATCCAGGGATCTTTCCTCTGTTTCCAACCCATGTTGCATTTGACCTCAGACTGATGAGACATTGTAGTGAGACCTTTGCCTTTATCTACCTCTTGGTGTACTGACTTGGGAGCACTTGACACAGGTATGGTGCCTAAAATTGAAAGGATTTAATTATCTTTGACAATTTTTACAATTGCGCTATATTTAGTAATGTGACAAATGCGTTAGCTCGGACCCATTTTTGTAATACCAGTCATGATAACATGATATTGCAACTCTAGCTGGGGATTGTTTATATCAAAATGAAATGGGTAGAATGTAGTGTCAATCAGCAAGGATTCAAGGCTATAACGTTCCTTTTTTAATCTGTACTTCATGCATTAATAATGAAAATAGATCCTGCTGCTGAATAATGTTTAGGTCTCGATAATCAGATGGAGATGAGCTTTAAAGCACATGCCATTCTACTTGCTCATATCACCAGATGTCTTTCAGCATCATTAAAAGGTTTTTGACCTGTTGTTCTTCCAGCAACATACACCCCCACCCGCCACACACTCCCCTGTTAAACCTATCCTTGCTTCCACCTATGCTCATCTGAGTCAACGGATTTCATTGGTACAAAGGTTTGTTGCTTACCCAATGTCATCTGTTGCAGCAAGTAGCCCAATGTTTTACCAGAAGCTGGTGCATGCCTGAACTGTAGGCAACTAATGTGCAAATGGCTCAGGCAGAAACTGAATGAGGAAACAAAACCATTCCTATACCATAGAGGCTACTTGATGTCTTTACCATGTGCTGAATTCACATCTTCATGGGCATACACCTCATTTCAGGAATTTGTTAATATTCTATAATACTCCACCTAATTTTTCTCAAATGAAAGTATGTCCATCTATTTTGGTTCAATGTTTCTGGGGAAAGGGGAGAGAGGGTGGTTGGCAGGAGTGCAAGAAGACCTTGCACAAAAATTAACAGATAAACTTAAATAATATTCCTGTTATTTGGGAAGTTTAAAAAATATTTACAACTGATTATGGCCATTTAAATCCTTGCTGCTCAATTGCACTCAAATTAACCTATAACTCCTGTTCATTCTGGAGGTTGGGAGGAAACCGGAGCACCCAGAGGAAACCCACCACAGACACAGGGAGAACGTACAAGCTCCTGACAGATGTGCTGGATTCAAACCCGGGTTATGGGCACTGTTATAGCATTGCGCTAACCGCCATATTAACTGTGCCAGCCAATCATTCAATATTGGAGCATCATTGGACAGGAATCAACAATTGTAATATACTTTGCAACCCTTTCTGCCTCACGCCAGTGTCCACTGTTCACAAAACAGACTCCCTCACCCAACCCCAACCCCACCCTCTTATCTTTCAGTTTCCTAATGATTAAGCTGCCAATTTATTAAAAAATTCATCCCATCCCTGTCATACTCTCTTTCCCCTTTCATTGGTTTGGCTTAAGATGCATGAGTTTGAAAACACAAACTTCCAAATTCAAGAACAGTTTCTTTCCTGCTGTTGTCAGACTTTTGACTGGACCTCTCATTGGTAAAGGATATCCTGGAACCGTTTTAACTGCACTTTTCTCTATTTCCTCCACTCTGCCCCAGTAAAACTACACCTGCCCTTAAAATTATTGCACTATTTTAAGAAACAATGGTCTTCTATTCTCTTTCCAAGAAGTGTGTAGTCTAATTCTAGTTTCACCAATCCAAATGACAATCTGTTTCATTATTCTACGACCTTCTTTCTAAAGTAGCATCTAATCTTACTAGTTTTATACCAGCTGGGTTAAACAAGAAAATCTGTGATTGTAGTGTACTCAAAAATTCTGGAGAAACTCAGCAAGTCATGCAGTGTTCTTCATGTAGCAGAGATAAAGTTTTATACCAACTTCCTGCTATTTTTAAGTCACATGACTGATAAAAGATTGCTACGGCAAATTGACAAGAATCCTGTTGGGGACCATTCATCAAGGGGTTAGGTTAAATTAGGTATGCAAGTCTGAGACCTCCATCAACCTCTCTTTAATCCCATCTCCTCCAGAGGATTCTCTGGTTGTAAACTAGGCCCCATGAGTTATTTCCATGGTCCCAGCACCGCAAGAGCTTTCTGTTTTACCTTGATTACATTTGTCAGTATTTATTTTTAAGGTGTATTTAAGTAGCACCTGGCACAGCACATCAAAGATGCATTCTTTTATTTCTTATGCCAAGCTCATATTAAAAGAGCATAATCACCTCTGCTTTGACTGCATTTGGTGGGATTCTAGACCGGTACATATTTCCATCAAATCAGTAGCAAGGTAACTTTACAATTCCACAACACACTGCATAAATATAGGAAGGCCTGAGCCAGTCTGATGCATTTATCATGTCAGTTTCATAACAGAGTCTAACTGGGTCAGCAAAATAGTTTTCAGCAGGCCTTGAGTGTTAGTGAAGTTAACCTGACATCCCTCTCCTTGGCTAGCCCTATACTTGAAGGTGTTGGTAAAGGGTCAGGAGCTGAAGTGAGAAGAGTGAGATCAGGAGGGAGGTGGGAGGAGGAACAAGGGACCGAGGTTTCATGGGACCAAAGATAACGACTTTGGCATTTCCGATTATATTAGTTGTCAAAATTTCTGTGCATCCGCCACAGGACGTCAGATAAGAGAGTTTAGAGCAGGGATGGCCAAACTGTGGCCCCCAGGCCCATTGTCCATTTCTGAGTGGCCCAGGGTGAATTTTAAAAATAAAATGGAATATGGCCCATTAAAACATAGTCTCTAACAATAAATTGCACTGAATGTACATTTGCACTTCTCAGTCTCAACACATGATGTTACTGCCTGGAAGTTAGGAAAAAAAGATTTATATCTGAAATGTTTGCATTATTGCAGAATAAAATGCCTAAATTAGATTTACAAAATATCCAGGTTAAAATGGGAAAAAGATTTAGAAATAGAAATTACTCAAGAGGATTAGAAAAATTTGAGAAAAGATAGAGTGACAAAAATTGTGAATGTAAGATATAGACAAGTTCAATTTTATACATGAATTATATTTAACTCCCAAGAAATTAAAGAGATATAATTTACTTTCCACAGATTTATGTTTTAGATGTCAGAAAGAAACAGGAACTTTTTTACATTCTACATGGCTTTGAGATAAGGTAAAAACCTTTCTGGACCCGACTTAAGGAACTTTTACAAGATATTTTTAAAGTTAAATTTCCAGTGGATCCATCAATATTTTTGTTAAGTAATATTAAAATGATTTGTTTGGAATTAAGATTAAATCAATTAACAGTAGCGATAAAATGTATTGTGATTTCTTGGAAAAATGATATACATTTGAAGTTACATAGATGGCATACAGAATTGAGATTTTGTATACCATTGGAAAAAATAATATATGATTTACAAGATCATTATCTTTTTTATCAGTAAGTTTGAGCCCTTATTTGGACTACATGTGTTAAAATTTTGAAGTGGTAGAAGTACATCAATCCATGGTAATTGTCTATGTTATTGTAGTTTATATCTCCTTTTTTTCTCTTTTTCTTTTTTTGGGGTAGATAGATGGTAGTTTAGGGGTGGAATCAGGTAAGGGGTATGTAAGGGGGGAGGGTTACATTGATTAAAGGGGTTTTTGTTTCTTTTTGGATTAAAAAAATGTGCTGCCATTTTGAATAACTACTAGACCGACCGTTGAAATATTACTTATCAATGAAAACGTTTACCTCGGTTTAAAAAAAAGGTATTTACCTCTGTTAATTAAACATAGCGGAACCGAAAAGACGGAAAAGCAAGGAAGTCCCACAAATTTCATTCACGATGGGAAAATGAAGACTTTTTCACAGAAGTTTGATTTGCAAGGAATCTGTTAACTTTAATAGCCTATCTACAGATTTACACATTGCATCATAATCATTGGGGTGAACACTTGGGCCATGAACTTTATTCACTGAGAATTGTGGAGGAATGTTGGAGTTGACCTTGTCTTTTTCTTGATCTTTTCTCCTGTTCTTATTTTCTCTTTGAATGAGAATTTTAAAGAGTTTTATTGTATTTATTTAAATTAAATTTAAGAGCAGCAGATACAAAAAAGCCTACTGTAATATGTAAGCACATCATTAACTACTATAATGTCAACAGTTAAACTGTTTAGTAATATCATATATTTATTTTGATAGAAAATTAATTTCTGATGGCACAGGGGCTTTCTGGTCCAAAAGCACCTTTCCCACTGTGACTGGTAGAAAACTGTTGGGCTTAATATTGTTTGGCCTGTGACTCCTTCTATTTTCTTCTCTATGTGACCCACAACCAAAATGACTAGAGATAGTGAAGGGATGAGAGATGGTGGTGAAAAGAGAGCTGGCTTTGCCTATAGTCACATGGAAACTAACTCTTGAATTGACCTATATAGAAGAGTTTGTGTCCTACTTGGTTGCAAAATGTTATTTACAAAACAATCCACAAAATCCGAAGCTAGAAGAGAAGAGGAAGGGCTCATAAAATATGGAACACTAATTTCATGGGTGGCTGGGTTGCTGACATCGTGTAAATCGGGTTGCCTAATTGGAGCCAGTTTTCCGAAGTCTTTTGTTTTCTGTGCCTGTTTGATGAATCTGATTCTTGTCACAGCAGAGAGAAAGTAGCTCAAATTTCATGATAACACCATCCATCTTTCAGTGTGACTAAACCGATGGCTGCTTATCACAACAGGTCCAGGGAGATGCAGAGTTCAAGGTCAGCTCCCGCAGGGATACAGGAACAATTCCCAAGTCGAGACATCAGCACTGTTCACGTTCAAATGCACAGAAACAAGGCAAGGACAGTTTCGTGCTCATGAACAATTGCTCAGAATTCCATTCATGCAAAACTATCCTCACTGTTGGTTTTATCATTCCCTTACACATCGCTTCATGTGGTTTCCACATCTTGACTGATGAAAGTAACTGACAAAGTGTAATTTGTGAGATGATAATCTGGGTAGAGGAGGGAGAGCAACAGGAGGGATGAATGCATAGCAACAGGTGACTGGGAAGCATTTGGGAATGAAGGACAGAATGATGCAATTGACTGCAGTTTGGAGCAATGGGAGAAATTAGAAGTAGGAAGGAGGGAGAACTTTACGGAGTGGGGGCAGTTATGGAGGAACTGAACAAAGAGTAAAGGCGACTGAGTTGTAGGAGCAATTGAGGGAATAGGAGTGATAGGAGATTGATGGTGGTTGTGGGAGGGGGTGATTGGATAAGGGAGTGATGAGGAAAGAAAGGTTGGAAGTCGATATAACTAGGGATTCACGATCACACCTCCTTCCGTCCATCCTTCACCTGCCCTACACTATCACCTCATACAATCAGTCCTTTGCCACAATGTTTCTCATGCAGGTTAACACTTCCACTGGCTTCTAGCTTTAGCCCCTTCCACAACCTACACCTTTGGGAACAGAATCGCAGTTGTCAATGAAGCTGTTGCCCTCCAAATGTGATCAGTGCCAGGCAGTGTCGGCAGTCCAGATCTTCGAGTGAAGGCTGCCTCCTGCATAGTTTAATTGCACTAGACAACAAAGATTTTGCTTCCTGAACACTTTTGGATGCATTTTATGGAGTTTGAGCTGCTGATCATGAAAATCACCTGAAAGATTCCTATCACTTACCATTTTATAGATATAACCTATTTTTGTGATTTTCTGGCATATTTGTCTACTTCAAGTACACAAAACCATGAAGTGCCACATGTCATTGAAAATTCATTTGGACGTCTTCCCTGCTGATCTTGGTGCGGTCAGTGACGAATATGGTGAAAGGTTTCACCAGGACAATGCGACCATGGAAATGCTGGCCGACGGTTGTTGGGCACTGACACAAAAGGCATCAGATGCTGAGTTCAAATGAAAATTGGGACAAAACAAGTTTAGGCCAGTTAAACTATTGCAATGTGTTAGCGTCACTATATGGATTAAACTTACTAAATTAAATAAAAGTTAATTTAAGGTTTCTCCAACTTCCTATGTGATATAGAAACTCTGAAATTATCTTTATGTTCAGCTTGAAGTTTTCTATCATAATCCCCAATTTATTTTTCAGGAAGAAAACCTTTTGAAAACATTTGTTGTCCAGTTGGACTAACAGGCTTAACTATTGCTCACAGATGAATGGTCCTGCTGCATCAAAAATTCTGAGTCTTCTCAACAGGTAACTCATTTGCTGAGCAGGCACCTCAAGGAGGTGTAGGGGTGCATCACGACAAGATGAATTGGGATGAGAATTTCCAGTTGACAAACTTGCTGCTCCTCATCCTGTTTCAAAATACTAGACACTGCATCCAAATGGAAGGTTATTAGCCAAGGGTAATACAATCAAAGAGTGAAACATGAGAGGATCCAGAGTCATTGGAAACACAGGGCTTATGTTACCACTTGGTATAAATGGGCTTTCTGTTTAATTAGTTTGGGCTTATCTCTCTAGACTTTAGTCTAACAATAACACCATCAAATTTCTCTCATAAGCCATTTACCATCACTGAGGTTAATTGGGCACATGAGGGGACCAAGGCATTTCTTTTGTGGTCCTTACTCAAAGGGGTTGCCCCCCCCCCCACCCCATGGATGCAGTGCCACAGAATGAGCACAAGTGCACAGTAGAGACTGAGTGGGCCAGTCTCACCAGAGCACCACTCCAGCCTCAGATTTCCTCCACCCACATCCCCTCCAGCAGAGGTTCCCCCTCCTACCTGCCCTCAATCCCTATGCCACAGGCTTGGCTGAGCTCTGCCCTTTCTACAGGGAGCTGATGCCACAACTTCCAGAAGGTTCTGAGCCACATCAATTCCAATATTGCATGATGCTCTCTCTGTATCCTCCTCTCTCCCTGTAACTACCATCAGCCGACCTACCACTAAAACCCTCGCCTGGCCTCAGCCATTCCAGCACTCAGCCGACTGGAGCTGCTTTCAGGTAATCTTGGTTAACACAAGGTCCATTCTCCTATCATATGTCACTGGCCTCTGGTCTGCGTCTGCACTGGTTTAAAAAATATGATCATTGTATTCAAATCCCTCCATGTCTCCTCCGTTTTTTATCTCATCCATCCTTGTATCATCCTGAATTCCCAGTGCTTCTCTAATTCAACTCCCAGCAATTTGTAACCAGCAGCCATATCCTGTAGCAGAGGGGTGGGTGGTTTTGTGTGTGTGTGTGTGTGTGTGTGTGTGTGTGTGTGTGTGTGTGTGTGTGTGTGTGTGTGTGTGTGTGTGTGTGTGTGTGTGTGTGTGTGTGTGTGTGCACGTGTGCACGTGCGTGTGCACGCATGCTGATCTTTGGCCATAGAAAGTAAATAGCCAGCAGGATCCCTACCACCGTGCGCATGTCATCTTCCAGCTGCTTCTATCAGAAAGAGATACATGGAGCATCAGACTGAGGTACAGCTACTTCCCACGAGTAGTGAGAAAGGTGATGGACGAACTGCTAAAAAAAACTCTCGAGATTCCATTGTTTATTAATAATATTTATTTTAAATGCATATACATATACTATACCTGTTAGTATGTGCATTATGTCTAAAGTGTGTTTGCATTGTGAACTGAAGAACACTGTTTCGTTAGGTTGTACTGGTACAATGGGATGATAAATAAACTTGAAGTTAATTATATATAGGGTAACTATTGAATGGTGGTATAGGGTGAAGAGTCTCTTTTACCCATGCAACAAACAGTACCTTCTCTATATGATCTTATTGAAAAATAAAAGTTTATTACAAATGTGGTTTACAAAATTTTTTTTTTTTCCCTAAGATTTAAACCTTGAAGTTAAAGTTAAATACATTTAAAATCAAAAGTAATTCTTTTGAAAGATCTTAAATGATCAGCAATTGGAATACTGAACAACATTCGCCTGCGCTCACAGGTCATTCAGACCAGCTGGTAGATCCTTGTGTTTTGGCCTCTCACATCCTTCTATCTAAAACTTTGCATGCAGCTAGAAGTTCAGTTCCCATCCCTAACATTCCCCACTGGGATTTACTTGTGGTTCGTTGCGCATGGTATGAATCAAGGTGGAAAGAACTAAGAGCTCAAGGAAACCTAGCCTGCTATGTGACCATCATTTAAACACGGAAATGAACTTTCCCACGAGTTGTATTCATTAAGTCATACTAACTCAACACATGGAAACCAGCAGTGTAGAAATCAGTTTATTTATTGTGGTTTAAAATAAAAACAAAAAAGAAATGCTGGAAACACTCAGAAAGTTAGGCAGTATCTATGGAGAGAGATGTTTCAGATTAGACATCCTTCATCTGATCCAGGCAAGATCTTACCCATTCTACCTACAAACCTCCCCACAAGTACTTTTCTCATCACCCTTATCAAAACATCTGCCCTGATTAACTCTGTTTCCTGTTCCATGGGTTAGTAACAGCAGCACAGCTAGTTGGGCCACTGCCTCACAGCTTGGATACCCCGATTCCAGCCTAGTGACCACGTGAGTCTCCTCCTGCAACCCAAAGATGTGAAAGTTGGTACACGAATTGGGTCCAGTATATCAGTGAGTGGTAGAATTTTTCTAAAACTTGGATTCACTCAGGATTAGGGCAAATGGTTTGAGTCAGCATGGATTTAATGGGCTGAAGGGACTGTACTCATGCTGCATCTCTTCATGGCTACATGTTGCAGTCTGATGTGCTGAGGAGTTCATTCTTTTTTAATTCTGATTTCCGACATCTACAATTAATTTTTATTTATTGTCATTAACTGCAGAAAGTAACAGACTTTTAATCCAGCTTTCAATTATTAAACCCTATCACTAGCACAGCATTAGGAAAAATCATTCATTCATTCTCTTTTCCATAGAAGAAAAAACTGTAAGAAAAAATCTGCACACAATACCAAAGACCACCTCAATCCAATGCACAAAGGCACTGCCCCTTTAAATAGACCTAGACTCTCTGTTGTCATGTAACTTGCATGCAAGTGGTTCCCATAGCAGCGCCTGGCAACAGATACCCATGACCTCATCTCCAGGCTGCAGCAAAATCACCTGCAGACAACCTGTTTATCGCAATGCAGAGCAGGGGCCCAGCGCTTCATTGCATTCACTCTGTGGGTTAACACTTTGAGAGCCATGCACATTCAATAACAAACAGGCCATGATTATTTTTGCCCTTATTTCCCTCTAATAGGGATGGTGGTGGAGGCTGAAATATTAGGAGCATTTAAGAGACTCAGACAGGCACATAGATGGAAGAAAAATAGAGGGTTACAGGGTAGGATGGGTTTCAGTATGTTTTTCAAGGAAGACATGGGCCAGCACAACATCGAGGGCCGAATGGCCTGCACTGTGCTGTAGTGTTCTACGTAATATCTTCTGCCCAGTACAAACGTGTCACTCAGATTAGAGGATGAGAATAGAATCTCCTTTGATGAAGGGTTCAAGCCCAAAACTGTGGTTATATATCTTTATCTTTGCTATTTACACAGTTTGACCTGCTGAATTTCTCCACTGTTGTGTTTTGACTTCAACCACGGTGTCTGCAGACTTCAGTATTTTACCTCTGATGAGAAGGCAGAGATAAGAAGAGGCTGTGAGATAGTTGGCAACACAAATCTCTACTTCCACCCTCTTGTGTTTTTCTGGAATTTTCCATGACATTCTTATCATTGTTGGAAATATTTTCAATAATTCTCTACCAAAGTAGTGCAAGTCACTGAGTAAATCTGATTCTGTACAAGGACAGATCAATTAATAATTCGGCATCTGATCAAGAAGCGACACCCTGGGATCAGATCAGCACTCCGTATATGGATTTCACCTGCAGTCAGGCTGAGGGCAGGTCCGAGCAGAGGTGGAGATTCCCCTGGTCTACCTGACTGATCTCAGAGTTTTGATGCCATGTTGCCTTCCCCCCAGTGTCACAGCACCAAACACACTGCCCCTTTGCAATCAGAATAGCAAACACACGGATGATTATGTTCTCCTCCTTTCAGGCATCAGCTGTGGTGAACGGGCACTGCCCTCTGGGATTTGAGGCTATGCACGAGCTACCATATCTAAATTTGTACACACTTATCACCCCAACTTTCAATGAGTCAAGAACTGGAGCGCCTTGTTTTACCCTTCCCTATCTCTCTAACAGCCCCAATCTCCAATACCTTGATGAAGGGAAGCCTGAAACATTGGTTATGTATCTTTATCTTTGCTATATAAAGTACACTGCTTGACATGCTTTCTTTCTCCAGCACTGTGCTTTGACCTCAAGTGGTGCCTTTTGCCTCCAAAGCACATTTCAGAACGGTAATTACTTTTGTAGGGAGTGGTGGTGGTAAAGGTGGGGTGGAGAGGTGGTGCTATCATCAAGTTCGAGAATCAGGACCAGATATTGGAGCAGCTGGAAGTTTACATGGATTTTGGGTTTTCTGAAGAATCCCAGATGGGCAAGTGGTATTGAAGAGAAACATAGCTTGAGTGAAGAGACGAGGAATTTTATTTGCATCTAAATCCTTGATCAAAATCACAATCTGCATCTTAAACAGGGAAAATAAGACAGCTGAGTACAACTGCTCCAAATTTTAACAAGACCAGATCTTGGGCTTCATGAGTGGCCTTGGTCTCTGTGCAGGATTAAAGGGCGTCTCCTTAAGAACAGAGATGCCGAAGAATTTCTTCAGCCAGAGAGTGGCAAGTCTGTGGAATTTGTTGCCACAGGCCATTGTGGAAGCCAATTCATTGGGTGAATTTAAGGCAGAGATTGATAGGTTCTTGATTAGCCAGGGCATCAAAGGTTACGGGCAGAGGGGCTGAGTGGGAAATGGATCAGCTCATGATTAAATGGCAGAGCAGGCTCAATGGGCCCATTTCTGCTCCGATGTCTGATGGTCTTATGGATACACTAGCTCTGAATTTTGTAGGATGAATTCACAAGATTGATTTGTGGAATGAGGTATTCATATGAGACGGAGGAACGTCAATATCCTATTTATTTCATGTGGACAAAATACAAATATCTGCTAATAAAGAGGAGAAAAAGAAAAAAGCAGATAAGAAAATCTGCAGATACTGCGGTCTGGTGCTGGAGCAGTGAACTAGACCTCAGCATTTGCAGAACATTGTTTGCCAGTGTACTGCAAGTGAGAGAGTCCCTTCAGAGACAAATCCCTGCATCTCCTCCAATGCCTCCTGCATTCCCATAGTGTAATGCATGGCTGCAGCAGTGAGCAGACACAAAACTTGAGAAAGACTGTACAACAGGCTTCATTCAGTTAAAAGTCTCTGCTACAGTGGTAGCTGTACTGGTGTCTCCTGAGTGACTGGCTCGGGAGGGTCCGGCTCAGGATTATATCCTGGGCGGTTGATTGACAGCCGGCCGGGTGGAATTTGGTCTATTCAGGTCAGCTGATTGACAGTCAGCCAGGTGTGGTCTGTCCTTCGGTGGTCTTCCTGCAGGTACAGAGATCGCCCCCTGAAGTAGGCTAAAGGTGTATGACCGCACATATCCTTCAAGCCTGTCCAGCAATTAGACCATTTTCAGGACATCTAAATCACCCTCCTTGCTCCTTGGTTCTCAAACCCCACCAAAAGCAATTAAGAACTTCAGGAGCTCTGCTCTCTCTCAGCATCCACACAAATCACTATGCCAATACTTGGTTCTCAGAAGCCTGCTGCCATCAGCCTGGTGTGAGCCATTCAGTCTCCGACCCCTTTACTGCTGCTGTGGTTTCTTCTGGTGGCCTGCACTGGTCTATTGCCTCCTTAGAGGCTGTAACCCTCCAAGTCCAGACTGATGATTGGGGGAACCACTTGCCTGAGGGCCTTTGATGGAAACCTGCCACCATCTTTGTTCTGCAGGCAACATAAACCTGCACAGGGCCATCAGGCAGGGAAGCTAGACAATAGGAGCCTGTCGAGGAGCACTGAAAGGCTCCCATCTCCTCTCCACCATGTCAGCACCACCATCCTAATTGGGTCATAGCTAAATTATTTTAAATGCAGACATACAGCATGGTGACAGGCCATTTCAGTGGGAGGAAACTGGAGCCCCCGGGGAAAACCCACACAGACACAGGGAGAACATACTAACTCCTTACAGACAGCATGGGATTCCCAACATGGAGAGTTGGAAAAGGTTAATGAGAAAGAACCACATTTTGTTCATTTTTAGTCTCTAAATGCTGAGGGAAAGATTTGGATGATATCACCATGTCAGTCGAGTTGGCAGTTACAGCAGAATCCCTCCTTTACTATGATCTCCCTGGACTGAGGGAACGTGAACAGTGTCTCAGAGTGCAGTGTCGCCACCTCTCCTTGGTGAGCATTTTTCTGACTTGTGGACTAGGAAAGGGCTTTGGACGCTGGAGCACAGTATTTGGCACTTATGGGGATTGGTAAATGCCAGATAAGTGTATTTTCCGGTTGCTTGAGACTTACTCTTACAATGCCAAACTAGTACGACTGCATTAAGGATAAACAACTTAAAAGACAAAAGACAAAAATACTATACTGTATTCAACAGAACAAACTTCACTTGCATGAATATATAAACCGTGATGCACTTTGCTTTATTTTCAGTGATAGTCTTTGAAAACATTTAACTGTCGCTATATCTGCAGGTTCCTCCCCTTCCATGGAGCCTCCCAAAAGATGAACAAAAACATTATAGATAATTCCCCAAGTTTTCAAATAAACCTCTGACTGGGGTGACTCTGACAAAGCATGGATAAGGAGACTCTTTAGGAGAGTCAGCCCAACAGTGAGATTGGCAGGTCTTCAACCAGGTCTTCAGATTTATTGTCAGAATACATCCATGATATCACATACAACCCTGAGATTCTTTTTTCCTGCGGGCACAGCAGAATTACCACTAATTGGTAGTGCAAAAAATAAACTGTACACAGAGAACTGTAAACAGATAATGAATGTAAACAAACTGACCGCAATATAGAGAGAACAAAAAGAAAATCAATAAAGTGCACAAGTGGGAGGAGTCACGCGATGGAGTAGTGGCCGGACGGTGAACTCCAGCCCTCTCCAGAAAAGTCGGGAAAAACAAGAGAAAACACAAAGGCACAGAAATAAAAGTTACAGAAAAGTGAGTATAAAGGTGGAAAGAAGATGGCGACAAAAAAAGAAAAGTCGAAAGCAATGGTAAGAAGAGAGGAAGAGAAGACAAAGGAGGAAAAAGGTGAAGGCCTTACCTGTCCGAAGAGGCCCGCTGCGGAGAGAGAAACCCGCTCCCTCAGGTCGGTAAATAATGGACTACAAAAATGGCTCGCAGAGCCGAACAAAAGTGCGCAACCGCGCATGCGCGAAGTTTCGCGCATGCGCGATGCGAATGAAAAAAAACACACCGACGGGAGGGGGGACCAGCTGGGGAGTCGATCTCCACAGCCGGCAACGACAGCTGCAGAACACCTGCAGCAAGAAGAGACCACAGAAGACAATAGAAACAAGATAGAAGAGGAGGAAAGGGCAACAAAGAAACAACAGATGGTCAACCCAGAGGAAGAAGAAGAGGAAGAGTATGGTGAAATAGAAGAAGAAAAGATAGGCAAGGTAAAGGATATACTTGCTCTTATTAAAGGATACATGGAGTCATTTAAAGAATGGCAAACACAGGAATTTAAGGATTTAAGAAAAAGAATAAACAACACAGAGGAGAAAATAATTAAAATGGAGATGACCTTAACAGAAATGGGAAAAAAAATGGACAAGATGGAAGAGCGGGCAGTAGCAGCAGAAATGGAGGTAGAAGACTTAAAAAAGAAATTGGAGAAATCTAATAAAAAAACTAAAGAGACACAAGAACTACTAGCTCAAAAAATAGATACAATGGAAAACCATAACAGAAGAAATAACATAAAGATAGTGGGCCTTAAGGAAGATGAAGAAGGCAAGAATATGAGGGAGTTTATAAAAGAGTGGATCCCTAAGACCCTAGGATGTCCAGAACTACAGCATGAAATGGAAATAGAAAGGGCACATAGAGTATTGGCCTCTAAACCACAACCACAACAAAAACCAAGATCTATTGTAGTAAAATTCCTAAGATATACTACAAGAGAAAAGGTACTGGAGAAGACAATGGAAAAAGTAAGAGAGGGCAACAAACCACTGGAGTATAAAGGGCAAAAAATCTTCATTTATCCAGATATAAGTTTTGAACTCCTAAAGAAGAGAAAAGAGTTCAATACAGCAAAGGCGATTTTATGGAAGAAAGGGTATAAATTTATACTAAAGCATCCAGCGGTATTGAAAATATTTATTCCAGGACAACAAAACAGACTATTCTCGGATCCAGAAGAAGCACGAAAATTTGCAGAACAATTACAAAAATAGACTGAGGGAGGAAGACGGGTAATGAGAGTTAAAATGAACACGACTGATATGTATGTGGGTAAAGACAAAAATAGACTGAGGGATGAAGACGGGTAATGAGAGTAAAAATGATCACGATTGATATGTATGCAGGTAAAGAGGTATAAGAGTGAATAGAGACAATGAGCATACATGAATGTATCTGTACTTAGAGGAAAATATAGATAGTATAGACAAGAATTAATAAGGGAAGGTAATGGAATAGAGAGAATAAGGAGGGAATTAAAAGAGGGACCTTTGTGACATATGAAAAGTGAAATCTTTTCTGGGGGAGGCGGGGTGGGGGGAAATAGCGGTCACTGCAAAATCAGTTGACGCTTGCGAGTGGATTCGCAAATCCAAATGGAGAGGGGAGATGTGGTTGTCCGACAAGGGATAAAGGACAACTCAGGAGGTGAAGGGGAGATTGGGGATAAATAAGATAGAAATAGGAGAATAAGGAAAATGTTAGATGTTGTAGGAATGTTGTCTTATAAAGAGTTGAAAATAAGAAAACAGAAATGGAAAAGGAGGAAAGGTAATGATGGAAAAACGGAAAGAGAAGATAAACAAAATATAAAAGGGCTAAGCTGAACTATATGTCTTTAAATATTAATGGAACACATAACCAAATTAAAAGGAAGAAACTACCAAATTTAAATGAATAAATGTATTCCATTAGAAAAAATAACATATTGGTTAAGAAATAATATTGAAATATTCGAACAAGTATAGGAGCCTTACATTAAATACAATAGCGAAAACCTACCGGGGACAAACATTACCTAAGTTGATGGAAGGAGAAGGAAAGAAAAGAATGGACTCAGTAGAATTTCTGGTGTAATTTTGTTGAATGACAAAATTGTCTGACTGGCTTAATGCAACCTAGATTGTATACCTAAAATGGATGAGGGGGGGGGTGGGGGGATGGTTTGGGAGGAAAGGGGGGGGGGGGAGAAAAAGTCACTGTATATGTGTGAAAAGAAATAGTGTATATCATGGCTAATGTGATTTATGGTGTGAAAAATAAAAAAAAAAAAAAAAAAAAAAAATAAAGTGCACAAGTAAGAGTCCTTAAATGAGTCCCTGATTGAGTTTGTCGTGGAGGAGTCTGATGGTGGAGGGGTAGCAGGTCTTTGATGATTGCTTCTGCTCTCCGACAGCAGCGTTACCTATAGATGTACTCAATAGTGGGGAGGGTTTTGCCTGTGATGTCCTGGGCTGTGTCCACTATCTTTTGGAGGGCTTTACATTCAGAGGTATTGGTGTCCACATACCAGACCATGATGCAGATGGTCGGTACACTTTCCACCACACCTCTGTAGAAATTTTCCAGGGGTCATACCAAACTTTATGATGTTATTAGTGTGTTGGGCCCTGGAAAGATCCTCCGAGATGGTGACTCCCAAAAACTTAAAATTGCTCACCACTGATTCCTCTTATGATCACTGGATTGTATACCTTGTTGCGGCAGCTACACTGCTACTGAAAGAACACACAACCAGACGGGTTGAGCTCAATGAGCAGAACTGATTTATTGCAGGCTGCTGGGCTGGACTTATGCTCCCAGCCCAGACCTGGCTAAGAACCACGCTGGGGGGCGCTGACATCACCCAGGCATCATGTGGTCCCCCAACACGGGCTTCTGAGCCCTGTGCTGAGAAGAAGGGGAAACCCCCGACGGCGCCATTTTGGCCAGCTGACCCGCCGCGTGGATTACAAGCGGGGCTGGGTCACCACAACCTCCGGCTTTCCTTTCCTGGAGTCATCCTGGGCGACACCATTGCTATTTCACACAGCTTTATTCCAACAGCTGCTACGATCAAAGCACGACCAAGGCTGTCTGCAGGCTGAATATTCGCTCCCATCTTCAAAGATTTGTTACTTCAGAGAACATAATTTTTTCAATTTTAAACTTGCATTTTTTTAACCTATTATTTTATTATTATTTACTTTAATTTTTTACTTTATTTTTTTGCCAGTTGCCTGAGGCTGCCAGTGGCTTGAATTCCAAATAACTGGGGGGGGGGGGGGGGTGGGGTTTACAGTATTAGGGAAAAGGCTTCATGGGTAAAAGGGAGAGCAGGAGGGGTAATGGGACAAAGCATAATGACTGTGTGGAATGGGAAGGGCTCAATGATTACTTTAAGGATCTCCCCTCAATGCAGCACATCACAGAAAATGACACCCCGCCCCCAGACAGAGCACAGCAGCTCTACACTGGGACATCTGTGAATTTTGTTCTGTATCTCAAACGTTTAGTTGGCGATTTGTAAAGATTGTAACCCTAATGGCTGTAACAGGGGGATTGTCTGTAGTCTTGCTGGCACTTCACTGTGAGACAAGGAAAAGCACTTGCTTGTAACTATTTGTACATATGTATTTCAAAGTCAGTCATAGAATATTTAAAACCAAGGTGAATCGATGTTAAAATCTATCTGATGGATCGAGACGGAGGAAGCCACAATCACATTGACAACTCGGGATGCCACTTTTATCTCTCTCATTCCCATGTAACCCAGTTCCACGATAATCCGTGTACAGGAGTCACTGGGAATCTGCAGGATTTCTCTGTGCAATGAAATGAACTGATTGAATAGATCGCCGTTAATCACTCCACCTAGCCACCTTTGCTCCATGTCTGTCTGGAAAGCTGAAGATTCCACAACTAAGTGCTCAAGTTCATACTCGATAAACGTTGACTGACCCAAAACATGAACGATTCTCTCTTCACCTGACCTGCTGAGCATTTCCAACTGTTTACATTTGAATCTTTTTTCCACCATGGAAGCACTTCATATTTGTAATGGTAAGAGAGGCCTTTTGCTCTCTTCTGGCTCTTCAGAAAAATTCAAGGTAAGCCATTAGTCTACAGATGATGAAAAACTAAAGCGACACACAAAGTGAGTGCTGGAGGGACCCAGTAGGCCGGATGTTTGGCCCAAAACGTCGACTGCCTGATCTACCGAGTTCCTCCATCGCTTTCTTTGTACATTGATTCAATCAGCCCTAATCCTACTCCCCCCCTCCCCCAACCCCATCACAGGGGTGAAAATTACTCTCACACCCATCTAATTTCCTAGTGAAGGAACAATTTCTGCTATTTCCCATTTAGGAAATTGTAGATCACGACTACACAGAGTAAAGTTTTTATTTAGATCCTGCTTGGATCTTTTGCCCAATTTGAATCTTGTCCCCTTGGATATTGAACCATCTGCTGAGATTAATCGCTTCTTTCTCCCTATTCACTATCTGAGGTGGGGGGGGGAGAAACATAAACCCCCAGGTCCAATTCGCTTTCCAAGTGCACCGTCAGAGGGTCTGCAGAAGTTCACCTCCAGCATCTTCCACAGCGATAACGGACGAGCAGTAAACACAGGTCTCATCAGCACCCCAAATACTGATAAAAGGAAAATTAAAATTTCCTTTTGCTCTTTGACCCCCACCTTTAAAAAGAGGCTCCTCAATTCTTAATTTGTCACACTCAGCAAGATTATTGTCCTCTCCAACCAGGGGTAACTCACACTAAAAATAGTCAGTCACACTATTCACAGGCGATCTCAGATGAAACCTATCTGCGCGAAGAACAGGGTTGGGGGGGGCGGGGTGCCTTTTATGGTAGAGGGAAGTCCTGCAGTGCTTTCCAATGTTGAGGACTTGGAACTAGGCTCTCAATGCTGCAACATGGCAAAATTCCATGCAAATTCGAAGCTGGGGCAAGCCACTGCAGCGGTACGATGGCACCACCTCCTGGCGCTTCGATGGTACTGCGACACCTCGATATCCAGATCTTATTAAACTCAAAAGGCCAGAATCAGAATTTATTGATGTGAATGTGCATCACGAAATTCGTTCTTTTGCAGAAGCTTCATTGTGCATTACAGATACAAATATTGCTATAAATTACTTTTCTGTAAATATACTGCCTGTCCCGCATCGGACTTGTCAGCCACAAACGAGCCTGCAGCTGACGTGGACTTTTTACCCCCTCCATAAATCTTCGTCCGCGAAGCCAAGCCAAAGAAGAAGAAATATACAACTTTTAAAAATAAATAAGTTAGTGCAGAAGAAGGGAAAAAGTGTCTGTGATTCATTGTCCATTCAGAAATCTGACGGCAGAGGGGAACATGGGTGTTCCTCTTTAGGCTCCTGTACCTCCTTTCTGATGATACTGTGGCCTGGATGATGGGAGTCCTTGATGATTAAGGCTGCTTTCTTGTGGAACCTCCTCTTCGACGTCCTTGACAGAGTGAAGACTGATGGCCCTTTCCTGTCCATTGGCAGCTCCGTATCAGACAGTGATGCAACCAGTCCAAATGATCTCCACGGTACACCTTTAGAAATTTGCAGGAGTCTTTGGTGACATACTAAATCTCTTAAAACTCCTGATGAAGTAATAGCCGCAGGCAAGCCTTCTTCATGACTGCTTTGGCACAAAGGCTCCAGGATAGATTTTCAGAGATGTTGACACCCAGGAATTTGAAGTTCTTTACACCAGTGACCCCTCGATGAGGGCTGGTTTGTGTTCTACTGTGTTCACCTGCCTGAAGTCCATACTCAGTTCCTTAGTTAGATAAACCTTCTGCATTTATCACTCCCTATATAGTCTCTTTTACTTTGAGGGATCCAAATGCAGATTCTCCTTTGCAGAGTATCTTCATTCAGTCCATAAGTGAGTCCCAAGCTTCTCACTTTAGCTCTCCAAATTATTGCTTTTCTGAGTTCAGTTTGCAATCTCTCATACTGCTAAAAAAAACTTCAAGCTCAAGGAAAACTAACTCATCTTCTGACTGGAAAGTTAGTCAATACACTGGCTCCAGGAATTCAACAATTCCTGTCTTGTCTCTCATACCCTGCATTCAGAGCTGCTGTTCACTTCTTTTCTTTACTTATTTGTGTTTATATACATTTCTCCAGACTTACATTCTATTAACCCTTCTAACCAGCCTCCTCACTCTTCACTTCTTATCCATATTCTCCTGTCTTCTTCCCATAACATTCAACACCTTTAGCGAAGAATATCAACCTCCATTATAAGTATACCCAATGACTTGGCCTTTCTATTTTACAGCTTTCATCCTTCTGGAACTCCAGTGAATTCAGGCCCAAAGCTATCGAAATGCTCCTCGCATCTTTCACCCCCCAGGATCATTCTTATAAATCTCCTCTAGATCCTATCCAATGCCAGCACATCCTTCCTTGGATATGGGGCCCAAATCTGCTCACAATACTCCTCAGCATTATATACTTGCTTTTATATTCTAGTCTTCTCAAAATGGATGAATTTGCCTTCCTTATTACAGATTCAACCTGCAGATTAACCTTTACTAGGACTCCAAAGTATCTTTGGACCTCTGACTTCTTTATTCCCAAAGTCGATGACCAAACACTTGCTACACAGTTATCCATCTGCCACTTCTTGACCCATTCTGCAACTTGTCTAAGTCCTCCTCCTGCAGATTCCCTTTTTCCTCAACATTATGTCTGTCCACCAATCTTTTTATCAACTGCAAACTTGGTCACAAAGCCATCAATTTCATCATCCAGCTCATTAACCACAACTTGAAAGGTAGTAGATCCAATACTGACCCCTGCAGAATACCATGTAAATTCCCCATTTATTCTCTTGTTTTGCACCAAGCTTTCCCAAAACCAAGCTGCCAACCTGGTGACGCTACAATGTCAGACCATAAACGTTATATGCAATGGGAATAGTTAATCAATTCTGCAACCAATAAATCAGATCATGGTTCCTTCATTGGCACCATAATGTTTTGGACATTTGGCTTCACAGGCATTTGTGAACACTCAGATATTTGTATCTGTAATGCACAATGAAGCTTCTGCAAAAGAACGAATTTCGTGATACACATTCACGACAATAAATTCTGATTCTGGCCTTTTGAGTTTAATAAGATCTGGATATCGAGGTGTCGCAGTACCATCGAAGCGCCAGGAGGTGGTGCCATCGTACCGCTGCAGTGGCCTGCACCAGCTTCGAATTTGCATGGAATTTTGCCATGTTTCATTGCCTCATTGTGCACTTTCATTACCTGTGAATTGTTTGATTACAACTTTAAAACCTTGCAGCACAGGAGCAAATAAAGGGGAAAAAAACTGTCTTTGTCCCAAATGTTATGGAGGGCACTGTATATGTGGCATTGGCAATATTGCTTACAGATCTGGTCATTCTGCCTAAAGATATACAGCAAAACCCCTAGTGTCCAGCACCCATGGTGATTGGTAGGTGCCAGCCAAGTGAATTTTCTGGTTGCTTGAGTTGCGTGTTGCATGACTGGTGAACGATCAGCAAGGAGCACCAATTTTAAACTTTGCTATATTTTGCCTGTTTATTTTCTGCAACTTTTTATGCTGGTTGCTTGGATTCTGGTTAACAGGTTTTACAGTACTTTCATGAAAAATAGAGCAGACTGACTACTCTATTTGCATTTAAAAGTATGACAAAAGATCTCACAGAAATGCACAAAACTCTTTTCGGCCTTGATGGGGAACAGATTTTATTTGCAGACTAAATGTTCAAAATTAAGACGAGAAATTCCTTCAATAAGAGAAAACGAATCTCTTCAAGTTTCTTTCCAAGGAGGTTATAGAGACACTTACTGCAAACATTCAAAGCAATTGGATGTCTTTTAGCAAGTAATACAAGCCAAGTACTGAAAGTAATAAAGGATCAGTCACAATTTCATTGAAAGGGCAGTGGAGGTACAAGGGAGTGAAAGACACAGTCGTACTTCTGATTCCTAGTCCGTAATCAGAAAATTATCGCTCAGCCTCAAAAGTAATGCTCTCATCTTTGGAAGATTTACTTCTGGGGGAAACATGTGCTCTGCATTTTCCCTGCCAAGTGGGCAGACGGTAAGATGATGCCCACTCAAATCTTCATTACCCAAAGGCAATGTTCCCTGTAATTTTTAGGTGTCAGTGTGCACAAAAAGCTTTTGTGCACATTTTTTGCCTGTGTCAAAAGTCTGTGCACACTGAACGATTGTGCAAATGTAAACTTGAAATGGTTTCAAGATCCATTTTGGCACAGCCTATCTCTCATGGCTAATCAAACCAGATTGGCATGTTCTAATACAAGTATGATTGCATTCTACAAAGTAACGTATTTATTTAAGATTTTATTCTAAACTTTGGACTACTTTGTTCAGCTTGTAATTCAATTAAATAAAACATCAATGAGTATTTCTTATCTTCGTGATGCACTGTCTAAAAAAATAATAACACCCATCAATTCACAGATTATTAATTTTTTTGTAATTCTTTATTTATCGCACTATGAACCATATCAACCAATATATTTACAGAAAGGTTTAAATATTCACAGTGACATTTTCTTTTTCCCTCCATCCCTCCCTTCCCTCTTCCCACCCCTCTCCAAAAACAGTAAATATTGAACATATAAAATACAATAAAACAATATCTTTATTCAAAAGGAATACAAACAAAAGACGTATCAACTACTTATACACATTAAATCTGATCGTGTTCATCTTCTTATCATTTTAGGTGGAGGTGGTCCGAGGCCTGCTCTTTCTGTTATGTTCCATGTATGGTTCCTAGGTTTTTTCAAACATTGTAACTTTGTCTTTTAAATTATGTGATTTTTTTTCCCCAATAGAATACACTTAAACTTGGTTATATATTCCAATAATGTTTATAGTCATATAGTCCAACGTGGCCATCTTACTTCTTTTCCACCTCCATCCACTTTTTTTCACCATTATTGTTTAAGTTTTCCTTTTTTATCTCAATATATGACAACGCACTTAAGACATGAAATACCCCAACAATCCCCACAAGCAATAACCCTTTAACCCCAAATGAACCTCCCCTCCTTGGATTGCCCCTTGTCTCTTGACAGCAACCACAACTCCCCTTTCCATTCAGTTTGCAAACTTACTCCCAAGCATCAACCGATTTCGCAGTGACCATTATTCTCCCACCCCAGCACCCCCCCCAGAGAACACTATTTTCCTATACATATAACAAAGCTCTCTCTTTTTTTCCCCCTCTTCCCCTTCTCTTATCCATCTTTAAATCTTTATATATACATTATCTTTACTTTATATTTATTACATATTTTTGTATATTTTCTTGCCGGTCTTCCTTCTTGTCACTCCTCCTCCTCTCTTCTCCTGTCCTGCAAATGTTAGCAAATTCTTGGGCTTTCTTTGGGTCCGAGAACAGTCTATTCCATTCCCCAGAAATGAATACTTTGAGTACCGCTGGATGTCTTAATATAAAGTTATTCTCTTTCTTCCATAAGATTGTTTTCGCCATGTTGAATTCCTTCCTCTTCTTTAAAAGTTCAAAGCTTATGTCCGGGTAAAAAAATATTTTTGTCCTTTATATTCCAACAGCTTATTGTCTTCTCTAACCTTCTTTCTTGCCTGCTCCAGTATGTTTTCTCTTGTCATATATCTTAGAAGTTTTACCAATATGGATCTTGGTTTTTTTTTAATGTGGTGGCGGTTTCGGTACTAGTGCTCTATGCGCCCTTTCGATTTCTATTTCTTCATGTGAGTCTGTTATTCCCAGCACCTTCGGAATCCATCCTTTTATAAATTCCTTCATATCTGACCCTTCTTTGCCTTCTTTCAGGCCCACTATTTTTATGTTGTTTCGTCTACTGTAGTTTTCCAATACGTCAATTTTTTGTGACAATAAATCTTGTGTCCCTTTAATTTTTTTCCGTTCTCTTCCAACTTCCCTCTTAAATCATTTATCTCCATTTCTACAGCAGCTTCTCGTTCGTCCACATTTTCTACTCTTTTCCCTATTTCAGTCAAGACCAACTCTTAAAATCTTCAGCTCTTTTCATTTTTCTTTTGATTGAACTAAATTCTAATGATAACCATTCTTTTAATGACCTCATTTGTTCTTCAAAAAAGGCTTTATCTAAATTTTGTCCTTCTATTTTACCTTCTTTCCTTTGAAATTCTTGGTCTTCTTCTGTGTCTGTATCTATGTCTGTGTCATCTTCTTTTCTTCTCTTTGTATCTGTGTATCTTCATCCTTCTCTGGTGAGCTGCTTCTGTATAGTTTCTGGGCCAACCCGCTGCTGGGCCTCCTGCCACAGGTCGTCCCCCTGCCAGTCGCCCTGTTGCCACTCATCCTCCTCCCGCCCTTCATTCACTCTTCTTCTTTCTTGTTTGCTTCCCCAGCTGAACACCCCGATACTGGGCATCTCTCAGCTGGCCGCTCCTCAGCTGAGTCCCCCTCCCGCCGGCGTTAACCTTTTCCTTTACTTGAGCACTGTGCATCTCTTTGTGCATGCACAGTTGCACACCTCTTCTTGGCTCTAAGGGCCATTGTTGAAGTCCACCAGTCAGGAGGACACCTCTCCTCTGGGGACTCATCAACATCAGAGATTGGCCACTCCTCTCCACGGTGGCTCTCTGCTCTGTCGTGTAGGTCAGGCCTTCTCTTTTCTTCTCCAGTGATTTTCCTTCTTCCCTTTTCTCTGCTGTTCTTTTTCTCTTTTGGGTGCCATCTTCTGTCCCTTCTCTGTAACTTTATCTTTCTCTTTCTGTATTTTATGTTTATTGAGCTCTTTTTTCCAACTTCTTTTCCTTTTCTCTGGAGAGGGCTGGTTCCACTCAACCAGCCACTACTCCATCATGTGACTCCCCAATTCACAGATTATTATTAAAGTTGCTGGAAATGGTTAAATCAAAACTCATTCAATTACAATGTTAGCAAACTATCCAGATGTTAAATGTGAAAATATTCACACATGGTAGTTTGTGTAGGTTTACCAAATATTTGACATTAAACTGCACAAAATAGCAAGAGAATAACGTACATAATTAAGTCACTTTTTTTCCCTCACCTGTCTTTGGTACCTATTCTTTGTAAACTCCATCTCGACTAATAGAACTTCCATCCAATTGTTAACTTTTGATTCTCATTAGCATATGCAAATGACATTCACCTAAACAGTTTCTCAGCTTGTTTTTGCGATGATTCATTCGGCTAAAACCTCGCTCAAAGTCCACATTAGACACAAGAAAGGTTCCCCCAATGTCCATCAACTTTGCAAGGCCACAAAACTGTTCATTTTAAAATACAAATGCCGTTTGAGCAAAGTTTAAAATCAGTTTGGATTTAATTTTTCTTGCATGGAAAATTTGAAGTCATTAAACTGTCTATTACAATATTTTCATCTAGAAAATAGTGGTATTTTAGACAGAAGGCATTAACTTGTTTATCACCAAATGTGAAGTCACAATCTGCATTTGCTGAGAAATCAAAAGCTGATCATTCTTGTACCTCTCCTTCAGGAAGCCTTTCTTTTAAATGAACACAAAGACAATTTATTAAAGTTAACAGCAAACTTTTATCTACTGTGATGTTTTCTTCACATTGTTGGCTTAGCAAACCGTTAACGTTGTCACTCTATTAAACATGGTCTCCCATATACTGCTTTCTTATCTGTGTTAATTTTCCCTCGAAAAATGAAGTGAATTGTGTCAGGCCACTCTTTTGCAGAATCTTCCTCAGTGTAGCCAATTCTCAAAGACAGCATTTAAAACCTGTAAAGCTACTTTGTAAGTGATGTTTATCAATTTCTTGTGGCAGAGGGTCATTTGACTCATACTCTTCAAAGTACGTGATGAGTGCCTCATAATTTTTTTTTATTATTACCTGCAATGTAGTGTCTAGATAACCACCAGACTTCATTAAGCGATCTGAAAGCAATTGCTTCATTTTCAGGCTTCTGCAATTACTTTAAATTTGCATCTTTTAACTGTAGATTGAGAAAACACTGTACAGATTGTCCTCAAAGTTTCAATGTCTCTTAACTCGACTTCCTTCCATGCATCCCAAATCCCCAGATCTTCATTATGTGCTACAAAGTGTTGCTGAACTAAGTGTGGAGTGTCCTGTTTCAGTGTTGCTGCGACACCATTAACCCCACCCAACATTACTGATGCTCCATCAGATGTAAACACCACTATTTTATGGAGATCAAGTTTCTTCTCTTCATAAAACTGCTGGAACAAGAGAAGCATCGCACACCTGCCGTAGAACTATTCAACCAAAAAAAGTCTTTCAATCTGAATTTGAAGTACAGAATGAGACATTTGTTGACAAATATGTTTGTGGTTTCATCAACAGTTGACGAGTGAAATCTGCTGATGCTTTTTCTTCAAACATGTCTTTCGGAACAATATAGTTGATAGTCTCCAGAAATTCAAATGCATAACTTTTGCTTCTCCAGCTGTCTGGGAATTGAATATACTTTTCCATATGTTCATTAATGTGTAGAACTGAATGCAAAGAGTTTTTCATTATAACAGTTAACAAGACACTGCCGATAATAACTTTGATTTCCTCTGGGTTTGATCGTTTTTGCTCATCTGAACTCTCACGTAACATGCAAACTTTAAACAAACGCAGTTCTTTTGCGCTTCACGCCCTTCGCTTCTTTTGAATTCAAGATAGTGAATCAATAAACTCAGTAAGCCGTCTACAAAATCTGAGAGATCTTCATAAACTTTACGAACACTGTCCACCAAACATTCCTGCAGCTGGGCTCCAGCTGTACAGATCGGAATGGTAAAGGTGGGGTGAAGTAAATTAGTGATGTGCAAATGTGCTATTGGAAAAACTGACTTAACTAGTTAACAAACAGATATTGGAAAAACTGACTTAACTAGTTAACAGAATTTGAAAAACTGACTAACAAGTTAACAGAAATCGATAGCTAAGAAATTATCTTCAGAAGTATAATTATTTACTCTATTTTAGGTCAATTACCTTTTGTGCGCATATTCATTTCCTTTGCACACAGCTTAGCGGGAACAGCGCCCAAGGGCATGAAATACCATGTTTATTGATGTAAACTGTGCAGGGAATGCAAGCCAAGGGAAAATAAAGGCCTTATGCAACATGCCCTAGCCTTTTGGCAATGCACAAAGCACCACAGATCATGGCTCAAAGCAAGACTCAACTCAGGGCCCCATCTTTGCTAACTCGGGAAATCACAGAGCAGAACTTGCCTTGTTCGTCATCCTTTATTTTTCTTCTGAAGGACAGGCTCAACTTTCTCTTGATGTAAATAACGAATAAAGGTTTAAAAGATAGGCAGCAAATGGTCTGATGGTATGTTGAGTAACTCAATACAGTAAAACCTCCAATATGGGCATTGGTAGATGCCAGGTAAGTAAATTTTCCAGTTTCTTGAGATTGCATGGTGCATGAATGGACGAAGTAACCTCGAGATGGCACTGATTTTAAACGCATTTTTCTTAAAACTGCGATTTTTATGCCAGTTGCTTAAATTCAAGATATGGGGATTTTACTGTACCAGCCTCCTGACCACTGTGGGAATTAACACAAATCCATTTTCCCCAATGTTGTCAATGTGGATTCAGCAATGGCCACCTGCCACTCTACTATATTCGAGTAACTGTCTACAAGCATTTTTTTAAAAAAAATCCAGTTGCTCTTCCAGCAGTTAGTTCCCTTGCCTTGTCACATCCATTGCCTTATGGTTATTTACTGTGAGATCATTGGTAGAACTTACTGTTATGTTTACAGGCCCTGGGTCCACAGGAGCTAGCAGGCTTCTTCACAAATATGTACAAACCTAATTAATCATTAAACTGTGGGCTTTGTAAACACTGAAGGTTAATTCTATGGTTGAATGCATATGAGAACAATTTGAAAAGTGGAGTACTCCAATTCCATGTGTTCCATTAGTTTTTCCAGCACTTATTTTGTATGAATATCAAGATAATTACTTGAATATGTAGGAAAAAGAGGCTTTTTAATCATGTGCAAGCAGTAGTTTTAGTTTTACTGGGGACATGTTTAGCGTAAAGGCTCAAGGCCCTGTTCATATGAGAGAGACACTGTTCTATGTTCCACATCCCGCAGAGTGAGACTAGCCATAGAACCTTCAAGACCTGCAGCACAAGTTCAATTCCTCAGTCCTTCAAGTCTGAACCAGTCACCCATTTTTAATTCTAACCCCATTATAATCTCCTCTCATTCTCATCAACATCCTCCCACATTCCACCACTCACCAAAAAAAACTCGGGGCAATTTACAGAGGCCAATTTGGATGTCTTTGGGTTATCTGAGTGGGACCAAAATCCATTAAAAAAAAGGTATCTGTACAATAATCTGTTTTAAAACAGCATCTTCTACAAGTGTTCACAACTCTAAGGGAAGTAACAAAAGCTTGGTCGAAGCAGCAGTTTTAAGGTGTGCCTTAAAAGGACCAGTGGAGAAGTGGCATAGGAAAGTATTCATTCTGTTCAATTTATCCAAAACACATCAAAATACCATTTATTTTTAAATTGTCATAATGTATACTTAACCAATTCCTGCAACTATTTGTAATTGTCTTAAACGTAAAAGACCTTTTTTCAAAATGCCAATAATTACACAGCCATTTGACCAGGATTACTTCATTTTAGAATGAAAGTGGTGTTAGTGCATGAGGGCAGCCTCTGGAGAGAGGGAAAGGTAGAATGAAATGAAGTTAATTTTCCACTCAAATCATTCACATATACAAAAATAACCACTCAGCTGATGACCATGCTTACACACACCTTTCATCCGATCAGACCTACAACACGGTAATGGTCACAGGTGAGAAAGAGCTCCACATACCATGTATAACTATGGTTCAAAAGTCATCTGCAAAAATGCAGCATTCAATACATGTGACAGTAAAAGTGAATTTATTGTGGTTCTGGTTAAGGGGTAACGTTGACAGGAACTTCATTCTGATACAAGTTGATTTCTTGTTCCCCTCCTGAATCAGAGACTTCAGTAGATTCAAACCCCAACTCTTGTGTACGTCTCCAGTAACCAGCCTTCAGTCCACCTGTTGCCACCATGATGACAAATTGAATCAATCCATCTGCCTGCACATGGCCTTTCTCAAATTCTCAGAAACTTCAAATTCCTGGCTATCAACATCTCTGAAGGTCTATCCTGGGGCCATCATGTGGATGCAATCATGAAGAAGGCTCACCGGTGGCTATACTTCATTAGTTGAGATTTGGTATGTCACCAAAGACTCTTGCAAATTTCTACAAGTGTTACGTGGAGAGTATTCCGAATGGTTGCATCACTGTGTTAATGGAGGGACCGATGAACAGGATAGGTAAAAGCTACAGAGGTCTGTAAACTCGGCCAGCGCCATCATAGGCATCACCACTCCATTAAAGACATCTTTAAGAAGCAGTGCCTCAAGAAAGCAGCTTCTATCAATAAGGACCCTCACCACTCAGGCCATGCCCTCTTCTCACCGCTACCATCAGGAAGGAGGTTCAGGAACCTGAAGATGAACACCCAATGTTATAAAAACAGTTTCTTCCCTCTTCTCCTCTGCGATCAGATTTCCAAATGGACAATGAACCTATATGGACACTACCTCACTTTTTTTTTTGCACTAGGTATTAAAATCTTGTACTAACAGAATTGTAATTTATAGTCACATTGCACCTTGTTCTGCGTAATTACTGCTACTGCAAGACCACAAATTCATGACATTAAACCTGATTCTCATTCCACACCTTGCATATTTTTGTGCTTGTCTAAAGGCCTCTTATATACCATCAAGTCTTCGTTCACCATCTCACTTGGCAGCTCCAGGCACCCACCATTGTAAAAGAAAATGTCCTTCAAATCTCCTTTAAAGTTACACCCTCCAGTACTTAACATTTCCTCCCTTGGATAAAGACCATCGACACATCCATCTATTCTTCCCATTCTCCAATGCGGCACATTCCATTACAAAGCCAGATAACGTGCTCAAAACAAAGCTGAGTACTGTGCAGAGTGAACCAGTTAAACGTGAGAAACGTGAATAACCTTCCACAGAAATCAAACTCAATAAGTCTGCCACATTCTGAATCAGCCCAAAAAAAAAGTTGGAAATCAGATTGCAAAGTTCCTCTAAATTTCCAGTCTCCATTTTATGGATACAGGGAAACAAACCTTATTCTCACAAAATAATGAATTCTTTCATTCAGAGTGCAACCTGCATTACAAATGACCCAGATACACTTGTCAATCAGGCAGCACAGCAATCAAAGAACTTTAATGCTCCTTGGTTAAGGTAGACATCAAAATCAATTCCCCCAAGCTCAGATCACTTGGCCTCCATATCACAGCAGTTCCAGGGTTGAAATGATGCAGCTGGTCTGTAACCTGAGAGATCCACGAGCGAAAGCTCCAAAAATATGTTCACAGTGAAAATACTTAATGCAAGATCTAGGCAGAGAACAACACACGTCCAAAGAAAGACTAAAAACCCAGCAATTATTCATGTTGCTAGAACATGGAAGGCCTGTCAATTATATTCAATCCCACTCCCCAAATTGTGCAACATCACAATTACCTGAGATTTCATATGGTGTTAAGTTCACTTGCACCAGAATATCTAGATTTGATTTTTAGTCTTTAATTGACAAGAAAATAGCTTTCTTTTAACAGATGAGCTGCAAAGATCTCCTTTAGAAATTAGGTTCCAACACACTGTTTCTTGGTAAGCACGTGATGATCTGGGGGAGGGAGAAGTGTACAAGACAGGATACAAACCTTTCACCAGAATTTAAATCCACCTCAGTTTAGGTCTTCAAAGTCACCTCAGGCACAAGCCTCAATCCCAGTTACATGATTCTACCACACAAAGTTTCTGCTCTCAATCAAGAGAGGGCTATCGTGTGAAATGTTTCAATAATGCAACTTTCCAATGATGTCATAATCAGCCAGCTCCAATCATTAAGGGTCACAGGCATTTTCAAAGAATTGGCCAAGGCAAATTGGGTGAAATGGCTCCTCTGCGCTACAGTTGGGGGTGTCTGTTAGAAGTAAGGGTATGGAAGGACCCACCCTTTATTCAGATTGAGACAAGTTCATTTTCCTTGTATATCAACCACATATATACTAAATGATGTGGGAAGATGGCTGGAAAGAATATAGCCCAAGAGAAGGAATTAATCTTCCCTTGTTGTATGACAGCACATAGAACTACTGGCAAAAAAATTTTCCAAACCAGCAGAAAAAAAACCACTACAATCAATTCCAAATCAACTATTGTAACAATGAAAATATACATTTTTTTTATTTTGAAATCACCAGCGAGCATTCTAACTAACCCTAAATAAGTCAAACAGGTATTAAGTCAGCACATAGCAATAGGCATTTAAAAAAAATCTATATAGCAAGATAGGGTGCCGGCAAGTATTCCCCCAATAATAATACAACGTGCTAATTAGAGTAATCAAGATCACCACTACCTAGTAATTACTTAATACTATCCTTCAGGTTAAAGCCACAAACACTAGGTTTTTTTAATAATTAAATCTGCTTTACGAACCAAAGTCCTAAACAAGTTGTATTCTTCCATATCATGCCACAATAAAAAATAAGGATGTTTTAATCTGTACGTCCAATTTTATTCACGAAGGAAAAAATAGAAACAAAAAAAAAACATGCAGAGCAAATATTAGTTTTTCTTCTGCCTAGTAAAACCTTCCATTGTGCTTCGATTTCACTGAAACTTTGTTCTCTCTAGTGCTGCTTTTCTGGTCAAGATAAGGACAGGGCAAACAGTTGTTCTTGCTTGGTTGATATTCTGCTCTCACCAATCCGTCGCTCTTTTTCTTGCTCTCTTCGATTTGGGGCCAAAATATTTAGGATTTAGGAATACCGAGGTTATGTGGTAACATGCATTTGGGCCTCACATAGCTACCATTGGAATGTGGGGTAAGATGCATCTCAAGTTGGAGCAATGACCAAGGAGAGAAAAAAAAATCCAGGGCGAGAATATACCAATGCTATCCATAAAAACCTGGTTTTAGTAATAAAAAAAAATTGCTTTTGTTTTTAAATATGAATATTATAGTCTGCTTTTCAATGGTTAGGAAATTATATAGTCTGTCTCTATGAAAGAGGTTGGTAACACTACTACAATTCCATATCCTGGGCCTCATCTTCGGAGAAGTCAGACATAGAACTCTCTGATGAACTTTCGCCAGCACCTTCCTCTTGTTCCTTTAATGCCTCCTCTGTTGCGTATTTCTGGATGTATTCTATGAGGGGGGTGCGGGAAAGAAGGAAAAGCAAAGATCAGCAACTGGCATCAAGAATCAAGTGCATTTTTCAACTTCATATGCAGTAATAAGACAATGGAACATAGCAGGAACCCACCCAACAAAATAAATGATCAGTGATTTTGAAGAATGATATTAAAAAGGGAAAATCAAAGGCGTATGTTTCAGTGATTATTGGAGGATCAGAGGTGGAGAGAGGGCCTTGGGAGTCGCCATCTCGGAGGATTTTTCCTGGACTCAACACGCTAATGGCATTGTGAAGAAAGCACTTCAGTGCCTCTATTTCTTCAAGAATTTGCGGAGGTTTGGTATGACATCGGAAACCCTGGCAAATGACAACAGATGGGTGGTGGAAAGCGTGCTGACCATCTGCATCACAGTCTGGTATGGGGATACCAATACCCCTGAGCGTAAAGCCCTGCAAAAGGTAGTGGACACAACTCCAGAACATCACAGGTAAAACCCTCCCCACCAGAGGGCAGCAGCAATCATCAAGGATCAACCAGCAGACTGCTCTCACTCTCACTGAAAGAGGTCTAGGTGCCACAAGACTCGCTCTTTCAAGTTGAGGAACAGTTGCTACCCCTCCACCATCAGACTCAACAACAAAATCAATCAGGGATCATTTAAGGATTCTTACTTTTGCACTATTCGGTTTTTTTCTCTCTGTATTGCACAGCCAGTTTGTTTACATTTTATATTTGCTTATGTGCATGTTGAATGCAGCTTTTTTTTGCACTACCAATAAGTGGTAACTGCCTGGTTCGCAAGAGAAAAAGAATCTCAGGGATGTATGTGATGTCATGTACTCTAACAATACATTTGAAATCTGATATTTATTAACATTAGAGCTACGTCAGAAAGTGCAAAAGCACTTCCTCAGGCTCAACCTCACAGCTGGTGCTCATGACTGTGGACTAGACAGGAAACTTGGCATGGTACGTTGTACTCTCAGGCAAGTGTGTTTCTTGATAGCAAAAGCTACAGAAAGTTGTTTTTTTTTTAAAATGAACTTAGCAGGGATGTTGCTCGTGTAGAGATAAAAAGGCCTGAAATTTCCTTAAGAAAATGTAGCAATTTCAGTGAGGAGCAACATCCTGCAGATTAATTTGGACTACATAGTAATATGGCCTTCTGAACCTGCACCAGATTACACCGGTGGCAAGTTCAGTGATGCTATGCATTTTATGGAAAGAGCATTTACTCAAAGGTAGTTTAAGTTAATAACTTCTGATCTTTTTTATAATTTTTAAATTAGTTTTTTTAAATAATATGATCAACCTCAATAGTTTTAATGCTGTACACATTGGAGTAGCTTCACCAGCTATCAAAGTACTTGTGATTGTTAAGATGGAGAATCTTGCTGAACAGTTCATTCATTTGGCTTAAGGAGATTCTTGACAGCAGATCTACTCAAAGAGCAAAAAGTGACTGCTGATCAACTACAGAGTCAAACAGCATGGAGACAGGCCCTTCAGCTCACCATGACGCTGGTCTTTATTGTACGCATTAACAATCTGGAGAGAAATGTAGATGATAGGATTGATAAAGCAAATTATATCAAGACTAGCATTGATAGTGAGGTGGCCAGTCTTTGACTGCAGAACAGATTGGTTGGCAAGACAGGCAGAGAAACAGGTAAATGATTTAATTGAAACATGTGGCTATCCATTTTAGGAGAAATAAAGGCTTGGATATACACAGGATCAAGTACTTTTCTATCCCATTCTTACTGCTTAGCACTCAGTCCATTGCATTTTCTGTGTCACGGTACTTCAATTCCTCAAATGATATGCCCAAGTGTTTGAGAGTACCTGCATTCTCTAACTTCATCCCAAGTTACAAATATCAACTATGCTTTCAGTGGAAAAAAAATCTTTAAATGCTCCTGAGATGCCTTCAGGTCATGGATAACACTGCTAAGGGGAAATGTTATTCACCATCTATGCTATCCAGGTCTCTCAATTTTAGACAGCTCAAATTAGATCACCCTCAGCCTTTTCTGTTCCAAGTAAACAGACCTAATGTGTTCATTCTCTTTTAGGCAAAACGTTCCATCCCAGCGAATCTCCTCAATACCTCTGTTCATTCATTTCTACAATGGTTTTTATTAACAAGTAAACTGAACTTAAATTATTTTTACGCTATGAAATACAATTATAAAGCAACCATTACCTTTAATTTTCTGTTTATATTCTTCTGGTCGATGGAGATACATTGCTGCAGCATCACCATTTAGAGGATCAATTGGATTTGGGTAGGCCAGCAACTGGGGGAGGAACGACTCAAATATATTGGTGAGATCTGCAAGAAAGAAAGTCCTTATATGCTCCATTGTTCAATGCCAGAAATATTTTAACTCATCAAAAACTGACCCCCAAGAAAGTCTACTGTCAAGCAACTTTGCTTAGCCAAATTTAAAAAAAAACCATAATTCATGAGAAACTCAGCAGGTACTTTATATAGCAAAGATACATAACCAATGTTTCAGGTTTTAGCCCTTCATCAATGTGGGCCTTATGCTGAGCCAAATGATGGTGGGGAAGGAGCTGAAAACAAAGCCTTGGACATTCATTTGATTGGCAAAGTGCCTGGCCCAAGAATTCTGAAACTAACAACAAATGCATGGAAATTCAAAGAAATTAGAGATGCTGCATCTATAAGTGAAATAGTCAACATTCCAGGTTAAAGATCTTTATCTGGACTGTTCTGACAAAGGATCTTTAACCTGATATGTTAACCAGTTCTTTTCCAACAGACAGCCTGGCCAGCTGAGCATTTTCAGTATTTTATTTCTACTGCAGTTCTTATTTTCCAAGAATGACTCTTCATTCAACTAATGCAGGGTATTTTGGCAAATGTTGATCGTCAAGGTTTATGAATCCTACATACATAAATCTTCCCAAACCCAACATTGATGGCTTCAGATAGACATGTTAATCTTCTTTCTTTCTTTGGCTTGGCTTCGCGGATGAAGATTTATGGAGGGGTATGTCCACGTCAGCTGCAGGCTCGTTGGTGACTGACAAGTCCGATGCGGGACAGGCAGACACGGTTGCAGCGGTTGCAGGGGAAAATTGGTTGGTTGGGGTTGGGTGCTGGGTTTTTCCTCCTTTGTCTTTTGTCAGTGAGGTGGGCTCTGCGGTCTTCTTCAAAGGAGGTTGCTGCCCGCCGAACTGTGAGGCGCCAAGATGCACGGTTGGAGGCGAGATCAGCCCACTGGCGGTGGTCAATGTGGCAGGCACCAAGAGATTTCTTTAAGCAGTCCTTGTACCTCTTCTTTGGTGCACCTCTGTCTCGGTGGCCAGTGGAGAGCTCGCCATAGAACACGATCTTGGGAAGGTGATGGTCTTCCATTCTGATAACGTGACCCACCCAGCGCAGTTGGGTCTTCAGCAGCGTAGATTCGATGCTTGTGGACTCTGCCAGCTCGAGTACTTCGACGTTGGTGATGAAGTCACTCCAATGAATGTTGAGGATGGAGCGGAGACAGTGCTGATGGAAGCTTTCTAGGAGCCGTAGGTGATGCCAGTAGAGGACCCATGATTCGGAGCCGACCAGGAGCGTGGGTATGACAACGGCTCTGTACATGCTGATCTTTGTGTGTTTCTTCAGGTGGTTGTTTTTCCAGACTCTTTTGTGTGGTTTTCCAAAGGCTCTCTTTGCCTTGGCGAGTCTGTTGTCTATCTCGTTGTCAATCCTTGCATCAGATGAAATGGTCCAGCCGAGGTAGGTAAACTGGTTGACCGTTTTGAGTTCTGTGTGCCCGATGGAGATGTGGGAGGGGCTGGTAGTCATGGTGGGGAGCTGGCTGATGGAGGACCTCAGTTTTTTTATTGCTGACTTCCAGGCCAAACATTTTGGCAGTTTCCGCAAAACAGGACGTCATGCTAATAGGATACAAGTGTATACACAGAATATTTGTCACCACTCCAAACAAAAAAAATGAATGTCAGCTCAATTAAATCTCAGCCTGAAGGAATGGGCATCATTTTTTTTTTAATTTTTTTATTTTTCACACCATAAATCACATTAACCATGATACACACTTTTTCCTTTTCACACATATACAGTGCCATTTTCTCCCCCCCCCTCCCTCCTCCCATTCCACCCTCCCTACCTCCCCCCTCCCGTCCATTTAAGGTATAAAATCTAGGATACATTAAACCAGTCAGACAATGTTGTCATTCAATAAAAATACACCAGAAATTCCACTGAGTCCATTCTTTTCATTTCCTTTTCCTTCCGTTAACTTAGGTAGTGATTGTCCCCGGTAAGTTTTCACTATTGTGTTTAATGTAAGGCTCCCATATTTGTTCAAATATTTCAATATTATTTCTTAAACTATATGTTATTTTTTCTAATGGAATAACTATGGTATAATTTTTTCATTAAATCAAATGAATTTATTTTTTAATTTCTATATACCATTGTTGTATTTTCAAATTATCTTAAGGAATGGGCATCATTGATAATACCAGCATCTCTTGCTGAGGCAGACAGTAGTGAAAGAGCTACCTTCCTGAATACTTCCGATCTTTATAATGAAATTACTTCTACTAAGGTACTGCGTAAGAGTTTCAGGATTTAGACTCAACAATAAAGTCAAATGGAGGGAATCACGTGATGGAGTGGTGGCCAGTCGGGTAAAACCAGCCCTCTCCAGAAAAAAGAAAAAAGTTAGGGAAAGACAAAGCTCAACAAATATAAAATATAAGAAATAGAAGATAAAGTTAGAGAAGAGAAAGAAGGTGGCACCCAAGAAGGAGAAAGTAAAAACAACCGAAAAAAAAAAAGGTCACCGAAGAAAGAAGGCCTTACCTGCACGAAGGAACAGGGAGCTGCGGTGGCGAGGAACACCCGATCCCAGAGGTTGGTGCTTGCCCTGCAAAGTCACGACCTCCCAACCAGTGGACTTCAAAAATGGCTCTCGGAGCCCAACAAAAGTGCGCAACTGCGCAATCAAAGGAAAAAGAAAACACCGACAGGAGGGGGGCTCAGCAGAGAAGCAGGCAGCCACAGTCCGACCAGCTGAGGGACGCCCGACACCAGGGCGCTCAGCTGGAAGATGAGGATGGCGGCAGAAGAGGGAGAGAGGAAACAGACGAGGGAGAAAGATGACGGGGTGACCGACAAGAGGATCAACGGTAGGAGGTCCGACAGACAGGCAGCCCCGGAGGCGAGGACCAATAGCAAGAGGCTCAGCAAGAGGAGGCCCGACAAAGAGATATAAGCAACTCATCAGGAAAAACAGAAGAGACACAGACACAAAGAGAAGACACAAACACAGGTACAGACACAGAATAAGAGGAAGACGTTCAAGATCTTCACAGAGAAATAGAAGGTAAAACAAATGGACAGAATATAGATAAAGCCTTTTTTTGAAGAACAAATGAGATCATTAAAAGAATGGTCATCATTAGAATTTAGTGCAATTAAAAGAAAAACAATAAGTCAAATAAAAATGCTGAGAGACTTGGATGGATAACAGCTTATAGTGTTATTCCCATGTGCCAGTCACTTTTCATCTTTAAAGAAGCATTTGCAAATTTAGCAGGAAGTAGTCTTTGCAAGCAATTGTAGCTGGTTGACACAGCAATCCTGCATCAATGGCAGAGGGGTCAGATTCATACAAATGAAACAATTTGCCAGAGGGTAGATGGTTTTGCATTAGAAGATATTAAGTGTTTTTGTTGGAAGTTCTCTCATTCAGGAAAAGGGGAGTTTTCTATCCTGACTTGCCTCTTACAGATAATGAAAATGCATGGGAAGCAATGATGTGAAAGTTATTTGCCAAAGGACACCTAGATTCTGACCCATTCTTGTGGCCACAGTACAAGTATCTGACAGTTTCTGTACAAAGATGATAGTTTGAGAATGCTGAATATCAGAGGTGTTTAGATAAATTCTTCTTCGACAAGGTTGTTTTTAAATCACATGATACAAACATAATTGACAAAACGATGGCAGTTCCTGCTGCATGCAGATGAAGGCATCTTATTTTTGAATCATTTGACAATATGCTGGTAGCTTAACCTGCTATTGAAAATTAACCTTAGAGGTAGGAGAAACAGGATGTTAAAAGGTATGAGAGAATAGATTATAAGGAAATGAGTGTGGGAAAAGGTTTAATGGGATTATTCTTTGTTGCTCAGACTCAATGGGCAGGTAGCAGCCTTCTTTGTTATGAAGAAATGTGAAAATATATCTCCAGGTTCACTTTCATACCCTTACTCGGGTCCCATCTTTAATTTAAAATATGTTTTGCTGCTCATTGAACTCAATTTTCTTTTCTCATACATTGATCAATCCACACCCAGTCTTTACTGAATTTTACATTTGGATAGCAAAAGTCACATCACTGATTGCCCATTCAGGACAGATCAATTGCAGGGACTTTGTTCATTCTTTGCCAATTGCTCTTATTTAGGAATTTGCCCAATTTTTGGCATCCCTGATTGATGAAGGGCTCAGGCCCAAATTATTGACTGCCTTTTGCCTTTTATGGATGTGTTGCACAACCTTCTGAGTTCTTCTAGCACTTTTGTGCATTGTTCTCGTTCTCCAGCATCTTGAACAGTGATTATATATATATTAGCTATGAACTAGTTTGGAACATCAAGGTCATGAAAAAGACCTTAATGCAAGTTTCTTCCATCTTACATCAACACATTTTGGATCAAACCCAAGAATGTGTTCCTCGATGCATCAATAATATTAATTAACAAGAATTCAAAGAAGGAAGTTGGGTTCATCGTCTACTGAATAAAAGAACAAAGCGTCTCACGTTTTAGATTCTGAATGGATTGAACAATCAGGGTTCAAGGAGATTTGTTCACTTCAGTGAAACAAGGGATGAAGGAAAATGCTTCCATAAGAGTCTTTAGGGAGAAAAAGTTCCTAGAAGAGGCCAATGGTCTGAAAAGGATGAATTCAAGTGTAATTAGTTAGGTTTCTAGTTATGATTAAGGTTGAGGGATTGATGGAAGGGGTGGGGAACTGAACTTGCTCGGGTTAAATGACTGATGGCTTGATTATACCATAGTTATTCCAAAAAGAAACCATTTAGGTTTCCCAGACATTAGCCAGAAAATTACTCGTACGTTGGTTATTTAACATTTACATCCCTTTGGTGGAAAACTAATGTTTCACAATTCTTCTAAGTCACATACATTTTCCAGATGCCCTGAATCTGAAGTATTTTCTGCATATTGTTTTTAATTACATTATAAAATGATCACTATCTGACATTGGTGAAGGTCAAATACTGAACCGCAGTGGTAGTCTCTCATTCATTGAATTCTTGTCTCCCTCTGTTGGCATTTAGATGGTAGTGAAGCATTAAGTTTAAATTTCTATGTGGAATCTTCCACTGTATTTCTTTTTGAAAAAAGATACATCTATGAAAGAGTACGCCACAAAATATAATCTGCTTAAGTTGCACGTTTTCAAATTCAACGCCCTTTCTGGAAAGTACCAATTTGCATCAAGTATTGTGGGAGCCAACTTAATATCTTGCCCCTGCAGCAACCTTGTGGAAATGTGGGGAAGGAACAACGCTGGAAAGAAGTGAGAGCTATCTTTTAAAATGCATGTACTGAACTCTTAAATTACGGTATAGACTTGTGGGGTTATTATGGGGAAATATTCCTTATGCCTTTATCAAAGTTACAAAGTGGAGTCTCTGAAAAGATTAGGCCTGTCCGTGGAAAGACAAATGGCATTCTAAAAAAATGCACAGACCTTCACTTGATCACCCTGGCTCTATGAAAGTGCAGTTTACTTGGGCACAGTTGGACTTGAATCAGTTACAATTGTTCCCCAAACCTCCAAAATAAACCATTACTGAAATGGAAAGAATAAAATTGCAATTATCAGTTTGTCTCAAATACCTGACCTGGACTCAAACTCGATGTAAATTATGATGCTAACAGCTGATGATCAGAAATGCCAATTAAATTAACCCATAGGTTATTAATGAATGCATACGAATAAAAGAATGGAGTTCAGGCCAGCTCCATTATTCATATGCTCATTTTCACTTTCCTGTCCATTCCCCAAAACCTGTGATTCAAATAGTCCAAAAAAAAAATCACAAAAATGGGTAGAGGAGAATAAAGCACAATACTGAATAAAGCACAATACTGTTAACAGTGCCAACAACCGGGGTTTGAATCCGGTAAGGAGTATGCACGTTCTTCCTGTGTCTGTACAGGTTTCCTCAGTGGGCTCCAGTTTCTTCCCACCGTTCAAAACATACCAGGGCTGTAGGTTAGTTGGGTGTAATTGGGACTTGTGGACCAAAAGGGCCGGTTACCATGCTGCATGTCTAAATTAAAATTTAAAAAATTTAAGGTGCCTTAAGCAACTCAATGGTCAGATGCAATACAGAGTTAAACAGGAAAGTCTGCAGATCCTTTCATTGTAGTGCAATATGCAAATGTTTTGGAGAGACTCAACAGGTCACACAGCATCAAAAAGTAAAGAGTAACCAATGTTTATGGCCTGAGCCCTTCATCAAGGTGTGAGCAAAAGCAGGCAGGTGCAAAGGGAGCGGAGAGCATGGAAACTGGAAGTTGATGTTAATGATGTTTGGTTGCAAAGTGCCCAGATGGAAATATTAGGTGCTGTTCTAATTGCAGATTGCCTTGATTTGGCTGTGCACAAGGCCATGAATAGACACGTCAGTGTTGGAATGGTGTGTGGAATTGAAATGGTTGGCCACTGCTAGGTCCCTGTTATTGCAATGGACAGAGCCAAGGTGTTCAACAAAACTATCTCCCAGTCTGTGTTCAGTCATTCCAAAGTAGAGGAGACCACAATGAGAGAACCAGATGCAGTAGATGACCCTGCAGATTCACAAGTGCAGGTCAGATGTCCACATGCTGCACCACAGAACTCAACAAAGTCAATGAATGTCATTCAACATGGCTAAAGAGAAGATACAATTTGGAGGAAGTAATTTGCAAGTAAAAAGGAACAATGCAACAAGATGTTCCCTTTGCAAGACTTTGTAATCCACTTTTCAAATTCTAAGTCTTATTACCATTGAAAAGGTGGTGCCCATCCACCTTTTTGAAATGCTACAGTACTTCATGCTCTGTTTGTTTTGCCAGGACTACTTGGCTTCATTAATCACTTGACCCAAGAGCTGGACTTCACTAATGAGATGAAAGTGACAGTCTTTGAAGTCAAGGCAAGATTTTGCAAAGTGTGGCACCTGTCACTCAAATAGATCTGGGGTTTGCAGCCCTGCCAGCACAAGGCTGAATGTAACCAATACTGTTCCCTTAAAGCACAAATTGTCCTGACATCCATTTTAATTCTATTATTGGCTTGACTGCTATACTCAGCATTTCCAAATTTAACATTTTCACAAGATATGATAAAGGAATGGAAGCAAGCCATTCGACCCATCAAATCTGCTCTTGTTCTTTCCTGGTGTCATAGTGTTTGTCAAATATGCTGTGGTGTATCCCTGTAACCAAGCCCAATACATAACTTAAGATGTATAATTCTATGTTAACTTCAAAATATTATCAACACATCCATTACAATACATACTCCCTGTGTTTGCATAGGTTTCCCCCAGGGACTCTGTTTTCCTCCCTCCTGGGGGTATAGGTTAGTAAATTGGGTGGCATGGACTTGTGGGCTGAAATGGCCTGTTACTGTGCTGCATGTCTAAATTTAAATTTAAAAATAAATTTAAATGTTCATTAAATGTACTCATGCAATTAATTAATTGACAGACAATGGAAAATATTTTCACTTGAATGATAAACTTACCAAAATGAATTCTCATTTGCTAATATTTTGTCATTACACTGTCCTATTTATTCAATGGTACCACTTATTATAGCAATTCAATTTCACTGGAAGGTTGTCCAGCGATATAATTAACAACTGAATGCAGAAATTAGTATGATATTAAAAGTCCCTTGAAAGCTTCAGGTACTTGCAATTAATTAACATTTATAATTCAAGCAGATCAAAAAACTGATTCCTTCTCAGAATAAATACGCATATTAACAGTGGTAAAAGTGCACATAATTGGGACTGGCCATTAGTACAGCACAGTTACTGTATCAGTTAGTGCAACGTTTTTACAGCGCCAGTGACCTGGGTTTGAATTGTGTGCTATCTGTAAGGAATCTTACTCTCCTAGTGTCTGTGTGGGCTTTCCCCGGGTGCACCAATTTCCTCCCACCTTTCAAAATGTACGGTGTTGTGGGTTAATTAGGCACCACAGGTTTAAATGGCCGGAATCGGCTTCTGGTGAGTTGTAAATATAATTAGATTTACCCTTGTTCAAATTTCCTCTGTTTTATCAGCTCATTTCTTCAAGGAGGATGCAGAATTACCTCATCATTCCTGTACTATTAACTGAATTCATTTTGATTTCTTAGGGACTGTTGAAGACAAGGTGGTCCAGCCAAGGGAACTAAAAGTTGTCAAAGGGATGGAGAGCACACGAGATGTCCTGGTTGTAATTGGCAAAGGAATGGACCAAGGAGGACCAAATTGAGTCAAGGCATAATGATAATAATTGAGAGATGCAGAAACACATCGAGCAAGTGGGTCGACTGAGACAAATGGACTTATGGATCTTGGTTAAGAGGAAGAACCAGGAAGCAAGAGGTTGGGAAACAAGGAGGTTAGATGCTGTGGAAGGGAGATGACTGGAAGTTAGGTCAGTGATGGTGCAGGAGCATTCTGAAGAAAGGCTCAGACTCTAAACACCAACTGTCTTTTACTTCCTATGGATGTTGTGTGATCTGCCAGACTTCTCCAGCACTTTTGAGTATTGCTATTACTGTATTGTTTTCTCTAGTTGTTTATTGGGTCTTGATTCTACCATAGCCAGAGGACTATGATTCCAAGAAACCGCTTCGTGGTACTTATCAATGGAAAACAACAACTGACCAATAATTATTTCATTTTTATCAGTATCAGGGCAATTAATACTCCATGCTCTTCATTATAGCCTTAGCCTTTTGATGTCAACCACATTCATCTTGGATGATGAGAATTTATCATACACACAAGTACAATGTACAGATGCAATGGAATTCTTTCTTTCTGCGGCTACATAGGTATGCCAAACTAACACTTTTTTGTAGAAAGGTAAAATAAGCATTTTGTTCTCCCAACTATGTACATTCATCAGATCTTCAGAACATTCAATTCTATTACATGTACACTTCAAGCTTAATTTCTACTCATCTTTGTGTCACCAAACAGATGTTAGATCATGCAAATGACCGTTTTACAAGGCTTAATATAAATGCAGGAACTACATACATTGTGGAAATATTTGAGACTTTCACTTTAATCTCACCAAGGTCAAGAAAAATCCCATTATACCTACTATGGAATTACAGCATACTTTGAGTTAAAAGAATACATTAATTTTATTATTTATTCAATGGATGTAGGTGATATTAGCAGGCAAGATTTAGTTAGCAAGACCTTATCTGAAGCATTAAGAACAAAAACATTGACTCACCGTAAAGAGCTGTCCATGTTTGGTTAATTACATCTAGGCATACAGTCCCTGATCTGAAAAAGTAAACAATGACATTTGAAGCAGGTTAAAATTAAATAAAATCTTAAACCCACAGCCCTTGCCAAAACTGCATTTGGTATTGGCTGGAGGGCAAATTTTCATTGGGCAGAAGATGGAGCAGCAAGACTGATTTTTCAGAGAGTTAAACATCAAGAATAATACCTACAACAGGTAGAGTAAAAATGTTAAATCTTAGCTGAAAGTTTTCATTTTTAAACACATTCTTAGCAATAGTAGGGAGGAACTATGTTGCTATCAGTAAAATAATATTAAAAATTTTCTGAAATGCCATCACATTTTAGGATGCTTTACTAAAGATCTGAAAAAAGTGTTTTAAACAAAATCTAAAGTCAAGTTATTCACATGTTTTGCAAACAACCCGAGTTGGAAGATGTTTAAAGTAAATTGATTTTCCCTTAAAATTCAGTGAGATTATGTTCTCTCTCTACTTTATGTATAAAGACCTCATACCCACACTATTGGGAGGTCTCTGGCCCTAGGCATTTCCATGCACCTACAAAAAAAAATTTAAAGGCAAAGGTCATTGCCAGTGAAGGCCAATAACAGCAGTTAGATTGAAGCAGAAGGTTGCACACACTTTTACCAAAAGAAAAATATTGGATGATGGCAACTGCCTGTGTCTTGTACAAATAAGAGTGACCTTTCTGACATAGAAAATCAGGCAGAGTCTAAACTCTAAAATTGCTGATCTTTATTGTCTACTATGAATTAAGACATCATCTCATCATTTGAAGAGACTGAAGAGGAACTTGAAGCAATATGAAAATTCTTGATTGCAAAGGAATGACCAAAAGTATCCCAAAAGCCATGCCATATCTAAGACTAAAAAAAATGGCAAGTTTGCTCCCATAAAGGATCTGTGTCATTTTGAATCAGGGACCAAACATCAGACAATACTGTAGTCAAGATCCTATATTTGCAACAGAAATATGTCAAAAACGTACCCAAGTCAGTTGCATGTTACTGAAATCCTGATGACAACGTGCAATGAATAATCTTGAATTCACGAGCTAATAATATTTTTGCTTAAATGAGTTACTTAGAGACAAAAGGCTTTGTTCACCATTAGAACCCGCGGAACATTACAACACAGAAACAGACCTCTTCAGCCCTTCTAGACTGTTCCAAACCTAGTCCCTGTGACCTGCACTCAGTTCAAAGCCCTCCATACATGTACCTATCCAAATTCTTCTTAAATATTAAAATTGAGCCTGCATTCACCACTTCAAGTGGCAGCTCATTCCACACTCCCACCACTCTTGGTGTGAAGATCCCCCTCAATTTTCCCCCTTTCACACTTAATATACATGCAGAAACCCTTAGGATTTTCCTTCACATTGTCTACCAAAACAACCTCATGTCTTCCTTAAGCTTTCTGATTTCTTTGAGGTTTTTCTTGCATTTTTAAAAAAATACTCTTCAAGTACCTTATTTGCTCCATTTTGCCTTACCAGATCACCAATATCCTTCGAAAACCAACATTCCCTATGCCTGCTATCTTTGCCTTTAATCCTAACAGAAACATACAAACTCTGGACTCTCAAAATTCCACCTTTGATGGTTCTCTGCTTATCTCACACATCCTTGCCCAGAAACAACTTATCCCAATCCATGCATTCTGGATCCTTTACCATTTCCTCAAAATTGGCCTTTCTCCAATTTAGAAGCTCAACCCGAGACCCAGACGTACCCTTGTCCATAATTAACTTGAAACTAAAAGCATTAGACTTTAAAATACCTTCTTTTTCTACATTTAAAATTCTCTAGAGGTAGCAGACCCATAACAATGCATGCCTCAACAGACATCAACCTTTGAGACCACACTCACAATTGCCTCTTTTACTAGATAGGCACAATTTAGCGTTTTGAAAAATCAGATGGACCCAATCTGCCTTCGTAAAAGGTTATCAAGGAAATGCAACATCCCCTCTGCCCAAATCAATACTAGTATCAAAATTAGCCTCCAGTATTTTCACCATTCCATTTTCAATGCTTTCTCATTGTAATATATGGCCTAAACTGGTACGATAGTAAATTGTTACTTACGCTTCATCAATGTTTGGATGGAAAATTTTATTCATAAATCCTGAAAACAAGCATAAAAAAATCAGTTAGTTACACAAAATGAAAAGTAACTGCAGCATAAACCATTTCTGATCTAATGCTCTTTTTGAGGTGTGTGGGGAGTGGATAGAGAAGACAACATTTTTCACAAGGTAAAAATTATCTCCACTTGGTATATGGCTCCAGAGCAACAGCGCTTCCCATTATGTCACCAGCACTCCAAGGAAAATAAAAACTAAAGTCAATACACATTGAGAGGAGAACAATACAATAATTAGCATCTTAATCAAAAGAAGATGGCTGTGGTTCTTCGAAGTCAACTATTCAAGCCCCAAAATACACTGCAGAAGTTCAAGACATTGTACTTGGTCCAGCTATCCTCAAGAGCTTTATTGACAAAGTTCTTTCCCCAAGTGCTCATAACAATATTCAATTAAATTCCCATTCCACAGCAAATGTAACTGTTGATGTCTGCATGCAGCAAAACCCAGACAATATTCAGACATTGAACATTGGAATATTAAGTGGCAAGCAACATTCATCCACAATAGGAGCCAAAGAACGTCCACAAAGATATTCAAATAGCATTAGCTTTGCAGAGTCTCCCACCAACCTGAAGGGGGAGAAGCAGAGAAAGAGAGAAATGGGAGTTTCAAGTGGCAAACATTTATTTGAACCAGAGCCATACAAATACTGCTCCCTCACTTGGTACAGTTGTAGGCTCCTTATTTAAGGGAAGGATGTGCTGGCATTGAACAGGGTTCAGAGAAGATTTAAATTATTATTTTTTTTAATTTTAGACATACAACACAATAACAGGCCACTTTGGCCTAGGAGTCTGTGTTGCCCAATTTCTACCCAATTAACCTATACTCCTGGTATGTTTAGAAAGGTGGGAGGAAACCAGACCCCCCCATGGAAAACCCATGAAGACACAAGAAGAACGTGCAAATTCCTTGCAGATACTGCAGGAATACACCAGTCCATATTACTGGTGCTGTAAAGGCATTACATGAATGATTCCTGAATGAAGAGATTAGCATACAAGGAACTTTTGTCAACTCTTGGACTATACTTCTTGGAGATCAGAAGAATGAGGGGGAACCTCACAGAAGCATGTCAAATGTCAATACTCTGAAATTCACCTTTTAATCCCCTGCCCCTCCCCCTCCTTAAAACTACCTCTGATTTGCAAAGATTGGAAAACAATTAAATCCTCTGTTTCATTCAAATGAACTGAAATACAATAAAACCTCTGGTATCCACCCCCCTCTGGGGATTAGTAAATGCTGGATAAGTGAATTTACCGATTGCCTGAGATTGCGTGTTGCATGGATTGGCGAACTAACAGTGATGTGCTCCAATTTTAAATCTATTTTTTATTTTCTGCATTTTTTTGCTTGTTTCTTGAGGCTGCTGGTTGCTTGAATACCATATAACAGGGGTTTTACTGTATATCAGTTATACATGTAGGTGCAGTGGTAGTCAATCCAGAAGTACTTGTGTATACAAAAGGTGGAAACTTGCAATGTAGCAAGAGACTAAATATTTTAGTATTCCTTTGCGTTTACTATTTTTCACCTTAACTCCGCAATTCTAGATTTGGTGCCCCAGACCAGTGATATTATACACTGCAGATGGCTTTTTGCCGTGCCAGCCTCAATTTCATTACTTGAGAGAATTCTTTCTTTGGCTTGGCTTCGCGGACGAAGATTTATGGAGGGGGTAAATGTCCACGTCAGCTGCAGGCTCGTTTGTGGCTGTCAAGTCCGATGCGGGACAGGCAGACACGGTTGAGAGAATACTGCAGTGTAAAATTGAGCTATGCCAATTCTTTGTAAGAATAAAGAAATAATCATCAGCTAACAGAAAACAATGCAGAAAATGTTTCACAAAACGAGATTCACACCTATACACAAAGTGTGGTGACTTTTCATAAGTACAGAAAAGCAAGCATTTATTGAAGTGAAGCAACTGAAGATAGCTGGACAAGGCACTATCCGAGGAGATCCAACAAGGTCCTGGATTTGAGATGACTCTACCGTGCCTCATACAACTCCAGCCAGCATAGCTTTTCCTTCATTCCAACATCTTCAATTATACTCTAGTTCCTTGATACCAGTGTCAACATTGCTTTTTCATTGGTCAGTTACCCTCATCCTGTCCATGGACTTTCTTCTCCCTCCAACAATGTTTGGACCAACACTGTTGTGAAGCCCAAAGTAAAGTGGTCCTGGAAGAGCTCATAATGAACAGCATTAACAACTGTTACTTCAAGGGGGCTTACAGCTACCAAACTTTAAGAATTATTATAGAGCAGCACAATTAAGATACCTATCAGATTTTTATCAAACAAGGGAAAAACCAGATTGGACCAGATTAGAGCTAGATAAAATAGGGGAGAAGGTACCTGAACATATAAGTAGGACGAAAGGCTGGTGCAACATGGGAATTCACCAGTACTACACCATCTGCTCAACATTTGGAAGAAGATTCACATAGAAAGGAAAAAAACCCTAATATTGACGCAAAATCAACTAATCCCCTTCACAATAGATAACCTTTCCTTTAGAGAATGGGAGAGGAAAGGGATCAAAGAATAGAAAATTGTTTTTCGGGAAATAAATTATTATCTTTTGAACAAATGAAGTGCAAATATGGTATAACTCACGGTACAATCTTTGCATACCACCAATTGAAAACCTACTTGAAGGACAAATTGCGAAGCAGGCTGAGGTTACCAGAAGGAAGCAGTTTTGAATATGTGATTACAGACACAATGATAATTAAAAGATTTATAACAAACATGTACATCAAACTGCAAGAGAAAGAGAACAAGGAAACAAGCTGTAAATCCAAACAAAAATGGGAACAAGATCTAAACATAAAGATAAAGAATGAAACATGGGAAAAGCTATGCTCCGGAACTATGAGAAATACAATAAACACGAGGTTACGGATGATACAATATAATTGGTTACACAGGCTATACACCATGCCCCAAAAGTTAAATAAATGGGACCCAACAGTATCAGATAGATGTTTTTGCTGTAAGGAGGAAACGGGAACAAAAGTACATGCAATTTGGGCATGTGAGAAAGTGGAAAAATTTAGGGAAGATCTAAATCAGGAATTAAATAAAATCACAAAAAGCAACATTCCAAAAAATCCAGAGATCTTTCTTCTAAGTAATACAAGAAGTAAAGAACTTGGACTCGATTTGGATGGAGCACAAAAAAGATTTATTTGATAGTCTTAGCTGTAGCAAAAAAATGTATTATGTCAACCTGGAAATCAGAAGATAGCCTGAGAATACAGCAATGGTACAAAGAAATGAATAAATGTATTCCATTGGAAAAAATAACATATAATTTAAGAAATAACATCACAGTATTTGAACAAATTTGGAAACCGTACATGGAACACAACAGAGAAGTCCTACTGCGGACCTCCACCACCTAAAATGACAGGAGAAGACGAAGAAATGAACTGACCCAATATGTAAAAGTAGATGAGACAATTTTCTTGATTATTTTCATTGTGTGAGGACATTGTTTAATGTATCATATATCATGAATGTTGAGTGGGTGGGGGGGGGGGTGAAGGAGGGAGGGAAGGGAGGGGGAAAAGGGGAGAAAATGACACTGTGTATATTCAAGAGGGAAATGTCTGTGTGTATTTTGGTCAGTATGGTTCACAGTGTGAAAAATAAAAAATAAATTTTTTTAAAAAACAACTGTTACTTAACAGTACCATCAATAACTGCCTCCTGACATTTGGAAAATATGTGGTCAACTTTGTGAAAGGTCAAGAAAGAATAGGAGGGATTTTGCTTTTGTCATAATCACGCAAGACGTTGACAGTGAATTATTTGGATATCACTTTAGGAAGGAAATCTGAAAAGGAAATAAATAAGGGCCCCTGGGAAGGTCAGCATAAATTTGGGAGGCTACAACAAATGTATAGAGTTCCATCTTTGTGTTAATTACAATTCTTTCTTTGATCATCTTTTCAGCCTTTGTGGTACCTTGTACTTCAACTGCAAGCTTTTGATGAAAGGCGTGAGATGTTGGTCAATATACTGGAAATAATTTCTTGGATCACAAAGGACTTGGATGTCATAGAACTGCAGCCTATTTAAAGAATTACACCATCACTGTTGGAAGCAATTGTGAAACAGATACAGAGAGCTTCCAAATCCAACATGGGGACCAATACAGAGAGACCTACCAGTTTATTATTAATCCTCATCAATGCCAAAATGAAGATTAATCTCAAAGCAGAGAAATTAAGTACTAGAATAAAAATAATTCCTTGCAGACCTCATCAAAATAGTATGGGTATAAATTTATATCTATCTCATGCTAACAAACAAAATTATAGTTGCTTTATGTTTCAGGATAGCACTACCCCGACACACTGCAAATATACATCAAGAAAGGCTACGATCTATTATTTTAAATTTAAACACACAGCACGGTAACAGGCCCTTCTGGCCCAGGTCTCCTAACCACCCAAATTTCCCTACAACCTCTGTATATTTTGAAAGGTGGAAGGAAACCCACACAGACAAGAAGGCAGGCCCAGCAGGTGTTGTGGAGCACTAAGAGCATGGCAAGACACTTAGACGTCCTGATCATCCAATGTATAGCAAGAGAGGTCTCAAGCTGTTAACGGATGTCTGTGCTACTGGAACAAGGTCTCTTCTGCCGAGAGAGAGTGATCACTCCTGTGCAACAGCTGTTTCACTTAAAACTCCATCACACACGTTTCTGTTGTTCAATTCATCTCAGTTTTCAGGTCTGCAGATGAACTACACAACGTGTCTTTGAAGAAAAGAACGACCAATAATATCAATTGATCAAGAAAATCCTTGTGTTTATCTAAATTCCACTATTCCTTGATTCATTCATCCCTTGGATAAAAAACATTAATCAACCTCTTGCCCAAGGAAGCAGTAAAGGCTGCCTCATTAAATATATTGGATGGAAAACCAGACACACTTTTACATTATAGGGGAATTGGGGTTTAAAACCAGGTAAGAGGAGCCAAATGCACAGCCTAATCAGACATGATTTTGCTGAAGGACGGTAAGCTTGACAGGCCAGATGGTCTATTTCAACTCCTGCTTCAACTAACGTGCTTACCTATGGAAGGAGACTTGAATGGATATTTGTCTGGTAGGTCCACTCTAACTTTCCATACACCACCTTCATAGGGAGCTAAACAGACAGAAAAACTTTATTCAGACAAGATGACACAACACACCTGTAAAAGAGATGCAAAAACAACCTAGGATGATCAACTCACATGAATACACCTTTTTCAAGATTCCATTTCTGATTTTTAATCTGTTACTAGTTTTATTACAAAGTCACCATTTAAGGAGATTTCCTTTTTATGATCGTCTAGTTTTTACTGGTAACCCTATTTTAAACCGTCACACTAATGACAAAGCAGAAATTGAATACAGCAGCAAATTCAAAATAATTTGCATCTTGCATAATGTTGCAAATAGCCAGATATAACAGTATTTACCAAATTCTTATCATCCTAATCCATAATTATCCACCCACTATTTCAAAAGGAAACAGATAAGAGACATTATCTAGTCTCTGAAGTGAAATGACATCCTGGAATTTATCCATCCAATTTTATCAAATTGAGAAATGTCAATTGGAAAACCAGTAGTATTCTGGTGGTGAAAGGAAAATAAAATGTCAGAATTCAGATCCTTACTGGTTATTCTTTCTTCTTTCTTTGGCTTGGCTTCGCGGACAAAGATTTATGGAGGGGTAATGTCCACGTCAGCAGCAGGCTCGTTTGTGGCTGACAAGTCCGATGCGGGACAGGCAGACACGGTTCCAGCGGTTGCAAGGGAAAATTGGTTGGTTGGGGTTGGGTGTTGGGTTTTTCCTCCTTTGTTTTTTGTCAGTGAGGTGGGCTCTACGGTCTTCTTCAAAGGAGGTTGCTGCCCGCCAAACTGTGAGGCGCCAAGATGCACGGTTTGAGGCGATATCAGCCCACTGGCGGTGGTCAATGTGGCAGGCACCAAGAGCTTTCTTTAGGCAGTCCTTGTACCTCTTCTTTGGTGCACCTCTGTTACTGTTACTGGTTATTAGAACATAAGAAATAGGAGCAAGAGTCGGCCATCAGGCCCGTCGAGCCTGCTCTGCCATTCAATGAGATCATGGCTGATCTAATGATAGGCTCATTTTCACCTACCTGCCTTTTTTCCATATTCCTCAATTCCACTACTTTGTTAAAATCTATCCAATTTGGTCTTAAATATATTCACTGAGGTAGCCTCCACTGCTTCAATAGGCAGCGTTTTCCATAGATTCACCACCCTCTGGGAAAGGCAGTTCCTCCTCATCTCTGTCCTAAACCTACCACCCTAAATCTGGAGGCTATGTCCCCTAGTTCTAGTCTCCCCCATCAATGCAAACAACTTGCTCAATAAATCCTGGTCATTCAATAAATCCTGGTTTAAATATTTGTGCACATACAGAAGGTAAGCAAACAGGTTAGGTTGCCATGCTTTTAATGTAGCTACACAGCTGCTGTCTGCCCAACATATCTACATGTGCACAAATATTTTAATCAGGATATATTGAATAACTAGTAACTGTTGGTGTAACTGCAAAGTACAGAGGCAATTATTAGCCAGAAAACACCATGATATCACAAGCAGAAATATCTCCACAAAAGGTGATGCAGTAGGGGTGGTAAATGATCGCCATCCTAAAAGGAGGCCAAAACTAGTGGACAAATATTGACAGTAATTGTTGGGATGGAGGTGAGAAAATGTAATTATTTTTTCTGTACAACTTTAATATCAATTCTACAGCAAATACAATGGAATCTGCATAATCAAAATCAGACAGTTTTTTAAGAATGTGGCTAAAGACATGGAACAAAGTGGTATAAATAATGTTTTAGGAATGACAGACATAATGAAGGTTGAAATGGATCATTAAGAGCAGATTTATCAATTCAAACACGTTTCTGAAACCATTTCAGCTCTTCCTTCTTAGAGGCAATGGCTTACATTATAGTGAAATCATGAAACTTGCAAGGCTGCTCACTTTCAGAAATACTCCCAGGCTTATTTTTATAATACAAATGACATGTTTTTTAAAAAAAAACTGCTGATAAATACAGAGGTGGCTTATTCAAAACAATCAATGAGGAAGCATATAGGAGGGAGATAAATCAACTATTTGAGTGGTGTCACAACAACAACCTTGCACTCAACTTTAGCAAAACCAAAATGATTGTGGACATCAGGAGAACTCTTCATCGAGGGGTCAGCAGTGGAGAGGGTCAAGAACTTCAAATTCCTGGGTGTCAACATCCCCGAGGATCTGTCCTGGTGCCTCCACGTTGATGTAATCACGAAAAAGGCTTGCCAGCGGTTATACTTTGAGATGTGTTTGAGAAGATTCAGTAAGTTAATGAAGACTCTTAAAAACTTATATGTACTGTGTAGAGCATTCCGACTAGTTGCATCACTGTCTGGTACAGAGGTGCCACCTCTTAGGACAGTGGGTAGTCAACTCGGCCTGCCATATCATGGGCACCAGCCTTCACTCCATCAAGGACATCTACAAGAGGCGGTGACTTAAGAAAGTCACCTCTATCCTCTAGGATCCCAACCACTCAGGTTACCATTGGGGGTAAAAGGTTCAGAAGCCTTGTCAAGCATTCAGCCGCACAAAGACAGCTTCTTCCCCTCTGCCATAGATTCCCGAATGATCAATGAACCAAAGATACTGCCATAATTTTACTTATTGTGCACTATTTTATTTATATCTGGAAGGTGGTTTGCACTGTGATGCTACTGCAACACAACAAATTTTGTGGCACATTCATGACAAATTCTGATTCTGAAGGTGGAGTTTTGTATTTGCTCACCTCCAAAGGCTGAGGCATTAAGTGCACAAACACTCCCCACTTGGAGTGTTGAGGACAACTCTGGTTACCACAGTGCAGGAAGGATGTGGTAGCAATAGAGCATGCAGAAGATTTTCATATGATGTTATCTGGAATGGAAGATTGTAGTTACAAGGAAAGCAAAAACTAAAAGCTGGAAGAACCCAGAAAGTCAGGGTACAACTGTGGAGATAGAGGGAAGGTCAAGGTTTCATGTCAAAATCATGCTTCAATACAAAGTGTCACGGTGAGATAACCAGTATGATAAGAGGTGGCGGGGCAGGCAGATAACAGGAAGAACAAGAAGAGAAAGGAGTTGGTGGGCAGGATGGAGTTGAAAAACAGTGGCTGGTTGGTGATGGAGAGAAAAGGGAAGTAGGTGGAATTAGGTTGGGGAGCTGATAAAGGGATGATGAAGACAGAAGGTTATGAGGTGACAGAGGCTGAAGCCACTGGAATCCTCAAAGAGCCAGATAAAAAAAGAGAAAGGGGATAGGAAATCATGTCGGATTAGTGTGTGGGTGATGAAAGGAGAGCAAAAGGAACATGGGGTGAATGTGACCTGAAATTCAGAAAATTGGAAATTTGGTTTCATTCACCTCTCCCACCTAGTTCCAACTACTGAATCACCAAAAACAGAAAGCATTTCAAACTTTCCGACTACAAACCAAGCCTGTGGAGAGGAAAATTATCAGTGGGTAATGGGAGTGCAGGGTGGGGTGTGAGTGGAAGGAATATACAATTTACTTAGTAGACTTTGAGGATTACCTTCTGCCACCTTAAATAAACTGCATCTGAGACAGCACAAATAAGAACTTTAAGAAAATACTTTAAAAACTTCATCTTACGAGTGTATTTTTTTCCTGTCCATAACAGGTTAAAAAATGCATCTTAAGCTGTTGCAGTCATTGTGGATCTGCTCTCAGTGCTGTTGTGTATGGAATTCTTTGTTCTCTGTCCAATGGCAATAAAAGCAAATGCCCCATCACTTCTCAGCTATTTTCTCTTCTATCCTCCCACCTATATCCACCTTGGATCCCTTACCTGTTAGCCTGTACTCCTCCTCTTGCTAATACCTCTCTTCTTTATTCAGATGTCTGCCTGCTTTTTGCTCAAACCTTGATGAAAGGCTCAGGCCTGAAATGTTGATTACCCTTTACCTCCCATAGAGGCTGGATGAGCTGCTGAGTTTTTCCAGCACTGTGTACTGCACATCGAAATCACTTTGGAGCATTACTCAGCAGAATGCTTGGAAGTTATGAATAAAAAAAAATGTGGTGAACTCTGCAAGTCAAGCAGCAAACAGTGGGAGAAAAAGAATGGTTAATGTTTCAGGTTGGAACCTTTCATCAAAGCCAACCCAAAACACCACCAATTCTTTCTCCCACTGATGCTGCGAGACTCACTAAGTTCCTCCAGCAGATGTTTATTTGCTCCAGATTCTAGCACCTGCCATCTGTCTCCCAGCCTGGAAGTTATTCTAGCCCCATGTGCTACTACACATTTCTTTCAGTGTTCCCTTTATATATTTTTGGAAGCCTTGGCCAGCTCCAAAAGTGCAGAGTGCCAATCAAGTCTTAATTTTTGATAGCATAAATGGAGTTCCCACCTAGCCAATGCTTATTGAATGGTAGAGACACTTCATGAATCAAATAATGAACTACGCACAACATAATAACCAACCTCTGACCGATGAAGTAATCACAATATTTATGTCAAAATTCAGAACTAAAATGTTTAAATTCTAAACAAAAATGTTGGAAACTTAAGCAGGTGAGGCAACATTTGTGGGAAGCATGTTTCAGATCGAAAAGAGAAAAAGGATGCATGTGTGACAGTGTATTTAGAGGTGGTTTGGGAGGAATTGCTAGAGCAGCTTGCACACACACACACACATTTTAAAACAGAATATTTGCAGGACTTTTGCAGAATGCTTTTTGCAGGAGGCAACAAAGTATTGACAGCAGCTTGCCTGGGAGAGCATGTGATATTTGCAGGCAGAGGAGAACAATTTTGCCCTCAGAGAGGAAGGGTGTGAAACAGAGAGGATAGACACAGAAATCTGTTCCAGAGGGACAAGCTGACAAACTTTGGAAGGATGTCTGGTCAAATGAGAAGACTGGTGGTGTGAAAGGTGACCTGAAAGAAAAAGGATCATCTGAAGAACCCTGAAGGGGGAAAGTTTCGTCAGCAAGACTGATTGAGAAGGAATCAGTTGCAGATGTCCTGGAAAAGGAATCTCTCTCTGAAAACCAGCAAGAACCCTCCTGAGTGGTAACCATTTGCCTGTTAACCACCAAAGACTGGTGAACTTTGTTAATCCTAACTTCTGTGCACAGTACAAGAACTGCCTGCAACCAATGAAATTGGACTATGATCCAAATAACTTTTCTAATCTTAAATATACATTACACACACCTGCACTTAGTATTAGAGGGGGGATGGGGGGGATTAAGTAGGTAAGTTAAGTAATAAGTTAAAGTTCAATTTTGTTTTCTTGTTCAAATATAATTAAAAACTACTTTTGTTTAAGTAACCCTGTGTTGTGGAGCATAATTCTATTGCTGCTGGTGTTTGGGGTCCTCTGGACCTCATAACACATGCTAGTTTCAAATTACAGCAGGTGGGGGAGGGACAAACGGGGCAAATAGAATATCTCTGATAAGAGAAGCCCATGGGGATAAGTTGCTGAAGCTACCAAATTGCTGGATTAATTCGGGTATTTTCACATTACTGATGAGCCATCTTTCCAAAATATTAAATGTCTCTTTGCACAGTTTCTGTCTGATCTGTTACAAGTTTCCAAAATTTTTTAAAATTGGTTTTACTTCACAGAATTTACATCGTTGGTGCAGTTCAGTTTCTGATCAGGACACTGATGGCAAATCTTAAGGAAAATTGAATAAACATGTTGTAGAAAATGTTACTTGATACATAACCAAATTTGTTGTTCATACTTTGCAGAAAATTGCCTTCAAATCCCTTGAAAATGGATCAGAATAAAACTGAACATCATGCAAATAGCCTTGGTGATGACCTTTGACTCAGGGATGAGAGGTCATTGAAGAGTTTACAACTGTTCAGCCCAGGATATTATTGTCAGCAAATATAAATGACTTCTAATGAGCATAACTATCTTTGTTAGGTTCAACTCCAATCATTGCAGATTGTTTTTAATCTCATCCCCATACCTTTATAGAAGCTCTTTGGCAGCTTACTCTTGGAATGCAACAAAATTTTAATATGGTCCAGAGCCCAATTGTCCTGGAATGACCCAAAAGGGGCATTAGTGAAAAAGCTGTGTGTACTTATTTCATAGCATTACTTAAGCTTACTAATCATCTTGCTGACAATCAATAATCGCAATGGGGTATTAAAAACAGAAGCTGTATTGCTGATATTTGCACACTATGTAGAAAAGGTAGGTCTGTTATAATTAGCCTTGTACAACCTTTACTTTTAAGTAATCATCTCAAATTACCATAGAAATGTGTGAAAGAGAATAAAAAGAAACCAAGCATTTAATTCTTCCTTAGAATTTAGAAATTCATCGATCATTGTTCTGACTGGCAACTCTCAAGATAGTATTGGTCTACTTGCAAATTCCTCTTTACATTTGATGCATATTTGACTGCAAGCAGGAGGAAATGAAAAATTATCGTGGATGCTTTTTTGAGGAACTATGCTCGTGGATTATGGCACAGCATCATGTGACATTTTGAAATAATTTGTTGCTTTCCCTCATCCTTTCCTCTCTTCAGACAGCCATGCTTCCTGGACCCTGCAGTATTCAGACCTTTTCCACATTCAGATCAGGCAAAAATGGCTCATAAGTATTTCTCCCATCTTCTGCACATTTCCTCCTCCCTGGTTTTTCAGGGCAACTTTTATTTTTTTTGAAAATTTTATCCATCATTTGTATCAATACAAAGTATAAATTCAATAATATAGTAACTTGATAATCCATACAAAATGGTACAAAATTAATTTTCTCCCCAACCCCCTTCCCCAAAAGAAAAAGAAAGAACATCTACTTCTACATACATATTATTATTAACATATAATATTCATTGACTTCTTTTTATAATTACTAACTGAGGAGGGTGGGAAAAGTGGAGGATGTGAATGGACTTTATTCATAAAATCCATATATGGTTTCCAAATTTTATAAAAGTTTTCAATTCGATTCCTTAAACTACAAGTAATTTTTTCTAAAGGTATACAATTTTGCATTTCAATGTGCCATCTCTCTATTTTTACCAAATTCTCAGTTTTCCATGTTACTGCTATACATTTCTTTGCTGTCACTCCAGCTACATTTAAAACATTTCCTTGATATTTATCCAATATCTTCCTCATGCATTTTCCCCAAGTAAAAATATTCTTGGATCTTTTTGTATCTTTATCTTCATAATTTGTCCTAACAACATACTCAAATCTTTCCAAAATTGTTCCACTTTCACACAGGAAAATTCCAAATTTAAAGAGATCGTTATTTCCTTATTACATCGAAAACATTTATCTGGATCATTAGAATCAAGTCCATTCAATTTATGTGGAGTATTAATATAATTGATGAAGAAGATTATATTGAACCACTTGATATCTAGCATTAACTGTATTTGTAACACTCTCTTGACACAATTTTGACCATATTTCCTCTTAGATTGTGTATTTAAATCTTTCTCCCATTCTAATTTTGATTTATAAATCTTTTTTTCTTTTAGATTCTTGTAATTTTATATATATATATATATATATATATATATATATATATTAATATTAAATTTCTTGATAGTCAACAAATCTGTTATTATACTTTCAAATTTACTTTGTTCCGGAGTCTCAAATCTGTTCCTAATTTCTTTTAAGAGATTGACGTTTATGATACCGATCGCAAATTTACAGCAGATGCAAGTTCCTTCCCCATACAAGATAACTTTTTCGACTAATCTGTAGATTTAATACTGAGATAACAGACCCTATTTTAATAGTAGGGCACAGATATTTCTCATAGAATATGCAGGTTCCACACAACCACAGAGAAATTATTCATTGAAATTAACAGTCTTTCAATAACTAGGCAAAAATGGTAAATGACAAGATTTGAGCCATATTGCTTTGTTTACTCTTCTCTTTGGTATTGTAATAAAAAGGAATATCATATGGACCTCGGATTTGTACAGATCTTGTTTAGTGAGGTTAAATACATAATTTATGTACACTCAAATACAATGCTAAACCTTAAATACAAAAGTGAATATATCCAGTCATTTTCAGTTGTCTATGAAAATTTAACTGTTTATCTAATGTTCAAAGTATGTGAACCACAAAGTTACTGATTTCTGACAAGTGGCAGTGTAATTCTAATTGTGCCCTTCAATGCATGGTTTGTTTTTCTTTATCTCCTTTGTTACATAGCCTCAGACTCTGCACCCAATCTGTGCTTCTCAATGCTGATGGACCAAAAAGCTTTTAAAACATGTTGATAACTATAATCAGAAACAAGATCAATGATCCAATTTGGTTGAAGAAGAATTACAGTCATGAGCACCTTTTTTTTAAAACCAGATTCCTTAAAGCTCCATTGCTGGAGCAATCTATGGAACTCCGGAACATCTTAAAACTCATAATACTATAATTAATCATAATTTAGCAACATCTTTAATCATGAGCCAAGTTGTGCCTTCATATTGAAGGAACAATTGTGATAACAAATAAAACAAAGCAACTAGTCATTATAATCAGCAGAAACAACGGACTTGCAGAAAATATTGAAATTTTAAGATCAAAAGAACATGCTCAGATTTAGATTACAATACATTTGCCTAAAGAATACAAGTTCTTCATTCTCACTCTACAGAACAACAAAATAAAATCTTAAGCGTCTTTTTGAGTGTTAAATACAACACGAGGTGAAAATTGAGCACAATTCGAGGTTCAATTCTAATTTAGTATACATGAGCCAGTCAGGAGATCAGAATCTTTTGTAGCCAATACACTTTGAGAAGCAATAAGCATTGATCCCTGCTCAATGAAAAAAATTTCAAAGAATCTATTTAAAAAGATTGATTTCTAAGTGCAAAGCTTCAATGCACAATGAAGAAGTCTTCTAGTTTTAACTGTTTTCAACATCATAGAATAGAGATTGCACTGCACAGAAGTGCACCCTTAATTATCTGCTCGATCCCCCATCACCCAGTAAGATGCGAATCACTGGCATGACACTCAATAAATTAACTTGTCCAAATCAAACAGAACATTGTACATCTACTTACTTCCCTGTGGTCCATAAAACTTGACTACAAATTCATTCAGCCCACCAAGTATGGTCACTTCATGTTTGCTTTCAATTCTGAAAAAGAAGCGTCAAGGAAAGTACAAGAAACAGAAATGCCACAACTTAAATAATTCACTGAAGAATCTTAACTGAATTTCAGTTTTTATAATTACATGTAAAAATGCAATGTGTTGCACTGGGTTCGGAACAAGAGTAGTCTTGTTTTAACACTAGGAGTTAAAACAAAAAATACAGTACGATTAACATTTAGTGGAGCAGGAAAGAAAAAGCAGTTAACTTTTCGGGTCCTAAACAGTGACAAGCCTGAAACATTGATCATTTCTCTTCCCACAGACTTGCTTGGCTTGGTGTTTACAGTATTCTCAATTTTCATTTCAGATTTTCAGCATCTGCAGATTTTTTGACGAATACAGGTACACAATACTTTACTGTCCCTTGGGGGACAGTGTGTTCCGAATTTCAGATTTTTTCGCATTTCAGAACAAAAGCCAACAGCCCCAGATTTAAGCGCACCCAAATTGTGCTGCCGTATCCACCCCCTTTCCAGTCGCCGTCATCTCTCGCCCACCCGAGTCACCCTGCTGTCCCTCTCCCCCCCGCACCCAACCTAGTAACACTGCCATCTCTCTCCCCTCCGCCCAAGTCGTGCTGCTGTCTCTCTCCCTCCGCTGTACCAGCACCAGGAAAAAATTGCCGGTTTTTGGAGCTTTCCAGATTTTAGATGTCCAGATAAAGGATTGAGTCCCTCTGTATTGTGGGGTGCTACTATCTCACCAAAACAGCTTCTTCGATATTCTGATAAAATTAGTTTTGATCCCAACTTCATTCTGCTAAAAATAATGCTACAAAATTGCACAAACCTCAGTGATATAGCCACTGAATCTTTATTTTTCTTCCAACTTCTTAATGTTCCCCACTTTCCACTCTAACAACTTGTAGAGCACATTTAACTTTAAAACATCTGTGAAAGATGTCAACCAACTGATCAAGGAGAAAGTTTTCCACAACAGCCATAGTTTATAAAAAAAGGTTTGGAAGGTTTATAAAAGGAAAAACAAGTTTATTGATGAGGATCTAGTTTATAATGGAAGTAGCAAGAAGAAAATGAAGTGTGCAGAGTGTGTAAGGTATAAACTTACTTTGGAAATTATGTGCTGAGAAATGGGAAGCCAGTAGAATTCACCAAGTTCAAACATTAGAAGGTAGGAAGTGTTAATCTCAAGTGTACAATTTCGATGAACATACAGATATACAGCACAATAACATGCCGTTTCGGCCCACGAGTCCGTGCTACCAATTTACACCCAATTAGACTGCACTCCCCATCCGTTTCAAATGGTGGGAATAAAGCAGAGTTCCTGGGTAAAACCTATGCAGACATGGGGAAGAAAATACAAACTCCTTACAGACAGTATGGGATTCGAACCCTGGTCCTGATTGATGGTGCTGTAAAGACGTTGTACTAACTGCTACGCCAACCATGCCGCCCCAGATTTACTGTCATTTCTTCAGCCTCATGCTGAATTGTGCATTGGAAAAAAACTGCTTTTGCCTCTATTAATCTCTTATTTATGAAATTATTCCAGAACATTGACATACATTTTCTATTATAATTGCATGGGATTATTATGTGCTGTGTGAGAAATGCATTGTGTGTACGTGGGTGCACCACAGTACAGAGAAATGGTATTTCATCTAGTTGAATATGTAGTCAGATGATAATGAACTTGAACTAACAATGCATTGCCCCATTCTAGATTAGGAGAATGAATTTTTAAACATTGTGTTCAGTCGGGCTAAATACTGAATAAAATTAGGACAAGACAAAGAAAATGGTTCTTGCATAGGCATTGATATAAAAAATCTATTTTTGAGAAGTTTCAAATAAAGAATTAAATTGATGTTAAATTACTCAATTATTTTAGTTAATTAGAAATGTATACCTCCCAGAATACTCAAGTAATTTGAATGTGGCCTCAATTTAGAGTGTAATTTGCCTAACATGCTGCTTTTTTCAATAAATAAAACTATCAGTGCCATCTCATCAAACTAACTGTTCAGTGTCCAGGAAGCAAGTGGCCCTGAGTCCAACAACCCCAAAACTACCTCTATATGATTGCTCAGGTTAATGCCAAACTTCCAAAAAGCTTAGGAAGGGGACAATTCTTCACTATTTTGAAGTTGAAAATAAAAGTAATATTTCTGCAACTGATCTCTCTATTCTGTGACGATCATGGAAATGCATATGGGACATCAGACAATTGAACTGATTTGGCAATTTCTCCTCAAACCGATTCCAGGTCAACACATGGAAAACAGTATTACTGTTTAGAGTTGGAGGATTGCTGAATGTGAAGAACTGTAACTTTATTTCTTACAGTGTACTTCAATCTTCTCCTGACAAAATCTACATGAAGCATTATTTTTATAAGTGAACAAATTGGAAGTAATCAACTTTTAAAATCATCCAATTCTGCATAATTCCAACTTTTAGTTGTCTCGTGGATCTTTGATTTTGAAAAGTAACTTCAAGTGTCACTAACCAGAATGAAAGGCATCCTCAAGACTGAGAGGACAGAAAATTAAATTATGATAATGCTTACCAACACCATATGATTAGGCGTTCTCTTACTGGCAGCAGGAATGATAAACTTCAATGGGGCCAGGAAGCTAACTGGTAGCTTTTTGAAGCTCAATTTATTATTAGTGAATTAATTTATCCATTAAGAAAAATATACTGTAGGTGATATGCACAGGAAATAACTTAAAAACAGTGAGATTAGACTTGAATCATGAAGGAAAAAAAAACCACTGATGCAATGCTCCATAGTTAACCATCCATCATCTTTTAAACTTGATAACTCTATACCATGGAGAGGAAATATCAACAATTCCAGCGATTACTCCAGGTTGGAAACCAAATTGTATGGCTAGTAATAAGTTTCCCAATTTGGAGCTAAATACATTTGGCCCAAAAATGTTTTAAACAGCAGAGAGCTCTCTATCTGTCCCCAGTCAACCACAGCATTATTTCTAAACCACAAATCCTGCAAATTGACAAGAACCTCTATCTTTGAAATCTTACATTTTCCAATATTCCTGTCAGTAATCTATTCCAGAAAATTCCCATTTCTTAGTCAAATTGTACTTCCATTCTTAATTTTTGCCCTAAATTATAAATATTAAATCTTGTACTTAAATTAAGTTTCATCATTTGTGTTTTCATTCATTTTAATTGTAAAAAGACCAAAGTTCATCAATATTGTTTTCTCGCAAGCGATTCCCCAAAGTTCCAGAACCATTAGCTACACAATTAAACAGCAGAAATTATTACCACAAATTCTATTAAATAGATTACCACTGAAACAGCTGTCAACACATGGTTCATTTAATATGGTAGGTACCCCACTAGCTCAGAATAACATGACCAAAAGTACACCATATGCCATTCAATAAGAGCGTATGTTGGCAGTTTCTATCTTGCGCTTTCCTTGCTCAAAAAAAAATTCAGTCTCTTTCAGCCTTAATTAACTGAAGGGCAAACATCTGGTTTGTATCTAGCCAGTTATGCCAACAAGATCACCGCTGATTCTTCTAAACTCCAATGAATAAAAGTCATCTTTTCCTTCACGAGACAACCTTTCCACCCCAGGAATGAACCTATCGAACATTCATCAAACACTTTCAGTGCCTCGTTAAATAAGGTGCAGTTGAGGGATCCTTTATAGTTGCTACACTTTTAACTCCTGTCGCTAAATTGCCCTATGTTTGTCCTGTGGACTGACCGCCGATCTAATGCTTGACTGCGACCATACCACACTGTGATGCAGCCAGCTAGGTCACTCTTCACATAGCTCCTGTAGAAAGATCGCAGAATGGTGGACAATAGCCTTGCCCACCTCCATGTTCTCAGGAAATGCAGTAACTGTTAGACCTTCCTGACAAGTTAGGAGATGTTGTGTGTCCAGGATAGGTCACTTCTCGTGGACTCCGAAGAACTTGGGGCTCTCTACGCTCTCCACTACAGAGTTATTGATGTGTAGTGAAGGGTGATTGTCCCTGGTCCTCATGAAGTCCACAATCATCTCTTTCATCTTGTCCACGTTGAGACTCCAGTTGTTACTCGCACCTCATCATGAGATTTTCTACCTCTTCTCTGTAGTGAGACTCATTCTTGTTGCTGATGAAGCCCAACTACTGTCATCTGCAACCTTGATGCCGTTGGAGCTGAACCTGGCGATGCAGTCATGGGTCAGCAGCATGAACAAAGTGGGTTGAGCACACAGCCCTGAGGTGCACTAGAGCTTAGTGTGATGGTGCTTGACATTGTGCTGCCAACCCAGACAGACTGTGGTCTTTCCATTTGGAAGTCCAGAAACCTGGTAGAGAGAGAGGTGTTGAGTCCCAGCGAGGACAGCTCCATGAGCCTCTGGGATAATGATTGTATCAAATGCCAAGTTGAAGTCAATAAGTATGAGGCATAATTTTCCAGGTGGGACAGGACAGAGTGGAGGGATAATTAGCTGGGTTTAATAAATTCAGACTGCTTTCCATTCTGTTGATCCTTACCAGGGTCTGAACTATGGACAATCTTCCGTTTTCTTTGGTGCAGAGACTGGATAAAATTTATAAAATTATGAGTAAAAAAGGTAGATAGTCAGACCCTTTATTTCCCTTCCACCCCGGGTAAAAATGTCACTTATTAGAGAATGTGTTTTAGATGAGGGGTGCTGTTCCCTCCAAGCTGTGTGCAAGCGCGCACACCCCTTCGCAACTAGCGCACAAAAGAAATTCAGGTGCAGACAAAAGTTTAATTACCTAAAATAATGTAATAATTAATAAGTATACTTATTGAAAATAATCTATTAGCTAATTGTTTCTGTTAACGAGTTAGTAGTTGATCCTATTTATATTAAAACATGCCAATTCAGTTTTATTAGCCATGAGAGAAAGGCTGTGCCAAAATGATCTTGAAACAATTTCAAGTTTACATTTGCACAAGCATTCAATGCGCACAGACTTCTGTCGCAGGAAAAAAAAACTGGCTGTTAAAAATGAGAGGGAACATCGGTGAGGGGTGCTGATGAATGTTTAAAAGGAGGTGTGTGGGTTAATTAATTTTTTTAGAAAATTAGAGATCACCGTTACAAGCCCAAGACAAGTAATATAAAAACCAGAAGAACAAGTTACAATTGAGGTTAAGCAACTTATCTAAAAAGAGATGAAAACACGACCTAGTCCTTGAATTACAGATAAACACAAAATAGAACCATTCAGTTAGTGCAAAAATATCACAGAGCATTAATTCAGCAAAAGTTACACAGGCTTTGAAGATTTGGAATAACAGATCAGCTAAATCAGATATTATATGTAATCTTGGTATTGTTTGATCGGGCGTTTTCAAACTACAAAAATCCTCCAAAAACTTATACTGTACTTTCTTCTCCCATTTTAAAATTTAAAAAAAACTTCTCCGAGGAGGCAGCACTATTACACACCTTTTCATCTTTGCCAATGGAAATAGCTCAACCAAGATGACATAAGTTAGTTATACATATTTAGGCCAAATGGCCTAAATATGTATAATATTTAAATAATCTACTTTAAAAAGCAAGTATCCTCTTCTCACATCAAATACTAATCCCTGCATTTTACAGTTCCATTATTGTTCATTACAACTTAAAGGCCACAAAAATAGTCTAGGTATTTGTAATGTATGGATTGACAGGCTGGCAAAGGCAGGGGTGGAGGGCAGAGAAGTAGAAAGCCAGAGCAATTGGTACAGCCCAACTAAGAAATGGCTGGAGATCCCCCTTCCTAGCCAAGCCCAGCATTAACCTTACCAATGTTAAGGCCACAAACTTCACTCAGATCAATAGCTAAAGCCACAGCCCAAAATAGGTTTGTCTTTTGATTTTTAAATGATCTTATATTATTCAGAATTCCTCACACACTTGAGTGTCAATTACAATTTCTATGTAGATGAGTTTAATTCCACATATTAAACCATAACTATGTAGATAATTGGCAATCCAGATGCCTGGCTGGTGGATCTTAGAATATTAAGAAATAAGTAATTCTTTCTTTGGCTTGGCTTCGCGGACGAAGATTTATGGAGGGGGTAAAAAGTCCACGTCAGCTGCAGGCTCGTTTGTGGCTGACAAGTCCGATGCGGGACAGGCAGACACGATTGCAGCGGTTGCAAGGGAAAATTGGTTGGTTGGGGTTGGGTGTTGGGTTTTTCCTCCTTTGCCTTTTGTCAGTGAGGTGGGCTCTGCGGTCTTCTTCAAAGGAGGTTGCTGCCCGCCAAACTGTGAGGCGCCAAGATGCACGGTTTGAGGCGATATCAGCCCACTGGCGGTGGTCAATGTGGCAGGCACCAAGAGATTTCTTTAGGCAGTCCTTGTACCTTTTCTTTGGTGCACCTCTGTCACGGTGGCCAGTGGAGAGCTCGCCATATAACACGATCTTGGGAAGGCGATGGTCCTCCATTCTGGAGACGTGACCCATCCAGCGCAGCTGGATCTTCAGCAGCGTGGACTCGATGCTGTCGACCTCTGCCATCTCGAGTACTTCGACGTTAGGGGTGTAAGCGCTCCAATGGATGTTGAGGATGGAGCGGAGACAACGCTGGTGGAAGCTGGTGAAATAAGTAATATACATACTCATTGGACAGTATCCTCAAAATCTTGCACTATTCTGAAAATTGCAAAGTTACTCATGTCACATTATTCATGCCAACAATTGTGAAATTAATTAACGGCTGAAAAAAACCATGGAAGGGGCATTAAGTCTTCTTGCCTGTTAAATTCAGGTTCAGTGCAAAGTTCAGTGAAAGAATGATTATAACATTGAGAATTACAGCATATTTTTGATAAATTAAGGTTAATCTATCCAATTGACAAATAATTTATTCATAAGAAATACAGCACAGAAACAGGCCAGTTCAGTCCTTCTAGTCTGTGCCAAACACCTTCTCCCATCTAGTCACATTGACCTGTACCTGGCTCATAACCCTCTCTCTGCACCACTCTTGTCCATATACCTATGCAACTTTTCCTTAAATATTAAAATCAAACCCACATCTACCACTTCGGCCGAAGCTCATTCCACACTCCCATCATCCTCTGAGTGAAGAAATTCCCCTAAACCTTTTCTCCTCTGAGAAATTCCCCCTCATGTTTTCCTTAAACCTTTTCCCCTTCAATCTCAATCTGTGTGCTCTTGTTTGAATCTCTCCCACTCTCAATGGAAAAATCCTGACTTTATTTGTCCTTCTCAATTTTAAATACCTTCCATCAAATCACCTCACAATCTTCTACGCTCCAAGGAATAAAGTCCCAGCCTGCTCAACCTTTCCCTGTAACTCAAAACCTGAAACCCTGTAAAACTCTTCTGCACTATTTTGTTTATATCCTTCCTATAATTCAGTGACAAAATATGCACACAATATTCCAAATTTGACCTTGTACAACTTCAACCTGACATCTCAACTCCTGTATTCAACACTCTGATTTACGAAGGCCAACATACCAAATGCTTTCTTCACCACATACCAAATGCTTTCTTCACATGTGACTGAACTTTCAGGGAATTATATACCAGAATTCCTAAATCTTTTTGTTCTACTGCACTCCTGAATTGTCTACCATTTAACATGTATGACCTTTGCTGACTACCCTACCAAAATGTAGCACCTCACATTTATCAGTATTAAACTCCATCTGCCATCTTTCAGCCCACTCTTCTAACCATCCTATATCCCACTGTAAGCTTTAATAACCTTCTTCACTGTCCACAACACCACCAATCTTCATATCATCTGCATACTTACTAATCCAATTTACCAACCTATCATCTAGATCATTATTATATAACAATGGACCCAGTACCAATCCCTGAGGCACTCCACTAGTCACCAGCCTCCAATTTGACAAACAATTTTCCACCACTATTCTCTGGCATCTCCCATCCAACCATTGTTGAATCCATTTCACTACTTCAACATTAATACCTAATGACTGAACTTTCCTAACTAACTACATGCTGAACCTTGTCAAAGGTCTTACTAAGTCCATACAGACAACATCTACAGCCTTCCCCTCGTTAACCTTCTTAGATTTGTTCAACATGATCTACCACATACAAAACCCATGTTTACTCCTACTCAATTCCTGACTTTCCAAATAATTGTACACTGAAACCTCGTTAGAATGCAATTCGTTAATCCGCAGAATCACTTATAGCACGAGTGTCTGTGGAGCCCAATCATTATAAATTAAAGTGGTTGACCTGCTCATTTTCACAAGCTTTGTGTTTTTACTTCAACCACGATATCTGTAGTTTTACTACATGGAGGCTCGACTGGGTATGAATGGTTCCTGAACTAAGGAGGCAGTAAAGATGGTAACCGCTGTGGTGGGTCTCCAGCCATATATATGCATCTGTTCCGCGACTCAGTTGTAATGCGGTATGAATTCTTGGACCCCAACTACCGCGTTCCAACGAGGTTTTACTGTATATACGATCTCTGAGAACACTCCATTAATTTACCCACCACTGATGACAAATTCACAGCCCTATAATTACCAGGTTTACTTTTGGAGCCTCTTTTAAGCATCACTGCTTAAAACAACATGAGCCACCCTCCAATCCTCCAGCACCTCCTCTGTAGCCAGTGACATTTTAAATATTTCGGTCAGAGCCACCATTAACCTCCCTCAGTCACCTAACGAATTTCTTGTCAGGACCCTTTATACTCTTTAAAATAGCCAATACTGCCTTCTTATTAATTAACCTGTATATTATCCATGACCTCACTATCAGATATCCTTACTTCACCGGCTTAATATTGTTTTCCTTTGTGAATATTGAAGGAAAAAAAACCTCTTCTCATTTCTCACATAGTCTACCTCTTTGATCCTCAGGGGGGCCCAATTTTATCCCTCACTATTCTTTTACTTTTAATGTACCTGTACACTTAGGATTTTTTTTAAACCTTGCCTGCCAAAGCAGCCTCATATCTCCTTTTAGCCTTTCTAATTGGGTTTTTTTTACACTCCTTATATTTCTTGAACCTCATCTATTCCTTACTGTCTATACCTGCTGAACACATCCCTCTTCCTCTGAACCAAATTCCCAATATCCTTTAAAACCAAGGTTCCCTATATTTTCTAACCTTTTACTTTAATCTTCACAGTTACATACCAACTCTGAACTCTCAAAATGTCCCTTTTGAATATCCTCCATTTATCTGTTACATCCTTCCCGGAAAATAAATTATCCCTTTAAATCCTTTCTCATCTCCTTGAAATTTGCATTATTCCAATCAATACTCCCCTCTCTAGTCAGTTCTTCCATCTATTGATATAGAAAACTTTCCTGAACACATTTGACAAACTCCAACCCAATCAGCCCTATTATGAAAGAGCGACCCAACCAATGTGTAGAAAGTTAAAATCTATAATCACCACCTTATGTTTATTACACATATATGCTATCCCCTTCAAATTTGCTCCTCTAATTCCCTCAGTCCATTAGGGGGTCTATAATACACTCCTATTAGTGACTTCATGTCTTTCCGATTCCTCAATTCCACCCAAATAGCCTCACAGGACAAGCCCTCCAATCTATCCTGCCATAGCACTACTGCTTGTTAGAAAAAACATTTCAATGTGTCTCCTCCACCTTTTATCCCTCATTCTATCACGCCTAAAACAACAGAATCTTGGAATATTTAGCTGCCACATGCCCCTCCCGCAACCAACTTTCACTGATGGCTACAATATATTTCCATGCTCAAAACTCATCCAACTTTCTTACAATGCTCCTTGCATTGAAATATATACACTTGAGAGAATGTCCCCCACATACACTCCTTTGATTACCATCTACTTTTACCACCCCCTCCCCTTTATTAACTTTAATATTCTGGTTCCCCTCTCCCTTCAAATCTAGGTGTTCTTCTATCATCCTAATCTCTGCACTCTCATTCTGATTCCCACTCCCCTGCCAAACTGCACTCTCATTCGGATTCCCCTCCCCAACAGCTCTAGCAAACCTCCCCACCATGATATTGGTCCCCCTCCAGTTAAGTGCAGCCCACCCTTTTATACAGGTCAGACCTTGCCCAGAAGTGATACCAATGATTCACAAATGTGAACCCCTGCCCCCACTCTTTAGCCATGGTGAATGAATATTCACCACATCTATATTTACCATACTTCAGCTTGAAAATATGACTAGATACAAATTTCTCTCAGGGAATAGTTATGTGATTGCATATGGCAGTCATTCTGAAAATGGTGACCCCCCCCACCCCACAATGAGATCAGTTTCTTAAAGCCATTTATTAAACAGCAATACTGAATAGATCCAAATCTATCCAAAAAAGAAAATGTGCTACAAGCATTACTATCTGAAGAAATAGACAAGTTCCATTTAGCCCAGCCCAAGAAAACAGCACCTCCAACTGGTATAAGTATACCAGAGAATTAAACCAAAATCAGATTTGACAGTTAAGATCTCAGCCTAGCTGACAGTATTAAACCAGCTAATGCTCTAAACACAATGCTTTGAAAAGCAACATCATCCTGAATGCTTAAAAACAAACTTAGCAACAAACCTTAGTCTTATTGGAAGCATGTTGATTGTCAACTTGTATGCCAAAACTACATTCCTCAAAAATTGTAAATTTTTAATAATACATGATGACAACTTCCAAAAAGTTGAGGGAAGCCTAAATACAAATAAGATGAAGTGGTCGATTTAAAAAAAAACCCAAGAATTTCCTCTGTTGCAATACATCCAACCATCTGACATCCAGAGGAAGTGGGGGGAGGGTAAGAATAACCTTTGTTTCTTCTGAATTTTGCAAAAGGATTTTCTCTTCATTTAATCTGATTATAATTTATTTTTCGAGTCGAATTTCACTGGCACGATGAGTGACTACTGTAGCCAATCAACAGTGAAAACTAGAAAAACTGGAAACCCTCCAAACTTGCGTCTCTGACCTGAAGCATTGCTTTTCTCTCCACACAGATGCTATATGACCTGCTTTTCCCCCTTGCCCATCTCCCACCAGTTCCTCCTATTTCTTTTTGTCCAAAATTCAACTAAATTGGTGACTGAATTGTAAGGGAGAAAAGCCAGACAGGTCAACAGAACAACCAAATGAGTTTGCAATTACAGACACTTACTATTTGCTTCACACTAAAAAAAAATTTTTACAACTGGAAATACTAAAATTGAAGTAATATTTGAGTCTCAATTAAAAGCAACTCTGCCAGGGAGTTGATATATATTTGTGTCTGAATGAATAGGCAAAGTATTCAAAGAGCATGTAGGAATAACAGCCTAACCCAATCAATCATGGACAACTCTCAAAACAAACCAAAGATAGGCTTCCCCCATTACACTACATCAAATTTACTGTTCCTAACAAGGGCTGGGTTAAAGGAAGAGTGGACCCACAGCAAGGTTCTAATAAAATGGAGGACAATTTCTTCAAGTGAATTTGAGTTAAACTTGTGCTTAGCTTCTTTCAGGGTACAAATGATTCCAAAACTCCTTAGAACTGATTATATTAGAACAAAATAAAGGTGTGACCAAATGAGAACTTCTGTACAAATTATCACAACGTGGAGAACTCATCTGCATCCCACAGGGACCACACTTCAAAGCTGCAAAATCTTTTAGAATGCCCAGAGATCTCAAACTCCACTGCTTGCCATGTCTATTTGTTTCAATTTACAACCGTGCATCTTGGCGCCTCACAGTTCGGCAGGCAGCAACCTCCTTTGAAGAAGACCGCAGAGCCCACCTCACTGTCAAAAGACGAAGGAGGAAAAACCCAACACCCAACCGCAACCAACCACTTTTCCCTTGCAACCACTACAACTGTGTCTGCCTGTCCCGCATCGGACTTGTCAGCCACAAACGAGCCTGCAGCTGACGTGGACATTACCCCTCCATAAATCTTCGTCCGCGAAGCCAAGCCAAAGAAAACTAGATTTCTTGGAAGATTTGTGATTAATTTGTAAAAAGTTTTGAAAAAATGAAATAAAATGTTTTTATATGAATAATTAACAAACTAGTATGGAAAATTTAATTGGCAAAATTCCAAATGTGTTTACTATTGGAGATGTACTTTATAGGAAGAGAAACAATTTTTCCTGCCTGGCAGGATTTTTTTCCTGCCCTAGCCCTCAATGCAAAGCTTTACCAAATGCCAAAATAAAACATTCCCATGTTACATCCACTTACAGATGGTACCAGGTTACATTCACAGAACTTAAGTATCAGGCACCGACAATGTAACCATTTATCTTTGACATTTAATTTCACTAAGTTCCCCACCACCAACATGGTGATCTAAGATTACCGGCTCTCCAGATATCAAATACATCAGCTACATGGTGTGATCACTTCATTCAGAATTCTATCAGGGCTAAAAATGACCAGCAGCAAAATTAGTTTCAGAATGACTAAACCCCTTAGAAAATTCTAACATCTTCATTGACTCATGGGAATCCATGTAATAGATCAAAATGGAGAAGGGACGTCTGGGATGACAGTGAGAACTTGAGTCTTTTTGACAGGAACATACAGAAGCCCAGCATTACCTCATATTATTCACTGATGCTGTCATGTAAAAAAAATGAACCATATTTGATTTTACAATAATTGTGTAGTTTTAACTCATCTATATTTTTTAGTTGGCGTTAAATTCTATAGATCCCATGGTGAGAATTTGAACTTGGTTCTCGAGGATGGTTAATTTAATCTTTTTGATTACTAGTCCAGTAGCTTGTTCACTGCACAGCCATTGCCACAAAAATCTCAATAAATATTCTCGAGTAGTAAAATATTCATACACATCAAATAAGCAAAATAACATGCTACCTCATGAAATTGCACATTAGTTTGCATAATTAATTACTAACCACCTTCCTCCTTTTTCTCACAAATTAACAGCTTTCCTCATACATGTCCAGTATCTCCCTGGGTCAAATCTCTCCTAACTTAACGAGATAGCACAAGCCTCGAAGTTTATAGGCACCTGAACACGGCAAAAATCATTTCCCCACCCCCCCTCCATTAGTACAAATGCACCAACCAGATTTACATCAACATTGTCACTTGTGCGTTAATCCCTTCATCTGCAATATATGTCTGTCTTCCTTCTCATCCAGCTGTCAGTTGTGATCATGTTTATGTCACACACACAATGTACATGTGCAACAAAATTCTTACTTGTTGATGCTGAACAGGTACCTTACACAAAAAAAAACTCCAATAGTATATATGAAATTACAGTACAGAAAGATTATAAATAAAATATAGATAGTAAATATTCAGTTTAGTGCATGAAAAATAGCATTTCCTCCAATGTACCTCATCTTCCAACTGGGCACCCTCCAACCACATTGATTTGCCTGGCTTTTGTTTCCTCCCCCCACCGCACCCCCCACTTCCACCCACTCTCTGCTCCCCCCAAATCTCTCCATTCCCTATCTTCTTTAACACAGACAATTAACACCTTTTGTTGGTTTGGATTCCACCCCCAGTGTTTGAATTCTGAGACTTTGAGATATCCTGCTTCTCCCTTTTCCTTGAAAAAGGGCTCAGGCCTGAAACATTGGCAATACATCTTTTGTCTCCAAGAACGCTGAAAGGACCAGCTGAGTTCCTCCTGCATTTCGGAGTTTTTAAAGCCACATTGTTCTGGATGCTGCTCATTTTCCTTCCTTGATGCAACATTAAATGAGCACTGAGCAGCTGGTTGAGGTGAGGGTGGATGTCGGCTTCCTCATTAATGGATCTGCATGGGGACTGAATGATAGATTCAAGCAATCAAAAATGGAGAATGGTAAAACACAAGGTCAGACTGCATCGGAGGGCAGGGAATTTTCATTATGAAAGTCTAATACTTGCTACCGTACTTGAAACAAATGATTTATCGTACTGCTGTCTGAGGAACTTGGCACAAACCCTGTCCTACAATTAGTTATGCAGGAAACCAAAGTTTTAAGCTTCTGTTGTCAACTGAAGAGATCTCCTCACTGCATGGCTCATCGTGCAGCCAGAATGCACCTGCAAGTCAATGCTGAGCAATCGCATTCTTGCCCAAGCCTGTCAAACTTGGAGAACCTCCATACACCGCCTCAGTGAATCATTCCATACCATGTCATCAGACAATTAAGTCACTAATTTACTGGTGCAGAAACAGCAGGATCTGCCACAGCAAAAATACTGTGAGCATTCAAGTTCCAGAATCAAGATTGTTATGACAAATCCATACTCTAAGGCAAAACCTAGCAGGATAATAGTGTACTTGAAGAGATTCTAAATTCTTCTCATTCAAAAAAACCTCCTCTCATGGTGAAAGGCTCCAGACCAGAAACATCACATGCTCTCGGATTGACCTGCTAAGTACTACAAGAATGTTATTTTTATCTTTGTGCATCTTTATTGCACTCTTTATTTGCAATATTCCAAACTTCTTGTGCAAAAAGCAAAAGTGATTAAAGTTGGCTTTTGCAAATTTTATTGAATCTAGTCATAACAAGAGTTTTGGGACAAGGAACAAGAATTTTCCTCCACTAGGTGCAGAACAAACAAGTTTGGAGAATATTCATTTAGATCCACCTTTTATGAAAATCAAGAATGCTGGAAATCTGAAATAAAATTAGACATTACATGTACTCAGCTGGTCAGGCAGTGGAGAGATAATTATAATGGGTCAGGTCAAACCCTCCTTAAAACGAAGAAACACTTGTTCTAAGTTGCAGAGGAGATGGGAAGGGATTGAGAGGACATAGTGATAATCTTTGACAGCAAGAGATCAAGAGGGATGAGTTGTAGGTGGATTAATAGATAGAAAAACGTGAAAGCTATCAAGTGAGGACAGCCAGAGAATACAAAAGAATGCAATGTGCTCGCAAAATATTAATTTATGCTGATGGAGAAGGCAAAACAGAAACAGGTCAGTTCTTCACAAAATAAGCTAATTATCCACAGCTGTAGAATTCAAGATCCCCATTCTTATAGTGGGCACTTAAAACTATGCACGCAACAGATCAAAATGGTAAAAGAATGAGAAATTAAAGTGGCGGACAACAGTAAGCCACCAGTTATAGGTGGCCCACAAAGTGGTCACTCAAATGTTTGATTTTTTTTAGCAGACTACAACTCAGAAAACTGAATGCAGTTTGCTCAATTAGAAGTGCAAGGAGGAGGAGGACTCAGAAGGACAGTGGTCTGACCAGTTTGATATTGAATCTGTAGTGAAGAACTTGCATTTCAAAATATTACATTCATCAACCGGCATTTTTCTGAGAAGCAAAAGGAGATCATTAACATTTTCACACATAAAAATGCAAAGCTAGTAGACACATCCTGGCCTTGCCAGCAATACCCAGCTACTGAAAAAAAGTTAAAGAAAAATGTGCTGAATCACAACTAACCAGCTGTTGCAATAGAGCCAGCCCTTGCGCTTCTTTCTGCCTGTTGGGATACTGCATAGAATAGGTAGGTGGCCAGGCAAGTCTCTAAATGATAATTTCCAAGATTTGATTTCAAATACAGGGGAAGTGTGAAATCAAAACCAGTGGGAATGCCTTATTATGCTAATTTGTCAAGAATAATAATTTTCCCTCAATTCAGAGAAGTTTTCATGGATGAAAGTACAATAAAACAAATGTATTTAGTATTTTAACAAATACCCATGGTCAGATCAATCCAGTTTAGAAATCCAACTCCCAAGTACAGATCCAATCAATTTCTCCAAGCAATGAATAGTCACAAAAATAAATCTCCCATTGTAATCATCCCAGAACTTGAAATTTTTCACATTCTTCTCGAAACATTTAACCACTATGAGCCTCGATAAGCATACATAAACCTGGAGCAAAATAAAAAGTGGGATATGCAACTTCCTTTCCTTGAACATAAAAAAAATTTGAGAAAACTGGCTAGTAAAGTCACACAGCAGAACTCCCCTCACACCAGTTTATTCTACATTTGAGTAATGTGCTATACTGCTTCATGATCTATTAAAAAAAAACTGCATACCTCAGACCACAGAAACTGGCAACACTTTCTAAAATTGAATTTGGATTTCTATTTGGCATTTGACACCAAAAATCCCTATCTGCTGTTCTCTACTTGAACTTCTCTTCTTCATCTCCAAGAAGTGCATGGACACAAAACACTAAACAGATGATCTGACTGGAGGACCAATATGGCATCTCATTTATCAGACATTTCAATAAAATAACAATGTGGAAAAAATAACATTCTCTTAAATGGGACACAATCATGTTTAAAACATGCTCACGATTCTGTATTTCTTTTCAATGTAAAATACGAGAACTAATAATTTTATCATTTACTTCTTCGTAGTTTATAAAAACTTGCTTTTATAATCTGGTCTCATGTGTCCTTTATCTCCAACTTAAATCCATTTCAAAATTTCTTTAGCTCTGACACATTTTTGGACAATGAATGTTTATGGAAATTAATGCACAAATTCAAGTTTTCTCAAAAAATTAACAATCTTAATTTGATGAGGTAACTACACTCTAGCTCCTTGTCCCAGTCTGCTTTTTCTCAATGAGGATGGATACAAATATAGCCACAAATTTTTTAAAAATTACTGCCGCAAAGGGTAATGCAATCCCCATCATATTAAAGCTACACTTTTTTTTCCCTCCTCCCCAAATCAACCAAGGCAGGTGGCAAGAATTTTTTTTTTTGAACTGCAGTCTTGCATGAAATAGAACTATGAAGCAATTTGAATGCTTCCATGATTTGCCAAAATAGGAAACAATTTTATTGCTCAGATGCTGGTCACCACCCTTATGGGCTCACTTCCCAGAATTCTTTTCCTTCTGACATTTCTTTTACTTTACCTCATTAATCAATTAAAATTTTGAATTCAAACAATTGTACCAAGAAACAAAAAGGAAAATCAAGAAAATGTAAAGACTAAATGCCAGCTATTCCAGAGCTGATAAAAAAACACGAGCATTTCTTCTCTCCCAGTAAGAGTACTGACATGCCACACACAACTGGGATAGCTTCTACATTTCATTGATTTTCTTGAATTCTTAAATCCCACTGAAAAATATAATTTTCTTATTACTTGTACTGTGTTGTTAAGGATTAAGCTTTGCTTCTGACTTCCAATTCCTAAAGGTACTAGAGACACAGGAGACAGTTTAACTTCAGATACCAGCATAAAAACACTGTCACATTAATCAAAACTGACAGGTGGCAGAACTTGAATTTAAAATAATTCTCACCTCTTGAAGATGCCAACTTTTATTCACCATCTTGCAATCTGAAGGTTTTCAACTAATTATCTTTCAAAGTGAAGCCTACAAAGCAAACACTGGAAGACCACTGAAATGCAGCAAAAACCCAATCCTGCCTTAAAAAAAAATGACTCTCAGAGCCAATGGGCAGCAGTGAGAAGCAGCAACTCCAGGTGATACTTTTCCTTCCACACTCCTGTTGTTCACAATTGTAGCTCAGCCAATTAGATTGTCCAACTCAATATATCCATACAGTTCAATTAGTCACTAGAGCTTTTCCTGGAGATTAATCGGGGCTCCTCAATTCAGTCACTCAACCATAACTATAATCTAATGTCTAATTACTATTTTTTTAAAAATTCACACAATGAACAGAACTTTCCATGCAAGGAATAGGTCACACTATTATCGTGGGAAATGGAAATAAAGTAAAAACAAATGATTGGACTTACTGGCAATAGAAGTCTCTTGAAATATGAAATGTGCAAAAAAAGCCTTTTAATCTTTTAAAATATTGATTATTTTTGCCTTTCTTCTTCAACAACCTATTCCCAACACTATTACTGCAATCTTTTAATATGCTTCACAGATGTAACAGGCTATTCTAGTTCCATAGTATCATCTGTGGCTAGAGGAAAACGGACAACATGCACTATGTGGGGAAGGAGGGGGTTGGGGGAAGCTCATTGTGTAGGGTCATACATTTGTGTCAATAGAAGGATGGCTGGTTATTAGGAAATGGGGTAGACAATAGGAATTTTCTGGTTGACAAGAAGTAATGTGGCATTGGGGCCTCAATGTATATTAAAAAAAAACAAGCGGCTGAACGAGCAGTTGGCCAACTTCACTGATGCCAATGCCACAAACGTAGGCAGAAAAAGTAAAATATGAAGGAGATAAAGTGCCTACCAAAGTACATAGTCTGTAATTGGGTAAAGATCTGGCTCATACAAGCGTACATGTGAGAAAATGAAAAATAGTCCTAGATTATGCAGAGCTCTGATATAACAGATTGGGTAATCAATCTTGTGTGTGATTCAGCAAAATGCTACTCCATGTAGTAAGTAATTAGAAAAGCTAACAAAATGTCATTACTGCAAGTGGAATTGAATTTTAAAAAAGGTTATCCTGCACACAGGGCACTAGACCGATCACATTGGTACTAAAGGCCTCTTTATTTAAGGCACAAGAGACTGATAGCTCCAAAGGTTGCATTGTCTTTGGAGGAAGCACTGGACTAACTAAACTCCTCTGCACTCTCCAGCCCAACTAGATCCTTCCTACAACTGAACACAATAGCCCAAGTGCAGTTTAACCAGCGTTTGTAAAGTTGCAACGTTCCCACTTCTATATATTCCACAAAAAGCAATCATGCCATCTTCACCACACGATCTTGAATCTCAAATGTCCCTCTGTTCATCCACATTTCTTAGTACCTGTCCCACTTAGTGCAAGTCTTACCCCGTCCTGAGAATTTACAATGCTTCTTTTTAAAAAGGAGAGGTGATTTGCATTGCAGAGAATCAATGAACATTCATAGAGAATGTAGAACAGTATATTAAAAGGTCCTTGAACGCTGATCATGATGTCATTCCAAATATGGCCCATATCCCTTTATCCTCTAACAGTACATATGCCCAAAATGCTTTTAAACATAATGTTCCTGTTGTATCTGCTTCCATCTTCTCTCCTAAAAGGGTGTTCCAGGTGCTACTCTGAGTTATAACCAAAGTTATAAAACTGCAACATGACTTCCCAACTTAAATGGTCCAAATGAATGTAAGCTTCACTTCCATTAACTCAGCCCTCACCCACCTATCCATTACCTGCACAACTGTGCAGGCCCCTCTGCCCTCACACAAGGACAGGATACCCCTTGTCCACACTTTACCAACTTCATATCCTCCATCATTTCTACCACCTACTCTTCCCTTCTCCCCCAACCCTGTTATTCATGCTCCTGCCAGGATTTTGCTCATACCTTGAAGGTCTCAGGCCCAAAACATTGTTTGTACATCTCTACCTCCTAAGGACACTGAGACCTGCTGAGTTTCTCCAGCACTTTTGTGTTTTTACTCCAATCACAGCACCTGCAAACTTTTGTGTTTTACTACGTGCCATCCTTAATACCTTATCCACTTGCATAGTTATTTTCAGGGAGCTTTGGACTTGCACCCCAAGATGCCTTTGTACATCAATGCTCTCTAGGTCTTGGCTGTTTACTATATATTTTACCCTTACATTTCATGAACCAAAGTGCAACATCTAACATTTGTCTAGCTCAAGTTTATTGTTACATGCATCGAGAAGCAGTGATAGAAGCGGTTTTGTGAGCAGACCTAGTGGTAACAAGATAGGTACAGAGTAAAGGCAATGTCATTTTACTATTTCAGTAACCTTACAACAGCAGGAAAGAAACAGTCCTTGATTCTGGGCATGTTCTTGAATCTTCTTCCTCACAGGAAGGTGGCGGGGGCAAGGAGAAAAGTGTGTCTTTTAATATGTTAGTTGTTTTTCCAAATCAGCAGGAGTTATAGATGGACTCTATTGAAAAGAGGTACATGTTGGATCTGAGCCACATTCACAACCCTCTGTAGTTTCTTGCAGATCCAGTACCAGTGATGCACCTTGATACAATACAGTGCATCTGTAGAAATTAAGGAGTGCTGGTTACATAGCAAATTTCAAGACAAGTAGCCTTATTTGTCATTTTAAAACCAAATTGCAAATGCAGTCCGCAGTTTAAAATAAAAGACAACGTTCCTCCAATCCATGGTGCTACATAAAACATGAGACTACACAAATACAGCATAAGACAGACAACACAAGACTGCCCTATTACTATGCAGACAAAAAAACTACACTAGACTACACCCTGCACAAAGTGAATAAAAAAGTCCAAGACTACAGTAATTAATAAAAAAACTAGACAATAGGCACAGTAAAAACAAGCTACATCATAATACTCTGGATATTAAAAATCTGATAAAGCTTGAGTCAAGAAACCGCCACCAGGTCTGGAGAGCCCACTGTGGGATGCGGCCATGCCACCATCTTAGACCAGGTTTGCAGGAATCAAATTGACTCTAGATAGTAAAAGTCTGATAGCTTCAGTGAAGAAACCACTACACAGTTCACAATCCATAAGAGCCCAAAAGCCTTGACACCTTCCGCCACAGGGCCCCACGATCCAAGACAGTGCAATCTCCAGGACTTCTAAACCAGGCAAACAACACCGCCCCTCCAGACATCGTGGCACACTCTTTTCAGAACACACAACGTCCCCACCTCGGCCACCAGCAACAAGCGATGCCAAAGACTAGAGGCCTCATCCCTACAGCAGAGGCTCAGTCCCCATAGCAGTCAAGGCCATACAGTTTCTTCATGAAGGTTTGTTGTTGCCTGGCGATTTCCATATTGCAGCAATTGCATCCATCTCTTTGCAATTAAAAATGTGCACAGTGCCTTACTTAAAGAGTTGCAGTAGCACAGAGTCCAGAGAGTGCCACAGCGCCGTCTCGGGCCATCAAAAGGCTAATGAGGAAATAGAATCACAGGCTTGCTTTCTTGACTATTGCATCAAATGTGAGTAGACCAGAACAAGTCACTGGTGAGGTTTACCCCTGGAAAGAGTCTAGTAGAAAACTTAAGTAGAAACCATCGACTTAAATCTCTACCTCAGCAGAGTTGATGTGAACCAGGAAGTGAGCTCTGCCCCTCGTCCAGAAGTCTATCACCAAGTCTTTGTCTTTCTTTCTTTCCCCTGTACTCCATTTCGTTGTTAATAGAGAGGTCCTCAGATTTATTGTCAGAGTACATATATGGTATCACATACAACCCTGAGATACCTTTTTCCTGTGGGCACAGCAGAATTACCATTAATTGGTAGTGCAAAAAATAAACTACACAGTGTAAACATGTAAACAAAGACCTATAAACAGATAACGAATGTATACAAACTAACTGTGCAATACAGAGAAAATGAAATAAAATCAATAAAGTGCACAAGAGTCCTTAAATGAGTCTCTGAGTTTGCCGTTGAAGAGTCTGATGGTGGAGGAGTAGCAGGATTATAGGATCTTGCTTCTACTGGTGTTGTCATCTTTGCCTTTATAGATGGACTTGGATCTGCGTTTGGCCAGTTAATCTTGGGTGTAATAAGGAGTATAGTAGAGGACTGAGTACATAGCCTTGTGGTGCTCCAGTGTTAAGAATGATTATGGTAGCGGTGCTGTCACCAATCCTCACCAACTGCAGTCTATGGGCTAGGAAAATCATGGACAGATGCCGAGACCAAGGTCACATTGCTTGGGGATTAGTTGGTTTAGTACTGCTGTGTTGAAAGCAGAGCTGTAGTTGATAAATTGTTGTCTGATCCAGGTGACCTTGTTCAGGTGTTCCAGAACTGAATGGAGGGAAAGAGAGATGTCATCTGCTTTATTTCAGTGGTATGCAAACTGCAATGGGTCAAATTTAATTGGTAGGCTGGAGTTAATGTAAGCCAATGTCCAATCTCTCAATTATTTCAAGATGGTGGCTATCAGAGCCACCAGCTGTTAGTCATTTAGGTCCGTCACGACATTCTTCTTCAGCACCAGAATGGTAGGGGCCTTCTTGAGGCAGGTGGGTGTTTCAGCCCTCTGGAGATGAAAGTTGTATACATCTGCTAGTTAGCCTGCATAGGCATGGAGAATGCATCCCCAGAGACTCAGTCTTGTCCAGTCACTTTCCAGGAGTTCACTCTCTGGAAGGTTATCTGACAGCTGTGATGATGCCTTGGTTCCTGGTGTGCTTGAGAAAGGAGAAGCTTATTCCAACTGATTTCTATCTTACTGTTGACTTTGATGACCTTCCTTGCTAGTCACATCTCCAATTTGTGTGTCATCTGCAAACTTAATTTTCATCCCAATTATTTATGCGTCACTGGAGGTCAAATTGCAGAGCCATATCGTACACCACTGGTGTTAAAGAAACATCTTTCCAATACTCCCTTTTGTCTTTTTCGACCAAGCCAATGTTGTGCCCAATTTACTGTGGATTCCCAGTGACCTCACCTTTTGGACCAATGTACTATGGAGAACCATGTCAAATACTTTACTGAAGTCCTTGTAGACAGTGTCCATGCTACAACTTCCTCAAAAACTCAAATTTGTGACTACCTCCCTGCACAAAGCAGTTTCCCTATCAATCTTCTCTAATAATTTCTCTATCACTAAAGATCATTAGCCTGATGTTAGTTATCTGGCTTATCTCTCCTGACTTTAAATTAAAAAAAATATTACCTCACTTCTAGTCTTCTGGCATCTCACCAGTAGCTAAGAAGCAAAAACTTATCATCAGGGCATTAGTTGCTCTTCCAATAGAAATGTGGGATAGATCAGGCCCTGGGACTTCCCCTGTGCCCACAGGAGGTGCAACACTTGTGCCCACACCTTCTCCCTCACTATGGTCCAGGGCCCCAAATAGGACCTTCACCTGAAGCAACACCACTTGTACATCCAGAGGACTTATTTACTGAATCCGGTGCACCCTTTGTGGCATTCTCTGCATCAGACAGACTGGATGCAGACTGGGAGATCGCTTCAGTCAGCACCTCCACTCCGTTCACAAACATAGCGACCTCTCAGTGGCCAACCATTTCAAATCTGGGTCGCACTCACATGTCTGACCATGGTCTTAAGACCTATCCACCCTGACAGATTGGAGGACCACCACCATCAGGGCACCCTCCAGCCACATGGAATGAACATTGTCTTTACTGCTTTCCATTAAACCTGCTTGCCTTTTCTTTCCCTTCCCCTTTTTCCTGTCCTTCCATTTCTTTCATTCACAGCCCTACCATCCCCCCCTCCTCACTGCTGCTGTCCCCTCCCTCCTTTCTCCATCTATCATCTCCTGCCTTGCCATTCCATACCCCCTCCACCTAAAACTTCAGTTCTGTATCTTTGCCGTTGCTACATACTGTTTGACCTGCTGAGTTTCTCCAGCATTTTGAGTTTTTACACTAGCCCTGGGACTTTCAGTTGATGCATCCCATGAAATCCATCACCTATATAATCAATGTACACCTCCCTAAACTCACTGTATTCCATGTCCTTCTCCTTGGTGAACATGGATAAAAAGCATTCATATAGGATATGACTTACATCATGTAGCATAATGTAAGGATTTAACCCTTAGGTTGCAAGGGAGCTCGTGCTTTTCCTGGCTACTCTTTTGCCCTATATACTTATTCTGGCAAATAGTTCAAAATGCAGAAAATAGCATATCAAACTACTCATGCCCAAAATTAAGCAACATTATTCATGCTGTGCACACTAAATATTAGTATTTTTCCCCCAAAAAGAAACGTTCTCAATGTCCATTTCCTAGCTCAACAAGAAATGTAAATGAAAGTCTTTATGAGGCTTATGTACATGGTATTAATGAGTATTCCATTCAGAGTTCACATTATTTACAATGCCTGAAAGCCAACTAGTGGGACAAGTTTAACACTAAATCCTTGGGCAAATAAATCCATAACTGCAGTTTAATACATTTTATGCTTAAAAAGCAAACGAAGATGCCTTCCCTTCCTCCGACAAAGTCACTACTTTATCTAAGCACAAGACTACAAGAACTTTGCAATTCCATTGTTAAAGACCAAAGAAAAAACCCAGGCAAGGTCTGAGGTTCTGTGGCCTAATTGACTTTCAATCACATTTTTTCCAAATGTTTTTTAAAAAGTTAATATCAATTTTATTCTGTTCATCTTCAGACCAGTTTTTCACTATTTTTTTTTAATTTAGACACACAGCACAGTAACAGACCATTTTGGCCCACAAGCCCATGCCACCCAATTAACCTACAAACCTCAGTACGTTTTATCAGTGGGATGAAACCAGTGCCCCTGGAGGGGAGGGGGTGGGGGGGGGGAAACCACGCAAGGGAGAATACACCAACTCCATGCAGACAGTGTGGGATTCGAACCTAAGTCCTGATTGCTGACATTGTAATGGCATTACGCAAACTGCTATGCCAACTGTGCCACCCCAAAGGGAAGTTTTATTTACATCTTCTTCCATTAAGCATTTAATTGTTCTTCATCCAATTTCACAGGCAATCCTCACAACCTTGAAGATAGGGACATCCACGGCCATTTCCACAAGCAAATATCTAATTTCAATCCTTACTAAACAGCCAATTCTTCAACTGGATTCTTTATCCAGATTGCCACCCTCTCTAAGAATCTTGTTCAACTCCAAGATTCACTGCATTCCTCCATTTTGAACTTTTTCCCCCAACAAAAGTAAGAGTTGGGCAACAACTGAAGCAAAGATGTTTACCATGCACAAGCCAATCAACAGATATTCCCTGCATTAAGTCAATCCTATTTTACTTCAGTTTTTCCACTCTTATCTTAGTACATATAACATTTAATTTTTTTATTGCTGTGAACATAACAGGAGCAGAAGTAGGCCATCCGGCCCATTAAGCCTGCTCATAGCTGATCTGATGATAAGCTCATCTCCACCTACCTGCCTTTTCCCCGTATCCCTAAAATTCTCGACTTTGTAAAAATCTATCCAACCTTGTTCAAATTACTTAGGTTATGAACTCACCAGTACCTTTAACTAAAATTAGTATTAATCCTAAGGACCAAGGCTTCAACTGGGAATTTTGTAAATGCTGCCCTCTGGTTTAATAGGCAAAGGTGTGCAGCTTGGAGGGTAGCTTCAGCTGGCATATTCCCATGTATTTGCTGCTCTTGTCATTTTCCTTCTTAACTAGTTGAGGTCATGGGTATGGAAGATGCTGTCCAGGGAGCCTTGGCAAGTTGCTACACTGCATCCTATAAACAGTTGAAATTGGTGAAACTGTGCATCAACAGTGGATGAGTGAATGGGATACACATCAACCGACCAGGCTGCCAAATTTATTCCATAAATCCTTGATGCACTTCGGTTGCTTGGCTATAGTGAGAAAAGATACTTGGAGAAGACAATAGGGTAAAGATTTTTAAATTTCTTGTTGCTGCAATCTTTATTATAGGGCTTGAAGAACAATAAGCTTGATCAAGGTTCATTGACTGTAAGTATCAACTCAATTTTTCTTTCTATAAAAATTGCCTGATCTGGTGAGTGTCCAATATTGTGCTTTTATTTCAGACATCAAGTTCTGCAGGTTTTTTTAAAAAAAACTTTTCAGTTACATAAATATTACCTGCGTTTAGCTTTTAGTTATTAGTGAAAAGGGAATTTTACTTGTGTTTACTATGGATGCCAATAGGTTTGCCATAGACATCATCCTTCATTTCAAATTATACCTTGCACTAAAATACACCATTTGAGCTAACAAGTCTAGGATTCAGTTCTATTTCCAGACACTGCCCCAATGCTTAATACTTTTTCCCCTTCAGGTCAGCTCTGCAGAGGAAGAGGATGGCACACACCCAACATGTTTTAATGTAATCTTCCCAAAAGGCTTGTATCAGGGCAGACAATTCAGCATTTTGGAAGCAGGCTTCGTGGACTGCTATGTTATTGAGTGAACTTCAATAAATTCATGAATCACAAATTCATTTTGCAACAGAACTTGCATACACATAAACATAATCAGCAATTTATCCTCAATCACACAAGCCATATTCTTCCTTCTGACAGCACTAGATTCCAAATTCGGTTATTTTCCTATCTCGATTATGTCCACAGCAGAGTGATATTCTCAGGGTCACCAATGACGTGTAGCTGATAATCCACTGTACATTTGCTTCCCATAATTATACATCACATCCCAAAACTAGACCAAATATTTCCTTTAGTTTCTTTTTAAAAGCATTTGGTTGGATACATTTTATTAAAACCAGATATCCAGTCTTGGAATCAGCTACACATAGGTGCAATATCAATCCAAATGAGTAGATTAACTTGCATAATACAAAAGTTTGATCTTTAACAGTCTTTGGACTTCATGTGCAGCACTGATTAAAATGATGAGTGGACCAAACTCCAAGGTAAACATTTCCAATATCTGCTCTCCCCACTTCACCATCTATAATGGAGTTCAGTCATCAAGACCCCTGGTAACTCTTCACTTAACTTTCTTTAATCAATTCCTGCTTGTCTCATTTCCCCATTTTGTGAAGAGTTTCAGTCAATTAGTCAAGATTTCAAAGCCTCATTTGTACACCTTCCCATCGACAGGGCACTGCTAGAGATACCAACAGTCAAGCAATTATTCAACTGAAAAAATGATGCTCTGTGAATAAAGACACCACCCTAAATAACATTTTTCTTCCTACAGAGCAGTAAGTCCAATCCTATCAGAAAATTTTCACTAGTGAAATTAGGAACAAAGTAGTGGGGGAAAACTAGCCAAGTTTTCACTGGGTTCTGCTCTAAAGTATACATGCATACAGATTAAAGGGAGCAGTATCTTGCACAGAAACATGACCTTTAACATTATCAGACAACCAGTTCATACAGGATTCAACTCCAAACAAAAGAATAGGGTTGGAGACTTGATCTCCTTAGGACACCAGCTTGGAAAAGTCATTTCTAAAGAGACTCACTAAAGGATTAACATTAGTGATAAAAATATTTTGCAAGCTCACGCCCCTACTTTCCTCACATCAGAGCTGGATGAGAAATGTTTCATTAGTTCAACAGGTGTTGGAGGAAGCCTGCGAAAACATACAAGTTAAATTATTTTAAAGGACCAATGCTGTCAGGCCTGACCAACTACCAATCCATCATAGTTTCTTGTCAATTAATTTTTTCTCCCATTTGACCCATCTCCTTTCTTAGTAATGAACCAACATATTACGATACAGACATGGGCAACATGGTTAATGCAACAGTTACAGTGTCAGCTATCTGGCGCTGTCTGGAAGGAATTTATATGTTCTCCCCATGTCTGCATGGGTTTCCTCCAGGTTCTCCAGTTTCTTCCCATTTTTCAAAATGTACCAGAGTTGCAGGTCAATTGGGTGTAATTAAGCTGCACAGGCTCATGGGACTGTTACCGCTGCTGTGTCTAAATTTAATTAAAATCCATTGCAGATCAGCAAATTTGTTTGTTGCATACAGAGGTTATATTAATGGAATTCACCCTGTTATGGAAACCACATTAAATTCTGATACAAGTAGGACAATTCAAACATTTGTATCATACCACCAATTAAGTACATATACCTATCATTAATACTTGAAAAAGTCACAAGACAGACCCAGCTATCTTCCTGCCAACTGCAGAAAAAGTGACAAGACTCGGCTATCAGTGGGTGTCTTTGTTGCTTGATACTCCACAAAGGCAGAACATAGGAAAATACAAAGGCAGTCTAAGAACAGTCATGATGTTTATCCTGGACTGCAATGGGCAGATAAGTTAGAAAAACAAGTGTCAAGCTTGCACAGGTGCAACTGATAGATCAGTACAAATGAAATGGGTGACTGATACTTAAAACAGAGGGCTTTTTTTAAAAAAAACATACAAAATATTCCCATAAATGTGACAAAAAGCCAGTGCTTGAATTTTTTAAGATGGCTAAATATTCAGATTTATCCAGTTACATACAGTATTGACCTTTCTAACAGTAGACAGCTCAGAATAAGTCATCCAAGTCGACGAAATTAAACCACCTCTGAATTCAATGACTTCAAAGCAACACACCAGTAACCTCTGGAATAACCTTTAAAACATTACAGGGTTTTTTTTTAAATAAAAGGATTGAATTTTTGTTGTTGAAAGCAGGAGTGAGGGAGAAGCTTGGGACTAATCTTTTGTAACTCCAACTTGAAAGCTAAATATCGCTAGTCTTCCTTTGAGGCATCGGCTGATGTGTGTAAAATTAGCTCCTCCTCCAACCCAATTCCGGCTGGTAACAGTGCATCCAATCGCTCTCTGCAGCTCACTTTAGGACCAACAGTTGCTGTCCAACGAGTTCCAGCAGGTAGCATTAAAAAAAAACAAGGCCAAAATGGGCGAGGGGCGAACATGGTATTAACACACAGCGTTGACCCACCTTCCAAGAGGAATACAAAATCCATTCCTGACATTTTAACTCGGAGATGAAAATGACAAGCCGGCACTTTCGACAGAGCAGCAGAAAACAACAACAAAAAGTCAAATTATGCACAAGAAACGAGAGAAGGAAAAACAATGAGACAGTAGCTGTTCAAAAGTCACCTTGCCCCGGACAACGCACAAAGAGGTCCCCGAGTTAAAAGGAATGGGCATCGACGATCAAATTCCTTTAGTTTTCTCCCCCCCCCCCCTTTTGCTCTCCCCATCCCCCTCTCAACTGATCAACAAGCCAAAAATACCCTGCAAACAAACGACGTCAGACAATCCCCAACCTCTTTTGTCGCTGAAACACACACAAACAAGGGGGTTTTTTTTGTGTGTGATGGGGAGGGGGGGGAGATTGATCATCATAAACCATCCAGTGACACACTATTATTTCTGACTTTCAACCAAACCACATCACCCACAGGGGAAAATAAAAAGAACAGGGCTAGATCCCCTCACAAGGTACAGGCCCGACAGGCCCTTTGACACTGCAACCAGACAAAATAAAACCGGGATCCTGTTGCAAATTCCGAACTCATTCCTTAAATACCGATCAAACCACCACCACCACACACACACAAAAAGAAAGGTCGACTTGGAGAGTCAGGAAACTTCAAAATAAAAGGGGAACACCCCCAGAAACCCGTCACACCATCACACCAGCTTCTGAGACAAGGGATTAAAGCCAGACAAACGTTTTTGAAAGAAAACCCACCAGGTCAGTTATCGTCTCATGAGTACCTGGAGATAGAAAATACCATGACATGAAAGAAATCCGCCTGCAGTGCAAACAAACGGCGCAGTTGACAGGAGAATTAAGAGGCGAGACAAAGAAGGAAGGGGGGGGGGGGTTGGAGAGAGAGAGAGAGAGAGAGAAGTGAAGCCCCTCCGCGGGGACCTTCGCTTGTCTGAAGGATACAGTTTAACCACGTCGGTGTCCATCCGTCTCTTCCCAGGGCTCGGGGAGGACATGGCGATGGTGTTGAGGGCGAGCTGGCTGTTCAATCCTCGGCTGGGCCTGTCTTTTCCTCCGAAGCCCCCCCTCCTCCTCCTCTCCCCTCTCCTCCACCACCACCTCCTCCCCGGGTGCACAACACAGAACCACAAGCAAACTCTCTCAGGTGGAATCGAGGCGCGGGCTCCCCTTCGCGGGGGGTTGGGTTGGGGAGGGGGGGGGGGAAGATGTATCTATTTATCGGCCCGCGAGACGGGGGGAGGCGCCGGACGGGCTTCCACTCCCCGCTCTCGCGCTCTTCACTCGGACGACGCCACTTTGTCCTGGCCGGCCTGCGAGCTGCTCCTCTGCCCCGTCTGCGAGCTTCACTTGAACGAGCGAGCGCGCTCTGTGATGGCGGCTGTTTGTTTTGGCCCCTCTCCTCACACGGCGATCCCACCGGCACCACCCTCCTCCTCCTCCTCCTCCTCTCGCACTTCCCCCCTCCCTCTCCCTCTTTTCCTTTACCACCTCTCTCTCTCTCTCCGAACTCTTCTCTGATCCTGAATCTTCTCTCCGACACTCACCCGTGACGTTGTTATTTGTCAGCGTCGCTGTACGTGCTTCACCGCCCCCCTCCTCGAAAAGCCTTCTGGGATTTGTAGTTTATTTTTGATCAACTCAACGTTTCTAGTTCTTGATGCCTGCCTGGTCAGTCTTTCATTGCCAAGCTCAAACCTTATGCGCTCTTTCTCCTAACTCATAATAACCCTGCATTAATCTTTCATCTTGATATGTTTGCACTATATTATAATGTCATTTCAGATTAGTCAATAAAGCTTTTTTTTATCCTCAGTTGAATTTCATTGTAATTCCTTTTCCAAGTTATTTCCTTCTCCAAATTTGGACTCTCTGCCAAATGCTGTGAAGTCTCGCAGAATAACTAATAATCCAACATTTATTTGAAATGATCGGTGCAACCCATTTGTTAGCTTATAATGTATCCCACAAAGCAAACTTACATATAGATATGTTTTTGGGAGATAAATTGGGAAAGGTAGGTTGCATACAAGCACTTCATCTTATTTGAAATACTAGAGCTCTGCCCCATGCTGGAGGGGTAGGCTCAACAGCTTTTGAAAGAGCTTTCAAGAATGCTCAAGTGACTTCACTAATGACTGTTGTTTACAAAAGGTTTACAACAGATGAAAGATCTTGTTGGAAGAGATTGTCTAAGAGGGTCATGTGGTTTTGCAAGCAGAGAGATAGAGAGAGAGAGAGAAGCAGGCTTTCTCTGAGAGAGACAAAGTTACAGCCAGCAGAAGCAGATGGGACTGGAAAAGGACAAGCTGGAAACCCCATTTTGGAAGATGGCCTGGTTAAAGGCCTTGTGGTCCATGCAAGAGGAGAGGACTGGCTGTCTCATGTTTCACTTGGAATAAGGGAAACAAAAAAGAACTCTGTGGTGACCTGAAAGAAAGAGGTTATCATCTGGAAACCCTGACGGGGCAAGTTTCGTCAGCAAGAAACTGAGGTGACTGATGGAAGTACATCGGTTGTAGATGTCCTGGAACAATAAATATCACTCTGAAAATTGACAAGAACCTTGCTGAGCAGTAGCCCTTTACCTTTCAAGCACCAAAGCTTGGTGAACTTTATACATGTTAAATTCTGTGCACAGTATTAGAATTGCCTGCAACCAGTGAACTTGGAGGAGTGAGAAGCGAGATTAGACTGTGAACCAAAGAACTTTCCTGAACTTACACACACATTACATACACATGCACTTAGAATTAGAAGGGGGGGGGGTTAAGAAAGTGATGTTAAAGTTTGATTCTATTTTCATGTATAAAGATAATTAAAAGCAACTTTTTAAGTAACCATTTGTCTTGGTGAATATCTATTGCTGCTGAGTTTTGAGGTCCTCTGGGCTGATAACATAACAAATGGGTTTAACACGGTTCCATTGATCATTTCAATTAAATGTGTTTGAAGTATTACAAGCAATTATTGATGTAGTTTTATCTTTTTTTTTCAATTTTTTGGCGTGTGCTGTCGTGTATACAAATGAACTATTATGTAATTGTTAATTCTGTATTTATGCTTATGTTAAACTCGTTATAAACTTGTATGTTAAAAATATTTTTAAAAGAATCAGAATCAATTGTCGCAAAATATGTTGTTTTGCCACAGCATCACAGCGCAAGCCTTTATATAAACCACTTTACAAATATAAAATAATACACAAGAAGTCAAAGGCAGAGTCTTTGGTTCATTCAGGAATCTGATGGCTTTGTGCTGCTGAGTGCTTGCCTTCAGGCTCCTGTACCTTTTTCCCTGATGGCAACAGTGTGATGGCATCATGGCCTGGGTCCCTGAGGCGGGAAGCTGCTTTCTTAAGACACCATCTCTTGTAGATGTCTTCGATGGAGTGGAGGCTGGTGCCTGTGATGTCACAGGCCAAGCTAACAACCCATTGGAGTTTTTTTTTCTTGTTCTGAGCATTGGCACCTCCATACCAGACAGTGAGGCAATCAGACAGAATGTTCTCCACAGTACACCTGTAGAGGTTTTTTTATGGTCTTCGGTGACATACTGAAGGGCTCAACTCTGAAATGTTAGATTTGTATCTTTATCTTTGTTCTATAAAGGACACTGTTTGATCTGCTGAGCTTTTCCAGCATTGTGTTTTTACTTCAACCATGGTGTCTGCAGACTCCAATTTTTTCAATAATATTTTCTAAAAAAACTATTATTTTATTTTTTAAAAATAGCATTACTCATTTGCCTTTGTTGGGGAAGGGAGTAAGTACAAACACAATGGAGAAACTCAGCAGGTTAAACAGAGCGCTTGAGATTTCAGATATATTGTCAGAGTACATGCATGACATCACATATTACCCCGAGATTTTTTTTACTGCAGGCGAGGCAAAATTACCACTTTTTGGTAGTGCAAAAAAACTACACTATATACACATGTAAGCAAAGAACTGTAAACAAACTGCAATACAGAAAGAAAAAAAAATCAATAATGTGCAAAAGTAAGAGTCCTTAAATGAGTCCCAGATTGCATTTGTTGTTGATGAGTCTGATGGTGGAGGGGTAGCCACTGTTCCTAAACTTGAAAGAGCAAGTCTTGTGGCACCTATACCTCTTTCCTGATGGTAGCAGCAAGAACAGAGCGTGTGCTGGGTGATGTGGATCCTTGATAATTACTGCTGCTCTCTGAAGGCAGCGTTTCCTGCTGATATTTCAATGGTGGGGAGGGTTTTACCTGTGGTGTCCTCAGCTGTGTCCACTACCTTTTTCAGGGGTATAAAGCAAAAATAAAGAAATATAATCAATATTTTGATCTTGATGCAGCAGATGACTCCCTCGGATACACAAGTGAATCATAGGTTGACTTGAAAGGACTATGTGGGGCTCCAGATAGTGACGAGAGAGGAGGTGTATGTGCAAGTGTGTCACTTTCTGCAGTCACAACTCAAGAGAAAGGTACCAATTATTCCAAAATTATGTAAAGATGTATCGACAAGGCATGTGCTTTAGAGTAGTAAAGCCTGACGGGAGATATGGTTTGACTGAACTAGTTATTAATCGAGTTAGCAGGTTTCAACAGATAAAGTAGGGCTTTCTACGGCCTGGTCAGGTAACTGATGGTGGTATTATTTGAAATCCTGCGATCTTGGGGTTTGTAGCCAAGATGGCGGTGCGTATTAATCGGTAGCAACGAGGGGGTGCAGAATCTGGAGAAGTGGAGGACTAGAGGGTGGGAAGATCACACTCTGACTGAGAGGAAGAAGCTGAGAAGATGACCCATGAGGACAGTGACCATGGCTTCGGACCAGTGAGGGAATTCTGTGGCTGAGGGACCAGTGCATGGAAAGGGCTGCTGGAGACTCGAAGTGATGAACCTGCGGTAGCTGTGGGCTGCTGGAGATTGTTTTCGGGAGACTTGTGCCAGGCTGCAGACTGCTGGAGACTGGCTCGAACTGGTTGGAGGGGTGCCAGATATTGGAACCGGGATGTGAGGAAGGGTGGAGAGCACTGAAGGGTTCCTGACCATGTTGGAGTTTCGGATCTAAAGCTGGAGATGTCAATGGTTTGGACTGAACTCTGTGTAGCTGAAGGCAAATCTATGGACACTCAGTGACTCTGGGGGGGGGGGGGGGGGGCCTCTCTTTTGCTTCTCTCTCTCTGACTGCAAGTCTGACTGTCTGCCTTTCAGCAGGCAAAAAAAATTCATGTAATATGACACTGTTTTATTACTATGATAATAAATTAAATCTTGAAGGATGGTAAATAAATGTGGAAATGAAATGAGCATTAAAGCAATTTTTTATAAAATTGAAGCTCTAGAAGAGAAATTAGCGATCATATGGAATAGAATATATAACAATGGCAAAATACCAGAAAATCGTTTAAAGACAGTATTCATTGCACTGCCAAATAAACCAGATGAAACAGAGTGTGGACAACAGAACAATCCGTTTAATGAGCTACCTCACAAAAACTCATCACGCTCACAGTAAGAAACAAAATTAAACCAGAGCTCAGTGAAGGGTTTTGTCGAAGGCGAGGGAATATCATCAAAAAGTCTAGAAGTACAAGGCCTATATTTCTGTTTCATTGACGACACAAAACCCTTTGACACAGTGAAACACCAAGTCATCGTGAAAATGCCTAAAAATATAAATAGAGATGGAAAAGATCTAAGAATAATCAGGAATCTCTACAGGCAACAAAGTGCAGCCATATGGATGGAACACGAGAATGGGGAATATCAGCCAATAAAGCGAGGAGTCAGACAGGGTTGTATTCTCCCTGGATTTGAAAACATCATGAGAACCATACAAAACCTACCTGGAATAAGTATAAGAGGACACAATATCAACAACCTCTGCTCTGCAGATGATACGTTACAAACAGTGAAGTAAATTTACAGAAATTAGTATCTACCATCAACACAGAGAGCGAAAGATTTGGCCTAACTTTAAACAAAGAGAAAACTGAAATAATGGTATTATCAAAGAAACGTGATATTCCAAATTATAGGATCATATTGGGAAATGAAATCCTAAAACAAGTTTACAAGTGTGAGGGGTGCTGGACAAAATGGCGATTCTCTGTCTGCTTTATGGTAGACCGAAGTTAAAGAATTTCATATACATTCTAAATGTAGTTTGCATGACAATAATGGAACTTTTAACCTTTACAACTTCAAGTACCTTGGATCACAGGAAACTTCTGATGGGCAATGCAAAATAAACAGAAAAGCAAGAATAGTAACGGCAAGAACAGCTTTTATGGAAAAACATGAGAAACATCCTAATGAACAAGAAAGTAGCAATTGACATCCACCACAGAATTCTCAGCTGCTACATTCTTCCTATATTGATGTATGGCTGCAAGTCATGGACCATCACAAATGCCATGGAAAAAAGAATCATGCAGCAGAGATGTGGTTTCTCAGAAGAATGTTGTGCATATCATATTTGGACAGGATAACAAACAAAATTCTACGAAGAACTAAAACAAAACGTACATGATTTAACAGAATCATAAAACAGCGATAAAATTCTTTGGAAACATCAAGCAAAGAGATACATTAGAACATTTGGTTCCATCTGGAAAGCTGGAAGGAAAAAGTAGCAGATGTAGATAGAGAATGAAAATAAAAGATGGATTAATACCATGGTTAGAAACAGAGGAGGCAACTACTACAATTCGGAGGGTCAGAGATAGTGAAGCATAGAGAGACATGATTGCCCATGCCGAACAGCAAGGCACCTAAACAAACGTTATAAAATTACTTAAAGTCCACAAATGCAGAAGAAATTGAATTTATTTACTGCTTTATCCAGAACGCCCCATATACCCAAGCTTTCATGAGTGTATTGTGTAATGTAGGAAATGAAGAAGGCTGTGTTCTTAGCCGCTGCTCTACTCATTTTACAAGTATGACTGTGTAGTTCAGAATGACAATAATACCATCTACAAATTTGCCGATAATACCATGGTAGTGGGTTGTATAAAGGAAGGGGATAGATTGAAAACTTGGCTGAATGGTGACACAACCACCTTCCACTCAATGTCACTAAAACTAAGGACCTGATTGTTGACTTCAGGAAAGGAAAACCAGAGGTATACAATCCAGTGATTGTTGGGAGATCATTGGGAGATCAGAGGTGGAGAGGGTGACAAAATTTAGGTTCTTGGGAATCACTATCTCAAAGGATCTTTCCTGGATCCAACACACCAATGACATCATGAAGAAAGCACGTCAGCACCTCTACTTCCTCAGGAGTTTGTGGAGGTTTAGTATGACACCAGAAACCCTGGCAAATTTCTACAGAGATGTGGTGGAAAGTGTGCTGATCAGCTGCATCATGGACTGGTATGGGAACAACAATGCCCCTGAGCATAAAGCCCTCCAAAACCTAGTGGATACAGCCCAGGACATCACAGGCAAAACCCTCCCCACTATCTGGAAAGAGCTGACAATTACAACATTTAAAAGGCTTTTAGATGCGTTCTGAGATAGGAAAAGCAAAGAGGAATATGTAGGGAAGTAGGATTAGCGTGGACAGGCCTCATGGCATGACTTAATGTATTTTGTAACTATCTGTACAAGAATCATGGAAAAAATATTTTTTTTCACAACTGCCAATTTATTTCATTTGTAGCTTAGTTTGGTCATTGCACTGCCAAATAAACCAGATGAAACAGAGTGTGGACAACACAGAACAATCCATTTAATGAGCTACCTCATTAAACGGAATTATTTACACTGAATAAAAGTTGTGGCTTTACCTCAAAATTGGTCGACTCCTACATCAAATTGGAATAAAAATGGAAATAAAGACATTGAAAAAGGGAGAGGTGTTTTTATGTATGCAAAATCATATTCAAAGCAACAAATTAATAAAAGGTTCACTTGACAAAGACAATGTAACTTGAAACTAACAAATTCAGTTTGGTTAGAAGCTGAATAAAGCTAGGCCGATAATATTATGTATCATTCATTGTTGTAAAGCAGGTGACATCCTGTGATGTCAGTGAACTTTGAACATACTTGTAAGGATCCTGGACAATGATGCAAGTACCATAGATGTCAGCATATAAGGCGACCCCCAGAATTTCCACTTAAAAAGTAGGTTTTGAGCTAAAATCACTGTATAAGACTACTCCAAATGGCACTTAACGCTGAGAGCTTAGTCCATTACCAGCCATCCCACTGACCAGTGGAGTGATGCTGTCACAATATTTTAAAAGCAAATTACCTATTAAAGGTTTAAATTTTATTAGCATATTTTAAAATAAATCACCATTGGCTCCTTTAACAGGCTATTAAAAGCCTGGACAGAGCTCATGGTAGTTGGACTGGTGGCTGGACCCCACAGGGAAGCGCTGAGTCTTCGCTGTTTGTCAGCTGTTAGAAATGCAACTGGTGTATGCTGTTAGCTTCATTTGCTGTGCTGTTATTTTAAGGTACGTTAGACAGGTTTATAATACATTTTTATTCTTCTAATATAACATTACCATCAATCCAGCTTCCCAAACTTAAGTTTCAGTTGAAAAATATTTAGAGGTAGAACTGAAGGAGTTTTATGGTCAGATTTTATACTTGGTGTATAAGACAACCATGGTTTTGGGGTGACATTTTTAAGGTTCAAATACCATCTTGTACGCCAACGTATATGGGTATCTTAAACCTCTAAATGACCAAAGAATCAGACTATGATAACTGCAACAAGAGGGAGCTAGCAACCAACTGTTGATATTTCAATGAGCCCATTATCAGCATTCTGGAGATCACCATTGATCAAAAAACTAACTCAACCACCCATATACAAGAGCAGAGGCTAATTATCCTGCAGGAACTGACTCAGCTGCTCAACGTCCCAAAGCCAATTCACCATTTACAAGGTACAAGAGAGGAGCTTGATGGAATCATCACCACGTGTCTGGATGAGTGCAGCTCCAATGACTCTCAAGAAACTTAATGCCATCTAGGATAAAGAGTACACTTGATTTGTCCTCCATCCACTTCACTTACCATTCAATCCCTAACATACTGGCACACAGTGCTTGCAATGTATATATCTACAAAACAAACTGATGTTACTCACCTTGGTTATTCTGACTGCAACTCCCTAAATTTCCAATTCTTCCCACCAAGAAGGAGACGGGCAGCAAGCACACATAAGCATTTCCACCTATATAGCATATCATCTTGACTTGAAAGTATATCGGTGGGACTTCATCGTTACTGGCTTGTCGCTATTTTCTCAAGAGCAATGAAAGATGGACAATAAATGCTTGCGATTGACCCTTGGGTACTGAGAAATTAATAAATAAAAGTTCAGATTTTGAGTTGATTCATGTAATCTCATTAAAACTACCCCAGTTGCATTCATTTTTCTGTATCACATATAGAATCAGGACAGCGAAGAAGAAAGATATTTGATTTTTTTTCAATTTAATCCATTGTCCATTTTTTTATTGACTTTTCTTTAAACTCTTAAAATACAAACTTGGTGTCCATTGCCCTTCCTGATCACTAATTGATAGCTTAACCTATTCCCCATTATTTAAGTATTTGGTGCTGATGAGATCAGGGGTTTCGAATCTTTGCATAAATAACCCAAATCAAGAAATTAATTCTCATCTAAGGAATCTGTTAATTCAAACAATGCCAAGGGTATTTAAGGATTAAATAAAATATAAACAAAATATGTGATAAATATTCAACATAATGAGGAACTTTGAACAGATATAGAGGTTACAGGAATGCAAGAAGCACGAGAAGAATTGGCAGAATCCACAGACACTTGATGTCTCTGAAGAAACAAATGCAACATCTTGTTTTAATTCTCTTTGGTGTTACATTTCAAATTTCAGATCATCTTTATTGACAAAAAATTATTTTAATCTATTCTCATGAAGAACATTTAAATATAAAAGTTAAAGCATTCCACCCCCTTCTATGCTTCAATGATGTGTACCTAATTACAGCATTTAAGGTCATGGAATCTAAGCATCAAAATACCACAAGATATACCATTATTTTCCGCAGGGGGATGTTTAACAAATATCCCTTTCTGAGATCATATATACAATTTGCTGATCGACTTTCCCAGTCCCCTGATATTAATCAGTTTTCCTATCTCCAAAAACATTTAATGGATACTAGATAGCATCTAAACCTTAAACTTTTCCTTTTCCAGAGACAAAGCTCTCACTTCAGAACTGCATCACTTAAGGCACTTTCACATTACTTATTACCACCTCCCTTATGAAGATCCCATGAAAATTTTTTTTTAAATTTAAAACACAATAAAATACAAAGTAGAAACATACATAATACATATGTCCCATCCCACCGCCCCCCCCCCCCCCCACCCGCCATTAACATTCTTTGAAGAAATTCAGGGGAGTCTATTTTAGTTCTGACCAACATTTATCTTTCAACCAATGGAGCTAAATCAGATTATTAGGCCATTAACACACTGTTGCTTATGGGACCCTTATTGGCGCTGCACATCCTAGAGTAAAAAATGACCATGGAAATTTAGCTAAATAGATAATGACTTAAGAGTGATGAGAATGTGAAATTCACTGACATTGGAAACAGTTGAGGTAAATGGTGCAATTGCATTTACAAGCAAACAAGGTAAACATATGAAGGGATAAGGGGCTATGCTGAGAGAACTGGGTGAAGAAGTTCAAAAGAAGCACAATAGCAGGAACTATGTGTTAGCCAAATGACCCGTTTCTTTGTTATCCTTTATTTGATCTGGGATAAATGTTTGACTGCATTTTTGAAAGATCAGCAATTGATTCTCCTGGAAAGATGCTCGAAAATCCATCCTCAACAAACAACTAAACCAGGTTCTTTTTAATTCAATATTGACCTTTGCTATACACAAATTGATTACTGAGTTCACTTAAATTATAACAATGCAGCTCAATGTATGGGAGTCTGTTGGTCAGAGCCTGGCAACTCAACTTGAAACTGACTACATTCTGATGAAACATTCAGATTGGATTGAATTGTACAGTACAACCTGGTTCTCTATTTTATCCAAGTTGTGAGGATTTGCTTGGTCATTTTCGTCTTGGGGTTAAGAATTACTTTTGAGAAATGGAAGATGCTTCTCAACTCTAGGACCTTTGCCCGAACTGCATCATTTAATCTTGTTCTTTCCTGACTTGTCACTTGTAGATGGTGGAAGGGCTTGGGAGAAAGGGCTTGGGAGAGTGCAGTTGCACAAATCCAACCTCTCTTTGCCTTGTTCCAGAGCCGTAGCACTGTGTTTATCCATTTGTTTCTGTTTAAAAGTCACTCACAGTGTAATGCTAACAATAATTCAACAACTGTAACTGCTTTAAATGTCAGATGGAAGTGGTTAGACTTCATCTTGTTGGAAATAGTTTCCACACATGGGCAAAATGTGCATTATTATGAGGTGTTGTAATGGAATTCAATAAAGCTATCCTTAAAGAGCATCCCAGCGTGAGCCATTCTGATAGATGCAAGGTCATTATTTAAGTAGCTGAAGATGGTGATGGATGCACAATAAGGCTTGGATATAACTCTATCCTTCAATAGACACCTTGGCAATAATTATGGTACCAATGACTCATCAGCACCAAATTGGTTAAAGTGAGGAGAAAGTGACATTGATAGAAGCATGTGGGTTAAACTATTGATTTACTGTAATGGTTTGTGATTGTACCAATATGTCACATTTGTAATTATGAATATATTTCTAACCTGACATGGTATTTGAAAATGTTGTCTAACATCATACAGAGAGCAGAATGAAAATAAGCAAGTTTGTTTGGATTTATGATCTGGCAGTAATTGGTTAGAGCAGTGGGGTAAAGCCCTCCAAACAACTTATTAGAACAGTTTTCTGCACCATTGTTGGATTCATTGCCCTAATGCATAAAGTCAACAAGTTGTTTTAATGTTTATTTTCTATATTCCCCTTTCACTTCAATAATCCAAGTTTAAAGGTACATGATCACAGTTGATCTTCCAGGTTAGGATATTGGAGCCCAATCAAAGATGCTGCACCTCTGTCGTTTTTCATATATTTAAACAGAACATGGGCCTTGCTTTTGAGGAAATCATGTAGAAATCCCTCCAAATAAGTAAAATGTCAGCAAGGTATTTGACTGTGGGAGGGAACTGTTATAGACCAAGCCAGAAGTTCAAGACCCTTCCAGGATCACTGTATGATAAAAAGAATGATTTCTTATGTCAAGCCAGAGGAATATTAATGTCATATAGGAAGGATATAAATATAAGGTAGAGAGGGTGCAAAGAAGGTTTCCTAAAATGTTGCCTGGATTGCAGTATCTAAAATAAGGGGAAAGATTGAGTGGACTAGGATTTTATTCAATGGAGTGTAGAAGGTTAAGAGGAGATTTGATAGAGGTATTTAAAATTATGAAAGGAATAGATAGAGTCAATGTGAATAGGCTCTTTCCCCTGAGGTTAGGGGAGATTGGAACAAGGGGTCATAAGTTAAGGGTTAGGGTTAGGGGGAAAAACTTTATAAGTAATATAAGAGAGTGGTGGCTGAGTGGAATGACCTTCCCAAAGAGGCAGTTGTGGCAGGGTCAATTCTGTCTTTTAAGAAGAGGTTAGATGAATACATGGATGTGAGGGGGTTGGAGGGTTATGGGCAGGGAGTAGGTAGGTGGAACTAGTTGGAGTTTCACAACTTGGTGCGGACTAGAAGGGCCAACATGGCCTGTTTCCGTACTGTAATTGTTATATGGTTATATGTTATATGTTAATTGTTCCATCTCATACTGCACTGTTTAATATTCTGCTGCTTTATAATATAAACATTGGACGGTTTTGTAGGACGATGCCTAATTCTATCTCAAACACATGGCGCAGAGAGGTCTTGGGCTTATACTAGTATTTATGATCCACAAACTACCAGCCCCCCCACATCTCCATCGGGCACACAAAACTCAAATCGGTCAACCAGTTTACCTATCTCGGCTGCACCATTTCATCAGATGCAAGGATCGACAATGAGATAGACAACAGACTCGCCAAGGCAAATAGCGCCTTTGGAAGACTACACAAAAGAGTCTGGAAAAACAACCAACTGAAAAACCTCACAAAGATAAGCGTATACAGAGCCGTTGTCATACCCACACTCCTGTTCGGCTCCGAATCATGGGTCCTCTACCGGCATCACCTACGGCTCCTAGAACGCTTCCACCAGCGTTGTCTCCGCTCCATCCTCAACATCCATTGGAGCGCTTTCATCCCTAACATCGAAGTACTCGAGATGGCAGAGGTCGACAGCATCGAGTCCACGCTGCTGAAGATCCAGCTGCGCTGGATGGGTCACGTCTCCAGAATGGAGGACCATCGCCTTCCCAAGATCGTGTTATATGGCGAGCTCTCCACTGGCCACCGTGACAGAGGTGCACCAAAGAAAAGGTACAAGGACTGCCTAAAGAAATCTCTTGGTGCCTGCCACATTGACCACCGCCAGTGGGCTGATATCGCCTCAAACCGTGCATCTTGGCGCCTCACAGTTTGGCGGGCAGCAACCTCCTTTGAAGAAGACCGCAGAGCCCACCTCACTGACAAAAGGCAAAGGAGGAAAAACCCAACACCCAACCCCAACCAACCAATTTTCCCCTGCAGCCGCTGCAACCGTGTCTGCCTGTCCCGCATCGGACTTGTCAGCCACAAACGAGCCTGCAGCTGACGTGGACTTTTACCCCCTCCATAAATCTTCGTCCGCGAAGCCAAGCCAAAGAAAAAAAATGATCCACAAAGTCTCTGCTCATCCTTATTCATCTCAGACTACCTGAATAACCTTCCATTCTTTTCCCCCTTGTGTGCTATCTAAATTCTCTTCAGTGAATCATTTTGCATCCCCCACAGTAATCATAGCCTGCACCAGAGCTGTCAGGAACAGTGTAGTATGTATAATGCTAATTTGCAGGTAGAGGGTCAGATTGGGGGTGGACAGGAGGACAGGCATTTGCTTGCATTATCTTTTCACCGGTCATTTGACTGCTATTCTAGTCATCTAACAGACTAACATCTGTGTGAACGCTGAACGACTAAAGGAACTGCTCACACTCACCATTCGAGACTCTCATATTTATGAAACAAGATTTATTTGTATGTATGAAATTTTATGGTGCATATATATTGTCTGTATGTGTGCTATGAATCTGCGTATTTTGCACCGAGGACTGGAGAATGCTGTTTCGTCGGGTTGTACTTGTGCAATCAGATGACAACAAACTCATCTTGAATATACTGAGTGATTCTAAAATCTGCAGTCATTCAAGAACTGTTCAATTGGGGATATTTAATTATTTACAGATTATTGTACAGGAGACATTGGATTTCCCATTAGTCCCTTTCTTCCTTATTTCCCTGTAACCTATTCCTTCCCACATACCGAGCAACTTCCTTTTTATTCTTTTGCCATTTATTGACACCAGGTAAGTTTACATCAACTTACCAGTACACCAAAACGATGTGGGAGGAAACAAGGGAAACCATGCAGGCGAGGGAGAAAGAGCAAACTCCACACAGTGGAGTCACAGTGAAGCAGCAGCACCAAATGTTGTGCTACTCACAGCTTGACAGCAGCAAGGAGGCAGTGAATGCTTCTATAAATTGAGGACATGTGAGGAGGGCACCAAAGAGTTCTGGTTCCTATTACATGAGCAAGGGCTGTCTTATGACTGGCTTGTGTAACTGATCCTCAACACTGAAACTATTCATGAAGTTCAAAGGACATTGTTAAAAACAGCTTATGAACTCGAGGTGAACTTTTGCTATCTGTACTCCCCATAGGTTTCAGTTACAAATCAGTGTTTTCTCTTTCATTTGAATCTGCTTTATTTTTTCTTTGCAGGAGGAGTCCTGTTCTCACTGATGCTGTGAAGTTTGTACCATGAAGGGGCAGAGTAGAGCAGCGAGGGACAGAACAACCAGGCAGAGGATCAGGCAGATGGGTTAGAAACCAGGTCCTGATGGAAGAACTAGATGCGAGATTTTTAAAAAAACGTGCTTGAAATAAAATTGTATGATCAGGAATGGAGTGCCTAAATAGTGGTGGTAGTAGATGCAATCCAGCTTCCAAAGGGAATTGACAAGGCTATGGGAAAAGAGCCAGGAAGTGAAATTAGTCAGATAGCTTTTTCCTGACATAGTTCTAATGGGTTGAATGGCCTTCTACACTGCAAAGTGTTACAATTGATTACACAGTTGTGGTGTTAGAAACCACACTGTATTTCTTTAACCTAGCATTTTCCCCTCTTGTTACTTTCTCATTGGAATGTGTGTTTGACAATCTTGGCTCCACCAATCTCTCCTCCATCATTGTGTTTGATATGGCTCATAAAGTGGGGGTACAGTGAAGGGCACTGAAGGAAGTACACAGGCTACCTGTATTTATCCTGTAGTCTTATCCAAATCAAAGCAGTATATTAATCAGTCCATAATTCCTTCCCTAAACTTAGCATTGTAACTCCTGTTTTCTCAGCTATGATATCACTGAACGGCAAAATATCCTCAACAGGTAGAATAGGTTTCTCTTGTTTCTGTATTTTTAAAATTTACTTTCACACCCAGGCCAAACTGTCTTTCTAACCTACATTTGATGTTCATGCCACATTCCCTTCAACCACAAAGGCACTATGGCAACTTTTCATTGGGTTACAGGGGCAATTATCACAGAATTAAAACAAACCAGAGCACAACAAAACAAAAATGATAAACGAGATTAGAAAAAGCAATCATTATTCAAACTGCTGTGGAGTTTTAGTGTATGCAAAACCAAAAGAAAGTGTTTACCAATTAAGTGGAGACATGAATCAGTGAAGGTAGGTCCCTCCTGTGTGGGTTGCACCTAAGGACATGTTAAACGTAGACCAGTTCCATTCTTTTATGCAACATTTTTCTGATTTTGAGGATTTTTAAAAGAAACCCGGAGATCATTTTAAATCTGTCAGTTGATACAAAAAGATCTGAAGACTGTACCAGCAGGAAGCATTCAGAGCAACCATCTACTCAATCCATTGGATGTGGAGGAGGCAAAACCAAGTGGACATCAAGACATTTCTTTCTCCCTTTTTCTGTCAAGGATGCTGCACCTCTGCCGCCTTTCACGGAGGACTCCCACTATACAGAACATGGGACTTGCCACTGCCGGAATATTCGGAAGACTTTCTTCGATTTTTCTGAAAGAGACTAACCATGAAAGAAAATGTATGAACAGGACGGCGTAATACTAGATCTCCTGTTAGGGAATGAGCTAGGTCAGGTATCGGACATTAATGTTGGAGAACAAATTGGGTCTAGTGATCATAACTCTGTTAATTTTCGGGTAGTTTTAGGGAAGAGCAAGGAGGCGCCTAAAGTTGAGGACACTCAGGGAGGCTTGTGGACAGATAGTGGGGCCATTAACAGAGATATTTAGGATGTCACTGGTCACGGGGGTAGTGCCAAAGGATTGGAGGGTGGCGCATGTGGTTCCGTTATTTAAGAAAGGGTCCAAATATAAACCTGGGAATTATAGGCCTGTGACGTCTGTGGTGGATAAGTTGATGGAAAGTGTTCTGAGGGATGGTATTTACAAATATTTGGAGGTACAGGGATTGATAGGGAGTAATCAGCATGGTTTTGCCAGGGGTAGATCATGCTTGACAAACCTGATTGAGTTACAAAAAAAGGTTGATGAAGGGAAAGCTGTGGATGTTGTCTATTTAGACTTTAGTAAAGCTTTTGACAAAGTTCCCCACAGGAGGTTAGGAAAAAAGGTGGAGACATTAGGTATAAATAAGGAGGTAGTGAAATGGATTCAGCAATGGTTGGATGGGAGGTGTCAGAGAGTAGTGGTAGAAAATTGTTTGTCAAATTGGAGGCCGGTGACTAGTGGAGTTCCTCCGGGATCCTCAGAGAATTGGATAAGCAAGTCTGTGGATGATACAAAGATTGGTGGTGTTGTGGACAGTGAGGAAGATTACCGTAGATTAAAAGGTGATTTAGGAAGGCTGGAGGTGTGGGCTGAGAAATGGCTGATGCAATTTAATACAGATAAGTATGAGGTGTTACATTTTGGAAAGGCAAATCTAAATAGGTCATTTGCATTAAATGGTAGGCTATTGAGATGTGCAGAGCAACAAAGGGATTTAGGAGTGATGGTAAATAGTACCCTCAAGGCTGATACTCAGGTAGATGGCGTGGTGAAGAAGGCATTTGGAATGTTGGCCTTCATAAATCAGAGTATTGAATTCAAGAGTAGGGAGGTTATGATGAAATTGTACAAGGCATTGGTGAGGCCAAATTTGGAGTACTGTGTACAGTTTTGGTCACCAAATTATAGGAAAGATATAAACAAAATAGAGAGAGTGCATAGAAGGTTCACGAGAATGTTGACAGGTTTGAGTTACAGGGAAAGGTTGTGCAGACTAGGGCTTTTTTCTCTGGAGCGTAGAAGATCGAGGGGGGACTTGATAGAGGTGTTTAAGATTTTAAAAGGGACAGACAGAGTAAATGTGAATAGGCTTTTTCAATTAAGAGTGGGGGAGATTCAAACTAGAGGGCATTGTTTAAGATTGAAGGGGGAAAATTATAAGGGGAACATGAGGGGAAATTTCTTTACGCAAAGGGTGGTAGGGATGTGGAATGAGCTTCCGGCAGACGTGGTTGAGGCGGGATCATTGGTTACCTTTAAGGATAGACTGGATCGTTACATGGAGAGGAGAGGACTGGAGGGGTATGGACCGGGTGCAGGTCAGTGGGACTAGGAAGGTGGGAATTTGTTACGGCATGGACTAGTAAGGCTGAACTGGCCTGTTCTGTGCTGTAAGTGGTTATATGGTTATATGGACCTGCTTACGTCAATCTATTGACTTGAGGGGTCAAAATGGCCTCCTCCTGAACTATAATAATTCTATGGCTAACATAGGAGGTCAACACAGAATTTCACAGCATTTCTCTCATCAATTGCAAACAAAACATTTGGCCCATATAGGGATCATAAACACATTTAGGTAAAGAAAGGAGAATGCCATTTCCACCTGCGTTGGTGGGGGTTGTGGTGTGATTTCCCCTCTTAACCCCCACACAGCACAATGAAGTCCACCTTATCTCTGTTCCAGCAGAAACTCTGCGCTTGAAAAATTTACAAGAGAAATTATCATTTTTTTATATTTACTGCTTAAAATAAATGCCAATCTGTGGGAAGGCTGCAGGCACAATTTTAAACATCCCGTCCTGGCCAGTATGGCCATGGGTCATGATCCTGCATCCTCCCAGGATGTGCAAGGACACAAAAGCAGGCAGAGGTTAAATATTTTTCTCCCACTCTTTATGTTAAAGCTTGATGAGGACACCAATCTTGGCATCTAAATTAAACAGCTTTTTCAAAGTGGAGATTGGCAATAGACCACAGGATGCTGCCAGAGTGTGTGGATCTAATGGATGCTTATGTCAGACCTCAGAATGATTATAAGATGGGCAAATCAGATAAGTAATCAAGAGAGTAAAAGAACAAGCTGGCTTTGTACTGATTTTCCACACAAGGATGTCACTAGTACTAATTAAAATTGCTTATTTAAACCTTCATGTTTTTTTATCATCTCAACTCTACTCACAATCTAGGCTTTCTATAAGTAGCCTACTGCACACACCATTGTGGCTCACCTGGCCACAAAGCAAAGAGAGGTGCTAGAAAACAGCAGTGAAGGAATTCATCCTTTTAAGGAAAAAGGACTCGGAACTGCCTGCCAGAGAACAAAACTTGCCACTTACAAAGCTGTCCAAACCCTCGTTTGGGCTGGAGGAGCCTTTCAGCGATAGCAATACTTCAAGAACTGCCTTCCACCCCGGTTCCATCTGCTCAAGTGGCCCAAGAGTCAAGTTCTGTGCCTTTTGCTCTGGTCTGCCTTGTGCACCTTCTGGTTGCATTTCTCTTTTAATCCATGGACACCAATCCCTGTGTTGGGAGACAGGGTTGAAGTATCCCTGGTTACTTTCCTATAAAAGAGAGGTAGAATGGACAAAAATTTAGCATCTTCTTCTTTGGTAAAGATACATTTCAAATATTTATATTTCCATGAATATTCTAAACCTATTAATATTATACAAAGTTCTGTGCTGATCCAGATATGCAATGACAGGTGATTAAAAACAGAAGTCTTAAGTATCCTTTTGGAAAAGAGAATGATAGAGAGGCTTAAAAAATTTCGTTGAAGCCTAGGATCCAGTTAGCTGAAGACAATGGATACCAACAGTAGACAGAAGACAAAAATGGAAGAGCTTTGCAATCTGAAAGTGACAGTGAGTGAATTGACTCTGATGTGTAGTTTCAGTACTAACATTGAATTTGCCAGTGTAATAGCTTGGTCGCACAGTACACCCCAGTGATCCTTTCACTTCCTGCTGCTACTTACTGAGCTTGTGGATGAAGACCGACGCAAACGCTTGGGCTTCCTTTGTGGGCTAGAAGACACATCACCCTGGCCCATACTTCGAGTCGCAGACCGCTTGTTCCGCTGTTGTGGACTCATGGGTTCTGGCTCGCTTCGATCGACCAGAGTGGGGCTATGGGCATCCCTACTTCGTGTCCGAGCCCCAATAGGCAAAGGGCTTGTTTCATGCTGATTAAAAGAAAAAAAAAATCATAATTTTAGCAAACAAGTTTGTGAATACAAACCTCGTACTCAGTGTCACCAAAACTAAGGGGCTGATTATTGACTTCAGGAAATGAAAACCAGAGTGTACTGTCCAATGATCACTGGGGGAAATTAGAGGTGGAAAGGGTGAGCAAATTTAGGTTCTTGGGAGACTATCTCGGAGGATCTTTCCTGGACCCAACATACTAATGGAATTGTAAAGAAAGCACGACAGCACCGCTTCTTCCTCAGGAGTTTGCAGAGAGCTGGTGTGACATCAGAAACCGTGGCAAATTTCTATAGATGTGTGGTGGAAAGCATGACGATCGGCTATATCATGAGCTGGTATCAAATGGTAGTGGACACAGCCCAGGACATCACAGGCAAAAGCCTCCCCACCATCGAGAACATTTACGGTGAATGCTGCCATTGGAGAGCAGCAGCAATCATCAAGGATCAAAACCACCCAGCACATGCTTTGTTCTCACTGCTGCCATCAGGATAGAGGTATAGATGCCACAAGACTCACACCACCAGGTTCAGGAATAGCTGCTACCCTTATACCATCAGACTCCCAACAATAAACTCAATCAAGGACTCATTTTAGGACCATAACTTTTGCACTTAATTGATTTTTTAAAATTCTCTCTGTATTGCAGTTTGTTTACATTTCTTAGCTAATTCTGCTTCGACGGCAGGAAAAAAAGAATATCAGGGTTATATGTGATGTCACGTATGTATTCTGACAATAAATCTGAATCTGAAAATAAAGTCAATAAACTCTGAGAGAATGTTATGGTACCTGTTCATTGGTCTGGGCAGCATCCTGACTTCGTGTAATCATCCTTCGGGAAGACATGGCAGGGGGAGTTGGCATTGATGTTTCTGATTTGTTCACCTGTAGAGAAGTACTGCATACTGGATGGTCAGTGTCACCAGCCGAGCAAATGGCATCAATTTGCTGAAAGCTCCACAGACCCACCTTCCTCATGCAATAGGAGCATGTGATAATTGGCAGATGATGGAAATCCGAGGAAGATCTAGTCACATCAGAAATAAAATGGGGAGAGTTGGATAAATATGATGGTATAAATCCAACTTAAATTAGATTATGAATCTCCACACCACACGCCCTTATCCTCCTTTGTGACTCAGTTGGGAGAATCACCTTCCAGAAGGTCCGCAGCCTCACAGTGCAGCAATACCAGTCTCTTGTATTCATAATTGGCTATTTCATTTATGGAGTACTATTCTAGGACATGTTGGAGCAGAGTGCATGACTGGATATGCCTTCTTTCAGTTTAGATATTAACAGAGGTTCCACCACCTCACACGTGTAGATGTAAAGGCTTTATTTCAAATTGGGTTTTGGAGAGTTCTCCAGGTCAATATTTACCTCTAGTATTTGCATATTTTCTGTGGAGGTTCCCTTTGTGCATATTGGCTGGTACACTTTCTACTTCCTTTGAAATAGTTGTTGATCCTATTCCTTGGTGCAGCAGAATGACCAGTTTTGGGCAAAAGAAAATGGAAGTGCATCATACCATTAGCTTGTCTTGAGGAGTGAGGGGTGATAAGGGTTGAAAGGTCACAGATAACATGGCTGATAAATCATTGGATTCTGTGACTGAGAAGCAAGCTGTGCAGTGAAGGGTAAAAGAGGCAGTAATTAAATCTTATTTCAAAATTTAGCCAGTGACTCCAAGCAGTCAACAGGTCCAGGAAAGCAACTAGAAACAGCTCATTCATTTTGATTTCTTACCCAGCAGCCCAGCCAGACAGAGCTAGGGCACAGGCTGAAACATGGACGGAGAGGAGATCCTCACTGCACTTCAGCACAGGACTGTCTCCTGTAGTATTGGATTTTAATTCATCTTCCATCAACTGCAAGAGAAAACTGATGGTTTCTTCCCCGATGGTCTGTTTGAGAGAGAGAAAAGTGCTGTGTTTACTGAACTCTCACCACTGAACTCAAAAAGAGTAAATCTGGTTTCAAACCCAGGAATAATGTACTCAAAATTCAGGAGTCAAGTGGCAGTGATTTATATCCAAGAATTCTACTATCACGAAGAAATTTGAGAAGCTCGAGTGTCAGTGAAGCAAGCTTTATCAAGAACTTTTCCCGTCAGACAAGAAGGCCTCAAGTGAGTCACAACAGAAAACTGTTCCACCACCAAAGGAGGGTGAGAATTTGCTCCTTTAATGCACTATACACCTTTCTGCTGTCTGCATTAAAATGAAAACTCTGTATATTTTTCTGCTAAAGTTTGTTGTAACCTTTATAACTGTGAGGTCATGCATTAGATTTTTTTTTAAACACCCTTTTCCCAATACCTTTAAAACCTTGATGTGGCACATCCAAAGTACCATGTTTCTGAATGAAAATAAACTGTCACATTGGAAGTCTTGTTTTAGCACAAGTTATGTTTCCAGCTCATTGTTTCCATCTGCCCAGGATGGAAAATTCCCCTGAGCTATGTTGATTAGATGCATTGAGTTACCTTCTTCATTCTTGTGATCAGAAAAGCTTGTCTATTTTAATCAATATCACTGTGGCCAGAGACAATTCAAATCCTATCTTAAAATTTGCTGATAACACCAAGGTTGTCACAGAATCACAGATGGCAATGAGAAAGTGTGCAGGAGGAGATAGATCAGCTCGTTGAGTGGTGTCACACCAACAACCTTGCACTCAACATTAGTAAAACCAAGGAAATTATTATGGACTTGAGGAGGAAATCAGTGGAACGCAAACCAGTCCTCATCAAGGTCAGGAGTCGAGAGGGTCAAGAATTTCAAATTCCTGGGTGTCATCATCTCTGAGGATTTGTCCAGGAGCCTCCATGTAGATGCAAGCACAAAGAAAGCTCACCCATAGCTATACTTTGTGAGGAGTTTGAAGATATTTGGTATGTCACCAAAGATTCTCGGAAACTTCTACAGGTGTACCATGGAGAGCATTCTAGCTGGTTGCATCACTGTGTGGTATGGAGGTGCCAATGCTTAGGACAGGAAACAAACCAGAGGGTTGTTAACTCAGTCAGCGCCATCATGGACATCTACAAGAGGCAGTGTCTCAAGAACACAGCCTCTGTCCTCAAGGACCCCCACCATCCAGGCCATGCCCTCTTCACTCTGCTACCATCAAGATGGAGGTACAGGAGCCCGAAGATGTGCACTCAGCGGCACAAGGACAACTTATTCCCCTCTGCCGTCGGATTTCTAAATGAACAATGAACCACAAACAATACCTCACTTTGTCTCTTTCTTTTTCTTGCAGAATTTTTAAATTCTTGTAAAATTTATTTAAAATGTGGTTTATAGAAATATTTCTAATGCTGCTGGAAAATAAATAATTTCTTGACAATAAATTCTGATTCTGCAGAAAAAGTGAACAAAATAAAAAAGTATTAAGTGAAGACCTCCGCCTGGCAGCAAAACTGAAGTGAAAGCAGCCTGATGGAGGGGATCCTGCTGCCCACATAAATGACGCCCCAGCAAAGAGACAGGAGCAGGGTGGATGGGTGATGTCAATCTGTCAAACTCACCATCTCTTTGAGGTCATCCTCTTTGAGGACTGGTAACTGGATGTCCAGCAAGCACAGACTCTTGAACCGCTCTCCCATCCCATGAAGGAGTACTGCAGGTTCATTCAGAGGTAGAGCCCAGAACCGATCTGCCAGGAATAGTAGGAAAAATCAGGTCACCTGCATAGATGTCATCCAATCCTTGACCTGCTTCAGTCAAAGGTACCATGGAAAAGACCACTGTTCACAATTCAATGGTACAAGTATATATATTATATAATAGATAGATGCAGGGAGGAAAATTCACAAGGAATTAAGAAAAGGCCTCAGCACTTCTAACTCATATGCAAAAAGAAAATTGTGTTTCAAGGAGCAAAAGACTTTACATCACTGCTCTTTTTTCACTTTTTTCTGTCTTGTTTTTCTTTTCTCAAAGCACTGAATCCTTGGTCCTTTGTCCAAGGGTTGATCTCAATAAATAAGATTGGACTATGATAAATCCCCAATCCCTGTTTCATTCATGACCCCTAAATATTGAGTAAAGGTTACTCCACATTATGGGTCTATAGGGCTGTTTCTGTGCAGTGTGACCTTATCACTGCACAATATTGGCTGAAAGGCAAGTTGGAAAAAAGTGTTTTTCCATCTTTAAACTCATGGCCTGGTCCAATGTTCTCCAATGTATGTCTAAGTGGGCATTTTTGGCCAGAGCTGCACTACCTCAGCTGACGTTTTCCTCAGCTGCCAATATTCAGAAACTATTCCAATCAATAGCATGGGTGGTATGAGGCTGTCTGCAATGCCAATTCTTTCCATTCTAGTGAACGGGACCCCAGAAGGGGAAAATAATCTGACACTTGGTGCACTGCAAGGATGCAAGATTAAAATTATTTTCTGCTTGCTACACAAAATCCAAATGGTGCTCTCACATAGAATATGCAGGAATAGGTCAGCGCGCCTATTATCCTTTTCTCAATCATACGTTATCTTGTACTTTTATGGAGATCAGCACTTCCAAGGAGATGTTATTTGCTCAGCAGTCTTTCATTTTTGCCTTTTACCACTACATATTTTCAGTTCCAAATTTCATTAAAAAATGTTACTTGAAATGTCAATTCCACTATCATTTTGATTCTGACATTGCTCATACTTTTTATAACATTTGAAATTAGAACAAGGATAAACCTTTTGCCTAATCCACATTCAATCATGGTTGACATTCTGTCTCTGTCTTTCATCCATTATACTTGGTGTAAAAAAAACTCAATCGCAGTCTAGATTACACTAAACAGCTGAGCATTTTACTGATCACTAGCACAGAAAATTCATTCCCTCTGGGTCAAGATATTTTCCCCCTCTTCAGTCCTAAATAACTAGTTCTTTTGCTTGAACTTTAGTTTGATTCCAACCGTGGAAAACATTCTCTCAATTGCCACACAATCAAAGTACCTGGGAATTACTCAATAAAATTAGCTCCAGTTCTTCTATGTATGGAGAACATTTGTCTAATCATTGGGAAAAGGCAATGACTACTCTGGGATAAAAATATTCACACTCAATCAAATGGACAGAAATTCTCAAAAGATTTCAAGGCCAAATTTTGAGATAACCTGGATATAGTACTGATAATTTTTAATTCCCTCAAATTTATCCTGTTACCATTACCAACAACTCTCTAATGAATATCTGCAGAACTGCAAAATGCATCCCAGGACAAGAAAGAAAATAGGAGAAAAGGAAGAATGGGTTGCGAATATTTGCAGATGCATGCCTTAATTGCACAATGTGGAAAACAAAAATTCCATTTCCTTTCACCTCACCTGGACAGGGACTATCGGGCCAGAAGCAGAACTTCTCATGGGCTGTTTTCAAACTGTCGTGCAACCCAGCAACCCTCTCTTTATCTTAAAGGTTTAAAAAAAATCACAAATAAGTAAATGTGACTCATTTAAAGTTATAACACTCAACATAAAAAGTTAAGGAAAATTCTGAACGGTTCAAATACCCAAAGATGCTCATTGCAAGTTTGATACAACAAGAAATACAATCACTTCTTGAGGATCAGAATCAGAATTTATTGTCATGAGTAAGTCACAAAATTCATTGTTTTGCGGAACCCTCATAGTGCAAACATTCATATAAACAACCTTAGAATAAATAAAAATAGTGCATGAAAAGTCAAAGTAAGGCAGTATCTTTGGCTCATTGATCATTCAGGAACCTTATTGCAGTGGAAAAGAAGTTGACCTTGTGCCGCTGAGTGCTTGACTTTTGGCTCCTATACCTTTTCCCCGATGGTAGCAGAGTGAAGAGGGCATAGCCTGGTTGTGGGGGCCCTTGAAGATAGAGGCTGCTTTCTTAAAGGTTCCATTATTGTCATGTAATACTACATTTAGAATGTAACATACATGAAATTCTTTGTCTACTGTACGACGGACAGAGTCACCACTTTGTCCAGCGCCCCTCACATTAGGGGTCCTCAGTGCTGAGGACCCAGCGAGGAATAAACTTGCGACTCCTGGCTTACAAGACAAGTGCTCTAACTACTGAGCTATCAGAGCCTAAAAGACACTGTCTCTTGTTGGGGTGAAGTCTGGTGCCCATGATGTCACAGTCCAAGTTAACAACCCTCTGGTCAACCCCCTGACCATTGGTACCTCCATACCAGACAGTGATGCAACCAGCCAGAATGTTCTCCACTGTACACCTGTAAAAGTTTTCAAGAGCCTTTGGTGACATACAGAATTTCCTCACAAAGTATAGCTGCTGGCGACCTTTTTTCACGATTGCATCGACATGGAGGCTCCAGGTCAGATCCTTGGAGATAATGTCACCTAGGGATTTGAAATTCTTGACCTTCTCTACTAATGAGCCCTCGATGAAGACTGGAACATGTTCTTCTGACTTCCTCAAGTCCACAATCATCTCCTTTATTTTGCTAATGTTGAGTGCAAGGTTGTTGGTGTGACACTACTCAACAAGCTGATCTCTCTCCCTTCTGTACGCTTCCTCATTGCCATTTGCAATTCCGTCAACAACTGTGGTGTCATCAGCAAATTTGTATATAGCATTGGAATTGTGCCTGACCACACAGTCATGGGTGTATAGTGAGCAAAGCAATGGGCGAAGCACACATCCTTGAAATGCACCTCATGAGAGTCATCCAATAAATTGGCAATAAAATAGGTTCAGATGTATTTCAAAGGCAAGAGAGGTAAAGGTTCCATTATTGTCATGTAATGCTACATTTAGAATGTAATATACATGAAATTCTTTAACTTTTGTCCACTGTAAGACACAAAGAGAGTCGCTACTTTGTCTAGCTCCCTCAGGATTGAGGGAGAAGAGTGCAGAAGATTTACTTAGTAGAGTTCTCATCTCCATATTACACAAGGATCATGAACGGTATGATAGCAGATACATAAACAATTTGGTATGACAGCAGATACATAAACAATTGAAGGGTGATACCTAAACTGGGAGGTTTTAACTCTCAAGAAAAGCTTATCATCTCCTCCTCAAATTAGAAAATGGAGGGGTGGCCTTTAAAATTTATGAACAGATTTGAAAAGACAGCTGTGCAGATGATGTTTCCAATTGTGTAGGGCTACAAAAATGGATGCCATAAATATAAGAAAGTTACCACTACTTTCAACAATGAATATATAAATGCTATAGGGGATTTGAACATTAACTTACTACCACGAAAACAATGTATTTAAGAAAATACAGTAATGTATAGAAGGAGTAAAGGAATCTAGCAGATAGGATACAATGAAATAGGGTGGAACATTATAACCATCACACATCTACTAGGTTAAATAGAACATTTATTTTCTTGTCCTGTAATTTTAATTTAATTTGTAAAATAAATAGATTTTGGAGTTTAATTCATGCAGCATTCAGTGGGGCAAGGATTGGGTGGTGGTGCGGAAGAAACAACACAAACACCTGGTCACCACAGGGTCTAGGCTCTCAACAAAACTCCAGAGAGGGGAAAAAAATGGACCTGGGAGGTGAAAAGGCATATAAAATCAATTTTACAGTGAAAAATCCAAAAATCTGGATACCAGAAATCCAGACCACTCAAGAAACCAGACTACTTGTAAATTTTCGGCTTTTACGTGCTTGAGTGCAATAAAATGCTCGCCAGCAACAAGCGACCCTGGAGAAATTGCTGAAATGTAAGAAAAAATATTTGGTTTTTTTGTAGTTTATGTGAAAAATGTTTTGTTAATACACTATCATTTTTTTTAACCTGTTTATTCTCCTCAATTTTGAATTTTAAAAATATTGCCCAAAAATCTGGAGAGACCCAATCCCCAAGTAGTCCGGATTTTAGGACTTTTACTGTATAAAGGATCAAGCTGCTGTATCAATATAAAACAAAGATCTTACATTTATTGATGTCCAGTAATGGATGCAGAGTTGTGCACAGGAAAGCTTGACAGCTAGAACATTTCAAGACATCACACTCAACATTGGTCCAGCCATACTTAGCACAGTGTAAAGGTGAGAGCTCATATGACATCCCAGCCCACTTGAATGAGTATCTTTGTCAAGAAAAAAAGTGCTTTCTTATTTGTGACAACCTCCCCTCGACAATTTTTTTCTTGGTTTGTCATAAAATGGTTCCTGATATATGCAGAGTGGGAGGAACACATTTTTCATCCCATTACAAGTCACCTCTCACCAGCTGACTTCTGCAGAACATTGCAGGTTCTTATGTATGGAGAGGCTTATAGGAAAGAGGAACACCATACTGGGAAGGATGCAGTTTGTCCAAAGCTTGTCTTGCATTCCCTTCCAACGCAAAGCTTCCTGAAGTGGTCATTCGTAATGCATCCAATATTGGTTGGGACAAGCTATACAACCAAATGGGGAAACATAGGTAAATCATATTGCAATTTTCTAGCAAGTCATTGAATAATTGTTAATTCCAGGAGCATTGCCCTGCTGCTGCCATCTTGAGCCCTTCACCCAACCTGGCAGAGAAAGTTCAAAACCATTTGTGGTTCTTCAGTTAACTCGGCACAACTCACCAGTTGAAACATGGCCCTTTCTGATATCTATGATTCAGCCCGACACGTGACACTATATTACCTGCTCCCATTCAAACCCATGTTAAAATTTCTTCTAACTACAAATTATTTTCTGCTTTTTTTTCTCCCTTGCAAAAACAAGAGACTATATTACCAAAGAGGGTAATATATTTTGCCCTACATTTCTGTAATGGCCTTACCATTTCAACTATTTGTAGCTGACTTTCTCCTATCTCAATTAAATGGTCCACTAATTACACTGGACACAAAGATTTTGCTTCCTGAACACTTTTGGGTGTATTTTATGATTTTGGGTTGCTGATCACAAAAATCACCTTGAAAGTTTCCTTTCACATACCGTCTTTTAGATATAATCTATTTTTGTGATTTCCTGTAATGTTTTAAGTCAAAACCATGAAGTACAGCATGTCATTGAAAATTCATTTATTGAAAATTCATTTTCTGCATTCACACTTGGGACGTCTTCCCTGATGATTGATCTTGGTGCAGTCAGTGATGAACATGGTGAAAAATTTTACCAGGATATTGCAACCATGGAAAAGTGGTATCAGGGCAACTGGAATCCTTCAATGCTGGCACTGACACAACAGGCATCAGATGCTGAGTACAAACGAAAATCATCTGCAAAACATTTTTAGCTCATTTGAAGTAAACCAATGTGTCAGTGTCATGATGTGATTAAACATGCTAAATTCAATAAATTAATTTAATGTTTCTCCAACTTCCTATGTGATACAGCAAACAGAAATCATTTTTGTGTTCAGATTGAAGTTGTTTATCACAATCCACAATTTTCCTTCAGGAAAGAAACATTTTGGGGAAAAAAATTGTTGTCCAGTGTAATCACATGAACCTTCTTCCACTGAACCAGAAATTCAACACATCAAATTTGACTCAGAACTTGTCACCACTATTGCTTCATCTTGACGTCACCTAGTCCAGAACGCTCTTCCCATTCAGGTTTGGGATATACTCTGTAAATGTGCCATTGGATGTTACAGTCTGTAATACTTCAATGGACACCTCTATGAGTAAATAGCAACATTGAAGGATATTGTGAAAGATTCAACTCGTGAGAAGAAAGCTTCTTTATTCGCAGAGTCACAAGGAACTGGCAATCCTGGAGCACCACTGTCATCAGGTGATTCATTGATGGAAGTTGACTGATCACTAGAAAACAAAGGTTAATATCACTGAAACATCAACACTATGATGTTAAATCTTCTATTACCTCAGCAATGACAGTAACTCAAGTTTATTTGTGGGCCACAAAGGCGGGTGAAGTTAGCAACAACCTTGGTTCACTGGGTAAGCATGCGTATTACAAGATAACCAATCAAAATTCCACTCCAGAGACACGAATATAAATAATTTCATATAGGCTAGTGGAATGGGCAGATAGATGACAAATGAAATTTCATCCAAAGCAATGGAAAATGTTACATATTGATAGGAAGAACAATAAACTACAGGACACAGTTCTAACCACAGGGAGGCCCTGGCATAAGTACTTGTGTTAAGATTGAGATATTCTCAATTATGATCAATCAGAAATGCTGAATAGATGATTCCTCATGACCTCCTCCTTTGATCTCTGCCATCAGAGAAGTCAATCGAACCAGTTTGATTTTTACTTCCAAGTGAACAATAAGAATACAGGATAAAGCAAAACCTTTAAGATCAATCAACTTTTGTGCCATGTACTGAAACCACATGCCCTAAAGCCTCTCAGAGCAAATTGCTCCATTACAATGTCAACATTGACACCTGCCTGATACAGTAAACCCCTGATATCTAGAATTCAAGCAATTGCCAGCCTCAAGCTGCATTCTCTGAAGTAACACATAAATGTTTGGTGAAGGTGGTAGCAAATATTCAGCCAGCGGAGTGCCTTGGTCATATTTTGCTTGTAGCAGCTGTTTTGAATAAAATTGTGTCACCTATGATGAAGAGCTGGTTGAAGCCGCTTGCATTGGGGTGGTTTTCTTAAAGTATCTCTTTATCCCTGCTTAGTAAGAGTCGTCCTAGTCAGAGGCTTTATCTGTAAACTTACCCTGAGTTCAATACCTCTGAGTGCAAAGGCCTGCAAAAGGCAGTCGACACACCCCAGATTCACAGGCAAAACATTTCCCACTATCGGGAACATCTACAGGGAACACAGAGAGCAGCAACAATCGCCAAGGATCCACACCACCCACATGGTCTGTTCTTGCTGCTGACATCAGGAAAGAGATCTAGGTGCCACAAGGCTTGCACCATCAGGTTTAGGAACAGCTGCTACCCCTCCACCATCAGACTCCTCAACAAAACTCAATCAGGGACCTCACCTTCTTGGGTGGGTATACATGCTAGCCAGATCCCAAAAACTGAAGTTAAAACATTTCTAAAATAGGTACAAAAACAGGGAGATTTGAGAGAAAATGTGTATAACTTGTTGAAAGTGCCAAGACAGGTAAAGAGAGAGTACATAGCATCGTTGGATTTACATGAAGAGGCATAGAGTACACACGAAAGGAAACCTTGATGAATTTTTGTAAAGTGTTGGTCCAGCCACAAATAAAATATCCTGGAAAGTAGATCTAGGCACAATTTTTTTTTAAAATTCAAGATGTAGAAGTGGTTCATCAAAATTATTCCAGGAGATTTGTACATCTGGAGAAGCTGGGATTGTTCCATTCATCACAAAACATGCAAGTTTGCAGAAACTGTGATTGAAGTAAAAACACAATGCTGGAGAAACTCAGGTCAATGTACTTTAAATAGCAAAGACAAAGATACATAACCAACGTTTCGGGCTGGAGTCCTTCATCAAGGTGATGCGCTCAAGACAAAACGTTGGTTCTGTATCTTTATCCTTGCTATTTAAAGTACACTCTTTGACGCGCTGAGCTTCCCCACCATTGTGAGGTTTTTTTTTGTTTGATTTGGAACCATCAAGAGCACAAATTAAAAGGATAAAGGATTTTCTTTGGCGTGTGTAAAGAACCATGGAATATAGATCACGAGAGAATAAAAAAATACTCAGCAAATGTTGAAATGTACTGCTAGAGATAGAAGTGGAAATTCAAAAGGGAGCGGAAGAAGTAGCTAAACAGAAATAAATTTCATTACTCGATTGAAGAGTCCGACCTTTGTCGGACTACTTCTCCCCACGGATGCTGCCTGACCCGCTGAGCTCCTCCAGAGGACGGCGGGGGCCTGTTTGACTCGAGAGGTTGAATGACCTCCTTTCCCTGCTGGAATCGTTCAGATGTCCCGCTGAAGGAGCTGTTAAAAACCGCCTCTTCTGCGCGGGTTGTTACCCTGGGCTGTGGGGTTCCCGTCCCACCAAGTTGAAGGAGAGGTTGGGGGGGGGGGCAAGATCTCACTTTCTTCCATGTCCTGACCAACAAAAGGAAGGAGAAAAATACAATCGGACATCAACGCTCTCTCGTTAAACTAATTCTGAGTGAACGGGATTAGTTAAATATCTGGACTGGCCTGACTCAAGAACAAAGGAGGTCGGACTCGGACTGGTGCAGATACTGGGTCCACTTTGCACTCAGTCCTGACTAAGGGTGGTGAGAGGCGGCCCCTTTTGACACGGACACCGGGTTCGCGAAACTGGGCCCATTCGTCGCCGGAACCGGCAGGGCATCCGCGAATTGACGCCACCCCGAGGAGAACCGGTCACTGCGATCCGCGACGGATTTACGTCTCTGCGATGCTGTCGGACAGCAGTTGCCGCACTTTCTCCGGAGTCTCAGACACACTTTTGCCGCTGGGCGAAGGGGATTCGCACGCCTGGCCGAGCGCCGCCATCTCGGGTCCTACTGTTATGAGCGTCCCCCCCTGCAACGCAACGTTTCCTAAACATTCCGGCGTTCAAACAGCCCCACCCCGTCCTCTGGAGGAGCTCAGCGGGTCAGGCAGCGTCCATGGGGAGGAAAAAGTCAGTCAAGGTCGGACAAGGAGTGAGACAACCACTGCAGCGCATCACACACAGCAAGCTGGACACGTATTAGAAAACGTATTGAATTTGAACATGTTGAAAAGGAGTGATTACCATCAAAAGCATGTTGGATAAAACATTATTCAAAGGTTATGACCACAAAATACCAATTTATCATGAAGTATTTATCAAGGTTTGCTTTTCCATGCTGTCAATGTCCTGCTGAAGCCTTTCACCATATTTGTCACTGACTGCACCAAGATCAGCAGGGAAGAAGTGCAAGTGCTCATGCAGAAATTGAATTTTCAAGGACACGCTGCACTTCGTGGTTGAAGTCGATTTAAAACAGGATAGGACATGATAAGAAACTCTTAAGGTGATTTTCATGATCAACAGCCTAAAAAATATATAATACACCCAAAAGTGTTGTGGAAGCAAAAATCTTCATTGTCCAGTGCAATTGAGTAATTGGCTAAAAGAAAGCTATATTCCTCCCTTTCTTTCTTGCTCTGAAGATTATGTTTCCACAAAACCCACTGTTCCTCTCTTGGATTATCTTTTTTTCCAGGAAAGAACCCGATTCTTCGGGATGTGCGGAATAATCAAGTTATGCGTTTTTCCGTTTTATTGGAATATTTTCTTTCATTAGTTTTCAAAATATTTTTTGTGTAACAATCATCATTATCTATTCTCTACAGCATATTAGAGGTTCTTTATTTGAAGGAGATGTGAGAGTGAGGCCCTGTTAAATTGTCGTGAATACAAGACACTCTACAGAAAAAAAACAGGCAAGTTATCCCCAAGTTTCTTGATCAATGTGTTTCCCTCAATCAACACCTCATCACTTTCTCATGCTGGAGAGTAGATCATGAAAGTCAAGGAATTAAAGGAAATGAGTTGTGATGTTTTGGACCAGGAAAGTTCCAGGGAGGAGGTATTGGCAGTGTTGGAACATACTAAGATGGACACATTTCCAGGGCCTGATGAAGGGTTGAATGGGTCCTCAATGATTTTGTGCGCCCTCTTGAGACAATGATCCCGGTAGAGTTATTGATGTGCATGGAGGGTGATTGTTCCTGGTCCACCTGAAGTCCACAATCATCTTTGTTTTGTTCATGTTGAGACTCGAGTTGTTATTCTCGCACCCTGTCACTAGGTTTTCCACCTTTTCTCTGTCATGCAACTCATCAAGGATTGGTTGTTATAAGTCTGTACATAGTTACTAGTATCGGTAGTGTTAAGTTCGATGTGACTGGGTTGTAGTGTGCTTCAGAATCAGAATCTGAATTAATTGTCATGAACAAGTCATGAAATTCATTGTTTTGCGGCAGCTTCGCATTTATATAAACCACCTTAAAAACAATAAATAAAAATAGTGCCCAAAACGTCAAAATAAGTGAAGTGCCAGTTGATGAAGTAGACAAAGATGATGTGGTCAAACAATAATCATGTGTTTTATTAGCAGAAACTCATGGTACAATAATGAAAGACAATAGGTGCATATGCAGTTATACTCAAGGGGAGGGTCCTTAACAGTAGAGATATTGCACAGCCAATGTTAGTACAGCAAGGCTTGCCGGGAGGGGGGGGGGTGGAATACAGACAGCTTGGCAGACATTCACCACAGTCTCCCCCCAGCAGAAGAAGGGATAAAATCAAAAGGAGAGCTGCTTGGAAAGACTGAAGCAAGCGATACATGGATACCATGTTTGGCATTGAGAATACTCTAACAGCCAAAATACGCCAGTATCTAGCAAGCAATCAAAATATAATGAGATGCTTTATGAATGTCAGCCTATCAGGTTGTTTACGAATTCTGATGCTTCTTCTCAAAACAGGTGGCTCCTTCGCAACCTTGGGAACTGGTACAGGTCCTGGGTCTGTCGTGTGGGAAGGACTGACTTCTGGACCTGCTCCAGAATTGCCAGCGTGAGGCAGTGGAGCCTCAGCATGGCCATCTGAAAGCTTACTAGGGGTCACAGGCTGGGGGGGGGGGGGGTGAGTCCAAACTCTCAGGCTCACTCTGAGTAGGGGTGTGAGGAAGGGGCGAACCAGACGAGGCCAGATCTCTTAGGGGAACAGTGTCAGTACTTTCGTCTGGGAATTTAACATGAGTGTAGTTGGGGTTGATATGCAGTAGCTGAACTGGTTGGACTAGAGGGTCTGTTTTACACACCCGAGCGTGGATCTTCAGCAACACAGTTCCAGGCTCAGATAAACAGGCTGGCCAGTCCATCTCAGTTCCTGATTTCCTAGGAAAGGCCAACATACGTTCATGAGGAGTTTGATTGGTTGCAGTACACAATAAAGACCAAATAGAATGTAGCGCCTCAGGCAGCACCTCCTGCCACTGGGTAACAGGGTAACCATGTGTTTTTAAAGCAAGATTAACAGTCTTCCAGACTGTAGCATTAAGCCCTTTTGACCTGCCCATTGCCCTGCGGGTTGTAGCTCGTGGAACGGCTGGTGGCAATCCCCTTTTGTAGCAGGGCTTGCCGCAGTTCTGCGCTCATGAATGCTGAGCACCTATCGGTCTGAATGTAATTGGAAAAACCAAAACTGCTAAAAATTCTGTCAAGTGACTTAATGACAGACATTGACAAGACATCAGGGCAGGATATCACAACGGGAAACCTGGAATATTCGTCAATTACAGTAAGAAGTAGGTGGAAACCTCTGACTGCACCAATGAGAGGTTGAAAACGTGCATGAACACTCTAGCTTGCAAGGATTCACCATCACGAACGATGTTCTGACATCAGCCTCAGAGACAGATATCGCAGAGTCCTCAGCCTTTGCGGGAATTCTTGTAGGCACTGTTTGGTTCCTCTCAAAGCTGGTAAAGGTTATCGGGCAGTGAAGCATCTATGATGTAAGTCTGTACACAGTTTGGTAGTGTCAAGTCCAATGTCACTGATATTTCTGTGTTTTGTGATTGAGAGTTAACCCTGTTGTGATACCCTTACGTGTGTTTTAATAAAGATCCTACCTTCATGCAATCTGGACATGTGAGAAAGTAGAAAAATTTTGGGAAGATCTAAACCAAATATTAAATAAAATTACAGAAAACAATATACCAAAGAATCCAGAGATCTTCCTCCTAAGTAACATAAAAAACAAAGAATTTGGAATTGATTTGGAGGATGCACAAAAAAGATTTGTTAAGATAGCTCAAGCCGTAGCAAAAAAATGTATTATGTCAACCTGGAAATCGGAAGATAATTTGAAAATACAACAATGGTATATAGAAATGAATAAATGTATTCCATTAGAAAAAATAACATATAGTTTAAGAAATAATATTGAAATATTTGAACAAATATGAGAGCCTTACATGAAACACAATAGCTAAAACCTACCGGGGACATTCACTATCTAAATTAATGAAAGGAGAAGGAAATGAAAAGAATTGACTCAGTGGAATTTCTTGTTTATTTTTATTGAATGACAACATTGTTTGACTGGTTTAATGTATCCTAGATTTTGTACTTTAAATGGACGGGAGGGGGGAGGTAGGGAGGGTGGGATGGGAGGGGGGAGGTAGGGAGGGGGGAGGTAGGGAGGGGGGAGGTAGGGAGGGGGGAGGTAGGGAGGGGGGAGGTAGGGAGGGGGGAGGTAGGGAGGGGGGAGGTAGGGAGGGGGGAGGTAGGGAGGGGGGAGGTAGGGAGGGGGGAGGTAGGGAGGGGGGAGGTAGGGAGGGGGGAGGTAGGGAGGGGGGAGGTAGGGAGGGGGGAGGTAGGGAGGGGGGAGGTAGGGAGGGGGGAGGTAGGGAGGGGGGAGGTAGGGAGGGGGGAGGTAGGGAGGGGGGAGGTAGGGAGGGGGGAGGTAGGGAGGGGGGAGGTAGGGAGGGGGGAGGTAGGGAGGGGGGAGGTAGGGAGGGGGGAGGTAGGGAGGGGGGAGGTAGGGAGGGGGGAGGTAGGGAGGGGGAGGTAGGGAGGGGGGAGGTAGGGAGGGGGGAGGTAGGGAGGGGGGAGGTAGGGAGGGGGGGAGGTAGGGAGGGTGGGATGGGAGGGGGAGGTAGGGAGGGTGGGATGGGAGGAGGGAGGGGAGAAAATGGCACTGTATATATTTGAAAAGGAAAAAGTATGTATCATGGTTAATGTGGTTTATGGTGTGAAAAATAAAAAATTTAAAAAAAAATAAAGATCCTACCTGTGTCCAGACTCGTTGCTCTTTCAATGCATCGAACTTTACCATTTCCAGACACAATTTTTGTTGCCAGGCCAACTACTTTCATCAATAAAAGCAATTTTACCATTTTGCGACCCCAACTGCCTATTACTCTAGCCTCTTGTACTTCAGTGACTTTTTTAGAACTGGTTTTGTGGGTGAGGAGCCGGGAAAGGTGGAGACACAAATCCTTCGGCAGCACAGGGACAAGGCTGAACGATCATCTTGGCGGTGGATTAACCCCCCCTGCAGGAGAGGCGAGATGGGGGTGAACGGAGCTCAATTCGCCATGCCTGAATTTGCTCACCTCATAATACGGCGGCCAGCCGTTGGACGAGCTGCGGAGTACGGGGTTTGTTGATTGGTCGCCGTCTTGTTTGTGTTGTGAGCGGAGAGCGGGACGTGGTCGGCGAGAGTCGCGATGCCGGGTCGTCGGTGTCATTAATCTTAATTGTCCGGACGAGTGGGGCTGGCCTCCGCCCGAGGGTCGCCGGGGATGTCGGAGCCCAAGCTCCTCAGTCAGTTCGTGAAGGTAACCGGGAGGCCGCAGACCGGGCCGCCAGGTTAGTGTGCAGCTCTCCCGTTCGCAAGCCCGCACCGTGGGTCGGGGAATCCCCAGTCGAGGAGGTCGGGCTAGGCTTGCTGTCGAGCCCAGCAGAATTTATTGCCGTGAACATGTCACGAAACTGGTTGTCTTGCTGGGTGAGGCGGCTAAATGATCTGAGGATTGCACTCTCAAAACGTGCTTGGCTCAGTCCAGTGACTCTCAAGGTGAAGCCTGAGGCACAACACTCCTCGAGAGGGGCCTCACACGCATAATCTGATGCCCAAGTATGAAAAGGGCAGAATCAGAATTTATTCTCATGAGCACGTCACAAAATTTGTGGCTTTGCTGCAGCATCAAAGGGGCCTACGAAATAAAATAAAAATATAGAGGAAGGTGGTTCATTGTCCATTCAGGAATCTGATGGCAGTGGGGAAGACGTTGCCCTTGTGCTGTTGGGTGTTGCCTGTGATGGTGGTGGTTGACTCTGTAGTTTTCTCTTGTCCTGTGCGTTGGCACAGTGATGCAACCACTCAACAAGTAGAAAGTTTTTAATTTGCGAGTGTCTTTGGTGACCTATCAAATAAACTCCTCCCAAAGTCGTCATAGGTTTCCCTGGTGGTTGAGGATGATGGCTGTCATTCTGTTGATCCACAGAGTGAAGATGCCTGTGCATGCATTTGTTTAATGTGGACTTGATGTTGCACTCCAAGAAGCACATGATACTTCACAAATCAACCAACTAATTCCAATGGCATGAAAACCACAATGATTAGAGCTGATGGACTTGTTGGAGCCTTAGTCTGCCTTCGCAGCTGTTGAGTTCCGAGCAACTTCGTCTGCCTGCTCCACTGTTGAGGTCTTGGTTGAATTGTTCTTTGTCATGGACCTCACCCTTGACCTTTACCAGGAACATGGCTTTAGACTGCACAGGATCACACAAGCTTCTCCACTACAAGGTGATAATATACTTCATGGAGAAGTATAGCCACTGGCGAGCCTTCTTCATGATTGCATCACATAATTGAATTGAGAACCTTAAGCTGTCCATGTATAGAATCAGAATTTATTGTCAATGTACATGTCATGACATTTGTTGTTTTGTGGTAGCTTCACAGTGCAAGCATTTGTAGAGACTATCTTACAAAACAAAAAATAGTGTAATAAAAAGACAAAGTAAGGTTGTGTCTGTGGTTCAGCTGTTCTTGTGCTGCTGAGTGCTCGTTTTCAGGTTCCTGTACCTTTTTCCTGACTAGCAGTGTGAAGGGTGGACTGTGCTCTCTTGAGTGGTGTGTGCTTTCTTGAGACACTGCCTCTTGTAGATGTCCTCGATGGAGTGAAGACTGATGCCTATGGTGTCACTAGCAGTGTTAACAACTCCTGGAATTTTTTGCCTCAGAAATACAACAAAGTCTGGACTATTATAAATGTTTGTAACTCACATTCCCTCCACGTCTGAAACGTAATTTAACCTCTGGCTCCATTTAGAGGTATCCATTAATAACCAAGTTATTTATGAATGTCGAGTTACAAATACTTTTATAAAATTTATTGTAAACTAATCATGGCCAAATTTGAGCTGTTTTCAACTACAAAACCAGATTTTTTTCATTATATCCTCGTCACAATTTGACCGTATGAAAACAGACCCTTTTATCTCACGTCCCTTCTGACTACTGGTCCCATGTGACTGTCTGTGGCCCTCATCCCTCCATGTTCCTATCTAAATGTCTTTTGAACATTACTGAGTACGGTATTAAACCCCAGCACTCATCTGCCTCGACTCTGGTCTTGCCCCAGCCCTTGTCTAAATCTTCCTGAGTAGCACCAGCAAATTACCTGCCAGAATATTGATCCCACTCCACTTCAGGTGCAACCCATCCCTCTTGTAAAAGTTCTCTGCCCTCGAAGAGATCCCTGGCCTTTGCACCAACTCCTCAGGTGCATGTTAATCTGATCTATCTTTCTATTTCCAAATCTGCTAGCACACAACTCTGGGAGTAATCAGAGGATTACTGCTCTCAAGATGCAGCTTTTTAGTCTAATTTCTAGCTCCCTAAACTCACTCTGCACAACATCAGCCTGCATAGTGTAAACAAAGTGATTGTCTATTTGTTACTTAGTAATGGTTGGCCAATTAGTGTTTTCCTATGGTGCAGTCGTGACTAATTTTAAATGAAAAAGATGATTAACTGTAAAGCCTTTTGGGACATTTTTATCATATATTTTTCATAGCACCACTTTCTTATACCTTCTTGTATCATCCAACTGGGATGCTGCAGATTTCAATAGTCAATGACACAGCACTCCATTTTATACATTTTGTTTCTGTTTTATTTGAGCAAGGTACCCCTTGCTTCCAATCCATTAATCAGTTTATTAGACGTGCTTGCTTTGTTGTTGACGACTTGGGCTGGCTCTTGTAGTTTTGTTTCTTTATACCAGCAAGTGCTTGCATTTATTAATTGAGGGGAAAAAAATGACATGGTTTCAGACAACAATGTTCTTCAAGCATGTAGAAGGAGGAAAGGTAAATAGAAATGTAATTTGGGGTTGGAATTGGCAAAAAAGCCAGAGGTGTTTGGGGAAAATGGTATTATTATTTCAGAATTTGGATATTGATGCACTCTGACTCTATAATCTGGAATCCCAAATGAAGTGGTTTTTTAAGTGGTGGGCAATGACATTGATAAAAGCAAAATAGGAAATGTTGGAGGTTTGATTTGCAATGTGTTCTTGATCTTGTATTGTCCATAATCATCAGATAGAATTGTTTATTTTGATGTTGGATTTTAGAAGTAAGAGAAAGTTTAATAGGTCCTTTTCTTGAGCTGATTTTTAACAGGTGAACTGCAGCTTTTTTCCCATCCTAACAAGTGGTCTTCCACATCCTGCCTTCTGTATATTAATGCTAATCAAAAGGGTGAGCCCTTTCCCGGAAGAACACTGTCCTGATTATTATAGTGACTGTAATATGCATTCATTATCCCTGTACTCAACAGTATCCATTAACATCTACCTCTTTTATGATTTCCAAATTTTTGCACTATGCCTTCGCATACAGTGTAGCCCAAGGTTGCTACATCTAGTAATCTATTCTTCCAGGTTTGGTGATGTTGATGCTCAATCCTCCATCTTCCTTCACTTGCCTTTCACCAATGCATAATAAAGTTTTTCTGCCTTAGCGCCACATTCTTTTCCATTTACCGCCAAAGCCTTAAAGCTCTTCTTGGTCAAAGCCTCTAAGCTCCCTTTTATTCTTGCACAATATCTGCCTGTTTGTCTTGAAATACTTTAAGATAGTTTATTACATGCCCAGTTTGTGTTGAAAATATTGTGAGTGGCAATCCAAAGAATTTGAGGGGATGGAATTTGAGGGGATGGAATTTGCATGTTGCTTGACATTTCAAATGACACAAAACAACAAATGTTTTTTTGAAAGTTTTAGTTCCTGAAAAAAAAATGGGGATAATGATAGAAAACTTCAAGATGAACCCAAAGATAAGTTCAGATTTGTTGTCTCACTTAAGAAGTTGGAGAAACATTAACTTTTATTGAATTTAGCACATTTAATCACTTCATAACGCTGACAAGTGTATAAGCTCAACTGACCTAAAAATGTTTTGCTGCTGATTTTTGTTTGTACTCGGCATCTGATGCCTCTCCTGTCAGTGTTTAATAAAAGTCAGTCAGCCCTGATGCTGGTTTTCCATGGTAACAATGTCCTGGTGAAACCTTTCATTGTGTTCCTCATTGACTGCTCTAAGATCAGCAGGGAAGAAATCCAAGTGCAAATGCAGAAAATGAATTTTCAATGACATGTTGCACTTGGATTAGGGTTTTCATGATCAGCATCCAAAATCCATAAAATACACCCAAAAACATTCAGGAAGCAAAATCTTCATTGGGCAATGTAATTGGAAGATCAAATGAAATAAACCAGGTGAACTTGAGAAACTGTGCGGAGGATTTTATGTGAGAGGAGGGCCATGAGAAGGTCCCATTTTGTTTGAGTTGAGAATACACTCTTTGCATTCAAGTTACAAATGGATTTGCTTGGGGGGTAATATCAGGATTTTGTTCTGTTTATCTGGACCAGGTTATATTGTTCCATTGTAACTCATGGGATGGTGTAACATTTCTTGTATGTATTTATCACAACAAAGACCTCAGTTGGTCCAGTGGTTCCATGATTTACTGTAAATAATTGAATTTTGTGGACCAAATTTTAGGGTAAAATTTAGGGAGTCGACTATTAGACTCCTGTTGCTTTTGATCATGGTAGATACCTGCATTGTCCAAGGCATCAGGAGCTCGGATGGGGCGGGAGGCCAAGGCGAGCATCTGCAATCGGGGCACTGGGAGCTTGGATGGCGGGTGGCTGAGGCGTGGATCCGCAATCAGGGTGCCAGTTGTTTGAATGGGCCAAGGTCATGGCTGGGAGCTCCAGAGGGTGGGTGGCCAAGACATGGTCCAATGTCAGGGCCAAAAATAGGGGTTAGACCTTTACTCAGGATTGACTATTACACACATATATTCAGTAATAAGTTCAAGTTAACAAACAATTACAAACTTGTAATGATGACACATTAAATGAAATTGTGGGTTCTTGGGAGAGGCATCACAGAATATCAAATGCTAAGATGCTGACCAATCTTGACTGAAGAAAGCTGCTCATGAAGCGCACGACATTGACTTGTTGCAGTGTTGGAGTAAAGCTGGTTGAGTGTATATTAACTGGGAAGGAAGGTGGTATGTGAGAGAGAGTCTCATTTTGGGCACACTTTGTAATCGTACTTTTTTCTTCTATTATTACAGAAATTGAATACTGGTCACAAATTTCTTGTAGTGCCAAACATGAAAGTATCTCTGGGAAAACGACTCATTTTTCTTTATGAAGACCAAAAATGTAGAGTCGATGAAGTCACAATATCAAAGTGTCGGCAGCTGTTTTGGGGAATGTGAATTGAAGCGCATGCTGTACTAATCAGACCCAACAGTTGTTAACATTGCTGACTAAAGCTCCATTGATTCTGTCAAATAAAGATGGCATTTATTCAGAAATAGTCTTCAAGCCCCAACTCCCTGTATCTATATCAGTTTCCAGTCAATTTATGAAGGTTCTTGAGTATCCAGGCTTGGCTGACTGATTTAAGAACACCATTCCTGTATAAGGTATAGTATTATAGTAACTGTATATTCATTACAGGTTCTGCATTTAGCCACAGTAGTCCAACATTACTGAAGAAGAATTAATTCTGCAACAATGGTTATGCTTCGTAATTTTCTCTTTCTCGATATTGGCTGATAACAAAGTTGTAGCTACTTACAATATTATTCTTATCTGTATCACTTCCAAACAAAGTGCTTGGAATCGAGCCTGTCAATCACTGCCACATCTAAGAGCAGAATCAGAAATTGAAAAATCTCCAACTAGTTGAACAAAATTGTTTGGAGAAAATAACTGATTTAAAATTACTAGTCATTATAATATGTGCTAGCAAATTAGCATTCTTCCTATTATCCTGGCACTTAAGTCATGAGCATTTCACCTTGTTTGTTTCTTTTCAATGTATTTGAATTTATTGTACATCAATCACTAAAATGCCATCACTTTTTTTTCTCACTGCCTGTACCATAGTTGACTTTCCATCCTTGCTAATTTTAAAATCATTACCCTTTCATTATCATTCATCTCTAACTGTTGCCTTTACTCCTTGAAATACAATGGTTTACCTAAATATGTTTGCATCGTAGATTTTATCAAGCTCTGCTCTTAAATGCCAAAATTGCTCAGTATTTTGAAGTCCTACCCCTATGCAACTTTGGCTACTTTGTTGGAAATGATTATCTGAAACTGCCCATCCCCATATTTCCTTTAGTGTCATCTTTAAATTATTGTTCCTTACCAAATTTGAGATCTACTTTTCTGGACTTTCTTCCTTGAATCCGACCTCAGTTTGAATCATCTCAGAATATTCAATGTTGATGATATTCACGTCCACTTCATTTCTTTTGCTCCCTTCCCTCTCTATAAGAGGGCTAATTTCTAACATGCAGCAATGGATGAGAAGGCACTGTCATCAAAACCATGGTGTCTATGTCCAGGCATTTACCAAGTCATCTTAGTTTACTAGTGTAATAAGCAATGTTAGATATGGGTGAAATAGTTGACATGATGTTTTGGACCTTAAATAATCACTCAGAGAAATAATTAAATAAATTCGAAGTGCCTGGTATCTCTTGTTAATCGAGAGAAAATGGTAGGACTAATTCAGTCACTTTCAAAATGGGAAAGTGTGACCATTGGTACCACAGTGAACGCTGCTGAACCTCAACTGTACTCAATGTGCATATGACTAGGGTAAGGGGTTCCAGTTTGTTGATGTACAAAGCGAATTGAAATATGGACTGTGGGAAGAATGCAGAGAGGCATTGGGAGAAAGGGAGCAGAGTATTGACAGGGTAAGTGAATGGAGAAGGATATGGCAGGTATCTATTTTAGTTGAAAAAGTAGGAAGGCAAAGTATTTTTTAATTGGTGAGAGTGAAAGATGTCAGTGTTCAGAGGGATATGGGTGTCACAAAAAATTGAAAGTTGATTTTGCTCACAAGCAGTTGGGTTAGCTAGTGACACTTTAGCTGTTTTTTTTTCCAAAACACTGAGTACAAAACCAGTGTTCAATTATATGGATACATAATTAATGTGGACATTGCTGGTTCTGCACCCAAGGAAGATTGTATTTGTGTTGTAGACAATGTGGCAAAGGTTCAGCAAATGTTGGGTCCCTGTGAGGAGTCTTGATGAAGGGTTCATGCCCAAAACATTAACAATTATTTTTTTCTAAATGCTGAGTTCCTCCAGTAGATTGTGTTTTGCAAAAGATTCATGAAGTATTAGGTTTGTTGTTCAAGGAGTGATTAAGCAAATTGGGCCTGTACCCTCATGAGTTTGGAGGAATGAGAAGCAATCTTCAGATACAGACTTCAGTTTTATTGTCAGAGTACTTGCATGAAATCAGGAGATTTCTCTTTCCTGTGGGTGAGGCAGAATTAGAATTTGGTAATGCAAAGAAAAACTGTACTCAATGTACACATGTAAACAAATAAATAAATATAAACAAACTGACTGCAATCCATGGGGGGGGGGGGGGGGAATCAAAGTGCAAAAGTAAGAGTTTAAATCCCTGATTGAGTTTGTTGTTGAGGAATCTGATAGTAGAGGGGTAGCAGCTTCCTGAACCTGGTGGTGTGAATCTTGTGGCACCGATACCTTTTTCCTGATAACAGTGGGAACATACTATGTGCTGGGTGGTGTGGATCCTTGATGATTGCTGCTTCTCTCTGATGGCGGTGTTTCCTGTAAATGTTCTTGATAATGGGGGGAATTTTACCTGTGTTATCCTGGGCTGAGTCCACTACTTTTTGGACAGCTTTGTGCTCAGGGGAATTGGTGTCCCCATAACATAAAAATGTTAAAGGCTTGAGAGGGTAGTTGAGGAATTGATATTCTTCCTGGCTTGTGTTGTCTAGAATTGGGAGATGTAGGGGGTCAACTATTCCGGACAGATGAGTGAAAAATTTTCCCTCTTGTTGCATCATCCTGTTTGCTGCCTAGAAATCCATGTCCTCTGATGTGCCCTTCTGCCACCATAAATTTTTTCCCTTTAGTTACTTCATCAAAATGTGTGCAATCTGACAAAGACACTGTGGGTAAAACTTTATAATTTATTGTTCAGATGTATGCTGAAGAAATATAGCTCGTGGTGTCTCTTTGCTTTTGTGTGTCTTGATCCCATTTTGTTTGAGTTGCCATGTGTGACTGACTCATTGCTGGTAATTGTGGTGACAGGCTCTAAGAAGAAAGTCAGATGGTTCCCCGTTAGGAGACTCTTCGCCCAACCTTGCCCCAGTCTCAGGATTCCTTACAGGTTTTTAAAGACAGGTGGGTGGAGATGGCAGACATCGCAGTATGTAGCTGGTGAAACTTGTCTTCTGTCATCCACTTTTTCTTCCTCTTTTTCCTTTATCCCTTCCTTTACCCTGCTTCTTTAAAAGTCTTATGAATTGTAAATTTATCATTGATAAATCATCCATTTTAAATTTGGTTAATATGTTAAAGTCATCTCTGCAACAAAAGAAATAACTGCTCTCCTGCAATATTTCTCAAATTTATTCCTGTGGCTTTTTGGATCGTGATTGCTGGTGTATCGGTAGGTTTGTGGTACTGACCCCACCACCTTCCTTAATTTTTTAATTTGTGTGAAAACTTTTTACCATGAATAATTTCCCTGAGGTCATTTTTTTTTAACTTGAGAAGAGGAATAATGCATCAAGATCAGAGTTGCTGCAGTGAAGCTACATAATCCAAACCAGTTTAGATGTTCAACATATATCCCAAACTTTCTTTTGAAATTATTTTTGAGTTTTTATCAGAAAAACAAATTAAAAAAAAAGCAGTAAATCAATTGCAATGAAACCTTTGCAGATTTACAAATAATAACATATGGTACAGTAGCAATACTACTTAATTCTAAATGCAATAAATGGCAATACAATATTGTAAGAAGTAAATAAGAAAAAAATAAAAAAACCTCAAACTCACAGCAATCAAGGTTAAAATTCATATTATACATGTTAAATCAGAACAAGTGGCCTCAGGATCCAAACCAGCCGGCCCACTGACGTTCATCATTGCACTTAATGAGTCAAATTATGAAAGTGAGCTAGAAATGGGCCTCGTCTTAAAATAAATCTTGATTTTTGTAACATTATGCCTAATTTTCTCCAGATTTAAAAAGGACATAATATCTATTCGCCATTGATGATGTGTAGGTGGGAACTCGTCTTTCCATTTTAACAGAATCGCTCTTCTTGCAAATAAAATGGGGAATGTTATAACCTGTCTTTGATGAGAAGATGAAATAATATTTATAATCTTTAGGAAAACCAAGTAATGCAATTATGGGACTTGGATCTAAAGTTATCTTAAATATGGTTGGAAAAGGTTCTAAAAATGTCGGTCCAATATTTTTGCAAATTAAGGCAAGTCCAAAACATGTAACCGAGGTATCAAATATTTTGCATGTAACAAAGTGAACTAATACCAGAAATAATATGAATAATATTATCTATTACTAAATCCATTGCTTTTTGACAGTAGTTAATCCCAATCTTTTCCTTGTGTTGGACTAAATGAGCATCTTATTAACTTGACAGTAATGGTTCTTTAAATGTCCAGAATAGCTGAACTATTTGGACAGGGTGATCAAATTTACAGTCCTTTTTTCAGTGGGCATCAGGAGTATTAAAATAATTTGAAATGTCTGAATTAAAATAAATTTTGTTTGCAAAACACCTATGGTGTAGCACTGTGTCTCATGGTATTTTATAGCAATGTCTTCAAATAAATTATTTGGCAGGTGACTAAAGTTTGAAGTATTTAGGAGAAACTTTAAGGGAATGAAGACAAAAGAGTCTAAAAATTGCTGAATCTAGAACAAAAACAGAACCCTGGAAGAACTCAGCAGGTCAAGCAGCACATATGGAGGTAAAAGGTGTTGGCCTGTTGCGTTCTTTCAGTCATGTTTTTGCTCTAGTGTCTTAAAGGTCTTGGTAACCAAGGTACAACTAAAGCTGATTACCATTCGGCCACAAAACTATGAATGCTTTGCATTTTTCAGTTTCCCGCCTCCCAGCAACAGTAGCTTTTTGGCCTTTAGGGTGCTTTGGAGTCATCAGAATCTTATCTGCTGTTCTTCTGTTTGATGTGGCATTTATGTTTTGTTAATGAAAAAATGTGTTTTTTAAGTTATTACCATTTTTGGATCCTGGTTGGGTGCTTTAAATATTTAGGGTCAGGAATCCCCAGGGACATCTTTGCTTTTCCAATAAATTTAAAGGGCTGGGCTTTTTTGTACATTAAAAACTTAAAATGGGTTAATATCACAAGGAAAAAAACCAAGGTATTGTGTAGGGTTTTGTCCAACAACAACATTTTATAGAAGAACTCTGTGCCAGTGTCTATGCTTCACTATTATACCTCTGACCTTCTCTACCCACTGTCAGTACTAATCTTTTTCTTTGTAGATTAGATATGAAATGTATTTGGTTTTTTGCTTCACTTGTCCATATTTTCTTGTTCTTCATAATGTTTTTCTATCAATGGCCTCTAGTTTTTCTTATGTCCAATTATAATAATTTCTCTATTTACTTTCTCACAATTTTGTATTTCATAAACAGCCTTCTATTTTCAAGAATGGGGGCATTACTCTGTTCATCCTTTCCTCAGAGATATAATCATATTCAAAATCTCGGAACTTCTGAACAAATATCTCCACTTTTGTTATTGTAAAACCAGGCAATCCAAATGGCATCAACTAGGCCAACAAAATTTAGAAACCTTTAACATGGATACTAAATCTGTTTGGTATAACTTTAATCGAGATGCATTTTTAAATTTCTAAGGTGAGAGAGAAGATTGTTTCTAATTTATTTAGGTTTCCTCCAAAAAAAACTAGAGGCCATTCATCCAGATGTAAGATGTGTCATTAAAGAACACTGCAAACAGCAAAATAGATGTTTTGTAGAATGTGTAAAACTATTAGATATAACAGAGTTTAACTGAGGTGTGTTATGCAACAGCACAAGTTAGATATTTCTAAACATTTGTTTCTAATTGTTTAAATTAGATTGTTTCTAATTGTATTCCAGACTCCTCTTCTCTGAGAATGTTGGATCTAAAATAGAAAAATGCCCATTCCATTCATTACTTGTTTCAGCATGGTTAGGGTTTGAGATTTAGCAGAAGAACCTGTTGAAAAGTATGCCATCAGTAACTTTATCATATAGAGGCAAAAAAACCCACTAAGATCCATTTTCAAGTGCGAGCAAATTTCTAATATAACTCAGAGATTTGGAGAATATATTCTTCGAGAAGGGCAATGCAGTGAATATGCATTGTATTAATGTTAATAGTATGTATTAATTTTTTTAATTCATTTTTGTTACTGTATTCTTTACTTAGTGGCTAATTGTCCTGAGGTTGACTGAAAGCTTGGACTGATTCTGTTTTTTGGAAACAGCAACTCCAGAATGCCACCAGAGGGCATTTGTCACCATGAAAGTTTCTTTGGAAATGTTTAGCTTCCTTTAATTTGTGAAGTACACAGATATTTCTTGGTTTTGAGCACTGAGAGGACATCTGCACAAAGTAAAGGGAGGAAAGTTTAGGGGAGACATCACAGATAGTTTTTTTTTTTTACACAGACAGTTGTGGGTTGGTGGTGGAGGCTGGAACATTGGGACATTTAAGAGACTCTTCAACCGGCCCATGGATGAAAGAAAAATAGAAAGTTGTGAGGTTGGGAGCATTTAGTTTTATTTTTTTAGGGAGGTATATGTAGGTTGGCACAACATCATGGGGCGAAGGGCCTGTACTGTGCCTGAATGTATGGTCTTTATGATACAGGATTTGTGCTTGGCATGCATTTGTGTTCCATTTTAAGGTAGTAAACTAATAGTTTCAATTGGCCAGGAAGGCATAGTGGTTCAGTTAGTAATGCATTTGATTCTTAAATTTGGAGTGGAAGCTAGTCTCACTCTGGAGATTTAGGCATCAAATCTAGGCTGACACTTTATAGATATACTGAAGGAGTGTTGCAGTCTTTTAAACCCTTGTGTGGATATAAAACACTCCATGGCATAACTGGAAGAGCAAATTATTGCTCTTGTGCATCCTTTCCACCATCACCAAACATGTTATTTAGTCATCATTTTGCTAAATGTGGGGTTTTGTGGACAAGTTAATTGCTGTATTTTGTGTTATAATATCCTGGTCTTCTCTTTCATCAGTTGCCAGAATGACCTCCCCATTTTGTGTTATTGATGGAAAATACAACTTTTATCACCTTCATTCCTACTGCCAATGGCCCAAAAGCTCCCAGTTGAAACCATGATTTACTTGTGTATCTTTTCGATTTAACATTGTATTTGTTGTGCAGAGTATGAACCTCCCTAAACTGAGGTGGCCAAGAAGATTAAATGATCCATTTGCTAAGCACATCTGTTCAGTTAAGGCAGTGGTTATCACCCTTTTATTTTCCCATTCACATACCACCTTAAGTAATCCCTTACTAACTGCTCTGTCGTTGGTAAGGGATTATTTAAAATGGTATGTGAGTTAGGGGGAAAGGTTGAGAACCACTGAGTTGAGGAATACCAAGGATGTTAAGTGCATGATTTTTTTGATTGCTGTTTTATTTTGTACGTGTGAGATTACTGTGATTTTCTTGATCTTGTCATGGTGGCTAAAAAAAAATTTCCTCCTACCCCCCCCACAACCAATTTTTTTCCCCCCTTTCCTCATTTTTCCCCAGGTCAAATCGCTCCACCCGCTCGAAGTGGGCACCGCTGTGTTGCAGATAATTCAAACCTTTACGTGTTTGGAGGCTACAATCCTGACTATGAGGAGTCGGGTGGTCCTGAGAATGAATCCTACCCACTTTTTCGTGAACTCTGGCGATATCATTTTGCATCTGGTACTTGGCAACAAGTGGGTACAGAGGGATTCATGCCCAGGGAGCTGGCGTCAATGTCAGGTACAACTGGCATCATATCTTGTGTGCTTTTCATTGAGAGCTAAATTTTTATTCACTAACATGATCATTCAAGCTTTGAAATACAATGGTTAGAGATGTCGAATTTTTGGGTTGTATCTATTTAATCTGCTCCAGGAAGAATGAAATGCACAACATTAAACCGCTTCCAAACATTTAATCAGAAAAATATTAGTAGCTTCTGGATTTGTAGTAAAAACTTGTCATTGTGGTTCTTGGAGTGTAATCATCATGTGTGTTTACATGATACTAAAGGGCAATGTCTTTCTGCATGTCTGCCAATCATTGAGCAAAGATAACTTCTTCCTCATACTTGCAACACAAGACCTATGTCACTGACTGTATTTAGTTTCTTTATTAGTACCTCTCTACCTCAGGCTGCTTCTGAGTGGTTTTCACGTGGAATTTCCTGCTCCTTGGAGCTGTTAAAGTGAATGACACCAATAGCTTTGCAGGAAGTTGGACAACTATAAGGGAGATATAGGAATAGAAGAGCTGGCAATGTGAAATTTCAGCCTTTCTGTTTGTCATTGCCTGAATCATTCTCTTCCCACAGGTGCTGCATGTCTGTGCTTCTAGTATAATCTGGTACTGTCTGGAGTTTAGATGTTCTCCCTGTATCTGTGTGGGTTTCCTCCTGGTGTTCAGGTTTCCTTACCTTCAAAAAAAGTATGGGGGTTGTAGGTTATTTTCGGTTTAATTGGGTGGCACAGGTTTAAATGGCCGGATTCAGCTTCTACTGTGCTGTAATTAAATTTTTAAAAAAAGCTTAATTCTGTACTGAAATTTTTGAAGATTTCTATGACTAAAGAACATAACCTCATTTTAACAAATTAGTTTTAATTGATTTATTTTTAACTTGCATGATATTTTAATTGCAACTGAAATCTTAGTTTAAATTGTTTTCTGTTTACTTTTTTGTGATTCATGTCCTAGCTTGGAAGTAAAGAGCTTGATTTAAAGTAGGTTTAATTAAGTACAGATTGTTTACCAAAGCTGGACATTGATAAGCAATGTGAGTGAGTTTGTAAAAGAGATGAGGGAAATGAAGAGGGGGCAGCTGCTGGTATTGGGGAAATAAAATGGATCCAGGAGCAAAGGCAGTTGAGGTAAGAGGTTACTGCAGTTTGATTTAACCAGTATATTGTGATGCTTAGGCTGGACTTGAGCAATTTCTCATCCATCCTTGTTTCTTTGTCCACATAACCTTATTTTCTTCCACATATAATTTAGCTTCTCTGGAAACACATCTGTGCTCTTTGCCTTGTCTTGTTGCTTTGGTCTCGAGTTGCATTATAGGAACATAGGAAGTAGGAACAGGAGTAGGCCAAAAATGGCCCGTCGAGCCTGCTCCACCATTCAATACGATCATGGCTGATCTAATTTATGACCTAACTCCACCTACCTGCCTTCTCCCCATATCCCCTAATTCCTCTAACATGTAAAAATTTATCTAACCGAATTTTAAATATGTTTAATGAACCAGCCTCAACCACTTCCCTGGTTAGAGAATTCCAAACATTCACTACTCTCTGGGAAAAACTCTTTTTCCTCATCTCTGCCCTAAATCTACTCCCCCGAATCTTGAGACTGTGTCCGCTCGTTTTAGTTTCCCCGGCCAGCTCAAAAAACCTTCCTACATCTATCCTATCCATACCCTTCATAATCCTAAATGTTTCTATAAGATCTCTCATTCTTCTGAACTCGAGCGAATACAATCCAAGACGATTTAATCTTTCATCATCAGTCAACCCCTTCATCCCAGGGATCAACCTAGTAAACCTCCTCTGGACCGTCTCCAAAGCCAGTATATCCTTCCTCAAATATGGAGACCAGACTGGACACAGTACTCCAGGTGCGGTCTCACCAGTACCTTATACAGTTGCAACATGACCTCCCTACTCCTGAATTCAATTCCTCTAGCGATGAAGGCCAACATTCCATTTGCCTTCTTAATAACCTGCTGCACCTGCAACCTAACTTTTTGCAATTCATGCACAAGAACTTCCAAGTCCCTCTGCACAACAGCATGCTGTAGTTTTTCAGCTCTTTTATTTTTCTTGCCAAAGTGGATAACCTCACACTTACTAACATTGTACTCCATCTGCCAGACCTTTGCCCACTCATCCAGCTTAACCCTATCCCTCTGCAGACTCTCCACATCCTCACTACAATTTGCTCTTCCACTCAATTTGGTGTCATCCGCAAACTTGGCTACATCACATTTTGTCCCCTCCTCCGAGTCATCAATGTAAATGATGAACAGTTGTGGGCCTAACACTGACCCCTGCGGCACCCCACTTACCACTCTCTGCCAACCTGAAAAACTCCCATTTATCCCGACTCTTACACAATTCTTGCACAATTGTTTGATTTTTTTTAAAAAATCACTATTATATTGATGGTTGTTAGTTTTGATCTTTGCACAAGTAGAAACATTGTGCCCTCTTAAATTTTTTAAAATTTAGACATACAACACAGTAATAGGCCATTTCACTAGTCCATGCCGCCCAATTAACCTACACCGCCGGTACATTTTAAATGGTGGGAGGAATCCGGGTGAAAAGTCTGAACTATTTCAAAGACTTTGGGTTGTTTTGAGAAAAAGAACCTAGGGGTCCAATCCTTTGCTAATAATTACACATTTGTAGTTCAACTATCAACCTTGTAAATTATTTCTGTGTTCACTTCAGTGTCTCCAAACATCTATTTATAATGTGTCTAGTAAAACAGTGTGTAGTTCTTCAAGTGTGGTCTAAGGCTTGATATTAGTTTGGTTTACATTTTACCTGTACCCTATTCTTCCTCTCTGGAAGTTCTTGAACTTGCTTTGCATTTGTTCTCCCTTATTGTTTTGCGTTGCAACTTTCTGTAAACTCTTTATATTTGCTTCTATGACCAATTTATTTTCTTTTTAAAGTGCAATCTTCATAGTTTGTAGTCCCTATGTGAACTATCCTTTGCAATTTAGTAATTAATCAATCATTATCTGTCATTAATGTGATTGCATCATTAATCCTTGTGGGACACCACTTTCTTTGCAATTTTGAATAGATGTGTTTCATGCTTGCATTCAGCTTATTATTCAGTCTGTAACATCCTCTGAGTATACATGTTCTGACCTTGTCCATTATTGTCTAAACAATGCTGCAGGATATGATAAACCAGTAATCTCATTTCAACAAATGTAATGAGCAGGAGAAAGATGGAAACATTATTATTTGTGTAGGTACAAGTTCTTGCTGTACATTTTGAGTTTTGTGTGGTGGGATAGTTAAGAATTTTAAATACTAATGGCTATTCTGAGGGGAGATATTAACATATTTGGTGTATCCCTGGGGATGAATCCATTAAAGCAACAAGTATGTTTCTTTTTCTCTAGGTAATCTGTACGTTTTTGGGCTGTGGTAGGCAATGAGTTGCTTGTTATAGAATCAGTTTCAAATTTATTGCCACATGTACTAAAGTGCAATGATAGTTAGTTTGTTAGCTGAGCAGTACAGCCTTGTGCATAAAGTAAGAAAGATGGTAAAGAAATTTGCAGAGTGATTAAATGGTACACATTAAAGGCAGTATAATTTTAACGATTAGGAGGTTCATTCAGGAGTGAGATAGCAACCGGAAATAAAATATCCTCAGTTTAGCAGTTAATGCAATGCACCAGTTGACCTGGGTTTGAATCTGGCGCTGTCTGTAACGAGTTTGTACATTCTTCCCATGTCTGAGTGGGTTTCCTCCTGTGATCTAAAGACCTTCAAGGTTGTTAGGATGATTGGGTGTATTTGGACTGCACAGGCTCATGGGCCAGAAGGGCCTGTTACTGTGCTATAATCTCTCCCAAAAAAAAATCTGAAGGTGTGTTATTTCACACTGATCAATCTTCTTCCTGAAGGGGGGGGGGGTGGGGGGTGGGTGGTTGAAGAGCGTTCGGCTGGTGGGTGGGGGAGATGTAGGAGGAGGAGGGGGGCGGGGAGGAAGAGTGGGGTGGCTGGGGAGGAAGGAATCTTGTAGCATGTTAGGTAACTTCCAAGGTAGTAGGAAGTCAATGAAGGGAATGGGAGTGCTTGCATGATGAACTGGGCCATATTCTAAACCTTCTGAAGGGAGTGAAGCAGTTGCCATACCACACAGTGATGCACCTTGACGATACTTTCAGTAGTGCACCTGTGTGGAAGTTGAAGGATGCAGGTGAAATTTCACATTTTTCAGACTTCTGGGGAAGCCAAGACTCTAGTGCATGTATGAACCTGGGCAAGAATAGGGGCTCCATTAATTTGGAAATTTGTGCACATTTTTTCTGTTGACGAAGATGTAGCAATGTTTATATTATCTATCTTCCAGTTGTTTTACATGGTAATAACTTATTGGTGTTCGGAGGCACTGGTGTTCCCTTTGGCGAGAGCAGTGGAAATGATGTACATGTGTGCAACGTGAACTACAAACGATGGGCGCTGCTTAATTGTCGAGGAAAGAAACCCAATCGCATATATGGGCAGGTCAGTGACTCAGTGCACTTGAATGAACTTTGATACAGTTAGCAATACCATTCCTTCTTTCCTCCACTCCTTTCCAAAGAGTCTCTCCCTCCTCACCTTCCCCTATTTCTCTTCCCCCACCCCCTCACTCACTCAGTCTTCTAGCCTTACCATCACTGTCAATAGTAATTTTGGGATTTTAATCAATAGTTTAGCCTCAATTGAGGAATTAATTTTTTTCCTATTGGTAATTTTTTTATAACCATACAGATTAGGATACTTTGTCTTTTCTTTAACTTATCTGAAATATACAATGTATTAAACACAAAAACTGGGTTTTGCCAAATCTGAATGTGACAGTCAGTCTCCTAATTTCTCATAGTGAAACTTCCAAAACACTGTGGGATTTTGATTGCTATTTTACATTCATTTATGTTGTGCTCTTGAATCTATTCTTGATTTTCAGTATTGCAAGCAGTTTTATCAGCAAGTTCACTTGGAGACCCTGCCAGCTTGTTCCAGTTAGAGTAAATCATACAGCCAGCCCAAAGATTGATGAATTCTTCAAAAACCATTTCCATCCTCAGGGTCTCCTTTGTTTTTCTCTTGAATCCTCGATTCCACTGCCATAGTTTTTCACTGGGTGTTATCATCTCATCATCATTTTTGCCTGCTCACTACCACTGCCAGGAGGGAAGAGGAAAAACCTGTCACCATGAAATTCTCTTTTGCCCATTTGCTAACATGTAACACCAGTTGTTTTTTTTTTCTTGCTGGAATCTGGAGCAACAAACCATCTGCTGAAGGAGGAGCATCAGTGGGAGAAAAAGAATAGTTAGCATTAGGGTCAGAACACTTCAAGGCTGGACAAAGGGTTCCAGCCTGAAATGCTCGACCCTCTGAGTTCCTCCAGTTGATTGTTGCTTCATTTTATTTGTGTCTTTTTCCAGTGGCTGCTACATTTTCAGGAAGTATGTTTCTATCCAACATTTTTAAAATTATTATTATAATTTTTTATTTTTCACACTATGAACCATATCAACCAAATTATGTACAAACTTTTCTCATTAAATTTACACAGTGGTCTTTTTTCCCTTTCCCTCCCCTCTACCCACCCCCCTCCAAAACCCATAAATATTAAACCTATACAATAAAACCATAAAACAATATTTTCACACAAAGGAAAATAAACAAGAAAAATGCGTCATCTATTTATTACACCACACTGAATCGAGTAATTTTGTCTCTCACACACACACACATATATATACATGTATGTGTATATAGATAGAGAGAGAGAGAGAGGGCTACACCACGAGCTTTTCAGTTATAGGATGCTGCCATTACGTGTCCTATCCAGTCTCTCTTTAGTTTATGTTCTGCTTCATTTAGATGCGTTTCCTGCACAAAAGCTGTATCTATTTTTTTCCTTCAATAAATTTAGTAGCCTCTTCCTTTTAATTGGTTATGTATTCCATTAATGTTTAGAGTCATATCGTTAAACGTGGCCATCTTGTATCTTGCATACACCTCTTTTCCACCTCTTCGCCACCTCCATCCCCCTTTTCCCCATTTTCATTTCTTAGTTTTCTCTTATTACACTTAATGTACGACAACACATTTAAGACATAAAGTAACACTGCAGTTCCCACATCCACTAATACCTTATCCCCAAAGTTCCCCCCCCTCTCTGAGTTGCCCCATACCCCTTGCTGGGCAAACACAACTCCCCTTTTCATTTAGGTGTTGTGATCTTGTTCGCAGCGTCAACTGATTTTGCAGTGACGGTTAATCCTCCTCCACCCAGCACTCCCCAGAAAACACTTTTTTAAACACATATAACAAAGCTCTCTCTCTCCTTTTTTTTCCCCTTACTCCCTTCCTTCCCTTCTCTTTTCTCTCTTTAGTTCTTGTTTTTACATCTTTATATATACTTTATCGCTGTTCTTCATTCTTGTTACATCTATTCATCTCTTCACCTGTCCTGCAAACGTTCTGCAAATTCTTGCGCTTTCTCTGGATCTGAGAACAGTCTGTTTTACTCCCTGGGTATAAATATTTTAAACACTGCTGGATGTCTTGATATGAATTTGTAATTTTTTTTCCATGAAGTTGATTTCGCTTCAAGAAGTTAAATTCCTTCCTCTTCTTTGAGTTCAAAACTTATGTCTGGGTAAAAAAAAAAATATTTTTTGACCCTTGTATTCCAATGGTTTATTATCTTCTCTAATTTTATTCCTCGCTCGTTCCAGTATATTTTCTCTTGTTGTGTTTCTCAAAAATTTTACTAAGATGGATCTTGATTTTTAATGTGCCTGTGGTTTCGGAGCTAATGCTCTGTGTGTCCTTTCTATTTCCATTTCTTCCTGCATTTCTGTCATTCCCAGGACCTTCGGGATCCATTCTTTTATAAATTCCTTCATGTCTGTGCCTTCTTCACCCTCCTTCAGGCCCACTATTTTTATGTTGTTTCACCTACTATAATTTTCCAACATATCAATTTTCTGAGACAACAAATCTTGTGTGTCTAATTTTTTTGTCACTTCCAATTTTTCTCTTAAGTCATTCAATTCCATTTCTACAGCCATTTCCCACTCTTCCACATTCTGTACACTTTTCCCTATTTCTGTCATTACCAGTTCTAACCTTTGCATTTTATCTTCTGTTCTTTTCATTTTCCTTTTAATTGCATTAAACTCTAACAATAACCATTCTTTTAGTGATCTTATTTGTTCTTCAAAAAAGACTATCTGTATTCTGTTCATCAGTTTTACCTTCTATTTCTCTGAAGATCTTGGTCGTCTTCTTCCTCTTCTTCTGTGTCTATATCTGTGTTTGTGTCTTCTCTTTTTCTGTGTCTCTTCTGTTTTTCCTGATGAGCTACTTGTATCTCTTTGTCGGGCCTCTTCTTACTGGGCCTCTTGTAGCTGGACCCCCCCCCCCCCTCCTGTGCTGCTCGTCTGTTGTTCCTCACCCACCAGCTGAGAGCCCTGGTGTCTGGCGTCCCTCAGCTGCTTGCTCTGTGACAGCCCGCTCCTCTGCTGACCCCCCCCCCTCCTGCCGATGTCCTCTTTCTCCTTTGATTGCACAGTGCACCGGCTGGTGGGTCGTGACTCCACAGAGCAGGGACTGACCTAGAGAGTCGGGTGCTCCTCATCACCACAGCGTCCTGTTCCTTCATGCAGGTTAGACCTTCTTCTTTCTTCGGCGACTTTTTTCCATTTTTCCAGTTGTTCTTACTTTCTCCTTCTTGGAAGCCATCTTCTTTCTCTTCTCTATATCTTCTATTTCTTGTATTCTATTTTTGTTATGCTTTGGTTTTTTCTAACTTTTTTCCTATTTTTCTGGAGAGGGCTGGTTTTCCCGACCAGCCACTACTCCATCACGTGACTCCTCCTCACATGTAACACCGGTTGATGGTGGGTTGAAAAGCAGCTCTGACACTACCACAAAGACAAAATGGCATTCTAATCCAAGGATCACGGAGGAATAATGCTCAGAGGCGAGGCCAAAAGAGCAACCAAGACCAGAAAAGTTAAACTTGGGGAAAAAAAAATTAAAAGATCTTTTTGCCACAGTTTTGGTGCTGAAGGATCTATGATAGATCTTAAAAAAATTTAGCACTGGGATCTAAAAATCAAAACAAATTCAAAAACTGTAAAAGTCCAAAAATCTGAATGCCAGAAATCTTCATAATCCAGTAGTCTTGAAAACTCTCATTTGAAATCCATACAACGTGAAAATCCAGAGTTCTTGAAAACTCTTGATTTTTGTGTGCATGAGTGCATTGTGCGTGCATCCCTGAGCAATCCGTCGTTTGGGACTTGTAGTTTTTAAATGAACTCCAAACTACAACATACTTCAGTTCCATTACTCTTCCTAATGATTTCATTCCTAAAGATAATCCTATTTAACTTCAGTTTTGTTTGATGTTATGAGAGGCTAGCTAATATTTAATAGCCAATTACAATGCATGAGTGCTCTAAAATGGAGGTAATTTGCATTTAATATGGCAGTTTTTTTTTTAAATTCCTACCCTCCTTCTCTTGCCCCAGTTTAATTGTAGGAGTTGGCCAAGCAGTTGGGTCAAGCCTTTGTTCATTAACAAAGGTTTATGATTTCATGGTGAAGTGGTTTGCCAAACTTCATAGTTTGGAAATTCTGGGTCAGACCTTCCTTCTTAATGTCTGGTTCTCAGATACACAGATCAGAATGCATTAGTGAACAGATATCAAAATGAATTAAGGGATTCAAAAATAAAACATGAAAAGAACTTGTGACATTGTCCACCAGTGGCACAGAGCAAATATAAACCCATTTGATCTCCTTGCAGTGGGAGTATTAACTTACTGGTCCAGTATCCAGTCGGTCATCTACATAATACATATTGTAGATTTTTTTTGCCACACAAGTTTAAACACCTCATTGATTTGTACTTTGAGCTGCTTTACAGTACCAGCTCTTGGCATTCTAATTGGTGATTTATCTATCAATACTAGCACCATTTTTAAAAGATGACTTATTCCAAGCTTCCAGTTTTGTACAATTCAATGGTAAAATACAAAGTAGCATAACTGAGAGAACTGAAGAGCCATGGCTTTGTCATCCATGGTAAGTCAACTACCATTTAGAGAACTGTCTTAGTTGTTCATCTATCTTTGCTGTTAACTTCTAGGCAATGGTGATCATAAATGGTTATCTGTACATATTTGGTGGGACAACTGGTTATGTTTACAACACAGACTTGCACCGATTAGACCTTACAGCCAGAGAATGGATTCAGCTGAAACCAAATAACCCTCCTAGTGATTTACCAGAAGAAAGGTGAGCAACAGTGGAAAACTTACTGGTCAAGGCAGCTCTCAATATTAAATTATATTTATAGGGTTCAGATATTGTTAAGGTTGGATACAATTGTGATGGTTTTGTTGGTCTCTATTTAAAGATGAGCTAACAAGATTTTCCATTGGATGATGCCTATGTTAATCAAGAGTGGCCTTGTGCTGATCCATTAAGGTGTTGTAGATGACTTCCCCTCTATTTTTGGCATCTGACTGGGTTAGCAATGTTTGGGTGGCGATGGTGACATGTTCACAGTGGAGTTATTTAATGACTGGTTTGCCACCCACAATCAAGGTTGTACGATAGCCTGTTGCAAATATTGAATGTAATTAGAAGTTTTTGGAAAGGGATGCATACAAAACTATCTAACGGAGGCAGGAGAGTTAAATCTTTAAGTAGTCCAAAAGGATTTAAATTTTTGACCAGAAATAATAAAATGAACCTGACATTCCAGTATTGTTACTTTCTATCAAAAAGAATAGATGCTGTCTATTTTGCTTTACTTTTATTTTGCTTTCTTTCCCTAACCTTGAGCCCTGCTCCATACTTTGAATTGACTAGACATTTACTAGGTCCCTGAGAAGCCTTGAATAATCTGGTGTGAATGATTTTGTACGATTATGACATTCTTTGACTCCTTTCCTTCTGATTGATTATTGCAATGCTTCTCATGAAGCATCTTGCTCACTGGGTGCTTTTGGGAACCATTAGTATATGAGCTGAGCAGTATCGAGATCCTGGCTATAACTTATTTCACCTCTCGCCCTCCTTCTCTCCAATTTTGCTCGTGATCCGAGATTCCTATCAAGGACCTTGTTATCTGCCCTAATCTTGAGAGGTTGAAATCTCTTCCCTTGTCCATACCATGGGTCGAGCAGGATCAGAAATGTGATTAATCCAGCTGAAGTTTTGCTTTATTTTGTATGACAGCCACTTCTTCAAAAGAAATGCTTTTCTGTTATATGCTATTTTTGTGTTGAAGAACGAATCTCTATTTTGTACATTAATATCCTAAACCTGGATGAGTAGGACATTTAAAGTTTATAGATGACAGTTACAGATATCAATAGGATATTGACAGATTGTGAAATAGACTGGTCCATAGCAAATTAAATTTAACAGAGTGAAGGATGAATTTTTGTGGGCAGTTTTAAGGGGCTGAAGAAACCAATCCAACCGTGTAAAACCTAACTTTTAAAGCAAAAATGATCCTTGGCCTTTATTGACACTGCAGATGCTGGAATCTGGCACAAAAAATGCTGGAGTGGCTCAAGCAGTAGATGTTGAGAAGGAATTGACGACTTTCTGGATCTCTAATTTCTTTGGTGTCCCCTCTTGACCCACTGAATTTCTTGACCTTTAATGTTGGAGATTGCAGTAGAGACTTTCTAGAATGGTTCGAGGAATGAGGAACAAATTATTTGGAGAGAGTGGAGAAGCAGCAGCATTTTTCCTTGCATCTCACATGAAAATACCTCTGACAGTGCAACACTCCTTCAGCATAGTAACACAGATGTTAGATGTGTGCTCTTGTCTCAAGGCAAGACAGAGTTGTCTGAGGAAGCATTCCTAGGAATTGGAGGAGAATGAACTTTAAGTTGAGTAGGGGAATGGATGAATGAACAGCTACCAGGAATATAAATGAAGTTGCAAAAAAACAACTCTGGCAGGAGGAGAATATTACATTAGGAATATACCAAGTAAGTCTGTTTGGAACAATTTGTGTTTTCAGGTACCGGCATGAAATTGCACATGATGGACAGAGGATATACATACTGGGTGGGGGAACCTCGTGGACAACATATCCACTAGATAAGGTAAGGGATGTCTGCAACAATCTGGGGTGGTGTTGGCATAGATGGGAAAAGAAATACGAAAGATTACAAACAGAGTAGAGGTTAGCGCAACACTGTTACAGCACATGGTGGGGACCAGGGTTTGAATCCTGCACTGTCTGTAAGGAGTTTGTATATGCTCCCCATGTCTGTGTGGGCTTCCCCGGCTGCTTCAGTTTTCTCCCACCCTTCAAAGTACCAGGGGCTGTAGGTCATTTGGGTGCAATTAGGCGGTACAGGCTCATGGGCTGAAAGGACCTGTTATCGTGCAGTATGTATGTATAAATTGAAAAAGTTAATGTTTCATTAGCTGTTTTATAAAAAATGTATAAATATTTGCAGAGGATGTTGTCGGATCAGTTTTGCTGTGTTGGTCTCTATTCGCAGGTAATCTGTGGGGGTCAGAAGGTATGGGAAGTTCTGCTTGGATAGTCATAATCAATATCAGGTTGAAACATAATCTAGAATTGAATGCCCCAGTGCTGGGGTGCAGTGAGGTAACGATTAAATCACCCCAAAGGCTGGGGTTGATCTGGAATTGCCAAGTGAAATGCCCAGGGATTCAATGCATGTTGGTACCTATCTACACAGTACTGTATCCAAGGTTTAACTTCAGAACTTTCACAAATTAAATACTGATGGATAAAAATTGTGGGGGGAAATCAACAAGCAGTTGTTACACAATGAACATGGGCACCAGATTTTCTCACTGAGGTAGATGTGATCTGCAAAATAATTCAGAGATATACAATGTGTTTTTAAAAACTTTTTAGATTGAACTGTCAGGGAGTCCAGAGCAGTGCAGAAGATCAAATGGGCCTCTTGGTATTCAAAAATCTGGTGTCTGGATTGACATGACCTTTACGAGATAAAATACAGGGTGTTGGAGAAGGAATGAAGTTATCAAGAAATAAAGTCTACTTTCATTTAAATTTCAGATACATGCCTATAACTTGGAGACTAATACATGGGAGGAAATCGCAACTAAACCACAGGAGAGAACAGGCAAGTTTGGAAACTACCTTTTTCTAATGATCTTAAACAAAGATCAGGAATAAAGAATGTGCTGCAGTTTTAAGGACTTTTTAGTTTTTTATTTCTCCAAGTCTTCTGCCCGTTCCCTAATTTCCCTTCACCACCCATCTCTCTCCATTTCCTTCTGTCCCCAACATCCCTGTTTGGTTTTCAGTTCATACATGTACTCAGCACAGCCTGGGTGACAGTTCATCTCTAAACTTGAATGGAATGGAAGTTTAGAGCAGTGAGAGTGAAAAAGGTGGTTGGTGGGATTTTACTTGAGTGTTTTTTTAAGTGTTGAGTGGTTTCATTCTCTAAGCAAGCAGCAATTACTTGTGAAGCTCAAAGAAATTCCTGGTCTTCTCAGAGAGTGGAATTATTTTTAAAACAGACATCATTGAGCTGCAGTAAGGTGTAGGGTTAATGATAGTACCCAGAGGCTTGTTTGAAAAGGTAGGTTTTGAGAAGATTCTCATTAAGGGAGTTGGGTTCATCCTAAGAAAAGTAGAGATGATCCAGAAATTGTTTAGAGGAGCACATGGCCTAAATCGTCCATGCCAACAAAGTTGCCTACCCAAATGGAACTGTGGGAGTTGAAAAGTTCCATGGTGACGCAGTTTGTGGAGAAAGACCAGGAAGGAACTTGAAATTGACAGTAACTTTGAATCAAAAGGCAATCAAAAGACTGATGCTTTTTGCATGGAAGATGTTGCAGCTTTCATTGTCAAATTCTTGATAAAGGTGAGGTTGCTGCAATTATTTTATATTACTTGTGTTGTTGAAAGAGAATCTTTAATGCATAATTTTATTTCACTGGATATTAGTTTTATAGCATGTTGGGAAATTCCTTGAGGTTTCATTCATGGAGAGAATAACTGGGATTTGTATAAAAATGGCTTAAGAACCTGTTCCCTGCTGTTTGACTCTCCACTTTAATCTCATTTATTTCTTGTTCCTCTCCCATTTTTCACTCTTCATTGTAACCAGATGCCAACTATTTTTTAAACTGTAGGTTTCCCATCAGCTCGAAGATGTCATAGCTGTGTACAAATAGGACATGGTAAGTGAAAGCTTAGTATTTTCTGTCTTTTTTAAAAAAAAAATCCTTCCATGCTGACAGCCTTCAATATCATGAGCCGTTGTGTAGAATCCTATGATTTCAGATTTATTGTCAGAGTACATACATGACATCACATACAACCCTGAGATTCTTTTTCTGTGGGCGAGGCAGAAATGACCACAAAAACGACTCAACGTACATGCGTAAAGAAATAAATGTAAACAAACTGCAATACAGAAGAAAAAAAATGAATAAAGTGCACCAGTAAGAGTCCTTAAATTAATCCTTGATGGAGTTTGTTGTTGAGGAGTCTGAAGGTGGAGGGGGAGCAGCTGTTCCTGAACCTTATAGTGTGAGTCTTGTGGCAGCTTGACCTCTTTTCTGATGGCAGCAGTGAGAAAAGCATGTGCTGGGTGGTGTTGGATCCTTGATGATTGCTGCCGCTCTCCAATGGCAGCGTTCCCTGTAGATCTTCTCAATGTTGGGGAGGGTTTTGCACTCCAGCATATTGGTGTCCGCATACCAGACTGCAATGTAGATGGTCAGCACACTTTCCGCCACATACCTGTAGAGATTTGCTAGGGTTGCCAATGTCATACCAAACCTCTCCCAACTCCTGAGGATGTAGTGCAGCTGAAGTGCTTTCTTTACGATGGCTTTAGTGTGTTGAATCCAGAAAAGATTTTCTGAGATAATGACTCCCAAGTACTTAAGTGTGCTCACTCTCTCTCTCTCTCTCTCTCTGAATTCCCCCAATGATCACTGGTTTGTATACCTCTGGTTTTCCCTTCCTGAAATCAACAGGAACTGTGTACTGAGCTACACAGTTATATAGCGAGTAGATACATCCACTCGTTATTTATTGTTGTACTGAGCTACACAGTTATATAGCGAGTAGATACATCCGCTCGTTCTTTATTGTTGTACTGAGCTACACAGTTATATAGCGAGTAGATACATCCGCTCGTTCTTTATCTGCTTGTTACAGTTGAGGATCTCTAGTAAATGTGTTAAATGCTTGTATTCCCCCCCCCTCCCCCTTCATAAAATAGTGAATACTCTGTCTAATCATCCTATGACTTTCCAAGTGTTTGTCCACTTGCCATTTTCTTATAATGGTTTCCAGTAACAAGTGTTTGGCTAACTGACTTGCAGTTCCTCACTTTGTAGCTACCTCCGTTCTTGAATAATTCTGGTATTTATAATTTACTGAATATTCTGACAATTTGGTGTTGACTCTCCCTGATGATGGTTGAATGTTAAGAGATGTCTTTGCGAGGTAAAACAACCTATTCAGTGTTTCATTTAACTAAATGGAGGAAAGTCCTTGGGTTATTTAAAACCTTTGAGTTTTCAGTTAAATTTTTTTTTCTGGTAAAGCCAACAATAATGCTCCTGCCTGAGTCAAAAAAATTCTTGGGTTCAAATCTGCTTTAATGCTGAGGAAGTCCAACTTTTGGAAGCTTGCTGTCTACTTTAGTGTTGACTAATGTTTTTTTTAGCAAGACCACATCCAATTCAATTTCTTTTCTGCTTCATGGAAGTGGTAGGTTGATAATGATTTGGTGATGTTGATTTAGCATTCAGCAAATGTACTTACTTTGATCATCTTTTACAGATGTGTATGTATGCGGTGGATATAACGGAGAGGTGATCCTTGGGGACCTGTGGAAGCTCAGTTTACAAAATTTCCAATGGATCAAACTACCTGCAGAAATGCCTGAGCCAGCTTACTTTCATACTGCAGCAGTCACCCCAGTGAGTGCTTTAAAAAAAAAAGTTTTGTACTCTGAACTACAGTTGCCATTATCGCAAGACTTGAGTCTGATTTTTTTTTTTTTTATTAACATCGCCCCAACAGTGACCAATCCCTTCCACTATCCTGTGGGAATCGCCAATGAAATGGAACTATTGAACAAGTCATTTTATTCTGCTTTTTTTTTCTTGTGAATCCTGATGACTATGCAGACAGGTTATCGATGTGTCGCTTTGTCCTATCGGCACTGGGAAAGAGTAAAACAACTAGGGTAATCAACTGTGACGTGTTTTGTGCAGATTACAGGAAATATGCTAATGAGCTAGAGACTTTTATCAGCTTGGGGTTATTTTCTCTGGGACTGAGTTGGGTGAATGCAGTGTTTTGCCCAGAGTAGGGTAATCAGTAACCAGGTGACAGAGGTGTAAGGTGAGGGAGGAGAAATTTAATAGGATTCACACAATGGGATACCGGAGGAGGTGGTGAAGGCAGTTACTACTGTAATTTTTTTTTAAATGGATGGATTTAGATGGATATTGGCCAAATGCAATTAGTGGGAATAGTGAGCTGAAAGGCTGTTTCCCATGCTGTATGATAAGTAATCTTTAATCCATGCTAACACACATTCCTCCCATCCGCTCTTATCTGGGCAATGTGTTCTTTTGACCCCCCACCTTCAAATGAGAACTGAATAAAAAAATCTTGGATAAATATAAATGTTCACGAAAATGCTAAAATTGATAGTTTGACTGCAAGATTTTAAAGTCTTACTGTGTTTTTCAGGCTGGCTGTATGTATGTACATGGTGGAGTTGTCAATGTTCACGAAAACAAGAGGACTGATTCTCTCTATAAAATCTGGCTAGTGGTACCTAGTCTGTTTGAACTTTGTTGGGAGAAGATACTAAAGAGCCTCCCACAGCTTACACAGTTCTCCACTACGCAGCTGCTCGATCTTGGACTGACACAAGGACTTGTGGAGAGACTTAAGTGACTGCTGGTGAAGGGATGGAGGGACACACTTCTGCAATATGAATGATGTTGGAAGAAGCTGCTCGGAAGAATACTCCTCAAGGCCTTATCTACCACAAGCGTTGGATGCCTGTTGTATTTCCAAACATCCTGTCTCTTTTTGCATCAAGAGCCACTATTCCTCAAGCCAAGTGGAGCTTGCTTCACAATGTTGATTTTAAACTTGCCCATGCCAAGGTTCCTCCAGATTTCAGGTACGGGTCTGCTTGCCTCTGAAAGGAACTTTGGTTCCAACTCCTCAAATTCTGTCCAATTATTAATGCTGGTGGTGGCTACTTCCCCTCCCACTTAACCATTTATTTCAGGAGCCCTGCATTTTGGCAGGTTTGATTGGTCTTTTTAATTCTGACTTTGCTCTCAGGCAAGTACACGTTCAGAACTTTCTATCTTGATTTTAGATTCCTACTATTTTTGTTTTCCCCTTTATTAAATGTATCTCGGGGAATTACCATCCCTTGACACCAATCCTCCATTCAAATTTTTCTCCCAGCAGGGGGGGGAAACAAAAATCCAGTGAGTTTGCATTAAATGTTGTTTTAATCATCCATTAATTCTTTCGCCAATCCTACTTAGTGTCCATTGTGTACTTGTTTCAGCAATGATTGTGTTTAGTTGTGTCTGCATTTTATTTTGGTAATGAATTGTACTCTTGTAGAGCAGAGGAAAGGAAAATGTCCACATTGTGGTTGAGGCTGCCTTGCTCTAGCCCATAATCAGAATTTGATGTCAAGTTCATTTGGGCAAGTGATGAGGTTGCATGCCTTTGGCTGTTTGAACAAGTGATTGGAGTCCATAAAGTTCTGTCCCAGATTTCCATCATTTGAACCAGGGCCTATCTAATTGATGTTAGTGTCATTTGTATTTTTTTTAATCCAGAAGTGAATGAAGAGTAGACCAAGTGACCAGTGTTTGTTGCCTTTATTTCCCCCCCCACCCCCTCAATAACCCATTGCAGTTTCCTTTGCTGAGATGCTGTTAACTCTCCCTTCTCCACTAGTATTGCACTTCTATGAATCCCTTTCAGATTGTGTAAGTGAGAATTTGGCAATCTTCTCCATTTTATTTTGCTTTGGGTGAGCTGTTTAGACATGTTCCTAATGCATTTGGTGGAAGTTTGTGTGCAACTATCCATCAGTTTCTGCTTTCTGTTGTGTCTTGCAGCTTTAATCTTTTAGTTGGCTGGTCTGCTCAATCTCAACTGTGAACAGTGCAACAACTAAATAAAATTAAGTGCTGCCCTGTTATTGGGTAGTGTTAGTAATGTTAGTTCTGCAGTAAATCTGATACGACTGCACTTAAAATCTCATTGTTTTGCTTTTAGGTTTTGAAAGCTTCCATTTGTGATCTCTTTATATCTTGTCAGCCTTTGACATCTTGCAGTATTGTGAACCTTGAAATGTATCTCTGAGAAACTGAGTGACTACAGCTAGTAAATCGATTAGAACTTTCACAATTCAAGACAAGGAAAGCAGTATATTTATTGAGGGTCTCCAGTGTGGGCTGTGGGTGAATTTGATCTTGCCCATTGTCAAGGTAAATGCTGTCATGGTACAAGTGCCTCTTGTGGAGACTATTTGAACCTACTGTCCTCTGAATGAATGTAGTCATCAGAATTTGAACTGTTCCTGCTCTGATCTTGAAGTAGTTGGCCTCCTTGAACAGGGGAATATTTTAATTAAAATATGAGGTGAGGCTTTAGTTCAGAATCCCATTTTAAAAATGGGCCAGTCCCTTTTAAATTGTTTGGATAACCAGATTTACTTTATTTAAATCTGGTATCCTTTTCCCTTTGTAGAATGTAATAAAATCACGATTGAATTTTAAAAATGTTTATCATTAACTTAAAATACAGCATATAGTCTTTATTTTGAGGGTCCAGGTCGTTGGCAATGTGACAGGCACTTATTAAAATGTAGATAACATCTCAGTACTCTGGATTGAATGGCTTCCTACTTCCTTAACAGTTAATTACATTGAATGTTAATGATTGACTTATAGCTGCTCCAGTACTTAGCTAATCAATTTAGCTCCCTATTTCTATCTTCAGTACTTGAAGCAAGGTAAACTTGAACACCAGTATAACGAGGATGGGAGAGATACTATAGTAGTTATATTTTATATCATTACTTATTCAAGCACGCTGTGTGGCAAAAACTGCAAGTGCAAGTTGTTTCTGCATATTGGTGTTTGATGTATTGATCAGATGATAGCCCAGTTTTCCCCGATTGAATAATTTAAAGATTCTAATGTTTTAAATCTCATGTTAATATCCAGATGAAAGATCAAGTTTAAACATCAACTTTAGAAACAATTCTGCCCATTTTCTAGAAGCTTCTGATTTTATTTTGAGCTCCAGTGCTGAATTAGTTATCTTACATGTTACAAATTTCTGTACACTTAAACATGTCCAAAAAGTAGCATTTGAAGCAGTGCAAATAAACTAGTCTGAGCAGAGGCAGTATAGGTAACTAATTTTGACATGTGGGCAATATTTTGAATTGTGATGTAATGGCAAACTTGAGATGCAATGAAAAAGTTTCTGCAACCAATGGGATACAACTTCAGCAATGAAGTGGCCTTTGATTGCACACTGGTGGTGGCAGTGTGGTGTTTGCATGGTCTGTGCATTTCCTCCAGGTAGCCTAATGTTCAGCATCCACTAGCCACTAAATTGCCCAATGCATGAATGGTAGAATTGGTTGGTTGGTGGGGGGGGGGGGAAACCAGAAAAGGCAGCAAAGTTCCATCTTAGAAAATCATTTAAAATTAACCAGAGGATGTCAATTTTGGGGAGGGGGAAAGGAGGAAAGATGGTCTGTTTTTAAAATCGCAATAGGTGCCTGGACTGCCATGAATATGCAAGGATAGAAGGATAACTTGTACTAGTTTAATTTGGCAATAATCATACAGACAGAATCAATTGTTTATGAACAAATCAGGTGCCTGCCTATATTTTGCTCATATCTTGATGAAGGGCTCAAGCCCAAGAGGCCAATAGGGAGGTTACTGTGTAGAACTTGTGCTCATTGCTACAGGATAGGAACAGAAGGGGAATTTCCCTTTTTTTGCAATACACTGATAACTAACTCTTCCTTCGGAAAGACAGTTTAAATTACTGAGAAATAAATGGTGGTTGCCTACAAATTTTGCCAAGAGATTTAAAAATAAAAACACTGCTGGAGAAACTCAGCAGGTCAAATAGTGAACCTTTTTCCAGTAAAGATACATCACCAACATTTTGGACTTGAGCTTTTTATGATCGGAAAGATAAAGATGCATAACTGATGTTTCAAACATTTCTTCATTGTATGAGAAAAATGGAGACAGGTGCCTGGAATCTGGTCCCTGCCTACATTTTGATATCTTGATGAAAGGCTCAAGCCTGAAATATTGGTTTTGTATCTTTGCTATCCAAAGCACAGTGTTTTTAAAAATAACATGGTATCGGTTTTTCGGCAACCCAGTCCAAAACTTTGTATTCAGGCCTGTTGTAATAGCTTTTTCTAATAATTTCTAATCAACAATACTGTTGGCCTAGTTCAGTAAATTGAGCCGAACACAATTCTCCAAAAAAAAACAGCCCCAGAAATGACCATCAAGTCTCCCATCCCTATGCATCATGTTCATCCTTCAGAAGCATAATAGCCTGTAAACACCTGAGCTTCTGATCTCAGAAGTTGAGCAGGCTCCAGCCTGGTTATTACTTGGAGGGGAGACACCTAGGAACACCTTGGTGCTGTAGGTTTCTGTGAAGGGCACTGGATAAAGTGGTGACTTGGTCTTGCGGTTAAAGAATTTCATGCATGTTACATGCTAAATGTAGCATTACGTGACAAAAATGGAACTTTTTCTCCCCATGGTCCTATCACTTTCTCCTTAAAAGACTTGTTCAATACCCTTCTAAATGGCACAATTGAATAGGCCTCTGTTCCTCATGCCAATGCACTCAACCCCCATAAACTTCCTATGTCAAAAACTCAACCTTGCTAGTTTTTTTAAAGACCAATCACATTCATTGTTTGGTTACTCACCTTGAATATTTTTAGCTTCTATCTGGACCCTTTATTTTGTAAACCAGCAGATCCCCTTTCATCATCTTGGAGTACAATCACAGATGCTCCAGTCACTTGTCCCTAGAATTATTTCAGCAAATCTCTTCTGTACAGTACTCACTTATTTCACCACTGTTAAATGTCATTTGTTAAGAGATACAAATTTTATTTTAAATAAATTGTTCAAATTGCTTCTATAAATACATTTTTGACTATGCAGTCCTTCCCTTGTTCAGCCAAAGTTGAAGAAAAGCACAATTCTTAGTTGCTTTTATATTATTTGTTACTAGCATGTTCAATTACATACCCCTCCCCACAAGCAGGAAATCATGTTTAATCCCAATTGTAGCCAATGGAACCACAAATCAAGAACCATGGTAGTTCTGAGACTACTTCAATGAGATTATTATTATACAACCCATTTTCAAGCTGCAGAATTAATTTAGCCAAGTTCTTCTCTCCCAACGTAATCCAGAGGCAGCATGGAAAATTGGATAAAAATGTAAATTTGACGATTGTACCACAGTTCAACTTCAAATTGTGCTGATGTTGCATCTGTCAATCATTCAAGTAGTTGCAGGAATCAACAATGTTGATTGGACAGGCAGAAGCAGAAAATCCTGGGGAACTCCTGGCTGTTGATAACCATGATCGAACTACTCAATTTAACTGTCAAGTCACGAACCGTTCAGTGAAACCACCCTCAGCACTTGCTTTCAGATGGAGCAAAGTAATACATGGCCATGATGATGAGGTAGACTACCACCAATGCTGTGCCTGCAAGGACAAGTCAGTGTCAAGATTGATGGATGGCAAATTTCCACTGCAGAATATATGTCAGGGCAAAGACTAGACTGCACCAAAAATGGAAGAATCACTGTTCTCAGTAGCTAATTGGGAAAGCATCAAAGAGAGATGATTAGGGCCAAAGGGTTCATGTCAGATACAAGATTTACTGGAATTCCTACTGCACCAGTCATATTTCACATGGATTTCAAGCAAATCATAAAAAGGAAAAAAATTCTTTAGGACTTTTATCATTTAACAACATGGTATTATCAAAACTGTTCTGGCAAAAAGATTAAAGGTGTTGATATTTTCTGTGCAAGTAACTAGCCCTACAAGAGTCTACATTCCAAGAATACTGGCTGCAAACTTCTGTGGGATACCTTCTAATGTATGAAGGGAAACTTGCATAGATAAATAACCAGGACAGACTGACACATTTGCCCACCTGCATTACACAGCATGCACCAGTTATTGATCTTCCTCTCACACTTGATCCCTACACTGGGTACTAGGTTAGAGGAGGGAGCCTGACACTGATTAAACCTACTCAGCAACTGAAAAGATTAAATGCTAAGCTTAATGGGGAATAAGAGGTATGGACTACAATCTACACCCAGATGTGGGCCTCTGCAAAATTTATTGTGTGATGTCTAGTGATCAGCAAGACTATAAATGGTAACATTTTCTTTAGTAATGAAGGTCAACCCACCTTGAAAATAGTCACACTTGCCATCCATGAAGATGTAGTTCATTAAAATAACACTGAATATTGATGCCCAAAGATGGAGATCACTGAAGAGCAAATTAAAACCAACAGGCTAAATACAAAACAAATAGTACCTAGTCAGTAATGGGATAATGCATTTAAGTATTTTTAAACATAGTACTAATGCTCCAATCAGGGACTCTTTAATGCTTGTTTATATTGAACAAAATTGGCAAAGGGGAGTAAATGTTGTACAATAATGGACTGATTTTCCAAAGAGTATGATGGGTTCAAAGATAAATGCATGCTGGAAATCTAAAATACTCAGGTCAGGTAGCATTTGCAAAGAGAAAAAGCATAATTGATTTGAAACGAACATTCTCACTTTGCCAGTCTTAATGAATATTTCCAGCACTTTGTTTCTATATGGGTTGCACCAAAAGAAACAGACCAGTCAACCCACGAACTCCAGTCCCAGCTTTACCTCCAATGTTCCAACAAAATCTTCACACGTACCTGTACCGTGGATTTAACCTGAACAAGGAACTATTCTGCCTTCAATGACCAAGGAGTCTTTCACTTCATTTGCTCACTTTCACCACATCCCTGACCTCCCCCACAAAGACCTACTAAAGTGCAATTTTAGACACCAAGGTGGCCTCAAATCACAATCCTTTACATAATAAATCACCAATTGTGCCATCTCTCAGAACTCATTTCTATCCTCTACAAAATAATTCTTGAAGTCCAATTAGCATGATCCAATAGATAGATGATTCAAGTGTATTGACACATTAAGTGTTCAATAATATGGCCCACGTCTAGCTTCTCCCAACAGCTAAAAATCTAAAAAAAGTTCCAACTCTGGCCCATCAACTACATCCTTCCTGCTTCTGACACCTTTTAGTTGTACTTCATACTACATCCAGAGATCACCCCTTTGGTTGTAAATCTTTCAACCAGAATGCATCCTTGACATGTTATTGGAGATTTCTTGCCTTTGTGTACAAATTCTGTGTGGCTGCGGGAACGCTGGAGGCAAATCTACGGCCATTTGGTGACTCGGAGGGGCGGGTTGGTGGGAAAGAAAGAAAATAACTCTTTTGCTTCTCTGACTCTAGGAGGCGCTTCAGGCAATTTCTGCCAATGGCGAATCTGTATGCCTGATAACAGGCTAAAGCAATTTCATGTAGTATGACACTGTTTTATTACAATGGCAATAAATTGAATCTAGAAATTCTTCCATGACTTTACACCATTTCATTCTCTTGCCCATCTCCCACCTTCAATCCTCCCTCTGGTGTTCCTTGTCCCTCCACCAGCTTCACACAAGATGCCACACCAAACTTCCTTCAGTTATCTCAGCCCATATACAACAGCCTCAAAGCTAACCCAACTTCTGCCCAATTATGAGCTTTACTAAAGGATTTGAGGAAATTTACTGCAAGGCAGAAAAGTTGTTTCAGCTAATCAAGGTACTGACATGGAGTTAAACACTTACATAAAGGACTGAGAAGAGCACCAGGACTGGAATTTGGAGCATACAGACTTGCACAGCGATGGAACTTCCAACTTCTAAGCTGAGGAGATAGATTAAGAGGGATGAACCAAAAATCTATAAAAATAGCACCAATCTCATTGTCATCTTGCTGAGCAACTGGTCTCCCACTACCATAGATTGGCAATTGGTTTGTAACTTGTGGTAACACACACCAAATCCACCCAAAGGTTTTTCTGCATCCATGCCCAACATCAGCTGGCATACACGCATTAGGGCTAGGGTTAGTCCATCAGCAGTCGTAGATCATAAAGATTATTCCATTTGCTACCTACCTGAGGCTGATGTTGTTCTGCAATGCAAATTGGATTCCATTAACTATTTCTGGAAGCTCAGGCACCATCGCCAAGACAGTCACACCAAGGAAATACTGTTCAGGACAAAGACGCACAAGAGAAAGTTACCATTAAAAAGGGAGCTTCAGATGTCTTCCTTTTCACAATCAAGTCAAAGGACTTGTCAAAATGTGGAACTGTAAATAAACGGAGAATCACTCCTTCCATTGAACAACCTCCCATTTGAAGGAATCCATTAACCTCAGTAAATCCAAGAACTGTCATACTGAAATGCCGCCCATAAGATTCACACGAGTCATCGAGATCCACCAATGGTCCTGTGACTTTCCTGCACAATCCCATTTTCTGGCCTCCAGACTTTTGTTTTGAACTGGATAATTTGTAATGGTTGATCTTTTGCCACATCCCACAGCTACTCCAAGATTCTCCAAAGAGGTAATGTGTTATTACTGGAGGGTAATTCTCAACATCATGTCCACCACACACAACTGAGTAAAAGGGGACATGAAATCACTGACTCACCGGTGAGATTGCAGAACTGGACAACAAGGGATTAATGTGTTCAGACACCAACTCTGCACAGGCAGACATGCAGACAGTGGCTACAATGAGCAGCACCACAGCTCTCCATCGTGACCAGAGAATAACAACACTGTGGCTATGGCCTGGAACTGTGGAGAAAGCAAAAATTAAGCCAACACCAACAAACAAGCTTTTATATTTAAGGAATGGGAGTAATTAGAACATTATCAGTCCCAGCCCAGTTTACAGGCCAAGGGGCCAAATTCACCCGTATCATTGGTCCCTGAAGATGATGCAGAGACCAATAATTCAACAGGTATGTGTCAAGATGGGTTGGCGTAGTGGTGACCTCCTTCGCACAGAAGAGGGAATTTCAGGTTAAAATGCACGAAACAGCAACTAAGTGAGGAAAGGCCCATGTGGCCACAGGCACCCAGCTGGTGACAATCAACAAGCATTTTCTCAGCAACAAGTGGTGCCATTCAGTTACAATCCCTTTAATTACAAAATTTGCAGAAATTGATGGGGTATGTTCAGGGTGCAAATGACTTGTCCTCAACTTCAATGTTATTTTCAGTTAGTCAATAGCCCCCTTTCAAATTGCAGCACCGGAGCCCTCCTGGGACCCAGGTGCGGTAACTGAGGCAAAGGTGCTGGAAGCACCTTTTAAATCTCCAACCTGGCGATTAAAGGGGGATCCTGCCCCTGCAATGATGCGTCACGCTCTCACCGGAAGTACTGCTGGATGTTCAGATGCTGGCTGCCCAGTGATGCACGCATGCAAGGCTGACATCTTTGGAATAAGCGGGTTGGCCATTTTCCTGTTCAAATCACCTATGGACATGACCTAGGAAAGTTTAACAGGGGTTCCCTGATTACATCTGAGGTAGGACAGGGACCCGGTTAGGTTCCGACAGGGTCGGACCCTTTCTAACTGCCGTGTAGCTGGGACGGTAACCATGAAAATTGCCCAGTTAACCTCATTTTACTCAACAGTTTGAAAGGGCCTAATGTTAAAGAACCATCAGAACTAGGACATTTACTGTTCACTCTTTACACAATCAGCACTTTCACTTTCAGCTCTGGATACTACAGTTAAAATGACAAGAAGTCTGCATTATACCACAGGGAAACAGGCCATTTGGGCCATCGTGTTTGCCCTGACCAGTGGGCACCAATTCACTTTAATCCTATCACAGCATTAGGTTGTATGCCGAGGCAAATCAAGTGCTTATCTTGACACCTCTTCGATGCTGTTAGTGGCTCATTACTCTCTGGATGAAAAAGGTCCTCATCCTCCTCCCTCCAAATCTTAACTCCTTATCCCAAATCCAGGTCTTCTAATTTTAGGTACTGGGAAAAGTTACCTGCTGTCTATATTACCATCATTTTCCCTCAACCTCCTGTGCTCCAGAGAAAATAAACCTAGCATTATGAGGAGAGACGATATTATGTTCTTGACCTAAGCAAGAGCCTATCGCCAGTACAACCCATGACAGTGTGGTCATTTAGAGTGTTTAGCTAGAAGTTTAAATGACCATTTTTCTCAGCCAAGAAGCAAGAGAAGCCATCCTGGCCTTCAAACCTGCTCCACACATTCCATAAATTGACCAATCGCTTTAAATAGGGAACCAATCACGTCAAGAAGTGGCAGAGGCAACGAGAGGATGGTCTCTGAAAATGGTCTCTGCTGACATTTTAACCATATAACCATTTACGAGGCGGAAACAGGCCATATTGGCCTTTCGAGTCCACACCAGTTCACTTCTTTTTTTCTTTCTTCTACTTTGGCTTGGCTTCACAAATAAGAATTGCTAACTTGTGCTTTTAACAATTGGAAGAACACAATGAAAAAATAAATTTGGAAAACTGAAACAAAATAGCACCTACCCCAACAAGGAAATAATGTGTCCCACAGTTGAAATAGAATGAAACAAATTGTCTTTATTCTGGGCCGCCTTCTTCTCTGCTTATCCTTTACTTTGATTGGATTAATATTTCAATTAAAAAATACAAAGCCTGATGTGGATTTTAAAAAATGAAGTGTAATTCTTTTTTTTAACCCCTTCTGGCTACTGAACAAGTGACGTTTTGGTGACAATGGGGTTTGAGGCAAGCACGCATTTCCCCACCATCACAGTGCTCAGGAGTGCAAATGCATGGCTAAGAAGGTCCATCTGTAACCAGAAGAGGGCAGTGTGCAAGTCTAGAGGTATTCTCACATACAGCCCACACCATATGTGTGGTCAGCCAAGAAAGTAAACTGGAAAAGATACTTACCATGGCAGTCACTGATATGAATATCATAGATATGGGTATGAGTCTTCAAAGCAAAAATGAGACCGATCACATACGATGCTGGGAGAAGTATACACACTGTGTGGATCAGAGGCCTAAAGGACAAAGAATGAAAAAAATCATTACAGCAAACAAACCTCGTCTGGGGTTACAGTGACACAACAGAAGGGGATAACTCTGTGTTTTACTGCAGGTTTGTTCGTTAGCACAGAGAAAACAGGAATCTCAACAGCAACAAATCTTGATTTTACAGAAAACAGAATTAGAGGCTGGCCAGGACATCTTCAATTGCCTGTCCTAATGAAGCCAGAGATGAGGGTCTCAGCAGCAAATGAGGCAAGACGAGCAAGGCAGGAGTCAGAAGATATTAAAGTTTCCACCATCCATGTTGTTAAATCTAATCCCTTGTCATATAGTTATCATTGAGAAGGATGAAGTGGTGTGACAGATTATATTATATTTTATATTGTATTAGAAATGATTTAAAGGAGATAAATTGTGGCAGATTTTTTTAGTGTAGGTCACATACAAACACTTCAAAACAGATCTCATTTAAAATACAAGAGCTCTGCTCAAGCCAGACAGTCCAGGCTCTGGGTGCCTTTGCAAAATCTTTGAAGAATGCCAATAAGGACTTCACAAGTAGATGATAATTGGACATGCTGTGGAGTAATGGATTATTGTTTTGGAAAGCAATAGATGAACAAACTCAGAAGGTTAGGTCCGGAGCCAAAGTGCAGATGGCAGTTCGAAGAAGGTCATGTGGTTTTCTCTGAGTGAGAGTTCTACAGTAGGCAGCTGGGACTGGAACTGACAAGAACCTTCCTGAGCAGTAACCATTTACCTTTCAAGCACCAAAGCCTGGTGAAATTCATCAATGTTAAATTCTGTGCACTGTATAAGAATTGCCTGCAAGCAATGAACTTGGAGGAATGAGAAGTGAGATTGGACTGCGAATCAAAGAACTTTTCTGAACTTACACATACATTACATACACGTGCACTTAGAATTAGAAAGGGCTTAAGTTAAGTTAATAGTAATAAGTTCAAGTTTGATCCTGTTTTCATGTTTAAAGATAATTAAAAGCAACTTTTGTTTAAGTAACAAAATTTCTATTGCTGCTGGGTTTTGGGGTCCTCTGGCCTCATAAACCATGTTAATGTGAGGGAACATGAAACCAAATCGAGACTTGCCAAGATATCTGCTCTTCTCGTCTTTGATGTCAAACAGTCCTGATAAATTTGGGGTCAGCCGAGGAATCAAGAAAAGTGGTAAAGTGGAAACAGTGTCATTTGTGCACATTTCTAATTTTAGATAGTTACCAAAAGAATGATAACCTGTTCACTAAACAACCAGCCATTTTAGTTCTTCATTTCCTCGTCCCTTATACTCCGAATGTTTCAATCAACTTTCGTCACCACCACCATGAGCCTCCCGCGATATCGCAGCCCCCCTCCCATGATATTGCAGAGCAGCAAAAAGACATCAAAAATTTCCACTGTACTTACTGAATATGACTCCGAAACAAGGCATTGTTCTGCAGCTGCAAGGAATGAGAGTGGGAGGGGTGAAATCTATTAGTAGGGATTGAAAAGCTTGAAGCCGCAGAAACAATCAGTCCCCAATTACATGAAAACAACTTACAGAACACAGTTGGGGAGGGTGTAGTGGAACTGGAAATCAAAATAATATCAATGCAATCTTTAAGGCAATTAATTTTCAGGATTTCCCCCCCCCCCCCCCCTCCCCAACTTGCCAGTTGGCAGTGAAACTCTGACCTCAAGCCCAAGGAGATTTGTACACATTAAGATCACAGTGCCAGGATTGGTAACACTCTGTGCCAGGATCCACAGGAGCAGGTTGCCATCGCAGAAGAAACAATGACTAGACATTGACAAGGAGAGTTTCGAGCAAAATCACGCCTTCAAGACTAATTAAAAACAAACTGTTCTTAAAAAAAAATACTGCAATGCTGGTAATTGGAAAGCAGTAAATGTACATCAGTGGGTGGTGACTGGGGGGGTAAACTGAATAATCTGGACAAGATGCTGTCTAACTGTAACAAACAAACTGAGCCTAATCCTCACTTGTAAGCAAAGGGTAATGGATTAAAAACATTAGTAGCGAGTTGTATCCAACAGTGTCGATATCAAACTAGGGACCACCATCAAGCTTGGGTGCTTGGGCTTTTGTCTGTCATCTTCCTCTCCCCTCCTTCAAGCCTTTTGCACATTTTAGCATCATGTTTACTTAACCAGGGAAGGCGAAGGGCTCCAAAAGGTAGCAGGAAATCAAGAGCGAATTTCATACCACATTGAAATGACAATCATTACACACAAAAGGCCCAGAATCATTCTGCGTTGAGTTGGTGCAACCTTGACATATTAGGTTTCCGTAGGCCTTGGAGAACAGAGTTGGTGCGAAAACACCTAGAAAGATAATAAAAACCACATGTTATCTTGGGAAACAAGTCTCCCATGGCCCATGCAAATGGCCGTCTCATCATTTTCAAAGGAAGAGAATGTGGCATCTTCAAAAAAACTCCAGAACTCAGCCCAACTTCACACAATGACCTTGACTTGCTCCCACTAATTATGCAAGACCGATTTGGAAGGTGGTTTTTTGAAAACTGGTGCAGATTCTGCAATGGGAGCGTTGGGATAAATGCCAACCATATACATGACTAGATGAGTACAGGACTGATGACTAAAGTCCCAGTCCTGTGCTCAGTCATGCTCAACTATTTGAACTTGCGGTAACTCTAACATGTGCAGAAGTAAATCATAGGAGATGCCAACAGGAGGGTACAACACTTGCACCTTCACTACAATCCAGGCCCCAACAGAGCTTTCATATGAAGCAACCCCTCACTTGTACATCCAGAGGACTTATCTACTGCATCCGGTGCACCCTTTGTGGTATTCTACATCAGAATGACTGGTCACAGACTGGGAGATCGCTTTGCTCAGCACCTCCGCTCCATTCGCCACCACAGCGACCTCCCCATTAGCCAACCATTTTAATTCCGGGTCATATGTCTGTCCATGTCCTTATGTACTGTCCCACCCTGACTACCCACAGATTGGAGGAACAACACCTTATTTTCCATTTGGGCACTCTCCTGCCACATGACAGGAACATTGACTTTACTGCTTTCAATTAAACCTGCTTGCCTTTTCCTGTCCTTCCAGTTCTTTCTCTCACATAGCCCAGCCATCGCCCCTCCCCATCATTGCAGCTGTCCCCTCCCTGCTTTCTCTACCTATCATTGCCTGCCTTGCCACCCCCCCCACCCCACTCTTTTGTTTAGATGCTTGCCAGCATTTTCTCATACTTTAATGAAAGGGTAAATCCCAAAACGTCGGTTCTGTATCTTTGTCTTTGCTACATAAAGGACACTTTGACCTGCTGAGTCTCTCCAGTATTGTGTGTTTTTACTTAATGGGTGCAGAAATCATCTCTCTTTTTCACCTGCTCTCTCACTTACCTAGGGCAGGAATCAGGGGAATAGTTGGGTATAATACAAAGAGCAACGTTTAATGCAATCAAGAAGAAATTTAAGCTTAAAAGAGAAGCTGGCATCTTCTTTCCTCAAAGTTTAATGCCTGAAATAATTTATGATAACCTATTAATTTTTTGGTATTGCAAATGGATCAATGAACATGGAACAAGGCCGGATGAATAGACTTGTCACCATAACGTGATTGATGACTGTACAGTTCAAGAGATTGTACATCATCTTACCAAATATATTTGGTGAGAAACCAAGGACAGGCAACGTCCTCTGGCAGAATTTAAAATGAACATGCTATTCCATTCAATTACAACAGCTGTTCCCTCACAAGCGACAGTGTTATACTAGAAAAACTACATTTAAAAATTAGATCTCTTTGCCCAATGGTACTTCTGTGAGGTCAGAAAAAAAATCTGACACCTACCTCCCACAGATATGAAGAGGAGTGCTGAACTGATTCCTGCTGACCGGCTGTTGAACCTCTGTTCCTGATGCTTGCAACCCCCAATTACCATGGATATACCCTGGAGAACAAGTTGCAAGTTAATTTTTGCTCCAAAGCAAATAGAATCAGGGAATCCACAAAACTGGCATTTCTAAAATCAATGTAAACTTTTTGAATACAGAGGATCTTAAAAGAGTCTTAAACCAAGGCCCATGCCCTCTTCACTCTGCTATCATCGGGAAAAAGGTACAGGAGCCTAAAGTCAAACACTCAGTGGCACAAGGACAGCTTCTTCCCCACTGCCATCGGATTCCTGAATAATCAATGAACCAAAGACACTGCCTTACATTTTGTGCACTATTTTTTTAAAAATAATGTTACAAGATGGTTATATATGAATGTTTGCATTATAATACTGCCACCAAATGCCAAATTTCATGACTTGTTCATGACATAAATTCTGATTCTGAAAAGAGCAACTCCATGATTCATTCCACTGGAGGATATTCACCAGACCCCTCTTTGCAACACATCAGCAGTTGAATCCAGGCAGAAGAATCAAAGTCAAAAAAGAGTCACGGCCATCTGCTGACCCAAAAGTGCAAGATATCACCTGAACATGCAACTTTCTCGTCCCACTCCAGACTACATACTCAAGGATTACAGTCTGAGATCCGCCCGTCAGGAAGCCTCCTTTCAAATATTGAACCCTCTGCCCTTTTACTCCAAGGTAAAGTTCAAGTTTCAAGTTCAGGTTTAATGTCATATGTACCAAAGGTACAATGATAAAGTTTTGCAAGCAATCCAACTAGTCAACCCAAAACTAATACAGCAATATAAAAAGGAGTGTTCAGAGTTACAGAGAGAAATCAATTAGAACAGAGGAGATGCAACATTACTTCTTTAGCGTGAGGCTCACTCAGGAGTCTCATAATGGCAGGAAAGAAACTTCACACTACAGATTTGGGGACAATCTCTCATCATTCTTCTTCACGATGGGAGGAGCGAGAACAGAGTGTGGCTGGAATGGAAGGAGTCTTTTAAACAAGTTGGCTGCTTATCCAAGGCAGCTGAAAATATAGATGGAGTTGGAGAGGAGCAGGATTTGTGTGAACTGCATTTACAACTCCCTTCAATTTCAGCCAGTCTTGCAGCAGAGCAGTTCTTGAACCTCAGAATGAAGCATCCTGAAAGGACACTCTTGATGGTGCATCTGTAGAAGTTGTTGAGGGTTGTACATAAAGGGTATGATGGTGTAACTAAAGATAGCTAAAATTTCATGCCAGTATCCAAACAAGTTAAAAACTTTAAACACAGCACAACCTGGTTGATATTGCACAGAAACAAAGGCACCACATAATGCATTGATTGAACAGACTATCAACAAAAGTAGAATACAGTAAAACTAATAATCCACAATTCCACTGCTCAGGAACAAGGCACACTAGTTAAAATTTGCCACACTTCCTTGCCACTTCCTGTAGTTCCCATGCTTTCTTTCAGCTCGCCTGGTTCACTGGACAGTTTATTAATAATTTTTATTGTAAAATATTAAGTAAAGTGCAAGATATTTAAATCACATTCAATAGTGCAGAAAATCTGATAATCCAGCACATTTGGGACTGTGCTAAATTAACAGAATTGTGGGGCCTTCAGCCCACAAAGTTGTGCTGACCTATAGAAACCCTCTCCTCAATCAATGAAACACTTCCCTCTCTCACATCCATCACCCCCATGCCCCCCGACCATTTTTCTTACATCCATGTGCCTGTCTTTTAAACATTGTTATTATATCAGCCTCAACCACTACCTGCAGCTGTGCATTCCGGGCACCCACCACTCTCTGTGAAAATAAAAATTAAAAAACTACTTCAGTTCTCCCCATAACTTTCCTCCACTCATTGAACAGATGTCTCTAGTATTGGCCATTGTCACCCAGGAAAAAAGTGATGGCTGCCCACTGCCCTTCAATCTTGTACACTATTATGTAACCTCCATCGCTCCAAAGAGAAAAACCCTAACTCACTCAGCCTTTCCTCACAAGATGTTCTCAAAACAAGGCAGCATCCTGGCAAATCATCTTTGACCCCCTCTAAAGCTTCCACATCCTTCACATATAAAGGCAACCAGAACTGATCACAACACTCTACACAAACTAATCTGCAGATCCTGGAGTCCACATGTGGCCTAACCAGAATTTTATAGAGCTGCATTATTACCTCGCGGCTCCAGCTCAATCCCCCGACTATGGAATGCCAGCACACCACAACTTGTGCAGCAACCTTGAGGGATCTATGGATTTGAGACCCAAGATCCCTCTGTTCCTCCACACTCCCAAGAATCCTGGCATTAACCATGTATTCTGCCTATACCCTGATATAGCCACGTCAATCCTAATTATGCTATCCACAGTATTTCAAACCTTCTGTAAACTTACTGACCCACCCCTCCACTTCCTCATAGATGTCATTAATAGAGATCATAAAGAGCAGGGAGTCACAGAACAGAACATCGAGTCCACGCTGCTGAAGATCCAGCTGCGCTGGGTGGGTCACGTCTCCAGAATGGAGGACCATCGCCTTCCCAAGATCGTGTTATATGGCGAGCTCTCCACTGGCCACCGTGACAGAGGTGCACCAAAGAAAAGGTACAAGGACTGCCTAAAGAAATCTCTTTGTGCCTGCCACATTGACCACTGCCAGTGGGCTGATATCGCCTCAAACCGTGCATCTTGGCGCCTCACAATTTGGCGGGCAGCAACCTCCTTTGAAGAAGACCGCAGAGCCCACCTCACTGACAAAAGGCAAAGGAGGAATCACCCAACCCCAACCAACCAATTTTCCCCTGCAGCCGCTGCAACCGTGTCTGCCTGTCCCGCATCGGACTGGTCAGCCACAAACGAGCCCGCAGCTGACGTGGACTTTTACCCCCTCCATAAATCTTCGTCCGCGAAGCCAAGCCAAAGAAAGAGCAGGGAGTCACAGAACAGAACACCACTAGACACAGACCTCCTAACAGAATACACTCCATTTACAGCCCCCTCTGCCTTCTCGGGACAAGTCAATTCCAAATCCATACAGCCAAATTTCCATGGAACCCATGTCTCATGACTTTCTGGTTGAGCCCACCATGGAGAACCTTGTCAAATGACCTACTAAAATCCATATACACATCCACCACCTTCATTAATTGATTTGATCATCTTGAAAAGGAGAGATTTAGGTACAAATCAATGTTGTAGATCCAATCGTGACTCACGAGAGGACCAAATCTCTCATGCTTGCAGAATAACCGGACAGATAGTTTTCAACTGACTGGGTAAATTCTTGTCCTGTCTAAGAGAAATTAAACTCTGCAGAGTTCAGATTTGCTACAAGCCATACAAAAGGAAGCTGCTAGAGTAACTTACTGGAATGAAGAGAACACATCCCAACAAGGTTCCAGTCAGAGCACTTTTTACCACCTCCTCATAGCACTTGTGGTCCTTGTGACTGCCTTTGATCAGAGCAGTTATGTAGAAGGTCAACTCGGTGATGGAACCAAATGTGGCATTCACTACAGCTCCTACTGCAAAGTTACTCTGAGCTGAAATACTGAAAACAAAGGTGGATTTAAATCATTGCATGTTAAAAACAATTTGAACAAGGCCTCTTAAACTCATGCAACCATTTCCAATAGGCAAGGAGATATAATTACAAAATACTGAATTAAAGCCATGACTAAAAAACGCAAAGTGCAACCCACTCCCGGGTACAAAGAAATCATACCTTCCAACTTCTTCAAGTCCCAGCAGACCAGTCATTGCACAATGACATTACTCATGGCTTAATCTGCAATATGTTGGGATAGCACGTCATACATAATACTGCCATCAGTTCAGGTAGTTGAATTAAAAACACAAACTGCTTGTAGGGAATGCTGACGTAGCAGCAGTAAATGGTCACATTCCTGAGCATGTGCTCAGAACATACAGTGCATTTCACTTTGGAATTCAAGTCAATTCTCAATATCTGGAAATGTCCCTCTTGCCTCCCATGCAAGTCTAACTAATTCCACTCAATTGTGCACATTTCTAACCATGGACAAGGATACAAGCAGCAATAGAGGTGGTCCAAATAGGAATTTATAAACATCAGAAAAGGCTGAACAAAATTGGGATTCAGCCAAAAGGTGATCCAACAGATGTCTAATTACAGAAGGGTTTGACAATGCTAAAATATTGCAACTTAAGGAAACTCAAAACTAAAGTCAAGCATTTAAGGTAGCCTTTAATCAATCCATTAAACCTCAAATCAGTAGAAATTTTAATCAGAGTGGTGAGAATCAAAAATTTTCTACTGCAGGAAATACTCTAGGTGAGTGGAATACATGTATGACAGGGAAACGCACAAAGCAAAAGAGAAAGAAGAATATGAAAATGTGGACAGATTTGCAGCAAAGCCTGGTAAGGCCAAACAACATGGCTATGACATTATCTCCTCTGCTGCCCACAGTGGATTTATTTTCTACATTACAGTACATACTTCCAACTTCTTCAAACCATTTGTAGTTTAAATTTCCTCCCACCTTTTCTCATTGCCTCCACTGTTTCAGGCACTCAATAAGCAGGGGCATCCAAGCCGCAGGGAAGGGTCTCAGAGCGAGCTCCCCAACCTGCACAAGCAGAGGAAGAGCATCTGCCATCCTTGCATTCTCCAGAGAGATATTCAGCAGGCCAACGGAGACAACAGACATATTCAGTGGCCTTGTGCAGGAACAGGTCACATGACTAACACTACTGTCAAAATTGCCCTGAGACTGCCTGTGGTCAAGAGTGGCTGATCAAACATCAAAAACAAAGTTCTGCATACAGAGGCGAAAATGAATCAGAAGGAGCCAGGTGTAACACACACAAAAAAACCTAATCATGACTGCAGATCTTAAACTGATTGATGAGGATAGAGGCTTTCTCAGGTAATTCCCACTCCCACCCTTCGAAAAATAATTGCAAGCAACTTCTGTAAATAAAAACTGTTACATCACTGGGTATTTTTTTTCCAACTGTTATTTGCTGGAGGACAAAGGTAGTTTGACCTTAATTAGAAATCAAGTAACATAAAAGATGAAGTGATGGTTGAGAGTATTTTCTGACAGCACAATGGGAAATGAAGCAAAGAGAATTAAAGATTTACAAGTCTACAAAAAATGCCATGAGGTACTATAAGATCTTCAAATTGATACAGAGCTCTTCAGCGTTCCTATCATGTTCAACAAGGTGGCGTCCATACACTTTCTCACTGGTGAGTAGCAATACTAGTGGGGGCCCAGGGAATTTTCTTTGTGGTGGGGAGTTTGGTGCAAGGATCACAGAAAAAAAAATCTTGTAATGAAAATAAAAGTGTCCAACTCTTCCTGCTTCTCAAATACAGTTATGAGAAAAGAACACAAAAGCCAATAACCTGACTGCAGCCCTTAGAAAACATCAGGCTTTGTTAGTTGGAGACAGAGAGCAGGTGGAGCTAAATGTTTTAATTGAACACAGTCTGCAGGTGATTTAGTTGTTTCCAGCTTCTTGTTCCCAACCCCTCAGGCACCCAGGTCACCGTTCTCCACTAGATTCCACTACCAGACACAGAATTCCCTTCCTTCTTCAGCATTTCAAAAGGATTGTTCCATTCTCAACTCCCTTATCCAAATTCCTGACTGTGGGGAGCAGCCATTCTTAAGAGGGGCCATAGAGTCCTCCTGAGGGTCACAATGCATAAAATCTTTTTTTTAAATTTATGTAGTCAGTCGGAGAGAAGTTTGGCAGACCACAACTCAACTTGACTGCTTCACAGGGAAGGAGGCCCATAAACTTTGAGCAGAGTCCTGCGAAGGCTAAAGCCAAAAAAAGGTAGAGAATGGCTGGTGTAGTCCACTTTCCTGTGCAACCACAAGAAATACAACACTGGTCTTCACCTCTGCTCACCATCCAGGGACCCAGTCAGTCTTTCCCAGTGTGGGAGCAAGCCTCTTGCACTTTCAATCTACCGTGTCTACTCAATTTCATTCCTGATGTGGTCGCCTCTACTTAGATACAACAAGGACCAACACTTTGAACATATTGCAGCCTTATGGATTCAACATCAAATTCTCCAACTTGAGGTCATTTGTTCTCTTGCAGCCTGTATGACCCCACTGGGCACCTGTCTGCTTTCCTCTGTTATTCAGTAAAATTTGCCATGCAAAATAGACAAAAACACAAGGGACAGTATAGTTAGGATAATGCTATGATGGGTACGTGATCCAGGTTCCAATCTGCTGCTGCCTGCAGAGAGGTTTTATGTTCTCCCTGTGGGCTTCCTCCTACATTCCAAAAACATACAGGGTTTGTAGGTTCATTGGCCATGTGGGTGTAACCAGGAGGCACGGGCTCATGGGTATGTGTTACCATGCTGTACCTAAATTTAAAAGAATTAAATATTCTAACTATTATATTAATTCATTTGATTTCACTATCAGAGATATCCTATTGTTCTTGCTTTCTCTACCCCATAATGAAAATAGCCTTGCTTTTTCTTTCCTGGTTCTGACAAAAGGTCTTAGACCCAAAGTGTTCACGGTCTCTCTTTCCACCAAGCATTTTCAGCGTAACTCAACATAACTTATCTTCCTTTTCATGTTGATTCTGCACAAAGGCCCAATCAAGGTTAGATTTTGGAGATTTCAACAAATCACCAAGTTACCCAATGGGGAAAACATATTGCTCAGGGAGAGATTGGGTGTGGGGGGGGGGGGGGGGGGGAAGGAGCTGACTTTAATATTTTTATCTTTAGGCTAAACTCAAAAGCAGTCACTGTTTGAGTGTTTAAACTATAAATTTGCAAGAAACAAGTTAATATTCCCAAAACTAATAACTAGTTTACATTATTGTAACCAGCTTCGTGCACTTATTCCCTTTAAAAAAGCATTACCCAATCCTACCAACATATTTATATGGAATACTATGGAAACAAAAGAGGAAAATGTTATGTATGAAGCAGATTGAGGAGGAGTTAAACAAACGACAGCAAGGATCAGGTTATGTTTTTTTCAAACTGCAAATGAAAAATAAAGCTCTGCTTACCTCGCAATTGCCATCCCAATGTAGTAGGACAGCGGAATTATTGCCAAAATGGATAGCGCAAATTTTACAGGCGAACTGGCATAGTGATTCTTTCTGTCAGCATAACCCAAGACCAGAGCAACTACTACCAGAGGAAGTAGATCTGAAGAGCCAGTTAAAGAAATAAATATCTTGCATGAAAAAAACAAAACCGTCATCAATAGACATTAGTCACTACCCAGAGTAAATGCTCCAGGGAGACTGGGGACTGAAGTGAAAATGGATTGTACCTTTCTCTCCCTACATCCACCATTGTCCAAGCTGCAAGGGTCCAGCATTTGGCATACGTAGACTGGCTGAATCCAATTACTGCATCACGAACAACATAATGAAGCACAAGAAAAATTCAAGAATCCACATTGGAGGGGGATGGAGAGGAAGGAGATTTAAGTTTGCTTCTGTCTGAGGAACAGTGATAAAATGACCAACACAGACCTATTCAAATATACTTGTCACTTGCTTCATTCCTGGTCAACCGAAAGGTAAGAGGCAATCTCAATACTTATCATTTGAGCTTTGCAAAAGTAGTACATCTTTTCTTGACCATTGAATATTATCTTGGCAATGAAGCATTAAATAACCAAACATACAGATATTCTACACAAACAAAAGGAATACGTGTGGTTGAAACAAGTTTGGACATCACCACCCAAATTAATGTTACCAATAGCAGCTGTAGTGATCAGTTTGCAGGGCAATACTAATCAATGGATTGGGATCATTAGAAGGTTGAAAGTGCTTAGCATGCAATTCAAAATAAATAAAATTCCATCAAAAATGATTAGCAATGGTATTTTCCTCCAGTCTCCCTCCTCAAGTAGTGAAAGTATCAATGAATCAAAGGATACTCACAGCAAACACATTGATGCCAATCACAGTATATTTATAATAGTAGAAATTCATAGCACGGTAACAGCAAAGGACTACTTCTCCATCCAATGGGACGTCGGTCTGGGAGCAAGGAGTGAAACAAAGATTAATCGGTGTGCCGAGATCTTTTAGCTCAAGGGTCTACGTTTTATGAATCTTGTTGAATTCATCGCTTGTGTGTTAAATCATGAGAGATACAGATATTAGAGAATTTGTTCCCACTGGCAGAGGGATTAGAAATTAGGGGACGTGGAAGAATGATTGCGAAAAGAACAATGTGATTTGAGAAAATATCCCCCTACCCCTGTCAAAGGACAGCATGGTTGGGGCCAGAGCTTGCAGTGGAGGCAGATTCTTTTTTTTTAAATTTTTTATTTTTCACACCATAAACCACATTAACCATGATACATACTTTTTCCTTTTCAAATATATACAGTGCCATTTTCTCCCCCCTCCCTCCCTCCTCCCATCCCACCCTCCCTACCTCCCCCCTCCCGTCCATTTAAAGTACAAAATCTAGGATACATTAAACCAGTCAAACAATATTGTCATTCAATAAAAATAAACAAGAAATTCCACTGAATCAATTCTTTCAATTTCCTTCTCCTTTCGTTAATTTAGGTAGTAAATGTCCCCGGTAGGTTTTCGCTATTGTGTTTCATGTAAGGCTCCCATATTTGTTCAAATATTTCAATATTATTTCTTAAACTATATGTTATTTTTTCTAATGGAATATATTTATTCATTTCTATATACCATTGTTGTATTTTCAAATTATCTTCCGATTTCCAGGTTGACATAATATATTTTTTTGCTACGGCTAGAGCTATCTTAACAAATCTTTTTTGTGCATCCTCCAAATCAATTCCAAATTCTTTGTTTTTTATGTTACTTAGGAGGAAGATCTCTGGATTCTTTGGTATATTGTTTTCTGTAATTTTATTTAATATTTGGTTTAGATCTTCCCAAAATTTTTCTACTTTCTCACATGTCCAGATTGCATGAATTGTTGTTCCCATTTCTTTTTTACATCGAAAACATCTATCAGATACTGTTGGGTCCCATTTATTTAACTTTTGAGGTGTAATGTATAGCCTGTGTATCCAATTATATTGTATCATACATAACCTTGTATTTATTGTATTTCTCATCGTTCCAGAACATAACTTCTCCCATGTTTCCTTTTTTATCTTTATATTTAAATCTTGTTCCCATTTTTGTTTAGTTTTACCATTTGTTTCCTCATTCTCCTTTTTTTGCAGTTTAATATACATATTTGTTATAAATCTTTTGATTATCATTGTATCTGTAATCACATATTCAAAGTTACTTCCCTCTGGTAAACTCAGACTGCTTCCTAATTTGTCCTTCAAGTAGGATCTCAATTGGTAATATGCCAACACTGTATCTTGAGTTATATTGTATTTATCTTTCATTTGTTCAAAGGATAATAATCTATTTCCTGAAAAACAATTTTCTATTCTTTTCATCCCTTTTTTCTCCCATTCTCTAAAGGAAAGGTTATCTATTGTAAAAGGGAGTAACTTATTTTGCGTCAATATTAGTTTTGGTAATTGATAATTTGTTTTATTTCTTTCTACATGAATCTTCTTCCAAATATTGAGTAGATGATGTAATACTGGAGAACTTCTATGTTGTACCAATTTTTCATCCCATTTATATAATATGTGTTCAGGTATCTTTTCCCCTATTTTATCTAATTCTAATCTAGTCCAATCTGGCTTTTCCCTTGTTTGATAAAAATCTGATAGGTATCTTAATTGTGCGGCTCTATAATAATTTTTAAAGTTTGGCAGTTGTAAGCCTCCTTATTTATACCATTCTGTTAATTTATCTAGTGCTATCCTCGATTTCCCCCCTTTCCATAAAAATTTCCTTATTATTTTCTTGGAGGCAGATTCAATGGCAGTATAGAGCAGTGAGCCAGGTAACTATCAGAAAAGAAAGAATTCACAAGACTATAGGGAGAAGTTGCGTCAGCTGGAGCCAAGTGGCCTTCAAGGCTCTAATTGCTGTGACTTGATTTTGGATCAATTGTGGCCAATAAGATCCTGACTGATCCGAGCAAAAGCTAGGGTTTCAGTGACATTGCTGGAGACTATGGAAGGCACTAACTCAAGAAGGTAGCCAACATTGTGAAGGATTCCCACCCTGTTCACAATCTCCTCTCACTTATATCTATAGGCAAAAGATAAAGAAGCCTGAAATGCACATTGAGGTTCAAGTGCAGTCTTTATTCTCCAACAACGATCAAGCTCTTGAACCTCCCCAAGGGACCTGGGAGTCCCCATGCAGGAGAGCCTGAAGTAAACTTGCACGTTGAGACGGTGGTGAAGAAGGCAAATGCAATGCTGGCATTCATTTCAAAAGGATTAGAATCGAAGAGCAGGGATGTGATGTTGAGAAAGGATGTGCTGACTTTGAAGTGGGTTCAAAAGAGGTTCACAAAGATGATCCTGGGAATTAAAGAGTTATCATATGAGGAGCATTTTGATAGTTCTTGGCCTATATTTATTGAAATTTAGAAGAACGAGTGGGGAATCTCGGACATTTTGAATGTTGAAAGGTATGGACAGAATAGATGCAAAAAGGTTGTTTTTCCATGGTGGGAGAATCTAGGAAGGGCAAGATGGCACAACTTCAGGATTGAAAGGCATCCACTTATAACAGAGATGTGTCGGTATTTCTTTAGCCATGTGTAGGTATTTCTTTAAATCTGTGGAGTTTGTTGCCACAGGCCAGGTTATTGGGTATATTTAAAACAGAGATTGATAGGTTCTTGATTAGCCAGGGCATCAAAGGTTATGGGGAGAAGGCCGGGCAGTGGGGCTGTATGTGTAAATGGATCAGCTCATGAATGAATGGTGGGGCAGACTCGATGGGCTGAATAGCCTATTTCTACTCCTATGTCTTATGGTCTTAACTATAAACTACTATGAGATCACCAAAAGTTATCTATAAACTACTCTGAGACCACCAAAAGATCTATCTGCAATATTGAAACACAAGTTTTTTTTAAATTATTGCACTAACTGCAACTGTGAATATTTATCCTTTTAAATATATTATCTCATTTTCTGTCAATGCATATGATGGTAATTTAGTTTATTCTATTGTAGTTGCGTAGCTGTTTGCCAGCAGTAAGAAAGAATTTTGGTGTATCTTTACATTATACTCGTGTACATGATGATAAACAATGAACTGATGGAGGAACCCAGTAAAGGATCCCAAATCAAAACATTGACTGACCATTTCTCCCCATGGATGCCGTCTGACCCAGTGAGTTCTTCTGCAAGTTCCTTGTTCTAAGAACGTTTACTATCCTCAATAGAAAGCCAGAAACACGCCAGCCAACAGAAGCACTATGCAGAAGCTCATCGTGAAATAATCACGTTATGAATTTAGTGGCAGAGAGGCAATTATATTCGGATAGTACTGGAAGTTACATTTACATTTGTGCAGATTTTCTGCTGACATCCAAAACAAAAAGTATCCCTCAATGCAAAGTTGCACACCAGGAAACTTGCCAATGAATGGTGACTTAAGGTTATCGGAAAACTCCCATCATTCTCCATTAGGATACAATATCATAAAATATTGCAAATAATTAGCAGATTGGTCAGACAGGAAGAGTTAACAATGAGGTCCAGGGAACCAGGATACTGCAACAGGCACACCTGGAACAACAAGTTGCTGTGGGAATCACTGGAACAGAGCAAGAGGTCAAAAGCAGTGGTCAGTGACAGACAACTAGAAGCTCAAGGTCACCAGTGCTAATTGAATGGGGAAGTTCTGGAAATGAATCACCCAATCTTCATCTGTTTCTCCAATGTAGAGTAGAGCAAATTGCAAGCATCAAATGAAATGCAAAAAAAAAAAAAATTTAGAAATTCTTCTCCTGAGTAAAGGAGAAGAAAAAGGAAAGCTCAGTCCTTGCTCTGGATGGAAGGAGGTGGTGAGAGAATAGTACAGTAGTCATGTTAAAGAAAACAAAGTTCATCACAAGAGCACTGAGGAAATCGACATCACCAGAATGGATATGATGGAGCAAGCACGAGAGTCGTCATCAACAAAATAGCCACAGAGTTCATGGACTTCTCGTGGACGTTAGGCACTAACCTAACCCAAGGTGGAGATAGAGAAATTAGGAGAGCAGTTTGGAAACTGATAGCAAAAGCAAATGAAATGGTCAGATTCTGTATGAAAGCAGCAAGTAGCTCCCATAGAGTTGTCAATGTACTGGGAAAATAGTTCAGGGGACCAAAGTACAAGCATCCCACCATCAGATAGGCACTGATTCAGCCCATGTGGGTTTCTGTGGCAGAGGGTTTGATATACCATCCATGCTCAGATTTCCTGCTTCAGATCCAGCCATTAAAGTGTCATAATTACACAGTGTTCTCGTCTTCCCTTTCAGCATTCCAAAAGGGTTCATTCCCTCCACAGCTTGGTTCACTCTTCCATCTCCATCACCACCAACTCCCTTCCTCTTAACATCTTCCCTGATACTAGCCTTTTTATCAGAACCTTCCCTCCATGTGCCATCCCTCAGTTCCCCACCTGCTCTGACCTTATTCAACTCCTATTCACATCTCCTGCATCCAGATCTACATTACAAAACCACCACCATACTCAATTTCAACCTTATCACTGACATTTCCTCTCATTTATCAATGATTTAAGATGCTCAGTGCCATCCTCTGGAGAAAGGGACAAGGATTTAAACTTTAACTGGTTCTCCACAGGTGCTGCCTGACCTATAGTACTAGATATTTTGAACGTGATCAATTTCAAATTTCCAAAACCCGCAGTTTTTTTAAAAACCAAAACTTTGCACATTTAGATCATGTTACGATGCTCCTGTGAAAGCCCCTTAATTTGCCTCAAGTTTGAAATCTTAATGTGTACAGTATGTTCTGATTGACAACACAGTAAGGAATTCTGTGCAGTTCCAGCAAAATAAAAACTTTACCCTCTTGGACTGTCTGATCTGAAGCTGCTCAGGAGGGATTAGTAGAATGTTTGTGATGGCTCTTCCATTTAGCTTGGCTATTGGAATGGTGACAACCAAAATCCAGGCAATGAAGGAAGCCAGGCCGTGAGCAAGTGCCAGAAGTGGATACCCCAGGAAAATCCAAACATAGGTGCGAGGACGGCGCTGAAAACAAATCAAAATTATTGTTAATTTGTCAAGTAACCCATTTCTACTTTCACTACAAAACTGTACGTTCCTTCATAAAAAAGGGGAAAGTTAAGACATGGCAAACCACACTAATAGTTTCAGACACATTCTGAAACTCTAGGGATGCATACAGTCATGACGTCAGCCAAATCTCACTTCCAGTAAGCCAGCAAACAAAATCATTCAGCTGCATATCAAGGCCAAGGTTTGACGAGGACCAGTTGAATACATGACACGTGGCCAAGGAAAATCGTCACAGCCCATCATTTAAATAAGCCAGTATTTCCTCAAGAGGCAACAGGGCAAATTATCAATCTTGAAAATAAAATGATACAAAGATTTGAACAATCCTTTTATTCTGTAGCAGCAGACACATCTATCAAGGTGCAAAGCTGCCAGATGACTAACAAGTTACAGGTGATCCTCAACTTACGAGGGGAGGGGAGGGGGGGTTTTACATTCCGATAAAGAATAACGCAGCTACCATTTTTTATAATTATATTTTGAATACCTTTATTCTCCACTGAAAAAAACCACTGACGTACACAGCTGAAAGCCCAATGAGCATGAAGAATGTTTGATGCATTGAGACTGAGTGTGATTGAGTTAGCATCGCAAGAGAGTCTGCTGTACAATCGCCCAGCATGACACAAGAGTAGTGTACTGCACGTCGCAAACGTAGAAACAGATCAGAATTTGAAATTGAAAGTACGAATTTGAACCATCGTAACTTTGAAAAATCATAAGCCTGACTGTCGTAAGTAGGGGAGCACTTGTACACTAATACAACAATTGCCATGCAAGGAACCCCCCAATGTGCAAAATATTCAGGAGACTAAGGAAGCAGCAACCAAGTTCCCCCATGGCTTGAAGTTCAGAAGCGGTAGTATTTCAGTATAGATAATTTAGTTGGAGAATACATTCTCAGCTATCACAATTTGAAGCATTTCTCCAAACTGCACTGCATAATTGATTCAGTCACTCTCTTCATATCTCCTGGCAATAACCAAGCCACCAATCCTTTCACTTTGGAGAAGTGCACCACTTGACAAGGTCTCATTAAATGTGTCCATTCACAGCAGCCTACATCTTATGTTGCGCCATTGATCACAAGGGTTGTGGGTTTCAGGGGAGCAGCACAGGGCACCGCATCCAGAGTTTTTAAGCTGCGTGAGTGATCAGCATCCTCTCTGAGCTTGACTTAAAGACAAGCTCACATGAAGTTACACACATTTCTACATTTTCCATTCAACATTTTAAATCTTCATTCCTATCCAAGTGTGGAACAAGCTATTGTACACATTAAAATGTTTAAAATAAGGAAAGCGTTCTATGGACAGCCTACCCAGTATTTCATTTCCACTGATGGTGTCTCTGCTGGAGTGTGCTCCTGACTTCCTGTGGCACCAAGTAGTGATGTTGTTTCCCCTGCAGTCGCCTCAGGAATGTTCTCACCATAAAATTGCACACTGCTTTTCCTCCGAGTAACAAATAGCTTTGAAAAGGAAACAAGGTGCTGAGAAACTATTTTGGTGAAGGCGGGGGGTAGAAATTGTAAAAGTGCAGTTGACTGCAATCTTGCTCAAAGTGCACCAATATTCTGAAACAGGGAATGATGATCTGGTAACAGTTACAGACAAAACATTTTTTTTTTAAAAAACTCCACTGATTTATCATGGCAAAGTGTTGCAAGGCATTTGACCTTTACCCAAGTTAGCAGCCAGTGAAAGCATTAGGTCAGAAGACTCAGCGAGATAAGTTTTATGGGGTCTTTCAACATGCAAGTTCATTTCAGATCCACTGCAGCACTTCCTACCATTTATTATACTTTCCTGAAGAGTACTCTTCCCATCTACAGGGCTGGGACAGGACATCATTTTGGTGAAGGGGTGGCATTACAATTCCCAGTTTTAGTGCCCACCTTTGTGTTTTCATGCAGGGGGTGGGGGACTGCAGCAGCCTTCTCAGCATGCACACAATTCTTCGCTTAGCTGCACAGTAAGTTGCAATCACTAAGACAGAAGAAGTGCCTGACAAGTGCAAATTAATGCTTGTCGACTTTTACTTCCAGTAAAGTCTTGTGCACAGTATTTTAATGTTCAAGGTTTCTTCATAATCATGTACGCAAAATTTGTTTGCCCTGAAAGGCAAACTAAGAGCCATCACTAGCCCAGGGCCCCTACCAAGAAGGGAAAACAGCAAGAGTGCCTTCAGAGAACATGTCCATGGATTCACCATCTCCTCTATCATGACCGCCTCCTGTGTCCCCATAACCTCTGCAGCCACATGGCTTCTCCACCATTCCTAGAGTGGACCAGTTCCAGGCATCCATCCTCGGCCCCAGTTCCAAAATCCTGATATAGTCAGGAACTATTAATGTCCGAGCACCTTCAGGAGCCCTCCTGGCATGAGCACCTTCACGGATTCAGGCCTCGATACCTGGGGCACACAAGTACAGGCTTTTGACACTGGTCCACTGTTGTCGTCCCCTGCAGGGTCTTCTCCTTGCCTGCACGAGGGGAAGGGGTGGGAATATTCTTGCCCTCTAGTTCTAAACCTTTGCCCAAGAGTACAATTCTATCCCCGTCAATCTATATAAATTCATCCCTCAGCCTCCAATGTTCCAACGAGAATAAATCCCAATGTATCCCTCTGCAAATATTGTTCTTGTTCCAGGTAACACTCAGATGAATCTCTTCTGCACTCCACTGTACACAGAACTCACTGCACTCAACAAAATTGCACACTGCAGTCTAACCACGTTTTGCACATTGTTTTAATCAAAGATCAACTCGCTTCATTTTTGTAAGCATGAGACCCTCAGGATTGTTCTCTGAAAAGTCAAGCAACTTGCCACAGGGAGTACACTTACCTTCTGAATTACCTTCCCAAATGGCCAGAAATAATATCCAGCGAGATTCCAGCACAATTTTCCTAGACGACAAACAAAAGACATGCATTACTAAAAGCAGAGGACCCAAGCATCAAGGAGGTGGGGAAGGGAGATGGATATGGAAGAGAGAAAAAAGTTTGATATCCCAAATGTTCAAACTAGCCCAAAACTCATTTAAATCTTCCATCAAGAAATCCTTCCCACACAAAATAGATTTTCAGGTGGTGATTGCATACATTTCCTCTAGAACTCAAGAAGCTGTTGGGTATTTGAACCACTAGTCAGGGAGGAGGCAGGTGCACATGCTAGAAAATGTATGCTTTCACTTCAAATACACCATGATGCAACAGGACCTTGATCTGTTTTTTTTTAAATCAAATAAATATAACTGTAATAAAGAACATGATTAAATCTAAAGACAGAGGAGGAAATCCTTTCAAATTAGTTAAGAGGCTACAGGACATGCACTTTGCCCTTTGCAGATGACACCAATCTACAATTTACTGGAGTGGGATACAAGTCAAACATAATACTGTATGAAACAAACCCAAAAATCAAGCAAGGGCAACTCTATGATCACAGAATTAAAAATCGAGGCTCATCGACTATAATTAGGAACAAAACCAGAGAAAGAGGAACAGTCGTTCAGAGTGGGGTTTTTTAAAAAAGGAACAAGAGTCTTCTTGTTGCAGTCAGTTACTTAAACCAAATTTCAACTGCAGCAAGATTGCAACAAAGATAAAATGGGATTGTAAGAATTGACCGCTTTCAAAACTCATCTTCTAAATCGACAATTAAATCTCAGCCACAGAGAGTGGAAAACAGGACCACTCCAGAGGACTTGACAGACCATTACCTTACTTGAGACTTAAAACTGTGCCGGGGTGAGGGTGGTTGCAACATTTCAAAACCAACTGTGGAATCAAATACCAAACAAGCATTCTTTTCATAATCTGGACGTAATGGATCAGATGGCAGGAACGTCTTGTGTTGCATCCCACATGGAAAGCAGGATGACTTTCCATGTACAAAAGGATCAAAGATTTATTTGTTGATGTGCTAAACAGAGGTGGTGCTTCCCAAAGATGAACAAAAGCAAGGAACAACATCACCATCTAACTCAAGAAAGGCCTAGAAGATCAAAAACCTCCCTTTTTAAAAAAAAACAAGGGGCACAGGCAAAATTAAATTTTAAAAATTAAACATACAGCACTGTACTGTAACAGGCCAAATTCTGCCTGATGAGTTTGTGGTGCCCATTTTAACCCCATTAATTTTTCAAACCTTTTAAACAGTGAGAGGAAACCAGAGCCCCCAGAGGAAACCCATGCAGACACAGGGAGAACATACAAACTCCTTACAGACTGCACTGGATTCAACCCCAGATCCGGTCCCAATCACTGGCACTGTAAAGGGATTGCGTTAACTGCTACGCCAACTGTGCCACCATGCTTGGAGGAAAACTAGTTCCTTGTAGTTCAGTATGAAATCTTTACAAGACAGGAGTGTGGAACGGGTTCCATTCCAAAGTGGTGAATACAGGCTCAATTTTAACATTTAAGAAGAATTTGGACAGGTGCGTGGATGGGAGGGGTATGGAGGGCTATTGATGGCGTGGAGATCAGTAGGATTACGTAGAATAATAGTTTGGCATGAACTAGAAGATCTGAAACGCCTGTTTCTGTGCTGTAATGTTCTATGGTTCTAGATAATATGGACAAGTAACACCAGAAGTTCAAGAATTACAAGTAATTAGTATGCAACTAAAAGTTTTTGTTAAAGTTAACCAATTGAATATATTTTTGCAAGGAAATCAATTCATTAAGTTATTTTCTATAGGATTATAAACTCCTTTATCATGACTAGAACTTGTGCAAGACAAAAATATCTATTTTTCTATTAACAATTTACTTTTCAAAATGAGACAATTTACCATCTGGCGATGTTTAATAAAAATACATGGGTAGAAAACCATCAAACTCAGTACCACCCCTCCCTCAAGACCAAATTAGTACTACTGCTGCAGTTAAATGCTCAACACACTCCTGTACCTACCATAAGGAATTCCTACAATGGTAACGAACATAATTAGAGCAATTAGAAGGTACAGCAGGGCAATCCACCAGCCAAACAGCAATACATACAACACGTTGTCACAGGTAACTAGTGTTCCTGAAAGATAAATGCATAAATTACAACAGGGTATAGGATATCGCGGCACCTTTTTTTGAGTTCATTCCATCTTCAGGTGAGGAAACTTGTTGAACTAAAAAAGGATTCACTAACGTACCTCCAGTAATACGTAACAAATCAGCACCAAGATGCATAGTCTAAACAAGAACTGACAGGTCTTCTTAAGATGAATCTGGAATTATAACTTGGCAGATAAAAATTGGCATCTGGGCACAAGACAAAAATTGAAAGGTCTAAATTTCCCAAGGTCAACAGTTGAAGAAGTTACGAGTTCACAATGAAATAAAAATTGTGAAAATGCACAGCAGCGGGCAAAATAATGCTCATTTTATCTGCCAAGTTATAATTCTGGATTCATCCTTTTGTTGGAACATGTCCCAAAGCACTCAAAGAGTCAATCTATGCCACTTCATGTGATGTGGGCTGGGTTAGCATATTTAATCTTGGCAAATTTGAATGTTATCACTTCAGATTCAATTTCTCCTCTTATGTGGTTACCATTCTTCCACTATTTTTAATGGGATAAAATTATTGGCTTTTAACCCAAACCCAATGACAGACTACTTGCACAAATTATGATCCCAAGTTCTAAGGTCATGAGCCAAGAAAAAGTTCCTGAACCTCCAAGTCCACAGAATTTTGCACATTTTAATGCCAAAGAACATGGCCCCATTCCACTCACCCTCATCACACGACAATTTGCTGTCATAAGCATTTAACAATTTTGAAACACAAACTTTCTGTATTTGTATGGACTGTGATGCCCTATTTACTATTACCCAAAATTCCTTTCCCCTGCTCCCCATTAATACCCTGCTTATAACAGAGGGGACATGGAAAAATATTCCAAAACAGATCTTACCCAATTTCCACTCAATACTTTATCAACTGCAAAGAATGAAAATGCTAAAATATTTATTGTCATATTACCTGGGTATTTGATGACATTGAGATCCGAATACAGCTCTTTCACGATTGCAGACCGATCTTCCCAGGGCCTCTGAGTCACATGACTTTTCCATTTCTTAAACCCAAACTGCAAAAGTTATAAAACCAGATTGCCACAAAAATTAGGTATACCAGGTACAATGCAATATTATGCACCAATTATAAATTCCTGCTTTAGGTTATAGGGGGTGGGGGAAGGGGGAAAAATGAAAATGTCACTGGGTATAGATTATTTGTACATATCGTTACTGATGTGGTTCACGGTAAAGTATTAAATAAAAATATATTTTTTTAAAATTATACCTTACACCGCAAAAATTACACAGTTTAAAATCTGAAATTACGAACTTGTGTTTTAGGTGTAGTATCGATGTTGGTTTATACATTCAACCTGGTGATGCAGATCCCTTTGGTATGACTTGGCAGAAATTCTGACAAAAATTATAAAAGTGGGTTTTCCATTGGAACCAGAACTGTATTTACTGAGCAACCTTATGGTTATTGGCACAAAACTAACAAAATACAGTTCATGAGGATTGCCCTAGTGGTAGCCAGGAGAAATATTGCTGTTACATGGAAGTCCGACTCCACCCTACTTATTACTCACTGGAATATGGAAATGCAAAGTTGTGCCCCCTGGAAAAGATATAATTTTAGAAAGAAATATGATGTGTTTAGTAAAATATAGCAACCTTATTTGAATTATACTGGCTTAAGGATATAATTAACTTTCCCAAAAAGTTTTAAATAATATAGTTAGGTTAATAGTGTTGAATTCCTGAATATCAAAATATGGACTAATTAATGAAGGCTCAAAAAACCCTCTCTTTTGGAGAATTTTTTTTTAATGTTAGTTGTGGGGGGCAGGATGAGATTTGGGTAATCAGATGAGTCTCTGTAATTTTAAAATATTATTTATATGATGTATGTAATAATGTTTTATACAAGTCTTGGAAAAAATTTTTTTTTAAAAATAAGATGTATACCACTACAACTTTTTTGTTAAATCCTTTCCCCAGTTCTTACAGAGCAACAAGACAAAACTAACAATTAGTCAGATAAAATTCTTTGTATAGGAAAGTGATAATGATGTTCTGGTAGAAACTCTGGCCCTCAACTGTTAAACTCTCACCCTTCTGTGAACAGAATGCTTTACAAAAATAACTGGTTTCTCGATGCATTTTCTTTGCTTTGGAATCCTACACAATACATCTTACCTACATTATCCAAGTTTCTGCAAGTAAAATCAGAGAACAGAAATTTACAGGCCCTATGGCCCACACTGTTGTACCAACCTAATAACCTACTCCAACAACTGCCTAGAATTTCCCTAGCTACATTTGGCAGTAGAAATGGCTTTGAGGAGAAGAAATTGTCAGTCACATTAATCGCTGACTTTAGAATTTATTTCAATTATACATGGCATTAAAACACAGTAAAATCCCTGGTATTTGGCACCCACAAGGATTGAAGATGTCAGATATGCAAATTTTATGGTTGCCTGAGACACTCTTAAAATGCCTAATTAATACACCTGCATTAAGAATACACCGTTTAAACGACAGTGCAAAATATAAAGTAATTTGAAAAAATGTATTGTACAACTTAATTATGTAAAGTTTATTTTAATCAGGTAATTACCATATCTTACAAAATTTAATTTTGAACTGCAGTTGCTGGTGCTGTAACAGCATTATGCTAATTGCTATGCTAATTGTCTCCCTGTCATAATTAAACTCCACCCCCATACTCAATACTACTTTCACTAGCCAGGAATAGGGAGACACTTTGGCATCAGACGGCTCCTCATCCAGGGCACCACCAGTGTCCCAGTGGCATCAGACGGCTCCTCATCCAGGGCACCACCATTTTATTCCAACAGTTGCTGTGGGCAGGGCACGACCTGGGCATCCCGCTGGCCGAATGTTTGCTCCCACCTTCACCAAAGGTTTGTGTGTTGTTTTGGAGAATATTTACATTTTAAACTTTAATTTAAATGTCATTTATTTATTGATTTCCTCTGGGTCTTTTCCCTGTTGGTTGGGGTTGCCAGTTGCTTGAATTCCAGATACTGGGGATTTAACTGTTCATCTTAATCCCAAACTCATGGTAGTCCACTTAAATTTTCCTACATTAGCTGTCACCAGCAAGGTAATAAAGTACTTTAAAACTGCAGGAGATATTGTACTAAACTCCCATCAATAACTAGATGAACTTTTAAACCTAAAGAGGATGAGCTCATTTGCTTTAAAAGCTTGGATATTTGGCCGAGAGGCCAGCAGCACGTGGATGTTCAGCTGACTCTCCTCATCCACTAAAATAGGAAAAAGCAAAGCTACAAAGCAAACCAATCTTTCTAGTGGCAGTCAGTCAATTATTCAACCCACTGTAGGAATATACAGCCAAAAGCAGAGGAGGCAACCTCATTCATGTTGGTTCTCTGAACGACCTATCTAGTTTCATCACGTCCTGCATTTTCCACATAACATAGACATGCTTTAGAAACAGAATGAAATTCCACCCCTCTCGAGTGACAGATTCAAGATCTTAACCACACTTCGTCGTTTGTCTTCAAGACTCATACTGTAAAAACAAGGCAAAGGAGGAAAAACCCAACACCCAACCCCAACCAACCAATTTTCCCCTGCAACCACTGCAATTGTGTCTGCCTGTCCCGCATCGGACTTGTCAGCCACAAACGAGCCTGCAGCTGACGTGGACTTTTTACCCCCTCCATAAATCTTCGTCCGCGAAGCCAAGCCAAAGAAAGAGGGAAAAGAGAAGGGAAGGAAGGGAGTAGGGAAAAAAGAGAGAGCTTTGTTATATGTGTTTTTTTTAAAAAGTGTTTTCTGGAGAGGGCTGGGTAGAGGGGGAATAACTGTCACTGCAAAATCAGTTGATGCTGCGAACAAGATCGCAATCCAAATGAAAAGGGGAGTTGTGGTTGCCCAGCAAGGGATATGGGGCAACTCAGAGAGGGGGGGAATTTTTGGGGTTAAGGTATTAGTGGATGTGGGAACTGCGGGGGTACTTTATGACTTGAATGTGTTGTTGTACATTGTGTAATAAGAGAAAACTAAGAGATGAAAATAGGGAAAAGGGGAATGGAGGTGGTGAAGAGGTAGAAAAGAGGTGTATGCAAGATATAAGATGGTCATGTTGAACTATATGACTATAAACTTTAATGGAATACATAACAAAATTAAAAGGAAAAGGCTACTAAATTTATTGAAGAAGGAAAAAATAGATTATAGCATTTGTGCAGGAAACGCATCCAACTGAAGTGGAACATAAACTAAAGAGAGACTGGGTAGGACACGTTACGGCAGCATCCTATAATTCAAAAGCTAGAGGTGTAGCCAAACTAGTTAACAAAAATGTACCAATCAAAATAGAGGAGGAAATAATAGATCCGGCAGGGAGATATCCAATGATAAAGTGTCAGAAATACTCAGAATTTTGGAATTTGCTCAATATATATGTGCCTAACAAGGTGGATCAAAAGTTTATGCAGGATATTCTTTTAAAGATTGCAGACACACAAGGAAATATATTGATAGGAGGGGATTTTAACCATAATTTGAACCCAATGTTGGATAAAATTGGAGAAAAGATAAGTAAAAAGAATAAAGTAGCCAAATTTATAGTTAAATCAATGCAGGAAATGAAACTTATGGATATATGGAGGAGGCAACACCCAAGAGAGAAGGGATTTTCATATTATTTGAGTAGGCACAAAACTTACTCAAGGATTGATATGTTTTTGTTGTCAGCCCATATTCAAGGGAGAGTTAGGAAAACTGAGTATAAAGCTAGACTACTATCTGATCATTCACCCCTATTATTAGCAATAGAACTGGAGGACATCCCTCCAAGAACATATAGATGGAAGTTAAACTCCATGCTACTTAAAAGGCAGGCATTTAGAGAGTTTATTGAACGCCAAATTAAAACATATTTTGAAATAAACACAGGATCAGTGAAAGACAAATTGATATCATGGGACGCAATGAAAGCCTTCATTAGAGGGCAGATAATAAGTTATGTGACGAAAATGAAAAAGGATTACAATCGGGAAATAGAGCAGTTGGAAAGGGAGATAGTAAATACAGAAAAGGAATTAGTAAAAAGGGATGATATAATGAAAAGGAGAGAATTGGCAGACAAAAAAATTAAATACGAAACATTACAAATATACAAGGTGGAGAAGAACATAATGAAAACAAAGCAAAAGTATTACGAACTGGGAGAAAAAAAAACCACATAAAAAATAAGCCTGGCAACTTAAAACAAAACAAGCTAAAAGAATGATACTGGCATCAAGGAAAATGGACAAACAAATTACATATAACCCAACAGAGATTAATAAATATTTTAAGGAATTTTATGAACAATTGTATCAAACTGAGAAAGAAGGGAAAGGTGATAAAATAGGGGAATTTTTAGCTAAAAATTAACTACTGAAATTGCAAGAAGAGGGACTAATAAAACCATTTGAAATAGAGGAAGTACAGGATATATTAAAAAAGTTGCCGAACAATAAAACACCAGGAGAGAATGAATTCCAATAGAATTTTATGAAACATTTAAAGAATTATTAATTCCTCCTCTCCTGGAAGTAATGAACCAGATAGAAGTAACACAAAACTTACCAGATTCATGTAAGACAGCAATAATTACATTAAGACCAAAGACGGGGAAGGATCCATTAACATCAGCATCATATAGACCAATATCTCTACTTAACTCAGACTATAAGATAATAGCGAAATTATTAGAAAACAGATTGGCCGATTGTGTACCTAAAATAGTAAAACAGATCACACTGGATTTATTAAGAAAAGACGAACAGCCGACAATGTCTGTAAACTTATTAATCTAATCCACGCAGTTCAAGGAAATAAGAAACCAACAGTGGCTTTTGCTCTAGATGCAGAAAAAGCCTTTGACAGAGTAGAGTGGAATTACTTAAAGTATTACAGAAGTTCAATCGACCAGAACAATATATAAATTGGATTAAAGCATTGTATAATGGACTGTCGGCAAAGGTAGCAGTAAATGGATATGTATCGAGTCACTTTAAATTAAGTAGGTCAAATAGACAGGGATGTCCACTATCCCCCTCATTGTTCGCCTTAGCAATAGAATCTTTGGCAGAAATGATAAGAATAGAAAATAAAATAAAAGGGATAAAAATAAAGGAGAAGGAGTATAAAATTAGCTTATTTGCAGATGACATCATAGTATACCTAACAGAACCAGAGGTATCAGTAAAAGAATTACATAAGAAATTGAAGGAATATGGAGAAATATCGGGGTACAAGATCAACATAAATAAAAGTGAAGTGTTGCCAATAAGTATCGCAGAATATACAGAATTTAAAAAAGGATCACCATTTAAATGGCAAGAACAAGCAATCCGATACCTAGGGATCAGGTTAGATAATAACTTAAGCCACTTGTACAAACTAAATTATCAGCCACTAATAAAAAAATTGCAGGAAGACTTAGAACATTGGAAAGAATTACCACTAACGTTGATAGGGAGGGTAAACTGCATTAAGATGAACGTGTTCCCAAGGATACAATACTTATTTCAAATGTTACCAATTCCTTTAACAGAAAAATTCTTTAATGAACTAAAGAGAATAATAAGGAAATTCTTGTGGAAAAGAAGGAAACCAAGGGTAGCATTAGATAAATTAGCAGAGATGTATAATTAAGGTGGTTTGCAGTTACTAAATTTTAGAAATTATTATAGAGCAGTACAATTAAGGTATTTATCAGATTTTTATCAGACAAGGGAAAAACCAGACTGGACTAAGATAGAACTAGATAAAATAGGGGAGAAGGTACAGGAACATATACTTTATAAGTGGGATGAAAAGCTGGTGCAATATAAAAACTCACCAGTACTGCATCATTTACTTAATACATGGAAGAAGATCCACTTCGAAAGGAAAAAAAAACAACTATCAAATACCAAAATTATTATTGACACAAAATCCGCTAATCCCTTTTACATTAGACAACCTTTCCTTTAGAGAATGGGAGAGAAATGGAATCAAAAGAATAGAAAATTGTTTTTTGGGAAATAATTTATTAACATTTGAACAATTGAAGTACAAATATGGAATAACTCATGGTACAATGTTTGCATATCATCAATTTGTGATATCACAAATCAAGCTTATTTAAAGGATAAATTGGGAAACAGCTTGAGATTACCTGAAGGAAGCAGCTTTGAATATGTGATTACAGACACAATGATAATTAAAAGATCTATAACCAACATGTACATTAAGCTGCAAGATAAGGAAATTGAAATAAACTATAAACCTAAGCAGAAGTGGGAAAATGATCTAAACGTAAAGATAAAAAACGAAGTATGGGAAAAGTTATGTTCTGGAACTGTGAAGAATACAATAAACACAAGGTTAAGCATGATACAGTATAATTGGTTACACAGGGTATATGTTACTCCTCAAAAATTTTTAAAAATGGGATTCAACATTATCGGATATATGTTTTTGCTGCAAGAAGGAAATGGGAACAACATTACATGCAACTTGGGCATGTACAAAAGTAAATACATTTTGGGAAGAATTAAATCAGTTACTAAATAAGAGCATGAGTATACAGCATGGAAATGAATAAATGTATTCCATTGGAAAAAATAACATATAATTTAAAAAATAAAGTCACAATGTTTGAACAAATTTGGGAACCATACATGGAACATGTATAAAATGAGAATGAAAATGATTAGAAGACAAAACGACTAGATTCAGCGTGTAATAAATAGATGACGCATTTTTCTTGTTTATTTTCCTTTGTGTGAAGGTATTGTTTTATGGTTTTATTGTATTGTATATGTTGAATATTTATGGGTTTTGGAGGTGGGTGGGTAGAGGGGAGGGAGGGAAAGGGGAAAAAAGGGAGAGAAGACCACTGTGTAAATTTAATGAGAAGCGTTTGAACATATTTTGGTTGCTATGGTTCATAGCGTGAAAAATAAAAGTATTTTTTAAAAAAAAAGACCCATATACAAATCATGAAGGCTGCACTACAACTGGCTTGGATTTTTAAAGTCCCAAGCACTTTACTAACCTTGTAGTTGTTAGCCAGTTTATGTGCCTCCACCTCATTTTCTGCCAACAGCGTGGTCTTTGCTGCCATTAAGCAACCCAGACACGTTACTTCTTCACATGAATGATTATGCGTCAGAGTTGAACAGGTCACTGCAACAAAACCAATCAAGTTTTTAATTGATGATGCAACACTTATTAAAATTTTTTTTTATTTTTCACACTATGAACCATATTAATCAAAATACACACAAACATTTCCCTCTTGAATATACACAGTGTCATTTTCTCCCCTTTACCCCCCCCCTCACTTCCCTCCCTCCTTCCCACCCCCCTCCAAACTCATTAAATGTTCAACATATAAAATACAATAAACCCATTAAACAATGTCATCACACAATGAAAATAAACAAGAAAATTGTGACATCTACTTTTACACACTGGGTCAGTTCATTTCGTCTTCTCATTCTATCATTTTAGGGGGTGGAGGTCTGCGGTAGGCCCTCTCTATTGTGTTCCATGTACAGTTCCCAAATTTGTTTAAATAGTGTGACTTTATTTTTTAAATTATATGTTATTTTTTCCAATGGAATACATTTATTCATTTCCATGTACCATTGCTGTATTCTCAGGCTCTCTTCTGATTTCCAAGTTGACATTATACATTTTTTTGTTATTGCTAAGGCTATCATAATAAATCTTTTTTGCGCTTCGTCCAGTTTGAGCCCTAATTCTTTACTTCTTATATTTCTTCGAAGAAAAATCTCTAGATTTTTTGGTATGTTACTTTTTGTGATTTTATTTAATACCTGATTTAGATCTTCCCAAAATTTTTCCACTTTCTCACATGCCCAAATTGCACATACTGTTGTTCCCGTTTCCTTCTTACAACGAAAACATCTGTTTGATACTGTTGGGTCCCATTTATTTAACTTTTGGGGCGTGGTATATAGCCTGTGTAACCAATGATACTGTATCATGCGTAACCTCGTGTTTATTGTATTTCTCATAGTTCCGGAGCATGATGCAACACTTTTGATGAACTTTTTCCATAAATGGCAAGGACCAACACCTCAGTGGGTGGTGAACACCATTAGTCCACACAAATCCAAGTGTTCTCACCAAGTAATTCTATTGTGAGGCACATAAATGTCTTGGAACACTGGAAAAAGTGCAACAATTCCAAGTCAAAAAACTTCTCTACGACATATTTAAATCACAAATTGAAACACAAAGATCTGCAGCTGCTGTGATTGTAATAAAAATTCAAAAATGATGGAGGAACTCAGCAGGTCCTGCAGCGTCCATAACTTTACCTCTTCTGGACACTGAGACCTGCCGAGTCCCTCCAGCATTCTTGTGTTTTTAATACTTACTGTAATTCACATCAAAGGTAATCAGACAAAATATTTTGTGACAAATCCTGAATAAAATCCCCAAGTTTCAAAACAAATGCACCAGAAAATAGGGTGGCTTCCATCATATTTCTTTTTCAACCTGGATGAGATTAGCGGTTGTGTAAAATAAAATGTATGCTTGGTAGCATCATGCTAGTGACCTGTGACTCAAAGTATTAACAATCTGGGTTTCCAGAAGATAATCCACCACCACTTAATCTTGCTTCATATGACAAATACCCACCCCCAGGAATTACTGTACTCTTATTTCATCAGGGAGCAAATGGCCATTATAGGTTGTGAACAGCTGACATTCCACTATTCAGCCTTCCATCCCAATAATACACATTTTCTGTCCATTAATCATTTCTCAATCCTTGCTAGTGGAGCAGCCCCAAGATTATCTGCACTAATTTTGTTTAGTAATTCCTTACTGGAATTGTTTACTTGTTCCTTTCATCCATTGTTTGTTACCTCCATATTTCAAACACCATTTCCTTGCACATCAACTTGCTCTGTTAATAACACATTCTAATTCACCCTCCACCCACCCACCCCCCCCCCCCCAACACACACACATAGGCTAACAGGCTTGCAGTTTCCATTTTCAGTCAACTTTTTTTAAATTATTGGGTTTAGTTTGCTAATTTCCATAGTTAAATGATGGAAGATGAAAACAAGTATATCCATCATCTCCATAGCTTGATGCAGATCACCACATTCTGAGGGAGAGGCAGGGTTCAGACCTGTTTTTTTTTTTACCCACAATGCTTTTATTAAAGACGAAGCCAATTTCTTTCAGTTCCTTGCTACTTCAGACCTGTGTAATCCAGTTCCCATCCCTAACCTTCAGGCCAATATTTATTCTCAAAGAATAGGGTTCTCAAATTGTAAGAGGCCACCACGCTTTTTACATTACAGCAGTAAGTGCATTTTGAAAATACTTCCTCGCACAATGTTTCAAAATGGGTTGGGAAAAGCGCCATGTAAATGTAAAGGTGGGAAATGGATGTGAAAGATATGGAGAATGATGAGCTCAAAAGGACTAACCTGCATGTGATTTTGGTATGACTGGTGAAGGAATGTCCGTCAGTTCAGTCTGCAGATGTAGCTCACACCGCCTGTCCCACAGGGTCAGAGGACAAGGGGATGCTTCAGCTCTTAGCTCACACTCCCTCCCAAAGTCTATCATAGAAACAAAAACCAAAATACCCTCTAAGCTATCAGTTTTATATTCTACATTACACCTGATACACACAAAACATCACAGTAAAACGTGGACTACAAAGATCAAGCAAAACTATGTTATATTTGGCCATATACAAAATTATCACACCCATCACTGGATTTTGTTCTTGATGCATGCATAATTAGTGATTACTAATCCATAGAATTTAAAATCCTGCAGTGAAATCAGTTGTGAGGCCTGCACTCAATGGAACGCACAAGGGAGATGCCAATGTGGAAAGGAAAACTACTGTCCCCACTCTCGGACATTCAGCTGGAAGTTATCACTGCCATTTTCCCCAATAATGAGTAACTTGTCCCTGAGGATTTAAGCAGGACCTCAAGGCAAATTGCCAATGACTTTATAGGGACTGGGTCAAAACCACCAAGAACAAGTCATAGATGAAGTTTATTAAATGGTCCAAACCAAACTGTAGCTAGAGATTTTTAAAAAGTCTTCAAACTCCAAGAAATGAGAAATTAAGCATGGAATAAAAATGGAATACAACTCAGGGACAAAATAGCTGAAACCCTCAAGTTCAGTTTGGAGTTTAGATACATCAATAGTTAATTCAGGTAAAGCAGACAAGGCACCATAGTGGCATGTTCTGAGCTGGCAGGTTCCAGTTTATCCAATGATAGATTTTGACTGAAAGAATGCATGCAAGAAAGATGCCATAGGTGCATGTACACCTATATTTAGAACTGGTACATGAGAAAATTATTATGTGATGCAGAATTTGATATATAGAGGTGAGGAGTACAAATGCAAGAGGCTCCCTTGAGTGTCTGATTCGGATGTCCATTTCAGAGATTTTATTGGTCTACTAGATGAAGGATTTGAACCACAACATTAGAGCTTCCATGCTCATCTCATGGAAGGCAGAGAGAAGATTTGACAGATCCCCAACATCACTAGTTTAGGTCAAGCAGATAACTCAAAAACCTGGCTAAAATTTAAACTCTTGATAAAGTCTCAATAAAGGGTCAACCCAAAACATTTCTCTCTGTGGATGCTGCCTGACCTGCTGAGTCCCTCCAGCTCTCATTATTTGTTACATTTAAACTGACTAACAAGAGAAAAGGAAAAGATTAAACACTTGTTTTTATGTAAAATGTGGTTATGACATGGATCTCACTGTCTCTGGAGATAGAGACACACCAAGTAAATAACGTACACAGCTATGGCATAAAGTCAGGAAATGCTATTAAATTGACTGGTCTACGATTTGCCAAATAGCAACAGGAATGCTGGAAACACTCAAGTTAAATAGTTAATGTTTGATATCAGTGAACTTTCATTAGAACTGTTGTTACGGGCCGAGAGGACCCCAAAACCCAACAGCAATAGATATTCACCAAGACAAATGGTTACTTAAACAAAAGTTGTTTAAAGGTAATTAAAAGCATGAAAACAGGATCACTATTAACTTAACTTAACCTAACTTAACTTAACCCCCTTCTAATTCTAAGTTCTTTAATTTACAGTCTAATCTCACTTCTCACTCCTCCAAGTTCACTGATATCAGGCAATTCTTACACTGTGCACAATTTAACATTTATGAAGCTTCACCAGGCTGTGGTGCTTGAAAGGTAAATGGTTTCCCGCTCAGGAAGTTTTTTGTTGGTTTTCAGAGAGAGAGAGAGAGATTTGTTGCTCGTTGGACACCCACAATGGATTCCTTTCGATCAGCCATTTGAGTGTCTTGCTGAAGAAACTTGCCCCATCAGAGTTTTTTTTCTTTCAGGTCACTACAGAGTTCCTTTTTGTTTCCCTTATTTCAAATGAAACATTATACAGCTAGCCATCTCCTCTTGTATGGACCACAAGGGCTTTAACCAGTTTGAACTAAGAACTCACAACCCGTCTTCAAAATGGGGTTTTCCACAAGCTTGCCAGCTTGTCCTATTCCAGTCCCAGCTGCTGCTGCTGAACTATAGAGTTGAAATTTCTCTCTCTCTCTCACACATGGAGAAAACCACACGACTCTCTTAGAACAGCACTCTGCACTCAAATAGACTGCGGCACCAGACATAATCTTCTGAGTCCATTCATCTGTTGCTTTCCAAAACAATAATCCATTACTCCACAGCATGTCCAATTAATACCTATTTGTGAAGTCCTTATTGCCACTCTTCAAAGTTTTTGCAAAGACACCCGGACCTGGAGTGTCTGGCTTGAGCAGTGCTCCGGCATTTTAAATGAGATCGGCTTTGAAGTGTTTCTATGTTACCTACACTAAAAAACCTGCCACAATTTATCTCCTTTAAAACGTTTCTATATAACCTAATCTGTTACACTGGAGAAAGTTCGAAAATAACTCTTTTTTTTAAGTTACAGAGATGAGAGGAGTAGAAAGAACAAATAATATTTGCACTATTTGTAATCGTGAAGATTGAATAAATAGAAATGTTTGTTATTCACAATTTATTTGTCTGGTGATGCTGTAAATAGAGAGAAGAGGGTTTGTTCAAAAACATGAAAGAAATTAAACAGAGATACCCAACAGGCATCTGTGGAGAGAGAAAGAAAGAAATATTGCAGGTTGATTACCTATGATCAGAATCAGCCAGTTTCCTAGGTTTCTGGTAAGGTTTGCAATATCCATCATAAATAATAATATAAATTCTGGATTTTTCAAAGCAAGCAGAGCGAGATTGCCAAATAGTGATTAATAGTACAGTGAGGGTTCCTGTAGTTTTATATTTGAAAGAAAATGATAGCAGCTTTTAACTGTCAACATTCCTTCAAAATCTGTTGGCCATGGAGTGAAATTCATGCTCTTTAATGATCAAGTGCTTGTGTAATAATCTGCGGCAAGATTAACATTAATAAACCTTTATGGAAAATATCTTAATTTGACAATAGCTTCAACTTTGTGTCAAAATGTACCCTCTCCAAACTAGACCTCGGCTGCCCATCATAAGCTACATAAAACAGCATCACAGTGGGCATTTGCACTTAAGTTGGGCTGTATCAGGAGAGAACATGCCCTGTGTGTGCATTGAGGGTGGAATAAAGGCGTTCAGCCACAATTATAAGGTCAGGTTAATAAAATACCCCAGGAGAGTGAGTTTTTTGTATTGCATTTTCCAAAATCATTTCCAATTTAGTATTAAATGTATAACAAACATCCAATGTCCACAGCATCAGGGATTATTTACTCAAACCATTTCACTATTCACTGAGCAAAGCTATTGCAAGCCACATTTCCTACACAGCCAACAGCGTATCACTTCCATAACTAGACACTAACAATCCAGTGTTTGCTCTCACATTTACTGTATTGGAGGAGCTTGGGTCTGGAATGGAGAAAGCTACATCAGATGCACTTTTATGCTTACTCATTCTTCTCATTATCAGAAGAAATTAATTTTGCTCAAAACTATAAAAAGAATGCCCTTTAAATAAGTGCGGGGACAATCATTGAGTCAACATTCAAAACATTGGTATATTTCTCCTTTTCAAATGTTGATAACAATTGCAGCATCACATGACAGTAACCCACACCATTACGACCAAGGGCAACAACTTGTCTACCAGATCACATGCCCACTACGAGAACAAAGGTTTGATAACAATCCCTTGAGGGATCTTGGGGATTTTACTACCTGTACATTAAATCCATTTGACAAACACAAATAGTTTATTCCCTTGAAAGAACTTATCAGAGGATGAATGTGGCAGAGATGGGTTATTGCTCACTGCATGCAACAGATCAGGGCATTATTTCTTGAATCACAAAATCTTGGTGTGGTTTAAAAATTAAATATTAAACAAAAGAGAACCCAAAAATCATTCCTCAGAACACTCAAAGTCAGATGTTTACCTTCCTGCAGCAGCTTTCTAAAATTAAAGATTGATTCTCGCATTACCTCAAAATGTACTTGCAACTTAAACCCTTCACCCTGCAAATGAGCTGAACTCAATAATTTTGCCTCTCAAATTATTCTGTTCTAAGTTCAATCCATAGAAACCGCTTTCTCATACAACTACTTTTCATTAAAAGAATGAGAGGGAATCTTATAGAATTATGAAAGGGATAGACTGAGGTAGGAAAGTTGTTTCCACTAGTATCCAAGATTAGGACTAAGGGACATGGCCTCAAGATTCAGGGGAATTGATGCCCAGGGGTGAATGTTGGAAAGCTGATGATGCAAGCAATCACATGAACAAAAGTGTTTTGAATGACTTCAAGTTTCAGAGCTGATCAAGACTGAGAAACCAAGGCCATGTTTTGTGGACAAGTCGTGTTTCAAAAAAAGGTACTGATATGTGCAAAGCCAACAGTAGATTCAGGCCATATTACAGGAGATGAAAACAGACAGACAAGAAATCAAAGTCATTTGGAAAGCTTTCAAATACCAGAGCAGTGTCCTTACGCTAATCAGAGAGAAAAGAATTAGCCTTAGATTGATTCATTAAAGTGCATTTTACATCTTATAATGGATGACTCAACCAATAGTCAACTTACGCTCCTATGTTTTATGGTCTTAATCCAATGCAACTAGGTTCCAAAGAAAGAATGATTGAAATTGCAACCAGTCATCCCAAATACCAACTGGGTTTCCCATCATTAAATGTTTGATTAAACCAAGTTTTGGTCAGTCTCCAAGTTTTACCAGCATCAAATCGAAAACGGGAAATACAAGTCTGCCACACAAGAGCCACATGCAACAGTTTATCTGATGGTGGATTGGTTACATTGGTTCTTTGAAAGGGCTCGACTTCATCTTCCAGTCTTTCCCCACAGGCCTGTCTGCACGCGTCCCCCCCACCCCCCGAAATATTCTACACTCTTTTGAATGCTGGATGCACCCAATCGGACAAACCTCGTTCATTGAATAATCTACATTCAACCCCACTGCCTCTGGGGAATGGCATCACCCACAAATGACCCCAGACTATCCTTTAATTTAGATCATGAGTGTTCCCCCCCCCCCCCCCAAATCATTTCTCCTTTGGAAATATTTGGTGGTGGGGCACAAGCCGACTGTCAGAGCTGGGCGAGGCCCGACCAGCACGGCTCAGGGACGGAGTCAGGTGCCCGGCGCTATCACAGTTCAGTTCGGCTCCTTACTCAGCGCGTCCTGGGTGCTCCGTCTCCGCACGTCCAGCTCGGGCTCCTGTTCGATCTCGGACATCTCGAGAGGAGGGCGCCGGTGACCCGTCGACCAGTGTCACCCCCAGAGAACGAAGCACTCGCCCACGCGAACTCTTCAACAGCCCGCTGACACCACGCCGCTCCTCCCTTTCTGCGCATGCGCCCCCCTTTGACACACCCACCCTCATAACGGCGCAGGCCGCATCCCCAAGGCCTTGTGGGAGTTGGAGTCCCGAGTCCCTTCAGCTCCTCCTTAAAAACTACCAACTTCCCAATCGGAATCAGTCGTCACGAAGTTCGTGGTTTTGAGGCAGCATCACAGGGCAAACATTTATATAAACCACCTTATAAAATAAATTAAAAATAGCGCAAGAAAAAGGCGGGTTCTGTTCATTACTCTTTCAGAAATCTGGGGGCAGAGGGAAGACTGTCTTTGCGCTCGACTTCAAGCTCCTGTCCCGGGTAGCAGGGTGAAGAGGGCATGGCCTGACTGATGGGGGGGCATAGAGCCTGCTTTCTGAAGACACTGCCTCTTGTAGGCATCCTGGAATGGAGTGCCATGATGGCACTGGCCGAGTTAACAACCCTCTGGAGTTTTTTTCCTTCATACCAGGCTGGCTGTAGCTGCAGTAACTCTGTGTGAGGCTTCGGGAGGACGGCGCAGGCTTCTATCCCGGAGGGTGATTGACAGCCGGCCGGGCGGGGCTTGATCCATTCAGGCCGACTGATTGACAGCCGGCCAGGTGTTGTCCCGTCCCTACACTCCTGCAGGTACAGAGGTTGCCCCCTGCAGTTGGACAGCGGTACAGGTACCGGTGTTGCCTCCTGCAGTGATGCACCCAGCCAGAATGCTCTCCACGGTACACCTGGACAAGTTTCCGAGAGTCTTCAGTGACAGACCAAATAGCATTTTAATTATAATTACTTATGGCATCGCAATTTCTTTTACATCCTGGAAAAATTACATGACTTTATTCGAATAAAAATAAATGTGGAACATTCAAGTCTGAAATTAAAAGTGCTGAAAAGATATATAGCTGCTTCCAGTAGAATTGTTTATTATTTATCAATAAATTAATATTATTTGCATTCTCTGGGTCTGGAGGAACACAAAGAGAAGGTTGGAATTATCAGACTCCCCTTCTCCTGAAAAATAATTAGTAGATCAAGTGAAGGAAAACATGAAATCTGCAGATGTCTAGTGCAGTACACAAAAGCACTGGCAAAACTCAGTCACACAACATCCATGAAAAGCACTCATGAAGAAGGGCTCAGACTGGAAACATCTGCTTTCTCTTGTTCATAAATGCTTAATTTCTTCAGCATTTTTGTCCAGAGCAGTAGACCACATGGGTCTGTATGACAATCAAGAACGTTCATGGTCATGCACGATCTTTTCTAAAACTCAGTTTCACTTCCAGATTTATGAACTGAATTTTAAATTTCACAACTGCTTTGACTTGAACTCCAGTGTCCGCATTATCAGTACAATAATTTAATCCATCTACCACTGAGGCTCTGGTATTTGAAGAAAATGAAATCTCCAAGCAAATGATGATTTAAAAATAAAGTCCAGAATGGAACTGCCTACGTTAAAGTTCATAAAGATGTAGAACTCAAATGACCGGGCTTTTCATTTATATTCTGAATTGCTATTCCAAGCTTTGTGAACATGTCCTTTCCACACACATATCCAATTCCTTTTTAAAGTTACTATTTATTTTCTTATTCATGCATTCACTTCTACAGGGTCTCTCACTGCTTCTTTACCTAAACCCTTGCTCCTCAATCAACATCATCAGTCTTTATTTATTTATTCAGGCCAATACAATCTCCCAATTATTGCTGCCTCGACTTTCAGAAATACTTAAATCTTGTTTTCCTGTCATAATGTCTGCCATCCTGTCCCCTTCAATATTCAATACCCATTCATGGGGTGTGGTTACATTCCTTTTAATTTTCTAAAATCTAAACCTAAAGTCTCTGCCTCATGGCAGGTTAGGTCTTAAAATTAGGTTAATTAATATTCTTGCAGTAAAACCAGTGTTCTGGTTTCATCCCACCGTTCAATTGGGTGGCATGGGCTTGTGGGCCAAAAGGGGCAGTTACGTGTTATATGTCTAAATTAAAATTAAATCAGAATTTTAACCTCAAATTTTCTGCTTCAGAAAAAAAACACAAATATCCTTTGCCATGTATGCAATAAAACTGGATTTAAAACTCCATGAACAAATATGAGAATGCTTTCTCATTTATAAAGTTTTAGAAAGAATGTATTCATGATGAGATGTTTTCTTGAACAAATGTTGTTCAAGCACTGAACTTTCAACTTTAAAGATTATCCTTGGTTGTTTCAGGATTTTAGCAAAAAAACACTGAAATAGATTTCAAAATGTAGATGCTAAGATTCCAAATGATCATAAACAATATTCTTGCCCTTTTCAGTGAGGTGTTATGATACAGCACAGTGTGGCTGAAAACAATCATTACTGAGCACTCCCAAGTTACATCTGAGAAGAAACCACTGAATGGCAACTAAAGACTGCCTGCCCATTGCCATCCAGCAATTGAGACAATTAGGCTTCACCAACCACAGTCTTTCTTTTTGACATTAAGCTCCAGCACCACCTCCACCAGTTCTCATCGATTTCAATATTGCTTGGCAAAATGTTGTCTTAACATCCAGGCATTTACTTCCATCTCACTTTGGAATTTAGGTTCTTTGTGTTAAAGTACAATATTTGTGTTTATGGTGATAGATTTCACTGAAGAACACAACAGCTTATACACCATGAATGAGATACCATTCATGAGACCATTTGATTCATTTAATTTTTTTTTAAGGTACTGATGTGCTTCAGACCAACTCTGGACAATGCCTCTCCATCTTCATTTTATCACTCTGCATTTATTGGTAGAATTCTTACTTTCAAGTCAGATGTTTGAGGTCAAATCTTACTGCAGTTAGGAGCTAATGTAGATGACAGATCAGTATACTGCTAAGGGAAAGCTAAATCTAATGTACGGTACTTTAAGATGAACATTGTTCAAATGAAGACAAGATTCCCTCAAAATAGCAAGATAATTGTGCTCTGCCAACTTTTCCTTTTTAAATAAAATGTTCAATGGTATATTTATTGTGGAGCAATACTGGGTACAAAATGACTGCCATGTTCCCTACATTCACAGAAACTGCATTTCAACAGTACATTTATCAGTTATAAAGTGTTTATCAAGCTTATGACATCCTTAAAATATTATAAATGTAAAACCAGAAGGTAGTTTTGATTGTTAATTAATAGATCTGCAGAATTGTTACGGCATAGAGTCAGATCCATCAAATTAATCAACAATGTATATTCCCACGAGAAAATGAACTTCAGCATATGGTTTCCAGAAAAAAAAAATCCAAGGTTAAGTACAGAGGCCCTGAAGTGTGAATAATTTTTCTCCAGTTGAAAGATCTTGTCACGAGCACAGACCATGCTCAACAGGCTTAAGTCAATTCCTGCTCCTAATATGTATGAATGTTTCATTCATGATTCAATTCCAATGACATGAATCATTCCATGATTCTGTCCGCCAGCTGCATTGATTTCATGAAAATAATTAGAAGAGCTGGGATTCCCACATTGGAAGTTCTGAATAACCACATGGAAGCCTTAGTCACATTCCCTTCAAAACCACCATTCTCCTCCAGGGCTTCTGCTAGGTCAGATTGAGTACCTCAGTCACACAGAAAAAAGCAGTCTGTGAATCAGAGTTGAACAATGCTACTCCTTCTCTCAGCCCCCTATTAAGGATCATCTTCCTTCCAAAGATAAATCTCCAAACAATCCTTAGTTTCAGACAGAAAGCCCTTGGCGTGCCCAACTTGAGTCACATGTTGGATGAATGCCTAAACCAATGTGCAAACGAGAAAGTGCAATTATGAATCACAGTGGAACAGGTTAACATTGTTCTAAGATTGTTAAATTGACACCAGCAGTGTCAAACCAAAACCCACATCAAACTGATGACTGATAAAAGAAGCAAAGTTCAGCCCAACTTGGCAATTATTTACCCGTCTAAATCAAATATTTTCATGATTGCCCAGCTTGGGTAGTAAGATGTAAACTACTACACCAAGCTATCCACCACTCGCCTGCCCCATAATGGATGAACACCTATCTCAGATTGCTCCATTCTACAGCTTCCCTGGATATTAACTGCACCTGATATGTGATTATGCTTTAGTAATTTCAAGTGGCCATTCATAATTAGACTACATGTGTTGTGGACAAACATCACACCAACACCTGGCTCAGTCTACACCCAGTTGCACGGTGGATCAAACTGGAGGGTGGGCGCCAGAAATCACTGTTGTGGCAGGAGCACTGTTCGATTCAACCTAGTTACACCAATTTCAGATTGAAAACTGGGTGGATGGAGATAGGAAAAGAATGGGTTGGTTGAGGAGCAAGCTCAGGGACATCTTCCTGCTGTGGCCAGCTCACTCTGTAGAATCTGAATGACTCTGAACATGACATTGGGCTCAACAATTTGGAGAGAAGAACTAGAATCAGGTCAATTTCCTCCATTAAAGAGCTCTATCAGAGTAGACAGGATCAAGATCTCCAACATAGTCAACCAAATAGTCCACCAAAATCTGAAGAGTGACCACTTATTAAAATACTGGAATGCTTCTGGTATTCAGGTTACTGCATCCAGCATTAAGTAGAGAAGGGTACTAGTTTTAATATTAAACAGGAAACTTTCTAAACTTCCTAAGAACTGGCTTCCATTGTCTTGGTATTACAAGTTAAAATAGACAAACAATTAAAATCTTTAACCCACAACAACTACAATAAAAAAGTAATCACCGTGGTCAGGAATAGGGCACAGCTCAATGCTGTGGAAGGTTCCAACACTTATTCTATGGAGTTCCAGCATTATCTAGAATATTTGATCCACAATTTATTTAAAATAAATCTCGAATTAGAAGTGCATTAGGAGGCCAGTCTTGGAAGAAGACATCCAGAAATACCACAATCTACAAGTACGAATTAGTCCAGGGTATTTCTACATTATTCTTTTTTCATATTTTTTCTTCCCCATTGAACCTTTTGTCTTTTACTTTAATCAACATCCATTCTCAACCCATTGTTACTGGATGTTATAAACACAAACCCACTATCATTGCCTCCTGCAGAACGTCAGAATTGGGGTGTTCAGGTACATTATAACCAAATACAAAACAGCTGGACTTGCATGTGCTTTAAAAACTGCAGCACAGCATCATACATGTAATTATTCCAAGAGAACAGGAATCACTGCAGCAACTTTACCCACAGAAGTAAATCAGTTGTTCTGCAACTGAGAGAAAAATTCCAAATTCCTTATACTTCAGTCTTTTAGCCAGATTTGGCAACACTTTGCAGCCTTACTTTGAAGATCTTGAGATGTACATTCATCATCCAAAGGTATTGTTCTTCAAGCAACGAGACCGAAGGCACTCTTATTTGGGGGCATCTGACCAGACATTTAGCAAACAGAGAGTGATGAAGTCATGAGGAAAAGGCACAACGTTGGTTTCCATTCCTTTTGCGAAGCCCTTTCACTCGTACCAAATTCAAGATCAAGGAGAATCTGACTTGAGAAGTGATTTTTGGATTCTTAATCTCCAAAGATCCACAAAACGTTCACTCCAGACAAGCCCAGATTTACCCTTCTGTTTAAAAAAAAACAATTTAGATTAAATATGCTACCAAGGTACTGTCACCTACTAATTAGTTCAAGAAAAATGACATTTTAAGAATATTAAATGAATTTTAACTGATTGAATCATATTCTAAGATCTCACCTACTTTCATATTCTACAGCTCAGCTAATTAGAAGAGCGGGATTATGGCACAATTTTATAAAAATACCAGTTAGACTACTGCTGGAATAATTTGTACAGTTTGGGTCAATTAAAATTTGTGCTTAGACTGGAAAAGGTAGAGGAGATTAATCAGTGTTGCCTGGGATGAAACATTATCAGTTATGAGAGATTAGATACAGTATGTTAGTTTTCCATGGAATAGAGGAGTCTAAAGGGGTGAGTGGTGTCGACAAGGCTGGTAGTAGGAATCACTTCTCTACCTAAATGAGAATATAGATTTAGGATAAGGGGTTAAAAGACTTAGGGAAGATTTAAGAAAGAACATTTTTAGTCAGAATATTGCTGTAATCTGGAGCACAGTACTTGAGTCAGTGATGGAGGCAGTGACTTTCAGCCCCTTTCAGATTGCCAACCTTCCTAGGAAGCAGGTAAACTTACCGGGCATGCTGCACTCAGGAGCCCTTCCCACTGAACCTTGATTTACCTGGTTAATTGGCAACCCAGCATTTTAAGGGGAGGGGGGGGGCCTGCCTCCAGCAGTGGCAATGCGAGAGCAGGTGGTGCTTTCACACCACCAGAAGACAATTAGTCAGTAAACTCAACCAGGCTCTGACGCTTGTCCCCACCAAGTGTCAGAGCCTGGTTGAATTGAACTCGCCTGCCAGGTTGGGACGTTTCACACCACACAATTACTGGGTATGGATCCAGTAAATTACCCAGTTCAACCCACATGTAATGAACAGTGCAAGCATCCAGTTGAGCACTTGAATTTCCAAAGCATAGACACCTACAGACCAAGGGCCTGTGATTAGTACAGACTTGAAGAAGGGCTCAGGCTCAAATGTCAGTAATACACTTTCATCTCCAATGGACACTGTGAGACTGGCTGAGTTCCTCCAGCTTTTCTGTGTTTTTAGTACAGAGAGGTACTTGATAGTCGAGATGTTGAGCTGAGAGGTCTGATTCTGTGCTACAACACTAACAAAAGGCTATTTCTTAAACCAAATCAAACACAAAAATACTGTTAATTCTATAATCATAAATCAAACAATTGAGTTAGGGAAAAATGAAAATAGTATACCCCAGCATTCCTGACTCTTTTGTTTTAATTATGTACAGAAACATCAGGATAGTGTGAAACATGTTGCTCCTGTCCTGTAAAATTTAAAAAAAATCTAAGTTAGATCACGAAATATACTTTAGTTAATTTTTTTATTCTGATCAAATGATATGGTGTCCTCCTGGTTGATTGTGAAAAAACTGTAACACTGTTTCTTAATCAACATTTCCTTCCAAGTGAACATCAACTAGATTGCAATGTCAATATTATCTTTCTAAAGGCAATATTTCTTGTATCACAGAAGCATCAACATTTTGGAAGTATGTTGATGTCCACAGGTTGCAACAGAAAAGCTTTATGTTAAAGTAATCTTGATTCTAATTTTTGCATACTCTTATTTTGTCTTGCTGTCAATTTTACAAAGGCAGATTCCACTGTTTTTTTTTCTTTGGCTTGGCTTCTCGGAAGAAGATTTATGGAGGGGGTAAAAGTCCACGTCAGCTGCAGGCTCGTTTGTGGCTGACAAGTCCGATGCGGGACAGGCAGGCACGGTTGCAGCGGCTGCAGGGGAAAATTGGTTGGTTGGGGTTTGGTGTTGGATTTTTCCTCCTTTGCCTTTTGTCAGTGAGGTGGGCTCTGCGGTCTTCTTCAAAGGAGGTTGCTGCCCGCCAAACTGTGAGGCGCCAAGATGCACGGTTTGAGGCGATATCAGCCCACTGGCGGTGGTCAATGTGGCAGGCACCAAGAGATTTCTTTAGGCAGTCCTTGTACCTTTTTTTTGGTGCACCTCTGTCACGGTGGCCAGTGGAGAGCTCGCCATATAACACAATCTTGGGAAGGCGATGGTCCTCCATTCTGGAGATGTGACCCATCCAGCGCAGCTGGATCTTCAGCAGCGTGGACTCGATGCTGTCGACCTCTGCCATCTCGAGTACTTCGACGTTAGGGATGAAAGCGCTCCAATGGATGTTGAGGATGGAGCGGAGACAACGCTGGTGGAAGCGTTCTAGGAGCCGTAGGTGATGCCGGTAGAGGACCCATGATTCGGAGCCGAACAGGAGTGCGGGTATGACAACGGCTCTGTATACGCTTATCTTTGTGAGGTTTTTCAGTTTCCACTGTAGTAAGTTGTAATTCCCTATTCATGTCCCAAACCACAGTCAAGCACATAATCTCGACTAACATTTTGTGCAATAATCAAGCAAATTCTGCAAACCCAAGGTCCTTCCTCTCTCACTGGTCAACATTACACGACAAGATAAAAATCTTCATTTTGACATATTTGAAAAAGCAATTTGGGGAAACAATGTCTTAATAAAAGTAATTTTTTTCCCCACTGTACCAGAGTTCATAAGAGAGGAGAAAATTAAAAATCAAATTACTCTTCTTTTTGGGTACCTTTGGCAAACTGTACACTTGTCCTTGGTAGATTAGCTGATAGTGTGGAGGATTGATGTTGCTTTGGTGTATACAGAATAAATGTTCATTTGTGGTATCTGAAAAAATAGAAAACAGGAAAAAAACACAAATTAAGCCACTGTAGGAATCTACAGGTGACCTAATTGATCAGAGTTAATTGATACCTCATTGCCAGTTGAAGGTAATGATGCAACCTCAGGAACATTTCATTCATTTCCAATTTAACCTGATGAGACTGACCCACAGCAAAATCTGCTATAAACAGTCACGTACTAGGTTATAAAATAGAAAACCGTGAGACTTGACATTCACTAACAGTAATCCAGGCCTCTTACATCAGCATGAAGGCAGAACAAGTGAGATAAGGAAATCCAAAGCATTAGGATTCATTTAAAAAAAAACCCAAGGGCGGTTTCTTTTGGCTTGGCTTCGCGGATGAAGATTTATGGAGGGGTAGAGTCCACGTCAGCTGCAGGCTCGTTTGTGGCTGACAAGTCTGATGCGGGACAGGCAGACACGGTTGCAGCAGTTGCAAGGGAAAATTGGTTGGTTGGGGTTGGGTTTTTCTTCCTTTGTCTTTTGACAGTGAGGTGGGCTCTGCGGTCTTCTTCAAAGGAGGTTGCTGCCCGCAGAACTGTGAGGCGCCAAGATGCACGGTTTGATGCGATATCAGCCCACTGGCGGTGGTCAATGTGGTTAGGGTTTGGTAAACAACATGAGATAGCCCAGAACTGATCATGTAGATCCATGCTGCCTAATTATTAACATGATGGACATGTATGTAATCAATTATGATGAGTCAAGCACCAGCTAAAATGAGCTGAAAAAAAATATAAAGTGCATGAGATGTCCAGTGGCTTGCTCATATTGAAATAAAATAAATGTTCGACTATCAGAACAGACCTGAGTGTAAAGTGATCCTCTCATCATTTGATTTTCTCTTTGAAATCTTTCTAAACATTCTCACTAGGTTGCTGATATTATAATGAGAAACCAAAATGTCAGAAGTTTCTTCATACTTCCCTCTCAAATAGATACCTATACATTTCAACTCACTGCCATCCACGCAAGACACACGGGAGACTGCAGATGCTGGAACATGAAGCAAAACGCAATCCGAAGGAGGAACACAATGTGTCAAGCAGCAATGGGAGGAAAAGAGTCAACATTTTGGGCTGAAACTCCTCATTAAGATTGAGGATGTGGAGAAGAGATGCAAGTAAAAAGAGACAGGATGGGAGGGGTAGGCCATGGGCTCTTGGGATTGACAAATGAGGAAGAGATAAAGCTTGCACAGAGGCAGTACATTAACAGATATGAAAAAAGGGAAGGAGGCAAAAACAGAGGTCAGGTGAAGGGGAATGGGTGATTAGAAGACAAAGGCTAACAATGCTGAAAAGAAGTAGCGACAATTGTGGCATAAAGAGCGTCCAGATGGGTGGGGGAGGAAGAAGGAGAGTGGAAGAATCAAGTGAGATCAGGGAGGAGAGGAATGGAATCAAAGACAAGAAGGAATAAGACTAATAGGAGACAAAAAAGGGGAAAGGGATTGAAGGGATTGGTATGGAAGGAGAGGACTTATTTCCTCTTTCAAAATTTAAAAACTATGTTCACACCATCAGGCTGTAGACTGCCCAGGCAGAATATGACAAGTTGTTTCTCTAGTTTATATTAGGCCTCACTCTGGCAGTGGAGAAGACTCAGGTCGGCATGGGAAAGAGGAGTTGAAATGGCATGCAACCAGGAGCTCAGGATGACTACTGGAGACAGGATGGTCTTCATTAGTGAGACCTCAGACTTGGGGACTATTTTGCAGAGCATCTACATTCTGTCTGCAATGGCTACCCTGAGCTCTCTGTTGTATACCACTTAACTTCCCATCCCACACTGATCTGTCGGTTCTGGGCCTTCTCCACTGCCTGAGTGCAGCAAAGTTAGTGTAGTGGCAATGCTATTACAGCGTCAGCAACTGGGACTGGGGTTTGAATCCAGCGATATGTGGAGATTTTACATACTCCCACTGGTTTCCTCCAGGTGCACTGATTTCCTCCCACTGTTCAAAACAGTTGTAGGTCAATCAGGTGTAATTGGGCAGCATGGGCTTGTGGGCCGAAAGGGACTGTTACCACGTTGTACGCCTAAATTTAAAATAAACTAGAGGAACAAAAACTCATATCACCTGGGCAGTCGACTGTCCACTGATGTCAACACAGAATTTTAAAATTTCAGGTAATGTGTCTGCTCTCTCTTCATCCTTACCTCTTTCACTCTTCTCCCTTCCCCTTTTTAAAAAAAATCCTTTCCCACCTACTCTGATCACCCCTTCTCTTTGGTTCAGAATCAGAATTTGTCATGAACGTTACGAAATTCGCTGTTTTGCGACAGCATTACAGTGCAAATGTTGGTATAAAATTACATGTAAAAATAAGACGTAGTGTCTGTGGTTCATTGTCCATTCAGAAATCTGATGGGGGGGCGGGGGTGTAGGGGAAGAGGGTGAGAAACTGCTCTTGTGCTGCTGGGTGATTGTCTTCAGGCTCCTGTACTTCTTCCTGATGGTAGCAGTGTGAAGAGGGCGTGGCTTGGATGGTGAGGGTCCATGAGAACAGAAGGTGCTTTCTTAAGACACCACCTCTTGTAGATGTCCTCAATAGAGTGGAGACTGATGCTTGTGATGGCACTGGCTGAGTTCAGAACTCTCTACATTTTTAACTTATTTTGTGCATTGGCACCTCCATACCAGACAGTGATGTAACCAGTCAGAATGCTTTCCATTTCCCTCCACCCCCATCACCGGATTCTTCTGCTCTCCTCCCCTTCTTCAGTTCCTGTGGTCTCTCTTTGTACCACCATTGTCACCTTATCATATTCCAACACTGGTAGCCTTTGTCTTCTCATAATCCATTCCATCCTTTATGCCTTATCTTCCTCCACCCGATCCCTCAGATTTGCTTGCTTCTACCCCCCTTTGTCTGGCATCTGCCAATCTACTCCCTCTGTCCATTGCCTCTTCCTCATTCACCATTCCCACATGAAGCAATGTCCTTGCTTTCCCACTCTGCCCTTTTTACAGAAGATTTTAATCTCCACATCCCCAGTCTTCAAGGGTTTCAGCCTGAAACGACAACCATTCAGTTTCTCCCATTGCCCAAACCATTAAATTCCTTCAGCAGATTGTGTTTAGCCCTTCATGAGATCCTGTTTTGAAAGAAATAGCCTTACAACACCCACACAGTAAACACAACGCTGCCAATTGCCTGATTCCACTCTTCGATGTTAAAGTGTGATTGGAAGCATTGCAATGATTAAACAAGAGCACCAGCATTGCTGTGGCAGCTGCAGACTAAATACTTGCCTGGTTTATCTGGAGTTTGAATGAAATGTTGAGAAGTGAAAGTTTTTCCATCAGGATATTTGGGGTGTGGAGGCAGCCTGGAGTCAAGGTAAGTGCAGAACATGTGCATTATAATCTGAAACAAATAAAGCAGTGGATCTTTTGAGAGAAGCAAGCCATTCTCCATAGGTCGGCAAATTATTCTGCACATGCATTTAAATCCCTTTAAAAATTACTATGAATATTCTTGATACACTTTTTGATTTACTACTTTCTCATAAAGCGTTAATATCTCTTATTTATAATAATTTACTTGATTTAAGGATAGCCTCATTAGTTAAAATTAAGGATGATTAGGAACAGGATTTGAATCTTTCATTCTCAGGTGAGGTATGGGACTATTTGTACTCTAATTAATACAACCCCCTTTTGTGCAGGACACAATTTAAAATGGTCCAAAGAGTACACGTTGAAAGTTAGATTGTCTCACTTTTATAAATCCTCTATGAGACAATTGGTGAAGCTTCTTTGTTCACATGTTCTGGACTTGCTCGAGTTTAGAAAAATTTTGGAAAGGTACTTTTCAAATGTTATTGGTGATTCTCAAATTTAAATGAGAACCTTGCCTTCTAATTGCTCCATTTGGATCATTTCCAGATGATGTTTTACTGATTCCAACTCAAAACCAAACGGTATCCTTTACTTCATTGACGGCCAGACGTGCAATTTTGATTAAATGAAAATATAATATTCCACTTACACACACTAGGTCTTGTTTAAGTTTAGAAAAATTAGATATGCCAAAGATTTAAATATTAACTTCCAAAAGACACAAGGCCCTTTTAAGGTCAACCATCACAATCTGAAGAATGAGAAATGTTGGAGCTGTGGTGACCATTTCCAAATAATTCCCACTTGATTCCTGTATGTTAACTTTTAACCTTGTTTAGTGGTAGGGGGTTTTGATTAGAAAATCTTTTTTGGGTTTTTTTTTGTGTGTGGTTAATTCTATCCTTTAATATGGATTGTGCTCTGGATTTTAAAAAAAATCATGAAAAGCTTTTTAGTAATAATTTTCTTTCTTTTGATTCTTATAGCACAATATATAACTATACTGTTAAATTATTTATAATGAATAATATAAACACCAATAAAAATATTTTTAAAAGAAAAATTATTATGGAAAATGGTCCCATCACCATCTCTGATCAGAAAGTTATTCTCTTTTCACTGACTCTGTTTCCATGACTGGGTTGCTTATATTCAGTGGAAATATTTACTTTGCCTTATTTACTCTCATTTGATTTGAAAACCTCTCAAATCTCCATTCAATCTTATCAATTTCAAGAGAACAACCTTTTCCCATTATCATTCTGATAAAATTCATCTATAGTGAACAGGAGTACGATCTTGGCCGAGGTCTTTTAAGAAAATGCTTTAGTTAGCAGTGACTAAATATACCATCACTCCAATCAACTACATAAACCGGATCCTTCTGGTTGAATAGGAGAATGGTAAGAAGCCTAACTAATCAACTAATTATTGAGAATAACTGAGCAAAGTACATCCTTCTGTAAAATCTAATATTGGATGAAAATAGGTTTAAATCAGTGATTTTCTTAATGTATTTTGGTCATTGTCATGTCAATTAGCTGCCAATTGATGCTATATGTCTGGCTTTCTCATCCAAAAGAGAAAGTCAGTGATTCAAGCCCAAATTCAGAGATTAAAAAGAAAACTGATGAGACTGGAAATCTGAAAGAACAAAAAACATTGAAGGAATTTAACATGCCTGGCAGAACCTATGGAGAGAGAGCAGTTGATGTTTCAGGTTAGTAACTTAATCAAAGATGCTAATTTTCCTGAAATGTTAACTATTTCTCGCTCCACAAATATTACTTGATCAACAGAAAGAGAAATTGAGCATGGAATGGATATTCTCATTTGAGAAAATCTCTAGGAGCACTTGAAATGCCAGGGCATAGGAAAATACAGGCCAAATGCTGTTGTATGAGATTAGTATAGATGGGTAATTAATGGTTGACATGGTCACAGAAGGACAAAAGGTCTATTTCTATGCTATGCTATATGACTTAATAACCATCTGTCCTTGTTTCCTGATGTAAGTACAGTAATAGATTTATGTTAATCTTTAATTTAATGTTAAACTATATTTATTTTATAAAAATGTCTTAGTAAATTATAGAGTTAAAATATTGATTCTGTATTCTTAAGTTAGCTGTGGGTTGGTACAGGGTCACACATTATTTTTAGAGAAGTGTTCATTCTTGGAGTCAACGTATCTTTGGATAGACAGCGAATGGATTTCAAGTGGGTCATAATTATTCAAGAACTGCTGAAGGAAGCCATCTGTTTTTAATCAAAGTCATTTAAGCCTCTTGAGCAGAGATGAGGTCAGAGGTTGTTATGGATATGATATTGTTTTGAAAAAGGAACAGAATCTTGGTAGAAATAAAACTGATGGTCATGTGGTTTCCAAGAATTGGGACTCAACTCGTTGATTATGTAATGGTCACATGATTTGGAGAAATATATTACCAAATTCAGACATTTTGTTTTAGTTTTGGAAAAGTTCAGCTTCGAGTTCACAAAAGTCAAAACCCTGTGATGTACAGGGTTGAAACATTGTGAAAGACAGGATTGAGTCACAGTAACCAGAATTGGTTGTGTGTTACTCCTGGAAGAAGAGAAACACTGAATTAATGAAGATCACTTTGCTGTCTCTTTGGAAAAGACAGAATTCTACTGGATCTATTTTTGTGTTTGGTCACTTTGTTTAACCCTTGTCTCGTTTGTGACTTCATCGTGGAAGAAAATAGCCATATTCATGGTCTTTGTAAAGACAGCAGATACTTAGTGTGGAAACATAATTGTGAGTAAAGGAGGCCTGAATATATAATGTTTAAAAGCACTTTATAATTATTTCTGAACAGAGAATTTAAGACCTTCAAGCAAGATTAAACTTTTAAAGATTGACTTTTCAGAATGGGATTTTGAATTATACACACACACATTTATATTCTACATTTGCACGTTGTGGGGTTATGTTTAGAGATAATCAAGAAATGTTATATTATTAATACTTTAATAAAAACTACTATTTTGAATTTACCACTGTCTGGTGAATTTTCCATTGCTGTTCCTGTGTTAGTGCTAATAAAAACCCTTTACATAATTAAAAGGGTTGTTAGTGTGTAACAGTACCTTTGCTGGTGCCAAGACCAATCTCCTGGGAGAATACTTCACAAGTTTCAATGAGATTATCTATTGCTCTTCAACATAGTGCATCAGCCCAGTCCACTTAAACATTTTTTTTGACCAAACTACTATCCCAGTTATCTGATGAACTTTTGCTGCCCTCCCTTCTATTGCAAGCATTTCCCTTAGAAAAAGAGACTAGATAGGTACACAATATTCTAACCATGGTATTTGTCCCCACTGGTTTAACGCTCATGAGCTTCTCAGAAAATAAGGAGACCATTCAATCATAGTAAAAACAAAGAGAACATTTAGCCCACCAAGCATTTCTAAACACTTCCAGTCAAAACCCATAACACATTGCTCCTGGCCCATTTCCTCATGTGAACCTCAGGAGAAAAGTATTCAGGCACCTACAGCCCATAAGGGTTCATCCTCAAGCTCTTTGCTTCTCTCTCTCTTTTCTTGTTTCAAAGCTTCTCAAAATGTGTTTTCAATAATCTTTTGATCACTCCTTCAGTGTGGAGGGAGAGGTGAAAATTGACGTATGGATGATACTATAAGAAAATTCTATAAGAATCAGAAATAGATTGAGAAGGGGAGTAGATTTTGAACAGAGATGAGGAAGAGCTGCTTTTTCCAGAGAGTGCACTTCTCCTCCCAAGGCAGCGTCAAATCGGCCTCATTAAATGTATTTAAATCATGGTTAGAAAGATTTTTGCATTGTGCAGGAAATAACGGTTAAGGGGAAAAGGGTAGGTAGATGAAACCAAGACCATTGCTAGATCGGCCATCTTATTAAATGGTGGAGCAGGCTCAATGGGCCAGGTTCTTACACAAGTTCTATATTGCACTGTTAAACATCCCAGGAAGCAATTTTTAAATGATGCATCAATTATTTGGTGCAGGTGAATCCAGAGTTTATAGGGATTGAGCAGGAAAATAAGATCAGATCACCTGAGAGCAATGGAGCAGCCTCAGCAGACCTTGTTGCCCTCTCCTAGCCTTACTTCCTACTCACCGCAGAATCAGTGGGAAGATCCGTATCCCATTTCCTGGACTTGTACTCTCCTCCTCCACTCCATCGGAAAGAGCTCATACAGCCTCCATGAGCAAGTTCTGCAACAAACCATGCAAATTACTGCAAATATCAAATCAAATGGTACAGTCCTTACTAATCACCAATGGAGCAATATTCTGGTTAAATGTAGCCATCTTTACTTTGGGCATTTGAGCTCAAGATCTGGATGACAATGATGAGGAATGGAACATTTTCTGCTGCTGGCACCAATGGAAGCAAGTATAAGAGGCGTTATTGTGTGTAACAACTTCTACCCTATTACACATTTGTGAAATTTCCCACCCCAATAAAACAGCACAGGCAAAAAGAACCCACAACTGCACAATCCAATCTCTCAAACCTCAGCCAAGTTAATCCATTATTTTTAAAAGTCAGAAATCTTAATGTTTCATCCCAAGGAGATAAATTACCTAAAAAGACAAAACTGAAACACTTGCCTTTGATTCTTTCAACCAGATATTCTTGATTTGATGTGATGTCTAAGTATTGGATAACTATATTCAGTGTTGGAATCTGGGGAGCTCTTACCAGAGCTGCTTGCCTTAAACTACTGATACTGGTCTCTGAAAGGGGAAAAAAAGTACAACTCAATTGAACATTTGCACCACCCTCCAAATTTTTGATATTTCTTTACACCACAAGAGGTCTTTCAGCCTATCAAATCCAGGTGAACAATCTCATTCTCACACTAATTTTTCCTGTAACCTCATCTCCCTACATTTCCATCCACACTATACTCAAGTCAATATACAATGGCTAATTAATCAATCAACTAACCCAGCTTTGATTCTTGGGAGAAAATTGGATCACCCAGAGGAAATGCATGTACTCACAGGGAGCATATGAAAACTCTACTTTGACAGCAGAGGTCAGCATTGCATCCAGGCCTATGCATTTTCTCATCTGCTTAACATAAAAGTAGAGGAGCATTGCAGCCTTTGCACAATGCAAACAAGATTCACTCGATCACAAAAAAAACCACCACCGAAGTCCATTCACCAAATTCTAGTCAGAATGCACAAGATACAGAATACTTTAGCACCCACTTCAACTGCACAAACTGGGATTTTCCTGGTTAATGTAACTAAGCCTTGACGCTTAAAGACAGCAATAATTTGCAGACTTTGCCCTCATAGAACATACTTACCACCTACTTGTAGCTCAGGACATCCCAACCTCCTTAGCTGTGTATTCACACTGTCAATTTCTTTGACCAAACGATTCAAAATGGTTTCGTTTATCCACTAAGAACAGACAAAAGCAAAGAATCTTATAGATTGATCCAAGCCAATTAAAAACAACCTTAGTAAATATTTCCAAGAAAATGGAGTGGATCAAATGTGAGATAATTTTCCAGAAAATTACTAATGATCTCAAAAGGAGTCAAATATGGGAATTAAGGATATAAAAGAAAGAATCCAGGTTCAAGGTAGGCAGGCTTGGATTGGTAACAAAATGGACAAATAGACCCCTTCTGATCTATTCAGTTTGCCAAACAAACAATCCTTTAACTGCACTCATAAAGAGTCAAATCACCCAAGTATCCATCAAGTCATCCTAATTTTCCTCTCATCTCCAAATATAGTGGAGTCTTTGCTCATGGTGGAAGTGAGAGAATTCAACTACCCACATCCCTCTCCTCAATTTCTTCTTTACAGTTTTAACTCTACTTCAGTAGGCACCATCATTATTTCCACCACTTCTGCTGCACTGGTCCGTGGTGGAAATAGAACAATTTCCCTTCACCATAGGTTTCAATTTTAGCTCCTGAAAATCCCAGCACCGAATCAGCGTACCGACCAATGTAAAAAACTTTTTTTGATGAGGTGACTTGGACTCCCAATCCACCAATCGTCCCTTCATGGTGAGGTTCTGAGAGGAACGAGGAACAGGTCAAGATTTTTACATATTTAAACTGAAGTTGATTACTTCAGTGTGTGAAGTGGATAAACCTTGTCAGACCACTAAGTGGCATAGAAACAGTATGAGAAACAACATTCACTGCTGATCCCATCTCCTCCACGCCATCGCCTCAAGACACCTCCAAGCAGTGGGCTAATATTGCAATGAAAACATAGTCAAGGCAGAGGAAAGGAGGGATTCATGTAGCATTAAGTAGTTTACACAGTTATTAACAGTGATAAGTTAGCCAGATATGGCTGACTTGTTTAATTGTTACTTACATTCCTCAGGTTGGCTGTCCAGGAATCGAGAAGATCCAGGTGCTGCCGATTCATATTTAACCTGATCCAGACCTGCAAGTTGCAACAGAGAGAATTGCAGGTCAGCAAATTCCACCAAATTAGTATACTCTTCACTCATTTGCACTCTCGCAATTCTCCCTTCCTGAAGGACTTTTGCTGGCTTGTAATAGTACAAGAAGCTTGACAGTCAGATCCAAAACATTCAATCTTCATCACGAGAAGCATCCAATCAAGCACACCAGGAAGATTCATATGTAGCAATCAGGAGTGCAAATGCTGGTGGTCGTCTCCTACTCGATTTGTGATACAAACCATATTGGTGGTAACACCTCTATCCCATTTAGCTTAATTCAGAGCTCTACTTTGTCAACTGTCCATTTGTATGAATCAAGCATAATGGGAACATTCAACATCTTATAATGAATTGGCCAATAGCCCTGCCGAGATCAGTATTTGCTAAACCAGGAATAGAAGCTGGACAGAGGGAAGGGAATGAGACACAGGTTAACAATGATCTAATTGAATGGTAAAACAAGCTCAAAAAGTTTGTTTTTAAGAGATGCAGCATGGTAACCGGATCTTCCGAACCATGAGCCCAATTACACCCATGTGACCAATTAACTTGCTAACCCCGTATGTCTTTGCAACGTGGGAGGAAACCAGAGCACTCAAAGGAAACTCACACAGGCACAGGGAAAACACACAAACTCATTGCAAACAGTGACAGGTTTGAACCCAGGTTTCTGGGCTGAAATAGCATTGCGCTCATCATGTGGCCCCCAAAAAGTGGAATGGCCTCCTCCCCCTTTCCACAATAATTTCCTTATTATTCTCTTTAGTTCATTAAAGAATTTCTCTGTTAAGGGAATTGGTAACATTTCAAATAACATTTCTTTGGAAGACATTCATTTTAATGCAGTTGACCCTCCCTATCAACATGAGAGGTAATTCTTTCCAATGTTCAAAGTCTTCCTGCAATTTCTTTATTAGTGGTTGATAATTTAGTTTGTACAAGTGACTTCAGTTATTATCTAACCTGATCCCTAGGTATCGGATTGCTTGTGCTTGCCATTTAAATGGTGTTTCTTTTTTAAATTCTGTATAGTCTGCGTTACTCATTGGCATCACTTCACTTTTATTTGCCTTGATCTTGTACCCCGATATTTCTCCATATTCCTTCAATTTCTTAAGTAATTCTTTTATTGATATTTCTGGTTCTGTTAAGTATACTATGATGTCATCTGCAAATAAACGGATTTTATACTCCTTCTCCTTTATTTTTATCCCTTTTATTTTATTTTCTGTTCTCATCAGTTCTGCCAATGGTTCTATTGCTAAAGCGAACAGTGAGGGGGATAATGGACACCCCTGCCTAGTTGACCTACTTAATTTAAATTCGTTCAATACATATTAATTTACTGTTACCTTCGTCAATGGTCCATTATACAATGCTTTAATCCAATTTATATATTTTTCTGGTAAATTGATCCTCTGTAATACTTTGAATAAATAATTCCATTCTACTCTGTCAAAGGCTTTTTCTGTGTCTAAAGCAACAGCCACTGTTGGCTTCTTATTTCCTTGAACTGCATGAATTAGATTAATAAATTTACAGACACTATCCGCTGTTCGTCTTTTCTTAATAAATCCAGTTTGATCTTGTTTTACTATTTTTGGTACACAATCGGCCAATCTGTTTGCTAATAATTTTGCTATTATCTTATAATCTGAATTAAGTAGAGATATTGGTCTATATGATGCTGGTGTTAGTGGATCTTTCCCCATCTTTGGTATTACTGTAATTATTGCTGTCTTAGATGAATCTGGCATGTTTTGTGTTTCTTCTATCTGGTTCATTACTTCCAGGAGAGGAGGAATTAATAACTCTTTAAATGTTTTATAGAATTCTATTGGGAATCCATCCTCTCCAGGCATTTTATTGTTCGGCAGCTTTTTTAATATATCCTGCACTTCCTCTATTTCAAATGGTTTTATCAGTTTGTTTTCTTCCTCTTCTTGCAATTTCAGTAGTTCAATTTTAGCTAAAAACTCTTCTACTTTATCATCTTTCCCCTTGTTCTCAACTTCGAATAATTGTTCATAAAATTCCTTAAAGTTCTCATTAATCTCTATCGGATTATATGTAATTTGTTTGTCCTTTTTCCTTGATGCCAATACAGTTCTTTTAGCTTGTTCTGTTTTAAGTTGCCAGGCTAATATTTTATGTGTTTTTTCTCCTAGTTCGTAATACTTTTGCTTTATTTTCATTATGTTTTTCTCCACCTTATACGTTTGTAATGTTTCGTATTTTATTTTTTTGTCCGCCAATTCTCTTTTTGTAATATCATCCCTTTTTACCAGTTCCTTTTCTGTACTTACTATCTCCCTTTCCAACTGCTCTATTTCCCGATTATAGTCCTTTTTCATCTTAGTTACCTAACTTATTATCTGCCCTCTAATGAAGGCTTTCATTGCGTCCCATAATATAAATTTGTCTTTCACTGATTCCGTGTTTATTTCAAAATATGTTTTAATTTGGCGTTCAATAAACTCTCTAAATGCCTGCCTTTTAAGTAGCATGGAGTTTAACCTCCATCTATATGTTCTTGGAGGGATGTCCTCCAGTTCTATTGCTAATAACAGGGGTGAATGATCAGATAGTAGTCTAGCTTTATACTCAGTTTTCCTAACTCTCCCTTGAATATGGGCTGACAACAAAAACATATCAATCCTTGAGTATGTTTTATGTATACTTGAATAATATGAATATTCCTTCTCTCTTGGGTGTTGCCTCCTCTATATATCCATAAGTTTCATTTCGTGCATTGATTTAACCATAAATTTGGCTACTTTATTCTTTTTGCTTGTCTTTTGTCCAGTTTTATCCAACATTGGATCCAAATTAAGGTTAAATTCCCCTCCTATCAATATATTTCCTTGTCCATCTACAATCTTCAAAAAAAAATATCCTGCATAAACTTTTGATCCTCCTCATTAGGTGCATATATGTTTTCCAAAAGCATTATGTGATTCATCTAGAGCTTACTTTCTCCCTTAAGGGATAAATGTCTCCACTATATTCAGTATCCCTAGTGATGTCAATATCAATGCATAGAAAAACTTAGGTGGATTAGTAGTTTATTTTTAAAAAAGGTTTGCCCACCCCTGGTTTATATGAATGTTTGCACTTTGACGCTGCTGCCAAACACCACATTTCATGACTTGTTCATGACAATCAATTCGGATTCCAATTGTGTCCCCTGTGACCACAGTAAGTGTCACGCCTGTGCCCACAGCTCCTCCCTCTCCACCATTCGAGGTCTAAGAGTTTTTCAAGTGAAGCATCACTTCACTGTGTACCCACAGGAGTTACCTACTGTATCCGGTGCTCCCACTGCGGCTTTCTCTACATCAGAGAGACTGAATGCAGACTGGGAAATCGCTTCACTGAGCACTTTTGCTGTCTGCATCAGTGACAGGGATCTTCCAGGGGCCAACACTTCAATTCCGTGCACCACTCCCATGCTGACATGTCTGCCCATGGCCTCGTACTGACCCACCAAGACCACCAGTAAATTGGAAGAGCAACACTTAGTTTTCTGTATGGGAATTCTCAACATTGACTTCTCCGGTTTCTGCTCTTTGTTCTCCGCCTCCTTTTTCCTTTGTCTTGTGTTCTCCAGCTCTCCAACCCTTCTCTCTCCATTCAGAGAGCTATCCCTCCTCCCTGTTAGCTGCCTCCTCCTTCCTCCCTTTTCCATCTATCACGTCCTGCCTTTGGGACTGTGCTCCTCCTCTTAGCCCTCCCTTCACCATCTTTTCATACCTTGATGAAGGGCTCAAGCACGAAACTTTATGTATCTTTTTCTTTACTATATAAAGTACACTGTTTGACCAGCTGAGTTTCTCCAGCATTGCTTTTACTTCAACAAGACGTCTGTAGATTTTCATGTTTTACCTTTATCTACAATTGAGTGCAGTCAAAATGGTTGCAAGGATAAATACAGGTAGAGCAAAAAAAAATTAACTGCTAAGCACCGACATGGTCACAGAAAAATACCTTCCCCATCTCCTGGAGTGAAATGCAAGTATTTACATATTGTACCATACCTCTTCTGCAAGTAGCTTGGAGCCCAGATCTGTGTCATCCTTGTGAGCCGAGGGAGCCTGGGATCGGCAAGCCAGCTGATACTGGAACTTGCGCAACGACTGTGCATAGTCTCCACTGCTGCGGCTGTAGTTCCAAAAGGTTGGACTATTGTTGCTAGATTGGCACTCAGGGCTTCCTGTGTGTAGACAAATAAAGATTTCTAGCAAAATAAAAGTCCAATAATTGCTATAATTGGGTCTCCTAATCTCCTACTATTCAAACCAGCTTGTTTTTTGAGTTGAAGTACAACTCCATGAAAATGTAAGTTTTAAAATAGTTAACCAAAATAATACAGCAGAAAACATTCCATGGTATGTTTTGATAATTGAGCAAGGTTAAAGCTGATTGTGAAGAACAACAACTCTATATTTGGCAAAAACAATAAAAGACGATGAACCACTGGGGAAGGGACACAATCCTGATAACAAATCCCAAGGGAATTCTAAGAAACTTACTTATATGGAGAAATCTGTTTGAATGTTCTGGAAAATTACAAATTTAACTGTATAAATATGCAAATTGTGAGGCCCGAGGCAGACTCCCTTGTGCTTAGATTAGCTACAGATGGCAGTGCCTCTTACTGTTACAGAGTTCTCACCCTTTGCAAAGTGATTAAAATGTGTGTTTGTGCTGTATTTGTGTTTGTTTTCAAGCAACTTCAGGACCACTTTAACACTCCATATCTACATAGCACTCTAATTTATCCACTTTAAATAGGTAGGGACTTCCTGTTCACTTTTCAATTCATTTGATCAGACAAGTGTCTGCCCCTTTATTGCCTCTCCTGCAAAGGTGTGGACTACGCTAGATGACTGAGGCAATGCCTGATACATTGCCCAAGTGGTTTTTCATTAATCTATAAAAGCAAGAAAGCCAGGACATCACAATCAAGCTTGATGCTGTTCCAAGGTAACACAAACCAGGAACACTTGCCCCCACAAAACAGTAGTACTGAAGCCAATTGCACTCATCGATTTTTGCACTCACAGTGGGAACCAATAGAATAGTTCAACTACCGTACTTGAGTTTATCCATTGATGTAATGATAAAGTTGGAGGCAGTATTTGCTACCAATGACTGTGTGCTATTCAGAAGATTCTCTTTTCCGTTAAATGCTGTGCAAGAATAACACTTCCCAATCTGAAATAAAAAGCCCAATGCCTTCATATATCAGAGGATTTCCCCCCCTCTCTCATGTTTTTAAAAGTTTATACCAGGGGTGCCCAACCTTTTTTTAATTTAGACAAATAGCAGGGTAACTGGACATATTGGTCCACGAGTATGTAGCAGGGTTGTAGGTTAATTGGCAGCGTGGATTTATGAGCCAAAATGGCCTGTTCCCATGCTGTATGCCTAAATTAAAAATTAAAAGGTCAGCCACCCCTGGTCTATCTGATATTAATCCAGAACCTTCCTCCAATGATCTAAGGTGCAAGGGAAATAAAATGCAATAAAAGGTCACTGGCACTTGGCTCATAATTTTTGTGTCTAATTAGTACTGCTCTCTGTTTTTTCCCCACAGCTGTGTAATTTTCTCAGCAGTGTTTCTATGCATTCAATGTACATGCATTCTGATTGCATGAAGATTTACTCAGGATTCTTGGAAAGGAAAATTACTTGCCTATTGGACAATGAGTGTTTTTCTTGCTGATAAACAACAAGCCCCATCTGAACCAGGTCCAGAATTTGAGTCTCTCCTGTTCTGAATGGTTTAGTTTACATCACATTGCAGAACTTCATAAACAGAACAAGGCTTAAACTAACCCATCTGACTGCGACCATGCTTCTCCTCTTCAGAGCGGAGGAAATTTTCCAGAGATTTCCTGTCTGTAACATACTCATCCCGTGTCAGAGGTGTGCTGTATGTGACTGGGGCAGATCTGTAACGAGTTCTCACACTGGAGCACTCCAAACCTCCGACGTTATTTCCATATAAATAGGAATTCTGAAGAGGACTGAAACTGGAGCCCTGAAGGATACAAGAAAGTCTCCTTGAGTTCAATGAACAGTATTTCTTTGCTTCTAGCAACTAACTTACCAATGAACATTGAACATCATGGTGGTGTCGGTTTGAACAGACTTTGCCAAATCTTGCTGGTCATGGGTGTTACTAATTTCTTGGATAAGACTTTATTTAGAGCCTTGATGATTTTTGTAGCAACTTCTAGTAACTCAATTTATTTTAAAATAGTCACCCTCTGCCTCCCAGACCTCCATGGAAGCAAAAGGGATATTATTTGCCAATTTGTCTGCAAATTTGAATAAGTGCCTCAGGAGCCTTGACCACTTGCCCTTCTAATAGATGGGTAAACTGGCTTACAGAAAACCTCAAATCAACACTGGATGAGATCAGCCAATCCTCCACAAATTAGATGTGGACTCCGACTCTGCTAGTCAGTATGGATAAAAACCTATTAAGCAGTCGGAAAAAAATTCGGCAGCTTTTCAAGAAGCTGGGAAAGTGTAAACACTGTAGCAGATGGATAAATAACTGTAGCAAATGACAGAATTTGGATGAAAATAACGAAAGGGAACAGATGGCTGCGAAGGCCAGGGGTATAGGGGCTGTCAATTTCACCTGGTACTGGAACCAGTCAGTCAGCCAGCCAAAAGAGGGAATAGAAAGAAAGCATCTTCCACAATACTCCCAATTATAATCATCTGATTAACAGCAAAGTTAGAGGATTTATAGGATGCGAGGAGTGCCAAACTCGACTCACGTTGTCAACTGTGACTTGACGAGTAGAACCCAAGTCTGAGCCAAAAGATTATAGGTTCAAGTCCCGCTCTGGAGACTGAAAAAAAAAATCAGGATAGACACGCGACAGCAGAATTGAATCTGCTGACACAAAACACAAAAGTCTGCAGACAGTGTGGTTGAAGTAAAAACACAATGCTGGAGTAACTCAGCAGGTCAACAGTGTAAAGTTACATAACCAATGTTATGTATATGAAGTCCACTGTTTTACCTGCTGAGTTTCTCCAGCATTGTGTTTTTACTTGAAACTGCTGATTTTGAGATGAGACGTTGACACAAATTCCTAACTCCCCTCTCCAGAGTACATCAAAGCTCCCAAGACACTGGACACAGATCAGGGAGTTATCACATTCTATCCAAAATTTATCATTCAATCAACACCTTGGAGGAAACAAAAATCTTCAACATCACACTACTGTTCCCAGAAATTTCTGTTTCTTGTATCACCGAGTAATCACGAAGAAGTTTGGTGGCTGTCAGGTTGTGAAACATGCTAAATGCAGTAAGTTCAATCTTTTTTGTACAGAAACGTGAAAGCAGTAATAAACCCATATTATATGCAGAGGTAGATCCATATTGAGCCTGATGGCTGGATACTGCTCCATCTCCACCTACCGTATTGAAGCTGCTGCCAGGTGAACATATCATAGACGATGGATAGGACCCACTTCCTGACAAGGAAGGTGACTGCACAGTTGGACTAAACCCTGTCATACAGTTATGGCTGAACTTAGGGCTGGACCCAATTGGCCGTTGAGGACTGTAGGACAGGACATTTTGCCCCTGGGTGCCACCAGGAGGGGAACTGCTGGGGGTAGATGTGGTAGCTGGCTTTCTCTGTGGTGTAATTTGCACTGAGGAAAGAAGATTGGAAATATGCTCATTAATAATTTAGCTGCAGTCTTTCCTTGCCTCTCAACTTCCACCCTCTGTGAATTTGCCTGGGTCCCAATTTGCACCAACTTCTCATGTTCACTGATCTCCACCACTCGCAGTCCAAAAACATTACATTTTAAATTCTTGTGACTTTTAAATTACTCTGTAACTTCGTTTCCCCTTTCATCAACCTTCCAAATTCAGAATCATGATCACTTTACACCAATTCTGCCCTCCAATTGTAGTCATATCTGGGCCTGAAGCTCTGAAATGCAGGAACCCTTGCCTTCTGCCTCCTCTTTAAGAATGCTGTCAAAACCAAACCAATCGCTCTACAGGCACACACAAAATGCTTCTGTGAACTACCTTGGAACATTTTAGCAGGTTAAAAGACAAAAAAAAAATGCAAGGTTCTCTGACGCTATTTTCATGTTTGTTCTGTTGTCAGCACTGAGTGCCCTGTCCTTTCTTTCTAAGTTCTACCCATGTACAATTGCTTTTCCCTGCATCCTCAATTTCTTAAGCTTGTTCATTTTCTTTCTACTCCATTGTATTGAGGTGGTAGCTGATGTTTCTTTTATCCTCTGAGAAAGATTTTAGAATACAACTTTAAAATGGTGACTAGAAGGGAAAAGGAGATGGGCTGCATTTTTGGGCTACATTTCTTCCTTTGTTTAGCTATTTGGAACAGAGTATTTAAAAGTGATCAGATAAAAGACTGCAATGAGGTTGCTGATAGAAACGTTGGGTACGGTTTTAACTTTATTATCAATAAGATTAAAGCAAGAGAAAGGTGCTATCAATTTGTAGGGTGCAAGGCTACAATCAAAATGAAATTTTAAAAATGTAGGCTTCCTTCCAGTGGAAGTAATGTAGAATTTGAGCTCATGGTGGCTTCAAGATAACAAAGGCTTATTAATGAGGCAAATAACCTTGGTTGCTTTGACTGGATTAAACAGCAAATGACCTGTTAAAATGTTGTAGAGGGGGGGATAAGATGAAGGAAAGTGTTCACGACACACACAGCCATCCTGCCCCCACCCAAGATCACCCAGTGATGCACGTTGATGAAATTTGTAGGAAGGATGTCTTGGTTGTCATTGACTGAAGATAGGAAAGGAAATTGGAATATGAAGATCAAACTGGCGTTGGTTTGATGGGAGATTGAAGGGCCTGCTGAGAGAACATCTCAAAAAGAAGCAAGAATAAAGGTAATAAGTTATAGATTACAACCTGAAAACAGCTCGACCAAACCACATTTGGACAGTGATGGGGAGCAGATTTCAACTTGGGGCCCTGGCATCCATCCCATGGAAAGGAGGAATTACTTCAATCAATGCAGTGGTTGTCAAAAGGTGATATCCTCATCTCATTATAATGTTCCCTAAAATTTCCACTGAACAATCTAGACCTTTTTCCTCCCACCCACCCCCACCCTCTTAATTTGGTCCAAAGTAGCAGAGGCCAATAGGTGGAGACATTACAAGACTAACGATCACGCTCCCAACGTCTTCAAACACATTAGTCTGCCCACATCCTAGTCTGTATCAATTACAGTATTTTAGGCTTTAGCTCCATTAACCCTCAGTGAAACTGAACGCTAGCAATAAGATACTCACAAAACCCAGTTGGGCAGTAGCCTTTCAACTCAGTCAAATGGCACTAGACAAAGGCAAGATCTTTAACTCCAAACAGCACTAGATCCCCAGATGTGCCACTGCTATGTTTCAACTTACTTGGATTTATTATTCCCAGCAGTGTTTGCTGTTGTGGGGTCATCACTAAGTTGGCTGGGACCACAGCACTCCGGAAGTAACGCCAGAAATCAGATAAAGCATTGAGGCAAAACAAAGTGACCAAGCAAAACTCTGGAACAAAAGGATAAAAATAAACTGAAAAGTTTCAAGACACAGCAACAGAAGAGATTAGCATTAATTCAAGGACAATGCACCCAGTCCTAACATTTATACTTCTGGATATTTAAGCCATTCAAGTTGAACTAAACAGAACTGGTCTGGAAGGATATGGGTCAAATGCAGCCAAATAGAATGAGTCCAGATTACCAACTTGGTCAGCATGGATGAGCTAGGATTAAGGGTCTGTTCCATGCTATCAGACTTAATTACACAAACACGATGTTCTCAATATCAGACCATCCTAATCGCTCTACAGGCACACACAAAATGCTTCTGTGAACTACCTTGGAACATTTTTTAAATTTCACTTTAACTAGAAACCTTGTTGAAACTCAGGCAGCAGATCAATACCCAGTGTCCTCACAAATTATCTGTGAGCATTTTCACCTCATTATTTTATATCAGTAATTCAGTAAACATAGAAAGCAGATCATATCTTGAAATTACTGCAAGTCCCAGTTATTGAGTGTGATTTAAAAAAAAAAGGAAAAGAGCCGAGTGCTTGCACGAGGCGTACAGCAGGAGTCCCATTTGGAAAGTTTTTGAAAATTCACACAAAATGATCAGTTTCAAGCCTCTTTTATTGCATTTCCAAGTAAAAACTGTCATTACAAAATTATTGACTTTGAAAATATTTATCCTTACAGTGGTTTGTCAATTTATTCTTTTCTTTCTCCATGCCTTTTTGTTACCTTCATAGTGTGTTTGCTGCTTTATTCCTGGTTCCCGCTGCCGACCGCCGGGAGCCCGGGGTTCCCGCTGCCGACCGCCGGGAGCCCGGGGTTCCCGCTGCCGACCGCCGGGAGCCCGGGGTTCCCGCTGCCGACCGCCGGGAGCCCGGGGTTCCCGCTGCCGACCGCCGGGAGCCCGGGGTTCCCGCTGCCGACCGCCGGGAGCCCGGGGTTCCCGCTGCCGACCGCCGGGAGCCCGGGGTTCCCGCTGCCGACCGCCGGGAGCCCGGGGTTCCCGCTGCCGACCGCCGGGAGCCCGGGGTTCCCGCTGCCGACCGCCGGGAGCCCGGGGTTCCCGCTGCCGACCGCCGGGAGCCCGGGGTTCCCGCTGCCGACCGCCGGGAGCCCGGGGTTCCCGCTGCCGACCGCCGGGAGCCCGGGGTTCCCGCTGCCGACCGCCGGGAGCCCGGGGTTCCCGCTGCCGACCGCCGGGAGCCCGGGGTTCCCGCTGCCGACCGCCGGGAGCCCGGGGTTCCCGCTGCCGACCGCCGGGAGCCCGGGGTTCCCGCTGCCGACCGCCGGGAGCCCGGGGTTCCCGCTGCCGACCGCCGGGAGCCCGGGGTTCCCGCTGCCGACCGCCGGGAGCCCGGGGTTCCCGCTGCCGACTGCCGGGAGCCCGGGGTTCCCGCTACCGACCGCCGGGAGTTCCCGCTGCCGACCGCCGGGAGCCCGGGATTCCCGTTGCACCTCTGCTTGAAAGTAGCAGTGAGAAGACAAATGGGCTCTGATCTGAGCTCCTGAACACGGAAATCATTCAAAAACATGGACAACGGATTTTAAAAACACAGAAACACAGAAAATTTACATGCCTACAATACCTACTTTGTGAGAGGACAGCTTTCAGCCACAGATGTGGTGTGACCCCTAGAATGAAGTGCAGTTCCATCTACTGGATTGCCAATGTAATGAGGCTGCATGCTTAAGAGAGGGGATTAAGATTTGAAATGATCTAGCTAAAATTGATGGAAGCAGAATCCTATACAAATTTAGGGGAAGTAAACTATTTTAATAATAAATACTAAAGGGGAAAGGGACAAACTAATATGATGATTGAACACCTCTTCCTGCTTCCCCAATATCAGCAAAGACAATTGGTATTTCCCCCCTACACATAAACTTCGGAATTATTTTAAAAAAATGTGTCCCAAAGTTGCTGAATTTTTCTGCTCTTCGACGGCTGTGTAAAATATGCCTAATGAGACACAAACTGGTCTCCTAATGAAGATCATCAGACCAAGGGAAGGAAATGAGGCATATACAAAGGATCTTTTGCATTTTTCCCAAAATAGATGACAAAAGTAACATGACAGTAAAACCCACATGCCCAGCGACTCCATCATGTTACAAATTAGCCCTCTAGCATTTAATACTGACAAGCAGAATTAGGAGAGCAAGTGGATGTACTCACCAATATACCACAAGGGCCAGTAGTTGATGCTATAGAATTTATACAGCAATTTGCCAGTCCTGCAAAGAAAGGTTTGAAAAGCCACTTTTTAAATTTTCACTTTAACTGGAAACCATTTACCTTGTTGAAACTCAGGCAGCATATCAATACCCAGTGTCCTCACAAATTATCTGTGAGCATTTTCACCTCATTATTTTATATCAGTAATTCAGTAAACATAGAAAGCAGATCATATCTTGAAATTACTGCAAGTCCCAGTTATTGGCTGATTAACTCGAATATGGGAACATGTATTATTGGGTACACGTAAATACAGTAATTTTCCATTGTCATTTCCTGTGGTATCTAGTGAATTCTATTTACTGTGAGGGATGCCATACAGTGAAATTCAATAGATGGTGCGTGGCTGGAGCCAAGGTAAAGAACAGCAGAGGTCAGGAATGTGAATAGGTTTGCAGATGAAACCAGGATCTGAAGTATGGGCTGACCGTGCAGATGAAGCCAAGGTTCAGGATTGGGAACATCGTGAATCAGGAACATGGTACTTCTGCATTCAGAATCAGAGTATGGGCAGTTTGAATATTTCAGCTTGCGTTGGAAAGATAACTTAAACTACCCGAAACTTTCTAAACATTCTGTCCATAGAGGGATTAAATAGCATGTCATTGCTACTGACTTTCAAGACGTCCAAACATTATTTTCAGAAAGTCTGTGCACCATCACTCACATATAACTTGGTGTATTATAGATCTTTTACAGAAGCTTTTACAACTTTCCTTATTATTCCTCCTCATTCCGCCAAAGTTTATTTTCTCTTGGTTTTCAGGTAGCTCAAAAAGCAAGATCAGATTTAAGAGATCATGGGTTAACCTGCTAAGGAACACTTAGCAGTCTGCTCAGGAAAGACAGAACAACCTCAACACTCACTCACAATCTATTAACTCTGGCAAGCCCAGAAGACAAGGCCAATTTTGAATTTACTTGGCTGCATTAAGCAAAATGGAACAACTCCATGAAAATAAAATCACCTGACCCTAATCTGCATGGCTCTGCTATTTACTGAGATACCAAGGGGAGAAACCATAGTCAACATTTCTCATCTATCCTCCCACTATTTACACTTCCTCCAGGTAGATGAGTTGCTATTATTAAGCCTTCCAGTGTCTTTTTCCAGTCAATATCAATCTGCATCATCTCATTTCCCTTCATTTTCACCCTCCTTTTCTCCATCTTCCACTTTGTACTTGTTTGCTCCATTTTTCACAGCTCTGAATAAGGTCACTGACTTTAAACATCAGGGGTTTACAAATTGGATTGTGACACGAGTTTAACCTTCCAATTTAAAAAAAACTGCACAGATAGGCAAACCACCTCACTGTGTAGCTGCTGCCAGTCAATTTGAATCCAATCTATGGCTGCCCAGGTAGAAAATGACGTCAGCGCTTGTGTGCAATGGCCATCTTCCTTACCCTTAATTCCCTCCAAGCTGCTGAACGCCAGAGCTGTTCAAGCAGCGTGGAGGATTATGGGTAAGAAGGACAGCCATTGCTCCTGCCCCAACTCTGCTCCCTGCCAGCTCACTCCACTCCCCTGACAGTGTTCCGACCCCATGCTCGCACTGGCTCCAACAACGGCGCCGCCCTCCTCCCACCCTGATTCCACAACTTCCCTGGCCACTTACCGGGAACAGGAGATTCCCTGCGGGGCTTCCAGTAACGCAGTGAGTGCGTGACACATCACTCACCTCATCATCAAAGGGGTGGGAGTGCCTTAAATTGCCCAGTCACTATTCGACCTGGCAATTTAGGGTCCAGCGTGTAAGGAGCTGTAGGGGTTCGCTGCACGGGTATGATACATGGGTCCCAAGCAGCCCCAGTTTTAAAATGCCAAGTAACTCCACAGATTATACCTGTACTGCTATTTCAGTATTATGACCACAGGGAGATACAGCACAGAAACAAATCTTTTGTATGACCATCAACAAGACTGGCTGAAGGGGTACCAGGAATCGGAACCAGGATGCAAGAGGGTGCTGAAGGATTCCTGATCGTGTCAGAGGTTCGGATCTGGAGCTCGGGTCTGGACTGGATTTGGACTGAAGTCTGTGTGGCTGTGGAGGCTGCGGGAGTGCTGGAGGCACATTGTATAAAGGTTTTTTGCACTACCAATAAGTAGTAATTCTGCCTCACCCATAGGAAAAAAGAATCTCAGGGTTGTATGTTATGTCATGCATGTACTCTGACAATAAATCTTTAATCTAATCTGAGTATAATGAATAACACCACTATTTCAGTGTCCTTGGTTGTGAAATGAACAATTTTCTCTTTGATGTGAAGTACAATGGTTTTGGCGATAATTGAAACAAAAACAGAATCAACAACTTACATTTCCATGTAGACCATGCCTGCAAGGCCGATATTAAGCAAACCCCACACCAGTATCACCTTCCTGGTTTGCATCTCCTTCCTCATCTGTATGGTGCGGTCAATAAGAACAGTGCCAGACGCTCGATTCATCTCTGCGGGTGTCAGAATAATGATTTTGGCTTCAGTAAAGGATAAATCAGAGGACTGCTGTGCTCCAGTGTGGAAACTGCATGAACGTTCATTTGCCTAGGGATTGAAAGTACCACCTTTTTAAAAAAAATTTAGACATACAGCACAGTCGCCCAATTTACACCCCATTAACCTCCACCCCCAGTACATTTTGAACGGTGGGAGGAAACCGGAGCCCCCAGAGAAAACCCACACAGACACTGGGAGAGCGTACACACCCCTCACAGACAGCACGGGAGTCGAACCCCAGTCCAGTCTCCATCATTGGCGCTGTAAACACACTGCATTAACCGCTACGCCAACAATGGCATTGGTGTTTCAGTAGACCCAGTGATGATCTTGTTCACAAACCTTGCTCATATCAAACAAGTAAAAATCATATCTTGATGATGGATTCAAGCCAGAAACATTGGTTATGAATCTTTATCTTTGCAATATAAAGTACACTGTTTGACCTGCTGAGTTTCTCCAGCCTTGTGTTTTTACTTCAACCAGTATCTGCAGACTTTTGTGTTTTACTTCATGTCAAACAAGTGTGCTTTGATTACAAGACATCATAACCTACCTATTCCAACAATGATCATCACTCCCAACCTCACTGAAGACCTTCAGATGGACCACAGAGAACATACAAGCCCGAAGTAGGACACAAAACCCTTCTCAACTGAAACCAGTGCTCTGTGGTTAGTAAGGGATTACTTAAACTGCTATATGAGTGGGAAAAGGTTAGGAGTCAGCGACCCAAACTGCATTAGTCTTTCACTGATGTTTCGTCCTCTTGTTTAGCAAGAGTTCATATTCAAAGACTTTGCTTCCAAAGTTAGCTGGAGGAGCAGGTAGTGCAGAGGAAACACGAGGCTACAGAAGGACTTAGATTAAGAGATGTCAATATGTCAGAAAGTGTAAAGTCATGCACTTTGATATAAAAAAATAAACAAGCATGAATAGGGAGAAAATTGAAAAGTCCCAGATGGGAGATCTTTGCAGAAGGTAAACTTGCATTTTGAGACGGCGGTGAAGAAGGCAAATGCAATGCTGGCATTCATTTCAAGAGGAATAGAATACAAAGACAGGGATGTGATGTTAAGGCTCTATAAGACACTGGTGAGACCCTACAGAGTATTGTGAGCAGTTTTGGGCTCCTCACTTAAGAAAGGATGTGCTTTCATATGTTCTGTGAGGGTCCAGAATGACAAAAATATGGGGAACAATTATTGAAACTCTAAGTCCACTTAGGTTCTTAGGATTAAATTAGAACCATGTTCTTTTTATTGCTTGGTTTAGTTATTCTTCAGGAGAGGATTTCCTTGAATTCAACTCAAAAAATAATAGTAGCTCTTACTTCATTGATGGCCAGATGAGCAATTTGGATCAGATGGAAAGACATCAAAGCTCCAACTCATACGCAATGGTTACAGGATGTTATGTCTTGCTTGAGTATGGATAAAATTAGATCTAATGTTCAAGAGATAAAGGTTGAATTTGACAAGATATGGGGCTATTCATAGCCTATTATTGTAATTTGATTACTTAGGCAGGGGTGCTCTGGGGGTTTTTTGTACAATGTCTGTGTTTAGTGGGAGGGGCTAGATTCATATGTTTTTTTTTAATTTTGTTTTTTTATATAACTAGAGAGATTGGTCTATTTAATCACAATGTATATCTCGACATTAGAATACGAATTGAAATTCTCATAAGGATATTTTACCTTTTTTTGAGAATTATACAAGGTATAATTGATGTGACTCATATTCTGTGCTGCACTGGAGAAAAGCTATTTCATTAATATCTAAACAATATATACAAGTAACATTTCTCTCCATAAAATTAATTAAAATGTTTTAAAAAGAAAGGATGTGCTTACATTGGAGAAGATTCAAAGAAGGTTCACTAGGACGATTCTGGGAATTAAAGGGTTAACATACAAGGAGCATTTGGCCACTCTTGGTCTGTATTCATTGGAACTTCGGAGAATGAGGAGGAGATCTCATTGAAACATTTTGAATATTGAAAGGTGTAGACAAGAGTAGATGTAAAAAAGTTGTTTCCCACAGTGGGAGAGTCTGGAACAGTGGTTCTCAATCTTTTTCTTTCCACTCACATACCTCCTTAAGCAATCCCTTACTAATTAGAGAGGACTGATGGCATAGGGATTACTTAAAGAGGTATGAGCGTGGAAAGAAAAGGTTGAGAACCACCAGTCTCGAACAAGAGGGCACAACTACAGGATTAAAGGGTGTCCACTTAGAAAAGAAATGCAGAGTAATTTCTTCAGCCAAAGGGTGGTAAACCTGTAGATTTTTTTAAACAAACCACAGACAGTTGTGGAGGCCAGGTCATTGGGTGCATTTAAGGAAGAGATTGATAAATTCTTGATTAGCCGGGGGGGTCAAAGGTTTTGGGGAGAAAATCAGGTGATGGGCCTGAGTGGGGAAATACATCAGCCCATGATTGAATAGTGGGGCAGACTCGATGGGCTGAATAGCCTATTTCTGCTCCGAGGTCTTCTACCCTTCCAAAGATTCACCTCATTTTCCTTGAATCAAGGGACAGGACAGGGAAATGGAGCTGGACAGATCTGCTGTGATCAAATGAGTGGAGGAGCAGGTCCACAGACAACGGGCTCGTCCTGGTCCCTTCCCGACTGAACTCCAGCCCTGGCCAAACTCGACCGCGGCCCATCTCCCTGCTGGCGCCCGCTCTCCAGCTCACCCCGCCGGGAGATGGAGACTCCCCGGCTTCCCTCCACCCTCGGCCTCATTACTTGCCTTCACGTTACTCACCTCACTCCAGCCCCGCCGGCCGCCACCGGAAGTACACTTCCCCTCCAAGACGGCATGGTCCTGACGTCAAGAAACGGACGTGGAATCGTAACACGTGACCACGGTGCTCCCCGGACACGCCCGTGTGCGCCCTCTGCCGCCCGAGTGCATCCATTGCAAGCGTCTCCGCTGTCCACACGCCGGGTTCCAGCCTGTCAATCATCACCGGGCCCAGGCGATGTCCCTTCTGCACCCCTCGCCATCCCACCAGCACCCTGCAACGATGCATACCCACCACTATCTTACGCACACGGCATTTAGACCATAGAACATTGCAGTAGAGAAACAGGCCCTTCAGCCCTTCTAGTCTATGCCAAACTAGTTTCTGCCTAATCCCACTGGCCTGTATTCAGTCCATCGCCCACCATTCCTCTCCTATCCATGTATCTGTCAAAATTCTTCTTAAATGTCAAATTTGAACCTGCATTCACCACTCACGGGAAAGGCCACGTCTGATTTGTTATCAGACAATTCACTTCACCCCAATGTGTTATGTATTATTATTCCCATTAACAGCCAATGAAGAAACAAAAAAAAAGATTAACCTTAGGGTTATAAAACAAAATATTCCTAATGACTAATTTCAAAGGTAACAACTGTCAGTTTTGTTTGCCATTTGTTGACAATAAAGGCATATTAACAGAACTAAAATGTTTATATAGCATTTTCATTTCAATGTCACAATGCAATGCCAACAATAACACTGGACAACAAATTTTTTCAGGTTTGCTTCCTGAAAAAAGTTGGGGATTATGATAGACAAATTCAAGCTGAACACAAAGATCATTTCAGATTTGTTGATTCACATCAGAAGTTAGAGAAACATTAAATGAACTTTTATTGAATTTAGTATGTTTCATCACATAATGATGCTGACCCAAGCTCCTTGGTTAACTGCACATGTGGCACAACAAATGTGAGGAGCCCAGGGTGTGTCTTGGTCACTTATTTTACAACTGAAGTAGAGTTCATAGGCTTTCTTAATAAGTGCAGTTATGCTGCATCTTTGAGTCTTCAGTATCTCCTCGCCACAAATGTAAAAGAATGTATCGCGGCTGTTGCGACATTGACAAGGCATTTCAACTGTATTGGGTCTTCCTGAAGACAACAAATGCTATTGTTAATTACACTCACTTTAATATTGCCTAAAGAACATGTGCATCAACATCTGTTCAGTCTATAATCAACGTAATGCACAGCATCTGTATATGTGAGCTGCTTTTATAGCCTGTCAGCATCTATCCTGAATAAGCATGCCCAGGCCCAAGACAGCATTTGTATAGCCCCTGCACTGAGTGCATGCCCAGGCATACTTGAACTGATCAAAACAGCTTGCTTTGTGGGAAATATACACATAGACTTAAAATATGAAACAAAATCATAAAAATAGGCTTCATCTAAAAAAAGGTACATGATCGTAACATTTTAAGGTGATTTTTGTGATCAGCAGTCAAAAATCCATATAATATAACCAAAGATATTCAGAAAGCAAATTCCGACTCCTATTTATAGAACTTTGAAGGCTGCTCTTCAAAAATAACCATATAACCACTCACAGCACAGAACAGGCCAGTTCGGCCCTACTAGTCCATGCCGTAGCAAATCCCCACCCTCCTAGTCCCACTGACCAGCACCCAGTCCATACCCCTCTAGTCCCCTCCTATCCATGTAAAATGAGGATGTTTCCATCATACTGAGCCTTGAATTATTGTCAATATGATTTCAAATTTCAGATTTATTGTCAGAGAACATATATGACATCACATACAACCCTGAGATTCTTTTTCCTGTGAGCAAGACAGAATTATCACTTATTAGTTATGCAAAAGAGATACACACAACATACATGTAAACAAATAAAGAAATGTAAACAAACTGCAATGCAGAAAGGATAAAAAAAAACAATCAATAAAGTTCAAAAGTAAGAGTCCTTAAATGAGTCCCAGAGTTTGTTGTTGAGGAGTCTGATGGTGGAGGGGTAGCAGCTGTTCCTGAACCTGGTGGTGTGAGTCTTGTGATACCTGTACCTCTTTCCTAATGGTAGCAGCAAGAACAAAGCGTGTGCTGGGTGGTGTGGATCTTTGATGACAGCAGCATTTCCCCCTCGATAGTCTCAATGGTGGGGAGGGCTTTTCCTGTGATGTCCTGGGCTGCATCCACTACCTTTTGCAGAGCTTTATGGTCAGGGGTATTGGTCTCCCCATACCAGACCGTGATGCAGCTGGTCAGCACATTTTCCACCACAACTCTGCAGAAATTTGCCAGGGTTTATGCTGTTTATTGTGTTAAGTTACAAGGACAATTGCCCTTAAGTATTCTATTTATTTGCACGTCATTACCTAGAAAGGTAAATAGTTTTGATGCAAAAAATCAGTTTGTGTGGGAATTATTCCACCTTCCTGCAGGTGAATGCCAGTCATTAATCTCTGGGCAAAGAGGCCATCTCTGCAGCTACCACCCTTTAAATACAGACAGGACGTTGTGTTTGTCCACAAGAGTCACCATGAGGAAGATTTTGGTTTTCTCTGTTCTGCTGGTGGCCGTTTGTGCTCAGGGAGGATTTGAGGGGTGAGTCTTTTCCCTGTGACTGAGTAAATATTCAGCAGGTTCATTGATATTAGTTTGTCCACATCAGATTAATCTGTGGCTGATCTTTATGTGGAGCTCTAAAGATACCAGATCTCCTGTTCAATTTGTGATGAGTTAATTCACATCGGCTGGTGGATTGTGTGGCTTTGACCTCTGGAATTAGTGGATGTAGGTGTTTGAGGGGTATAGGGATAGGAGGCAGATAGGGAAAGGAGAGGGGATGGTAGGGGGATAGGGATAGGAGGGGGATAGGGATCAGAGGGGGTATGGGACCGATACATGAGGGGGGTGTAAGGTGGGATCTCATACTTTATAAGATACAAATGTTCGAAAGGTATCAAGTGATAGAAGCAGATACCCTGCAATAGATAAGAAATATTTTGATAAGAACTTGAAATATTGTGGAATGGAAGATTACAAGCTGAGTCCTAGAAAATAGCATTGGAATAGACAGCACAGACATGAAGGACCAAAGGGAAACTCCGATGCTGTTTGATCCACATTAAAAATTTCCATCCAATGTAGCAAATATTTCACAAGATGAAACAAGAAAGTGACATTCACTGAACCCCACCATTCACTGAACTCGGTTAAAGAGGAGACTTCATACAGAAAAAAAAAGTTGAGGGGATTCCAGAATTTAAAGTGTTTATGGCAAGGATGCGAGAGACAATGAGTGAGAAATTAAATGAAAGGGTGCTTCAGAGGCCAGAGGTAGAGAGACGTTTCAAAAGATTATGGATTGGGGAAGGTGAAGAGATGGGGAGGATGAGACGATGTACATTCTGACAAAATGTTAATCTCCCATTCTTAATGATTAATAAAAGGCTCAAGAGTGAAATATTGTCACTGGTCTACTCACAGAGATCAAGTACTCCGGATTACACTCAGAGATGAGGAACAAGCTAGCCTGGTGATGTCCATGGAGGAACAGGATCATCTCCAGGTGAGACAGTGGGAAAGGTCATGTCGCTTTGAGCATCAGGTGGAGTGGAAATGTCTGGGAACCCTTCTCACGAGTATTCCTTGCACCTCCATCTCCCATAATTAAGGCCTCAAAGCCCTTTGTTTCCTTCTGGACAATAGAAGCACCAGCCCCCTCAACCACCACCCTCCTCTGGCTGGCAGACATTGTCCTTATCATCAATAATTTCTCCTTCAACTCATCCCACTTTCTCCAGGCTAAAGGGGTAGCCATGGGTTCCTGCAAGAGTACCCATGCTACAAGCCAACAAAGACAAGGCTCCTCAACTCTTCCTCCACTACAATGATGACTACTTTGGTACTGCCTCATGCACCCATGATGAGCTCACTAAGTTCATCCACTTTGCTGCCAACTACTACCCTGACCTCAAATTCAATTGGTCCATCTCTAGCAACACTCTCCCTTTCCTTAATCTCTCTGTCATCATTTCAGGAGATAAACTCTTGACAGACATCCTCAATAAACCCACCAACTCCTGCAACTATCTTGGCTCCACCTCTTCCCACCCTGTCTCCTGTAAGGATTCCATTCCCTCAATTCCTCCGTCTCCATTGCATCTGCACCCAGGATGAGGACTTCCATACCAGATCATCAGAGATGTCCTCCTTCTTCAAACAACATGGCTTTCCCTCTGCCATCATCAACTTGGGGCTCACCTGCATATCCTTCATTACCTGTACATCTGCCCTGGCCCCTTCTTCCCCCACACGCAATAAGGACTGGATTCCTCTTGACCTCACCTACCATCCCACCAGCCTCCACATTCAACATATCCTCCTTCACCATTTCCGCCACCTACTATGTAACCCCACCACTGGACATATATTCCTTTCTCTACTTTCTTCAGGGACTGCTCCCTCCATGACTCCCTTATCCTCTCCTCCTTCCCCACCAATTGTCTCCTTGGGACCTCCCCCTGCGATGGCAGGTGATGATCTACTTGTGCCCACATCTCCTCCCTCATCACCATTCAGGGCCCTAAACAGTCCTTCCAAGTGAAGCAATATTTCACTTGTGAATCTGCAGGGATCATCTACTGCTCCCGCTGTGGATGTAGTCTAGGAGATGGCTTTGTTGAGCACTTCAGCTCTGGCTGCTGCAATAGCCTGGATCTCCCAGTGGTCACCCATTTCAATTCTCTATCCCATTCCATTGCTGACACGTCTGTCCATGGCCTTGTGCACTGCCAGACTGAGACCACCCATAAATTGGAGAAACAACATCTCATCTTCCAACTAGGCACCCTCCAACCAGATAGCATTAACATCGACTTCTCTGGCTTTCATTAAACCACTCCTCACCCCACCCCCCCCCCACCCCGTCACATTTCCCTATCTCTTTTTGCACAAACAATAAATTCTTACCATCCCTGATCACATCCAATTAGCACCTTTTGTTGGTCTGGATTCCTTCCCCATTGTTTGAATTCTGAGACTTTCTGAGATTTCCTGCTTATAGCGTATTCTACTTATTCCTTGAAGAAGGGCTCAGACCTAGGGGAGTCATGTGATGGAGTAGTGGCCAGTCGAGAAAACCAGCCCTCTCCAGGAAAATAGAAAAAAAAAGTCAGGAAAAGGCAAAGCATAACAGAAATAAAGTACAAGAAATAGAAGATAAAGATACAGAGAAGAGAAAGAAGATGGCTTCCAAGATGGAGAGAGTAAGAACAGCTGGAAAAAAAGAGGTAAAAAAATCGCCAAAGAAGAAGGAAGAAGGCCTTACCTGGAGGAAGGAACAGGACGCTGTGGTGACGAGGAGTGCCCGACCCTCGAGGTCAATATCTGCTCTGCAGAGTTGAGATCCACCAGCTGGTACACTACAAAAAGTGCACAATCAGAGGAGAAAGAGGACACCGGTGGGAGTGGGGGTCAGCAGAGGAGCGGGCTCCCACAGACCGAGCAGCTGAGAGATGCCCGACACCAGGGCTCTCAGCTGGAGGATAAGGAAGACAGCAGAAGAGGGTGCGATGAAACAGACGTGGAAGACAGACGGAGGAAAGATCGACAAGAAGACCAACATCAAGAAGCACAACAGACGAGCAGCCCAAGAGGGGAGGAACAACAACAAGAGGCCCAGCAAGAAGAGGCCTGACAAAGAGATACAAGCAGCTCATCAGGAAAAACAGAAGAGACACAGACACAAAGAAGAGAAGAAGAAGACACAAACAGAGATACAAGCACAGAAGAAGAGGAGGAAGAAGAAGATCAAGATCTTCACAGAGAAATAGAAGGTAAAACTGATGGACAAAGAAATAAAAGGTAAAACTGATGAACAGAATATAGATAAAGTCTTTTTTGAAGAACAATGAGATCACGAAAAGAATGGTTGTCATTAGAGTTTAATGTAATTAAAAGGAAAATGAAAAGAACAGAAGATAAAATGGAAAGGTTAGAACTGGTAATGACAGAAATAGGGAAAAGAGTAGAGAATGTGGAAGAGTGGGAAACGGCTGTAGAAATGGAAGTAAATGAGTTAAGAGAAAAATTGGAAGAAAGTGACAAAAAAATTAAAGAGACAGAAGAGTTGTTATCTCAGAAAATTGATATGTTGGAAAATTATAGTAGGCGAAACAACATAAAAATAGTGGGCCTGAAGGAGGGTGAAGAAGGCACAGACATGAAGGAATTTATAAAAGGATGGATCCCGAAGGTCCTGGGAATGACAGAAATGCAGGAAGAAATGGAAATAGAAAGGGCACACAGATCACTAGCTCCGAAACCACAGACTTATCAAAAACCATCTTAGTAAAATTTTTGAGACATACAACAAGAGAAAATATACTGGAACGGGCAAGGAATAAAATTAGAGAAGGTAATAAACCATTGGAATACAAGAGTCAAAAAATAATTTTTTACCCAGACATAAGTTTTGAACTCTTAAAGAGGAGGAAGGAATTTCATACAGCGAAATCAACTTTATGGAAAAAAGGTTACAAATTCATATTAAGACATCCAGCTGTGCTTAAAATATTTATATCCGGGGAGCAAAACAGACTGTTTTTGGATCCAGAGAAAGTGCAAGAATTTGCAGAACGTTTGCAGGACAGGAGAAGAGATTGAAGAGATGTAACAAGAATTAAGAAAGGCGATAAAGTATATATAAAGATGTAAAAACAAGAGCTAAAGAGAGAAAAGAGAAGAGAAGGAAGGGAGTAAGGGGGGAAAAGAGAGAGCTTTGTTATATGTGTTAAAAAAAAGTATTTTCTGGGGAGGGCTGGGTGGAGGGGGATTAACCGTCACTGCAAAATCAGTTGACGCTGCGAACAAGATCGCAACCTAAATGAAAAGGGGAGTTGTGGTTGCCCGGCAAGGGGTATAGGGCAACTCAGAGAGGGGGAGACGACTTTGGGGTTAAGGTATTAGTGGATGTGGGAACTGTGGGGGTACTTTATGTCTTAAATATGTTGTCGTATATTAAGTGTATTAAGAGAAAACTAAGAGATGAAAATGGGGAAAAGGGGGATGGAGGTGGCAAAGAAGTGGAAAAGAGATGTATGTAAGAATGTTTTGGGAAGAATTAAATCAGATACTAAATAAAATTACAAAAAATAACATACTAAAAAAACAGATATTTCTTTTAAGTAACAGAAGAAGTAGAGAATTAGGCCTCAAATTGGATAAAGTGCAAAGAAAAAGAAGGTTCATTGTGATAGCCTTAGTGATGGTAGGGGGGTGTGTGATGTCGGCTTGGAAAATGGAGAAGAGCAAGAGTGTGCAGTGATGGTGCATGGAGATGGGTGGATGTGTTCCATTGGAGAGGATAGCATATGGTTTGAAGGGTGGAGTCACAGTATTTGAGCAAGTTTGGGAACCGTGCATGGAGCATGTCAGAGAGAGCTTGCCTACAACCTCCATCCCCTAAATTGAGAATGAAAATGAAAAGAAGACAAAACGACTGGATTCAGTGTGTAATGAACAGATGATGCATTTTTCTTGTTTTCCTTTGTGTGAAAATATTGTTTTGTGGTTTTATTGTGCTGTATATGTTGAATGTTTGTGGGTGTTGGAGGGGGGTGGGTAGAGGGGAGGGAGGGAAGGGGAAAAAGGGGAGAAAAGACCACTGTGTAAATTTAATGAGATATGTTTATACATATTTTGGTTGATATGGTTCACAGTGCGAAAAATAAAAAAATATTTTAAAAAAAGGGCTCAGACCTGAAATGTTGTCAATATATCATTGTCTCCTATGGACGCTGAAAAGACCGGGTGAGTTCCCTGAGCATTTTGGTGTGTTTTCACTACAATCACAGCATCTGCAGACTTTTGTGTTTCTCTCTGAATGGCAATCCCCGTTCCTTTGCGGACTTACTCCTGGAAGGGGGACCTGGTTTTGTAATCAGGATCGATCTCATTGAACACCCCGCCTCCCCTTTTTAAAAATGAGCCTCTTTGCTTCTGAGACATCTAATGTGAGGGATATGGGCACCAACTTGTCTCGCGCGTCAGACTCAGGATCTCATGTTTCGTGCTGTGGTGATTCACCTTACTTAAGTAGCAGGACTCAAATTAAATCCATGGAACTGACCAGTGGGATATTCAGCATGTGGTAATACACCACATAGTGTGGTTACAAATGTTCCGCAGGGTCCTCAACTCTTCCTCTTGAGTCTTGGGTAGTCTTGTTTCTGGTAATGAAGCCATATCCTCCGTATAGCTGTGCACGAATGAAGAGCTCCACCTGGAAAGGTATTTTACAGTAAAATTCACATTTGTTCTCATCTCTCTGCAGCTTGACATATGGCGAAGTCCCCTTAAGACCGACCTCATCATGGATGTCCATGTTCCCCAGGGTAGTCTTCAATCGTTCAAGGTGTTCCTGGAGCACAATGGTATCCAGTATTCAGCAATGATTGAAGATCTCCAGGTACAGCACTGTTGGATAGAGGGTTACAGATATGCACAGTGGCCTGGGCTAAAGGAAAGACTGAATGACGTGTGTGTTTGTATTGTGTGTGTGTGTGTGTGTGTGTGTGTGTGTGTGTGTGTGTGTGTGTGTGTGTGTGTGTGTGTGTGTGTGTGTGTGTGTGTGTGTGTGTCTCTCGCTCTCTCTCTCTCTCTGTATGTGGGGGTGTCTGCATGAGTGCTGTGTGTGTGTGTGCATGCATGTATCCATGGGAAAGTGTTCAGGAATGCAGTTCCATGAGATGGGGGATTGTTGTGGGGTTTATGAAATGTTGGACATAAGTCAGACTAGTCTGCTCTCTGATACTGAGTGAAGTGCTGGGATAAAAGTGATGCAAGAGGAAGCTGGAAGAATGATAATGAGTGCTAATCTTCTTTATCCATCCCTCCAAATTCAATCAAATGGCTAATTTGGCCACTTACTTCCACTGGTGATTGTGGGACTTTCGCACAACACTTTGAGAGGTGCTGTGAGTTTCAAAGACCTGCATAAATCCAGATGTCACATTTTTAGGTAATGATCGACAATGAGAAAGCTGAATTGGAGAAATCAACCATGATGGAACGTACATCCTCCACCTTCGAGTACAACAAATACCACACCCTGGATGAGGTGAGCACACATCCAGGAACTTACTCCACTTTTGGCTGCTAAACCACTACAATGCTATAGCTGATGGGGAACGAGGGTAAGGCTATCACAGGTGATAGAACGCTGGCACAGGTCAGTTCCTGATGCTCTGGGTCAGTAGGTGAAGTTACAAGACAGGAGCAGAAGTAGGCCAATCAGTCTGTCATGCCTGCACTGCCATTTAATCATGAGCTGATCCTTATCACTCAGCCCTACTCACTGGCCTCCTCCCCATACCCCTTGACTTTCTGACTAATCAAATTCCAGTCATTTCTGTCTTAAATACATCTAACAACCTCTCTGCCACTGCTGCTTGTGGCAACAAGTTCCACAGACTCTTGACCCTCCGGTTAATGAAATTTCTCTGCATTTCTGTTTTAAATTGATGTCCTTTTATCCTGAAATTGTGGCCTAGACACCCTACCATGGAAAACAACGTTGTCACATCTATTCTGTCCAGGCAGTGGACTATAGAACATTACAGCACAGAAACAGGCCCTTTGGCTCTTCTAGACTGTGCTGAACCAATATATTCTGCCTAGTCCCACTGACCTGCACCCAGTCCCACTGACCTGCACCCAGTCCATATTCCTCCTTACCCCTCCCATCCATGTACCTGTCCTAATTCTTCCTAAATGTAAAATTTGAGCCCACATTCACCACTTCAGCTAGCAGGTCATTCCACACTTCACTACTCTCTATGTGAACAAATTCCACCATAATGTTCCCCCAAACATTTCCCCTTTCACCTTTAAACCATGTTCTTAAGTTTGTATTTTACCATTTGTTGTGAACGTCCCAAGTGTTGTGTGTAATTGTGGTTGGTTAAGTATTATGGTTGGTTGGTTATGTTAAATGTGGGGGGTATGGGGGGGGGGGGGGGGAAGGAAAAAGCTCAAACTCCACAAGGAATTTTTCCTCTTGTATAAAACTGACAATTGTAAATTTCAACTGGCATTGATACTGTTAATGTTAACGTTGACAATGTTGATAACCATTTAAGTCTGGAAAATCATAAACAAAATATTCAAAAAAGTTTGTATTTTACCTAATCTCAGTGAAAAAACCCTACTTGCATTTATTCTCTCTGTACCCATCATAATTTTGTATACCTCTATCAAATCTCCCCTCATTCGACTGGCCAACATCACTCGAGCATAAGGCACAATCTTCTCCACAGAGGTAGGTACCAGGAGCAAAATTCCACATATCCAACCACTTACCTATTTGAATTGCCATTCATTAGTCAGATTGATGGGTTTGTCCTCCCTGAAAGCATTTAGAAAACCAAAGGTGTCTCCAATGGTCGTTATTACCTTGTCCTTGGTTGAGGAAATGAATACATGTTCCCATTCTTGAATTGCCTCACCACGAACCATCAGAGAGTGTGATCCAGTGTGATAGCCTGACAGTGTCTCAGGATCCTCTTGAGAGCACATTCCTCCCTCAACACCTTTGCCCTGTTGAAATAAAAACTGGTCACCTATTGACATATTCTGTCCCCAGTCTTCACCTTTCCCCAAATTACAATTTGGATTCGGGTGAACAACCTTTTGCCCATATTTTAGAAAAGACCAATCCAATGGGACAGCACTAAGCTGGCCCAAGGATCTGGGAGGGCTATTGGTTTGTTCTCTCACAAACTTGATCCAGCTATTACATGGAACATAGAACAGTACTTCCTATGGACGCTGCGAGACCAGTTGTGTTCCTCCAGCATTTCTCTGTTTTGTTTTAACCACAATCACAGCATCTCCAAACTTTTATGTTTCACTTCATGAATCAAAATGCACACCTGCCCTTGTGTGTGGGTTTTAATTTATCTCGAACCTTTGTCCCAGATTTACAATTGGATGGACAGTATGACTTTTGAGTTTCCTGGACTGGTGAAGAAGCTGCAGATCGGCAAGTCATTCGAAGGTCGCCCACTCTTTGTGCTGAAGGTATGGAGATGGTCAGACACCGTGGTTGTGCGATTCTAACATGCTTCAATAGTTCCATAGTGATGAACTTTTATAAATGTGATTCAGTTTCTATGAGATAAAGTCCCCCTCAGACAGTGGTTCTCAAACTTTATTTTTCCACTCACAAATTAAGTAATCCCTTACTAACCACAGAGGATGCCAAAGGTGTTCTGTGGTTAGTGAGGGATAACTCAAGGTGTTATGGGAGTGGAAAGAAAAAGGTTGAGAACCACTGCCCTAAAATGTGGTTCTTAACTAGGGAAGTGAAAGTTTGCTTTCCCATTTTCTCTGCATAAGTCATTACGTCTCCCATGAACATAAAATCACTGCTCTCAGTTATGACACTGGTTGGAAGTAGGGGAGGGATTGGTTCATAAATACTTTCATTACACCAAACATCTTCTCAACAAGTCTGAGAAGCCCATTCCCTCCTGTTCTGGGCCCTTGATCTTCTAACCATCTGCCATTTTCTTGGGTAGTTCAGCACTGGAGGGACTCAGCGCCCTGCTATCTGGATCGACAGTGGAATCCATGCCCGTGAATGGGTCTCTCCAGCTAGCGCAGTTTGGATGGCAAAGAAGGTAAGGAATGACTTAGTGGAAGCGTGGGAGTTGGTTGTTGCCTCATTCACTGTGTTGCTCTTCGCCTTGTCTCATCACTTTCCTCTTGTCCTGTCTCTTCTTGCTGCACTTTTTTTCCCCTCTTGGCTCCTGATTAACTCTTTGGATTCCGTGCCCCAGTTTTTAGGGACTACCAACAAGCAGATGTGCTCCGTGTCCCTGTTTTCCAGGACTGGTTTCATACCTAACCACCAGCTGGTTCATACTGGTATTCATACAGTAATTTACCAATGGACTCAGTCTATGGTATATATTAAGAAGTTAAAAATGGCCAGAGCCCAAAGGTTTAAGACTCCGATGAGTACTTGCAGAAGATGGAGTCCCTTGAGGGGTTGAGCGCTATGTACGTCAGATCCCTTGGGAAAGGATCTGCCAATGTTCGTCCAGCTGTCACCCATGCACTGAACAGTGAGCACTCTCCCATTCTCTGGCAGATCACCAGTGACTATGGCCAGGAGCCCTTTATCACGTCATTGCTCCAGAAGATGGACATCTACATGGAGATCGTGGTGAACCCTGATGGATATGTCTACACCCACACTCAGGTTAGTGCAGAGCATTCCACTATGAATTCATTGTGGTTATTCAGTACATTGATCCTACCCGCTCTCCTTGTCCTCTGGGTCCTAGCTGTGACCTTGATGGACAGCTCACCACTGGTGGGAGCTATGCTCACAGGCAAGGCTTCAGTGAATACAGCCGCCTGGTCATTTGTCAACGAACTGTTTGTGGCCCCAGAAAATAAATGGGAAGTGAATGCCACAAATTCTCTCATTCATTCCACATCATCGGTCAACACAGCCAGGAATCTTTCATCTTGTAAGCATCCTCTTTTGTCTTTGCATTCCAACAGCAACCACTCTTGACCTGATAAAATATGTGGCAATGTTCAGAGCCTGCAAAAGTTCAGCAAACATGTGTCCCTCCTGCTTTTATCTCTCGCTGGGTGGTTTCATGAACTTTAATTATCTTGGCATTTTGTTGCGTTGTCATCAAGATGACCACACCATGATGCTGTAACACAGGACCCCACTGTTTCCCAGTGAGAATGTGATGAGACTCATTACACAAAGTGCTGGAAATGAGTCAGCCTGCAAGAATAGAAGGAGAAATGGAGTTAATGGTGCAGGTCAAAGTCCTTCCCCTTCCCCCCCCCCCCCCCCTTGATCTTTGATCAATCCCACTCATTTAGCCTCCCTTTTTCTACTTCGGGTCTTCCATCCAAAACATTAGTGCTTTTTTTTTTACCCCTCCACATGTGCTGCGTGATCCACTGAGTATCCCAGCATTTTCTGTTTTTGTTTCAGATTTTCAGCATCTGCATTTAATTGATGTTAATTTACTACAAGAACTATGGGATTTTCAAGCTTTGCCCATGTTATTATATCCAGTGTTATGCAACATTGCACCTGGGGTCTAAAGGAACCATAACCATTTAAATTTTTAAAATTTAATTTTGTAATATTTTAAACTTTTAAATGTAGACATACAGCACAGTTACAGGCCCACCAGCCCACAATTACTCCATTTAACCTACAACCCCCGGTACATTTTGAAGGGTGAGAGGAAACCCATGCAGACATGGGGAGAATGTACAAACTCCTTACAGACAATATGGAATGTGAACCCCAGTCACTGCCACTGGTGATGTAATAACTACCAACTCTGCCACCCTAAACAATTTGATCATATATAAATTGAAAGTGACTTAATTCCATTGGAAGCTAAAGTCCTAATTCATATAAAACAAACCACTGAAGGATGAAATGTGAATTAGCTGTGGGAGATTTAAAAACTACATTAAAAGGCATGATGTAAATATTAGTTCACATGCAATATTTACCACTTTAGTACAAAATAAATCCATTGGAAAAGTCTTGACAAAAAAAAGAGATAATTTAGATCAAAGGAAAAGGCTTGTAACAATGAAGGTAAAAGAACTGAGGAAATAAGTATCAACATCCATGTGATCTTGGAGAACAACTATTGCAGTGTCACTGTAAGGTCAGATCACAAATATTATAGTTTTCTGATGAGGTCAGAAAATGAGTAATAACATTCTTGTTAGCTCAGAATAAATATTACACTGTCCCCACCTTTTCAGTGTGGGATTAACATCTTATGTTCTTTCCCTAGAATCGAATGTGGCGAAAGACCAGGTCAACAATCCCTGGAAGCCGATGTGTTGGGGTTGATGCCAACAGGAACTTCAATGCTGGCTTTGGAGGTTCGTGATGTGTTTTGTTTTGCTTCTCTGCATCCACGCCGGCCTTCTCTCCTCTCCTATTGCACAAGCAACAATTTCCATGTGTGACCTTAAGGATGTGCTTCAGGTTGAGCCAGATGTGTTCCGAGGCCAATTTGAAGTGTCCTATCACTTCATGACTGGACCGGAGATCAATAGGCAAGATTATCCAGAAAAATTTAGCCATTACTATTCTGCCTCCATCTGCCTTATCAGTTCCTTGATGCATAGGGAACCGAGGCTGTCACTGGATAAGACACCAGTAAGCACCAGTGGTCAATATTGTAACTGATTTCTTCTCGGCTGAATGGATCAACTCAGTGCAGGAACTTAGGTTGCATTACAGATCTGAATAAGATTTTATTGGAGTAATCATTCAGAGATTTGAACCAGTGATCTTGAAACAGTATTCAAGTAATTTAATCCAGTTATTTAAAGCTGAAACACAAACTTCCATCAATTCTGGGAATGACCAGTGAAAACCCATTTGGTGCACTAATGGGCCGTAGAGATATTGATATGGGTGGATTGCTGGCAGAAGAAACTTAGTGCTGAGAAGTGTGAAGTGTTACATTTTGGTTGGAAGAATGACCAGAGGCAAAATAAACCTGAGGACACAGTATCGATAGAGATATAAAATTATTTTTAAAAATTGAAAGTGTATTTGACTGTACAGGTTGAGAAATCATTTTTTTTAATATGTAGAATCCTAGCCTTTTAAAAAAAATCAAAAGTCCAATAGCAAAGAAATCACAATGAATCTTGGGACTGGTTTAGTTCAGTGTCGGGGTCCTCATTTTAGGAAAGATATGAAGGCTCTGGAGTGGGCGCAGAAAGAATTTATCAAGATAATGCAAGGAGATGACAGACTTTAGTAGTCCTCTGCAGAATCACTTTTGATCTCCCTGTAACGTGAAGGAAATCCTAGCCAGTCTGACTCTGAATTGATTTAGCATGCATGGTCAGTTAAAGATGCCATGAAAATGAAATACAGCTCACACAGTGGATCACAGCTGAAGAGCTACACCTATGATAGCACCTTCAGAAGAGGAGACATGTAGGACTGAGCATTTGTGTAAAGATTCATTGTGTTTGTGACAGGCCCTGGAACCAGTAGCAATCCTTGCAGGGAAACCTATTGTGGACCCTACGCCAACTCCGAGCCCGAGGTTGCAGCCATTGTGAACTTTGTACAGACCCACAGAAACATAAAGAGCTTCATCACCATTCACAGTTATTCACAGCTGCTCATGTTCCCCTTTGGGTACAAGTGTGTACCCCCTGCTGATTACCAGGAGCTGGTAGGTCGAATATTAAACATCCTTTTATTTTTTTCATTCTCCACCTCTCTCACCATCCTAATGATCTTTCTTTGTCCTATTTTCTTTCTTCGTCAAGCATTGGAGAGGGGTTTACTTAACTTGAGTTAATGCCTCTGAGTGTACAATGACATACCACTGCCCCATCTTACCCAATACACCCAGTAAGAGACATAATGACAATAAGAAAATGGACCCTGTCAAACATTTCCCTCTCAATCCAGAGGTCCAGAACCAATGTTAGCATCTCTGGAGCAATTTTGGTTGTACCTAGTCATCTTGATGTTAATCAAGCATTGTCTCAGGACCCCTCTGACCAAACTGTTTGGATGTCTTCCCCCATTGAGCTGTTGTGAGAGTTAATTCTTTTAAATAATCTCGACATACAGCATGGTACAGGCTCTTTTGGCCCATGAGCCCGTGCCACCCAATTGACCTACACTCCAGTACATTTTGAAGGTTGGGTGGAAACCAGAACACTTAAAGGAAACCCACAGGGACACGAGGAGACCTTACAGACAGCGCTGGATTCAAACCCAGGTTGCTGGCACTGTTACAGGTTTGTGCTAACTGCTGCACTAACCGTGCAACCCAGTTAGGTGTGAGGATGGACAAGCAATGTCTAATAATTTAGTGCATTTATAAAATGGCTTCTTAAAATGATTAAGAGTCATTACTTTTTAAATTAATTAAATATTACAAAATAGAATGTTTATTAGCCACAGACCACTATACCAGTGTCATTATAGCTCAGAAAGAACCACTCTTGATTTGGAGGTGGAAGAACCAAAAGGTTTGAGGTCCATTCCAGAGTTTTGAGCAGTCCAAATTCTTACAGCAGGAGATAATCGAAGGTGCGTCATTTGGATGAGACGCTGAACCAAGGGTGCGTCAAATGAAAGATCCCTTGGTGTACTTTTAGAGGAATTCAGGGAATTCTGTCTCTTGACCAACATTTATCTTTCAATTGACACGTATAATCCTTTAGCTAGGAATCTTATTTGGTGTTTTTGTGGGATTGAAGAGTGTATAAATTGCTGAACCTGCTCTTGTATCTGGTGACAAAATAGCAGGGCTTTAGGAATTATTTGGCAGGAGAGCAACCTTTTATGCAGCACCACCTCATTGAAACAAATGCAATTCTCTGCAACATAAACTTGATACAATCTACTTGTCCAAATACCGACTTGTGGAACTCTAGACTAAAGGATTCATTTAATTTTTTTGTTTACTGTTCTCCTAATGGTGAATCAGTTACCCTGCAAAGTGAAAATCGAAATAACATTACACTGCCAAGCATTTTTGTTGCCCCTCTTCTCATTGCCACCTTGCATGAGGTTACAATCCCAAGTTTGAAAAGTTCTGCATTTAAATTTCCGCTGCTGTCTAAAGAATACATTATTCCGTCAAGTAAATTGTGCGGGAAATGAAGAGTTTTACCTCAGGGTAACTATAGTTCAAAGTGATGCAAAAGTAAGGTTAATGTTTGTTGAGTATGAAGAATAACTGTGGTGTACAGAATGGCCATGGGAATGATCAATACCACCAAGGTGGTGTGTCTCTGGTTCAGGTTGGGGCGGAAGGAGATGCACAAAGATGGAGAAAGGAAAGCCAGAGTGAACATTGGAAAGGAGGCCAAAGTAATGCTCTGCTTTGCATTATTTTACTCACTATATTCCATTGTAACATTTTCCCCTTTTAACATTGAATACTCTTTACAATCTTCCCTCAAAATGCACCTCATGATAGATATATTAGGATTTGAATCAATGGGAGAGTTAAATCCCAAGATACATTAAATTATGCATGAATGAATGGGAGTTTAATGGCTCAGGAGATTCCAGTTGGAAGGAAGGAGTTGGAGAAGCAGAGTGTCTGTTTTCATAATGTTTTATGAATAAGGTGTAGTTATGTTGCTGACCCTGTTTGTACTTCGCTTCAGGAAGGACTTTCCAAATTGGCTGTTGGTTCCTTAACCTCGCTGTATGGAACACAATACAAAACTGGATCCATCTGTGATGCCATCTGTAAGTAGAGTAATCCAGTGGTGTTGCAGTGCCAGCCCTGAGCACAGAGTGACAGGAAGGAGAAAGTGGATGTGACTCTTCCTAATGGTTATTGACTCCAGTGCTTATCGCAGGAGAAACCACACAACCAATTATTACTTTCAATAATATCCATTTTTACAGAAAGGTGTTAAATATGTTACTGAGTTTCACAGGAGCCTTGCCAAACAAAACATTAATTCATCCCAAACTACCAGGAAGATATTGGGGGAGAAGGTGAAAGGTTTGAGGAGCATGATAGAAAGGAGAGAAACAAAGATGTTTTCAGGGCAAATGATAAAATTTAGGGTCTTTAAAACTCAAAGTATAACCACCATTTGTGAAGAAACAATTTAAATTGTGAACACAGGATCTGGCAGAGAGGAGAAACATCATAGAGGATAGAAAAGGGAAGGAAATTTGAGATTAAAAAAGCAATGTGAAAATGTTAAAATCAGAGCTGTTTAAAAACAGAAATGCTGGAGGAACTCAGCAGTCTCACAGTTTCCATAGGAGGTAACAATATATTACCAATGTTTCAGGCCTGAGCCCTTCTTCAAGGTATGGAGGGGGAGGACGTGGTCCTGTCCTCGGGCCTGCGCAAAGGAGCTTTTAGGAGTGCAGTGTGCGCAGTACTGGCCCCACCCTTTACACCCATGGTTCGTATGCCGTGGCCAAGCAAGCTGGGACGTGGCAGCGAGGTCCTTGGGTCGTAGGTTTTATATCGGAGTGGCCTTCTCCTAAAGGTATAAGCAAAGAATAAGCAGAGAACAGGAAGGCACAGAATAAAGACGAAGCTGGCTGGGGGAGACCAACAAAAGGTATTAATTGGATATGATAAGAGAAGTGAGAATTGATTTTGGCTTTGTAAAAGGAGACAGATGGAAATGGAGAGAGAGAGCTGGGAAAAGGCAATGGGTAAGAATGAGGGGGTGGGGGAGGATTAAGAAAGCCAAAGGTCCATCTAGTTGGAGGGTTCCCAGACGGAAGATTTTGTTTCTCCAATTTGCAGGTGGTCTCAGTCCGACAGTGCAGTGAAAGGGCTGATTTCAGGTTGGGGAACTGGAACTGGGTGTCTGATGAATTCCACTACTAAACTGAGAGCAGGACCATGTTCAACATTAGAGCTGTGTCCAGTTGATGCAGTGACTTCCCCTGAGAATGTGTTACATGGATGAGATCATGAGTAAAGGAGAAGTACATGTAACTGAAGTCCCACCAGAAATCAGCTCAGAACAGATGGAAGAACTCCAACATTATAAGCATCAGTTTCTGTTGTGCATTCTCGGACCATCTCAGCAATTTCAGCACCTTATCTAAGTTAATTCTCCCAGTGAAATTCTGGATGAAAACCTGAATTTTTAGAACATTTGTTCTTTAGGTGAGACATTAAATCAAGTTCTCTTTTATCCTCAAGTAGTTATGCAAAATCTCATCACAGCTGGGGAGTTCTCTTGTGTTCCGAGCCACATTTACCCCCTCAACTAACATCTTTAAGACAGATTACTCATTCATTATCAATGTTGATGTTTGTGGGAGTTGATGCCCTACTTTACATCAAAGACGGTTCTTCAGAAGTACATTGTAAAGCATTTTGGGTCATTCTCAGACACAATATAAATCTAAACTCTTTCTTTGATTTCATAAACTCAGATGTTAAAACATTCAGAGGCTAAAACGTTTCTTTCTCTCTCTTCCTTTTCAGATCAGGCTAGTGGAGGTAGCATTGACTGGACTTACAACCAGGGTATCAAATACTCCTTTGCCTTTGAACTCCGTGACACAGGTCGGTATGGTTTCATGCTGCCTTCTCGTGAGATCATTCCAACCGCCCAGGAGACCTGGGAAGCAATGAAGATAATCATGGAATATGTTAACAACCGCTCTTGACTTCTGAACCAACTGCACTAAAGCACACAGGGTGAGATAGAGTTCATCTTAGGGCTGAATTTGATAAAATTGTAGAAACAAATAATTTGTGCTGAGTTGCAGTTTATTTCATGGAATGTATAAGACCCACCTCATTTCAATAAAACAAAGATCAGAAAGGAATAAACTTGCTGACATTTGGAATTCAGTGGATTCTGACTGTGGTGTGGAATTTATTATTGGACACAGTGACAAAGAGGCTGGCAGGGGGTACATTTTACCTGGCATTGTTGACGTGTGGTTGTGTGAAATACAAAAGAGCAAGAGCAGATGAAATAAAAAAGACTCACCCTGAGCGCCTGACTCCTGTTGTATGTCATCAGGTTTAGCAATTTCCCCCTTCATTAGTTATCTAATCGTGTTATATGGCGAGCTCTCCACTGGCCATCGTGTCAGAGGTGCACCAAAGAAGAGGTACAAGGACTGCCTAAAGAAATCTCTTGGTGCCTGCCACAGTGACCACCACCAGTGGGCTGATCTCGCCTCAAACCGTGCATCTTGGCGCCTCACAGTTCGGCAGGCAGCAACCTCCTTTGAAGAAGACCACAGAGCCCACCTCACTGACAAAAGACAAAGGAGAAAAAACCCAACACCCAACCCCAACCCACCAATTTTCCCCTGCAACCGCTGCAACCGTGCCTGCCTGTCCCGCATCGGACTTGTCAGCCACAAACGAGCCTGCAGCTGACGTGGACATTTATCCCTCCATAAATCTTCGTCAGCGAAGCCAAGCCAAAGAAGAAGAGTTATCTAATTCCCAATCTCTTGTTACTTCTCTCAGTCACTCAAATAAGAGTCAAGTTATTCTGCTTATAATGTTCTCAGAAAGTCTCTGCACGCACTGGCACCACTAAGGGGGTGCAGGGGATGCAGGCCGCACCGGGTGACACCATTAGAGGGGGTAACACCAAAATGAATCTCGTGGTTTCATCTGCATATGCTACAAGGTCACTGCTGCTTCCACCTCCCCCCCATTCCCCTGATCAGTGCCACCATCACCCCTCCAAGTCAGTGCCTCTGCCACCTCCCCCTGCTCAGTGTCGCAGCCACCGCCACACCCCCCCCCCCCCAAATGCTCAGCACCGCCAGCCTGGACATACAAGGAACATACACCCATTTATTTTAACCTTGGTACACTCGTACATTCAGTCCATGGCGGGGGGTGGGGGTGGTGACTCCATGTGTTACAACACTGGGTGACACCAACCCTAGTGATGCCAGTGTCTGCATGTGATAATCGTGAAAAGCATAAAAAGTTCCACACCAAATGCAATCTCATCGTCTGGACGAGACATTAAACTGAAGTTATGTTTGCCCTCTTAGTTCAATGTATGACCCAATAGGTGCATTCAGTCACCCAGGGTGAAATGGCTCAGTAGCTTGGCTTCTCCCATTCAGCATCATCAAGAGGGCAACTGTAACATAGTCATGTAATTAATCTGGTGATCCAGAGACTGGATTAAAGATCTGGAAATGTTCAAGCCCTGCCATGGAAACTGGTGAAAGGAGCATGTGGGAAAGTAATTGAGTTACAGCCTCGAGACAGCTCCCATGTCTGCACACACTCAGAGTTAAAGCTCCAAATAGTTCTTGTTTTCAAGACACAAGAGAAGGCCTGAGACCTTCACCTCTGCATTAAACTAGCCTCCATTCTCAAGAAACATGGTAAGACACCTGTCAACATTGATAACTTCCATATATTAAGACTTATCTATCGGTAAGGGCATACATTAATGACTAGATTGACCAGGCCTCTGTCCACCAAAGGGTGTTTGAAGAATAAGACCAGAACCAAGTTCATGTCATAGACTTATACCACACAGAAACAGCCTTTGGCTCATCCAGTCCATGTCATTCATCAAACACCCATTTACACTAACTAACATTTAACTTACACACAGCACAGTCACAGGCCCTTCCAGCTCATGAGCCTGTGTTGCCCAAACACCCCAATTAACCTACAACCCCCATACATTTTGGAGTGTGGGAGGAAACCGGACCACCCAGAGGAAACCCACACAGACACGGGGAGAATGTACCAACTCCTTACAGACAGCGCCTTGCTGGCACCTGTAACAGCATTGCGCTAACTGCTACTCTAACCACGTCACCTTGTGGGAGGATGTGGGAGGAAACCTGAGCACCCAAAGGCTATCCATACAGTCATAGTTAGAACGTGTAAACTCCACAAGCATATTACCCAAGGTCAATACTGTGAGGTCAAGATAATGACCTGGATCACCAGATACATGAGGCAGCAGCTCTATGAACTCTACTAACCATCTGCAAGGCAACAGTGATCTCCACCCTTTTGTGCAGAGATGTGGATTACACACAGCAAATTCTTCAAAGCCTAAAAAATACTACCACATAGACTCGTGATAAAGTCAAGTTTGGAAGACTATATTTTGTTAAATTTATAGGGTCAACTATTACATGGGTATTAATGTTGACAGCAGTAAATACTTCATTCGAGGTATCAGGAGTTCTGATGGGCAGATGGCTGGGGTTGAGGTGAAAGTCTGCAGTTGAGGCAACAGGAGCTGTGATGGGTGGGCAGCTGGGCCCAAAATAGGGGTTCAACTTTTATATGAAATGTTTGGGCCAAAAATAGGGGGTTGACTTTTACACAAGTATATTTGGTACTAATGCTGCATCTATAAATTCATCTGAACCCACCAGCAGCAATAGATGCAATGTCGATATCCTCCCTTGCACACCCAGCAATTAACTCTGTTGGGCAGGTCACATATTTTGGATGCCTGATACCAGCCTCTTGAAACAAACATTCAATTCCAAACTCCACTCTACTGGAACTTCCCAAGATGACAGAGAAAACATTTCAGGGATATCCTTGAAGCTTCTTTGAAGAAATATACAATGAGTGCAGCCAAAATAGTTCAGTTGGGAGAGCATTAGACTGAATATCTAAAGTCCCTGGTTCAATTCTGGGTTTTGGCAATGGTGGCAGCTTTCTTTCATTTCATAATGATACTTATTGCGGTTGATGTAGCGGTTGGCACTATGCTATTATCGCACCAGCGATCGGGTCTGTGGTTTGAACCCTGCACTGTCTGGAAGGAGTTTCTACATTCTCCCCATATCTGCATGGGTTTTCCCTGGGGGCTCCAGTTTCATTTAGTGATGGAGTGCCAACAGCATTACACCTCAAATTGTCCACTCACCTGCACCATCAAACATCACCTGCCCCAATTTAGTGGATCAAGCATAGAAATACCTCACCTTATATCATACCATATGATAATGGAAGCAAGTTATCCTTGAACCTAAAGGAGTCAAAGATAGAAAACAGACCAGGACTCATAATTTGGAGCCAAGTTCAATTCCTGCCAAGGTCATTAGGTGATTTCATAATTAATGAATATATACATCTGAAAGGAACTAAGAATAATAATGACCAACAAACAAATGGCCATTTATAGTTTCCTATTAGTTAGGAGCCATTTGGCCCATTAAGCCTTTGCCAGTTCATGGAATTCTATTTCCGAGTTCCCTATTATGTGCCAACAACACAAAAAATGGTGGCACTGCTAAAGTTGCTGCGGTCCTGGGAGAGTGAGAAGACAGTGCTGCTCCACAGGGTTATACCACCCAGTCCAACTATCGAAGACTCCATACAGGCTTTATACTGACAATTAAAGGAGCTGATGGTGGTTTATTTTGAAATCTTGCAACCGCAGGGTCTGGGATCAAGAAGGCAGCAGTCTCAAGAGGTTACAGATCAAAGAAGTGGAGGAATTGTGTAGGGCACCAGAAAATGGGTAGGACACCCTCCCCCCACACACCCATTTGAGGAGAAGCAAAGACAAAGAGGCTGTTGGCAACTCAAGGGAAGGAACCCATGCAAGCTGTGTGCTGCTGGTGACTGTGGTCAAAGGATTCACACCAGGTTGCAGTCTGATGGAGACTGGCTGAAGGAGTACCAGGTATCAGAACTGGGACGTGAGAGGGTGCTGAGGTCTTCCTGATTGTGTTGGAGGTTCAGATCTGGAGCTTGGCGTGACTGGTTTGGACTGGCACCTGTGTGACTCCTGGCTGCAAGAGGTACCAGAGAAAGACAAAAGCAAATTTTTTGCAATATTACACCTCTTATTATATGACAATAAATGAATTTTGAATCTTTAACATCATTGGTTGAGCAACACTTTTACAGTTCCAGTGATCAGGACTGGGGTTCAAATCCTGCACTGTCTGAAAGGAGTTTGTACATTCTCCCTGTGCCTGTGAAGGTTTCTCCCGGGAGTTCCGGTTTCCTCTCACCCTTCGATGTGTAAGGAGGTTGTAGCTTAATTGGGTGTAAATTGGGTGGCATGGCCTGTCTAAATTAAAATTAAAAAAAAAATCACACATTTTCCTCCCTCTAACCCAAAAACAATTAGGGATAAGCATTTAATAATGATATTTTCCTTAAAGGATCCAGTGGTTCTTAACCTTTTCCTTTTCATTCACATACCACTTTGAGCAATCCCTATGCCATAGGTGCTCTGTGATTAGTAAGGGATTGATTAAGGTGATATGTGAGTAGAAATAAAAAGTTTGAAAACCACTGTTTTAATCGTACCTAATTGACTCATTATGTGCACGGTTTCATAACTCCAAAGGAAATGGGCCAATGACAGTTTTTATCAAGCAAAATATTTCAGTAACAACTGGGTCTAGAGCAGTGATTCTCAACCTTCCCTTCCCACTCACAAACCACCTGAAGCAATTCCTTACTATTCAGAGAGTACCGATGGCATAGGGATTACTTAAAGTGATATGTGAGTGGAAAGAAAAAGGTTGAGAACCACTGGGTAGAGGCAGGGACACCCAATCACTATTTTTTTTTATAAAGGGATACCCTTTGTGAGTTTTTAAAAAAATTGTTTCCTTGTTGCTCTTCTCATTTCCCCAGAAATCGTTGCTATTCAGACAAGTGGAGCTCCAACCAATAGCACTGAGTCATTCTCACCATATTTAAATAAATAAATCACACATATTTTGTATGAAAGATCCTAAGTGTTAGGATAAAGATTAGTTATTCTAAACCTAACCCAAGTTACTCACTTTTGATCTCTCTCCCATTATATATCCATTGGATCATATAATCAATTGACCACTGCCTTTGGCGAGTGGGGCTTTAGATTTTGTTCTATAATTCATCTTTTATTGTTTCAACCAATTTAAATAGAACAAACTAAAACAAGGAACTTGTATTTATATTGCAACTTTCACATCCTTCAGGCATTCCATAATGCTTTGCAAACAATGAACTATTTGAAGAAGGAAAATGAACAATTGACCACTTCTCCTGAAGGACAAATGCTGGTCAAACTGCAAGAAGAACTGTACAGTTCTTTAGTTTGAATCATGGCAACTTGGAAATCCAGCTGGATTTTGTTCCTTTAGTTGCCTGGTTTAAGAGCATAACTTCCACGCTACGGGTTTACTAAAAAAAAAGCCAACATTTTTCTGTTACCTTTTATCCTGCACTCACCCTCAATCTTTCTCCCAGATTTCTGTTGATCTGCAGAGATATAAGAAAGCACTCAATCCATTGACACACCTCATCAATACAATGGGATGGCAACGTGAGAAGGGAAAATTGAAATAAAATGCAGCACAAACCAGTCTGTTGATAAATAGACACCTTTTGCCCTGTATCGCCTTATGTTAGAATATCAGATGTTTATTTTGCTACCTATTTATTTCATCATTTCATTTCCGCCCTTTCTTCTTGGGTCTTCTTGGCCAGAGGAAGCCTCGATAGGCAAGGCAAGAGGGTACATTGTGAGAGATGTAATACAAATTGAACATGGCTGCAGGGCTCAGAATATCCACTTCCACTTCGGATTTGGGACTTTTCTCCTTCTTCTTCTTCTTGGCACCTGCGGCCCTCTTGCCACGCTTCTTCTTGGCACCTGCACCCTGCCCCTTGGGCTTGCCACCTTTGGTGGGCTGCAACAAAAAGCAGGCAACTTGGTTATTCCAACAAATAGAATGACCCAAACATCTAATGTCCTTCCTACCCACCACCACCAGCCCAAAGGAAACCTGCAGCTGGTGGAGATCCATGATCCTTCTTGCTCCTGCCCAACCACATGTTACAGTCAAGGCACCGCCAGCATGAATTGGAATCAAAGACTCACTGTGGGGATTTGGGGATAAAAGAGATGGAGGTTCAAGACTGTTGGTAAATGAACATCTCCTAACTATCGTTGCTCGACAAAAAATGTGCGGGGGATGTCACGTGATGGAGTAGTGACCGGTAAGAAAATACCAGCCCTCTCCAGAAATGTTAAAAAAAAAGTAAAGAAAAAGCAAAGCCACAAACACAGAAACCATAACAAATTAAAAATAAAAGTGTGGAGAAAATGGCAGCAAAGAAAGAAAAACCAAAAACAACAGGAAGAAGAAGGAAAGACGTTGGAAGAGAAAGGTGAAGGCCTTACCTGTACGAGGAGGCCCACCGTGGAGAGAGAAGCCCGCTCCCTGAGGTCAGTGGAATCACCGAACTCAGGACTACAAAAACAAAAGTGTGCAACCGCACATGCACAAGACAAAAACAACACCGACGGGAGGGGGGACCAACTGAGGAGTAAATCTCCACAGCTGAAACAGACAAGTATAACACAACAGCAAGACTCCCAACAGGAAAACATAGAAAATAATGGGAACAAGAAGGAAGAGAATAAAAAAAAAGGAAATCAGAGAAACAACAGAGGACCAACCCAGAGGAAGAAGACCAACACCAAGACACTTCTAATGAAAATAAGAAGACCAAAAATACACAACAAAATAAAATAAACAACCCAACAAGAAGATCAGAAGAGACAGAGGTAGAGGACACAGATCCTGGAGTGGACTCAGAAGAAGAGGAGGGAGAACATCAAACTCTACACAGAGAAATGGAAGATGAAGTGAAGGGACAGTACATGGATAAAAATTTTTTTAAAGAATATATGGAAACATTAAAAGAATGGCTGACATAAGAATTCAGTGAAATAAAAAGAAGAATAAAAGGTACAAAAGAAAAAGTGAATAGATTAGAGATGGTCATGACAGAAATAGGGAAAAGAGTAGAAAAACGAGAAACAGCCGTAGAAATGGAAGTAGATGACTTAAAAAAGAAATTAGAAGAATCTGATAAAAAAGTTAAAGAAACACAGGAGCTGTTAGCTCAGAAGATAGATATAATGGAAAACTATAATAGGACAATATAAAGATAGTGGGCCTTAAGGAAGATGAAGAAGGCAAAGATATGAAAGAATTTATAAAAGAATGGATCCCCAGGGTCCTAGGAATTCTAGAATTACTGGAAGGAATGGAAATAGAAAGGGCACACAGAACATTAGCCCCTAAACCACAACCACATCAAAAACCAAGATCCATTCTAGTAAAGTTCCTAAGATATACAACAAGAGAAAATATATTGGATAAGGCAATATAAAAAATAAGAGAAGACAAAAAAAACCACTGGAATACAAAGATCAAAAAAATTTTTCTACCCAGACATAAATTTTGAACTCCTGAAGAGGAAGGAGTTTAACGCAACAAAATTGACCCTATGGAAAAAAGGTTACAAATTTATGTTAAAATATCCAGCGGTGCTTAAAATAGTTATCCCGGGGCAGCAAAGCAAACTTTTCTCAGATCCGGAAAAAGCACGAAAATTTGCAGAACACCTACAAAACAGAGAGATGAAGAGATGTAACAAGATCAAAAATGACAACAAACTATATATAAAAAAGAAGAATAAAGTATAAGTAAGAACTAAGAAGGGAAAGAAAGGGAAGAAAGGAAGTAAGGATGGAATTAAGAGAGTGAGCTTTGTTATATATGAAGATTAAAATCTTTTCTGGGGGGCTGGGTGGGGAAGAATAACAGTCACTGTGAAATCAGTTGACGCTTGCGAGCGGGTTCGCAAATCCAAATGGAGAGGGGAGATGTGGTTGCCTGACAAGGGACAAAGGGCAACTCAGAGAGGGGTTAAAGGAATTTTAGATTTGGGAATAGTGGAAATATTTTATGTTTTAGAAATGTTGTCTTACAATGTGTTCAAAAAAAACCAGAAATAGATAAGAAGGGAAGGTGGTGATGAGGAAACGGAAAGGAAAGATAAACAAAGTATGAAATGGCCATGTTGAACTATATGACTTTAAATATTTATAGCATTCGTGCAAGAAACACATCTAACTGAAGTGGAACACAGGAAATTAAAGAGAGATTGGATAGGACATGTAACAACAGCATCATATAATTCAAAAGCCAGAGGAGTAGCTATATTAATCAATAAAAATGTACCAATCAAAATAGAAGAGGAAATATAGACCCAGCAGGGAGGTATGTAATGATAAAATGTCAGATATATTCAGAATTTTGGAATTTACTCAATATATACGCACCTAATGAAGAAGATCAAAAATTTATGCAAGATATCTTTTTGAAGATCGCAGGTATGCAAGGGAATATACTAATAGGAGGGGATTTTAACCTTAATTTGGACTCAAACATGGATAAAACTGGAAAAAAGACTAACAGAAAGAACAAAGTAACCAAATTTATAATCAAATCGATGCAGGAAATGCAACTTTTGGATATATGGAGGAAACAACACCCAAAGGAAAAGGAATATTCATATTATTCAGGTAGACATGAAACATACTCAAGGACACACCTATTCCTGTTATCAGCCCACATTCAAGGAAGAGTTAAGAAAACGGAATATAAAGCTAGATTGTTATCGGATCACTCACCCCTGTTATATCCCACCAAGAATGTATAGATGGAGATTAAACTCCATGCTACTTAAAAGACAGGATTTTAGAGAATTAATTGAGCGACAAATTAAAATGTACTTTGAAATAAATACGGAATCAGTGAAAGATAAATTTATACTATGGGACGCAATGCAAGCATTCATCAGAGGACAGATAATAAGTTATGTAACTAAGATGAAGAAGGACTACAATCGAGAAATAGAACAATTGGAAAGGGAAATAACAAATATAGAAAAAATAATTAACAATAAAGGAAGATACAACTAAAAGAAGAGAATTGACAGACTAGAAAATAAAATATGAAACACTACAAACATATAAGGTGGAGAAGAACATAATGAAGACAAAGCAGAAGTATTATGAGTTAGGAGAAAAAAATGCACAAAATACTAGCCTGGCAGCTTAAGACAGAACAAACTAAAAGAGTGGTATTGGCATCAAGGAAAAAGAACAAACAAATTACATATAACCCAACGGAGATCAACGAAAACTTCAGGGAATTCTACAAACAACTATATCAAACTGAAAACGAAGGGAAAGAAGACAAAATAGATGAATTTCTAACTAAAATTGAACTACCGAAATTGCAAAGAGGAGCAAAATAAATTAATAAAACCATTTGAAATAGAAGAAATACAGGAGATACTAAAAAAACTAATGAACAATAAAACATCTGGAGAGGATAGACTTTCAATAGAATTCTATAAAACATTTAAAGACTTATTAATTCCTCCTCTCCTGGAAGTAATGAACCAGATTGAAAAAACACAAAACATACCAGATTCATGCAAAACGGCAATAATTACAGTAATACCAAAGACGGGGATAGATCCACTAACACCAGCATCGTATAGACCAATATCTCTACTTAACACAGATTATAAGATAATAGCTAAACTATTAGCAAACAGATTGGCCGACTGTGTACCAAAAATAGTAAAACTAGACCAAACTGATTTATTAAAAAAAGACAAACAACGGACAATATCTGTAAATTCATTAACTTAATCCATGCAGTAGAAGGAAACAAAACTCCAACAGTAGTGGTTGCTTTAGACACAGAGAAAGCCTTTGACAGAGAGGAATGGAATTATTTATTCAAAGTACTACAAAAATTCAACCTACCAGAGAAATATATAAATTGGATTAAAGCATTATATAAGGGACCATTGGCGAAAGCAAATTCAAACCAATTTAAATTAAGCAGATCAACAAGGCAGGGATGTCCACTATCTCCCTCACTGTTCGCGTTAGCTATAGAACCACTAGCAGAACTTATAAGAACAGAAAATAAAATAAGAGGGATAAAAATAAAAGAAATATAAAATCAGTCTATTTGCAGATGACGTTATAATATACTTAACAGAACCAGAAATATCAATAAAAGAATTACATAAGAAATTGAAGGAATATGAAGTATCAGGGTACAAGATCAACGCAAATAAAAGTGAAGCAATGCCAATGAATAATGCAGATTTCACAAAGTTTAAGAAAGAATCACCATTTAGATGGCAAACACAAGCAATTCGATACCTAGGTATACAACTAAATAATAATCTCGGCCATCTATATAAACTAAATTATCAGCCATTAAAGAAAAAAAATACATTACAAGATGACTTAGAGCACTGGTAGGAAGGATAATGAACATCTTCCCAAGGATACAATACCTATTTCAATCATTACCAATTCACCTAACAGAGAAATTCTTCAAGGAGCTAAATAAAATAATAAGGAAATTCTTATGGAAAGGGGGGAAACCGAGGATAGCACTAGATAAATTAACAGAATGGTACAAACAAGGAGGCTTACAACTACCAAACTTTAAGAATTATTACAGAGCAGCACAATTAAGATACCTATCAGATTTTTATCAAACAAGGAAAAAAAACAGATTGGACCAGATTAGAGCTAGATAAAATAGGGGAGAAGATACCTGAACATATACTATATAAGTGGGATGAAAAATTGGTGCAACATAGGAATTCACCATCTGCTCAACTACCAAAATTAATATTGACACAAAATCAACTAATCCCTTTCACAATAAATAACCTTTCCTTCAGAGAGTGGGAGAGAAAAGGGATCAAAAGAATAGAAAATTGTTTTTCAGGAAATAAATTATTATCTTTAGAACAAATGAAGGTCAAATATAATATAACTCACGATACAATGTTTGCATACCACCAACTGAAAACCTACTTGAAGGACAAATTGGGAAACAGTCTGAGGTTACCAGAAGGAAGCAATTTTGAATATGTGATTACAGACACAATGATAATTTAAAAATTTATAACAAACATGTACATCAAACTGCAAGAAAAGGAGAATGACGAAACAAACTGTAACCTAAACAAAAATGGGAACAAGATCTAAACATAAAGAATGAAACATGGGAAAAGCTATGCTCCGGAACTATGAGAAATACAATAGACACGATGTTACGCATGATACAATATAATTGGTTACACAGGCTATACATCACATCCCAAAAGTTAAATAAATGGGACCCAACAGTATCAGACAGATGTTTTTGCTGTAAGAAGGAAACGGGAACAACAGTACATGCAATTTGGGCATGTGAGAAAGTGAAAAAATTTTGGGAAGATCTAAACCAGATATTAAATAAAATCACAAAAAGCAATATACAAAAAAACCCAGAGATCTTTCGATCTTTCTTCTAAGTAATACAAGAAATAAAGAATCTGGACTCGATTTGGATGGAGCACAAAAAAGATTTATTATGATAGCCCTAGCTGTAGCAAAAAAATGTATTATGTCAACCTGGAAATTAGAAGACAACTTGAGAATACAACAATGGTACATAGAAATAAAAAAATGTATTCTATTAGAAAAAATAACATATAATTTAAGAAATAACATCACAATGATCAAACAAATATGGTAACCACACATGAAACACAATAGAAAAATCCTACCACGGACCTCCACCACCTAAAATGACAGAAGGAGTAGACAACGAAATGAACTGACTCAGTATATAAAAGTAAAAGACAAAAATTTCTTGTTTATTTTTATTAAGTGACGACGTTGTTTAACGGGTTTAATGTATGTTATAGATTGAACTTTGAATAAATGGGAAGGGGGGGTGAGGGAGGGAGGGAAAAGGGGAGAAAATGATACTGTATATATTCAAGAGAAAAATGTCTGTATGTATTTTGATCAGTATGGTTTATAGTGTGAAAAATAAAAAAATTAAAAAAAAAAACAAAAAAGGTGCAAAATTATTATTTGCTTCAGTAGAGGCACAGAATTTAGTGATTCATTGGAGCAGCTATTCTCGATAGGGGCTGTACAGACTCCCTGGGGCCACATACTAAAATCATAAAATGTTTTTAATTTGGTTGATAGAAGTATGGAAGAAACCAACTAAACTTGACTGCTTCACAGTGAGGGGGACCCATAAACTTTGAGAAGAGTCCCAAGGGGACCATAGCCAAAAAAAAAATGTTGAGAAAAGTAGGGCCTTATAAAAAAGGATGTTTATTCAATACTTTACCATTATAAAGTTATTTGAATCACAGACTGAGTATCTTCCTTTTCCTGTTTGAGGGTGACCATCTCCTGGAGAGAAACAGCAATTGGAGAATCATCATCAGTGCATACCAAGTGAATTCACCTTTGTTTTTATAATAACTTCCACGATGACACCCCCCCCCCCACCCCATTTCTAATTCAGTCCCTTTGCTGCTGCAACCCCTCCAGGTCCATACAACTTTCAGACCTCCTTTTCCCTGACCTCCCACGGGCAGCTCATGCAAATGCCCATGACCTCAACCTCCCTCAGACCAAGAACGGCACTGTCTTTCAGAAGCATACCATATGCTTTTCTTCTCTAGTCTGTATTTATAGAGAATTTACGAATGGTTTTGGAATCCAGTTAGGTAAATGGATTCTGATCAATCTGATGAACGAAAGGATGGGCAGGTTCAAAGGGGCAACGTGGACTCCACGTGAGTTCCCCCACCCTTTCAGTTCCATTTGGTCTCATTATACCACAATTGTTACATTCTCTTATCAGATTCCATCACCTTTTCCTTACCCATTCTGTACCTTCCTCCTCCTGACCCCTTTGTTTCTCTTGCCTCTCTCCCTTTATCTGGCACCTGCCAATCCACTGCCTCTGACCTTCATTCTTCACCCCTGGCTGCCCCACTGGTCCAACCCCTCCCAGTCTACTCATTACACTGGCCATCTCCCCTCTGCGCTCTCAATCTTGAGGGGTTCCAGCCAGAAACGATGACAGTTCTCTTTCTCCCATTGATTCTGCCGACCCGATGAGGAGCTCCAGCAGGTTGTTGGCCACTCCAGATTGTTGCATCTGCAATCCCTCGACTCCCTACCGGTGAGTGACCTTTCCAAGCTTGCCAGGTAGTTGCAGCACCCGATCAGGCCATTCAACCCGTCGGCTTTATGGTGGTCCTCCTCGGGACCCTCCGTCTCCTCTCTCCCATCTCATTGACCACCCCCACCCCACCCCTCAAGGGTCAGTGAGTTCCACCATTTCATCTCTCTCTAGGGAAAGAGCCGTAGTTCCCAGCAGGTGGGGGGCGAGTGGCCCATCACCGAGTCTGCCCCACGTTCCCCTGCACCCGATCTCGCCGGCCAGGCATGTGCACAGTGCTCGCTCAGACCTGACCGGCCAGCAGAACCGCCCGGCTGGGCGCAGGTTCCTGGCAAACACCTCCATCCAAATGGTGGGACCGGGAACCCAGCTCAGCAACATCAGCGCCCAGCCACAGGCACGCTGCTTGTTCGCTACTCTCCCCCCACCCCCCCCCCCCCACCCCCCCCCTCCCACCCCCTCCCCGAGGCAGCTGCTGCTTCCTCACCCGGCCACTCCAACCCTTCGCTGCGGGCTCAGGCGGAAAACAGTTGTTGACGGCGGGTCTCCCTGGGAACGAACTAAAGCAGAGAAGGTCCCGGGTCGTTGACGGAGGGAAGATTCCCGGGGAAGGCACCCGAGCATTAAAGTCGCCGTGCACCACGCCATTGGGAGCCAATATTCCCCGTGTCAGCTTTGGGGAGGATAAATATCCCACCGGGAACATCTGGAAATCAAGGGTCCCCAGTGGCAGCAACTGAGGCATGAATCCCCTCCTGAGAAGTAGACAGTCCCCGAGGACCCCCCCCCCCACCCCGTCTGTGACATGTCCCCCCGAGCCGGCAGCTGGGTGAAACGTTGGGGTCAGATTGTGGGCGGCTTCGGAGAAGTCGTTCACCAGGAGTATTAACAAGGATTGTTCTCTCCAGCGCGTTGGAGGCGGCAGGAAGAGTTGATGGAAGTTCTGGCGAGACAATCTTTAGAGGGGGAGATACTGGAGATCGTCTTTGCCAAAGGTGGAAATGTCAAAGACGAGAAGTTGTCAAAAGGGTGGTCAATGTGAAGGCTGGAGGGAGGAAAGGTCTGGACAGGAGGAGACAGGGTTCGGGAGGCAAACAACGCTGGTCGACCAGGATTGTCCGGTTAGAGACAGGCCAGGTTTGATGGAAGGGTGACTGGGGGTAGATAGGATGGGGAGTTGAGGTTACCATCAGGTCAGCCACGATTTAATGTTGGAAACGCTCATTCTGTTTTGCTCACTACAGATGCTGTTCGACTTGCTGAGTATTTTCATCAGAATGTTTTGAAACAGATACTTCGCCCTCCCCGACTCGATCAAAATTGTTCCAGGTTTTCAACATTACCTTTAATATATTACATTATCCAGTTGAACCCTCTCAACAATATACTCACCATCTCCCAGCAACCAGTCTATCCAGTTCCAGAAAAGTTGTTAAATCTCCATTGCCTGTGACATCATGAATAGGAAGAGTGCATTGTGAGTCGCATTAGTTATCTAGGATGTCACTGAGACTACTTATGACTTCACAGCAGAGACTTTCTACTGATAAAGGGGTCACAATGGAACATGAGGCTTTTCAGGGCAAGGCCCAACAAAGTCTATCAGATTAGGAGTAGGGATACAAAAGGTTCTTCCACAGAGATCAAAACAGCCCAGAAAGAACCCTAAAAATCCTCCTGCCAATATTGTCTTTATTCTGACACCTTCCTGTTCTTGCCTCATTCCTGAGAAAGGGTTCAAGCCCAAAACATCGGTTATTATATCTTTACATCCTATGGATGCTGTGAGGTCAGCCGAGTTCCTCCAGAAATTCTTTTTTTTTTCTAATCTGACCTTCCAGCTTGCAGTTGTGCACTGTCTAAACAGGCGGTGTTGGGTGATTGATGGTTTGGACTGAATACCCAATCTCAAATGTGTACCAATCAAAGAAGTATTGTTACAAATGCTGTTTTCAGGTGCATATTAAACAGAGGCCCTGTGTGCCTGAATGAGTGGTCTGTTGACTCGGAGATCCATCTCACTTGTTTGGTCCACAGTTATGCAGTGGTCATGAAATGTGTGAAACTCCCTCGAATATCAGTTTGGCCCAAAACTCACCGTCCATCTTATGCTAGTCTGCTGCACCCATTAAAAACACAAAACTGTATAACTCAGGGGTTGCCAAACGTTTATTGTAAATAGAATTAACGTAACATTCAGGTGCCTTGCCGTTCGACGTGGGCGATCATGTCTCTCCATCCATCACTGTCTGACCCTCTGAATTGGAGTTGTTGCCTTCTGTTTCTAACCATGATGTCAATCCATCTCTCATTTTCAGTCTGCCTCTGCTTCTTTTTCCTTCTAGCTTTCCCGTTGTAACTAAATGTTCTACTGCATCTCTTCGCATGATGTGTCCAAAGAATTTTATTGCTGTTTTCTAATTCTTAAGTAATGTTTGTTTTGTTTTGTTTTTTTGTAGAACTTCTACAAGAAGGATAATTGGCACTGATGGGTACCAATAGTTTTAATACAAGCAACAGAATGTCTCTTAATAGAGCAATGGGCAGTAGCAGTAGAATTACAGAAATGATTAAATGATAGTAAACAGAAAAGTGGATAATTGTTTGATAGACTGGAGGAAATTAGATCCTCTGGGCTTTTAATATACATCAATGATCGATGCACACAACAGTAAACTTGGAAGCAGAGTAAACCATGAGAAAGATGGTCATTGACTTGAGAATGTTGAGAGATGGATACATTAAGTTTATGCAGAAAAATATAGAATATTCCATTTCCATTGGTAAAACAAAGATAGCATAAACAAGAGAGCATAATTCTACAAGTGTTCTGTCACACAGAAGAGGCAACCATGCATAGTTTGATGAAAGTGGCAAAATGGATAGAAAAAAAGCAACAAAAAACACAAATTTCTGAGTTTATAAAAGTGGCAGAAAATCATGAAGGAGGTTTATAAAACATGAACTTGGCCACACGCAGGACATAGCAGCAACACTGTTACAGAGCCAGTGACTTAGGTTCAAATCTGGCTCTGCCTGTAAGGAGTTTTAACATTTTCCCTGTGTCTGCGTAGGTGTTTCCCCCCACTCTTCAAAGTGTGCCGGGGTTGTAGGTCAATTGGGTATAATTGGGTAGCACAGGATCGAGGCCTGTTACCATGCTGTATGTCTAAAAAATTGTGTCCAGTTTTGAGTGCAACATTTTAAAGATGTGACAAGGATTTCATGGGCAATTTGGCCTGCTTTCCTGTGGTAACCTTAATTTTTAATTTAGACATACTGCATGGTTACAGGCCATTTTGGCCCACAAGTCCATGCCACCCAATTTATACCCAATTAACTTACACCCCCCAGTACATTTCAAACAGAAAAGGCCCATGCAGACATGCAGAGGACATATAAATTCCTTACAGAGAGCGCAGGATTCGAACCTAAGCCCCTGTGGTGAAACCACTACTGCTTATGTAAATTATATGACCTTTTTATGTTTGACCCTGCTCTCACTGTCCATAAAGGCAGTCATGCCACAACCCTTCCCCCAATTCAAGCCTGGGTCAGGGAGAGCCAGCAACACAAGGGATGCTGTCCATCTCTCGCTAATAAAAGCCTTCAATTTCAGTAACTTCAGTCTTTGTATAATTGATTGTGCATCAGTCCCAATTGCTGGCACTGTAAAGGCCTTGCACTAACTGCTACGCCAACCGTGCCGTGTAACAAGAGCCCACAATTTCCACAAGACCACTGAGGCAAAGTAATTCCAAGACAGGAGGAGGCAGTTCAAGACTTTCAATGAGTTCCCTGTGGCTATTCTTCAATGGAGCTCCACAGAGAACCAATTGAAAATCTTGGAAGTAAATAAAGTTTAAAAAGAGGCTGTAGACCAGAGTGGGAAGAGATGGATCTGTAGTTTAAGACACATTCAATGAGGGTATGTGCAGTAGATCATTATAAATCTACAATAGGTCACAAAGGGAACTATGCCACCTCCTCTCTTGCCCAGTGCACATACTGATCTTGTCATGACTCTAGCAGCAAAGGTGCGGAATGCTGAGGCACTGAGCTCACTAATGCTCATGGCCACAGGATGGGAAGGATGCAGGGTTTTAGAACCTAGAAGAGTAAAGCACAGGAACAGGCCCTTCACCTCACGATATCAGGGTGTTGCCCAGCTTGTCTCAAGAGGAAAGCATCTCCAAGGTGGATAGAAGGTTCCTCCCCTGATAGTTCTGGTCGTGCTGCTTCAGGAGAATGCAAAGCCAGACGTGGAACAAACTCACTCAGGTAAGATTGACAGACATTGATGAATGGGTGGGAAGTAACAAGCCCCCATCAGCAGGTTACAAATCAAACAGTGGGACACATGCTGAGATAGGTATTCCAAAAGTCTTTGGAAGGCAACCCCTGCTCAAGAGGCAGTTATCAAGCCAGTGGCTGCAGAAGATCTTCCCAGCGTATGGGTTGGGCAAAGACCTCCCTCTCCAACCAGAGCTCATAACTGTAGCGGAAATCATCTGGCAGTGGGAGCCAATAACCCAGCACACTCTGCAGGCAATTGTCCACTGGGGCAAACTCCAAGTCACTGTGGTACAAGCCATAGCGACGACTGTTGAAAGTCTCAATGTTGACTCTCAGAGCACACTCCTCTGCCTGGAAATCCCAGGGACGAGCATCGATCTCTATAGGAAGACAGAGACAGACATCAGACATTCAAGCCTTTGAAATTACACAGGATCACAGATTTACAAGGATCATGCTGGAATGGAAAGATTATAATGAATAAAAAGATCCATCTGGCTTGGGCAATGACAGATGACATCAATTTATGAACAAAGATAAACTGGAGGGACCATCCGTGGAGAGAAGCACCCAATATTTTGGGCTGCATCCTTTATCAACACTAAGTTGGGAAGGGGGATAGCAAACATAAAGAGGAGGCAGAAAGGGATTGGGTATTGGGCAGATGGGAGAAATGGAGTGAGTAGACAGGTTGGGAAGGCGACCACCTATGTTATCATTAGATTGTTTATTAGATCAGTGGGAAAGACATTTCCACTTCTGGAGATTCCAGAGGTAGGGAAATGTACGAGCACACACTTGCATCCTAAATACATCAACTATATTGAATAGGGTATTCAGACAAACCTTTGCCCAAAGATTAGCTGGAGTGTGGAACTCCATCACAGGGAGTAAGTGAGGCAAATTACTTAAATGGATTTTTAGAAAAGCTAGAATAGCACACAGGAGGACAAGTATATACAGGGCTAAATTAAGGTGAAGGGAGCCTTGTGTGGTGAATAAACACCAAGATAAACAAGTGGGTCAAATGACCAGCATCTGTACTGCATTTATTTGGGGCGTATTTATATCCTCTGTCATCAGAGAACATGAACCCTTTCATTTTGCAGCCTTGTACATGATTAAGCTACACTTTCTGTGTGACCTGTCATGTTTTCCCCTCGCATCTTCAGTTTTTATTTTTATTCCTGATTTCTGGCATCTGTGGTTCTTTGATTGTGATTATGTGACATCCAGAAAGGAAATACAAAACGATCCATTACAGGGTTGGACACCATAGGCAGAAGGTTGTGGATTAAATTTCATTGCATACAACCCAAACCAGTGGTTCTCAACCCTGCTTTTCCACGCCCATACCACTTTAAGTAACCCCTTACTAACCACGGAGCACTTATGCCATCCTATGATGTAGGTGCTCTGTGGTTAGTTAGGGATTACTTAATGTGGTATGCGAGTTGGGAAACAAAAGGCTGAGAACCACTGATCTAAACAGACACTCCCAGTGAAGGGGGTTAGAGTAGCAGTGATGCCATCTAGATGTCAAGTTAACTCCTGTCTGCACAATCAGATGAACAAGGTTCGCATGACCATTATTTGAAGTGGGGAGACAGTTATTTCCATGACGTAGACAATGCATAACCCTCAAACCTCAGTAAATATAAAAGTGCTATGTATTGCCAATTGTGGAAGCTGGGTGTGTGAAAACTGCCGATTAAAAACAGGGAATGACCTGCTCAAAGTGCACCCACTTCCAATGCATTGCTAAACCTGGCAACGTCCTCATACTGTGATGGACTTTTCCCATACCATTGCCATATGCCCAGTCATCATTGAAGCGGTGTCGCACTTTGTGGTAGATAGCAGACATGGTCTTCATGTTGCTCTTTCGCCATTGGCGCCCCATGAACTTGGTCTGTATCTTCAACAGTTTGAGTGCATACAGCTGCATCATTGCCTGCTTTGCCCTCAGGACCCGCTTTAAAATCGGTGCCGATTTGAAAACCACTAGCATCTGGGAACAAACCAAGACCTGGATTTAGTTCAGAGTGATTGAAGGAACAATTCCTAAATTTACATTTATTTTTAAAAAAATTTAGATGTACAGCACGATAACAGGCCCTTCTGGCCAACGAGCCCATGCTGCCCAATTAACCTACAACCCTTGGCTCATTTTTTTGAAGGGTGGGAGGAAACTAGAGCATCTGGTGGAAACCCATACAGACACAGGGAGAACATACAAATTCCTTACAGACAATGCTGGATTGAAACCTGCGTTACTGGTGCTGTAACCACATTATCTGTGCCGCCCCTTACTTGAAAATCAAATGATTCACTCTTACCCCTTCATCAAAGCCTTTTTTTTTTAAAAAAAACAAAAAGAATTTTAGGTCTTGTAGAAAGACAGTTTTGCAACTTCCAGCAAAAATAACTTCAAATGGAGAGGGTACAGAGGAGATTTATTTTGATTGGGAACATGTCACATGAAAGCAAGGTTGACAGAACTAGGGCTTTTCTCTTTGGAGTGATGGAGGCGACTAAATAGATGTGATTATGAGGGGCTATGTGATTATAGGGTGGACAGCCAGCATCTTTCATCCTAGGGTAAGAATAGTAAACACCAGAGGACATCATTTTAAGGTTAGTGGAAAGATCAGGGGAGACATCAGATAGGTCTTTTTTTTTCCTGAGTGGAGAATACATCACTGGGGGTGGTGGAGGAGGCTAGTACAATAGGGACATTGAAAAAAACCTTTTGATAGGCACATGGATACAAGAAGAATAGAAGAATAGAATTGAGGAAGGGAAAAATTAGACTGGTGTGGACTCTGTTTCCTTGGGCCAGCACAACATTATGGGCTGATGGAACTGTACTGTGTTGTGATGTTCTGTACTGAAAAAGACAAGAGGGAGAAAATAAATGAGGAATAACTTGCTAGAAACAAAACTGACAACAGAAGCTTATTTATATGCACAAAAAAAGAGCAAGCATAGATTCCCAAAACAAATGAGGCTAACAAAATAGTTAATGCAGACAAAGAAAGTCAGGTGCATTAAATAGATATTTTGAAAAAGTCTTTCTGGTAGAAAATTCTATGAACATTCATAAATATTAAAAAGACAGTGGTGGAATTTTATGCCATCGCTAGAAAATCATTATTAGGGCAAATTAATGGGACAAAGCCTGTAAAATCTTCAGGAACAGATGATTTGCAACCTAATCAGGGATGATGGAGCTATGAGGGGCTGAGATTGGGTGGACAGCCAGCACCCTTTTCCTGCAGTGACAATAACAAACACCAGAGAACATCAGTTTCAGGTGAGAGGAAAGTTCAGGGGAGATGTCAGAGGTACCTTTTTTTAAAAAACTCAGAGTGGTGGGTGCATTGCTGGAGGTGGTGGTGGAGGAGGCTGGTATAAAAGGGACATTTGTGCAATCTTGATTATGGAGAATTGGAAAACTGCCAGTAGGGCACCCCTATTCAAAAAGTGTGAGAGACAAAAAAACCTGGGAACTCTAGGCCAGGTACCTAACACCTCAAATCAATTATTGAGACAATAGACCAGGTACCTAACACCTCAAATCAATTACTGAGACAATAGGCCAGGTACCTAACACCTCAAATCAATTACTGAGACAATAGGCCAGGTACCTAACACCTCAAATCAATTACTGAGACAATAGGCCAGGTACCTAAGACCTCAAATCAATTACTGAGACAATAGTAGAAAACTTGGACAATTATAATTGAGTGGCCAGCATACCTTCATGAAGCAGACACCATGTCTGACAAATTTGTCAGGGAGGAAAGCAACCAGTACATGTTAATATACTTGTAATTTCAAAAGACATTATGAAGTGGCCCAAGAGTTCATAGATGTTTACAAAGTGTTCATGACTTGACGAAAGGAAATAGACTGGAGCCAAATTTACTGACAACACTAAGGAAGGCGAGAGGTAAACTGCGAAGAGGAAACAAATATTTTATAAAGATATTGATAGGTTAGATGAGTGAGCAAAAGTTGCCAAATGCAATAATAACGTGGAAAAATACGAAGTTGTTCATTTTGGAAGGAAAATAAAACATTATTATTTAACAGCATGGTTAGCAAAGTAGTTAGCGCAATACTGTTACAGCGCCAGTGATCAGGACTTAAGTTCGAATCCCGTGCTGTCTGTAAGAAGTTTGTTCTCCCCATGTCTGCGTGGGTTTTCCCTGGGGGCTCGGGTTTCCTCCCACCATTCAAAATACACCGCGGGTTGTAGGCCAATTGAGTGGCATGGGCTTGTGGGCCTGTTACCGTGCTGTACATTTAAAAAATAATGGAGAAACACAGTCAAAAGGATTTGGAGTCCTCATACATGAAAGACAGAATGTTAGCATATAGATGAAGGCAATAACTCATTTCATGGGGCTTGGAATATAAAATTGGGATATTAGAATTTTGTGAAGAGTTTAGCATTGGGAGGTCACTCCGAGGGTTTACTAGAATGATTCCAGATCATGAGAGATTTCCTTCCATAGAAAACTATCCTCTGAAGTGAAACTCACAGCACAACCAAAACCCCTGAAAGGATTTAAAAAAAGCGTTGCTGTTACCATGGTGCGAGAGTGTTTCCATTTGGTGAGCTTGTTCAGGATACGCAGCAGGTTGATGCATGAGAAGAGGTTCCTCCAGCAGAATTGATTATGATCACCAGCTTCCTACAGACAGAGCAAATAGCACCTTTAACACTTTCCAGAGCTCGTCACCAAGAGCATAATCTGACCAAAATGAAGAAAGCAGCACAAGGAGCTGACACTAAAGTGAAAACATGAAAGTCTGCAAATGCTGTGATTGTAGTAAATGCTGGAGGAACACTGCCGGTAAAGATACATTACTGACATTTCAGGCCTGACCCCTTTTTCAAGGTATAAGCAAAAAAAAACATCTGAATAAAGACTGAAGAATGGTAGGAGGATGGAGTCCAGGCCAACAATCAAAAGGTGTTAATTGGATATGATAAGAGGGAAGCCAAGAATTGATTTTGGCTCTGTGAAAGGAGACAGAGGGAAAAGGGGAGATGGGAGAGAGACATGGGGGAAAGGCGAAAGGGGCAAAAAGAAGGGGGTGTAATGGAAATTGGAGAAGTCGATATTAATATCATCTGGTTGGAAGGTGCCCAGACAGAAGATGAGATGTTGTTCCTATAATTTTCAGGTGGTCTCAGTCTGGCAGTGCACGAGACCATGGACAGAGATGTCAGCAAGGGAATGGGATTGGGAACTGAAATGGGTGGCCACTGGGACATCTATGCTATTGCAGCATTCAGAGTCCAGATTCACAACAAAGCGATTTCCCAGTCTGCGACTAGTCTCTCTGACATAGAGAACACAATGGGAGCACCAGATGCCACTAGTTAGCCTGTGTTGTGCTGTATCATAAAGTGTATTTTGGAAGGTAGATCCAGAGACCATGACCTCAACAGCTGTGAGATGCAAAGGCTTTGAGGTATCTGAAGACAAGATTTTCCTGAGCTGGCAGCAGGTCCAGGGGGTGTGTCGACAGGGTTTGGTGCAAGCAAGAATCCACGGTTCAATAATGTCACACAGTATAATGACAGAGAATTCTTGAGAATAGATTCAATGGTTTGCTTTTGTAAAAAGAGGAATAATGAAGTTGGAGAGGGAACATTTTTTCTCCATTTCTTTGACCTAATGATAGGAATGACTGCCCTCGCAATCAGCTACTGTGCAAATTCAACACGGGGTAAATCTCTTATCACCGTGGCAAATTAAGGTGCACTTCAACACATCCATCAGCTCTCAGGAAAATCTTTTATTTGCTGCTAATTTTACATCAGTTGTGCCCACTTGGTAATGGCAGAGTCATTCCTGTACTGAACACTCACATTCTGACAGCACGAGATGAAATGGACATCCCAGAGGACCAACTAAGTAAGTGGGCGACACAGACCCTCCCCTGCTTCCCTGACTACTCTCATTTACTCCTCCAGATAAATGTGCCACAAAGTGGAGTGGATGTTTCTGCTAGGGCTCTGTTGGGGAAAAGTCGTCATCAAGATGCTGAAAGAATAACCTACATTTCTTCAAAACTCATTCTTGGGTCTTCCACAAAATCAAAAAAAGTTCAGATTTATTGTCAGAGTGCATACATGGCATCACATATAATCCTGAGATTTTTTTCCTGCGGGCAAGGCAGAATTATTATTGATAGAACAAAAAAGTTGTACTTAACGAACACATGTAAACAAATAATGAAATGTAAACAGATTGACTGTGCAATAGAGAGAGAGAAAAAAAACAAAGTACAAAAATAAGAGTCCTTAAACAAGTCCCTGGTTGAGTTTATTGTAGAGGAGTCTGATGGTGGAGGGGTAGCAACTGGTTTCTGAACCTGGTGGTGCGAGTCTTGTGGCACCTAGACCTCTTTCCTGATGGCAGCAGCGAGAACAGAGCATGTGCTGGGTGGTGTGGATCCTTGATGGTTGCTGCTGCTCTCTGACGACAGCGTTCCCTGTTGATATTCTTGATGGTGGGGAGGGTTTTGTCGGTGATGTCCTGGGCTGTATCCACGACCTTTTCCAGGGATTTATGCTCAGGAATATTGGTGCTTTCATAACCAGACCGAGATCCAGCCAGTCAGCACACATTCCACCACTCAACTGCAAAAGTTTGCCAAGGCTTCAGATGTCATACCAAATCTCTGCAAACTCCTGAGTAAGTAGAGGTGCTTTCTTCACAATGCCATTAGTGTGTTGGGTCCAGAAAGATCCTCCAAGACAATGACTCCCAAGAACTTAACTTTGCTTCCCTCTCCATCTCTAATCCTCCAATGATCACTTAAGTCAACGATCAGCTCCTTGGTTTTGGTGACATTTCATGCGAAGTTGTGCACCATTTGGCCAAGTTTTCAATCTCCCTCCTCTAGGCTGACTCATCAACATCCAGCCAGCAGAGAGCACAGCTTAATTTCTCAACCAAGACCCAACACCCACGACTGTACAGAACTCGAGCTAACTATCAGTGCTCAACCCATCGTTACTATGGTAGGACCAAGAAGTGAAACGTGAAAGTCTGCAGATGCCATGATTGTAGTAAAAACACACAAATGCTGGGGGCACTCAGTCAGTCTCGCAGCGTGCATAAGCAGTAAAGAGGTATTACCAATGTTTTGAGGGGGCCTGAACCTTTCTTTGAGGTACAGTAAAACCCGTTCTCTGGAATTCAAGCAACCATCAAAAAAAGCATAAAGTTGAAAAAATACAAAAGTTTAAAATTGGCATGCCTCACCGTTAGTTCGCCAATCACGCAACACGCAACCTCAAGCAACAGGATAATACCCTTATCTGGCATCTACCATTCACCATAGGTGCTGGATACCAGCGTTTTTACTGTATAAGCAAAAAGCAGACAGGCATCAGAATTGTAAAAGCACAAGCACAGAAATGCTGGAGTAACTCAGCTGGTCTCCCAGCATCCATAGGAGGTAAAAACATATTACCAGCGTTTTGGGCTAACCCTGGGATCTCGTCACTCCATGTGTTCGAATCCTTCATGAATGATACAAGTACCTTCCAATCTCTGTACTTACCAGAGCTTCGGTGGTGAGTTCTGGCAGCTCATGGATCACACAGTGAGGATAATCCAGGACACTGATACTGTGCACAAAGAAATAACGTGCCTCAGAGCAAATTGATTGTCCACCCATTATTATAGTTGAATCACAAAGCTTTGTAGAAACCTCATAGAATAGTGTACAGTCATCATGGGTTACACACATCTCAAGACAATCATCAGAATTCCTTTAGCTGACGGTTTCAACCCCACCCCCCCCCCCCACCCACCCTCTTCTCACATAGTGCTATTCATTAAGGATCAATACCCAAAATCTGATGCCTGCTCTGACACCATTCCATTCTTCATTCAGCCAACAAAAGAACAGAACATCTGCAGTCGCATGGCCAATTCAGAATTCATCCTTACCTGTTCTTGGCTGTGATGTAGGACATGATGTTCTGATTGAAGAACTTCAGAATAAGAGGGATGCAATTGGCAAATACCAAGTGCTGGGAAACATACTCGAACTAGGAGGAGAGTAAAGAGAAGAATAACAAGGGATCATCACCCCAACTCATCCAGCACAATCTCAGTACTGGAGCACACCTTTACTACGGTGACTAGATAGTCCACACCTCCTTTTATTTTCTTGATCAAACCTTCAACATCTTTTCTCATTCAAGGTTTCCTAATCTAACCATTTTTATCTTTCTCAGAACATGCTGCCCCTAAACTCCCCTTATCAGTTGTCATTTCAGCTGCAAGCATTTGCTCCCAATCTCCTTTCACCAGGTTCTCTCTTGGAATCGGCCTTCTGCCAGTCCATGGCCTTAAAAAGTGGAAGCTTGGTCCCACAATAGCAAAATTATGCTCACTCTTCCCAAAGTGCTTCCCCCACCAACACTTCCCAATTATAATATCTTAAGGCAAAGTCAAGTACTGCTAGTCTCTAGTAGGACTCTTTTTCTTTTCAGCTTTCTGTTCCAAATCTTCCATGCACACAAATCTTTTTGATTAAATGCCGGAAAGACACTTCAGGAAATAAGGAGTAAAACATGAAAGCATGCAGATGCCATGTTTGAAGTTAAAACACAAAGCTGGAGAAGTTCAGCAGGTCAGGCTTGAGCCCTTCATCAAAGTACAATTTTACCTTTTACTTGTAGAAATGAGTTCTTTCTATGTACACTTATTATTTGTCCAACTGCCCAGTAAACCATACCTTTCAGACCACCCAGATTTGATGCCTTGGATACTGAATGGATTCAAAGCATATTCCTGCCCTGTGCAGGAATACGAGGAGACACAGGTACCATGCCCAAGTTCCTGCTCAAGACGAGGAGTGAAAAATGCAAGCCTGTAGGCACTGGGATTGTGGTTAAAAACACGCAGAAATGCTGGAGGAACTCAGCTGGTCTTGCAGCATCCATAGGAAGTAAAGATATATTACTGACATTTCAGGCCCCACGAGACATGTGCTCACACATTTACCTGGTAGATATGGTTGAGTTTGAGGTGTTTGAGTAGCAGAAGCATTAGGGCTGAGATGGCTTTCACAATGATCTCTTTGTGTCTGTTGACATCAATGCCCAACTTCATGCTTTGTAGCACAGTGATGCTGTATAAAATGCAGAGATCTCAAATTGAAATACTAAATGATGAAATATAATTAATTTTTCCCCAAACCAACCGTAAAATGAAGCGGACGTTTCAGAGCACAAAAGCACTGCCAAACATGGTGCAAGGCTGCAGTGGGCTAGATCCCAGGTTTGATTTCATTTAACATTGTCTGACTGTGTGTGAAATATATATGTTGCTTCAGTTTTCCAATATAAGCACCACTGGTCATGAAGTCATACAGATACAGTACAGCCCACCGACTCCAAGCCAGCAATCACCCATTAAGAAATGTTAAGAAAACTGCTTTAATCACGTGATCAGTGTTCCTTGTTAAAGAAAATAAAATGCAAATGTAAGTCAGGGCTGGGTGGGGGAAGGTGGGGTTTAAAGTAGATTTGAGGAGGACAAGTTTTTTTTAAAAAAAAACTCAAGACAGTAGTGAGTGTCTGGAAAGGGCTGACAGAATTAGTGGTGGAAGCAGATACAATTTTAACTTTGAAGAGGCTTCCAGATGGAAGCATTATTGTGCAGGGAATTGAAATAAATATCGTGTGTTGTAAAATGGGAAACTGGAATCCTTGCCTGCTGTGGGAAAAGTTTTTTGAGAGGAAAAGGAACAATGCATGAAAATCTGAGGAGCCTGGTAAAAAATGTTGGAGAATCTCAGTAGGTTAAACAGTGCACTTTATGTAGCAAAGATAATGATACACAACAGGCGCCTGAACAAAAAGGTGTGGGGGGTGGGGGGGGGGGGGGGGGGGAGAGAGAGAAAGAGGAGCACAGACCCAGAGGCAGGTGGTAAAAGCTGGATAAGGGAAGGAGGGCACACCAGCAAGCAGGGGAAGGCTCTGTGAATAGAGTGGGTGGAGAGCTGGAGTAAAGAACACAGAGGGAATTGGAAGGGAGGGAGAATGGAGAGTAGGCTCGCAGAAATTAGAGAAGTTGATGTTAATGCCATCTGGTTGAAGAGTGTCCAGATGGAAAATTAAGTGTTGCTCCTCCAATTTATGGGTGGTCTTGTTTTGATGGTACATGAGCCCATAAACATACATGTCAGGGCAGGAGTGGGGTGCAGAATTCAAAGGGTTGGCTGCTGGGATCCCTGTCACTGATGCAGACAGAGCGAAGTTGCTCACCGATACACTCTATCAGTCTCTCCAATGTAGAGGTGGCCATAATGGGAGCACCAGATGCAGTAGATGACTCCTAAGGATAAACCTGAAAAGGTGACAAATATGGACATGGAGACAAGGAAAGGATAAAAATTTGTCAAACAAAACTCACGGCATTTCTTCAGGGAGAACGTCGGCCAAGATATTGATAGAGTCAGTTTTTGCCTTGGATGTGGGAGCCGCAGCCAACTGGATCTTCAGCAGGGCTATCTGCAGAGTAAAGCTTATCAAAACGTTGTCTATGGACAGCTGATCTGAAATGTCACTACCTCAGGCCACCCATATAATTTCAGAGCCGATCAACAACTGTTGAGGTACAGTACCTGATTGAAAATGCAACAGCCAATTATGCTTCAGAAACATATCCAACTTTTTTAAGAATGAATGTAGTGAGTTTTGTTGTAATCTATGGCCATTACGTTTAAATGTTCAATCATGATTTAAAAACAAAGCCTTAGTAACTCGGGGAGCTCCAATAGCATCCTGGTGGCTCATACTGATAATCCCGCATGTAGAGGATGGCACTCCTCACACTGAAGCACTTACTCAAGAATGGCAATCTGGCTTTTACTCACGTCTCTGAAATCTGCTTAAGTCAACAACCTCAATAGTCCATGTGTCCTGCCACAGCAGATGCTGGAGAAAGTGGCCGAGGGCCGCCGGGCTTCCCCACCGGCAGAGGGACTGCTGGCCATCACTGTCTGCAGACAACGTGGCTACTGGGCTTCACTGCCTGTGGATGACTGATACTCACCAAATACTGTGGAAGGTTGTATAACATTCCCTGATAGAGGATCTCTACTGGGGTCTGCTCCACTTTCTCGGCTCCCTGTGCGCAAGGAGAGGCAAACATGTGAAATGTACTGTTTTGACTTCTACTGAACTATGCCATTTTGACTTGAACTTCCATTCTTGATTGCACCACTACTGATATTGCAAAATTACTCCACATCTTCTCATTGATGATGGAAATATTTATCCAAGTGACCTGTGCTCAGATCACGACAACATTTCCTCCAATAATTTTTCCAGCAATAACTCTGCTCGACCCAGTGCTGGTTGAGATTCTGCTTTCCCCAACAAGATTCAATTAAACTCCAGAATATCTGTATAATCTCCCAGTACATCCACGTTAGTCCAACATTTTAATGCATTGCGAATCATAGGTTAGGTACGATCGTAGGAAATGTGGGTCCACATTAATAGCGGGGAAGGTGGGATTATCGCACTTATTTGGGGGAACATGACAAACATCTCTGTGGTCTCTCCTCATGACCAGCAGAATAGACTGCCTACAGCAGTGCTGTCAATTACAAGGCCTCCCAAATCGTCACAAGTCATATCCACATAGATGACCCTTACCAGTGATACGGGGGATTTATGAAGCTCTTCCTCCTTCTTGGCCTGTACATCAGCAATGGATATGTACTTGTGCTGAATCAGGAAAAGGATAAAAGCAATTAGTTTTGAAACAAAATATACAGTTAAACCCCCAGTATCTGGCACCTATGTGGATTGGTTGATGTCGGGGAAGTGAACTTTCTGGTTGTTTGAGACTACTTCTTGCAATTTTTTTTGCTGGTTGCTTGAATTCAGGATAATGGGAAGATTTTTCCACCCTATAAATGATGGCATCGACAACCCCATCGAAGTGCCTGCCTTTCAAGTGCGACCAAAGAGAGTCTCAGAACAGAGCCTGCTCAGAGCCACACCATACAGTCCTAATGCTCTTACAGCCTTGTGGCTGCTCATGGTCACAGTCGTGTGTCAAGCTCAAAATTACACCAATTCTGCTGAAGAAACAGGCCACTGAAGTATAATAATGTCATTTCATATTTCAGCATCTGCAGCTTTTTGATTTTCAATAAAAGACTGGTGCGTGTATTTGTCAAAATACTGGCCATTCATCCCAAAAGCAAAGCCTGGATGAGCAAACTAGTGCAGAAGAAATTCCACGGCAGATTTAGTGACCACAGAATTTCAGGACATTTGCTGCCTTGGCAACTGTTTCTTGATGATTAAAGTTATCCCATTGAGCTAGTGCAGCTGCTGTGAGCCTTCATCCAATGCAAGAACAATTTCACAATTATATTTAGCACACTTACTCATTCAGAGTACTTTCCTAACGCAGTAATACCTTTTGAATAGCAGTCAAACATAATACATGGACAAAAATGGTCGCCCAATGTGAACATTAAAGTTGCAGCCAAACTGAAAACTGATTAAAATTCTTAAACGTAATGGCCATAGATTACAACAAAACTGTCACTACATTTATTCTTTAAAAAATTGGATATGTTTTGGGAAGCCCCATTAATTATGTTCAATCATGAATTAAAAACAAAGCCTCTGAATGAGCATTTTATAGGGGTTAGAAAGAATTCCCAGGAATGGGAGTATCAGTGGGATCAGATATGAGCAATGTCATCATATAATTAAGTGTAGAGAGCTGTGTTACTGATGGCCCTGCCATGGTGGGAACCTGATGTGAACCCTGCCCTCTGCTTGTGCTTTCATTACAATGAATCACCCATGGTTTGGTATGGAGAGGCATCATTGAACGGCTGGTGTTGAGTGGGGACAAGTGTTGTGATGGCTCACTGCTGAGCTGAGGGGCTGAGCACAGACCATTGCTGGCAGTCGACACTAGCTTTCCCATGCGATTCCTGGATTGTTGGTCTCCCTCATCGTTGAAGGCCCAGAGTCTGCATCTGCCTGTGCAGCTCCTCCAAGCCTAGAGGTTTCTCTGGGGTGCTGGGCCCGCTAGTGATATCAGTCTCCAATAAAGGCCCACACAGCACTGGTCTTCATGGCAGTGCCTTTAGATTGAGCCATGGGTGGCTCAATGGAGGGCAAGGGTTCCTGAAGGTTCCAGCTCGGCAGCATAGTCTGAGCAGATGTTGTTTTGGGTAGCTCGTACCTGTGAGCATTTGCACTGAGCACTGTAATAAATCGATGCTCTGTAGGGCAGCATTAAACACCAAACCACATAGGTGGTCCTGAATCTGTTTACAGGCAAAAGATTCATCAAGAGACGGAATAGAAAAAAAAAATGAAGAATGTGCAATGAGCAGACACATGAGGGAGGGGTGGTGTGGACGTACGAGGATGATTGTAGATGGGAGTTTGAAGGCCAGCATGGGTTTCTATGGTGCACCTCTCCATGAATGATCTTCGAGAATGAGGTAATATTGCAATGATTTAAAGAGGAAAAGAGCAAAAAATAGAATCTAAGAAAAAAGAAATAAAGAGAAAAAAAAGAAAGAAAAAAGAGATTATTGTGGTAGCAATACAAAGTGCTAAGCAAAGGATCAAATCCAGTTTCAAGTTTACGTCTGTCACGTGTACAGAGGTGCAGTGAAAAGTTTGTTTTGAGTGCTATCCAGAAAGTCTATCCGTACACAAGTACACAGAATTAACCGATACAGAGAAGAGTTACAGAAAGAGATCAGTCCAAATGGAGTCAAGGTAACATGACATTTAGGCATAGACTCACATACAGCATGGTAACAGGCCCTTTCAGCCCACAAACCCGAGCTGCCCAAATAAATCCAATTGTCCTACAACCCTGGTACATTTTGAAGGGTGGGAAGGAAACATTATTTTACAAATGCGAGGTTGATTCAGTGGTCTGATAGTCATGGGAAAGAAACTGCCCTCGAATTAGGTGGTGCACAATTTCATACTCTTGAATCTTCCCAATGGAAGGAGCAAAAAGAGAGTCCAGCGGCCTGCTGGGGTAGGTGGAGAGGAAGAGTTTTTCTGTGTGATGGACTGAGCTACATTAACCATTCTGTAGTTTCTTGTGGAGTTGGACAGGGCAATTCCTGTATCACACTGATGCATCCTGAAAGGATTCTATTCAGGTGTATCTGTAAAGGTTGTCGAGAAATCTTCTGTAATACCCTGTCTGTAAGTAACAGACTGAACTAAAAATATCACTGTTGGAAAATGAAACCTGTTACTGATGAAACACAGACAATGGAAGAAGCATCTGACTAATGCTGGAGAGTGAGAAAGTTTGATCAATAGAGGGAGCACAAAGGAGGAAGAGAAAGTGACCTCAAGAAAGAGAGAAAGAATGGAGAGCAAGAATGTCAATTAAAAAGGAAGATAGAAAGTCAAAGGAATGGAAAGAAAGTTGTGAAGTGAAAGGATTAAAAAAAGCCATTTCATTTCCACAAATGGCTGCCTTCTGCGAGTTAAAATTTACATGAAGAGAGAAACACAGATAAAAGATAACTATAACCAATAAAAGGAAAAAAATTGAAAATTTAAAATGTTGAATTTTCCCCGAGAAAACAAAATAACACCAGATATACAGAGAAGTGAGGGAAACCATTCATTTTGCCAACCAGCTGCAGTCTTCCTTAGAAAACTTCCAGCAAAAGAATTCCTTCATGAATAAATTCTAACTTTTTTCTTGTACTATCCTGCTTAGATTACTCCTTTACTGATGGATTCCAGTCTGGAAAGAATGGGATTGTGTCCTGTTCATTTCTTTGTAGCACCTTAACTTTTAAAAATAAGACCTCATTGGTCTGTTGACAAAAGGTTCCCTCAGGAGGCGCAGTAGTACTTTACATGTTCCCCACACACACACACACACACACCATGTTTCTGGGTTTCAAGCCTGTACTTTCCCATCCAGTTTTGTATCTGAAGGATCTCAATATCAGAATTGAACAGGAAAAAGCAGAGACTTCCATTGGGAGAGGAAATGGATTAGATGTTTGGAGTTCTAATAGAAGGTCCCCCACTAAATCATCCATATCTAGCTACACTATTGTCAATATGGACAATTGTTTTGTTTTACTAATGCATTTGCTTGTGTGTGCTTTCTTGCTGAAAAATAAAACTGCACGACTTGGAAGTAATGTGTCCAATATTTACTTTCCTACCTGCTTCAGGGTCTTTACACTTTCATGGATGGGTCTGGGTAAACCCACCAGAGTATCAGTGTCGCTGGAAACACAAAATAAAAAAAACATCTTAAAATCAACACATTAGCAACACTCAAGCTTTGTGATGCTAACAATATTTGCTGTAATTTAAATACAATACATATTTAAAAACAAGTTTTATCTTGGCAAAGGAGCAACAGGCCGATAAGCACCTCAGGTTTATGTTAGCTTCACTTTTGGTATTCTCATCTCACATTTCTGTGAGCTGCTAATCCTGGATAATGTTAATCTTTTCCTGAGTTGTTTGCACTTTTATCATCCAGTCAAGTGCAGAGCATTTCGAAAAAAACTCTGGACTTGTGTCTTGTAGATAATGGAAAGGATGACAGTATACCCACACTCTGAACTGATCTTACATCCACTCTTTATCTAGTTGAGTTCTGGTCAATGGTGATCTTCAGATGTTGTTGGCAGAGGACTTGGTGATGGTGACAACATTGAATGTCAAGGGTGGCTGATTAGGTTCCCTTTCTGGAAAATTACTGCTTGATGGTCCAATCGGAAGTGTGTGTGTCACTTACTGAATGCTATCTCATTCTTGCAATTCAGGCACGAGCTGCTCATTTGTGGAGGAACTACAAATGAAATCAAATCCTGAGCATCATAACTCAACATCCCCTTTGGTCCTGATGTTGGAAGGAAGTTGCTGATAAAGTTGGGCTACAGACACTATCCTGAGGATCCTGCGGCTTTAATGATCTACAATGATTCTAATTTAAGAAAAGCTTTAATTTTAAATGTTATTTCCTTATTTTGAAAATCCACTCTTCCCAAATCTAATTTCTTCTAATGGATTTTGCCAGCTTTGGGATATCTGCACCATCTTAATCCTGATATCAAGAACAACATCAATTTTAATTGTTTCACCATTGGTAGACAAATCTTCAGTTGTCAAGGCTCTTAAGTTTAGGAAATTTATCTCTTAAACCTCTTTGCCTCGATCCTCCTTCGACATTCCTTAAAACAGTGCTCCCTGTGATATTTATTTTATTGTAATAAAGAAAATTGGGTTCTTTTAAAACAACTATACTTTATTAGCTAAAGTACACACAACTACGTGGAGGCATCCATCTTGTATCTAACCCAAGCTGCAACAAACTAGTCTGCAACTTCCTCTAGTGGTCAGGAGGATCACTAGCATTTTATCATTACACTTTTAAATTTTAAAAGTGCTTCTGTGAAATTACTTGGGACACTTTTGCCTCGTTAGGCAATCACACATCCAAAGTCTGAAGTAAATCGGCTTTACCACTCACTTCCCCAGGGTGAATCCAATGAATTTGCATCTGCTCACTTCCAGAAATTCCTCAATGTCCTTCTCCCTGTGGAAGAGTTGAACAGAGCTGAGAATCTGATGATGTGACTTTAAGCCAAAAATGTGCAGGAATTTACAAAAGGCAGCACCATGTTTTAATGGGGAAAAAAGTTTGAACATTTATAAAGAACAGCTTCTTCAAGATTACTCAACTTGTTCCCACATCGAACAAAGAAAAACCACTGAATTATGATTGAATGAGTCTCAGAGTGATATCAGGATGTGATGGTACTGGAGTGAATGAGTCAGTAGTGGGTGGACTCAGGATGGATGGGGGAAAAACAAGGTACAGAATGGAGAATGCTCTAGAGTCCCAGGATAACATGGTTAGTGTCGCGGTTAAAGTGCCAGCGACTGGGGTTTGAACCTGGTGCTGACTGAAAGGAGTTTGCAAGTACTCCCCATGTCTGCATTTTTCTCCAGGTGATCCGGTTTCCTCCCACCCTTCAAAACAAACAGGGTTGTAGGTCAATTAGGGCAGCACAAGCTTATAAGCTGGAAGGGCTTGCTACCGTCAAGCTTGTCTAAAAAATCCCAGTTGACTCGATCATGTTGATTCTGCACATTTGGGGGCCAACGTACTGATAGGGACTTTCCAGGAGGTTTGTTATCATGCAGCAATATACAATAATCAAGGAGCCAAACACCAGCATGGATTAATGCTGACCTGACCTTTGGAGCCCAGGGTAGGCAGCGGGGGAAGAATACCCTCTCTGGGGGCAGACGTGGCAAGGACAGGGGTTGGACCAGTGCCTCCCTCTCCAGCAGATCCACTTCTCCCTCAATGCAACCTTCACCATCATCGGCCTCTTCACCCTCCTCCCGTGACTCGTCCCTCTCGCCATAGATATCCAGGCTGTCCTGTTTAACCAGTACCTGCTGATGACACCCAAGGGTGAGCACTTGTGCTGACTATGGATCCGTGCATACAGCCATTCCTTTTGCATATTGGTCAGCAGGCCACACACACCCTCCAACCAAACCCTTAGTCTGGAAGTTGTCCAATGATGCATAAAGCTATCCTTATATCATAGTGGTCAATACCCCTCTCCATACCTGACCAAACCATGAAATCCTGCTCAAGGGACAACTATGGAGCAGACAAGCCTAAGGCCCTGTCCCCAACCTGCAGATAACCGCTCTGCTCAGCTCTCATCAGAAGCCAATGCCACTGACCCCAATCACTCCCGCATACCCAGGCCAGGGGTCAAGATCATTCCCACATACCCAGGCCAGGAGTCAAGATCACTCCCACATACCCAGGCCTGGGGGTCCAGCCCACACCCACATACCCAGACCCACATACCCAGGCCAGGGGCCCAGCCCGCACCTGCATACCCAGGCCAGGGGCCCAGCTCGCACCCACACCCCCAGCCCAGGGGCTCAGGTCATACCCACACCCCCAGCCCAGGGGCCCAGCCTGCACCCATGCCCCCAGACCAGGGGCCCAGCCTGCACCGACACCCCCAGACACCAAGGAGTAAAAGAAGAAAATCTGTAGGCACCATGGTTGAAGTGAAAACACAATGTTGGGGAAACTCAGCAGGTCAAACAGTGGACTTTATGTAGTAAAGATACATAACTAAGGTTTAAGGCTGGAATCCTTTATCAAGGTATGGAAAATTGTTGGCAGGTGTCCAAACAAAATGGTGGGGGGAGGGGCATAGTCCCAAAGGCAAGAGATAAAAGGTGGGTGAGGGAGGGCAGCAAGCAGGAGAAGGATGGATGGCTCTGTAAATAGAGAGAGAAGGGGAGTAGAGCTAAGGGAAAGAAGACAGGGGGAAGGGAAGGGAGGGAGAACAGAGAGTAGATTAGCAGAAGCCAGAGAAGTCAATGTTAATGCCATCTGGTTGGAGAGTGTTCAGACAGAAAATCAAATGTTGTTCTTCCAATTTACGGGTGGTCTTGATGGGATAGTACGAGACCATGGACATGTATATGAGTGGGGCGCAGAATTGAAGTGGTTGGCCACTGGGAGATCCCGGTCACTGATGCGGAGAAAGCGAAGGTGCTCAGTGACAGCCATACCAGAGCTGGAATTTACCCCTACACCAGTGGCCCAGTCCATGCTTGCAACCCCGACCTGTGTTGACCATTCTGTACCTCATGCCATAACCTTAACCCTCATTCAGGGTGTAGACACAAAATATTAGTCATCACCCCAATCCTGTAACACAAACCCACCAGCCAGTCCTGAGTCACACTCCCAGACTCACATCTGTGCATGGCCTTAGGTACTATCCTGCCCTGACCACTCGCAGATTGGAGGAACAACACCTTATTTTCCATCTGGGCACTCGCCAGCCAGATGTCCTTAACATCGACTTCTCTACTTTCTGCTAGACTTGCTAGCCTTTTCTTTCCCCTCCCCCTTTCCTGTCTTTGCAGTTGTCCCCTCCCTTCCCCCCGTGAAAGGCTTTTGCATAGATGTATTGACTAGCCCATCCGAACCAACCTGACCTTTCCTAACCCCTCCCTTGGCTCCTCCCCAAATTTCCCAATAAAAGCTGGTGTGCTCGGACTTGCCCCCTCTTGCTCCTGTACCTGGAACCTGGCTAAATCTTGTATCAGTAATGCTCAGGTTTTTGGTAATTAAAGCTATTTAATTACTCCATCATGTTGATGTGATTATTGAGTGCACAATGCCCACCCAGCCATCCCTCGTCCCCCTCATTGCTGCTGTCCCCCTCCTTCCTTTCTCCACCCATCATCTCCTACCTTTGTCACCCCCCTCCCCCTTGTTTGGACACCTGCCGACATTCTCTCATACCTTGATGAAGGCCTCAAGCCTGAAACGTCGGTTCTGTATCTTTGCCTTTGCTACAAAGGACACTGTTTGACCTGCTGAGCTTATCCAGCATTTTGTGTTTTTACATGCTTCTAAAGACTGGCCAACCAACTTTGCCTTCAAGACCGTGACTGATAGATTTTCGTTGGATAAAACGTTATGGAGCCAGAGTGGGACGAGAACCTGATCTGAATGAATGATATGCAAACAGTTGCAGAACGGAATGTTCATAGAGAGAACCTCACCCTTCGGCCTTTGCGGCCTCTCTTCTGCTGCTGCTCCAGGACCTCCAAGGCCGAGGCAGGGGGAGAGGCTGCTCGGAGGGTCCGCATCACCTGAATGCTGTTTTCCGGCAGAGCAGGGAGGCCCAGCTCTTCTCGCTTCTCCTCCTTCTGCTTCTGCAGATCCTCAAACCCTCCAAGACAGAACTGAGAAGAAAGAAAAGAGTACCTTCACCATACCGACTACAGCAGCTAGATTTATCACTACTTTCAAGGGCAATTTGAGATGGGTATTTAAGTTTTAAATTTAATTTAGACATATAGCACAGTAATAGGCCCTTCTGGCCCACAAGCCCATGCTGCCCAATTACATCCAGTGATCTACAACTTCAGTACTTTTTGAAGAGTGGGTGGAAACCAGAGCACCCAGAGGAAACCCACACAGACATGGGAAGAACATACAAACTTCTTACAGACAGCACGGGATTTTAACCCGGGATGCTGGCATTGTGCTAACCTTCTCAATGATTCCCATTACCACAGACTGAATTTAAAAATAAAATAGAGCAAGTTAAAACCAGAATTAAGGATTGAGACCCACCAGAATAGTCTTCCAGAGGAGCAACAGCACCTTCTTAATGGGGCAGTGTGGTGCATTCCCACTGCAGAACTTGTTCACGAGAGAGAAGAGGAGAATTGCAAAGGGCTCACCATTGTACACTGGGGAACCTAAGAAATAGGATACAATTTTTTTTTAAATTATAAATTTAAAACCACAAAAAATTCATGCATTTTACTGTAATACAAGTCCAATTCAAATACATGTGGTGTATATAATTCTTTTCTTTGGCTTGGCTTCGCGGACGAAGATTTATGGAGGGGGTAAAAGTCCACGTCAGCTGCAGGCTCGTTTGTGGCTGACAAGTCCGATGCGGGACAGGCAGACACGGTTGCAGCGGCTGCAGGGGAAAATTGGTTGGTTGGGGTTGGGTGTTGGGTTTTTCCTCCTTTGCCTTTTGTCAGTGAGGTGGGCTCTGCGGTCTTCTTCAAAGGAGGTTGCATATAATTAAACTCCCGCCATAAACTCCCATCCTCCCCCCACTAACCCTCTACAAAGCAAAAAAAGAATGGGACAAGAGATCTTCAACAGGAGCCCTCCTCACTATGTTTTCTTCTATTATATGGAGACCTTGAGAAGAAAGGGAATGTCTGAGATTCATTTGAATATTCAGAACAGGATAAAATTCAATACAGAACAGTTCTGTTTACCACACAAACTCTGAGGAAAAGCCTGGGTCAGCCCTGAATAAGCCTGGTCATCCTCTCCTTGGGTCCTGAAACCATCTCACCTATTCAAGTTAGAGGATGACCAGTCAGTATCTCAAGGTCTCATTCCTTGGGTATATTCAACATGAGACTCAGTGAGCCCAGGTCAGTCTTTGCAACAAACTCCTCAGTAGAACTACAGCTACTTCTCAAGGTTCACTAGATGGTTTGGAGTGGGGGGATTTCATAATCGCAGAGATAAAGCTGATTCCTATTTAAGTTTTCACCTGAACCATCAGGATATCCAATTCCATTCTGCTTGTGCATCCAAAAATGACCGTGACATCAAGACACAACTTGCCACTTTGCAGCCTAGTTCAGGTCAGGCTGTTGTATGGGTTTGCAAAGATGTCTGGACTGGATATGGGAGCCATCAGTGCATCACCTCTCAATACACCTGCTGAATGGAGAGCAGGATACGTCTTTGCTCCTGATACACATCAAGTCCTGACGTGCTGAGATATGGGTCTGCAGCTGCCAGCACCACCATTCCAACATGGTATCTCTTCCATTTGGATTTCTGCTAGTTTGGGGATGGGGTGGGGGGGGGGGTGTTAGGGAGGGAGGCCATTGAAATACAGAATCAGAATCAATTGTCACGAACATGCCATGAAATTTGTGGTTTTGCTGTAGCATCAGAGTGCAAACGTTTATATAAACCACCGTACAAAAATAAATGAAAATAGTGCAAGAAAATGTCAAAGTAAGGCAACGTCTGTGGTTCATTACTCATTAAAGAATATGATGGCATTGGGGAAGAAGCTGTCCTTGTGCCGCTGAGTCCTAATTTTCAGGCTTCTGTACCTTCTCTTCCCCCCCCCCCTCCCCCCATGGTAGTAGAGTGAAGAGGGCATGGCCTAGATGATGGAGGTCTTTTGAGGATAGAGGCTGCTTTCTTAAGACACCACTTCTTGTAGATGTCCTCGATGGAGTGAAGACTGGTGCCCAAGATGTTGCAGGCCGAGTTAATAACCATCTGGAGTTTTTTTCTCATCCTGAGCATTGGCACCTCCGACCCAAACAGTCATGCAACCAGCCAGAATGCTCGCCATAGAACACCTGTAGAAATTTTTGAGAGTCTTTGATGACATAATGAATCTCCTCATACTCCTCACAAGCCTTTTCCATGATTGCATTGACATGGAGTCTCCAGGGCAGATCCTCAGAGATGTTGACATCCAGGAATTTTAAGTTCTTGACCCTCTCCACTGCTGACCCCTCAATATTCTCCTGATTTCCTCCTAAAGCCCATAATAATCTCCTTGGTTTTGCTAATGTTGAGTGCAAGGATGTTGTTGTGACACCACTCAACGAGCTGATCAATTTCCCTCCTACACGCCCAGTGTGCCTATTTACCAAGCAACTGGATAACAATTAGGGACGCTGACCACATTTAATTTGCAAGTGAATGCACCAGATTTATAAAGTTTTAGATTCTTTTTGAGAAACAGTGGTTTAATGTCTCACAGCAGCATTCTCCACAGGATTGACAAAACACAAACAGGCTGGTTGGACTAACCAGTCCATTCCTAATGCTCCACAACCCTCTCCTCATTATATCTTCCCATTCCCTCGAGCGCTTCCACTTAAATGGTTGAATCTTGACTGTTCTTTGTTCCACTCCTCTGGATAAAATTCCCCAAGTGGGTTTATTTGTGGCTCTGATTTCAATGCTTTTCCCTGGTTATGTCTTTCCAAAGTGTCCACACAAATTTCTAGGTCAATACCTTAGAGAACACAACTTTTTTCAGGCAGAAAATTCAGAGTATTGCTTGTTTACTACTGATAGGACTGGATTTGATCTCTGCAATGTGCTCTTAGTGTTTATTTTTAACCAGTTGACAGTTTCCCATACCTCCACTCCAAGCACAGCCCCACACTTACACACACCAGCTAAAGCCCTCCAAGGCTCAGAAGAAACATTTATGAAAAAGACAGAGCAAATGTTGGAAATATTATATTTAAAAACAAGTGCAATAAAACATTGGAGCCTATAGCTTTGTGATTGAAAGGGCATAATTATGAAGTTTAAAATCACGAAACCATCGTGTTTTGGGGGGGGGGGGTGGTGTTTGCATTGATGAGGTAGTCAGTCACTTCGAAGTTTGTTATTAAGGGAAAATACTATAAAGGCATTGAGGGAAGATTAGCAACATAAAAAGGTAGGAAATGCTGATGGAGGAAGATGAGAGAGGATAAGAGGAATCTTAAAAAAAAGGACACAAGATAGCTTTGACAGATTAGGTAAAGGAGAATCTTGAGAGATTTTCTAAGTAGATCAAGAGATGGCCACCCCCTGTAGGTGCTGTCGTTTGCACGTGATCTGGAACCAAGGTCCTGATTGCTCTAATTTAGGCAGATATCAAAGAATTTATCATCAAAGAATCACAGTGTGGGGACAGTTGCTGCAGTGAAATGGATCAGAGATCAATCCATAAGAGTGGCAGAGAGGATCAATGGAATCTCCCTTCGCCCCCTCCCCCATCCATGTGATCTACCGGGACCACTGCCTGAAGAGGGTGCACAAAATGAGTGAACCGGTGCGGACTCGAAAGGCCAACACGGCCTGTTTCCGCTCCGTAAATGGTTATATGGTTAAGCAGAGTACAAATAACCACGAATGGTTAGACCAAACATTTTTCAACTGCTCTCCAAATACAGTAAAACCCCTGTTATCTGAATTTCAAGCAACCTCAAGAAACTGGCAAAAACAAAACAAGGAAAATAAATAAAATAATTAAGAAAAATAAAAATTTAAATAAAAGTTTAAAATAGTAAAAGTCAATGTTCTCTGAAGTAACACATAAACCTTTGGTGAAGATGGTAGCAAATATTCAGCCAGTGGAGGGCCTTGGTCACGCTTTGCTTGTACCAGCTGTTTGAATACACCAATGGTGTTGCCCAGGATGAACAGCTGGTTGATGCTGCTCACCGTTGGGGGTGAGTCTCTTAAAATGTCCCCTTATCCCTGCTTAGTAAGAGTCTTTGACTTTATCAGCATATTATTAAGTATATTAGTAAGGTTTTATCTGTAAACTTGGGGGAGGGAGGTTGAATGATGATGGCAGACCAGTTAGTGTCACAGTTATTGCAACGCTGTTACAGCGCCAGTGACTGCGGTTCAAATTTAAAATTAAATATTGTAAATTACAGGGACTGTCCTGATTAAGGTCTACATAATTAAGGTCTACAATACGGATTTTTTTTTCAAATTTACATTTTGCATTGTCTTTCGTCTTTTAAAATGTTTATTCTTAATGCTGGTGATTTGGTTTGGTATGATAAGAGTGAGTCTCAAGAAACTGGAAAACTCACTTATCCGGCAACTACCAATCCCTGTTGGTGCTGAAAACCAGGTATTTTACTGCATTGAGTCATTCACCAAACTTTATTGTCTCGGTCTAGGAGGAGACCATTTGGACCATTGTGCTTGTGGTCATTCTTTACATTGAAATGACTATGGTTCTAAAGGCTGGTGTGACTGCAAATTACTTTGACTCATTCCGTGGCTGTAAATTACTGGTTTTCAAACATTTTCTTTCCACCCACATACCACCTTAAGCAATCCCTTACTAATCACAGAGCACCTTTGGCATAGGGATTACTATGTGAGTGGTATGTGAGTGGAAAGAAAAAGGTTGAGAACCACTGCTGTAAATGGATTAATGCAATTATCTTTCTTTGAATAAGTTATCACAAGTGCCAAACATTCACTTGTTAGTACCGTATACAAATTGGTTGAATTTCGAGAATGCGTTTGTGATCCTGTTTTGGAAGTTTGCAAGACATTTCTGAGGTTTTAAAGAACAATCTAAACACAAGAAAAATTTCTCTAAAAATATTTAAAGCTTTAAAGAAGGTCGAGTTGCAAGGTCCATAAACTGAAAGGATCACACTCACTTAGTTCATTCTTGAAACCATCTCTTGCCAAACTCCACTCTGGTTTATCATCTTCAACCTCCTTGCGCATTATCTCCATCATGAGGTACATAATGTTCAGCAGCACCCTGGAACATCAGCCACAAACAAGCTTTACAAAAATAGCACTTCATAAACAGCAAAAAGGATGACAGTAACTGGGATTCTCAAAATCAGGAAATGAAGAGAATTCATCTAAACATATTCTGCCCAGAAATGTGAGCATTTTCTTATTTTAGTTTATAAGGGGTAACATTAATAAAACAGACAGAGAAGGAAATTCATCATGAGCATTTGCCTCAACAACCTGTCAGAAAAAAAGGTCACTTTAACAGACGTGGACTTGATGAATGAAATTATCTACATTGGACATTCCATGGGGTGTCGTTTAGAATTGGGTTTGACCAAAGTCCATCTGAGAGCATAATGTGACCCTTTCAGGAAAAGCCCTGGAACATAGTGACAAGAGGAGTCTGGTGCTTCCTCAGAGCAATGTCCAGGACAATATGCAAAGCAGAAGAGGAACATACTTCTAAGGAGCCTAGTTGCCAGTGACACAAACATGTTGAGACATCAGTTTCAGCAGGCAGCTCAGATCCACTATATACATACACGTACAAGAACTTTGTCATGAGAGGCACGTAAAATCTTACCTCAGCTCAGTGCTGTCAGCCAAGGAGATGGCTGGCTTCCTTGGGGAACTGCTGCAAGCCTGGCTGTTACTGCATGCAAACACAGTCATATTTACATTCAACTGAGACTTTCATTCACATTTCACTAGGTAACAGTTTTCTCATCTGTCAACAGTTCACATCGGGGATCAAATTCACAAGCCATTCCGCCCATCGAAATGATCTTCATTTGATTCATTCAATTGCAAGATCTAACCACATTTGATCATGAAGTTGATGACCTTCCCATTTTGTCTCGAGGCCTCTCCAGGAATGGATCACTCCTATTTGAAGAAGTCCTTGCTAACTTCAACCAGAGTGCTCTTCATTAAACCCATGCTCAGGAACCACCCATTCTGGTCCATTTTAAAATGGTTAAGCCTCATTTAAGAATCAAGTTGGAAAATTAGGTTTTTTTTGTGTTTTCATTGTTTTAAGCCAAAGATCAGCATTAGCATATTTAATGAAGCATGTTTGGAGTTACTCTACAAGGAACTGAATCAATATCTTGCTTTAATTTTCTCAATCATTTTACAAATAATAGAAATGAAAGAAGTATTTTTTCAAATGAAGAGAAAGCCCAAATAGATTATTTAAAATTGTTTCATGGGGTAGGCATTTCTATGTGAGCCAAGGACAGCTATTGTCAATTCCAATAAACATGCAGGGAAAATTTCTTTACCCAGAGATAGCCAAGAATATAGAAAGCATTGGCAAGTAGAGCATAATACAGGGACAACAGCAAACAATTCAAAGGAAAAGTGAGAATATTAAATAGTGGAAGATATAGAAACATTAGGTTATCTTTGGACAAGGCATTTCATTAAACAGCAATTCATAATTAGGTTTTTTTTCCAATGAAACAACTATCCTTTTCTCTACACTGATTTTTTTAGTTTGAATATCTCTCATAAAGGTGCGTTATGCAACCTCTCCCACTCTTTACAGCAAACATAAAACCAATGCACATTCAAAGTGATCTACTGACAGATTATTACTGCCACTCAGTATTCACTCACTCGATCTCCATGTTGAGAAGCTCCACCAAAGCCCCAAACGTGCCCATCTGATAGAGAAGGAAGACATTGTAACGGGCCCAGTGGACCACTTCAGGCTCTGTGTAGCAGTCGTCAAACACACCTGCAAAGGGGCATCAAAACCAACAAGTCAGATTCATTGGGAAAGTGTCAGCATCTGTTTTGTCCTTGTGCAATGAGCTGGAGACAGGCAAGAAGTTGCTGTGTTTTGTGCAGTTAGGGAAAGGAGGCCATTGTCACAGGAAAAGAATGGTTATTCACGACACCATGATTGTTGGCAGAATCACAGTGAGGAAGTGAACAGGAGGGAAATAGATCAGCTAGTTGAGTGGAGTCACAACAGATTGAGATTTATTGTAAGACTACATACACAACATCACATACAACCTTGAGATTCTTTTCACTTGCTGCACAGCAGAATTACCTAACTGGTAGGGCAAACAATAACTGTTCACAGTGTAAAACATGTAAACAAACAAAAGAAATGTAAACAAACTGACTGTGTAATGCAGAGAGAACAAAAGAAAGTCAATAAAGTGCACTAGTAAGAGTTCTTATATGAAACTCTGATTGAGTTTGTTGTTGAGGAGACATTGACTCTTCAGCAACAACCTTGCACTCAACATTAGCAAAATCAAGATATTGTGGAATTCAGGAGAAAAATCAGAGCAACATGAACCAGTGCTCATCAAGGGGTCAGCAGTGGAGTGGGTCAATAACATCAAATTCATGGATGTCAACATCTCCGAGGATCTGTCCTGGAGCCTCCAGACTGATGCAATCACAAAGAAGGCTAGTCAATGGCTATACTTTGAGGAGATTCAGTATGTCACCAAAGACTCTTGAAAACTTCTACAGGTGGACTGTGAAGACCATTCTGTCTGATTGCCTCACTGTCTGGTATGAAGGTGCCAACACTCAGGATGGGAAAAAACTCCAGAGGGTTGTGAACTCGGCCAGCAATATCATGGTCACCAGTCTTTACACCATCGAGGACATGTGCAAGAGATGGTGTCTTAAGAAACGGCATCTATCTTCAAGGATCCCCACCACCCAGGCCTTGCCTTTATTCTGCTACCATTGGGAAAAGGTACAGGAGCCTGAAGATGAGCACTCAGTGGTTCAAGGACAGCTTCTTCCCCGGTCCCATCAGATACCTGAATTACTTTGTCTATTTTTCTTGCACCATTTTATTTATTTTGAAATGTGGTTTATAGAAAGTTTGCACTATGACGCTGCCACAAAACAATGAAATTTGTGACACATTCATAACAATAAATTCTGATTCTGTATTGGCACAGAAACTGTACTCAATTTCAGCATCCAAGATGAATGTCAACAGCTTTCAAAACACTGGTGTAACAGGTACTAGGTTTCCACTACTGCCACAACAGTGGGACATTTTACATAACATCAATGTTCTTGCATGGCAAATTTGTGGCACATGGTGAACTATTTTGTTGATGCTCCAAATGGCTATGAACCAGCTTTATTTTTTTCCTCAGCTCGTTGTTTCCCAGGACAATCCCTCGTAATCAAAGATGAGAGTTGCTCAAATTCATTTCCACACTCCAACAAGATTCCTTTATTGTCATGTAATAAAACAAGGGCAGCATTACACCAAATTTGTCATATGATTTGCCATCAGTAGAAATTGCTGGATGTTTCTTAGATCAGAGAAAGAGAAGCAAAACAGAATCGCCCCAGAGTCATCAAGTGTCCATGGAATGACCTCCAGCGCTCCCGTAGCCTCAAGCTCCAGATCCAAACCTCTGACAAGATCAGGAAGGCTCCAGCACTCTCGGCATCCTCTCAAGCCGGTTCTGTTACCCCTTCAGCCAATCTCCAGCAGTCTGCAGCTTGGTGCGAGAGTTTTGACTGGAGTTGCCAGCAGTCCACAGCCCTTTAACAAGCCGCTTAAAGCCTGTACCGAGCAGTCGGTAGTTGGACTGAGTGGTAGAACCCTATAGAGGGCTGTGTCTCCTCTCCTCTTTCCGTGAGTCCAGCACTGATGTTACCGAAGTTCCGGCAGCACTACCATATTTTTTCTGTCATATATTCCACTCCAGGATTTGATGCAGATAGTTAGAATCCATCTGCCAGTTTATTATTTCTCCTTGATTAATACCACAAAATAATATTAATGAGAGGGAAAGCTTTCTGAAGAGAATTTTACTGGCAAGCTGCATGTTACCTTGGGCCAGGTAAAGAATGGCTCTGGCAAACTTAAGTCTCTTCTCTCCGTTTATTATCTCCAGCCCGTCAAGCAGCCTCATTAAGTATTCCTTGTGTTCTGCCTCTTCCAGCTCTACCCACTTCTTGCCTTTCCCTGTAAGAGACACAAAGACATTAAAATTATATATACCCCAACAATCACAACTCTCACCTCTGCTGATATCAGAGGTCTAATGAAATCTGTCAGGCCCAATGGCTCTCAGGTTAGGCTCCATTCTTATTCAGTCCATTCCCAGAGGAACAAAATTAATCCTGAATTTGCAGGAAGGTGGACAGTAAAGAAACAAAACAAATACAGGAGGAACTTATTCTATTCAATATCTCATGACCCTTTCCAAATGCTGTGTCCATCTGAGCTAGTGTTTAACCCATATCCTTTTGATCCTTTCCCATCCACATACCTGTCTAAATCTCAATACCCAGCATGGCTTTATATGAAGACCAATTGAAACATATTATACCTTCCCTTAATCACCCATTATTCTCACCTATTCCCAGCTTCTCTCTGGTCTACCAGGTAGTAATTAACATTAACCATTAAAAGGCATTATCACCAGTCACACACGAGACACTGCACATGCTGAAATCTTGCTGCTAATTCAGGGAGAACAGCGCCCTCCAAACCTTGCCCAAATTTGAGATTTAATTAAGCACAATCCCTTGGGCATTCTGAGGAGTCCCAAGAGTCCGGTACCATGAATAGCAAAATCTTCTTCAAAGCAATCTCTGTTCACGGCAAACTCAGGCTCTTCAGTGTAGCTGTACAGCTCTGTAAAAAGAAAAAAAAAGTATGGCATCACAAATTACTAACGAAAAGTAACGCTGGATAAAAGCTGACTAAAATTAATTCAAGTTAAAAAAAAGTAATAAAAAAATTAAGATTAATAAATTAAGTGAATAGGCACATCTGGAACAAATGCAAATTCAAGGGTATTCATTTTGGAGATTTAAAGAATGGAGGTGGGGGAATGGTAGCATCGATAAAATAATTAACAATGACACTGGAAGGCACAAAAAATCATCCAAAAGTCCAATTGGAAGCTTGGCTTTTACCTTTGGAGGGCTGAGGGTAGAAGTTATACCAAAGCTATGGAAAATTCTGATGGTCTTACCTTGAGTACTCAAAACAAGTTTTTGCATTACACCTCCAAAGGATACTTTGCTGTGGAGGGTGTACAGTGTATTCTTATCAAAACAATTCTTGGATTCTGAGGTTAAATTATGAGTATTGTTAAATTCCATGGAATTTTAAAAACTTCAGATATTAAGGAGTACAGACAGAGTAAAACTATTTTCTAATGGAAAATAGAAAATAGTTGCAAAACACTTCTGCCCAGATGGTAGAAATTTAGTGAAACTCCCTTCCATAAATCACGATGATGTCAGGTCATTTAACATAAATCTGTGATAGATTTTTGTTAACCAAAGATACTGTGGGATATAGGGCAAATGCAGATATATACAGTGCCCTCCATAATGTTTGGGACAAAGATACTTCTTTTCCCCCCTTTATTTGCCCTTGTGCTCCATAGTTTTAAATAATCAATTCACATGTAATAAAAGTGCACATTCCAGATTTCATTCAAGGTTATTTGTATACATTTTGATTTGACCATTTAGAAATTACAGCACTTTTCATAAGTACAGTAATTTCCACATTTCAGAGCACCATAATGTTGGGGGTACTGTATTCAGATTTGTTTCATTGCTTCATTGGTGCATGTATAAGAGAGCTAGGCTTGCTTTTAATCACCTTTGGAGTCTGTAGTTGCCATTTTTCAACATGAGGATCAGACTTGTGCCTATGCAAGTCAAAGAAGCCATGACGAGGTTGAAAAACTGGAATAAAACAGTCAGAGACATCGCCCAAACCTTAGGATTACCAAAATCAACAGTTGGGATCAAAAGAATAGAAAACTGTTTTTCAGGATAACCTTTCCTTTAGAGAATGGGAGAAAAAAGATATCAAAAGAATAGAAAATTGTTTTTCAGGAAATAGATTATTATCCTTTGAACAAATGAAAGATAAATACAATATAACTCAAGATACAGTGCTGGTATATTACCAATTGAGATCCTACTTTAAGGACAAATTAGGAAGCAGTCTGAGTTTACCAGAGGGAAGTAACTTTGAATATGTGATTACAGATACAATGATAATCAAAAGATTTATAACAAATATGTATATTAAACTGCAAGAAAAGGAGAATGAGGAAACAAATGGTAAAACTAAACAAAAATGGGAACAAGATTTAAATATAAAGATGAAAAAGGAAACATGGGAGAAATTATGTTCTGGAACGATGAGAAATACAATAAATACGAGGTTACGTATGATACAATATAACTGGATACACAGGCTATACATTACACCTCAATAGTTAAATAAATGGGACCCAACAGTATCTGACAGATGTTTTCGATGTAAAAAAAGAAATGGGAACAACAATTCATGCAACCTGGACATGTGAGAAAGTAGAAAAATTTGGGGAAGATCTAAACCAAATATTAAATAAAATTACAGAAAACAATATACCAAAAAATTCAGAGATCTTCCTCCTAAGTAACATAAAAAACAAAGAATTTGGAATTGATTTGGATGGTGCACAAAAAAGATTTGTTAAGATAGCTCTGGGCGTAGCAAAAAAATGTATTATGTCAACCTGGAAATTGGAAGATAATTTGAAAATACAACAATGGTATATAGAAATGAATAAATGTATTCCATTAGAAAAAATAACATAGTTTAAGAAATAATATTGAAATATTTGAACAAATATGGGAGCCTTACATGAAACACAATAGAGAAAACCTGCCGGGGACATTCACTACCTAAATTAACGAAAGGAGAAGGAAATGAAAAGAATTGACTCAGTGGAATTTCTTGTTTATTTTTATTGACTGACAACATTGTTTGACTGGTTTAATGTATCTTAGATTTTGTACTTTAAATGGATGGGGGGGGAGGTAGGGAGGGTGGGAGAAAATGGCACTGTATATAGTTGAAAAGGAAAATGTATGCATCATGGTCAATGTGGTTTATGGTGTGAAAAATAAAAAATTTAAAAAAAAAGAGCAGACTGGTGAGCTCAGTAATTGCAAAGGGACTGGTAGGCCAAAGTAGACCACTACTGCTGATGACGGAAGAATTCTCATCAGAATTGAAGAAGAAATGCCAAGCATTTGTCTAACAGATCAGAAATGCTCTTCAGGAGACAGGGTGAATGTCAATAACTACTTTCTGCAGAAGATTTCATTAACAGAAATACAAGATTCAAACCACTAGTTAGTCACAGAAAAGATGGCCAGATTTCAGTTTGCCTATGTACTTAAAATAACCTGCAAAATTCTGGAAAAAAGGTGAGACCAAGATTAACTTGTATCAGAGTGATAACAAAATGTGGAGGCATAAAGGAACTGCCCAAGATCCAAAACATACACCTTTGCCATGGTTTGCATCTTGCAGTGTAGCTTCTGTATTTCTGTTCATGAAGTCTTCTGTGGACAGTAGTCATTGACATGTCCACACCTGCCTCCTGAAGAGTATTTCTGATCTGGCGGACGGGCGTTTGGGGATTTTTCTTCATTATGATGAGAATTCTTTTGTCATCAGTAGCGGATATCTTCCTTGTAATACCAGTCCCTTTGTGATTACTGAGTCACCAGTACACGCTTTCTTCTTGATGTTGTTCCAAACTGATGGCTTTGGTAATCCAAAGGTTTGAGCGATGTCTTTTACTGTTTTATTCTTGTTTTTCTGCCTCATAATGGCTTTTTAAAAAATTTTTTATTGGGATAAGTCTCGTCCTTGTGTTGAAAAATAGTAACTCCAAAGGTGATCAAAAGTTTAGAAGTAAGCCCAGTTCCCTTATACCTGCACCAATGAAGCAATTAAACATACCTGAGTACTCACAAACACTTGTGAAGCCAAATGCCCCAAACATTATGGTGCCCTGAAATGAGGGGATGATGTGTGAAAAGAGCTGTAATTTCTACATGGTCAAACTAAAATGTATATAAATATCCTTGAATAAAATCTGGAATGTGCACTTTAATTACTTGTGAATTGTTTAATTCTCACAGAAGTGTTTCTTTTTTTTTTCCATGTTTTAAATTGGTTTAACATACACAAAATACATAAAGTAAATTAGAGTTACGTATGAAATAATAATGAACAAGGTACATGTGAAGAATGTTTCTCATCACAATAAATGATTTGGGTCCAGATGGCATTGCCAGGGTGGCATTGGAGGCTGACTTCATTACAGCATTCAAAAGGGAGCTGGATAAATATCTGGAAGAAATAATTTACAGGGTTGTTTGGCTTAGTATAGCTAGATTGCTCCTATTGAGCAGGTAGGGGCTTGAAAGGCCGAATTACTTCCTGTGTGCTTTAATCATTCTGCAATTATGAGATGATCAATTTAATGAGGCAAGTCTCAACATAGGTCTCCATAGAGTTGTGAGCATAGAATTACAACATAATATTGTGAATGCAGCAAAAGGGCTCACGCAAACCATTATCTCCTCCATCAACACCACCTTCACCTCCCACTACATTCAGGAAGCAACCAACATATCAAAGGACACAGCTCCTCCGTTAAACTGTATTATCCGCCTCCCATCAGGCAGAAGGTACGAGTTTGAAAATGCACTCTTCCAGATTCAAGGACAGTTCCTTTCCAGGTGTTATCAAACTCTTGAATGGACTTGCTATCAGTATAAAATTATGCCTTCCACGAACTTACTTTTTAATCTTTAACACGACACTCTGTACTTTTGCTTTATTGTAACACAGTGTTTTTATTCTTGTGGTACTATGCAGAGGTTGACATATTTCAATAGCATGCAAAATATTTTTTCCCTATACATGTGAGAATAAATAATTTCAATCATTAGGCACATGGGCAAACAATCCTATTTGAAAGAGTTCCTGCTACTAATGAGAGCAATGAATTCATCAGACACCAATGAACCTTACCTGATAACTCTTCTACAATGGTGTCTGAATCACCATATTCAAACTCGAGATTTGGATAATCCATTGAGCTCTAAAAACAAAGGGAAGAGGACAATGCAATTGGTTTCAATTTACTGTAATCTTCACATGAGTAAAAAAAATGCATTATAAGATATGAGGGGAGGAAATATCTGTGCAAGATTAAGTTTGAACAAACAGATGTAATTGCTTCCCATGACCGGGAAAGGGCATAATATGGAACTTCCTGCCTCATCAAACCAATTTGTGTCACTGGTTCGAGATAAGCAGAGTAATGGGTGCTTGATATTTGGTGCAGCCTCTGTTTCTGTGCTGTCTGACTCTTTGGTTGAATTGGCCTCATTCTGGTCGGTTGCAGGTCTTGAAGAGTAAAAAATGGATACATGCACATGGTGATTGAAGAGCCAACAGCCAATGCAGAAGACAGCATGATGCAAAAGAGGATTGAAAAGAGACAATGGGGGAAAAAGACAGTTCAGAAGAGGGAGTGAGCGGCAGAAATAGGAGACAAAAGAAATAGGAGATTAAAAAAAATTATAGGAAAGCCAAAATGGGTTAAAAAGAAAGGTAGGAGGTATAAAAGGTAGAAACACCAAAATAAAGATTCTACAGTGACCGCTGAAATACAAAAGGAAATGTAAATGTAGCTTGACTGGCTAGAGGGGAAATTAAAAATATCAAATCAAAGGAAAATGCTAATAGAGTTGCAAGAGGTAAAAAAACAGTACACCTGAGGATTGGGAGAATTTTAGAATTCAGCAACAATGACCCAGAAATTGATAACAGGAAAAACAGAACTTGAATAAATTATCAAGGAACTGTAAGAGCCTCTCTCTCTCTCTCTCTCTGTGAAGATCCCTTACAAGCAGAGATGAGAGAATTTAAAACGATTACTAACACAATGGAAGAAAAATTAACCAAATCTGCCCATCTTCACAGAAAAAGCACAAAAAACCCCCAAATCAACTTGAAAACCAACCAATGCTAAAGATGTGATCATTTGCACAGGAGTTTTGAAAGAGATTGCAAATGCTCTGGTTGTCTTCCAAAATTCCCCAGATTCTGGATCATTTCCTCCAGATCAGAGGGACAAAAATGGGATTCTTCCATTTCAGAAAGTCAGGAAATCAAAAACAAGGAACCCCTGAACAATCAGTCCACCAGGAAATTGCAATTATCAATAATAATGCTAGTAAGACAAAACAAAGTAATGATTTAAGCATTGATTAATGAAAGGGAAGTAATATTTTACCAGTCTTTCTTTCTTTTTATAATATTTTTATTGAGTTTAACATTTGAGCATACATAATCAATGTCGATTGCATACTCAATTGTATACAATACATACCTGTACTTATTTTACCAGTCCATTGTGATGTGATATCATGTTCAGCAAACAGACAAGGTGGAATTACTGTAGATGGTGTAACTGGATTTTCAGATGGCCTTCGATAAGGTGCCACACAGGAGAGCCATTTCAGAAACTATAGAATTTTGGAAGGTGTTGGAGGAGGTGGAATTGGGAATAGCACACGAGTGCGGATTGACATTACATTTATACGTTTTTACAAAATTAAATAGATCTTTCCCAGTTGTGGAGCACAACACAGATCAGTACTTGGGCAAGAACCATTCATAATCTATATTAACAATTTAGAGGAGGAGACTAAAAGACACTTTTAAGATTGTTGATGACATTAAGTGGGAACATGAATAATGATAAGAATGCAAAAAGACTTCAAAAGGTATGAGGACGTGAGAGACTAGCAAGGGATAGCGGGAGGAACTGTAGTGTTAGGATAGTGGTTAATGCAATCCTATTACACAGTGTCAATGGCTCAGGTTTGAATTTGGTGCTGTCCGTAAGGAGCTTGTACGTACTCTCAACGTCTGCATGGATATTCCCCGGGAGCTCTGGTTTCCTCTCACTGTTCAAAACATATGGGAGTTGGAGGTTGATTTATATATTTGAGCAGCACGGGCTTGTGACCCGGAACGGCCTGTTACATTTATATTTAAAAATTTACAAAATTTCACTACGTGGCTGTTGAAAAAAAGTGAGAATATCCACCGATAGGGAAAAAAAAAACAGAAATACTGAGTATTTTTTAAAATGGTAAGAGACTGGAAAATGTTGATGCCCAAAAGGGTCTTAAATGTCCTGGCACATACATCCCTGAAAGAAAACACAAGGTGTGGCAAGCAATTAGGAAGGAAACCTGTATTCTTGTGCTGAGGGACATAGGAGACAGCAGATGCTGAAATCTGAAACTAAAAATGATTAACTACAATGGAAAAATGGCAGAACACATTTGTTGTGTTTGCAGAGGTAACCCTCATCTTCCAACAGCCTCTCTTTTTAATTCTCTAATCTCTGCCCATTCTGACCCATCTTTTTGGGGAACCTAACATTGTTCCAACCAGTTCCAACATAAGCTTGAGCATCTTCATCTTAGCTTCGGGGAGGTCTTTTATCAGTAAAAACACAGAAATGCTGGAGGTCTTGTAGCATCTATTGGAGGCAAAGACATATTACAGACATTTCAGGGCTGAACCCTTCTTCCTTTTTTTTTAAAGAAAGCGGAATGAGTCAAAAGAGAAATGATGCCATCAGGACTCTTTGGATTCAACGATTTCAGGTACTTCACTTTCTAGGTTTACTTCAGAACTGGTTAGTTATATTGTAGGTTACCACCACAGATGCTGCCTGATCTGCTGGACATGTTTTTCCTACTATATAGAAGACCATTTGCTCCATCGATTTAATATTCACTCTTAAAGAGGTCCAACGCCACTGATCCTCCAACCAACCTACCACACTACGTTTACTTAGAATAACAATCAGCAAGTCTTTGGGTCTTAGGAACATGATGGATTGCACAAGAGAAACCAATTCAATCACCGGGAAAACAGGCAAACTCCTTACAGAC